>NC_140588.1:268371030-271273920 GCF_964204655.1 Triturus cristatus
GGATTAATGGTGAATTATTATAGTAAAATATGAAAGTTTTTTGAGTGGTGGCTATGTTAGTCAGTTATTTGGATTAAGAAGGGTAGTGGAGGGATAGAAGAGGGAAGAAGGTTTGCATTTATATAGCACTTGGTATCCCTGATGAGGTGTTAAAGTGCTTTTTTGACGAGTAGCACGCTGCTCCGGAACCCATAAAGGATCAATCCATTTTGCTTGCTTCTACAATTGTCACCATTTAGGTGGTAAATTTTTACCTAGCAGTCGGTTGTTAAATGGTTGGTCTGCTGATTTCCTGAAAAGAATTAGGTACAATTTTTTATATAATTCCTCCTCTGATGCTCATTTATACTCCCTAAAAAAGTTAGTTGATTTTTTAATTAGTCTATTGCACTACCTCTGCTAAATATTGCACTCCGAGGATTAGTTTTGGTTCTTGTTTGCTGCATTTTCACTATATATGAACCAAGGAACATAAAATTAACATATTTATCAATCACATGGCTCTAGTTTTGAGTCATTGCCACAAACTTTACTTTAAAATTTGGGCAGCATGATCAGCGCCCAGCCGACCGACCTTCCGGTTAGGCGGCACAGCAAAGAGTGCACTTTGTGCACCTCCAGGGCATTGCACTGCTGGTTAAGTCCTGAATAATTCTTCATTAATAACCAATCAAACAACCCTCTTACAAGATGGCTCCTTCCACATCTCCTGAGGTCCCTGTCCCTGAAGCAGGAATAAACCTGCGTCGGTGGGTGGGTGCAGGCAGCACACAGAGTAGCTGCCAGGAACAAAGTTAATGGTGCAAAAAGGGTAACATGCATTTGATAACTCCCTGAAGTCTCTCATGTAATGCTTGATTTTAATGGTCTAATAATTCTGTAATGTTCCTCTCACCAGCACTGCCGTTTATTTCCCATTTATTGAAAGGTTCCCATGTCCTGCTTGATGTACCCTCTCCTCGTGATGCTCAGAAAAATACAAAACTACAAAGACACATCTTGAAAATGCAAATTGAAAACAGTTGATAAGATATGATCACGCATATGTGGAAACGCCTGAAAATGGAGCGAAAAAGAATGAGCAAGTAAGGGGTTAAACCGGTGAGATAGGTTTATGTCATCTCACAGAGAAGATGAGGGTTCAGAGAGCCTCTCCCTGGGGCACCTCCAGTGCAGATCTATGCTGCTAAGAGTTTCAATTGCTTCTAAGTGGCTTTTATCAGCGCAGAAACATATTGGAGGAATGGACTTTAATGGGGCCTGGCTCTCTTGTCAGAGTGTACTTTACTCTTGTCTGTAATTTGAGGAAATTAATAACAAACAAGGCCGAATCCTGGCGCGGCATCATCGCCGGAGAAAGCGGAAAACCATTACATAATGGCAGAATCTGGTCAAATGATGCAACGAGGCCTCCGGGCGCTTGGCCTCTCTACTCCTTTCACCTCCTGCAAAAATAATATTTGCCGGTGGAATGGTGTGGGCGTACAGATGTTTGCTCTGCGGTGGAGTGTGCATGAGGGCAAAGGAAAGAAAGTAGTCTCATATTTTTCGAAGCCGCAGAAGGAGGTTTAAATCCCAGCCTTTACAGGCGTGGAGCCTGGCTGAACCATGAAGGGACTGCATTACTGCATAGGAATGCGGGGAATGCGGCATACATGTGCTTCTGTTGTGGATTTCAGTCAGCAGCAACGCGAAGGGCTCGCATTTTCAAGAAACAAGAGAGTTCATGAAACCAAGCCAAAAAGAAAGAGAAGCTGTGTATGATTAACCCTATGGCCGATGTGGGAATTCGCTTTAGTCAGCAGTTCATTTGTGCCTGTACAAATGCATGCCTTCTTCAAATTGGCAGCTGCATATAACTTTTACATTCATTAATAATTTAAGAAACCGACAGCACTGTTTTACAGTGATGTGCATATTTGTGGAACCCCCACGCTTAGGAGAAACCATTTTAACAAGATGTGCTTTCAAAGCACTGCTTTGCACATTCAAACATAGGAAGTGTTGCTTCACAAGCACACAGGGTTAGACAATCCTATAAGTATTGCTGTCAGTGAAGTCTATTATTTTTATCTTTTCTGTAGCATGTCCAAAATCGTATGCCAGAGTTTCCACAACCCTCTACATAGTGACAACGTTGTCCGGAAAATCACTCATTACCAACATATGTATCCTGCATATTCCATATTATGAATTTCCTGCTTCAATCTTTTATTATGTATTGCATTGTTGTGGTATTACTAGAAGACTTTCCTACCTCTTGTGGGGCCGAAAGCGATCAAATGACAACGTATTGTTCAATAAAAGTAAACTTATCTTTTACCTGCTTTGTTACAAAAGTGTGAAAATAAAGGGGCAGATTTACAAGCCCCTTGCGCCACTTTTGCGTCACTTTTAACATGGGAATAGTGACGCAAAAGTGGCGCAAGGGCCTTGTACATAAGCCCCAAAGTTGTTAACAAAGACGGGACAGGACAGGAATGCGTTATTTATTAATTATTATTATTATTATTATTTATTTTAACGCCCCGCTATCGCTGGATAATATCACCTGGTTATCGCGTTATTAACAACGCTAATCGCCTAGGCGATAAAAAATCCAGCGATAGCAGCATTTTGGGAGGTTATCGCTGGTAATGCAGCGATAAAACTACAAGGATAGGGATATCCTTGTTGATAGCCCATGGTGGATTTAGCATGTAATCCACCTCCCATTGGATTACATGGCTAAATCTGAAAATGAGCAGACGTAAAAAAGCAGCGTTAACCGTGGTTAGCGCTGCTTTTTTTGTCTCTAACAGGGTTAGCGTGAAGCTTGATCATAGCAGAAATGTCGCTTAGCGACATTTCTCCTATTATTTTGCGCTGGAATGCCCAATTTGCATCTCATTAGAGATGCAAAGGGAAGCGTAGTGAAAAAGGGTGCTAACATGCGATTTTGCATGTTAGCACCCTGTTGTTGATAGAGCGATATTTTTATATCCACTTCTTTGACTTTTAAAGCCACAAAAGCGGAGATAAAGCCCTTGTTAATATGCCCCTTTGTGTTTAGGTGGAATTGCCTCCTAGAAGGATGCTGCAATCAAAGACTGCACCTCATCACTAGGGTCTATTCCAGCACCCCTGAAACATTGATTGTAGTTGTAGACTTGCTCATGGCACCTTCTGAATGATGTACATTGTGCTCCCCTCTAGGAAGCAGCAGTGACATGGTGTATGGTCTTCAAATGGTACATGCACTGGTGCACATGGTCTGTAACAGGAACATGCACCCAGCAGCTGTAAAACCCTAATTTGCCTTGGGTGAGTCCACATCTAAATGAGGGACTTCTCTATTTGTGCACATCTTCTGAAGGTCTCAACAGAAGAGGCTGCAACATCTCAGCTGTGATACTAATACACGTGGGCTTCACAAAAAGTCTCAGCATGTGGCATTTTTGCAGCACTTTTTACATTTACACGCCCCACCTCATTTCTGCGAAAAGCCCCCCTATCTTTTTTATCGAATCTTTTTATTCGAGCATTTATGTGTTTAATGCCTGTCAAAATGCCACCGAACACAGATCAAGAAAAACTAATTGGAAAAAAACTGTTTTTCACCACATCTTATATACCTTACGGTTGAACTCATTCTAGACGTTTCAAAAAACACAACTGTTCCTTCTTCAAATCCATTCTCTAGTGCCGCACTAAAAAAAAAGGCTGAAGAGCCCCTAGTTAGCGCCAAGAAAACCTTGCTAATAATGCTCATTAATTCACTCTGTTGTTGTAGAGCATGCGCCGATTCCTTCTGCTGTCACTCATTCTCTGGCCTTTTAAGGTTTTCTACTGCCAGCCTAGTCATGTCCCCATGGAAACAGTTTGAGCAATCTCACAACTTTTTATTCACGACGGGGCTTGACTAATCACACGGAGCATAGACAGCTTGACACCTGGGAATAAACTCTGGACAAGTCTTCAATAAAGACCCAGCCAGGCACAGCAGCTTTGTCAATAGTTGTTTTTTCCTTAGAACGTGGATTGCTACACAATCTTTTTATTTATAGCCATTGATTGACACTGTTTAAGAAGAGTTTCCAAAGAAAAAGTCCACATGTACATAAAATTTATATGGTTAAGACTCGCTACCTTTTTTTGTGCTGCAAACTGTAATTGTTGACCTATTTTGAGCTCCTTATATTGTCTTATAACTTTATCAGCAATTCTGTTACTCTGCAGATGTGGTTCTTAACCTTTTGACTTGTGTGGACCCACACTTAATCATTACTGGAACCTGGGGCCCCCCCTGAATCATTATTGGAAACCAGGGACCTTTACTGTGTCCGTACTGGAAGCAGGGGACCCCAGCTTAAGCATTTTGATGATTTGACCAGCAAATATTACACAAAAAACACAGAAACAAGCATTCATCAAACAAATACACAAATGATTAAATATTTAATTCACGAACAAAAGTAAAAATATCCACATTCTAATTTCAAATGCAAGGTTTGAGACTTTTTAAATTCAATTGAGGCCGCTCATCTTCCACATTTGATTTTGTTGGATGCACTTGTACTGCACCCACAAATCAATGTGCGGATACTAACTTAATTTTTAACCTCAAATGTCAAATTCCTTCATATTTACAGGACATTTTAACATTTTCAATTTTACATTTTGCTTCTTTATTTATATACACTATATTAATTTGTCAATATTATTTCATTTTCTAAGCAGTTGTGGACCCTTTTGGTTGCCTTCGTGGACCGCAGCGGTCCCTGGACCACAGGCTATGAACCGCTTCTCTACAGCAAGCCCCGCAACAATTTCTTCGTGATGGCAGGGGAGTATCCCCCCTCAAACTGCGAGTGGGGCTAAACCAATGTGAGCAATAAAATGTCAATGGAATAATTTCATTGACATTTTTTTATTCACAAAGGAGGGGAGTGTCTTTTGCTGCACGGAGGACTGGTGACGTGGCTGTCCGTGCACTTCAAAAAGACACAAGTCAGTTTGGCCGGCTGTCTTGAGCCGGCCAAACTGACATGCACACTTTGCAGGTCTCAACCCAGCTGTCCTAGGACAGCTGGGTGGAGACCAAGCACATGCCTAGAGGGCCCAAAGGGGCATCTAGCCAGCCCACGCCACCCAATCCAGGCGCTGCTCTCATGCAGCATGATAGCAGAGTTTGGATTGCTTAGGGAAGTTTCCTCTTCCACTGGTGTCCGTCGGAGCCACAGACTGCAAGGACACAGAGGACGCAGCCAGATTAGTGCATTCATTTTATTTTGAATGTAATTCTAATGCATGTGAGTGCTTTTATTTTGTATTCTTGTTATATGTAAATGTTTTTTGTAATGCGGTGGGGCACTTCGCTTGCCTACCATTTTTATATGTTACCAGCCGCTCCTGAGCAAGCCCCAAGAAACATTTGAGTATGTGGGCTGTAAAAATACAACTACCACAACACAAAAATGTTATGCTGGTGTCCTCCATATACTGTAGACTCTGGCTGGGTTCCTTTGTGTTTCGTCTTCTCTATTGTGACGGGCTCCATCCGGCATCCTGGAAGACTCCCTCCTCTCTGTGTATGTACATGTTAGAAATACTGTATTGTTCTGTGACCTTCCATCTGACAGAAACATGGACATGCAGCACCTGACTTGCAATGCTCTCTCCTTTGGCTGACTTTCTCAGTGGACCAAACTATAATAAAAAGAGGGAGATACCCTAAACTTAATATAGGGGCGGGGTGATATGAAGGAAAACAAAGGAAAGTCCCTAAGGGAAAAGACTCAACAGTCACAATATGGATCTTGTATTGGACATCCTACTGTGCGCGCAAAAATAAAGAGTTACAATGGCTGAAAAATGTAGTAACCCTTCAATCAAATATATTAGAACAATCATAAAACTAATAACAAGCTGATATAATCATAAAAAGATTTTTTTATTCTGTATAAATCTGATATGTACATAGACAAACATGTTTAGACAAATTTATTACAACAAGACATTTAAAAACATCTCATAATGAAATGTTCAATATAAAAAGATTGGTGTACATCGTGTATCAATTTCATATTAATAACATACTGATGTAATCCACACAGAAAACTACAAAACCAGTTGAGGCAGCGTTTCGGTGAGATTTGATTTTTCACCTTTATCAGGACAGAGTTTTCGTAAACAAAGTCTAAACAATAAAAAACATTTTATTAACAGCACAACTGATTCATTCTGTATGTCAACATTTTAATCAACAATTTTATAAAGCCAAAGACCACTCTTTAGATATTATACCTTGCGCTTATTAACTACACAGAAATAGGGATTATACAACACATGATCCAAAGGAGAAGAAAAACTAATGAAATAAAAGTCACTGTCGACATATGTAATTAAAATGTTCTTATAAAGAGGCTTGTAACGTCACTCCTTAAAAACGGAAAAGGTCATCCGTAGTGTGGTTGTCTAAAGTACAACAAAATTTATTAAAAATTGGTTATCTTAAAAATGTGATGACTATCATTCTTTAGGTAAACAACCTTTCGTGTGACATACTTTATAACTTTGGTAATGTATCTTTTAAAATTTTGCGTTTGTTGGAGCCACCAATGAATATTATTTGAAAAATATAATACAAACTTAGATAAGACATTGGAATGCGATAGCCATACTAGATCTTATCACGTATGTTATAAAAAAAAGGAGCTTACCATTTAAATATTGGCCACTTCATAGTTTAACCCGTGTGCCATGACTTAGGTTGTCTTCGGATCGTCGTTTTATATAATTGACGATTATTCACTAAATGGAAATAATTTTGTTGTAATTTAATATACTTTAATACTACCCATAGTTAGGCACTTTATTCTAAGATCAGTTCAGATACACTGATATAGAATAATAATAAGATGATTTACCTGGTCAAGTTGGTTGGCAATAATACGCCAAAGGGGGAAGGATCTGTAATATTAAGAAAACCACATGATTGTTGATAAGTTATGTCTATATTAAAAATTACCTCATTTATTATTTATCTATGTTTATCGTTGAGCATCCCTTAGTAGATATGATTGCACAAGTATTATGAGTGCGAGTGATATAAGCTCGCTGATAGTGGATTTAAAACACTCGCATCGGTTCGTCTTCGGCAGCGATATCTATCACTTGCTTGCGTGTTGCACTGCTCAAAATTACCATCCACATTTGGAAAAGAGATTTTAAATGATAAAATCTATCTATAATCCTTTACTGACAGTGTTATTAAACCAACTAAAACAAAAAAGTCTGTTGCTTGACATGAATTTTTTTATGTCACGTCTAACAATTCGTTGGGAACCCACACTTGAAAAAACGTTTCAGCAACAAAGTTTAAATTCAGTGTGTGCATAAAAGCTTGTGTAACTGCTCTAATAAGAAACTTAAATTAAATATTTTCGCAATGAAATCATTAGAATGGGACCGCAAAAAGGGAATTGCGACGGTTCCCTTGTTTTGCATACAAGGTTATATAGCCACCTCAGCACTTAGGGGCATATTAACAAGCAGGCGCTATAAAATTATCGCTGATTTTGCAGACGTTTTCGGCCAAAAGCGGCGATAATTTTATTGCCTTATCAGCAAAGACACGCTATCGTGTGTTTTGCTGACTTAGCGCCCGTTTCCAGCACGCCTAACTTTGCATCGCTAATGATATGCAAAGTAGGCATGGCTGTGAAACCAACCAGGGAAAATATCGCGCAGGCAGCTTCGCGATATTAACTAGGAAGGGTAGCGATTATTTAAATCGCGTTAAGTATGCCTTAATGCAGGAATTTAACGTCTGTTAAATTCCTGACAAAGGCATACTTAACATAGGGGGTGGATTCTGTGGCTAAGACCACAGGTCTTATCATCTAGGAAAACGGCGATATCCACTCTATCTCTGGAATTTTTATCGCCTCGGCGATGCACGATGTTGATAACGCGATAAACGGGCGATAAATTCCAGAGATAGCCGGCGATAAATATGCAAGCGCTAAGCGCGCTTTGCGATATTTATCGCTGGCCCTTGATAATATGCCCCTTAGTGTGTGCCGATAAAACATTATTTCTATTTTTACTCACTAGCGCCGAATCGGCTAACTCCCTCGTTTGATGAGGTCAAGCAGCACTTGACAAACTGCAAATGAAATTCTAGGTTTTAGTAAAATCAGCTTTACGTTATGGGTTGTTTCGCTTACCTGATTAAAATTAAGTGGCCTCCCTGCTCACAGCAAACAACTACCGGGTTAGGATGTGGTAAATGGACCAGTGGCGCCAACACTGCAACCTGCCCTCGCTGCCTGTCAGGCACCCTTCAACCTGTAAGTGAGGGGCTGTATTTGGGAGAGGTTATTGGAAGTTCTGCCCTGTTTAGGGTTGAGGAGATGTAGATGCAAATCTCCAAATGTTGCCTTAGCTGGGTCAGGACTCGTGAAGTAAAATATAACTGTTTTTCCGGTTGTTGTGGAATTTCCACCGTGTCAAGGTCTTTGGTTCTGCATTGTACAATATTTTGGTCTCGCCTGAGACAACACAGTCACTGTTGCTTGCAAAGATCTTTAAAAAAGCAATCCTAAAAAGGGCTTTGGGCCTGCTCATTGCTTACCATTGACTGGGTTCATTGGCACTCTTATTGTATTGCTTCTCATTGGTAAGCGCATGTGAGTGCCTGTCAGCTTCAGTTTGCCTCCCTGTGTATGTCTCTTTCCTGGGGCATGCACCAAGTACTTATTGATTTCTTGGTTAGAGCTCTCCGACGCTGCTTGCACTGAGATTATGGCACTTTTTTTTGTTTCTTGCAAGACATCTTGATTAAAGGTTGGTGAGAACTTTGTAGTATGCAAATTACTTTACATCATAAAGCTATTTTAGAAAAGTGTGCAAACAAGTAATAAATCAGTTTAGAATATAAAGTAGTGTGCTTGCTATAATGTTGTCTCTGACCTCCAAGCATGGAAACATAAACCATTTGAAAACACCGCATGTTTGATGATGCATAAAGCATCCTCTATGTCATAAAACAGGAAACCCAGAGAAATACATTTTGGCCGCCTTTCTCTTTTACTGATTGTAAATCTATAAAAAATACTCCCTCCATTTAATACTGTTGCCAAACAGTATGTGTTTTTAAGAATTTATGTTTGCCATTGTATCACATTTATTTATTTGTTGATTACCTGTTTTGTAATTTAGAGCAGCGGTTCATAACCTGTGGTCTGGGGACCCATGGGGTCCGCGAAGCCTACTCAGGGTGTCTGTGACTACTTTGAAAATTAAATAATATTAACAGATTATTAAAGTTTATATAACTAAAAAAGCAAAAAATTCTGTAAATGTGAATGAATTTGAATTTGGAGGAAAACAATTAAGTTAGTATCCTCAGATTTATTTATGGGAGCAGTGCAAGTGCATCAAATAGAATATAGTATGGACGATGAGTATTGTCAATTGTATTTAGAAAAGCTCCAACATTCCCATTAAATTTGTCATTTTTAAATTTTCTGTGAACTAGATAAAAAATGTAATAGTTTGTGTACTTGTTTAATGAAAACGTGTTTCTTTATTTTATGTGTCTTGTTCTGTGATGTAGATAATCGAAAAGAAGGAGGTAGCAGTCCACGGCTTTCAATAATGACTTAGTGGGGTGCCCAGATTCCAATAGTTATTCACTGAGGGTCCCCAGGTTCCAGTAATGATTAAGTGGGGGGTCCACAGAAGTCAAGAGGTTAAGAATCATTGGCCTAGAAGTTGTTTTATTATTAATCATAGAACACGCAGGGGAATATTTACAAGAACTGACACATTGATGTGCCATATTTCTTCTACCTGCTGCAAATGCCCTAAAAATGCCATTGATGCACCGTATTTAAAATACAGTGCTCCATGGCACAGGAATTCACGGATGAGTCAGAAATTGGAGCAGTGTGGAGCACTGATTGCGCTGCTTCTGCATAACAAAAGTGACACTGCTCTGGTGCTAGCTCCATGTAAATATTCCCTACAGTGTTTTCAAAAGATTTATTTTTCACCCTTACCTCCCCTTGTCTCAACTCTTCCCCGGTGCTTAATTTGAGTCGGTGATTGCTGCCGCTCGGTACCGGCGCTTAATTCTCAATACCAGCACTTATGGCGACAGTTAACCACATGGTGGCACTGTTTGTCTAATTTTAAAATCATCACAACAACAGAGTTTTTATTATTCAATATACATTAAAAATATAATTATGTCTGCTGTCCAGTCTATTCTTATAGCTTTTGCTGGGCTGGAAAAGTCCGAATTATCACACTTGTAGAAGTGTGATGGCTAGTAAGTTAAGTTGGTTCTAGCAATGGCAGCGCTGATAGGGGCAATGGGTGGTGGATGTAGCAGTGGCCTCCTGAGAAGGATGTGAGCACTTAACTCCCTTTACCTCTACCCATCCCTGAACTCTAAAATCATCTTTACCTCCCTTAACCTCTACCCACTGCTAAACCCTAAAATCACCCTAACCTCCATTTACCTCTACCCACTCTTGAATCCTAAAATCATCCTTACCTCTATTTACCTATACCCACCCTAAACTCTAAAATCACCCTTAGCTCTCTTTATCTCTACCCACCATTGAACCCTAAAAACACTCTTACCTCCCTTTACCCATCTTGAACCCCAAATTCACTGTAACCTCCATTTACCTCTATCCACCCCTAAACTCTAAAATAACCCTTACCTCTCTTTACCTCTACCCACCCTTAAACACTAAAATCACCTTACCTCCGTTTACTTCTACCCACCCCTAAACCTTCAAATCACCCTTACTTTGATATACTTCTACCCTTAAGAAATACTTACTTGGATGAAAAAGTACTGTGTGGTTAAAGTACAAATACTTACCTGCATTGTACTTACCTGCGTGGTAAAGATGGTGTGGTAAAGACTATGTGGTAAAAGTTGTTTCCCCTCAGGCAGGACACATTCTGCCCCTCCTTAAACACACTCCTAGCTTCGCCTTAGCACCCATAAATGTTTTGGGGGCACTGTTGATTGTGTTATGCCATTTGGTATGCTTGGCTGGCATCTTCCCCTCTGACAGTTTGCCCCCTTTCTCCCCCCCCCATTCTTTAGTTCTCATATGAGACAGCACATGCAATATCACGTGCAAGACATTTTTTTTACTTACATAGGGCTCAGAGTTCACACATTGCTTACCGTTGGTTGGCTTTATCATCTCTCAGAGAGAGGAGGAGATGAATCCTCAGGCCACCAGCATCTCCACTCTTCAGAGGGCGGGTAGCCAAAAAAGATAATTTCAGACTTCTCCAGATTACATTTCAATTGATTCCTCCGTAGCCACTTACACACCTTAGTGGGGCAAATTCCAAAGTTCTCACCCTCAAAGTCCGCTCCTTTATCACAGGTGAAAAGAAGCTGTGCATCATCAGCATATGAAATTATTTTTGCCCCGCAAGCTTCAGCCAGAGGTGCCAAAGGGGACATATATAGATTGAAAAGAGTGGGGCTCAGTACAGAGCCCTGCGGAACCCCTACTTTCAGACTGGGGCTGGAGGCCACAAAGGGAGGAGTCCAAACTTCCTGACTTCTGTCCTCTAGGAAAGAAGTCAGCCATTCTAACCCTATTCCAAGTTCCTGCAGCCTGTCCAGAAGCCTGTCATGAGGGACTGTATCGAAGGCCACTGACAGGTCCAAAAAAATTAGAATGACTTTACCCACCTGATCGAGCTTCTCCTTAACATGCTCCGAGATCTCAAGCAGAGGGATTTCTGTGCTATAGTTAGCTCTGAAGCCAGACTGAATTATGTGCATACGGGTATATTTTTCAGCATTGTCGGAAATAGGTGTACTCATATATTTCTCCAGAACCTTAGAGAAAGACGGCAGTAGAGATATGGGCCTGTAGTTCACTAGCACATTGGGGTCAACTGAGGGCTTCTTAAGTAACGGAAGAATTTTAGCATGTTTCCAAATACAAAAAGCATACAGCCGGCGGACAAAGAGGTGTTCAGTACCTTATTTACCACAGGGTTAATGACCATGGCCACCACAGCCAGCAGTTTTGCTTGACAAGGGTCGGCAGGGGAGCCCGCTTTTTGTCCCTTTATGATTTCAAGTGATACTTTAGATTGCAGCAGGGGAAACTGCAGGAGAGCAGGAATTTCTCCTGACGGAAAATCCACCGCAGGGTGTAACAGGTCTGCGGATCATCTGGCAGTTATTATTTTGGATATTTTGGCTTAATTTGAAGTTTGCCCAGCACCCAGAGCCTTTGGCTCACATGTCCTGCCCACATTCAAATAAGATTGATGCAAAATTATGTATTTTAATTACTTGTTGGTGATTGTTTGCTGAAAAGATGTTTTGTCATTTGTTCCTGAAAATGTATTTTTTATTTTTTTTGGGTGAAGACAGAGAATAATCTCATGGTAAGCAAACGGATCACTGTTCCTCATGGACTGCACATTATTCCGTGTAGTGAAATTAGTTATGACATTACCAATAACAATTTGAAATCTTTTGCTTATGTGGCATAAAAAAACTGATAGCGCAGTACTGAGCACTAAAATAATTTCAAATGGTCATTTAAGTCCAAGTTGGGCCCACCTTCCTGCGCTAAGTCTTTCTTCTCCTGCGATGGATCTTTGAATTGTGTATTAGGAGCCAAGGGGCAGATTAGACATCTTAAATAGCAGTTTAAATTCAGTCAATGATGAGAGTTATATTGTTTTAATTGTTTATTTTCCAATTAAGAGATTAGTAAAGATCTTAATTTATTTTTGGTCTTTATTCAGTTAGTTCTTCAATCAAATAAAGGTTTTGGGGAGAGGATGTAGCCGTACGGCTAGAGCGGTCGACCTCGAAGCTGGGTAAGCAGGTTCGAGTCTCGGCACTGACGCTCAACATCCTGTGATTCTGGGCAAATCACGTAATCTCCCCGCGCCTAACAAAAATGAATGTGTCCATCTGTAACAAAACTGGTGCTCACGTAAAGCTCTCCAATACCTGATATCTTCGGGTCAAGTTTGCACTACATAAAAATCTTTAAAAAAAAAAAAGGTGACAGAAATCTCATCAAAAAGAATATTGGTTAAAACAAGTCATCATCATTTAAGTGTGTTCCATAAAAGAAACAGGTTCCTATTCTATAAGTTCAGCATCAGAATTTTAGTTTATTATGAACTCAAGAAGAGCACTAAGTCAAAGGGAAAAGAGTGACATCAAGGATCATGAAGCTTCGAAATCACATTTAATAGCAGAATTAGAATTTCATAAGACTCAGCCGAGTCTTAGATCAGCATACAATTGCAATAGTAATCTGCCAAATCCAAGTCAAGTAGAGGAGGGAAGCAGTAGCAGCAGTAGCTACCACCATCAAAGATCTGGGAGGCATATTTACAAGGGGATTCTGCCAACAGAACGGCACTTTTTTAGACATTCCGGTGACACAATGCCCTGCTTCATATTTACAAAGCGGCGTTAAGCCACTTTGCGTGGCTTAACGCCGCTTTGTAAATATCGTACCCTTTCGCACAGGTATCTGCATGAAAGGGGTGTGCAATGGGTGTTGCTGTGGGCGTTTCACCGCAACGCCCATTACTTTTTTACGCTGCCCCAGATTTACAAGGATCTATCTGTAAATCTGAGGCGGCGTCAAAAAACTAACGCCACTGAATAGCAGGTGTTAGATTGGCGCAGCATGGAGAAATACTTTTATTTCCACTCATTTTATCTTTTTCTATATGTGCTGCATTCTGCATTCGGGGTAGTGTTTAGGGCTCGGGGGGGTCAGGGTAGTGTTTACGGCACCGGGTGACGGGGTAGTTTTTAGGGCTTGGGCGTCTGTTTTTAAGGCTCAAGGCTGGGGGTGTGATCTTTACCACACATCTCTTTACCAGTCATGCGTTTACCACAAAATTGCTTGGTAAAGCCATGCGTGGTGAAGTAATGCGTTGTTTAGATGCATACATTGTTGGGGCCACGTACTAAAGGCACGCGTGATTTAGCCCTGCGTGCCTTTGTCATACAACCCTACTTGTTTCACTGCAAAACAATGATCCACTAACTAAAGAACAAAATCACTATTAGGAAATACATTCTTTTATATTAAACGACAGTTCATTATTGTCTAAACGTGCAAGCTTTCTATTCAAATATTATATGAAACATAATAAAGTAGGAAGTTCATAACATTCAAGAATACAATGCTGCATAGTAAATTAATTCATTCTGTTCAATGTAAAATTCTATAGCTATGACAACATCTCTAAGCATCATTCTAAGGTCAGGCTTCTAAATCACTTGTGCACATTTCAGCAATATCGAGTTTCTTCTTTAGCTGGCAAAAGCTGTTGTCAGGGTTGACCTACATGAAAAAACAATCACTGCCTACTGCACATTTCAAATGCGTCTCAGTTCAATATCAGAATTACCCTCTTTTCCGCACATTTAGCATACTATAGTGATTCATTTTTCCTTTCTAATTTTAGACTCTGTTACTAAGGAAAGGTTCCCTGCCCCTCGTGGTCAGCGCTGGTCTGTACATTATTCCCTGTAGTGAAATTATTTATGACATTACCAATAACAAATTGAAATCTTTTGCTTATGTGGCATAGAGTGCACTAATGCCCTTAGTTCACACATAGGATACAGATACAATTTGTTTTAGTGGATAAAATAAAGCAATGTACATTATGTCTTCTGCTTGAAGGTGAAAAGGTTGCTGTGCAGATATCTATACCCATTTAATTATTATTTAAAATGGTAATTTGCATGTCCTGTTAGTGATTTACAATAGTGATAATGTTGTGACCTGAGTGCACCCCTCTCTTCATAGTATAATAATCTAGCTAGCAGGCCATTAGCTGAACACAAATGTGTCAATGAAACCGACATTGGTTTGTGTTCCTCGAGCTATTGCTGGGCGCGCGGGAGCCATTGAGGATCACTTTTCAGGGCTTAACTGCTTCTGCAGAGTGGTGATGACAGGTTAGCTGCTTTAAATTTGCGAATGATCTCTGCAGAGAACTGAACATTTTAATGACATTAAATCTATTGCTGGACTAAGGGAATGAGTAAAGCGTGCTCAGTTTCTTTCGTCTGCAATGAAAGAGAAGTCATTTATGTGGCATAATGAATTCAATATTCGCAGAACAAATGTGAACGCCTATAGAATATTTAGGGAAGCTACTAGATCAACAGGAGTGTGCAGAATCGTGACAATTACATGGTTTGATAAAAACAACATCCCTTTTTCAGGTTTCGGAAAGTCTCATGTGATGAATTTGTAAAATATCACATTGTTTTACAAAATCATTTTATGCTTGTTTTTAAGTTCACATTGCAAGCTTTGTTTATTTTTGCAGTTTGATATAGAGCCAACTGGACCCCCAAAAGATTGGAGCGCTTTAGATGAGCACCAGTTACATGACAGATTAATTTTTTGCAAGCCCAGGGACATTAAGAGATTTGCCCAGAAGCCGACGTCGAGTCTCGAACCTAAGGTGACCACCTGGTAAGAAGCCAAATGGACAGTGACTGTATAAATTCAGGTGAAGTGGCGGAGAGAGGCGTTAGCCTTCGTCACTTAATGCCTCTAACGCAAGTCTGCACCATATTGACAAGAATGTGGTGCAGCCTTGTGTTTCCCCATGCGCTGGCGCTAAGTTTAGCAACTTAGTGCCAACGCAGGTTGCACCATAGTGCAAAGGTGTCAGTGTGCAGAGGAGGATTGTTTTACAAATAGGAAGGTGTCCTTTCCTGCACATAAACAATCCCAAAATGCCATTCTGTCACTTTCATGTGTGCTGCTTCATGCAGCACACATGAAAGTGACAAAATGCCATTTTTTTAAAGGGTTGTTTATGCACAGGAAGGGACACCTTCCTGTACATGAACAAACCATGGTATTTTGCACAAGGCAGCACACATAGAAAAAGCAAAAACAAGGAGAAATAATGCATTTCTCCTCGTTTCACCAACTTAAGACCAGGATTTACCTGGTCTTAATTTTGGAGCTGCCTCCTATGTACGCCACCCTTGTACATAGGGGACAGCGTCAAAATGAATGGGTGTTGCGGCGGAACGCCCACCGCAACACCCACTGCCCATCACTTTCACACTAACCATAGCATGAAAGGGGGCCTTAGGTACAAGGCAGCGTTATACCTTGTACATAAGGCACAGCCCCTATCGCCACCACAACGCCGGTAAAAGTGACGCTGTGGTGGCGATAGGGTCATGTACATATGCCCCAAAGTGTCGAAATTCAGGACATAAATTCAGGACAAAAGGTAATTTTTATGGACAATTCTGAGGACGTTGCATTCTTACAATATAGACAGCTGGCGGAAGTACAAGCTAAAATAGGTTTGTGATCTTTAGTTTGTATTATGCATTGGAATATTGAGCAAACATTTACACATAGCTGAACATATTTAAAGATGAAAAATACTAGCATAGATATACACTCCAAGCAGAATTTGACAACCGACATACGGGGCAGTTTTCACAATTCCACACCAGTACCATGAATGATTTTGCCAGAAGCAGTGCTGTGTTACTGGACTTAGACTTTGAATTCACAGGCAGTAGCACTGTGAAGTAGAGAAAGAAATGATGGTGAGAAAGTAGGAGAGACAGATACATACAGAGAGGATGAGACATAAGGTTGGAACAATGAGAGTGAAAGAAGAGAGAAGAGGAAAGCAAGTAAGGATCTGCCAGCTGAGGAAGAAAACAGGATCACAGAAATGAGTAAAAAATCAAATTCAGGAAAATACTAAGGGCGACAGAGAAAAGGTTGAAAACAGAAAAAAGGGAGAAGGGGGCATATAAAAGGTGAGATGATGGGAACCACGAGAAAGCATGTGGGGAGGGAGAGAGGCAGAGACAAATTGCAAGGTAGGAGAGAACAGATAGAGAAAAGGGAACTGAGAGAGGAGGAGGTTGAATACAGAGTGAACAGAGAGATGATGTGTGGGCTCTCTTTGTTACTTGCATGTCAGAGCTTTCAATCCCATTGCACCATATCTTTGAAACTATGGTACTGTTCTGCTCAATCCCTTTGACTCAATGCAGTGCAGCATCTTCACTTACTGCGCTGTGTTGCGTGAAATGTTAGTAAATATGCCCTTCAATGATTTAGCACAGGTGTCGAGATATACCTTTTGTTTTGGACTTTGTAGAGAGCTTTGCTGCCTCTTGGCTAGGCGGCGCTATTGAAATGACATATGCATACAGACAGAATATCGCTATTTAGAAAATTCTACTTTTCAAAGAATGAGGAAGAAATTCATCCAAGGTTCCAGCCCGGGGGATTTGTCTGGCAGATTACAGTGTGGCACTAAACGATTTTGCGATTACTTTAAAGTGAAGTTAGGGCAGGCTTCTCCAACAAGTAGCTCATGAGATACTAGAACCTCTAATGCTATCTGTGCACCCCATTTTACTAAACTTAAAGTTTTTTTCTTGGTTCAATTAATCAATCAATTATTTGTGGCATTGTGAGGCGTATTACTCCTAATATTACCTTGGTGCCCGCCAGGGGTGTTGCAGCTATGGAGGTTATGTGTTATCCAGGTAGAGGCATTCAAAATTGATAAACAGATTTTGACATTACAACTGCCAACTGTGCCTGACACACTGAGGTGATCACTGCCAGTAATGTTGCATGGGATGGCCACTGATGTAATCTTGTCTGGTGCGATCACTATTATAACACTAATGCTATTAGTAGCTCAGGAAGACTTTCATTGAGCGTAAGTAGCGATTGACTCGGCAAGACGATTGTCATGTGGACCCTGTATGGTGCTGTAAGGCCTGGCATATTTGGCGTGTTTTTCCCCTTTCTTTTTGCTTCAGACGTCCTGTTTTTTTACTGTGTGCTGTATTTCATTTTTGCTGGTTTTAGGACTCTCAGCACTTTACCACTGCTGCCCAGTGCTAAAGTGCAAGTGATTCCGGTGTAATTTATATTGGTGATTGTTTTATCCATGATTGTTATATTTTATTTACTGGTAAGTCCTAGTAGGAATTGCTTTGCCTCTGCACCCACGCCGTATTACAGATGCAGACGCAGAGGCAAAGAAGCTCTCAGGGGTGCACTCACAGTGGGTAAGATCTGTTGATGCTCTCAGAGCCACTGGCAGTTTATTCCTTGCTTGGGCTCCTAAGAAGCTGAAGGACCTACCACCTCTACACAGCAGGCGTGTCTTGGGGATGCAGGCCAAATCTGCGGAGGATGATCTAAGTGCTCTGGTAGGTGTGTAGCGGCTGGTTCGCTTTCTATGGTAGCTGGAGCCCATGCCATGAAAGCTTTGAAGAAAATTCCCATGGTCTTGAATTGTATTCGCTCCCTCACTGGAAGCCAATGTAAGGTCTTGAGATGAGGGGTTATATGCGACCTGGTTTCAGTCTGAGAATCGCACTGGCTGCAGAATTTTGAAGGCACTGAAGAAGGTAGTGCGGTAGTCCCAGGTAGACGGCATTGGCATAGTCCAATCTGGACATGACCAGCGCCTGTACCACTGTCTTCCTGGAATCTGGGGAGAGAAGCGGAAGGAATTTCTTATACATCCGTGGTAAACCAAAACAGGTGCCTACTAGGGTCTGAACCTGGGACAGCATCGAGAGCTCGTTATAGATGTAGATACCCAGGTTCTTGATGGTAAAATGGGCAGCACAGGGTGGGGAGAGTTCTGCGGGCCACCATTGGCTCCAATTGTTCACACCTGGCTAGAGGAAGAAGACAATCCTGGGTTTATCAGGATTGCACTTGAGCTGGTTCTCCTTCAGCCATCTAAAAACCTTTGTGAGGCAAGATCTAATTGCCTCCCCATTGAAGTCTGTGCTTTTATCGCATGTGAAAAACAGCTGAGTATCATCATCATAAGAAATTATTTTGGCGCCCTGTGCCTCCGTCAAAGATGCTAAAGGCAACATGTATAAATTAAAAAGAGTTGGACTTAGTAAGGAGCCTTGCAGGACTCCAACCTGCATGCTGGGCATAGAGGCTGAGAATGGGGGAGTCCAGATAACTGTTCTCTGTCCTCCAAAAAGGTTGCTATCCATGCTAGTGCCCTCCCTTCGAAGCCCATGTAACTCAGTCTGTCGAGGAGGATCACGTGGGGCACCATGTCGAATGTCACGGACAGATCGAGTAAAATTAGAATCGCTCTGCCCCCCCTAACTTGTCTCTGAGATGTTCCGTCACCTCCAACAGGGCTGTCTCTGTGCTGTAGTTGGCCCTAAAGCCAGAATGCGTGGGGTGCAGGAGATTGTGATTCTCAATACACTCTATGAGTACTTTGTTAACATGTTTCTCTAATACTTTGGAGAAGACTGGGAGGAGGGAAATGGGTCTATAGTTCATAGGAATGTTAGGGTAGGCTTTTGTTTTTTTTAGGAGTGGCAGAATTTTTGTCTGCTTCCAGAGTGGTGGCACTATCCCCGTTTCAAGGGAGGAGTTAAGTACCTTATTGACTAGTGGGTTTAAGGTGGCTGCTAGAGCAGGTACCTGTTTAGCTGGGCATGCATCTGTTGGTGATCCCGACTTGAGGCCCATGAGATATGTAAGTGAATCCTCAAGTTCGATGGCCGGGATCTGTAACAATGGTGGCCATTGTGAAAGTGCCAGAGGGGAAAGGGTTTGAATGATGATTCCCTCATGGGTGCTAGGGGAAGAGATATCCTCCCCCGCTTCCATGGAGAAGGACTGCTGGATCATCGTTATCTTTTCGTGAAAGGAACGGGCAATCTGGCTCGTCCAATCTGCAGATAACGGAGCTTCCTTGCTCACTGCCTTAGGATCCGTAAACGACTTTACGACATTAAAAATGTCCTTGCCCCTGTTGTTGGTTGTTGCTATTTTATTCTCCAGATATCTTAGTGTAATAAGGCGCATTGTCATTGTTTGCACCCGGCGCACCTTTTAAAACGTGCGCCCGGGGCAAACAATGGCAATGTGTAATATGGACCTGATGAGCAAAATTCAAAATGCTTGAAAAACCGTGCTGGCCACTCTATCAGGCATCACATAATTGACATTACTTTGGCTTTCAACCTCTCACTCTTACTCTGCTACACATCCCCTCTATTAGTCAGTACCATGAAGCTCAGTCCTAGGTCCGCTGATTTTTTTCATTTCTATTGCATCCTTTGGCAAAATCATAAATTCTTTGGCTTCTCTTACCATGTCGTTGAGGCAAGCATCCACATTGCTTTCTCCGTTCCATCATTTATGCCCATCTACAAGCCCACCTACAAGCACAGATCTCAAACCGCGGTACGGAAATGGCCAACGGTGGAAAAAGCTCCCTTGGCCAATCAGATGACCCTATTTTGTAATGATTGGTTCACTGGCTCCAGCGGGACCAACTGTCCAGATATACCTAACTTTTAACCTCTTCAAGGCCAATCCAAGCACAGGTTTAAATGCAAATTCATCAAATAACTGAACAGATTTACACCAAATCACAAAAGCATGTTTTCTGAACAAAGTACTAACTTTTTGGTAATGTAGTGTGATCCCGTTCAGCCATCTCTTCTGCATTGGAAAACAAAGTATGCTATGGGAATTAGCATGGAAAATTACGGTTCTGGTTCAAGACCTAAGGATGAGGAGGACATGTAGTCGCATATGCTGAAAGGATCTCAAGCAACCAATAGGACACCTGGGGATCCTTACCGTCACCCACATCATATGAGGAAGTAGCCAATCTGCCATAAGGTTACAGGCAACAACCATGCCTATAACAAAAAGATCTGTTATGCACAAATAACAAAGAACCATAAGTTATTGTACTTACCTGAGCGCAACACCGATTGATAATAACCAACAGAGATCTGATCAATAAGGTCCTAATGAAGGCCACTGACCCAAGGGGGCATATATGGCTGAAATATGTTGACCGTTGATGCTGAGGATTGGTAATACATCAGAGAAACATCACCACATTTTTAACTTTACCCTAATCCTGATTTTCACATTAAAAACCACTTAGTACAGGTATAGGAGGTATTTTTACTTTTTCTGCACAGTACCAACCAGATATTCTCCCTCCTAACGGAGGCGTCATTCACCTGGAGAAGCGAGTACCCAGGTGCGGAAACCAATGATGACGCTACCTACTATGCCACCCCAGATGAGATAATATATACCACTGGTGGTAATTAGTGGATGAGGGTTTCAAAGACAACACTTGTGAGACTCCGGCATCAACTAGTGGGGCTCAATCCTCTCTTGATTTATGTTCCATACTTTATCCATCTGCAATAGTGATTACAGTGTAGGGAACGTAAATGCCCAAAAAGCTTAATTAGCACTGGCACTGCAGTAGAATTATCTGTCTCTGAGAATTAATCTCCTAATAATGTTTCTGAAATAGATTCACCTGACTCCAAAACCTTAGTACTTCTCTCTGAGCACATGCTAGAGTTCGAATGATGGAAGTGCTTCAGTGTGGCCAATATGCTGTTGCCTATGCCCTAGATATAGCTTCAGCCATAAGTCGTGAGGAATGCTGTTGTATCATAGTACTTGCAGATACCTTATGAATATTAATGTGTATAGATTGTAATGACTTTGGAGTTTACCACATTTAAGGACAACTTCCCATTTTCCACAGATTACCCCTTCTTTATGTTTATGATCTTCACCATCCAAAGGCTGAAAAACTGTCACACTCAACACTGTGATACACCAGGCTGATCAACTATCATATCTTGCATGGGTACTTCATTGCTCTGTGGCACAGATACTAAGGTACTAATTATCAAATTTCCATGCAATTCAGCAAGCCACCTTGCTGTGCTGCGCTGCACTGCTTGAAATGGAAAGGGCAGGAAGGGACACCTTCCTGCACAAAAACAATCTTGAGAGGCATTTTCCTCTTTCTATGCATGCTGCAGAATGCAGCACACATCGAAAGAGGAAAAAACTAGAAGAAATAAAAATATGTCTCCTTCTTATGCCTCGCCTTGGGAAGTTTTTATGCATTCTCAGGTCTAACACTAATGGTAATTCTGGAAATGCGTGGTTCACATACCTAACAAGGGAGGACTCCTAGTTAGGCAAGGGGCCGAGAGGAACTCAATAAGGGAGTACACCCTCCCGTGGGTAAACACTAAATCACTATAAGTACTCCCGTGGTTGACCAGTCAGCAAACAATATCTGTAGTTAACTGAAATGAAACAGAATGATGGTATGCTCTATCTGAAGTGTCTAACAACACCTAAGTGAGGGGAAGGAAGCAAGTCCTTTTGTTATTATATTCCCTCACACACCCTAGTGGTGTCATGCTTCATCATTGTGACACCCCGACACCTAAAAGTCAGGGTGGGCTCAACCAATATTTCAGGGAGCACTTATTGAAATGATATTTGGCCAGGGGGTTAAAGATTAAGAATCGGTGTCAGACCCCAGTTTCCCTTTATTCTTGGGTCTGGAAATGCGCCAAAATCCATGCGTGGATGCGTGGGAATACCCATGCTCTACCAGTGAAATGTCCCTCTGGGATAAAGTAATGCAAGGCGACGATTTGGACTGCCTTCTGCTACTCCAAATTTAACAAGCCATACAGGGCCACACAAGGTGGCTTTGTGTGGCTTGATAAATCTGATTTTGTTGTTGAGTCTCACTTGCGCCCCCTTGCATAGCAAAAGGGCGATGCAACACCTAAAGATGCAGATTCTACAGAACTACCCTCTGTTATTTGATTGTATTGTGCACCATCACCAGTATTAGCCACTGTGACGTTTCAGACATAAATCTAAATAAAATTTAGGTTCCTAATTTTCACAAACATTTGTGACTGGTGCTCTGCTGTCCATCAATGAGGGAAAAAGGTAAGTGTTTGAAAATATAAATGACTGTATTAGCAAATATTAAGGTAAAGGGGATTGCTTCAAGTCTTGTACGATTACCATGGTGCTATGTGTCTTAGAAAGCAAAACATTGGTCAGGAGGTGGAGTGCAAAACGTTTCACAAATTTGCATGTTGAAAGTATGGCTTGCTTCATCTTAAAAGAAAGTTGTTTTCACCTAATAGTTCATAGAAGACATTTTTGGTTCAGTCAAAAAATTATTTGTAATTCTGTTTTTTTTAAACAAATTTTATTTGTCAAAGAATATGTATAGGGCAGAGCTCTGTGTCCCAGAGACTTCCGCAGCATCAACATACATCATTTTGACTTCGACAATTTTCTCATAAATACAGGAAGAATTGAAAAGCAATACAGATGAAACAGAACAGAAAAAACAACAACCCCCCATCGCACTGTCGACAGTTCAGGAGCAACATAGCCAGTCAATACTACAGACCTATATGCGCTATGTTTCCTTACCAATAGGCTTCTATCCCACCACGTGAGTATGAGAGGCACACCTGAAGATAGGGGAGAGATTAAGCCCAGTGGGAACACTGGGTAGGGGCAGGTTCTAGCTCCAGGCCACGATAGTACGCCCAGAGCTTCCAGGTTTGTAGTGCTTACGAGGACACCCTCTTGCCACAAAAATAGGAGCCTCCAGGAATTCTGTTTTAATCAATACCATGAATGCATTTTCATTACCTTCAGTAAAGGGAAAGTAAATGTTCAGGTTCTGTTCTCCTTCTTCCCTACCTCTACAAAAATGCAGCATAGTTTGCTTTAATATCTAATTTCTATACAAGTTACACAAAGCTGTTTTGAACCATTTCGTAGTTGAGTCTTTTGAAAGTGTAAAGTCAATGGTATTTCAAAATGTTTTTTTTTTTGCTAAGAAGCTCCATATGTGGACAATTTATAGTGGTGTCACCTTGACAGCATGGTAAGTAAGGTGATAGAAATTCACAACTTTCTTGTACAAATCACTGCTTCCTTGTCGTAGCACTAAGCAGATACTAGTACAGAACAGACATATTGTATTGTTTTTTGAATGCCTTGCACTAAAAATGAGCCCGCAGCACAAGTGACTGCTTGCAACGGGAGTAACGACCAAGATAGACTCAAAACTCCTGTAGGTGTGAATAGATGTATTGGATCTGCAACAGCTGTTTTCCTATTACCCCTGTTGGCAGAGGATGATATTATGGGGGAGATTTGCTAAAGTTTTGTGCTGTGTTCGCGTCACTAAAGTGAAGAAAATTGGAGCAAAATCTTTTTCCCCCAATTTACTTTCCAGCGCTAAACTTGGAAATAACGGAAAAGTAATGCGAACAGCGCATAGGCTGCTTTACATTACTTTGCGCCATGGGGGGGCGTACCAAGGGTGGTGCATGGACATTCCCATGCAACCACCCAAGGTTTCTCACGCTAAACCCAATTATTACATAAAGTAGATTGGGTTTAGCGTGAGAAAATTGTGCCCTTTTCAAGTAGGCGCATGGAAGGAGAAATGCTTTCATTTATCCTTCCTTTTCTGACTTTGCATGTGTGCTTGTGCTGCACTTTACAGCACACATACGAAATGGAAAAATGATTAAAGTGAGTCTGTGCATAGTATTTTGTACTGGAAGGGTTCCTTCCAGTACAAAACCTATGCTACACTCACGGAGACACCCTTGCACTATGGCACAAAGGTGTCTCTGTGGTGCATGGCAGCTAATCTCAGCGCCAGCACTACTCAGAGGGGAGGAGAGTGCCTTATTTTAGTAAATAGGGCACTCTCCTCCTCTCTCCTTTTCACGTAGCGCAGCACAGCATTTATGGCTGCTGCAGTGTGCTACGTGAAAAAATACAAAATCTGCCCCCATGTCTCCTGAATATGGGTCTGTTTCACACTGCATACATTTTGAGGGTCCACTGGCAGAATAAGTTGTTTGCAATGTATGTAGTAATGTGTTAAATCAAGGTCATATGGCACAACACCATTTAGGCATGACCACTATGCTGCCAAACATGCATTACATAATCAGTAGTGTATCCCAGGCAGTGTGCATCGACATTTGCACACTGATGTCTGAAATCTACATACTCATGGAGTTGGTCAGATTGGTTTCTATCAGCCATCCCATAATGTGGATGAAGAGTACTACGCTACAATCTCCACTTGTGTTTCAGCCCTCGAGTGTGCCACTGAATAGATTTTAGATCTGAATTGAGACTCTCCTTCTGCGACTACAACAGTAGTGTAAATGACTTACATGTTACTGTATTTGTAGTCAGCAACATCTGTTGAGTTGTGCTCTACTTGAGTGCTAAAGAAGGCGATTAGTTGGAAAATATTAAGTAGTGACAGTGTGAAGTGAGACATTTTCTAGATTCTCTTCTATCAGATCTCATATCACCCAATCAATACATTTAATTTAAAAATAGATGAAATATCTTTTCATTTTACCAAGTGAGTTATTGTATGTTCTCCTATGGCAAACATTTGGAAATTGTGTAACGTTAAGGAACCATATAATGTGAGTTATGTGTCTTTTGTGTCAACTATTGGTCCACTGTTCCAGTGTGTGTGTGTGTGTGTAGGCATTTGTTTTGTTGGTGAGGTATGCTTATTTTTGGATATAGAAACCTCATATGTTCCCTCTGTTGTGTATGATTAACCCCCCAAAGGGTCTCATTGCGTGTTTCACTTTCAACCGCCGCATTACGATGCAGGCGGTCGAAAGTGAAATACGCCAGTCATTCTAGCTGGATTCCGACGGGCTCAAGGAGCCTGTCGACCAGTCGGAGGCCTGCCCGTAATCCCTATGGACGGTGTTTCTGTCGTAGGGAGTACAATGTTGGTTCCCGACAGGCTTTCCATGTCGGGCTTTCCGACATGGAAAGCCTGTCAGGAAAAACGACATTGGGGGCCCCTTTCACCCTGCGGGCACCGGTTGAGGCGCCCCTGTCAATCCCTGCATCATGTGGCAGGCACCCTGAGGTGACTGCCATGCGGTGCAGAAATGAACAGATTCTCCCATTTCCCTATGGGAGCTTGTGCTGCGGCCGGTTTACATCTACTCTCACCATTATTTCTACTTTCACCATTGTTTGCAAATATTTTAAAAAATACTATATTGTTTGTTGTACAATTCAACCTCATATGAACAACAACTTTGCCAAATGGAAACAAGATATACCCGCTGGCAAGGAAATGCACAGGAGGCTTAATCAATGTAATGAGTACTACAACATGATAAATTAAATGATAACATGTCCCTATAGAAAAGTATATAGATAATGACAGGCGTACTATAAATAATTGTCTGTATATAGCACAATTTAAAAAATATTTTGTGTTCCTTTCTAATGTGTGTAATAATTCTATGGCCTTCCATGCTTACTGTGTAAAAAGGCAATGTTATTCATTAGAAGTATGATTTGTAGTTTTTAATATTTGATTTATGATGTCTCAGCATTCTTTAAAGTAAGAAAATATGCGATTAATGCAACTGCTTTTATTAAAAGGTTGCAACAAGGAGGTACTGAATGTACATTGAAGTTTTTATAAATATAATTAAGAACACACATTTAAGAATAGTACATCTTATGTACCTAAAGTTTTATGACATCATCCCAGCTAAGTATGGCTTGCCTCAGCCATTTATAAAGGAGACATGTAAGGGTGCTAGTAGCCATTCTCTTTCAAGTGTGCAAGAATGAACTCTAAAACAAGCCCCAGCACCATACAAGACCCAAACATGACAGGGTGAGGTCTTCATACCAGCCATGATTTCTCTTTCATGTGAACCACGGATTCAAAGCAAATAACCTTTAGAATTAAAAGCCATGTGTGACATAAAAGCCCCTCTAACAATTATAATATCACACACAGAGTAATTGCATCATATAATTCGACAATAAACACTAAGGGCTACAAGCCCCATGCACCACCAGTACATCTCTTTTTCCCATATTAAAAGTGGCGCACTGGTGGTGCAAGGGGTTTGTAAATAAGCCCCTAAGTTTTTTCCTGGTGATTACCCAAGATGGCGCATATTATTTTGTCATGAACCCAAGGACCTTTAACTTTATTTCCCACACATGGTCTTGTGTGATGCATGAGTCATGCTGAATTTGGAATGTAGAAATTATAAAATACCTCTAGACATCAAAAACAAAATTTCAGCTAAAATACAACACAAAACATGACTGTCTTCAAATTTAGGGGCAGTCTGTATGCATATACCCCTTTCACCCTTAGGTAAAAAAATAGCCCCGGACTGCTCTCAGCTAGAATTATGGGACTCCTAAGGGAGGATGTGGAAGCAGTTCCATACACTCATTATATCTACTTTACTGATGCCAATGTACAAGAACATCTAAATAGGGCAGGTAAAACAGTAACAATATTAGTGTATAATGAGTATAACGTAAATGTTGTGAATTCCAAAAGTGCCTTCCTCAGAGTTATCTTTTAGAATTCAAATCATCCAATGAGGGCAAGGAATTGGTACTGCATTTTTATAGAAATGTGCCACCCTAGAGCTTCTACACACCTTATGATAATTTCAGGCCCTTCATGGTTTTCTAAATTTTGAAAGGATGTACCTGCAGCACTATTTAAAGTATGTGAAACCATTGCATGATCTTGTTACTTACATCATCTCAGTGAAGAAATAGACTGTCTCCCATTATATTATAATCAGGCACATACTACTCGCCTACAGAAGAACAATTCAACACAATAGAAAATATTCTAATGCCTGCACAAACCACAATCATAAAGGAGAGGCCCATTGTATAAGGGGAAAATTAGAGGGGCCTCCCTGATACTCAGTGTTTTGCAGTACCAACAGGCAATGCCACAAACTCCTCATCCTAAACATATATGAGTGTAAGAGCGTGTTTTATGCAGACAGCTCTGTGGAGCCTGCATTTGGCATAAAACTGAAATATTCTGCTGCATATGCTGCCTGTTTCCGACTCACACTTCAGATCGCTGTGTTTTCCAGTGTAGTTAAGTTCATGAATGGAAGGCGCGGAAGGGATGTGGTTCAAGGTCGGTTTTCATATGCCAATCTTAAAGCACTGCTGCCTGAACTTCACAGCCTAGGAAACCCTCCCTGTTGTGATACAATGGTGGCTAACGGCACCCAACTATCACTGCTGGGCTGAGACCCGATTGAGATGTTATTTGGGGGGAGCTGTTCTACTTGAATATCAGCCCCTCAGTCCAGACCTGCAAGATTGCTGCCATCACTCAATCTCAACCTAAGGTTGATGCAGACTTCATGATGGCAGCACAAGCAATACTGAAAACCAATCCACTCCCATTTAGGTAGTCCTACAGTTTAACACAAGAAAATATCCTGACATGCTCTCTACGAGAGACTTGGGATAGAAATCTACGTAATCAGACTGCAAAGCAGAACCTTACAAAAGTAGTTCATGAGGGCATCTGTCCATGCTGGTTTCCATGCTACATTATCAGTGCTACAACAACAATAGAGGTGGCAATATACATTTCAAGGAACTAGAAAATACATACAACAGTGTACTATTTGTCAACAAATAAATCTTTTGACTTTTGACTTCTTCTAAATAATATTTCTAAAACACATTGGACCATTAGCCCCAGTCAATGGGTCATTTCGAATTCTTGATTCCTTAGGGTGTGGCCACAAAAGACTGTGACTACCCAAGTGGTGATAAAATACATGCAGTTCCTTGTCGCTACTGAAGCCGTTGGACCTTTCGTTCAGACAATGATAAGCTGTACACAGCAATAGCATTTGCTGGCGCAATGTCTGATCTGTGTGTCCAATTGTTTTTCTTACATCCTGATGCCTGCAGTTGGACTGGAATATTCAGAAAGCAAATGGTACACTCAAATAAACTTTGCTGTTTGGGTTTGGGTACTGGATTGTTGTGACATCATAATGTATATCAGGCAGGAAGAGCACTAAATTATCTGCAAAGAGGAGCTTTGCAGAATCTAAAATGATTGGTATTACCATGTTTGTGTCAGATCTCTTTTTACCTACAGTAACAGAGTTCATGTGTTGCAGCCCCTCCAAGACACAAGAGTAAAACTAACTTTGAAGAACAAATGACAAACAGTTCTTCAAACTCTATCCCTGAAAGCAAGGCTGTTCCAGGGTGCCTACCAGTACTGGGAGATTTAGCCGAGCACACAATTCCTGACAAGACACCAGTAGGGCCATTTTTTTAAACACTGTTTCTATGACTTAGGGTGCACGGCAATCATAGCATTATACTGCCTCTGTTGCTTGGAGGCAATAAGAATCAAGCATACTGACTGACCATGTCAAGGAGCACAATGTAGCTGATCATGTTCAGCAGTCTGCCATTGATGATGAAGAACCTCTAGATTTTTGCCAGTTCATTCTAAACCTAAAATTCTGGTGTCACCACAAGGGGTGCCAAAGACTGATGTATCCTCTGTACCACCAGAAGAGAAAAATAAATCAGAAGAAACAAGAGTCTCTTTCCTTTCTCCATTTCCCGACAATCCAGTATCTGATACCACTGTAAGAACCACATAGATAGTGACTCTTCATTAGGGCTTTGACTGGTAAATCAGCCTGCCTTGATCCTAGTTTTTGAGTCTCATTAACAGGCACATTGACCCTATTCTGGATTACTTTTTGATCATCACCATGGGCACTCTCTTCCAGACCACAATGGACCTGCTCATGTTTTTGCATAAGCTAAAGCCAAGCCCATACTCTCATCTTGTGGCTCCAATTTACCACCTTGTCAACATTACTGTGTATATTTTATCTAATGGAATTGTCCTCAATACTGTCCCGTATCTTGAAACCAATGGAGATGGTTCAGACTCAGTCTGCCCTGCCCATTTTCTAGGACAACTTTGCTGTTCCATGTCTATTTGCCAGTTGATGGAACATTGATACAGTAAAGCAGCTACTGGATGATCTCAACACACATCTAGGGACTTATTACGATGTTGGTCAGAGTTGCCTTGACCAACACTGTCGCGTTCTTCGGACCGACCGACGGACCTCCGGTCGGCGGTCCCGACATCTCTATTACAATGTGACTGCACATGGTGCGGTCGCATACTCCCATTTCTCAATGGGAGCTTGTGCTTTGGCCATAAACTGGCTGTAGCACAAGCTCCCAAAGAGAAATGGGGGATTGTGTTCATCTCTGCACTACGTGGCATGCCCCTCAAGGAGCCTGCCACACAGTGCAGGGATCAACAGGGGGCACCATTGGTGTCCCCTCAGCCCCCAACCGGAAGCCTCAAGGAGAAGGGAGCTCTGCTAGGGGCCCCCAAACTCATTTTCCGACATGGAAAGCCTGTGAGAAACCAAGCATCGTAATCTCAACGGCAGAAAAGCTGTCCATTGGGATTACAGGTCGGTTTCTGACTGGCTGACAGGTTTCATTCACCCGTCGGAATCCAGCCGGAATGACCCGCCGGTTTCAATTCCGACTGCCTAGATTGTAATTAGGCGGTCGGGAGTGAAACAGACAATGAGTGTCGTAAAGCCTCAGACCTGAGGTCAGAGGCTTTCCAACACTCATCATAATTGGCCTCACAGTATTAGAAATGATGACTCCCTATTTTGATGCTGGTAGATATAAAGCAATGCAATGTTTCCATCATTATGGACACCATTTATTTCATCAAGCCAGTGTCAAAATAACCTTTTTTAATTTCAATAACTGGGAACAGTGTGGCACCAGAATATTGTAACCAAAATATCTCCGAACAGGAATATTGTGTCCTAAATATAATTTAGAAGTTTAACCGTATTGCAGTTAATAAGAGAAAATCTACACACAATGGGATATTTCTGTAAATGTCACTTAGGGCACCATATGTCTGTAGAATTATACTTTCACTATTGATATTCTGACATATATCCTGAATCATCCATGCCACTGTAGTCTTGAGAATGTTTCCATTAGGCCTATGACTGTGACTTTCTCAATAGGACATCTGATGTCTAGTCAAATAGAGATTAGCCTTATATTTTGTTTTACTTTGCTTCTTACGTTAACAATTCTAGTAGCACTTTATTAGAAGCAGCATTAGTTCCTATACATTTTGGAAGATTTCTGAAATGTGTTTCTGGTTACTAAGAAGGTTTGGTGTCAACATTCTGTCTGGATTATTCCAGGATAGAATGTCATGCTCTAGAGAGCATTATTAACATATTCGTAAATGAAATGCAATCTCTTAATGAAAATGTTGGTTCTTTCAACAAACCCTATTACCTTAATTCTGCATATAATATAACATGGAGATCAATTGTGCAAAGATGTAAGGGAGGATTGTTCATGGAGTTGTACACTTATGCCGTTTAGGGTGATGGAATAATATGGCAGTGCCAAGGTCGAAATCTCGTAAAAAAAACCTATGAACAGCTCCACCTTGAAACTTACTAAGGTAGTCTCTAAATTCCAACACAATTTCTTCCTCAGATCTTTGAATCTTTGCCACTGTGTTAGAATGGAGCACAACCCAAAAAAATTTTTTTTATCAATGATCAACTTGCAGAATTATAATGTTTAGTCAATGATGAGAGGTTTGGTGAAGTTTCAAACGTTTTATTGTTCATTAAGAGATTAATCTGTATTTTTGTCTTTTTATTCAGGTTAGTCAAATAAATCTGTTTACAAAAATATCGAGAACATTTGGTTTGAATGAGCATACAAAATAACTGCATGTTCTATAAAGAATTAGTCCCTATCTTATTCTAAAGGACCTAACCAACCCTAGAAAGAACCCATAAATAGTTATTTTGGAAAAGAGCAAGAAATATTTGGAGGAATAGGCTAATAACTATGAAAGGTTGAACTCTATATAAATAGTAAGTAGTTCTGGAAACTCAGCCGAGTTTCCTCACAGCTGTAGTAGCAACCGTTAAAACAGTTAGAAGGAAATAATCACAGCAGTAGATATGATCAGCATGGAGCAAATCACCTAAATAGTATCAGGAAAACAGAAAATCACTGCTCACAGTAGCTTACAGATGTTCAGGCAAAAATAGCACATCCAAGTGCCGGGGAGATAGGCATAGAATGCAATGTAATAATTCTCTAACTAGGAACACTTACTGCATAGAAAAGCACAAAACATGTTGTAAACTCTGAATGTTGGATAATCTCTAGCCAATAGGAAAGGATCTTCGGATGATCCGTCATCTTCTCTCTCGATTCCCATGGTAAACGTCCATGTCAACATGTGGTTATTTGAATATGGCTATAGCTTATTACAAAAAGATACATCTAGGAAGATTCTCGTGTTAACGTTTGCGAGCTGACTCTGTTAGCTGTTCAATGTCCCATTGTGTAACAATGGTCTGCTCCATGAAATTAACCATAAATATCTAGCATATCCTGGTTAGATCATGAAATTCAAGACTATAGCAATAATTTTATTTCTTAAATATACTTTTCATTTATAAGCATGTGGCAGAGAAAACTATCTAAAATACGATTAAAACATATGGTGTGAGGAAAGAAAGAAATATATTTTTCAGCAAACAGCACATTTGACGAACATATCAAGTTTTGCAGTTCAATTAAAACGTTAAATCAGTATTTACCAAAAGGCATACCTTTTATTAAAGAGAAAAGAAAGAGTAAAGAATATATTGAGGCCTAGCAGTGGAAAAACGATAGAAATGGGAGCGTTCTGCAGAAATAAGCAGCATTTTTCTATTTTTGCACATTTAATAAAGGCTCATTTTCTCTAACCACTATATTAACATTCATTTTCTACGTTAACATTAGAGCACATTTCTATATTGTTATGAGGTAAATTTACGTAAAGGTTTTCAACTTCCATAGCAGCACTCTAGAAAATTACTTAGCTTCAATGACATGAGAATGCCTCTTGTCTGGCAGGTTTTCGGTGTAATTCCAATTGGCTTCCCACTGTTTTGTTGTTGTTGCAGTATTTAATGTACTGGCATACACAAAAAATTGACTATTTTGCTATGCATGGCTTCTGTAGGAAGTCATTATCAAGTCTAAATCTGGTAATTCATAGCTGTGACATAGCAACAGTTGATAACAAAACTCTGTTACCCATTTTGACTGAAAGCAGCAAGCACAGTGGCAGAAGGGGGAAGAAGGCAGGGAGGGTGTCGGGGTTGGTTAAGGATGGCAGGTATGTTTTCTTTTTTACATTTTTAGCAGGGAGGTTAGGCCATATTATGTATGGCTCCCCTATTACTCTGCTGCCCCTGTGGAGCAACTGAAATCAAGGGCAGGTAAGTTTGGGAGCCATACATAACATTCAAATATAGATGGGTAAAAAGTGAATTTTGGGGATGTTTTTTACCTCAGGGGTCTGAGTGGCATCACAACCAACTCAAGCTTCACTCTTGTTGTTTTTTTCATGTCACTCAGAACCATGAGGTGAAAAACATCCCTGTAATTCACTGTTACCCTTCTATAATTTAAAATATTAATTTATTTAGGTAGCAGTAAAAAGTATAGCACAAAATGCCGTAGATAGTAACAAATGAAGGGTACATAAGTAGTAGTCAGATAGTTAGGAACGTTTGAAAGAGTTTATGGAAGTGAGGGGTGGTGGCTATTTAATGCAGACCTGACAATAAACATAATTGGCACATACATATTTACAGTGCTAGCTTCAATGGTGTGTTGGCATTTAGTTGATAATTACTATACAAAAGGTGTGTGTTAGACCTGGCATCCTGTGTGCGGTTTCCTCAGACTTTTTGCCTTCAGATCTCTTGTGTTTGCTGACTTCGTTTTTACTGGTTGTAGGACTCGGGTACTTCACCACTGCAAACCAGTGCAAAAATGCATGTGATTTCTACTTTAAACATGATAACATTTGCTTATCCAAAATTGGCATATTTAATTTACTTATAAGTCCCTAATAAAGTGCACTAAATGTGCCCAGGGCCTGTAAATTAAATGCTACTAGTGGGCCTGCAGCATTGATTGTGCCACCCACTTAATGAACCCTTTAAACATATCTCAGGCCTTCCACTGCAGAGCCTATGGGTGAAATTTTAAACTGCCACGTAGACCTGGTAAGTTAATCCTCTTGCCAGGCCCAAAGCTTCCTTTTTAATGCATATATGTCACCCCTCAGGTAGTATCTGGACAGCCCAAGGGCAAGGTGCTGTGTATTTAAAAAGTAGGACACGTATTGTTAAGTTTTACATGTCCTGGTAGTGAAAAACTCTTAAATTCTTTTTTCACTTCTGCAAGGCCCATCTCTCCATTAGGATAACTTCAGGATTATCGCATCAAGTGTAATTTCCAAATGGCGAGAGATCGGACCCCCAAGTGTGGTGTCTCTGGAAACACAATTTTAAATCACAACTAATGATGAAGTTGGATTTTAAAATGAAATTCTGTAAATGCCAAATTAAGAAAGTTGGCATTTTCTTACTTTAGCTTTTTGGTGCCTTCTGCCTGTCTCTTAATACAAATCTATGGTGGGTGACAGCTGGGCGTTGTGCATTCCTACTATACCACCACACACAAACGGAGCTTAGTTATGACTGATGGACCATCCCCATCCTGATGAGCCATCCTGGCTAGGATGGGAGGGAGAAGCAGATGCTTACGCCTAAATAAGCTGTGCCATGTCCCTATGCAAAGGGCTGCATAACCCCCTGTAGTGAGTCGGGAGCCAGGACAGGAAGGGCAGGAACTCTGTGCACTTCAACAGCATCTCTTTTAAGTCTCCCCAACTTCAAAGGGATAACTGGGTAACACAACTGGAGCTCTGACACCACCAAATCAGTACACTTCTGTACCTGTGGATACTCTGCCAGGAAGAAAGACTGCTGCGCTGCTGAAAGGACTGCCACATTGCTGGACTGTTACTCAGCTGGACTCCTGTTCTGTGCTGATCTACTGTCTGCTGCCCTCCTTTCCTGGGAGTGAGAAGGAATGGACCTCTCTCCAACCCAGAACCAAAGTTAATACAAGGTTCTAGCTTTCTGTTTTGAAGTCTCAGGGACATCAAGGAATTTGAGAGTCTTGCTCTGCCAAGTGGTGCCAAACCAGTCCAGGAGCCTTGGAAGTGGGTATAAAGTGTGGTTCCAGTAAAGATCCACGCATCGACACTGTTGTGCTGCTCGAACTGGTGCATCTCCCTTGATGACAAGGTATCGCTGCCGCTGTGAGGATCGGGCACATCGCTGACTGCATGGCACATTGCCTCCAGCTCCAACGTATCTTCGACTTTGTGCAGCTCAGGCCAGCACATAGCCTTTATCCTGTGCTTCGACGATGACGTATCACTTCTTTCATTCCCGCATCTCAGCTCCATCAACAAAGCAACTAAGCGGGTCAAGAATGGTCTGTATCCCTCGCAGTCATCCTGAACTTTTGGATGATTCGACCCGGTCTAGCGTGACCAGATAGCCCTGCTTGGTGCTTTATGCTTTCAAGCACTACATTTCAGTTTATTCTTTAGAAATCCATAACTCCGGTTATACTAATTAGATTTTTGTTGTTTTGGTCTTGTTTTGGTCATTAAACTAAGCTCTATTTTTCTAACTAGGTGTGTTATCTTTTTGTGTGTTGCAAAAAAAACATTGCCTCTTAAGTTAAGCTTGACTGCTCTATGTCAAACTACCAGTGGGTGAGCACAGGCTAATTTATGGTGTGTATCTGACTTTTCCTGACTAGGAAGGTGGTTCCTGCTTGGACAGGGGGCATACCGCTGTTAACCTGAGACCCAATTTCTAACAGTGTGGCTTTTCAGGTGCTGAGCATGCTGTTTGTATGTTAAGAAATTGAACAGCTAAAGTTAAAGGCACTTCTTTCTACATTATAAATGTGATGAGTTTGTTCAATTCATTAAAGTTCGTTAAGCTAAAAGAAACATCTGGCCAAAAGGAGATGCCTAAGAACTCAATGGGAAGTATATAGAGTGTAACATTGCAACATTTCCAAAGATAGACCCACAAAAGGAATTTATTCTGAAACTGTCGCTTCTGTGTGCATGAAAATGTGGTAGGAGAGAAGTGGCTGTATCCAGAAACTGGCAATCCAAACTAGGCTTTGCGAAAATGCAAGAACTGTGTACACTAATGGAATCTCACAGTGGAGAATTGTCTCAAAGATTAATACATGAAAATGTGCTATTAAGGGCAGGGAGTTCATTGACTAAAAAGTAAAACTGAAAATGAAGGTCCGACTGATGTATTAATATTATCAATCTATTGTATGCTATCATGTGTTTCCTAGTCAAGCTTACGTATGCGTTTGGCAGCTTCTATTTGGAAAAAATCCATTGCATTTTGTTCCAAAGCATATATCAGAACAGAGATTGGGGAACATTAACTAATCTTTCTCAGAACACAGGGCAGCAAGCAAAGTTGCTGCAGAATGCAGCAAATGTGAAAAGAGGAAATAACAAGGAGAAACAAAGATATTTCTCCTTGTTATGCCTTACTTGGGAAGGAGTAGCATTTTGACACATTCCTAGGTTTACAAGTCTTTGTAAAACTGGAAATGCACCAAAATCCATGGGTAGATGCATGGGAATGCCCATTCTGGGTGGAGAATGCCCATTCTCCACCCATGGAATGCCTCCCAAGTTGAAATGTAACATAACACAGTGCACGCGGCTGCCTTGTGTTACAGTTCTTTACAAAGCCACGCAAGGCCACGCAGGCTTTGCATGGCTTTGAAAATATTACTGAAATATGGGCCTGGATCACATGCGTTTCTTGCCCGAACTAGACCTAGAGCAAGTGACATAGAGTTCATGTTACCATGTAAGATTTGCATGTGTGTTTAAAAAAAAAAAAAGGTCTATTGTAGAACACCCTAGCTGCCGCAGTTTACCCATAAGGAAGGTAGTAATGTTAACTGATTTATAATTTAGGTCAGTTGGTTAGTGGCCCTGGGGTCATAGATAAAAACCTAAGTACACATTCTTTTTCTGTATTGGCCATATCGCCAAAACCTTCATTGCATAGGAATATGTTTCTAAACAAACCATTCTTGATCAATGTATTGATACCATCATAAATCAAATCCATTCCCCATTTCCAACCTAGGAAGTGTGTTTTGTTAGCATGAGGGCTAATGAAGTCTGCATACATGTTCCCACTGATTACATGTTAGAATAGCAGTATTAAAAATGGCAAAAGTTTTGTTTCATAGATATTGTATACAAAAGTGTAGTCCCATTGTGTGTAGATTTAATGTGATGAAATCCAATATGGCAATATTTTTTAAAATGATATTTAGGAAATAGTATTTCTGTCAGGCGATGTATTGATTACAATATTCTGATATTAGCTGATAATTTAACATGTAGATGCATATTTCTACCACGGGTAATTTTTTTAATGTAAAGTGTTTAACCTTGGAGTAATGTATCATATAATTTCATAAATATAAGACCAATATGTTCTTAATCCACATGCCAGTGGAGGTGGTGGCGGCAGTTCACCAAAAGTCAGGGGTAGGAGGTAAGTGGTCATTCATTCATTCATTATTGCTCATCACTGTTTGTCACTATTCCATCACTTTAGACCGGCATAGCTGAACGACATTGCCATTGAACTGTTATATTTCTGGCTCAGGGATTTTTTTTTGGATTGGCCTCCGATTATTATCAGACAACCAGTTCGACCTGCACTTACATACATCTATATCTGTCCGTGGCCGAGCCTTCCATCTTCAACCTCACCCTCTTAGGCAACTTGCAGAGCCAATTGAGGTGTCAACTTGTGCCACCATCTGTTGTGCCCGCCCACAGAGCTTCAGAGATCACCAGGCAAAGGGAGATACAAGGTAACGCCCTCAACACCTGCTCGTCTAGGCGTAAGCCCAAACTGGAGCCAATAGTGACGGGTCACCTCTGTTCAACACTATTCCAACGACTATACAATGGGAAAGAAATCACAGGGGGGTGGAGGGCTCTTACTTCCATCAAGCACATGCCGGAGCGGGCGATAGGGGCAGTCTCCTCTGAGATAGCTCCCTCAGAAAGTAAATGCTCCTTGAATAGTGACCCTATTACAGTCTTCCTCTCTCCCTCTACTGAACTAGTCTCGGAGCCACATTGAACCCCTTGTATTGTCACAGGAGGTCACTTAAGAAGTCATTCAAGAATCAACCATTATTCTAACATTATCCGGCCAATCCTGCCCTAAAACCAAATGTTTACTGGATGAGAAACTAATAGCAACGGTGGACAACCCCAAAGCCACAGCCCAAAAGGATATTACAACTGAAACAGCAAAGGAGAAAGAACACAGCTATTACTTCCTCAACCTCGTCTATCGGGATTCTAGCTTCACTAAGTGACATAACCCCACAATCCACTGATCAGTCCCCTGAGAAACGCACAAATATAGCAAATGAGGCATCCATGGGTTCTCTACAACTGCTATAACGAAGATAGTAGAAACATGTGTCAACCACTTTAAATAGATCCTAAAAGCGGAACTTTCTCCTTTAATGACCAGGTTAGATAACTTGATTTTTCAGATGAAAGTCCTAAAAGATCTAAAAAGCCCAGTATCACTAGCATCACTAGTCAAAGGAGGAAGAACAGATTGATCCACAGCCATCGCCCCTGCAATAACCCCATAGCAACAAACCCAGATTAGATGCTCTTCTAAACCCTAAAACATACCCACTATTAAAACCATTCCTAGGGTGGGCGGGCCCGACAGGCTGAAGCTAGTAAAACTAAAATGGCCATAAAACCTCCCCCGGAATGCACACCCTACCTGATAGTTGTCACAAATGTGCCAGTATTGCCCGCAGGAACTCAAGAAGATCAAGTGGCCTTGAAGAATAAATCTGCCCATTGGATAAAAACCAACTTGAGATGCCCCGACGATATAGCCCAAGACGTCATAGAAGAAAGAAGAACTCCATGGCTAGGCATTCATCCAAAGGAATGCCCTGGGGGCTGCGTTCTACTGAACTTCAAATGTCCTGCGATGCTAGACATGCTGTTAGGCGTTTTTCCAATTTCTAACCACTGCCAGGGAAAAGAGAGGCACTTCCACTGGGGTACTTTTATTGACCCCAGCCATTTCTGCCATATTTCCACAAGGATAGCAGTCACAACGATGGCCTTGCTTCCAACCCTGGTCAGCCAATATTCAACATTCCAATCCACAACCCCTACGAACTACTGTCGCACATGGACACACAAGATTGACTTACCAATGACAACACGGTTCCCAATCGGGGTGGAGGACCAAAGGCAAAAAAGGGCTAACAGGAGGCATATTTACCACTCTCTCAATACCAACTCTGCACTCTCCCATAATAGAAGAAGAACATAATATTGTGCCTCCTGCTTTAACATCAGGAAATGTGGTACTTGATGTCTTGAGAAACCTTCTACGAACCAAATATCATGCGAACACCCAATTATTACGCACTTCTCCTCCCCCTGCTGAGTCAAGCAGACAGCCCTGTTTCCAATCCAAAACTTGCCCTCACCCCGATACTCAAACGAACATGGATTTGGGGAGTACACCTACTAGCTTTGGAGTCAATACCAATGGAATAAACAATATTTTATGTTGGAATATTGCAGGTATCAAATCCAACTTCTCTGCACCAGATTGGTGGGACTATATCGAAGGGTTTGACATTTGTATCTTTCAAGAAACGTGGGCCACTGAGCCAGTCTATAAACTAGGATATACCACATATTTTGTGAATGCTGTTCCATCGGCCCATGGTAGGGTGTCAGGGGGGCTGCTTGTTTGGATAAGAATCAATTTAAATACCAGTGTAGAAGTATTAGACATTGCATCATCTGACATACTGGGACCAAAATGCACTGCTTCAGGCGGATATCCATGCATATTTATAATGTCTATTGTAGGCCAAGGGTCCAGGGGTGAAGAAACACCTATCTTGCATATCCTTTAACACTCTGTTTCCTCAATTGATCCTAAGCACCAAGTAGTCATAGGAAGAGACCTTAACATAAACTTTGAACCCGTGTATGGGTACGACATGCTCCTTGATGGGGAAGATGAGAGCTGGGGCATACCTAACCTTAATTCTAAGAAATGTGTTCCATGCACTGTGGCAACAATGCAAATAGTCCAATTCACAGTAACAAATGGGCTGAGAGCATGTCATGGAAGGTCTCTCTCCAACAAACAGGGAGCTCTCACTTTTAGGAAAAGTTGATCCTTATCCACACTAGACAACATCCTAATTAAATGTTGGATAGTTTGGTAGACTTTCACATTGATCATAGTGAGGAGAGTAATCACTAGCCTCTTCATGCTAAACTCCTCTGCCAATATCTCAAACCCTCCAGTACCAGAATCCATAATTCCACTAATGGCAAATAACCGTAGGTCCATTAAATGGCCAACTGTGATAGCAAATCAAGACACCCTTGCCAACGTCTATGAAGCATTTGTTGAGGCCTGATCAACTTTAACTCTGTTAATTCCTGGCAAAAATACAATAACAGACGTACAAGCTACCCTGGCTATCTCCTTGATAAAGATCTTGACTAAACTCCTCTCAACAAAAACGCTGGTCAGGTTCCAGTGAGGAAAGTAATCTGTGGTGCACAAAAGGATGCTGTGATACAACAAAAGCATTGATAACTGCATTAAAAAACAAAAACATACTGAAGGTCTGAACGTTAAGAGGGACATATAAGAAAACAATCAAAATGGTGAAGAGAGCATGGGGTGATTCAGTGATGGCAGCCAAAATGGGGGACAATGCACTTTTTGGGAAAATAATTGCTAATGGGAGCAGGTCCTCAAACCTCCAGATAGAGTGTCATTTGAACCCTAACGTATGGGTAGAACAGTTCACCCAGCTGTATGAATCTCCACCTATTGACATACCACCATATCTCTGTTCCCCAACAGTACACCCACCCTGAACCCTACTTCTCCATCGAGGCCACTCGAAGTGCAATAGCCAGAATCATAAAGGGCAGAGCTCCAGGTCCAGATAAAATCCCAGGCGATCTCTTACGCCATGATATGTCTATAAGGGCCCCATACTTAAACTGTCTGACTAATGCTATAGCGGAGGGAACCCCTATACTCAACACATGGAAAGATGCAGAAATTATCCCCGTCTTAAAAAAGGGGAATATGGGGCTTCCGACAACCTATAGGGCTATTAGCCTCCTGGATACGGCCCAAAAGGTGTATGCCAGGCAATTGCTTGGTAAGCTTAATGAGTGGATCCAGGGAAGGGAAATTATGATCCCATACCAAGCAGGGTTTAGACCGAAAGTCAATACCACTGATCAAGTCTTAAGGCTGTTGCTTATTATTTGGAAATATACCAAACTTAGAGAAGGACATATTTACATTGTATTTGTTGATCTCAGAGCAACCTTTGATCTTGTTCCTAGAGGGCTTTTATGGGCATCCTTAAACGAACTGGGTCTACCTGAAACAGTAGTTGGGCAAATAGCAAATCTCCATCAGAACAACTATCTCCAAGTTCGCTGGGGTCCCAGGGGGCAATTATCTAACAAGACTCCGATCTGTAGAGGTGTGAGGCCAGGGTGTGTCCTAGCCCTCACCCTATTCTCCCTTTATATCAATGATGTGGTAGGCGCACTATCAAAGGGGAATACAGATGCACCAAAGCTAGATGGGGTGGGGGTTCCCACACTTCTCTTTGCAGATGACACCCTCCTAATATCCCAGGCTATAATGGGCCTCCAATTGCTTCAGGCGCTCTTCAATGCCTACTGCTTATCTAAGGGCCTTGAGATAAACATTTCCAAAACAAAGTTCATGGCAGTTTGACCCCATAAGGTATTCAAGCAACCCTTAGCCCAGGCAAATGAAACCTTGGAACACATGCATAGATTCAAATATCTGGGAATAATGCTCAATAGCAAGCTATCATGGTTACCCCATATTGGGAAGAGAAGGGCAGTATTTCAGCACAAAGCTTTAGTGATTTATATGAGATTTCAGGGGTCAACCTCAAGGGCAGTCCTCCCCGCTAGAGAACTGTATAAATTAAAGGCTCAATCCGCTGCTCTATATGGGGCGAAAACATGGGGCCATGTGAAGTCATATCTTCTTGCAACTAGGGAAAACAAGTTTGTACTTTACCTCCTCCACCTCCCTACTAGCACTCCCCTAATTCCCATGTTTCTAGACGTTGCTTTAGTAAGAGTGGAGGACCTAGCTAGACTTTGACCCTTACTATATTGGGTAAGACTGTGGACGACCGAGGAGCTGAGCCCATATCGGAAGGCAGTAGAGGAACTGTTGACCCTAGAAATCCGTCTTACATTCCCTTGGTTTAAATATATACACTACTGGCTTGACAAGCTTGACCTCGGCCTCTTCTGGGTGGTTCGCTAGTAGCTGGGTCCAAACTACAATTGAAAGCCCGTTGCTGGGAGTTCATCCAAGCAAACCTCCACAGCTCCTTTACTCATAGCAGGCTGACACAACACTTCTCCATCAAGGATACACCCAGCTATGAGGTCTTCTTTGACCCACCATTTAAGCCACTAGCAAAATCACTTTACTTAAAATTCTGTTATGACACACTTGAACTAGGATTGTTTATGGCCTTGCGGGTTGCTAATGGGGGTATCGGTAGTACATCTACCTGCACCTTCTGTCAAGCATATAAAAACCAAGAGGGAAGTGGATACGACCCCTATGAAAATATCTTGGTATACGAAGGTATCTGGAGGTGCTAAGAATTTTGAGGAACAACATGTCCACTTACAGAGTTTTTGCAGTAAGCAGCTATCTATTCTCAGTCACCATTATAAGGAAAGGAAATGGTCTTAAAATTTAACCTGGTGGTACTTTTAACTTGATTTTAAAACAGATAAAACTGCAATTTGCCACGAAAGCCCTTGCCTTGTGGGAACCCAGGAACTAAGATAAGTAGTGTACCTTTAAAACGACTGCGACATTAGAATAAACATATAAGCCACAATATCGGACACTTACACTTTTCATACACAAGATGCACTTTGTTCTTAGCTGTACAGGTTTTTAACTAGGGCATTTTAACAAATGTTTCATGATGATTTTAATAACGGATTACAATAAGCAGTTACCTACTCTCAGTCGCCATGACAAGGAAAGAGAATGGTCTCAAATTTTAACTTGGTGATCCTTTTATCTAAATTTTTACTAGATAAAACTGTGATTTGCCATGATAGCCCTTGCCTTGTGGGAATCCAGGAACTAAGACAAGCAGTGTACCTTTAAAATGACTGTGATATTAGAATAAGTTTATCAGCTATGACATCTTACCTCTACACGTTTTAAGCTGTACAGGTTTTTAGACTACAGAGGTTTACAATTGTTTTATGAAGATTTTCATAACGGATTGATCTTATTGATAAAAACTTTTGCCTTTTCTTCTTATGTAATTACAATAATGGTATCACTATTATGTTGCATGTTTTATGGAACAATTATCCGAAATAAAAAAATTGAATCACACGTCAGTGGGTGAAGGTAGCATGCTGTGCAGTAGTCTAGAATGTCTGTGAAGTGGGATGCGAAGTTATGCCTATCAGCCGTATGGAAAGTGAAGTAATGCAGAGCCTGAATGCAGCAGTGACAGCTGGGAAGCTGATTACCTTACATAAGATCACAAGGTAATGGCAAAAAGTATAATACAGAGGGGGCAGATACTAAAGAGATGCTCACAGGTCATGTCAAGGGATTACAGGGAATGAAGAAGCGAGATGCATTCATGAAATCAAAGAGAAAGATGGGCACATTGACCTATGGAGAGCAACATACAGACTGAGACTGAAGGACGTGGAGGGACACAAGGACTGAAGAATAGATTTTGGCTCATGAACTAGTGGATAGAGACATATAGGAAGAAAGCAGGGATGGGCAATGGGGGCGAAGTGGTTCAAGGACAGACAAAAAGATGGGTACATGACTGAAACAGGGGTGTGGGAACAGTAACTGAAGTGGAAGTAGGCACATGGGTTGGTGGGGGAGGAGCTGATTTGGAGGATGGACTCAAGGACTGGAGCGAGCTTCATATTGGAACTAAAGAGGAGATGGGAACTTGGCTGGGGAGATAGATGGACTTGGAGACTAGAGAAATAAGATGGACAGGAAGACTGATGAGGCAATAGGTACACGGAGTGAAAAAGCAAAATAAATAGGGAAGGAAAGGGGTGGGTACCAGATTGACAGAGGAGGATGGGCACAGGGTCTTAAGAAGAGATTGGCACAAGGACTAAGATGATGGGCAAAGGGACTAGGGAGAAATGTGCACAGGAAACTTTACTGTGTGAAACCATGCAAGGGGAAGATGGACGCTGGGCATTGAGAGAAAATTGGCACAGAAGGAAAGAACGGAAGAGTGACTTCTTTATTAATGGGGTATTGAATATATTGTAAGGAACAAGAGGAGGTGAGACCTAGGAACTGAGGCAGATGTCAGCACTGGCTGAAGTGGAAAGGGTCACACAGAGCAACTGGAGTACAAAAGGAGAAAAACTCAAGACACCTCAGATAAAGACATCTTCATATCAGCCCTAAGACGATACCACCAGCAAATACAGAACACGAAGTGCACAGCTCTTGCAGATCGTATCAACGCCAGCACTAACAGCAGAAAGGAAATCTTCACCATCATCAAAGGTTTCACTGCGCCTATTGACACCCCCAGAAACATAACCCCCTCGCAAGACCCTTTCAACAAACTCTTGGAATTCTCCTGTAACAAAGTCGCTTCCGAATACAGCAACTTAGATCTCAACTACACCCCATCACCGTTGCAAATCCTGCAACTTCCCATCACAGTCGATGAATTAATCCTGACCTCATGGCCTGCCATCACCACCATCAAAATCACTGCTACCAAGAAGACCATCCATACAGGATCTCCATCTGATCCTTGCCCTCACCACGCCTTCAGGACTCCTACCGATTAATGAAGCACTAACACCCATCCTCAACATTTCTATCAACTCAGCCACATTTCCGGACACCTGGAAACATGCCATCATCATGCCCCTGTTTAATAAACCATCTGCTGACCCAGCCACCCTTTCCAACCAGAGGCCCATGTCCCGCCTATCACACCCAGCGAAGATCTTAGAGAAACTAATCAACCGATGCCCCACCAACCACTTCAGTAACCACCAGCTCTGTGACGCTATGCAGTGCTGATTCAGGCTCAGCCCCAATTCAGAAACAGCACTCATTGTGGCCACAGATGGCATCTGCATGATCCTTAATAGAGGAGACAAGGCAGTCCCCATTCTCCTGGACCACTCTACAGCATTTCACGTGGTTTCACATTCCATCCTTAACAGACGCCTGCACAAGATTGGCATCAAAGGACCCGCTCCCCACTGGATATGCTCATTCTTAACAGATAGAACACAAGCTGTCAGCCTGGCACCTTACTCCTAGGAAGCCTGAAAACTCATCTGTGGATTGCCTCAAGGCTCATTTCTCAGCCCCACCATCTTCAATGTATACGTGACCCGTCTGGCCAACATCATCCACAAACAGAACATTAAAACCCTTTCCTACGTAGGCGACATGCAGCTCATACTCTCCCTCTCAGACAAGACCCCCAACACAAGAAATAAGTTCACCGCCTGCATGACCGAAGTCATTAACTGGATGAAAGCCAACTGTCTCCAGCTAAACACAGACAAGACAGAAGTAGTGATCTTCAACAACAACACCTCGCCATGGAACTCCAACTGGTGGCTGGCTGAACTCAGAAACACACCAACGCCAGGAACCTTGGAATAATCATCAACCATAAAATGGAGATGACCACTCAAGTTAATGCTGTCACTGCATCCTGCTTTCATGTCCTGAAGATGCTGAGGAAGATCTTCAAATGACTCCCAAGCAATGCTAGAAAATCTGTCACTCATGCCTTTATTACCAGCAAGTTGGACTATGGGAACACCCTCTACGCTGGTATCACCAAGCAACTCACTAGAAGATTACAAACCAACCGGAACTCAGCAGCCTGACTTATCCCCAACCTCCCATACAGAACTCATATTACACCACACCTTAGAAAAGTACACTGGGTCCTATATACAAACTTGCTCACTTCCAGCTCTTCACATACACATTCAAAGCACAACGCAACTCAGGCCCCACTTACCTGAACAGTCACGTCTCCTTCCACCAGCCACGGGACTCCTCCGTCCCACAGGACTCCTACATGCACACATCTCATGCATGTGCAGAACCAGATCAGGAGGACAGGAGTTCTCTTACATCACTCCTAAAGTGTGGAATGACGCCCCACTCCACATCAGAGCCTCCTCCTTTCTTCTTGAATTCTGCTCGAAGCTGAAGACCTGGCTTTCCAATTAACATAACATAACATAACGTACCATACCATACCATAACAGGTGAAATGATTGGGTTAACAGGTAGAGAATGTGACAAACAAGCATTGTACCGAATTTACTGAAGCAGTACATTTAAAAGGCCCTTACATTATTCAAATCACCCGTCACCTTCAAGTTGGAAAGACTCAGTGATCCTCTGTCATCAAGAATGGACTGGGCAATATGTCAACCTGTTCTAGTCTGATAAATCAGTGCAAGGGCCAGTTTTATGACTGTATGTGAGAAGGTTTTGTGATGTGCTGGGCCAGTGTTGTGGCTGTGTTGAGATCATGAATAGGATGCAGGAACAGGTGCCTATGTCAAAAGAACAAGTACAGAAATATCACCTTACATAAATATTCTGTCCTGAATATAATTTACAAAATATTGTTCCATTAGGTGTAAATTTTCTATAATTAACTCCAATACAATATTTTTGTACTTCATCTTTGGGACATAATATTTATGTCAAATGATATTCCGACAATGATATTCTGGTCCCACACCATAGAAGGCAGCACCATGCAGGTGAAGTAGTTTGCACTAACCTACAGGGTGATTGTGTCACTTGTAGGAAATGCATCATATCATATTAAGTTTGCTGCATCAGGTGTTACAGTTCTAGCTTGACAATAGATCAACTGGCACTCGACTAACCACGGTAGCTGCACACATTCCAAACCCAAGTTACAAGCTCTCTTCAAATCTATCCTACCCATAGCCACAGAGCTGCTGAATGCACCAATGAATGGCCTTTGCCGAATCCCACTAGAAGTGCCAGCAGCATGAAATGGGCTGGATGTGGGTGGGGAAGCTGGTTTTGGATACTTGCCTGTGCAGCTCGAACACTGCAGCAGGTTCTGTTGTATTAGAAGTCTGGTAGAGTGGAGGTGGAGTTACTGGATATGCATTTTATTCTTTCTTTGACTAAGTACTTAAATGTTTTGGAAAAAACACTTTTTAGTATTTAGTGAAAGAGAGACATTCCCCAGCCCTTGGTCAACCATTCTAATACTGACACTGTTGTCTCTACACTTGACTTAAAATACCAATATCCAAACTGCAGAGTCCAGAACCCACTTGCTTTAATTATGGTTTGCCTGAAACAAAATAACCACATCATGCCTGCGCTGATGGCCTTCCACTGGTTCTCTGTGAAGGAAGTGTGAAATTTCAAATTTATATGCCTCTGAAATTTCACATTCTATATGTATGGCTCCATATTACCTGTAAGTCCCTTATCTTCTAACCAGATGTCTAATACCTTCCTATCTAAACTTATTGTATATCCCTTCCACTTGTTATAAGAAATTGAGAGGAATGACCCTTCATGGACATAGCCTATCCTCAAAGAGCTTGCTACCTCTTACTCTGCATATGTAATCTTACTTTCTCAAATTTAGGTGATTACCAAAAACTCAGTTCTTGAAGTAGACTTCTTGCTAGCTCTGACCCTGCTTGCCACTATTCTACTTCCTTGCTCTGGACTGTTGGTAAGATGCCTAAAACTAGTTTCCACTCTTTGATCGGCAGACCCTTCTATCAGCATATATGACTGCTTCAGCTGCGAATAATACTCCAAAGGATATCTATTTCTTATCCAGAATTTAATTAATTTCGGCTTCTGTATATCTGATTTGCTGTGCTCCAAGACTACCCCAAGGGTTTAATCAGTGCTTCAGAAAAAAGAAATAGAAAGGAGGTACCCCAAAATAGCACTATAATGTTGAAGGTAACCAAATGATACAGGCACTTAACAAGCAAGTCAAATAAAGTCAAGACCCTCCTTGATCCTGGTTATGCATTAGTTCTTCCCTGCTATACACCCGTTCTGTCTCTGTGCCCCTTTGGAGTCTGAAACTTGAATGAAAGTCACTCAGAAAACCATTTGATTCCATGTGTAATGAAACTGGATGGATAGCACATGTTTAAAGTGCCTTTGCAACACATAATAAGTCTGAGATAGGCCAGTAATTTAAAAGTTTGTCTTGGACTGCCAAATGTTTCTTTACAATAGGAGTGTGATGAAGAGGGGATCCTTGCATTTCAACTGATTAACAAAGTCATCAAACAGGACTCTCCACTGGTTGTATGGCCTTTGATTGTCAACTTGAAGTGTAAGAAAGGAGCTAACCTCAGCAATCCATTTCAATTTCAGTTAACAAAAGTTGCTCCACAGAAATGACAGATAGGATGTTGTCCAAAACATAAGGGTTTTATTGGCAATTTAGTCAAGGTTAGAGCAGTTAGCAACATTTTAGCAAATGTATCATAAGAATATACACATAAAAATGATCATGCAATCTATATTTTTATATTATGAGGAAGAAAATGCAAAAAAATGGAACTACATAAAGCAAGCAAAATATGAGCAGGTTCTATGTTCTAAATAAAGTATCTAAAGTGGCAAGGGAGTTTTTACGAGGAAAGGTGTCAGCATCAGATGAACCAAGATTTAGGTTCAGGGGAAAACATGCGAGTGCTCAAGCATGAAGCTCAACAGACCAAATCAACAGAGCTGAGAAGTAGTCTTCTCTCTTCGAAGTCAGGAGAGTGCCTGCCAAACTGTTCTATGGAACACATAATTAATAAGTGAAAGAATGTTCTGGAAGACTCTCCATATCAATTGCCACCAAACAGACCAATCAGGAGTGGCCCTTCTCTGGGAGCAGGTAAACTCTTCGCTTTCCCAGTGCTGAATGATAAAGCAAACATCTGTGCTACCTTGGATGCATCATCGGTCTGGTCTGCCCGGGACAGGAGGATTATTCTCACCATCATGTTCTCCTAGGCCGAAGTAAAATTCCAATTAAGTTTCAAGTATTTGGGGGGCGTGCCCTGCTGAGCAGCAAAATGGTCACTAGCTGAGCGAGGTCCACTGGCCGAGAACTAATCCTGCATGAATCTGTGTGCCTGGAGAGCTGTTGCCTTGCAGAGCACATCCCCAAAAACAGCCCGGAATGCAGAGAACCGCGTGAGCACACTTGCATCCCTGAGATCGGCTCTGGGGCCGCGAGAGGAGAGCCCCAGCGGAGGGAGGCCCGGCCGCGCCTACTGGAGCCGCTGGTGTGCGGGCCGGCTGCACAGGAAATCGAACCCGCGGTGCTCCTTGCGGGGAGGGCTGCGCTCTGCGCAGGAGATTTCTGGCCACTTCGGAGATCGGGACGCTGGTGGAAAGCGCCGGAGTTAAGAAGGTGAGGTGCCAGCCCGCTAATCAACATCGGACTACGCTGCCTTGGACTCAGCGGGGAGGCACGAGATCGAGGAGGCAGCGTTCAGGAGCGGATGGGGACAGCGCAGACCCGGGGTCCACGTGGGTATCTGACTGGCTGTCCTCCCTGTAGTTGGGACTCGAGGGGCAGCGCTGGGACCCCGGGCCACCAGAGGCGCATGCAGAGACATTGTTTAAGGTGGACCAGAAGAGGTCTGTCTGGCTGAGTGGATTGGAGCTCGGCAAGAGACCTGAGCGCCATTTTGTGTCCCTGTGGTGGCGCACTTCTGCGGTGAGTGAAGCGGCCATCGCGGGGGGACCGCTTTGTGTACACTGAGGAGTTCAGCTGCAGGGTGCACCATAGGGCAACAACAGGAGAGTGGGCACGTAGCTGACTCAAACTGTGGGGACACACTTCATTTTGTTGAGCTTGGCGAGTGTGTTTTGCCTGCGGGTGCTCTCGCTAGCTAGGGTCCACGCCCGGTACAGTATAAGAACCAGAAGCGTTGCATTTGGAGCAGCTGCATTTGGCTGGATACGACCTGGAAGTTAGACCGCTGCTCATCCCATAAACGGACCTGTGTGGCATGTGTTGTATGTTGGTCCCCCTCAAGTCTATGGAGTAAAGGAAGACAGATCATTGGTGTAACAGTTTAGTGGTTGATCCCCTCCACGTGGATTTCCTGCGCCATGTCCAGCCGGAGGGCCTTGCGGGAGCCACCAGCGACACCTGAGAGATCCATGGGCAAACAGGTTGCGAAGCAACCGAAGCTGACCTTCGACCAGAGGAGAACCACGAGACTCACGGAGTCGGATCCAGAGGCCGGCGCGGAGAGGCCACCAGAGTTGCAGATGGAAGACCGAGGTGAGGATCTGCGCACCTTGATGCTCGAGATGAGATCTAGCCTTCGGAATATAGATGCCAAGCTGGATACGTTGACCTCCCAACTGAATGCTGTCAAAATGCAGGTGGGATCGCACGAGACCCAGCTCGATGTGCTTGTAAACCAGGCCTCAGACTTCCATGAATTCCAAGTTAAAACCAAGAAACAGCTACTGCATATGGATAAAGTGTTAGGCATCATTCGCGCCAAGAACCAGGACCTGGAAGCTAGGTCACGCCGCAATAACCTGCGAATTACTGGCATACCGGAGACAACAGCCATCGCCAAGATGGAGACCTACATAGCAGACTTACTTCATAAGCTCTTTGACCCCAACCTATCCACAGTATTCGCAGTAGAGCAGGCGCACCATGCCTTAGATCCCAAGCCCCTGGTCGGAGCTCCACCCAGACCCATCCTGGTCAGGACCGCGATCTTATCCTGTGCCTGGCCCGCGAGAAGGGCACTATCACCCACAAAGGTAACAATGTCTCATTCTATCCAGACTTCACGCCTGCTGTGCAGTCGGCGAGGCGTTAGGTTCTACCTGCTAAACGAATCCTGCTGCAGGCCTAGATCCCCTATTCGCTATTATATCCAGCCAAACTCATAGTCACTCACGATGGATCTGCACATTTCTTCATGGGTGCCAAGTCTGCCCTAAAATTTGCTAAACACATTGGTGGGAAGAAGTCCAAACACTGTTCCACTTCTGCGGACTCTGCCGAGGCCCGGCTGAGTGACAATGACTGATGAGGCTCCAGCCCCGATACGTTCCTTGCTGGAGCCGCTATGCACTGAGATGGGTTGGGGCCTGTGAGACTCTCACTGTGTTGGGACGGTTTTTTTAACAGTTTTGTGTTCCAGTTCTCTCTGAAATGGGGGTTTGCTATCACTTAAAAGGTTTACGAGCCGGACATGGCTGACTGCACTGCGGGCTGAGTTGGGCTGGGACCTGCAAGTCTCTTACTGTTTTGGGCTGCACAGTCTGCATGTGCTACTGAACTGCTAGTTATGAGGTGCTGGTATCATCTAAACTTACTGTGAGACAGGCACGGCTCTCCGTAGTTCTTTTGGCCACCCTGTGTTGGCAGGGGAGTACGCTGGTGGTACTGCACCCCTATGGGAGAGCTCCCTCTTGTTATTTTCTTCTTTAAGATGTTTGGGACGGGTCTTCTACAACCTGATTGGGGGGTTGGAGTGGGAGGTGGGAGGTGGGTTGGGGGTGGTTTGATGTTATGCTTTTTGCCAGATCATTGCTACACAGTTCAGCCTACCGTCACTGGGTGCCACCGATCATGATACTGTGCTTCGATCCTACTGTAATTCTACACTATATTATGTTAGCCATCACATAACCATTTTTTAACATGGAACATCCGTTGGCTAAACGACGGCAGGAAATCCAGGCTTGTCCACACATATTTGCTAAGACATCACATAGACATATGCGTGTTACAAGAAACGCACCTAAATGTTACACCCTCTCCCAGGCTGAAGCACAGTAGATGGGGCTCAGTATACTCATCCATTTACTCAAATTACTCTAGGGGGGTGGCCGTGTTGGTCAGACGGGGCCTTGACTGGAAGTAAAATGAAGTGCTAACTGACTCAGAGGGTAGATTCATCATAAGACTGGGTACCCTAGGTGGAATTCTGGTTGTGATAGTTGCAGTATATGGCCCCAATGTTGACTCCCCTAGCTTTTTTCAAGATATATGGGCCAGAGTAAGGGAGGCAAACTGTGAAACCATTAACTCGGGTGGGGACTTTAATGCAATACTAAATGACGATTTAGATCGGAAAGGGATATCTCGAACATTACACCCATCAGCTAGCGCTGCATTGAATGCCATTATTTTAGAGGGAGACCTGGTGGACATTTGGAGACGAAATCACCCACTAACCAAGGAGGGGACGTGTATATCTGAACACTATAGAGTGTGGTCAAGATTAGACTTCTGATTGGTGTCACATGATGGGGCTACATGGGCCAGTGAGGTCTCACATCTCCCTAGATCCCTGTTGGACCACGTGCCTTGTCTTTTGCATTTAGTGCTTCCCAACTCTGTTCCAAGTCTGTTTACTTGGCGGTTACCACCAGAGGCCCTTTTAGACGAGGCTTTTAAGGAAGAACTTAGGGGGGATATCACTGAGTATTTTACCCTTAACGCTGGATCCGTTGACACTCAGGCCTCTTTATGGGAGGCTTTTAAGACGGAAATCAGGGGTAATTGCATCGCCCGGCAGGCTGGGGTGTTGAAGGCTATTCGGGGTACGCTTGCAACTCTAGAAAATCAGGTCAAGGAGCTGGAAACACGGTTTTATTCCTCTAGTGATCCCAAGACACTGGCCCTTTTGAAAGACAAACTGCTTGAATTTGAGGAGGAGGCGCAGAGCAAAGTTAAATTTTTAGGTAAACATGCCCAGGCCAGAAGATACGGAGAGGGGGACAGGCTGGGGAGGACTTTGGCGGTGATGATTTGCACCCCACGGTCCACTGCTTACATAACTGAGTTAAAGGTACACAACAGCCTGTCATTAGAGGCCAGAGAGACATCCTAGACAAGTTTTCCCATTTTAATTCTGAACTATACACTACTACCCAGGAATCTAGTCCGGTGGGCCTGTTAACCTTTCTCGATTCACTGGAGTTACTCTGGTTGGGTCAGAGGCATAGGGAATATTTGGACATCCCATCATGGTGGAGGACGTCACCCAGGTCATCAAGAGCTTACCGCTGAACAAGGCCCCGGGTCGGACGGTCTAACCACTGCATTCTATAAGACTTATGTAGAAGAGCTGGTGTCGCACTTAATAGCACCATATAAGGAGGCTCAGGCTTCAGGCATCTTACCACGGTCTATGCGCGAAGCGATAATAATCACCTTGCTGAAACCCGGGAAGCCTGAAAATGAATTGGACTCATATAGACCGTTGTCATTAATAAACATGGATGTGAAAATATTGGCAAAGCTGATCACAAATCGGATGCAGCCCCTCCTCCCATTGATCGCTCACCCAGATCAAATGGGATTTATCCCCGGGAGATCTACCTCCCACAACCTCAGGCCCCTATTTTCAGTACTGCACTATTTACACCCTGATGTGCAAGCTGCTGAAGTCTTCCTGGATGCTACAAAGGCGTTTGATACACTTGAATGGCAGTATCTATTTGTAATTCTGAGTCGCATGGGGTTCAGTCCATTGTTTATTAATCTGAAACGTCTGCTCTACACACGGCCAACGGCTCGTATCTGGGTGAACGGTCTCCTGTTGCTACTGTTTGATATCTCGCGAGGTACAAGGTAGGGATGCCCATTGTCCCCTTTGCTCTTTGCAATAGCGATGGAGCCGCTAGCAGCACGCATTAGGCAACACCACACCGTCAAAGGGATTGGGTTTAGTGCCAGGAGCCTTTTAATTTCACTATATGCTGATGACGTCACATTGTACGTAACTGACCCGGAGTCGAACCTGGATCCATTACTTCAGAAATGTATTAGATTTGAAGGCCTTTCTGGCATCTCCATTAACTGGGCCAAATCAGTTATCTTTCCGTGAACAGATGCCACCACCCTGGCTCCCTCTTAGTTCCCACTTAAATGGGCAGACGAACCTGTGAAGTAACTGGGCATATGGCTCAGTAGAAATATGCAAGACATATGAGACATGAACTACGGGCATGCCATAACATGGTTGAAAGGGAAAGTCACTGCATTGGCTAAGCTCCCTCTCTCCCTATCCGGGAAAATAGCATTGGTCAAGATGGTGGTACTGCCGAAATTTATTTATTTATTCATAAACATTCCTATTCCCCTCACGCAAGCCTTCTTTAAATCTCTCAGATCCCTACTGATCTTATTGGTCTGGGTGGGCGGACAGGCGCGAGTCTCGTGGGACATATTGACTCTTCCTCTATGGCAGGGCAGCTTGGGAGCCCCAGATATGCATTTGTATGCATGCAGCGCTCAGGCTCAGTTTCTCCACCACTGGTTGCATCCGACTCTTTTTCAACCCCACGTGGCTGTGGAAATGGATGCTGCAGCACCTGTCCCCCTACAAGTCGCTTTATATCAGACTTACAAGCATCCCAGAGATAGCATAGACACGGTAGAAACCTTGTGGCGGGCATGGAATGAGTTAAGGAAAAGAGCCAGCATTCTTATTCCATATGCCCCATCCATACCCCTGGCGCACAACCCTATGCTGCCCAACATGGGCGAGGGTATCAGCAAGGCCTTAGCACAAAAAATGAGCATCCATACTTTTGCAGACCTTTATCCAGAGGAGACGTTTCGGCCACCCCCAACCTCAGTGGAAGGTCAGACTGTGCCTTTTTCAGAACTCTTCGTACGCTACAAACTTCGGGCTGCATGTCGGTCTTTACATGCCACTTTCCCGAACTCGCCGCCAATCCTGCCTGCATTGGAAAACGTGCTTAAATCAGATTCACCACGCAGACTAATTACCCAGGTATAAATTATCACATGCAAACTTCGGCCCCTCTGACACAGCCAAGGGCATTCCAGGCATGGAATGCAGAACTTTAAATTCCACTCACGGAGGACCAATGGGCTAATTGTTGCTGCCAACTCACGGCTTTGTCCCCTAACTATAAACTTCGCCTAATCCACTTCTAAGTTCTTGCACAGATTTTATAGGACACCTTCCAGTTTGCATCGCATAGGACTGAAAGATGATGACAGCTGTTGGAGGTGTGGTTTCACCCCTGCTACTTTTTTACATATGGCATGGAGCTGTCCACAGCTGACAGTATTTTGGTCCAACGTATTTACTGCGATCCACCAGATAATAGTTACGCTTGATGATCCCAACCCCCTACAGGGCTTGTTGGGTTATGTGAAGGATACGCCAGTTAAAGTCCATAAACTGCACACGCTGTTACTTCTATTTGCTAAACGCCAAATAGCCATACATTGGGGGCGAAAGGGGGTTCCCACTAAAAATGATTGGATCCAAGACATCACATTTGGGCATTCACAACTGACCACCTTTTGGGTATTAATGCCTTCAGCATCCAGGCCCAAGGACATTTGGGAACCTTTTTTTTTGTGGGCCCGAGAGCATCAGGAGGCTGATGGAGATACGCCAATGGAATCTGTGTCTTTGTGAACCAACAAGAGCAGCCTGGGGGAGGTCGGAGACTAGGGACGGCTGTTGGTTGGAAAAAAGATGCTGTTTTTATGCCGCCAAGTTTAACTCCCTATTCACAACGTGGAGGGTGGTGCAGTGGTTGTCTTTTTAAATTGTCATTTGGGTTTTAGCAGATGTATTTTGAAATAGGTTGAATTTAACATCCTTCTTGTACTAAGCAGAGGACCATGCACTCATGCAATGACATTTGTTATTGACCTGGTAGGCGGATGTAAAGATAACTATGTACCGATTAGCAACTGGTTGTAGCATTGTTCTAAAATGCCAATAAAAAAAAAAAGATTCAACTATTTAACAGTTCAGTACAATAACAATGAGCCTATTCTATATAACAAACATTTTGTTAAGACACCTGCAGAGGGAAAAGAACATGAAACTTGCAAAGCATTTATAAATATGAAATATGTGTAACTTGGGCCTAGTTACAAGCTAGGCCAACTTTAAATCATCTTGCCTTTCAAGCAAATACAGTCAGCATGAGTAAATACATAGACTATTCTTTGATGATAGATGCATGTGATTCTTTTTAAACATGAAAAGAGTGACTATAATCCAGCTAAATATATGGGTGGCTCTGACTAGCGTAAATATAGCCACCTACTACATTTGGTTAATATAATGCACTCAGAGTAATAAATTTGACACTCATTGACTCTAATTTGTATATAAATGTATGTGCGCTAAATTACGTGGCCCCAAGTGATTATGCTATGTTTGAGGTCTTGATCCTGTGACCATAGTGTATTGATTAGTCTTGTGGTGAAGGGTAACAGTGCAGTGAGACACGTGCTAATCATCTTTTCATTATAAACATCTGAATATGGGGAGGATTTATTTGAGGACATCAAGATTTTTCTAATGTCATCCTCTGTGAATGACAAGTACTCACAATGCCATCGTAGAACAGGCAGGAGTTAATGGGGGAGGTTCATCCATTCAAGTGGTGGTGAAAGAGATCTTTTCTCTTTGGTGATGGAGAAGTGTGCTTTTCATTAGACTAGGAGATAGCATCTCCTCATAGATGAAAACATTCTTTTGTTAAATTTTCTGCATCAATAGTCCAGGCTTTGAAGTAATTTGGACTTGCGCAGGCTGATTTCTAGCCAAAAGTGTGCCCTCTGCAAACAGTAGGACCAAAATTGTCACTTTTATTTATTCCATTAACTTTCCAGTGCTGTGCCTTCATGTTGTAATTGGTGAAAGATATCCGTGAACTACTGACTGGTTGTCAGAGAATAAAACTTCCAGATGGACAAAGGGTCAAGAACATCTTATGCACAAGATTGTTTTTTTTTACATGTACTATATTTTCCTCAGGTACATTCTCTGCATGGCTCTGGTGAATGCAGAAGCCCTTGTGGGTAATCAGAAGGCTGGATTTTAAGATTCTGTGAAATACAGTACTCTGGGACAGAGGAAAGAACAGGTTTTTCGGCAGAGCTCACTTTCATGGGAGAAGTTATTTAAACTATGGTCTAAACAGGAAAAGTACTAGGAGTTGATAAGAAAGAATTGAATAATTGTCGAAAATTGGTCGAACCAATGTGTTGGGACAATGAGAAGTGAGTGTGTTGGGACAATGAGAAGTTGGGAGAATCAAAGAGTGTCCATTTGTTCAATGATGTTTTGACTGTACAAATTGGAAAGATCATCTACCCAGCTTTCAATACTGGGAACACTATGCCAGCTTATGGCTGTAATGACATACTCACTGGTAGTGAAATGGAAGTGACAGCAGCATGGCTAGCGTGCCTTGGGTCCTAATGAAGTAGGTAATTCATCTTGCAGTCAACAACTGAACACAACATTAAACTGCTTACTTTTCTAATGTCTTGCCCACCTCCTCTTTTGCATTGCTCCATCTTTTATGCCCCCCTTTGGCAGACATCGAAAGTGCATCTCCAGGGCCTCCAGAACAGCTGCTGCCTTCACAAGGTGGCCCTTAGGGTGTTTCGGTTTATGAAAAGCACCCCTGGCACAAACTTAGAAAGCACCATTTAGCGTTCCTAATGTGGCTTCTACCTTGTTTTCTGAAGGGGACTTCATGCCCAGAAGGTTTAGCGTGGTGGCTATTTTGGGGTGGGCATTGCTACAAAAACGGCGTTGATGCGTGTTATTTTGAAGAAGCCTCAGGTGCGGTTGTCTCCACTAGATCTGCTGTGAAAGGATGAAGTCTCTAACAAATTCTTGAAGATTCTTGAGACAAAAATGGTCTCCTGGTAGGAGCGTTTAAGCGCTAAAATTAAACTTTATTTTGGCCTTTGTGTGAGAGGAATACTGGGGTCACTTTGATGGTGCATATGTGGCTATCAATCATTTATTTTGAGCAAGGTATTTTGTGTTGAAAAAGCCGAAGTCAATTTTTTGTTTTGAAACTACATCCTAGATACATTATGTCAATAGAAGACAATAGTTACTGTTGAACAATACTTAGATACATTTTGGTATTAGAAACATCCTGCGGTAATAATCAATGTATTTAAGCAACTTCTGGTGAGTCAAGTTGTGAACTATTCCTTGAGAGAGACAAAAGGTAATGGAGTAGAAGTAGCTCTTGATGAACCCTTGAGACTGAACTCTGTTGGGAAAACATATAGACGGTGCAATACATAAACAGCCTTTGAAATACTGAACTGCTGTTTGAAGGCCAATGAAGAGTAATGGATGTGCATGTGAATGTAATACTTGTTGTACATGTTCATTGATGAATGCCAAATAAGTAAACCTGCTGCAAAGTATTCACTCCAAATTTAAAAAGTATCACATTTTTCTGTATTCACAGTTTACTATAAGCATAATCCCTAATTCCTGAACAGAGATACACAGTGTTTGAAAAGGAGCATAATATTCTTTCTTCAGAGGTGATACTTTACTCTTATTAAATAAAGGGTGGGAGATAAAGGCATTCAGAAGAAGAGAATAATCATTCTTTCTTTTTGCTTTTAGGTCTCCCTCCCTGATCTTTCCTTCCCAAAACCCTTTCCCTTATCTTGCCACATAAACCTTCTGTGCTATTACAGCATGCAACATTGATTGTGCCTGGAGGCGAACCAATTGAGCATTACCCTGACTCTGAATTTTTCCTCACAGCCCGAATATTGTACCCACAAATTTAGCTCCTCCCTATCTGAGTGATGACATGTTGGGGGCATTAACCCTGATACAATAAGAGCTGGCCCCCTGTATGGCAGAACATGCTGCCCTAAAAGAACAGGTAGAAAAAAAGCAACTGAACCCCAACTGACATATTTGCAAGTTGATATACAGGAGGGCAACCCTGGCTAGTGGTGGCTTCTAGTCAGGCATTGGGAACACCTCCACAAGTATCCATAACAGTCCCGCCCCAGATTACGTTCATGTCTCTGAAGAATTTCTCTGGAGATCCTGCTAAAAACTAAATAGTTCTGACACATGTGCTGCTTTATTTTACCTGTGGCCCCAATACTTTCCAAGATGCCCAATCACAGGTGGAATTCAGAATCTCCTATCTGGAAGGTGACACAACTTCTTGGGGGTACTATATATAAGAAATGATGATCTTACTCTATTCTATTCTGTATAGTTGATATAATTCAGGATGGATTTCAAGAAAATCTTTGATCATTAGGAAACAACCATGTCTGCGAACAGGAAGTTTTATGTGTTACGTTATGTCAGGGTAATAAAGATAAAACTGCTTGGCCAGAAGAGAAGCAGGTGCCTTGTTTTATCAAGAGCTGAAAGATGAGTTGAAGGACGTAAAGATCCAAACAGATATTCAGCCAAAGATGTGCTATGATTTATTAAACTTAACACTTCAGTTAAACCATAGGTTAGCAGATAGGAAAGGAGACTGAATGTGTAACGATAGACCCAATGCTCAATTAGAAAAGCAAAAGATAGTAAATTCCCCTTCCGAGGCAACTACTGAACCCATGAAAATTGGATCAGTGAGAGCACTCTTGATCAAAGAGAAGAAAAATCAGAGATGATGCAATGGCCTGTGCCTGTACAGTGGAAAGAAGGGGCACTTTGTAAATAAATGTCCCACAAAGCCTATGGCAAAACCTTAGGTTTGTCTTAGTAAAAAGGGCAGCTAAAGTTTCGTATGGGAGGGTACAAAACTCACAAGCTCAAGTTTGAATTAGGGGTGCGTCATGAGCAAGTGGTGTACCCCTTCCTTGAAAGCCACCTTGGACTGTAGTATAGAATCTCTTGCTATATTGAACATGACCTAGGAAGTAAACAGGGAAAGACATGAAATTAAGATTATGTTGAACTCGGGTGCCATAGGCAATTTCATTGATCATGGCATGGTGGAAAAATTAAGAATTTGCATCCTAAAGAAATCACAGTCTGAAGTAGTTCAGTAAGTCGATGGTTTACCTCTGTCTTCTGGACCCATTGTAGCCCATACCATGGAATAAAATTGGAGTATCTGCTCATCTCACTCTTCAACCGCAACACCCCTGGTTTTTGGTCCTTAGGACAACACTGAGCTGCTCAGTGTATTGATTATCGATGGCTAGACAAATACACCCACCTTGCTTGAGCAGGTCAAAGCAGCCGTTATATACATTATATTAGACCTACATGGTACCTACCACTTGGTCAGGACGTGCAAAGAGGATGAATAAAAAACTGCTTTTAAAACTAGATTAGAACTCTTTGAATATACTGTTATGCCATTTGATCTTTGCAATGCCCCAACTGCATTTCAGAACTTTCTAAATAATGCCTTAAGGGGCTATTTATACCATTTTGTCCTTGTGTACAGTGGTGACATTTTAATTTACTCTACGGATTTGTGAACCCATGTAAAACATGTCACCTTGGTCTTGTTAGCCCCACAGAATCATCATCTATCCTGCAAACTAAGCAAGTGTGACTTTGATACAACTGAGGTTGAAGTTTGTGGAGTGATTTGGTCCCCTTAATGAGGAAGAACGGCAGATCAAAAGGTAAAAGCAGTACAAGACTAACCTATTCCAAAACATATTCCTAATGTGACATGCTTCCTTGATTTTGACAATTGTTATCGACTGTTCTTTGCCAATTTTTCACATGCTGCCTTGCCCATCACCCACTTACTGAGAAAAACCATCTACTTTGATTGGTCACTGGAAGCAAATAAAGCTTTTTTATTTTTGAAGAAAGCTTTAACGATGCCCCCTATATTGGCTCATCCCAACCCTGAAGACCCCTCATTATGGAATCGGATGCTTCTGAAGTAGTGATTGATGCTATTCCATCCCAAAGAAATATGCAAACTGGTCAATTGCATCCAGTAACTTTTGTGTGTTGTGAATTAAATGAATTGTAACTACACTCTTGCAGAAAATGAAAAGGCTATTAGAGACATTATTTGTGGAGAGCAAAGAACATGGTCACAGTGTAGTCTGATCATCAAAATATATAGTTTGTGCACTCAACATTCCAATCCCAGGATCAGAAGTAACTGAAGGACCGCATGCGTTGGAGGTTCCACTCTTTCATACCGCCACAATTCCTGTATAGCATGAGTAAGGGCTTCATAAGTAATGAAGGGCCATATTATCAAGGACGGCGTTATAATTATCGCCCGCTTTAGCGGCAGGAAACTGCCGCTAAAGCGGCGATAATGGGCTTGATAATATGCCCTTGTGAATTCCCATAGAAGCCCATGTTCCGGTGATAATGTTAACGCCGTCCTTGAGAATATGGCCCCAATTGTCCCACTGGTAGGCCTGACTGTTCCACCAGTCCACCAAAGGGAATTAATGCATTAGTTTGGAAACAATCTGCTAGGGTCATCAACCCTACCTCCATCAAGGAGTCCATATTGCCTTGAACTAAAGAAAGACAATGGCTCGCCATGAGGGAGTCGCACCACTGGGAGTTCAAGGGCATAAGGGGACATCGTATCAGTGCTTTGCAGCCCATGCCGCCAGCAGTTCAGGTCAGTAGACAAATGTATACCCAGGCATGGAATCCAGATTGCCAGACATAACAGTTTTGCCATCAGGAGCCCCTAATTAGGTTCATTGCCCAACAGACCAAGATCTGCTAGGTCCGCTACATCAAGCCATCTCACTATCCACTGGAATTGAGCTGCTAGAAAGTACCATTCAAAATCTGGGGCTTCCAAGCTACCCTCAAGTGGGTGGCAACATAAGATAGCCAATGCAACCCTTCAGTGCCCGCCTTCCCAAGTATCATTTTCTGGATGAAATAATGTATCAAATAATCAACAAAGAAATTGGAAATATATAAAGACTTCTTTCGGACTTTCTTTGAATGGAAATGATAAATGGGCTATAAATAAGCATCTTGCTTGTGACCAATTAATGAACTGTGCACTCCTTTTTGTATAGGTTGACATTATAATTAGACTTACATTTTAAATGCACAAAACCATAGAAATTCACCTGTTATAGTTAGAGTTCTATCAAGCAACTATTACTCGTGCCCTAAGGTAACTATAACCCATGCCCCACCATGCACAGTTTTCTTATCCATAAAGTTACTGCTGTTATAGTGATATTAACAATGATGATATCAAACATGTCATGAGTGTTGTAATATCTGGAGTAATTTGCAGTGCATAGTGAGGACGCGAGTTATAGTTACCTTAGGGCGCGAGATATAGTTACTTGATATAACTTTAACTATAACAGGTGAATTACTATGGGTTTTGTTAGTTTAAAATGTGAGCTTAACTGTAAAGTACCTGTAACCTTTGGTTTTGTAGGTGAATTTCTATGTTTTTTTAAACTATCTTACCTTACTATAACGTCCCTGTAACCTTTGGTTTTTCGGTGAATTTCTATGTTTTTTTAAAGTAAGTAATTTTAATTACTTTAAGTTAATACAACCTCCGCCGTGCATGGCCTTTGGCCGTGCGCAGGGGGGTAAGATGCAGGTAACTACACTATCCCCAGCGGCACCTGGGGGAGGGAACTAGAGGCGCGGGGCACTAGGAGCAGGCCAGCTCCAACATACAATGTTCAACACAAAACGGGGCCGCTCCCAGAGTAGTGACCTAGGGGAAACTTAAATTGTGAGTGTGGGCATCTCACAAAATGTGACGGACTGGTCTCACACACCATCTGGTGTCAGGCTTCATCATTGATCAGTCATCGCCCTCCAGAAACTCGTTTTGGTGGAGGGCAGGCATACACCTGATGACAGGGATGCACTTTTAAACTAAGTGGGGGCCCGTGACAAGTGAGTGAGATTTAAAAACCATTATAGTTACCAAATTAATTTTAATATGGCAGGCAGCTTTATGATATTAAAAACAAGTGAACGGTGCAATGGGGAAACTACTGTCCCCTCACCATTGTAGGTGCGGTCGACATGTTTCTGCTGTGTGACCCAGTAGGGTCCGTGGCATTAATCAGGACCTAAGAGAAAAGAATGAAGGGCTCTGTTCTTACCAGCCATGTGGTGATAAGATGCCACTAGGTGGGGTGACCTATGTCACACTCCACAGAGAAATGGACTCATTTTGAAGCCTGGAAAACAATGGAAATGAAAAAAGTACAATGAAAACCTTTATGGTCACTTTGCCAATATTTCATTCAACCACAAGCACAATTCATTAATGGTGGGTAGCTATATGTGTAACGTGTGACGCTCATCTGTGCACACTTTAGAACCATAATACATGACAGAGTATTTATCTTACCCTAGAACAGGAACCTAAATGCCCCATGGGAGGAGGGCAAAAAGGGAAGACCCCTGTAGTCAAACTCTAGATGGGGAAAGAAATTTAAGAACAGACAATTGCACAAGGTAAAGTTAAAACTTCGTTTGCAGGAAGTTGAAAGAGCCTTAAAGTACCCCCTTTCCAAACAATCATTCCAGTCACCCACTTACTGCATCAAGGTGCGTCTCCTGTAAGTGCACCTATGTGTGTGCTGCTCTCCTCCCCGATGATAAATGGATGTTGGGAGAGCATGGTTTTTAAAGTGCTCTTAATTAGGCAGGTCGGCACAATTGGCTATGTAATTGAATAAGTGTCTACCAGGTAATGGGACCTGGTGTCCCAAAAAATACCAATACAAGTATGTAGAAAAAGCCTGACCTGCTCTCAGCGGGATGGTAAAGCTGTTGCACTATTAAGTTGCAAGTTTCCGGTGTCTGTACGAGTATGATATTGAAGGAGGCGGGTAGGAGCCTGGTCGTGGGTGCGTCCCCTTGCTACTAATCCGGGCACGACCTTTAGAGGGCGGTGGAGTTGTCCCCACGTGGGTTGCACAATACGGAGGAAGCATCATTCCTAAGTTAGACAGTGGCTGTCTGTAATGTGTGGCCAGGGCGTGGTTGAAACCACGTTTGTTAACCTGGATAGGTCCACGTCACTAGTGAGACTGGGTGGTTGGGCCAATCGGCTGAGGCCGTGTCCAGTCACGTGAGCGCAACTCGCTCCGTGTATTTTAAAGATATTGTAAGCAAGGATGATTTTAACAGGGAAACTTCAAAGTGGATGAAGTTTATTTTGAGGGAGAGGCGACTTTCATTACCAAAAAAGACCAAGCCTTGCGGCGTCTTAAGGTACATAAAGGTTTTTTGAAAGTTATCAAGCATAATGTGACTGCCCATTTTACACCAAACGAGCACTCGGAGATTTCGGAAGTGAAAAAAGGGCTCGTAATGGGTCTGTTGAGCCAAATATGGATTACCTATGTCTAAGGATACTCATGGTACCATATGTAAATGAGAAGGTCACCCAAAGCACAAAGGGGGTTATTAGGGTGACATCCTATTAAACTATTAATAGTGCATTAAATAAACAAGACAAAAGGTACAGTTTGTGTCAGCCTATCAGTGGTCTGATATTCTGAAGGCTGTATTTAGGAATGGGGTTCTACCGTGCCATCTGTAGCAATGGGATCTCATCATTGAGACCTGTTTTCTATGAACGAAGGCGGTAAACACATTATTGTTCCCTAATACGTAAGGGTTTTGTCATGTCGGTTTTTTGTTTCTTCATGACCTCTAGGACCACCCATTTCAACTCAGTGTCCTTGTGGTTTTGTTCTAAGAAATGGCGGGTGAGTTTTGTATTGGTTTTCTTGCATCGAATGGTACTTTGATGTTCATTGATTCGGATATTAATTTTTCTCGTGGTCATGCCCACGTACATGAGACCGCAAAGGCAGGTGAGGAGATACACCACATTTTCGGTGTTACAATTTCTAAAACTCCTGAATTCCCATGGGTTTCCAGTGCCTATGTCCACCTCCTTGGTGGTGTTAGTCAGTGGGCATGAGACGCAACTACCACATGGGTAGTGTCCTATGGGTGGTGGTTCCAGAGCGTAAGTTGTTCTTCTCTCTCCTAGGGTGGTGTTTTCGAATGTAGTAGCTCATCCCGCAGACTTGTGTTTCTTTTGAATGTGAACAAGGGTGGTTCCCACTGTTTTTTCGCACCGTTCAGAATGTGCCAGTTTCTTCGGATAATGTTCTGAACGGTGTTAGATGTTGGCGCCCCAGTTGTTATTTTTGGCCCTCTTCTTAGCTTTCCTCACCATTTTTCTGGGATGACGGTCGAGTAACTGTTTCTCAAGCAATGTGGCCTGTCCGTTCTACGTTTCTGTATCTGAACAGTTCCTTCAAACCAGAAAAAATTGACCCACGGAGAGATTCTGCCGTAGAGACCTGGGGTGATAACTTTCATATAGAAGCAGGCTGTTTCTGTCTGTGGTTTTATTGTGAACCCTGGTACTGACCACTTCTGCTGTCATGATAATATCAAGGTCCAAGAAAACGGTATGGTTTTTGCTGATGGCATGCGTGAACCTTAAATGTTCATCCTTGCTGAGGACCCACTGCACAAATGCTGTTGCCTCTGCATCATTCCCATGCCATATGATGAAAACATCATCTATATAACGCTTCCAGGTTTTTATGTGCACTTTATATGGGTTGTTTTGATTGAGGATGTGGTCCTCCTCGAATTGTTGTACATAAAGGCATGCCTTGCTTGGGGCAAAGGTGCCGCCCATGGACGTGCCTTTGATTTGGTGATAAATCACATCCTCAAATTCAAAAAGGAATTCTGTCAATGCCAACTCTGCACACTCCATGATAAAATGTGGTGGTAAACTTCAATCCATGTCAAGTAGAATCAGTTCAACTACCGCCAACATGCGTCTCTGAGGAATGCTGGTGTAAAGCACCCCTATTTCCAGCGTGATAAAGAGGTCTTCAGCTACGTTGATCTCTAGGTCGCGCAAGAGGCATAGGACATCCTTTGTGTCCCTAAAATAGGAAGGAGATTTCTGTACAATGGGTCTCAGGAACCAGTCGCAAAATTGCAATAATGGTTCCAGGATGGATCCGATGCCTGATACTATCAGCCTCCCCGGAGGGGGCATTCTGTCCTTATGGATTTTTGGGAGAGTGTAGAATCTCGGGGTTCTAGGAGTCTCGCTCACAAGGAATTCTGCCTCATTTTTGGTGATCCAATCATTACTGAGGCCTTCATCAACCATGATTTTTATTCTGTTTGCAAGGCAACTAGTTGGATCAGTGTGGTATATCTCATAACTTATTGTGTCAGAGAGTAGACGGTTGCATTCTGCTTGGTACATCATCTGGTTCATCAGAACGATCAGATCAGTATTGTTCTTCAGTGTTTGGAGTGCTGTCCTTTCTCCCCTTGTCAGGTTCTGGAAGCCTTTTTCGTTCCGGAAGTTAATCTCCTTAACTTCTTTTAGAACCCCCTGCTGGAATGCAAGTATATGACATGAGATGGTCTGGGTCGGTGGTACAAATGTTGATTTTCTTCTGAGGCCTGTGTCGGTTTTGTCGTCCTGCTCATCTCTGCTGTCCCCAAAGTGATTCTTGAGTTTTATTTTTCTGAAGAATTGAGCTAGTTCTATATTCAGGGTGAATGGGTCGTTGGTTGGTGTAGGGCCGAAACCCAGGCCTTTAGAGAGAACCGACTCCTCATCCTTAGTAAGTGGAGGTTGCTAAGGTTCACGATGTTTGTTACTCCCTGCTGGTCGACGGGCCGTTCCCTCTCCCCTTGCTCCTGGTCACCACTGTGTTGGGTGTTTCGTCCTCCCATCGTACTCGTGTATTTTGTCTTTTTTGCCTTCTCCTGTCTCTGCCTTTGCCCCTGTATAAAAAAGACTATGGGCCTTGTTGGAAGCCAAAACCTGGCGGAAAATGTGGTTGCTGTCAAAATCTAAATTGCAACATCGCTGAGTGCACCATTGGCTGCCGGAAATTCTTTTGTTATCTGTCATATGGACCCTTTGTGCTCTCGTCGCTACTGCTGTCACTTGTGGTCCTCTCTTCTCCCGAGCTAATTGTCCAATTCTGTGGGGTTGGTCTGAAGCGTTGTTGTTTCTTGCCCATCTGTGGCTGCGGTGGTTTGTCGTAATATTCATCTGTAGTGTACGGATAGGCAGTCTCCCTACTGAATTTCTACACGTCTTCCTTTAACTTAGTTAGTTTGGACTGAGTCAAGTACTCTTTGTACTCTGAGTGATCCTTGTTAATTTCTTCAAGTTTTTTCTTAAATACTGTAATGTGCACTGATGTTTTAAGGTGGCCCTCACTCTGCTGAATCTCTATCAAGAGGGCATCTGCCAAACGTCTGGCCGTGTTGATGATCAATACCAGCCAGTTTTTGGTACATTTCCATGCGATGGATGACCAGTCTGTAAGAAACTCCTTGTTATTCAGGAATAATCTGGGTTAATTCGTTACAATGAGACCTCTTGGTGCAGTGTTCTTACGCAAATATTCCGTCATAATAGCCCCATGTAGGGCCATGCGGATCTGACCTGCTGTCAGGCCCTTCGGCCAACCCCCTATAACCACACAAACCTGCACTACGCACTGCCTGCGGCTTTGATTGACGGGGTTAGCTGTGCCTGGACTCTGCCTTAAACAAATGGGGAAGGGTGGTTGTGCAGTCACCCTCCTGGGCCGATTTCGGCCCCAGAGACCCAAACCCCCAAGGCTCAATGGGCCTGACCTCATATATATTTTTAAGTGCTGTGGGGTGGTGGTGGTCCCCGGGGCTGCGGTAGGGCCGCATGGGTCCCCTCACAATAATTTTACTTGATTTGCCTTAGGGAGGTGGCAGTCCCCTGGGCACGGGCGGGTCCAGCAGGCCTGACCGCATACATATTTTAAAGTGCCCCGGAGAGGTGGAGGTCCCTGGGGCTTTCATAAGCCCATTTACGGCCCACCTTAAATTCAATTAATTGCCCTGGGGAGGTGACGGTCCTCAGGGCTGCAGGGGGGGTCATGTGAGCCCCGCATTAATTTGATATTTTTTGCCCTGGGATGGTGACAGTCCCAGTTGGCCAGCCTTCATATATATTTGTAAGTGCCCCAGGAGTGTGGGGGTCCCCGGGACTGTAGGTGGGCCCGTTGCATTAATTTAACTTGCCCTAGGGAGGTGGCGGTTCTTGTGGCGCGGGCGGGCCCATCTGGCCTGCATACATATTTGAAAGTGCCCCAAAGAGGTGGTGGTCCCCGGGGCTTTCATAAGCCCTAGGAGGGGGGACCCTGTGCCCCCCTCCTTTATATAATTGTGCATCACCCCAGGACCTGGTCCACCCAGGGGCTAAAGATTACAGAAGCGAGGGAGCCTCCGCTTCTGATTCTATTTTTCAGCGGGAGCCACGGATCCTGTGCGTCTCCTGCTGAAAATGTTTTGAAAATTGCTTTTTTTTGCCCTGCGGGAGCACCCAGGAGGCTAGGGGGTCAGGGTATTCCTACCCTGCCCCCTTCTCTTTTTTTGAGAGACTCGCCAGAAGCTGAGTCCCAATATGGCTGCCAACACTTCCTGGCTGAAGTGTTGGCAGCCAATCACATTTCAGCATGGGGCCTGTCGGATCCTGAGAGGAGTGGGCGATGTGGCGAGTGCAAGTTAAGTGGTTTTATTTATTCATTTTCCCTATCCCATTATAAGTTGACTTCCGTCCCCGCCCACCCCACTCCATCCCACTGCGTCACCGCTTTTACTTGTACCGCCCGCGCTTGGTGAAAACACAACACAAGAAAAATCCCAAACCAATTTAGAAACATAGAGTACATTATTTTTTCAAATTCTTTTTATTAGGCACATTAACATTTCACAAGATGATTGTACATCACATAAAAGGACATGTCACAGCTACCCCCTCATCTGACAAATTATCTAACAGTTACAGTTTATTTAGAAACGGGGAGTGTGCCGCTAGAGTACATTTTAATAAATAAATTGATTCCGGAAAGACACAATTCCAATCAATAGAACCTGAGCTCTTCAGTTTTAAAGTTTTTAGTTATCTTGTGGTCATCTGGTCACGCAGCTCTCAAGTTTAGGCCGATACAGGGACCAGGATTGTCCCTCCTAAAGTCACCTTCAAAGTCTGGCGTGAAGAATTCCGTTTGTGTTGAAGGAAGGCACGAGGAGGGGGTTGAGAATCGCTGACAGTTGATGCTGTGGCAGGAAGAGTGGGCCAGGCATTGTGGGCTGTCGCTGCAGCGCCGCAAGCATCACAGACAGTCATTGTAGCATCACATTTTCAGTTTTGGATGTAGCATGAAGTGCAGGTCTCACATTTGTGGTCGTATCTGGCTGTCATTGTTGGCGCGAAGAGCAGATCTCACCACAGCTCTGCAGTGTTGGTTGTCTCTGGTGGCAGAGTCTTGGCACGAATGGGCCAATTTGCAGACATGAGGAGCCAAAACTTTCATATTTTCACTTTTTTCCATAGGCAGAGTAAGCTCTGATTCCAGCCAAGCATCCACGACCCGCGGGAGGCAAGTCTTGGGGATCAGGGACTCACTCCAGCAGAGGCCAGCAGGGCTCAGGCAGGTCTAGTTGCAGGTCAAGGCAGATCTAGTTGCAGCAGTTCAGTTGAGCAGTTGCAGGAAGGTCTCTGAAGCTTGTAGTGTCCCGGTAGCTCACATAGGAGATCAGCCAACTGAGTCTTGCAGTCACTCTGGTTAGCCTGGAAGGACGACAAGCAGACACAATATTTTTCTCAGACAGCAAGGTAGTACTTGAGTCATCAGGCCAGTCCTCTTGCAGCAAGGCAGTCCTTCTTCTGTAACTTAAACAGGTCGAGGAGTGTTCTGAAATGTGGCTCTAGAGGTCCAATATTTATTTTTAGCTGGTGCCAGGCTTTGCATGGGGGGGACTCCAAGTCCTACCCCCACATCTGGTTCGGTAAAGTTCTTCCCTGTCAAGGCTACAAACTGTCTGGGTTTGACAAAAGGCAGGGCAGTCCTGGTGTCAGGTTCCTTTTTGTGTATGCAGGAAGCAAAGACCTTTGAACTGTAAGTGAGGCGGAGCATAGCCCCTCCCTAGTCATCCTATCAGAATGTCCCATCCTGTCCACATCTAAGCCTCCTTTGTGTTAGTGTCTGAAAGCAGTACACAAACCCCAACAGCAGAGTCATTCACAGTCATGTGACCCTGAGCACTGAAATCCCAACTTCCTAAAAATTTCATTTTCAGAATTGAGACTTAAAATCCAACTTTACCATTAAAGAGGTCTTTGAATTACAATGCATTTGAGTGTAAACAACATATCTTGATCTGCTCCCAATCCAAAGTTAGCACTTATTAAATGTAATAAGATAACCCAGTGTTAGTCAATGGGAGAGATAAGCCTTAGAGCAGTAGAACATGTTAGGGGTTTTTCACTGCCAGGACATGAAAAGCTTCAACACACTTGTCCTACTTTTGAAATTCAATGTACCCTGCAGGGCCTATCTTAGGGGAGACTTGCAGGTATTAAAAAGGAAGGTTTAGGTCTGGCAAAAGTTTATTTTTTCAGGTCGAAATACACTAGAGACTGCAGTTGCAGGCATTTAGACGTTTTCAAAGTCTACTTTTAGTGAGTGGCACAATCAGTGCTGCAGGCCCAATAGTAGCATTTAATTTGCAAGCCCTGGGTATATGTAGTACCATATACCAGGGACTTACAAGTAGATTAAATGTGCCGAATAGGTCCAATTTTGCCATCAGTTAAGTAGCGAGCGCAACCACTTTATCTCTGGTAAGCAGTGGTAAAGTGCAGAGAGTCCTAAAGCCAACCAAACATTATTTAGCAAAACAGGAGGTGTGAAGGCAAAAACTTTGGGGGAACACCATGTCAAAAATGTCAGGTCTAACGGTAATGGCCATTAAACAGGCAAGCAACAGATTAATTAAGTTATCATAGTGTTCTGGGTGGAACATTGTTAATGCAACCAGCAAATTTACTACCAGAATTGTCACCCTCCCCAGAGCAGTGTCTTGATGGACTTGCTTTTCATCTACAAGTTTCAAGGTTGCAATGGCCTCTCGCAACATGGCACAATACTGTGTAATTTCTATGAGTCATAGTCTAATATCTCTAAGTAATACAAGGTGTTGGGACGGAAAAGTCCTCTGCATGGTAAAGACGTGTCCCTGCCCTGAGCGTCCAACTGTATCATTGTCTAGACCCCTAAACCTGATTTTTTTACTGTCACAGATAAACATGGATCAATGGTGTGTGCCATGGCATAGGCCTGTCTCATGGATTGCCATCTTGCTGGGCCAGGAGGGGCGCCCAAAGTGTTACCCTCATAGTGGTGGAAGGCTACTGCCTTTACCAGGAGTTAAACAGCACAAGCGCGGTTCTGGCAGCATACAGTGTGAGGATCAGTAGCAGTGAACACAGGTCAGATGTACGATCATTTATAGAAGTTGCAAACGAGGAATCGGCCCGTTTGCGACTGCTAAAAAGAGTTGGGGCATGTACAAACATATTTTGGAAGTTGGTAACCTGTTACCCACTCACAAAATAGGTTTGGCAAGTCGCTATTAGGAAGGTGTGTGCAAAGGGTGTCCCTTCCTACTAGCGAATCGCAGGGGGATGTAAGATTGTTTTGCGCACCCAAATGCGGCTGCAAAACAATCGCATTTACCAACAATTTCAAATTGGTGGTAAGCCAGTCGCAAATGGGAAGGAGTCCCCTGGGGACCCCTTCCCCTTTGTGACTAGCAGCAAAAATGATTTTAAGAACAGGCAGTGTTCTCACAGATCATGAATATTAATGAGGCAGGTCCTCTGAGACCCATATGGGAATCGCTGACCGTGTCTCAGACACTGTTGTACATCAATATTTGCGAGTAGGCAAAATATGCAAATAGCAACTAACAAACACTGAGCATCATACATCTTGCCCCAGGTCCTTTTTATCCTGAGTCATTGGAGTGAGACCTACAGGCACACCCACCTTTTTGAAAGTTTCGCTGCTGTGTGTTTAACTCTCCCTTGGCCTAAATCAGGTTGATGTAGAAGTGTGTGTGTAATGAAAACATGTGCTGAGTACATGTGAGCGTGCAAGACATACACTACACAGAGGGTGCAGTGTGGAGCAGTCTGCACATGGTAAATGTGCAGAGGGTATTTAAAGTGTTACACTCTGGTGCAGTACAGAGAGATTGTAGTTTTGAACAGTGTGCGCAGACTGAGTGCATGTGCTGCATGTGGAAATGCTGGTGGTAGCATGGTACATGGGCACAACAATGCTAGACAGTGGAGTGTGGTGTAAATGTCTGCTGATTGCACAAATGCCTGTGCTGGTACATTATGAGGAGGAATTTGGCTTCTATTTTGGAAAGCCCAGGCCTGCCTGTTGAAAACATGAGGAGCAGAGGAATCTCCCTAAGACAGAATTGTATATTGCTACATTCCTGTAAGCTGAGTGGGACAAGCACTGGGTGAGGGGGAGCCAGGCTCTCCCTGTGCATTTCAAAGGGCTCTTTGATTCAGTGACAGATCACAAGGAAAGGGGCTGGACACATTTGAGGAAGAGGGAGATGGGACTGATAAGAGAATCATAAAAGGTAGGACTGAGGGGTGGGATTAACGTTTGATGCAGAGATCACTGTGGCTGACGTCCAGATGTGAACTCTAGTTACTCCTATGAATCTTGTGGGTTAATCAGCTTTGGAGTCCTGGAGTCCAGACAGACATCTTTTAGAAGAAGGATGAAGAGGAGAGATGTCCATATCAAAGAAGAAGAACTCTAACATAAAACTTCAAAGGTCCAGACCCTAAATAGCATTTAGTGTCTGGAAAAGAACTATAAGAAAGGGAGTCTGAGACCCCATACTTGGTCATCTGCTGAGCAGCCAGCCGCGCTGCATGAGGAGGGAAAGCTTTGAAATACTTCTACCTTTGACCAGAACTTGGGTCCTAGTCTGCTAAATTCCTTGCTTGGTGAAGGGACATCCAGGGCAGATTCCACCTGCCCTGGAGTCTGGAGCACCAGTACCTGCCAAGACTGATGTGCCCGTAAGGGAGAGGAGCGTGTTGAAGGGAGCGAGATCCAGAGGGCAACCCAGATGTGTGGAGCTCCTGAGCGAGGCGCGACGATCTGTGCCACACCGATTGGGCCGTTGTCTGTGTGCTGCGTTGTGAAATTGGCAAACTCTCATGCCAGGAGGGGCCCCTGTGCACCAAGGTCAGTGCTACATCGATTGGGCCATTGCCCGTACACAGTGTTGTGGAAGTTGGCAACCCTGTATGCCAGGAGGGGGCTCCGTGTCCCCAGAAACGGTGTCACCCGCGGGCAGGAAGTTGCCATGACCCGTGTGCCAGAAGAGGCCACGGAGGAGGCAACCCGAGTCCAGCATGACCAGACAGTGAGGTTCCTGGGAGCTACACTGTATGCCAGGAGGGGCCACTCAAAGTGCTGAGGCCGAAGGTACGGGCTGCTTCCGTGACCCAAATTGCTGCTGCTGCTAGAACCAAGACAAGGGAGGCTTTGTATCTGAGGAGGCCCGAGGACAGAAGAAACTTTGTTGTAGCCCTGCCGGAGCAAAGAGACTTTCCCCATCTCTGAGTGAGGAAAAACAAGACTTACTGCGTGTGGCAGGAGCAACTTCAATCGTCTGGACACTGTAAAGCATGGTTTGGGATAGAGAGCCGCCGCATACCAGGAGCTGCACATGTGAACTCGTGTAGCCCAACTTTGCCGATCTGGGCTAGGACCGCACTGCACCACTGCTAGGGTTCGTACTGCAGAACCGGGTAAGTTGAGAACTGGTTCTACCAGGTCCTGGGTGATATACTGCCTTTGGTTGTTGCAACCTTACTTTCTTTTTGGGGGGAGTTTTATATAGCGCGAACTCAACCTGAAGGTATCAGAGTGCTTTACATGAACACCAGCTATGTTACAGAGGGATACATTCATTTTGTTAGGCACAGAGAGATTAAGTGATTTGCCCAGGATCATAGGATGTTGAGTGTCCCTGCAGAGACTCGAAACTGGTTCCCCAGCTTCAAATTTGACTGCTCTAGCCATTAGGCCACATCCCCTTGAACTCTAAGTAACTGCACCTTATCGACCAAGAGGGGTAAACCCAGTGAAAAGGGCTTAGTAGTTTACATTCCCTGGATGTTGCCACATGTGAGTGGGGAATAACAACACACCTGATACATAGAAACTTGGCAATCCAGGTGTGTCTTGACAACTACTAGGGTGCCTACTTTAAGAGGGACTGCCTTATTGTTTATCGAATGTCGTTTACCTGTGCATGTGTAGAATTAGAATTAAAATACTTCTTTTATACCAAATAAGTATTTGACAGGGCATTGATTTATTGTGTGCCCAGCATGCACATTGAGTTATGAGTCATGTTCACTGATCTGTAGCTACACTTCCCCTCCGAGGGAGCATTGACTGCTCGTGCTATGTTACTAATTGAGAGTCAGGTGCAGAAGGAGGTGCTTGACCCCATTGAGTGGGTTCCATTGTAGGGTGGGCACTGGGAAATCAGAAGTAAAGGCCTCAACCACCTTCGTTGGGCTAAGAAACCCCTGTGTGCCCCGTGATCCTCTGAACGGGGTTCAGACACAAGGTCCATGCCTAAACTGCTTACACTTATTCTACTATGAGCCTCTTTTGTGTGCTCCACTCCGATGTTCCACCTGTCACTAACCTTTTATGATTTTATTACAAGATCTATGTGTAGATGCCCAGGACAAGGCCCAGGTATGGGTACAGGATTTTACCAGATACCAGGAATTCAAAGCTCTAGGTGTGTCTGAGGGTTCAATAAAGACTGTTCTGTTAGCGATCTTCCAATATTGCTGCTTGGTTGTCAGGCTTCATTTTAGAACAGAGTTCACTCGATGGCCCATAGTTTTGTAGCAGCAACACTCCTCGGGTTGTACAAGAGATGTTGCAATAGTTTTGCGTGATCGCAGCATGCCTGAATGCAGAGATGTCCTCCCAGTTAAGGTCCTCTGTCTTGCCCTGTCGTGGACGTGCTCTGCCATAAGTACCAGATACAAGTCCAACCAACATACATGGGTATATTCAATTCAAACACTTGGGTTCACTGAGAAGACACTCACCGCAATGACTATGAAAATCAGCGTATGCCTTGCCCCAAAGAAGGCAACGCACTTTGGCAATGTTTCTTCTGAATAGTAACGCAAGCAAACTCAGACTTGTTTTAGCGTTGTTGAACCTGAACAGTGAGGTGCATCTTAAATTCTATGGCACGGATAAATTACAGAATATCGATGGACCGAATGTCGACCTACAAGAATATCGAGTGCAGAAAATAGATGGACAGAATATCGACACCCTATCTCTACAAAGGTAAGTACAAAAATATTTAAACCAAAGTATCGTTGTTAAAAATATCATTGTTTAAAATAGCATTTTTTTTAAATGTCTTAAAAATAATATAAAATTAATTAAATAAAAAATATAATTAATAAAAACATAGTTAGAATTATTTTAAAAAGTTAAAAATGATAAATAATAAATTTAATATAAAAAAATGTAAACATACATATTCAAAAAAATTATATATATCTTAACTTAATAATATTAATAAATAATTATTTTATTTTATTATGAAATGTTTGAAACATAATAAAAATTATAAATACATATATATATATATTATCTACTGGCGGTCGCCAGTAGATAGTTATAGTTAGGACCCTGTTTCCATAGGAAAACCGCAACATTCTATTTGGAATAACTTTGGCGCCGGTCGACGAATCCTCGCGAAATTTTCAAAATAGGTGGGGCGCTACGCTCCGCTCCTACCCTGAAAGTCTCGGGGGGATTCGTCAAGCGGGGCTGAGAAAAAAGGGGGGTCCCAAAACGCGTTTTTCCCATGCATTTTTCCATAGGACCTTTAGACACAGCTACAGCCCGAACGGCTGAACAGAGTTACTTGAAATTTGGCACAGAGGTAGTCCTCAGGTCAAGGAAGTGCCTTTTGTAGGTCTGGTGTAAATCTGTTCAGTAGTTCCTGAGAAAATAGCATTTAAATCAATATATATATCTGTGGGAGCTTACGGTGCGCTTACCGTGCGCTTACGGTAAGCTTACCGTACGCGTACGGTGCCGTGCGCGAGCGCGATTCTGATTGGCTGTTAGATCTTAGTAAACATTCGAATCGGTCGAAACCAGGAAGCGGCGGCCGCCATTTTCTCTCTCGCACTCTGAGGGGGGGAGGAAAAACAAAGGCAAAAAACATGTAAAGGGGCTGTTTAGACAGCTCCTAACCACCTAGCCTTGATGAAGGTGTCCCCAAAGAACCCCCAAGGCCAAAAAGTCAATTTTAATTTTTTTTGAAAAATCGCCGATTACGCTTACCGTACGCGTACGGTAAAAATTATTTAAAAAAAAAAAATTATCCATACTCTTTCCACCCCGTGTGCAAATGGTGCCCGAAGGTCACCATTTGTGCATGGCATATATAACATTTGAAAATTTAAAAGATTACCTTTCACAACGAAGCGCATAATATGTCCTCTATGTGCGCACGGTGCGCGAAGCGCATCGTGCGTACATGGCCCATCCAGCGTAACGTGGGCACGCGGTGCGCGTAGCGCACCGCGTGCCCACCGTGCGTGCACGGCACTAACTGCGTAAAGTGGGCGCGCGGTGCGCGAAGCGCACCGCGTGCTTACTGTGCGCGCACGGTGCACGAAGCGCACCGTGCGCGCACGGAACGAACTGCGTTAAGTGGGCGCGCACGCCACGAATGGCGTAAAGTAACTTAGCATTTTAAAAAACGTACAAATTCACTGAAAAAACCATAGGTTTCACACACGTTATAGTTAGGAATTAGCATTTAAAAAACCTTGCAAATTCACTGAAAAAAACATAGGTTTCACACATGTTATAGTTAGCTGGACATTTTACTGATAAAAAACCAATGAAATTCCCCCGTTATAGTTAGTGCAGGCAACTATAACTCACGCGACCGCAATCCTCTGCTGATGACATATGTGTCTTTATGAAAAAAAAATATTTGTAATATATGTATAGCTAAAATTTAATGGAAGAAGACATGGGCAAATAAGTGTCTAAATACAGTATTAGCATCAGCAGAGGATTGCGGTCGCGTGAGTTATAGTTGCCTGCACTAACTATAACGGGGGAATTTCATTGGTTTTTTATCAGTAAAATGTCCAGCTAACTATAACATGTGTGAAACCTATGGTTTTTTCAGTGAATATATATATATATATATACTTAAACCTGTAATATAAATATAAAAATAAAATAAATATATAGCAAATTACTATATTAAAATTAATATTTATTTGTCAAAAAATATTTTACACTACTTTAACTAGAACAGTAGGGAAAAAGTTGGATAGCATAGGGGATAAAATTACTATTCCCACTCCAGAGAGTGCAACAGTAGGCAAAGTGTTGGATAGCGCAGGGGAATAATTTACTACTCCCACTCCAGCAAGTGCAACAGTAGGGAAAGTGTTGGCTAGCGGAGGGGAATAATTTACTACTCCCACCCCACGGAGTGTAACAGTATGGAAAGTGTTGAATAGCGGAGGGGTTAAAATTACTATTCCCACTCCAGTAATTGCAACAGTAGGGAAAGTGTTGGATAGCGGGAGGGTACAAATTACTATTGCCACTCCAGTGAGTGCACCAGTAGGGAAAGTGTTGGATAGCGGGTGGGTAAAAATTACTATTCCCAGTCCTGCAAATGCAACAGTAGGGAAAGTGTTGGATAGCGGGTGGGTAAAAATGACTATTCCCACTCCAGTGAGTGCAACAGTAAAGAAAGTGTTGGATAGCAGAGAGGTATAAATTAATATTCCCACTCCAACAAGCGGAACAGTAGGGAAAGTGTTGGGTAGTGGAGTGGTAAAATTTACTATTCCTACTCCAGTGAGTGCAACAGTAGGAAAGTGTTGGATAGCGGGTGGGTAAAAATTACTATTCCCACTCTAGTGAATGTAACAGTAGGGAAAGTGTTGGATAGCAGGTGGGTAAATATTACTATTCCCACTCCAGTGAGTGCAACAGTAGGGAAAGTGTTGGATAGTGGAGAGGTATAAAATAATATTCCCACTCCAACAAGTGTAACAGTTGGGAAAGTGTTGGATAGTGGAGGGGTAAAATTTACTATTCCTACTCCAGTGAGTGCAACAGTAGGGAAAGTGTTGGATAGCGGGTGGGTAAAAATTATTATTCCCACTCCACTCACTGCAGCAGTATGGAAAGTGTTGGATAGCGGGTGGGTAAAAATTCCCACTCCAGCAAGTGCAACAGTAGGGAAAGTATTGGATAGCGGAGGGGGGGCGGGGGTAAAAATTACTATTCCCACTCCAGTGAGTGCAACAGTAGGGAAAGTATTGGATAGCAGGTGGGTAAAAATTACTATTCCCACTCCACCAAGTGTAAAAGTAGGGAAAGGGTTGGATAGCGTAGGGGAATAATTTACTATTCCCACTCCAGCAAATGCAACAGTAGGGAAAGTGTTGGATAGCGATGGGGAATAATTTAGTATTCCCACTGCTGAAAACTAATTAACATTAATTAAGAAATAAATAATTGGTCAAAAATAATTTACCTCCCAATATATTCCCCTATAAACAACACCACCAATATATTAAAATAATACCGACTTAACAAAATTAATTAACAATTAATTAATTACTTAATAGCAATTAACAAGCAATTTAAAAACAATCAAAAATAAATTATATCACACAATTAACTCTATAAAATTACTTTAAATAAATATTATATACAAAAATACAAATTTTATTAGAATTAAATTACTTCCCACCCTACTCCTCTATCAACCCACAACCCACTCCTAAAACAATTACACAATTAACATATTTTCCAATTAATTATTAATGATTAATATCCCATTAATAACTAATTAATAACATTTTTAGCACAATTAACCATATGAAATATTAGCAACATAATTAATAATGAATACAATTATTAATTAATTAATTATGCATTACTTCCCACCCTACTCCCCTACAAAACCACAACCCACGCCTAAAAATGTACACAATTAACATATTTACCAATTAATTATTAATTATCAATACCAATTAAAAATTAATTAATTACAAATTAATTAACACAATTAACAATATACATTATTAAATGCAAAGATATTAATTAATAAAAGTATTAATTAATTAATTTCAATTAAATTACTTCCCGCCCTATTCCCCTATAAACCCACAACCCACTACAAAACTAAAATATGCAAAAATTAATTAACATAAAATTAATTAATTGTAAAAAATTCAAACATACATTAGAAAAATAAGCTATGCTTTTAACACATATGCTAACATACAGAACACCCAATTTTTTTTTATTTATTTAACGATTTGTAGAGCGCCTGGTGACCCGAAGGCATCCCCGCGCTATATTGATTGTATTATCCAGAGGAGAGGGGAAGAAAGAGAAGGGACTTTATTTTGGGAATAAAAGCGTTTTCAGTTTTTTTCTGAAGATCAGATAACAGATAAAAATCAATATTATAAACAAAGATATTTTTACTTACGATATTACTAACTTCGATATTAAGTAAAACAATATTTCTTACCTGCATGTCGATATTCTTGTTGACGATATTGTTGCAGGTCGATATTCTGTCATATCGAACTTTAAACATCGATATTATGGCATATCGATATTTAAAACTCGATATTATGACTGCATACCCTATGGCACAGCAAGCTCATGAACCCTTTCTGAGTATACCTCCACTTGGGAAGACATACTTAGACAGCACAAAATGTCCTGCTTGGGCACTTGTAATTACTCTGGGATGCATCACATTCTATTTTGTCAGTTTTTCGGTACAATTACTGACAGGGATCAACCATAAGGAAATTAGTCTTGATCTGCGACAGAAGGTCTCTTTCACATTGCAGTTTTTCCAATGACAAGAAACGACTATTACACTTTAAAATGTTATATTTGCTTTCCTCTCCCTACCATTGAATTTTATGTTTGTTCCGTGTGCCATGCCGTGCTCTTCCAACCCATTGAACCCCAAATCCCCAACTACCTTCCTCTTAAAGTTCTCTCCCCATCATTCAAGTTGCTATATCTGATCGTTGCACCCAACGCTAAACTGGCAGAGCCATGGAAGAGCACTACTAAGTGAGTGTCTTTGCCCATCGCAGGGGGGAATGACTCTACCCCAATCATGAATATTCCTCACTCAAACGAAATTGCAGCAGTGCAAAATAATATTTCTATCTTCACTGTGGTGTTAACCATCGTCCCTCTTGGTGTGTATGTCCTAACCATAGAAAAGAAATGATATAAAAAGATCAGTACACACATTCAGCAGAATCTTTTAGGACCCTGCATATTACATAGGATTTAACATTGTTTATCTACTTTATTATCTATCCCCCACATTCACACTTCTTTTCAAATAAAACCCGACCTTCTAAGAAGATGGTGCCTATTTTTCTAACACCCCGATTTCTTAGGGAAAGAGCTTCCGAGGTTTCATCAAAACACGCCATTTTCCCGCATACCGTACTTTTAGCTTGGCTTGCTCAATTATGGATGCTTGATCATTGATCTGATGAAAGGTGTGAACCTGGGCTTCTATAGGAATTCACATGAGCATATTATCAAGCCCATTATCGCCGCTTTAGCTGCAGTTTCCTGCCGCTAAAGCGGCGATAATGTTATCTCCGTTCCTTGATAATATGGCCCTATGTCTTTAGCTCGCAGCATCCTTTTGCTGCGTCACACTTCATACTTTAAAAGACACAGAGGTCAAATTAATGTTTATTTCTGACTGCCTTCTACTCTATTGATTTCGTTAAAATATGTTTTTAATCAAAGAGTTGGAAAATTAACCATAACAATCCCAGACCACATACTCGGTTTATGAGTAAATGGTGGTACCTGGTTTAAAAATCAATAGACCGTCTTGAATTTCGGGACGGAATGTATTTTCATTACAGATTTTCTTATGGTGATTATGGAAGCTCCTTTCACTTTTTTTACTGATTCCTCACAAACTGTAGGTTCAAAGGTCAGGAGTCGTTCTCTAAATCTTCTTGTTTAGATTTTGAGCAGGGCCGGACAGGCCTTTTATTCCACAGGGCATTTCCCCAGTGGGCTGAGGCCCTTAGAGGCCGAATTTGAAAGCCCAGTACTGCTCCTGGTGCCTCTGTCACTATCCCCAGCTCCCCAAAGTTGCTTACAGAACATGAGAGATAGAAAGGGAGGGGGACAAGGTAGAAAGAAAGCGATAAGAGAGATAGAAGAGAGAAAGGAGAAATGGAGATAGGGAATGGACGGATGGAAAGAGAGAGGTAGCTCTAGGAGCCAAAAAGAGTAGGGGTGGGTTGAGCATTTTGATTGAGGTTTCCCAGCCCTGCCCTGAGAATTAGCTTTTGGCTCAACTGTGTCTCCTGAGGATGAGTTGAAACTTGAGTGTCTCTGACTTCACACACTGGCTACTCAAGCTCTCCAACATGGCGTATGTATATAAACCGAAATCTCTGCGCCTGTCAATCTTCTGCATTTTTTAATTTTAAAACCGTTTCTGTTGCTTCCTGCGAGGTTCTTGATTTCGTATTTTCTGATCGTTTGTGAAGACATTTAAAAACTGAGATTTCGCTGCTTAGGCTGAACTAGTAGCAGAGTCAAAGTCAAAGCAGGGATAAAACTATTGGTTCCTTGGTAAAAAGCATGCAATAATATTAAATTATTCTACACATTCTTGGAGTCCGAATTCTCTGCTTTTTTTTGCTAGACTTCGTCAGCACTATAGCTGAGGTGACCAGGGTCTCAAACTAGGAGCTTTAGTTGGAAATAAAGAACTTAGAGTAACAGTACCAGGTTACTCCTGACTTCATCCCAGACCATATATAGACTGACAGTTCTGCTGGGCAGTACAAGCCTGTGCCTGCTGCTTCTACTGCAAATGTTTCAATGGCTGAAACGCTTTGTCCAGCACTTTCTAAGTAATGTAATGTAAGGTGGATTTGTAGAGCACTGCTTGTCCCCTGTGAGGGTATCCAGGTGCTGAATAGGTGAGTGCAGGTGTGTGGTGAGGTTGGGCCTGAATACAAGTAGTCTTGATGGTCCAGCAAGAAGGCTAATTTAGAAGCCAGGTCTTCAGCTTCTTGCGCAATTCAAGAAGTGAGGAAGAACCCTAGACGTTTTGGGGGAGGATGTTCCAGGATTTGATGACTTGGTCGGAGAAAGATTGACTTCTCATTTTGCTTCTATGGATGCAGAAGGTCTGTGTGAGTGAGAGGGAGTCTGAGAGAGGATGTCTGGTGGGCTGGTGGTAGTGAAGCCAGTGATTGATGAATGCAGGTCCCGTGTTGTGTGGTGACTTGAGTGCGTGGATGAGAAGTTTGAACTGGCAGCACTTCTGGATGGGGAGCCAGTGGAGCTCTCTGATGATTGGTGTGATGTGGGTTCGACACAGGAGGTCGAGGATGAGACTGGTGGTGGCATTTTGGATGGTTTGAAGTCCTTGAAGAACATGGGATGCCGGTGTAGAGTGTGTTGCCATAGTCTAATCTGCCTGTGATTAGAGCCTGTATTATGGTACGTCTGGTCTCCAGTGGGAGCCTCTTGGAGATATTACGTAAATGGCGGGAGATGTGGAAGCATGAGGAGGTGACAGCATTGACCTGGGACTTCATAATGAGGTTGGTGTCCAGGATGAGGCCTAGGTTCCTAGCATGGTCGTTTGGGGTTGGTGTGGGTCCAAATTCCTCAGGCCACCAGGTGGAGTGTTAAGTGGAACTCTTATTCCCAAAGCTCAGCACTTCAGATTATGTTGATTTTGTGGGATTTGATGATGTTTGCCAGAAGAGAAATGTTCCTGCAGAAAAGTGTGGGGCTAAGTGATGATCCCTGTGGGACTCTGCAGACAGAGTGCTTTGATTCTGATGTGAAAGGTGAAAGCCTGACTTGATGTGGTCTTCCGGAGAGGAAGGAAGCTCTTCATGTGAGTGTTGGTCCTTGTATTCCTGCTGTGTATAGTCTGGTGATAAGTGTGTGGTGTGAGACGGTGTTTAAAGTGGCAGAAAGGTTTGAGAAGGATGAGGGTGGTGGTCTGTCCATGGTCCAGGATGGTGCGTATGTCATTTGTGACAGCAATGAGGGCTGTTTCGGTGCTGTGGCTGTTTCTGAATCCTGATTGTGAGTCATCCAGGAGTTTGTGGTGTTTTAAGTGGTCAGGAAGTTGCCTGTTGATGGCTTTCTCAATGACTAAGCTGCTTGTTAATTGTGTAGGTAAAGCCTATGCTTTGGCAGGATAATTTTACAGTGGACACCAAGTAAAGCCTCTGCCCGAGGTTTGAAACCAGGGGGCAATCTCCTCCTTTGTTTTCTCCTCTGTATGTGGCTGCATAACCTACAGAGTATGCAGTACCCCCTGTTGAGCAAGATTGGTCAGCGTTGCCCTGGACCACACACTAGCTCAGGAATTTCCACTCTCTCAAGGGTCGCTTTTCACTGAAGAAGCAGCTGCCTTAGAAGGGTTGCCCATGAGGAGTACAAGGGTGCCAGAGGACCAAGGGATGCATCATAATAAGGTGTTTAGTTTTTTGCAGAAAATAGCCTACATAAGAGAATCACTGTTGCCTTTCAAAACTGCTTTCTGCATCTGTCTCTCCCCTCTCCCACTGTCACTTAGGTTAGATGATGGCATAATTTGGGGGCACTACCACGTGAAACGCAGAAACACATCTGACCTCCCTATCTACAAGTCTGCTCGGTTAGCTACAAAGATTACTCTTCTCTCCCTAGCAAACTGCTCTAAGCACTGCTTTCAAACAGGTACTTATAGCTGTACGTTATCAGCTGCTCCCTCTGTGTTACAGAGCTCTGCTCAGTGCACCGTAGGGCATCAGAATTTTTGGAAACCTTTTTTCAGGACAACCTCCTCTGGTCAAGAGGGCACCTGTGTGCTCTCTCCAGGGAGTTAGACCACCAATGTCACCAGTTGATAGTAATTGTCTAAACAACTTGTAGCCAGCACAGCATGATTAGCTTAGGTGGGAGACTCCTTGGAGAAATGTAAAGCCCAGCTGAAGGCCAAGAACCAACACCAGCATAGGCGTGAGCAGGCTTCCCCAAACACAACTGGGTAGAGCTTCTCTATCACACATACTGCCTAAAGAGGAGCCTGCTGCATTGTATCATTTCCTCTCATGGTATGTGCTTAAAAATAGCATATATGAGGATGACTTAGAAGTCTGTGCATTTCCAAAGTGATATTAATTTATGAAACGTCTATCTTGATTGATAACATTCATTATTAATGAGTTATATTACCCGTCATATCAAAGTGCAGAGACACTGTAATCTGTAAATATCCTTCAGAAAACTTGTCCTTACCTGAATAGTATTTCGAAATTTCAGTGCACCTGGGTTGAGTACTGAGGACCTCATTTACGAGGCCCCTTGCAGCACTTTTACGCCACTGGAGAGTCACTTTTTTAATGCTCTGGTGGCACAATATGCCGCAGCATATTTACAAGGCCACACAAAACCACTTTAAATGGCTTTTAATGGCCTTGTAAATATGTGTCCCTTTCACGCACTGCGTGAAACGGGCATTCTCTGGGTGTTGCTATGGGGGTTCCCATACAACACGCATAGAATCTTAAGCGTTCCCTGATTTATGAGGAATCATAAACCTGGGAATGCGTCAGATTCTAACGTCACCCAAGGGGTGGCATTAGGGAGGGGCAACGAGGAGAAATGTTTTTATTTCTCCTCGTTTTTTTCTCTTTCTATGTTTGCTAGATTCTGCAGCACACATAGAAAGAGGAAATTGCCTAAATTTACTGATTTTGTGTAGAAAGGTGTCCCTTCCTGCACAAAATCAATCAGCCCCGCAATGCAGGCATCCTTGCACCATGGCGCAAGGGTGCCTGCATTGGCGCATGGCAGCCGATTGTACCCCAGCGCAGGGGAAAAGGACAGAAATGTGACGCATTCCTGCCCTTTTCTTTTGCACAGGGCAATGCAACAAGATTCCTTGCGGCGCTGCCTTGCACCAAAACTTTGTAAATTAGGCCAAAGTCTGTTCTTTGGCCTCTTTGACCCTTTAGGGTTGCAATTTTGTTTTTGATAAGGTCTTCAAATAAACATTATTTTAGTTTTCACAGATCAGAATGGTTAGGGGTGGGCGGAATTTGCGAAATTCACTTTCACAAATTATCGCGAAAATGTTAAAAATCTCCGCAAACACGCGGAAATATCGCGAAGATGCGGAAGTTTTTTTCCTGCCCGTTCGCGGTATTTTCTGCGTGGTCGCGGCTCGCCAACTTACCCATGCGGTTGCTCGCGGGCATGACCATCTTTTTTTCACTTGTCTCGCGGTGCATGATCGCGGGAAGAAAGACGTGATCGCGCGACGCATGACGTTACTGCGGGCGCGAACTGTCGCGAGACAGCGCAAATGGCTACCAACAATCCAACATCTCGTGGAGAACGCGACCGGATCGGGAAAACTTGTCGGTGAACGCGGGGATTCAGGTAAGGCGATCGCGCGCACGTGAGAATGTATTATTTTACAGCGCGAGCAAGAAACAAATTATCGCTAAGCTGCGGAATGCGGAAATTTTGACATTTTCGCGCATTCTGCGGAACGCGAAAATGCCAAATTATCGCAATTTCCACGAACGGAACGGAATTTTGGCCCAGGCCTAGAATGGTTGCTGGTCATGGTGTTCCCGCATCAATATTATCAATTCGGTGTTTAGTTTTTACAGCCCCATAGTGGGTGACACCCAGTAACTTTTTGATTAAATCTTAACATTCTCTTCACTTTTTTTTTTTTTTAAGGAGTTTTTATTTAGCGCCAACTTGACCCGAAGGTATCGGGTATTCGAACGCTTTACATGAGCACCATTTTCTTTACAGATAGACACATTCATTAGGTCTCGCCTACACAGTGCGCAAGTGCTGCATAGGAGGAGACCTTTAGAAATCGATTCAGGTTTTCAGGCAAAAAGTGCACGCATTGCATTGCTTTGAATGGTAACAGGTGCACGTTTGGCAATTCCCTTGCGGGGGCGAGCTTTCAAACCATCTGTTTGTAATAAACAGATGGTTCCTGCTCGCTCCCGCAAGGGAAACAGGCGCAGGCCCCCTCCTCTCTCCCCTTCCCTTGATGCCTCCTCTCCGGCCAAACTTGTTTTTTTTTTGCTTTCAGCGCGAGGCGCGCGCTTGTTTAGCAGTTGTACCCTGAAATTATCGTAACTGCGGTCCATTTCTTGGATACTGCCCATGTGGCTCAAGCCCAGTGCTGTGTATTTGTGACCTGACTCTTTCTGCTGCTGTCTCGATTCTCCAACACCAGCTGCTGTGGCTTCACTCTCTCTTTGGTCTGACTCTTCACTTCATAATGAAAATCGCTGGCCAAACACACCCTTGTAAACTCTTTGTTGTCTGACTCCCTGGTAAATACTTTTCTCTGTAGCCAGACTCCACTTTATGGTCTCCGTGGCCAGGTTTTCCAGTCCCGTTTTATTGGCTATAATCCCAGGCACAATCTGTGTGGGCAGTCCTCTGTACCCTCTTCATGGCCAGAGTCCTCTGTACCTTCTCCACAGCTACCAGTCTCCGGTATCCCCTCCACAGCCCCCAGAGTACCCCCATTTGAACCCTCTCCGTGGCCACCAACGTCCCAATGAACCTCTTCGTGGCCCCCGGAGTCCCTGTTATCCTCTCTGTGGTACCAGAGTCGCCAGTATCCTCTTTTCGGCACCAGAGTCCCTGATATCGCCTCCTTTGTCTCCATAGTCCCTAGTGCACACTTACCTCGGCAGTCACGTTCCTAGGACCATCTCTCATTACCATCTTGGGAGGCCATTCCACCTGCAGTCACCCGACTCCAAAGTACACACCGTCCCTGTGTTCCCAGTTGCACAATCTCGCTCTAGGTCTGGTTTCCTGGGTACACACTGTTGCTGTGGCCTGGACCTGTAGCATATAACCCCTTTGAGGTCCGATTCCTAGTCCCGTTCTGGTGCAGACATTATGCCAGCATTAGCAGCTCAATGTGCAGGCGGGCATCCCATGTCACTGCCTGGGTCAGGGGCAGAAGTGCACAGGAGGTTGTCAGAACTGGATTCATAACTACCACATCGCACAGCTTCCGGTTCTTCTGGGTATTTGTGTGTCAGCCCCATCCATTCCCGATGCTGTAGTCTTGATTTTCTCCCCTTGAACAAATTAGATGAACACACCGGATAGCAGTGATTTGTAGGTGAAAAGTTCAGGGCGGGAAGGTGTGTCCAAAAGGGCAATGAGTGAGGTGGCCACCTTAAGTGGATTACTCAGCGCCCCTCCCTTGTCACACATAAACTTCCTGCCTCCTCTAGACTGCTGGTAGGGAGAGAGAGGGCCGGGAATGATCTACGGTATCCAGGGGCATAGCTTCCATTGGTACAACAGGTGCAGTGGCACCGGGGACTACAGGCATGAGGGCCCCCACTGAACCCTGGTTTTTGTTGTATCTTATAATCTAAACAGCAGCCAAGGGGGGGGCATTTTCCTCTTGCGTTAGGGCCCAGGACACACTGGCTACGCTTCTGGCTGCACCAGCAAGGAGGGAACTCGAAGTCCACGTGTAAAAGAGTGACCCCTAGTTTCTAACTATGGGGGTTTGGAGCAGAAGTAGAGGGGACAGGGACCCGAACAGAAGCATCCCATACAGAGACACACACCAAGGATGCCGAGGGCCCTACCAGGCAGGGAAATGGGTCACATAGTTACAGAACCATAATTAGTGCCAGTGGACTCCTCACACCACTGGGACCGGCGTGGACATTGCACTGTTTCTTTCAGTGGAGAGAGTCTCAAGGGAAAAACAAACCGTTTATCAACAGTTAGGCAAATCTGAAAAGTTAATCATTTGTCAGACCAAAAAGGAAACAATATATTTACAGACCAGCCTCTGCCTATGGAAGGTCAGGAGGGTTTGGATAGAGCTGTACAGGTCCGACGCCTGAACAATGGAGGGGATGTGGTCCGTCTGCTAGACTGCCGACTTTGGTGCTGGAAACCAGGGTTCGAGCCTCGGGGTCGCGTCCACATCCTGTGATTCTGGGCAAATCACTTCATCTCCCCGTGCCTGAATGTGTAATGTAAATACGGTGCTCGTGTAAAGCGCTCCAATACCTTCGAGTTGAGTTCGCGCTATATAAAATATGCAACAACAAAAAATGCCTCAAACATCACCTTAGGGTCTTGGGGCTGTTTGTCTGTTAACACTTCAGTGTGGCTGGCTTTCTTTGGGATTAAGAAGCCTAAGGTGAGTAAATATTGGCCCAAATGCTGGAGAGCTTCAAGATGGTACACGGGAGAGGTCGGTAGGAGTAATACTTGGAAACGACGGCTCTACATAGTAAATCAAGATAAAGTGTTCTCCATTGTAAACAACATACCCCTCAGCTCACCTCAGTCGGAGAGGTTCACCCTAAAGTGTTTACATGTCCACATGCCCACATTGCGGCCCTATTTACACTCAATTGTCTTTCACTTCACCTACAGTTTCCGAGAAAAAATTACCACTGTTTTACAAACACCCTACAAATAATTCACGTATTTCAAAAGAAAGTTGAATCAGCGCTCCATGTCAGAAATCCTTCACATGGGAGTGGAGCACTTATGTAGGCGCACACGCGATGGGCTCCTTGTTGAGTGTACATATATGCTATGCTCTGGTATGCGCACATGCAGAATAGCCTTTGGCGCGTTAACATACTAGGTGGGAACTTGGTTCACTATGCACGCGGTGGGGTAGCGGCATGGGGTTGGCTCCAGTGTGGAAAGGAGCAATCTGGTATAGGTAAATGAAGATTCTGGAGCGTCTATTGGGAGTGGGGGGGGGTGTTCACACGCACATTGAGTGTGTTTGAACATACTTAGAGGCTTTAATTAGTGCATATGATGTGGGCACTGATGGGATTTCCTTGAGTGTGTTTATGTACATGGGGTTGCTGGTGTTTATGCGAGGTAGACTGCGTATGAGGGGTGACTCAACATGGGGGATATGTGTGTGTGTGTGGTTGCTCTGGTGAGTATACATCAGGTGGGCTTTGACAAGTGCGTATCTGGTGGTATAAAGCGAATGTGTGCATAGCAAGCGCACAACGCCCATTGGGCTCAACGGGCTTCAGCCCCCCCATCGTGCATGTCAGCCCGGGCTGAGACAGCTTCCCAGTCACACACACAGACAGTTTTGAGCTGCCTATGACTGGAAGAATTAGCCCCCCAACACCCCCCCGAAATTCTTTTCAGCCCCCCTCCCACCCCCCGCGAAATGTGGCTCTAGTTGCGACTCTGCCGCATAGACATACCTTTTGGAGAGACCACCATCCCACTCCTTCATTGCTAAGAAGCAGGGACTATTACACAGCAAACTCAACTACTTACAGGCAATGGAACAAACTCATGCTCTCTGCAATTGGAAACTCTCTTGCCAAACTCAACATCCAACCCCATTAACAATTAGTCAGCTGTACAATTGGCTGTCCAGAGGATTTGAGAAGCTGGATATATCTCAAAACATCATCCCTAAAGGTCGACATAAAATGTCTTGGATTAAAGGAATAAAGAAGATTTAAAGCGTTTGGCTACGGCAGGAGCAAATGTTGCTTGGGGAAAAGAGAGTGCAGAATAAATGTGAGTAGACAGAGAAGGAAAGAGTCTTCAGACATTTATTTTCTGTCAGACTGTTTCAGTGTTTCCAGGTATGGTACCTTTCTTTTGTTTCCTGTGTCTGTTATGTGCGTCATGCATCATGCGTATGTTTGTGTGCTGTTGGGGGCCAGTGACAAGTAGCGCTGAGAGCTGCATGTGTGTGTGGGAGAGGTAGGCAGAAAGGTTCCCAGGGCTTCTAATAGAGCTATTTAAACAAGCATTGGCATAGCCAATAGGTCTCGCCTTTGGGACCTTATAAGTGTTTAGCCATGAAAGAGTTGATGTTGTTGCACAAAGGTATTGTTGCTGCATAACTAAATACTTATAAGGTCCCACAAGCGAGACCTATTGGCTATGCCAATGCTTGTTTTTTTTGTTAGGCACAGGGAGATTAGGTGATTTGCCCAGAATCACAGGATGTTGGACATCCCCGCCGAGACTCGAACCCAGTTCCCCTGCTTCGAGGTCGACCGCCCTAGCCATTACCCTACGTCTCTCAATGGAGGATTATTATAGAGGGGACAACTTTATTCAGTTAATTGCCCAGGGTGTTTCCAATTCGAGTAGAACCCAAAACAAGCGGAGACTTCCAAAGCTATTGTATCCGGGCTGGACCTAGTTGACCTTAGGAGATCAGAAAATCTATTAGCATGTCAATATACACGCTTTTCATGTAGACACAAAACTGCCTTGAGGTTCAGTTATTTTTCTAGTGCCCCAGTCTCTGGGGATCCCAAAGCTGAAACCTTACCTGCTTCGTTTTCCGATCATGCAAGTGTCCAGGTGAAATTTCCTCTACAGGATAAGGTTTCAAGAGATAGGCGTAGATGGTGAGTCAATCAGCCTCTTGTGGTGGATGAGGATTTTCAGACAGAATTGAAGTTTATTCCAAATTCTCTGGGACAAACGAAGGTTCAGCAGACCCCACATAAAAGTGAGATTTGAAGCCGCATTTCATTGGGAAATGACTTTACTTATGATTGGCTTAATTGTATTAAATCATTGTCAGGTTTCTCAAATTAAGGTGAAGTTGAAGATGAGGGAGCAGGTCTGTATCAGGCAGACTGATGCTGGTAAAAACTGGGGGAATTCTAAAGCTATGCTGAAATAGTATTACACTAAGAGGAAAGTGGCTAGTCACAGACTGTAGGCCTGCAGGTCTGTCACATGGGTGAGTATAAAAACAAAAATTGAGTATCTCAGTCAGAGAGAAGACAAAAAAAATAAGATTTGCACTAATCATGATTCGAACACTGGATTAGAAATCACTAAACGCTAAAGACAAAAAATGGGATATCTAGGCATTCTTGATGTTGGGATGATATAAAGCAGAACCACAGTGAGCAAATTACCATTGTTCAATGCGTCAATTGATGCTATGCCTTGCAAGCCCTTACATTTTGATTACTCATGAGGTAGCATTAATTGAAGCAAAAATTGAAATGAAAATCGAGGCCAAGCTAAGGATTTCTCTTGCAGTTTGGAAAGAGATCTGTAGCCTAAATAGCTTGTTCATTTATGGGGCACATTTAGGTTAAATGGTGTAGTCTGGCATGTGGATGTTTTTCATAAGCTGGTTCTCCTCCATAAAATGATAACTACACAAGTGAGATGTAGTAGTGAAGTAGAATTTATAGGATCATTCTCCAGTGAACAGGGGGGTAGGGCAAGGGTGCGTCCTTGTTCCTACACTGTTATCATTGTACATCAATGGCCTTGTAGATCATCTTGCGGTGTGTGATAATGATGCACCTAGGATTTCTAATTTGGGGATCCCTACACTTATGTTTGCGGATGATACCTTGCTCCTTTCTAAAACACCTATGGGTTTACAGAGGCTGTTGGATCGTTTCACCAGCTTCTGTAACGAGAGGGGCTTGGAGATCAATGTAGGCAAGAAAAACGTCATGATTTTGAACCCAGGGAACTTCAATAGGGCAGACCCTAAGTTAGCAGGTTTTTCTCTTGAGCGTGTGAGAACATATGATTATCTGGGTGTAACCTTGACAGATCATATGGGGTGGCACACTCACCTCATGTGCTGTAGGCTTAGATTGAAACAGGCAATGGGGGGAATAATTAAGATGATATTAAGGTACCAGTTTCAACGCATCAGCCCTGCCTTAGAAATATACAATTCTCAAGCATTGGGGATGGCGTGTTATGGAGCCGAATTATGGGGTAATCTTATAGTGGACTTTCTTTCAGCTGTTGTAAAATGCTGTATGCTGCAGCTTATAGGACTTCCTGTTAGAAAACCTTTGTTGCCGCTCAGGTTGGATCTGGGGTTGAGACCAATCTCTGGCAAAATAGGGTTACGTCTCCTGCTCTATTGGAGGAGAATCTGGCTCACCTATTGCAAAGGCCTGGAAGAAATTCTGTCTACTCCTGGTTCTTTAGATATCTCATGGTTAAGGTAAGACTAATTTAATGGAAATAGGGTTAGAGAGCCTGTGGAGTTCCCGCTGGTGCAGTTAGGGCCATACCTAAGGTATTGCTTAAATCAGTGTATTGGCAAACCAAAGACACTGCACAACTCTCTAGGCGGTGCTTAGGATCCTTGACGGAAATTTTCCTTTCAGTTAAAAACTCCTTCAGGAAGGAGAACTTTCTGGAGGATATGCATCTGCCACTAGATAGGCACCTGTATTTGTACCTTCAGCATTTAACCTTGCCTATTTGCTCGTTCAGAATTAGTTGGGCCCAAAACAAGGAAACTAATGTCGCCCAGTGTTTAATGTGTGGCGCTTCCAAAGAAACTGTTGAGCACCTTCAGTTTTTTGTCCCTTCTATAGCAATTGTAGGGAAAGATCAATTATTCCACAGTGTCGAAGACTGGAAATTAGAAAATACACAGAGTTATTAGGAGGCTTAAATATGAGGACACTCATTGAATTTGTTTTGGTGTTAGTAGGTTCCTGTTGGGATTGTGGAGACAAAAGGCGCGCTCTGATCCGGTAGTACTGGGCATCTAAGTCATTATGTTTAGTCCTATGCCTCTTCTGTGGCACACAAAATGTAAAAGTGACGTGTGATACAGGGTACATTTTGAAATCATTTATATTCAGTAATGTATCTTTCCTCGAAGCAAATCCGCATTGAACAGGTAGTAATAGTTGAAACTGCACAAGTCACTTTACGTTGTGATACGTACTTATATTTGTATATTTAAGGCATCCATATAAAATTCTATTTGAATATGTACTTAGTAGCACTAATATATTTAAGGAGTGTATATTTATTTTTATTATCTTATTAAGCATAGTGTTATTATGTGAGTGGGAGACTGTATTTCTACACCAGGATTTAGTGGGATCAGAATTTAGATTAATTGATTGTCTCTAATTTAATTTAAGTCTTGTTAAATATGTTTTATTGTTTTTTAAATCAATTGTTTAGTTCTACTTTTATGGCTTTGTGTCGAAATAAAGCTATTTTAATTGAGTTGAAGTGAATAAACATATCTTGGATAATTATGTTACACGCTGAATCAATAATAAGGGTAAATGGAATGCCACCTCGAGGAAGGAGGGGGCATGCTATTTTTCTCATCCCAATATCTAGCAAGATGTTTTTTTGTGCCCAACTGTTAGCTTTTTAAGTAGTACCTTTCATGGGCACGTGTTGGGAAAAGAAGTATGAAGCTTTTATTTATAGCCATGCTAGTGGCCAGATCAGTTATGAATGTGTGTGTGTCTTTCCAATTAAGACTATTAACAGAGTGGGCAGGATTTGGTCAAAATTCGATGGCTTCTTGGCGCAATTAAATCCACAGGAATTCCAGTTTAACGTGTGTGCTTTCTGGCCACTGGTAGTTGAGGTGAAACGAGAATTAAGGCATATATATCCGTGTGCCACATTGTTGTGATGTAATTCATCTCTCGCTCTCGCGCTCTCTCTCTCTCTTCGCGTGCACACGAATCTATTTTCTCACCCCCTTCTCGGGCCTCATTTAGTCCTGCGGCCTTTTTCCCTACCCATCAGCCACAATGCATTCTGCTGCGCAACGCGGTTTGATGCGAATTACATTCAAACCAACATAATGCAGCACAAAGTCACAGCTCAGCAGGGGGAATTTAAACGCGCGTGTTTTTTGCTGAATGCACCGTAGCTCAGTAATTGCCTGGTTGAGCTTCAACATTCCCAGAGAACAGATACGCAGCTTGTAGATAAACTTCTCAAATTGTAACCAAAACCATTTGCCAAAATGGACACAGCAACGGCGAATCGAAAACATGAATCCACGGGGACCATAAATTCTATTGCCTCCACGCCAGGTCCGTTTTTTTTTTCACGGCAATTCAAAATGAAAGAATGTATTTGGCATCACGGCGCGATTTCGATAGCACACTTTAGCCCCAGGCGTCTGCACGCGCTGCTTAATACATTCAACCCTTGCTTTGTCAGGCATCCGCTGCTGTTTGTTTTATGTATATATTTTTCAGTTTTTCCGCTCCGCTGCCCAGTTCAGTTCCTTTGCCACTCTGCCAGCTAAACCCTCCGCGCAGATCACAAGCGCGCTAATCCCCATTGCATCAGCCTGCCTAATTGGACCGGACACATCTGACTCCCGAACAGCTTTGCCTCTCCTTCTGAGTCATGTCAAAGAAGACGGACAACCGCCCCAGCACACGTCACGCGTGTGAATGGCGCAACTAACGGCCACCTCTCGAGGCTTAGAGGCTAATTGGCAGGGGCCTGTTTAGGAAAAAGGACCAGGCCTAATCGGCGTCAGAGAAGAATGTGGGGGAGAAAGAAGGGGCTGGCATGGGTCACTTTTCAGGGACCTCCCCTCAATAATTCCTCCTCAGCTACTGCCTCACAGATGGACTTTTTAATTGAATTTCCTTAAATCCCCAGGAAAAAGAGTTCATTTCAGGTCAGGCGAGCCAATACGAGGGCACTAAACGCCTCACCGTCTCCCAACGTAGAACTGTTATTCAATTCAACCATAAGTGTCTGTCAGAAAGAGAAACACATGGCGAATTGAAAAGCCATGTTGTCATTTTCAACCCAGTATAAGAAGGCCAAGGTACCGTAAGTCAATATGTCCTCCTGTGTGTGTTTTTTAAGTTCGTTTGTTGAGCGGCCACATATCTCTCGTTAGGAAATAACGTTCTTTTATTTGCCAAAAAAGTGTCCATACTTCCTACTTACCTCTTTTAAAACTTTATCCTGCTCTTTTGTACTGTAGTTCATGAATATGCTGGAAGGAAGCGGGCCAGGCTTGACCAGAGGGAAGGCTGCAGATTCGCGGTGCCATACTGCAATGTGGGTCAGTTTTGGTGCTGGATAGAAAACTGTCATGAGCACTCGCAGCAGACCTTAAAGTAAAAAGAAAATCGAGGCATATTCAATTTCGGAAAAAAAATCTCTGGAAGTAACACTGTTCCACACACTTAACAAAGAGAAACCTCAACTGTGCCGACCTAGCCCTAGTCACGGTCCCCCGCATCCATAGAGCCAGAGGGGTGGTAGATCCTTCTCCTACAAAGCGGGCAAACCCTAGAACACACTCCCCCTCTGCATCAGACGAAGCCCGACACTGCACCTATTCAGAAAGGATCTCAAGACCTGGCTCTTCGGATGACCTACGGAGCTGCTCATACCCCACCCCCATCTACCTCGCCCCCCCAGCGCCTTAAGACCCTCACGGGTGAGTAGCGTGCTTCAAAAATCCCTGATTAATTGATTGAAACACTGCTGCGGTGAGTTGACTCACTCGCTACCCTTGTGGTGCTATTTATATAAAAAATAAATTTGGGTCACTTTGGTTTCCAGTAGATCCCTGCTAGAAATCACCATTATGTTCCTTGAAATGGCCTGCCTAATACTGATTGACGGTCTGACAGCTGTGTACTTATCATTGTTTGGAACAAGCATTGGCAAAAACCAGTAGGTCTGGGCTTTAATGTGCTAACAACACATGAAGCATTAGAGTGATGCACACATAATTGAGACAGAAGGACTATGGTGCCAGATAGTCCATCTCACAGTTCAAAGCAAGCAATCAAGTTGAGGCAGAAGGATACACCCCAATGGCCCAGATAGGTGAGAGACAAATACCCCACTGCTCTGAGTCACACTGTGATTGAGAAAGTCTCAAGCCAATGGCTGAAAGAGGCTAGTTAGAGAAAAATAATAGTTCAAAGGTACAGACCTAAAACCCACTTTATATATATGTTGTTTACCGTAGGTGTGTTTGGCAGCTCTCCCATCAAAACAAAGACCTAAATAGGAGCAGACCTGGTCTCCTGGGGTGAGTAAGGACAGCACTAAAGCAAATTTATTTGGAGGGGCCTGATTTCTTTTCAACACGGGCACCTAAATTCACCTCAGATGTGTTATAAAGTCCTTCCTGACGGAAACCTGGATGAACGCCTCCTCAGCGCCCGACATCGCCATCGCCATCCCGGACGGATACAAGATCACCCGGAGGGACCGCGTCAACCAAACTGGAGGAGGCATCGCCATCATACACAAGAACACCATCCGCATCACGACCAGCTCCGACGACACCTTCACCGCCGCCGAACACCTCCACTTCCAGATACACACCGACCCCAAGACCACACTCAGAGGCACCCTCATCTACAGACCCCCGGGACCACGCACACAATTCAGCGAAGACATCACAGACTTCATCAGCCCGCACGCCCTCCCCTCCGTTGACTACATCCTCCTAGGGGACCTCAACTTCCACCTGGAGAACAACAAGGACAGCAACACCACCACCCTGCTGGACAACCTCGCCAACCTCGGTCTCAAGCAACTGGTGAACACCCCCACCCACTACGCCAGCCACACGCTTGACCCAGTCTTCTCCTCCAGCAAGCACATCTCCTTCAGCCACTCCACCGGACTACATTGGACTGACCACAGCTGCATCCACTTCAGCTTCAGAAGAACCACGACCCACCACCACCCGCAACAGGTCCCTCGCAGGAACTGGAACAAGATCACCGCCGACCAGCTCACCACCTCCCTCAGCCAGAACCCTCCCGCCAGCACAACGAACCCCAACGAAACAGCCAGCAACCTCACACAGTGGATCACCAACAGCGCAGACGTCCTCGCACCTCTGAAGACCCCTCCCAGCAGACCCGGCAGCAAGAAAGCCTCTTGGTTCACCGACGAACTTAAGAACTCCAAGAAGAACTGCCGCATCCTCGAGAAAACATGGTGCAAAGACCAGACCACAGACAACATGACTGCCCTCAAGCACGCCACCCACAAACACCACCAGCTGATCCGCACCACCAAGAAGACAGCATTCAAAGAACGTCTGAACAACAACGCCCACAACAGCAAGGAACTCTTCAGCATCGTCAAAGAGCTCTCCAACCCCAGCGCCAGAAACAATGACATCACTCCCTCACAAGACCTCTGCGACTCACTCGCCTCGTTCTTCCACTACAAGATCGCCGAAATACACAACAGCTTTGGCGCACCAACCTCGCACCCAACCACCGAACCAACGCCCCCCACCACCACCCTCTGCGCCTGGACCTCGGTCAGCACCGAAGACACCACCCGCACGATGAACACCATCCACTCCGGATCCCCTACCGACCCCTGCCCTCACCACTTCTTCAACAAGGCCGACTCCATCATCGCACCCCAACTCCGGGACATCATCAACGCCTCCTTCAACACCGCCACCTTCCCGGAAAGCTGGAAGCACGCCGAGATCAGCGCCCTCCTGAAGAAACCAACAGCGGCCCCCTCCGACCTGAAGAACTTTCGCCCCATCTCGCTCCTCCCTTTTCCTGCCAAAGTCATCGAGAAGACCGTCAACAGACAGCTTGCCGCCTTCCTCGAGACGAACGGATGCCGCGACAACTCGCAGTCCGGCTTCCGAGCCAACCACAGCACCGAGACAGCCCTCATCGCAGCCACTGATGACATCAGATCCCTGCTCGACAATGGGGAAACAGCGGCCCTCATCCTCCTGGACCTCTCCGCAGCGTTCGACACGGTCTGCCACCGCACCCTAGTGCAGCGCCTCAGCGACATCGGAATCCAAGAGAAGGCACTGGAGTGGATCATCTCGTTCCTCGCCAGAAGAACCCATAGAGTCCACCTCCCCCCGTTCAGATCCGAGGCCAACGAAGTCATCTGCGGTGTACCACAGGGATCTGCACTCAGCCCCACCCTCTTCAACGTCTACATGAGCCCCCTCGCAGCCATCGCACGCCAATACAACCTCAACATCATTTCCTACGCCGACGACACCCAGCTGATCCTCTCCCTCACCAACGACCCAGCCACCGCCAGAACAAGCCTACACGAAGGGATGAAAGACGTCGCCGAGTGGATGAAGAACAGACGCCTGAAACTGAACTCAGACAAGACGGAAGTCCTCATCCTGGGATCATCGCCCTCCGCCTGGGACGACTCCTGGTGGCCCCCTGCCCTGGGCACCACCCCCAAGCCAACGGACCACGCACGTAACCTGGGCTTCATCCTGGACTCCTCCCTCTCGATGACCAGACAAGTAAACGCCGTCTCATCATCGTGCTTCAACACCCTGCGCATGCTCTGAAAGATTTTCCGATGGATCCCCATCGAAACCAGGAATACGGTTACCCAGGCACTCGTCACCAGCCGACTGGACTACGGAAACACCCTCTACGCCGGAACAACAGCCAAACTTCAGAAAAGACTCCAACGCATCCAGAACGCCTCCGCGCGACTCGTCCTGGACATCCCCCGACACAGCCACATCACCGGCCACCTGAGAGACCTGCACTGGCTCCCCGTCAGCAAGAGAATCACGTTCAGACTCCTCACCCACGCACACAAGGCTCTCCACGACTTGGGCCCCAAGTACCTCAACAGCCGCCTGACCTTCTACATGCCCACCCGCCAGCTACGGTCGACTAGCCTCGCCCTCGCCGCCGTCCCACGCATCCGCAGAGCCACTGCCGGAGAAAGATCCTTCTCCTACCTGGCAGCCAAGACATGGAACTCCCTCCCCATCCACCTTCGCCTAACCCAGGACCACCTCTCCTTCAGGAAGCAACTCAAGACCTGGCTTTTCGAGCAGTAACGGACCCCTCTCCCCCAGCGCCTTGAGACCCTTCCGGGTGAGTAGCGCGCTATACAAATGTCATGATTGATTGATTGCTTATTCTATCGATCTTCATAGACCAAAAAAAGTATACATTGTTAAAAATTCAATTTAAAAAAACAGAACATAATAGCAGTATTTAAACTCTCTGTAAATCTGAGACAGTTTAATTTCAATAAGCTCCATGCCAATGATATCCTTATTCTAATACAATGACAAACAACATTAACAACAGAGCTACATATGAACTTTGAAGAAAGTTGAAAAAATAGAAATGCTAACTTATGGTGTCTGAAATGAAACCGTCCCAACACAGGTAACAGAAACCACTTCCTGGGTTTTTTATAGAAATAGCAAAAAAGGTCAAATGTATCATTGTTTGTGCCAAGAGATTGTCACATGAGCAACAAGGTAAATTATTCCATAAACATGTTTCTGGCCAGATGAGACATATCACACACATGCAGTAGTATTAGAGTATAGATGCACCGAAAAATGCACAATTCCAGGATCCACTCCCATTTTTATCATCATGTGCCATAATTTTGTACATTTTGTGCAGTAAACTCTATCAAATGCTCAAGATAAGTCCATGAACACAAGTTGCATAGTGCTGGTTTTAGCCACTGTATACTTAGAAATCAGCAGATAGCATTTAGGACACTGATCCATTGTCTGGGTCCATGGCAGAAACCATATTGCACCTCCTTCAGTATAACGTTATCTTGGGACCGGGATTCCAGGTCAGCTAGAATGACCCTCCCTGCCACTTTTGCTACAGAGTCTCGGCGTGAGATCGTCCTATAATAGGCAGATTCAGCTTTGTCACCTTATTATATCCCTGACTCACTCCAAGATCTAGACGGTTTAGTATCAACTGCAGCTCTCAGCACATCAGTGACTAAGGGGCCAGAGATCAATTTTATGATGAAAGAAATCAACTGGAACCCCATCCAGGCCTGGTGCCTCCCCATTTTTACTTTTCATAATTTGCTGTCCTAATTTCCCCAACTTCAGTGGAAAGGTCCAATACAGGCTATTTATCATAAACAATATATATGATATATCCAGGATCCTCTGTGGTATACATCCCACTTAAATGCTCTTCCCACTTGCTACTGATATGACAGTAGATAAACTTGGTGCAGTAGTGTCCCTAAAAGAGGGGTTTTAAGCACGCTCTAAAATTCAGCATTTTCTCGGAGGGCACTAACATACTGTAGAGAGGCCCAAGCCTCCTCCATAATTGTTTATTTCTTAGCCCTCAGTGACCATTTGTACTCTGTCCTGCATAGTTTAATCTCTGCTGGATTACACTGATTCTCAGAGCAGCTTCTAACAGTTTGTGCTCCTTTGAGCAAGGCTGGTCGAACCAGCGACAGGGTTTCTCAGCACGATGTGGGACTGGGCCCATTATTATCCTATTGAATCCTTGACTATTCACCCCACATATATTCAAAATCAAAGAAAGACCAATTTTAGCATCTAGACTCCTCCTGAAGAGATTGCTATTAGATTGATTCAGTTCAGTTAGGACTTTTGTAGGATTAATTTTATTCAATTTTGGAAGCACCACTTTCTTTTTTACCAATTCTGAATCCTGGTGACTTGGCAAACTTTTATAGGGTTTTCCCTACGCTTGAGAGTCAAAATTAATGGATTGAAATCACTCACACAGAGAAAGAGCACCATACAATCTAAAAACCTGGGGTCGAGATTCTTAGAAAGAATCATAAAATCCATGGTAGATGTAAATCCTCTATCTTAAAAGACGGAGTGCTAGAGAGGTGACATTACATACGTCAGAGGCAAAATTAAAGATAACATTTAGTTATGATATGATTTAAAATGTTTCCCACTGCATCATTCTCAAAATGAGTTTCGCCCTGATTCTATATCCCAAAAACCTCTTTGGAGGGCAATTTGCACAGATGTATGTTGACATACCCCTTCCCACGTTAAAAACCACTCTTGTGTACTGTGTGCAAAGAATTCTTGCGTTTCATTTCCTACTTTTTTCATGACTTCATTCTTCAGATGGCAAAAGCTTTTTTATTATACAAATGACCTAACAAGGTTATGTGTAAACCGAGACCCTCCAAGAACACCACCAAATAATTCTAGGATGCTAATAAGGATTTTTTAACTATGTTGAGCAAACTCAAGACATAAACAAGCATTGTGATAGCCAGTAGGTCTCGCCTTTGGGGCGTTATAAGTGTTTTGACAGAGCTATGGGCTTTGTTAGCGTTTTTAATATGTGTTGTATAGTATTGTGAATGTTGTGCAGCATTTTTAAAAGTTATAAGTTATAATAAAAAAAAGTGTTATAACCATTTCTGGCACCTTATCTATAACCTAAAAAAACATGATATAAAACTGAAGTATCATAGGTTAGGTTTGCTCTATAAGCGTCTGTATTGATAATTAAGTGCCTTGGTGAGTCCCGGAAGCCACCAGCTCAAATTAAGCACTGTAGGTTACAAAATACAAAAAGCATATTAAACGGCACGCACAAAGACAGAATCGCAGTCTATAAATAAAAGCTATATCAGAAATGCGTTTTACTTGTGCAAGTTATAAAAGTCAAAGAGCATGTAAAACATTGCGCACAATAACATCACAGTTTATAAATAAAAAATATATCAGAAATGAGTTTTACTTGGGCGTGTTATAATGCATTTTTATATATCTTTAAATGGTGCTTATCAAAAGCACTCCAAAACCTTTGGGTCCAGTTTGCACTGTAAGCACCGGTGTTGACAATTAAATGCGGTGGGGAGTGCAGGAAAACACCGGCTCAAATTAGCACTACTATAAAAGAAAAGGAACAGATTAGGAGAAGCAAATGTCATTGGGGAAAGCTATCGTGTAACAGGCAAAGATGCCGACTTTAGAGCTGAGGAACAAAGTTCGAGTCTCGGCGTCGGATCAACATTCTGTGATCATGGGCCAATTACTTAATTTCTATGTTTGTACGAAAAATTCTTATGCCCTTAAGTGGTATTTATAAAAATAACAATGTTTGCTCCATATAGTAATATGTCCTTAAGTAATGCTTATAAAAAGCACTCCAAAAACGCTGGGTCCAGTTTATGCTATAAGGGCCAGTGTTTATAATTAGGTGCTGTGGTGACTTCCGGAAAGCACCAGCTCAAATTAAGCACTACTATAGAAAAAGTAACAGATTAGGAGAGGCAAATGCCATTAGGGAAAAGCTATAACATAGCACTGAAAGGTGCCAGCTACAGAGCTAGGGAACAAAGTTTGAGTTTTGGCATTGGCCCAACATCCTGTCATCCTGGGCAAATCACTTAGGGGTCTATTAGGATGGTGGTCAGAAAATCACTCCGACCGCCATGGTAGCGGGAAAACACCGCCCGCTAGGACTGCAGCATAACTGCCGGTCCAATTAGTATGCTCCGCAGTCGAAATCCGACCGCGGCTGTACGATCGCGGCATTTAACATTGCAGCAGTTGCTGCTGCCAGCAGCGCCGCCGCGATGTCCAAAAAAACATGTCCAGCATATCCCTGCACTGAGTGGCAGGCACTGCACAGTGCCTGCCACCTGATACAGGGACATGTAGGGGGGTACCATGGGTACCCCCTAGTGCACCCACACACCCCCAAACACATTGGGGGCCCGCAATGGGCCCCCGGAGACATTTTCCGCATGCCTTTCCTTGGCGGTTCCACCGCCGCGGAAAGGCTGGCTACCGCCAGCATCATAATCGTGCCGGCGGAGCCTGGCCCTGCACCGGCCCCATTTTAGCAGTCCAGCTCTGCCTGCCGGGCAAGCATGCAGACTTCTACCGGCGGAAAAGTGGCGGGCAGGAATTCTCACCGCCGAGGTTGGCACCGCAATGCTAATGGGACCGGCGGTTTTCTGGGTTGCGATCGCGGGCGGATGACCACCGCCGGCCCAGAGATTGCCACCGCCGGCCCGGCAGCAGCCATCTGACCGCTATCCTATTGGACCCCTAAGTCTCCACTTTTGTACCAGAAAATAATATGCCCTTAAGTTATGCTCATAAAAAGAATCCCAATATTTGTCGGTCCAGTTTGCTGTATAAGTGCCAGTGTTGTTATTTAAATGCTGTGGTGGGTCCTGAAGTCCACCGGCTCAAAAAAAGAACTGGTGGTTACAAAATCAAAACACCATATTAAACACCATAAAAAATAAGAATATCAAGATCTAAAAATAATAAGTATCTCAAAACCCCGAACTCTCACTTGCTCTGCCTCAGCCCTGTCGGCCTTTCAGAAGCTATGTCCCGTCCTGATTTGCCTAGACCGCCTGTATCCACCAACAACTTTCACTGTGGTTTCAAGATCCAGCAGGGAACCATTGGGCTTATTATGAAATACAAAATATGAGGGACAGGGAGAGCGAAGGAGGAGGAAAGTTGATTTCACAGGATAAAGACTCGAGATTTTATGCGTAAGGGAAAGGTTTAACATTAGCTGAGTGGTAATATAGGTAAGGATAGGAGAAGCTACATTATTACCGAGCATGGACAGAGGAGAGCGCGACTGACCTATCATGGCCGCAGACCAGATGAAGAACAGGAAACACTGGATAGTTATTACTGCGGAGTGATTAAGGACGGAGTAAAATTGACCGTGAATGGAAGGGGGTGAGACTGACCGCTTAGCACTGCAGACTGAGCAAAGGAAACTGAGCACAAGTGACTGGTGAGCACTACAGATTGCATGAAGGAGGAGTAAGAGAGCATCACATTATTCATGCACGCGGCACAAGCAGAGGGTGTGACTGATCACTACTCCAGAGTGCACAAAAACCTGAGCACCAGACTGCAGACTGTGAAAAACACTCATGGGGGGGAAAGTTACCGATAATTACCTAGTAAGAATATCCAAAGTCATTTCAACGGCATGCGGATCAGGGTAGCGCACACTGTACAAACACCAAACACACTGCAGCAAGGTGGGAACAAAAGCATTTGAGGCAGCGAATGTGAAAGCGGCCACGAAAGTGAAAGCGACCGTAACATGATCCAAAACAGATGGCACCCTGCGCGCCCCTGCTCGCTCCCGCAAGCTGGATGCCGTGGGAGGAAACATTTACCGGAAAAGGTGGGACATGCACGCGTCTTTGGCCAATTGCGTGCTTTCAGTTTTGAAAGCCACACACAAAGGCCAATACAATGTGTGGAAAATCGAAACACACACGGACGAGTTTTTTTTAGAAAAGCAGGAGTGATTCCAAGAGGCCCTCTCCTAGAGCACCACATGAGCGCTGCGCTAGGCTCAACCTAAAAATGACTCAAACCTCCTTACACCCTCCTGCCAACAGATACAATTGCAGGACTAACATAGGTACTAAAACCATCAATGTAAAAAAATCAAGGGTTCCAGTCTCTTTCAAACAAATATAATCAAATTGCTTATTAAAAGTTATCCAACCAGGGTTGATCAACTTTGAATTAATTCCCACCATATTCAAATAAATACCATGAAAAGCTGAAGGAGAAAAGGCAAATACATTCTGAATAGAAGGGAAGAAGGAGAAATAGTGGGGGAAACAATGAAGCCTCTGGAAAAGATGTATCATCCTCAATTTTGCCGTGCTCCTCTATACAATCCAATCCCTGTGCATGCATATCATCCACAAGCTCTGTCCAGGATGATCAGTCATTTTCATCAAGTGATTGCAATGGAGCAAAAGGATTCGATGTAGGGACACAAAAAATCGATGAGCACTGAGAATGTTTAGTATAATTCAAAGTTGCCAATTGAGGAATGAGGTGCTTTGAATCAAACATCCAGAAAAATAACCGAATGGGTTGACATTTATATTGCCGGAACTCAAAAATAATCTTGGTAGCCTGCACAGAAAGGGGTCAGTGATATATGGATCCTTGAAGTTACTTTATTCACCAGAACAAGAAACCCCGGGGGCTATGAAGAGCAGGACATCCAAAGCTTAATGATGGTGGAGTATCCCTTTTAAAGAACGGTACCACTCACCAACCAATAGGTGGCATGCTTCATCATAGGGTAACCTCCTCGTATTCTGAAACCTAGTCATGGTGCATGCTACAGCCCCCTCTCTGTCATGGAGGAGCTCAGGGATGTTTGGAGAAGAGGTATAATATATACCTTGGACAAACTTACTGGGCACAGACCCACTATAGTGAATAAACAGAGAACATTATGGGGCCTCCCACCTGTAAAAGGGCATTTTCCATGTGGATCGTGTGATGTCTGTGCTTTGACCTCACATTCCAAACAGATTGACATTGGTACAAAAGAACCCTGGGAACAGAGACAGCGCACAACTTGTAATAATGAGGGATTGATTTATCTTATCTCCTGTCCCTGTGGCCTCAAGTACGCTGGAATGACAACACAGAAAAGTCAAAACTCGGACCATGGAGCACAAGAGCATGATCTGATTCCGCAGACAAGCTACCACATTGACTACACACTTTATTGAGAAGGGTCACCATGCAGAGGTCATATGCTGCACAGTTCTTGAAAAACATAACATTCCATCATCTGTTACTAATATCAGACAGTAACTTTTTAGGAAAGGCTACACAGTGATAGGGATGGTCTGAATGATGACATCCCATGGTCTTCCATCCCCTGATTATTGGAGAGTTCATTGATTATTGGAGCTCACTAATTATTAGAGGTTCACTCATTGTGGGGAATTTTTAGGTTTGGCAATCTCACTTTGCCACATTGCACCTTGCTAGATCCAGTTAGAACACAGTTTTAAATTGACTTGTACCTGAATCCTTTAGCTCTTCCCTACATATACACAGTATGTAGCTACCTCCTGTAACAACGTACTCTCGGACAGAGCGATGGGCCAGGAGTTCTCATGGCGCTCTGATATATACGAGGCACACAACACACATTTTACATACAGCATGGTCCATCACATACTTTCCATGTCATCTTGGGTCCAGTAAAACACTATAAATACCTATTTACATGAATGAATACATTTCATATTTACTTTTTGACAGTATCATGTAGGACGGAGATGTCTTAAACGTGGTTCCAATGTGTTGAATGCAGTTCGTTTTGGATTAATTATGAGGCATGGGTGTATTTTCACCATGCCTCACAAACATTTATGGCCTATGCTATAAGCCTACTGACCACAATTTCCAACACTATCTGGGAACTGCTTGTAGTGCCACTCTGACTACAACTCCCAGCACCATCTGGGCATTATCTGCAATGCCACACGCATGATAAAACCACAGGTACCGCTATGGCACTCTGATTACGTCCCCCAACACCGCCTGGGCATTGCCTGGAAAGTGGTCTCTTAAAGTGTATAAATATAAATGTGTAAATCTCTTATCACCCAGGGGAACCTGGAGCACTTGCTTATATTGCTTATGCGGGGACAACACCTTATAATACTTTGACATGACCCCATAGATTCTAAACTACAATCCCATCATGTTTTGGGTTAAATGTTTGTTAACCATGCACATGTTGTGATTGGACACGTTTGAGACACTGCTCCACGTCTGCACCAATTGGATGCCTTCATAAGGATGCCCGGCTGCCCGCCTCGGGTAGTGCCTTTCTCGTTGCATGGCTAGCGGCAACTTTTTTGCACAGACAAGGTAGGAGCACCGGCCGGGGCTACCTATATGCTTCATAAGGGTGGTTTTAGGTATGCTTTTTACAAAAAAGTGTGATAAGTTGCACTGCTGATATCACTGTCACAGTTGCACACCCATGTTTCCTATAATAAATAACATGCCTTGATATGATTACCTCGGGGTAGACTGGCCCCAGTATTGTTGGGCGTATTTCTCCCCTTTTTACAATTTCCTATATTGTGTTTGGGTAAAAAACTGGCCAAATGCCAGTTACCCATCAGTTGAGGCAAATTATAGGTATTAATCAAACATATGTTTTATATATCCAAAGTAGATAGAAGTTTAAAGTCCACAAAAAGATCCAAGATGTTCATTGATTCTCATTATTTTATTTTTCTTTCTTGTATTGTTCAAGTATCATTACAACACATAACAGCCTAACGCCGCTAGCTTTTCCCATGGGGTTGTGGTTTCACATTTTGGGTACCCCTCATAAGAGTCTATATAGTAGATTGTCACAGAAAGGCAATCACACCCCGTTTAAAATCGTGGAGTTTACACATGCACAGTAGCCTTCCTGGGCCTCTGCCCCATGTAACCTTCCTTCTTTTTATGTATAGAAAGGTGGGGAGTCACAATCCATGTTTTCACCTTTTTGAGTTACAAGCCAATTATCTTTGTTTATTTTTAAAAAGTGGGGTCTTCACCTAGGGACACCTATGCACTCCTTGTTTCTATCGTGACAGGCCGCCCCAGTCATTTTGGGATTACTCACTTGTCTATTCAGATAGTGGATAAGCATGTACCGAAACCATTGGGGTACAATCATGTGGGCGTATATATGGGTTACAGATGCTGTAAAGAATTTTGAAATACCTTGACACTCTCTTCTCTTCCTTTTGGTTCCTGTTCTCAATTTAGATTTGTCTCTGTCCTCCTACTACCAATTAGGACAGATGATACTTTGAGCACCACGCCAAGGTAAAGTTCAGCATGATGCTCTGCATTAACCGGTAAGCCCAAACTTTCTTTTTCAAGAACATTGTTGTTTTTGTTGGCTAAAAATATAATTACAATGATGCCTCATTCCCAATGGGGAGGGTGCATTATGTATATGTAAAGGCTATCGCTAGTTATGTGACGCTTTGCTAGGTATCCAAACCTTACAGTAAAATTCTGAGTGAACATATAATTGTTTGATCTGGTACTTACAGTAAAATTCAGAGTGGACATATGATTGTTTGACCTAACATTGTTGTATTGGTGGATTTAATAAAGACAGTAAATATATATTGTTTTCAGGTAAACCGCCAATGGACCCCTGATCATATGAACTGCCACAAAGACCACAGGTTCTGAATAAACCTGTCTTCCTTCCCTCTTTTATATGTGAGCACATTACTATGAAGAAGCTTTATTAGTATGACCTGAAGAAGGCCACCACACCTCTGTTGAGGGTAATAGGCTGGAAAATGTTGGCCTGCCATTGATCTTTACCTAGAAGTAGGTTGAATTCCCTCCTATTCTATCTTGGTTTTAATTCGTGGCCCTGAGATGCACCAATAAAGTTATTTTGTGGTCCTTGTAGCGAGTTTTAGCTATCACATTCTTATTTTGCTTTTCTCGGCTCCTCTCATCACACCTAGCTTGTCCAAGGTATTTATCATACCTCTCCTCAAAACATCCCTGAGGTCCTCCCCCTCAGAGAGGGCTTTGTAGCCCGCACCATGACAAGGTTTCACTGTGCGAGGAGGTTACCCTATGATGAAGCATGCCAACTTTTAATGGGCGAGGGAAACAGTCCTTTAAATGGACACTCCACCATCACTAGGCTTTGTATGTTCTATTCATCATAGACCCAGGGGTTTCTTATTGTGATGAATATAGTCTTATCAGGGAAGTTAACCCCTGCAGGTCTTAAGAATCCACTGGCACTCTATTATGTTTCGATCCTTGAAGTTATTACAAAGCAATCCCCTTCTCTGTCATTGCATCTATTGCCCACCCAACTTACCCTTCTCACCATAATAATGTCTTCATAACCACAAATATAATATCCGGCATCCCTTCTGCCTCAGTAAAAAACATTCTTCTTTAAATCCTGACATTCTTCTCTTTGACTAGTTCTATGTGAATTAGAAGAACAACGGATAAAGTAGCTTCAGGAGGCAGCTGTAATGAAGAACATAACACAGGGGAGTTAACCAGAGGGACATTTATGATGGTGGGAACCCTCTGAGTACTCCTGAGTTTATCTACTGACAAATTGTTGGACCCCATTTCTCCATCTTTAACATTTTGTCCATGTCCCCTCCTTGGATGCTGTACAGCCATGTACTCTAAAAGGCCTGTCCCCTAGACGTGGATTCAACCTCTCTTCATACTGATCTACTTGCTCATCACACACACCACCCCTCCATCTGGCACCATTTGAATGATCTGTGTCTTCTGCCTCGAATGGTTTCAAGTGTTTTTCAAGCAATTCTGTTTAAATAAATGAAGACTGAACAAGAGGACCAGTTACAGTCCCATTTTTAGACTTTTTTTTTCTCCCTGAAGTTATGTTTCTTTTTCTTTGCTGGAGGTGAACTGATAAAGGATAGATCCTGAATAGAATCAATAGTATCTGAACCCCCAAAACAGATGGATTTGCCGGTATGCCAAATTAGTTGTCACCAGTGAAGCGGGAGAGTGCTATCTCCAGTTATAGTCTTTACCACCTGCAACCACTCCTCCACTGAATTAATATCCTTGTTTAGAACCCCCATAGCACTTGTAAAAAAAGTTACAATAGAGGATGGAGTGGTGGTACTCTTATTGTTGGAGATCATTGAAGCCTTAATTTTCGCCAAAGTCAGAATAATGAATACTCAAGCCAAGAGGAGTGGTGTACCTCAACCTCCCCAGGATCTGACGGGCTCAGAAGGGCCTGTCTTGGCCCAGTCTTCATCCAGGCATGTTCTGCATGCTGCAGGAGTAAGCAGTGATTTTTCAAAGTTGCTTTGGGTCCCGCCTCCTCTCCCCAACAGTAAAAGCACAGAAAAATGGTATTTGGACCAATAGGTAATGCATCCATGTTGCGGGAGTGCATGGTGATTTTGAAATTTGCTTTGGGACTTGCTTCCTCTCCCCAGTGGCAAAAATACAGCAAACTGGTCCTTATAGTCCTAGGCAATAGGCAATGTATCAATCGCTGTGTGAGTTTGCAGTAATTTTTAAAGTTGATTTGGACTCCGCCTCTTTTCGCCAGTGGCAAAAGCACAGCAAACTGGTCCTTGGAGTCCAGGGCAATAGGTAATGCAGGGACAGGTTTCCTGGGTGACTCCACAAGAAAAAATAGTGAATATATCAGAATATATAAAAAAACACAAAGGTTCGTAGGCGTTCACCAAATGTTTGCAAGTAATTTCACACCATGAAAACATTTATAACGCTGCCCCTGCTAAAGGGGTGACAAAATATGTGTTTCTCGGATGGGAAGAATGTGGGAACACCCTATTCAATGAAACTGTAAGACAGAGTGTGACCCTTTCTTCATGGAGAAATAAAAACCTTATGTTTAATATCTATGTAAGTAAATGTACCCGATGTTATATTTTCATTTGTGTAAATTGTTACACAATTGTATTATTTATGGGTATCTTTAACTTGCTTATGTATCTGGGAATACCTCCAGAAGGCTTTCGGAATTACAAAAAAGTCTCTAAAGATGCGAGGTTTATGGGGCTGTAGTAAATGGAGGTATTATTCCCATTTGGTATAGAAAAGTGAATATAACACAAAACAATGCATACTCAACTGATGATTGAAATGAAAGCAGGTATATACCAGGGGGCAGATTTATGAGCCCCTTGCGCCACTTTTGCGTCACTTTCCCCATGTTAAAAGTGACGCAAAAGTGGCGCAAGGGGCTCATAAATCTGCCCCCAGATGTCCCTGACTATGCCAATTTATTTACGGAAATATGCTTTTGCTTGTAGTTTCTCATATACGTGAATATAACCATTGTATGTGACACAACCGTGAAATGTAATTGACAAAACATTTTGTGGTCATAAGTCAGACATATGCCTGAAAAAAGACTTAATGCATTTGTGCATCACACACTGTACAGGATTACAATCTAAGGGGCTTATTTGCAAGCCCTGTGCGCCACCTGACCGTCACTTTTCGTGATGATCCGGTGGTGCACAGAGCTTAGCCATATCTACAAGGCCATGTAAAGCCACCCTGCATGGCTTTTCAAGGCATTGTACATATGGAGTGAGGCAACACAGCGCAAGTCGCTGCATTGCTTCACATTGCGTCGGGGATGCTTGCCATGGGCATTGCAGTGGGTGTTCCCACGCAACATCCATAGGTTTTGACACGTTCCCAGATTTACAACATGGTCTAGATCTGGGAATGCGTTAAAACTGTGCACCTCCCCAGGGGTGGCGTAACAAGGAGAAATAACATTATTTCTCCTCGTTTGTTCGAAACCTAATCATGTGTAGCATGATGTTATGCAATATTATAATAGGCAGGAAGTCTCAAATATTACATTCACTTAGTCATAAATGAATATTAAACAATAGGATTATGGATGAAAATATGGTGCTACCCAGCTTCTATTTAAAGTATCACTCAAACACTTTATTAGTTACTTTCTTGGCCAAGTTTTGGGAGCACCTGACTTCAAGCAATATTTTTCAGACCCCGTTTGGGGGTCCACAGGGCTACTGGTCCCCGCACTTGGTGGTTTGGGTTATTTTCCTCTGGTGCCCTGGGGGGCTATGACTCTGCAAGCTTGGCCAAGAACCACCCCCTCCACACTAGAGTCTTAGGGTAGAGAGGGTTAGAGGTCAAGGATTCTAAGGGCTGCTGAAGCTCAGCATCCAACAATCAACCAACAGACACAATACCTATAATGTTCTACCATGTGCTTACCTTTTCAAAGAAAGAAAATACTTTTAATCAAACAGTTATACCAAATACTTTGCAATGTAATACAATATATACATTAGTGTCCCTGGGTACTATTCATCATTGTGACACTACACTCTCCCTGATCCAAAATATCAGTCAAGTCTCATAGGAATTGACTAAGCTTCCCTGGCTTTCTGTAAGAAAATGTTACGAGTAGGTCTGCAGCACTCACTGTGCCACCCGCTAAAGTATCACCGAAAAATGTCTCAGGCCTGCCACAACAGCTTGAGTTTTAAACTGCCATTTTCAACCTGACAAAATAAGCCTTTTGCCAGGCCTAAGTCTTTCTTTTTAATAAGTGTTAATCACCTCTGAGGTAGGTCTAAAAGTGCCTATAGATGGTGCTGGGAATTAAAAAAGTAGGCTACACAAAAACAAGAAGGGGTAGGAGAAATTATAGTCCTACTTCGACCACCTCTGATACTATGACACACAACAAAGAAGTAGGACTATTGAAGCTAAAATAATTCACCGTACCTTCATCCACTGGTCATACACATGGCCCTTTCTTTTAAATCTGGGCAAGGGAGTCCATGATTAAAGTTGGATTGAGGACATCCAGTGGCACCAGTTTTATATCACTTTATATCACTTTTTCTGCACATTTATTCACATAGTTGATCCCTTGTTCTTTAAATGTTGTATTGTCTTCCCCTCCTTATTGCTCCACCTCCAGCGTTGGCTAGCACGGAGGTGTGTTAGCAGCCCTATCATGAAGCAGGACACAGTTTGCTGTGTGTGAGGGCAGTTTTTTACCCACTTGGGTGTTCCCCTGGGACCTTGATGAGATACAGCATTTTAGCTTCAATAGATCTACTTCTTTGTTGTGTGTCAATTTAAAAATTAGGACATGTGTATGAAAGTTTTATATGCTCTGTCATAAACTCGTAAAGTCATTTTTCATTGTTGTATGGCCTATCTCTTCCATTGACTAATACTGGGTTACCTTATTACATTTAATAAGTGCTAATGTTGGATTGGGAGCAGTAAGATATATACTGTGTATACTTAAATTCATTGTAATGTAAAATCCTCTTTAATGGTGAGGTCAGATTTTAAATTACAATTCTGAAAATGCCAGTTTCAGAATATTGGCATTTTCTTGCCCCAACCATTTGTACCTTCTGCCAGTGTCCTGGGTCACATGACTGTGAATTGCCTTGCTGTTTGGATTTGTGTATTGGTTCAAGACAGTAACTCAAAGGAGGCATAGGTGTGGACAGGGTAGACCATTATGGAGGGATGGCTGGGGGAGAATTGTACCTAGTCCTGATTACACTTCAAAGGGTTTTGTCTCCTGCACACACAAAGGAATCTGACACCAGTCCTGCCCTTGCTATTGTCCCCATCGATCATTTGGAACATTAACCAGGGGAAGGGGGAGAACTTTCCAGAATCAGATGAGCGGGTGGAACAGGGAGTTCCCTCACACCAAGGCTGGCACAAGCTATAAATATTGGCCATTCAGAGCCACTTTTAAAAACACTCCTGGACCTGTTGAAGTTACAGAAGAAGGGGTTCCCTGCTGCCTGAAGGTCTGCCTTGTTTTCAGAGAAGGAAGACTGGACCTGCTTGCCTTCATCCCAGGCTAACCAGAATGACTTAAAGAGTCAGTTGGCTGTCCTCCTATGTGAGCTACAGGGACACAACACGTTTAAGAGGCATTCCTGCAACTGCTCAGCAGACCTGCTGCAACTGGGCCTACAAGTGGACCTGCCTGAGTTCTGCTGGCTTCTTCTGGAATGAGCCCTTGATCCCCAAAAGGTGCCTCCCCAGGTCCTGGGCCATTGGCTGGCATCAAAGTGTACTCATCCTGAACCACAAGTGAAGATCTTAAATTTAGGCTCCTTGCGACCGTGAATGAACCCCTTTGCTCCAAGTCTCTGCCACTCGAGACAAGCGCCAATGCAAAGTTTTGGTGAGATGTGCTTTTTGCGCAGAAAGTGAGTACCAGCGACGACCACCAATGAAAGATCCGCACATCATGCTACAGCAAAATCAGCCTGCGGAAACAGCCAACACTAAGCTACAGCAATGACAGTCCATGGCTCTTGATCGGCTATTTACGCAACAGTGGTGACTGCCAGCGATGCTCAGCTTACTCCTCGCCACCTTCTCTAACAAGAACGGAACTCTTCACACTGGGCTCAGATGGTAACTCTCCAGTAAGACTGACATAGTCGCTGCATCTGACCCCCGCTTCATCATGGTTTGCCTGAACTTGTGACTTTCCTTTGGTCTATCGCAACTAGATGACCGCAAGTGGCACGTTGTGCTTCTAGGCACTATTTTCACTGAATATTTTTGAATTCCTTATCTCTAGTTCTATTGATTGGATTCTTGTTGTTCTGGAACCATTTTATGTATTGAAATTGACTCTATTTTTCTAAATCCATTTGGGATTTTTCTTGTGTTGTGTTTTCACTTTGTTACTGTTTGTGTGCGTTTCATCAGGGCCTAAAAATTGTTTTTCAAAACTGTAATCAATACTTTTCACTTAATAAAATCAACAACTCTGGTTCTTATAATGTAATAATAAGAACCAGAGTTGCTAATTTTAATAAGTGAAAACTGTTGATTACATTTTTTTTTTTATGTGTTTAGGCCCTGAAGAAGCCCTATAAGGGATGAAACACATTGGCTGGGTCTGTTTTAAGTGTGATGGAATTGGATACTTAATAAAAAGAACTCTATGGAAAAAGACATCAAATGTCTTGAAATTCATTGAAAAATGAAATATGGAAAGTAATTGAAAACAAGAGTCATTACGGATACAAGGAATTCGAATTGGAAAGTTCAATGTGAACAAGGAAATTAGGTTGCCCTCCTAATACTGTGAATGCATTTCAAAAGAGTCAACAAAAATTGCCTCAATAGAAGTCCTGTTGCACTGTAAATAGTGAATTGATGAAACCAAACATAGTGCTTTATCTGGTTGTTAACTGCATTGTGATTGAGCAGCTAACCAGAACATTTTCAATAACAACAATACCTTGTCCCTGTGCATATTTTTATACAACGACTCAATGTCCATTGTTACTAAGAACTCAGAGGACCCACCATAAGTTGTGTCTTCAATAAGCCCAGTAAGGTGTGATCTATCACTGACATAGGTTATAGTTAGAGGGGCACAGTCTTTTATAGAAAAATCAAATCAAAACCAAAATAATAATATTACGGTTGTTTTAAGGTAATGTCAATTACATTGTTTTTTCATGACTGATGCACGGAACAAATGTGTGAGCATCTTTCAAGGCCATTATGTCTTTGAGAACCACTTTTCAAAGGACAGTATTTCTTCTGGCATCAGGAAGTTTGAGGTCTAAAGTTCGAGATAGGGTGTAGGCCTGTGGCATTGTTATTTATACAGTTGCCCTTGTAGAGAAAAATAATGCAATTAAATCTTTATGAAAAAATGAAGCGACTCTGGAGGGGAAAAATAATTTGTTCTATACATATTAACAAAGAAGAGGCCTTAACACAGCAAAGAAATTTAATGAGAAGGTAACACATGATCTGTGAGGTTGGATATCATGATTACTAAATCATCATTATCAATTATACTATTATCAATCATAAGTGAGGACCCCATTGGAAATGATGCTCTCCTTTTTGAAGATTTCATCAATATGTTAAAGGTAGAACTGATGTACGGAGATTCTGACTGGGTAAACATTTCTGAATATTGGAGACACTACCATTACACTGAGGGAATTGTATGTGATTTCATAGAGAAACAATTTTGTAGAATACAATTATTAAGAAACTGTTTCATCTAAACTGTTTTAAAGGGCATTTTCAGAATTAATGGCATTTACCTTTATGTATTTATTTTATTTATTTATTTGTGAAGTTTTATATAGGGCTGGCTAGACCCGGAGGTGTCAGAGTGCTTTACACGAGGATCAGAGCGTTACAGATTACATAATTACATGAATTACAGGCTTCAAGTAACGACGTAGGAGAAAACAAAAACATGAGATGAGGGAAAGAAACACAACGGGGTGAGGAGGAAAACAATGTCAGATATCCGGCTGGGTGGGTCTTGGCCGAGGGGGTGAACCAAAGTCAAGACTCCTCTATTGCTGCATAGGACAACTCCACCGGGTATCGGCCAAGGTTGCTCGGGCTCCGAGTTAAGTACAAACAGTTATGCTATCCGCCATGGGGGGATTGTCAAAGTTCCATCAAAAGGCACCAGTCCTGGTGTTACTGGGAAGCGCCATCCACTATGTTCTCCAGCACGCCCCCCGGACAAAAGTGGTGAGAGGAGAGGTGGAAGGGACAGATTCCAAGGTCGGCAGATTGTAGGACAAGCCATCGTTCCTGCCTTCAAACCTGTTGGCGAGGGTGAAGCTGAAGAGGAGTTGTGCCTAGATACCTGATCCTCATCAGACTTTAGTCCTCTATAGTCCTCCACAGACGCGTCTTCTTCCGCTGGGCCGTGAGTCGCCCCATTGGTTTGTAACCGTATGGATGATGTTTGTGTAGTGGTGGCTATTGGGGGGGAACCAAGCCTGTGGCGGAGGTCAGGTAGGGGCGACCATCTTAAGGTCAGGCACTTGGTGTGGTTATGTGCATGCCAGCGAGATGTTCTGGGGGCTTATCTCCTAGTGCAAGGATAGGAGTGCTTCAAGAGTGTGGCTCTTCGGGCGTTGCTCCCCCAGCCAGATATCACAAATGCCTTAATTTCTTCAAAGAAGGCACCCCAGATGGGGCACCATCTTAGGGTCAGGCGCGGCCTCTCAGTTGCAGCTTCACTCAGGGCCCAGCTTTCCCTTCCCCACAGGATCAGATTTTAGCATAGGATGTCCCCCCTGGGCTGCCTCCACTCTCAATGTCTCCACCGCCTCTGGGCCCTGCTCACCTCCGCGTGGCGCCTCTGCCTCCTGGTGGCTTCAGTCTCCCTCTCGTCCGCGTTGTGGCCGTAAGTCGCTTTCAGCTTCCTCAAGCAATGTCACTGTGGTGGTGTGCCTCGACTGTGTGGTGTTTCGGGCCTCAGACCTACAGCCGGATGAATGAGGGACACGGACACATGGTATGGTGGTGCAGTAACTGGCCCAGGGCTCGAGCGCCCAGCCCCTTTTATTGGCATGATCACCTGACTGGTGACGCCTGTAGTGGGTGTGTGTAAAGTGTGTATTACATCACAGGTGGAACGCTAGAGCGTGCCTAGCTAGACACTACATCCCCCCCCACCTTTAATGAAAAGAAAAAATAACAGTCCAACCTGGAACAAAATAAACAAATAACGGATAGTACTGAATCAGTTTCTTCAGGCCATCAGCCAGGCAGTGCTGGAGCCTTGGATGGCATGGTCATGATGTTTTTGTTGGCCGTGGCAAGGTGTTTAGGACGGTCGGGTCTCGCAGCATCAAAGTCCCTGTATGAAGGTCCAGCATCAGTGCATTGAGAGCTGCGGTGAGGTCGACTCTGTATGTGAAGCCTTTATCTGAAAGCGGCGTGGTTGATGGTCTTCTTTGCTTCTGACCGCCAAGCTACTTCCGGTTTGCCTCTCTCACTCACACTCTTCTCCCATTGGAGCCTCCTGGAGAGTCTTCCCGCTGGGCTGCCCTGGAGCCATGTGGACCGTGAGTGTGCTCTACTTCGGGTTGCTGCAGGTTGACAGTGGCGCACAGACGGGTCCTGGGTGGCTCGCCTCGTGGAACTCCGGTGATTGTTCTTCAGTTGGGCCGCAGGCGGCGGTCTGATCTTGTGAAGCGAGGACTGGAAGGGCTTCGCATCTTGCCTTTATCTTGCTGAGGCTGTCCGTCACCCGTGGCATCTGCGGTGAGATGCAGGGATGTCATGTGACTCGGGCCGCCGATGTTTGGGACTGACTAGTCGGGCGGGGAAGCCTTGGAGAGATACTCGTTTCACGCTAGTTGCGGCTTGCGTTTGGTTCTTCTCCGTGGGCTGTCTCCCGGGACGTCGGTCTGGCGAGTGTCTGTCTGGTGTCTCGGGGTGCGCTCATATTGTGATGACATGAGCCCTCTGCCCTGTTGCTCTGTTCCTTTTCTCGTGCTCGCCCGTGATGGTTATCTGCCCTGTGGCACTTAGTCGCTGTTCCTTCTCCTTTCGTGGAGTGGCTGGCGTTATGCCACTCTCTTCTCCTCCCTTCGATCAGGATCCCACGTGGAGGTGATATCCTGCCAGACGTCTCATGTTGACGTCACATGGACACCTCGCTGGCCGCGTCGTCGTCCAGACAGTTTCACCTTCCCTGTGGGCCTGTCTCAGGTCTGTCCTGTCAGTAGGACTTGTACTTCCTCTTGGGGACTTTCGTTGCAACCATCTTCTGTGAGAAGGTCTTGCTCTTCTGCCCTCTTCGGGGTCTTCTTCAATTCTGCCCTCTTCGGGGTCTTCGGCGATTCTGCACTCCTCGGGTCTTCTTCAATTCTGCCCTCCTCGGGTCTTCTTCGATTCTGCCCTCTTCGGGGTCTTCTTCAATTCTGCCCTCCTCGTGTCTTCTTCAATTGTGACCTCTTCGGGGTCTTCTTCAATTCTGCCCTCCTCGGGTCTTCTTCAATTCTGCCCTCCTCGGGTCTTCTTCAATTCTGTCCTCTTCTTATCTCTGCAGTTGCATTGCTTTGGCACGCTTCTGATTGTGGCCTTCCGTCCCTTCAGTGGCTTGCTGCTTTGGGCTAATGTCTTGTGCACGAGCGTTGTTGCAAACAGGGGGAGCACTTGCAGGCGACTTATGGTAGTTGCTGCCTGCCTCTCAATCTGTGGCTCTGAGTGCAGGATACCCCAGTCAGTCCTCCCTCTCTGATTTCATCAACCTTTGTAACATCTGAGTTGCTGGCACTTCCTCCGTTGCAAAGCTGATCCTTCTGCACCATGCCCATCTTTCATGTGTGCAATACTATGAATGGCCACACGATGGCAGTGTCTTCTTTATTTCATGACACACAAGCATCAGCAGGTTCTCAGCACTGCGGGCTCGTGGTTTCTTCTGGCTCTATCCCCGACTCACACGGGCCTGCCTCGGGACTCCTAATGGTGTTACACACGCTGCCTCCTAAGCGGGCACCCCCAGATGGCCCCTCTCCCGGGACACCCGAGAGGCTGCCGAAAGTTCACAGGAGGTTTCCTTAGTTTCCCCAGTAAGTCATTTTTTTTAAATGTATTTAATTAACTGTAATCAGGGCCCTTGTTGCCTGTTGCACAGCTTCCCTCATAACGCCTCTAACGCTGCACATGCGGTATTCCCTACGAGCCTCTCTTCACTGCGCTTTCACCTTGCGGCTTCTTCTCCCCTTTGGCTGGCCTCCCGGTGCTGCTCACACTCGCGGAGAAGGCAGTCACTTTGCCTACTCGGCCGCACTGCAGGTGGGCTCCGCTTTCGTTATTGGCACCCTCACGCTTGCCGGGCTGTGTGGGGGACTTGTGTTGCTGCGGGTGGGCTCCCCTTTCGTTATTGGCCGACACTCACTCGGCATCAGTCTGCCAGACTTCGGCAGCTCTACACATGCTGCAAGGCCGGCCTGCTCAGTCTTTTCTCTGCGGGCCACCATCACTCCCGGGTGCTCTCATGCCGCTGACCCAGCGCTATCTCCTCTTTCTCCAACGCGCCGCCGCAGCTTCACTCACTTCATACGCTACTCGGGGGCGGGGACTGGAGCTGGTGTTATCGTCTCTTTCCACAGGGTGCGCGCTGGAGCTGGAGTCACCATCATTGTCTCTCCAGGGCCTCTCTCACTGCACCCGCGCGGGCTCACCTCATGCCCCACGGGCTTTCACATTGTTCAGATACGGGGGCTGTTCACATGCCCCGCAGGCCTTTAGGCGGGCGGCGCACCTTATCACAGGGGTTGCCTTTCACACGGCAGCTCTGTCCCCTTTTCTCCCATCTGCTGGGCTACTGCACGCACAGGCACATCCCATCCTCGTCGCCAGTGTGGTGTCTCGGGCCTCAGACCTACAGCCGGATGAATGAGGGACACGGACACATGGTATGGTGGTTGCAGTAACTGGCCCAGGGCTCGAGCGCCCAGCCCCTTTTATTGGCATGATCACCTGACTGGTGACGCCTGTAGTGGGTGTGTGTAAAGTGTGTATTACATCACAGGTGGAACGCTAGAGCGTGCCTAGCTAGACACTACATCCCCCCCCACCTTTAATGAAAAGAAAAAATAACAGTCCAACCTGGAACAAAATAAACAAATAACGGATAGTACTGAATCAGTTTCTTCAGGCCATCAGCCAGGCAGTGCTGGAGCCTTGGATGGCATGGTCATGATGTTTTTGTTGGCCGTGGCAAGGTGTTTAGGACGGTCGGGTCTCGCAGCATCAAAGTCCCTGTATGAAGGTCCAGCATCAGTGCATTGAGAGCTGCGGTGAGGTCGACTCTGTATGTGAAGCCTTTATCTGAAAGCGGCGTGGTTGATGGTCTTCTTTGCTTCTGACCGCCAAGCTACTTCCGGTTTGCCTCTCTCACTCACACTCTTCTCCCATTGGAGCCTCCTGGAGAGTCTTCCCGCTGGGCTGCCCTGGAGCCATGTGGACCGTGAGTGTGCTCTACTTCGGGTTGCTGCAGGTTGACAGTGGCGCACAGACGGGTCCTGGGTGGCTCGCCTCGTGGAACTCCGGTGATTGTTCTTCAGTTGGGCCGCAGGCGGCGGTCTGATCTTGTGAAGCGAGGACTGGAAGGGCTTCGCATCTTGCCTTTATCTTGCTGAGGCTGTCCGTCACCCGTGGCATCTGCGGTGAGATGCAGGGATGTCATGTGACTCGGGCCGCCGATGTTTGGGACTGACTAGTCGGGCGAGGAAGCCTTGGAGAGATACTCGTTTCACGCTAGTTGCGGCTTGCGTTTGGTTCTTCTCCGTGGGCTGTCTCCCGGGACGTCGGTCTGGCGAGTGTCTGTCTGGTGTCTCGGGGTGCGCTCATATTGTGATGACATGAGCCCTCTGCCCTGTTGCTCTGTTCCTTTTCTCGTGCTCGCCCGTGATGGTTATCTGCCCTGTGGCACTTAGTCGCTGTTCCTTCTCCTTTCGTGGAGTGGCTGGCGTTATGCCACTCTCTTCTCCTCCCTTCGATCAGGATCCCACGTGGAGGTGATATCCTGCCAGACGTCTCATGTTGACGTCACATGGACACCTCGCTGGCCGCGTCGTCGTCCAGACAGTTTCACCTTCCCTGTGGGCCTGTCTCAGGTCTGTCCTGTCAGTAGGACTTGTACTTCCTCTTGGAGACTTTCGTTGCAACCATCTTCTGTGAGAAGGTCTTGCTCTTCTGCCCTCTTCGGGGTCTTCTTCAATTCTGCCCTCTTCGGGGTCTTCGGCGATTCTGCACTCCTCGGGTCTTCTTCAATTCTGCCCTCCTCGGGTCTTCTTCGATTCTGCCCTCTTCGGGGTCTTCTTCAATTCTGCCCTCCTCGTGTCTTCTTCAATTGTGACCTCTTCGGGGTCTTCTTCAATTCTGCCCTCCTCGGGTCTTCTTCAATTCTGCCCTCCTCGGGTCTTCTTCAATTCTGTCCTCTTCTTATCTCTGCAGTTGCATTGCTTTGGCACGCTTCTGATTGTGGCCTTCCGTCCCTTCAGTGGCTTGCTGCTTTGGGCTAATGTCTTGTGCACGAGCGTTGTTGCAAACAGGGGGAGCACTTGCAGGCGACTTATGGTAGTTGCTGCCTGCCTCTCAATCTGTGGCTCTGAGTGCAGGATACCCCAGTCAGTCCTCCCTCTCTGATTTCATCAACCTTTGTAACATCTGAGTTGCTGGCACTTCCTCCGTTGCAAAGCTGATCCTTCTGCACCATGCCCATCTTTCATGTGTGCAATACTATGAATGGCCACACGATGGCAGTGTCTTCTTTATTTCATGACACACAAGCATCAGCAGGTTCTCAGCACTGCGGGCTCGTGGTTTCTTCTGGCTCTATCCCCGACTCACACGGGCCTGCCTCGGGACTCCTAATGGTGTTACACACGCTGCCTCCTAAGCGGGCACCCCCAGATGGCCCCTCTCCCGGGACACCCGAGAGGCTGCCGAAAGTTCACAGGAGGTTTCCTTAGTTTCCCCAGTAAGTCATTTTTTTTAAATGTATTTAATTAACTGTAATCAGGGCCCTTGTTGCCTGTTGCACAGCTTCCCTCATAACGCCTCTAACGCTGCACATGCGGTATTCCCTACGAGCCTCTCTTCACTGCGCTTTCACCTTGCGGCTTCTTCTCCCCTTTGGCTGGCCTCCCGGTGCTGCTCACACTCGCGGAGAAGGCAGTCACTTTGCCTACTCGGCCGCACTGCAGGTGGGCTCCGCTTTCGTTATTGGCACCCTCACGCTTGCCGGGCTGTGTGGGGGACTTGTGTTGCTGCGGGTGGGCTCCCCTTTCGTTATTGGCCGACACTCACTCGGCATCAGTCTGCCAGACCTCGGCAGCTCTACACATGCTGCAAGGCCGGCCTGCTCAGTCTTTTCTCTGCGGGCCACCATCACTCCCGGGTGCTCTCATGCCGCTGACCCAGCGCTATCTCCTCTTTCTCCAACGCGCCGCCGCAGCTTCACTCACTTCATACGCTACTCGGGGGCGGGGACTGGAGCTGGTGTTATCGTCTCTTTCCACAGGGTGCGCGCTGGAGCTGGAGTCACCATCATTGTCTCTCCAGGGCCTCTCTCACTGCACCCGCGCGGGCTCACCTCATGCCCCACGGGCTTTCACATTGTTCAGATACGGGGGCTCTTCACATGCCCCGCAGGCCTTTAGGCGGGCGGCGCACCTTATCACAGGGGTTGCCTTTCACACGGCAGCTCTGTCCCCTTTTCTCCCATCTGCTGGGCTACTGCACGCACAGGCACATCCCATCCTCGTCGCCAGTGTGGTGTCTCGGGCCTCAGACCTACAGCCGGATGAATGAGGGACACGGACACATGGTATGGTGGTTGCAGTAACTGGCCCAGGGCTCGAGCGCCCAGCCCCTTTTATTGGCATGATCACCTGACTGGTGACGCCTGTAGTGGGTGTGTGTAAAGTGTGTATTACATCACAGGTGGAACGCTAGAGCGTGCCTAGCTAGATACTACATCCTGGCTCCTCCTTGTCCCCCGGCATAGTCAGGCAAGCTGTTCTCGATGACTCCGCTGTCTTCCCGGGTCCCGCTGAGTCCGCGCCCATTCAGGCCATCTCTGAATCACCATCGGCCGCGGTCCTTGGCACCATCTTGCAGCCCTCGGGGGTACACCTTCAGCCGGATTCCAACTTGTTGGAATCACGGAAGGCAGAGGATGGGCCAAGTCTCCCAGCGGCGTTCCTCTACAAATGCAGCACACATAGAAAGAGGAAAAAACAAGGAGCAATAAAAGAATTTCTCCTTGTTGTGCAATACATTGTAAATCTGGGAATCTGTCAAGTTTCATGGATGTTGCGTGCAAACACCCACAGCAACACCCATGGGACCTCCCCTTTTACACAGAGTAATGCTTAAGAGGGCCATATTTGCAAGGCCATGAAAGGGTTACTTTACGTGGCCTTGTAAATATGGGCAGGCACACTGCGCCAGCAGTGATGCATGGGCGCCGCAATGGCCTTGTAAATGAGGCCCTGTATTTTTGTTTAGAGAGCTCAAATGACCATCTGACTCGATGCATCATTAGGGCTACAATGGCAAGCAGTCGCATGTGTTGTGGTGGCGCTCTTCCGGGGATTACAGGGACATGCCAGATCACAGCCATTTGTCAATTTAGCTTTCTAACTAATATTGTTGATGAGTGCGAATTAAGTTGTGAGCTGGCCCGGCTTAGCTTTCATCCAGATGGCATCTTGCTGACAGCGCTCTAATCAGCTTTTGCTTCGCCTTTATCATAATGAGACATTACATGTAGAGCTGCAGTTTTTCCTTCGCAGTAGGCTACTGCTTCTGCTAGCCCTCTTTGCATACAATTTAGGGGATTTCTTTCGAGGAGCGTAACCTTTAATTTAAAGGGCCCCCGAACAATGACAATTAAAAAAAAAGAGCATTGTCTCTTCACATTTTGAGTGGTCCTATATAAGATCAAATATAATCCAAAATCGTGCACAAATGTCTTTGTTTTTCATTTATTTTTAAAAAGTTGCATTTTTGCCAATGTACCCAATTCACAAAGAGACGGTCCCACCCATGGACATACTTCTATACACGGGTGTAAATGTACCACCTCTGGCAATTCACATAAATTCCCTTTTGTTCACCAGGAGAGCTTGACCAGTCTCATCTTTTCAGGCCTACCACTGACACAAGACAACTGCTATTTCCCCAATGAGAGTTATCCGCAGGGTATAGCTCCACATTGGGGAGACTCAACATGTGCTGCAAATGCATATATATATATATATTTTCTCTCTCTCCAGTGACATTTCTACTTGTGAAGAAACCCCTTCTAAGTGCACCCTACAAAGTTTGAGAGTGTTCCATCCCTTTTTCAAGTTAGCCCTTCCCTTAGCTGGAGTAAAGCGCTGAACATTTCCACAGATATTAGTTGGTTAAACAGGATGTCCCCTTGTCTAGGTGACACAAACTCTCAAGGCACACCCTTCCTTCTTGGTACTCCCACTGGCTACCTCATTGGGTGAAATTTACTACTGCATACTTGTATGCAGCCGTGGTGCACCATTTCACAGTAGCAAAACCATTTACAGTTACCAGGCCTCAGATTTACTCAGCCATTGCATTGCTTTTGCGTCATGCAAGGAGACGCAAGGCAACACAAGGGCTTAAGTGATATTTACTAAACCACAACAAGCCACCTTGTGTCACTTTTGTGTGGCTTAATAAATCCAGAGTAACATAAGGCTGTGCAATTCGCTGCCTTGCGCTACTCTCCATTGGGAAGGTGTTCCATGGGTGGAGTGTGGGTGTTCCCACGCATCCACCCATGGGTTTTTGCGCATTCTCAGATTTACTACGGGTAGTAAACCTGGGAATGAGTAAAAACTGCTGGAACATTCCAACAGAGATGTAACGATGAGAACTATGTTTATTTCTCCTCGATATTTCCTCTTGTTACGTGTGCTGTCTTCTCCAGAACACATACAAAGAGGAAAATGATTCGGATGATTGTTTTTTTGTGCAGGGAGGTGCATCATATCTTAATACATATGGCACATTCCTGCTCTCTACATTCAACACAGATCCGCACAGCAACTTGTCTTGCTGCATTGCGTGGCATCAAATGTTAGTAAATCTTGCCCCAGGCATCCTTTTGTGGATTCCTGACATGTATGAATGGAGCCACTTTGTGTCATAAATGTGGGTGTTGCACGTAGTACAAAATCTTAGTGCTGCATTCCTCTGCCCACAAACACACCCCTCCAACCACACACTCTTTGGGTTGGCGGGGTCAGTAGATAAGGGGTAGCTGGCCAGCCCTTTTATTGTCAGTGGTCTCACTTCTGCAGGGGAAATGGGGTATGATGACCTGGGGACTTTAAATACCTTGCACCATCTGGCCCCTTTTCTGGGCAGTTTTGTGTAGGTTAATCAGATGGTCAGCCACCATAGGTTCTTAACATTGCTGGCTGCCCATGGGTGGCCCTCAAAATAATCCACTGCCTTGTTAATAACCTGCAGACAAATGTTCTCAGCATAAACATGTGTGGTCCTAGTCATTGGTTCATGGTCTCATACTACTTTTCATGTATTATACAGCTTGTTTAGTTTGTGTGTTTTTCTCTGAGATATTGGTGCTATGTAAGTTTATGGCTATAAATGGCTTGTGAAGTGGACCTCGTGTCTTTAGGGACTTTTCTGTGCTTCTTTGAGGTTTTGTTGCTCATCTTGAGAGACCAGTTAGAACCATGCTTACGAGCAGATGCGGACGAGCCACTAGAGGCTCGGCCCATGCTCCAGCCAAAGGCTTGGCTCTGGCTCAGCTCGAGGTCCCCTCTTGGATCCTCCAGCCTAATGTGAGCTGACCTTTCATATGGCTCCTCCCTGGCTCTAACCTCTTGCACCAGGAATTAAAGACAAAGCATTAATCGTTGATGTAGAACAGGAGAGAGAAGTATCCAGCTGGTGACTGAACTGTAGAAACCAGAAAATCTTGGCTCAGTCCCGGCTTCCTCACTTTACCAACCTGTTCTAACCGAAGTTAATTTTTTTAGTTCACCATCCCTTCTTCTTCATTATAACATATGAAAGCACCCTGAAATATGTGCTCGTGCTGTACAAAAACTTTCCTTGTGTTTGTATTTAATAGACTATAATGTTGCTCTGTGATTGATTGATAAATAAATAAAATAAATCCGTATTTGTAGAGCGCGACCTACTCACCTTTACAGGTCTCAAGGCGCTGGGTGCCGTCGTGGAAATTAAGTGAGCTATTGCCCAGAGTTACATGGTGCTGAGCTTAGCTGCCACCGGAGCCGGGGATCCGTGACCCCTGTGCTCCGAAGTCAGCTGCCCTGGCCGCTGCACCACACCTCTCCAATGCGATAGGGGGGCATATGACAACATTCTTGCCTCTGAGTTCACTAATGGAATTATCGTCGGGTGCGGCGGGTGAATGTTCCTAGGTTCACGCTTAAAAACACTTTTAATAGATGCCTTTCAGTGAGTGCAGTGATATCAGCTGATAGGCTAAGCTTTAGGAACGCTTCTGCATGCTATGACTAACTATGCTAAGACAAACCTTTGGGAACGCTTCCTCAGGCTAAAGAAATACTCTTTTGTTTTTTTTAATTTTGAAGCGACTTTCCCACATTTTACATGCTGTTTGTTTCACGGTTTACCTGGCAAACATTTTTATAGCTCGGCTCCTTCATAGGATCCAGACCCTTGGCTCCGCTCTGACTCAGCTCACCCACCTCTACTTATGAGGCGAATAAACATTATTAAAGTGCCGTGTTCGTTTGCAGCATCGACAATGCGTAAGTGCCTCGAAGTAGCAGTAATTTAGTATCTGCAATGAGCATTTGAAAACATCCTGCCTATGCTCTGGGGCATAAAGGCGCCAGGAGTTATACGGCTGGGCCACATCACATAACACTCACATAATTTACAAGTCGAACCTGACATGTGTATTCATAATAGTTTGCTCTGCCTCCTAATGAGGCAGCATGCACAATGGGGGAACCGGCGCCTCCCTCAACACAAAATTCCCTGCATGAAGTAGAAGCAAATGACAGGTAACATAACACGACTCAACAGATCATTGCACAGTACTACAGCTTAAATGGTACTCATTGGTAAGAGCTTCACACAAAATCTAAAGAATGCAGAGAAATGCAATAAACCCTTAAAATGTGAGTATTGACAAACACAACATGCCTGTAATACCTCAGTCTGGCCCTCCATGAATGCAAGGTGAGTCTCAGCTTCTACCATACAGGCCATTCTGATTCACAATTTTCAAAGGCTGTGCTTTAAACTAGGCCTGAGCCAAATTTTTGCTACGCTGGTGTAATCTCGCGAATTTTACGGAATGTACTCAATTTCAATCCCCTTGCAATTTAGCTTGTATTCGGGTAAATATCCTTTAGTGGGAGCACAGCAGCATCGTGATTACACAGAGCGGAAAAACTGTTATTCATGTCAGGCATCATTTTCAGCAAATTAATTTTTTTTTTGCGCAAAATGTGTCCCTGCACAGTATTTTATATAATTTCACACAATTTTTCACAAAATTCAAGTAATTTCCACAAAGGAAATTACACGAATTTCGCACCCTCCCACTCAAATGTAACTTTTTTGAGAACTGAAAGGTGGTTCTGGTACTTGTTCTTCAATTATGTATACTCCTTACCAGATTTGCTGCCACATAGAGCCATGAAGCACATTGACGTGTGGCACCCTTCTCGAGTTCTTATTTTTTTGTGAAGCTTGCGTTTTGTTCAGTCTAATGATGTGGAGGTGCACCCATAGCAATAAGCCCTGCACTAACAGGCTGGGGAAGAACTGTTGGGGAAGAAATCTTCACCCAAGTAAGCCTTTCTCAAAAAGTTGCTTGCAGATACTAAGGAGTCATTTATCTCTTATAGTCTCCCATTCTCATTTCCTAATAGGGTACTTCAGTGTAAGAAAATAAAGTAATTATAAAGTTTTGCCACATCCCACTTCTTCCTGTTCAACACCAAGGATGCTTCACGAAAACCCAAGAAACCAAGAAAATTCAAGTGGGCATGAGATAAGGCCTCTTATGGTCTCTTTATTTAAAGATTAGCCATTGACCTTGACCGTGATCCTTGTAGATCTATCCGTGACCCACCACAGGGTGGGTCAAATGATACTTTGAGCTGTTTATGCATGGATGGGAGCAAAGTTATGGTACCTGCTTCAGCCAGCACACAGTATGTTGCTGGCTGAAGAGCCGGCCGGGGCCTGCTGGGGCCCTGGCGCTTCCCCCGCAGCCTCCAATGAAAACAGACTTGTGGGTGCCCTGGGTGGGCACCAGGGCACTCACTCAACCAAAATTACCACAACAGCTAGCAACCACTATGCATGCTGGCTGGGGATCCGGTAGGGGCAGTGGGGGCCTTGGGGCTCCCCCATGGCCCCCAACATAAAAAAAAATGTGTGGTATAGTGGAAATATATTTTAGTTTTTGGTGAGTCCATCTGTTTTGAGTCACCTCTGTCTTTGATTTTACATTGTTTAGTGACTCATGGCATCCTTTTGGATCTGTATTTTTGGCCTGGCTGGCTGTTATTTTTTTGTGAGCCTTCATCTTCATATATATTGTATCACGTCCTTCTGTACAGCACCTTGTTACACAGTGATATGTGACTTTGGATGTATGGCAGACATCCAGGTATCCATCTATTGTGTTGCTCCACTGACATTGATTTTTTGTTTCCTCCTACAGCAAACACCTTAGGGCCTTGGCCATTAAAATAGGTGCCTGCAATTAAAGGCACACATGTATAGTGCCACTCAAAAACAGTTTGCTAAGAATAAGGTTGTAGGAGCTGTTAGTAGTTTATAATAGAATGGCATCATAAGTGCTTCATAGTAATCAAAAGATTAAATGAAAGTTGCCAGCCTACGGTTTTCCCAAAAATCTTAGTACAAATTTGCACATATAAACTGCTAATAGTCCATCATCTTTATCCATTAGGCTGCTCAATTGTTACTCAAATTATTCTCTCTCCAACCACATCACACACAATAGGTGAATGGATCAGCCCATTTCAGCCATTGAGTACATTTACTTCAATGTGTCATTTAGATGGCACAGCCTTATACATCACGCTAAACATAGACACCCAAGGTTAGCTACTTGAAGGCACTGGTATTTACCAGTGAATGTGTGTGTAAAGATATATGTTGAAGCTCCACACATTGAGACTGGTGCAAGTCATTTTACCTGAGAGGGACCGCATAAGGAACTACAGCTTTGTGCAAGAATTTTGAAGATTTTGAATCTTACTCGAGAGGGACATAAGATAGTGGCCAAAAGATATTTGTAAAGAGGAGGGGGCACACAGCCCCCCTTCCCAAGCCACAAGGGGCCGCAGGGACACCAGACCCGTGGCTAAAACATATATTTTAAGGGGAAGGTAGCATGTGGCTCCTGCACCGAGCCACTATGGACCCCTGGGACCCCATCCCTTGAGAACCTCTTTTATTATAAAGAGTAGGGGGTGAACTGCCCCCTTCCCCACGCCACTGTGATCCCTGGGGACCTCATCTGCCAGGTTCTTCTTTTATTATAAAGTGGAGGGGGTGCATAGCCTTCCCTTGCCATGCCAATATAGGCCCAAGGGACCCCATTCCTTGGGCCTTCTTTTATTTTAAAGATGAGGGGGTGCTCAGCCCCTTTCCCCATGTCTATATGGGCTGCAGGGACCCCAGCCCCCGAAGCCTCATTTTATTATAAAGGGGACAGGTGCATGCCCACTACCATGCCCCTATGAGCCTTGGGAAACCCATCCTCTGGGGCCTCCTTTTCTGAAAAAAGGGAGGGAATGTGCACTCCCCTTCCCAAGCCTGTAGTTGCTCTGGGGACCCCATCCCTCATGGCTCTTTCTGCTTTTCGGTGGGTGCCTTGGTGCCCACCGGGGGCAACCACCAAACACTGCATTTAAGGCCACTGGGAGCCCTGGATGCTGGTGTGAGCCTGCATTCTGTCTTTGCTACTGGCTGGGAGAATCAGCTGTTTTTAACCGTTCCAACCTTGCCAGAGCAAAGGCCGTTCCCTGCCTGGGAGAGTGTGGGTAGGGTTTGCCCGCCCTCTCCTGGACAGGGTATCTGCACTTTCCAGGCAGGGAACCACAGTGTTCCAGGTTTGGGCTCTCTGGTAAAGTGTAGATTATCGCGCCCCGGGGGATGGTGTCACCCAGGGCCGATAATGGCATGTGGAGGGGAGCGCGCAGCCCCCCTCTCCTTCTATTTGTATTTTGGCCCTGGTGATGGGATATCCGGGGCCCTCAGTGGCTGAGGGAGGGGGCCCCTCTCACGCCCCCTCCCCAAAAATCATATTGAAAAGACCCCCTGGCCCACCACAGAGGTCTCTTTTAAATATATTAAAAACACTGATCGTGTTTCTTATTTGTGTGTTTAAAAATCCGCAATCCAGCGGAATTCCTGCTGGACCCTCATGTGATCGCAGCTTTCTTAAAAAAATATTATTTTGACCCCACGGGTGGTCCCTCTGGGACTCCACCACAGGGTCTGGGGGGGGCAGGGTACCCCCACCCTGCCCCCATCTATAATTTTTTTAATTGACCCAAAGGCAGGGTACTAAGTCCCCGAGTCCTGTAATGGCTGCCTTTAACATTTTTCTTCATTTTGCAGGTAGCCAATCAGAGGCTAACTCCCACTAAAGCAAGATGGCCCAAGGGTAAAAAAGCCCCCTGGGCCAATCAAAAAGGTCTATTTTTTTAAATTGGGTTTGAGGTACCCTCGCAAGAGTGCCTCGAACCTAACTGTCCAGATATAAAAATATTTTTGTCCCTTAATGTCTTTAAATCTACTAAATGGATTACACAAAAAGCACGCTTTCTGGACCAAGATCTAGCTTCCTGCCAAATTTGGTGTAATTACGTTCAGCAGTTTTTGGGGTAGCGCTGCCTAAGAAAAATCTGGGGATTTGCATGGAAAATGCATGGGAATTTTGTGTTTTGGGACCCCTTTTTCTCAGCTCCAGCTTGACAGATCACCCAGAAATTTTCCGTGCACAAACTAGGCAAAAAAGAGAAACATTTTGAAACGTTTCGTGGAAATTCGTCAAGCAGAGCCCTCCTTAAAATGCTTAACTAGCATTAACATTTTGTTTCTTCATGCCATAGCATTAGGCTGGGTGATTTAATATAAGCAATAACAGTATAATACTACTCAAAAAGCAGATTAACAAGGTTGAAGGCACATAAATTAACTCTGAGTGCTAACACTTATGTATACTAGGTTGTCTTCACTAATTTTCGATAATAATCAAGACATTTATTGAAAGTTGCAATATTGATTCATCATATGCCAGAATTGGCGTATTTAGTTCTGCCATAGACATTAATCACAATTAATTAGAGTAGAAAAGTGTATATGTAGATTTTTATGTTAAAACCACATCATAAAGGGCATTTGAAGCAGTTGCATCTGACTTAGGGAGAGACATTAAATAATAACTTGATTTATTGCATCTTTGTAATAGGCTTGTTAAGCAGTTGTTACTGAAACTGGAGTGAATGTATGGAATGGTTTGCTTGAGCGCACAAGACTTATCCCATTAACCAACAGTAACCAATAACACACAACTAACCACTAACCTTGCGTTCCGGAGCAGCGTGCTGCCCAGACGTAAAACACGTCTGTATGTTGCCAGGGGTCGTTAACTCTATATAAATTCAATATACAATACAATATAAAGATAAATATAGTTACTATTCTTAACTCCGCATCCACTTGCCTAATGATACATGTATATAGTAAAAGTATGTGTCCGTGGAGTTAAGTATAGTAACCCTATACTTTAGGATATATACTTACTCTGACAATGTAAGGGTAGTTGAGATTCTGCAAAAGCTATTTTTGTAGGTCGATATTTATGACTTCGAAATTCTGATTTACATCCCTGCACAGTGGACATAACGCAAAAAGGATGTGCTGTACAAAATATCCACAAAATGTAGTGAGTAAATCAAGCTGTTGGTCACTGGGTGGGAGCTTGTCTGCAGCTTCTGGACGGGGGCTTCGTGTGAAGGCATTTAATGGCGGCCAGTTTCAAATTGCACACTCACTAAAGTAACTTCACTCAAAGGAGAACAACCTGATTCTGTAAATTGGGAATCGGAATGAAACCCAGCAAATTCGATTTTTTTGCTACTAAGTAACGCGTAGCTTCACAAAAATGTTTATGAATAGGGTCCGAGTCTATTTATGTCACATACCATCCCAGAGTGAATTCGCAGAATGCAAATGTCAGTTCAAATATTTCCTCAGAGACTTCTTATTTAACAGCTGCGCCATGTTCGGAAGGAGGCTGATGACGTGCGCGGCCCCCTTCCCTCTCCACCCCATCTACGCGCCACTGAATACAGGTCAATCCTGCCTGTCAGCAATTTTGCCCCGGGTCACCATTGGAAATGTTCCAGCAAACAAATTGCAGCTATTTTTAGATTAAATGGCTGGTGTCAGAAGCTTCTTTCATTTCCTCTTTGCGGTCCCAGCAGGCGAGGTCGGTGTATCGTTTCAGCGTGTTTTTTTTTTTTTTTTTACAAATGAACTGACCTATGTATCTTCATTTTATGATACTCACAGAGCTATATTTTCTCTTAGAGGACATGGAAATCAATATCTGCCCAGCATGAATTATTGATATTTACTTCCTTTGTAAAGCACTCACATCATTTAGAAACCAAAAAATACCTCCCTTGTTCTGAAGACAAGCTTATTTCAATCACTAATAGCGTTTGGCACTCATCCTTGTTTTTGGAAGTAAGTCGGAAACTCCTCTCTTCCTTATTATATTGTATTTGTATTGTAATTGCATTTATATAGCGCTTACTACCCCGGATGAGGCGTCAAAGCGCTTTTTCGGGGAGTAGCACGCTACTCCGGGACCCATAAAGGATTAGTGTTGAATTACTATAGCAAAATATGAAAGTAATTAAAGTGGTGGATCGGTTAGTCAGTTATTTGGCTTCGGAAGGATAGTGGAAGGATAGAAGAGGAAAAAAAGATTTGTATTTATATAGTGCTTGTTACCCCTGACGGGGTGTTGAAGCACCTTTTTTGGGGGGGGGGGGTCAGTAGCACGCTACTCCAGAAACCAATAAAGGATTAGTGGTGAATTAGTATGGTGAAACATGAAAATAATTTGAGTGGTGGATATTAGTCAATTATTTGGAGTGAGAAGGATAGTGGGTGGATAGAAGGGGGAGAAAGGTTTGCATTCATATAGCGCTTGTTACCCCTGAACAGGTGTTGAAGCGCTTTTCTGGCGAGTAGCACGCTACTCCGGAACCCATAAAAGGGTAACTGTTCAAAATTAGTATAGTGAAATATGAAGTAATTTGAGTGGTGGATATGTTATTCAGTTATTTGGATAGAGAAGGGTAGCGGCAGGATAGAATAGGGAATAGGTTTGTATTTATATAGCGCTTGCTACCCTTGATGGCACAGACACCTGACTTTTAGTGCAGCATTGACGTACATGGCAACATTTTAGAAGAGAAGAGTGGGAAAAAATTAATCAGGAGTATGTATTTCCCCCATTGACTTTAATTGAAACCTGAATTGGGTTATTGTCATTTATCGGAGTTGCATGTGTGCTGCTGCAAGATCGGATATTTGAAATGCAAATATACATTTCTGTTATTCTTACCTGTCAGGAGCACAGACAAGCGATATGGCAGGCACAGAGAGCGTGATATAAAATGTTGTGCCCTGGCCTGCAGGAGCAGGTTATTGGCAGTGCATGCTCCGAGTCACACAAGACTAGTCCCTGTCAGTTGAAGCCCACAGAGGAATCCGGTTTCTGCATGCAGGAATCGGGAGGTGGGAGACTAGACTTGAAATCGGTAGTGTTCTGCCGGAATCAGGAGGTTTGGCATGTATGCAGGGATACAAGACTTTACTCCCTTGAGGCAAAGTAAAGCAGAAAATATATGGCACAACCACTAGGTAGTGCCAAATAAGAATGAACAGCTTTTTCTGAATAGCTGGGAAGAGCTCCAGCCATAAAATCTTATTTTGAATAAAACATTGATCTCCCTTGCACAATTCATAGGGGCTTCTTCCTGGCCCTGAAATCACCCTGATCGACATTGCCCAAATCCATCACTAGATTACTTAAGATATACACTCTTGGAAAAATACTGCAAATGCTTCTGCAAATTCTCTTTTACACCATAATTGATAGTTGTTTAATGGGGATGGTATATGTGTATATATATATATTCAATGAAAAAACCATAGGTTTCACACACGTTATAGTTAGGAATTAGCATTTAAAAAACCTTGCTAATTCAATGAAAAAACCATAGGTTTCACACACGTTATAGTTAGGAATTAGCATTTAAAAAACCTTAGAAATTCAATGAAAAAACCAAAGGTTATAGTTAGCTGGACATTTTACTCGTAAAAAACCATTGAAATTCCCCCGTTATAGTTAGTTAAGCTAACTATAACTCGCGCGCCCGCAATGCACTGCTGATGACGTCACATATTACATCACTCATGACATGGTCAGTGACATCACTCATGACATCACTGATGACATCTCAAACGACATCACTGATGACATCACTGATGACATCATCCCGTGAATGTGTGTTTTTCTGAAAATTAAATATGTTTTATATATGTATATCTCAAGGTCGATGGAAGAATAAATGGGTATATAAGTGTCTAAATGGATGATTTGTTTTTGAAAAATTGATTGTGTAACTGACTGATTAAGTGTATCTTAGTGAATACATGGCTTAGTGAGTAATGTTTAAATATGTAAATATCTGTATCAGTCTCTCACTTTGTGTATAAGTGGCTGCATGGGTTGGTGAGTAGCTACTTGAGTGTCTATATAGGTTATTAGTTGGTTTTTTGAGTATCAGTATAAGTGTCTGATGTCTGTATGGTTCGATGGGGGGTATTACGTAGTGCATAGGTGCATGAATGAGTGACTCACTGTTTGTATGTGTTGAAGATAGTATGTGTGCAGGACTGCATGGGTGGATGAGTGTGTGCATGGGTGTGTTAGTGAGTGAATGACTGTCTCTACAGTGTCTTTATGAGTAACTACATATGTTTTTAACTAGTATATGTGACTATTGGTGTATATAAGTGAGTATATGTGAGAGTGAGAGATTGAAAGAGTTCCTGTGTGAATAAGTATGTGTTTCTATAAGTGATTGTTTAAAAGACTAAGTATGTGCAAGTTTCCGTAGAAGTAAGTGTGGTGGTGTGTGTATTACTGTATATGCAAGTAAATGGATGTTTGATTCTTTATTAGCATGAGTGACTATGTGTGTGAGTAACTCTACGGATGAGTGGCATTGTGTAACAGGATGTATAGGTGTATGAATACATATGATGAGTGAGTACATGTATGAGTGACTGTATAGGACTGTTGGTGAATGAGTGGATGTGTATGTGGATCTTAGAATTACTGAAGAGGTTGTTGTAACTGGTATTGGTATGTCCATTGTTTTGAAAAGTTTAGTCTCTATTTATGAATGTGTGTATCAAAGGTTATATTAGGGTGAGAGGAGGTCTGCCACTCTATCACAAGGATGATGTCATCAGTGATGTCATCAGTGATGTCATTTGAGATGTCATCAGTGATGTCATGAGTGATGTCACTGACCATGTCATGAGTGATGTAATATGTGACGTCATCAGCAGTGCATTGCGGGCGCGCGAGTTATAGTTAGCTTAACTAACTATAACGGGGGAATTTCAATGGTTTTTTACGAGTAAAATGTCCAGCTAACTATAACGTGTGTGAAACCTTTGGTTTTTTCATTGAATTTCTAAGGTTTTTTAAATGCTAATTCCTAACTATAACGTGTGTGAAACCTATGGTTTTTTCATTGAATTAGCAAGGTTTTTTAAATGCTAATTCCTAACTATAACGTGTGTGAAACCTATGGTTTTTTCATTGAATTAGCAAGGTTTTTTAAATGCTAATTCCTAACTATAACGTGTGTGAAATCCATGTTTTTTTCAGTGAATTTGCAAGGTTTTTTAAATGCTAATTTTTTTTTTTTCTTCTATTTTTTTAAACATATTTTTAATTTAATGTTCTAACCTTTTATAAAGACTATGATTAAATTTTTAAAATTCTTTAATATGTTTTTTTAAATATATTTCATAAAATAAACATGTTATAATTTTTTCCAGTACATTTTTTCCTTTTTTTTTAGTACGCGTACCGTAAGCTTACGGTAAGCGTACGGTTTACGCAACGCCCGTAATTTATCTACGCTGTTTGCGTATAGTTACGCAATTTGCGTAGCCGCGCGTACTCCGCGTGGGACGCGTACGCGTGTACGCTACACGCGCACGTTACGCGGAAGTGTCGGGTAGTGACTGTTATGCGCATGCGCGCAAGCGCGTGTCTTTTTTACGCGCATGCGCACTTTTGCAGTAAGCGTACCGTAAGCGTACCGTAGGTCATGTGATCATGAAACACAACTTTTGATTGGTTGAAACTACTTTCAGTTCTAGAACTCTCCTACACCACACCCATTCCCCTCATTTCTGCTTGTGATCCCTTAGGAGAAGGAGCTGGGTTGTCTTTGTGATACGATGGCAGAACAGCAGAGCTCTTCTGAGAGTGAGGCTAGCACTAGCAGCACTACCTTGAGGCAGAGAGCAAGGAAACAAAAGACCTCTTATGTATGGGATTATTTTACTTTTCCTGAAGGCCAGCTAAAGGTAAATGCACCCTTAGTGACTTGCAAGCTGTGTAAGCGTGTACTTTCAAGAGGTAATCCTGACAGGAAGTATTCCTTTGGGAATCATACCATGATGAGGCACCTCAGGGATGTACACAGAAGGACACATGCTCGACGTTTTGGAGGTAACCCTTCAGAAAGTCAACCAAGCACATCCACAGCAGCTCAGCCTGGACCATCATCTGCAGGGCTGACTCCTTCTTCTGCAGGTCAGGTGAGCCCTTCATCTGTGGGGGGAGCATCTCCTTTTGCTGGCCCTCTGGAAATTAACCCTCGATTTCGGAGGGTTGATATTCAATGTGCCTCTTGTCATGATCTAATTTGTCATAGGGAGACCAGTGTTTCCCTAGTGAACCTCAAAATAGATCAGCACACTTGTCACAGAGACTAATTTTCCCATTCTTTCTTTCCTCTCTCCCTGCATGAACACAACGGCTCTTTTAAGAGCCAACCTTATCTTTCATCTTTTTTTTATAGATGTTTTTAAAAACTTTTTTTTTTTTTTTACCGTACGCGTACGGTGCGCGTAATTTTTTTTTTTTTTTTTTTTTAAAACACTAAAAATCAATAATCACATTACAAGGACTTTGAAACACTACAATTATTATTATTGACTTACCATACCCACTCAAAAAAATATTTATTCATTTGTTTTTTTTAAAAAAAATTGCTTTAAAAATGGTTCTAGTTTTCGAAAATTTTCTATATCAATCTGAAAAAAAAGAAAAAAGTATTAATATTTTTTAAACATTTTAAAATACAATAAATCTCTGCCTGTAATTCCTATTTGCACACAGAGTCATGTTTTCACATTAGTCACAAAACGAAATTTCTTTGCCAATTTAAATGCACACTTACTGCTCTTTTTTTTTGGCAAGTGAAAATCACTTTTACAGACTGACACATTATGAATCCACTTTTTAGATTTTTTTAAAAAGCCCATGTCCAAACTGCTTTTTCAGACCACCACCATGTGTATCCTCGGTGACTGCCTACACTCCAGCAAGGGCAACCAGCCTTAGTGATGCTGAATGTATTTGCATTACTGACTGCAACCTCAAACCCTTAAAGTATTCCTTATTTTTACCAGTACACCTTAATTTATCATGAAAAAATAGTCCATATTATTTTACATGTTCCTCACATTTAAATTTCTCCCAAAACAGAAAATAATAAACACAACTTCTACAAAAGGAATTCCAATTCTATTATTCATTTCTTAATTTACCATATACATCCCCTCTCAAACTCATAACTCACCTTTAAAATTAGTTAGTTGTGAAAGAAATGTGGCACTCAAACAGCAGATTATCAGAGCCAGGATCTCTGTTCTCTACACCTCTCTCCTCTCAGCAGAACCAGAAAATGGCAAAGTTTCCCTCTATTTTTCCACACATATACATGTAAGTTTCAAATCTCAGTGCTTCCCCCTTTTTTTCAAATGTAATCACACATTTCTATTGGTTGAAAACCAACCCTTTTCTTAAAGTACCCTTCCCCCAACTTGACTTCTGCCTGCTACCATAGCAACACCTCATGGAACACTGCTGTGTGGAGTTAGGTCAGAAGTTCGCCCAACAATGTTTCAATTCCACAGAGCAAGAGTGCTTGACTTTTCAAACCTTACAGCAAATCCATAGTACTGTTCTTTGGTAACACATTTTTCGGTACCAATACAAAACATGCTTCTATCAATTTACACATACAGCCTAGGTTTTAGTGTAGAATGGTATGAAACAGCCAATCAGTTCTTTTTTAAAAAAAAAAATATATGTATGCCTCCATTTCCAAACTGTTTTTCATTTCTTTTTCCCATTCTACTGAATTACACCTCCTGAGTGCATCCAGATCTCCTTTGAAGATGTTCACAGTGTGGATTGTAGGGCACAGCTATGTCTTCTGGAGTGAAAAGTTTGCAGAGAAAACAGGTATGGTGAGAGACCTTGCTTTGCCAAATGTAGACATTAAATGGATTGGTCAGAGAGGGTTAAAGTGGCACCAATTGATGCCATTGGTGAAATCCTTCATGCAAATCCAACACCCTGACCTCATAATAGTGCACTGTGGTGGCAATGACCTAGGCACTTTGACTGGGGTAGGTCTGGAAATGCTTATGAAGGACACCTTTGCACAACTGTTTTCTCTTTTCCCTAAAACTGCCTTTGTGTTTTCCAACATATGCCAAAGGCAAAAATGGAACTGGTCCAATCATTTCTGTCCGCAAATTGACAAAGCAAGGAAGCACGTCAACAAATCTGTTTCTGCTTTCCTCCGTGACTATGGTATGGGTGCCATTTACCACAACAACTTGCGTTATGACATGCAAGACATTTATAGAGGAGATGGTGTGCACTTCAATGATGAAGGGAACAGAGTCTTCCTCTTGAACCTTAGACTCTGCATCGGTACTTACTTGTAGGTACCACTTAAAAAATCACTTCATAAACACAACGGCTCTTTTTAGAGCCCCCTAATATCTAAACTCTTAAATCTGCATTTCATTTTTTTTATTATTTTTTTTTTCTTCCGTACGCTTACCGTAAGCTTACCGTACGCGTACCCCGTGATTTTTTTTTAAATTAATAAATGTTTTCTTTGTACTTTTCTGTCCTTCTTTGACCCCCTCACAAATGTAAGGGGGTCTGTAACTCTCCTCCTTGCCCCCTTTTCTTGTTTTTCTGAGTGAAACACACAAAATGGCGGCCGCCGCTTCCTGGTTTCGGCCGATTCGAATGTTTACTAAGATCTAACAACCAATCAGAATCGCGCTCGCGCACGCCACGTACGCGTACGGTAAGCTTACGGTAAGCGTACCGTAAGCTGGCTCAGATATATATATTGATTTAAAGGCTATTTTCTCAGAATCTACTGAACAGATTTACACCAAACCTACAAAAGGCACTTCCTTGACCTAGGGACTACCTCTCTGCCAAATTTCTAGTAATTCTGTTCAGCCGTTCGGGCTGTAGCCCTGTCTAAAGGTCCTATGGAAAAATGCATGGGAAAAACGCGTTTTGGGACCCCCCTTTTATCTCAGCCCCCGCTTGACAAATCCCCCCGAGACTTTCAGGGTAGGAGCGGAGCGTAGCGCCCCACCTATTTTGAGAAATTCGCGAAGATTCGTCGACCGGCGCCAAAGTTATTCAAAATAGAATGTTGCGGATTTCCTATGGAAAAGGGGTCCTAACTATAACTACCTACTGGCGACCGTCAGTAGGTAATATATATATATATATATATATATATATTACCTACTGGTTTTTTCAGTGAATATATATATATATATATATATTCACTGAAAAAAACATAGGTTTCACACACGTTATAGTTAGGAATTAGCATTTAAAAAACCTTGCAAATTCACTGAAAAAACCATAGGTTTCACACATGTTATAGTTAGCTGGACATTTTACTGATAAAAAACCAATGAAATTCCCCCGTTATAGTTAGTGCAGGCAACTATAACTCACGCGACCGCAATCCTCTGCTGATGCTAATACTGTATTTAGACACTTATTTGGCCATGTCTTCTTCCATTAAATTTTAGCTATACATATATTACAAATAATTTTTTTTCATAAAGACACATATATCATCAGCAGAGGATTGCGGTCGCGTGAGTTATAGTTGCCTGCACTAACTATAACGGGGGAATTTCATTGGTTTTTTATCAGTAAAATGTCCAGCTAACTATAACATGTGTGAAACCTATAGTTTTTTCAGTGAAATTGCAAGGTTTTTTAAATGCTAATTCCTAACTATAACGTGTGTGAAACCTATGGTTTTTTCAGTGAATTTGTACGGTTTTTTAAATGCTAAGTTACTTTACGCCATTCGTGGCGTGCGCGCCCACTTAACGCAGTTCGTTCCGTGCGCGCACTGTGCGCTTCGAGCACCCTGCGCGCACAGTGAGCACGCGGTGGGCTTCGCGCACCGCGCGCCCACTTTACGCAGTTAGTGCCGTGGATGGGCCATGTACGCACGATGCGCTTCGCGCACCGTGCGCACATGGAGGACATATTATGTGCTTCGTTGTGAAAGGTAAGCTTTTAAATTTTCAACACTATTGATGAATATGCCATGCACAAATGGTGCCCTTTGAGCACCATTTGCACACGGGGTGGGGAGAGTGTGGTTAATTTTTTTTTTTTTTTTTTTTTTTACCGTACGCGTACGGTAAGCGTAATCGGCGATTTTTCATAAAAAAATAAAAATGAATTTTTGACCTTGGGGGAAGTTTGGGGACCCATTAATCATGGCTAGGTGGTTGGGAGCTGTCTAAACAGTCCCATTACATGTTTTTTGCCTTTATTATTCTTCCTCCCTTAAGAGTGCGAGAGAGAAAATGGCGGCCGCCGCTTCCTGGTTTCGAATGATTCGAATGTTTACTAAGATCTAACAACCAATCAGAATCGCGGTCGCGCACGTCACCGTACGCGTACGGTAAGCTTACCGTAAGCACACCATAAGCTGGCTCAGATATATATATTGATTTAAATGCTATTTTCTCAGGAACTACTGAACAGATTTACACCAGACCTACAAAAGGCACTTCCTTGACCTGAGGACTACCTCTCTGCCAAATTTCAAGTAACTCTGTTCAGCCGTTCGGGCTGTAGCTGTGTCTAAAGGTCCTATGGAAAAATGCATGGGAAAAACGCGTTTTGGCACCCCCCTTTTATCTCAGCCCCCGCTTGACGAATCCCCCCGAGACTTTCAGGGTAGGAGCGGAGCGTAGCGCCCCACCTATTTTGAAAATTTCGCGAGGATTCGTCAACCGGCGCCAAAGTTATTCCAAATAGAACGTTGCAGATTTCCTATGGAAACAGGGTCCTAACTATAACTACCTACTGGCGACCGCCAGTAGGTAATATTACCTACTGGCGGTCGCCAGTAGGTAGTTATAGTTAGGACCTATTTTCCATAGGAAATCCGCAACATTCTATTTGGAATAACGTTGGCGCCGATTGACGAATCTTCGCAAAAATTTCCAAACTTTTGGCCAGCTCCGGTCCGCTCCTATCCTGAAATTTTCATGGTGATTCGTCAAGCGGAGGCCGAGAAAAAGCAGGGGGTCCCAAAACGCATTTTCCCCATGCATTTTCCCATAGGACCTGTTGACGCAGCTACAGCCCGAACTGCTGAACGAATTACACCAAATTTGGCAAAGAGTTAGTCCTCAGTTCAGACTCGTGCCTTTTGCATAAATGGTGTAAATCCGTTCAGTAGTTCCTGAGAAAATTAGAGTTAAAAAGATAGATATATCTGGGCGGAGCCTAACCCCACATCTCATCGTGAGATCTGATTGGCTGTCAGTACTTCATCCAAGAAGTGTTGGAAGCCATCTTGGGACCAATGTACATGATAGCACCTCATTGAAAAGCATTGCAGTTAATAGAAGGTTCTAAGACTTTAGTTACATTATAAATCATTTGTTGATGGTACCATACTCATTTTAGGAATTGTGGTGTGTTCTAAGGTGATTTTACCATGTGAAATAGCCTTTTGCTGTGATATCATGAATCATGTTTGAGAGAGAACTATTTTCTCATGCTTTTCCCACAGAGGTTTGGAAGGTGATCTATACGCTAAACTGAGAGCATATTTTCTGTAAATTCACATTATCTTTCTCAGTCATGTGAGAATGAAGTCTGACATTCTCAGTAAAACATGTACATCCAACAAGGGCAGAGACTGTCAGTTGATTCCTTTGTGTTCTACTGCAGCTTCCCAGAGTGTTCTAAAGAACAACTAGAGCGCTAACAGTCTTACTTATGACAAAAGTATGGCACACCTGAAGCCATCTTGATTGGAATAAAGTGGTAACACTTAAAACATTTAATTTACAAAGGAACACAATGAGGGGTTCATTTTGCCATAGAAATTATGATTAGTGCTGCAGAAAGAAAAATTAGGGCACATTTTGACTTCTCAAATCCTCTTCTATTTCATAAAAAAATTCTGACATGCAGACTGAAACATGCACTTTGAATACCAGCAGCAGACTTCCCTGGTGAGCAGTAGCTTTACTACAGTGAGCTAATGAGAAACTAGAGTGCTAACATTCAGCATTTATGGCAAATGTGTGACACATCTGAACGCCTTCTTGATGGAACCAAAGTAAAAAACTGAAAGTATTTCCTACTGAGGAGACTGCAGTAAATGAGGAAATCAGGAAACTTTATAACAAATAAATCTCCCAAGATGGCCACCGGAGACAAAAGAGCCCAAATGTAGCCCAAATATCACCCAGATGTAGCCCAAGTACAGCCCAATGACAGAATGTCCCAGAGTGTTCTTAAGAACAACTAGAGCGCTTACTGTCTTACTTATGACAAAAGTATGGCATACCTGAAGTCTTCTTGATTGGAATAAACTGGTAACACTTAAAACATTTAAGTTTTATATAGTGCAGACATGTCAGGTATTGGAGTGCTTTATATGAGCATTGGTTACATCACACAAGATCAAATTCATTTTGGTTGTAGACATGGGGAGATTAAGTGATTTGACCAGAATCACAGAATGTTGAGCTGAAGCAGAAACTCCAACCTGGTTCCCCAGTTGCACAGTCTACAGCTCTGGAAGTAACACCACATCCTCTCCCCTAGGTGCAACATTTAATCAAGTGGTCAACTGGATAAAAAAAATAAAGATTACAAATAATTTAAAAGTTCTTTGTCGCTATTTGAAAACTCAGAAAATATGTCCTCATTTTAGTTTTTTAGAGCACTAACCATAATTCTGATGCAAATAAGACCCTCTCATATATGTAATTTCTAAAGGAAATACTCTAGGTATTACAGTTTTGATTACATCAAGATGACGTCAGGCGTTCCACACTTTTGTAATAAATATAGAATGTTAGCAATCTAGTTGTTCATTGGGATACTGTTGAGAGGCAGAGGCCAGGGGCACGGACTCTGAAAATTGAAGGCAGGTAGGAGAGTGCAGAGGCAACAATTTGACCACACTGGGCAGGCAGGAAGGGCAGTGGCAGCACAACAGACTATGGAGGGCAGTGGCAAGGGGGGCAGGGGCAACAAACCAACAATACAGGACTGGCAAGAGAGGCTGTGGCAATATAATAGACCATTGTGGGCAGAAGGAAGAGGCAGTGGTAGTACAACGATACATGCCAACAGACCCATTTCAGCCAGGAAACGTCCAATGTTTTTAAGCTCAAATGGGCTTTATTTGATCTGTCTCCTGTCTACAATCTCCTCTTTTTCAATGTAACTCAAAGGGGAAAATCAATACTCCAGTTTTTTTTCAAAATCTCTCTCTTACCAAGTTCAAAATGTTCGCAAGTATGGTACATTGGATCATGGTAGGCAGGAGGAATTTGGGTAGGGACATTGACTCGGATAACAGAGGACAGGAGGGACATGGAGAGGTGCACCAAACTGACCATACAGGGCAGGCATCAGGGTTTGCAGCAGCACAATACACCACACAGGGCATGTGGTACGGGAGTGCAGTACAACAATCCATAGAAAGCAATAGGGAGGGGACAGGACCATGCACATGGGCAACAGAGAACAGAGGGGAAAGACGCAATGGTAGCTAGCTGACCATAATGGACAGACAGGAGAGAAAGCTGCAGCATAACAGACCATAAAGGGCAGGAGGGACGGATCAGGGGCATTACAATGGAACAGACAAGCCAGGAGGGAGGGAATAGGGGTCTGCACATGGAAACAGAGTGCTGGGGGCAAGGGGGCAGGGCAGGAACAGCAGGATGACCATGGAGGTCAGGCAGAATGGGCACTAGAAACAAGACACACCATGGAGAGCAACAGTGAGACTATGATGGCATACACATAGACCATGGAGGGAAGGTGGGAGGGGTCAGGGACAGCTAGCTGACCACACAGGGAAGGTGGGAGGGGCCATGGCAGCACAGAAGACCATGCATAGCAAGCGGGAGGGTTAGTGGCAGCACAATGGCTATTATGGGCAAGAAGAAGGGTGCATGGCATGCACAAAGACCATGGAGGATAGAAGGGAGGTTCAGGACCTGGGAACAGACAAGAGAGTTCAGGGGAAGGGGCCTCACAACAGACCACGCGGGGCAGGCAGGAGGAGCAGTTGCAGCACAACAGACCAGGGAGGGCAGAAGGGTGTGGCAGTAAAATGGACCATGGAGGACAGGAGGATGGGGATAGGGGCATGGCATGTGGACAGGCAGGGTGGAGGTGGCAGGGACAGGTTACAGTCATCTGACAATGCTAGGCAGGAGGGAGGGGAGTGGCAGCTCAACAGAACACTCAGAGTAGATAGGAGTGGCAGGTTCATGGAACATGGTGGGCAAAAAGGATGGAGCAGGGGCATGCACAAAGACATCGGAGGGCAGGGGGAAGGAGAATAGGGGCAGCAAGCTAAGCACAGAGGCTAAGCAGGAGGCCAATGATGGGCCATAGACTTGGGCAATGGAGGGCAGGAGGAGTGGACTGGTACATCATGCTAAATGGAGGGCAGTGGCATCACACCAGACCATGCATGGCAGGAGGGAGGAGGCTAGTCCATGGATTTAGACAACAGAGAATAGGGAGGAGGTGGATGGGGCAGCAAGCTAACTGTTCAGAGAAGGTGGGTATTAGGAACTTTATTGTTTTTAAAATGTGTGTCTGTGCGAACTACTTAAAATATGAACAACTATGCAGCATAATCTCACTTTTATTCAGGAAGAAGAGGACGTTTGTGACTGTTACTCCGGGCTCACTTGGCAGAAACACCCCATGACCCTCCACCCCCCATCGCAAAATGTAATGCCCGTGAAAAGGGTAGGTGGACGCAGTGTTATATAGAACATAGTCCTGTGAGCACGATTGAAAATGAAAACTAGATATAGTATATGGTATAAACTATGCACCAAAAAGTGTGATATAAGATGAACTGGGGCATGAAATATAATATGCAGTACATTGTGCGCAATGACAGATTCATTGGAGAGCGCGAGATAGCACAGGCACTAGCGCGTGCTATGCGCTATGCTCCTTGGAATGTAATATGCACAGGGCAGTGTTGTGTAACCTAACTAGTCTCTAAAGTTGTAATATAAAATATGTGCTGGGGAGTGTAACGTTGCATATGCACTGTGACAAAGATATGGATCCCAGATTGTAATATGTATGGCATAGCGCTGTGCGTTATAACATAGGCATTGAGGAATCCACGTTAGATGGGGCAATATAGCCCGTGCGAAGGCAAGTGTGGCATGACATATTCACGGGGTGGTGTTACAGTGCACATGGGCTAGAGAGTGTCATAGTATACGCACTAGCTGGTGGAATACAACACAGAGGTGTGTGGCACTCGGCGGGCACTGGTGGGTGTAACACAGCATTGGGCTCAGCCAGGAGCACGCTGTGACTCTCAAGTGAGGTTCGTCTCCTTTCCAGAGAGTAAAATAAAAAGTATTACACATCCGGCGGTGGATGTGTGTTTTATTAACCGTGAGGGGGGTTTCTTGCATAGCTTGGTAAAATTTTTGTCGAATCCCCTTTGAATGGCTTGGTGTGCGTGTGTATTAAATGTGCCCGTCAATAGCTACCCATGTTTGTATAAATAAACGACAAGGGTGTCTACTTGGAGAGTACCCGCCGGTGGGGGCGCTGGGATTAGGCACTGTAGGGCGTCAGACACGTCAGAGCTTCACTAGCGGTGTAAATACATTCCACGTGGATACATTGTATGCATAGTCGCCTTTTAATGAATATCACGCAAATCGTCATGGTGATAGGTACATACGGTTTGTCCAGCATGTCCTAGGTGTTTCTATAAATATAATTTTTTTTAAAAATAATTTAAAATAAAAATGGCCCCGGGGGATGGGGTCCCCGGGGCCATAAGTGGCCTGAGGAGGGGCGCAATGCAGCACCCCTCCTAAAGAATTTTTTTTAAAAAGGCCATGACCTGGGGGTTGGGGTCCCCGGGGCCGATTAAGGCCTTGGGAGGGCCAAATTCTTATTTTTCAACAAAAAAATTAGGGTGCAGGCCCTGGGGGATGGGGTCCCCAGGGCCAATAAATTAGAAAAAGAAGGGGGGCCACACAGCCATCCGTCTTAAAAAAGTAAAATAAATAAAAGACCGGCATCGCGCCGGAGGCCACGCCCCCTCCTTGCAGCACTCTGCAAACGCGCCCCCTGGCCAGTTGTAAGTTGGGGAATTAATTCCCCTTCAATACTGAGGGTCCCTAAGGGCCAACTAGCCCAACAGGTATCTCCAGTATGCGCCAGGGAGCTGCATTGCAGACAGGTATTCTGAGGCCACGCCCCTTTTTACACCTCTATGCAACGCAGCTCTGTGGCGCTTACTGGAGGTACCTAGTGGGCTAGTTTGACCCTAGGGACCCTCAGGATTCAAATGAACTTAATCTCCCAACTAACAACGGCCACAGGGCGTGTTTACACAGTGGTGAAGGGAGGGGACGGGGCCTGAGTTATCGTGTGCAAACACGCCCTGTTGCGCGTTTTAAGTTGGGGAAATAATTCCCTTTCAATCCTGAGGGACCCTGGGGGCCAACTAGCACACCAGGTGCTTCCAGTAAGCGCCACCGCTCTGCGTTGCAGAGAGGTGGTGCAGGCCGTGCCCCTTTTTACAACTCTCTGCAATGGCGCTTACTGGAAGTACCTAGTGGGCTATTTTGCCCCTAGGGACCCTCAGGATTGAAGGGGACTTAATCTCCCAACTTAAAAAACGGCCACAGGGTGTGTTTACACAGTGGGGAAGGGAGGGGACGGGGCCTGAGGTGACGTGTGCAAACACGCCCTATGGCGCGTTTTAAGTTGGGGGAATAATTCTACTTCAATCCTGAGGGCCTCTGGGGGCTAATTAGCCCACCAGGTGCTTCCAGTAAGCGCCACTGAGCTGCGTTGCAGAGAGGTGGTCCAGGCTGTGCCACTTTTTACACCTCTCTGCAATGCCGCTCTGTGGCGCTTACTGGAGGTACCTAGTGGGCTAGTTTGACCCTAGGGACCCTCAGGATTCAAATGAACTTAATCTCCCAACTAAAAACGGCCACAGAGCGTGTTTACACAGTGGTGAAGGGAGGGTACGGGGCCTGAGTTAACATGTGCAAACACGCCCTGTGGCGCGTTTTAAGTTGGGGAAATAATTTCCCTTCAATCCTGAGGGACCCTGGGGGTCAACCAGCCCACCAGGTGCTTCCAGTAAGTGCCACTGCTCTGCGTTGCAGAGAGGTGGTACAGGCCGTGCCCCTTTTTACAACTCTCTGCAACACAGCTCTGTGGCGCTTACTGGAGGTACCTAGTGGTCTAGTTGGACCCTAGGGACCCTCAGGATTCAAGGGGACTTAATCTCCCAACTTAAAACGGCCACAGGGCGTGTTTACACAGTGGGGAAGGGAGAGGACGGGGCCTGAGGTGACGTGTGCAAACACGCCCTGTGGCGCGTTTTAAGAGGTAGTTTTAATACCCTGCCCTAGTATGTACTAGGGGCTTACAGAGGAGGTCATGCTAATCACAGGGGCACCCCAACGCATTGTGTTCCCTAGTGTATGTAGGTGTTTTCACTGTATTCTGAGTGTCTTTTAACATAGCACTGGGTCTAGGACTGGTTAGACAGAGTCAGTTGCCACCAGTATCCGTCTGAAAAAGTTGAGGGTACAGGATGATTTTGCAACAAGGCTTCTTTCTGCTCTTCTGTTTGTTCTTTCTGCATGTTATCCTTCTTCCTGCACCTTTCTTCGTCTTTGAGGACTTCTGTTGCTTCTTTCTGCATTTCTTTTTTTTCTTTCTGTGCGTTTTTTCTTCTTTCTTCACATGTCCTACCTCTGTAGGCATAGTTAGAAATTAGTATTTAAAAAACCTTAGAAATTCACTGAAAAAAACATAGGTTTCAGGGGTGTTATATTTAGCTGGACTTTTCACTCGTACAAAACCTTTGAAATTCCCCCATTATAGTTAGTTCAGCTAACTATAACTTGCGCGCCTGCAATGCACTGCTGATGACGTCACATATTACATCACTCATGACATGGTCAGTGACATCACTCATGACATCACTGATGACATCATCCTTGTGATAGAGTGGCAGACCTCCTCTCCCCCGAATATAACCTTTCATACACACATTCAAAAATAGAAACTAAAGTTTTCAAAACAATGGACATACCAATACCAGTTACAATAACCTATTCAGTAATTCTAAGATCCACATACACATCCACTTATTCACCAACAGTCCTATACAGTCACTCATACATGTACTCACTCATCATATGTACTCATACACCTATACATCCTGTTACACAATGCCACTCATCCATAGAGTTACTCATACACATAGTCACTCATGCTAATAAAGAATCAAACATCTGTTTACTTGCATATACAGTTATACACACACCACCACACTTACGTCTACAGAACCTTACACATACTTAGTCTTTTAAACAATCACTTATAGAAACACATACTTATTCATACAGAAACTCTTCCAATATCTCACTCTCACATTTACTCACTTATATACACCAGTAGTCACATATACTAGTATAAAACATATGTAGCTACTCATAAAGACACTATTGAGACAGTCATTCACTCACTAACACACCCATGCACACACTCATCCACCCATACAGTCCTGCACAAATGCTGTCTTCAACACATACAAACAGTGAGTCACTCATTCATGCACCTATGAACTACGTAATACCCCCCACCGAACCATACAGACACTCAGACACTCATACTGATACTCAAAAAAATAACTAATAACCTATATAGACACTCATGTAGCTACTAACCAACCCATGCAGCCACTTATACACAAAGTGAGAGACTGATACAGATATTTACATATTTAAACATTACTCACTAAGCCATGTATTCACTAAGATACACTTAATCAGTCAGTTATACAATCAATTTTTCAAAAACAAATCATCCATTTAGACAGGAGACGAACCTCACTTGAGAGTCACAGCGTGCTCCTGGCTGAGCCCAATGCTGTGTTACACCCACCAGTGCCCGCCGAGTGCATCACACCTCTGTGTTGTATTCCACCAGCTAGTGCATATGCTAAGACACTCTCTAGCCCATGTGCACTGTAACACCACCCCGTGAATATGTCATGCCACACTTGCCTTCGCACGGGTTATATTGCCCCATTTCACGTGCCTTCCTCGATGCCTATGATATAACGCACAGCGCTATGCCATACATAATACAATCTGGGATCCATATCTTTGTCACAGTGCATATGCAACGTTACACTACCCAGCACATATTTTATATTACAACTTTAGAGACTAGTTAGGTTACACAACACAGCCCTGTGCATATTACACTCCAAGGCGCATATCGCATAGCACGTGCTAGTGCCTGTGCTATCTCGCGCTCTCCAATGAATCTGTCATTGCTCACAATGTATTGCATATTATATTTCACGCCCCGGTTCATCTTATATCACACTTTTTGGTGCATAGTTTATACCATATACTTAGGGCTCCCGGTTTTCCGTATTTATGGATTTATACATATAAATACAGACGGAAATCGATATTTCCTGTGTCTATATTTATATTTATAAATGGTAAAATACGAGTAAATGTTGCCGCGCTGCCGTGCCGTTTCTTTGCCACGCCCCCTGCTTCCAGGAAATGCCTTCCAGTCCCTTTCGATCTTCCAATCAGGGTCCTTTTGGTGCCCTCGTGTGGGCCTATGGGCTCAGGATCTTGCAGTGATGACCGGCCTCTTCAGCCAATCCTGGTCTGGTGTAAGCGTCACTGTGTAGGCGTGCCATTCCTACTCGCCAGGTAAAGTGTATTGCGACGACGATGGCGGAATGGTAGTGTTTTTTCTCTGCTTCATTTGTTCTGTTTTCCATGAGCTTGTTTTGTCCCCTCACCCACCTTTCTTTTTCTTGTTTCTATTTATTTTCTCCCGTCGCTCCATTTTCCATTCTTCTCTTTCCCCGTTAATCGCTTTCTTTTTCTTCCTCTCGGCGGCTCCTTGAGTTACTCACTCTTCCTTGTCGTGTCCCTCCCCCCCTTCTCTTTTTAGCGCTCTTTCACCCTCACCCTGAGGGCAGCCCTGCCTTCCTCTGCTTGCTTGCTTGCAGTGCGTACTGTCAGTGATCTCTCCACGCCCCTCTTCAACTGGCCCCCCTTCTGGACTCAGTCCTTGCCCGACAAATAAAGCGCACGCATCCGCTAGAAGTGCTGGGAGGGAGAGGCAGAGTGGACTCGCTATCCGAGGCAGTGCAGGGTCAGAGAGGACTCATCCATCGGGCAGTGCTACGCAGAGTGAGGCACTGTCGAGAATTTCTCATTCATCTCATATTAGTGAGATGCTCTTGTCATTTCTATAAAATGGTTGTAAAGTAGTACAGTACTCTCGTGGAGATACTGTCAGTCTGTGCCATCGCCTATGGAAGTCTGCAGGGAGTTTGTAACACTTTGCCTCATGTAGGTAAATAAATATTACCGATTCTTAAATACCGAGCCGTACCGAATCGGTATTTAAGAATCGTTAAGTTATATGTAGGTAAAAATTTGGTAACAATTACCGAATCGGTAACATTCGGTAATCAATAATCGGAATTCACCGAATCGGTAAATACCGAGGTGGTATTTACCGAATCGGTAAATACCGCGGTGGTATTTACCGGTTCGGTAAATACCGAATCGGTATTTACCGAATCGGGGAAAAAAATCACATGACTTGATGAAATAGCCAATCCTGTGCAACCACACCCCACCCAACCAGGAAGTGGCCACACCCAGGCAGGTGCACACAATTAACAGACCCTGGAGAGGCTTGGAGTGCAGAGGAGAGGCAGGGAGCCAGTGCCTGTTTGTGCAGCAAAAACACATCATGTCCAGCCAGAGGACACAGAGAGATGGAGGGGAAAGGAGGAGGAAGCTGAAATTCAGCCCCAAGGAACTCCAGGTGCTGGTGGAGGAGGTGGTGAAGCAGCACCAGAAGCTGTTTGGGAGGCAGTCCCTGCAAGTGCCTGAGGCTGAAAAGCGCAATATTTGGCTGGCCATCCAGGCGCAGGTCAATGCTGTGGGAGTGACCCACAGGGACATTGAGGTCCTCAAAAAGCGCTGGTATGACCTGAGGATTGTAACCAAGAGGAAGATGGGGGAAATCCAGAAGGAGGCCAGCCAGACTGGAGGTGGAACCAACAGGGCACCTGCCCTCACCGAACTGGAGGAGCTGGTGGGGGCCACAATCGAGAATGAGAGCGTCGTGGGTCTTGGGGATGCTGACACATCTGTGCCAGAGCCGCCACCCAACAAGGTAAGACGAATGCACAGCAATGTAGCCCCCCCTACCCCTATCCCACATCCCCCATTGTGTAATGAGTATCCCACTCCAGTCCATGTGTTAGTGCAGACAGGCAATGCATTCTGGGAGATGTAGTCCGGGAAACCCCAACCATGAAGTAAATAGCACAGGACAACAAGGCATGTTACACATATTAGGCACAAGGAGGCAGAGGACAAATGTAGAGTGTAACATGATTTATTGTGATGCTTGCAATGCAGCCCTTCGGGGACACTGAGCCGATGTTGCATTTCTGTCCACAGATGTGACATCACGCAGGACAGGACATGCTGCAGGAGAGAGGGCACACCGGCCACACAGATCAGCTCTGGCCAGCACAAGTTCAGCCCAGGGAGCAGGGCCACAGGCAGCCGCACCACTAACACAGGCAGCCTCGCCTCAACCAGAGCCAGCCTCACCTCAACCAGAGCCAGCATCACCTCAACCGGAGCCAGCATCACCTCACCGAGAGCCAGCATCGCCACTCATGTTTGAGTCACCGGCCACATCACCGCCTGCAGGTGTGAGAATGAGGAGGCGTCCTGCCGCCAGGCTGCGAGCCTTAGACACCTCGTCTGACGACAGCAGGGGCCCTGAGCAAATTACTATGCCCCAGGATGGGAGCCATGCCACTGTGCCCTACACCTCACAGGCAGCACAGACGGGTGCAAGAGGGCGCCGCAGGTCGCGTGTCCAGAGTCCACCAGCAAGCATTGACAGCCATGGTGTCTTCTCGGGGCTCGAGGGCCAAATGTTAAAACAACAGCGCCTGCAAACAAAGGCAGTCATGTCAGTCCAGAGGCATATGCGGTTCATGAAATCTACATTTGTCAACATGGACAATAACATCAGCGCAATGGCAGCGGGCATTCGGGACATGTCCCAGTCAATCCAGCAGTTGTGCAGCAAATTAGATGCTGACATAGATGCACGGCGCCGGGAACGGCAGAGGAGGGACACTACCACCAGGGCACTCAACCGTCTGGCAACTGCCACTTCTCTACTCTGCCGGCGCTCTGTGTCGATGCAGGAGGGCCTGACACACTGCTGCAGCGACGTGTCTCGGGGGATGGTGCAGGTGACAAGTGCACTAGAGGTGCTATTAACACCCCCCGTCCCAGAAGCACGCAGGAGCAGCAGGCGGCTTGGGGTTGGCTGTAGTGAGGATGCTCAAGCCGTGCCATCCCACACTGCAGCGCGTATGCGCAAACATTGATGCAGCCCTGCGTAGCCAATTCCCAATGGGTGACGTAACCCTGGACTTACTCCTTGTATATATGCTATGTTGCCAGATTGGCTTGATCTTGTGTTCATGGCGTAGTGCCGCATTAAAACTACGTCATGACATACCACAACTGGCTGTGTCCCCTTACTTACTCAGAAATAGTTGCATGTGATCTCTGCCCGTCTCTCTCTCCCATCTATTGCAGTTGGCACTCCAGCTGCGTTGCCCTCTGGCTGGCCTGACTCTTCCTCGTTGTCCTCAAAATCTGTTAGTTCCACATCTGTACCTCTCTTCGTGGCAAGGTTGTGCAGCATTGCACAAGTGGCAATGATCTTGCAGCAGTTGATCGGTGTGTACTGGCGTGCGCCTCCGCTCTTGTGGAGGCAGCGGAACCTGCTTTTCAGTAGTCCAAACGTGCGCTCCACCACATTGCGTGTAGATTTATGTGCCACGTTGTATCGTCTCTCACTCTGGGTTGATGGGTGTAGGTAGGGAGTGAGGATGAATGACCGGCAGGCATATGCACTGTCGCCTAGGTGAGTAAAAGGGAACCATCAGTCACATGCCTCTATACACTATGATTTGCAGGTTTCATGGGGCGTCACTGTTACTTACCTAGCAGGTATCCCTCTCCAAATTCTCCGGCAATCAGTCGTGTGTAGATCCCACTGTTCTGGAAGATGTAAGAGTCGTGGGTGCTCCCAGGAAACTTCGCTACAATATCAGTGATGATGTTCCCTGCATCACAGATCACCTGCACATTGATGGAGTGGGTGGACTTTCTGTTCCTGTAGATGTGCTCTGTGTCAGCTGGTGGGCAGATTGGGATGTGTGTGCCATCAATACAGCCAATGACATGGGGGAACTGTGCCATGTGATAAAAGTCAGTTTTAGTTTTCTGCAGTTCAGCCTGTGTGTTTGGGAAGCTGATGTAGTGGTGCATTCTCTGCATCATGGCATCCAGGAACTTCTTGAAGAAACGGGACAGGCAACTCTGGGATACACCACCCACCGCAGCTATCACCACCTGATAACTGCCGGATGCCAGTAGATGTAGGCTGCAGAGCACCTGCACATGTGGTGGTATGGCATGCGCCCTTCTTGTTGGCTGGTCCAGGAGTGGGTGCAGGTCCCTTATCAGGTCCATGATGGTTTGGGGGTGTAGCCTGTACCTTTCATGTATCTCTGCATCAGTCAGTTGGAAGAGTGTGATGCGCTGTCTGTAGATGCGTTCCTCCCGTCTCCATACCCTCAGACCTGCTGCCTGTAGACGTAGGCGCCTTGCAATGACATACAGAGCGGCCATGTTGTCCACGCTGTTGCATTTTGGGATTGCTTATATGGTCTGTTGATGGTTACCACCTGCTTTCACTCAGTGTTAATTACCGACTCTTAATTACCGATTTTCATGGATTTCTTCATTACCGATTTTACCTACATGTAATTTTCAGTTTTACCACTTCATATTTACCACTTCATATTTACCGATTCATATTTACCACTTCATATTTACCGATTCGGTAAATATGTATTCGGTAATTATGAATCGGTATTTTCGAATTCGGTAATTATGAATCGGTATTTACCGCTTCATATTTACCGAAAACTGGTTTTTGGCCTCCTACATCTCACTTGTCTAAATACCGGTCGGTAACGGCATATTTACCGAATTTCGGCCGTTACCGACCGGTATTATGCTACCTACATGAGGCCCTTAGAGAGTTCTGGTGACTTTCAGTTTCTCTGAGATAAAGAAAGAAAGGTCTTTCGAAGAATCGTGCAGTATCGTTGCTCACATGAAACAAGGAGAGGTTTTGACAATGGGAAGGGTAGGGGAAGATGAATGGGGTGGTTAACGGGGGAGGAGGGGTGCATACCGGGATGATTTGAAACTGGCACAATGAAGCGGCCAGTGTTGGTTGCTTAACAGCGCTTTTTAGGTCCAGATAGCAGACACGGGGGAGGGGGTTGGCATTAAGAGTACAACAGACGGAAATGAGACCGTGGGAAGGAGGGAAAAAGCAAGATAGGAGAAGAGGGGAGGAGAGAACCCATGAGGGATAAGGAAGAAATGGAGAGAGAGATTGGAAGTGTATCAAAGAAAGCTAAATTTGGATAAAAACATTGGGGTGTGGCATAGGACTGCTGAATGTATTGTGTTGACCAATAACAACCGGGCGCAGGTGTGCCTTGTCAATGTAAATAAATGTGAAAAAATACTAGCTGTAGCGTCGCGTTTTGCTTGTGGCAAAAATAAATATGGATAAATACAGAAAAAAAGCCCAAAAAATAAATATGGATAAATACAGACGGAAATGGCAAAAAAATAAATACCATAAAACCGGGAGCCCTACATATACTATATCTAGTTTTCATTTTCAATCGTGCTCTCAGGACTATGTTCTATATAACACTGCGTCCACATACCCTTTTCACGGGCATTACATTTTGCGATGGGGGGTGGAGGGTCAGGGGGTGTTTCTGCCAAGTGAGCCCGGAGTCACAGTCACAAACGTCCTCTTCTTCCTGAATTAAAGTGAGATTATGCTGCATACTTGTTCATATTTTAAGTAGTTCGCACAGACACACATTTTAAAAACATTAAAGTTCCTAATAACCACCTTCTCTGAACAGTTAGCTTACTTCCCCATCCACCTCCTCCCTATCCTCTGTTGTCTGAATCCATGGACTAGCCTCCTCCCTCCTGCCATGCATGGTCTGATGTGCTGCCACTGCCCTCCATTTAGCATGATGTACCAGTCCACTCCTCCTGCCCTCCATTGCCCAATTCTGTGGCCCATCATTGACCTCCTGCTTAGCCTCTGTGCTTAGCTTGCAGCACCTATTCTCCTTCCCCCTGCCCTCTGATGTCTTTGTGCACGCCTCTGCTCCATCCTTTTTTGCCCACCATGTTCCATGGACCTGCCACTCCTATCTACTCTGAGTGTTCTGTTGAGCTGCCACTCCCCTCCCACCTGCCTAGCATTGTCAGATGACTGTAACCTGTCCCTGCCACCTCCACCCTGCCTGTCCACATGCCATGCCCCTATCCCCTTCCTCCTGACCTCCATGGTCCATTTTACTGCCACACCCTTCTGCCCTCCCTGGTCTGTTGTGCTGCAACTGCTCCTCTTGCCTGCCCTGTGTGGTCTGTTGTGAGGCCCCTTCCCCTGAACTCTCTTGTCTGTGCCCAGGTCCTGACCCTCCCTTCTATTCTCCATGGTCCTTTGTGCATGCCCCTGCACCTTCCTTCTTCCCCATCATAGCCATTGTGCTGCCACTAACCCTCCTGCTTGCCATGCATGGTCTTCTGTGCTGCCATGGCCCTTCCCACCTTCCCTGTGTGGTCAGCTAGCTACCCCTGACCCCCTCCCACCTTCCCTTCATGGTCTGTGTGTATGCCATCATAGTCTCAATGTTTCTCTCCATGGTGTGTCTTTTTTCTAATGCCCAACCTGCCTGACCTCCATGGTCATCTTGCTGCTCCTGCCCTGCCCCCTTGCCCGCAGCCCTCTGTTTCCATGTGCAGACCCCTATTCCCTCCCTCCTGGCTTGTCTGTTCCATTGTAATGCCCCTGATCCGTCCCTCCTACCCCTTATGGTCTGTTATGCTGCAGCTTTCTCTCCTGTCTGTCCATTATGGTCAGCTAGCTACCATTGCCTCTTTCCCCTCTGTTCTCTGTCCATGTGCATGGTCCTGTCCCCTCACTTTTGCTTTCTATGGATTGTTGTGCTGCACTCCCATCCCGCATGCACTGTGTGGTGTATTGTGCTGCTGCAAACCCTGATGCCTGCCCTGTAGGGTCAGTTTGGTGCACCTCTCCATGTCCCTCCTGTCCTCTGTTATCCGAGTCAATGTCCCTACCCAAATTCCTCCTGCCTACCATGATCCAATGTACCATACTTGCGAACATTTTAAACTTGGTAAGAGAGAGATTTTGAAAAAAAACTGGAGTATTGATTTTCCCCTTTGAGTTACATTGAAAAAGAGGAGATTGTAGACAGGAGACAGATCAAATAATGCCCATTGGACGTTTCCTGGCTGAAACAGGTCTGTTGGCATGTATGGTTGTACAACCACTGCCTCTTCCCTCTGCCCACAATGGTCTATTATATTGCCACAGCCTCTCTTGCCAGTCCTGTATTGTTGGTTTGTTGCCCCTGCCCCCCTTTCCACTGCCCTCCATAGTGCTGCCACTGCACTTCCTGCCTGCCCAGTGTTGTCAAATTGTTGCATCTGCACTCTCCTACCTGCCTTCAATTTTCAGAGTCCGTGCCCCTGGGTTCTGCCTCTCAACAGTATCCCAATGAACCACTAGATTGCTAACATTCTATATTTATTACATAAGTGTGGAACGCCTGATGTCATCTTGATGTAATCAAAACTGTAATACCTAGAGTATTTCCTTTAGAAATTACATATATGAGAGGGTCTTATTTGCATCAAAATTATGGTTAGTGCTCTAAAAAACTAAAATGAGGACATATTTTCTGAGTTTTCAAATAGCGACAAAGAACTTTTAAATGATTTGTAATCTTTATGTTTTTTTATCCAGTTGACCACTTGATTAAATGTTGCACCTAGGGGAGAGGATGTGGTGTTACTTCCAGAGCTGCAGACTTTGCAACTGGGGAACCAGGTTGGAGTTTCTGCTTCAGCTCAACATTCTGTGATTCTGGTCAAATCACTTAATCTCCCCATGTCTACAACCAAAATGAATTTGATCTTGTGTGATGTAACCAATGCTCATGTAAAGCACTCCAATACCTGACAAGTCTGCACTATATAAAACTGCAAATACACAAAAAATAAGTGTTTTGCACACTTCTGTCATTGGGCTACATGTGGGCTACATCTGGGTGATATTTGTGCTGCAGTTGGGCTCTTTTGTCTCTGGTGGCCATCTTGGGAGATTTATTTGTTATGAAGTTTCCTAATTTCCTCATTTACTGCAGTCTCCTCAGTAGGAAATGCTTTCAGTTTTTTACTTTGATTCCATCAAGAAGGTATTCAGATATGTCACACATTTGCCATAAACTCTGAATGTTAGCACTCTAGTTGCTCATTAGATCACTGTAGTAAAGCTACTGCTCACCACGGAAGTCTGCTGCTGGTATTAAAAGTGCATGTTTCAGTCTGCATATTAGAATTTTTTAATGAAATAGAAGAGGATTTGAGAAGTCAAAATGTGCCCTAATTTTTCTTTCTTCAGCACTAATCATAATTTCTATGGCAAAATGAACCCCCTCATTGTGTTCCTTTTTAAATTAAATGTTTTAAGTGTTACCAGTTTATTCCAATCAAGATGGCTTCAGGTGTGCTATACTTTTGTCATAAGTTAGACAGTAAGCGCTCTAGTTGTTCTTAAGAACACTCTGGGACATTCTGTCATTGGGTTATACTTGGGCTACATCTGGGTGATATTTGGGCTACATTTGGGCTCTTTTGTCTCTGGTGGCCATCTTGGGAGATTTATTTGTTATCAAGTTTCCTAATTTCCTCATTTACTGCAGTCTCCTCAGTGGGAATACTTTCAGTTTTTTATTTTGGTTCCATCAAGAAGGCATTCAGATGTGTCACACATTTGCCATAAATTCTGAATGTTAGCACTCTAGTTGCTCATTAGATCACTGTAGTAAAACTACTGCTCACCAGGGAAGTCTGCTGCTGGTATTCAAAGTGCATGTTTCAGTCTGCATGTCAGAATTTTTTTATGAAATAGAAGAGGATTTGGGAGGTCAAAATGTGCCCTAATTTTTCTTTCTGCAGAACTAATCATAATTTCTATGGCAAAATGAAACCCCTCATTTTGTTCCTATGTAAATTAAGTGTTTTACGTGTTACCACTTTATTCCAATCAAGATGGCTTCAGGTGTACCATACTTTTGTCATAAGTAACACTGTTGGCGCTCTAGTTGTTCTCTAGTTGTTCGTTAGAACACTCTGGGACATTCTGTCATTGGGCTATACTTGGGCTACAGCTTGGTGATATTTGGGCTACATTTGGGCTCTTTTGTCTCTGGTGGCCATCTTGGGAGATTTATTTGTTATGAAGTTTCCTAATTTCCTGCAGTGTCCTCAGTAGGAAATACTTTCAGTTTTTTACTTTGGTTCCATCAAGAAGGCATTCAGATGTGTCACACATTTGCCATAAATTCTGAATGTTAGCACTCTAGTTGCTCATTACATCACTGTAGTAAAGCTACTGCTCACCAGGGAAGTCTGCTGCTGGTATTCAAAGTGCATGTTTCAGTCTGCATGTCAGAATTTTTTTATGAAATAGAAGAGGATTTGAGAAGTCAAAATGTGCCCTAATTTTTCTTTCTGCAGCACTAATCATAATTTCTATGGCAAAATGAACCCCCTCATTTTGTTCCTTTGTAAATTAAATGTTTTAAGTGTTACCACTTTATTCCAATCAAGATGGCTTCAGGTGTGCCATACTTTTGTCATAAGTAAGACTGTTAGCGCTCTAGTTGTTCGTTAGAACACTCTGGGACATTCTGTCATTGGGGTATACTTGGGCTACATCTGGGTGATATTTGGGCTACATTTGGGCTCTTTTGTCTCTGGTGGCCATTTTGGGAGACTTATTTGTTATGATGTTTCCTAATTTCCTCATTTACTACAGTCTCCTCAGTAGTAAATACTTTCAGTTTTTTACTCTGATTCAATCAAGAAGGCATTCAGATGTGTTACACATTTGCCATAAATTCAGAATGTTAGCACTCTAGTTGCTTACTAGATCACTGTAGTAAAGCTACTGGTCACCAGGGAAGTCTGCTGCTGGTATTGAAAGTGCATGTTTCAGTCTGCATGTCAGAATTTTTTAATGAAATGGAAGAGGATTTGAGAAGTCACTCAAAATGTGCCCTAATTTTTCTATCTGCAGCACTAATCATACTTTCTATGGCAAAATGAACCCCCTCATGTTGTTCCTTTTTAAATTAAATGTTTTAAGAGTTACCACTTTATTCCAACCAAGATGGCTTCAGGTGTGCCGTACGTTTGTCATAAGTAGGACTGGTAGCGCTCTAGTTGTTCTTTAGAACACTCTGGGACGCTGCAGTAGAACACAAAGGAATCAACTGACAGTCTCTGCCCTTGTTGGATGTACATGTTTTACTGAGAATGTCAGATATCATTCTCACAAGACTGAGAAAGATAATGTGAATTTACAGAAAATATGCTCTCAGATTAGCTTGTAGATCACCTTCCAAACCTCTGTGGGAAAAGCAGGAGAAAATAGTTTTCCCTCAAGCATGATTCATGATATCACAGCAGAAGGCTTTTTCACATGGTAAAATCACCTTAGAACACACCACAATTCCTAAAATGAGTATGGTACCATCAACAAATGATTTATAATGTAACTAAAGTCTTAAAACCTTCTATTAACTGCAATGCTTTTTAATGAGGTGCTATCATGTATATTGGTCCCAAGATGGCTGCCAACACTTCTAGGATGAAGTGCTGACAGCCAATCAGATCTCACGATGAGATGTGTGGTTAGGCTCCGCCCAGATATATATGTGATTTTACTTTTGATTTTCTCAGGAACTACTGAACAGATTGACACCATTTAGGCAAAAGGCACATGCCTGACCTGAGGACTACCTCTTTGCCAAATTTCAAGTAATTCTGTTCAGCCGTTCGGGCTGTACCTTCGACTAAAGGTCCTATGGGAAAATGCATGGGGAAAACGCGTTTTGGGACCCCCCTTTTTTCTCAGCCCCCGCTTAACGAATCACCCCGAGACTTTCAGGGTAGCAGCTGAGCAGAGCGCCACATTAGTTTTGAAAATTTCACGAAGATAAGTCAACCGGCGCCAAAGTTATTCAAAATAGAATTTTCAGATTTCCTATGGGAACTCGGTCCTAACTATAACTATCTACTGGTGACCGCCAGTAGATAATATTACCTACTGGCGGTCGCCAGTAGGTAGTTATAGTTAGGACCTAGTTACCATAGGAAAATGGCAACATTCTATTCCCAATAATACAAACATTTCACTTCTGAGAAGCACATTCGGTACCTTTGTAGTCAAACCGTACATTATTGTCTACAGCTATGTCAAAAAAAACATTCTTGTGTAGAGAGCTAGGGCATCGAGCTTAGACAAACTCCAATTGCTTCTGCTGTAGTCAAATCGAAGCTCCTGCATCAGTGAAATGCACATTATATGTTACAGTTCTATGTGACCTACAGAATAGCTATTAGACATGATTAAATACATTGTATAATGAAAATAAAGGTGGTTTACGATTACCACGCTGTGCCAACCAGTTCCTAAACAAAGTCGTCTTTTTACATTTTTATCGTGAGGTTCTGAGCAGAGGCTGAATTTGAGTAAAATTGTGTGAAAGGGCTTTTGAATAACAGGCAGACAGAGGGGTGTGTGCACGAAGAATAGACGTGGTTTCTAAATGGGTTTAGGTTAATTTTTGAAGTAAATAGCGTATTTGCATAGACCATACATCACCGATTCCTGGTTAGACTGGAGACGTAAGGGGCAATAATGAGGATAGAGTTCAAATGTCTGAGTATACTTAGAAAGTTATTATATCAAAGTAGTAGGCGTGAAGTGTATTATAAAAAATGTAAAGGAAAAAGTCAAAAAAGATGGGAAAAAATCCATTCAAGAATAATGTGAGTTTCTTGCAAGTCTTGGAGATTCCAGTCCAGAAGTTCTTCAGTTGCTTGAGATGCGTAATGTTCCAAGAGGCTATTGTTGCCATCGTGTGAGAAAAGCGAAGCGATCCAATTCATATCCTCGAAGGGACAGTAATGTTCCTCGAATGTTGGAACGGTAATTTGAATGGGCAGGCAATCTGCGATGTTGTGAAAGGTCGCACGTTGCAGGAGATCTTTCACGGCTGCGCAGGAATCCCATTACGCTGCGATTCCTTTTTGCAATGCATTCGCCATTGCTCCGCTGCCAGAACAATCACGTTCATGGTTTTCAAGACACTTCATTACCTGCTGGATATCTGGAGCGGTTGTTGAGATGTTGGCAAAGCATACATCCATTCGCCAGTCGAATGGGCAAGTTTTGCAATCAAACGATGGTTGTACGCATATTGCATAAGTGTATATAAATATTATGTTGTAGCTAGCTCTGATAATAGATAGAGGCAGGCAGCAGAAAGTTTTTCAGTTTTTTAAAGTATTGATGTAGCTTGGCGTAGAGGCGTATTCTGTCGGACATAGTTGTTACAATAGAGAGCGTAGCCATTTCTAGAAGTAGAATTAGTAGTAGGATGGCTGCAAAGAGGGTGAGAATTATGGGCACTGTTCCTGTTATTCCAGAGATGATCAAAAGAATGTCTGAATGTAGTCTGGTATTAAAAGAAGAACAGTTTGAAAGCGTGCTAGAAGGCTGTAGGAGGCCGTGTTAAAAAAGTGTGCCAGACCTTGAGTGTGACGTGTTGAAAATTGCGTAACAATTCACAAAGTGTAATTGGCGGTTTGTATTTAAAAGGGAGTGTATTTTATTTGAAGTTTGTGGTATCTGCAGTCGATAAATTTCTTTTGCAGAAGTGAGGGAGACTTCTGTTCTGAACAAAGGTGCTTTTAGTTTGGTTTGTTTCTTGAAATGTGTTTTCAAACTAGGAATTGAAGGTCAAGTTGAAGTTTGGGAGTTAGTTTGTGTGGGTGGGAATAGATATTGCCACAGGAAGTTACTGTGTTTGAAACAGTAAGGACATGCGGTATGCCAGCTCATATTCCGTAGGAGTGTATGTTATTGAGAAGCAGATAACTGTCGTTAGAAAGCTGTGTGAATGTTGGTGTGATTGTGGGAGTTGGCGTCCTTTTAAGAAAGGACGCAAGATTGGTGGCTGTAAGCTTAGAAGCGCGTGTAGTTGGACATTCTTGGATAGTAAGGAATGACTGTCATTGTGGTCGCACTATTCACCTGTGAGAAAAACTTTTGTATGCTCTTTAAGACAGCGATATGTAGATGGAATAAGCCACTGCTCGTGAATAAACACGCTACCTTATATAATGACATTCAACATGATAAACAACATGTGCACGTAGCAGACTCAATGACACTACATACTGTGGGAACCGTGGCTAGCCATATACACAAACTAAACATGGCATGGCACCTCTGCCTCACTATGCAGAATGCCGGGAGAGATGAGAGCAAAGTATGTGCGAAGGTGGCAAGTAATTCTCGATTATAAAAGTATACAATGCAAAGTCTTGAGGGGATGTGCAAGACAGACTTGAGTATGCAGAGCACAGACATGTACATGTCAACATACACTGATGGTATATTGAGTGAAGTGGACAGTGGATGCAACCATGATAGCACAGTCAATAGGGAAGATTACGGAATGGTAGTGCGTACGTGCCTCCACCCCCCCCCCCCCAATGTTTAGGGAAGTGGGCTGGCTCTCCGTACGCAAGGCTAGCGTAGGGGTATGAATAAAAGGCATGTTTCTTTGGGTGTGGTTCTCTTCCGGATTGGTGAACGTGTCTACCAGATCTGCGCAGCTTACACCGCCACGAGGCTGACGCTGTGAGCGAAGGTGGGTGCGTGAATGATGCTCTCAGCCTGCTGGCACTCAGAAACCGTCATGGCCGCTGTGACGCATATATGCCCCACAGTTCACCTTTCAACACTGCTGTATGTGAAAGAGGGCCGAACACGTGCCGGCAGAAGGTCGTGGGCCGAGGTCTGTGAGCTCGGAAGGCTCCTGAGATTAACGCTGGCTACCGGAACACAGGCACACAGAGCCCAGCCTGAGGCCAAGGAGCGTGGAGTGGTCTGTATAATAGTAACACAGTAGTCCGACCGGTACCGACAGTGGAACGGTGTTTTGATACATTAGTGGACGATGTTAGAACTGTATCTGAGAGTAGAGATGAAGGGACTCCCTTCGACCAGCTGCAACCAACTCTGGGTCCCAACAGTGGAACGGTGTCTTGATCCCATAATGGATGATGTCCGATAATACCTGCTGCTTGCTTTTCACAGAACTCCCTCCGTTGAGGTGCATCACACTCTGTGCTTCCGTAACTAACTGCTGTACAGGATTATTGGGCTTTGTTCACTGTAGTTGCTGAACTATAGCGCGGTACAGCAGGTCCGAACAATGAACCGGGGTCTTGATTCTATGATTGAGGATGTCAGAAGTTAAAGTCTGGGATGATTTTGGTGTACCCCCTCCCATCAGGTGCAACCAACTCTAGGTCCGAACAGTGGAACGGTGTCTTGATCCCACAATGGACGATGTTAGAACTGCATCTGCGAGTGGAGATGGAGGCACTCCCTTTGACCAGCTGCAACCAACTCTGGGTCCCAACAGTGGATCAGTGTCTTGATGCCATAATGGATGATGTTAGAACTGCATCTGAGAGTGGAGGTGAAGGTACTTCCTTTGAACAGGTGAAACCAACTCAAGGTTGCAACAGTGGAACATTATCTTGATTCCACAATGTAAGATGTTCGATATTACATTCTGCTTAATTTTTACAGAACTCCTTGCATTGAGGTGGGTTAGACTCTGTGCTTCTGAAGTTAACTGCTGATTATTAGGCATGGTTTATTGCAGTTGCTGGAGTACACAGCGGTACAGCATGTTCGAACAGTGAAACGAGGTCTTAATTCTATGATTGAGGATGTCAGAAGTTAAAGTGAGTGATGATTTTTGTATATAGCTTCTGATGAGGCGCAACCAACTCTAGGTACCAACAGTGGAATGGTGTCTTGATCACACAATGGACAATGTCCGATATTACCTGTTGTTGGTTTTTCACAGAACTCCGTCTGTTGAGGTGCATCAGATTCTGTGCTTCTGTAGTTAAGTGCTGCACATGGTTATTGGGCTTAGTTGACTGGTATTGCTGGAATACACCACGCTAGAGCAGGTCCAAACAGTGAAATGGGGTCTTAATTATATGATTGAGGATGTTAGAAGTTACAGTTTGTGATGATTTCTGTGTGCCCCCTCCAATGAGGTGCAAGCAACTCTAGGTCCCAATAGTGGAATGGTGTGTTGATCCCACAATGGATGATGTTAGAACTGTATCTGAGAGTGGAGATTGAGGTATTCCCTTCTACCAGCTGCAACCAACTCTAGGTTCCAAAAGTAGAACGGTGTGTTGACTCCACAAGGGACGATATTAGAACTGCATTTGAGAGTGGAGATGAAGGTACTCTCTTTCGATCAGGTTCATCCAACTTTAGATCCCAACTGTGGAACGGTGTCTTGATACCACAATTGATGATGTCCGATATTACCTGCTGCTTGCTTTTTTCAGAAGTTCGTGTTTTGAGGTGCGTCACAGTCTGTGATTCCTTAGCTAACTGCTGCACATGATAATTGGGCTTGGTTGACAGTAGTCGGTGGAGTATACAGTGGTACAGCAGGTGCAAACAGTGAAATGGGGTCTTGATTCTATGATTGAGGATGTCATAAGTTAACGTCTGTGATGATTTTTGTGTACCCCCTCTGATCAGGTGCAACCAACTCCGTGCTTCCGAATCCAACGGTATGTGGCTGTGAGTTGTGAATGACCACTGTATTTGGTGTAGACTGCAGTTCGCAGGGTTCACAATTTAGATCGCGTGGTGATTGTTTAATTACAGAATCCAGCAGTTAAGTAATTACAACGTCTATTGAAACATACACGATATTGTTTTAGTATACTTGCTTCAAGAAGTTTTTTGTATCAGTTATAGGTTTAGTGAAATGACCAAATTTATCTTGGAAGTCCAAAGGAACAGTGAATAGTGTAGACTGTGGAGAGATGAAATCCCAATTCGAATTGTTTTGATTTATTCATTGTAGAGTTCTCTGTAATTTATGTTGTTTTATTTTGTAAAGAGGGAGTGAGAAAAAGTATTGATCGTTGTGTGTGTGAGTACTGCTTTTAATTAACAATGCAGACAGTAGTGTTCACAATTCAGATCGAGTTGCTATTGTAGATGATGCAGTCCTGTAAGAGAAGAGACTGCTGTAGTGTGCTCTGTCTGCACCACTCATACGCATAATTGCAGGCTCCGCACACGTTTTCTTTGCTTCGTGTGTTGCAAACTGTAGAGATCAAGTCAATGCTACGTGACTGTGGGCCCTTGCTGAACGCTCTCTCTGGCCTATACTGCAGACTTCAGTGTTCACATTTGACATTGAGTCGGTATTGTAGGTGATGCAGTCCTGTAGGAAAAGACATTGCTCCAGTGTGCTCTGTCTGCACTACTCATACGCATCATTGCGGGCTCTGCACACTTTTTTTTGCTTCGTGTATTGCAAACCGTAGAGCTCAAGTCAATGCCACGTGGCTGTGGGCCCTTGCTGAACGCTCTCTCTTGCCTATACTGCAGCCTTCAGTGTCCACATTTGACATTGAGTCAGAAATATAGATGATGCAGTCCTGTAGGAAAAGACATTGCTCCAGTGCGCTCTGTCTCCACCACTGATATGCATCATTGCAGGATCTGCATACGTTTTTTTCTTCGTGTATTGCAAATTGTAGAGATCAAGTGAATGCCAGGTGGCTGTGGGCTCTTGCTGACTGCTCTCTCTGGCCTACACTGCACGCAGCAGTGTTCACAATTCAGATGGAGTCGCTATTGTAGATTAGGTAGTTCTGTAGGAAAAGACATTGCTCCAGTGTGCTCTGTCTGCAGCACTCATACGCATTATTGTAGGTTCTGTACACATTGTATTTGCTTCGTGTATTGCAAACTGTAGAGGTCAAGTCAATACACGTGGCTGTGGGCCCTTGCTGAACGCTCTCTCTGGCCTATACTGCAGACTTCTCTGTCCACATTTGACATTGAGTCGGTATTGTAGATGATGCAGTCCTGTAGGAAAAGATATTGCTCCAGTGCGCTGTGTCTGCACCACTCATATGGATCATTGCAGGCTTTGCACACTCTTTTTTGTTGCTTCGCTGACAACAAACTGGGTAGGAGAAGTCACTTTACTTATCTGTGGGTCCTTTGTGACTGCTGTCTATGGCCTACACTGCAGACAGCAGTGTTCATAATTCAGATTGAGTCGGTATTGCAGATGATGCAGTGTTGATGGCAACAGATATTGCTCCTAGTACGGCCTGTCTACAGCACACATTATCGGTGGCTGTGCACATGCTGAATGCTTTTGAGGTGGTTATGTAAGTGCACTAGAACTGATGGAGTGTTTATGATATAATCTATTTGTGTATTATTTCAGATCTATTTTGGCTGTGAACATGCTGAATGCTTTTGATGTGGTTATGTGAGTGCACTAGAACTGATGGAGCGTTTATGCTATAATATTTTTGTGTATTATTTCATATCTATTGATTGTGTGTCAGTATACCACAAGTTGTTGTTCTTTTACGATGGAATTATTTCTGTATTATTTCACATCTACTGTCCCTACCTTACTGCAGCATAAATTATTGATTATTTTAATATTGAATCTCTGTGTGTGATCCAGTGATTACTGTTATAGTTGATGCTAGCAGCAACCATTGTCTGAAGGCTGGTTTAGACTTACCGTACACACATCCAGTACAGACGTCACTGGATATGTCCCCATGGTAATAAAAAGGAGTCGAGCGTATGTGCCCGTATCCACTTCCACTATCTATCTGTGTCCGTGTGTTCATTATCTATGCATGATACTGTCTCTGGGCCGTACTATATTACGTTGTGTTGTGGACAGCGTATGCAACCATGTTACCTGTGGTATTGGAGAAAATTTCGGTAATGTAACTTTTAGGTGTATGGGTATCATAGGTGGAAGGCTACTTTACAGAGCATGAATATTGATGAAAATGATGGTTGCATGTTGTGTGTAGTGTGAGATATGTGTATATTGCAAAAAGTTTTGAACAAAGCTCTCTAAGCAGAAGAGGTGTGTCTCATGAAATGCAGTACAGATATAGACTAAAATGGCGTTTTCGAACTGTTACAATAGGAAATGTTATGAACTAAGGCAATGCTTTTTTTTATGGTTACATGGCAATCGCGCAGCCAGTGCGCAATGAGTCCGCACCCGATGTGATTTTGAGAAAATACATTTATTATAATATAAGTTTATTAGAGTTAGAATTATATAACTGTTTCAAATATTTGTAATTATCGCTTGCTCTCATATACACTTTAAAGTTTTTTAGATATAGTTTTGAGACAAAAAAAATTAGGGAATGGCGAATGAGGCGCGACATCGTACTTCTATGACGTAACACAGGGCATGGCAGCGTGCACTCGTCGCATATGCAACACGCAGCGGGCGCAACCCTATGCGTACATGACGTAACGTGCAGCTTGGTAGTGTATACTCATCGCATACCAAAGTAGCAGCAGGCACGACCTCATATGTACATGTTGTTACGCGGGACACGGTGCCATAAACCCGTCGGATACGAAATGCGCATCATTTAAATGTGGTGGATAGGATTCGCGTGTTGATCGAGCTTGGTAGACTACCGGTACGGGTCTGTAGTTTTCTCCAAAAATATATACATATTTTGTGGGGAAGATATAAAAGATTACACAATTTGTAAAGTTTAAAAAAAGGATGATAGAGTTGCAAAATATTAAAAAACTATTTGAAAAATATAGGTTTTATAAATATTAAAATATGAAATTAACATTTTAAAAACCTTCGAAATTCACTGAAAAAACAATAGGTTTTACAGACATTAGTTAGGAATTAGCATTTAAAAAACCTTAGAAATTCACTGAAAAAACCATAGGTTTCAGGGATGTTACAGTTAGTTGGACATTTGACTCATATAAAACCAGAAAATTCGCCTGTTATAGTTAGTTGAACTAACTATAACTCGCGCGCCTGCAATGCACTGCTGATGACGTCACATATTACATCACTCATGACATGGTCAGTGACATCACTCATGACATCACTGATGACATCTCAAATGACATCACTGATGACATCACTGATTACATCATCCACGTGATAGTCTGACACACCTCTTCACACTGTAATATAACCTTTGATAGACGCACTCTATAATACAGACTACCGTTTTGAAAAGCATAGACACACCAATACCAGATACTAGATATCCATCCACTGATTCCTATCTATATATTGTGAACCCGATATACACTGATAAAGTCACTCATAGATGGTGTGACTCATCATTACATCAGTATAATATCCACTCATACACGTATATATACATTTACACAGTGCTACTGATCCATAGAGTTACTCACACATCTATTCAGTCATGCCAAAAATCAATCATACACCCATGTACTCAGCTATGCAGATATATACACAACACCTGCCTTATTTATACACACATCACTTTCCTTATTTATATAGATACTAACACATACTTATTCTCTTATACAATCACTAATACATGTGCACATTCGTGTATGTAGACACTCTTGCAATCACTGTCTTTCACATAGTCAATTATACACCCCAACACTCACATATAGGGGTCGATTCCGATCCTGTAAAAAGGCCCTACGAATCGTCGCACGGAGCGTTTTCTCCATACGACTCGTACCCGGTAAACTGTCCCTACAACCTAGGAAGTACGATTCGTACAGAAAGCCTATTTCCGTACGAATCGTACAAAAGACCGTACGTGGAAAAAATACCTACGATTCTGATCCGGAACAGCTTGTACGCGACGTCCGGACATATTCAGGCAGCGGTTTCTGGCCCAGCAAGTACGATTCGTCCCTACGTCACTCCATACGGCTCTTTTTCTACGGGAGTCAAACACAGCCGGAAAAGCAGAGTTTGACGCGAACCGCCACGCAACGGAGCCCCGGTACGCGACGTACACGCCATGAACCCCATCGTACGTGTCATCCCGGTCCTCTTGGCCTACGACCTGGTGCACTGCACCCGACGCACATGCCGCAGAAGGTGAGAACAACACCCAGGGGCCAGGGTGGGGGTGAGGGGCACAAAACATACCCCATAACCAAACCCAAACCTATAATATGGAGGCCATACATTACCACCAGGGTCTGGTCACTTTGGGGGGTGTGTCCAGCAACCCCTGCGTACCGCAACAACGGAAGTGGACGTGCATGGTGCGTACCACATGTACCCCAACAGCACCATGCCAACTCAGGTATGGACCGTACCCACACATGAATGCGTGGGTACGGTGCATACTACACGTACCCCAACGGCACCATGCCAACTCAGGTACGGACCGTACCCACGCATGAATGCGTGGGTACGGTGCGTACCACACGTACCCCTACGGCACCATTCCAACAGTGGCACGGACCGTACCCACGCATGAATGCGTGGGTACGGTGCGTACCACACATACCCCTACGGCACCATGACAACTCAGGTACGGACTGTACCCACGCATGAATGCGTGGGTACGGTGCGTACCACACGTACCCCTACAGCACCATTACAACAGTGGCACAGACCGTACCCACGCATTCATGGGTACGGTGCGTACCACACGTACCCCTACGGCACCATGACAACTCAGGTACGGACCGTACCCACGCATGAATGCGTGGGTATGGTGCATACCACACGTACCCCAACGGCACCATGCCAACTAAGGTACGGACCGTACCCACGCATGAATGCATGGGTATGGTGCATACCACACGTACCCCAACGGCACCATGCCAACTCAGGTACGGACCGTACCCACGCATGAATGCGTGGGTATGGTGCGTACCACACGTACCCCTACGGCACCATGACAACTCAGATACGGACCGTACCCTGGGTACGGTGCATACCACACGTACACCTACGGCACCATTACAACTCAGGTACGGACTGTACCCACGCATGAATGTGTGGGTACGGTGCGTATCACACGTACCCCTATGGCACCATGACAACTCAGGTACGGACCGTACCCTGGGTACGGTGCGTACCACACGTACCCCTACGGCACCATTACAACTCAGGTACGGACCGTACCCACGCATGAATGCATGGGTACGGTGCGTACCACACGTACCCCTACGGCACCATGACAACTCAGGTACGGACCGTACCCAGGCATGAATGCGTGGGTACGGTGCGTACCACACATACCCCATTACGGCAGCAGTAAATTTGGGATAGGATGCGTACATACGCCAGGAATGTGGGCCTAGAGGACTGGCCCAGCATGTTACCTTCATATTGGTGTGTGTGTAGGTCCAGGACAGCAGTGTACAGCCCCAAGGGGGTGCGTGGGTGGGTGCATTTGACTCCCAGCAGCGTCCAGACATATGAGGGGTGGGTGCATATCACTACCAGCAGTGTCCAGACCTATGAGGGGTGGGTGCAGAGGACTCCCAGCAGCATCCAGACATATGAGGGGTGGGTGCATATGACTCCCAGCAGCGTCCAGACCTATGAGGGGTGGGTGCATATCACTACCAGCAGTGGACAGACATATGAGGGGTGGGTGCATATCACTACCAGCAGTGTCCAGACATATGAGGGGTGGGTGCAGAGGACTCCCAGCAGCATCCAGACATATGAGGGGTGGGTACATATGACTCCTAGCAGCGTCCAGACCTATAAGGGGTAGGTGCATATCACTACCAGCAGTGGACAGACATATGAGGGGTGGGTGCAGAGGACTCACATCAGCGTCCAGACCTATTAGGGGTGGGTGCATATCACTACCACTAGCGTCCATACATATGAGGGGTGGGTGCATATGACTCCCAGCAGCATCCAGACATATGAGGGGTGGGTGCATATCACTCCCAGCAGCATCCAGACATATGAGGGGTGGGTGCATATGACTCCCAGCAGCATCCAGACATATGAGGGGTGGGTGCAGAGGACTCCCAGCAGCGTCCCACTCCCAGGAGGATGGATGTCTTTCACACAATGCATGACACACCACATGTGGGTGTGAGGACATATAACACATGCATACCCACCCTTGGTGGATGCAGCACAATACACACCCAGATTTCATGCCAACAGACTGTATAGTCATGTAACTGCATACAAAACTAAGATAGCCAAAGGGAACACACACTGTTACGCACATCCCATGACTGATAGGAATGTCCAGGTGCTGGTCCAGCCACCAAGATGTTGTCTCTCATGGAAGGAATAGGGTTCAATTCCACCAGATACAATGCCCACAATTGTGAGTCAGGTGCAAAAATACCCTGCATAACAAGTACCATTTGTGTGGTAGGCCGTGATTACACACATGCATAGTGCTGAAAAGGGACAATTTGTCCCTGAAGGCATTCCTACATACCCAAAACACAAGTACAGTGACTAGCAAGGATGGCACAGACGATTCAGCAGGAGACATCGGTGAGCAGGCATGGCCATTGTTGAAGGGATCCCTCACCAACAAAGGAAATGTTGACACAGGTCAGCAAAACAATTGTGCAACTGTTTGCAGGGAAGATGTCAGGTGCCACAGTGGAAGGAACACTCCTTGGGACAATGTATCCAAAGAAAAGGAACACACACTACCAATGATTCTTTGCAGAGATATTGTGATGGCACACAGATACCATGGTCCACCTCATGACCATCATACAAAAACATTTCTCAGAACCCTAACACATTACCAGAACAACAACTCCAGGAGCCTCATCACCAACATCAAGTACCTGCAATGCAATAGTGTTGAACGTAAAAGAAAAGGCTTTATTCAGCACACAAAAATAATAAATTAAGAAGACACTATCTACAAAGGCCAATGGCCAGTCCTTTGTTATAGTCCAAGGGTGGACGTAGGGGACTATGTCCACCCCTACCTTGCCTGCACAAAGTAACATTAAGGTTTGCCGACCGGGGGGGGGCATCATCTGTGGCAGGACCAGGCACCGCAGGGAAAAAAGGGGGTTGGGTAGGTGTGGTGGGTGCAGGGCTGGATGTCTCCACCACAGGGGGTGGGGCAGCGCCAAAGGTGGAGGTAAGCTCGGTGCTGCACACTGCTGCCAGGGCGTCCAGAGTAACCCCTGCACCTGAAGAGACCCCAGGGCCAACGGAGAGGGGTGTGGCCCAGGGATGGGGTGCAGAGCTCTTGGGGGAGGGGGTGGACATGGGGGTGGACTCAACTCCCCTGACCATGGACTTCCTTGCCTCCTTCCGGGGTGGTGTCACAGTGGGGGTGAGGGCCTGCTCACCCATGTAGAGCTCTTTGGGTGACAGTTTGGCAGGGGAGCTAAGGGGAGTGGTTTTGGAGGGACTGGGTTGTGAGGACTGCGGACTCTGACTGTGGCTGCGTGTCTGTCATTTGCCCCCAGACCCTGTGGGTGTGCCTACATCCCCCTGAGTGTGCGTGCCAGGAGGTGTGCGCTGTGCCTTACTTCGGGGTTTGCTGAATGTGTCTGTTGGTGTGCATGCCCGTGACTGTCTGTGTGTGCATTGGGCAGGCATGGGAGAGGGCAGTGTGGATGGGTCTAGGGTAGGGGGTGGACGGAGCGCCGCAGGAGAGAAACTGCTTCCATCAGTGAAGAGTCCATGGACCGCAGAATCCTGCGTTGCTCAGACATCATTAATGACATGCCCTCCACGGACGACACCAACTGTGTGAGCAGTTTAGTGTGTCCATGGAGGACATGCAGCACTGATGCCTGACCAACCTGCAACTGGCGCAGTGTGTCCACAGACTCTTCACTGAGGGCAGCAGGGGTGACAGGGGCAGGGGGTGCGGTGCCTGGTCCGAAGGAGACACGGTGGGACCCTGCACGGATAGAAGGGACAGGAGCAACTGGGAGGGCGGAGATGTCAATGGAGGAGGCGGGTACAGATGGTGGGATGCTGCCAGTTGTTGGGGCATCCTCCGCCTCCTCAGGGAGTTCAGCCTAGGACCCGTCGGCGTCGTAGATGACCTTGCATCCAGACAGGTCCTCCGACTGACTTCCCTCGCCCTCCGTGCCACTGGCTCCTGCTGACTCCACAGCACTGGCGGCACTGTCACTGGTTCCCTCCTCAAGTATCCATGCAGGTGTCTCCCTCGCTTGCGGATGATGATGCAGTGGGCAAGGAGAAGAAACCAAAATGCATCAGTCACCTGTATACATCTGACACATGAGCACAAGAACAATTGGTCACAGTGCATATCAGACAATGCATCATGGTAACAGCTAGCCTACTCCGCACATATGTAAGCCCTGTGCTGCCCAGTTGTTAGACCCACCATGCCACTTTGACACCAGGAAAATACATACACAAAAGGCCACAACTGGAATGAGAAATACACTGAGAAGCTAGTGTCTGTGAACCGGTGAGCAAAGCAATACAATGAAGTCATGACACCTCTTGTTTAGCCTGAAAGAAACAGTAGTGATGCACTCAAGGTAAACTAACACACCTCAATACTCAAGGTGTCACCACACTCAGAGACCTGTAAGTCCTTTGGAACACAAAACGAACAAATGTTGGTACCTTGGGACTCACAATACTTTACACAATCTACATGTTTTGAATGTGCCAATTGCCAATTTCGTGAAAAGAACACTCATGTGGCTGCATGCAATATGTCGCACAAGGCAGTGCACACAAAAGTACATGTACACTGTCATTTAAGAAGCTGGCACCTTTTCTGAGAAGCCACTGTTAGAAATAAATGGTGTTGCAGAAAGTACATATACATGGGCCCACGGAGGTCTTGGTGTCTTGAGACTCGTTAGTTTGAATCACCAACAACAAAGGAGTCTCACAAAATCAAGACCACTGTGGGAACATGTATATGGAGAATCTGCAACACCATTTAATTTGAACAGTGGCTTCTTTGAATAGGTGCCAATGTGTTCCATGAAAGTTGAAATGTCGTTTGGTGTGCGGTTCCTTGGTAGACTTTTCTCATGCAGGCACATCAGTGTACTTAACACAAATCCTCCAATTTCCACATTTAAAACATGAACAAATGTTGACAAGTGCTGTGAGTGCCAAGGTACAATTTTGTAAGAGTAACAACTTTAATTATGTCAGTTGTCACCAGGCCATCCGTCACCTGATTACACAGTTGGCTACACATATGACCTACTGCCTGTCATCTAGAGTGGCACACATGTCCACACCCAGGACAATGCATAAGCTAATGGGCCTGCAATTGGCTGGTAAAAAAGCCCAGCTGTACTGTGGGGACACCCTCATGGCAAACAAGAATGTACACACAGATGTCAGCACACAAAGTCCAAAATGCGTTGCATCAGAATCACACACAGGTGCAAAAAATATATGATCAGGATTCATGTTGGTAAAATAATGACACAGGCTGCAAAGAACGAACATTGAGCACTGGCCACCATCACAGGGGCACTGCACAGTGTATTTTTGTACATGCAATTCTCACACACAAGTCAGACCTGGCAATGAAAAATCAGGGTTGCACATATATGCCTCTCCCGCACCCCCCCCCCCAATACCCGAGTCAATGTGATTGATACAGATCAAGGACTGACACCTCTTATTCTGGGTTACAACAACTGTGCTTGGAAAAAAGCTTCATTTACACAACATCACCTCGTGGGGCTGCAAACACATATTTGTGTCAAACAACCATCAACAGATTGTTGTGAATAGCCACACAGGCACTGCCCAGTGTGAGTATGCACAAGCAAAATGGTGTATCCCTGTCCAGTGGACACAGGTAGCACATTAGCAAAATACTAACTAGGCCAGGGAACAATGCCACAGAGGCAGACCTATGCAGAACACACAGAGAAAGTGCACGTGTTGGATGACACACATGAGTAGGAGGCCAGGGTGTCTCAGGGGACTGTAGTGGGCACACTGCTCCGTGGTCCTGGAATGAGCTGACTGTACCATGTTCAACCGTCATGGCACTATGCATATCTCACACTCATGCACATCATGTCTGAGGCCACAACATTGGTCATGCATGCTCCAAGGGTGTCCAGTTGAAAGCTCACACTCCTATGTGGAGAATCAGCATCAGTGACAACAACTATGGACCCCCAACATAGTGAACAGGTCATGGCACAGGCAAGGTACCAACACAAGTCACAGACCACCCTCCCACATGATGCAGAAAGCCATGTGCACTTAGATTTACTGGCACCCTAGATGACCATGTGCAAATGTGATTACACACAGACCAGGGGACACATGTCAAGGAGGGGAAGGGATGAAAAAGAGCAACAGGTGACATTGGGGAACAGAAAATTCACTGCACATATCAACTCTGGGAGTGTATCCAGTCTACAGAGCACTTTCAAAAGCTTGCGACACATAACATGACAAACAGCCATGTACCTACCCCCTCTTTGCTGCAGTCTCTCCTGTAACTGCCTATCGAGGTCTGGGAAGACCACCGCCAGGACACGTCTCATTTTGGGGGTTAGCCGTCGGCGTCTGCCATGGGGGCGAGGACTGTCGAGTCCCAGCTGGACCCGGGCGATCCGCCGGGTCCAGCACCGGATGTCCTGCCACCTCTTGCACACCTGTGGCAGCTGGCGACGACGCTCCCACTCAGATCTCACGGCCCTGACGATGTGGTTCCAAATCACACCTTTCTCGTAGTCAGTTACCTGTCAGGATGACAAAGTGACACACCATCAATATACCTGCTCCATGTCCCCGAGACACACATTTGAACCTCTTGGAAATGTTGAACAGGGCATAGGATGCAGACAAGAATTTCATCATACACAAGAAGAAATTGGCCTGTGTGCAAGCCCCAATGCACTACATGGCATTGAAAGTCAACCGGTTGGCATGAGGTTTGCGACACACTCACTGATCATGCCACACACTGTGCAGCACATGCAACAGCAGGCTGATGGCCAGCACGTGCCAAGCAGTCACATGTCCCACTCCACTGATGCACCCTCAGCATACTAGACATACATACCCAAGCACAGATCACTCGCCTGTCATTGACAACAGCAGATACAACCCTAACTCTGCACATGTGCCACTTGCCAGTGGGGTGTCACAGGTGTCATACTAGCTATGCAAGTCAGACACATAGCACGGCTTACTTGTCACATCAGATGGGTAGATATGTTGCCACCTCCATGCAGCTGTGGCGCAACACTTCACATAGACACTCACCCACATGTAAAGGAAGATTTACACACATCAATGTCCATGAGGTCGTACACATCATTTGGACACTCTCACCACAGGTCCACTCAACTCATACACATCTGTGGGTACAGTCACACCGGGGGGAGCACTGAATCACCTCAGGACAATAGGAAAAAAAAACACCAAGGATTTCACTGGCTCAATGTGTCATGCACTATGCAGTGAAAGTCACAGTAAGCACAATGCAAGTGAGGAGTGCACACAGGAACTACATCAGGCTCTGCATGAGAGACATCAGCATGTCCCCGACCCTGGGACCCACTCTAAACAACATAGCATGTCTGTCCTACCTGGACACAATATTGACAGTCACACAACAGGTGCCTAGGCAAAGGTAGTGGACTCAGCACTCACCTGCTCCCCTGGTCTCCCATACAGGCTGGTGTACTGTGGGAGGAGGGCGTCCAGCAAGGCCTGATTCTCCTCCTGGGTGAATGGCTGGGCCCTCTCCACAGTACGCGACATGACCAGAGGAAGCAGAGACAACAGCAATGTTGGCGACTGGAAAGATGTGCAGGCAAGTGCCCTCTCATGGGTTCTGGCTGCCTTATATCTGTCTTGCTGAGGGGCATTCATTTAGAGGAGTACATAGTGATTGGTCAGACTCATTAGCATCCTACGTTTACTCCAATCCCTTTAAACATACACCAATGACTTTAAACATACACCAATGACAGCATTTGCATCGTTCAAATTTTGAGCATCATGTCAAGTCAACAACCACTTTGCAACATTGTATTTTGTGGCCAACTGACTGTTCTAGGACACATGATCGACACTTTCCAACTGAAAACTCTGTCTCCATGACAACCAGCATGCATTTAGGGCCTAATACATGTCCCTTATGTGTCCCCTATGTAATTTTTAAATCCATACACAGGTACGGTGCGTTTCACATGTACCCCTACGGCACAAGTACAATGGTGAAACGAAGCGTACACACGCGATGATAGCGGGTGTACGGTGCGTTTCACACGTACCCCTACGGCACAAGTACAATGGTGAAACGAAGCGTACACACGCGATGATAGCAGGTGTACGGTGCGTTTCACATGTACCCCTACGGCACCAGTTGTACAGTGCGTTTGACAGGTACGTGTACTACTAGTGCATACACGTACGTGTACTCACTAGTAGTACACGTCAGACATGTGTGCGTTGTCTCAATGGCTGTGTTTTTTAGTTGTCATGTGTACCCCTTCATCGCAATGTGTTTGATATGTACATTTGACATTCCATGTGACCTGTGCGTTGGCCTTGCAGTCAGCTGTCTGGATGAGATGACATCCTTCCAATGCAGCTATGTGGATGTGTGTCACTCTGGTGATATCTCTGGCTGTTCACTCAGACTGGCCCTCAGCTCATTGCAAGACTTGACAATCAACAGGTGTATCTGGCTTTTTGTAGGAGTGCCAGCAAGCTTGCATATGTGACCTGGATGTATTGCACACACCCGACTCCATAGTTACCTGATGTGTATTAGCAGTGTAGCATGTGCTATGTTCATTGACATTGATGTTGGCCGACTCTCAATTTTCATTCATCCAAACAATGTCTTTCAGGGCACCACCTGTCCCAAGACTAATGCCAGACTTGGGTGCCATGAGGGAACGTGCCTGCATCCGACGTTACAGATTCACTCAACAGTTGATTGAGGACTTGACCGACAGGCTGGCACCACACCTCCAACTGCGAAACAGGTATCCTACTGCACTGACCCCAAAGATGAAGGTGATGGCAGCCCTACATTTTTTTTGCCACAGGTACGTTTCAATTCACCATAGCTGATGTTGGTGGCATGTCACAGACAATGTTCAGCCGTGTCCTGCGTGATGTTTTAGCAGCCATGTTGGAGCACCTTGATGAATTCATCACATTTCCTACTCCTGAGGAGTTGACAGATGTCAAGGGTGATTTCTATGCCCTGGGAGGGATGCCCCAATGTCATTGGGTCCATTGATGGTACACATTTGGCTTTGGTACCACCACAGGCACAGGAACAAGCCTATCCCAATAGAAACATTACCACTCGATAAATGCCCTTGTGGTGTGTCTTGCTAACATGCTGATTTCCCATGTCTGTGCACGTTTTCCAGGATCAGCACACGATGCCTACATCATAAGGCGTAGCAGGGTGCCACAAATGATGCTGCGGCTGAACAACGGACCAGCATGTCTTGTTGGTGGGTATACTCTGTTTGTCCTGTGTGCTGCGGTAGGGGAACAACCTTTACAACGCAACTTTTACAACGCACTACACTTACAACGCATTTTTTACAACGCACAATCCATTACAACGCATGACTTTACAACGCATGACATTACAACGCATTTTTAAAAACTACCTTTACAACGCATTCCATTACAACGCATACTACCATTACAACGCATAACTTTACAACGCATAATATTACACTACACTATCCAACACTTACCCTACTGTTGCACCCCCTGGAGTTAGAATAGTAATTTTTACCCCTATACTATCCAACACTTACCCTACTGTTGCACCCCCTGGAGTTAGAATAGTAATTTTTACCCCTATACTATCCAACACTTACCCTACTGTTGCACCCCCTGGAGTTAGAATAGTAATTTTTACCCCTATACTATCCAACACTTACCCTACTGTTGCACCCCCTGGAGTTAGAATAGCAATTTTAACCCCTATACTATCCAACACTTACCCTACTGTTGCACCCCCTGGAGTTAGAATAGTAATTTTAACCCCTATACTATCCAACACTTTCCCTACTGTTGCACCACCTGGAGTTAGAATAGTAATTTTAACCCCTATACTATCCAACACTTTCCCTACTGTTGCACCCCCTGGAGTTAGAATAGTAATTTTTACCCCTATACTATCCAACACTTTCCCTACTGTTGCACCCCCTGGAGTTAGAATAGTAATTTTTACCCCTATACTATCCAACACTTACCCTACTGTTGCACCCCCTGGAGTTAGAATAGTAATTTTTACCCCTATACTATCCAACACTTACCCTACTGTTGCACCCCCTGGAGTTAGAATAGTAATTATTACCCCTATACTATCCAACACTTACCCTACTGTTGCACCCCCTGGAGTTAGAATAGTAATTTTTACCCCTATACTATCCAACACTTACCCTACTGTTGCACCCCCTGGAGTTAGAAAAGTAATTTTTACCCCTATACTATCTAATACTTACCTTAAATGCAATTTAATATTATGCGTTGTAATGGTATGCGTTGTAATGGTAGTATGCGTTGTAATGGAATGCGTTGTAAAGGTAGTTTTTAAAAATGCGTTGTAATGTCATGCGTTGTAAAGTCATGCGTTGTAATGGATTGTGCATTGTAAAAAATGCGTTGTAAGTGCATGCGTTGTAAAAGTGTGCGTTGTAACGACATACATCCGTTGCGGTATCTTTGGCTCTTACGGCATCTCCTGACCCTGGTTTTTACATGATGTTTCCATGTAGGGGACTCTGGATATCCCAACATGCCATGGCTAATGACACCTCTCCGCAACCCAAGAACAGCTGCAGATTACAGGTTCAACAATGCCCACGGGTAGACCAGGCGAGTGATTGAGAGGACGTGTGGCCTCCTGAAGAGCCGATTCTGGTGCCTGGACAAGACAGGCGGGTCCCTCCCTTATGCCCCAGAGAAGGTCTGCTGAATCTTCCTTGTGTGCTGCATGCTGCACAACATGGCAGTTGAGAAGGCTGTGCCACACATCCTGGATTAGCAGGAACATCCACCCGTGGAGGATCAAGGGCTTGCTCACAAGGCTAGTGATGAGGAGGAGGATATCTGGAGTCAGCTCATACGCAACTACTTCTCATAATGGTGAGTCACTGAGCATGAGTGTGAAAGCTTGTAGCATTGAGTGGCATGTGTTGCAATGTGTGGGTCCAGCTGACTGAATGCAAAGTGACTTGGATGTGGGTTCTGATGTGTCACTAGAGTGATGATGTCATGCCACACAGTTTTGCGGAGAGACAATCTTTGAAATTTGCATGTGTCAAACATTGTTCATGTTTGGTAAATGTCAATGTGTGCGGTGAGAATTGTTTTAGGTGACTTCTTGTGTGTCTGTCATTCCCAGGTATTTAGCGCCTGTTGTCTGCTTGTGTCATCGTTGTCCTCCTGCTATTCCTCGTGAGGATTGCAACGTGTGCTGAATCAGCGTTCCATGCACGGACATGTGGAAAGGTCAGTCTTTGTAAGGTTAGCAGCAAGGATTTTTTGTAGTGGTACTGGTTTGGAATGTGTGGGGACTGCTTCTGTGCATGTTGTGGTACCATGCATACATGTCTTCTCACCATGGAGCATATGACATGTAGCATCACTCCCATGACATGATAGTCACCCTTCTTGACAGTCACCTGTAGTGGAGTGTGGTGTCTGATGAAGGCATCAATGTGTGTAAACCTTACCGCTGAAACATTGCAGATGCTACGGGTGGACATAGTGGGGGACATCACAACAACAGGCTCCAAGGGGAATTGCAGCCTCTCCGTGTGCAGCAGGATGTGTTTGGCTCATCCCCTTAACTTGTGTGCCAGTTCATTGGGATTGACATCATCCGTGTTGTGAAGGGGGTGTCCAGCGTATGTCCCACATGTTCTTTCAATTGACCTGTGAGTCTGTTAATATGGATGCAAATCCCTTTGTGTGTGTATGTGTAATAAAGGTGTTCAGCACAATCCAAAGTGCCTCATCTCTGTCACTGCAGCTCTCTTGACAGTTTGCATGCGTCATCTATGGCATAATTGTCAAAGATTGAGCATCTGTGTGTATGTGTACTTTGGCAACATGCATGCAGTGCTTTATGGGTAATGATCTCTATTGTGCATGTAGTACCTTGTTGGGTATGTATTTGTGCAGCTTGCTCCCCACAACGGGACAAGACCGCCTGCTGATGGTGTGTCTCCTTTGCGCATCTCCGCATTTTGTTGCCTGATCCAGTGGCTGTAATTTATGGTGATTGTTCATACATTTTCTCGTAGTGACCCATGAGTGACCTGACACTCCTTCCTTTACATACACCTGTTGCACTGTGCCTTTCAGACCTTGTATGTGTGTGCTACTTTTTGCCTAATTTCTAACCCCTTCTGCCTGCTGCTGCCTCCCCTGCGGCACCGCACCACAGAGTGCCCTGATTCTGCAACCCCCACGCCTCGGAAATGCTCTGCCCTTCCCCCTCCACCCATTCAAAATGCAGGCAGCAACTTTTCTGTGCCACTGTAGCCCCAGCGCCGTGCCAAAGGCAGGTACGTATGCGCCTGCAACATGCACAGTGCACAACCCTCTAGTCTTTGCATGACCCACGTCACACAACAGGCTCATGCTGCAGCCACTCTCCAAGCAATGTCATAGTGACAATCATCTTCCTGCTATCAGGCAACCCCTAAGCACACACGCGACACCTTCGCATGCTGAGTGTGCTACTCCAACTGTCTACACAGCGCTGCCCAGCCTACAAGACCCTGTCAGAACAAACAGGTAATGTGCCTCCTACTCCACACTCGCTCCGTCCACCAGCACGCCATTGGACTCTGTTACCTCCTCAACACGACAGCCCCACACATCACCTTCATGACAGTAACCTGGACAAAAGCATCCTCAGCACATGACGTCTTCATTGCCATCTCACACGGATACAAGACCACCCGCAGGGACGGCAGCACCAGTCCCGGGGGATGAATTGCTATTTATTCACAAGTACACCCTCAGAGTCACAAATCCGGGTTTGCAGCAATTCCATGGTAACCCTCAGTGTAACACTCCTCTACAGATCTGCAGGATTACATCCACTATTCCACTAAGCCATCAACACGTACATCTGCACGCACGCCCTAACCTCCACGGGCTACATGTGGCTGTGTGCCAGTCACTTCTTGCTGGAGGGGAACAACACCACCATCCATCATTGGTCCATCAACATTTGACTCCACGTCTCCGACAAGCAACACACTGGCCCACACCCCGCTACCGATCCGCCAAAGATGCTTGATGTAAGTCACCACAGACAAGCTGTGTGGGAGACTCAAAACAACACCCCTGCCACACCCTGCAACCTTTCAGGCACCTGGGACAAGGCAGACCTACAGGACTCCTACAGACTTAGCTGGACTCTTGTGCAAACTTTGCAACACAAAGAGCCATCATTTGCCTTACAGCCCTGGAAAACACCACACACAGCCATCACCATATCATCCGCAAGGACAAGTGGAGATCCTTCAGATAGTGCCGAGACACCCAAACACACAACATCAAGGAGCTCATCAGCATTGTGAGTGAACTGACAGCAGATCTCCATCCAAGACACCCCAGCCTTGCAAGGCAGATCACATCCCTTGCAACTTTGTACCACTGCAAGCTCATGGGCATACACGACAGCCTTGGCACACAGACGCAGACAGCATTATTATCCGAAGGACAAACCCCATCAGGTTATGGACTCCCATCAGCAGCAATGACACAACTTGGCTCATTGCAACATACACTCTGGCTCTCCATCAGGCCCCTTCCCACACAACATCTCAACCACTTCATTCCACATCCTTGAAGCCCACATCCAGCGCGTCCTCAATGTCTCCTTTGAGTTTGCCACATTCCATGGGTGCCGGAGGCATGCAGAGACCCAGGCCCTTCTTAGACAACGGACGGCAGTACCGCAGGAACTCCTGATACATCACCCTGCTTCCCTACCCAGGAAATGTCATCAGCAAGACACTCAACAAGCAAATGACAATTTTTCTCCATGCAACCCTCTCCAGGCAACCGGCACCAGACCATCTTCCACAGTAATCACACCACTGCAACCGTCAGCATTGCCACCACCAACGACAACTTTGCCATGCTCAACAATGGTGAGGCCACCACCCTTGACCTCTCAATGGCATTCCACACCATGTGCTACCACACTGTCAGCTCACACATCTCCAACACTGGTAACCAGAGGAGGGCCCAGAGTTAAATCAGAAAGTCACTCACCAGCAAGGCCCAGCGAGTCTGCCTCCACCCTGCAACATGTAGTACACTGGGGTCATCTGGCCCATGCCACAGGGCTCTTCTCTCAGCGTGACGATCTTCAATGTCTCCATGACCCCCCTCTCGACCATCACATGCGCACACGACCTCATCATCATCTCGTATGCCATTGACACCCAGATGCTCCTCCAACTAACCAAAGACCCAGCCATTGCCAGATCAAAACTTCAAGAAGGCATGAGATCCGTTGAGGAATGGCTGAACATCAGCCACCTGAGGCTGGACTTGGACAGGACAGTAGTCATCATCTGAGGATTGTCCCCTTACAGCTGGCTCAACTCCTTGTGTCCCACTGGTCTGTGCACCGCACCAGCAAACAGTGGCCACGCACGCAAGCTGGTGTTCATCATGGACCCATCGGTGACAATTACCATGCAACTCACCACCATCTATACCTCATGCTGCAACACCCCCCACATGCTACAAATGACCCCCAGATGGATCCACTCCAAGGCAAGACCCCCTGGTCCACGACACCAGCCGGCTCAACTACAGCACCGGCCTCTACGGAGAACAACAGCAAAACTGCAGGAGAAGTTGTCCACATCCTGGGTGCATCCGCACACCTCATCTGCAACATCTCCCACCCCAGCCCCATCACCGTCCACCTGAGATAGGCACAATGAATCACTGTGTGCTGCAGGATCACCTTCAGGCTCCTCAACCACACCCAGGTGACAGTTCACAACCCCAGACCCAACACCGACCTTGCATGTCTGTCATCCAGCACCCCGTTGGCCCAACTCCATGCAGCCCACCTTGCCCTGGCCCCCATTCATCACATCCACATAATAACTGCATGCAGGAGATAGTTCTCCCACCTCGCAAAACAGACCTGGGACTCCCTCCCTGGGCACATCAACATGACCCATGACCTCTACACCTTCATGATACTCTTCCAAATTAGTCTGTCTGAGCAGTATTGCAAGCCCCCCCTCAGCATCTTGAGGCCATCACGTGTGAGTATTGGGCTCCATGTCTGTATTTTGTGATACATTGTGACCCATGTGTGTCCTCGACCGGACTCAGATCCAAGTGTAGGGATGGCTGGAGTTTGTTCCACACTCAAGCATACTTCGACATATCCCCACACGTATGTTGTATAATCATGCTAAATGACTGCAACATAAAATCTCATGTCTTCATTTTTTATTTATTGCTCTGGGGCATGATTTGTGCACAGAAAAAGGTGCTATGCAGGGACCATAGAATCCAAAGTTCACAGGGGGAGATGGGATCCTTGGCATTTGAAGTCATCAGAGTCCAGACCACAGTGTTTGGCATAATTGGTCAGACTGTGACCAGCAAGTCCATGTAGCAGATGATGTCAGTCAATGAGGTGATGCTGTCGCACATGAAGGCCAGGTGCCAGGCCAGGTGACCTGGGAGATGTGGATGGGCCGCTGCCTCTCATGGTCTTTCCCGTGGATGACCCACCTTCCTCGCGGGACCCTCAGATGCAGGCCTGGACGATGCTTGGGACGCTCCGTCGGACGAATCCTCCTCCTCCTGCTCCCTCCCTGTGGCTGGTGGTGGTCTTCGCCTGGTGGCACAGGGAGGGTTGCCCATGTTGTCGGCGATCGGACGAAGTGAATGGCTTATGTCCCTTTGCACCACCAGGAGCTCAGCCAGTCTTGCCTCCATTCGTCCTTGGTGTTCTTGTTGACTGGTGTGTTGCTCGGCCTGCTGGTTCTTGATCCCTAGTGTCACATCGGAATGCCTCCATGATGTTGTGGATGTGTGACATACCGGTCCCTTCAGCTGGCTGGTCAGGTTCTCACCTCTGCCGTCCTCCACTCCCACCACCCCTGCCCACACGAGCCTGGCCTACCGTTGTGGGCACATCGGGTCTATGGGACGACTGAGGGATGGCAGTGTCGGTGTTGTCTGCCTCCTCCTGGGTGCCCGCCGCACCTTGTCCCTCCTGGTCATACTGGCTCAGTTGTTCTCTGCGGGCAGGGCTCCTCGGTGTCTCCTGGGATGTGGCAGGAATGGGGGTGGTGTTTGGCACAGATGTTCCTGAACCAGGTTCTGCAGGGGCTTGGACACCAGAGGGTCCAGGTCGGTCGGGGTCATCCGCGGAGTGTTGAGAGGCGTCGCTGCCGGTGGGATCAGGTTCCTCCTGAGCCTGTGATTCTTCCCCCCAATTGTTGGGGGGATATTCATCCCGTTGCCCTGTGTGTGAGAGACAGACAATGTTAATGCTGTTTCATGCAACATGCATGTTTCATACACATTCAAGTTGGCACTGTTCCTCCAGGTAGTTGTATGTGCCTAGCATTCTCCTCAATGTTCACTTGTGGATGGGTATGTTGCGGGGGACAGATTGATATGTTCTCCTGAGTCTTTGACATGTCGATTTGTGGCTTGGATGCTTCTTCGGCTATGTATTGGTCTTGTTGTGTTGCATGTCCATTGTGACAGTGGGTAAATCCATTGCCTGTCCTGGTGGTGTCTGCTGGTGTAAGGGGTGTGTGTGACAGGGCCTGCTGGTGGGTGTAGTGTGATTTGGCCCTGGGGCTCCCAGGTGATGTAGCTGTCCCCCCATGGAGCATGCTGCCATGACACTGAATGTGAGTTCCTGTCCTAGATATCTGACCTTGTTGTCTTGGTGTTTGTGTTTGCACTGGTCACAGGAGGGCCTTGTGCTGCCTACACCCAGGCCGAGTGTGAGCTATCTTGTCAGTACTTTCCCAATTCCTGTGCATTGCGCATGGTGCATGGGTATGTAGCTGGGCCATATGGGATGAGGGCAATTGTGTCTGATTTATGATTCAAACATGCGTTTTGTGCCACCCACCCTCCCAGCATACCAGACATCCATTCTTGGGTTGGTGCTTCATGTAGCATGGGACGTAGCATGGCCTTGCTTTCTCAATGGGGCATACACATGTTATTGGCATTAGCATAGTTTTTGACTGTGGTTCTGGCCGGTGATGGCTTGGGGGTAGTTGCGTGCATTTGGTGTAGTTGGGGTGTGGATGGCATTACCCCCATGTTACGTAAGTTGTTTGTGTACTCATCAGGCTCCGCAACTCCTTGGAGTCCATGTACTCCCACCGGCGGAAGCATGGCCATCACCTTCTCCTCCCAGGGATGGTAATGTACTGGTCTGCGGGGCGCACCACCTCCAGTGATGTTGCTCTGGGCGCAGTCCTCATTCATTTTGCGCTTGACGGCCCTCCGCAGATCGTACCACCTGGCTTGGCATTCATTCCTGGTCCTTCTGATGGGTGCAACAGCATTCACCCTATCAACGATCCTCTGCCACAGGCATGATTTTTCCGCTATGCTGGTCTGTCTGACCAATGTTCCAAACAGCTGTGGCTCGACTCTGATGACTTTATTGACAAGGATCTCCAGCTCCTCCCTTGTGAACTTTGGATTCTTGTCTGTGGGCATGTTGTGGGGTGAGGGTGTGGATGGTTGTGGGTGTGTGGGTCTGAATGTGAGGGTGTGAGTGTGAATGTGTAGAGGGGGTATGTGTGAAGGAGGTTGTGTGACGGCGTATATGGTAAGGTGGATGGGTGCAGTTGTTGGTGTGTGCTCTGTAGCTGCAGTGAGTCTGTTGCAAAGGCTCATGGTTTGTGTGTGTGGGCCCTTTTTATTGGTCCATTTGTGGGTGTGGCTCAGTTTGAATTTTTGGTGGGTGTGTCATAAGAGGTGGTTGTGAGTTTGCTCCTCTGTTTGCCTGTTTGGATGTGTCCAGGTGAGTCCTTTCTATTTTTTGTGCAGTGTAGATGTGTTTTGTGGTGTTGTGCGAGTCGAATAGACCCTCCTTGTGCTGTTTTCCAGTGTCTGTGGTTCAGTACGGTACAGGGGTATGAGTCATACAGACACACGGCCCCATGCGTTGTGTATGTATGGGGCGTATGCCGCCATTGCTATGTACAGTGCGTACACCGCCATCGCTGATGTACGGTGTGTACACCGACATCGCTATGTACGGTGCGTACACCGACATTGCTTATGTACGGTGCATACACCCACATTGCTATGTACGGTGCGTACACCGCCATCGCTATGTATGGTGCGTACACCGCCATCGCTATGTATGGTGCGTACACCGACATCGCTTATGTACGGTGCATACACTGCCATCGCTATGTACGGTGTGTACACCGCGATCGCTATGTACGGTCCGTACACCACCATCGCTTATGTACGGTGCATACACCAACATCGCTATGTATGGTGCGTACACCGACATCGCTATGTAAGGTGCATACACCGACATTGCTTATGTACGGTGCATACACCCACATTGCTATGTACCGTGCGTACACCGCCATCGCTATGTATGGTGCGTACACCGCCATCGCTATGTACGGTGCGTACACCGACATCGCTTATGTACGGTGCGTACACCGACATTGCTATGTACGGTGCGTACACCGCCATCGCTTATGTACGGTGCATACACCGCCATCGCTATGTACGGTGCGTACACCGCCATCGCTATGTATGGTGCGTATACCACCATCGCTTATGTACGGTGCGTACACCGACATTGCTACTGTATGGTGCGTACACAGACATTGCATTTGTACAAGTCATTCACCGTGTACGTGACGGACGTTTTCCGTACAAATTGTAAATCGGTAAGCCGGTCCGGATCGTACTTGTACGCTCGGACCGTGTTTTTACGATTCGTACGGAAAAGTGTCCGGGTCCGTCTCGTACAACTTTTCCCGCTACGATTCATATGGATCGGGCCGATCCGTATGTACTTTTTCCCGTACGAATCGTACTTCATGGGTCGGGCGTGACTTGTACGATTCGCACGGAAAAAAATACGGATACGAGTCGTACGGGAAAATAAAATACAGGATCGGAATCGGCCCCTTAGTGTGTAAAAACATATATAGTTGCTCACATATATACAATTGAGACATCAATTCACTAATGAACAGCTATCTATACAGCCCTTCTGAGATGCACTTTTGAATCTATAGAACCGGTGAATCGGCCATTCAAACATGTATGCACAGAGTCAGACACCACCCACACACCCACCTAGACAGTCAGACCCCATACAGATTCTCATACAATCAATGAAAAACACATATACACACTGATGTAGCTACTCACCAAGCCATGCACCTGCTTACACACCAAGTGAGAGACTAAGAGAGACATTCACACAGTCTAGTCACTAATCCATGCATTTAGTAACATACATTCAATCAGTGACTTATAGAGTCAGTCATGCATCTACTAAATAATGTATTCAGGCACTTTTACATCGCCTTATTCTTGAATAGACCTTGGCATAGATATCTATGAAAAATATTTAAACTTTACAGAAACACCCATTCACTGGATGGTGTCATCAGTGATGTCATCAGTGATGTCATTTGAGATGTCATCAGTGATGTCATGAGTGATGTCACTGACCATGTCATGAGTGATGTAATATGTGACATCATCAGCAGTGCATTGCAGGCGTGCGAGTTATAGTTAGCTCAACTAACTATAACAGGCGAATTTCTCTGGTTTTATATGAGTTAATTGTCCAACTTAGTATAACGTCCCTAAAACCTACGGTTTTTTCAGTGAATATATATATATATATATGTATATATATATATTCACTGAAAAACCAACATGTTTCAGGGATGTTATAGTTAGTTGGACATTTCACATGTACAAAACCAGATAAATTCAGCCATTATAGTTAGTTCAGCTAACTATAACTCGCGCCCCCGCAATGCACTGCTGATGACGTCACCTATTACATCATTCATGACATGGTCAGTGACATCACTGATGACATCACTGATAACTTCTCAAATGACATCACTGATGACATCATCCAGTGACTGTGTGTTACTGCAAAGTTGAAATATGTATTATATATATATATATATATATGCCAAGGTTTATTGAAGAATAAGTGGGTGTATAAGTGTCTGAATGGATGATTTAGTAGGTGCATGACTCACTGTATAAGTGGGTGATTTAATGTGTTTTACTGAATGCATGGGTTACTGACTAAACTGTGTAAATGTCTGTATTACTGTCAGTTGGTGTGTAAGTGGTTGCATGGGTTGGTGAGTAGCTAAATGAGTGTCTATACAGGTTATTCATTGGTTGTCTGAGTATCTGTATGGGTGCCTGAGTGTCTGTGTCAGTGGGTGGGGGTGGGGGTGACTACCTGCATGGATGTGTGAGTGGATGATTCATGAGTGCATCTGCAAGGGGCTGTATGGGTGAGTGAGTGTGTGTATGGCTGTGTTGGTGAGTGAATGGATGTCTCAGTGGTATATGTGTGAGTAACTACATATGTGAAAAGCAGTATATGTGAGTGTTGGAGTATATAAGTGACTTTATGTGAGAGTGAGTGATTGTGATAGTGGCTGTGTGGATGAGTGTGTGCTTGTGTCAGTGATTGTAGAAGAGAGTATGTGTTAGTATCTATATGAATAAGTGAGGTGGTGTGTGTATAACTGTAGAGGTGAATAAACGGCAGTGAATGACTAGGTGTGTGTGTAACTCTATGGGTGAGTGGCAGTGTGTGAGTATCTGTATGAGTATATATTTCAGTGGCTGTATTGATGAGTGACTGCATGTATGAGTGACTGTATGGGTGGGTGAGTGGATGCGTGTGTAGACCTATGAACTAGTGAGTGGGTATGTACTAATTGGTATTGTGTGTCTATGGTTTTGAGAATGGTAGTCTGTATTTTAGAGTGGGTGTATGAAAGGTTATTTTAGGGTGTGAGGAGGTGCATCAGATATTAAGTAGATGATGTCATCAGTGATGTCATCATTGATGTAATTTGAGATATCATCAGTGATGTCACTGACCATGTCATGAGTGATGTAATATGTAACATCATCAGCAGTGCATTGCGGGGCGCACGTTATAGTTAGCTCAGCTAACTCTAACAACTAAATTTCTCTGGTTTTGTAAGAGTAAAATGTCAGCCTAACTATAACGTCCCTGTAACCTGTGTTTTGTTCAGTGAATATCTAAGGTTTTTTAAATGCTAATTCCTAACTATAACGTCCCTGAAACCTGTGTTTTTTTCAGTGACTTTCTAAGGTTTTCTAAATGCTAATTTCTAATTATTTCTAATTATGCCAGTAGGACATGTACAGAAAGAGAAAGAAAGGCACAGAAAGAAGCAAGAGAAGTGCAGAAAGAGGCGAGAGGTGCAGAAAGAGGAAGAAAGGTGCAGAAAGAAGCAAGAAAAATGCAGAAAGAGGCGTAATTTGACTGTACCTTTCCACAGACTCATACAGAGTAGCCAAATCACTAACCCTTCTCCCAAGATGTCTTAAACCTCACTTTTCTCTCGAAGGTTCGTTATTCATTGACTACTCAGAATGTTAGGCCAACCAAATGTAAAACAGCAACCCTAACCATATCACTGTTGTAAGTCTGACCAGGTTTGTGAAGGTATGCATGCGTGTGTCTCTACTTTTACCTAGTGGCATGTTACATAAAAATAAACATACAAATACTTCAATACCTGTGTTTCAAACAGCATACTCTGTAAATTTGTGTACTAAAAGGTGTATATATTTCTTTCTGCTCATAATAGAGGGCAGATGGGTATTCAATAGTATATGTGAGGGGCTCTATAACACATCACAGTAAGACATGTATGCCTGTGCAACTGAATGACAGAGCAGAACTGAGAAAATCTGACCCCCTATAGAAGCTACCCGCTTTTTAGCTACCATCTTCAGATGCAGAATACATGTGAGAATACATGTACAAGTAGACATATACCTCAGTCATGAGAGCACACAGACCTTTAAACTTGGCACACTGCTCTGCCCATTTGAATACAGAAAGAGGCGAGGGATATACAGAAAGAAGCAAGAGAAGTACAGAAAAAAACAAGAGAGATGAAGAAGGAGTAATAAATGTGCAGAAAGAGGCAGGAGAAGTGCAGAAAGAGGCAAGAGAAGTGCAGAAAGAGGCAAGAGACATGCAGAAAGGCAAGAGAGGAGCAGAAAGAGCCAAGAGAGGTGCAGCAAAAAGAAAGTGAGGTGCAGAAACAGGCTAGAGGGGTGCAGAAAGAGGCAAGAGAAGTACAGAAAGAAGCAACAGAGGTGCAGAAGGAAGCAAGAGAACTACAGAATGAGGTAGAGTTGCAAAAACAGGCAAGCGAGGTGCAGAAAGAGGAAAGAGGGGTGCAGAAGGAGGTAAGAGGGGTGCAGAAACAAGCAAGAGAGCAGGGGAAAAAAGCAAGAGAAGTGCAGAAAGAAGCACCGGAGGTGCATACAGAGGCAAGAGAACTGTAGAAAGAGGCACAAGAGGTACAGAAAGAGGCAAGAGAAGTGCAGAAAGAGGGAAGAGGGGTGCAGAAAAAGGCAACAGAGGTGTGGAAAGAGGGAAGCGGGGTGCAGAAAGAAGCAATAGAGATGCAGAAAGAAGCAACAGAGGTGCAGAAAGAAGCAAGAGAAGTACAGAAAGAAGCAACAGAGGTGCAGCAAGAGGCAATGGGGTGCAGAAAGAGACAAGAGAAGTGCAGAAAGAAGCAACAGAAATGCAGAAAGAGGCAAGAGAAGTGCAGAAAGAGGCAAGAGGGGTACAGAAAGAAGCAAGAGAGGTACAGAAAGAAGCAAGAGAAATACAGAAAGAAGCAACAGAGGTACAGAAAGAGGCAAAAGGGGTGCAGAAAGAAAGAAGAGAGGTGCAGTAAGAAGCAAGTGAAGTGCAGAAAGAAGCAGACAAGGTGAAGAAAGAGGCAAGAGAAGTGCAACAAGAGGTGAGAGAGGTGCAGAAAGAAGCAAGAGAGGTGCAGAAAGAGGGAAGATGGTACAGAAAGAGGCAAGAGAAGTGCAGAAAGAGGAAAGAGAGGTACATAAGAAAGAAGCAAGAGAGGTGCAGAAAGAATCAAGAAAGGTGCAGAAAGAAGGGAGGTGCAGAAAACGGAAGAGATGTGCAGAAAGAGGCAAGAGAAGTACAGAAAAAAAGAAAGGTACGGAAAGAAGCAAGAGAAATGCAGTAAGAGGCAAGAGAGGCGCAGAAAGAAGAAAGAGTTGTTTGTGTACCATTGGTGCCAATTTAACACCCACAGCTCAGTTTGCAGTTTGTGTTTTACCTCTTTTTACTGTGTTTTAGCGCCAGGATGCCCGTAGGGTTACAGTGCGCTTTATAAATGCAAATACATACATACATTTAGCAATGAGTGACAGGTGACTATTCTAGGTTTGCAAAGGGACTTCCACCACGCTGTAACACCTGTCGCTGCCTTTTTGGTAACGTTTAAGCCGTTGGAGCTAGAAACAAGTTTTTTTTGTTCAAATCTGCAGAATATGCAGCAGATGATGGGTTATGTGGCAAATGCAGAAAATGTATAATCATGCAAAAAAAAGGTGCAGCTGAACAGTCACATACTTCCAGTGGCCCTGCTCATACTTCTGACTAGGTCCAGAAGTGCTTCTCAGTAGTTTTTTCATTTTTTGTCTCATTGAGTTTATAGTTTAGCTTCTATGGAAACGAGGAAGAATAAACCTGAGGTTACCAATCCACAACACAGAGTACCATACCACATAATTACTCTCCAATCACATAATCCCACTCTACATAATTCCTATACACTAAATACCACATATTTTCTACCCACATAATTTCACTGCACAACATGCAACATAATTCCACTGCACATAATGTACATCCACTCCACTCTGAAACCATTAGTAAAAAACATTTACATTTACAACGCCAATCGCTCTAACTCTCACAAATGCTAGACCTATTACATTGCAAATGCTTCTTTAACTAGTAGTTGCATTTGCAGAGTGCTCAGGAATTCCACTGTGTAGGACTTACAGGAGGTACCAGGAGGGCTTCTTGGCCCCCAACTTCCCTAAGGAGTAAAGCGGACTTCATCCCCCAACCAGTAGTGTGTCAGGAGGCACATTTGCAGAGTAGCGGAGAAAGTGTGGCGTGGCCTCTGAAGACCTCTTGGCAAGCCCACTGTGTGGGACTTACTGGAGGTAACAGGAGGGGCAGTTGGCCCCCAAGGACATCCTTGGGGGCCAACTACCCCTCCTATTACCTACAGTAAGTCCCACAGAGCAGGATTGCTAAGTTGTGATAGCAGGCCACGTCTCCTTTACCCACCACTCTGGAAACGTGCTCCCTGGTACGCTCTTGGATGGGGATTGAAGTCCCCTTCACTGCTGGGTGTCCTTAGGGGCCAACTAGCCTACCTGTTACCTCCAGTAAGCCCCACACAGTGGGACTGCTGAGAGGTGAACACAGGCCACACCCCCTTTTTCTACCACTCTGTAAACACGCTTCCTGGTGTGCTCTTGGTTGGGGGATGAAGTCCCCTTGCCTTCTGAGGGTCCTTGGGGGCCAATTAGCCCTCCGGGTACCTCCAGTGAGTCCCACACAGCTGGATTGCTGAGAGTGATCAGAGGCCATGCCCCCTTTTTACACCACTCTGCAAACTCGCCTCCTGGTGCACTGCTGCTTGGGAGATGAAGTCCACTTTAGTTCTGAAGTCCTCAGGACACAAGGGGACCTCATCGCCCCACCAACAGTCGCCAAGAGGCATGTTTGCAGAATGTGGTTAAAAGGGGCGTGGCCTCAGACCACCTTTCAGCAATCTGTGGGGCTTACTGGAGGTACCTGGTGGGCTAGTGTGCCCCTAAGGGGACTTAATCCCCCAACCCAGAACACACCAGCAGGCGAGTTTGCAGAGTGGTAAAGGGAGTCGGCTGGGCCTCTGCCAAGTTGCCTGTTTCTTTAAAAAAAAATATATACATTTTGGGAAGGGGGGCTGTGTGCCCCCCACCCCCTGAGGCCTCAGCTATTTTTTTTTTATTGAACAGGGAGGGGGTTGCCAGGCCCTATCGCTTGAGGCTGATTACGGCCCCGGGGACCCCATCGCCAGGGGCTTGGCCTTTGTTTTTTTTGTCTTTTAAAGGGGAGGGGGCAGTGTGGCCTCTCCCCTTGTCAATTTCGTCCCCCGGGGACCACATCCCCTGGAGCATGGCCATTTCTATTTTTTACACACAAGAAAAAAGGGGGTGGAGGATCTGACCTTACTTCGACCTCCTCTGGGTAAACTCATCACACATAAAGAAGTAAGGACTTTTTATGAGGAAGTACAAAGTGTAGCAAAGTGCAATGCTTTGTAAAAACAGCCCTCACCCACAACGAGTTATGGCATGCTTCATCATATGGCTGCTGCGACACTTCTGCGCGGACCAACACCAGAGGTGGAGCAATAGGGTGGGGAAGACAATACAAACATATAGATATAGTTCTTTGCAGCCAGACCCCGGTGGGTCTCCAATGCGCTATAACAAGGCTGCACAAATACATTTGTATGCATGGGCTGCAATTTAACTATAAAAAAACGAAAGTGGTCTGTTTTGCATCTCACCCAGGGCAGCAAATATTCAGATGGTATATCGCTGGACATAAGATCGAACAAAGTTCCACCTACAAGTATTTGGGAGTACTGGTTGACTCAACATGGTCATTAAGAGAACACACCCTGCACAGAAAAGCCCAGGCAAACAAATTGCGGTTCGCATTAAATATACTACAAACTAAATCAAAATGTCCATCCAATGAATATCTGTTGAAAGTGATTGCTGCCAAATTTTTACCCTCCCTCACGTATGGCTCCGACCTATATAGAGGCAAAGATGCCACTTTCCTGAACCTCCAACAGTCAGTGTTGTTCAAACATCTTTTCCAAATTCCGCAGTTTGCATCTCAGGCGCAGGTACGCCTTGAATTCGGGTTATTAAATCAGCACCAAGCCAGACAAGCCGCCATAATAAAAACGTGCTGGAAACTAAGAACAGCTCAAGAAGACACATTGATGGGTCACTGTTGGTCTGAAATTAACAATCAAACAAAAGGAAATAAGGCTTGGAAAACAACACTGGAAGAAGCATTGAAAAGTTTAGACATGCAAGAGACGTGGAATTTCAAACATACCTTTGCGGCCTTCAAAAAAGTAGCAAATGGAGCTGCAAAACAGAAATCCTGGACGGCCGATAAAGCAGCACTGGCAAAGAAAAAACACGGCTGGATGGTACTGGCCACGTATGAGAGATGCGACCCGCAACCATATCTAGTTAACTTTATAACACCATCCACGCAATAAATGCTACTAAGACTACGGCTGGGAACCTACACCACAAAAGATCAGATCCCGACATGGCAGCAAACATGGCCAACAGCGCTGTGCAGGCTTTGTGGCCTTTCTGAAGAAGCCTTGATTTATGTTCTGTGCATCTGTCCCCTTTTGAGTAAATTGAGACGGTATTATCTCCTACAGACATTCCGCCTTATCCAAATCAGAACATGTCGGTCGGCAGCCATGTTAGTATTGAATAGCCTACAGCTGCAGACAGCTTGCAGGGCCGCTAGATTTTTTCAGAAAGCGAGTCTCCTTCTGCTGAAAAACGGAAAAAGAGGTGACCTATTGGGCAAAACCTAAAGCCTTATTGGAATAAAGGACTTTGAAGATAGACTTTGAAGATAGATAATGAAAGTTGGACTTTATTTCTTCAACAAAAAAAAAAAACAAAAAAAAAAAAGGTCATCATTCTGCAAATGCTTTCTTAACTATTTATTTAAATGGAATACGTTCTGTTGAATTTTACTCTTTTGTAAAGGTTTTGATTAACCATACACAATAAAAAATTTTACTTACAAAAAATACAAACACACAGAAAAGGAAAAGGATCCAAAAATTATAAGTGCAGATAGAAAGTCTAATAATAACTAAGGGATATCCTCATAATACTTTTATTGCTGGATACCCTTGTTAGGCTTAAAAGGTATTTGACTAGCAAAGGATGTTGGTGAAGTAGGTGAATTCACCCTTCACTCCTCCGTTCTGCGTAAAGGTTGACATGCTTCTGCCGGATTGCGTGTCTCTCCCGGCTTTCCTCAGGACTGTCGGATTCCTCTACTAAATCCCTTTAAATTTATACACAAATTGTCAAGCTGATTACTCTACCTGTTACTAGTAAGTAAGTGTAGAAATCAGCCGTGTCCCGCCACGATCGTGGCGTGGCTGATTTCTACGCCGCCCAACGCTGGATTAACCATTATTCCATAGATCCCGAGCTCCTGCCATTGCCGGTCTAATTTTGAATTCATTTTCATCGCCGATGTCCCTCCGGACACGGCTCTTTTCCAAGCTAATAATCGCCGACTTCAGACGGACCATTGACTGCTTGACACGCTTAAACTTCTGGCAACCCCGATATCACGTTTAGACACGGCCTCCTTCGTAATTCCAGCACCGCCCTAACCATGCCAACCCGGTCCTGAAGATGATCCTAAGTCACTGGGTTGAAACGTCGTCGACCTGTCAGCGCAATTGATGCCGCTTACCTCATGTGGTTCAAAAGAAACTGTTTTCGAATTACGAATTATTGGTTTGAACCACCATCTTCACTGTACATACTTTCACTTTCTCCCCTTGTGCTGTTGCTTGCTGATAGAACATTGTCACTTGCATCGCCACCCTTTGTGTCACGAACACACTTGAGCACCAAGTACAATTGGGGTTGTTCACGCAATTTGATTTTGCCTGCAGTGCTGTTACAACTGTAATTCTCCTTTTTCTTGCCAGAATTTGTTTAAAAATATATGATGCCATGTGCACATTCTTTACAAAAAACCTACAGAGAGTCTCCTTTTCTTCCATGTAATGTCGTGTACATGCTTACCTAATTGTCCTGCTTAATGATACTAGTTGAGAAATTGTTGCTTGTTTCATTAAGCCTTACAGCATGCTCCTCCACCCCATGCACGCCCCTCACCCTGCCTCTCTGTCTTGCTCGCCCCTCCCCCTCCCCACCACAGAGCGTGTCTTGCGGCCGCGCGTCTTTCCCTTTCGTGTGTCTCTTCAAAGCTCGTTTCCCCACGTGTATTCTCTCCTTCTTTCCCCGCCCCTATTTCTCTCAGCCCTCCCCATCTGTCTCTCCAGTGTCCCCTTATCGATCACTTTGCCTTCTCTCCCACATGTGGCCTGTCCGTGTCCTTCTAAATGTCTGCATCCCCAGCTTCCTAGGGTGCCTTCTTCTCGCCTCACCTCCATCTGTATATTTGTGTCTTCCGAGCCCACCTCCAGCCTCTTCAGTTTTACCGTTTCCCCATAGTTTTCACACTGTTTTCTTAAGTCTTCTGCATATCCATTATCTTCCCCTCCCATGTCTGTCTCTCCAGTTTCATTCTGCTCCCAGATCCAGTCTCCCCCACCCCTATCCACGTGTCTCCTGCTCCTCCGCATGCCTCGTCTATCCAGTGTTCTCTTCTCACCCAATCCATCCTGTCTGTTTCTCCCTCCTCGCCATCCCATGTGTACATCTCTCATTTCCTCTCGCTTTTCAACATCACCCTGTCTTGTTTTCCAATGCTACTAGCAGCGCACATCTCAGTCACAACTTGATATTTACAGTTGCGGGAGAGAGTGCATCATTTACAGCTTTCATTCAGCCACCTCTTGCTTAAGTGAGCGCTCCTTCTCACCCTGCAGTGCACCCAGCAGCCATTTATTAAGCCATCGAAGTCTCTCGTTATGCTGGAGAAAATGTAGCATGTGTGGTATTGCTAAGTAAAAGAGGGTCACATCACTTGGGATGTGGAAGCACGGACCACATATCCGTGAGCCTTTCGGCTGATGGAAATATAGAACTGAAGCCACAAAGTGTGGCAGCCTCACAGTCTGCACGATGTAGTCACACACACACGAGGTGGAGCTTTAAAACCCGTTGCTGGGATGCAATGGGGGACAGACAATTTTTAATTTGCAAGCCTGGGAGCCTTATCTCAAAGACAACAGATGGCACCAGAGGATGCTCTGTGGCTTGCACGCGCAGATCTGGTGACTACAGAGCTAGAAAAACAGTTCAAGTCTTGACGTCGGCACAACATCCTGTGATCATGGGCAAATCATTTAATCTCCCTGTTTATACAAAAAGAATGTGTCCTTGCATAAAGTAACTGGCACTCACGTAAAGCATTCTTTCGGCATTGGAGCAACATCCTGTGATCTTGGGCAACTCAGCAAGTTATTTAATCTCCTTCTCCTACAAAAAAGAACATGGTCTTGTGCAGAGTAACTGGCGCTCATATAAAGTGCTTTAATAATACATTGGGGTGGGGTTCACGCTATATAAAACTGCATAAAAAAAATAGAGGGAGAACGGAGCGAGTGAACTGAAACCACGAGCACTGTATGGAGTGTTACGAGGCAAGGAAAACAAGCATTGGCATAGCCAATAGGTCTCGCCTTTGGGACCTTAGAAGTGTTTAGCCATGCAACAGTTGATGTTGTTGCACCAAGGATATTGTGCTGCATAACTAAATACTTATAAGGTCCCAAAAGCGAGACCTATTGGCTATGCCAATGCTTGTTATATAAAGGAGGGGGCCACCCGGCCCCCTTCCCAATGCCAATGTCAGCCCCAGGTATCCCATCCGCCAGGGCCCGGTCATTCAATTTAAAAAGAAATAAAGTGAGGAAGTCTGAGTGGCCCCATCCTAGGCCATTTTTGACCCCGGGGACCCCATCCCCCGGGGCATGGCCATAATGTTGGGGACCACGGGGGAGCACCAAGGCCCCCGTGGTCCCTGCCGGCTACCCACCTCCTGTGGGAGCTGGCATTGCTCTTGGGCAGAGGGAGCTGCTGACATGCAGCTCCCTTTGCCCAAAAGCAATACTGCTTCACTTCATGGAAGCGAGAGCAGCTTTTCTGCTCTCATTGCTATGAAGCGAAGCAAAAGTTTGCTTCGGCAAGGTGGGAGCACAAACTGCAATGTCCCGGGGGCGGGCAACCCGTGACTTTGCTGGAGCTGGCCCTGGGTAGTGGCAGTCCCCAGGTCCATGGAGGGCCCCACGAGGGGGGCTGTGGGCCCTCTCCATCAAATTTAAAGGAGGTGGCGGTCCCCAGGGCAGCATGGGGGCAGGTAGGAGCCCCCCATGCATTTTAATTAAAAGAAAGCCCCGGGTAGGTGGAGGTCCCTGGGGCTGCGGGGGTCTGCATGCCCCCACATATTATAAACAAAGCCCCTGGAGGTGGCAGTCCTCGGGGCTGCGGGGGCCCGCACCATATTTTGGCATTGACCTCAGGACCTGGATCACCCAGGGGCTTAATTAAAGAAGCACTGGAGACTGCGCTTCGTTTTTTTTTGTTTTTGCTGGGATTTGCACACCCAGCGGGAATCCCACCAATTTGTTTTAATGCTTTTTGGCCCTGGAGGCCCATGTGGGACCCCCTGAGCAGGCCTAGGGGGTCAGGGTGTTTCTACCCTGCCCCCTTTCCTTGATTTTAATACTTTTTTTTCTTTTGACTCAGTTGAACAGGGTCACAAGATGGCTGCCAACACTTCCTGATTGAAGTGTTGGCAGCCAATCAGAGTCAAGCTCGAGATCGGGAGGGTTCTCGGATCCACCACAGTCACCAGATACTAATATTTCTAAATATATGAATTTCTCGGGAACTACTAAACGGATTAACACCATTTAGCAGAAAGAGTGCACTTTGGACCAAGAGCTACCTTTCTGCCAAATTTGGTGTAATTCCGTTCAGCAGTTCAGGCTGTAGCTGTGACAAACCTTTCCTATGGAAATTAACATTGAGAAAATGCGTTTTGGAACCCCCCCCTTTTTTTTCTCAGCCCCTGCTTGATGAATCACCACAAATCTTTCAAGACAAGAGCTGGCCTGAGTCGGCCATTAGTTTTGAAAATTCAAAAAATACTTTTCCTATGGAAACTAGGTCCTAACTATAACTACCTACTGGCGACCGCCAGTAGGTAATATATTCACATATCTATATTCAGTGAAAAAAACAAAGGTTATAGGGACATTATAGTTAGGCTCACATTTCACACATACAAAACCATATAAATTCAGCAGTTAAAGTTACTTGAGCTAACTACACCTTACTCCCCCACAATGCACTTCTTATGACCTCACATATTACATTACTGATGACATGGTCAGTGACATCACTGATGACATCTCGAATGACATCCCTAATGACATAATCAACTGAGTAAGTGTTTTCTAAATAGTTCTGAAACTTAAAGATATATACTAAGCTACACTATAAATTAAATTATTATTCTTTCTCTACCACTAATGAGTGATACTATTTCTAACATATGTCATCTGAGTGGCTTTGTGACTGTCTATATCAGTTTGGGAGTGGGATTGGCTGTATGGCTGTATAAGTTGGTGTGTGAGTGGCTGTGTGGGTGAATACAAGGAGGTGTAAGTAGCTGTATGGGTGACTAAATGGGTGTGTGGGTAGCTGTATGGGTGAGTGAGTGGTTGTGTAAGTGAGTGGCTGTATGGGGAGTGAGTGGTTAGGTGAATGGCTGTATGGGTGGGTGTGTGAGTGGCTGTATGGGTGACTAAGTGTCTGTGTGAGTAGCTGTATGGGTGAGTTAGTTGATGTGTTAGTGACTGTATAGGTGAGTGAGTGGCTATCTGAGTGTTTTTAGGGATGAGTGAATGGGTATGTAAGTGGTTGTGAGAGTGTGTGATTGGGTGTGTGAGTAGTCATATATGTGTGTCAATGGGTCTGTTGAGATGCTGTATGAGTGAGTGACTGACTGTCTGAGTGATTGTATGATTGATTAAGTGGGTGTGTGAGTAGCTGTATGGGGGATTGTATGTTTGTGTAAGTTGTTGTATGGGTGAGTATGTGGTTGTATGAGTAACTGTATGAGTGAATGGCTGTATGTGTGAGTGAGTGGATATTTGTGTATTTGAATGAATGAGTGACTGGGTGTGTGACAAGTTGTATGGATCTACAAATAGGTATGTTAATGGTTCTGTGGGTATGTGAGTGAGTGTATGAGAGACTGTATGGTGGTGTGAGTGGGTGTGTGAGTGGTTCTGTGGATGATATCATCAGTGATATCATCAGCGATGTAGTTTGAGATGTCATCAGTGATGTCACTGACTATGTCATGAATGATGTAATATGTGAGGTCATAAGCAGTGCATTGCGGGGATGTAATTATAGTTAGCTCAGGTAACTATAACTGCTGAATTTCTATAGTTTTGAATGTGCGAATTGTGAGCCTAACTATAACGTTCCTATAACCTTTGTTTTTTTCAGTGAATTTCTAAGGATTTCTTTTATTTTATTTCCTAACTATAACGTCCGTGTAACCTTTGGTTTTTTCACTCAATTGAATTTTTTATTAAATTCTATTTCCTAACTATAAAGTCCCTGTAACCTTTGATTTTTTCACTGAATTAAAAAAAAAATACATTTTCAGCATTTTTTTTATAATTGTGTTTTTTGAAGTATGACGTCCCTGTAATGTTTAGGTTTTCAAAATGAATTTCTATAGTTTATTATGGTGATTGTGAGGTGTCTACAGTAATATGTTGTGTATTATTATAATTTTTTTGAATTTTGGGGCACTGGACCATCATGACAGGTCCTGCATGATTTCGGGCAGTATTGAAACACATATATAAACAGATATATAGACAGTTTTAATGTTTTGTTTAAGGTAAGTGGTTTACTATTAAAGTCATAAAGTTGTATAATTATATCGATAAAATATTTTAAAAGTCATTTTATTACATTTTGCGGAGTGGGGACATAAGCGAGACGGTGTATGGGTGAGTGCTTATTTCCTCACATATTACATCACTCATGAGATGGTCAGTGTAGGAAGGTGAATATCTGACTATGGTTACCCCCAAATTTTTGCCTAGTGTCTAGCTGGTTTTTCGACTTAGTTGGCCTGAGATCCTGCCATTCAGGATCTCAGCCTGGCTGTTCTCTCTTTAAAATGGACTCGATGTACCCTAGGTACATACCCAATTGGTTGGATCACCCTGTGAGCCCCTGTACCAGTGTACACTAGGTACCCAGGGCATTGGTGTATCTAAGGCCTGCCAGGGGCTGAAGCATGTATTATGCCACCCCAGGCTTGGCCTAACAAATTTGACACAACTGGCTGATCACTCAGCTGGGGTAAGTTGGTGTAACCACCTTTTACTTAGGTGTAGTATACCTATACCTAACCTTAAATGGGACACATGTTAACCTATAAGTCACTCCTATGGCAGGCCTTAACAATCCTGAAGGCAGAGTGCTTGGTTCCATGTGAGATGGTGCTCTGGCATGAGCTGAGCCTGTCTGCAGTGGTCGGAACAACTTCCTTCTACTGTTTCCAGATATCGTCATACCATATACTCTTAAGTGCATTATGAACCTCGCGGTTAAATGCTAACTTTGGTTTGGCTTTATCAAAACATGTCGAGTAAGGTGTCATACGAATTGGAATACTAACCCCTCGCCAATTCTGGTGACGGGGTTAGCATTCCACCCTTCTAGAGGGACACGACATGTACAGTACCTGAAACCCGGGTAAAATCAGACATAGCCTCAGCTCCACAAAATGGATGCTGCCACCACAGACACAAGTCTGCCCTCCTGCTGCTGGGAGTCCTTCCAGCTTGGGAGGTGTGGACAAAGGGTTTCCTGCCAGGGGAGGTGCGTGCACCACCCCAGACAGGATTTTGTGTATTGGTCAGGTAGGGCTTGAAAGAAACCAGACATGCCTGAGGCTCACAAGGAGCCTCGGTGCATATGCCAGTTCAATCCGGTCCTGGGGCACACCAGTCCCGGGCCTGGGGCGAGCTGGACAAAGGATTGGGGGTGTAACCACCCCCCTTCCTGGTCCCACCCTTAGGGAGGGACCTAGCAGGTAGTCCGGCCCCTAGAATCTGCTTAAAGGCAGGAGCTGTGTCCTAAGACTTCAGACATCCTGGAATCAACTTGAAACTAAGAAGAAGACGGGAACTTCGACGCTCTGCCGCACAGAGGACTGAAGCCAATCTCCCCTGTGGTCAGGGAGTGACCACCTTGCTAATGCAAGCACCATCCAGCGAATCAACGTCTGCTTTGCTGCCGCCTCCCGCCGGAGCCCGAGCCCAGAGACTGACAAGACCTGGACCTCCAGACCTCTCACCGCCCGATCCACAGTCCCTGAGAAGAGGAGACCCGTGGAGGCACCGAGACATGTGGAGCCAGCCATCTTGAAAAGACCACGACAAGCTGCAAGCGCAACAACCGAGGCTCCCTCCAAATTGTGCTTTGGGATCTGAGAAGCCCAACACCCGAGCAGCATCTGCACCAAAGGTGAGCCCTCCAGCATCTCCACGATCTGCGTGGGGCCCTTCTGCATTTTGCCACTCGACATGCCTAACCGGTTGCTGGCCCGCTGGCTAGTGGCCATCTTGGCAACGAACTTCAAGAAATACACCACTGGTCTGGTTGCTCCAGACTGGCCCTTGCTCCCCTCCAAAGGAGCAATCCCTCTGACCTTGCTGGTCAGAACCATCAGCTTATTTCATCTTCCACAACAATTGCTTTTGCCAAGGCTTGTTTGCTTCAATCAAGTCGCGGATACCGCCGACCGTGAGAGCCTGCGTGGGACAGCTCGTGACCCGACTCCTGGACGTCGTCGACCTTCAGGGACCACGTGGCTGCAGAGACAAGCTACACCTTTCTTCCTGTTTGCACCCGACATCGCCTGGTACCCACCTGGTGCCACGCTGGTCACTGGCTAGTGACTGTGAACACTGTCCCCTCTGCTTACAGGTCTTCAACATCTCCGATCCACTTTTGGATCCACCGCATCTCTTCCGGGGCGACCGCCTGCAGCATCTTTGTCCACAGGCTCCATTGAACAGATAGAAGAAACCCGACGCACTTCGACACCTACGCACACGCTTCCTGTGGGTGAGGTAAAGCTGGCACTCCGGTGCCCAAGTGTAGAGTATCATCTCTAGTGTCTGTGTTTCGAATCTTAAGTTCATAGTCCCTCCGGAAGATTCCTTTTGCAGTAACTTTGTACTTTTTACGCACCCATTGAAAACCTATGTGAGCTCGCGTGTGACTATTTGCTCTGCACACGCAACCCGTGGACCTCCTGGTCACTAACTGAAGTTAGCTCCTTGTAGGCCCAGCGATTATAGAGGCCCTAGGCCTTTTCCCTTTCCTGTTCGTGGTACTTATACCACTATTTTAGTATATGGTTTGAGCGGCCACCAGGGCCTATCCATATAAAGTGCAACTTCTGTGTATTCTACTGTAATCTTGTTTGACGATTTGTGCTCCTGTGCTCATAAAGAGACTAGGGGTTACTTTGAGAAATAAATACATATATATTTTGAATATATATCTGTGTGGTGTCCTTTCATTGGTATAAAAGGGGGTTGCATTTGGTAAAACAGCTTGCTTAACACGCTTCACGAGTTTAGCCTCAAAGACTGCTTAGCCTACGCTACCACTAGGGCAGCTAGTCCGAAAAGGTTGACTTACAACCACACCATAAGGGTTGCTTGGCATGGTACAAGGTGGTCACTTTAACTAGTGAACATCATATACCAGGCCAACTTCTCACATTGGTGAGCAGCGGTTGGATTTGAGCTTGCTGTGTTTTACCATTGTAATCTCTTGGTTACCAATTGAAAGATCACATAGGTACCTGTAGGTACATATAAAACAAGATTAGATATACTTAAGTTCTACTGAACTTAGTTGTTGTAGAGCAAAGGGAGTAGCACACCCTGACTACAACTACTAGATAGGTTTAGTAGGTAAACCCAAGTGTAGGTAGATTGCAACACATCCACCCACACTTAAGAGCAATGGCTGGGGCAGAGGGGTCCACTGTACCCATCTCTGTTGAGAGTGACCCCAAGAGGGCACCATCCATCTTTGCTACCCTAAATCAGAATGAGCTCAGGCATTTGGCAACTCTTAGAGGCCTTAAACAGCCCAAGAACCCTACCTCTGCTGAGCTCAGAGAACTCTTACACAATGATGAAAATCAGAAAGAGCTCCAGAAAGCTTCCCAGTTAGCCCCCTTAGGGACAGGAACAGGAGGCCCCCCTTCTGAAGATGCCACTGAAGTACCCCTTTCCAATAGCCATCCCTTAGATGAGCACCATACTACAGAGGAGGAAAGTGATGGGGATACAAGGGGTAGTGAGGATGAAGGGAGAACTAGCCCAGGGCCAAGTGTTATACGTGGCCCAGCTAACTTAAGGCTATTGGGGACTGACAATGGGATCACCCCATTGGATCTCCCCAGTGGACTTAACCAGGGGTCTGGGAGGCAAAGGAATCACTCAGGTGAATCTAATGCTTCCCATGCCTCTAGAGGCTCTCAAGGTCACTCCAGGAGAAGGATGACCACCCCTCAGAGGAGGGAGCATGAGGCCAGAATGCAAGTAGCCCAGCTGAGGATCAGGAAGCAGGAGCTAGAAGTAGCTCTGATGGAAGAGAAACTGAGCAAGGCTAGGCAGCATAAAGAGAGTGGGTCTATGCCCACTGGTGGCAGCATTGCCCCTAAGGACAAAGATAGGGTCTTTGATAATAGGAACCTGTCCAAGGTTGTGCCCCCCTACAAAAGTGGGGATGACATCCACAAATGGATGACTGCTCTTGAGAGAGCCTGCAAAGTACAGCAGGTTCCTGAAGACCAGTGGGCAGCAATCTTATGGCTCTCCTTTGAGGGGAGAGGCAGAGATAGACTCCTCACTGTTAGAGAAGAGGATGTCAGAAATTACAGAGTCCTGAAGAGTGTCCTAGTTGATGGGTTAGGCTTAACCACTGAACAGTACAGGTTAATGTTCAGAGACACCCAGAAGACACAGACTCAGGACTGGTCTGAATATGTGGAATGTGCCACTAAGGCTTTGGAGGGTTGGTTGCTGGGAAGTAAGGTGTCTGATTATACAGGATTGTACAATTTGATGATGAGAGAGCAGATTTTAAGTAATTGTCAAAACCAGCTTCTCCATCAACACCTGGTAGACTCAGATTTGACCTCTCCCCAAGAATTGGGAAAGAGGGCAGATAAATGGGTCAGGACCAGGATCAGGCCTAAAAACCAGGGTGGTGACCAAAAGAAAGATACCACCAAGCCTCAAGAGAAGGGTGGGGATAAAGCAAAAGAGAAATCTTCCTCAGGGCCCCAAAACTCCACACAGGGTGGTGGGTCCCAAGCTCCCTCCTCTACCACAGCTAAAAAGCCTTACTGCCATGAATGTAAAATTCCTGGGCATTGGAGAACTGACAGCAGTTGCCCAAAGGCTAAAAACAAAACTGTTCCTCCAATTACTCCTGTCACACAACCTATTACTGTCAGCAGTAATCCCCCAGGTGGTGGGAGTGCCCCCAGAAATTTGGGTGGTTTTACTTGGGGAACACAGGGGGACCCTGGCTTAGCCAATTCCCCTACAGCAACTACTCTTGTCTGTGATGGTGGTATGGGGTTTGCCAACTTCACTGCCTGTCCCAACACTTTGGGTAGGCACAGACAGGAGCCCTACATCAATGGTACAAAAGCTGAGGCCTACAGAGACACTGGAGCTAGCATCACGATGGTGGCCCATTGGCTAGTTCCCTCTGAGCAGCTTTTGCCTGGTTTCTCCTACCAGGTAACTAACATTGATGGCAAACAGAACAGTCATCCCATGGCAGAGGTATGTCTCAGCTGGGGAGGTGTCACTGGCCCTAAAAGGGTGGCAGTGTCCCCAACCTTGCCTGTAGACTGCTTACTGGGGAATGACTTAGAACTCTCAGCTTGGGCTGGAGTTGAACAAGACACCCATTCTAAAATGGTAGGCCTTTCAAAAAAGGGTAGTGGGGTTGTGCCATTCACAACCCCTGTCCAAATAGATTTCCTCCCTGGAAAGGTTGGAAGGGCAGTGGTAGCCACAGCCCAGGCACAGACAGACTTCCCTGTAGAGACTGGCAGAGCTGTGACAGTCACAGCTCACACACAAACTGAGTGCCCTCCTGAAAAGGTTGGCAAGGCTGTAATGGTCTCAGCCTATACTCAGACTGACATAGGTGTAGTGAAGCCTGAAACTATGGATCACTCCACACAAACAGAGAGTAGTGGGGAGGAAGAAAAGTCTCCCTCTCCCCAGACATTAGGAAAAGGTCAGCCTCCTCAGGGATCTGACCTCACCCCTTGTGAAGGAACTGCCCCAGAGGTAGCCAGGCCTGGCCTGGCAGAGCCTCTGATGTCAGTGGCCCCTTCCAAGGTGGGACCCAGTCTGGTGCAGGTAGCCTGCCTCTCTCTACCCTGCCTCAGTCAGCCCAGGGCTGCAGAGGTCAGGGAGGCCAATGGACCCCCAGAGGGCCCCTGTCCACAAGAACCCCCGCATCAAAAGAATGAGGATTGCCTGGCTAGTAGCCCTAGTCAGGTGATGGGTAAAAACATTCCTGAGGGATCTCCTTTACAGGTAATTAGGGACCTCCCCCAGAGGGATTCTGTTGGGCACAGGCAAACATGGGACCTTAGGTCCCCAAACCTGACCTGTCCCTCCAGTAAGCCCACAAAAGGGACCCAGCCTCCAGCTTTAGGTAGCCAGAGGCTGACCCTGAGAGCACAGTGCAACTCAGTTAAGGAAAGAAAGGCATCCATGGTGGAGGATGATTGGAGGAAGCTGAGGCCTCACTTTGAGGACACTCACTTCAGTACTCCATCTCAACACCAGCCTTTTACTTTGCCAAGACACACCAAAGGTAGAGATTCCCTATGGTGGAGACCCTCTGATACCCTTAGGGTGAGGGATTGCTTAGTGGACCATGAGACAGGGGGTAACCATGCCAGTGCTGGTTCCTCCTTATATGGCCACTTGGGCAATATAGGCTTACCTGGTCAAGGTCAGCCTTATCTCCCTTCGTTTGGGGGGGTTGTGTAGGAAGGTGGATATCTGACTATGGTTACCCCCAAATTTTTGCCTAGTGTCTAGCTGGTTTTTCGACTTAGTTGGCCTGAGATCCTGCCATTCAGGATCTCAGCCTGGCTGTTCTCTCTTTAAAATTAACTCCATGTACCCTAGGTACATACCCAATTGGTTGGATCACCCTGTGAGCCCCTGTACCAGTGTACACTAGGTACCCAGGGCATTGGTGTATCTAAGGCCTGCCAGGGGCTGAAGCATGTATTATGCCACCCCAGGCTTGGCCTAACAAATTTGACACAACTGGCTGATCACTCAGCTGGGGTAAGTTGGTGTAACCACCTCTTACTTAGGTGTAGTATACCTATACCTAACCTTAAATGGGACACATGTTAACCTATAAGTCACTCCTATGGCAGGCCTTAACAATCCTGAAGGCAGAGTGCTTGGTTCCATGTGAGATGGTGCTCTGGCATGAGCTGAGCCTGTCTGCAGTGGTCGGAACAACTTCCTTCTACTGTTTCCAGATATCGTCATACCATATACTCTTAAGTGCATTATGAACCTCGCGGTTAAATGCTAACTTTGGTTTGGCTTTATCAAAACATGTCGAGTAAGGTGTCATACGAATTGGAATACTAACCCCTCGCCAATTCTGGCGACGGGGTTAGCATTCCACCCTTCTAGAGGGACACGACATGTACAGTACCTGAAACCCGGGTAAAATCAGACATAGCCTCAGCTCCACAAAATGGATGCTGCCACCACAGACACAAGTCTGCCCTCCTGCTGCTGGAAGTCCTTCCAGCTTGGGAGGTGTGGACAAAGGGTTTCCTGCCAGGGGAGGTGCGTGCACCACCCCAGACAGGATTTTGTGTATTGGTCAGGTAGGGCTTGAAAGAAACCAGACATGCCTGAGGCTCACAAGGAGCCTCGGTGCATATGCCAGTTCAATCCGGTCCTGGGGCACACCAGTCCCGGGCCTGGGGCGAGCTGGACAAAGGATTGGGGGTGTAACCACCCCCCTTCCTGGTCCCACCCTTAGGGAGGGACCTAGCAGGTAGTCCGGCCCCTAGAATCCGCTTAAAGGTAGGAGCTGTGTCCTAAGACTTCAGACATCCTGGAATCAACTTGAAACTAAGAAGAAGACGGGAACTTCGACGCTCTGCCGCACAGAGGACTGAAGCCAATCTCCCCTGTGGTCAGGGAGTGACCACCTTGCTAACGCAAGCACCATCCAGCGAATCAACATCTGCTTTGCCGCCGCCTCCCGCCGGAGCCCGAGCCCAGAGACTGACAAGACCTGGACCTCCAGACCTCTCACCGCCCGATCCACAGTCCCTGAGAAGAGGAGACCCGTGGAGGCACCGAGACACGTGGAGCCAGCCATCTTGAAAAGACCACGACAAGCTGCAAGCGCAACAACCGAGGCTCCCTCCAAGTTGTGCTTTGGGATCTGAGAAGCCCAACACCCGAGCAGCATCTGCATCAAAGGTGAGCCCTCCAGCATCTCCACGATCTGCGTGGGGACCTTCTGCATTTTGCCACTCGACACGCCTAACCGGTTGCTGGCCCGCTGGCTAGTGGCCATCTTAGCAACGAACTTCAAGAAATACACCGCTGGTCTGGTTGCTCCAGACTGGCCCTTGCTCCCCTCCAAAGGAGCAATCCCTCTGACCTTGCTGGTCAGAACCATCAGCTTATTTCATCTTCCACAACAATTGCTTTTTCCAAGGCTTGTTTGCTTTGATCAAGTCGCCGACACCGCCGACAGCGAGAGCCTGCGTGCGACAGCTCGTGACCCGACTCCTGGACGTCGTCAACCTTCAGGGACCACGTGGCTGCAGAGACAAGCTACACCTTTCTTCCTGTTTGCACCCGACATCGCCTGGTACCCACCTGGTGCCACGCTGGTCACTGGCTAGTGACTGTGAACACTGTCCCCTCTGCTTACAGGTCTTCAACATCTCCGATCCACTTTTGGATCCACCGCATCTCTTCCGGGGCGACCGCCTGCAGCATCTTTGTCCACAGGCTCCATTGAACAGATAGAAGAAACCCGACGCACTTCGACACCTACGCACCCGCTTCCTGTGGGTGAGGTAAAGCTGGCACTCCGGTGCCCAAGTGTAGAGTATCATCTCTAGTGTCTGTGTTTCGAATCTTAAGTTCATAGTCCCTCCGGAAGATTCCTTTTGCAGTAACTTTGTACTTTTTACGCACCCATTGAAAACCTATGTGAGCTCGCGTGTGACTATTTGCTCTGCACACGCAACCCGTGGACCTCCTAGTCACTAACTGAAGTTAGCTCCTTGTAGGCCCAGCGATTATAGAGGCCCTAGGCCTTTTCCCTTTCCTGTTCGTGGTACTTATACCACTATTTTAGTATATGGTTTGAGCGGCCACCAGGGCCTATCCATATAAAGTGCAACTTCTGTGTATTCTACTGTAATCTTGTTTGACGATTTGTGCTCCTGTGCTCATAAAGAGACTAGGGGTTACTTTGAGAAATAAATACATATATTTTGAATATATATCTGTGTGGTGTCCTTTCATTGGTATAAAAGGGGGTTGCATTTGGTAAAACAGCTTGCTTAACACGCTTCACGAGTTTAGCCTCAAAGACTGCTTAGCCTACGCTACCACTAGGGCAGCTTGTCCGAAAAGGTTGACTTACAACCACACCATAAGGGTTGCTTGGCATGGTACAATGTGGTCACTTTAACTAGTGAACATCATATACCAGGCCAACTTCTCACAGTCAGTGACATCACTGATGGCATCATCCAGTGAGTGAAAGTGTTTCATAAATGTTTCAGAGACTTCAAGATATATAGTTACCTACTGCATAAGTTAACTTAATTCTAAACTAGTAATGAGTGATACTGATTCTAAAAGATGCCATCTGAGTGGGTGTGTGACTGTCTGTGTCACTGAGGGAGTGGGTGTCTGAGTGCTGTATGTGAGTGAGTGGGTGTTTGAGTGGATGTGTAGGTGAATAAGGGTGTGTGTCAGTAGATGTATGTGTGTGTGAATGATTGTATGTGTGGCTGTATTCATGATTGAGTGTGATTGGCTGTATGGGTGAGTGAGTGGATGCCTTGGTGGCTGTGGGGGTGTGTGTGAGCGGCTGTTTTGGTGACTGAGTGGCTGTGTGAGTGGCTCTATGGATGGGTGAGTGGGTGTGTTAGTGGCTGCAAAGGTACGTTAGTGGCTGTTTGAATAGATGTATGAGTAAGTGAGTGGCTGTGAGCAGCTGTTTTGCACAATGTCTGTGTGAATGTACAGGTGAGTGAGTGGGTATGTGGCTGCTTGTATGAATGTGTGAATACCCTAGGTGGTTAACTGAATTAGTAAATAGATGTGTGAGTAGCTGTATGGGTGAGTGAGTGGTTGTGTGATTGGCTGTATTAGTGAGTGAGTGGCGTTGTGAGTCGCTTTATGGGTGAGTGGATGCTAGTGTGAGTGGGTGCATTAGTGAGTGAGTGGGTTATAAGTGGCTGTATGGGTGGGTGATTTTGCTGTGTTAGTGGCTGTATGAGTGAGTGGGTGGGTGGGTGTGAGTCATTGAATAGATTTGTGAATGGGTATGTGAGTGGTTGTGTGGGTGTGTAAGTGGACATATGAAAGGCTGCATGGGGGTGTGAGTGGGTGTGTGAGTGGTTCTGTGGATGATATCATCAGTGACTTAATCAGTGATGTAATTTGAGATGCTATCAGATATATCATAAGTGATGGGCAATGTAATATGTAACGTCATAAGCAGTGCAATGAAGGGGCGTAAGTTTATAGTTAACTTCGGTAACTAAAACAGCTGAATTTCAATGATTTTGTACAAGTGAAATCTGAGCCTAACTATAGCGTCCCTGTAACCTTTTTTTTCAGTGAATTTCTACATTGTTTACTTTTAAATCTTAATTATTAACTGTCACATTAGAGAGTGGATGTATGAATGCATGTGTGGGTTTGTGAGTGGGTCTGTATGTACCTGTGTGAGTGGGTGTGTCAGTGCCTGTCTGTGAGTAGGTCTGGGAGTGCCTGTGTGGGTCTGTGAGTGCTTATGTGGGTCTGTGAGTGGGTGTGTGAGTGCTTGTGTATGTCTGTGAGTGGGTGTGTAAGTGGTGCTATGGATTTTGGGCTTTTGCATACTTAGGTTATTTAAAAAGGAGTACCATGGACTCTGTTCTCACCAGGAGAAGACAAGAAAGAAACAACTCATCACAGTCACCACCCATGAGATTGTGCTCCAATAGATCAGCAATGAATTCACCTCCATTAACGATCTCATATTATTTTTCAACATTAAATACAAGAGGAAACACACTTGCTTTGCCCTCGCCAAGCCCAAGATGTTAGGATTGTTTGTGCTTTACTGAAGTGGAGCTTCAAGTGGTCACCTGCTATGTTTATATTTGTAAGTGCTTCCAGTTGAGGTGTAATTTCTGTAAAATAAGCACTAGGGCCAGATTCTAACGTCATTTTTTCCAAGAACAGTCCCCAGATTTGCCGAAAACATCTACCCTACTAGAGCACTTTAATCTGGTTAAGTAGTAAGTGCTACCTTGTTGGGTAAATGTATTTTGCATATTCTACACTAAAGCTGTGTAAAGGACTACAAGGTAATGTTTCCAGTGAACCTGTGTGCATGTAATTTCGGTAATGTTATTGTTCCTCGAGCATCTCCTCATTAAAAGAAGATGACACGGCTACAAAGAGATGAATCTCTATCAAAGAGGGTACTTCCTCTTAACTAAATGAAGTAAGTGCTTCTTTGTTTGATGGAGATGGCCTCATATTCCTTTGCATCAATAACGCATCACCAAAATCATTGGGAAATGTGCTGGGGGAGGGTCCCTTTTTGTATGTAGTCCATCAACCTGGGAAAAGGCTCAAAGTCCATTGCAGGCCAAAAGGGTGCAGCTTCCAGGTGATTTGGCGCATTTATGTACTCATAGTACTTAAAAGGGAGAACCATGGACTCTTCTCTTACCAGGAGACAATAAAGAAGGAGCACACTTCTGACAGTCACTACAGAAGAGATTGTGCTCCAATAAATTACCAATGCATTGCATTCACCTCCATCCAGGATTTCACATGAGTTTTTAAGGTGGAATTGCAGAGAAAACACACTTGCTTTGCATTACCCAAGCCCAAGAAGTTAGAATCCTTTTTTTTGTTTATAGAAGGTTTAGGGGTGTGAGGGGTGAAACGCGGCTCCCCTCCCCGGGCAGAATTTGGCCCAGGCGACCTAATCTCCCAGGGCCCAATTGGCACTTGATCCTGGATGCCCTGGAGCCCACACAGGGCACTCAGTGTGCAATGCTGGGGGAGCCTCAATGCCACCATGGTCACTGCTAGCTACCCGCCTCTAGTGGCAGCCAGCATGGCTCCTGCATGCAGGGAGCAGCCAAAACCGCTGCTCCCTGTGTGTGGGAGAAATCCTTTCATCTATTTTCCTGCCGGCAGGAAAACATATAGAAAGTCCACTTCCAGCAAGCTGGGAGTGGACTTAATGTTTGCTCTCGCTTGGCGGGAGCTGTCAAAGTTCCCGTCAAGCGAAATCAAACTGCGATCTCCTGAGGGTGGGCACCTTGGGAGGTACAGAGCCATCCCTGAGGGATGGTGGTACCCAAGGCCATTATTTGTAATTGTATTTATATAACACTTACTACACCTAATGAGGCTTCGCTTTTTAGTGAGTAGCACGCTGCTCTGGAACCCAGAAAATGATTAGTGGTAAATTAGTATAAGGATATATGAGTTAATTTGAGCAGAGGACATGTGAGTCTGTTACTAGGATTGAAAAGGGTAATGGAGGAATAGAAGAGGGAAGAGTCTAGAAAGTGTTTATTGGGAGATCATAGTAGTAGGACAAGGTTTGGGATGAGTAATGGAGACAAGGAGGAAGAAAGAGTCTGTAGAAATGTATTAGGGAGATCATAGTAGTAAAATGAGTTTTTGGATGAGTCGAAGGAGTGATACATGAGGGAAGAATTTAGAAATGGTAGTTTGGGAGATAACAGTGGTAAAATTTGGTTTGGGGTGATCCAAGGGGGGATAAAGTATGGAAGCGTCAATTGCCCCTTCGAAACACATATTTAACTCGGAATTTCACGAGGCAGCACAGGTTGGAAGTAGAAGCAACCGTTGCGCACTATTTACAAGCAGGTCATAGATTATCAAGATTATCTAGCAGAAATTCCGAGTTAAATCTCAGCGCTGCACATTCGCATAAAAAGTGGCGCATAGCTATTCCATGAACGAGTGCCTGCGCTCACGATGCAGTCTCTGGGACCCTCTCCTTTTGATATTGCTGGGCAGCATGTGTAATTCTTGCTTGGAATATTCTAACACTGCGTTTTATTCTAGAAGCTCTTGATTCTGTGTAGCTAGGTGTGTGAACAATATTTTTTTTGGGGGGTGGGGGCTGATAACTAGCTACGGAGCACACAGCAAGTTAAATGAGCTGCTATCTGAAGCACCTCAGATATTACTAGGAAAGTTTGAATTACTTATGCTCCATGAAATGACCAATCAGGCAGCATATTATCCAATGAAATAAGCATTGGCTTCATTGTATAGCTGCACTTACATTTAAATATCCTCATCCTGGAGAGAGCAGAGTGCTTGACAGAACACACACGTTTCTTAAGAAATAAAACAACAATTGATGCAGATCCTACACAAATATGTTATTTGCTAACAATTTGTAGAATTGTCTTGCCTGGTAGCACATGAACATAATTTTATTAGCATCGCCCTTTCTACCAGCGCCCCAAAAAGAAAAAGGCTTTTGTAAAGCATGCAAGGTGTTTCACACAGTAGACACTAAACTCACGTGCACACATGCCTGCTGATAAAACTATGGGGCATATTAGCAAGGAACAGGGAAAATTAACGCTAAGGGCGCTTAGCGTTAAGTTTTTTAACGCCCGCTATCGCTGGATAATATCGCCTGGTTATCGCGTTATTAACAACGTTAACCGCCTAGGCGATAAAAAATCCAGCACATAGTGGCATTTTGGGAGGTTATTGCTGGTAACGCAGCGATAAAACTACAAGGATAGGGATATCCTTGTTGATAGCCCATGGTGGACTTAGCCATGTAATCCACCTCCCATTGGATTACATGGCTAAGTCTGAAAATTAGCAGACGTAAAAAAGCAGCGTAAACCGTGGTTAGCGCTGCTTTTTTTGTCTCTAACAGGGTTAGCGTGAAGCTTAATAATAGGAGAAATGTCGCTTAGCGACATTTCTCCTATTATTTTGCTCTGGAATGCCCACTTTGCATCTCATTAGAGATGCAAAGGGAAGCGTAGTGAAAAAGGGTGCTAACATGCGATTTTGCATGTTAGAACCCTGTTGTTGATAGGGCGATATTTTTATCTCCGCTTCTTTGGCTTCTAAAGCCAAAAAAGCGGAGATAAAGCCCTTGTTAATATCCCCCTATTTTATTTGCTTGTGGCGTTCCAATTATGGTGAAACAGTTGCCTTCAGTTGCCGACTCCTTTCATTAGGATATCCCCCCCCCCCCCCCAGCTTAATTTATTTCTTTTTATAACGTGTGTTTCACTAGGAGACACTTTTAGGATTTGAGGCCTTCTATCTTTCAAAAGGAGCTTCAACACGTTTGGGATTCTATTCGGGTGCATTTTTTAGATACCTGCTAAATGGAGATGTGTCCAATTTTAATTGTGTCTAGAGAAATACATTTTCGGGACAAAGAAGCAATATTTCCCCTCGCCTTTCGCATCAAATTGAACTTTTTTCAGCTTTTACTTCCTGGTATAGACCCCCTAACCCCAACAGTCCATCAAATATGATGCTTAAACTTTCATGAACCCGCCACCTCTTTGAACGCCTATGCATATTATTCAGTAGATGAAAGTTGCCCAGTTAACTTTTGCACTGTCCCCATGTTCAAAGATTAATGCATTTTGAATCAAAACCGTTCATTTCTCCAAAATGTGCACATTATGCAACAGGTGGCATATTTTGTATAAATATCTGGAAATGCATTATTCGCAGAATAAGCGGCACTGTAGCATTTAATAGGTACTGCTTTGTGTAATACCTTTTCTTTTTATGGCTTTTCGGAGTACACTTATTCAATTTTTTACTTTTGTAAGTAACGTTTGTTATTTTCCCAGTTACGGGGCATATTATCAAGAAACGGCGTTAACATTATCGCCGCTTTAGCGGCAGAAAACTGCAGCTAAAGCGGCGATAATGGGCTTGATAATATGCCCTGGAGAATTCCCATAGAAGCCCATCTTCTGGTGTCAACATGGGCTTCTATGGGAATTCTCTGCGGCATATTATCAAGCCCATGATCGCTAAAGCGGCGATAATGTTAACGCCGTGCTTGATAATATGCCCCTTAATGAGTCTGAATTTACCAGCCTCGGAAGGATAAACAGGCATTGCCAAGATGCGAACTTCCAACCTGTAGATCACCGCTTGTTCCATCAGCGAACATTCAACCCACTCAGTCATCCTGTCAGCTGTACCTCGTTTAAACCAGGGACGGTTTTGTACACTTCAGAAGAATGAGATCCAAGTCAGCTCTGTCGGTGTTTGAACCCGAGACTTTCAGGTAGTTATGGTCACATGATTCTTGGTAAAAAAAAAAAAAATCATAGTTCGGGGCAATAAAAAAATGTGGCCCTATTCTCAAAAGTAATCTGAGACAAAATCCTAACTTTACGACTTTTGGTATTCACAAAGTGCTTTTAGGAGTAGTAAACTTAGGAATCCTAACCTTACTACTCCTAAATGCCTTTTGTGAAAACCGAAAGTCGTAAAGTTAGGATTTTGTCTCAGTTAAACTTAAGTTTTGGTCTTATGTTTACCTTGCACTAATGAAAAAGAGATTGTCATCTGAAGAGTGTCTATGGTTTTATTAAGGATTTGGTGGAAAAACTTTTCTCTCGAATCATTTATTGACGGCGTGGTGCGTCATGTTTCTAAACGATAATGCTGGTATTTTATTGAGAAATGTAGGATACCTATAGAATGCTAAAACTAATTTAGCAATTCATTTTTTCACCGGGAGCGAAAAAATAGTACAACTATGGTGCGATGTATAAGAGGACAGACTATGCTTTCATGTTTGTGTGTACAGCGGTATCAATAAAGTTTAACTGCTCGTGAGGTTAAAATAATGAAATATAGGAATGATGGAATGAAGAAAGTGATGGAAAACTGGGAGATGTAAATCTCTTAGTTAATATGTTAAAGCTCAGATTTTATGTGTGATCATTTTGATCATATAATCAAAAAAGGGGTGGTTCAAAAAAACAGATAAACGACATATTGTATATTAACAATTTAAATGTAAATTGTTCTGTTCACCCTGCTTTAAATTGTCTGACTGTATGTAATCTTCATTTATACAAGGAGATAGTTGTGAATTTCAAAACTAAGAAGAATAAATAAAATATGAGAAGAAAAGATATCTTTCACTGTGATTCTAGTGTATTCAAGTTGTAGCATAAGCACTTGTTTATAATAGTTATCAAAATTCAGGTTTATAAAAAACATCCAAAGTCTAAACGTTCATTCATGCCTTTCGGTTGTAAAGTCGATAAGTGATTTATCCAAAATGTTTCTCTTCTTAAAAGATGCTGCTGATTATCCCGACCGGGTAATGTTGGCACTTTTTCTAAAATGCAGAAGCGTAGTTGACTTGGATTGTGGTTGAACAAATTAAAATGCGTTGCCACTGTGGATTTAACATTCTTTATTCGGATGTTGCTCTTATGTTCGATTATCCGTGTTTTGATTTTCCTTTGCGATTTTCCCACATATGCTAACCGTAACCGGCGTCCGAAGGTAAGCGCCAAATTTTGAACGTTTTTATAATCCCTAAACTAATGTTTTTATCGAGCACGAAATAGCATCTAATACCTGGATTTGTACTCAGGCGTCTTCTACACGCATCTTTTTTTAAAAAAAGGGACGTGTGATTACCACGGCGTCTAAATTAAAGTCAGACATCTATACTTTCCTGCGCCACTTTCACTATTGTTATTTACAGTCAGCTACAATATAAGTGTTGTTCCCAGCATTATCGTTTAGAAACATGACGCACCACGCCGTCAATAAATGATTCGAGAGAACAGTTTTTCCACCAAATCCTTAATAAAACCATAGACACTCTTCAGATGACAATCTCTTTTTCATTAGTGCACTGTTTTGAAGCATCACGTTTTTTTAAATTGAATGTATTAAAGCATTAGACATGTTTCACGGTTAAATACGTTTCACTGTCAGGTTTGTAAATTCATAACGGACTTCTGTACATCTACTCTTTTGAAGTTTTCTGAAATTTGTTTAGATAACAATTGTGAAATTGATTCTTTACAGCATTACGCATACTTTACCTTTCTTGTACTTTCAGAATGTAAGTCCCCTAAAGAAGGGCTTAGCCCGAAATGCATTGGGCGGAATAAATGTTATACTATGAATGAAATAGTATAAAATCACTCAAAAAAAAAAAGAAATTAACAATATGAAATAAAAAGAAGAAACCATTGAACAACTTGTATGAAACTTTATTGAAAACAGTTGAAGCACATTCAAGGAGTGCACAGTTGGGGACGTTACTCCCAAGGGAAATAACGCACATCTTTGCAGTATTATTTACCTCGTGCTCAGAAGGGTTACCAACTCTGCACCCATTATCCTGACGAACTACGATCCAATTTAACCACACAAATACACCAAGGAGTGCGAAGTCTCCACATTCCAATTGGATCCACGCAAAAATAAGGCTAAAACAGGTATATTTCCACATTTATTTACTGATAAATATGAACTCATGCTTGAATGTCAGCTAGGTTTAAGTGATGTGAACATCCAAATAAGATAAATCAATGTGCTTATGTGAAAATATGCAAATATCAGTAGCAACCTTGTGCATATCTACTGCTGATTAAGCCTCTTTACTAAAATTGCTATCTTTTTAACCCTTTACCTATCAATCCACACAGCTATTGACTAGGCAGTCATGGCAGAGAGTATTTAGAATCACCCAAAGAGCAACCCAATTTCCGTTTTTATCCACACCTAAAAATAAATACATTCAAGGAAACAAATGGTTTTCTGTATGTATTTATCTGTAAAAATCAGTAAAAACGGAAAACAGGGAGCCTTAGTTAATCTTGGGGGCATGGCGAAGATGGCAACAGGAGCAGTTGCATAAATGCGAGCTCCTTCCTGCGCCACCTTTATTCTGCGAAATAATTTGTATTTGCTATTGACTCTCACTGGGCTGCTGGATCACCTGGAGCCCTCGAGGACAGCGGTGCCTGCTAGTGCCAGCCTACTAGGAAGCTGGAGGGCACGAGCTGCAGAAGGCGGACCGGAATTAACGGGCCGCGCATTCTACCAGAGGCCTGGGCTGCTGTGAGGCCTGCGATGCTGCAATCCGGAATACGGGGATCCCTGTGAACACTGGTGGCTCCCCAGCTATGGCAGAGGAGCGTCGCCCCACTGCTTTTAATCACCGCAAATAAAGAAAACATAAAATGATAATAACTTTGAGTTATTATGATTTTATGTTTCTGTGCTGCTTTGTGGGCAGGCGGGGCTGCTCTACTCTCGGAGCAGGGCCGGGGAGTAGTGGTTTGCCCACTCCTAAGTGCACATGAATGTTTGGCCGGCCCTCGGGAACCAGCCAAACAGTCATGTGTACTTTCCCTGTTCTCCACACAGGCTGCATTACAACCTGCGTGGAGAACATGCCCAGGCCCCCATTCCCTGGCTGAGCATCGAACCACAACACTCAGACCAATCTCAAAGCTGCATTGCAGCATTGTGATTGGTCAGGGGGGCCTGGGTGCTTACCAATCACAACACTGCATTGCAGTGTTGTGATTGGTCAGGGAAGCCTGGCTGTGCTTCCTAGAGTCCGACGGAGGAGAGAAGGAGCAGAGAGGTGGGATCCAACGGCAAGGTAAGTGTTTATTTTTAAATAAAATTTACATTGCACCCCCACTGCGGACCCCCACTATGCACCCGTCCGTCATCACCCGCAAGCCATGCCTGCCGTGAAATTGGATTAACTCCTGGGGGAGGTACTGTGCCCTGTGGTGTTGGACCGGCTTCCCGCCGCCCCATCGGTCTTTGCCCTGATGCATGCTGCAGCTGCTGGGGCAGTAGGGCCCGTCTGGACCCTGTGGGCTGTAGAGAGCGAATGAATGTCGTTTCTCCTTTTCGAGGGATTCTAGGTGAAGACGCGTTACAGGGAACTGGGACACCTGCAGGGGCTGATTGCTTAACAGAGGGTGTTGCGGCCCATGGTGCTGCCCGGCCTGTCCCCCTCTTTGAGGCACACTGTGCTGGTGACTGCCGCCATTACCCCAGGCTGCTGGACGGACTGTTCTGCTCTGGTGCCGTGCAGGGGGAGCATTGGCACCAGATATATTGCTCCTGGAAGCTCTGGCTACACGACTGGGGCAAGGTGACCCATGCCCTGCAGCAGTGAGTGACCCTCCATTGTATCACTTACAGGGACCTGGCCAGAGAGAGAAATCCCTCCCTTGAAGTCCTGAGACAGACTTGATTGAGATCCTTATCCATGCCGCGCTGCTCTGATTGTCTACCAGGAAGTACCCTTGTGTTGACCGCCATCGCCCGCTTATCATGTGGACAGTGAGGGGAAATTTCCCAGTGCTGCCAGATGCCGTTGGTGACTCTGTAACTAGAACTTTGAGTTGTGCTTTCTCCTAACAGCCTATTTTGCATTAATGTGGGGGCCCGTCTCTTCCTACGAGGTCAGGCGAGAGTCAATGTCTAGCTGCGTTATACGTGAGACCACCCTCTCTCTGGTGAACTGTGTGTGAGAGGTGTGCTTGCTCACCTCTGGACTGAATTTGACAGGGCACCCGTGAAACATCTGTGTCACCAGATTGTCACGGTGTGGAGGAGAAAGTACTTGTGCACGGTGTCTCTCTTCATGACATGATGGTGCGCCTTGAAGGTTCCAAACCTTGAGATACCCAACAGGCTCCATCCTCATCCGAGACAGGGACTCCCTTGGCAGAACTACTCCCCCATACTTATCATGTGCTACAGGACACTAACGCCAAGTTCGCAGAGCTGTTGGCAGCTGTGCACAGCTTAAAAGCAACACTGTAGCCTAAATTAGACACTTCGATTGTCGACATGGGCCACATGCAAGAGGAACAGAATAAACTGAAGACCAGAGTAACCACCCATGATGTGGTCATAAAGGAGAGGAAACCAGTTGTATTGGAAGCACAGGCTGCGCTGACCACACTGCAATGGGAAGTGGACATATTGAAGTTGAGCCGAAGACGCTGAGGGGAGATCAAAACGGAACAACATTCGGGTGGTGGGCCTACCAAGAAGGTTGAAGGCCTGAGCATGGACCTGTATCTAGATCAATGGCTGACATATAGTCCTGGGAGGCAGAACTTCTATGTTTTTTTCAGTTGAGTAGGCTCATCGAGGGCCTGCACTACCACCGTTGCCAGGGGTGCCTCCGCATCCGGTGGCAGCAAGCCTGTTCAATTACTGGGACCGAGATGACATTCTCCAGATTGCTCATACTAAGGGCCCCTGGCAAGTGGAGAATCAGACAGTTACGATCATCCCGGACTTTACATCTGATATGCAGAAATGTAGGAAAGCCTACAAAATAGGGGAAACTCAGACTCCTTCAACTGGGGATCAAATATTTGTTAATTTTCCCGGCTAAGCTCCTCATTGTGGATGGTGATCAGGTGCTTCTTCTTCAATCTGCCCATCAGGCATGGGACTGACTGCAATCCGAAGGCGAACATCCCTTATCGACGCGACAGTACTCAGAGGAGAGTTGGCATCCAGCTCGGAATCGGTGCTGCTCCAATCAGTAATACCGCTCCCACCCTACCCAGAGCCAGGCCGCACAGGAGCTGGCACAGGTAGTGACTACATTGGTCTGGGCAGGGTCTTCCGGCATGGGGAGTGGTGCCACAGCCACAGACACTGCAGACTCTCTGGGCCCGATTCACAAAGGTAAAGTGAGACGAAAGTCTAACTTTACGACTTTTGGTTTTCACAAAGGGCATTTACTGCTCATAAATGCCCTTTGTGAATACCAAAAGTTGAACTTTATTACTGTTGGTGTTCATAAAGGGCATTTATGAGAATTTATCGCTTATCGTAGCTAAACAATGTATTACTATGGCTTGGAAGTCTATTGTAGTGCTCCCACTGAAACGCTGGCGGGCAGGCATGCTCCGGTGGGCGACTGCCGGGCTACAGGTGCACAAGCGATGGATTTCAGGGAGAGAGGGATTGGATACATTGGAATGCTGGGATACTTACCTGGAACAAATTGAGGCCAGGGCGGACGATCTCTCTCCTTGAACACCTAACCTCTCTTCTGGGAATTGATGTGGAGGCAAGTCTTCCCTCTTGTCAGTTTTCTTTAGGCCCCTCACCTCAATTGGTATAATGGGTGGTCAGCTGTAAGAATCATTTCTAAGATGTCTTTGAGGTATGATGAGGGAAACCTCAGCAACTGTTGTGAAGCGTTGTTCTGAGTACTCGTATATCCACTGGAGTCGGTGTACTCTTGGGTGGTTTCCTTCAACACACTTGTTTTCATTGTTATTATTGTTTGACAAAGCTCGAGTGCATCTATTGGAATGTACATGGATATGGCCCATGACAACAAACATTGTGCATTAAACCCTCTGTTGGCAAGTGTTTTGTCTTTGCTGGGTTGAGCATTTTGACCCATCTGATCAAGGGGTTTTGTTGACTGGGTGAAAATCTCTCATGTGCATGTATCCGGTGGCAGATGTAATGGCCACATGTATTGTTCTGTCTACAATTCCCTTCCTCTACAACTGTGTGAGGTTATTATATACCATATGTGTTCTTTCTGTTGATTGTATCCATCCCGCATAAATGCTAATAAAGACATGTAAAAAAAAAAGAAAGATGTTAATCTTGCATCATGCTTGACGGCCCTTAAACATCCTTACTCTGAGGTCGATCACAGGCAACAGTCAGTAGAGGGAAACAGCAGTTACACCGCTAGCAGTACAACGCATGCCATTACCCCGCATGCCGTTGCAATGCAAAAGGTGTGTAGCAGTGGGTAGAAGGTGTTGGATTTAACTCCAACCCCTTCCCTACTGTTGCACACACTGGAGTTGGAATAGTAAATTAAACTATTAGAACTTTCTACGCACCCCCGACAGCAAGTCGGGGTAAAGTTTTGCGTTACAATGGCATGCGGAGTAATGGCATGCATTGTAACATCACATAACCATCAGTAGATGCCCCATCTGGACCCAATTCTGCTTTTTGGCCAATGGGCTTCTTGGGTTGGAGACACAGGAGTCAGAACCTCTGACCCCCCTGTGGAGGGCCACACCTTCCGAGGGCCATGCTGGGAGGCAAAACTGTGCATGCAGAGGGCCTTCACGTGTCAAACAATGAGATGTAAAGTTTCCAATAGGATTAATAAACAGCTGGAGCAATACTAACCCTGCCCTTTCTACAACCATAAAGGCAATGTCCACATTCATACCATACATGAATTATTAATTGCAGAATTAATATAAACACTTCATGAATGCCACCATCCAAGGACAAATGTATAGGGAGGTGGACAGGTTGGGTGGGTTAATCACAGTGGCCCAGTCCTGAAGGCAAAGAGGGTGAAAACCAAACACCCCAGAGGGCTTTACAGGACCTCTGAATCCCCAGGATCATGATGATGCATTCATTAAGATGCCCCTCCGTCTCCCATGATCGTGTCCAATGCGCAGAGGGATCAGGAAGCTTAAAGAGAGAGCAATTGGCTTTGTGCTTCCCAACTTGTAGGTCTCCTATGACCGCCCTGCCTAAAGGCGCCTGCCCCCATGTTTTTGTAATTTGGATGAGAATGATCTGCGCAGCAAATCGTTTAGATACACTTCCATTCAAGCAGGGCTGGCTTTAGCATGGGAAAGTTGGGCACAGGCCCAGGGCACCAATATTCTGTTGGGCAAATGGAACTGAGTACATTAAGGTAATGCCAACAGCGATGCCCTTCTCATCTTGCTCCAGCCTTGTCCCTGCCTGTTTGTTTCTGTGTGCTTATCCAGTTTAGAGTGATTTCAGTCCTTCATTATTAAACCACAGGCAATGTTTTTAACACCACTTTAGCCCCCTTCCCTGCCCTCCCTTCACCCTCTGACCACTACTGACACACATCAACAAATTCATAAGAGCATTAAGAAACATTGGCGACTTCTGAATACCTGTAAAGATAAAATTCCGCTCCCGTTGTTTTCATTAAAGAGAGGAACGAATTTCCGAGACAAATTAGTACATACTCGACCCAAAGCACTGAAATCAAGACAAGTTGGTACACTATGGGACCTACCGGCGGTCCAAGGACACCATCCCTGTGGTGTTTGTACAATTTGTCCACAGACAAAACATTCAAAATCTATAGATATTGGAACAAACAGACCCTGGGAACAAAGAACTTTCTCGAACTGCAACAGTGACAATCTGATATACTTGATAGAGTGTCCGTGTAAATGCCAATATGTAGGTATGACAACTCGAAAAGTCAGATTAGGAATGTTAGAACACAAAAGCACGTTTAGGTGCAGAAAAACTAACAGTAAATTGACAAGACATTTTGCGGAGTCTAACCATCAAGCAGATGATTTCACTTGGACGGTTTTAGAGAAGCCACATATACCGTCCCATGTGAGTGACATATCCCGATTTCTATTTTTAAGAGAACAGAAGTGGGTGTTTAAAATTCACAGTGACATCTTTGAATGATGTCATACCATGGACATCCTTATAAATCACAAGTCATAATGACTTGCGACAAGTACCGATGCCTTATAATAATGTTTCATAATTACTAATAAATATCAGTATTACAATAGGCATTATTACATATATATGGGTTTTGAGATCAATGACTAGATTCATCTGCAGACGCATATTTATTGATTCCCATCTGTGTCTGTACAGCTACCTCTATCCATTTTGTCGAGCTGCCAGTCGTGTTGTGAGAACTCGCTGATTCAATTAGCGAGATATCGATTTAACGCCTTTTCAAACCTTTTGAAGCCACAGTTGGTCGAATTTTTAGAACAGTTATGTTATTAAATAGTGAATCGATCTGAACAATAAAGTTGTATGATTTTAAACGACTAATGAATACACTGAAAAATCGCATGCTAAAGAACTACTGTTTCCTTATGGATAGACGTCATTTTGTAGTTCCATGAGACATCATCAACAAGCGCCGTTAGCTCATACTAGGCTCTACTACCAGACTAGAGAACTACGGCATCCAGGCTAACATGCGCTATTCGATAGTTTCAATTAGACGTCATCGAGATTCGCCGGACGTCGACGCAAGTCTTCGGTTCAAATAGAACCACTAACTAAGTATGGCCACCTCCCATATGACTCATGGCAGAACCAGAGGTACCGACGGAGAGGTGAGCCCCATCTATATAATGTTATGTTTATGTAGTTGTCAATAGACAGAGCTGGGTGAGATAAGCAAGGTAGAAGCATAGACTACTCGTCTATCCGCCTCACTGTTTTCCTTTTTTCTGTTTCCCGTGTATCGATAGCCAGAGGTACATGTGGTAACACTATATCTCTGAAGTGGCATTTTGATATGCATGTGTTCCAAATCTAGTCCTTCAGAGGACAGTTAGAGACAGAGTAGAAATCTCTCTCCCCCCTTTTCAGTATGTTATCGTATTTCTCAGAATGACAAAGTCATGGCTTAGTATCTCTGTCAACTACAGTTCAATGATTTACCACGCTTTTAAAACATTTGTATGTGACAAATCATTGGCCATAGGATGGTGCTAATCAAAGAGATCCGATCCTTTCTTTCCTCATCACCATCTCCACACTGTTACCCTGTTTTTCAGAATGACGTGGTCATTGCTTGGTATCTTTGTTGACTTTAGCTTAATGATTAACCAGGCTATTGGCTGGTGCTAATTTGTTAATTTGAAGAGATCCTTCCTTTGATCATCACCGACTCCATACTAATATTTGAAAAGTACGCAATGGAGTGAGAGTTTTTTACAATTATATCGTAGTCACTTTTAGGTATTTTAAGTCATGTCCTATCCGAGCCTGTGTTTTGGATTTATATGCAATTCACTAGACAGTAACCATAATGAGAAATATAAAGAGAAGAAATTTCATACAGTTTCCCATGCTCTTGGTTTATAAGAAATAATTCCCCTCTATTTTAGGGCGGGGCCTCCATTTACCTGAGTAGTCACCGGGTGAGGTGAGGCTTTCTCCTTGTGCAATACAGGTAATACAAGTAAACCGCTTGCACAAAGGAATGTACACCGAGAAGGTTGTATCTTGCACTTTATTTTTTCACTTTCATTGATGCAGTAGCAATACAGATATGGTTTAAGGTCCTGAAGAAAGCCGACGACTAACTATTAGGGAAGGCTGAAACATGTCGACCGTATTGTGAGACAGCCTATGTGTTCAAAGCTGTTTTTGCACCATTTTTAAAGCAAGGATTAGCAGGGATACCTTGAATAAAAGTTTTCTTTCCTCTAACTCCTTTTTTAACTTCACCTTTATGCACTGCACACCTTTACACTTTTACATGTTTTGGTATTTACATCATTTACAAAACTCATTACCTGAAGTTAAGGTTTAATGACAGCTGAGCAAGTGATCTTTGTCTCCTCCTTCCCTCCTTGTGTGACTTTGGTGATCTGGTCGATACCCGAACCACAGATACTACCTCTGTGACATAGAGGTTCAGTGGCGGGAAGGAAGGATATCCAGATGATGCCACTGACCAGTCTCTGGTAATTGATGGAAATCCTTCTAAGTCGCATAAGTCTTGTTTCTAGTTGCGCTTAGGGTTTTTATGTCTGTGGAGTTTCTTGAGGCTTCTCTTTTGCAGATAGACCACCAGACTCAATTTGGTTTGTAAAACACATCAACAAAACCATCATCTGCCTGACGCAGCTCAGCTATCAGTGCTTTAGGTGAGCTGGGGGAGGTCCCAGGATGTTTGTGTTCAGGAGCCAGTCCCTGCTCATCCAGGCACTGACCAGTGGACACAAAAGGGACCCCCTGCTGCCTCATTTAATTCACTTCCATCAGCAAAGGCTCCAGGGGCCATATGTATCAAGCTACATTGCGATCGCAAACGCTGAAATTCGCAGATTCGCAATTTAGCAGTGTGCAATGTATCACACAAAAAACCACTCGCAAAATAAGGAATCGCTAAATTTGTGATTCCCTATTTTGCGAATGCATTTAAGGAATCGCGATTCCTTAAATGCAATGTAAGAAGCACAAAAAAGTGTGATTTGGCCTTAAGGAATCGCAAATTACCACCAACTTCAAGTTGGTGGTAATTTGCGGTTTTCTTTAAAAAAAGCACTTTTTAAAAAAAATTTAAAGTGCCATATGTCGCACATACGTGCTCTTATGCATGTATGTGCGCAAAATGTGCTCACATGCATATTTCAGGGGTGCAACAGGGTGTCCTTTTGGCACCCTTGCAACCTTGAAATTGCATTCTCAATTTGCGATTCTCTAATTGGTAATCACAAATTGAGAATGTCTTCCCATTCATTCCTATGGGCCTCCTAGTCCATATGAATTAATGGGAAGGTATTCCTTATTTGCGAATCTCAATTTGCGATTCGCAAATAAGGAATATGTAGGATTCACAAGATTTGCAAAAAAACGCAATTGGAGAATCGCAAAACTCATTTTTGATACATATGGCCCCAAATTTCTGTCTGCCCACACCCAGGGTGCTATCTTAGCAAAGGCCGGCTCTGCATTCAATTGCTCATTTTTGCCATTGTTCTAGTATCTGCTCCACCCGAGCCCTTCATATCTCTCCCTCCAATCAGAGCTCCGCCCATGTTTCAATTTTTAAACTCTTCTATCATATCCTTTGTGCTTCCAATCACTGAGGCATTCTTAGATTGTCTAGATTTTTCGAAGGGGACTAGCTGCTGTTAGGCCAACTGTGGAACCAAGGTAGCAGAATTGTAACTCCTGCCTAGGCGCTTGACAAATATTGTTTCATCTTGCAGAAATCACTTTAGTTCTCCGTGCCTTGGTTTACGCTTCCAATACTAGGGGCCAGAGTTAACAGCAGAAAAAAGTGCTATTCAAAAAGGGAACGTTCTCTAGCACCTGGCAGCACCTAGATGAAACTCAGTTTTCAGCACTGATGCACAGTTCTACATATTAACTGTCATCTTCCTATATTCTCTTTTTTTTTCCCTTGTTTATCGTATTTTTGCCTGTTCTGTTGTTATTTCATTTTCCCCGTGTTTGCTTTCCGCCCCGTTTTGCCTTCTGTAAACCCTCCCCGCTCCCGCCACCGCCGCCTGTCCCCGCCCCCTTTGCCTTCTGTAACCCTCCCCGCTCCCGCCACCGCCGCCTGTCCCCGCCCCTTTTGCCTTCTGTAACCCTCCCCGCTCCCGCCTCCCAGCTGCTCCGCCCACCCGCGCACTTGGCCTTAATGGCGACCGTGCGACGCAGGTGAGTGTGACCCACTTGTGGGACACCCCCGCGCCGCACGGCCACCAGCTGCTGCGTGTGCCCCTTGCCTGCCCTCTGCCTCGCTGCTGCCTCGTCCGCCGGCTGCCGCCGCTGCAGTTGTTTTTGCCCTTGTCTTGACGTGAATCTGTGCCTGCTTGGTCTAACTCTCTTTTTTTTCCCTTGTTTATCGTATTTTTGCCTGTTCTGTTGTTATTTCATTTTCCCCGTGTTTGCTTTCCGCCCCGTTTTGCCTTCTGTAAACCCTCCCCGCTCCCGCCACCGCCGCCTGTCCCCGCCCCCTTTGCCTTCTGTAACCCTCCCCGCTCCCGCCACCGCCGCCTGTCCCCGCCCCTTTTGCCTTCTGTAACCCTCCCCGCTCCCGCCTCCCAGCTGCTCCGCCCACCCGCGCACTTCGCCTTAAATGGCGACCGTGCGAACGCGCAGCGGCCACGCGCAGCGGGTGCGCCGATTGAGCGCCGAAGGTGCGCCAAAGGTAAGCCCGTCTGTGCCCGTCCGCGACCGGATCGCGTCCAGCGCCAGGACCCCTGGCCCACGAAGACCCCGACCTACCCGCCTGACGTACTCCGCCGCCACCCTCATCGCTCTCAACACCGGCCGACTCCCAGATTGCCACCAAGCCACACCACGATGCACCCACGGACCTTTCAGCTGCCACGCCTGCAAGTTCTCCTGCACCCAGACCAGCCTCACACCAGCACCCGCCAAGTCGAACACCAGCAGCACCCACCTCAAGTGCATCCTGCTCAACACCCGCTCCGTCCACAGACACGCCATCGAACTCTGGAACCTCCTAGACGCCACAGCCCCTGACGTTGCCTTCCTCACGGAGACCTGGATGAATGCCTCTTCAGCTCCCGACATCGCCATCGCCATCCCAGAGGGCTACAAGATCGTCCGGAGGGACCGAAACGCCAACCAGATGGGAGGAGGCATCGCCATCATCCACAGGAACGCCATCCGTCTCACGACCAGCACCGACAACACCCTGACCAGCGCCGAACACCTGCACTTCCAGATCCACACCAACCCGAACACCACCCTCAGAGGCACCCTGATCTACCGACCCCCTGGACCACGCACGCAATTCAGCGAGGACATCGCCGACTTCGTCAGCCCGCATGCCCTCCCCTCCGCTGACTACATCCTCCTGGGAGACCTCAACTTCCATCTGGAGAACAACAACGACCACAACACCAGCACCCTGCTCGACAACCTCGCCAACCTGGGACTCAAGCAACTGGTGTCCACCCCCACCCACCTCGCCGGACACACACTCGACGCCGTCTTCTCATCCAGCACAGACATCGTCTTCAGCCACGCCACAGAGCTTCAATGGACGGACCACAGCTGCGTCCACTTCACCTTCAAGAGAACGACGACCCACCAACACCAGCAACAAGCCGCCCGCAGAAGTTGGAACAAGATCACAGCAGACCAGCTCGCCACCTCCCTGAGCCAGCACCCTCCTGCCAGCTCAGCGAACCCCAGCCAGGCCGCCGACAACCTCACGAAGTGGATCAGCAACTGCGCGGACGAGCTCGCCCCGCTGAGGACCCCGCCTAGCAGACCCGGCAGCAAGAAGGCCCCATGGTTCACCGACGAACTCAAGTGCTCCAAGAAGAACCTCCGAGCCCTCGAGAAAGTCTGGAAAAGGGAACCGACACCGGACAACAGGACCTCCTACAAACTTGCCACCCGGAAACACCACCAGCTGATCCGCGCCGCCAAGAAAACAGCATTCAAGGACCGGTTGGACAACAACGCACACAACGGCAAGGAACTCTTCAACATCGCGAAAGAGCTCTCCAACCCCAGCGCAGGAAACAACGACATCACCCCATCGCAAGACCTCTGCAACTCCCTCGCCTCATACTTCCACAACAAGATCACGGACATACACAGTAGCTTCAACAACCAACCAACGCACACCATGACCGACCAACCACCCCCACCCACCACCACCCTCCACGCCTGGACCCCAATCAGCACCGAAGACACCACCCGCACGATGAACTCCATCCACTCCGGATCACCGACCGACCCCTGCCCTCACCACGTCTTCAACAAGGCCGACGCTGTCATCGCACCCCACCTGCGAGACATCATCAACACATCCTTCGACACCACCATCTTCCCCGAGAGCTGGAAACACGCCGAACTCAGCGCTCTACTCAAGAAACCAACAGCGGACCCCACCGACCTCAAGAATTACCGCCCCATCTCGCTTCTCCCGTTTCCAGCCAAAGTCATCGAGAAGACCGTCAACAAGCAGATGGCCGCCTTCCTCGAGACGAACGGATCCCTCGACCCCTCACAGTCCGGCTTCCGAGCCAAACACAGCACCGAGACCGCCCTCATCGCCGCCACCGATGACATCCGAGCCCTGATGGACAATGGAGAAACAGCGGCCCTCATCCTCCTAGACCTCTCCGCGGCATTCGACACGGTCTGCCACCGCACCCTAGTACGGCGCCTCAGCAACATCGGAATCAAGGACAAGGCGCTGGATTGGATCATCTCCTTCCTCGACGGAAGAACACAGAGAGTCCGCCTACCACCGTACAAATCAGAGGCCTCCGAAGTCATCTGCGGCGTCCCCCAAGGATCATCTCTGAGCCCCACCCTCTTCAACGTCTACATGAGCCCCCTCGCGGCCATCGTACGCAAACACAACCTCAGCATAATCTCCTACGCCGACGACACCCAGCTGATCCTCTCCCTGACCAACGACCCCGCCGCCGCCAGAGCCAACCTGCACGAAGGGATGAAAGAGGTAGCCGAGTGGATGACGACCAGCCGCCTGAAACTGAACTCGGACAAGACGGAGGTTCTCATCCTGGGCTCTTCACCCTCCGCCTGGGACGACTCCTGGTGGCCTCCCGCCCTGGGCACCGCACCCAAACCGACAGACCATGCACGCAACCTGGGCTTCATCCTGGACTCCTCCCTCTCCATGACCAGGCAGGTCAACAACGTCTCCTCGGCGTGCTTCAACATCCTACGCATACTTCGGAAGATCTTCTGGTGGATCCCCACAGAGACCAGGAAGACCGTCACCCAGGCCCTCGTCACCAGCCGACTGGACTACGGTAACGCCCTCTACGCCGGTACCACCGCCAAGCTCCAGAAGAGACTCCAGCGGATCCAGAACGCCTCAGCCAGACTCATCCTCGACATCCCACGATCCAGCCACATCTCCGGACATCTGAGAGACCTTCACTGGCTCCCCGTCAACAAGAGAATCACCTTCCGCCTCCTCACCCACGCACACAAAGCCCTACACGACCAAGGCCCGAGCTACCTCAACAGCCGAGTCAACTTCTACGCTCCCACGCGCCACCTCCGATCAGCCAACCACGCCCTCGCCGCCGTCCCCCGCATCCGAAGAGCGACTACAGGAGGAAGGTCCTTCTCCTACCTGGCCGCCAAGACCTGGAACTCCCTCCCGACCTGCGCCTGACCCAAGACCACCTCTCCTTCAGGAAGAAGCTGAAGACCTGGCTATTCGAGCAGTAGCGGCACCCCCCCCCCCAGCGCCTTGAGACCCTACGGGTATGTAGCGCGCTTTATAAGTGTCACTGATTGATTGATTATATTCTCCCCTTCATTTATCTCAGCTCAATCCACACCTCCTACTCTCAGGCTCCCCCTTGATTACCACTATTCTCTTTCCCTTCAGCTCACACTTACATTTATTGCCTGGTATCATCCTCTCCTCATCCTCCAGGCTTGCTTTCATCTCAGAAATATACATTAACTTCGTCCTTCCTCGTCATACCTCCAGTCCTCTTTACCTCCACACTCATCATATATCATTCTTAACTCCATTTCTCCAACACTGTTTCTTTAACTCATCCCACCCCACTCACATCCATACTCCTAATGCATCTACCATTTCTCCCCATGCCTCTGTCTTATGTGTATCCTTTTGCACACCGTTTTCTTCCCTTCCACCTCATCTCTGCCTCCACCCGCCCTGGCCATGATTCCATGAAAAGCTCACCTTGCCTACGTTATCATCCACAGCTCTACTTCCTCTGCCTACTATGGCCATTTAACTATTTCTGTGGTTCCCCACAGCACGCCAGTGCCTTTTTAGAAAACAATAATAAAGGTTAAAGTAGGGGCCCACACCCCCACACTTGCCTTCCACTTCATTCTCCCAGTGTGTCCTCACTGCTTTTATCGACTTACTGCATGAGGGCACTTTCCGTATGATGGCAGACAGTGGCTCAGTGTTCACATCATACATTGGGCAGACTCAGCCGTTTAACTTTCAGTGGTGGGTATAGTCAAGACTAATTTGCTGAGTGATAGCAGCTAGTATTTAATCACTACGTTCACATTTGCTGTGTGACAAGCAGCCCATGATGATACACCTTCTCTGCTGTGCACAAAAGGGATTTAAAAAAAATTGAATCATTTTTCCCTCCAGGGTCACACTGCTCTAAAGAAGGTTTGTTAGCTGCTCTCAGAGCTGGAAAAAAAGGAGGTTCTCTGGCCTGTTCAGGCAAACTTTCCACACCTCAACCAGTGGGCTTGTCACCAAGGCACTGACTGTTTTAGATGGGTGCCTTCTTGCTGTGGTGTGGGGCCCTAGATCAGAACCACAGCCAGGGGTCCCAGGACCATAGTGCGGACCCACGAGGGCAGTCAATCAACTGTGGTTCTGTTGGCGTGTCTTGTCTCCCGCAGCTGGTGCATGGAGGATTCAGACCCCTCCAGCACATGCCGGTACTAACCTAATGCACAGCTGCCACTTGCTTGCAGACATTCCCCGGCCTCACCTAGTGCCCTGCAGAAGACCTCACTAGTGATAATGAGTTGAGGAAGTGGAGCAGCAGGGATATCTTCTCCCTGGGCTGCAGCTCCTTGAGGTCGATGCTCTCCCGATGCCTCCTGCAGCCAACCTCTGGATTACCTCTGCTTCTTGGAAGCTCTTGGGCTACCAACAGGCAACTGAGCCACTCAGACACCCGCTCCCACACAGTACCACTCGGGCTGATATAAAGTAGAAACAGTATCACTCATTAGTAGTACAAAAAGAATAGTAATATAACTCATGCAGTACCTTAGTATATATCTTTAACTCTCAGAAACCTTTATGAAACACTTACACTCAGTGGATGATGTCATCAGCAATGTCACTATAATGTCATTTGAGATGTCAAGAAATTATGTAATCAGTGATGTAATATGTGAGGTCATAAGCAGCACATTGCGGGGGCGTAAGTTATAGTTAGCTTAGGTAACTGTAACTGCTGAATTTCAATGGATTTGTATGAGTGAAATCTGAGCCTAACTATAACATCCCTGTAACCTTTAGTTTTTTCAGTGAATTTCTAAGTTTATTAAAATTTCATAACTGTAACCTGTAACCTTTGGGAGTGGGTGTATGAATGGCTATGCAGGTGGGTGTGTGAATGGTTCAATGGGTTTCTGAATGGGTGTTTGAGTGGCTGTATGGACCTGTGAGTGGGTGTGTGAATGAGTGTATGGGTGTGTATATAGCTGTGTAAGTGAGTGTAGGACTGCCTGTGTGGATCTGTGAGTGGTACATAAGTGTCTGAGTGGGTATGTGATTCGGTGCATGAGTCTCTGGGTGAGAATCTGAGTGAGTGCGTGAGTGTCTGAGAGGGTGCAGGAGTGTCTGAATGGGTCTGTGAGCAAGTGTATGAGTCTCTGCATGGGTCTGTGAGTTGGTCCATGAGTGTCTGATGCCTCTTTCTGCTCATTTCTGACTTTTTTGCCTCTTCCTGCTCCCTTCTGACCTTTATTCTTATCTTTCTGCTTGTTTCTCACCTTTATTTAGCCTCTTTCTGCTCATTGCTGATCTTTATTCTGCCTCTTGCTCCTCCTTTCTGACCTCTAGTTAACCTCTTTCTACTTGTTGCTGACCTTAATTTTGCCTTTTAATGCTCGTTTCTCCCCTTTACTTTTCTTCATTCTGCATCATCGCTGACCTTTATTCTGCCTCTTTCTTCTCATTGCTGACCTTTAGTCTGCCACTTTCTGCTAGTTTATCACTTTTATATTAGCTCTTTCTGCTCATTCCTGACCTTTATTCTGCCTCTTTCTGCTTGTTTCTCATCTTTATTCTGCCTCTTGCTGTTCGTTGCTGACCTTTTATTTTGCCTCGTTCTGCTCGTTTCTCACTTTTATCTTGTCTCTTTCTGCTCATTGCTAACCATTATTCTGCCTCTTTCTGTTGTTTCTCACCTGTTATTTGCCTCTCTCTGCTTTTTTGTCCCAGGACCGTGGGGGAGCCTCCAGGCCCCACGGTCCCTCCCGGCTCCCCACCTTCTGCAGGTGTCAGCATTGCGCTCACAAACAGGGAACTGCACGTTTAGCAATCATTTAGTCTTTTTCCCTGCCCGCTTCACAGCGGGCAGGGAAACAGATGAAAACTGTGCTTTCAGCAAGCAACAGCATTTTGTCAGCTCCCACTTGCTAGAAGCGGAGTGTTTGCTCTGACTTGGCCGGAGCTGTCAAAGCTCCCACCAAGTCACAGCAAACAACTATGTTCTAGGGGCGGGCACCCTGGGACGTTGCAGGAGCCAGCCCTGGGGTGTGGCACTCCCTAGGGCCGTTATTGGTGTCAGGAGGGGGCCCACGCTGCCCTCTTCCTTTCACTTTCATGGGCCTGCCCTGGGGTGGTGGTGGTCCCTGGGGCCTAGAACGGCCTGGGTCAGGTGCGGCGTCCACTCCTTCTTGTAAAAAAAAAAAAAGAGGCGCTGCAAGGTCCAGTCCAGGTCCAGTTCCAGCTGGTCAACTGGGCTTTGCAGAAAATGCCTGTTCCCATTTGTGATATCCCTGTAGACGCATAAGAGGTCAGCCTACTGACCCTTGAAGTCCAGTTCTTTGTCCTGGAGGAAAGTGAGAGCAGGTCCAGCCCTTCAGGCCTTCTTACAGGTCACAAACAGCAGGTGAATCCCTTCCTTTTTTCTGTAGGTCCAGAAAGTGTTCTGAGGGGCTGGAAATGAGTGCTGCTTTTGTACAGTTCAGCAGTCAGTGGATTAGGGTGAATCCTGGACACTCCCTAACCAATGAGGAAAAGATTCCAAGAGGCAACTCCATCCAATTTTGCATCACATCTTGTTATTTTTACTGCAATCTAGCCTAGAATGCAATATTATTGACGGAATCCAGGATCGTTATATGCTACCTGCCCCTGAAGGGAGCCTGTGGGTCAGCCAAGGGCGTGTTTAGCAGTCCCCACCAAACTGGTTCTGGGACCTGCTTCTCCTCCCACTGGGTTTATGCCCAACTAGCTACAAAGGGCCAAAAGGACAAGGGATTTCCCCTCCTCATTTTCCCTCATTATACTTATTTGGGAAAGGGCAGACCACCCCGTCTCTGAAGTTAATGAAGCTCCTGATGTTCTTCCCAGCTTCCCTTCCCTAGCTAATGGGTAGCCATTGCTCCACACTCACCCCACCCTGGCAACAGGCCTACGCCATTGTCCCTGCTCTGGGAGCAGTTTCACACCTCACTAAGGTCAACTACTGTCAGGGCAACTGCTGACAAGCTAATGCTTAATGATTGTGACTTGCCTAATTAATATTCATTATGCAGGTCTTTTTGCGACTGTTGGACCTGTTGTTCTTAGGGTGGTCTTTCCCCCAACCATTTACCTCCCATTTTTGCCGTACCTTTAGTTGGCCCTAGGGCTCTTAGTACTTAACTACTGCTAATCAATGCTAAAGTGCATGTATTTCGCCCCTAAAAAACGTTGACATTGGAATATACCTCATTGGTATATTTAGTTTACTTATAAGTCCACTGTAAAGCGCTATACCATGTACCTAGGGCCTGTAATCTAAATGCTACCAGTGGGCCTGCAGCACTGGTTGTGCCACTCACACAAGAAGTCCATCAAACCTGTATTAGGCCTCCCATTGCAGGGCTTATTCGTACAGTTTCCTGCCCCTTTCTCTCTCTCCTCGACACATTGTCCTGGTAACCATGGGTGGGTCAGAGATGCAAGGATCGTTAGCCATCTCTGCCCACCCCTCCCAGAGTACAACAGCGCATGGCAACGCGGACCCTGTTTCCAAGACTTGCCGACACCCAGGTGGCCCGGCTCCTACATTGGGACTGGCACACAAGTATCTTGCCTGAGTAATCCCGAGACCTGCGTATTAAGCATTAGGGGCACGGGGTATTATTTGTTTTTTAACGGACCGAGCAGCAGGAAGGACCCCCGATTGGAGTGGTGCCGTTCTCTATGGTATACCAAGGCCGCCCATAAACAGTTGCAGGTAGGAACATTATGAAAACTATCGTTTTCTACATCGTAAGAAATGCTCATAAATTAAGAGGCACTGCTTTTGTATTTATTACTCTATATTTATTACTTCAAAATTCATATCACAGCTTCTACCAATTGGATTTTTATTTGTTTGGACATGGTTTTTTCAGACGAATATTCTTTATTTTCCTGAACTTGTGTGAAGTCTTTCTGTGGTGTTTTCATTGAGTTACTGTAATGTATGTGTTACACAAATACTTTACACATTGGGGCATATTTACAAGTCCCTTTCGCCACAGATCATCACTTTTTTTACAGTGACCTAGCGCCAGTTCACATATTTGCAAGGTGGCCTCAGCCCCTTAACGTGGCTAACGCCACCTTGTAAATATGCACCTTTTTGCGGGGTGTGCAATGGGTGTTGCAGTGGGCGTTCCACTGCAACACCCATTGCTTTTTTACGCTGCCTCAAATTTACAAGGCTGAGGCAGGGCCAAAACCTAACACGAGGCAACACCTGGTCTTAACATGGTGATACGAGGAGAAATTTCTCTTTGTTTTTTGCTCTTTCTATTTGTGCTGAATTCTGTAGCACACAAAGAAAGAGCACACTGTCTTTAATGATTGTTTATTTGCAGGAAGGTGTCCCTTCCTGCACATAGACAATCACCCCTGCAGCTCAGGCACCCTTGCTCCATGGTGGCAGGGTGCCTGCGCTGGCACTAGGCAGCTTATTTAGCACCACCACTAGGGGAAATGCAGGGGTGCGCCATATTCTTCTGAATATGATGCATCCCTGTGTTTTAAAAATGTCAGAGTGCGGCGTTGCCAAATTTGGAGTAACACCGACATTTATTTGTATATATGCCCCATTGCTTCTTAAGTTAAATCTGACAGCTCTGTGCCAAGCTAAGCCAAGCGTCCATCAACTCCTTGTGTTTGCTTTGTTCGCCCTAAGTTGGCAGGGTATGCCCAGACGTGGGTCTCGAGATCACTTTGCCACTGGATTCAAGCTAGCCTGGCTGATGAGGGGTGTTACCCCCAAACTGGTCCCAGGATGCTTGTTTCCAGACCAGGGAAGACCTGGCTTGGTAGTTTGGGCTGGACTGTTTCCATGGGGCGCAGGGTCGAGACTGATTTGCATATAGGTGGGTCTGAACTGGGGTGGCGAGTGAGCTAAAGAACCATGATTGATTCAACCCAGATATGTGACTGGGGATGAGTGCCTGATACGTTTCAGCGCTTCATCCATCATCTCCTTGTGTTTGTTTTGTTTGCCCTAAGTTGGCAGGGTATGCCCAGATGTGGGTCCCTTGCTCACTTTGCCACTGGATTCAAGCTAGCCTGGCTGATGAGGGGTGTTACCCCGAAACCAGTCCTAGAATGCTTGTTTCTAGTCCAGGGAAGACCTGGCTTGGCAGTTCGGGCTGGACTGTTCCCATGAGGCACAGGGTCAAGACTGATTAGCATATAGCTGGGTCTGAACTGGGGTGGCGAAGTGAGCTGAAGAACAATGATGGATTCAACCCAGATCTGTGACTGGGGGTGAGTGTCTGAAAGGTTTCAGCGCTCCGTCCATCATCTCCTTGTGCTTAGGATGTAATCAATGACGCCATCAGAGTTGTCACTAGAGTTGTCCTTAATGGTGTCATGAATGAGGTCATGTGCAGCGTATAGTGACTGTGTGATTTATGGCTTGACTGGCTCTTCATAACGGGAATATCAGTGATTTTTAGGTTTCTTTTTGCAACCATATTGTGAGGATTGAAAGGACTGCAAAAGACATCAAGGGGGAATTGTAGCTTCTTTTATTCGGTTGTTCACAGAGGTTTCCAATTCTGTTCGGATAATGCGCCTTATCCGTCCTCTATCCTTCTTTGTTTCAGGGTCTTTGCCAGTCCTCTTCCCGTCCTCTTCTCTGGAAAGGTGGTAATAGCGTCTTACCTTAAAAGAAAAGAGAAGAATGGCATTTGGTGAACACTAGTAACACGTTGCTTATGTTAGGGTAGCGAGTGAGGGATCACCAAGTGACTTCCTATAGCTAGAGACGTGCGTTTGTGAAGGGAGGGTGGTCTGACTGGATTGAGGGTTTACAGCTTCCCACTAACTGTGAGTTTCTCCCTCCTCCCGGCCAACCCTGAGAGCCACGCACGTACCTGAGTAAGCCATACTCTGGCGGGACGCAGCGTAGGGTTGTTGGCCTCCTGGCACCCGACTGTCCTCTCGGTCCTCAGTTCGCTGCGTGGGAACCAGCAACATGTGTCTCTCGTCCTGGGTCTCTGTTTTCTCCGTGTTGGTTGCCTCTCTCGTGTCCGCTTCCACATGGCGTTTTCCAGGTTCCTTCTTCTCTTCTTCTGACGCTCTCTCCTCACCCTCTTTCATTGGCCCTCCTTCAGTGACGACAGTCCAAGGGGAGGAGCTGCTCTGAGACCACTCCCAATAAAGGCAGCCACTCCGTGTCGTGTGTGCAGATGCCTCAGGAGGGGATTGTTGACCCTGTGTCCACTCATGCTGCTCTGTTGGCTGCAAGAAGAGAAGAGCTTCTATTCCATGAGGGAAACACCACCAGTCACTCTCCTCATCTGCTCCTGCATTTAAGGTATGCTCTCTGTGACACGTATGATGTCACCTGTGTTTTAAGGGAAATTCTTTGTTACTATATAAACATACATTAATGGGGCATCAGTGGAGATGACCATAAATATTCTTTAGTAAAGTTTTTTGAGTGAATTTTGTGGTTTTTGTAATGATATAATTTATTGACTATCCAAAGCAAATTTGAACTAATTACTGTGAGACAGCCCTGAACCGTGGACTGCGGGCAAAGGGCGTGCCCCCACCTAGACCCTTTGCACACTGTTCCAAATGCACATGGCCTATCAACAGCTGGAACAGATGCACTTCCTTAATTTTGACCCTATGTCCACAGAGCCCATTATGAATGTCTGTTAGCTGTGTACAATTGGAATTGTGTGCCACACCCTGGACCCACTCCCCATACCACCAACAGACTTCAGCCATGTGCAAATGGTTCAGAATGAAGCCACACACTATGCCAAGTCTTTTCAGCTGCCAAGCCATGCAAAGCTGGCTATGGGTTCAGGGTGCAACTGGTTGTTTTTGTATGTTACTCTTTGATGCTCTTGGGAAATTGTATTTTGTGTTTTGTTGCAACTGCGGAGTCATATTGTTCCCTGCACAGTGGGTCCTGCAGTGGCAACAATACCTACATTACAACACCTATATGGACCCCGTACTCTTGCATTAATACAGTGAATACTGGAGTGACTTCTACAATCCCAGACTCTTATATTGCCCCCTACACGGATACCGGAGGAGCTTCCCATACTCCTGCAAACTCCTGCAAAGAAGATGGTGTAATATACGCTATCTCCTCTGTAATGCCTGCATGGACCTCAACAATCCTACATTACATGTAAAGGCACTGCTTCCTGCATTAGAAGGTGTGCAGGTACACTATTAGGAGGCAGGATGAACAGGAGACTGTGGGGAAACTATTGTCTGTAGGATCAGAGGATGACAAACCCATGCTTGACAAGCACAGTATGTTATGACCTGTAGCAGCTGCGGGTTGCGTGCGTCAGTTACACAATGATCGAATCCCTTTAATCATTTGTAAATAAGGAAATAATAGTTATATGTCTAGCAAAGGGGACTTTCCATGGCTTTTCATATATTCAGAGCTGTGACCTTCAACCACAGAGAAATAGGCTTAAAAAGAAGGTTGTGAACTTCTCAGAGATAATATCATCCGCAACCTGTCCATGTATCCACAGAATCAGCATTTGGGTATTGTGTGGCAGGCTACTGTGAAGGGGAATAGGAGCAGCTTTTCAGATTTTTGTGTTTCTACAAATACATACAGCAAAATAACTGTCATGGGGAACATAGATGGTAAAAGATTAAGGGCCTTATGTAGGTAGCCCAACATTTACCACTTCATAAATACCGAATTTTACCGAATCGGTATTTATGAAGTGGTAAATGTTATGTAGATAATAATTCGGTAATTATTACCGAATCGGTAACATTCGGTATTTTAGAACCGGTATTTACTGATTCGGTAATAATGCATCCCTTGAAGCCAGTTACCATTACCGAATCGGTAAATACCGATTCGGTAATGGGGGGAGCACAATCAAGGGTGGCAGGGTGTCACAGTGACACCCTGTTGCACCCCTGATTCCTGCATGTGTGCACATGTGGCACACATACATGCCCTAAGGGCATGTATGTCTGCCACATTGCACACTTAAACGTGCACAAAAATGGTTTTTTTCACCTATTCGTCATTTACCACCAACTTTTAGTTGGTGGTAAATAACGAATCCCCACAACACCCACACACTCCACCTACATATCATTACAGGATTCGGTATTTACCGAATCGGTAAAATTACCGAATCGGTAAAATTACCGATTCGGTAATTTTACTGATTCGGTAAATAACGAATCCTGTAATGTGCCCCCTACATTGCAAAAGCCTAAATACCGGTCGGTAACGGTATAATTACCGAAAATCGGCCGTTACCGACCGGTATTAGGCTACGTACATATGGCCCTAAGTACATTCTTTTGACTTGTTATTGATTTTTACATGATGTACAAAATATGAGCACTGGGAAAGCCCATGGCTACTGGTTCTTAATCTTTTGACTTCTGTGGACCGACAATCAATATTGGAATCCGGGGGCCTCTGCATAGTCATTACTGGAAGCTAGGCACCCCAGCTTAAGCAATTTTGGTGCTTTAAATCTCAAAACAATTCACAAAAATACAGAAACAAGTGTTCATCAAACACATACACAAATGGAGAGGATGTGGCGTTACAAGAGCTGCCGACTTTGGCACTGGGGAACCAGGAGCGAGTCTCATAATCGGCTCCAAATTCTGTCATTTTAGGCAATTCATTAAAGCCTTAAAAAAAATTTTTTTTTTAAGAAGAGCGAGAATGTGATCTTGTGTCAGGACTGGTAACCGATGCTCATGTAAAGAGCTCTAATACCTTTGGGTCAAGTTCACGGTATATAAAACTGCAACAAAAAAAGAAACACACAAATAATTCATAAATATAAACATTTCAAAATTTTTATTTCAATGGGAAGGTTTGTGCTTTTTTAAATTCATCTCAGGCCACCCTCAGGCATTTGCACTGCTCCCACAAAGCAGTCTGTGAACACCCACTTAATTTTTAGCCTCCAATTTCAAATTTCTTCACATTTACAGAGCGTTTAAAAATGTTACATTTTTATTTTGCTTCTATTTATTTGCACTTTATTATTCTGTAAATATCATATAATTTTCTAAACAGTCACTGCCCTCTTTAGTAGGCGTCGTGGACCTCCAGGGGTCCCTGGCCCTTATGTTAAGAACTGCTGAGGACAAAAAAACGTGTTGATTGAACTTTGTAATCAAGCATCTTGAATTGTGTACTGAAGACTGATTAAAGACAAGAACAGAAGAACGTGGCGCATTACCAACAAGATTCTGCACTCCGTTCTAGTGTAACCCTGTTCTGCATATTTTGTTACAATAACATAAAACAACTACTTGACCTGCCCTACATACACTCCATCACAAAGCGTAATAAAGCTCCTTGACTTGGATGTCTCTCAGAATTTTATGTTATCTTAACTCTGCTTTTTTCAGCCAATATACTCCATAAATAGCAGTATATAATATTCTACGCACTCAGATGTGCTGACACTATTCTATTGTAGCACGTTGCACTAAAAAAAAGAAAAATCACCTATATATGGGTTTTCGGCACGCCTCTAAAAAAACCAAAAAAAAATCACAGACCTTCAGTAGGATTAAAAATCAATTGAAAGAAGGTCTCCAGAATTTAAACACACTTACTACAGAACCAGTGATAAGATGGAGGAAAAATCAATGCCCGGCCCCAGCATCTGTTGTATAGATTGGACATTGCTAATTAGAGCTTTTGCACAAAAGTCACACTGAACGAACAAAGTTAATCGAGCAGTGCAGTGGAAATGCATACATCCCAGTGGTGTTCATGTTTTTGCTTTCTGGTTCACCTTGAATCGGTCAAAAAAGTTTCTTCCGAAGTCTTGTGGATTTTATTCAGTATGTTTGCCACTTCTGGCGATAGTTGTCATCATCTTACCTGCCTTCACCTGAGACGAACCTGCTTTTGTGGACAGGGAGGCAAGTTTAGCCTTCCAGGGTAGGTTTCCCTGCTCCTCCCAGCTGCCACTACATGCATATTCTCTTTACTGGCTGCATTTAAGTTAAGGCAGCCTTGGAAAATATGCTCAAACCAGAGTTCTAGCGATTTGAGCGATTGTGAGTTCGACCGTCTCCAGGAGGATTTGGAGAGGCAAATTATGGGGCATATGTACAAGCCCCTATCGCCACAGGATTGTCACTTTTAGTGATGTTCCTGTGGCGATATGTGCTTCGCCTTATTTACAAGGCAGCATTAAGCCCCTTAACGAGGCTTAACGCTGTCTTGTAAAAAAAGCACACTTTCACACTATATTTAGCGTGAAAGGGGTGGGCAATGGATGTTGCGGTGGGCATTCCACTGCAATCTGCAACACCCATTGATTTTAATGCTGCCCACTATTTACAAGGGCAGCGTAAATAGGAGGCAGCCCCAACATTAAGACCAGGGAAAACCTGGTCTTAAACAGGCAAAACAAGGAGAAATGCTTTATTTCTCCTCGTTTTTGCTGCTTCCAGGTGTGCTGCTTTGAGCAGCACACATAGAAACAGCATAAGCCCATTTATTGTTTTTGTGCAGGAAGGTGATCCTTCCTGTACATAGTAATACCCTGACCCTGAAATACCCTGACCCCCTGGCCTTGGTGCTGGGGTCCCAGAGGGACCCACCAGGGCTAAAAAAAAAAGAAAACAAGCACAGGCTCCAGCGCTTGTTTTCAAATTAGTCCCCGGGTGGGCCAGACCCTGGGGGCATGCACATACATTTAGAAAATGGCTGTGCATTAAAAAAGCATTAAAAAAAGCCTCCTGAGACTCTTATGAGCTCCAGGGACAACCACCTCCCCAGGGCTTTAATAAATTAAGGGGGGGCTATGGAGAGTTCCCTCTATTGTGCCCTATGAGCCCCAGGGACTGCCACCTCCCTGAGGCATCAATTAAAATAAAGGAGGGGGCAAAATGGACTCTCGCCCTGGAGATGAAATATGACCCAGGGACCACCAACTCCACAGGTTTACATAAATACTAATGGGAGAGCCCAGTGGACCTTCTGGGCCCCAGGGACCGCCACCTCCCCGGGCCCAAATACATATTAAGAATGGGAGAGGCCATTCACGGCCCGGTTAATACCATCTCCCTGGGGCCGGCCCGTGAGGAGTAAAGAAGGGAGGACATCACCCCCCTTGTGGAGCCACTAACGGCCCTGGGATCCGCCACCCCTCAGGGCCATCTTCTGCTATCCCCTGAGGTGCCCACCCTCTGGAGATAGATGTTTGCTTTTGCTTGACAGGAGCTGTCACAGCTCCCACCAAGCAAGAGCAAGCAGTAACTCCACTCCTAGAAAGCTGTAGCTGTCAAACTGCTATTGCTTGCTAGGAGTGGAGGGTTCATCTGTTTCCTTTCCTGCTGTCGTGCAGGCAGGGACACAAATAAAACAATTGCTCTAGCACACAGGGAGCTGTATTTCTAGCAGCTCCCTGTGTGCTGGAGCAATGCTGGCACCTGTAGAAGGCGGGGAGCTGGCTGGGACCGTGTGGGCCTTGAGGCTCCCACCACGGTCCCCAATGATACATTTTGGTGCCCTGGGTGGAACCAGGGCTCCCAGATAGACATGGCCATGCCTCAGGGGATAGGGTCCCAGGGGCTACAATTGGCAAAGAGAGGAGGGCCATGCACCCACCCCTCTCCAATTGACCAAAAGGCAAAACAGAGGGCAGAAAAAGGAGCAGGAAAAACAAAACAGAGTGCAGAAAAAGGAGCAGCAAAGGCAAAACAGAGCAGAAGAGGCCACAACTGATGGCCCACTCCCACTCACAGACCCACTCACAGACCCATGCGCCCACTCACTGACCCACTCAGACACTCACACATCCACTCACAGACCCACTCAGATTGTCATACAACCACTCACAGACCCACTCATAGGCTCACGCACCCACTCACAGACTCACTAACAGACTCATGCACCAACTCACAGACCGACTCAGAGACTCATGCAGTCACACACAGGCCCACTCAGACTCATGCAGCAACTCACAGACCCACTTAGAGACTCATGCACGAATTCACAGACCCACTGAGACACTCATACATCCAATCACAGGCCCACTCAGAGACTTGTGTACTCACTCAGACAACCACTCAGACACTCTGACACACACTCACAGACTCACTCAGATACTAATGCACCCACTCAGACAACCACTGAGACGCTCACTTAAAAAAACCAAAGGTTACAGAAACGTTATAGTTAGGCTCTGATTTCACTCATACAAACCATTGATATTCAGCTGTAATGGTTACCTGAGCTAACTATAATTTTTTCCCCCGCAATGCACTGCTTATGACCTCACATATTACATCACTCATGACATGGTCAGTGACATTACTGATGACATCACTGATGCATGACACCCTTGGAAACTTTAACCAGGTTTCTTAATTTTGACCCAGCGTCCTACCTTTATTTCATACTGTTTAACATTGAGTTTTCGGTCATAGTAAATCTTGTAGTCATTATGTTTTTTTCCTACGGTTGCTGTCACCATCTTCCACTGACCAATAAACTACCTCAGAACAAATTAACGAACCAGGTTTAAATTTTTTTTTTTTTTTTTTTGAAACCGTTTATTGCAGTTCGTAAAAGTTACAGGTATGGGCCTACAACCATCCGGCCGGCCGCTAGAATGACCAAAACATATTGCACACATACAGTAAAAGTCTCTAGGCAGTGTAGAGCAGTGAAACAGGAGTAATCAATGGTGCAGGCCACACAGCTCCAAGCCCACAGTACGGTTCCCTTTTCTTGAAACAAAACAACACCAAAAATCCACACCCGCAAGGCAACCCGCGATCCAAGATAACAGCACGTGCTCCATAAGTGGGGGATCCAAACCAGCAGCAGAACTCTGGAGAGGGGAATGGGAATAGATCAGGGACTGGGGGACCGCGCGCCCGCGGCTGAGGGAGGGGGGCCGTCTAGGGAGACGGAGCAGGCGAGGCCGCCTGTAGCAGTGGTGGCTCACAAATACCCCCGCGGTAGGCGTTCCAGGGGCCCCAGATTTTCACCCACGCCCCAGGCTTACCTCTCGCCACATACACCACCTTTTCACGAAACATACACCAATCCATATGCTCTTTCCAGGCCAACACCGCAGGGGGCCTCTGGGATCCCCACAATTGAGCAATGTCGCGCTTGGCTATCATGTATCCCAGAGTCACCCACCGCGTCTGCGGGACCGAATAGTCATTCGGTTCCCATACATTCAGCAAGCATCTCCTCGCTTCAGGCAGCAGCGCAACACGCGTCACCACACGCAGGACCTCATGCACACCGCGCCAGAATCGCTCCACCTTCGGGCACTCCCACAGTATATGCATGAAAGTCGCCAGCGCACCACAGCCATGCTTACACATTCCGTCACCAGCAAAACCCATACGCAGAAGCCTTGGCCCCGTCACGTAAACCCGGTGAAGGATCTTGAGCTGGACGAAACGAAGGCGAGCCGGGATGGCCACCTCTTTCGGAGAGGCCACCGCGGAAATCCAATCCTCATCGTCCAGCTCCAGCCCGTCGGCAACCCAAGCCTCGCGGAGACTAGTCAGCAGGCACGATCTATCGTTGATCAGTTTTTTGTATATGAGGGAGATCGTGCTGTCCGGGACATGGCCATCTAGGACTCTGTCCTCCAGGGGGGAAGACTCCGGAATGGATGCGACATCCGGGAAGACGGAGCCCAGCGCATGGCGGACCTGTAGGTACCGAAAGTACTCACTGCCCTGCAGCTGGAACTCCGCCTGCAGCGTCTCAAAAGTTTTGAATCCCCCCCTCGTCCAGAGATCTCCCACCGTGCTGATTCCGATCGTGTCCCACTTCTCGAAGCCCTTCGACGTCCACAGGGAGCCCAACCTCTCAGACGCATACAGCGGTGACGCCCGGGTCAAACGGTCCTTCCACCCCATAGCTGCATTAGCCGCGTGCCAGACACGCACCATGACACGCGTCGGTCCCGTCAAACGGGAGTCGGGCGCGCCAGCGTAGAGCGCTCGATTGTAATCGCCACCGGGCAGGAGCATCTTATCCATCTCGAATGCCGGGTTCAAGGCGGGCCCGTAAAGGCCATGATTAATTGCAGCTAGTTGGGAGGCCCAGTAATACCGTTTAATGTCAGGGAGGGCGACCCCCCCATCGTACCACGGGAGCGTCAATTTAGCCAGAGCAATGCGCGGCCTCCCGTCCCAGAACAGGCGCCGCTGGAGGCCCTCCACCTCACGGAAATAGCGTGCCGGGACCAAGTCCATAGTATTCTGGAGGGCGTAGAGGAAGCGTGGCAGGGACATCATTTTAAACAAGGCCGCTCGGCCGAGCGGCGAGAGCGGCAGACGCCGCCAGCGCACCACGTCCTCCCTCAAACGCCGAAGGGGGGGTAACAAATTCCGCTCGTAGCGGGCCTCCGGGTCAAGAGTGATATAGATACCCAGGTACCGAAAACCTTGGGAGGCAATCTGGATCGGACAGTCCCGTGGTAGGGCCGGAGCCTCCCCGGAAAGCACATATACACAGGATTTCGCCCAGTTGATGACCAGGCCTGAGTTGCGACCGAATGAACGCAAAACATCAACCAGGACGATCAGTGATTTACGCGGGGAGGCGAGATACAGAAGGATATCGTCAGCATAGAGGGACACACGGTCCTCATGCTCGGGGGTCCAGCGGAGACCACGGATAGAAGGGTGCCACCGCAGCCACTCCGCCAGGGGCTCCAGGGCCAGGGCAAACAGGAGAGGCGACAGGGGGCAGCCCTGTCGCGTACCCCTCCCCAGCGCGAATGGGGCCGAGACTCGCCCATTCACTACCACCTGCGCCAATGGGCCCGAATATAGCAATTTGACCCAGCTAATGAAACCCGGGCCAAACCCGAATTTTGCCAGCATCGCCCAGATGTATGGCCATTCAAGCGTATCAAACGCCATGGTGGCGTCCAAGGACGCCAAGATGGCCGGCTCCCGCACAAATGGGACACGCGCGAGCACCCCGTGCAAGCGCCGCAGATTGAGCGCCGTGTTGCGGTGCGGTATAAAGCCAGATTGGTCTTGGTGGACCAATTCGCCCACCACGCCAACCAACCTGTTGGCCAACACCTTGGCGAGGATTTTGGGCTCCGCGTTCAAAAGCGAAATCGGCCTATAGGATGTGACCCGTTCACGGGGCCTCCCCTCCTTGTGGATCACCACAATTGTGGCTAGACGCTGGTCCGGCGGGAGGGAACCCCGCGAGTGGGCCGCCAGGAACATCGCGCGCAGGTGGGGCGCCAACACATCCGGGCGTAGCTTGTAGAGCTCGATGGGAATACCATTGGGGCCCATGGCCTTGCCGGATGCAACCGAGCGAATAGCCAAGGCAATTTCGTCCGAGGTGGGAGGGGCGTCCAGCGAATCCCTGTCCTCCACCGTTAGGGAGGGCAGTGCGATGTCCCGAAGCAGGGCATGGGAGTCTGCCTCCGAGCAGGGGGAAACCGGGGAGTAGACTTCGCGGAAATAATCCGCGAAGCAAGAGACAATGGCTTCCGGCTCAGTGACACACGCACCATCAACACTCTCAATCAAAGGCACCACACGGCTCGCTCTCTCCCTCTTATCCAACCACGCAATCAATTTGCCAGCCTTATCACCCACATCATACAATCGCCCCTGCTGCTCTCTACTGAGGCCCCTGGCCGCCTCCGTGACGAGGGCCCGATAGGCCGCCTGCTTTAGGTGTAGAACATGCAACTTGTCGTCTGTTACCCCGCTTCCCAGGTCACCCTCCAGTTCTGCAATCTCGGCCTCTACCCGGGTCACCTCCTCCCGCTCGCGCCGCCGGGCATGGGAGATAAAGGAGAGGGCCTCCCCTCTAAGGACTACCTTGAAAGCCTCCCACAGGGAGATGGCCGAAGAGACCGACCCCACATTCTCATCGAAATATCGCTGTAAGGATTTGGTCAAATCAGCACGAATGGTGGGGTCGCGCAAATACCATGCATTGATTGGGGCCACCCTGCCATCCCCCCTCGGGAAGACATCGAGATGCAACAACAATGGGGAGTGGTCTGAGATACCCCGCGCCAGATGGCGCACCTCCCCCACCCTCCCTGCGTGGGCCGCCGGGACAAGGATGTAATCAAGCCGCGAGAGGCTACCATGGGCACCCGAGTGGAAGGTGTATTGTCGCAATGCAGGATGCTTTAATCGCCAGCAATCCACCAGGCCCAGCGTGTCCAGAAGGCCGGGCAGCCACGCCTGTGCCCGGGGGAGGTCCCTAGGGGGATGGCGATCCATAGACCCAGAGGCTACCGCATTAAAATCCCCTCCAACCACCAGCAGGCCACTCGGAAGGTCCAGAAGGAGGCGCCCCAGGTCCGCAAATGTGGTGGCTTGTAACCCAGGCGGGACGTACACTGATATAAAGACAAACACTCTACCCTCCATTCTTCCCACCAGAACCGTGTAACGTCCCCTCTCATCATGGCGCACCTCATCAATCTCCAACGGGAGCGAGTTCTTGATCATAATACCCACCCCCCGCGAGCCCGAGGTGAAGCCAGAATGGGCCGCCAAACGATATCCCCGCCGGTTCATTGCATGAAAGGAGTTACCTATAAGGTGCGTCTCCTGCAGGAAGACAACATCTGGTGAAATACGTTTTAAGTACTGCAGGACCACACCACGCTTAATCATATCCCCCAGGCCATTAACATTCCATGACAACACAGCCAAATCCCTACCCCCCATCATACGTCGAAACAATCGGTCGTCCCCCATCGAGCATCCTAAAAACAACAACATAGTAGCGGGTTTGCCCTGCGGTGCTAACAAACAACACACCCCCCCCACCCCCCGGTCCCAACAAAACTCCCCCCTCCCTGCACCCCTGCATGAGCCCAGACAGCCCCCCCAAAGTGCAGTGTGCCTGTCGCCCCATAGCTAAAATACTAACTAGTCCCCCAGAGGAGGAGGGAAGCCCCCAACAGACCCCGCACGACCTCCATAGGAGGGGAAAATACGCAATCAATAAATGGTGAAGGAACAACGTCCAGAGCACGGCCTATGCAGTCACCCCTCAATTCTGCTCCGGCGGGCCCTCCTCGCCAGCCGCGCCCCCCCCGCCCCCCCGGCCCCGATCTCCAGGCAGAGTGTCCAGCCAGTCCCCAGCCGCCTCGGGCCGGTCGAAGAAGTGCGTGCGACCATCCACCTCTACCCTCAGCTTAGCTGGAAAGAGCATTGAGTACTTGAGGTTCAGGTCCCTTAGGCGACGTTTAACACCAAGAAAGCTCTGCCGCTGCTTCTGGACCGCCGGGGTAAAGTCTGGGTAGAAATGTACCTCCATGTTGTCAAGCTTGACCGGTCCCTGTTGTCTGGAGGTCTGGAGGATAGCATCTCTGTCCCGGAAATTAAAAATCCGGGCAATGAGAGGCCGCGGCGGGGCACCAGTCTTAGGTCTGCCCCCGGGGACCCGGTGAGCGCGCTCCACCGCAAAAAACTTACTCAGCCCCCGGGGCTGGAGATGGGTCAGGATCAACTCTTCCACGAAAAGATCCGCCGCCTCCGCCTCTCGTCCCTCCGGCACCCCCACAATACGGACATTATTCCGCCGGGCCCGACCCTCGGAGTCCTCCAGTCGCCGGTCCATCAGGGCGCTCGCCTGGCCAAGCCGGCGCACCTCCTTCTGGAGGGCCACCACGTCTGTCGTGAGGCTCGTTGTGGTGTGGGCCAGGGAGTCGACTCGGTCGTTTGTTTTGGACAAGTCTGCCCTCACAAGGCTCACATCCACAAGGACCGAGTCTATTTCCTGCGCTAAGGTGTCGAAACGCTGGTCCACCGAGGCCTTCATCTCTGCGATGGCGCCCATGACGTCCCGGAGGGTCAGATCCACCGGATGAGCGGATGCCTCCGTCGGGCCCACCGGGGATGCACGCGATGTCTCCGGAGAACCCTTCTGGAGCGTGTAGCGGTCCATACTGTTGGCCTGGTGTGCCGTGCCACGGCGGGTCGTCTTCACCTTCGCCCGGTCGCCATCTTGTTTGGTGGACATGCTGGCTCTTCCACCGTCGTGCCAAGCACCCCAAACGGGCCGCTATACCAAGTCACGGGTGCCAGGGGGGGGGCAGGGGCGACCACCGAACCGCGGGTCAACCCACCGCCGGCGGGTCAGCCGGGCTCCTGGACAAGGCCACACCACCACACCCCGCTCTGCAGTCCGACCCCGCTTGAGAGCTAGGAGGGCGCAAAAGCGAAAGTGAAAGTGCGGGGTACGCCAGTCGCCCAGCCCCGTTCGCCGCTGTTATTCACTTTGTCCCCGGATCGCCCCACTACTCCAATCCGGGGGGCCGGCGAGGAGAAGGCCACAACCTTCGATCGATGCTCCCACCGGCGTCCGGGGTCCGATTCGAGCCCAAAAAACGGGTGGCGCCTCAGCTCCGGTTCCCCAACACAGTCCCCTCAACAAGGACAGGATATCGCCAGGATTAATTCAGGAGGTCGCGGAGGTCCTCGGGAGCCTCGCACCTACGCGGCCATCTTGGTTGCGCGCTAGGCTCCCAGGTTTAAATTTTGATGTGGATTTCCTCCCTCTCATTATTGTAAACCAGAATTAACTCATGGCAGCAAACTTAGTAGTTCTGAAGGACTTCTTGCTCTCAATGCAAACCATTCTTAGGAGCCATGTCATTAAAGCACTCTACCATTCCATTACCACTACTATTAAAGAGGGAGTTGTTCCTTTGAGATATACCACACTTCTTCATGTAATTATTTGCTTTGGTGGCAGTGAACTGAACGCTATCATCACTTAACAAATATGTAGGCAAACCTTCACATTGAAACAGATTGTCTGAGAACCTTAAAAAACACTCAGTGTCTTTATCAACCACCTGAACATTAGGCCTCCTTGAAAACATATCTTTACCTACAATTATGCATTCATTCTGGAACCCAATAGCCCCCAAACTATCCACAGCTGTACTTTCCCAAGGCCCTCCAGAACAGGCATAAAGTCTTAAATGATTTTTCTGCCACCAACCAATCATTACATTCTCTGATCAGTCTCTCAACATTATTATCCACACCTGGCCACCAATATGCATCACTTACAGCGCGTTTGGTTTTTACAATGTCCAAATGACCTTCCTTCATGACATATTGAAATGCTTTCTTCCTGAATGAACTTGGACGGACAAGTCTACCGCCCCTAGAGAGGAATAAACCATCTCCGGACAATTCACTGCAAACTTCCTAAAATGGTTCAAAGTATTTTAAATCCTTCTTGTTTGGCCAACCTACTTCCACACAGTGAAGAATCTTTATACCTTCCTCCAACCATAACGTTTTTGTTAAAGCACTGTATACCACTATTACAAAACAAAGCAATTTTTACAGCAGCCACGAGATAATCTTGATGTTTAATTAAAGCAGTAGGCATTCTGGAAAGAAAATCCACAATGGCATTTTTCTTCCAAGGAATATAAACAACATCGTACACAAAATCCAGCAAGATGATAGAAACATGGGCCAACTATGAAAAAGCTTTTGGCAAACCATCAGAAGTTAACACTTTGATTAATGGATTATGATAACAACCTACAATAACTTCTTTACCCCACACAAATGATGGCATATTTATCTTCTGCTGGCAACAATGTTCAAGAAAGAAATGCCATAACAACCTCCATACCCTCCCCGTTATATTGTGCAAAACAGCGCTGAGCCCCTTGCTGTAATATACTGTAATATAACTAGTACATTGGGGATCAAACTGTGCTGTGGATATTCAGAAACAATTGCATGCTGAATCACAGAAAAGTCCCTTTCACACTCCCCAACCATACAAATGCAACTTTGGTCATTTTTGACAAACTTAGCATTCAATTCTACCAAGCCTAAGACAGACCTACAGTCTTCCTTGTTCCGCAGTACAAGCGCATCCTTAGAGGTACCTTTTGGCCCGATACTTTGATCACTGATCTCATGCCCCAAATAAGTGGCCTGAGTTTGCACAACATTGCATCTTAAATAGTTCACAGTTAACCCATGGTCATTCAAAATACTAACTTGCATTTCTAGTTTATTGTTGTAATCAATTTTGTTTTCACCCATGAAAAAAATGTCATCCTGAAAGAATAATATGTTTTTCATCTTAACAAACAGGTTAAACACAACTCTCTGAAAGACAGCAACCGCAGAATCTAATCCAAAAGTAATTCCCCTGAGTGATAAATATAGTGTACTTCTTGCTGTCTTCATGCAGAGGCCACCGGTGATATACAGTTGACAGACATATTGCAGAAAATAACCTCATACCTTTGAACATAGACATCATCTCATTTATCTTGGGAAGTGAAAACAATCAATAAGTATATTATTATTTAGGTTGCAGAGATCAATGCAAAGCCTGATTTTGGTCTTTGCCTTGTGTGCCATTACTGAAGGGGCCAACCATTGGGATGATTCAATTTGTACAATTATGCCTGCTTTCACTAATCAAAGCAATTCTTTGAACATTGAATCTCTAAGTAACATGGGTACATTCCTAGATTTATGAATTTTGGGAATGCCATTTTCTTTTCATATACATTTATGCTCAAAATGATTAAGTAAACCAATCTCTCATAAATACTTTGGGAAATGTGTCCAGCATAAATGTTCCTGTAGTCTCAGAATGATCTGGAAATAGGACCTTCTCCTTATCAATGTGGTCTAAAATGATGTGTAACAACAGAGTTGGTAAGTATCTTCTGATGGAAGACCCACTCAAGAGAGGGCAGTAATGGCAAAATATGTGTAGCAAGATACAACCAAACACAAAGAAATGGAAGGCCACCAGAAATTCAGCGAGATGCACAATGAACTGTGTCTTAATCCTCTTGAACCCTAATATCTGCAAACCAATGTACAATATTACCAAAATACAATGCAGTTGATGCCCAGTCCAGTTTGGCAGCGTGTGACCTGCACACTGATTGCGTGAACACGTTTGCGTGGTCACGGGTGCCTTGAAGTCAGAAACGCATGCACTTCACTCCAAGCACTGATGTCGCACAGACTCAAAACAAGCTAGCAGTGTTGCTCTCACAAGCTTGTGTTATGGTATTTCCTCCAAGCAACAGCACTCGTTCCACGCTCTCCGAGAAGTGGGCAATAAAACCACAAAGCTCAGAAAGAGTCAACCATCAGCGCCTTGAGTTCACCTGATCCAGTGACAGCCACCACTGTTAAAATAAAGAATATCCGTAGCTCCCAAGGATGCAGAGGCGCCAGCTAAAGTTGTTCACATACAGGTTCTTTAGTTGGCTGGCTCTCCAGCCTAGATCTCATCGCCAAAAATGTGTAGTGACCACGGAAAAAGGTAAGTTCTCTTAATCCTTTATTTATGCATAGCACAACCAGAACAGTCTCAACACCACCGTTCCGCACCTCTTTCCAACCACCAACCATCCTGTCCATCCCTCCACATTCCACATTCTTAATAGCCACATTCCAATTATAAAATCCTACAAACACTACATTACATGTACTGACTGACGTCTTTATTGTACTGGTTTTGGAAGATCAGGGGGGAGTGAGTGGTGTGTACAGATTCCAAAGAGGCCTTTCACAAATGCTCTTTGAGGTTCCTTTTAAAAGCAAAGCTTGTTTTGTCTGTTAGATACTGAATCGAAAGCATTTCATTTCCCGTGCTGTCACCGCTGCCTGTTGTCTCCAGCCACCAGTGGAGGAGAGGAGGACCAGGACTACCAGTCCCAGCATTGCCCACGGCCGCTGCCGCCCACGTTATTTGCTCGCACTCAGAGGCGACCTGAAAGATTCCCGCGGGCTCCTGCAACACAAACTCCACACAACTCACCGGGTACAATGCATTGACATACACCTCATTGAAATATCAGCAAAAGATACCCCATACTGGGTGCTGCTGTGTGAAGCACAGGGGCTCACTTGGGACTTGTAGCCAAACAAACACCAGGATTTCACAGTCAGCCATCTTGCCATTGCTGTCACACCCCCTCACAGGGAAGCAGAGTCAAGAGGGAGGAAGCATGGGCATGCTGGGAAGGGGGGGTGTAGCCAAGAGTATGATGGGAGTCGCAGTCACAGACAACCTACACCCACCCACATGGCCCAGCAAGATCAAACTGAAACATACTCGCCTCACAGGGAGTGGGAAGGGACTGACAAGATGTCTGGCACTGGGCTCTGTCATGGGGATCACAAGGCCATGCTGGGAAATAGCCAACAACAATCTCAAACTCTGTCCTTGACAAGCTGGGAAAAAGCAGTGTACAGGCAGGCATCTGTTTGAAAAGTAGAAAATGTCATGTTTGTGAACCAACGATGCATGTAGAAACATAAATCACATTGTGTGTCTCTTCCAAACACAGGTGGTGCTGGGCACCCAGCACCAAATGACGAGGATACACAGGCCCAGACTCTGGTGGACACGGAGCTCTCTGGTCTGACTCTCTCACAGTCCTCTTCAGATGACGACGACCAACCTGGCCCCTCCGGTGTGAGCCATCATGCAGCACCAGCAGCATCAACATCTGCCCCCCCTGTACCCATGCCTCCAGCATCTGGACACCGACAGGGCACCCCCGCTAACACGGACAGACCAAGGACAATCAACACCCACAGCACAGGGACACAGGACCCCCCGGAAGCTACAGCCAACACCACCAGCAACACCACCCAAGGGGTCCCAGTGTCACCTGTGCGTACCGCCGCTGGTCCTGCCCGTGTGGAGAGGGGTGCTGGGAGGGGTGGGAGGCACAGGGCACACCTTGCAGAGGGGTCTGGACTGCATGATGACCCCCAACTGGCACGCATCTTAGATGCGTACCAGGATAGCACAGGAGGATTTGGCCAGGTAGTGGGGATCCTCAAGGACATGCAACACGTGCAGGTCGCCCACCATGCCCGCATAGAGGCCAAGTGGGATGACATCACTGCGGTGCATCGGAACATACTACAATGCCTCCGCCAGATCAACACCAACCTGTCCACAACATCTGTCGCAACACCATCTGCCAGCGCCACAGGGAGGGAGGAGGACTCTGGCGGAGAGTCCCCTGCACCGCAGAGGCCTGCACATGAGGATTCCCCCCCCCGGAAGAAGAGGGGTCATCCGAAGAAGGACATGTGAGAGGCAGCTGTCCCAGCACATCCCCCAGGGCCTCCAAACCTGTTCTGGACAATGTTCTTTGTGCGCAACCCATACACCTTGTCCAATCGCACACAACTCGCCCACATGACATGGAGGGTTCATGTTGGGCCAATGTATCAGATAACTGTGGACTTTACTCTGGACATTTCATCTACCAGCACTTCCATCTCCAATGTGAACTTTGGATTCCCAAACCACTGTACAGCACCCGCCATCCTGTGCACTTCCCTCACACATGTTTGTAAATAAACTCACCAGTACACCATACTTGCCTCTATTGTGATTCCAACTTGTCATGTTCAGGGAGATGTCGATCTGCTACACAACACAGTGCATGTCAAATACTGCAACAATGTGACCAACTTAAGGTGAGTCATGGGGATGTGACACATGTGAGGGAGACACACCACTATGGCAACACAAAACATACTCACCATGGCCATGTTACTCATCACACACAATGATGTTGACCTGAAACACATTGGCATGCACAACACCAAGCCCAGTCAGTGGTAACAAGTTCACAGATGAGGTAAGCAGATGTCACTCAGATGTGGGAAGACAGACAATGCACATAACAAAGCGTAGCACAGGTTCATTACACATCAGCAACACGTTTATTCCACAATAGTTGCACGGTAATTCTACGTAACAGTGGACACACGCTCACAATGTGTTGGAGAATGGAAGTCCAGGGATGTGGGGTACATCAGTTGATGGGAATTGTCAACTTCCACACTGGTGTTGGCTTCTGGATGTTGGGGGTCAGTGTTGACCACACAACAGGCAAAGTACCCTGGGAAGGACAGACAAGATACAGTCAAAAGCACAGAAGAACAGGAGAGAAATGCAATACACATGCACAAAACATGTTGCAAAACACCTACACAAACACTAGTTAGCAGTACTACCCTATTGTGGAGTACACACCAGCTGAATGGACACATCACAGCACGCATCCAGTCAAGTGGCACACAGACACACTCAGACAGCAACAGAGCTGGCTCAACACATTCCAGGCTACCTCCATACATTCACATAACAACCCTTGAAACTCACATTCAGGTGAAGAAGTTGTTGATGAGCTGGGAGCGGACGTCACCATCATCTTCATCATCACTGGCATCTTGGTCCAGGCCAGGATCCTCCACAGGTGCCGGAGGTTGGTCGTCGTCATCGTCATCCTGGATGAGAGGCACCTCCTTCCGCACCGCCATGTTGTGTAGCATGCAGCAGACCAGTATTATTTTGCACACCTTTGCTGGCTCAAATTGGAGGGCCCCTCCGTTCTTGTCCAGGCAGCGAAAGCGGCTTTTCAGGAGGCCGAATGTCCGCTCAATCACCCTCCTGCTCCGACCATGTGCCTCATTGTAGCACAGCCCGGCTGGTGTCACAGGGTTCCTGAGGGGTGTCAGCAACCACGGCATGTTGGAGTATCCGGAGTCACCTACACACACAAAAATGAACAAGTAGCTGAGTTTTGTAGGAGTGCGGAATACAACAGTGACAAACACACACAATGAGAAACAGTCAGTACACAGCGACAAGCCAGGCACGCTGAGCTGGCATCGGTGACATCAGCGTTGCAATGCGACTACTCCTCATAATGTAGGCATTGTGCGCAGAACCAGGGAACCGTGCACACACATGTGTGATCGACATTGTAGGAAGGTGGATATCTGACTATGGTTACCCCCAACTTTTTGCCTAGTGTCTAGCTGGTTTTTCGACTTAGTTGGCCTGAGATCCTGCCATTCAGGGTCTCAGGCTGTCTGCTCTCTCTGTAAAATGGACTCCATGTACCCTAGGTACATAACCAATTGTTAAGGATCACCTTATTGGACCCTGTACAGTGTACCCTAGGTACCCAGGGCATAGGTGTACCCTAGGCCTCCCAGGGGCTGCAGCATGTATTATGCCACCCCTGGTCTGGCCTTCCAATCAGACACAACTGGCTGATCACTCAGCTGGGGCAAGGTCGTGTAATCACCCCTTGCTTAGATATAGTATATCTATATCTACCTTATATATAGACACATGTGTACCTATCAGTCACTCCTATGGCAGGCCTTAACAATCCTGGAGGCAGAGTGCTTGGTAACATGTGAGATGGTGCTCTAGCATGAGCTGAGCCTGTCTGCAGCTTTCGGAACCATGTCCTTATAGCTGTTCTATGATATAGCCTACCATATACTCTTAAAGTGCCTTATAATCTTAAACGGTTATGGTAACTATGGTTGGGCTGTATCAAAACATGTCGTGTAAGGTGTCTAACACTTTGGAATAATACCCCCATACCATTTCTGGTGATGAGGATATTATTCCTCCCTTCTAGAGGGAGAGACATGTTAAAATCCTACTTTGCTGTTTAACTCTAACCAAAGCCTCAGCATCACAAAATGGATGCTGCTGCCACAGACACGAGTCTGACCCCCTGCTGCTGGGAGTGATCCTGGCAAGGGAGGCTTGGACAATAGGTTTCCTGCTTGGGGAGGTGCTAGCACCTCCCCAGACAGACTTTAGTGTATTGGGGCAGGGTGGGCTGAAAGGAATGAGACATGCCTGGGGCACACAAGGTGTTCCTTGCATAGTCCAGTTCAAACTGGCGCTGGGGCACTCCAGCCCCAGCTCTGGCGCGAAACTGGACAAAGGGAAGTGGGTGTAACCACCCCCTCCCAGGTCCCACCCATAAGGCGTGACCTAGCAGGTATCCCAGCCCCCCAGATTAGTATAAGAGTGGGAGTTGGGCCTCAAGAGATTAGATTATCCTGAACCTGCAAAACTGAACAGAAACTCTGGACCTTCGACATTCGACGAAAGAAGAAGACTGAAGAATCTCCCTTGTAGCCAAGGAGTGGCTACCCTGTGCAAACAGGCACCATCAAGAGACTACCCTTTGCTTTGTGAAACGTTCGACGAGGAACCGACTGCAGAGCCCGACCAGAGCCTTGATTTCCAGACTTCTCCGACCCTCATCCACATCTGCAGCAGAGCTGAGATCCGTGGAGGCGACGAGCGACGTGGGACCGGCTACCTGGGAAAAGTGGCTAGTAACTTACAGCGCAGCTTCTGAGGTACCCTCGAAGTTGTGCACCGGGGATTGAGAAGCCCCAACCCCAAGCACCATCTGCACCGAAGACCAGCCCCCCACACTCCACGAGTCCTGCGTGGGGCCCTTCAGCATTTTCCTGCTTGCCGCGTCTGTCCGGTTGCTTGCCCGCTGGCTAGTGGCCTTTGTGACGACGCTCCCTGAAATCTTCTGCGCTGGTTTGGCTCCTCCAGACTGGCTCCCGCTTCTCTGCAAAGAAGAAGCACCCCAGACCTTCCTGGTCTGCACCAGAAGCAAGTCCTTTGTTCTTCGTGGGTTCCGCTTGCCAAGGCATGGTGAGTCCTAGTCCAACTTCGACGCCGCCGACAGCAAGAGCCTTCGTGGGACAGCTCGCCTCCTGGTCCTGGTCGTCCTCGACGCTTCCTGGTCCTCCTGGCTGCAGCGACAAGCTTCACCTTCACCTGCATTCTTCACGACATCGCCTGGTTCCTTCCTGGTTCCACGTGGTCACTGGCTAGTGACCTTGACTCTGTCCCTTCTGCTTGCAGGTTTCCTCTCTTCTTGATCCCAGCCTTGGGATCCACCGGACACTCTTCACTGACTGCCTGTCAGCATCTTTCTTCAGGCATCCATAGGAGTCGACGACGAAAACGACGCATCTTCACCCCTATGCACCCGCAGCCTGTGGGCTAGGTAACTTGGGTACTCCGGTGCTCATCAGGATAGTGACTATCCTAGTGTCTAGTTTTCAAGTCTCAACTTCCTAGCTACTCCGGAAGTGTCCTAAATCTATCTATTTCTAAACTGTAACATTGCTATTGACTTTTACGCATTACGCGTGAGTGTTTCCACTCTGCACACGAATCCCGTGGGCCTCCCACTTCCTAACTAACGCTAGTGTAGTGTAGCCCCAGCAATTCCCTAGGCCTAGGCCTATTCTATTTCCGTGACAGTGGTTCTTATACCACTTATTTAGTATATGGTTTGCGTGGCCCCTAGGGCCTAACTGTATTACTTACCTGTGTGACTTACTGTATGCATTAATAAGACTGTGTTGTACTTACCTCTAAACTCATAAAGAGTGCTGAGGGTTTGCTTAGAATAAATACACTTTATTTTATATATATATCTGTTGTGGTGTCCTTTCATTTGGTATTCAAGGGATTATATATGGTATTGTGGTAAATAAAAATACCGGACTGAATTTCATACGGAATCTTAAAATAAAGTAAATAGCTCAAAATAACAAGAGGCAGAATCCGTGGTATAAGAGGTTTTCTAATGGGCTTTATTCCATTCAAAATGGCCGACTCGAGTCGCGGCCTTCAGGTTCCGTCACCACGAGGGTTCAGGAAGTGAAGTACAATAATTCATTAACAGATATGTATTTTTATAATAAGTGCATTACAATGAAACGAATGTAGAAGGCGTAACATTTGATAAGAAAAGTGACAAAACAGTGACATAATCGAAACTAGGCGTAATAAGGAATAAAAGAAACATGATTGGTTAGAATTATCAGACATAGGTGGATCTATAAGATAATACTTGGCATAGATGCGCGCGCGGCAGCATGACGTGTAATTGACGTGCAACTAGGGGGTGAAGGGGACTTGACATTTAGCTCTACATGTGGAGACGAGAAGTCTGGGGTCAAGTCAACCTAATCCCAAATCATATCTAACATCCTATGTTTAAAGAACTATGTTATCCACAAGGAAGAACTCTCGGACAGAATCTATTCTATACTGACTGTGTGCGTGTACAAGCGTCTAAGTGTCTATATGAGATGCGAGGGATAGAAAACTTTCCATGGCAACAGGGCTATGAATCACTTGCAGGAGGACGGAAAGGCTGAGTCCCTTGCTTGTGAGCTAAAGGAAATGTTTACCTAAATCACTGGACAGGAATGCATCGGCTGAAGAGTAAAATAGATAATTCGAAGGTGAAATACAACTTCTTGGCAGACAGGCGAAAACTGGCCGAGGCAGTCACCGTTAGCTGCACAGGGAGTAGGACAAAGTTCATGGATACAGATGCGAGCTCAAGCTGAAGCTGTCAAAGACAGAGAGCAGGGAAAGGCTTTGAGGACAGAATCGGGCCTACTTGCCTGAACTGTAAAAATGGAGTAACTTAGCCATATAAAGTCGGTGGCTTTTCATACTTAGGAATCGAATATCCAACCCTGTGATGGCGGATCTGACAGAGAACATGTCAACGGTAGACACACATATGTTTGCGTCTTAGAAACTGGAACTGGAGGGAACATACATGTACTTGTAACATGCATATAGAACCGTTGGGGTCCAAGATAGGGGACATAACTGATCAGGAAAATCCACATTTCCACATTCCCTCCTTGTCCCCTTCTTGCCCTTCACGAGACATCAATCTTCATCATTCCATTGATTTGCTCATGGAGCATCATTTCTTCTTCCTTCTTCTTCCGGTATTTTGAACGAAAACCTTGATGTGGAATACACGATGTGGCACACAGACCACAAATCGCTGGTCCACATTGTAGGCATAAACAACAACTGAAGAGCATAAGAAGGCCAATACCTAGGAAGGATAGAACTCTCCATCCCCAGGCTGATATCACACTCCAAAACCACCCGGACCACGTCCAAGTGCCTGGATTCTCGTGTATCTGGCTTACAATCTTATGAAGGCGTGTTATAGCTTTATATACAGATGGCGAATTTTCTGGTATGAATATGCAGCAGCTGGATCCGATGACCCTGCAAGCTCCGCCCCTATCGGCCAGGATGACGTCAAGGACAAGACGATTCTGGAGAACAACAATTCTCATCACTGATTGTTCCTCTGTCAGATTGCCTAGGGCGGCTATAGTCTCGTTTACTACAGCTTCAAGAGTCTTGGTGAGTCTGCGTATCAGCTTACTATTTGATATTGTACCTATATAGGGAAAGATACCTTTATTGAAATCTACATACTTGTCCCATGCTGTTTCAGTATAATCGACAACTGGGAGATCTCTTTGCTCTCTATTGTGTACTAAATGAACATTTCGATAATAATCAGGGGGAGCTAGGAAAACAGGTGGCAAAAGGAATGCTATGTAACAGGTACCATCCCAATCTAGAGGCAGACGCATATATGCCGTCTGACCACATATAAAGTAAGAATGGCGAGAAGCTCTAAATGAAGATTTACCTTGATCACTATATTCTACTGTAGTAACGCATTGGCTATGGCCCATGTGTATGGAACCAACTTTTCTTACACATAATTCACCCTTAACTGGAAATACTGACATAGTGGGCAGAATTAGTTCAACTTCGGATTTGACATTCAAAATCATAAGATTAGGCGTAAAATTACCTAATTTATACACTTCATTTTCTAAATCAGTTCCTGTTCTACTGGGGTGACCCTCCTTATTAGGGTGACAGACTTTGAATAAAACTAAATTCGGATTTCCCCATATCCAATGTTGTTGATAAACTGCTGTGTCTGGGTCTATGGAATTTAATAAACTAAACCATGCTCCACAGGAGCCATTGTGTGTGAACGGATGTGGAAAGAAAGGCAGAACTCCCTTGTTATTCTGATAGGGAGGGAGTCGGCCACACACCCAACAATTGGTGGCATTACTAGTCTGATGGGAATGATGTAACATACTAATGAATGTGTTATTACGCAGCGCAAGTCTATAGGACAACTCATGTGGCGGTAGGTCACTAAAAGAGTGTTCATCAGTTATATTGAAAACACGTTTAGAATCAGGATAATACATATGCAACAATATACTTGCAGTAACTATTAAAAAACTCAAGAAAAACAAAATTAATAAAGTCACAATACAGTGGCTACGCAGTGATTTACAATACGCCTGTCGTTTCAACATTTCTCGGGTATTTTCTCTACTCAGGTCCAAGGGATACATGTCGGAGACAATTCAACCGCTTCACCTTGGAGAGGACTTAAACAATCAAATTGCTCGACGGTTTGGGCCTAAGCTTTAATTTATAGCACTGAGAGTCATTCTTTTCAACAAAAGGAAGTTTTGAATCAGTCTGTGAGGGAGTGCAGGGCACAGTGTCTATATCTGAAGGTAGTCCATGAAATTTTTTGACGTGACTTGAATGAATCCACCCTTTACGTCCCTCGATCTTCACGGCTGTTCTTGTGGTCAACAGGACCAACTTCGGTGCTTTCCACCTGGGCTCCAATTGACTTTTCCTGTCGAAATTTCTCACAAAGACAAGATTACCCGGAACAATGTCATGGGGTTTCGCCTCAGTGTTGTCGGGAAAGGCTGCAGCTACCTGTGAACGAGAAGATTGTAGTGCAGACATCAAGGAAGCCAAGTAATCTGTCAGCATGTTACAGTCAATGTCAGTTATTTTGCGTGGTATAGGCGTCCCCCACATATTCGGTGGTCTACCAAAGATCACCTCATACGGGGATAGCCCTGTTCTAGAGTGTGCTACCATTCTCATATAAAAGAGTGCAACTGGTAATGCTACTATCCAGTCGACACCTTTCTCTCTACATATTTTGGACAGTCTGATTTTCAGTGTCTGGTTATGTCTTTCTACGAGACCTGCTGCCTCGGGGTGTCGGACACAGTGGAATTTCCACTGATATCCCAACAAGAGTGAGACATGTTTCATTAATTCGGATGAGAAAGGCTGACCGTTATCTGAATATACAACACGTGGTAAACCGTACCGTGGGAAGAATTCTCGAACTAGCTGCTTGGCAGTAGTCGGGGCAGTGTAATCTGATACGGGATACGCCTCTGTCCAACGGGAGAGAGCGCAGACAACTACGAGGACATATTTGAATCCTCGACAACGTTCCATCTGAATATAATCCATCTGGAGGACTTCAAAAGGATGGTCAGGAGGCTGAAATCCACCCTGCTCTACGGGAACACTCTTTCCTGGATTAAACTGACAACATATCATACAGGTACGAACTTTTTGTTTAGCTGCTGCTCGTAAATGTTTGTTGAACCAAATGTGCTGAATGCTGTCTAGCATAGCCTTCTCTCCTAAATGTGCTGGACTGTGAACTGTAGCTATAATGGCTTGAACCATGGAATCAGGGAGAAACCATACAGATTTCTCCTTTGTCATCCACCCTTGATCTGTCTGGATCCCTCCTAGTTCAGTCCACTTCTTTATTTCTTCTGCTGTGGCATGTGTCTGTATGTCAATTACATCAAGTGCGGGATCCTTAATTGTCATACACTGTGTTGGTGTCTGAACTATTGGCTTTGTCATGTCTAATGTGCGATTCTGAGCAGTCTGTTTAGCTGTTCTGTCAGCTAAATCATTGCCTTGAGAAATGGTATCAGTAACCTTCGTGTGTGCTTTACATTTCATAATCGATATAGCAGTGGGTAGATGTATTGCGTCTAACAAAGCATGAATGAGGGGTCCGTGCTGAATGTGGGCACCATGGGACGTTAAATAACCTCTCTCTCGCCACAGCACGCCGAAGTCGTGTACAACTCCGAATGCATAACGTGAGTCAGTGTATACATTAACTTTCTTATTTGTGGCTTGAATACAGGCTTGCGTTAGAGCAATGAGTTCTGCTGCTTGGGCTGACAAAGTATCTATACAATTTGTTTCAATAACTTCAGTGTCTGTTGTGACTGCATACGCGGCCACTAAATCTCCTGTACTTGCTCTCATGCATGATCCGTCTACATACAACGTCAGGTCTGGATCTAACAATGGAACGTCTGTCAAGTCTTGTCTAGGTTTCGTCTTTATTTCAATGATTTCAACACAATCATGAGCTAGTGGGTCTGTTCCAATTACAGGTAATAGTGTAGCAGGATTCAATGTATTACACCGTCGGATCTCTATGTGTGGTTGAAACAATGTCAGTTCATAACCGGTAAGTCTTGCTATGGTCAAGTGTTGTGTTTGTGTTCGGTTCACAAGAACCTCTACTGCATGTGGTACTTGAACTGTCAATGGGTGTCCTAATACTATGGCATCGCTTTGTCTGATTGCTAAAGCTGTCGCTGCCACTGATTTCAGGCATGCAGGCAAAGCCTGAGCTACGGGATCTAATGTACTGGAAAAATAAGCACATGGCTTGCATGATCCTGCTTGATCCTGAGTGAGTACTGACAAGGCAGTACCTTCGCGTTCTGTAACAAAGAGTGTAAAATGTTTGCTATAACATGGCGTTGCTAAAACAGGTGCTTGACATAAAGCTTCCTTTAGGCTTTCAAAAGCTTGTGTATGTTCCTGAGTCCAAGGGAGAACAGTCGATGTGGCTGCCTCCTGTGTGGTTAACTGAATAAGTGGTTTTGCTAGAAATGCGTACTGAGGGATCCACTGCCTACAATATGAAGTGAGGCCTATGAAAGCTCGCACCTCCTTTTGTGTCTGGGGTATTGACATGTTAGCAATTAACTGAATGCGATCTGGTGTAAGCTGCCTTCCCTCCTTGGACAGCGAGTGACCAAGATAAATAACTCGCTGAACACAGAATTGCAGCTTAGAAGGGGACACCTTGTGCCCCTTGTCGGCTAGGAAATGTAAAACTGTCAGAGAAGCTTTTTCACATTCTGACTCGCTTCTTGCGGTGATCAGCAGATCATCGACATATTGAAGCAGTGCAGTATTGACTGGCATGTGGATACTGTCAAGTTCTCTTTTCAGTGCTTGGCTGTAGATGCTGGGGCTTTCTGTAAATCCTTGGGGAGCGCGTGAGAATTTAAAACTGCGCCCATTTAAACTGAATCCGAACAAGTATTGGCTTTCCGGATCTATTGGGACGCTGAAAAAGGCATTCTTGAGATCGATTACAGTAAAGAATGTTGCTTCGGAATCAATTGCTGTCAACAATGATGATATATCAGGGACCACAGGGAATTGTGGTACAATACACTTGTTTAGTTCACGCAAATCAATAACCAATCGGTATACTGGCGGAGCAGTAGGATCAGTTCGTTTAAGAATCGGAATTATCGGTGAATTACATACATTGGAGTCTGTTTCTACAACTACTCCCTGGGCAATTAGCTCATCAATGATTTTCAACAAAGCCACTACAGCATCATGCGGTAACTTGTATTGTCGCATTCGTGGTAGTACCACTCCTGCTTTCAATGTAACTCGATAGGGTGTAATGTTCATGCAGCCAACATCCGTAGGGCCTTGTGCCCATAGATGTACTGGTAAAGTCTGTAGTCGGGGATCCATGTCTCTAGACACATAGTGACCTTTAAAATCACGTAAAAACAACCTTACTCCTTCCGGAGAACAACATATTATGGCTCCTAGTGCTTTCAGAGTCTTAATTCCTAACAGATTTTCTGGGCATGATTTAGTAAGCAATAAATCTGTAGTTCGTGTCAAAGGTCCTAACGTAAGTGGTAGAGGCTGTGATACTTCATTAACAATAGGTTTTCCTGAAAAACCAAGGGAAACATTTTGAGAGCCTGAGAGGGGTGCCCCTGGAACTTCACTACGTTTTATGGTTGTTCGACTTGCCCCTGTATCGAGTAAGAATTTTCTATCTTGACCTAATAATTCACTATGTACATAAGGTCCTTCTTGATCTACAGGAATCTCGATAAGCGGTAAGTCGACTTCCCTCTCTAGGCTGGTTCATGCGTAGCGCTGATACTCAGGGTATTCATACTGTGCAGTCTGATACATTTGTCGTGTTGTGGTTTGTGTGGCAGTAGCAGGCAACGGTGGTGCAGCTGGCACAAACTGTATGGGTTGCTGTGAGGCTGGCATAGACTGTTGCTGAACTGACATGGACTGTCCATGCTGCATAGCTCCTTGTTCATTCTGATCTTGTCTAACTAATCGTGGTCTCTCTTTTGCAATACCTGTAGCTATATTACGTTTCAGGACTTGACAATCATGTACATAATGGCCTAGTTGTTTACAGTAATTGCAGGTTCCTTTTACAGGAACTGCAGAATCACCAGAATGTGTCACACCCTTTTTGTGACCATCTGCTGGTACTGTCTGAGAAACTAGCATTTTCATTTTTGTATCCTTCATGCGTCTATGCTCGTGTTCTTGTTCATCCCTAATTCTATTGTGATGATACTGTAACATTTGTAGCATTTGCGACGGAGTGTTACTTTGCCAGGTACTCTCGAATTTCAATATTCTATTCTTCACTGGAGGCAATGCATTTTCCACCAATTTTGTCACAAATAAATGTGGATATGAGTCACTACTTGCTTTTATACCACTATTTATACCAAAACATTTTTCAAATCGAGCATAATAATCGCTTGTGTCTTCATCTTGCTTTTGTTTGCAGGCTGTGATTGCACCCCAATCTTCCTTTTTTGTAGTTAATAAACGTGGCAGTACCTGTACTAGTAAACCTGGTAACAGTTTAACTTTATCCCCGAGCCCTGAGCCTGCAGCTCGGCTCCTTTCTTCCTCTGCTAATGCTGTCCAGTCTATCTTTTGGTCTCCCACTTCCCACTCTTTTTCTTTCAGTTTTTCATATATGCCAGCAGGCAAAAGCACCTTTAATATCGTCATAATATCAGGAAAGGTGTACTCTCCCATCAGTAACATGTCTTTAATTTCTCGGTGGAAACCCGCTGGGTCTTTGTCATGACTAGGTACTACTTTCTTCATTTCTAATAATTCCATTTTTGATATGGGTGTGTAAACAAATACACGGTGAAACTCATTGTCTTCGCCTTTTATTGGGTGCACTTCTCGTAAAGGATTTTGTCTATCCATATAGTACGGCGTTCTTTCTCTGTGGGGCAGCGAGAGAGAATCCGGACTTACAAAAAGGACGTACTGCTTACGTGACACTAATATCTCTTTAATTAGCTTATTACTAGAACCTCTCCATCTGTTTGTGAGTAGTTCCGTTAATATATCAGGTAAAGGACCAGGGTCAGCATGTTGGCTCTTATATAATATGAGAAGTTGCTGAATCATATAGATTCCAGCTAAGCGTTGTTCATCTGTACTGAGGTTGAGAAACGTGTGTGCTACGGTCTCATCACCGTATTTTTCAGGACTGTCAATCCAGTGAACGGCTGATCTGGCTAATTCTTGCTCATCCATAGAATCGAGGAGGTGGTAACCTCTTCGTTCTCGTAGTATCTTATCTGCGGCTTGAAACGAATGTTCAGGAGACTTCAGATTTATTACAGGCGTCAGATACGTTCTGCTATTATTTGGACATACGGAGTGTATGGGATCAGAAAAACATCTAGTATTTTCACAAGATCTTCCTCTGCCTACATAAGCTATGGTCTCTGACTGTCTTGCGGAATTCCCTGATTCGGACACTTCATCTTGCTCAAACTCGTCTGTTCCCAATCTCTCTTCATGAATACGCTCTATTTCTTTACGTATTTTTCGGCACATGGCTATTATACAATTTTGCTTATCGTGTCTCCCTTCTGATATATTCTGACTCCATCTTGTAAGAATAAGCATTGCATTCGGGTCTACCCCCGGACGATCTTGATTTCTGATTACACAGTTTATGAGGAAACGTAACAGTTCCCCCTGTATCTCTACTTTCTGGAATTCCATAGCTCTGTTAATACATCCTGGATCTCGTCCTGTTTGAACAAAATGATATATGTTATCTAGATGCGTAGTCATCCCTGGTAACCTTGCTAAATATTCTGCGGCTCGCCTGATACGTAATGATGCCAGGACCATTTCGTCCTCTTTACCAACCACTGGGTCATATCTACAATTTACAAGGAGTTCTTTAAGCGTACGTTCACTTACGAATTTAGGTGTACGTGAATGCGCTGACTCTTGAAAGACAAGTTTATTTATTCTAGGTGGTGTAAAAGTACTGCTAGCACCTCCCGTGGCCCTATCTGGGGCGTCGGGTGTGAATGGGTTCGTTGAACGTGACACAGCAACTATGGGTGTCGATACCTCTGTAGAGTCGACTGCGGAGACAGATGCGGAAACAGATGTGCTTGCCGAAGCTTGTATCGGGACTTGCTGTTGCACGGGGACAGATACCTGATCCTGACGTTGGACCCCTCCGCCAGACGGTCTATGTGGTGTGGCGTTAGCATACTCGGGAGCTGCATCGTCTAGATATGAGGAAAGAAAAACATCTTCTGCGGTTCTGGGATGCCCCTTTGGATGTACCTTAATTGGAAATAATGGGGGTGGCAAGTCTTTTGGTATCTCTGGAGCAGCCTTAGGTAGTCCTTCGGCTAGAAGGGGATACATACCATTCATAAGAGCATTTCTTTGTCTATTCACTTGTTCTGATTTCACTCGGATACCTTCCTCAATTAATAGATTTTCTTGAACTTTATTTGAACTTTCTTTACTCCTCTCTTCTTGTCTACGTGCTTTTTCTGTTCGTCTATGAGATTCTTTACGCCATAACTCAACAGCGTCTTTCTGTGACTGTCTGACCTTTCTTTTCCATAACTCTTCCTCCACTTTCATGATGCACTCTGCATCCCAGGTTCCCGCTATGGGCCACCTTTGACTTTCCGGTAATCCTTTGGTATAATCTACCCATAGATCAAGAAACAATATGGCATCTAAGCCATGTTTATGGTACATGAAATGCCCTGGAGTATCCCTAGGAGGAATAGGAACTGCTTCTTCAAGCACCCCTTTTCTGGTAGTAATCTGTCTTAACTTCGAGAAGAGCGGCATATTTACAACTGATCTGATACTTACTCTTGAACTTGCTTAATACGAGAAACACAATAATGAACAGTGAACAATGAACAGTCATTCATACCACAATATGCAAGACATTTCTGAATACTTTAAACTTTAAACATTAAACATTATAACAATGGTCGACAATGATGACAGTCTGCCTAACTAATCACCACGCTGAATTCTTGACAATAACTGAATACTTCGGAATACTTGATATACTGCTAAACAGTACATATACACTGCTAAACAGTGCAGACCGGATTTGTGTACCCAAATCCGTCTTGACCGGCACAACCTATGTGCGCGTTAACACGCCTCCCCGGCGATGGTACTCACCGAGTAGCTCCTTGAAACGGAAGGCCTCAGAGAATGGACAGGACTCGATAACTGCGGACATCGTACCCTCTGGACGTCGGGATTTCGGAAAACCTGGTGGGCCTCTGTATACCTCGGATCTTGCTCTCTCAGCTAGGCTCTGGTCGGGATACTTCGCACTTCTCACCGCCTCGTCTGGGTTGATCGCAGCCTCAGTCGCCCCCGCTTGACCGGAGGGAGCTTACAGGAAATCCTGCTGGTACGCGTTTTATGGTCCGTCCAGCTGTGGCAGGAGACCGGGCCTGCAACGCACCGCCGGCGCGTGAGATGAGAAAGTGTCCCTGTTCGGGCGCCATTATGTGGTAAATAAAAATACCGGACTGAATTTCATACGGAATCTTAAAATAAAGTAAATAGCTCAAAATAACAAGAGGCAGAATCCGTGGTATAAGAGGTTTTCTAATGGGCTTTATTCCATTCAAAATGGCCGACTCGAGTCGCGGCCTTCAGGTTCCGTCACCACGAGGGTTCAGGAAGTGAAGTACAATAATTCATTAACAGACATGTATTTTTATAATAAGTGCATTACAATGAAACGAATGTAGAAGGCGTAACATTTGATAAGAAAAGTGACAAAACAGTGACATAATCGAAACTAGGCGTAATAAGGAATAAAAGAAACATGATTGGTTAGAATTATCAGACATAGGTGGATCTATAAGATAATACTTGGCATAGATGCGCGCGCGGCAGCATGACGTGTAATTGACGTGCAACTAGGGGGTGAAGGGGACTTGACATTTAGCTCTACATGTGGAGACGAGAAGTCTGGGGTCAAGTCAACCTAATCCCAAATCATATCTAACATCCTATGTTTAAAGAACTATGTTATCCACAAGGAAGAACTCTCGGACAGAATCTATTCTATACTGACTGTGTGCGTGTACAAGCGTCTAAGTGTCTATATGAGATGCGAGGGATAGAAAACTTTCCATGGCAACAGGGCTATGAATCACTTGCAGGAGGACGGAAAGGCTGAGTCCCTTGCTTGTGAGCTAAAGGAAATGTTTACCTAAATCACTGGACAGGAATGCATCGGCTGAAGAGTAAAATAGATAATTCGAAGGTGAAATACAACTTCTTGGCAGACAGGCGAAAACTGGCCGAGGCAGTCACCGTTAGCTGCACAGGGAGTAGGACAAAGTTCATGGATACAGATGCGAGCTCAAGCTGAAGCTGTCAAAGACAGAGAGCAGGGAAAGGCTTTGAGGACAGAATCGGGCCTACTTGCCTGAACTGTAAAAATGGAGTAACTTAGCCATATAAAGTCGGTGGCTTTTCATACTTAGGAATCGAATATCCAACCCTGTGATGGCGGATCTGACAGAGAACATGTCAACGGTAGACACACATATGTTTGCGTCTTAGAAACTGGAACTGGAGGGAACATACATGTACTTGTAACATGCATATAGAACCGTTGGGGTCCAAGATAGGGGACATAACTGATCAGGAAAATCCACATTTCCACAGTATCACAGCTGGCTTCACATGCCATTCAGAGTTTAGCCTAAGACTGCTCTTGTCCATGCTACCACTAGGATAGCTGGTCTATAAGGTTGACTTTACAACCAATCACCATAAGGGTATTTGGACTGATATAAGGTGTACACTATAACTAGTGACATCATACATCAGGCCAACTTCTCACATTGGTGGCAGCGGTGGGATCTGAGCTTGCTGTTGTAATACCATTGTAATCTTGAGATACTAAATTGAAAGATCACACAGATATTGTCTAGGTACATATAACATAGATTATTATACTTAAGTCCTACTGGACTTTGTAGTTGTAGGTTGAAGGGAGTAACACACCCTGACTACAACTACTAGAGAGGTTTAGTAGATACAACTAGTGTAGGTAGGTGCACACACCACACCCTCACTAGATCATGTCTCTGAGAGTAGATCAAGTAGATGCTCTCTCAGGAGGATCAGGTCTGCAAAAGATCCCCTCTAGATATGATACCTTAACATTCCAGGAGATGAGACACTTGTGTACCTCCAGAGGAATAAAACAGGGTGCAAACCCTACCCTCCTTCAGTTAAGACAACTCCTAGAGGAGTATGATGCTCATAGGGTATCTCAGGCAGGTGCCCTAGGCACAGAGGAGGGTCTACCCACCACAGAGGAGTCAGATGGGGCTTCAGATGGGGAGGTAGACAGCCAGGGCCAAGTAAGGAGACTTAGCCAGGCTAACCTAAGTTTACATGGGAGTTTGCATGGGGTCCCCCCATACAGACCCCCAAGTAGGCTTTCACAGAGAAGCAGGAGGGACAGATCCCCTTCAAGGGAATCCATCCACTCCCATGTCTCTAGCATCTCTAATGCTTCCTCTCACAGGGGAATGACTTCACCTGAGAGAAAGGAGCATAAAGCCAGAATGAGGGAAGCTAATCTGAGGATCCAGAGGGAAGAAATTGCCCTTGCCAAGGAGAAGCTTGCTCTGGCTAGAGAGCAAAAATTGTGTGGGTCAGAACCCACTGGTGGCAGCAACATCCCTAGAGATAGGGATAGGTCTTATGACCATAGAAACCTAAGCAAGATAGTCCCCCCATATCAGAATGGGGATGACATCCACAAATGGATGACTGCTTTGGAGAGGGCCTGCAAAGTACAGCAGGTACCCCAAAGTCAGTGGGCAGCTATCTTGTGGCTCTCCTTTTCTGACAAAGGTAGAGACAAGCTCCTCACAGTCAGTGATGAGGATGCAAACAATTACAAAGTCCTGAAGAGTGCTCTGATAGATGGGTTTGGCTTAACCACTGAGCAATATAGGTTGTTGTTCAGAGACACCCAGAAGACACAGACACAGGACTGGTCTGATTTTGTGGATTGTGCCACTAAGGCTTTGGAAGGTTGGTTAAATGGCAGCAAGGTGCAGGACTATACAGGATTGTACAACTTGATTATGAGGGAGCAGATCCTTAGTAGTTGTCAGAACCAGCTTCTCCATCAACACCTGGTAGACTCAGATTTGACCTCTCCCCAAGAATTGGGAAAGAGGGCAGATAAATGGGTCAGGACCAGGATTAGGCCTAAAAATCAGGGTGGTGACCAAAAGAAAGATACCACCAAGCCTCAAGAGAAGGGTGGGGATAAAGCAAAAGAGAAATCTTCCTCAGGGCCCCAAAACTCCACACAGGGTGGTGGGTCCCAAGCTCCCTCCTCTACCACAGTTAAAAAGCCTTACTGCCATGTGTGTAAAACACCTGGGCATTGGAAAACTGACAGCAGTTGTCCACAGGCTAAAAACAAAACTGTTCCTCCAACTACTCCTGTCACACCACCTATTACTGTCAGCAGTAATCCCCCAGGTGGTGGGAGTGCCCCCAAAAATTTGGTTGGGTTTTCTTGGGGAACACAGGGGGATCCTGGCTTAGCCAATTCCCCTACAGCAGCTACTCTTGTCTGTGATGGTGGCATGGGGTTTGCCAACTTCACTGCCTGTCCCAACACTTTGGGTAGGTACAGACAGGAACCCTACATCAATGGTAGAAAAGCTGAGGCCTACAGAGACACTGGAGCTAGCATCACTATGGTGGCCCATAGGCTAGTTCCCTCTGAGCAGCTTTTGCCTGGTTTCTCATACCAGGTAACTAACATTGATGGCAAACAGAACAGTCATCCCATGGCAGAGGTATGTCTCAGCTGGGGAGGTGTCACTGGCCCTAAAAGGGTGGCAGTGTCTCCAACCTTGCCTGTGGACTGCTTGCTGGGGAATGACTTAGAACTCTCAGCTTGGGCTGGAGTTGAACAAGACACCCATTCTAAAATGGTAGGCCTTTCCAAAAAGGGTAGTGGGGTTGTGCCAGTCACAACCGCTGTCCAAGTAGCTTTCCTCCCTGAAAAGGTTGGAAGGGCAGTGGTAGCCACAGCCCAGGCACAGACAGACTTCCCTGTAGAAATTGGCAGAGCTGTGACAGTCACAGCTCAAACACAAACTGAGTGCCTTCCTGAAAAGGTTGGCAAGGCTGTAATGGTCTCAGCCCACACTCAGACTGATATAGGTGTAGTGAAGCCTGAAACTATGGATCACTCCACACAAACAGAGAGTAGTGGGGAGGAAGAAAAGTCTCCCTCTCCCCAGACATTAGGAAGAGGTCAGCCTCCTCAGGGATCTGACCTCACCCCTTGTGAAGGAACTGCCCCAGAGGTAGCCAGGCCTGGCCTGGCAGAGCCTCTGATGTCAGTGGCCCCTTCCAAGGTGGGACCCAGTCTGGTGCAGGTAGCCTGCCTCTCTCTACCCTGCCTCAGTCAGCCCAGGGCTGCAGAGGTCAGGGAGGCCAGTGGACCCCAAGAGGGCCCCTGTCCACAAGAACCCCCCCTTCAAAAGAATGAGGATTGCCTGGTTAGTTGCCCTAGCCAGGTGATGGGTAAAAACATTCCTGAGGGATCCCCTTCACAGGTAGTTAGGGACCTCCCCCAGAGGGATTCTGTTGGGCACAGGCAAACATGGGACCTTAGGGCCCCAAACCTGACCTGTCCCTCCAGTAAGCCCACAAAAGGGACCCAGCCTCCAGCTTTAGGTAGCCAGAGGCTGACCCTGAGAGCACAGTGCAACTCAGTTAGAGAAAGAAAGGCATCCATGGTGGAGGATGATTGGAGGAAGCTGAGGCCTCACTTTGGGGACACTCACTTCAGTACTCCATCTCAACACCAGCCTTTTACTTTGCAAAGACACACCAAAGGTAGAGATTCCCTATGGTGGAGACCCTATGATATCTTTAGGATGAGGGATTGCTTAGTGGACCATGAGACAGGGGGTAACCATGCCAGTGCTGGTTCTTCCTTATATGGCCACTCAGGCAATAGAGGCTTACCTTGTCAAGGCCAGCCTTATCTCCTTTCGTTTGGGGGGGGGTTGTGTAGGAAGGTGGATATCTGACTATGGTTACCCCCAACTTTTTGCCTAGTGTCTAGCTGGTTTTTCGACTTAGTTGGCCTGAGATCCTGCCATTCAGGGTCTCAGGCTGTCTGCTCTCTCTGTAAAATGGACTCCATGTACCCTAGGTACATAACCAATTGGTAAGGATCACCTTATTGGACCCTGTACAGTGTACCCTAGGTACCCAGGGCATAGGTGTACCCTAGGCCTCCCAGGGGCTGCAGCATGTATTATGCCACCCCTGGTCTGGCCTTCCAATCAGACACAACTGGCTGATCACTCAGCTGGGGCAAGGTCGTGTAATCACCCCTTGCTTAGATATAGTATATCTATATCTACCTTATATATAGACACATGTGTACCTATCAGTCACTCCTATGGCAGGCCTTAACAATCCTGGAGGCAGAGTGCTTGGTAACATGTGAGATGGTGCTCTAGCATGAGCTGAGCCTGTCTGCAGCTTTCGGAACCATGTCCTTATAGCTGTTCTATGATATAGCCTACCATATACTCTTAAAGTGCCTTATAATCTTAAACGGTTATGGTAACTATGGTTGGGCTGTATCAAAACATGTCGTGTAAGGTGTCTAACACTTTGGAATAATACCCCCATACCATTTCTGGTGATGAGGATATTATTCCTCCCTTCTAGAGGGAGAGACATGTTAAAATCCTACTTTGCTGTTTAACTCTAACCAAAGCCTCAGCATCACAAAATGGATGCTGCTGCCACAGACACGAGTCTGACCCCCTGCTGCTGGGAGTGATCCTGGCAAGGGAGGCTTGGACAATAGGTTTCCTGCTTGGGGAGGTGCTAGCACCTCCCCAGACAGACTTTAGTGTATTGGGGCAGGGTGGGCTGAAAGGAATGAGACATGCCTGGGGCACACAAGGTGTTCCTTGCATAGTCCAGTTCAAACCGGCGCTGGGGCACTCCAGCCCCAGCTCTGGCGCGAAACTGGACAAAGGGAAGTGGGTGTAACCACCCCCTCCCAGGTCCCACCCATAAGGCGTGACCTAGCAGGTATCCCAGCCCCCCAGATTAGTATAAGAGTGGGAGTTGGGCCTCAAGAGATTAGATTATCCTGAACCTGCAAAACTGAACAGAAACTCTGGACCTTCGACATTCGACGAAAGAAGAAGACTGAAGAATCTCCCTTGTAGCCAAGGAGTGGCTACCCTGTGCAAACAGGCACCATCAAGAGACTACCCTTTGCTTTGTGAAACGTTCGACGAGGAACCGACTGCAGAGCCCGACCAGAGCCTTGATTTCCAGACTTCTCCGACCCTCATCCACATCTGCAGCAGAGCTGAGATCCGTGGAGGCGACGAGCGACGTGGGACCGGCTACCTGGGAAAAGTGGCTAGTAACTTACAGCGCAGCTTCTGAGGTACCCTCGAAGTTGTGCACCGGGGATTGAGAAGCCCCAACCCCAAGCACCATCTGCACCGAAGACCAGCCCCCCACACTCCACGAGTCCTGCGTGGGGCCCTTCAGCATTTTCCTGCTTGCCGCGTCTGTCCGGTTGCTTGCCCGCTGGCTAGTGGCCTTTGTGACGACGCTCCCTGAAATCTTCTGCGCTGGTTTGGCTCCTCCAGACTGGCTCCCGCTTCTCTGCAAAGAAGAAGCACCCCAGACCTTCCTGGTCTGCACCAGAAGCAAGTCCTTTGTTCTTCGTGGGTTCCGCTTGCCAAGGCTTGGTGAGTCCTAGTCCAACTTCGACGCCGCCGACAGCAAGAGCCTTCGTGGGACAGCTCGCCTCCTGGTCCTGGTCGTCCTCGACGCTTCCTGGTCCTCCTGGCTGCAGCGACAAGCTTCACCTTCACCTGCATTCTTCACGACATCGCCTGGTTCCTTCCTGGTTCCACGTGGTCACTGGCTAGTGACCTTGACTCTGTCCCTTCTGCTTGCAGGTTTCCTCTCTTCTTGATCCCAGCCTTGGGATCCACCGGACACTCTTCACTGACTGCCTGTCAGCATCTTTCTTCAGGCATCCATAGGAGTCGACGACGAAAACGACGCATCTTCACCCCTATGCACCCGCAGCCTGTGGGCTAGGTAACTTGGGTACTCCGGTGCTCATCAGGATAGTGACTATCCTAGTGTCTAGTTTTCAAGTCTCAACTTCCTAGCTACTCCGGAAGTGTCCTAAATCTATCTATTTCTAAACTGTAACATTGCTATTGACTTTTACGCATTACGCGTGAGTGTTTCCACTCTGCACACGAATCCCGTGGGCCTCCCACTTCCTAACTAACGCTAGTGTAGTGTAGCCCCAGCGATTCCCTAGGCCTAGGCCTATTCTATTTCCGTGACAGTGGTTCTTATACCACTTATTTAGTATATGGTTTGCGTGGCCCCTAGGGCCTAACTGTATTACTTACCTGTGTGACTTACTGTATGCATTAATAAGACTGTGTTGTACTTACCTCTAAACTCATAAAGAGTGCTGAGGGTTTGCTTAGAATAAATACACTTTATTTTATATATATATCTGTTGTGGTGTCCTTTCATTTGGTATTCAAGGGATTATATATGGTATCACAGCTGGCTTCACATGCCATTCAGAGTTTAGCCTAAGACTGCTCTTGTCCATGCTACCACTAGGATAGCTGGTCTATAAGGTTGACTTTACAACCAATCACCATAAGGGTATTTGGACTGATATAAGGTGTACACTATAACTAGTGACATCATACATCAGGCCAACTTCTTACAGACATGTCAGCAAGACAGACCATCAGAGCATTGATCGAATGGTAGTGCTTCCTGTTCCGGTATGCCTGCTCATGTGCCTGTGGTGGTATCAGGGCAACATGTGTCCCATCAATAGATCCAATGACGTTCGGCATACTCCCCAGTGTATAAAAGGCATCCTTAATTTCAGGGAGTTCATCTGGGCGCGGGAACTTGATATACAGGTCGAGGAAGTGCAACATCCCCTCCAAGACATCGCGTAGCACCCGACTAAACACCATTTGCGACATACCACCAGCAGTAGCCACAGTGTACTGGAAGGTACCGGTAGCAAAGAAGTGCAGGGCTGCCATCACCTTCATCTCTGGGGTCAGTGCTGTAGGGTATGTCCGGCCAGGTAGCAGATGTGGCGCCAACTGCTCCGCCAACTCCGCAATCAGTGGCCTGGTGAAGCGGTACCGTCTGATGCAGTTGCGTTCCTGCATGGTTGCAAGGTCTGGGAACGGACGATGGACAGCTGGTGCCCTGCGGTACAGAGATGCACAAAGGAAGATTGTCAGTACATCCACCCATGTGGCCATGACCACCATCACTATCACATGCTAGTTCATGGACATGCTAGTTCATGTGGAGAAGTGTGGCTCAATGGTTAGAGTGGCAGACCTCGATGCAGAGCACTGGTCCGGGACCAGGGTTCGATTCCTGACGCGGCAGGGTCTCGGGCTATAAATTCCGCGGACTGGATATTCTCGCATCAGTGCCTATTCTAATCATGGGTCCCACGCTGCAACTCTGGGCAATAGCTTGCTTAGTCTCCACAATGGCCCCAACAGCGCTGGGATGCCTGGCTTCACCATGGGGGTGCCCAGGAGTAGACACTTCACACGGATAGCCAGGAAGGGTTCCTACAGCGGTATGAGTACAGCGCGGAGATACCCCCAGGGGTGATTCGGCGCTATATAAGCTCATACACATTTACATGACATTACACAATGTACTGAGGTGTGTGCTGTTGGGCATGGACACATATGTCACCTACAAGACCACCACCTCACATCTAAATTCCACATGTCCACATGAGTCCCATGTAGTGCAATGGGCCAATCATCTGGCTGTGTCACCCAACCTATGTGCTGCTGCAAAGTTAAAAAATCACACCCCAGTGACAATGGAGGCCTCATGTCTCCCAGGCATCACAGATCTTTGCCATGCAGAAACCCAGGCTCCCTGTATTGCCACATCAACACATCAATGGACATGGCGTAGCACGTACACACCACAAGGCAAGCGTAAGTCCCACAGGTAGTGGCCACTGTTGTTCCTGCCGGCCTTACATGTACGTCTCTTAGACACACACCCCATCAAGGTTGATGCATATACCACATGGATGTGGAGACTGTCACCCATTGGTAACATGTGATCAGACACATCTGAGACACAACATGCACACAGACTGTGGGGGCACATCAGTATTGGGGTTACAGGTCTCACTGTGACGTGCATGCTATCACCTCCAGGACTCAGGGTGTATGTGACATGTCTTAAACATATCCAACCTGACACTGTGGCCTTGACTCATGCCCATTACTGTCCAATTGCACATCACAGTGGTAATGTGCACAACCCACAAAGGATTCTGCCCCCATGTACACATGCACTGCCTGGGAGTGGCTGCACAAAGTGCCCGCCAAAAAAACAGCTGTGGCCCCCCCAAACACCCAGGGAATGCAGCCTTGCATGCCATGGGACACTGTGTGGCCAATGCTATAGTGTGACAGGTGTGCGCAGGTGTCCATGGTCAGTATATGTGTGTTGCATCCGTATAATAGTCACACTAATGAGGTCCAACGTGGGTGACAATGCGTACGCATTGCACGGTTCATGACCGAGCCGTGCGTACGCTTTGTCATTGAATGCAATGAGGTCCGACGCGGGTGACAATCATGCATTCGCGTCGGACAGGCATGGTCCGAGACAGGCGTGCGCCTTGGCCATTGAATCGTATGGAGACGGGTGCATGTGTATATTCAAAATACGCGTTGTACAGTCAGTTGAACGAGCCGTGCGCACCCATTGGCTCAGGACTGTCATGGAGACGGATGTGGATTTAAAACTTGTACGAGTTGTGCACTGCAAATTCAGTTGGATGCCTACAACAATTTTGCAATTTCAAGTGTTCCATGAAGGTGAAGATTTGAACGATGCGGAAGGCGTGTATGAGTCGTACTTTTGAATGGATTGGCCAGATTCATAGAATGCAACCGTGTTGGACCTATCACTTGGGACACATGGCACAGAGTCTGCCTCTGCAGCACAGATATACGGCTGGCTGGCCCCCAGGGAGCTCACTTGCCTGCACTACATGCTACTGGACCACATCCCTGCTACCACTGTTGCTGTCTATGCATCCTCTGGCTCCTGCTATGGCACATACTCTGGAGAGTGCCTCAGCCTTCACTGAGGAGGAGAACCAGGCCCTGCTGGACGGGCTCCTTCCAGAGTACAGAAAGCTCTATGGGACACCAGGGGAGCAGGTGAGTGTGCTGTCCACTGCCTTCCTAATTATGCATGTTGTCTGACTAGCTGTACTAGCAGTGTGTACACCAGTGGCAAGCATTCTCACTGACTACTTTCATCCCCCAAAGTGTGTAGGTACATGTAATGAATAGTTTTCCTGCTGCTAAAGTGCATTATTACAAGCTTAAACTATCCAGGCATTGTTAACATGTCAGACATGCATGTGAGTTTTCATTCCCCATGGTTGCACTACCTGTGTAATTTATTTCCCTTTGTGATGATGACATGTATATCCAATTGTGTGCTGCACAAATCTGGGGCATGTGTGTTAATGTACTTTTCACTTTGTCATCCTCACAGGTTGATGCCCACCAGAAGCAAGAGATCTGGCTGACCATCACCCGGGCTGTTTGTTCTGTGGGGGTCTACAAGCGCCGCATCCGCAACTGCCAGAAGAGGTGGCAGGACCATCAGGGCTGGACCCGGAGGATAGCGAGAGTCCAGCTGAAGCTGTCACCTCCACGCAGGAGGGGCGGACACCGGACCCTGAATCCCCACATGCTCCGGATACTGGTGGTGGTCTTCCCGGACCTGGATAGGCAGCTAAACGCCAGACAGCAGCAGGAAGGGGGTAAGTCCATGCCTGATCTGTGTACTATGTCTGACATGCAAATAGCAGTCTTTTTTCCTGGTCACACTTCACATTACGTAGGTCTTGTAGTCCCAAACTCAGGTCCCTCATTTGTGTGATGCACCCTCCTCATCTGTTCCACAGGTGTGGCCCCTCCAGTCTGTTGCTTGTGTCACTAGGGCACTGTGTCCCTGCAGTCAGCTATGCTTCAGGTACCGGTCAGCATCAGTTCCCGTGACTCTGTTGTGTGTTTCATGGGTGGGTCAATTGTTTACTCAATGCCTGAGATCTGACATGTGAACTGTGTGTGCCCTTGAGATGTGTACCAATTGCTGGTCTGAATCACAACATGTGGCTGGGGTATTCCAAACAAACCCATGCAGCAGGGGACTCCAATTTTTGGGCATCAGGAGTATGTATATCAAGTATGTCACACTTGCTTAGCCACCTGACTACTGTCCGGGGCAAAACACTGTTTCACTTAGTCCTGACCAGTCATGCCCCCTCAAGAGCATTCAGAAACACTCTGTAATCCCACTCCTGTGTATGAAATTGCAGGTTGTTCTCAGTGACATGTGCCCTCAGGTGTCTGCCTCTGTGTCATTAGGGTGTGGCTTGTTGCTACGTACAGCTGGGGTGTCCATGATTCAGAGGGTCAGCATGACATCTGCGATGTGACTGTGAGAGACAAGACCTGTGTGACATATAGGTGTGTGATCATCTAACAGCGCACAATGGTGTATGCAACTGTGTCCTTCATGCATCTGGGTTACATGCATGGCAGACTGTGATGTGTTAATGTACAGGGATTTGTGTTTGCTGAGACTCATATGAATGATTTGCATGATGTGGGGTCTTCTGGGTCTTCGATATGTTGTTTGCATGGGATGGGCAAGTGTGCTGGTCATCTGCAGAGTCAGCTTTACCCCTGAGCTAGGATTGTGAGTCAGTGTATATTGTTGTTGTCTGGATGCCCTGCCCCTGTGACAGGAGACAGTGTTGACAGGGCATCCCAGTGCATTGGCATTTAACTTGCTATGAGTGAGTCTGCGTTGTGTTCAAGTGTGCACCATGCACCCCATTGTGGCCTTGTGCATCAGGACATGAGCACATCATAGTGTGTGCTGCTGGCATGCATCCCAAGCATGTGAAATGAGTCTCTGCCCATCCCTTCATCCGGACACCTGTACTGAGTCAGTCGCAAGAGATGTGCTGTGTGTATAGTGACATACTCCTACATGTTCACTTGCATGTACAACTAATGTGTGGGTGGTGCATGTTGGAACATTGGTGTGTTAGCATCCAACATGCAACGGACATATGGGTAAAAGTCAAGGAGGGATATGTGTGCCATGGTTGATGTTGAGAATGACAATTGTCTTATCCTAAACAGTGTTGGCACTTTGAGCTGTGTTCAGCTGATGATGCCAGGGCTTGCCCTGTGATGTGATGTACTCACTGTGGTGTGTGCAGTTGGTGCAGGTGACTGATGTAGTTCTGTTACTTCCTATTCCTATCCAGATATATCCACAGCCACAGGAGGGGACAGCTCCACGGACCAGGAGGAGCCACAGAGCCTTACAGGGACAGAAGGAGAGGAGTCAGGCGGACCCAGTGGCACGGAGGGCGAGTTAAGCCACACAGAGGAGTCATCAGCACCATCCCCCCCAGCTGAAGGCAGCTCTGAGGATGACTCCCTTGTGGAGGCGGGTGTCAGCAGCCACCAAACCCCAGCTAGTGAGGCTGTCTCTGCCCCCCGCCACCGCCACCACCGCCACCACCACCCCCCCTCCCATCGGCTCCCATCCCAGACGTCCCTGTGGGTTCCCGTGTTCGTGAGCATGTCTCCTTTGTGCCAGCCACCACACCCCCTGCCCCTGTGTCCCCTGCTGCCCTGAGTGAGGAGTCTGTGGACTTACTTAGACAGATCCATGTAGGGCAGACGTCGATGCTGAAGGTCCTCCATACAAACACAGGTCTGTTGACACGACTGGTGTCATTCATGGAGGGCATTTCCTCGGGCATGTCTGCCCTACAGTGGACCAATCAGTCCGTGGCCTCCTCCCTGACGGCAGCAGTGTCCTACCTCCAACAGTCCCTGCACCACCCACGATTCCTAGCACCCTACCTGTCCAAGGACAGAAACCCCCAAACCAAGGGCTAGATGTGCACACAAGCAAGCGCAGGGGACTGATTCCACACTCACAGGGGCTGGTTTGCTGACACACACACAGTCATCCACAACCACTCCACAGTCCTCCTAGACCTCTCCCTCCCAGCCCCCTTCCCTTGCCTCACCTGCAACCCCATCCCCCCAGAAGCTCTTCCTATGTGACCTTCCCCACCGACTCTGCGGATCTTGATTACAAGGGGAAGAGTAAGTCCCCACACACAGAAGGGAATGCCCCTCACACCCGGACATCCTCTCCCAGGTGCAGTCAGACCGAGAAGCCCACACGCAAGTCCACCCGGCGCAAGAAGAGCAAGACCCCCCCACCACCACGCAGCTCCAGGGCAAAGTCTCCATCCTCCATCCCCCAGGCCACCACTCCAGAGGTTCCCCCGCCACTCCCTGCCCCGGGTTCCCCCACACACAGATACACCATCCCCAAAATGCTAAGGCCATCCCCCCTAGCACTTGCTCCTCCACACCTGGTCAGACAGTTGGTGCCACTGATGTGGGGACCGTTTCCCCCGCCCTGCCGACCTCACCTGTCCCCATTCCGCTCCCATGGATGTAGGCACTGCTTTGGAGTCCACGAACACCCCGTCTGACTTGGGCATTGCAGTGGTGAGCCAATCCACTCCATCTGACCTGCCCACTGGAGTTGTGCCGGCACCCACCCCATCTGACTTGTGCCCCTCAGTTGTGACAGCACCCACCACTTCAGTCAGCTCCACTGCAGTTGCAAGTGTCTCGCCTGCATCCCCCCCCCCCCCTCTTCACTGCCTCCTTCTGCTGCACCCTGATCCTGTCCCTGCGGTGACTGGCCTGCCCCCATGTATGCCCCTCCAAGGGGATGTCCCCTGTCCTTTGCAGTGCAGGCAAGCAAGGTGTGACAGTTGTCAATCTAGCTCACTCCTTGGCATTTGGACATGGACTGGCCATTGGCCTTTTGTTTGCACAGACGTTTAGAATTTTATATACTGAATTTGTCACTCTAGTTCACTCCTTGGCATTTGGACATGTCCTGGCCATTGGCCTTTTGTTGGAACAGACATTTCACTTTTAATATGCTGAATAAAGCTTTTTTCTTTGTCCCTGTGAACTTGATTTAGCTGTACATCATGTTGATGTTGTTTGACATGCCCTTGCACCTGTAATGCTTGGTTTACAATGTTGCATACTGATGTGTTGATGTGAGGTACTCCCTGTGGTCCATGAGATATGTATCCTATTCTGGTGGGTATCAATGTCATCCTTTGCAGCTACCTGGGTGTGTTAGGATCAACTATTTGTGTACATCTCTCTGTGAGCATTTCATTGGCATGGTCACATCTGTGGCTTGCACCCCTGCACATATGATGTGCTTCCCATTGTCCAAATTGTCACTTCCACATACTTTGTGCTCATCAAGACTGGACCTACAGGTGTAGGCATCATGTAATAGGAGCAACTGGGGCCTCTGTGCAACTTGCTAGACATATGTTTGGGTATGTGCAGATGACTTAGGGGTAGACTCACGTACCCAGGCTGTTGTAACCAGAGCCTTCATTGTGTGGTAACTAATGACTGACTGACCAAGTGTTCTGCAGGCATGAGTGGGGCTTGCTGTGAATATGTTTGGCACAGCTGGGCTCCCACAGGATTTGTGTCCCCTCAAGTTAGTGTGTTGGCCAGACACATGGCCTGGGCCCATGGTGTGTGTTGTATGTGCATGTGCGTGTGTGTGTGTGTCCACATCCCTGTTCATACACAGACAGTGTTCCCTTGATATGTTCCTGTTGTTGATGCTTGCTGAGTGGTACTGGGTTCATCCCATTACTTTTCCAATGGGCTACCAGATGTGTGGGTGCATGACCCACTACTGTTAATTGGTGTATCATCATTGGGATTTGTCAGTTTTGAGTGGTGATGATGTTGTCAGACACAGATGGGACACAGTCAGGGTTCCTCAAGGCACTTGTTTGTTCGCAATATCATGTAGTTGTCCCTAGGTGGTAGTTTTCAGTGATTGAGACATTTGTATGTGTGTGTGACTGCTCCCACTTGTCGGGTTCACGGCTGCGATGTTGGCAGGTGTCAGCATGGGTGCCTTGTGTTACTCCTTGGCATCTGCATTGTCCTGGGACAGTGGCAGGGATTCTGAAGGTTACATGATCTTTGAGGTTATGGCCATGTACCGCATACTGTGCAGTATGTCTGTCATTCCCCAGGGTTGTAAACAGTCCTTGTGTGATGTGTCTGTGCACCTTAGTTCCTGCCAACATTCTTGCGTTTGTCATGGGTGCATGTGCAATGTCACCTGTCCATGTGGACTTCACAGATACACATTGTTGCAGTTCAGGTGTGTGGTGTTGAGGGTGGACTAATGTGAATGTTTGCATGGATGGTCCCCTAGCTCCCGTTTGTCCATGGATGAGGGGCCATGCTGAGTGATTTGTGTTTGTGTATGTGTGATGTGCGTTTGTGGCACAGGACACATGTCTGGGTTTCCCAGTTTGTACGACATCTGCCTTTGTCATCACATTGGAGGTGTCATGCATGCTTGTGTCACCCCACTGTCTGGTCCCTGGGGGTAGTGGTGTTGTGTGTCAGTCACTTGCTGTGTTGGTTGGTGTTCATTCCAGCTTGTGTCACATGTGTCTGTTGTGCTTCCTCTCATCTCCCAACGCCTGATTGCACACTGAGGGTGTCCCAATGATGGTTTATATTTGTATGGCACTGTGTACATATCTGTGTCACTGTGGTTCAGCCCCCCTCATGTGCTGGGGGTGGCAAGGGGGATGGGGAACATAAGCCCTGTGAGTGAGGGTGGCAGGGGGGATGGGCAACAGGTCCCCTGTGAGTGGGGGTGGCAGGGGTGATGGGCAACATAAGCTCTGTGAGTGGGGGTGGCAGGGGTGATGGGCAACATAGTCACTATGGCTGGGGGTGGCAGGGGTGATGGCCAACATAGTCCCTATGGGTGGGGGTGGCAGTAGTGATGGGCAACAGGTCCCCTATGGGTGTGGGTGGCAGGGGTGATGGGCAACATAAGCCCTATGACTGGGGGTGGCAGGGGTGATGGGCAACATAAGCCCTGTGAGTGGGGGTGGCAGGGGTGATGGCAACAGGTCCCCTGTGAGTGGGGGTGGCAGGGGTGATGGCCAACATAAGCCCTGTGAGTGGGGGTGGCAGGGGTGATGGGCAACAGGTCCCCTGTGAGTGGGGGTGGCAGCAGTGATGGGCAACAGGCCCCCTATGGGTGGGGGTGTTAGTGGTGCTGGCCATGCAACCCCTATGGTGGGCTGTTGTTAGTGGCCAGGATGTGGATCCCCTGTGTGTGTGCCATTTTGCAGGTACGTGTCATTTGTTTGTGTTGTAGGTGTCTGACTTACCATCTGCGCCGTCGGCGTCGGTCCCTGATCCGGTCATAGATGTAGAGTACTGGTATGACCTGCGCGATGGGATTCATGATGTGTTCGTGTCGTACACGCTGCTTGTTGCTCCGTCTCGTACCCGCTGCAAGCTGGTCCGTCTCGTAGCCGTGGATTGAGTTGCGGCGCAAATCGTAGTTGATATGCTTGTTTTCCGGATGCTGTGACGTGCCGTGCGTGACGACCGGTCCAGCGCATAGGAAGTACGCATCGTACTTGTCATGCCGGAAACTGCTATGGATACTGCTTCCGGGCGACTCGGTTCCTCTTTAGGAGTTACGGCTCGGACGGAGAATGGGGCTTGATTCACAGCCTACGTGTTGGTCGTGTTTTTGGCAGTTTTGCGCATCGTACTTACTCGACAGGACGGACCGGATCCGGGTACGTGTCGGTCGCACGGTAAGGCTACGGACAGCTGTCTGACCGGCCATCGGAATCGGCCCCATAGTCGTCTTTCGCAACTTTCCCACAGTGATTTGGTGTCACAAGAGCCAGTTTCTTCTAGAAAAGGCTGTAATTCTTACCGCCCCACTCCACATCAACCGGCCACTCTTGTTATTCCCATTTTCAGAAGAGACGTATTTGATCTCTTAGCAGGGAGAAGAAGCAATCCCAATATCACCATCCAGGACAAGCTCAAGAGGCTAGGAGCCCCACAAGACCCCCTAAATAGCCACAGGGCCACACATCCATGACATGCCCAACCCCTTAGTTATGGAAGCCAAGACCAGTTCTCTCCTCTAGCTACTCCAGCCATCACAAACTTGCTGCAAACTAAAAAAATCTACATGACCAACGTCCCGAAAATTAATACCAAGAATGGCTATGAGAGCGAAGACTCCTTGATCAACAAGGTGACCCACTGGATCTGTCATGTCAGGGGTTGCCGTTCAGTGATCAGAGATGATATTCCTAGGGCACGGAGGTGTACTTCTTTAACCCATCCACTGGATAACATTGAGATTACTCTAAAGGGAACTGAGATAGCTGAAAACCTCCTTGCTCTAGAATTTCGAACTTGCCCCCTTTATGGGTCTTCAATTCAATTTAGGCATACCCCAATACACAAGCAAGACAGGACACCAGGTTCACAGCCATTACCACAGCTGGTAGGCACCTCCTTGCTCGAGGTTAATGATTGACTACAGGATCTGGTTTCTCATCACTTCGACCTACCCATTGTTACACCATTGTTACATCCAGCCTTAACCACACAGCTAGTCCCTTTGCCATCTTGACTCATAACATCTTAAACCAAAATAAGGGTAGTCCCCAGCTCATCAAAAGATGAAGATTGTGTCATGGAATGTGGTGGGTTTAAGTAGCAAAATTCCACTCCCTCATTGGAACCAACTAGTGGAAGGCTTTGATGTTTGCATCTTCCAGGAGACATGGTCCCATTATATAAAGCTGGCTACACTTGCTTCCACGTGCACGCAACTTCTATAGGGAGTTACAGGCAACTTCTATAGGGAGAGGGCACCCGTTTGGGGGCTTGATTGTCTGGATAAATATTGCCCTGGACTGTCAAATCAGTCTTCAAACAAGCTCAAGTCCAGATATCCTGTGTTTAAGTATTAGGGGGCCAAGGGGTGGACCCATAATCAAACTTTTCAATGTCTACGCAAGAGGGACAAAAGGAGGCCGGCCCTCACCCACCATCTCAGCACATGCCTAGTTAACTGCTCACCCCATGCAAAAGTGGTGGTTGCAGGAGATTCTAACTGCACCTTCGAACCCCTGGCCTAACGGGAATGGAGGATAGGCAGTTCCTCAACTCTATCTCCCCCTAGTCAAAAGATGGACACCACAGGTATTTCAACTTAATGCCATTACTATGGAGCATGGGCTGAGGGCAGTTAATGGCAGGTCGCCATCAGATAAGCAAGGTGCTAACACCTACAATAGAGCCAACTGCCCATCCCGGATTGACTATATCCTCCTTGATGTGAAATTGTGGGGGAAACTGGTCGACATGACAGTGGGTTCGACCACAGAGAGCGACCACAATCCCTTAAGCCTAACTCTGAAGCCCCTGTGGGAGGCACCTTGTTACCAGCCGAATAACCTACCCCTGACAGCCACTAGGGATATAGTTCCATCAAACTGCAAAAAGTTTCTGAAAAGGAACAAGGTAGCTTTGATTGATGCAAAGATTGCTGGTATTAAACACGGCCTAATTGTAGGTACATTTGAGCTCCAAGTCAAAGCCCACAGTGTAACAAGACAAGTGGAAGCTCTCAGGGCCCATATAAACACTCTCATCAAAATTAACGCATATTTTCAAGCTCCCAACTAGGGTAAAAAAAATAGCAACAATACCAAGGACCCATACTCATGGTACAACAAAGATTGCAGGCAAAAAAAGATCGATCCTGGCTGCGGCTATTAAAGAGGAAAAACAGCTGCTCATAAAAACCGCTAGAAATTACTACAAAGTAGCCCAGTGGGAGGCAAAGATAGAATGGGACAAATCCCGCTGGCAGCAACTTAAAGAAGCATGCTTATCTAAAAACGCCAACCTGTTTTGGAAATTGGTTACCTGGGGAAGCAAATCAGGTTCATGCTCACCTCCAAACTACATTACTGGTCAGGCTTGGCATGACCATTTTAAAGGGCTCTACTCAACGCCAGAGGCAATCATAGCTGAGGAACTAGATGGGTTAAATGGACCTCCGGCAGAAGCTGAGTGTTTTAACTTATTGGAGATAGAAGCTGCAATAAGCAAAATTGTCCCCTCCAAAGCAGCAGGCCCAGATGGGTTGCCAGGAAATCTTTTCTTGACTGATCCTCCCAATGGGCACGCTATATCCTATTATTAGCAAATGCAATAGCCAGTGGAGCCCCGGTTCTGGAGTCATGGAGGGCCGCTGTAGTGGTCCCCATTTACAAAAAGGGTGCTAAGAACGACCCTTCCAATTATGGACCAATCAGCCTAATTGATGCTATGCAGAAGGTCTTTGGTCGGGTGCTACTGCATAGGATACAGTCGTGGACTGAGGACGAAGCAAATCCTTTCCCAGTATCAGGCCGGGTTTAGACCAAAGACTGGGACAATGGATCAAGTGTTCAGACTCCTCCTTATTTATTGGAAGGTAGTGGGTGCTAGGCAAGGGCAGTCTCTATCTCGCATTCATTAATTTGAAGACTGCCTTTGACCTGGTCCCCAGATCCAAACTGTGGTTGACGCTTGGTGGGATGGGCATCGCCCCTTTCATCCTTAAACTACTGATTCGGTTCCACGAGGGAAATTGTGCCCAGGTCAGGTGGGGGGGGGGGCAGGGGCAACTAACAGAACACATCCCCGGTCAATAGAGGAGTCCGACAGGGCTGTGTTCTGGCCCCAACTTTGTTCTCTCTGTACATGAATGGGGTAGTTGATTTTCTCCGGGAGGTGCCAGCAGACCCACCTACTCTGGGGGGCAATAAGATACTACCATTGTTGTTTGCAGACGCCACCCTGCTGATTTCTAAGACCCCAGTTGGGTTGCAACGCCTCATTGACAGATTCCAACTCTTCTGTGATAATCGGGGATTGGTGTCATAAATAGTTCAAAAACCAAATTTATGGCCTTCAACTGCCACAAGCCATACAGGAGCGACCTTTTGCTGGGTGGGGTACCTCTCGAAAGGGTAGATACTTTCGATTATCTAGGTGTAGGACTTTCGGACAAAATGTCCTGGAAACCCCACTTAGCAAAGATGCTGTTGGGACATAAGAGAGTGGCTGTAGTAATAGGGAAAGAACACCGCCTTTAACACACTAGGCCGGTAGCCCCCGCCCTCCAAGTTTATTACGCTAAAGCAGTTAGCTCTGCTCTCTACGGAGCAGAGGTCTGGGGTTTTGAGAAGCTTGACGAGCTCTGTCGATAGCAACACAAACTTTTAAGAGATCTGGTCACGGTACCCAAATATGTTCCCCTTACCCCTCTAGTGTTGGATTTGGGCAGGCGGTCGATTGGTGACGTAACAAGGTTACGCCCATTACTCTTTTGGGCTCGTATTAGGCAGACCCCTGAGCTTCTTCCTTATGCCGAAGCCCTCTCCCAGATCATCCACCTAGACACTGGCTGCAAAATAGGCTGGATCTCCAATATTAAAAAAATGTTGGCAGCCATTGGACTCTGAGCCTGCTGGGATAGCCAGGAACCCCCAAGAAGAGAAAAGCTTGAACGCCTATATTGGGAATGGGTGGACCAACGAGAGAATCGCAGACCTAACGCGGGCAAATTAACAACAGAATTCTATTCTCACTAACAAACCAGACAATTTGAGCCCTTCCTCAACATAATTCAGATCCTCAGGGACAGAATGTTGTACATACACTTTAGGTTTGGAACCCTTCCTGTTCACGAGACGACAGTGAAATGGCACCCAAGCAATAGAAAAGATTGCCCATGCTGCAAAGTCTTGACAGAAAGTATTGCCCATGTAATGTTTGCCTGCCCGGCATACAATTCATCATGGGCCAAATGGCTAAAATTGATATGCCAGCAATTGGCCACAAGGACCATCACACAGCATTGCATATCCTCAGGTCCGATCCTAGGCCCTTTTTGCATGTTGTGAAGAAAAGTGTTTAGGACAAGCATGGCTTATAAGGTGGAAAGCTCTCTCGAAAATGTCATAGTTTAATAATTACATATAGACAGACACCTATGAAAATGATAAATGGATAGTAAAAGTGTTTGTACAATGTGCCTTTCAGTCCAACCTCTTTCTTGCTTTTGATACATTACCTTTCGGTTTATGTAATCACTGATGAGATCAGTGATATCATTCCTTTGTTATATGTGTAAGATAGATGTACTTTGTGTGGCTACATTAACAGGTACAGTTACTGAGGCTTTATATAGTCCCCTGAAGGTTGTCAGAATTATATATTGTTACAAGAGGTGTGTATAAAAGAACAAATGTAAACATGCATACCAAGAACACATCCAGTTTGCTCTTCAGTTCAATAATAGTATGTTTTTTACTTTGTCTATCCAGCCTATAGTTATTTTGTGACCACAAATAAGCCATCAATTGTTAACCTAGCTATAATAAATAGCTAGTGCTTCTGGAGACTCTTAGAAAATGAGATGTTGTGATTGGTGTTCCACGCTCACCTGTGTATGCAACACATGCACAGGCTCCTCTAAACTTAAGTGGCTGTGATACATCTGCTAAGGAAAACATACAAGTGGAATCATAACAAACTGAATTTCCCAGAGCGCCCTTGGACTCACTTGAGTCATACAGTATGTTGATATCCAGCTGAGATCCATTGAGTATAAATTCCTCATGGGTCAGAGCAGTCCTTGCTAAGCAATTGTGATACTTAAATGCTGCAGCCAGAATCTAGTTGCCAGGAAATTGGAATTAATTGTGCTTTCATGTTGTCAAGGACCTTGTTCTCAGAGAAGTGTTCTGGGTAAACATTAGAGACCAAGGACTTGTTTGTGCTATAGAATTTGGGTCATCCTTTGAAGAATTGTGAACTCTATATGATGGAGTCATTCTTTCTAGGACTATGAACTCAATTGCACCTATTCACAGGAGGCTAGGTAATTCTCTCTATTGTACAGATTGTTTTTATGTCACTTGAATCATATATGGTATTAGGTTATTGCTTGTGGTTAAAGAGTGAATGTATATTGTTGGGAGTGAAAACACAATGCTAATGAGCATTCATTGTGTGATAGCTGATGAACTGTAATTAATAAATATCATTCAGATCACAGACTCGATTTTTAAGTTACTAAAGGTAATTATAGATATAAGAATGTGTAATACAGTTGAGTTTTTTTCTGTACATTAATTATAGAAGTTATTATTGTCTTTAATCTCTAGGAAATTATAGTTTTTAGCAACCACGGATATTGCCACCTGGTATTTCAGATGTCATATCAGAAATAGAGAATCGTTATATTGACAAAATACTAAAATATTTATTTATTGCTCTAAATATCAATGCCTCTTGAGTTTTTTGGATTTTGGAGTCCAGTCCTGGTTTTACCGCTGACCGCTGAGACGCGCGAAGCTCAGAGGAAGAGAGGCTGCTACCACCGTGGCTCCTGCTCAGGCCCATTTTAGTATCTCGCAATTATCTACTAGAACCCACTCTGGTCGGATGGAACTTTTTACTTGCCCAATAGCGTGGAGGGAATAAACACAATTATCAAAAATGCTGTCCGCAATTTGTCATAATTAAGGACTCGAGACTTAATCTCTTGGCTCTCTGGCTTTTATTATCAGCATAAAGATTTGAAGATACAAAGTCCTCAATACGAGGCACAACAAGTACATAGGCACTAACACAAATGCTACTCTACGAAGAATCCGCATACGGCTAAAAATAACTAAAAGCACAATCTCTAAAAGCATGAGGTAGAAAACTACCAAGCCAATGTCGATATTAGGGACACTGGACCATACCATCTCTGTCCCTACTCTGTACTAGATGACATCCCTACTTAGCAATCCCTTGAGACCCTCAATCGAGTAAAAGGTGTCAGAGTGAAACTTCCTAAGAAGTCTTCTCTTAGAGAGCTTTGTCTAAGTTGCCCCCTCTAGCTCTTCGCCTAGCCTTTCTCTGCTCTGGGTTGCTCTGATCTGCTGTCCACCCTCGGGGCGCTTTCCCTAATACAGAACCCCAAGTCTCAGAACACGCCCTTTGCACCTCCTCTTCTGCGGGGTCGGCTTTCAGTAATTTTCCACAGAGCGCTGTCCAGTTCCATCGTCCATCGCTTGGCCTTGAGTCCCAGACGCCATCCGCACTAGGAGTTACGATTGGCACATTCCAATGCACTCCCATGTCTGGCTTTTACTACATAAGTCAATTCATGAACAAAGAGCTTCTCTACTAACGAGCAACTGTCCTTGCACCTGGGGTGAGATCATGCAAGGCAGACATACTTCACATCTTTTAACTTGCAATTTACTACAGCCTAAAACCTCTACTGGAATAAATCCCTTTTGGCCTATTGCCCTTGGCTAACATTAGAAAATACCAGGCCTTTCGCCTCAACGATATATGCGAATTCTGGCCACTACTACGGTTACACAAGCATGTCTAAATCACGGTATTGACATTTACGTCTTTCTTTCATGTGTGGTCAAACTAAACAGTCTACAGACACGAATTCTAAACTACACGTTTTTAGCATCACATTGTTCTAAATAACTAAACTCTATGGGCCCGATTCACAGAACAAACTTAAGACTAAATCCTAAACTTAGTACCATTCTGGTATTCACAGAATGCACCTAGTACTTCTGGTATTCACAGAATGAACTTACTACTTTTGCTATTCACAGAATGAACTTAGTACTTTTGCTATTCACAGAATGGATTTACGACTCCTAAACTTACGTCCGCACTCGGGCCGGAAATTCCGGCCCGGAGGCGGAGCTTCCGGCCCGGAGGCGGAGCTTCCGGGCCGGAGGCGGGGCTTCCGGGCCGGAGGCGGAGTTTCCGGCCCGGAGGTGGGGATTCCGGCCGATTTAGCTATGGCTGAAATCTCCACCTCTGGGCCGGAAGCTCCGCCTCCGGCCCGGAAGCTCCACCTCCGGGCCGGAAGCTCCGCCTCCGGGCCGGAAGCTCCGCCTCCGGGCCGGAATTTCCGGCCCGAGTGCGGACGTAAGTTTAGGAGTCGTAAATCCATTCTGTGAATAGCAAAAGTAGTAAGTTCATTCTGTGAATACCAGAAGTACTAGGTGCATTCTGTGAATACCAGAATGGTACTAAGTTTAGGATTTAGTCTTAAGTTTGTTCTGTGAATCGGGCCCTATGCATTTCTTTAATACATTCACAATATGCTTGTACATAGCTAACACTTCTATTGAAATCAATATAGATTATACAATTCTTAATACATTTGCACACAAAATACCTGAGTACACATTTGATTATATGCGGGTGCCGACTAACAGTGAATATAACGCACCCCTACGATTTTCAACCTTTTAAGCGCTACATCAGTTCCCCCCTTTGATGACATCTGTCATCACACCATCATAATCTTCTTCTTTGGAACTGATTTAAACCGTGCTGGTCATGACTCTGCCATGTCGAACTCCCTCCATTCTCTTAAGACTCTCATATTGCTGCTCCTGAAACTTCGCCATCCTTTTCTCGTTTGCCCTAAGAGCTCTTTCAACCTTGCCTCCCTGATACCACTTCCACGCTTTCACGCATCCCCACAAACAAATCACACAAACTGCAGCGATGATAATTGGCTTCAACACTGATCCAAGAAATCCTCTTCCCAAATTCGCAAACCACGTTCCCATTCTTCCAAATCCTTGTCCAATCTTTTCCCACACATTCTCCTCCGTCAAGTCCATAATCTCCTTGTGAATAGTTGTGATGTTATCTATGTACTTCCCTAACTCCTTCGTGTTGTCTGGAATATATGTGCAGCATTCTTGAACCTTCAATAATTTGCAGACTCCGCCTTCCTTGGCTAATAACACGTCTAACGCAAGGCGATTCTGCATAACCATATTTCGTATCGACAACATCTCTCCAGCCACCAACAACAACGACCTCGCCGTATTCATAGACAACTCATCAACTACAGTCGCCAGCCTCCTGATCTTCACGTCATTCAACACCACACCCATACTAGGTATCATTGCTCCATATATATCACCAATCACTGCACCTGCGTTTACAGCCCTACGTCTTCTAGAATGTTGTTTCGTCTCTAACAACTCCAAGTCCTCTGTGTGATAAATCTTCGGGAATATGATAGCCAAATAGCATATGCCATACCAATTTGCAGGTAGCCTGACATAAGCATTCTTCCCACATACATAATACACCGTCGGAATTACTTGTACTGGACCTTGCATAAAGTCCTTAACAGAAGCTTCCAGGGTGAAGGTCTGAGAACAGGTGCTATGTCCTACTGCAACCTTCTCCGTGGCCGATTGAGGCCGCCCAATACACAAATTCCCTCTCTGCACTTCATCTAACGCTATTGGTCCATAACTTCCCTTGGACTTGTGAGCCTTCTCCTCCTCTGTCCAATCTACTGGGCTATCTCCGGTGTCTCGTGTCTGGGTCAACTTTCTATATCTGTCCTCTACTTGATCAATGAATTTCTTCTCCGTCCCAGATAACGCACATGTCAGGTTATGCCTGTGAGCATGCGCAGTATCCAACTTCACAGTCGGTCTAAAATACTTCAGGAGTCTGTCCTCTTTCTTATAATAATCGTATTTATTCAGATGCTTGATTGCTGGAACTTCAGGAAGTACCGTATCAAAATTTGAAAAGAAATACTCGAACTGTCTCCTGTCGTAAAATAAACTGAGCAATAAACTACAAGAAATCCCATATGTTAATGGGAGATGATGATACTTGATACCTTCATCCACTGAAGCAGGCAACTGCATACACACATAACAATCCTTCACATCCATCGCATCCACATATTCGTACAACTTCGCATAAGCATTAAGCTTAAAATCACCCTTCGACAAATCCATGTGGAGTCTGCGATCCTCACTTAACTTTGATGTTCCCTGTTCCCTGATACTGACACCTCTCTGCTCTGGGGTACTAGGTGTAGGTGCTCCCTGAACCTTCCCCTCCTGCCTATGAGCCACCATGTACGAACTTATCACCACTGCAAATATAGTGGCTATCACAACCCCTATCAATGTGCCCATTATCAATTTAGCCCTACGGTGTGTGTTTGCAGGATCTGCCATCTTCGGAATATACTCAATGTCCAGTACAGTCTCTGGAAAGGTAAGTCTCTTTCTCATCAATGTCTCTTTCGTGAACTTAGGCAAACCCTCCCTAACTTTTCTTCGTTCTATAACGGAAAAATCCCTAATTTTGTTCTTCTTCCGCTCGGATCTAGGTTATCTTCTTCCCTGCTTGCAACCCTCTCAAATCAGTCCAACATAACTGCTGGTCCCAACAGTTCCAGGACTCCCTGCAATATTTCGAGCTTAAGGATGATCAGTTCTTGTGGATCTGGCACAGTAGTGAACGTCGGGAACTCTAAATTGTCCAAGATCATACCTCGAATGACACTCAGGAAAGGTGGACTCGGAATGTGGATCGTTAGAATTCCTTCGATCTCCAGTCCCGGAACTTTCAGTAACACTTCCACTCTCTGGAGCGGGACACTGTTGACCAATGTCATCGACCTCAATCTTCCCGTGCTCGGTAACCCTGGCATCAGTCACTGGATATGCCCACTCTGGTGAAGCGTACTTCCGACTTGGCACTCTAGTTCTCTTTGACCTTCTCACACTACCTTGAGGATACTCCTCGTCGCCTGATTCTTCGTCTGGCTCCTCCGAAACTGGTGCAAGATCTGTGTCCGGTACCACCCTCAGGTTTACCCGTTTCTGTCCTGCGGGCCAAACCCTGTCTGCTTCTGTGGCACCTCCGGTCTTCCCTTCGATACCCTCTTCGGCAGAACTTGATTCCGTACTACCCACTGCACCTCTTGCTCCTTCGCCTGTTTCTGGGTCAGTACTTCTTTCACGTCCTTCCTCAGCTCGATTCAGTGCACCACCAGCTGCTTCAGCAACCCTTACAGCTTGACTGGCCCTCTCAGGTGGTTCTGTCGGCTCAGCTAGATTCTCGTTCTCGAGAGGGGCTGTATCTTCTAAGGGTGCTGGAACTCTACGGGTATGGGAAGCATGCACCCAGTTCGGTAAACCTCCACACTTGACTGCTGTGTTCGTGATAAGAATCACTTGGAATGGTCCTCGCCACCTAGCATCCAGGCAACTCTTCCTCACGTGCTTTCGGACTAGGACCCAATCTCCTGGGCTTAAGTCGTGGCACAGGTCGCTCGCAGCTGGAACCGTTGCTGTCTGCACCTGCTGAGACACAGAACGGACCACGTCAGCAAGGCCTTTACAATAGTCCAGGATCATATCATCAGTGATATTTATCAGGGCTGTAGCGGGTATTGCAGGCAAACGCATCGCTCTTCCCATGAGGATTTCATGGGGTGACAACCCAGTCCTCCTATCAGGCACACTTCGGAGGCTCATAAGGACCAGAGGTAATGCATCAGGCCATTTCAGAGACGTAGACGAACACACTTTCGCTATCCGAGCCTTCAGAGTTCCATTCACCTGCTCCACTATCCCTGAAGCTTCTGGTCTATAGCTACAATGTAACCTCTGATCTATATTCAAGGCAGCACAAAGCAACTTCATAACTTCGCTATGGAAATGAGTTCCTCTGTCCGATTCAAAGGACGTCGGGAACCCGTACCTTGGAATGAGTTCTCTCAATAATAGTTTTGCTACCGTTAGTGTGTCACATCTGCGTGTAGGGTATGCCTCCACCCACCTGGAAAAGACACATACTATCACTAATATGTACCTCAACCCATTACACTTCGGCATTTCAACAAAATCCAGCTGCATCCTATTGAAGGGTCCACCTGACCTCCCTAAGTGACTCAACGTCACAGCGGTCCTTTTCCCTACATTCATCTGTTGACAAGTGACACACCTCTGGCACACGGTTTCAGCCACCGCCCGAAACTTTGGGTTATACCAAGTTTGACAAAACACTCTCATCATTGCGTCTCTACCAAGATGTACAGCACCATGTATCAACCTCGCCATGGGATTCAACAAACTTTACGGCAACACTGCTCGTCCATCATTCGAAACCCATATATCCACATCTCCTTTCTCACATCCCGCCCGTATCCAACTGTCTCGCTCCTGATCCGAGACTCCTTCCTGAAGCTGCTTCAGTTCCTCCCATGAGTCTGCCATTGCCAACATCTGATCATACACCAATTCTTCCTCAGTTTCTTCAATGTGAGTCTCCGTAAAATTGCATCCCTGCTCTGCACAAAACCGAGCTACCTCGTCGGCATAATTGTTACCCAATGAAACAAAATCATTTCCCTTCGTATGAGCAGCACATTTAACAACGGCAATTTCATCAGGTCCTTGCAATGCTTCAAGCAATTTTCGTACATGGTCACCATTTCTTATGGGTGAACCTGAAGACGTCATTAACCCTCTCTGGGACCATAGCTGTCCGAAGTCATGAACCACACCAAACCCATACTAGCTGTCCGTGTAAATCGTTACACGGATCTTATCGGCTGCTAAGCAGGCACGAGTCAAGGCAATGAGCTCGGCCACCTGCGCGGAGTATACTCCTTCTAAACAAGCGGCTTCAACCACACCCGTGATGGTGCATACAGCAAAAGCTGCTCTCAATCGACCGACACTGTCTCTTAAACATGAACCGTCCACAAAGAAAATCTCATCCGACACTGGGAGCGGTTCATCGACAATGTCAGGTCTCGGTTTGGTGCATAGTTCCGTAACGTCGAGACAATCATGGTCCTCACAATCTTCATTATCATCTATTTTTGGAACAGGTAACAATGTAGCAGTATTTAAAACAGCACACCTCTTCAATACCACGTTATCGGCTGCAAGAATAACTTGCTCATAACGAGTCAGCCTATTATTCGTGAGGTGCTGCGTTTTAGTCCTAGTCATCAACAATTCAACAGAATGTGGCACATGTACAGTAAGAGGATGACCCATTACAATGCTCTCACATCTCTCGATGCTGACACCTGTTGCCGCAACGGATCTGAGACATCCGGGCAACGCAGAAGCTACTGGATCTAAAGTAGCTGAGAAATAGGCAACTGGTCTACGGACACCTCCATGATTCTGAGTTAACACTGCTAATGCGCAACCTTCTCTTTCGCAGCAGAACAATGCAAATGCCTTGTTGTAATCCGGCATTCCCAACGCAGGAGCGCTACATAAGGCTTCCCTCAGCCTCAGAAATGATTTTAAACAGTCGTCGTCCCATGGTACCGGATCACTTACATCCTTTCGCGTCAGCCGCTGTAAAAGCTTTGCTTCAAAGGAAAAGTTTGGGATCCACTGGCGGCAATAGCCCACCATTCCCAAAAACATTCTAACTTCCCCCTGCGTCGAGGGAACTGGCATTCTCAGAATCGCATCAATGCGATCTGGAGACACCTTCCTTTTACCCTTCTCGATTCTGTGCCCCAAATACTGTACCTCAGGTAAACAGTATTGCAGCTTGTTTGGAGACACCTTGTGACCATTCTCTCCCAAGAAATTCAACAGCGCAATGGTATCAGCCCTGCAAGCGTCTTCTGTTTCTGACGCAACAAGCAGGTCGTCAATGTATTGCACCAAAACAGAGTTTCGCGGCAACACAAGACTTTCAAGATTCTTCTTTAGGAGCTGATTAAAAATCGATGGACTCTCCGTATACCCCTGTGGGATACGACACCACGTTAATACACGGTTTTCTAGTCTAAATGCAAAAAGAAATCTGCTCTCTTCATGTAGGGGAATCGAAAAAAATGCCTGACACAAGTCAATCACTGTGAACCATTCAGCTTCGCATGGGATCTGGAACAGTATCACAGATGGATTCGGTACCACTGGACAACATGGAACAACTATGTCGTTTATTTTCCGCAGGTCTTGCACTATCCTGAACTTCCCACTTGGTTTCTGCAGTCCCATAATGGGCGAATTACATGGACTACCCATGATCTCCACCAGTATTCCCTGCCTAATCATAGACTCGATCACAGGTTTAATCCCTGCAATCGTTTGAGGGGATAATTTATACTGAGGCGTTCTCGGGAATTCCGCGTTTGGCTTAACCTGTATCCTCACTGGTTCCACTCCCCTAACTAAGCCAATCTCCTCCCCACTTAGGTCCCACACGTCAGCCGATACTGACTCCCTCAAATCCTGTGGAAGCTCCTCCACTGTCAAAGCTGGGTACATTTCCACGCACACCCGCTGATTTGCAACCTTAAAGGTCGCATCATCATCCCTTGTCTGCACCTCTACTCCTTTCGGGGTACAGTAAATTGTGCAATTGAGCTTGCACAATAAGTCTCTTCCCAACAAACAAACAGGACTAGAATCACACACCACGAACTGATGTCGATCCCTAAAGTTTCCTATCCTGACTGGAATCGGTTCTGTCAAGGGGCTAACTAGCCTCTTGTTCGCCACTCCAACCACTTGTATGCTTTCTCCAGAAAGGGCTACCCCCGGAACTACCGCTGATCTTATAGTTGACCTGGTAGCCCCAGTATCAACCAAAAAGGTAGTAGGGTGTCCATCAAGTTCTGCTTCCCCAAAGGGTCCTCTCTGATCTACTTCTAAAATGGCCCTAAGTATGCAGTCATCATCTTGGCCTAAACTCAACCGAGCCAGTAAATCCATATCCTTCTCTTCGCTTACTTCAAACATGGGCATCTGCAAATAAGTTTGAGCTCCCTGCTGTATATTCTGTATCCTGGGTGGCTGGGGAATCTGCACTTGCGGGATGCCGGTCCCCCCTTGCATCATTCTCGGTACAGTCACCGTCTGTACCTGTTCCGCCCCAGGGACCTGACCCATTCCTCCCTCCATCTGTGGCTGATTATAGGGGTTCAAGGGACACTCGCGCCTCCAGTGTCCCACCTGATGACACTGGTGACAAGCTGTCGTCTTTTTCAGTATTGCTACGTCTATACCTGTCCTAGGGTCTACGGGCCTCGGCCTCCCTTGACCCTGCACGTTCTGATTCCCTGTCTGATAGTTTCCTTGTCTCCTCACCACTGGACCCCCATTCGGCGGTCCCTGAGCAGCTTGCATCTGAATGAGCAATAGGTTATCTTTCATCTTCTTGTGCTTCGACTCAATCTCATCCGCGCAGTACCTGGCGTACTGCAAGATTTCATCTACGGGCTTATTCTGCCAACAAATCAAATGCTGCTGTATCATAAGACTAACCTCGGGCTTCAAACCCAGCACGAACTTGGACACAAACTGTCCCATATCTTTTGTCTCTAACTCGTCTAGACCACTGTACTGCTTGAAAGCCTTCAAGAGTCTCTCATAAAATTCATGTACTGTCTCCTTTGGCTCCTGCACCGTCCTGTCTATTTTCACCCAATCAATGTCTTGGGGTGAAACCTTCGATTTCAACCAAGTAATTACTTTCTCATACAGCCTCATCACCGCTGGCGACGGACCATTTGTAATCATATTCCTCTCAGGCTCATAGTCCGGCCAATCAACAGCAACCTTACATGCGTTCCACAGATCTCCCGGAACCACAATATCGAATAAGGTATTTAGGTCTATCCACAATACCTTCGAAATCTTAACAAAACGCTCAACCTGCTTGTACCACTCTGCAGGCTTCTCCCTGAGCCTGGGAAAATCATTCGTAAATGATGCCAAATCCCCCCTGCTCCATGGTACATGCACATATCCTCCATTCGCCACTTCCCTCAGGGGAAAGGTCTTTGCTAGTAACAACCCCTCACCCGGAGTTCCTCCTTCCGCTCCCTTAGAGGTCTTTTTCTTTGACCATTTCTCCTCCCATTTTTCAAGCATCAGCCATGGCCGCATGGCTAGAACCAGTTCTCTGGCATGTGACCTCAATCCAACAACCCTCTTCTCCTCCAGCTCCCGCTCGGTATAGTGCATCCTATGACTTCCTTGCAACACCCTAGTCTTGGTTAAATCCACCTCATATTCCTTCGCCAATCCCCTCAATTTCTCGTGTGCCGTTCGTGCTTTCCGAGTCACATCTTTCGCTACAAAAAACAGTTCATCCGGACTGTAGGATACTATTCTCTCAAGAGGTAGACTTCCATATATAATTTCGTCTACCTCTGCCTTGAGCCTTACTATGTCTATCATGCCTGCCTTCAAGGCTCCTTTCAACACCTGACAACTTGCTCCACGTCTCTCGTCATATTCACATTCTGGTTCCTTCTCTCTCCTCTCTTCCGGTGTTTCTATAGGAGCAGAATAACTCCTAAAGTTATCCCGAGCTCTCTCCGATTGGACCACATTCGGGTTCAGATGCCTCTCTGACGGTACCCATGACCTTAAATCTGATCTCGACTCCATCAGATTCTTCGGCCTCACCGGTCTCGGTTCCTCTTCGCCCCTAGATGTATCTGATACCGCTACCAATGGTGTACTCCATTGTACAGGGCTTGGAGGTCGGGCCATTGCCCCTTCCAACCCACTTTCCTCGCTTTCTCTCCTCGTTCTTTCTGCCACTTGTGCAGACCTCTCTCTTTCCTCCGATTCCGGACTGTATATTGACACAATTGGTCCAATGGTGACCGGTACCCTCAATGCATCCGGTAACCTCATCTCTCTCTCAATCCTCCCACTAGCCTCAGACTGACTCCGTGGACTCTCTGTTTCAAACGAGACCAATCCTTCCACTCGAGTCTCGGGTTGCATTGTTACTCTTCTAGTTTCCCCTCTCTCACCCCACCTATCGTCTGCTTCATCTGGATTATAAGGAGGTGGTCTTTCGTCTAACAGTCTCTGCAATACTCTGTCATCGGAGTCACTCTCTTTATCCTGTGCTTTCACATGCCTTATCCCCGTCGAGTCTATCAATAAGGGATACAGTTTCTCTTCCTCAATTGTCTGCACTCTCCATCTTTTCTCCGCTGCGTCCCACTTGGCATCCTGAATTGCCCGGATCGACTTTCTCATCCTTTCCTGACTTCTTCCCTTTTCCTTATCATGCGCTGCTCTAATTCACGCATGTAATGCTTCGAACTGTGCCGGTCTCGGCAAGGGTCTTAAGGACCCCATCACCGACTTCAGCTGGTACAGCACCGCTAGTCTAAATGAGCCATACCTCGGGAAAGCTAGTTCCCCTTCGCCTTGTGTAATCTTGTGCCAATTCTCGATCCAAACTATAGTATGTAACCCCACATTCTTTGCCATGTAATGTGCTGGGGTGTCCTCGGGAGGGGCTTCTTCTCCCTCTCGAACAACCACATGCTTATCGCCTCTACACAATTCTCGCAAAACCCTAAGACACTTCATAACGAGCGAATTTGATCTCGCGCTCTGTTTACTTCTTGTTCCTAAATCCTACAATAACAGCGCGACTCACACCAACCGGCCTATCACAGCGCGACACTCTCTGACGTCACCTTCCTCCGTTCGCAGCAGTTCCCTTCTCCAAACACGTTTCACGCCCTTTCATACACTGAAATAACCGATTAAGTTACTTCTCTGGCTGTCCGTCCACAGCCTCTGACTGTTCGTCCACAGTCTCTTGACCTTGTTGACCTCGATTGGCGCCCGTCTGCCCCTGTCCGGCCAGACAGATCGCCACTGATAGGTTACTAACACTCCGATACACACACAACAACCCACGACCAGCGTTAAGTTGCCATACACACACACGTTCGCTCCCCCTATCTCGGTCCAGGTGATCGATGGTACCTCACGATCTCCTTTGGGTGGTCAACAAAATCTATCTCAGGTGTCTTCTACACCACAACTCCCGGGCTGCGCGCGCTCACAGCCTGATCTCACAATCACACGACATACACATCAACTCCGTAAGACATCACACAACAAATCAACACCGCAATCTACAACACCTCATTTTGTTCATACTCACTCCTGGAACTGCTGCTTCCTGCCGCACTGCTACTCGCCGTCGATGCTCATCTGCTGCCGTCTGCTACTCGCCATCTGATGATTCACCATCACTTATCGTCTTTTGGGCCTCAAGGATCACTTATCCCTATCTAATCTAATCGTTCCTCGCTATCGGAAGTAACCATCCGTCTCTGCTACCAACTGCTCAGGCCCATTTTAGTATCTCGTAATTATCTACTATTACCCACTCTGGTCGGATGGAACTTTTTACTTGCCCAATAGCGTGGAGGGAATAAACACAATTATCAAAAATGCTGTCCGCAATTTGTCATAATTAAGGACTCGAGACTTAATCTCTTGGCTCTCTGGCTTTTATTATCAGCATAAAGATTTGAAGATACAAAGTCCTCAATACGAGGCACAACAAGTACATAGGCACTAACACAAATGCTACTCTACGAAGAATCCGCATACGGCTAAAAATAACTAAAAGCACAATCTCTAAAAGCATGAGGTAGAAAACTACCAAGCCAATGTCGATATTAGGGACACTGGACCATACCATCTCTGTCCCTACTCTGTACTAGATGACATCCCTACTTAGCAATCCCTTGAGACCCTCAATCGAGTAAAAGGTGTCAGAGTGAAACTTCCTAAGAAGTCTTCTCTTAGAGAGCTTTGTCTAAGTTGCCCCCTCTAGCTCTTCGACTAGCCTTTCTCTGCTCTGGGCTGCTCTGATCTGCTGTCCACCCTCGGGGCGCTTTCCCTAATACAGAACCCCAAGTCTCAGTACACGCCCTTTGCACCTCCTCTTCTGCGGGGTCGGCTTTCAGTAATTTTCCACAGAGCGCTGTCCAGTTCCATCGTCCATCGCTTGGCCTTGAGTCCCAGACGCCATCCGCACTAGGAGTTACGATTGGCACATTGCAATGCACTCCCATGTCTGGCTTTTACTACATAAGTCAATTCATTAACAAAGAGCTTCTCTACTAACGAGCAACTGTCCTTGCACCTGGGGTGAGATCATGCAAGGCAGACATACTTCACATCTTTTAACTTGCAATTTACTACAGCCTAAAACCTCTACTGGAATAAATCCCTTTTGGCCTATTGCCCTTGGCTAACATAAGAAAATACCAGGCCTTTCGCCTCAACGATATATGCGAATTCTGGCCACTACTACGGTTACACAAGCATGTTTAAATCACGGTATTGACATTTACGTCTTTCTTTCATGTGTGGTCAAACTAAACAGTCTACAGACACGAATTCTAAACTACACATTTTTAGCATCACATTGTTCTAAATAACTAAACTCTATGCATTTCTTTAATACATTCACAATATGCTTGTACATAGCTAACACTTCTACTGAAATCAATATAGATTATACAATTCTTAATACATTTGCACACAAAATACCTGAGTACACATTTGATTATATGCGGGTGCCGACTAACAGTGAATATAACGCACCCCTACGATTTTCAACCTTTTAAGCGCTACATCACTCCCGAGGCCGGTAATTAATGACCACGGCATATGAGGGCAACCGGCAGCTGCCACGTACAGCCACAATCATAGCCGGTATCCGGTATCCACCCCCGCATCCTCCGCGGTCTCCCACGGTCCTTTCACATTCCTCACAGCCTGCCTGCCGCCAGCCTGCCTGGTGCTGCCAACATCGCCGCCGCTCCCCTGCTCCTCTTGAGCAGGAGCCTGTTCCGGTCCCAAGGTCCGTTGGTCCATTGGTCAGCTGGTGAGTCCGTTAGGGTACCGGTTGATGTCTGCTGCTGCTTGCCTCCCCCGCTCCCTGACCTCCGGCTAGGTGGGGCGAGGTGAAACGACCGAATCGACTGAGGTGGCTCGTGGGAGGCTTGTGCGAGGCTTGTGCAAGGCGGGCAAGTGAGCGGTAGCACCACAAGGTAAGGCAGCAAGTAGTAGAGTGGGAGCACCGAGCCGCCGCTGGAAAGCATTTAAGCGGATTAAGGGATGCTCGTGCAGAGGGAGCTGTTGCGTTACCATCAGGAGCCTCCCTGGCTTCTGGATTCTGGATTCAGTTCCCTGAACTCTGGACTCTGGATTTGGATTTGGATTCCAAAGTCCCTCGGAGTCTCTCATGACTGCATCCCTGTACCTGTGCCCAACCCTTGCCTGAGCCCGGACAAACATAGCGGCCCCTGCCTGACTGGCCGACTGTCAGCTGCCAGGGGGTGCTAGGTGGCTAGGATAGGCGAGGACAGGCAGCCACTGAGTTAGAGGTAATCAGGACTACCAACCTCTCGCAGCACCCACAGTTGTGGTGGTGGTGGTGGCTGCGCCTGTGGTGCTCGTCCTTGTGAATCTTGCCGCCGCCATCAACGCTGCGACTGGTTTTAGACCCTACGGAGAAAGTTGAGAGAGAATGGAAGCGGCAACAGTGACAGGAGCCGCATGAGCCTTCCCAGCGAGCAGCCTCAGGCGAGTATCCACAACTCTCCCTATAACAACAGGGCATCCTAGCCGCCGAAGCAAAGCCACAAAAGCAAGTAAAAAAAAAAAGGAAAAGGCAAGGGTAAAACACTAGCACAAGAACAAGCACTAGAACTTTTGCTCAGGATTTCTGGTCCTTATCTCATTGAGTTTCCTGCAAGAAGGGGGCTCCGGAAGCTCTCACTAAGAGAGAACTGTGCTCCGTAGGAGAGGGGGGGCACAGAAAAGAGTGAAGAAAAGTGGAGAAAAGTGGTGAAACCGGGGAAAAGTGGTGAAAGCGGGGAAAGGGGGCTGGTAAAGAAAAATGTAAAACAGCACAACCGCACTCGACCGCATTTAACCACAAACCAAAAAAAAAAAAAAAGAAATGAGATCAGGTAGAGTCAGGCAGACTCCAACCCAGAAGGTTAAGAGTGAAAAGCAAAGTAAACAAAAATACTCTCAAAACAAATAACCAAAACTGAAGGTTTGGATTTTAAGGAAAACAGCCCATTAATATCCTCAATAATAACAATGTTCAGAAATATAGAGGAAGACAATAAAAGGAAGTCAACTTTGAACGCAAGATTCTCACTCCTCAAAGATCCCAGATCAGTCATTTACTCAACATCAGCAGAGGTGGAAGGCCTTATAACACCATTAGCACCTCCAGAAAGCTACCTCAGTTTTAATTAAAAAAATATATATATACAAAACAAAGCCATACAAGATACAATTGAACCAATTAATCCATGGAGCACGCAAAAACAGAATGAGGACATGGACAAGTTAGGCACAAAAACAGTAGACCCAGAAGAGGTGTTTAAGGAAGTCAGCATAGATAAGAAAAATAAGGAGAAAACGCTCTTAAGCAAGGAACTGTTCTTGGGCAAAAGGATAAAAATTTCAGGTAACATAAGAGAGAACAAGGAAGGTAGAACGGATCACAAGAACAAATCACCAGGCCTACAACAGCATTGCCAAGAAGAGTTTGGATGTGGGGAAAAATCCGACTACCCCGCCGCAAACTTTATAATACCTCAAGATAACTTGATGTCCTCCACTTTTAAGTTTGAAAAAAACGAGATAACATCAAGGCTAAAAATAACAGCTAAATTCCATCAGGAGGACCAAGACGACCTCGAAGAGCAGACTGACCCATGTCAGAACGCTCCTAGGTCCGCATCAACCAAAGACTCTATACAAATGTCCATCATCGAATCAAGCGCCCCGATGGGGGAATGTTTAATGATAATGTACAAGACCATCCGGACTTACAAGTCCTAAAACCCACTCAAGTAAACAACAACAATAACTCCTTTAGGTTGACAAATTACATTGTTTATTCATATAATCAAGAACAAATGCTCAACCAAGAAACAAAATCAAAGATTCAACAAGGAGAGATATTGAGTGATCAAAGCAGCCTTTTAGAGCTTTTCAAATCATTATTACAAACCTTACAGACAACTACAAAGGCATTCAATATGCAAACAGATAAAATGGACATTCAAATAGACCTAATGAACATCATAGCACTACAAATTCCAGGAATAAACACAAAACTGGACAAAATGAATAACCTTATATGAAGAGTTCAATCCAAATACTCAGTCCAGTGTGCTTGCAGCCCAATTATTGATAAACTGAGTCTTTTACCAACACTACTAGAACAGATAATACTATTTAATAAATCAAATTTGGAAGCGAGAGACAATAAAGCAGAAGTTCAAAAAAATTATATAGTCAATACCTCGCAACTCTGCAAGCCGACACCAAAAGAGGAGCTCAAACAAACTAAAACTGACCTTAAGTCAGAAGATATACTAGATCAAACAAGTCAGGTTCAACAAAAATCAGAAATTCTAGACGAGTTACCAGAAAGCACTGAAGTAATTAACCTGGAAAAAAAGCAAACAGAGTACCAAAGCTATCATGGAAACAAAAAAAACGTGACAGAAAAGCAAGAAATAAAATGGCTTCATTAGCGAAACAGCAGACCACTAAGGTTTATCCAATTTTCTGTTCGGTCGGGACGAATAAGGCTGCAACAGGCCAGGTTAGTCTAACAACAAGTGCAGACGAAGACTCAATTAGCATTAAAAGATTCGAAAAGGCTGACAAGGACAAAACTGCAGAAGTCAACCAGTTACCAGGAAGAGGAACAGACATCAACCCGGTATCAAGTACCAACCTCGGGGGATCCCAGGAGACCATAAACAGAAAAGGAGATAAAACATATGGATCCGAGAAAAAACACATATCTACCAGGAATAAAACAGGAAATAAGCAACTGACTCAGACAAAGGAAATTAGCAGGGCACAGCCACAGAAAAAAAAAGCAGGCAAGGAATTGATCCCAACAATGAAGACCGGAAGATCTACAAATAGTCTAAAAAAACAGAGAGGAATCTACCGGATCATAATATCCTTGCTCAAAAAGTGCCAACAATAAGGCCGCAAATAGACAAAGAAGCCCGAAAAACGGACACGGACCAATAGAAAACTGTGAGGCTGGATGGCGAGAACCAAAAATGGAATACAAAAAAATAGAGAATTCAAACCCAGATGCTTTCAACTACAGAAATAGCATCTTGGCTGGAAAGAAAACAGAATATTCTGCGGCCCATGACCTCGATGATGGAGAAACTAGCCCAAATGAAAAAATACAATCAAAACCACAATTGGTTTATAGATGTGAGAACAACCAAGGAAACTCTGGGCAGGAATTACAATTAATCTTAACAAAGAGATCATTCAAGAAAACAAAGCACCATTAGAAATCCCAGCTCAAAACACCAGAATGGGAAACACGACCCAATGCGTAAACATAAGAGTCCATATAAAAGATGAAAAGAAACAAATTAAAGCCGTAAACGAGAATGAGGACCCAATGTTACAAATAGAGCAATGGCATCAATTCCCGAAACAGCAAATACTCTTGACACCGGAATATGACTCAAAAGGGCCACAAGACACGCTGAATAGGGGGAACATATTGAAACTAACAGCTAACATTCCAGCCTTAAAACACTTGAACTCGTCGAACTTATTGGCTGTAGAATTTATATTAAAAGGAAAACAAAAAAATATAGAGCAAACGCTAACTACATGACAGTCAGAAGAAGACGCTCAGCTCATCATGAATTCCAATTTACAATTTGAAGCTTGGGGAATTAAACTATCAAGGCCAACAACACCACATTATCCAGGCCCTTTGACCATAAACTCTAATTACAACAGAGTTATGGACAAAGTCAAAGAGAAAATAACGAGTACAAACATACAGTCCTTAAAGGAGCAAAAGGCAGCAACCTTCCAACTTTGCTGAGGAGAGAACAGCTGAATGATCAGATAACCGAAATTAACCCATGCCAGGAAAGATGGAGCTGGCTGCCAAGAGCGCTAAGTTCAGATAAAGAACATTGACCATTGGAAGAGACATCAGACAAGCAAGACTTAGGAAATATACAGCTGCTCTCATGGAACATTGCGGGGGCAAAAGAATGGCTAGAAAATGTCTGTCAACCTAATAACTGGGAAAAATTTGATATAATAGCACTGCAGGAAACATGGGCACTAGAATACTTCCCCCTGGCAAAATACATACACTACACAATAAAAACCAAAATGTATGGCCGACCCAAAGGGGGACTTGCAGTATATATATCCACAGCACTAAATATTGAATCAGAACAAATTGTCTCTTCAGGTTCAAACATTCAATTGATAAAACATACCTCAGGGACTATCAGCAGAACAAAAACCGTCCTGCTGATTAATACATAAGCACATCCACTAGCACGGAAGAAAACAGCCCACAATGCCCAGTTGATCACCACAATTACAAATATAAGGAGTACACATCCCACATGGGACATGATACTGACAGGGGATTTTAATTCTAACCTAATATACACCCCGGATGAAGATGAGATGTTAGCAGCCGACAATACATACTGGAATGTCCCACAGCAATATCAGCTACAGAGATCAACACCGGACCCTGAAAGTCGACGACTGGTAAATGCCCTAGAATTCCTTGGCCTGAGAGTGATAAATGGTAGATCAACAGATGATTTCCCTACAAAACACACATTTCACAGAGGAAAGACACGATCAAGACTGGATTATACAGTTATCTCAGTAGCATTGATGTCATTTCTCGCTCACTTTTCCATAGAGTACACAACTAGGAGTGATCATTCCTACCAGCACATACATTTCAGGTTAAAAATCGCCAAACATCAAGCGAACATGAAAATAGAAGGAAGTATCCATACAATTGACCTAAAACGCTTAAAATGGTCAAATGAAACGATAGATACACTTCAGAGCAATTTAAAGATGATGATAACGGCTAGCGAACTAGAGGTCTCGAACAAATTCCAAGCTTGGGTAAAATTCACCTTGGATCTCACAACATTAATGCCAAGCAGACAACAACAGACTAAAAATCAAAAACACAGAAATGAAATTAATCGAAAATCAACGATTGGGCTGGGAGACTTGAAAAGCGAACTCAAAAAAGCCATTAGGAGGCCAAAAACACCTTGTCATGACCAAGTAGCCTGGGACAAGGTACGTCAGCTGAGGAAAACTTATAAAAAACATCAATGGGAAGAAAAAAGAACACGCAATGATAAATTCTGGGCCGAACTGCTTTGTAGTGCTAATAAAACTAACTCAAACACATTTTGGCAAATCATAAATAAACTACATAGGCCGGTGAATGAGTTATCATCAAATATTCAAGAACATGAGTGGGCTAGATTTCTAACCACAAAGTTTATAGAAATAGCAACCCCTGACATGTTAGAGGCAAAGCCTAAGGAGCACCCAAAGGGAAAAAAATACATCTGAAAATATCATACAACGAGTTAGTGACACAAACAACTCAGGAGAGGACAGCAAACGTACATACGAGAAAAAAAGGCCCCAGGTCCTAAGCCAATGGAGACAAAAACCAAAACTCCGGGAAAAAATGGCACCAACTCCCCAAATGCAAAGACAAGCGAGTCCTCCATGTTAGCCGACGGAATTAAACACATAATTAAGAAAGGCAGAGGAGATGGCGCTCCAGGACCTAATGGAATCCCACAAGCCATTTTTAAAAATGATCCATCTTTTTGGAGCAAGCACTTATTCAAGCTATACAACGAAATAGAGCTCCTAAACTGTATTCCATCGAATTGGCAAGGCTCGATACTGACACCTATTTTTAAAGGTGGAAATAGAGTGAACCCATCGAACTACAGGCTAATCGCCCTCCTGGACGTCGAAGCCAAATATCACGCCGCACTCATTTTGGCCGACCTCAAGGAATGGACAGACAACCTCAATCTTATTCCAGTTAATCAGACAGGTTTTAGGCATGGTATAAGGACAATATCAAACATCTTAGCCCTATCCTTAATAGCAAACAAATTCAAACAGAGGAAACAACAACTTTAACTCTGTTTTATAGATTTAAAGGCAGCATTCAACAGTGTAGACCGTCACCTCCTTTGGAAAAAATTGCGAACCTGGAACATTCCCGAAAGGATATTACAGGGAATAATATTATTCTACTCGAATACATGGATAAGAATTAAGATAGGAGACGGCACCAGATTATCAAGAAAAGCTGATTACGATTAAAGGTCTCAAACAAGGTTGCGTATTGACGCCGCATCTCTTTAATGTGTTCTTGTCCGACCTTGCACAGAGGCTAGACTGCACTAATTCTCATCCGCCAAAACTTGGTAGGCTAGTACTCATGCACCTCTTGTTTGTCGACTATGTGGTGTTAATGAGTCTAACAAAGATCGGCCTTCAAAGCGTCTTAAATGAAATGTTAGCCTACATCTCAGAGAACAATCTAGAAATAAACATATTAAAAACCAAAACAATGGTGATTGGAAGTCACCGGAGATGCAAGCAGAACAGCTGGCTTAACGGCAATCAATTAGAGGAAGTAAAGAACTACAAATACTTGGGATTTTATGTAGACAACTTACAAAATCACATAGAGCAAAAACAGTATATGACTCAGAGAACTAGTGCACTTATATTCGCCTTCAGTCAACTGGCAAAAAAGTTGAAAGGCCCATCACACAAACCACTACTAGCAGCTGAAATTTATAAGATCCAAGCAAGGGGAGCCTCAATTTATGGAGCTGAACTTTGGGGACATTGTTCGTCTAACATTCTATCTGTAACAGAGAACACGTTCATCAGGCAGCTGTTGGGTCTTCCCAAAAGTACTCCCTTAACCCCACTAAGGATGGATCTGGGCATTGGTCCCATTACCAACTTAATTGCCTCCCGTCCACTCCTATTCTGGCGTCGCCTATGGAGCACGCCCGAGTTAGAAAGTATAGGGAGGAATTGAAGGATGTTATGTCCATACTTGGAGCTGGAACCTACCTTGGTTGTCTTATATTAGGAGTACATGCCACGCAATGGGGAGGGCAAACGTGTGGCCAACACCAGAAGAGACCTGCCCCTCCGTCCCAAAAAAATCCTTATCCCTTGCCTTTAAAGAATACAAATTTGCTCACCTGTCCCAGAGTATGAATTCTTGCTGCCTGACCTCTAGGTTCCAGGATACTAAACAGCAATGCAAGTTGGAGTTGGCCCTTGACAGTATCCAACCTTTTATGGCAAAGAAATTGTTTTTACAATTTAGAAAGGGGACACTCCCGCTCCGCGCATTCACAAACAAACGGAAGGGAGCCACCAAACTAGGTTGTCCTGGGTGCACTTTGACAGAAGAAACAGAACTCCATGTTATACTTTTCTGTCCTGCCTTCAGAAGGTCTTGGTTCAAGTGGGTCATCCAACTTTGTAGAAATCTGGGGCTTAGAAATTACATCGAGGTCTTTAGGCTACTGAAATATGAGACACATCCATTGTTTGTAGTCGCAATCTCGAAATTCTTATTCGCGATGTGGTGCATTATAAAGTAGAGGCATTATAAAGGGGAAAAAAGCTGGGTAATATTCAACAGTGCCTTCTTACTAACTGTCAGTGATTTGTATCTGCAAATATCTCCAACTAGGGAAATTGTTTTGATATTTTTCTACTCATTTTAATGTTTTATTTTTAAATTATCTTTTTAAAATATTTTTTTTTATATTTTACTGTCTCAAATGTCTTTTACCCCTGCTTACAAGATAACCTGGCTACAGCTGATGCTTAGGATGGTCAATCAAAGGGTGTGGAGTAGTAGTGGGGTTCGAAAATAAGTTATACAATTGTAGTATATCCACCATGGTTTTAATGGTCTTCAGTATCATCATTTTAATATTTAATTGTCAGGCACTATGAACTTTGTAAATCATGTACTGTTATAATTATGTGCTTTTATGGCTGTATAGCCGAAATAACGTTTTATGACTGACTGACTACTAGCAGTGATGATGGCAAAAATTCTCCCTACGATAACATATGCTAGTGCCGCTTTTCATGGCAAGGATGCAGAGTTTTTAAACCAACTATTAGTTTCTACGTAAAAAAAAGGTTTCCAGGTAGAACGGTCAGCCTGTCCAGGACAGGTTTGTCTTGAATTTGGCCTAACAAATGAAACTATAAGGCGAATGTATGCAACTGTAAAGCTTTGGTACCGGTTGAAACTGAATGCGGCGACATCACCGATCAATAAAGCCCTCTGGACCAAAGTAGACGATGACAGAAAATCACCCTATAATCAATATCTATACAAATCCTTGTCAATAACCTGTACCAACGACTTATGGAAAAAAACTGCCATACCAGTCCTTCAAACTAGCAATAAATAAAGTAGCAAAAATTAATTCACTGCTAATTGACAAAAACATCTTCAGGTCAAGGTCGCATTCTTAGATAGTGATTAACAATTACAAAACACTTGCACCAGCCCATTATTTGAACACGGCATTTTCTATTTATCTGAAAAAGCAATTAATGGCAATACGCTTCGGAAAATTACCATCAACAGCGGATCAGCCTACTTGGGTACACAAAGGGCCAAAATCATGTCGACTCTGTGGCTACCACAAAGAAGATTTCATCCATGTAATCTGTATATGTAACAAACTTTACAATGCTCGAGCTACCCTACTCAGACAAACTATTAAAGTAAGAGGCATCAGTCCTGCAGAGCCGCAATAATTGCATGTTTAAATCCATCGGACCCACAACTGAACTGTAAATTGATCAAATTCCTCAAAGTTTTTGCACAGGCTCATAAAACTGACCACAAAAAAAGCGACTTCAAAGGTGATAACGACTGAAGAATAAAAAAGGAAAAGTTCGTTAATAGGACTGAACTCAGAAAAGGGACAAAAAATAATTATTAAATAATGATATCCTACGAGTTTTTATAGATGTAAAGTGACTTACTATTTTTGATATGTGTTTACATTGTTAAGGTTTTAATTTACCAAACAATAAAAATTTACTTACTTACTTAAATTGAGTTTGGTAGTAAGTACAGGCAAGGTGAAGTTATTCAGTGTCTGTTTCTTTCTCTCATTTCCCAATCTCTATTCCCCAAGCTACTGTGGACCTGTATAGATAATCTTTGCATGGTCTTCAGTGGGGGTTCAGGCAACTGCGGATGCTAGCATTGCTCCTGTTGCATCTGTATTGCCAAGCTACTGCAACAGTAACATTAGACAAAATTAAAGTGATATATTGAATTATTATGCGTCATTGATAATTACTCTGACATTTAAATTACATAAAATGTGGTGAATAGAATGCTTAAACGATGCTCAGCAATTGTGATTACATTGTCATGCATTCCAAGGCCTATTGTTTTTTTAGCTTGTATGTGCTTTACAGATAGGGACCAGCCATATGCATATCACTGTAACTCCACCACATAAAAGATGGTCCACACTAAACCAGGTGCCTCAGAAACAAAACACAGGCAACTTCTGATAGGTTTTTGCCTTATTGAGCCTCATCTGGGTCATGCCGATCGATTCCAATGTCACAGCAAGTCTACAGCCTTAGGTACGCACTACCTCTTTAGGATGGAGTAGAACCTCCTCTCATTCAGAGTCGTCCAGCTGGCCCAGGTACTGCTCCCATTGGGATCTAATTTCATCTAGATGATCCAGAGAATTGTTCGTTATTATCCTACAAGTCATGGATACAGCACTCAAGGTGTGTGTCTTTTGCTTTCTCGCCCTAAGTGCGCCAGATATGCCCAGACGTGGGTCCTGGGCTCACTGTGCCACTGGAATCAAGCTATCCTGGCTGAAGAGGGTTGAAACCCCGAAACTAGTCCTAGGATGCTTGTTTCCGGTCTAGGGAGGACCTGGCTTGGCAGTTCGGGCTGGACTGTTCCCATGAGGCACAGGGTCAAGACTGAGTTGCATATGGCCAGGTCTAAACTGGGGTGGCATGGTGAGCAAAAGAATGATGGATTTAACCCAGATCTCTTGACTAGGGGTGAATGTTTTGATTTGTTCTGCATTCCGTCCATCAATTGTGTGTCTTTTGCTACTTTAAGTCAGGCATGTTGCTCAATTGTCACTGCAACTGCACTCTGCATAAAAAAACAGTGTGACCGATCTGTGCGCTACTAAGGTTGCAAGTCTACCATAAACCAGCAACATGCCCCATACTCTGCACTGCTGCTATCGCCATGCCGGAAGTGCAGAATGAAAATGAACAGAGCGCAGAAAGCATGCTGAGCTCGATCTTCAGATGCCCATTGCCGTTTTACCTGTCTGAATTGCAAACGAAGGGTGCTCGATGGGAGAAATGAAGTTGGCACTTGGAGCACTATCTGTGCTCCACCTGCAAGAACCACACGGATGATCAAGCCAGGGACCTGTTCCTACACCTTGTCGGCAATGATATGGAAGATCTGCTCATCATATTCCCGTCTGACTCAATCACAACATACAAGGGCCTAATAAAATGTTTTACCGACAGTTAGGACCCCCAGCGAAATGGGGCCCCTATTTTTTATATTGTGGTATTTAACCCCACGCTTGGGGTCCTCGTATAAATATCAATTGAGTAGTGCTCTACTCCAACCATCCAAATAGTCTGGAACTTACTTTGGCATCCAGAAGTGCAGGGTCTGACTGGCTTATAGGGCAATCTGGCAGTGCCCGAAGAGATGGTCGGAAAGGTCAGTTTGTGAGATGTTCTTACCCTGTTTTGAGTCTGTGTTATGGTTGAGTAGACTGGTTTTTACTGTTAATTTCCCTGGTATTACCAGAAACATTGCCTGTAGATAGCTCAAATCCATGCAGTCTTCCATACCTTGCAGAATACCTATAATGATCGTTGTTACAAGTTTAAATCTATCCTGTTTTGCAAATGTGGGCCACTTTCTTAGCGTTCTGATTCGCTAATGGAGGAGCCACCTTTAAGTCCCAGTCCAACCTTGCAGATGTCCCATGTCCTCCCATCTTTGGCCATCTCCTTGAAATAGGAAAAGGGTGTAGATGGGCCCTTCTGTACCCCTGCCTAGCATCAAATAGGCAAAGACAGGGTGGGGGGTCAAGGCCCAATTTAGAGCCACAAAGGGAATTCCTTGTTATAATAAATTCCTAAACATAGTAGTCTATTGATATGAGGATGGTGTCCCAATTACATGGTGCTCAAGGTACCAGGACACCAGGTACCAGAGGAGCTGTCTCACAACTTAGGTGGTCAACCAAGCATTAGAAAACCCACAATGCCCGTTTCAGTCAGTATCAGGCCAAGATGTATCTCCAGGTCATAATCAGCTCTGGTCAAGAATCTGCCTGGGAAATGCAAAAGCCTCAGTTGCAGGTGGGGACCTGCCTCTATCAGCATGTGACCAGGAGGAGGGGGGGACAGCTGGGAATACCAAGTCACCTTCTATCCCCAAAAGGCCCAAACAGAATGTCAAGCTAAACTCCCCAGATCCCACTTCACTTTATGGACACTTCTGTTCGGCTTTGGTTGTGGCATCTTCTGGCCTGTCTATGTGCCCCATCACATTTTGCCATAGTTTCATGGCAGAAGAACTCCAAGAGCTATATCAGTTCCTGACCGTTGCACTGCTCGGGTTGCTCTTGGTTTGTGTTTTTTACACCATTTCTGGAGGAATGCTCTCATAATGGTCATCAAGTTGCAGTGAGAGGTGTGATTTAGGGTGAGAAGTAGAAGCAGAGGCAGAATGTGCACAAGGGATATTGGGGCATATTTACAATAAAATTGATGGAGCACTTCATTAGCCTACGATTTCACTGTTTACTGAGATCATAGGACTCAGAGCATCCCATCCTAGCAGTGTATCAGTGCAATTTATAAATATTTGAATAAATAAATAGTACAAATATCCCCTTTGCTGCTAGCCCTTTCACCCCGTGCTTAGCCTTTTTTGGCTATTTGGCGTAGTTTGTGCTGAGGCCTCCATAACCTTTTGTCCACATAAGGTATCCATGCCAAATTTGAATCCTTTTTTGCCAACATCCTGGGGATTCTAAAGGTATCCAGGGTTTGTGGATTCCCTTCGAGAGGACTGAGAAATTAGTCAAAATATAGCTAAATTCTTTTTTTCTTTGAAAAATTGGAAAAAAGTGCTGCAGAAGAAAGCGTCTGTGTGTTTTTTCCTGAAAATGGCATCAACTAATCGATTGCGGTGATAAAATCACCATCTTCCCAGCTTTCAGGAATAGGCAGGCTTATATCGGAAAACCACATTTTTTAACAGAGTTTTGGCATTTTACTGGGAGATAGCCTGTTTTTCCTTCTGGTTGTGGGGATATATAGGGCTTGTACATTTTCTAAGAATCCGAGGTACCAGAGCCAACAACCAAGCTGCACCTTACAATGGTTTTTCATTGTGTACTGATTAGACAGCAGATCATATGGTAAATTATAAAGAATAGAAAAAGGGTATGAAAGGAAACACTGTATTTCTGAAATGTACACCAGATACTGAGTTTAGGCGCAGTGGTTGTTTGTGCATCTCTGAATTTATGGGTACCTTTAGAGGCATGTGTTTCAGAGAGCACTTTGTAAAAACACTTTGCTTACATTTGAAAGGGACAAATGTAGAGATATTCAATGGTAATAACAAAAGATCTACTATACTGTATTCCCACATATCTCCCATTAAAAATGGTACCCCATTTGTGTGGCTGGGCCTTCCACCTATGACACAAAACACCCCAAAAAGTGACATAGGAGACATCATATTTCACCCCATAGAATGCATGTTTTATTTCAAGATGACTACCTGTGGATTTTGGGCCTCTACCCGCCAGCACCGAGGGAAACCTACCAAACTAGCACATTTTTAAAAACTAGACACTCAAGGGAGTTCAGGGTGGGCTGACTTGTGTGGCTCTTACCAGGTTATTTTACCCAGAATCCCCTACAAACCTCAAACATTTCCTAAAAAACAAATTTTCCTTCCATTCCTGTGAGGAAAAGTCCAGGAATCTCTAGGCAGCCACAAATGTCCTACCACCCGGCATTCTCCCAAGTCTCCCAAGGAAAACAGTGCCTCACTTGTGTGGGTAGGCCAAGTGCCCGTGACATACAAGGGCGCCAAATGCAACATAGGCACATCGCATTTACCACCGAAAACAATGTTTTTTTTGCAATGTGGATAGCTGTGGGTTATGGACCCCAGCTGAGCCAGCACCTAGGGAAACCTACCAAACCAGTACATTTTTAAAACTACTCACCTGGGGGAGTCCAGGTTGGGGTGACTTGCATGGCGCTCACAAGGTTTTTTTTACCCAGAATCCCCTGAAAAACTCAAACTTTGCCTAAAAAACACATTTTCATTGCATTTATTTGAGGGAAAGTACTGGAATCTGCAGGAAACCACAAATTTCCTACCAGTCAACATTCCCACAGATGTCCCGATAAAGATGCTTTCTCACTTGTGTGGGTAGGCCAAGTGCCCGTGACAGGGAGGGGCCCAAAAATTATTGTGGAGACATAAAAAATATCTATCACAAGACGATCTGGTTCTGCAAGGGGGGAGGGGCACCTGGGATTTTGGTCCCAGGCTCGGCAGCCATCCTGGGAAACCTACCAACCACAAACCTTTCTGAAAACTAGTCATAAAGGGAAGTCCAGGCACATATGGCTTGTTTGGACCCCCCCCCCCCCCCCAATGGTTTCGTGCCCAGAATCAACTGCAAACCTCAAATTTAGCTAAAAAGTCACATTTTCCTCACATTTTCTATGTGGGAAAGTTGTGGGATCACCAGGCTAGCACACATTTTCTACTACCCAGCATTCCCCTAGATCTCCTGATAAAAATGCTACCTTACTTGTGTGTGTTGGCCAAGTGGCCATGACAGTGAAGGCCCCAAAACATATTCTGGAGATATCAATATTATATACCCTAATGACCTGGTTTTGCAAGGGGGCACCTGCATTTTTGGAGTAGGCTCAGCACCCATCTAAGGAAATCTAGCAAATCCAGACATTTCTGAAAACTAGACACCTGGGGGAGTGCAGGGAGGCATAGCTTACATGGATCCCCCAATGTTTTCTTACCCAGAAGCCCCTGCAAACCTCAAATTTAGCTAATAAGTCAAATTTTCCTCACATTTCTGTGTGGGAAGTTGTGGGATCACTAGGCTAGTACACATTTTCTACTACCCAGCATTTCCCTAAGTCTCTCGATAAAAATGATACCCACTTGTGTGGGTGCCCAAAGCAGAATAAGCCTAAAAACGTCTTAAATAAAAAACCGAGGAGGAACCAAAGTGGGTCCAAAAGAAAAATCACTACACATTTTGGACACTCCCCTGTCGCAGGCACTTGGCACACCCACGCAAGTGAGGTGGAATTTTTATCTGGAGACCTAATGGAATGCTGGTGGGTAGGAAATTTGTGCCGGCCCAGTGATCCCACAACTTTACCTCACAGAAATGTGATGAAAATGTGACTTTTTAGCTAAATTTGAGGTTTGCAGGGGATTCTGAGTAAGAAAACATTGGGGGATACACTCAAGCCACACCTCCCTGAACTCCCCCGGGTGTCTAATTTTTTTATATGTCCGGGTTTGACCAGAAATGCAGATGCCCTCTTGCAAAACCAGGTTGTTTTGTGAAAGATAAATTTGATGTCTCCACAATATTTTTTGGGCCCTCCATGTCGCGGGCACCCTTTCCACCCACATAAGTGAGGTTGATTTTCATCTGGAGACCTGGGAGAATGTTGGTTGGTAGGAAATTTGTGGTTTCCTATTGATTCTGGAAGAATATGCCACAAAATGCAAGGAAACTGTGATTTTAGCCACCTTTAACAGTTCACAGGGCATTGTGGGTAAGAAAATTTGAGGGTGTCCACAAGAGGCACACCACCTTGTACTCCACTGGGCATCTGGTTTACAAAAATATCTAAAGTTGGTAGATTTTCACCTGCAGACAATGTACATCTTGGCAGATAAACACAGAAAAGACAAAAATTTGTGCACAACCATCTATTCCTCAAGTACACACACATACTGGTTGGATTTGGCACGAGGGTGAGTGAAAGTTCAAAATGTAAAGTTTATTAACAAGAGATTTCACAGAAATTAAATGCACTGTTAATGTTAATAACTGAAAGTTAGGAAAACTGAAACAATGAATCACTGCTTGTGAGCTGTAAAGCCACAACTAGGCACCACAAAACCATTCACACCGCCAGTCACAGGCCCCAACACATTAAAACACTCCCAGCAACAGACAGTGCCATTCTGGGGCACATCACTTTCATATGTCCACATGACTGACACACCAATCACACCGGCTGGTGGCTGACGGAGTGTGTGGACTGGCGTTTGGTTGGTAATGTGTGTGTAGTGACCAGCATCAAGTCACCACACACACCACCAGCCAAATGCCAGCTCACACACACCACCAGACAAGCACCAGTCAGCGCACAGCTCCAGCCAAGCATCATCCACGCACAGCACCAGCCAAGTGTCAGTCTACGCACACTGCCAGCCAGGTACCAGTCCACACACACTGCCAACCAAGAGCCAGTTCTTACACCTCCAGCCAAGCACCAATCCACGGACACCGCCAGCCAAGCACCAATCGATGCACACTGCCAGCCAAGCTCCATCCACACACACCCCCAGCCAAACACCATCCACACACACTGTCAGCCAAGCACCAGTTCATGGACACCACTAGCCACGTGCCAGTCCACACACACCACCAGTCACGTGGCAGTCTACACACAGCACCAGCCAATCATCATCCACGCAAAGCACCAGCCAAGTGTCAGTCCACACACACTGCCAGCCAGGCAGCAGTCCACACACACTGCCTGCCAAGCTCCAGTCCACACACACTGCCAACCAAGAGCCAGTCCACACACCTCCAGCCAAGCACCAATCCACATACACCGCCAGCCAAGCACCAATGGATGCGCACTGCCAGCCAAGCTCCATCCACACACACCCCCAGCCAAGGACCATCCACGCACACTGTCAGCGAAGCACCAGTCCATGCACACCACCAGTCAAGTGCCAGTCCACGCACACTGCCAGCTAAATGGCAGTCCACACACACACTGCCTGTCAAGGACCAGTCCATACACACCGCCAGCCAGGCGCCAGTCCACACGCACCGCCAACACATTTTTTTAGAACATAAAACCACGAGCCACTATGAAGTAGATAAAAACCAGCTATGACCTCAAACACAACAGGTCTAACTAAAGACATCAAACTACTGCCAACCGTGAAACTGACAATAATTCAGTTGTGTGTGGTACAGTTTGAAACATGCAGGCACACATTGGCCAGGCTTAGAAGGACTATGGGGCAGTACACACGACTCTCCTTCCACATTCCTCTTTGGATACAGACTCTACATCTCCTACAGGGAAAGTGGTTTTGGGACATGGGAGGAATGTAATCAGGAAAGTGGCAATCTTTGAATCTAGCCACATCCTCCACCACTCCAACTCTTGGAACACATTCCTGCTCTACTATAACAAGGCTGCCTATCACAGCCTACTGAAACTGAACAAAAGTCATCTTTGAATCTGGAGAACAGTCCTTGAATACAACAAAACCTTTGAAGGTTGCCAAATGAAACAGATGGACAGCCAACTTCTTATACCAAATGTATTATTAACGAACAGCAGTGTAAGACTCCATTCTCTGATCTACTCTCTCTACACCACCCATGTGCCATTGTAGTCTAAAATGCACAAAGGTTTGTACACTTCAGCAACCTGACCCCAAACAGTCACAGGTGAAGTATTTCATTATGAATGGTAGTTAGCATGTAGACAGCTATCCTGTCTGAAAATTTCACAGCTAAAAGTTCATCATTACACAAGGCACTGCACTGTCCCCTCTGATGTTTTTTTAAAAGCAAGCTCTTGAGGGTAATCTTTATGGTTAGAGCGGATTGTGCCACATGCAACAGTGTTCACTTTGAACAATTGCACACCAGTGTAGAATTTATCTATGTATAAATGGTGCCCTTTGTTAAAAGGTCCTCTACGAAGTTCCCACACAATTTTCTCACTGACTCCAAAAGTGAACATACAACCAGGGGGGTCAATGGTGGAATCTCTACCAGTGTGCACCCTGAAATTATAGACATATCCAGTACTACTCTCAGACAGCATATAACACCTTAGTTCCATAACGTGCCCTCTTGCCAGGAATATACTGACTAAAAATAAAAAGACCCTTAAACAGAAACAAAGACTCATCCACAACTATTTATTTCCCTGGAACATAGATCTCTGAAAATTGATCTAGAAAATGATCAAGGACAGGCTGAATTTTGGAGAGATGGTCACAATCAGGGTGACCCCGTGGTAATGCTGAGGCATTAGCAACAAAATGCATCATCTGAAGAAGAAGCAACTACCGATCACGACTCATGGTTGCAGGAAATATAGCAGTTGTCATCAAGGGGCTAGTAGACCAATATGAAGCAAGCAACGTTTTCCTTGTCAATCCCATTAAAAAAGTTAAACCCCAGAACTTCTTCAGCTCAACCAGATTTGTGGGAGACCACCAGGTAGCTCTAGAGCGGGGCTTAAGTCTGTCACTGTTGTCCCTCAAATACTGTTCAGCATACAAATTAGTCTGTTCAAAAATCACATCCAAAGATACATTGTCCATAAACAACTGAAAGAAATGTATAGGCAAAAAGCTTTCAGTATTGACTCCAGACCCTGCGACATCACTAAAGGTGGTCAACACCGGCTGCCCATCTTTGGGGCAACCCAGAGTTCAGCACTTCCAATGGGATGCCTTTCAGCCCCAGGTTGCAACCCAGATGCCTCTTGCTGCACTATCAGCATATCAGTGTCCTCCTCTAAAAGAGGCACTTCCTCCGTACTGAAAGTGACTTCATCAAAAGATAATTCTACTCACACAGAAAATTCACAGCCAGAATCTAGGACTTCCTCCTCTGCCTCTGATACAGAGTCAGTCTCAGAACCATGGTCAGACATCATAATTAATATACACCATATATAAATTATCCAACCCGTAATTACGGGAGTGTACATTAGTAATACACAGGAGTCACGCAATCTTGATGAAAAAATCTTGATTTATTTCTATTCTTTTTGTAGATATGAATTCAGCACAGCCAACGCGTTTTGTCCTAAAAGGACTTCATCAGGGCTGAAAAGACGAAAACACTTAAACAAAGATTGAGATTAGATGTTTGCTTTAAAAATACATATTTTCAATATAAATCATTTTCAAACATTAATCAACAAATAATCAATACAAATAGACCGTGACTCCCCCATACCAATGGATCATATGTATAATCATTGTATTGATTATTTGTTGATTATATATTTGGTCTATTTTAATTATGATGTCTGGGCATCATCAATGATGGAAATGTGAAGTTTCTAAAAAAGATTAAGGATATTATCAATGATAACACATATGTAGATAATAGACACTCCTGTCCTGTATGTGCTAAGTAGTTTTGTGTAGTGATTTGTTGGCAGTAGAATCACAAACCGTTGAGTGTCTGGGTCTAACTAATAAACTAATACGGATAAATACTAGAGCGACTGTCCTATAGCCCTACTGCCTTTCTTTGTCTTATAACAAGAAATAAAACAGTTCACATTATTAAACACTATGAAGTGTGCCCATCACCACTCAAATGCCAGCCACAAACATTGACCGCCAGAAGTTAGTCAACACACACGGTCAGCCAGAAGCAAGTCGACCCACATTGCCTGCAAAATCTCCTGTTGAAACACACCATCAGCCAAATGCCAGGCCACACACACTGTGCCAGTCCACAAACATCCCCAGGCAAACGCCAGTCTACAGACACCGCCAGCCAAGTGCCAGTCTACACACACCGCCAGTCAAGTGCCAATTCACACACACCACCAGCCAAGTGCCAGTCTACACACACCGCCAGACGATCTCCAATTCTCACACATTGCCAGCCAAATGCCAGTACACACACAGCAAGTTAAATGCCAATACATTCAGACCATCAGCCGAACTCCAGTTCACACACTCACAGGAAGCTTCCTTGGTATCTAGTGGCTGTCTGTTCCCCTTGGAGGAAGATGGACCTAAAAATATTACTGATCTGCCCACAAGGGGGACAGAAACAGCCAAAATATATGTCCCAATAAAGGGGAGCGACCCTTGCACAGGGGACAGCTCCACCACATGCACATAAATTCATCCCTGGTGGCTAGTGGCTTTCTGCCCCATGGGCCTAAAAATGAGGCTGATCTGCCACCAAAGGGGATGGATACGGCCAAAATATATGCACTAATAAAGGGGAGAGACCCTTTCCCAAGGGGCCGCTCCACAACATGCACATAAACGTATCCCTGGTGTCTAGTGGCTTTATGCCCCCTTTGGGGGCACACTGGCCTAAAAATACAGCCAATCTGCCCCTAAGGAGGGCATAAATGGTCAAAATATATGCCCTAATAAAGGGTAGCAACCTTTGCCCAAGGGGCCACTCCCCAATATGCCAAACAACGTATCACCGGTGTCCAGTGGCTTTCTGCTCCCCTTGCGGCCACATTGGCCTAAAAATAGGGCTGATCTGCCACCACGGAGGGCAGAAACGGACAAAATATATGCTCAAGGGGCCGCTCCCCAAAACAAAATAAAATCCCTGGTGGCCTAGTGGGTGCATTCCTGCTGCGTGATCGCAGCCCCATTCACGATCACGCAGCAGGAATGCACTGCAAAGAGACACTGGGGAATAGGGAAAACTCTTACATTGTTTGCAGTGCCTCTCTTCCCTCCCCGAACCGTCCTCGAACTGAAACATACCTGTTTCTCCAAAGTGCTGGAAGTAAACATCTTCCAGAGCATCCCAGTGTCTTTTGATTACGTCAGTGTGCGCCGTGGGACAATTGCAGGACTTGCATGAGAGCTTACACTATACGCAGGTGATGAAAGATATGGTAGTTGAAAATTCTCACCAGTCACCCCAACCCACCCCAGGACAATATTAGAAATAAATATGCCAGTATTTTCTAAAGGGCAGTCGTCTCTAAATTCATATACCCTTGTCGTGACAACCGGCATGACTCTGTTGTTTAGCAGACTTTTGGTGCTCAGTGGCGTAACGTGAGTCCCTGCAGCCCCTGCAGTGTGGGGGACCCCCAAGCTCTAGGGGGCCCATCACCAAAAGTGCTTGGTGGTGGGTCAGGGAGGGGGGCCCTCTCTGTGTCCTTTGCTGGGGGGGCCCCCTCAGGTTTTGTTATGCCACCGTTAGTGCTATATTCTATCCTGTTGGCTATGTAACAATCATTAACATTATCCATGTAGACACAAGGGACTGTTTGGTGTTTGAAAGATGTTCCCAAAATCGCTTGTCAAGCAGCTTCTAGGCATCTCCTGTCTTTGGTAGGCTGCAAAACTGTGCATTCACATAGGAGAGGTGGCCTCACCTCTTATGGGGTGTCCACTGTGACAGCACGTAAGCAGGTTCTCAAAAATTTGCAGCACACACTAATGATATAGAACTGCGAGGTCTCTCTCTGGCCATCACTATTATCTCTTGAATAGTGTACCGTGATATTATTTTTAATTATTTGTCATGCACTGATTTGTTCCACTGCTACAATTACAGTTTCTAGTCCCTGGCTTCTACTTCCTACATTCTCCTGTTCTTATACTCTCCCATCCCCAGTACATCTGCTGCTCCCTTACTCATTAACGACCTGTCTTACAATGTCCTATGCTTTGTCCAATGTGGTAATAGACTTTTGTTGAAGGCCACTGCATAAACAAGTGTCCTTCTCAGTCTCTTCATTTTAAATCTACCTTTCATCACCCCGTCCTGCTCATTTCTATCTCTTTTTACCACCTCTCAGTATTTTGAGATGACGTTAGAGTTGTGCTGAGAATTAAAAGCAACATAATATAACTTAAGTTAAAACCAAGTGCTTCCCTGAATCAAGTAGATAAAAGGCCTTGTCGAGCGTTTGGCACGTAGCATACTCCGTCAAAAAATCATAGACATCCCATCTACCGAATTACAAATGGCATAGGCTATAATGCACATGTATTGTGGCAAGCGGGACAGCTGCCACTTTTGAAACAGAGGATTCTGTCCGCTAAACTCCAAATAAGGTCCACTTTTTTTTATTTCAGTGATGCCCTTTCTTTCTATGTCATGTGACTGAGATATGGCTGGGACATTCCTCATTGTAGCTTTATTTTGCTATAAATTATAATGAAAGATCAACAAAGAAGTGGTCACCAGTTTGCTTTCAAGGTCCATAGATTCACTGGATTGGTAGCGGTCATTATGTCAATGAAGACCTCAAAGTGTATAATGAGAAAAACAAGAAAGTGGAATATTCAGGTAATCAAATTTTCGTTTCTCTCTGTGTAATATCCTAGTGCTTTTTTTTAAAATCCAAAAACAGAGGGAGAAGGAGGATAGGGCTAGGTTCACCCTCCTGTGTGTTTTGAGTACAGCAAAAAAATCCATAAATAATGGATTATAAATACCTAGCCAGGGAGAAATTGTGGGTTCGCCAAATTTGGGTGAACCTTAACTATCAATAGAAAAGAGAAACTTTCTTTTATTGTGTACCCTCACTCACCCAGGGTTGCCCCTTGGTGATATTCTTCATCATTGGGGACATCCCAAGCATCTACTGCTTGGGGCGTGCTGCGACTTGCGAAGTTACGTAGAAGCACTTGTTATGTGAATATATGTGTAGTGCAGTGTAGGGGGAGAGGTATTTGTGCAAGTTAAAAATACCTAACTAGTGAGCTGATTCTTTTATTCCTGCTCCTAGCTGGTAAGGATAAAAAGGGGTTAATGAAAGGAAAAATAACAGTTATGTGGTTATAATCCCTAGTATTTTGTCGACATGTTTTGAGGTGTCCCCTAACCTCGCCTTCAGGACAGCATGGGGGCCAGCCCCATGTGTACCACTCCCTGTAGAACCTAAATTAGTGTGAAATAACAAAATATTAAATGCACACCTATTGTGTGCGCACTGTTGTCATACATACGGTTGACGCTGAACACGTAGTATCTGTTTTAAGGAAGAAAAATAGATTGCAAATTAGTACATACTGCCTGCCCCGGTGGGCAGGTATGGTCTTACACAGCGCCTAATCAATGCTGTTGGTGCCTCTAAAAATAGACAATAAATAGTGCTCAGGTGCCTCTAAAATTAAACAATAGTTAGTGCTCTGATTTTATGTGGGAATCAATCAACCGCACTCATTGGCTCTATTTAGAAAGAGCAGAAGATTTTTTTTAAAAAGACATTGTTAGCACACTCATGTTTCTGGACATACACTTTGACAAACACAACATATAACATTACACCAACCGTGAAAAAACATACTTATGTAGTAGGAATAATTTCCTAGTGCAACAGATATGACCAATCTTGGGTTACATGGTTCACTGTGTCACAGGATTCAAACCGCACCTCATGTTTGACATGGTCTCCCACTCCATTCTCACCCTACACCAACACATCATCTCAATCCAAGAACATGCACTCTGATGACTCTGCAGTTTCATGACTGGAAGGATCCAGTCAGCCTGGCACCATACACCTCGGATACCCGCATCCTTATCCGTGGAGTTCTGATACGATCCTCCCTGAGCCCTACCCACTTCAACAGGTGCATGATCCGTCTAGCCAGCATAACCCACTCTCACAAAATCAACGTCATTTGCTATGCCGGAGATATGCAACTTATTCTCTCTCATGGGCAAGACATGGTAAAGCTCAATGCCTGCATGACTGACATCGCTCACTTGAGGAAGACCAACTGCCTGAAGCTGACCACTGAAAAGACTGAAATCGGGATTTTTCGATAGAGCACTTCAACATGGGACTCCACATGGTTCACAACAGATATAGAACTGACACCTGCCACCCAAGTCAAGAACCTCAGGATCGGCATCAACAACATAGTGGACATGACTGACCAAGTCAATACCATCAACGTCTTATGCTTCCATACCCTGAAGATGCTGAGGAAGATTTCCAAATGGCTCCCAATTAACAATCTGAAAATTGTCACTCATGCCCTTGTCACAAGCAAGTTTGACTAGGGAGCACCCTCTATGCCAGGATTTTAAAAACTCACGAGAAGGCTGCAGACCATTCAGAACTCAGCAGCCAGAATCACTCTCAACATCTCATGTCACACTCTCATCACATGAAAGAGCTTCACTGGCACCCCACGCACAAACTAACAAATTTAAAACTCCTCATCCACGCTTTTAAGCACTACATTTCAATGGCCCAGCATTCTTCATCAATCTCATCTGCTTTCACAAACCTTCCATACACCTCTGCTCGTCTGGACTCTTACTTTCACATATCCCACGCATAAGGAAAACATCTCCTTCTCCTACGTCGCTTCTAAAGCATCGGACGAACTCCTGCTTCACACAACAGCCTCCTCCTTACTTTGCAATCTCCAAAAGAAGCTGGAGACCTGACTCTTGAAGTAGACCCGCTATGCCCTAGGTTTGGCTTTAGTCTCACACCTGCTCAGATCTATGATACCCTCCCAGGCGACAGTGCGCTCTGCAAATATGCATAACTAATGAAGCCTAAGAATACTGAAACCAATCAGGTGTTCCTGTTCAATGGAAACATGGCCTGAGACATTGGGCTGGATTATTCCTTTTTATCAGGACCAAGGCTTGCATCTCGGAGCTCCCAGCATGGAGTGGCACAAAGAGCAAAAAACTGATGGACTGGAATAGTTCAGGAGTAATTACTAGTTGCTGTGTTTAATCGCTGCAGTTTACCAATCCGTTTCTTATTTCCTTCACTTTGATACACTAGTTGTGATGGGTATGCCCATGAGCCACGGAGTAACAAAGGCCCCCGCAGCCCCTGCAGTGCGGGGGGCCCGAGCTCCAGGGGGCCCCCTCAGCACAGTACCCTGGAGTGAGAGCTCCTAAGTGAGTCCGGAGGGGGGATCCTCCATGTACTTTACAAGGGGGGGGCCTCAAGTTTGGTTATGCCACTGCCCATGAGTTGACCTCAATGCTCACTGGGCCCTAGGATTCCACCTGCACTTCACTGATAAAGCCTCACCGGCTAAAAGCAGTCTCGGGTTGCTTGTATTCTAATTCAGAGGTGGCATGTTGTGGCCTGGTTGTTATACTGTAACTAGACTGTCACTATTGAGGCTTGGCCAACGCTGATTTGCATTTAGTTGCTTTCTGTCTGGCACGTCACAATGAACCAGTAAACAATGGTCTGGTGTGTGGTCCAGGGTAATTACCACTGACTCAGATTAATTCAAACATCCCACCCATCACGTTTTTGTTTCTTTTAAGACCGATAGCGTCACTAGATGACAAATGCGAGAGAAACGTGACGTGTTGATAAATGCTGAGGAAATTCGCGCGAGCTTTCGCTCGCTGCGCTTTCCTTCTGTTTAGACATGAGCAGCCTTTGCATGCACGTGCTTCACCCCTTCGCTGAAAACGGTCCATTCAGAGCTCAGGAATGGGTGAGCAAGGCATTAACCGCCGCTTTTGTGTGCATTTGTCGTAATTGGCAACAGAGAAACTGTTAGAACAAAGCTGGGGTTTGGAAGAACAGAAAGGCATTGCTTTGCAGCATTACTCAGCAACAAATGACAGGCGGTGGCCCCCGGCTTGGGAGAGTCGAACGGGTGCGGTAACAGTGCACCACAGAGCCAGCTGGGTGACCTGAGCCACCAGCAGCAACAGCAGAGGGCCAGGGACTGGCGCCCGGAGGGCAGGCGGTGGCCCCCGGCTTGGGAGAGTCGAACTGGTGCAGTAACAGTGCACCCCAGAGCCAGCTGGGTGACCTGAGCCACCAGCAGCAACAGCAGAGGGCCAGGGACTGGCGCCCGGAGGGCAGGCGGTGTTGACCTGACAGGGGATGTTTTGTGTATGGCTTCCTGGCAGGAGAGAGGAAATTGGAGAGTGACTGAAAAACGAGCTGGGAATGGGAGTAGAGAGAGAGACAGGTGTCTATGCTACAAGGCCCCATTCATTTAGGATTTTTAACATGGGAGCACATTGTAGAAAACCATGCCAGTTTTGCACACTATGAAAGAGCAGACAATTAGGATTGGTAGGTATGTTTTTAACAGTTGTTTTTTTGTAGGAGGGACTTTGTGAAATAAGAGAGGACCTGTAAAGGTCTTTTCTGGCAGAACAGAACTTGTGTTGAATAGACAGACTCTGACCAATGTTTGTGAGGTAATCCTTCTTAGAAACTGTACAGACCAAAAAACATTGCAGAAACCTAATCCTACCGTTCTTGAATTTATTTTCCTATGAAGCTAAATGAATGGAGAGTTTTTGATGCGTCTTCTGTGATACAGCGATTTCTGGGCCCACTTGCTTACCATTGGTCCTCCGATGGATTTTTTAGATTCGTCTGAGAGGTGATGGGAGTTAGCAATTTCGTTCAATCAAACTTTCAATTAACAGCACACCCCATTTGGCTACACAACGAGGGCCCTGAATTGGTAGCGAATTTCATACGTTTTATCACAAATTGATAATCAAGTTCAAATAAATAACTCATAAAACCATGCTGTAAAGCTACAGAATAATGATTGGGATCCGCAGGCGCCTGAAGAAATTGAGACAAACCAGTATTAAACAAACAAGCAATTCGGTGATGGCAATACAGAAAAATAGCATCAGAATCTGGTGTGCAGACGATAATCTAAGACTCTCTCACTTTACATTAGTAATCTAGAATTCTTAAGTCCAGAGGATGGTTAGGGAACAAAAGATTCACTGTTAGGGAATTTCCATGAAGGAAGTCAGGACAAGACAAAACTAAATCAAGTATAGGAGCGTCAGCATCACAGAAGCTCGGTCAAGAGTCTTCTATGGGTCAGAAATAAGGGTTTGCCTAAGCCACACTTAAGCAAGAATCAAAAAGAAGTCTAAACCTCTGAAAGTCCATTTAGGTAATAAGGAATCAGGGAAGGTGACTGCAAGGAATCCACACAACCCCTCAACATTTGAGACCGCTGGATCCTTTGGTCCTGAAGAAAGCCAACCAACCCTTTTAGACGACACAGGCTGGAACATGTCGACCAACCACTTACCAGGTGTTTTGGACCTATAATTATCCAATAAAGCATCACCCGCTTTTTTAACCTTATCCATCCCACATGAAAATAAAAACAAAGTACACAGGAAAGAAGATATTTTAAATATTTTTTTATCATTTCAACACTCTTCCCACTCACGACTGTCACACAACAGACAGTCTTCCTCCTGGTGAAGGATGATGAACACCTGGAGAATGGGACACTCAGGTGCCAAGAACCTGTGATGATTTATCCCACTTAATCAAAGCGGAGAACCAAGATATACCACTGCCATGACTGTGTGGCTGATGGTTCTCATCAGAAAATTTCCAAGAGACTCTGGAAAATGACCTAAGTGATTCATTCTTTTTGATTATTTAAGTACTGGATCGGGAAACTGAATTATTCTCTGCTTCTTTCTCCCTTTTCCTGTTTTTTGGTATTGCAGGCCTAAACAGTTGAGTGAAGTTAAATGCTAAATCAAAGGTGCACATTTAATATTCATGGGTACATTTAAACATAAATGAATATAGATTCCAATGTATTGCATTAAGGTAATACTACCTGCAGCATACAGTAAATCTTTAGGTGTAAACATGACTGAGAACTAAATATATGTGTAACATTGTTGCACACACCACATTTTGTGTCAGGTAAGACCACATTCCACATATATGAGGATAGTTTTTATCACAGCTACACGTCATAAAGTTATTTATATGTTATAACACACGTTTAGAAAAGTCGAGTTACCTTTTCATAATAAGTACATTATTTATTAAAAGAGGATGGTTTCATTATTCATCAAACTCCATTAAAACATCTAAATTCGCATGGTTAAACACACACTTGTGAGTAGATTCTCTAATTCTACAGTGAAAGCAGTCTTTAATAGTATGGTCAAGGGAAACATTCTAATTAATCATTGAATTTAGTAAGAAACGTGCTAAGTGCGCATAAATGTCATGTATCTGTTAACATTTTTTGTCATAATTTGTGACATGTAAAGAGTGGGCAATTTTGCGCTGTACTATCTGTAAAGTTCTTCTTAAACAAAAAGAAAAGATTCTCTCGCCAAAAGTGAACACATCTAAAACACTGATTCAAGGGTCTGAACGCTAAAACCTCTCTTTCTCCAGAGGTCTGACCAGCCCCCAGCAAAATCTTGTTTAAAGAAAACATTATGGATCTCTAGTGACGTCAAACTTCAATACAATATTAAATGTGCTTCTTGCAGTCAAATTCTTTATATGCTCCACATTTTTCGTCTGTTTTTGCTTGTAAGCCACCCAGCTGTCTTTGAGTGATGTGTATGCTGCAAATACCTCAAACAAAGGAAAACACATCCCGAGGGGTCTCTCAGTGCTTAATTTGTAAACGAATATGGGCCGGGCCAAAGCACTGGTCAGAAGCCCACAACTGGTGCTTTAAAATGGCTGTGTGCCGATTACCAAGGCTGTGCAGTCTTGAATTCACCCCAGACACTCCTCACCCCTTTATCGCACTCAAGCAAGTTCATGCTTTCTTCTTTTGAGAAGTTGTTTTTCTGTCTTTCTCTTCCTCCTTCTTTTAGCTTTGTGTGGGTTTCCCTCTTGCTCTTGGGAAATGTCTGATGCAGAAAAATATGGCCAATACCCACAAATGAGTGCCAGGCCCCCCCTCCCCCGCTAAAATTAAAAACGAAGGGCTATGTGTAAGAAAGTTAGGAATAGCAATTTCCTATATGCAATTTCCTGCGAATTGTAATTAAGAAATCGCGATTCCTAATGTTTGCAACTCTTTTGAGTTTCATTTAGCGATTTGTAGTGGGTCACAATTAGACCTATCTTATGAATATTAAGGTAGTAGGTCGCAATCTCCGACCCATTAGGAATCAAAGCCATCACGGGAGGGTGGCCTGCTGAGGTCAACTGACCACCATGTCTGTGATTGCTTTTAAATAAAGCATTTCTTTTAAAAAACGTAGCTGTTTTACTTAAAGGAAAACAGGAAGTGTTTAAAAAGAAATAATTTAAACTTGGAAGTTTCATTTTTTAAGAGCAGGCAGTGGCCAAGGGACCACTGCCTGCTCTCAAAAATATTATTTTGCTCATTCTCAAAGGGGTAGTAATCCCTTACGGACTCCTTCCCCTTCGCAAACGGGGAACCACCAACTTCCTATTAGCGGTAAATTGCAAATGTTTTGTGACCGTATTTTAGTCACAAAACATTTGTACATACCATTCTAATTCGGTACTAGGAAGGGATGCTCTCAACACACCTCTTCCTAATACTGAATCGCAAAACCCAAATTGCGATTTGGTAACAAGTCACCGACTTGCAATTTGGACTTTGTACATCGCTAAAAGCATTTTTGGGGATTGGGCCATTTGCGACATCAAAAATGCTTTGTTCACATAGCCCTGGGTCTCATTTATATTATACCTTGTGTAGCAAGGAATATAGCCCAGTGTTACTATATCCCCTCATCCATACTTGGTGATGTTCACAAAAAAGCATATTTTGTGATTTATGCATCGGCATAAAAAATAAGCAGTTAAACAAGTGGCAAATCAGATATAAATACCACCTCCTTTGCCAATTGGTTTAAAGCATATTTAATCACTCCTGATGCACAATTATTACTTTGGCAGGGCAACATGTCAATTATAGCAGTCCCAAGGAGTAACCTGCACTCTGCAACACAATGCCAAATGGTTCACATTGGCATGCCATACACCAGTTCTGTCCAATGACTGTTTATATTCAGTGCTATTTAGCAAAAATCTTGACGAGCACCAGCAGTATTGATTTTACTGTTACCAGATTGTGATTTTGGTCCCTACGTTTAGTATTCCTGAGACTTGCAAGTGTTTGACTCCTGCTTTGGCGGGGCTGGCGTTTTTGTGAGCCATTTTTGTTGTTTTGTTTTTGGCTAACTTTTAAACTACAATATTTAATGCATGTGGTATTACCACACAGAAAGCATTTTCACGAAGGGAGTTTTAACATAGTTGGGTTAGAAGACCAAAACTAATCACATACAGCACCAGTTGTCTTCATAATTTCTGTTTTTAACATGAAGAGGAGTTCGATTTGGGCCCCTATCTTTGTTATTTTTAAGTACTCCTAGAGTTTACCGCCTTCAATTAATTATAACATATTCCTAGGGTATTTTGAGCTATTTCATGTTGTTGTGTGACTTTAAATATGTGGGATTAAGCGCATGAATATTATTCCAGTATTTAGCGTGTAACCACATAAGGGGTATTATTGGTTTAAGGATAATATAGCAAAATGTATGGTACTTACATCCTAAAATGTCCTGTGGCAACGAGTAAGACATTTGAAAATGGCTGAAATCCTGGTGGTTGAGTTAGACCACAGTGGTACATTTTGTAACATCAGAACTCTGATGCATCAATGATAGAGAGTAGGGAGTCTGAGAAAGAGACCATCTGAATTTCAGAGAGAAGGTTCGGTCATGATGGGTTCAGCAGTGCCCCCTAGGTCTTTGGGAACATAACAGTCAGATAAATGTCCTTCCCAGATGTTTTAACTGAGCAAACAAAAGGGTCCAAAGTGATCCCAAGCAGTCGGTCAGGGACTGAGACTCAAATGTTGTGAGAAGGATCAGACTGAGGGTGGTGTAGTCATCCGCAACTTTAGACTGCAAGTAAGGAACCAACAGTTATGACACCTTGGGCAAGGTAAAGCGTGGCACTGCCTTATGTTTTGAAGTAGACAATAGACAGATATTGGCATACCAGTAATCCTGATGGTGTCAATTAGCCCATGTCGTGATGCCTGCTGACCTACCAGATCAGCGAGACTGTGGCTTTTGCTCTCCTGACCTTCAACTACCTGCCAAATTTTGAGATTCCTGCCAGACAGACATTCTGCCTGTCTGTACAGTGCTCACTGTTTTATTGTACTCAAGCTGCACTTTACTAAAGAGGACCAAAAGGACGAAAGCAGTATGGGATTGCTTGTGTTCACTTCTGGAGGGGAACTGGTCTGGCATTTCAGTCTGGACTGTTTCTCTTGGAGCAGGAACAAGACTGATTTCCACTGGACTGATCTCTATCTAGAGAGTTGTAGTGGAAAAAACAAACACAGACTGGAATTCTGCCATGAGTAATTACCAGGGGACCGGCTGAGATTAATCCAAGAATTCCAACCATGACTTTTTGTTCTTTGAAGTGGGATGTCCTAATGACAATAGGTATGCCCAGACCTTTGTCCTGTGCTCACCATCCACTTGAAGTCAAAATGCACCTCACTGATGAGGCTCAAGAGACCAAAACCACACAGTCTTGTGTTACTTGTTTTCCCACATTGAAGGGACGTGTTCTTGCAGTTCAGGATGGACTATTCAAATTGAAGCAATGCCAAGACTGATTTGCTTCTTGTTGGTCTCTGTCTACAACTGCATAATGTGCAAAAAAAATGGACTGAAATAATGCCCTGAATAACTAGGAGTGGCCAAAATTAATTGCAATATACCACACATCACATCACTTTTTAGGTTGAGTCTACCAAACAGTGCAGCTGCAGGGATGCAGAAGACATACTCTGAGCTTACCAGGAAGATACATGGGCTTAGAGCCCATCCATTGCATACAATTTGTTGACTTTCCTGTCATTCTCATTTGCCTACTTCTTATTTGAGTCCCAGCTTAACAATCTTGCGTTTGTCCCTGCTATGGAGCATAGCCTCCTTACCACCTCTTTTGATTGTCTGGCTTCTATGCTTCCACTGTTTACTTTCGAAGCACTACTTTTTTCTTTTGGATTAAACACTCCATGACATTGTAAATGTTTCCTAGTTGTCTTACTCGTGTACATCTCTCCCTCTGCACTCTGTGTTACTCTGTGTTGCCCATGTGCTTCTCCCCCTCGCACTCCACATTGCAGTTTGCCACTTGCACCCACTGTGTTGCATCCGCTCACCCACATGCAGGTGCGGCTGTTACAGGTGAGAGAGTTGGGCTGGGGCAGGGGGAAGTGACATACGACGGGATAGGGAAAATAAAATAAATAAATCAGACCACTTACCTTGCGCTCACTGCATCGCCAAGTCGGTGATGCCACCAGCACAGGGTAAGTGGTTTTATATTTTTTAAATTTTATTTTCCCTGTCCCGTCATATGTCAACTTGCGCGGCTCCACCGCTCTTCCCTGTACTGGCCTCGCCTGCCGACATGATCCTTCTCTCTTGCCCATTGATTCTCCTACCCACTCTGGCCTCTGTTTTTCTCCTGTCCCCTAGAGTTGCTTCCACCCACCCACGCACTCTGTGTTGCTACCCCCTTTGGCCCTCCATGGAGCTCCTCCCCCAAAACGCCTTTTGTGGTGTCCTTCACCTGCACTTTAAAAAGAAAACCTTTTGAACTACTTTGTTTTCTTTTTTTATTTACCATTCCAACTTGGTAAATTAAATAAACGCATCTGTCATTTTGTAGGCGCAAACTAGTCATTCATAAAAAATTGAAACCTAAACAACATTTAAATAATGCATAGCATATTAAAAAAAAGCATTTTTGCCTGACATAAATAATATCTTTTCAAAACTTGAAATTGTCCAAACACAGTGTAAAACACAAAAACCTCCCATACAGTACATATCTTGACAATTTAGGAACTTGCATGGAAAATGTCTTTCTAATTCATTTTAGTAAATTCAAATCAGCAACACATAGTGGAGGGGATTTGTAAGTGCACTTTACAACCACACATTATTAACACAAGATAACCAAGTAATATGATTTGTTTGTTCCTCGGGAAAAGACCCAAGAGCATTCTTAACAGTAATCTCCAAGCCTCAGCAACTTGCAACAGAGTCAAATATCCATTGTGGTCTTGCAGATCAGAGTTGTAGCATGCAGAACGTACAAAACATTTCCTCTCCACATGTAACCAGTCACCATGGCTGGAGAGCAATCTTGGCAGTATTTTTTATTTATTTTCCTAGCATATTGGCTTCATTCATCCTCGGTGACCTGGAGGTTCACAATTCAACATCCATGCCAAAAGTCTCAAAGGTTTATCTAGGACCTTCTTGGTTCGAGAAACCAAAGGTACTTTGCAATATTTGAGTTGTGTAAACCACTACCCGCTCCTGTTGCCTCATTCTCTGATAGGGTACATAAAACCTTAAATCCAAAGAATCGAATGTTTGTTTCACAGATATCAGCCAGAGTTATAGTTTCATCCAGCACTTTCCCTTCCCGCAGATAAGGATTTATCTTGAAACTCAACATCACAATGAAGTAGCCATAGAGAAACTGGGTACAGTTTTACTTTTCTGCCTTAACAGGGGCTCAACCAAGAGACCCTCATAGGTGGTTGAGAGACAGTAACCAAGCTATGGTGATCAATTTACTACCCGGTACAGGTTGTTGAATATAATCAATCTCAGGGACCAGTGTCTGGGTATGCCTGGAGACAGTCATTTCCCAACCTCCCCTTCAATGTGATGCTTTAATTCAGTCACTACCATCTTAGTCATCGCTACGTTTACCTTCAACATATAAAAATGCAGCAACACTATGCGGAGGTGCCTGGTTGACATTAGAGGCCTACTGTAGTCCTATCCAACATCACAGATCGTCGAAATAGAGGAGGACATTGATATGAAAAGCAAGAGCGTTCGGAGAACACTTCTAGTAATTGATAACAATTTTGTAAGATTGTCTGAGAATGAGTTAAAAAGGACAGGTTCCAGCACACAGCTCTGTTTCTGGTCATTACAAGTGCAGCTCTGCTCACTCAAACATCTGTCACAGTCAAGCAAGATCCTAGTCCAGGTGTACTTGTCAAGTTTGTTTGGAGCATATATAATAGCCTTGAAGGAATACATGTTGCTAAAAAAAGGCTTTATCAATATGAATAAGGAAATGCTACCACATAAATTATGAAGTAACAGTCACAGTAACCAGAGCCCTCTACCACTGAGGAACTAAAATCAGCAGTGTGTCCCCCCAACTCAGAATGCATTATTACTGAAACATGAACTTTAAATAGAATATGGAAATGCAATTATTTTGACCCCAAACATCAGCCTCACATTTCCTCTAAAAAACACACACTTTACTACAGAATGTCAACTTTTCTATTTTAAGTAAATAATCTCACTCTTCAAAACTAAGACGTGTACATTTTTTAAATAAGTTTTGGTCACCAAAATATCAGCCTTTTATTTTCAATGAATGTACGAATTTGGTCCACAAATGCCAGGAATTGACTTACATCAAGTGCTCACATGTGCCACTGTCCTACATGGATAGAATACACCCATGTGTCACAGAAAATACTAGGGATAGGCACCATTTGTGCCTATATGACCTACATAATGACGAGGATGATGAAAATATGCCTAAAATGGGTGTTTTATCCTAGGGTCACCATTCTACTTATTTTTTTTTATCTACAATGACCACCATTTTGCCCATGATGCCCACTAGTGTGCAGATGATGGCCATCTTCAGCTAAGGCCTTCATATTGCCTACCCATCAATATGCCTAGGAGGATGACATTATGTCATGACCCCCATATTCCTCAGAATTTCACCAGTATACCAGGGAGGATCATCAAAATGCATATAATGCCCTCAATATAAAAAAAAGGGATGGCATATGCCAGAGTCACCAAAATGTCTGAAAGGCACATATCAATCTCTCCGGAGGTCACTGTTACCTCAATCTCCCAGTTAAATTCCCTTCTCTACTGCTCTCTCATTCAGTCACTTGCCTTTCTCATAATCTCTGATCTCAATTTTCCGAACTCCTATGACCTACATCTTTTGACTCTTACCTCTAGATAGCCCAGTTTACTTCTTTAACCCTAAACTACTGATTCTTCCCCACTTCACATAATCTTTTGTTTGGTACACTTTTTATCACATTTCTATCTCAATATTTCTTTTTTTAATTTCTTTTTTTAATGTTTTTATTGAGGCCTGCTATGTTCCAGGACAATATTTTCAGTTTGTTCATCGGACAAAGAGATAGGCTGGCGAGATTAGTTAAATTGTGATGAGCTTGTAATATCGGGTGGTATAAAAGTCTCGAATTACATAAGGGAGAAGTACCCTGGGCGGCGGGGCTTATACTATTTGTATTCTGGACTAAGTAAGGTACAGAGAGTCAATCATTTCTATCTAAAGAGGATAAGGGTCCTCCCTTTAGGGAAATATTATGTGGTGTCAAAGTGCATCGCCTAAACTGGATTCGAGAGGGATCTGGGAAGGAGGTTCTATATTCTAATTTAACCAAATTCTCAACCAATAGGGCGTCTACCAAAGTTATTTCAATCATATCCAGATTGGAATCAGGGATAGGACGTCTCTTGGCTTTCACGATGTCTTCCCTAATAATGGAACGACACCCTCGGACATGACGAATCCAGTGAATCGATTTATTAATTAATGAATCACTGGACTCGTGATGGCCAGAGATGGGTATTTTTGGGACATTAGTCATAAGGATAATGTTTGAGAATTTCTGACCAGGGCCAGTTTGGTCCTGGTCCGAAAAAGGTCTGGGAGTCTCCTGAGTCCCTAGGTTCAATGTTCTAGGCTTAGGGCCCAAATATTGCGTGCCCCCCCAATTTGGAGTGATAATACGATCTTTGTGAATAATCTTGGGGGCTTCCCCATCCTCCCTAGAATGTTGCGTCAAAGTCTCTTCCCCAGCTAAAGTATTTTTTCCAATACCCCCACCAGTGGGAACTAGGTCTTTTTCATTAATGGTATGATGTGGGTTCTCAGAACGTGTGGATTGGGTAGGGACCAAGAGGTCCATTAATAGACCCCTTATACTCATAACCTCTCTTCTGAGATCCTTAATCACCCTTTCTAGTTCTCCTATGGTGTGGTTACAAGTGCAACAGTGACCCAGGCTAGAATGCTCCGGAACAAGCACTGAAGAGGAGGAATCATGATTGTCACTGATTGAAACTAAGGGGGCAAATCTATTGGAACAGATAACAATAGGGTTAAGTTCGCTACGTATCTCATCCACTACCTGAACAACACCCTCGTTATTTTCATGTGATTCCACAGGCACATAGGGGTCCCCAACAACCTGCTTTGTCCCACCCTTTTTGGATTTAAGAAATAACTGTGGTATCACTATATTTTTCAAGGAAGGTGCAGAAGGGTTTCTAATAGATTCTTCTACGTTGGGGCTTGGAGCATTATCTAATATGCTTTCGCACTCTTCAATGACATTGTCGATTCTGTCCATCACACAGTTAGCTGCAGCCCTTTTGGCCGATTTCTTTTGCCTCTTTTTCTTGCTTTGATTTAGGATAGGACCATTTTGGCCAACCATTCCCTCCATTACTTTCCTCTTCCCCATCAAACCTAAATAATACCCCAAAACAACCCCGCCAAAAATTTAAAACAATCCCCACAATATAAACACAGTAAAAAGGTGAACCCTGTGACTCCCGTAGAATACAAGGCCCGACTAATGGGTCGGCTGGGGGAATTCCAAGTGCTTTAAGGCAAATAATAGAACACAGGAACAGTACCAGATAAAACCGTAGAGTCCGGGCCCAGCCCTGCCTCAGTCTGCCTCAGACGGCCCGCCCTTTGCCCGGGCTTAGCCCGGTGCACGCCCGCACGCGTTCCGTGTTGCGGGATGAAGGGCCGGTATTATTCGTCCGCGCTGCCCCTCAGGCTCCTGGGGTTTGTGGTCCTGTTTGGAAGCGTCAGCTGTGCCCCCGGTCGCTTCACGCTGCGTCTCCCGCGAAGCGGGAGGCGCGAGGTTTGCAATAAGGTCCCCGGTGTCAAGGGGGCGGGACCTCCGGTGCAGGCGCTGCCCCTCAGGCTCCTGGGGCTTGTGGTCCTGTTTGGAAGTGTCAGCTGTGCCCCCGGTCGCTTCACGCTGCGTCTCCCGCGAAGCGGGAGGCGCGAGGTTTGAAATAAGGTCCCCGGTGTCAATGGGGCGGGACCTCCGGTGCAGGCGCTGCCCCTCAGGCTCCTGGGGCTTGTGGTCCTGTTTGGAAGCGTCAGCTGTGCCCCCGGTCGCTTCACGCTGCGTCTCCCGCGAAGCGGGAGGCGCGAGGTTTGCAATAAGGTCCCCGGTGTCAAGGGGGCGGGACCTCCGGTGCAGGCGCTGCCCCTCAGGCTCCTGGGGCTTGTGGTCCTGTTTGGAAGTGTCAGCTGTGCCCCCGGTCGCTTCACGCTGCGTCTCCCGCGAAGCGGGAGGCGCGAGGTTTGAAATAAGGTCCCCGGTGTCAATGGGGCGGGACCTCCGGTGCAGGCGCTGCCCCTCAGGCTCCTGGGGCTTGTGGTCCTGTTTGGAAGCGTCAGCTGTGCCCCCGGTCGCTTCATGCTGCGTCTCCCTTCCCCTTTTCATCCTATCCTCCTGCTCATCAGACTCCTTCTCACTCACCTTCTTCCTCCCTCTCCTCTCTCAACCTATCCTGTATCATTCCACCCTTTTTAACTAATTGTCTGTCTCTTTTGTGTCTGCCTAGATTTATTTTTCTTGTTTCACCACACCATCTATTATATTCCCTCCTCTTTTCTTAATTCCTTCTTTTCTTTATTTTTGAAATCCTCATACTGAACTTGAAGGCACTCCTTTCACTTCACCGAAGGTGTATTTAGAGTCATCTATGTAGTTTGAGCCTTAACCAATCTCGTAATCCAGGAATTTCAAATGGGAAAAAGTAAACCTGTAACACTGGCATACCTTTACAATACATTATTGCTTCCTTCTATATACCATAGAAACCACCCCAACCAAAGGTTACCTTCACCTCACAGCCAAATAGTTGTTAGTATAATATTGTTCACGTGGATCCATACCACTTCGTATCAACCATATTGTTTGTTATTAGGGGCGAACTCATCTATCATTAAAGCTTCGGAACGTATACTAGCATGCCCATTCTATCTAAAATCTATCTTTCTCAACAAGAGTAAGATTCCAATCCCTATCTGAAAACATAGGACAAGGTAAATTGCCCAGTCGAATTTCAATACTCATCTATGTTACAACTTGATGTACTTGCTACCATAAATGTCTTAAGGTTAGTTTCTAAAATTGCGGCTGCCCTCAATACTGTGCTGTCAGCATCTCTAGAATTTGTATTTTTATTGTTTTCCTTATAATATTGCTGTTTCCCTGATCATTGTTTGTTGCCCTGACGGGGGCATCAGGGACGCCCAGCTAGCACTTATTGAGGACAAATTAACCCGGGAAATATGGCTACCTTGCAATAATATTACATCTTGTACTGCTTCTTTTAAACTATAAAAAAATCGGTACCCTTTTCATGCAGTTAGAGAGAAAGTCAATAACATTCAATGAACTAACCCCTAAATTCCTAAATAGATTGGTGGAATCATAGAGCTAAGTTTGAAGATTCCTTTTTTATTTTCTTCTCGTAACTTTTCCTTGTGTTACACCCCAGAGTTTCATATTTCCTTCTGTTATTCTGTCTTTACTTCTATCTTTTCTTCCTCTTTTTTCAATTTCTTTCTTTATTCCTTTTCATTTCTTTTCCTTTCTTTCTCCCCTTATTTCCACTTTTTCCCATTTAACTTTCCATCTTCCTATTTCTATCTTATTCTCCCTTTCTATGTTCTCTTTCTGCTTTTTAGATCTCCATTTCTCTTTCTTTCCATATTCCCTTTTCATCCTTTCTAATCATATTTACTATACTATCTTAGAGAGGATGTGTTGTAATGGGCAGAGCTCCTGACTTTTGACCTGGGGAACCATGTTCAAGTTTTAACTCAACATCCTGTGAATGTCCTTTTGTAATGTAACAGGTGCTTATGTTCATCTTTGAATTGCATTGTCACTAATTAAAACTTTAAAAAAATGTTTCTTTACATCTTTTGTCTTATTTAACTCTTTTCTCTTTCCCCTTTTTTTCTCTATCACTTTTTAATTCCTAATTTTATTTCTTGCTTCCTTTTCTCCCGATTTTTTATTTCTTTCTATGTATGCCTTTCTTTCCACCCCTCTTAATTTCCATCTCATTCTCACATAGTCTTAACGTTCTCTGCTTAGATACTCCCATTGTATTACAAATATTCGATGTATTAATTTCTTTGAGTGTACATCTCTCATTTATGAACTCGTGCCTCATTTAGTGTTGTTGGTATATATATCTACTGTATACCATTGACGTCATAGTGTGATAGTGCATCGAATATTAATATATATGTGTTCACATGATTTGTAATGTTCTATATAGTATTAATTGAAGGCGCAACAACATTAATGTGTTAATTGTTGACTTTGACATAATTCGATGTGAGGTTTGCTTTGGCTCGAGTAAGTGCAGCTGAAAACATCCTTTGTGAAGGGCTCAGACAGGCATCTTGGAGCCAGCCTGGCCTTGTTGACTTGCTAGCAATGTCATAACGTGCTTAGCACAGAGACATAGAGCGACCTTCTCAATACAGAACAAAAGCATGTGTTGTTCATATAACCTCACTTGGTTTTAACTCATGTGAACTGTGTTCTCACATTTTACGTTTACTTCTCGGAGCATCTTCTTGAAACATAAATGTTGTCATTGAAAACCATTCTATATTATTATAAGTAATAACATCAGGTATCACATCTTAGCTTGGATTCCGTGCTTATGTCTCTCACCTAAACTCTCTCCAGTCATTAATATATTATGTTCTGACTGAATCCATAAGAACCAATGTTGTTTATACTGATCTTTAAACGAGGCCGTAACTGATTGTTTTAGATTGTATTATTGATTAGGTATTTGACCAGTCATTGATGACATAGTTTTCTATATGTGTAAATGGAATCTAATTCCGCAGTAAACACCTCTCTCCCTTTCTCTCTCTCTCTCTCTCTCTCTCTCTCTCTCTCTCTCTCTCTCTCTGTCAGTCTCTCTCTCTCTCTTACTACTATGTTGCCCCGACCACTTAATCTCTGCCAGGACTAAATTCCTTTCAAGGCTCTGACTCCCTACTTTTCTATCAACGGTCCCTTGAAACTCCCTACTTTACTGCTTTCTGACACCACCCTTACCTCTGTTGTCCCCACCTTACCTTTTCTGATCTCACCTTCTAGAGCACCTAGTCAGATACCTAAGGTTGGCTACCTATAATGCATTATTGCTCAGCCTAGAAGTGCAGTATGAACGTTTCAGAGATATTCCACACTCTTTTCTTCTCCCCTAATGCCTCCTTTATGCTTCCCTTTTTTCCTACTTTGAGAAAGCCTCAGGGCTGCTTTTAAGGGTTTTACAAACAGATAAAACAAACCATGACATATTTTAGAAACTGTTATTTTTCCCCCAACGTTAATGCAATGTTATGCACCTAATTTATGATATGTTACGTTGAGTTTGAGGCCCATCGTCTAACAATAAGGATACACTTTGAAATCGGGGTAAGTTGACCAAAGTACGTTTTTCTACACTTTTATTATAATATACCTTGCTCTAAAACACCTGAGAACCATATGGGGACCAGTGCTAATAGCTCTGCAGTCTTTAAGCTGATTGTTTGTCTGGTTCAGTCCATGTTTACCAGCACTGTGAATTCCATGCTGGTTCCATAGTGTGGGTCATGCCTGTCCACTCATGCGTGTGTGAGTATATTAGTGTGCCTGTCTATGCCTGTCTTTTAAACAGAAGTTATCCAAGTGAAGCAGTGGTTGCATCTCCATGCTCAAAGACCATGTTACCTCATTTGGGCTTCTCTTCAGTATGCTGAATGATTGGCCTCATAGTTGGCTGCGATAATCAACAAAGCCTCATCTGGCTGCAGGGTTTCATATTAGTGATATCTATTCCATTTTTAGGTCCAGGTTGTTATTGCCACTGTCTACACTCCTTACATTATATGAACAGAAAAAGAGCTTTAAGTAGCACTACAGAGAGATGGTTTTGGCTCTGCCCACATGTTGATTTTCCTCCCTACTGGATTTGACTGGGCGTACGGCTTTTGAAAAAGAGTGCTTGAAATCTTGGTAATATTTAGAATTTTGTGCAGTTTTTAGTTGTGTGTTCATTCCAGTACTTTTCTTTTTTAAAGAAGCAATGAATGGACATTGATTTATTATTTCTGTGTGTTGCTGAGGTTTGCTTTTCTAGTCCAAGTCACTTCACTGAGGCAACCCCATACTGCTTTACCTCATTACCCTGAGATTCAAAAGGTAAAATGAGTACGGGGTCTCCAGTTTTGCAACCAAGGTGTAAAGGATCAAGGACACTAAAGGAGAAAGACTCCCATATATATTTAATAGGAGACCTTTAACTACTGACTGCCAGGACTTCTCAAAGTGGGTTTCTGGAACACAGTAGGAAGTGGTTTTGCATTGTAAACTCTCTGATGAATACATAGGAAGGTATATTTCATTGTGAAATGTCTATTAAAGGGGAGCCGCTTCGTGAGTGAGAGAGGATGCTGTGAGCCTGCGAGGGGGACTGCAAGTCCCAGGAAGCCTGCCTGCACCTCTGGCACGCCGCACCCGGGCAGAGGAAAGCCCTTATTACAGCTCGCAGCACCCGCTTCGCGGGAGCCGCTTCGTGAGTGAGAGAGGACGCTGTGAGCCTGCGGGGGGACTGCAAGTCCAGGAAGCCTGCCTGCAACTCTGAAGTGCCGCACCTGGGCAGAGGATAGCCCTTATTACAGCTCGCGGAACCCGCTTCGTGGGAGCCGCTTCGTGAGTGAGAAAGGACGCTGTGAGCCTGCGAGGGGGACTGCAAGTCCCAGGAAGCCTGCCTGCAACTCTCACGTGCCGCACCTGGGCAGAGGACAGGCCTTATTACAGCTCACGGCACCCGCTTCGCGGGAGCTACTTCGTGAGTGAGAGAGGACGCTGTGAGACTGCGAGGGGAACTGCAAGTCCCAGGAAGCCTGCCTGCAACTCTGACGCGCCACACCTGGGCAGAGAAAAGTCCTTATTACAGCTCGCCGCACCCGCTTCACGGGAGCCGCTTCGTGAGTGAGAGAGGACGCTGTGAGCCTGCGAGGGGGAGTGCAAGTCCCAGGAAGCCTGCCTGCAACTCTGACGCGCCGCACCTGGGCAGAGGAAAGCCCTTATTACAGCTCGCCGCACCCGCTTCACGGGAGCCGCTTCGTGAGTGAGAGAGGATGCTGTGAGCCTGCGAGGGGACTGCAAGTCCCAGGAAGCCTGCCTGCAACTCTCACGCGCCGCACCTGGGCAGAGGAAAGCCCTTATTACAGCTCACGGCACCCGCTTCGCTGGACATGCGCGGGTGCGTGCCGGGCAAAGCCCGGGCCAAGGGCGGGCCCGTCTGGCCCGTCAAAGACCGGAGGAGACTGGGCTGGGGCCCCCCCCCCGAGACCTATATCAAAAGAAGGTACTGTGAACGGCTGCTTTATTTATTTTATCCTCTTTACCCCATGATCCATTGTGTCAAGACTGAGAGCCCCTGTTCAATATTACGCTTGTCTAACTATAAAATATTAAGATGAGCAAACGTGAGGGGAAGGGGAAAGGAGTGCAACCAGCTGGCAGTATCGCGGGGACTCTTGACCAATTTTTGAATAGGGCCACCTCCGTACTTGAACATGAGATTGTGAGGGCGGAACGACGACTATCCTTGGAACCTTTAGTTAATAAAAGATCTTCACTAGGGGGCATGACCGCCCTAACCTCTCAGGTTTGTGGTCCCATCATCGACTTAATGAGCGAAACTTCTTTCGATGCAGTAGCCGAAATAGCCCCCGATATAGCTCTCGGCCCGATACCCTGTGAACCTGCGATAGAGCTAGAGCCAATGCGCACTACAATTTCATATTTATTTATTTTGGTTTTAAAGCCTAAAGAGTTTCCTTATTGATTATTTAATTTGGTGACAAAGGTAGTGCCCACTCATTTTACATTTTGAATTACTTAACAAAACTTATCGCCTCAATGTGTTTGATTTTGAAAAGCCTCATATTTTCCAATAGGCCTAAATATGAGCACTGCTGGGTTTTAAGCTAAAATCTGCTGGTGCGCACTACATTTACAGGGTAAGAGGCTCCCCTGTGATTTTTTTTGTGATACATAATGGACATCCTGGCCATTCTGTGAGGCCCCTAAATGAGTTGTTCCAATTTGTAATTCTACCTAAAACCATGTGAAATGTTCTTATTTTGAGTGTAGTTTTAGGTGTTTGTGTATTAAAGGGGAGATGCTTCGTGAGTGAGAGAGGATGCTGTGAGCCTTCGAGGGGGACTGCAAGTCCCAGGAAGCCTGCCTGCAACTCTGACGCACCACACCTGGGCAGAGGAAAGCCCTTATTACAGCTCACGGCACCCTCTTCGCGGGAGCTGCTTCGTGAGTGAGAGAGGATGCTGTGAGCCTGCGAGGGGGACTGCAAGTCCCAGGAAGACTGCCTGCAACTCTGACGTGCCGCACCTGGGCAGAGGAAAGCCCTTATTACAGCTCGCGGCACCCGCTTCTCGGGAGCCGCTTCGTGAGTGAGAGAGGACACTGTGAGCCTGCGAGGGGGCCCGCGAGTCCCAGGAAGCCTGCCTGCAACTCTGACGCGCCGCACCTGGGCAGAGGAAAGCCTGGCTTGGCAGTTCGAGCTGGACTGTTCCCATGAGGCACAGGGTCAAGACTGATTTGCATATGGCCAGGTCTAAACTGGGGTGGCATGGTGAGTAAAATAATGATGGATTTAACCCAGATCTCTTGACTGGGGGTGAATTTTTTGATTTGTTCTGCATTCCATCCATCAATAGTTCTTTTTGCATTTTTCACCCCAAGTGGGACGGGTATGCTCAGACGTGAGTCCCGTGCTCTCCATGCCACTAGAATCAAGCTATCCTGGCTGAAGAGGGGTGAAACCCCGAAACCGGTCCTAGGATGCTTGTTTCCGGTCCAGGGAGGATCTGGCTTGGCAGTTTGGGCTGGACTGTTCCCATGAGGCAAAGGGTCAAGACTGATTTGCATATGGCCAGGTCTAAACTGGGGTGGCATGGTGAGTAAAAGAATGATAGATTTAACCCAGATCTCTTGACTGGGGGTGAATGTTTTGATTTGTTCTGCATTCCGTCCATCAATAGTTCTTTTTGCTTTTGTCACCCTGAGTGGGATGGGTATCCTCCGACATGAGTCCCGTGCTCTCCATGCCACTGGAATCAAGCTATCCTGGCTGAAGAGGGGTGAAACCCCGAAACCGGTCCTAGGATGCTTGTTTCCGGTCCAGGGAGGACCTGGCTTGGCAATTCGGGCTGGACTGTTCCCATGAGGCACAGGGTCAAGACTGATTTGCATATGGCCAGGTCTAAACTGGGGTGGCATGGTGAGTAAAAGAATGATGGATTTAACCCAGATCTCTTGACTAGGGGTGAATGTTTTGATTTGTTCTGCATTCCGTCCATCAATAGTTCTTTTTGCATTTGTCACCCCGAATGGGACGGGTATACTCAGACGTGAGTCCCGTGCTCTCCATGCCACTGGAATTAAGCTATCCTGGCTGAAGAGGGGTGAAACCCCAAAACCGGTCCTAGGATGCTTGTTTCCGGTCCAGGGAGGACCTGGCTTGGCAGTTCGGGGTGGACTGTTCCCATGAGGCACAGGGTCAAGACTGATTTGCATATGGCCAGGTCTAAACTGGGGTGGCATGGTGATTAAAAGAATGATGGATTTAACCCAGATCTCTTGACTGGGGGTGAATGTTTTGATTTGTTCTGCATTCCGTCCATCAATAGTGTTTTTTGCACTTATTACAGCTCGCGGCACCCGCTTTGCGGGAATCCGCTTCGTGAGTGAGAGAGGACGCTGTGAGCCTGCGAGGGGGACTGCAAGTCCCAGGAAGCCTGCCTGCAACTCTGACGTGCCGCACCTGGGCAGAGGAAAGTCCTTATTACAGCTCGAGGCACCCGCTTCACGAGAGCCACTTCGTGAGTGAGAGAGGATGCTGTGAGCCTGCGAGGGGGACTGCAAGTCCCAGGAAGCATGCCCGCAACTCTCACACGCCGCACCTGGGCAGAGGAAAGCCCTTATTACAGCTCACGGCACCCGCTTCGCGGGACGCGTGCCGGCGCGCGCCGGGCAAAGCCCGGGCCAAAGGTGGCCCCGTCTGTGCCTGTCAAAGACCGGAGGAGACTGGTCTGGGCCCCCGAGACCTACGTCAAAAGAAGGTACTGTGAACGGCTGCTTTATTTTTTTTATCCTCTTTACCCCATGATCCATTGTGTCAACGACTGAGAGCCCCTGTTCAATATTACGCTTGCCTAACTATAAAATATTAAGATGAGCAAACGTAGGGAAAGGGGAAAGGCGTGCAACCAGCTGGGAGTATCGCGGGACTCTTCACCAATTTTTGATTAGGGCCACCTCCGTACTTGAACATGAGATTGTGAGGGCGGAACGACGACTATCCTTGGAACCTTTAGTTAATAAAAGATCTTCACTAGGGGGCATGACCGCCCTAACCTCTCAGGTTTGTGGTCCCATCTTTGACTTAATGAGTGAAACTTCTTTCGATGCAATTGCCGAAATAGCCCCTGATATAGCTCACGGCCCAATACCCTGTGAGCCTGCGATAAAGCTAGAGCCAATGGGCACTACTCAAAGATCATCTACCAGGGTACCAAGACTGACCAAAACTAGAAGCCCGGAAATTATTCCTGGGCCTGTCATGAAGAGGAAGAGGGGAGAGGGCCCACAGAGACCCAAACCTGCAAAACCTGCCAAACAGTCTAAAAAAGTGGGGGAAGTTACAACCAAAAGAGCCTTAAACTCTGCGGGTCTATCAAACACCGATACCCCCCAAGCAGCCTGCCTACCCCAAGATGAAGCCTCATGGCAGAGGTTGGAAACATTGATGCTTACCATGTTAAGTCCAATCACTCTGGGACTGGCCAATATAGAGGTCAAGTTAAACAGCCTCGAATCGCAAACTAAAACAAATTTTTGCACTACAGAGACGCTACTAATTAAAATTAGGTCTTTATCCCTGTTGAATGATAATGCCCAGATCCCTGAAGACTTTAACCAAGAGAAGAGTGAACGGGCGCCCGTCGCAAATCCAATAGTACCCAAAAGAAAGAAGTCTGCACCCCAAAGCTTGGCATCCCTTCCTGATTCCAACCTAGCTAAGAACATGGAAGAATCCAATATCCTAGCCGACACATCTGGAGAATTTGCCCAAGGCACACCGAGCCAAATTGGTGCTAACAACCCAAATAACATCGACGATGTAAATAATATCTTAGTGATTAACATTGCAAATGCACCTATTGGGCAGGGCACAATACCGCCAAGACTAGGAAGCACAGGAGCTAGCAGGAAGATTGAAAGATCAGACCGAAGTACAAAAAGGACTGGCAAGCAGACCCCAACCCTGCACCTCCCACCGGCAGCTGCCCCCCTGGTGGTGGTACTGGGAAACGTGCCACTACTGAGGGAGGGCCAGGCAGAGTCTACAGCCCAACTAATGACTAAAGCTATGCACTGGGTAGACCAAAATCTGAGGGGGGCGGGAGTTTGGAATGGGGCAATACAAAGCCACCTGATTATGGCCAGGAGTGTTACTTGGATAGGGCCTACAAGAAAGGAAAAGGGGGGAGACTGTGTGGTCTTAAATTTTAACAATGGGCAAATTGTAAAAATTTTATTGGATATTTTGGTCATCGACCCCGATAAAAATCCCAATAACATCACAGCGCTACCCTTGGGCTACCTCTATAGGCCACCCCCCCTAAAATTATCAGGGACTATCCAATCATGTCTGATGCCGGAGATACAGACCTGGGTGGTCCCAAGAGGTTCACCCCTGGTTTACAATCTAAGCTGTGAAAATAGATTTGCCCCTCTCTCTAATTTAGAAGCATGCGATTGACTACAGCCGGTACAACTGAATTACCTCAATAAGCGTGAGAGTAAACCCCTAATAGTCTCTCCCATTAGAGACAATGGACAGGTAGTACCATTAAATCTAACAGAGGGTAGAGGGACCCTATCCTTCTTGGCCTCTACTATAAGTAACAGGTCACAGCTACCTGACAGACCACAGGGGGTCTCAAATCGTGGGATTTAAAGTAGACCCTAGGAATACACTGGGAATTGACCCAATACAGTGGGACAAACATCAGTCAAACACACAGGAAAATCAGGACTGCCCAACTCCCTTTTTGTATAAAATATGAGAAATGGTAATCCTAAAACAAATGCAACAAAGGCTATTTTAACAGAATATCGTGATACAGAGATAGAGGTAGCACTCAAATATGATTACAGTGACAACCCAGATAACCTGTCGATAGCTGATCTTGGATCACCACTGAGTAACACCTTAAAAATCATGACATGGAACATAGCTGGCATCAAAAAAAAGATCAATGATGCCAACTGGCAAAACATACTGGAGGGTTATGAGGTTATATTATTACAAGAAACTTGGTGCCCTAAATCTTTCTGTATAAACTGATACCAAAGCATTTGTACAGGTGCAACACCATCTAGAAAGGGAAGGGCGAAGGGAGGTTTGGCTACATCAATTCCCGTTACCTCTCCCCTGATTGTTAGGAAAACCTTTACGGCATCACCACATTACCAATTCTTACAACTACATCTTAAGGAAAATCAGATCTTAGTTATAATACATTTTTATAATAATGTTTTTGATAACTCAAGGAGCACTGTAATCGATTTATTAGAGAAGGATTTGGACCGTTTTATGAAGGGAATTGTAGGGTCCTATGTTTTAATCTGGGCAGGGTATTTTAATTGTGTTACATGTGATTTGGAAGCTGGCGAGCCATGTGGGTACTGTGACCTTTTTGGTGAAAAGATCCCACATTTTAATCATGATAGATATGGGGAAGCCATCAACAATGTAATACACAAATACGATTTAATAATTTTAGAACCAATAACCTTAGACGGTGAAGATAATGCACATACCTTTGTGGGCACAAGGTCATCATCAAATATCGACCATGTAATAATATCATCAAACGGTAATGACTTGGTCAAGGAAGTTTTGGTAAATATTAGTATTTTTAGTGACCATCACTCCCTAAGTTTGATACTGAAGGTGAACATACCAACAAAACAAAGGGGCAAGAACGTAGTTGCTGATATTGACACTCACGGTAATAACGGTGTCTCAATAAAATGGACAGGTGTCAATCCATCTCTATTTATGGAAACCCTTAAAGGGAAAACGCAAAAAGATTTAGATATCTGTCTGGATGGTTCCTCTACTCAAACAGCTGTCATAACAGCCTTTGCTACTATCACCGAAGCAATTTCAGGCGATTTAAAAACTAAAAGAAGGAAAAAATTGAGCAGCCCAATACAAAGGTGGTTTAACCACGAATGTATAAGGTTAAACGGGGAACTGAAACTCACACTCAAACAAATACCTAGAGACCCCCAAAAAATAAGTGCCGCCAGGAAAGACTATAAAAAGACACTGGAAGCAAGAAAAAGGGAGGTCCGTGAAGAGACCTGGTAGAAATTAAATCAGGCGGCAGAGCTGAAAGACCAAGCCCTCTTCTGGAAGACTATCAATCACCCATATTTTATGTTTAAAACGTTTTTATTGAAACAAAACAAACCATGGGGGAGGGGGATAGGAGGTTAGGATACATAGAATACAATCAAAGAAAAAGGGTGCAACTCCAGAGGGTTGGCAATGGATAGCTCGGTGGGCCAGGGGAAAAACACAGTAAATGCAAGGCTAGAAATGCAATCTGTGGAATCCCCGCATGCATATCTGACACCCCAAATCTAAGCATGAAAACCAGCAGCAATTCAACAAAGCACAATCCCCCCCTCCCCATCCCCCATCCCCCCAGTAACGAAAAAACAACACCCCACTCCCCCCGTCCTATGGTCCCGCACCAGATTAATCCTCACCAAGAAGCCCCGCACCCCCCCCCACCCCCCGGGAGGCCCCCGTCTCACATGTGAACTAGTCCGCTGGGGTCACCGGCGGCGTCAACCTAAGAAGCCTAAGATACCTCGGGCAGGTGAGCTCCCGGAATTCAGTGGACAGCAGAGCTAGAAAGGGTTGCCACAGCTCTTCAAATTGGTCTATGTCACCCGCAACCGTGAGCGACAGCTTCTCCATCCCCAGCACATGCCAAAGCCTATGCAACCAACCCGTGATGGAGGGGACGGTGGCGGTGCGCCAGTGGATAAGAATGTTCTGAACCGCAGACCCCAGCGCAATCGCGATCTGCCTACCCCTGCGGGACTTTAGTGGGTACATTAGGTCATTGGGGAGGCCCAGCAGGACATACGCCGGGAGGCGCGGCAGCTCTATCCCAAAGTGCTTATCCACCTCGTCCAAAACTTCCTTCCAGTAGGCGGTCAGCGCTGGGCAATCCCAAAGAATGTGTGAGAGGGTACCTTCCTGCCCGCAGCCCCACCAGCACCCCTTGTCAGTGTGTTTATGCATTTCATACAGTCTCTCCGGGGTGTAGTACCAATATGTGGACACCTTAGTAAAGGTCTCCGTAAGGCCCGTGTGGTATGCAGAGTGCCGCGCCCGATACGCAATTTTATCCCATTCCTTGTGGCTGAGTGTCCTACCCAATTCCCTGTGCCAGCGCTCCCTCCCCGGGTTCTAATAGTGAAACGGCGGGGGTTGTAGGTACTTGTACAGATCGGTAATTAGCTTAGCGTCGGAGGTCCGAGTAGCCAGCCACCTCTCATACGGTGTAATTTGACAGGCGGCGGTGGCACGCACCTGGGGCTGGAGGGCCCAATGCCGAACCTGCATGTAGCGCAATCTGTCCAGCTCCGTCAGGCCGAACTCCTGGCGGAGTTGCTGAAAAGGAACCACTCCCTCCGGGCCATAGATCTGGAAAAGTGCCCTGCAGCCTGCCTGCACCCAGTGGGAGAAAACCCCCGGCTCCATCCCTGGGGAGAAGTCCGGGTTGCCCACTATGGGCGTGAGCGGCGAAGGAAAGGTGGTGAGGCCCCGAGCCTCACAGACTGCATCCCACACACGCAGGGGGACCCGCGTGACAAAAGAAGCGTAAAGATTAGGGGGGCGATGCGCGCGGCGCAAGAATGGAACCTCTTGTAAGGTGCGGCCCGCCACTGCCTGGTCTTGAAAGAGCCAGTGTTTGTCGGACTCCCACCTGCTCCATTCCACCAGATATCGCAGCTGTGCCGCCTGAAAGTACTTACGGAGGTCCGGAATACCGAGACCCCCCGCCTCCGGAGCAAGCGTGGAGAGGACCCTCTTCATTCGGGGCTTGCGGCCCTGCCAGACAAAGCGGGAGATGTCCGCCTGCATTTGATGTATCCAGCCCACCGGGGGCTGGAGAGGTAGGGCCCGAAAAAGATACAGTATCTGGGGCAACACCGTCATCTTAACCGCCGCGATTCGCCCCAGCCAAGACAGTAGGCCCTTGCTCCAGCGACCAAGCTCCTCCTTGATCTTCCTACTGAGGGAAGCATAATTGGCCGTAACCATCTCTGGCAATGTGGGCGCCAGCAGAATCCCCAGGTATGGCACCGTGGACGAGGACCACTGCATGGGGAAGAGCCGCTGAAGGTCCCTCCTGGTATCCGCAGCCAGGGACACGTCTAACGCCATCGACTTGCTCATATTCATTTTGAAACCGGCCACACATGCAAAGGCGTCCAGTTCCCGGAGGCAAGCAGGCAGCGACCTCCTAGGGTCGTCCAAGGTCAACAGGACATCGACCGCGTAGAGACTGACAGTGTGGACGTACTGGCCCATCCGGACCCCAGTAGCATCCGGGTTATTGCGAATCCTCTGAGCAAACGGCTTCATGTAGAGGGCAAACAAAAGCGGCGAGAGGGGGCAGCCCTGCCGCGTGCCGCGTTCGATAGCAAATCCACCGGAGCTACACCCGTTGACCCGCACCGACGCTGAAGGATGTTTATAACAGTTGAATACCATGGTGCGGAACTTATCACCGATTCCCAATTTCTTGAGGACCAGCTCGAGATACGGCCAGTGAACTCTGTCGAAGGCCTTCTCCGCATCAACAGACAGCAACATCCGCTCCCCCGGGATCCGCGAGGCCTTCTCCAGAACATGCGTCACCCGCTTGGTGTTGTCAACCGTCTGTCTGCCTGGTACGAAGCCAGCCTGGTCCGCCTCCACCAATCCGGGGAGGTGTGGACCCAGCCTGGACGCTAGAATCCCTGTGTACAACTTGAGGTCGACATTTAAAAGCGAGATGGGTCGATACGAACCGCAGAGGGCCCGGTCCTTCCCAGGTTTCGGGATTACCGCGACCGTCGCCCTCAGGAGATCCGGTGGGATGGCTCCCGGTTCGGAAAAGGAATTAAATAGCCGGGTAAGGACAGGGGCCACAGCCGTGCAGAAAGTCTTGTAAAACAGAGACGTGTACCCGTCCGGGCCCGGGGCCTTACCATGCTTCAGCCGCGCAATAGCGGAAATCACTTCTTCGACGTGGATATCCCGCTCCAGGTGGTCCGCCTGAACCGGATCAAGCACCGGAAGGGTCACCGACTCCAAATAGCCTTCGGCATCCCGTGGCGAGGAGGGCTCTTCAGCATACAGCGCCTCGTAGAAGCCGCGGAAAGATTCCGCTACCTCCGCATCCCCAGAGACGACCCCCCCGTCCGTGTCCACCAGCTCTCTCACAACGCTACGCTGTTGCGTGACCTGGAGCCGGTGTGCTAGGAGCCTGCCACATTTGTCCCCCCCAGTGTAGTAGGCATGTTTCAAGCGCAGGGCTGCATACTCCGCCCTGTCAAGATCCAGTGCCGACAGGAGCTTCCTCGCTGCCTTCAACTGCCTCCACACCCTTGGCGCCCCCGTACGGCGGTGGACCTGCTCAAGCTCCCGAACCTGAGCTGTCAGCTCGTCCCTCTTCCGTTGCCGCTCCCTATTTTCGGCTGCGGAGATAGATATAAATTCCCCCCGGAGGACTGCCTTCAATGCCGCCCACTGTGTCGCCTGCGAAGTGTCGGTGTTGCTATTGTGAGTGAGGTAGTCTTGTATGACCTCCCCAATGCGCTGCACCACCGACTTTTTGTGTAAAAGGGTATCCCGGAGGCGCCACACCCCCCGAGAGGGGGAGGCCGCCGGCCACTGGAAAACGCCGGTGACTGGGGAATGGTCAGATAGGGTCAGGACCCCGATGTCCGCCGCCGTGGCAGCGGCACGCAGCGGTCCACTCACCAGAAGGTAGTCCAGCCGTGAGTAGGTTCGGTGTGCGTGCGAGAAGTAAGAGTAGTCCCTATCCGTGGGGTGCATGGAGCGCCAGAGGTCGTGCAAGTCCATTTCCGCAATCCGGGCCTTTACAGCCTGGGACAGTTCCCCCGTCTGCGGGAAGCGCTGCGCCGATCTGTCCATCACAGAATCGAAGACAATATTAAGGTCTCCCCCCAAAATAACGTGGCGGTCGGGAGAAGCAGTGACATCCACCAACACGGAATCTAGGAAGCGCTCTTGGTGGTCGTTAGGGCTATAAACGGAGCCGACCGTAAACGCAATGCCTCCTAAGCGCATGCGATACGCAAGAAGCCTCCCCTTCTGTTCAGCACACTTATACAAAACCTCCCCCCGAAAGGAGCTCGCTAGCAGAATGGCTACCCCCGCCGTCTTGTTCGCTGCCGAGGAAAAAAACTGGGTAGGGAACTTAGCAGAGCGCAGCCTATGGCAATCCCGGGGCAATAAGTGGGTCTCCTGCAAAAGGCAAATGTCCGCCTGCGTCCCCTCCAGCAAAGATAAGATCGCTCTGCGCTTCACGGGGTTATTCAGACCCTGAACGTTAAGGGTCACTACCTTTAGGCCCGACATTCCTCTCGGGGATCGGGAGCGCCGTGCAATGGGCAGGGGATCAGCGGGTGGGGCGCGCGGGGCAGCCGCGCAGGACAAGCCAGAACAAGGTGGGCATGGACAACATCGGATGGGACCTCCCCAACCCCAAAACAACCCCCCCCCCACCCAAAACAGAACCCTGGCAACTAGCCACCCGCAAACTCAAACACCCCATTGTCCCAGTCAAGCCCCAAGACGGGCAAGTCCGTAGAAAGAAACGAAGTGGACGTCCAGCCACTCACCTCCATCCGCTCCCCCCCGACCCCCCCGCCCCGTACCAAGCATGTAAAGAAGCTAAAGGCATCTCCCCCCGGAGTGAGTGTTAGGCCGTCAAGGCCACGCCGGAGGAGCCGGTCGAGTCCCCGGCCGCCACCCTCAGAGCGTCGGCCATGTCCGCCCTGATGGTAGGGGAGTCAGGACGCCCTGCGCTGGCCGCTGAGCGCCGCCTCGTCGACCTCCGCCGGTTCCGTCTCTCCGAAGACCTCCACGACGGTGTAGCTCCTTCCTCCTCCGCCGCCGTGAGCCCCAGGACACCACAAATGTCTTGCAAGGAGCGTAGCTGGTGTAGCACCCCGTTCCACCGAAAAATCAGGCGGAAGGGATGACCCCAAGAGTACGGTGTCTCGTGTTCACGCAAAAAGTCAGTGGCAATCCTAAAGGACCTGCGTTTCTGCAGCGTGATGGCGGAGAGGTCCTGGTAAAGCGCCACCGGCCGATCCCGGAAAGTCAGGGGCTGTTTCCTGCGGGCCTCAGCCATGATGCGCTCCTTCAGTGGGAAGTCGGGCAGGAAGGCCAGAATGTCCGGTGGAGGTGCCGATGACTGGCGCTGCCGGCCGACCCTATGCGCCCTATCAATGCTGATGGGGAAGTCCGCAGCTTCCCCCAGGATCTCTCGGAACAGGGCCCGCAGGTAGCCCCCCAGATCGGACCCCTCGTCCGCAGTCGGCACACCACGCACTCGGATGTTGTTCCTCCGAGATCTGTTCTCCAGGTCCTCAGAATGGGCCTGGAGCTCCACACACTGCTCCCGGAGGCGGAGAACGTCCTGTTGAAGATGGACTATCTCCTCCGCTCGGTGGTGGGCCTCCGTCTCCACCGTGTCAACTCGCTCGCCAAGGCCCTCCACTTCCCTGCGCACTTCCCGGACCTCACTGGCCACCTCCCGCTTCAGTGTCTGGAAGTCCTCCCTGAGGGAGCTAAACAGTTCTTCCATAAAGGTCCTCGTGACGGGTGGCTCCCCCCCAGTCACATCCGCCGGGGCCCGGGAGGACCCCGGTGAGGGCTGTTTTCTGTCCCGCAGTTGCTGGGCCCTGCCAAGCATGTCCGGCAGGGTGCGGTCCCCCTTCTTCGGGCCGCCTTTCCCAGACATCGCCAGCACCGCGGTCGGGCACAGGTCCAGCCGCCCCAGGGATGCCCAGCCGCTGGCAAGCGCTCGACGTGGGTGTCCCCCCACAGGCAGAGTCGCTGCGTCACAGGTGACAAAATGGCGGCCCAGCCCGGTCACCGTCAGCCGCGGGAGCCCATTCGAGGCAGCAACGGGAGCCACAGTGGGGGGGTCTCATCAGCACATCCCCCAGAAAGTCAGCCCAGCAGCAGCGGGGGTCACATACATCCAGCAGCAAGGGCTCCGGCGAAGGCCACCACCACTGCTCCCTCGGGGACAAGATGGCGGCAGGGCGGAGCAGGGCAGAACGACCAGGCCCGGCGGCACCACCGGGGCTCCCAAAACGCACAACAGTCAAATAGGTTCCACCGCCGGCTTCAGTCTGTCACACACAGGGGCCCAGGTGGTCCGACTCCATCAGAGAGTCCGTCGTACCTCGGCTGAGGGTTAGGGGCCCCCGCAGTGCGAAGTGTCGCCGACACCAGTCCGAGTGCCAAGGCGCCCGTCCTAGTCCTTCCGCACCGTCGGGTCCCCTCCTGCAAGGCTCCTTCAGCCTCCGTCGAGCCAGATTCCCTACAGATCGCAACTTTCAGCACCAGGCCCAGCCGAGGCGCCCGGACAGCACTCCAATGCGCTCCGCCCCTCAGGCCATCCGTCGCTCCTTAAACTCGATCGGACTTTTGGGGGGCTTCCCCCGAGGCGATCCGAACCAAAACGGCAACAACGTGCGCCCCTGGTGCTCCGCCACGCTCCACTCCCACGCCGAGCCTCAGCGGGGGGAGAAAAGCATAAGAAAAGGGCTCAAGCTTGGCCGGGCCGGAGGAGCTACGGGAGGAAGCGTCCGCTCACCCCGCCATCTTGGCCACGCCCCAATCACCCATATTTTAAAGATAAAAACGCAGTAAAGTTCGATACTGTAGTACCGCCTGAAGATTGGGTGACACATTTTAAGAGCATTTTTAACCCAGGAGACATAAACTTCATAGATCGGAAAAATTAAAAATTGATAAAGTCAGTTAAAACAACACCATTCACCCCAGATGAAGTTAAACTTGCTCTTCAAAAAAGTGCAAACGGGAAAGCAGCAGGCCCAGATGAGGTGTCGATAGATGTTTTTAAGCACGATTTGGGCTTTTGGACACCAATATTAGTGACAGTTTTTAATGCCGCCCAGGAAGGAGCCTTACCAGCTACATGGGCCGAAAGCACTATTGTACCCATTTTTAAGAAAGGGAACAGGGAAAAGGCAAACTGCTACCGCCCAATATCCCTTCTCAACTCCTCGTCCAAGATTATGGGCCGAATTATGCTGGAACGGCTTGAAGCCTGGGCCAATGAAAACAACATACTAACAGAGGCACAGTCTGGTTTCAGAAGGGGTATTGGGACAGTAGAGTAATGTTTAAACTTAGACCTGTTAATTGGGAAGTATACACTAGTTAAGGAGGGCATACTCCATTTATGTTTCATAGATCTGACCAGGGCTTTCGATTTAGTTAATCACCAAAAATTATGGCAAACACTGATAGGGCTTGGTGCTACCATAGAAATAATTTTCTTTTTATCACAAGTGTATGCCTATCTAACATCAAGGGTACGATACGGAAAATTAGGAGAATGTACGTCCAACTTTGCGGTAAAGCGAGGTATCAGACAGGGATGCGTATTGGCTCCTTTACTATTTTCTCTGTACATAAACAATGTGGACTCGTTTTTACAAAAACTGGCAGATGCCCCAAAAGTTGGAATACGCCCCACCCCTGTTTTATTATATGCAGCCGATGCTGTCCTAATGTCCAGAAGTGCAAATGGCCTACAATGTCTAATAGAAAACTTTGCCCATTATATGACCAACATAGATTTACAGCTGAACCTAAAAAAAACATTTGTAATGTCATGTGGAGGCAAGAGACAAAAGTGTAGACAGCATCATGTGGGAGGGGTTTTTATAAACAGAGCTCCGACTTTTTCATATCTGGGGTTGGTATTCTGCAACAACGGCTCTTGAAATTCACACATTGAACCATGTAAAATGGAATTTTTAAAGACTTCTGAGTGAATTTTTAGATTTGCAGCAAAACTTGGGAAGAAACCACCACGTGAAATTTTAAATTTATATAGGAGTAAGTGTGTCCCAGCTGTCAACTATGGAGCCGCAATATGGGGGAGAGCAAATACGATAACCCTTCAAATGAATGAAAATAAGTTCTTAAAAAGATTACTTGCAGTTCCTAGTGCAACTGCAAATATGATTGTACATAAAGAACTGTGCGTGCCATAATTAAGCGATTCCTTGAATATAGCTGCTCTTACCCTCTGGCACAGTATATGGTTCAAAGACACAATTTTCTAGAGATCTAACCACAGACTGCCTAGCTTTAGATTATGGTATGAAAATACCATGGCTGTGTCACATTTTTTAACTTTTGACAAAATGTGAAGTACATACAGATAACCCCCTAAGTATACGGGAACACAGCAAAAGTGACCTGGAACTAAGATATATCACATCTATAGAATATGATAGGGATAGGATGGCTATGAAAAAACAGACAGCGGCAGCTTACTGTGAACGCCCCTACATGAGAGGTACTCAGTTACACCTTATCTTGGTGCAGAATGTACAGCATAGATTTTACCTGATAAGGTAAGGATGAGCACCTTACACTATCTAATTGCCTTCCCAAGCATAGAGAAATGGCAGAGAACCTTGCCACCCTGCCCTTGTGATGGTAAAACTTTACAGTCCACCTTGCATTTTATCCTCTTTTGCCCTTTTTATATGGATATTCGAAAAACTGTATTGAAACCACTCTTTTAAAAAAATATGCTTTTTAACTATAAGGACGCGTTTAACTTTAAATGCAGCTTGGATACAATGAAAATTATTAGCTCTGTAATCCGCTTCATACAACAATCAATTAGAAAAAGAAAAAAGACTATGCACTCTTGGATGCTTTGCTGTATGAAAAAGAAGATGATTAATATCTTTTCCTAACCGTATATTCTTGCACTGCTTGCACTTGATGGTATTAAATTGTGGTTGATCGTCTTTTTATAAAATTCCGGAAAATTGGATTTGCTATTTTATCGCACACTCTCCCCACAAAGTCCAAGTCTGTATTTATTTTTCCTAAGAATTAATTATTCCATACGAATATTCATCGGAATGTAATTCTCTCTTCTTGATATATATGTGTTTGTATGATTTTATGGTGCTTGCCTTGTTGTCAACGAATAAAGCTGTTTTGATTTGATTTGTATTAAAGTACTTTTCCGTGTTTTTAAAAGAAAATTGGTTGAGCATTGATTTATTGCGTGTTATTTTTATACATTGCTCAGTTACGAGTTTCTAGGCCACTACATTTTCTTGACTCAGCCTTGGACTGCTCTTCCTCCTCAGTACACTGAGAATCAAGTTTTACATTGAGAACACTTTGACAAATGCCCTAGGAAGGCAGTTTACAATGCAAGAGGAAAGGGTTTTATATTATGAACTTTGTGACAACTACAATAAGAAGAGCTTCCAGTTGTGAACTCTTTGACATTAGGGAGGGGTTGTATCCAGTAGCAGCTCCTGGAGGGAGTGCCGTGGTGCAGTGAGGCGGGGAGGGGGAGGGGCAGGGTAGTAAGCTAAGGCAAACGGCCAAACGGAGGTACGTAAATAAATAAATAAATAAAACGAATTACATTGCGCCCGCTGCAGCGCCAAATGTAATTCATTTTATTTAATTATTTCTTTACTTACCTCCGTTCGGCCATATGCCGTAGTTTACTACCCCCCACCCTGCCCCTCCCCTTGCCCCGCCCCACCGCCCCGCAGCACTCCCTCCAAGAGCTGCTACTGGTTGTATCAAGTATCAAAATATCAAAATGTATATATTTCCAATATATAATCTTATATAAATATAAAACAAGACATAATACAGAAATATAAAGCATGTTGGCCTGTTCAGAATCTCAATACAATTAATCTATACAATGAGCCACGGGGTTTACCCTTGACCTTAAACAAGCTGCCAATGGCTTATTTTTAACTTAAATATAGATCATTAGTACACGTACAACATTTAGCACTTCACACAGCTGTATGAATTTCTAGACACTAATATTAAACAATAAAAATTCAGTTCTGTATCAGGTTAGTGTGTATAGCAAAAACTATTTCAATAACTATGCTTTTCATTTTGAATAAAGTGATTCGTGATTCAACTCAATTTAATGCCCAGTGCCACCTTACCATGATACAGAGATTTTCACATCTCATCCAAGGAGAGCTGACAGTCTAAAAACATATATAGCAATCAAATACCTTGTAAACGCACTGCAGATCTAGAGGCACAGACATTAAGCATTAAAATCACTTTTCTGAATTGACTTAACATATCTTGAGAGGGCAATTCTTCTATCCAACATTTTCATTTTCAATAAAGTGGCTAAAGCTTCCAATTTGTCTGTCACTCGATATCTTTTAAGCCTAGGATGAAGTATTTTTACTTTCTCTTCCATAAAGAGCTACCAGTCTAAGATGGTTTATATTGTGGTTAACTTTCAGATCATATGTACAATACCAATTACTCTTGACAATTGTTCCTCTAAGAGCTTTCATTCGCCAGACTGGGTGCATCCCAGTTCTGATTAATGAAATTTGGTTTTGGATGCATTTATCAGGGATTTAGGAGAAATATGGAAAGATCTCCACATCTTGTATCCCTTCAAAAGAATGCAAAAGGGGGCGCAGCCGAGATGGTGACCGAGTAGGACGTGCCTGCTCATCGCTCCGTCTTACTGACCAAGCCTCCTGCCCAAGCATTGTGTAGCTGGTACGTGGGGGCCCTTCTCGAATATCGGGGGGCTAGCAGAGGACAGGGAGAAAACTCCACTGGCCTCGGAGCGCCACTCGACGGCCCTCGACTTCAGTAGGCCGGGCACAGACTGACCCTGAAGAGAGCCTCTGGAGATTAAGAGAGGGACGGCTCAGCAACAGGCCAGGGGCGAGCCCCTTCGGTGCCAGGGTGATAGCGAGGGGCCTCCGATGCTGGCAAGTTGGAGGTGAGTCGGCCCACAATAGTTAGCCTGAGGCTGCGGGTGCGTCACTACCGCTGAGAAGAGTCCACCGGCCTGCTGCGGGATCCCGTGAGGACAACGGTGGATCGTACTGCGACCCACTGGAGGTGAGGAGCTCGCGGGCCGGCCCATGGCGGCAGCGGGGCCGGCTGAGTGGAGCAAATTAAATCCCTTGTCGGACGACTGGACTCTGCTGTAACTCGTGCGTGGAAATCAATAATGTTAAAGGAGGCCAAGGTGGAGGGCCAGGACTGCTTTAGGGACGCGGCTAAGCGGTGGTTAGTACGTCTGGGAGCGTTGCCTGGTACTGAGGGCCCCGGTTCCGTGTCTGTAGCATGGTGGGGCTGATGGGAGGGGCAGTTCGGCCTACTTGCAGAGTGATCGGAGGCACCACCGGATGCAGGAAAACACAGCACACTGCTGGGGAGGCAGCAATCTACACCCGCACTATACCAGACTGAGGTCCACAGTCCAGGTGAAACTGGGGGAGTGAGGCCTGACAGGTGGCGACGGGACCTGGGCCAGCCCGGGCTCCCTTTTGCCGCCCGCAGCTGCGCCGTGACCCTGGATTAGGCTTGAGACTGTTGAATAGGCCTGAGGCGGCCTACACCGCATGCACAGACTCTAGTACGCAGAACTCCCATGTGAGCGGTATGTGAGCTTCCTGAGTGCCCTTTGCCACCGCGGGGGCACGAGGACCTATATCCAAGGCCATGCTGTACGCCACGACCGTTTGCCGTGTGTGTGCCCCCTGCAGAGCCTAAGGCTTGCTTACAGCGCTGACACCACATCGGCCGGCCTGGTGGGCCTCCTTCCCCCTGCTGGTGACCTACTGCACAGCTAGATCCTCACACCCCTATCAAGACTTTGGGGGGCCCTCGCTCCCCAGCTCTCCAGGCTACTTGAGAATCGTCTTGGAGAGGAGTCAAGCCTACGCTAGCGTAATAACTCTATTATTGACCGCCTCCTGGGGACGGACGCCCTTCTGTTCATGTCCAGGGGAAGATACCTAGGAGGTCGGACACGGAGGCCCAGCCGGCGGTGGCTCCATTTGCCCTCTTAACATGACAGGCAACAAGGTAAAAAAAGACCGTTCGGTCAAGGACCTACTGCTTAAGGTGTCCGGCTTCAGTACATCAGACATGCCAGAGCCTACTGATTTAAGAGACACGGAGGCACCATTCACCTGCACTTAATTGAAAACCTCTTCACCTCCCTGCGGGAAGACTTGAAACAAATGAAGACTGAGCTTGCTCAGGAGATCAGGGACGGGAGAAAAGATGTAGACGCCTTGGGAGATAGGGTTGACATGCTGGAAACACAGAGCACGAGCAGACATGAAGAGATTGAACACCTCCAGCAAGAAGTAATCCGCCTCAAGGACCAACACCTAGATCTCCAAGCCCATGCAGAGCATTTAGAGAACTGCTTGAGGCATAACAATATACGCATTTGAGGTATTCCACATGGAGCAGAGGGTCAGAACATTGCTTTATTCATGGACTTCCTCGTTAGATCAATCCAGGAGGCCCCGACGATCTGGAGATTAAACTTGACCGCACACACCGGGTGGGCCCAAGAAGATCTTCTCCAGCTCCCCCTGCTGATATTCTCACCTGTGTTCATGACTTCCAACTAAAGGAACGCATCCTCCAAAAAAGCCAGTGAGAGTCACCCAGTCCAATATCAGGGGCATTGGTCTCTCCTTTATCAGGACATTGCGGCCTCCACACTCCAGAAAAGAAGGGCATTCCGACCAATCACGTCACACCTTCGTGACATCAAAATCCCATACTCCTGGGAACATCTGTTCCGCCTAATCTTTTGCCTCAATGGGAAAATCCAGCAAGTTCGCTCAGTGAAGGAAGCTCGCCAACTGCACATCCAAGAGGACCCCTCGGCAAACCCACCATCGACTGCTGGCTCGGGCAGAGGGCGGGAAACCTGTAACTGGAAAACAATTGACCACATCTCGACTCAGCTGCGCTCCAATCCAGAGACGATAGTCAAAGAGTGTCAGGAGGTCCTGACTTCCCTGGTGGAGGACTCTGCTGGTCCAGCGTGAGTGGTTCCGTGCCCGTTAATGGGCTTGATAACATTATACTGACACAGGGCTAACACTGTGCCTTACTAACCCATTTAGGGTTAGTGAGGCACTATGAGGCAATCAGCGGGGACCTGGGAGGAACGGGGTGGCATGAGGGTCCAAAACATTTCCACCCCTTCCCGTGGGTATAAGCATCCAGGACATTTACAGTACTACCTTGAGAAACGTTGTTTGTTGTTTATTTGGGGTTGTTGTTGGGTCCCTTCCACTCCTCACGATCTGTTGACACGTCTCACTGGTCACCCGTGTTGCTATGTCATTAGCTTAGGTGGACTACTCTGTTACAGGCCCATAGTATTTACCCCTCTTTTCAACAGCGCACTTAGCCTCATACCAAGACCGTCGCAATGCCACAAACTCTTACAATCCTCCCCTTGAATGTCAAAGGGCTTAGTAGCCCCATCAAGCGTTGCGCTATCCCTTCTTATCTTGAACACTCAGAACTTCACATATGCCTCCTTCAGGAAACTCATCTACTCCCAGGGGACACACACAGGCCCTGCAGAAGTAGCTATCCTCATTTCTAATAAATTTCCTGGAATGCTGAGACCTAGACAGGCGTAACTCAAGGGCAGATTGTTAGCATCTACCTTTCATATAGGCTCACAAACGCTTACAATTGGTTCGTCTATGTCCTAAATGAAGGTCAGGAGGGATATCTACAAACGGTGGGGCAATAAGTCAGTGCATCCCCCGATAGGATGCTCTTACTGAGAGGGAACTTGAACCAAGCTTTCAACAGATCGGTCCAGAAACAGGGACCATCCGGAGTACTTTTCGATGAGGGACACCAGACACTAAAAAGGGCAGCATAACTGACATCTGGAGAGACATGCACCCCTCCACCCGCGAATACACATTCTACTCACACTCTCACAAGACTTATGCACGGATTGATTACTTCTTGGACATGTAAAGTTTACGGTCTCCCATCCAGCAAATAGAGATGCTACCACATACGCTCTCAGATCACTCAGCGATAACACTGGCTCTCTCCCTGCCAAGCACATGCCCTCGACCACGAACCTGGTGCCTCCAGGTCTCGTTACTACACAACCCTGAGGTGATCCAACAGACCTCAAAGACCCTGTGGGACTGCCTCGAGATAAACGATACCCCGAGACCCCCATAACTACTGTTTGGAATGTCCTAAAAGCAGTGGTTAGAGGGGAATTTATTGTGGTTGCAGCCTCAGATAATAAAATACATAAGAAAAAAGAGAGCTCCTGACGAAACAAGTACAGGAGTTAGAGCGTATACATCAGAGGACCGGTGCCCCTAGGGTTTGGAGACAGCTGGAAGCCACACGCATCCAGCAAGCCACTCTAGAAATTGACAGGGCATAGTATGCAGCTCTTATAGTTCTCCATACCTTCCACACTGGGGGGATAGGGGAGGTTGTTAGCCAACAGACTGAGGTTGCAGAGACAGGCATCCGGGATCGTATCTGTGCTTGCCCCTATGGTAGAGAAGAGGATTACTGACCAGGAGATTGCTGAAACATTCTGCCAATATTATGTAGGACTTTATGAAGCACGGGACCTATCTCCAGAGGCCCCTGCCCGGTATCTTCGGGAGTGTCCACTTCAACAATAACGCGAAGTTAGGCAGAGACCATTGCATCCCCTATTAAAATAGAGGAGGTAATATCGGCCATTTCTAAGCAGAAACCACTCAAGTCCCCATGCCCAGACGGCTTCACTGCTCTGTTTTTATAAAACCTTCTGCTAAATACCAGCCCCGGTCCTCACTAGACTATACAACGCCATTAGTGTCTTCTCCTCCTTCCCCCCAAACATGTTAGAAGCCTCAGTGGTCGTAATACACAAAACCGGAAAGGATAAGCACCAATGTGCCTCATATGGGCCCATTTCCCTTCTTAATGTTGATTTAAAATTGTTCACTGGTATCCTTGCATCACGGTTGTCCCCTCTTCTTCCTGGCCTGATAGATCTGGACCAGGCAGGATTTGTCCCCAATCAACAATATGTGGAGAACACTAAAAGATTACTCCACATAATAGATTAATCTCAGCAAATTGACACCGAATGCATGCTCCTCTCTATCGACGCAAAAAAAGCGTTTTGACAGAGTACATTGGATATAACTAGAGGCGAGCCTGCGGCATTTTCGGTCTTCAGTGGCTACACCAGACCAGTGGCCATAGTCCAAGTGATCGGATACACATCTACCCCCTTCCCCATTCAGAGAGACACAAGACAAGACTGCCCCCTCTCCCCTTTACTTTTTGCCCTATATATGGAGCCAATGGCCCAAAGGACTCGCGACAATCCACGTATTGCTGGAGTACACTTTGGAGGGGACAAACATGCACTTAGCTTATACGCGGACGGTGTGATAGCAACATTGGAGGACCCCTGGACTTCCCTTCCAGCCTTTTTGTCCGAGCTTGAGCAATTCTCCCTTGCAGCGGGCTTCAGGATTAATATCCATAAGTCACAAGCCCATAGTCTCTCCCTGAAGCCCCCACACTAACAGAACTGCAAAGCACCTACCCCATCCAATGGGCTCCTGTAGCAATACCATATCTGGGGATCCAACTCACAGCATCCATACAGCACACCGCAGCTTTGAATTACACCACCTTACTTCACCAAATCCAGGCAAACCTATGCCATTGGAGCCACAAACATTGTCCTGGCTAGGCCGGATAGCGGCTGTAAAAATGACCATACTACCAAAGATACTATTTCTTTTCCAGACACTTCTGCTAGAACCTCCTCCTGGCATTCTACGCACTTTACAGCAAGAGGTGGACTGTTTCACATGGGCCGATAAGAGAGCTCGATTACAACAGGACTTGAGCTACAAGCCCACAAATGAGGGTGGTCTTGGGTTCCAAATTTACTGGAGTGTTATTGGGCAGTCCAGATCAAGGCGTTCGTGGAGTGGTAACGCCCTGAATCAGAAAAGCATTGTTTTTCATGGATTGGGCGTTGGCGTGGCGGTCGCTGTGGAAGATCCCTTTTCTACCTAAACCAACCCTCCCCAAGAGCCTCTATCTCTTTCCTGTTACACAGGCCCCCTTGGTGGCGTGGGGCAAAAAAGCAGAGAAAAGAGCTCTAACAACATGCACATCCCTGCTAACTCCCATAGTGGATAACCCAGAATTTTGCCCTGGGATGGATGCGGAGCTCTTTACCCAGAGGACCCTGGAGGGTCGTAGGTCTATTATGCACTTCTCTGATGTGGCTGGTCCCTTGACCTATGAGGATTTTCGTTCACAGCAGGGACTTCCGGAAACCGAACGGTACAGATACCAGCAAATTAGACACTGGGTGATGCACCCAAGAGTTTGTCCCCAGGCACAACGCCATCATACAGCATTTGAGAAGTGGTTGCTATCTAAAACCTCTGATACTCACCTCACATCTTAGCTATATTCCTTACTAAGGCGCGCACTCACACAGCGGGAATGGGAAGACATATACTACAGAGCCAGGCACATGGCGCATCATGTTGCGAGTATAGAGACGGCCACCAAAATAGCTACCTATTGGTATCTTACATCCCTTAGACTGCACAAGGGTAACCCTGCGAGAGATCCCCTTTGTTGGCGTGAATGTGGGTCGCACGGCACCCTGACACATATACTGCGGGAGTGACCCCAACTAGCCACCTACTGGACTCAGGTACTTAAGGACATAGATACCCATCTTGATACAGAGCGTCCCTGCTGCCTGGCATACATCCTCTTAGGCCTACCCAACGCTCTCACATTCCCTATTAAGTCACGCAGAGGGCACCAAATAGGGCAGGCAGTGGGAGTGGCCCTTCAAAGTATCCTGGCACAATGGGGGTCGGCCCACCTCCCTACCTACTCAGGGTGGCTACACTGCATTTGGCACATTCCGAGCATGGGACACATTTTTCTCTCCCTTACCAACCAGAGTGCCTCTTTCCCTGACCTTTGGAAACCCTTCCTAGTGATGCTCTCCTCAGAATTTAGAGAACTCACATGCCCCAAATATTTGCGACTCCTACGACTCACAGATCCCATATCGGCAGATCCTTGAGAGGCAACGTACCCTGACTTGGAACAATCAGATGATAACCGAGGGGTTACGGGCGGGGGGAGGGATGGTAGGGAGGGACAAACTGGGGCAAGGTGGGAGTTAGGGGAAATTTGAATTGTTCATATCATATGCCTTCCCTACATCAGTAGGTTGCTACATCGCATAAGTTCTCTCTTTCTTCTGTGTTTATGTTGTTTCTGTATCTTCCATTAAACAATAAAGAAATGTAAACCTAAAATAATGCAACACATACTTCCTAGTAGACAGAAAAACTCTTGATATCTTTGTTTCTTTCAACAACTTTTTGTTCAAGATTTTTTAAATTTGGCTACTCAAAATGAGCTTTCCAATTTACAAATATTAACCCTAGTGCTTTGGTAGTTCACGTGAGGTAGCAGCCCTCTGGATTACTATGCCCCTCCAACACACCACTGAGTGTTTACCGTTATCTCTGCTCCTCACTAGCAAGCTGACAAACCTCAAGGCCGTGAATATGTCCTGCAATTCCATGATTAAAAGCTCAATCTAGTCTTAAGACCTGTAACATGGAATTTGTCAGTAATTGCAAGTCTCGTTCAACTGGGACTTTCGAGGTTCTCCAGTTAGGTGTTATGTCAAGGGTCAGTGGTTCTGCATCATGCAGGGCTTGTGGAAATTATTTGCCTCTGGTGGCCTTTTTTACCAAATCTGCTGAAAGGATGCCAAACCACGTATCGAACCTCTTGAGGCCATTAGTAAAAGAAAGTTATGTTGTTTTTATCACGGCTAAATACTTAACCTATTTTAAGTTCACTGAAAAGTGAAGATGAAGGTAGTTATAAATCCTGGCATGTTCTAACAGTGTGTCTTTTAGGAACCAGTCAAACTTGCTGTCTTTGTCTTTTCTACATACATTTATGTTTAGTCTGTTGGCTTTACAGTATTCACTAAGAGCTTTCACTTTTCTTTGTTCACCTACTCGGCCAGGTAATGCGACGAGTGCAAGGTAAGTGGTTTTATTTACTTTTTTATTTAATTTTACCTATCCCGTCATCTGTCGACTTTCTGCCCACCGCCCCGTCCACCCCCACCCAGCCACACTGCCTCACTGCCCCACTGCCCCACTGTTCTTACTGTGCCAGCCGCGCCTGGTGTAATCTAGATTTGAAGAGAAAGAATTCATCTTTGGTAAAAACAAAACTGGGGGATCACATATAAAGACACTAAAAAACAGGGGCACTAAAACCCACCCCTGTCAAAATCCATTTTCTACTGAGATTCTTTCAGATAGAATCCCAAGTTCATTAAGATCCACTGACTTGAGTGCAACTCTTGTTTCATGGTGAGCAGGTCTTGAGGGCTAATAAAATCCTGCAGTTTAAGCTATAGTAAGTTACAATCGAGCTGATCAAAAACAACCCAGAAATCCACAAAACACCAGCATAATTTACAAAATGTTTCTGTGATTATCCTGGTCACCGACCAAAGCATCATGCAATTGTCTATCATAAAATGATTTCTCCTCCAACCGCTTTGCTGTCTTGGGATGATACCAGAGCCAAATGTCCAGGGGGCATATTAACAAGCCAGGCGATAAAATTATCGCCACTTTAGCGGCAGAAAACTGCCGCTAAAACGGCGATAATGGGCTTGATAATATGCTCTATGGAATTCCAATTGAAGGCCATGTTAGACGTCCTTCACATTTAATATGGGCTTCAATTGGAATTCCATAGAGCATATTATTAAGCACATTATCGCCGTTTTAGCGGCAGTTTTCGGCCGCTAAATCGGCGATAATTTTAACGCCTGACTTGATAATATGCCCCCAAGTCTCTAGATGTTTGAAAAAGGCCTTTGCATCACTCTTAGAAGTAATATCAAGCAACTAAATCACTCTGTAATTTTCAGTGTCATCCAGACTTCCTTTTTTGTACTTTTGTTGGATGATAGCACTAAGTCAAGAATCTGTAATCTAACCCCTAGTAGTATCCCAAATACAACAAGCATTGGCATAGCCAATAGGTCTGCCTTTGGGACCTTATAAGTGTTTATCCATGCAACAGTTGCATAACTAAATACTTATCAGGTCCCAAAAGCGAGACCTACTGGCTATGCAAAGCGGCCGTGCGGCCGCGAAAGTGAAAGTGATCGTGATCACAATCACGATCACACATCAAAGCGGCCGTGCTGCCGAAAGTGAAAGTAATCGCGGTAAAACGCGGCGCGCGCGCCCGCGCACATGCACGGTGGCTCTAGGCTGGCCTGGTAGCACTTTTTGGAGCCCTCTCAATAAGTCTCGCCAGACCAGCGCATGCGCTGGGTCAGGCGAGACCTAAAAAGGGCTTAGTATTTCTGCCCACCAGAGGGGATCAACCTTAAATAAAACACTGGCAGGCAGTGCGGACTGCCTGCACCTGAGGATTACACATGGCTAATTATCTCAACTAGGATACCTCCCTTTTGCAGTGACATTAACTAGTATTAAAAGTTCAAAGATGTTCAATGTTATAGACAGCTTACAACTGAGAGGATTTATATAACTTCAATGTAAAACAATGTTCTGGTTCTTCTGAGACCTTATCCTCCAAGCTTTCTGGGGATATCTTAAACTCAATATTAACCAAACAAATAGCACAAGGCAGCTTTTCAAACTGCCTTGTGCTATTTGTTTTTTCTGCTTGAGTAGAATGACATATCAGTCTGATATCCATGAATGCACACTAAAATATGAGCATGATGTTATTTGACCTCTTGTATATTCCTACTTATTTTATAATATGTACTCCTTTCAGTTTGGTTGGGAATACATCAGTTCTGCATGTAAGCAGTTGATTACAACAGGTGTTTATGTAATTACATTTCCTCGGTTATGCTTATCTTTGTTCAATTACTTTAATTCTTATTATTTCACTGGGTGGGGTATTCCCCCGTTTGATGATGGAAGAAAGCCTGTTGTGTATTTGAGTTTAGTAAATGGAGCACATTATCTATGTGTTTTCTAGCCCTGATGAAGTCCTGAGAAGAGACCGGATGAAACACATGTTGACTAGGAATATTTGGAGAGGAACTATATGCAAGAATAAAAGAAGATTTTTGTTTAAGATTCTTTCTGTCCTTCAGTGTGCATTCAAGGATAATGGACTATAATTTCAGGGTTTCCATAGTTCAGAGGGCATTGGAGTTGCTGCTCTCCCCTTGAGTTTGCACCTTTAGTGCTAACAGGAATACTGGCACATTTATGGCTGAGTTTGTGCTAACATTATCCCTGCCAGCCACTTACACTAAAATAGTTTTTTTTTAACTACTTAGCTAAAGCGTTTATGTTGATGCACTCACAAAACACCCTATTTAATTCTCTTCTCAAAGAGAAACACTCCTGATCAAACCACCCCGATAACAAACTTCTTCCATTTGACTTCAAGGTGGTTTACCTACATTACAGACTAGAGTTGGGATACAAAGATATTTCGAAACTCTGAGGGTTGTTCTACTTTCTATTATGAATTTGAATGTAAACTTTCAGCAGTCACCTTCAAGTCCTCCTTAGGTCTATGCTCTAACCCAACTCTCATATTCTTTATGAGATTGATTTGTTTGGCTTTTTGAGTACTTACCAGCACTAAGGCTTACTACATGCACTGAAATGTAGTCTGCATCAAAGATAACATATGTGAAATGGATACCTCTGCCACCTGCCAGTATCCTGAGAAGCCAAGAATGAGTTACCAGCCTGAGTACATTTGTATTAAACTAATTCATCAAGCTGTAGGTTATAGGCGAACCATCGATAAATTCAAACTTGTATCGACCAATGGGTCCATTAGATCAATAGTTTCATTAGATACTACATTTACGCAAAGAGAAGATATGCATGGTGCTCTCTCATCATTCTTGTAGAGAGTCTCAGGAATCATATCTAAATTAAAGGTATCCTCAAAAGGTTGTATGGCCTATGTACTTGAGCTGAATAATGCATCTGGTTCTGATTCAACATTTAATATAGATTTTGGGGAGTCTGGCAATTGAAAATACTTCATTACAAAATTCAGTAAAGAAGAAGACTTTGCCAGGCATTTCTCCCTTTGAAGTAAATCAGGCAAACTGGTGGAGTGTGGTCCACTCCTCGTTCCACCGTGCCCTTCTTCAGCAAGGGTAGAGCACAGACTTCTTAGGTTACGAACGTACATTTTTACAAAATAATAGAGCTAAAGAGCAGTAACCAATTTTATTACAGTCACTGTTGGGACTACTGACAGCTGTATTCATCCACCATTTATCACACTCAGAAGCTGAGACATTGGACCTAAACTTGCCTTTGACTCCTATGGATACAACCTTTTTCACCTAGTCTGAACTACCAAAAAGAGCTTTTTGATTATGATTTTACAGTGCCAGGATAAACATACGGCAAGACAGCCCGGTTAGCAAAAAACTTTCAGTGTTGGAGATTATCCTTGTTAAATCAATCCTTGAGGGACATTCAATTTGCATTACATTTGAGTCCCATTTTTAGCAATTGGACAGACAATGCTTCTAAAGGGCATCCAGCCAGCACAGAGCTGGCCACGAATTCAAAGCCGCAAACTCCTGACAGCCCAATCCTTCACAGAATGTTCACAACTATTCCTGCTCCTCTGTCACTGTGCTTTCTACCAAGCTTAGACGGCACAACAACTTGCCTTAAGCAAAGCAGGAGAACTGTTGACCAGTGCTCCCTTACTAGCATTCGTACTCAGAACTTGAGTGAATATCAGCAATCTCTCAGAGTCGCTAGATATCCTCAGATTCATTTTTTCACCAGTTCCCAAAGGCCACTTGGTGTTTCTAAGCAACCAGTAAATAGCAGGCCTCACCTTCTCTTAGGAATTTTAGAGTTCCTCCAAAATGTTTGAAAGAATTGAGCGCTAAATTCTAAAACATAGCCCACAAGCTGCACCAGGCTGCCACACCTCACTCCCCACCGAATCACTCAAAACAGAGCCTACCACAGGCTATCTTGCCTGCTCTCAATAGACAGCAGGCAGCATTTTCGATGATAGGGCTTGAAACCCGCTGACAAAGCAGCTTCATTGCAACATGGCTCAGCTGTGTGGCTCAGGCTCAGCAGCCATGACTCTGGCTTAGCTGCCTTGGATCTGGCTCAGCTGTATTGTTTGAATCTAAGAGGCTTCCTTAAATAGTTTTCTAGTTCAGGTGGTGCTTGAGAAGTCTCAATTTCATTGTGTACATTTGTTATTTCATGTGTAGTATTTATTTGTGTGTGAATTAAAGTAATTTTTATTTTTGAAAGTAAAACACTGGGCATTGATTCATTAAGAATTAGTGTGCTCCTTGTGGGTTTTTTATGTTTATTTAATCCCTTATTTTCTTTCATTTGTTCTGTTGAATTTAATTAATTTAACTACATTATTCATATTAAATCCCAGATTCAACAAAGTGGTAGTAACACCAAGTTTCCCTTTAGCCTTTGGAATGTCTTGATTTATTAGTCTGTTGGGTGCCCATTAACCATATGAAGTTGAATTCAGATAAAACAGAGGTGTTGGTTCTAGGAAATCATCCTTTGGCCTGACCTCCATCTTGTAGTCACTGGCTCTTAGCCCATTCCTAGCCTCTGCTACTATGACCAAAACTACTAGTTTTACTATCAGTGCTGATCTTAACGTTTGCCTGCAAGCTCCCTGATATACATTTACTCCACTTCAAGGAGCTTAAGGAAAATTTTCACTGACTTTTAGTTAAATGGAGATCGGTAATCCAGACAGTTGTATCATCTTGATTGAATGCGCTCTTGCTTGGCGCACCTCAATATCTTATTTTTCACCTTCAGATTGTGCAGAACGCAGTTGACATATCTAAATTAGTTTACTTCAGTGTGCTTCTGTTACATTCTAGTTGCTATTTCTCCACAGATTACCAGTGAAGAAAATAATATTTTTTAAAACACATTGCATGGTGCAGAAGGCACTTGATGGCACATGTACTGAGGGGTATATTCACAAGAACGTGAGATAACTATCGCAAGAGTAGCTTAACACAACTGTGGTAAATTTTAAATTACCTGTACTTAATTTATGCGGTAAAGTTCAATAAGGATAACTCAGAATAAATAAGAGGCAGAATCCGTGATATTAGAGGTTTTAAAAGGGGTTTATTCCTTACAAAGGAATTGGTTCGAACCAGGCAATCGGATTCCGTCACCACGAAGGTTCGGGAAGGGATTGAGCATATTTTATTGACAGGTTATCATATATATAGTCAATGCATTACAGTAAAGGCAGATACAGAAGGCGTAACAGCTGAGAGGAGAGATAAGAATACACATGCGTAATGAAAAAGGCGTTACAATAGGCATGCATAAGGGCGTGTACTAGAAACGTCATTATGAGGATGTCACAGGTGGGTGGATCCATAAGAGAATCCTGCAAGGTCAGCAGAAATACATGGCAAAGATGCGCGTACAGCAGCATGACGTGTGTCTGACGTGTAACTGGAGGGTGAAGGGGACTTGACATTTAGCCCTACATGAGGAGACAGAAGTCTGGGATGTCAGAACAACCTAATCCCAAATCGTATCTAATATCTTGTGTTTAAGGAACTGTATTATCTGGAAGGAAAGGTCTCTCAGGCAGAGGCTATCCTATACTGACTGCTAGTGCGTGTATAAGCGTCTATGTGTCTACATGAGATGCGAGGGGGCATGGGCCTACCATGGTAACAGGAGCTATGAATTACTTGCACGGAGACAGTAAGGCCGGGCCCTTTGCTCTGCAGCTGGAAGGGTGTTTACCTAAACTACTAGATAGGAATGTATTTTTCGAGGAGCGGAGCAGATAACTTGAAGGCTAAATACAGTCTTGGCGGGCAACAGGCCGGGCCAGGCACCGTTAGCCGCGCAGGGAGTAAGACAAAGGTCATGGATACAGATGCAGGTCCAGGCTGGAGTATTCAGAGGCAGAAGGCAGGAAAAGGCTCGATGGCAGAATTCAGGGCCTAACTTGCCAGAGCTGAAAAACGTGAAAGGTGTACCACATAAAGACGGTGGCAAGGCATACTTAGGAACGGAATATTCGACCCATTCATGGTGGATCTGAAAGAGGACATGTTGACGTTGGACACAAATGTATTTGCGTCTTCATAGCTGGAAGTGGAGGGAACATACATGTACTTGTAGCACGTACATAGAGCCGTTGGGGTCTAAGATAGGGGACACAATTGATCATAAAAATTCATATTTCCTCATTCCCTCCTTGTCCCCTACGGACCCTTCATGATATATCGATCCTCATGAATCCATCAATCTGTTCATGTAACATCATTTGCTCTTCTTTCTTCTTACGGGATTTTGAATGAGAACTTGAATGTGGAATACATGATGTGGCACACAGGCCGCAAATCGCTGGCCCACATTGTAGACACAGGCAGCAACTGAATACTATGAGAAGGGCAATACCTAGGAAGGATAGGACTTTCCATCCCCAGGCAGACAACACACTCCAGAACCAAGCGGACCAAGTCCAGGTGCCTGGATTCTGGTGTATCTGACTTGCAATCTTATGAAGACGAGTTATGGCTTTATATACTGATGGCGCGTTTTCTGGAATGAAAACACAGCAGCTCGATCCGATGACTCTACAGGCTCCGCCCCTATCGGCCAGGATGACGTCAAGGACAAGACGATTTTGGAGAACAACAATCCCCATCGCAGACTGCTCCTCCGTTAAGTTGCCTAGGGCAGAGGTAGTTTCATTCACTACTGCTTCAAGGGTTCTGGTTAATTTACGTATCAGTTTACTATTAGAGACAACACCTATGTAGGGAAAGAGACCTTTATTGAAGTCTGTGTATTGTTCCCATGCCGTTTCAGTGTAGTCGACAATCGGGAGATCTCTCTGGGGTCTATTGTGTACTAGATGGGTATTTCTATGATAATCAGGAGGGGCTAGGAAAACAGGTGGCAGAAGGAATGCAATGTAACAGGTACCATCCCAATCTAGAGGTAAACGTATATATGCGGTATGACCACAAATGAAGTAGGAATGACGGGAAGCTCTAAATGTAGACTTGCCTTGATCACTGAATTCGATCACAGTAGTACATTTACTATGACCCAGGTGTACTGAACCATTCTTTCTTACACATAATTCACCTTTGACGGGTAATACTGACATAGCAGGCAAGACTGGTACAGCTTCGGATTCAACATTCAGAATCATGAAGTTAAGTGTAAAGTTACCTAATCCATATACTTCATTTTCTAGATCAGTTCCTGTCCTTTTGGGAAGTCCCTCTTTGTTAGGGTAGCAGGCTTTAAGCAAAACTAAGTTCAGGTTTCCCCATACCCAGTTGTCCTGGTAAACTACGGTATTTGAATCTAAAGAATTAATCAAACTAAACCATGCACCACAGGAACCATTGTGTGTGAATGGATACGGAAAGAGGGGCAGAACTCCCTTGTATTTCTGATAGGGAGGGAGTCGGCCACATATCCAACAATTTGTAGCGTTGTTGGTCTGATGGGAGTGATGTAACATACTAATGAATGTGTTGTTGCGCAGCGCAAGTCTGTAGGGCAACTCATGCGGAGGTAATTCGCTAAAAGAGTGTTCGGCAGTAACATTGAAAGCAGAATGTGCACGCTTGAAAATAGGGTAGTATATGTGCAACAGTATACTTGCAGCAATAATCAGAAGATTTAGAAAAAACATAATCAATAATGTCACTATACAGTGACTACGAAGTGATTTACAATATGCACGTTTCTTGAGCTGTTTCTGTCTATCTCTCTCTCTATTTCGGTCTAGGGGATACATGTCAGAGACTAATTTAACCGATTCACCTAGGAGAGGACTTAAACAATTAAATTGTCTGACTTGCTAGACCTTAGTTTCAGTTTATATTCCTGGGAAGCAGTTTTCTCGGCCAGGGGGAGTTTTGAGTCAGTCTGTGGAGGAGGGCAGGGCTGAGAGTTCAAATCAGAAGGCAGTCCGTGAAATTTCTTGATATGGCTCGAATGTAGCCAACCCTTGCGACCCTCAATCTTCACTGCTGTCCTCGTGGTCAGAAGTACTAGTTTCGGCGTTTGCCAGCGAGGCTCCAGCGGGCTCCTCCTGTCGAAATTTCTTATAAACACGTAATCTCCGGGAACCACTTCATGGGGCTTCACCTCGGTGTTGTCGGGAAAGGCTGCAGCTACCTGTGAACGGCAAGATTGTAGTGCAGACATCAAGGAAGCAAGGTAATCTGTCAGCATATTACAATCAACATCAGTGATTTTACGAGGTATAGGCGTCCCCCACATATTTGGTGGCCTACCGAAGATCACCTCGTACGGGGATAGCCCTGTTCGAGAATGTGCTATCATTCTCATGTAAAAGAGCGCAACTGGTAAAGCTACCATCCAGTCGACGCCTTTCTCTCTGCAGATTTTAGAAAGTCGTATTTTCAGAGTCTGATTATGACGCTCCACGAGACCTGCTGCCTCGGGATGCCGGACACAGTGGAATTTCCACTGATAGCCTAACAGGAGTGTAATGTGTTTCATTAGCTCGGATGAGAACGGCTGACCGTTATCTGAGTACACGATACGGGGCAAACCATACCGTGGGAAGAATTCACGAACCAGCTGCTTGGCAGTGGTCGGAGCAGTGTAATCCGGGACTGGATATGCTTCTGTCCATCGGGAAAGTGCGCATACAACTACGAGGACATATTTGAATCCTCGACAACGTTCCATCTGGATATAATCCATCTGGAGGACTTCAAAAGGGTGATCGGGAGGTTGAAATCCACCTTGCTCTACAGGAATGCTTTTACCTGGGTTGAACTGACAACAAATCATGCAAGTACGCACTTTCTGTTTGGCTGCTGCTCGTAAGTGTTTATTGAACCAAATGTTTTGAATACTGTCTAGCATGGCTTTCTCTCCTAGATGCGCTGGACTATGTATTGTGTTAATGATAACTTGAACCATGGAGTCGGGGAGAAACCATGTAGATTTTCCCTTCGTCATCCATCCCTGATCTGTTTGGATCCCTCCTAGTTCAGTCCATTTCTTGATTTCCTCTGGTGTAGCATGTGTCTGTATGTCAATTACATCAAGGGCAGGATCCCTAACTGTCATGCAGTGTGTCGATGTCGGAACTATTGTTTTTGTCAAGTCAGTTGCATGAGTCCGATTCTGTGCTGTTTGCTTAGCTGTTCGGTCTGCCAGGTCGTTACCCTGGGAAATGATATCGGTGACTTTTGTATGGGCCTTGCACTTCATGATAGATATCGCAGTAGGCAGATGTATTGCATCTAACAGAGCTTGAATGAGGGGACCGTGTTGAATGTTGGCACCGTGAGAAGTTAAATAACCTCTCTCTCGCCAGAGGACTCCGAAGTCGTGTACAACTCCGAATGCATAACGTGAATCTGTGTATATGTTAACTCTCTTATTTTTGGCTTGAATACAGGCTTGTGTCAGAGCGATGAGCTCTGCTGCTTGAGCTGACAATGTGCCAATACAATTCGTTTCAATAACTTCGGTGTCTGTCGTGACTGCGTAAGCGGCCACTAACTCTCCTGTACTTGTTCTCATGCATGAACCATCCACATAAAGTGTCAGGTCTGGGTCTGGTAATGGAATGTCTGTCAAGTCTTGTCTGGGTTTCGTCGTAATAGTAATGACTTCAATACAATCATGTGCCAATGGGTCTGTTCCACTTAATGGCAAAAGTGTGGCAGGATTTAATGTACTACAGCGTCTGATTTCTATGTGTGGCTGAAACAATGTCAATTCATAACCTGTCAGTCGTGCTATAGTCAAGTGCTGGGTCTGAGTTCGGTTTAAAAGAACTTCCACGGAATGTGGAACTTGCACTGTCAATTGATGTCCTAATACTATGGAATCGCTTTGTCTGATCGCTAAAGCTGTTGCTGCGACTGATTTCAAGCACGTAGGCAGAGCCTGGGCTACTGGATCTAATGTGCTAGAAAAGTAAGCACACGGTTTGTGTGAACCTGCTTGTTCCTGAGTGAGTACTGACAAGGCAGTACCTTCGCGTTCTGTAACCAAAAGTGTAAAAGGCTTACTGTAACATGGTGTCGCTAAAACAGGTGCTTGACATAAAGCTTTCTTTAAGTCTTCAAAAGCTTGTGTATGTTCCTGAGTCCAAGGGAGGACAGTCGACGTCGCTGCCTCCTGGGTTGTCAACTGAATGAGTGGCTTTACTAGAAATGCATATTGGGGAATCCATTGTCTACAGTACGAAGTGAGGCCTATGAAGGCCCGCACCTCCTTTTGTGTCTTGGGTGGTGACATATTTACAATTAACTGGATGCGGTCAGGTGTGAGCTGTCTCCCCCCTTTGGACAGCAAGTGCCCAAGGTACACAACTTGCTGAACACAGAATTGCAGCTTCGAAGGGGACACCTTGTGCCCCTTGTCGGCCAGAAAATGTAAAACCGTCAGTGATGCTTTTTCACATTCGGGCTCGCTTCGGGCGGTGATCAGCAGATCATCGACATACTGAAGCAGGGCAGTGTTAACAGGCATGTGGATACTGTCAAGTTGTCTTTTCAGTGCTTGGCTATAGATGCTGGGGCTTTCTGTGAATCCTTGAGGTGCGCGTGCAAATTTGAAGCTTCGTCCATTTAAACAGAATCCGAACAAATATTGGCTTTCCGGATCGATTGGGACGCTAAAGAAGGCGTTCTTGAGGTCAATTACAGTAAAGAACGTTGCTTCTGAATCAATAGCTGTCAATAATGAAGAGATATCTGGAACCACGGGATACTGTGGTACAATGCATTTATTCAATTCGCGCAGATCAATAATTAATCGATAAACTGGGGGTGCATTTGGATCAGTACGTTTAAGAATTGGAATGATAGGAGAATTACATACATTGGAGTCGGTTTCCACAACCACTCCTTGTGCAATGAGCTCGTCAATGATTTGCAGCAAAGCCACTACAGCATCTGGAGGTAACTTGTATTGTCGAATTCGTGGTAATACCACTCCTGCTTTGAGTGTGACTCGATATGGTGTAATGTGCATACAACCTACATCAGTGGGGCCTTGTGCCCATAAATGTGCAGGGACATTCTGTAACCGGTGATCCATGTCTCTAAATACGTAGTGACCTTTAAAGTCACGCAAAAATAGTCGTACCCCTTCCGGGGAACAACATATTACAGCTCCTAGAGCTTTCAGTGTCTTTATACCTAACAAGTTTTCTGGGCATGATTTTGTAAGCAATAAATCTGTAGTCCGTGTCAATGGACCAACTGCAAGAGGAAGAGGTTGCGATACTTCGTTAACAATAGGCTTTCCTGAAAATCCAAGGGAGACATTCTGTGAGCCTGAGAGGGGTGCCCCTGGAACCTCGTCGTGACTTATAGTTGTTCTGCTTGCCCCTGTATCAATTAAAAACTTTCTGTCTTTCCCTAATACTTGACTATGTACATAAGGACCCTCTTGATCTACAGGAACCTCAATAAGAGGCAAGCCAACCTCCCTCTCTAGGCTGTTTCATGTGTATCGCTGATAATCGGGATAGTCATTTTGTGCATACTGGTACATCTGTTGTGTCGTGTTTTGTGTTGCGGCACTAGGCTGTGGCTGTGGTACTGCTACGGTCTGTTGTGAAGCTTGCATAGGCTGTACATTCTGAGGTACTTGTGGTTGGATCTGATCCTGTCTAGGTGGACGCGGTCTCTCCTTGGTTTTACCCGTAGAGATATTATGTTTCAGAACTGCACAATCGTTTATATAATGACCTGGCTGTTTACAATAGTTGCATGTCCCTTTAACAGGAGCCGCTGAATTACTGGACTGTGTCGCACCCTTTTTATGACCGTCAGCTGGAACTGACTGGGCGACGAGCATTTTCATTTTCGTGTCTTTCATACGTCTTTGTTCGTGTTCATGTTCTTCTCTGATTCTATTCTGGTGGTACTGTAACATTTGTAACATTTGTGAAGGGGTATTAGCTTGCCAAGAGCTCTCGACTTTCAATACTCTGTTCTTAACCTGGGGCAGGGAACTCTCGACTAATTTTGTTACAAAAAGATGTGGATATGAATCGCTACTTGCTTTCAGGCCGCTATTAATACCAAAACATTTTTCAAATCGGGAATAAAAATCACTAGTGTCTTCATCTGGTTTCTGTTTGCAGGCTGAGATTGCACCCCAGTCTTCCTTTTTCGTAGTTAATAAACGTGGCAATACTTGTACTAACAATCCTGGTAACGCTTTAGTTTTGTCCCCAAGCCCTAGGCCTGGAGTTCGGGTATTTTCTTCGTTTTCTAATGCCGTCCAATCAATCTTTTGCTCTCCCACCTCCCATTCTTTTTCTTTGAGTTTCTCTTAAATACCGGCAGGCAATAATACTTTTAATATTTTCATAATGTCAGGATAGGTATAATCACCCATGAGTAACATGTCTTTTATTTCACGGTGAAAACCTGCTGGATCTCTGTCATGGCTGGGCACTAATTTTTTCATTTCCAATAGTTCTATTTTAGTTATGGGCGTGTACACAAACACGCGTCTAAAGGTATTATCATCATTTCTAACTGGGTGCACTTCGCGTAAGGGATTCTGTCTGTCTATGTAATACATTTTTCTTTCCATGGAGGGAGCTGGATCAAGCTGTGGACACAGGAAGGCACTGTATCTGTGTCGATGTTCTAGAATTACTTTAATTAGATCGGTACCTAGACCTCTCCATTTCTTCAAGAGTAGTTCTATCAGTATATCAGGTAGGGGACCAGGATCGGAGTGTTGGCCTTTATACAATATAAGGAGGTGTTGTATCATGTACATACCAGCTAAACGCTGTTCGTCTGGTGAAAGATTCAGAAACGTGTGTGCCAGCGCGTCATCACTATATTTATCAGAACTGTCAGCCCATTGTACTGCTGACCTGGCTAATTCTTGTTCATCCATAGAATCGAGTACATGGTACCCCATTCGTTCTTGAAGTATTTTATCAGTAGCCTGAAATAAGTGTTATGGGGTCTTTGGATTTGACATGGCTGCTTGAAAAATTCTCTTACTTTCTGGACGTATCGGACGCATTGAATTATTAAAAGATCTTCCCTTACCTACATAAGCTATCATTTCTCTAGCTGGTAATTGTAATTGTCCTGTTGTCGTTTCTGGTTGTTCCTCCTCCTCCGAGGATTCTGTCTTATCTGCATCTATTTCTCTTTCAGGCTGTTCTCTTTCACGTATTTGTTCTACTGTTTTTCGGATCCTTCGGTACATATTTTTTATACTATTCTGTTTATCATGTTTTCCGTCTGCTATATTCTGACCCCATTTGTTAAGTGCTTTCATTTCTTCCGGGTCTACACTAGGCCTATCTCTGTTTCTTATCAGGCAGTTTATGAAGAAGCGTAACAATAGTTTTTGCGTGTCCACTTTCTGGTATGCCATGGCCTCGCCAATACTTTCAGGACCTTGCCCTGTTTGGACAAACTGATATATTTTGTCTAGATGATCAATCATTCCTGGTAGTATCATTAAATAGTTCGCAACTCGTCGTAGACGTACTGATGATAGCATCATTCTGTCGTCTTTACCGGGTACTGGATCATATCTACAATCTGTAAGAGGCTCTTTAAGTATGTCGTAATTCGCTGTTTGAGGTGTACGTTGGTGTGCTAAATCCCTATAAGTCAATCGATGTGCTGGTGGTGGCGTATGAAAACCTCCTGTCGCACCTCCTGAGGTGCCAGGTCCAAAAGGATTTGTTGGGTGTAAGGTAGGGAGACTAGGTGCAGGAAGGAGTGGAGGAACAGGCGGAAGGTTTGGAACGGAAGGAGGAGTATGTTGCTGCAGAAGTGGGGGCAGATTATCTCGGGGTCGAGCGCCGTTTAGCAGGTGGTGTGCGTGGCGGCGGAACATTAACATATTCGGGGGCTGCATCGTCTAAATAGGAAGAAAGGAAAATGTCCTTTGCGGTCTTGTGGTGCAATTTAATCGGAAGCAATGGAGATGGCAGGTCTTTTGGTACTTCCAGGGTGGCCTTAGGTAAACCCTCGGCCAGAAGAGGATACATACCATTCATAAGAGTGTTTCGTTGTCTGTCTACTTGTTCTGCTTTTACTCGGATACCTTCCTCAACTAATACGTTTTCTCGGGCTTTGTCTGAATCCTCCCTACTTTTCTCTTCTTTTCTGAGCGTTTTCTCTGTGCGTCTATGCTATTCTTTACGCCATAATTCAATGGCATCTTTCTGTGACTGTCTGGCTTTCTTTTTCCATAATGCTTCTTCTACTCTCATGATGCAATCTGCATCCCATGTCCCAGCAGCGGGCCATCTCTGATTCTCTGCTAAATCCTTGGTGTAGTCCACCCACAAATCGAGATATAATACGGCATCTAGGCCATGTTTATGGTACATAAAGTACCCTGGAGTGTCCCTAGGTGGAATGGGAACGGCTTCCTCGAGTATTCCTTTTCTAGTTTTTATCTGTCTTAATTTTGAGAATAACGGCATCTTAAACCTTGCTACTTGATTCTTACTCGGACTTGAACACAATTAATACAATAAACACAGTAATGAAGATCGAACAATCACTCATACCACGACATTTAAAACACATTAAAACATTTTAAAACGAACAACGATAATTAGAATAAAACTAGCTAACTGCATAATACTGGATGTACTGCTAAACAGTACAGATACACCGCTAAAACAGTGCAGACCGGGTCTGTGTACCCAAACTCGTCTTGACCGGCACAAACTAATGCGCACGTCTAGATGCGTCCCCAGCAACGGTACTCACCGGGAAGCACGGAACGGAAGGCCTCGGAAACTCTGAACTGGACTGGACCGGACTGGACTCGACTCGACTCGTGACGTAGGTACTTCGGAACTTCGGAACCTGGTGGGCCTCTGTATACCTCGGATCTTGCTCTCTCAGCTAGGCTCTGGTCGGGATCCTCCGCACTCCTCACCGCCTCGTCTGGGTGTTGATCGCAGCCTCAGTCACCTCCGTTGGCCTGAGGGAGGTACAGGAAATCCTGCGGGTACGCGTAGTTGTCCGTCCGGCTGTGGCAGGGGACCGGGTCTGCAACGCACCTCCGGCGCGTGGGGTGGGGGAGGAGTCCCTGTTCGGGCGCCAATTATGTGGTAAATTTTAAATTACCTGTACTTAATTTATGCGGTAAAGTTCAATAAGGATAACTCAGAATAAATAAGAGGCAGAATCCGTGATATTAGAGGTTTTAAAAGGGGTTTATTCCTTACAAAGGAATTGGTTCGAACCAGGCAATCGGATTCCGTCACCACGAAGGTTCGGGAAGGGATTGAGCATATTTTATTGACAGGTTATCATATATATAGTCAATGCATTACAGTAAAGGCAGATACAGAAGGCGTAACAGCTGAGAGGAGAGATAAGAATACACATGCGTAATGAAAAAGGAGTTACAATAGGGGTGCATAAGGGCGTGTACTAGAAACGTCATTATGAGGATGTCACAGGTGGGTGGATCCATAAGAGAATCCTGCAAGGTCAGCAGAAATACATGGCAAAGATGCGCGTACAGCAGCATGACGTGTGTCTGACGTGTAACTGGAGGGTGAAGGGGACTTGACATTTAGCCCTACATGAGGAGACAGAAGTCTGGGATGTCAGAACAACCTAATCCCAAATCGTATCTAATATCTTGTGTTTAAGGAACTGTATTATCTGGAAGGAAAGGTCTCTCAGGCAGAGGCTATCCTATACTGACTGCTAGTGCGTGTATAAGCGTCTATGTGTCTACATGAGATGCGAGGGGGCATGGGCCTACCATGGTAACAGGAGCTATGAATTAATTGCACGGAGACAGTAAGGCCGGGCCCTTTGCTCTGCAGCTGGAAGGGTGTTTACCTAAACTACTAGATAGGAATGTATTTTTCGAGGAGCGGAGCAGATAACTTGAAGGCTAAATACAGTCTTGGCGGGCAACAGGCCGGACCAGGCACCGTTAGCCGCGCAGGGAGTAAGACAAAGGTCATGGATACAGATGCAGGTCCAGGCTGGAGCATTCAGAGGCAGAAGGCAGGAAAAGGCTCGATGGCAGAATTCAGGGCCTAACTTGCCAGAGCTGAAAAACGTGAAAGGTGCACCACATAAAGACGGTGGCAAGGCATACTTAGGAACGGAATATTCGACCCATTCATGGTGGATCTGAAAGAGGACATGTTGACGTTGGACACAAATGTATTTGCGTCTTCATAGCTGGAAGTGGAGGGAACATACATGTACTTGTAGCACGTACATGGAGCCGTTGGGGTCTAATATAGGGGACACAATTGATCATAAAAATTCATATTTCCTCATTCGCAGCCTATCGCGGGCAATATTCACCAGATAACGCGTCAAATGTCAGTATAAAATTCAACGCCATGCCGCAAAAATGTGAAATGCGAATGCAAAAAATCATGCAATGAGGGCAATCGCAGTAAAAAAATCAGCGAAAACCAGCCACAGGCCTGCAAATTCCACGCGTCTGGCGGGAAAATGCACTATAAAAGAAAGGAAAGAAAACACCAAAACCAATTCAAACTGCGTAGCACCATGGATGCACCCGGACCGAGTGCAAAGGACAAGCAGAACTCCACAAGCCCCACTGAGGACCAGCCAGGAACCCCGTGTTCGGGGAAGGGCAAGGAGAAGCGGAAGAGGAAGACGAGGTTCAGTTCGCAGGAAGACCGGATCATCGTCATGGAGGTGATAGAACACCATCAACAACTGTTCGGCACCTCCACTGCGGCACTGGCACCGGCAACCCAAACGGAAATATGGCTGGCCATCGTCACCAACGTCAATGCAGTCGGAGTGGCGAGGAGGTCACTGGAGGAGGTCAAGAGGCGCTGGCATGAAGTGCACAGCCAAACCAAACAGAAACTCGCCACCAACAGGAAGGCAGCAACGGCGACTGGAGGTGGGAGTCCAGCGACACAGGAGGAGCTGGATGAGCTGGAGGAAATGGTGGCCACAGTCAGCAATGTGGAGACGGTGGCAGGATTTGGGGTCCTGGACACAGCTCAATACGACCCGACCCAACAGCAACAGGGTAAGTAACGACCAGGGACTGGGGGACGGAGGGAGATGGGCACAATGGCACACATGCAAAATTATGTGTAGCACACTGCACACCCACAATGATTGTGGAACATGTCTGTGATAGCCTTGGCACACTGCAGCACACATAGAAACACCACGTAGGCCCCCATCCACAATGTGCACAAAGGGCCCCCCCTCCCTATCACCAATATCACAACAGACCCATGCACATGTGCTGAATCCAGAAAAGCAGCGGCTCTGTGACCCACACTGACTATGCAAGTAACACTGCATGCCCGATAGCATTGCAGCAGCCCAAACACATGACATGGCCCACGAATCGACATGGAGGTGGCACAGCGCGGATCACATCCATAAAGGAGCAGGTCACAATCTGACATATCCATGTGCACCCACAACCCATGCTGTACAATACACCAAGTCCAACCATCCAGACTATGTGGAATCTATCACAAATAATGGGCCATTTTAAATGCACACACTGTAAAGCCTGCCAAATGGCGATTGAGACCAAGTCCTTCGTATACAAACACCATGATATACAACTCAAAGCGCACACCAACTGTAATTCATGCGATGTCATTTATGCCATCCTGTGCCCATGTAATCTACTATACGTGGGTCAAACCAGACAAAGAGTCAAGAACCGCATATTGCAACATTGCAGCCGGATCCGGTGCAACACCCCAGGTGCACCTTTGGTGGAACATTTCAAAACACACGCACACCCACCAGACTCACCAGACTCCATTAAATGGCTTGACCTTGAAAAGGTATCTTTAGGACCAAGGGGGGGGTGACATTGGACCTATCCTTAATACCAGAGAATGCAAAATGATGTACCTATTAGACACAGTGAACAATGGACTAAATGAACTGGACGTTACCAATGCTCAGCTTGCAGGCCCTGTATCCGACTAGGGTGCACCCTTAATCCAGTCGTTCATTAGCCTTCTTCACGAACTGATAGTATACCCACCATTTATGTGTTCATCCTATAACCACACACTTAGATACACTGAGGGGCCATTCCGCATACCCCCATAGTATCTGGTTATAGAGCTATGTATCAACCTCTCTAATTCAACAGTACACATACCACTTTATGAGTGTCTTTGATCCAATGTATTGTATTGTTCGACAACATGGATGCACTATTCGTTATGTACTTTCCATTAAGCAGATTTGTTTCTAATTTTTTATTGTAACACGATGACGATCAATCCATGTATTTTTCTTTATCACACTACTGTAATATGGTGTCATTTATAACAACTTCTTGAAATATCTTATGATTGTTTTGACTCTTCGCATTGGAACATTTACCGTTAGATTAATTATATTCACCATTAGACATTAATACCCCACCGGGTATGGATGCGACATCCCTTGATTCATTACTACCGTCCCCTATCACATCATGATGAATAACACCACTTTTCAGCTCTCATAATGCAGCCCGTTTGTAACACTCCACACCCCCTAGTACTCCAATTTAGAGGCGTCCTACCTTTTAGACCCGATTCCTCCCTTCCATACATTTTGGGGATCTTTTACACACTCCCTGCTGAGGCCTTTGGACTTGTTCTGTCTCTTCCCTTGTTCCGATGACGCTCCATGGCAGCGCGTCATTTGACACACCCATCAGGCCCATCACTTATCCAGGCAATCTGTGACGGCTCGGTTGTCTCGATGAGCACAGAGCCTTTCAACCAAGGTAAGCCGTCCATCCTTCCTGTTTTTCACGATTCATCCAGCCGGCCCAGTCGAGATAATGATATTCGGCACTGCTGGTTTTTGATCGTTTAAATACTCGTTTACCTCCCACCGAACCTCCATCTGTTTTAACACTGATTTCCTCACCCTGCGCTCAGATCGCTGCGTTCAGTATACTTTATGTGCTCTGATCCCGAACGCTCAGTCACATGCCCAATCCAACCCTTGTCTTAAGCTCCTTCTCATCCTTTCTGTGCTCGGCCGCATGCCCCGCTCTCACGGCATCTGGCTGCCTTCACACCCTTGGTTTTTCCCGCTTAGATCGCGGAACCCACTCTGCCTACCTAATCTACTGCCTATTTGTTTGTCCAGTGCTATCCCTGATCCAAGCAATCGTTCTCATTCAGTGTCTGACCGCGCGCCCCGCTCTCACGGCTTGTTTTTCTTCCTCTCCTCTCACCGAGCCCTGAGCCTTTGTTTTCATCCTCCACCATCCCATCGGCGTTTCCAAACGTGCATTCCCAACCCCAGGTCCTCCGAGCCTTACCGGCCCCCCACCCTTATTTTTCCAAGACACCTTTTAATACACCGCTTTTAATTATCCTTTCCACGTACCCACATTGGTGCATTTCACTACGTTTAATCCGCTTGAATTGTCTTTTTGTAATAATTCCTCAGTTTCCGTTTCCGACCATGACTAATGAGAACCTCCCGTTCTCTTTTACCATTCTAGAATTCATGTGATTTGTTCCCTCGTTTGCAAGCCATTCATGCTGCATACCTAGGAAATTAGTAAGTGATCTCATGTTCACTTTGGACATTAACGCTCCTGTTGCCGGAATTTGTTTACCAGCACACATTTGACCCCTTTTCCCTCTCCCTTTTTTATCGTAGGAGCTTCATCAAGCCCACATTCCATACACACACGGTGGAGGTCTCCCGTCTTTGCAAACAGAGTAGGTATTCTCCAAACCTCTTCCATCAAGTAGCAAACACCATTTCAGACCATTTGCCCTCACATCGATATTCTCCAATTATTCCTCAGGTGCTCCTCCCAGTCCTGAAGAAGACCCCACTGCAAGGACAACAACCAGTCCTGCCACAGGGGTCGAAACGTCGACAACGCATATTACACAAACTCCAGCGACATTATCTAAGAATAATTTATCGTCCATTTGAGTTATGTGTACCTTCCGGAACAATTGACCTCGTTGAGGCTGTAAAAGAATCATACCAGGAAATGTTGATGCACTTATGTCACAAATATCTTTTCCCTGTCCCTTACCCTCACGTTACCACTAAACCCCTACTTCCCTTATTTTTTCCTCTTCTATACTGAGAGCACTGCAACATACTGTACTCAAATAATAATGAATAACAGCATTGTCTGCAATTGGGATTTCTTCCCTTTTTTCTAAATTAAAGTATTTGAATTCATACCAGATAAATTAATATTATGTGTTTTGCTACTATTAATTCTCTTTGTTTTAAATAGTACGCTATCACGACCTTATGTTATAAACTGTACAATACACACAGCAGACGAACAATGCACCAGGCCTTTTATTTATGTTTCAAAAACAAAACATAAATAAAAATTATTGTAATTTACAATGACAATAGCTCAAACTCGTGTAAATGCAGACCTGTTGCATTGCAAATGCTTGTTAACATCCTACGAGGGGGCGCGTCTATTCATGTTGCGCCACTGTGGAGAGAGGTGCAGAGGGCTCTGAGGGTGGCAGAAGAGACGGTAGAGACAATGCGTGATAGATGTGCCGTCCCCCTCTGTCACCTTGCCTCAGTGCAGAGTGCGACGTCACGTACCCACTAAAGCCGCCGTACACCTATCTGACGTACAGACTGATCTTCTGCGATGCCCACTCATGTATGTATTGTGAAAACAATAGCTACTCCCCTCTGCTCAGGGAAAACCAATAAAACCAATCTTACTGTTGAACCTAGCCCCCACCTCATCCTCCTATCACGCTATGTGCTCGGCGCTGTTGCTTACCCCCCCGAATTCAATACCCCCCATACCCCCAACTCACAATGCCCCCACCCCCACGCTCCAGAGGTTGATATGCCCATTCCAGGTTTACCAGCACAGCCCTATACACAGGTGAAGGTAGGTTTGTAAACTGGTAACTGGAGAGGGCTGTCTTTAGAAACGCTTTCACACAGCTGCATTTTTAGCAAAACCAGTTTCAGACAGAGAATAGATTAATCAGCCTTGGGCAGTAACCGAATTAAAGTTCATGTCAGCCATCCAAAATATCACGCGACTTCAGAAACATTTAGGGCGCTAATGTCAGGGAGAGGCTTCCTGTGAATTTAGAACAGTGACACCGATTCTGTGCGTTCAAATCAATGAAAGAGGTTTGTTGATTTCTGGACATTCAAATACGCCCATTGAGTTTCCTCAAAATAATTCGCCCATTAAGCGAGTTTTATCCAGTGAGGCAGATTTAGTGAGATACAAGGAGACATACCGAGTTTCATGCAGTGGAATAGGCGTCAGCATTTATTATAGTGAAATTGAGTTAGTCAGTTCCTGGTACTAAGGAAGACTTAGTGACACTGAGTCACTGGGGCTGATAAGTGACATTCTGACAGTGCAAGAACTGCACGGGCCAAGTCAAACTAACCGCGGTCTTGTCCAAAGCCAGTGAACCGAGTAGTTGTACTGACTTGCGTTATCCACGCTTCTGGTGGGAGAGACCTACCCTCACTCTGCCAGTCCCGGGAGGTCCTTCCTCCTCTGTGTTAGCACTGCTAGTACGTCACCCTCGCTAATGCCCGGAGCCATGTTGGAAGTGGCGAATTGTGTACTGCCACTCGGCATATTAGGAAAGCAAAGGTGGACTATTGATGTAGGATAAATATACCTATCGGGGCTCAAAAGTATGAGTAGGTAGGTGTATGTGAATAGGTACTTCGTAACAATTCGCCTTCAGATTCAGGTCATGACAGTTGTGTAGTGTAGTGCTGAAGCTGTCGCCCATTGGGATCGTAACTCGGAAGGGTTAGTGTAGGGTTATGTCAACAAGGTAGGCTAGCATCTAGTCAGTGCTCCCATGGATCGTACAGGTAGGATCAGGTTTACAGCAAGCCAATATTGAGTCAAATATTGGGGGGTTGTCAAATGTGTTAATGTTGAGGACAGTATCACAAAAACATCATTGCAACAGAAATCAATGTAATGATAAGGCTAAAGTCTAGTCAGGCTGTCATCTAGTCAATGCCCCCCATGGGATGTCCTCATTCAGGCCCTGTCTGTCCAAGGCTAATCGCAGCACCCACCTTTGTTTGATTCTGAAAAGAGCGTCTTTGGTTACGCCGGGGTGTGCTTCTAGAACACACCAACTGATTGAGTCTGTTGGTCAAAATGTGTAGTCATTTTGGTGTTTGTTTTGTGGCACCTGAAATTACTACGGTGTTCTGTGATCCGTGTTCTCACTGGTCTGGTGGTCATCCCTATATATAGGAGTTGGCATGGGCACGTTAACACATAAATACAGTTGGTCGTGCTGCAATTTGTATGTTTATTGATTTGCTACTTGAACCCATTCGCGAATGTGATCTCTTTTGTCACTTTTGTAAATGGACAAACAGTGTATGAACCGCAGCTGTAGTGCCCCCTCACAGGTGGTAGGTTCCATAGAGATCTCTGTACATTAGTATTTTGGATCTTAGGTCTGGTATGTATGAGCATGTCTTTGAGATTGCTCGCCCATTTGAAAGCAAACCTGGGGACTGAAAGGTTTAGACTACCTGTGTTACGGATGCCCCAATGTTTTTTGATGATGTTTTTTACTCGATTGGAATCAGGTGTGAATGTAGTCACACACGTGAGTGAGTCACACGGTTCTTTCTGTTTGGTCTCTAGCAGGCTTTCTCTGTTGTTGTTTCTTGCTCTTTTCAGAGAGAGAGATATGTTGCGTTTGGGATATTCTCTTGTGCGTAAGTGTGTGGCCCGGACTTTGGACTCCTTTTGGAAGTCTGTTACTGAACTACAGTTCCTTCGAGTACGGAGGAACTGTCCAAAAGGTAAATTTTGTTTGCGGGCTCTTGGGTGGTGGCTACTGAATAGCAACAGACTATTCTTATCTGTAGGTTTGCGATAGAGAGTAGTGGTAATCTGACCTCCATCTAACCTAATCAATAGATCCAGAAGCGGTATCTCAATTTCAGAAATGGTGCTGGTGAACTGTAAATAAGGATTCAGGGTATTCATCCACTTACAGAAGTCTTCACACCTTTTACGATCACCTTTTCATAGGCTCAAGATGTCATCAATGAATCTCTTCCACAGGAGCACATTCGTCATAAAGGGGTTGCTGGAATTAAGAATCTCCCTCTACTCGAACGCTGCCATGTACATACAGGCCAGGCTCGGCGCGAATGTGCTCCCCATGGATGTGCCCTGTGTTTTGTGATACAATTGTTTATTGTATTCAAAGAAGTTTTCTGTAAGGGCTAGAGTGGCACACTCAAGTATGAAAGCCACCGGGGTCGGGGAGTTCCACTCCATCCTGCTTAATGCATCCTCAATCACATCCAAGGTCGCCCGCTGCTGGATATCGTTGTAGAGGGCCTCACCATACAGGGTTACCAGTATGTTCACCTCCTCTGGATGTTGGACCCCTCAAGTAGACGCAGGACGTCTGAGGTGTCTTTCACAAGAGAGGGAGTAGCCCTGACCAGGGGTTGAAGAAAATGGTCGCAGAACTTGGACAGTGGCTCGATGATAGAGCCGATCCCTGAGACAATGGGTCTCCTGGGGACTGGGGAGACCCCCTTGTGCACTTTGGGCAAAGTGTAGAAGTACGGGGTCTTTGGGTTTTTCATGACAAGGAAAGTGGCCTCTTTGTTAGAGACCCAACCCTCTGTTTCAGCTGAAAAGACCATGGTGGAAATGGTAGTGGTAAGACTTGGTGTTGGGTCTTCTCTTATGTGGGTATAGTATCTCCGGTTGCTCATTTGTCGTAGGCACTCTGTGTCATAGTTAACAGCAGACATAATGACAGTAGCTTTTTGTTTTTTGTTTGGCGTCTGCCCATTGCCCCGTGTGAGGGGGCACGACTCACTGCCCATGGGATCATGTATAGTGCTCTGCCACTGGAGTGAGCCGACTCTCTGCTCTGCCCACAGTGATCAGGTGAAAGGGTCCGACAGGTTCACATATCGTGCTACATTGCCATAGGTGTACTCTTCCCCAGCAGTGTGTCCGAATTGGTAACGTTGCCAAACGACGCTGTGTTGCTCCGACCATGGACCTGCATCCCCTTGCACAGGTGTGTGTACACACGCGTAGTTCCACGCACATGCATCCAGAGTCCTGACGAAGGCAGACATGTCCTCTGTTGTGGTGGGATATGTGTGCATTCCCCACGATGCAACAAGGTGTTGGGACCTGTGCTGTGTGTGACAATCCGATGTGGCTGCAGGTACGTAGTTACTCGTCCACGAATGCCCGTGCAGCTTCATGTGCAATGTGTTCCAATAGTACGTCGTTGTCGTGTTCAAGGAACACCAGGGTGAGCCAATCCATTAACTGGTCCGGGCAGGTATGCTCAGCCCACGCCGTTTCACCAATCCGCAACACAGCCCAATAGGGGAGCACCTCGATGTGGTCACTGCACACGAGAAATCGTGCAATCTCCCATGCACAACTGCCAATACATACGCAGTATGTCAAAACATGCCATGCCCGGCTGTCTCGATTACACTCCTGTTCGTGATCCAACAGGTCATAGTCCAATTCATCTACAGTTGTGTTGGATAGGCAGACATTCATGGGACACTCATATGTGTATGTTCGGCAGTGGAACCAGGGCTGGACGCAGGTCACGTAGGCAAGGCAGAAGCTCAGCCAGTAACTGATCCGCAGCACTGCCAGTGGCAGTGCGCCCAGTAAATGCAGCATACGTGCATGGTACTCTTTCACGTGATGGGGGTTGTGCATGCCATTGCGTTGGTGTGGCTCGTGGAACCGGCACTCTTCTGTACTGCAGCAGTTGTGTGGAGGATATGCCACAGCTCTGAGCAATGATTCTAATGTGTGTGCAACGCTGGTGAGAATGGGTTGCTGTTTCCGTGAGTGTCAAGGGCATCCAATGCAGGGGTACCTCAGGCAGGGGCTTCTGTGTGAAGGGTGTGGATAAGTCGGATAGTTCATTTGCGCAATAGGTAATGTGGGAGTCGTCCCCATCTGCCATGGCATCTCTCTCAGGGTGTTCCAGCCACGTTCTGGACCAAGGTCAGAGGTGCAGGTGTCCTCCCGCCTTCTGCATTGGAACAATGGAGCTTATATCCCTGATGTTTGTCTGACTACTACTTGCGTTTTCGGAATGTGATGTGGCTTCGGCGCTGAGATTGGGACAAGGCCTTGGGCTCATGGTGTACGGATGGCGATACACACACACATGTTGGCATGTGGAGCCAGGTGCCCGCGAGGCCTTGCGCTGCTTGTGCAATCTCACTCCGTCTCTCTTCCTCGCTCTCTCCCTCCCTCTCTCCCTCTCTCTTTCCTTTCTTGGGTGCATGGCACACCTTCTTCTCTTGGATTTTGTCTTCCAGGCTGTGTCCTACAGATTGTCCAGTGAGAACCCGCTAGGACTCATCCGAATAGTTGTTTTGGCTTTTGTTTGAATGGTGTTTTGTGATGGTGATTACATTGCTGTATGACTGATTCTCCATTTTCTGGCCACGCAATGTGTTGATTTTCCTACTTCCGCAACATCAGGCAAAATATTTGTTGTGGGATTCGTGGTGTTGGTGTGCAGTTTCTTTGTCTGGGGTTGGGCCGGGGGGGGGGGGGGGTGTTGCAGGCCTGGGTGTGGTGTCGGTGGGTGTTGTGGCCCTCTTGGGTGTCCGTGCTGCATGTTCAGTTGCTCGGGGGCATCTGTTGTTCTTCATGTGTGACTCTGGGCTGTGCTCCCTTGTCTGGTGCAGGTTGTGGCCCGACTTTGCACCAGGTCTGAGCAGGTCTTAATTCCCTGCTGCTAACGCGCCTTATCGCCTGTTTTGTGTTCTTATTAGGCCTGGGCAAAAATTTCGTTCCGTTCGCGGAAATTGCGATAATTTGACATTTTTGCGTTCCGCGGAAAGCGCGAAAATGTCAAAAATTCCGGTTTCCGCAGCTTGGCGATAATTTGTTTCTTGCTCGCGCTGTAAAATGATACATTCTAGCGCGCGTGATCGCCTTACCTGAATCCCTGCGTTCGCCGACAAGTTTTCTTGATCCGGTCGCGTTCTCCATGAGATGTTGTATTGTTTTTAGCCATTTGCGCTGTCTCGCGACAGTTCGCGCCCGCAGTGACGTCATGCGTCGCGCGATCACGTCTTTCTTCTCGCGATCATGCACCGCGAGAACAACTCAAAACAAGATGGCCGCGCCCGCAAGCAACCACATGGGTAAGTTGGCGACCCGCAACCATGCAGAAAATCTCGCGAACATGCCGGAAAAAAACTTCCGCATCTTCGCGATATTTCTGCTTGTTTGCGATAATTTTAAACATTCTCGCGATAATTTGCGAAGGTTAATTCCGCAAATTCCGCCCACCCCTAGTTCTTATCGCAGATCTGGCTGGTGGTTGTGAATGTTGTGGAGTGGTGTTGTCGTGGCTTTTTGCTTGGGAACGCCTACTCTGCATCTCATTAGCAATAGTTGCCGGGGTCATCCGTGGCGATGTTTGTTGCGGATGCTAACGCGGGAAAAGTGGTGCTGTCGGCTGTTTGCACCGGCTTGTGAATGGCGAGGTACATTTATCACGACTTTGGCTGCGCTAAAGTGCCGATGAATCGGAGATAGATCCTTGTGAATATCCCCCTGAGTGTCTTAGCACTCAGCTTCAGTCCTATTTACCCCTCACATGCTTCGCTCTTCTTCTCATGCACCCTTGGTTGTGTCTATGTTCCCTTGCACCAGAGCAAGTGGAGATTCTTCCTTAGTTCTTGTACCCATTCACAGTATTTTAGAGGTAAAAAAACTCTACCCATGAGTGCTGGATGAGCGGTGTGCCTGTGAGAGTGCAGGGTGCAGCACATTATGCCTGACCTTTTTTCACTGCAAATGCTTGTTCATGATGTGTCATCCATTTGTATTTTAGCTTTTGCAGCAGGCTGCCATTGTTAATGAATGTCATCCTGGAAGTCTACAACTGTTGTATTTTTCCCATAGTATTCCTGGGATTATTAGTGGATGCCATAAAAGTTGAAATGGTAGTGCACATGTAGGAGAAAATCTGCAGGAGCAGATTTCTCACCTGTTGAACCTCAGCTTTGTGACTCATCCCTAAAGTTTGTGCCTGACTATATCGAATCAATCACGTGGTAGAAATATCCGCTTATAGACAATGTTTATTGGTCCTAATTTTAAACATGTCTATTATATACTGCAGAAACTGTTTTTCCGGTATTAACAGCACCAAGAGCAACTTCTGGAATATTCTGAACATTTCCGAGTATCATGGGCTATAACTGGACATCTCATTAGTATAAGGCGTTCCTTAGAGCACAACACTGCTGGTGATATTTTCGTTAATTAATGTGAGGTGTGCTGTATTTTTTAGGCACCTCCTTGAATAACTGCTATAAATCCTGATAATTACCGTGGATGTTTGTAAAGTTTCAGAGAGTAAACAAATCCAGTAACAGTAACCTGATTACCGGCCATTTCTCCTCATGGGCATTAACAGAAAGCGCACAATGACCTCGTTAGCCTATCAATGCCTTCCTTATCTGGATAAGCTCAGCGCCTACACTGCTATATTTGTACATGGGGGCATTAAGTATATGATCCTGCCATAATTAGAAAAGCGGCTAGCCTAATCTTGGATTCCAATGCCATAAATTGCTGCGGGAATTATCAGGACAATCGACAGAGCATATTCTTCAAGGTTTTTGTTCCAAATGATCATGTACAATAACGTCACTTGACATAACATGGCGGCCATCACAATCTGGTGTGCAATATTGTCCGCGCGTGCGAGATTAAAAATGCCAGGAATAAGATAATGTGAGAAAGAAGTAACACATTAACACTCAAATTGTTGGATGAGGGCACCAGCACAGAAGCCCAGTTCTTTAGGCGCTATTTCCCATTGGCCTACAAATCGACTGTGCACACGTGATTGGTGAGCTGAGATACGATGCGAGCTGACTCATTTTAGCTAGAAATTTGTACTTGTGTTTGTGTGTTTACTTATCTCACAGATATTTTGTGAAAAGGACAGCATAGACATTATTCTCAATAATGCGCCACCCTCTTGAGCTCACACCATTTTAGGCAGCCTTTGTAACTATACATGACAATACATATATCAAGTGCTTCAAGTGGGTTAGAGTACCTCGAATCACTCTCCGTTGATATTTAATTATAATGTAATTCGAAAATGAGCTAAAGTGACCACGAGAGGAAGTCATTTTCCCATGGTATCATCACAGGAAATTGCTGTATGTCTGGATGTGATTAACATAGTGGTGGAGAGAGGACGAAATGAGGAGGAGAAGAGAGAAAAAGGAGAGAGGAGCAGAACGCCTGGATTTGGCAGCATATATATTATGTTATTAAAATTTATAGAGAGTGCATAGCTGCCCCAGCACTATCCACCGATAACAAGTATAATCTGCCCAAGAGATAAGAGGAAGGAGAATACTGAATAGCCTAATAGGCGAAGAGCCAAGTTTTGAGATTTTTCCTACAATTGAGATGGCTCTAGGTATTCCTTAGATCGAGGGCCAAGCTGTTCCAAAGGGTGCGGGACTAAAATTCGAAAGGAGCAGCCACACCGCCTATTTTCCTTTGGAACCGTGGAGTAACCGCAAGGTTTAGCTCGACCGAGCGTACTGCTCTGTTTGGGAGATGATGTTGCATTAGTTCAGACAGTATGGGAGCACTTGATGCATTCATAATCTTATGTGCCATACTGAGGGCTTTAAATTGAATATGTCTCTCAATAGGTAGACAATGGAGCCTATGACAAAAGCCCCAAAGAGGGACATAATTTAGGGAGGGAAAACAGTAATCTGGCCGCCGCGTACTGGACCGACTGTAGCCGCTTTAAGATCGATTTACTGCTAGCTAAATACAGAATGTTACAGACATATGCGTCACGCACACATATCATGTCTGTTAACCTGGCATCCTTGACATGGTTTTCCCCTAACTTTTGCCTTGAAATCTCCTGGTTTTGTGACTTCATTTTTGCTGGCCTTCGGATTCTATATACTTTACCACTGCTAACCAATGCTAACATGCTTGTGCTCTCCCCTTAAAAAGTTTTATATATATATATATTTATATTAGGAGAGTTCACCAATATACAAATTTCATTGACACATAACCGACAGAATTAGTAAAAAAATCACTTCAGTCTCACTGCTTCCAGCATCTCCAGCATTTAAAACATATCGCCAGAGCATAAAAGAATATAATCATTTTAGACGATCCATCCCATAATTTTTCTAATTACTTTTGGGTTTATCAACCTTCTATACCATAAACGCCCCCTCCTTAATGAAATATTTGCAACAGCTTAAGAAATTTCCTGTATGACCCCGATCTTTATGCATACTTTTTTTCAACAATTTAATCGTACTTATCTTAGATCTAAACTGTTGAAATGTGGAAATTACCTTGGATCGCCATTTTAAGAAGATTAAAGACCTAGGTATTAAAGATACAATATACAGTTGTTTTTTCACTACAAAATCTGCTTTTACTTCAGATGACTATCCGAGAATGGCTGTCAGAGTGTCTAATGGTTGTTGCAGTCTCAATGTATGGCAACAAAACTGATTAACATTGTCCCTAAACTTACTCAACTTTGGGCAAGTCCAAACCGTATGTATCCAATTACTTCCTTTTTCAGCCTCCCACCTGAAGCAATTGGCAGGAATATGCTGGTTGATCTTATGGAGAAAGGCGGGGGTTCTATATAACAACCATTTAGTGTAGAATTGCATGCAGCGCATATTCGCGTCCTTGAGTAATAAAAATTAAACTCATTTATCCTACCCCACACTAGCGCTGATATCTGAAGATTTTCTTTAGACTGCCATTTAGCTTGCACTTTCTCATAATGATGCCCCATAGCTGCGTAAGAGTAAGACCCAGTAACCAATTGACCAAATCTTCAACAAGTTCTGCCGATCTTGTAATCTGTGTGGGGTTTAGATTTACTAAAAAGTGCCTTATTCTAATAACGGACCATTGTAATGATACTGTATAATACTGGATGCTAGGTTTTATTTCATTCCACTTTTTCTAGCACCCATCTAAAAAATTCTGTATCTTTTCATACTTATTGTGCAACTACCTTAACACATTTTCCCTCTCAAGTGGGGGAACTTCCCCAACATATATTTCTGATAGCCGGGTTGTCGCATTTAGTATCGGAATAACGTAGTAGCTAAAGAATTGCTGTCTACATTTTATCTTCCACTGTAAAACCTTATATATAACTTTTTTAGGAGTTTTGGTTAATCGCATAAAATTGGTTATATTATATTCTTGAAAAATTAAATCTAGAAAAAAGTTATCATATCTGTCGGTATTTAGGGTTTTATCTAATCTGTATACAGTGTGAGCAAAAGTTGCAATTTTCTTTCCCTCAAATCAGGAAGGGCCACTACACCTTCATTCAATGGTTTGTACAATGAATCTATAGCCAGTCTAGGCACTTTACTCGCCCATAAAAAAGTTGAAAACATGCCCCAGACTTCCTTAAAAAAGTTCATCAGTACAGCACTTGGAATAGCAGAGAATAAAAAATTACATAATGGTAAAATAGACATGCGAATCAGTGCAGTTTGACCAATTATTGACAGCAGTAGCCTATTCCATTTTAAGAACAGACTTTTGATTTTATTTAACAGAGGAACAAAATTTAAAATGTATAAATCATTAATATCCTCTGAGACATATATCCCCAAATATCTCTTAGTTCTAGTGTTAACTGCTAAGCGAAATTCTGGTATTAAAGTCTCAAGTGCAGTATTACAAAGTAAAATCTCTGTTTTCGATTTATTTATCTTTTAGTCTCACAACAATTGATACCTCTAAAAGATTTCAAATATGTCCTTTTGTATCGCTGGGTCTGGCTTAAGAAAGAGGGATATTTCGTCAGCATACAGCTTTATGTTTGTCATACCACGGATTAGAGAGGTTGAATTGCTGCATGCGCGAATGGCTATTGCTAATGGCTCTATAAAAAGTGCAAAGAGTATTGGTGACAGAGGGCAGCCTTGCCTTGTCCCTCTGTACACATTGTACATATCAATTGGGAACGCCGGTTCTTGGCTTCGTCTAATTAACTACAAGAACCTACACAGGTCGCCAGGATCTTTTTACTTGCAGAATAGCGTAGAGGGAAGAATCACAATTATCAAGTCGTATTTACCACAATTGGACATCTCAGGAAAGAAGACTCATAATCTGGGAGGTTGACCTTTTATTATCAGCAAAAACATCTGAATATATAGGCACCTCAATACCAAACACAAAAGATATATGGGGATTAATACAAATGCTAGTCTGCGAAGAATTCGCATACAACTGAAAATGAACAAGATTACAGCTTCCAAGAGCATCAAATACCCTATGGCAATCGTGATATCAAAATTTAAAGTCATCAATCAAATCATTTCTGTCCCTACTCTACTCTGAGGTGACATACCTACTTAACATTCCCTTCCAGGTGAGGATCGCATAAAAGGTGCCAGCAGTGAAGCTTCCTAAGAAGTTTTCACCATATGAGAGCTCGATCTATATTGCTCCTTTCCGTCCCTCGTCTCTCTCCATCCACGGGGCTCTGTCCCTAATACAAAACCCCAAAAAGCGGTACACGCCCTTCAACACACCCCTTCAGGCAGCCTCTTTCTTCAGTATATTTCCATTTGGGTCCTTTCTTCTTCCATCCACGAATTCGACCTTGGGTCCCAGGCCTTCTCTGTACCAGGAGTTGCAACTTTACATTCCAATCCACTCCCTTCACGTCTACTCCTTCTGTCTCCATTCCATTTGAACAAAGGCTCTTTCTAACTAACGAGCTACATGGCCTTGTACCTGCAGCCAAATGCTGAATAAGAAAAAACCCCTAACATCATGAGGTTTCACAATACTCTGTATTTTAAGCTCTGCTAGAATCCTGCCGCCTTAATAAAACATGGCTAAAATAAACGAGGCCTTCACTTTACACTCTTGGTTAGGCCTCAAACTAAACACTCTATCATTAGTAACTCTAATTATTCGTTCTATACTTCAGAGGTTTACGTTCTTCATCCCTCTAATCATGGCTTTACGTCACTTAATGCACAACATTTTATACTAAGCATTACATATACACATTTATATATCAAAATAACTAAAGGCCCTTCTCCTCTCTCGAGGCCTGTTTACATTTCTACTTTTCTATTTCATTGAATACATTTCCATTATACTTGGGTAACATGTTCATATATATGTGGGTGCTGACTAACAAAGAATATGGTGCACCCCTATAATTTTCGCATCAGTCCCGCTCTATCAGTCCCCGCCTTTGATGACAACTTGTCATCACACAAATCCATCTACATAGAAGTGGTAACCATTCCACTCTGTTGGAAACCTTCCATTCTTTTCAACTCTTGGTACTGATTATCTTGCATATGTGCCATTCGTCTTTCATGTCCCCTGAGAGTCCTCTCAGCTCTGTTTCCTCGGTGCCACTTGTATGCCCTCACAAGTCCCCACAGACAAACCACACAAACCACCACAATCAAAATTGGCTTCAGCACATATCCAAGAATTCCCTTTCCCAAATCTGCAAACCAGCTTCCTACGTGCCCAAATCCTTTTCCAATCTTTTCCCACACATTCTCTTCTGCTAATATTGCAGTTTCTTCATGAAGTGTGGTAATGTTGACTATATATTTCCTCAACTCCTTGCTGTGGTCTGGAATATATGTGCAACATTCCTGAACCTTCAATGTCTTACAGACTCCGCCCTCTTTGGCTAACAATACGTCCAAAGCAAGATGGTTTTGTAAAACCATTGTCCTGATCGATAACATCTCTCCATCCACCAGCAACAATGACTTCGCTGTGTTCATTGACAACTCATCCACCACAGTTGCTAATTTTCGTATTTTCAGATCATTTAAAATCACACCCAAACCAGGTATGATTGCTCCAAAGATATCACCAATCACAGCTCCTGCACTAGCATCCCTGCGTGCTCTGGAGTGTTGTCCTGTCTCTAGCAGGGTCAAATCCTCAGCATGGTATATCTTCGGGAAAATAACAGCCAAATAACAAGCCCCGTACCACTGCTCAGGCAATCTCACGTATGCATTCCTCCCGCACACATAATACACCGTTGGGATTACCTGTATCTGACCCTGTAAAAAGTTCCTAGCTGAATCTTCTATGGTAAAGGTGTGGGAACATGTGCTATGTCCAACCCAAATCTTATCCTTGTCCGACGGTGGACGAGCAACACACAGATTTCCTCTCTGGACTTGGTCTAAAGCTATGGGTCCATAACTTCCCCTTGACTTATGCAGCCTCTCTTCTTCTGTCCAATCAGTTGACTCCTTTCCCCCATCTTTATCTTGGGTTAATTTTCTATATCTGTCCTCGACTTGACCAATAAATTTCTTTTCAGTGTCTGACACTGAACATGTCAAATTATTTCTATGTGCATAGGCAGTATCCAAACTTTGAGTCGGGATAAAATAAGACCGAAGTCTTTCGTGCGACTTATAATAGTCATACTTATTCAAATGCTTGAACGCTGGTACATCGGGAAGTACCGTATCATAATTTGAGAAGTAGTACTCAAACTGCTTCCTTTCATAAAACATGCTAAGCAATAGACTGCAAGAGATCCCATAAGTCAACGGAAGGTGATGGTATCTAATACCCTCATCTACAGAAGCAGGTAACTGCATGCATACATAGCAATCCTTCGCATCCATCGCATCCACGTACTCATACAACAGTTTCGCATATGCATTGAGCTTGAAATCACCTCTCGACAAATCCATGTGTAGCCTACGACTTTCTTCTATCATCATCGCTCTTTTATCTCCTGAGATATCGTTCTCTGTACTGATGGTAACAGGTGTAGGTGTCCCTAACATCTTTCCCTCCTCTCTGTGAGCCACTACATATGAAGTTATGACCACTGCAAAAATAACAGCTATGACTACTCCTAAGAGTGTACCTATCACTATCTTCGCCCTACGGTGTGAACTTCTAGGTTCTGCCATCTTTCCCCCACACTCCGAATCTAGTTCTATAACAATGGGCGGGAGTCTCTTTCTCATTCAGTCTAATATCTAAGTGTTCAGTTCTCTACCTTCTTTTTCGGATTCGCAAAGGCTCCCTTCCTTTATCTCCCTCCTAACAAAAGTCAACTTCAATCTACAATAACTGCGGGTCCCAACACCTCCAGGACCCCTTGCAATATTTCAAGCTTAAGTGCTTTCAGTTCTTGGGGAGAAGGTACAACTGCAAAGTTCAGGAAAGCCAATGTATCCAAAATCAGAAGACGAATGTTACTCAGGAGTGGAGGGTCTGGAATGAAGAGAGTCAATACCCCCTCGATTTCCAATCCTGGAACCTTCAGCAACACTTCTGCCCTCAAATTCGGTGGACCACTGACAAGCGTGATCGATCTCAGCCTCCCTGTACTCATTGGTCCTAGCATTCGTTGCTACGTACGTCCACTCAGGCGAAGCGTACCTGTGACACGGTACTCTGGCTCCCCTCGACCTCCTCGGGGCTTCAGGATCTTGTTCTTCCTCGCTCTGCTCCAACTCCTGCACCTCCGACACTGGGGCAAGATCTCTTCTCGGTGTCCCTCTGGAGTTTTCCCGTCTCTGTCTTACGGGCCAAACTCTTTCTGCTTCTGAGACACCTCTGCTCCCACTTCTGATACCCTGTGCACTATCTCTTGCTCCAGGAAGATTTGGCTCTTCCCCACCGAATGCACCTTCTTCTGGTTCTGATTCAGAATCTCTCTCTCCTTTGCTTACAGCTTGTTCCAGTGCACAACCAGCTGCGTCAGCCACCCTTACAGCTTGACTTGCCCTCTCAGATGGCCCTGCCACCTCAGCTGGCTTTTCACTTATAAGAGGGGCTGTATCTTCCAAGGGTGCTGGAACTCTACGGGTATGGGAGGCATGCACCCAGTTCGGTAGTCCCCCACACTTCACTGCAGTGTTCGTGACTAAAATGATCTGGTAGGGACCTCTCCAGCGAACATCCAAGCAACTCTTCCTCATGTGTTTCCGCACTAACACCCAGTCGCCTGGGCACAGGTCGTGGCACAGATCACTTGCAGATGGAACAGCTACCGCCTGCACCTGCTGGGACACAGAATGAGCCACATCAGCCAGGCCTTTACAGTAGTCCAGAACAACATCATCAGTGATATTTATTAATGCAGAGGCTGGTATTGCTGGCACACGCATCGCTCTCCCCATCAGTATCTCATGGGGCGATAATCCAGTCCTCCTATCTGGCACACTTCGAAGACTCATTAGCACCAGGGGTAGCGCGTCTGGCCACTTCAGGGGAGTGGAGGAGCACACCTTTGCCATTTGGGCTTTCAACGTCCCATTAACTTGTTCGACTATCCCAGAAGCCTCTGGTCTATAACTGCAATGCAACCTTTGATCTATGTTCAAGGCAGCACATTGCAACTTCATCAATTCACTGTGGAAATGCGTTCCTCTATCCGATTCCAAAGAGGTCGGAACCCCGAATCTCGGGATGAGCTCTCTCAACAGCAACTTAGCTACAGTTAGAGTGTCACACCTGCGTGTCGGGTAAGCCTCCACCCACCTGGAAAAGACACATACCACGACTAATATGTACCTCAACCCATTACACTTTGGCATCTCAATAAAATCTAACTGCATCCTGTTGAAAGGGCCACCTGACCTCCCTATATGACTCATCGTCACAGCTGTCCTTTTCCCTACATTCATTTGTTGACAGGTGACACATCTCTGGCATACAGCTTCTGCTGCTGCCCGAAACTTCGTATTGTACCATGTCTGTCGAAACACTCGCACCATCGCGTCCCTGCCAAGATGCACAGCACCATGTATCAATCGCGCCATTGGATTTAGCAAACATTCTGGTAACACTGCTCTTCCATCATTTGAAACCCAAACATCCACATCTTCCTTTTCACACCCAGCTCGTACCCAACTATCTCGTTCTTCTTCAGACACCTCGTATTGCAACTGTTTCAACTCCTCCCATGTATCGGCCATCGCCAACATCATACTGAGATCAGTGTTCTCCTCATTTCCCCTCATGTGTCGCTCTGTAAAATTGCACCCCTGCCCTGCACAAAATCGGGCCACCTCATCGGCATAGCTATTTCCAAGAGATACAAAATCATTTCCTCTCGTATGAGCAGCACACTTCACTACTGCAATCTCATCGGGGCCTTGCAACGCCTCCAACAGTTGTCTCACATATTCCCCATTTCTAATGGGTGACCCAGATGATGTCATGAATCCCCTCTGGGACCATAACTGTCCGAAGTCGTGAACGACACCAAACCCGTACTGGCTGTCCGTATAAATCGCTACACGGATCTGGGTTGCGGCCACACAGGCGCGAGTTAAAGCAATGAGCTCGGCCACCTGTGCGGAGTATACTCCTTCTAAACAGGCGGCTTCGACCACCCCAGTGATGGTACACACAGCAAAGGCTGCTTTCAACTGACCCATATTGTCTCTTAAACATGAACCGTCTACAAAGAATATTTCATCTGGTTCAGAAAGTGGTTCATCTACAATATCAGGTCTGGGTTTGGTGCACAATTCAGTCACATCGAGGCAGTCATGATCCTCACAATCTTCTTCATCAAAATTTGGGATTGGCAACAGTGTAGCAGGATTTAAAACAGAACACCTCTTCAATGTTACATTTTCAGCAGCTAGTATGACTTGTTCATAACGTGTCAATCTATTATTCGTGAGGTGTTGTGTCTTAGTCCTGGTCATCAACAGTTCAACCGAATGTGGTACATGCACAGTAAGCGGATGACCCATTACAATGCTCTCACATCTCTCGATACTGACACCTGTTGCAGCAACGGATCTGAGACATCCGGGCAACGCAGAGGCTACTGGATCTAGTGTAGCCGAAAAATAAGCAACTGGTCTACGGACATTCCCATGGACCTGAGTTAACACTGCCAATGCGCAACCTTCTTTTTCACAGCAAAACAATGCGAATGCCTTCTTATAATCAGGCATTCCCAATGCTGGTGCACAGCACAAGGCTTCTCTCAACTTCAGAAATGCCCTTAAGCAGTCTTCATCCCATGGTACCGGATCACTCACATCTTTGTGCATCAGCCTCTGTAAGGGCTTTGCCTCAAAGGAGAAGTTTGGGATCCATTGGCGACAGTAGCCAACCATTCCCAAAAACATTCTCACTGCCCTCTGAGTCGTAGGGACGGGCATTCTCAAGATCGCCTCTATGCGATCTGGGGATATTTTCCTCTTGCCCTTCTCGATCCTGTGACCCAAATACTGTACTTCACTCAAACAGTACTGCAATTTATTTGGAGACACTTTATGCCCATTCTCTCCCAGGAAATTCAACAGTGCCACCGTATCAATCCTGCAGGCTTCCTCAGTTTTTGACGCCACTAACAAATCATCTATGTATTGGACGAGAACGGACTCCTGGGGAGGCACTAGACCTTCAAGATTCTTTTTCAAAATCTGGTTGAAAATAGATGGGCTCTCAGTGTACCCCTGTGGGATACGACACCATGTTAACACACGATTTTCCTGCCTGAACGCGAAAAGAAATTGCCTCTCCTCATGCAGAGGTATTGAGAAAAAGGCTTGACACAAGTCGATCACGGTGAACCATTCCGCATCACATGGGATTTGGAATAGGATCACGGATGGATTCGGTACCACAGGACAACATGGGATTACGATTTCATTAATCCTTCGCAAATCTTGCACAATCCTGAATTTCCCGCTCGGCTTCTGCAATCCCATTATGGGTGAATTGCACGGACTACCTCTGATTTCTCTCAGAATCCCCTGCCTCAGCATGGACTCAATTACAGGTTTGATCCCCTCAATAGTTTCCGGTGACAATTTGTACTGGGGAGTTCTCGGGTATTCCACATTCGTTTTGACTCTTATTTTTACTGGATCTACACCCTTTACTAATCCGATCTCTTCCCCACTAAGGTCCCATACTTCAACTGACACAGACTCCCTTAGATCTAAGGGGAGTTCCTCCACTGTAAGTGCAGGATACATTTCCACGCACCAAAGCTGATTCGCAACCTTAAAGGTCGCATCATCATCTCTTGTCTGGACTTCCACTCCATTCGGGGTGCAATAGATGGTACAATTAAGTTTACACAATAGGTCTCTTCCTAACAAGCAGACTGGGCTGGAATCGCACACCACAAACTGGTGTCTATCACTGAAGTTCCCAATCCTGATTGGGATTGGTTCCGTCAGTGGGCTAGTCAATTGCCTGTTCGCTACTCCAACAACTTGGATTGTTTGACCAGAGAGGGGTAGATACGGGATCACTGGAGACCTTACAGTCGACCTTGTAGCCCCCGTATCAACCAAAAAGGTCGTAGGGTGGCCATCAATCTCTGCTTCTACAAATGGTCCCCTTTGGTCTACCTCTAGGACTGCTCTAAGCGCACATTCATCATCTCCTCTCCAGTACGATCTTGTGGCTGGATCGGAATCGCCTTCCCCATTCACTTCGAATAGAGGCATCTGTACATACGTCCGAGCTCCCTGCTGCATATTCTGTATTCTAGGCGGTCAGGGAACTTGTACCTGCGGGACGTTTGTCCCCCCTTTTGCCATTCTAGGTGGCGTCACTACAGGGAGTGTGTCTGCTACTGGGACATGGGTCAACTCTTCTTCCTGCTGTATCTGATTTAATGGATTAAACGGACACTCGCGTCTCCAGTGTCCAATCTGATGGCAAAGGTGACAAGCTGTGGTCTTTTTCAATACTGTCACATCTATTCCGGTCTTAGGATCTACTCCTCTCGGCCTCCCCAGTCCTTGAGCATTCTGTGCTCCTCCTTGGTAATTTCCCTGTCTCCTTCCCAGCGTTCCTCCAGTAGACTGTCCCTGTACTGCGGTCTGCATCTGTACCAATAACAGATTGTCTTTCAATTTCTTATGCTTAGATTCGATTTCATCACTGCAATACCTAGCATATCGGAGGATCTCATCCACAGGCTTATTCTGCCAACAAATCAAATGTTGCTGTATCATCAGGCTCACCTCTGGCCTCAATCCCAACACAAACTTAGACACAAACTGCCCCATATCCTTGGTATCCAATGCCTCCAAACCACTGTACTGTTTAAAAGCCTGCAAAAGCCTCTCATAGAATTCATGCACTGTCTCTTAGGGCTCCTGTACCGTCCTATCTATCTTCACCCAATCGGTATCTTGAGGCGAGACCTTCGATTTCAACCAAGTGATTACCTGCTCGAACTTTTTCATCACTATCGGCGACGGGCCATGTGTAAGCAAATCTCTGTCGGGCTCTGAGGCCGGCCATTCAATCGCAACCTTACATGCTGACCACAAATCCCCCGGGATCACAATATCAAACAAGGTATTCAAATCAATCCACATTACCTTCGAGATCTTGACAAAACGGTCAACCTGCTTGTACCACTCCACAGGTTTTTCCCTTAGCCTGGGAAAATCATTTGTGAAAGCAGCCAAGTCCCCTCTACTCCAGGGTACATGCACGTATCCTCCATTCTGTACTTCCCTTAAAGGGAAACTCCCTATCGCCATCGCGCCTCCTCCTGGAGGTGGCGTCTCTCCCATTATTCCTCTAGAACTTTTCTTTTTGGACCATCTTTCTTCCCACTTATCGAGCATAATCCATGCTCGCATCGCTATAATCAAATCCTTGACATGGGTTCTTAGTCCCATGAGTCTCTTGTCTTCCAGTTCCTGATCACTATACTGTAGCCGGTGGTCACCTTGCAACGTTTTAGTTTTGGACAGATCCACCCCATATCTTTTTGCCATCTCCGCCAATTTCTCATGAGCTGTGCGTGCCTTGCGAGTCACATCTTTCGCTAAAAAGAGTAACTCATCTTGTTCGTAAGTCTGTATTCTTTCTAGGGGTAGATTTCCACCTATTATCTCATCCAATTCAGCCTTTAGCCTTACAACATCCAACATTTTCCCTCTCAATGCTCCCCTCAGGACTTCTCGACAAGCTGTACCATCCCTGTCATTGTATTCACATTCTCTTTCTTGCGACCTACTCTCTCCTGATCTGCCCATAGGAATCGAGCGATTTACAACCGCCCCTCGATCCCTTTCTGCATCTAAAACACCCTGACTCTGAGTTCTCACTGGTGGAGTCCACATTCTCAAGTCAGACCTTGACTCCACTAACGACTTTGGTCTAATTGGTCTCGATTCTCCCTGTCCTCCTGAAGAGTCCGCTGTAGCTGGCATCGGCGTACTCCATTCTATAGGCTGCGGAGCCCTCTCCATTCTCCTCACCGAGCCACTTCCCTCCGTCTCATTTCTCGTCCTGCCCTCTGACCGTTCTGAACTCCCTGCTGTTTCCGGCTCAAGCTCATACATCGACTCAATAGGTCCGATGATAACTGGTATTTTCAACGCATCTGGTAACCTCACTCCTTTCTCCACTTCCGAGCTGCTGACAGACTTATACCTAATATTCTCGGTTCCCATAGAGATCTTCCCTTCTACTCTTACTTCTGATCGAGGTACTGTTCCCCTACACTCTTCTTCTTTCGTCTCGTTGCCTTCTGAGGCATCTGGATTGTACGGAGGTGGTCTCTCGGATAACAACCTTTCTACCAGGCTATCATCCGTGTCACTGTCTTCCTCTCCATCTACTGTCTTTTCCTTTGGTTTTCCTGTCGTCTCTAACAAGGGATACAATTTATGTCCCTCTATGGCCTGCTTTCTCCATCTTTTCTCCGCGGCATCCCATCTAGCATCCTGTAACGCCTGAACTGACCTCTTCACCCTTTCTTGATTTCTGCCTCTCTCTTTATCATGCGCTGCTCTTATCCACGCATGTAGTGCTTCAAATTGTGTGGGCCTCGGCATAGGTTGTAAAGCTGCCATCACAGTCTTTAGCTGATACAACACTGCTAGTCTGAATGAACCATACCGTGGGAATGCTAACTCTCCTTCTCCCTGAGTCACCTTGTGCCAATTTTCAATCCAAACTATAGTATGCAACCCTACATTTCTTGCCATGTAGTGTGCTGGCGAATCCTCCGGAGGGGCCTCCGCACCCTCCCGAGTAACCACAGGTTCATCTCCCCGACACAATTCTCTAAAAACTTTAAAACATTTCATCATGACCAAATACTAAACGCACACAACCTCTATTACTTCCTGGTTTCCGTCCGCCAATGACAGCGCGAACTACACCAACCAGCCTATCGCAGCGCGACACCTTCTGACGTCACAGTTCCTCCGCTCGCAGCAGTTCCCCTCCTTCACACCTCTCGTCTCACCCTTGCATTCGTCCCATTTACACGCTGAAATAACCGTTTGATCCCAAACGAATTACTCCTCTGGCTGTCCGTCCACAGCCTCTGACTGTCCGTCCACAGTCTCTCGAAATTGTCGACCTCGGTTGGCTACTGTCCGTCCCTTTCGAGCAGACAGATCGCCTCTGATAGGTTTCAATTACTCAATTCCACATACTACAACCCACGACCGGCGTCAGGTTGCCACACACTCATACACTCGTTCCCCCTATCTCGGTCCTATTGATCGATGGTACCTCACGATCGGTGGTCAACAAAATCTACCAGGGGTGTCTTCTACACCCTCTTGCTCAGGCTTCTCATCGCCTAAGACTTTCCCGGGCTGCGCACGCTCACAGCCTGATCTCACAGTCACACAACACTCACACCGACTCCGCAAAACATCTCATACAATACAACACCGCAATCTACAACATCGTATCCTGTTCATACTCACTCTTCGAGCTTCTGCTTGCTGTCGCACTGCTACTCGCCATCTACTTCCGTCCGCCAGGTCTTCTGCCGCACGCCCTCCGATGATTCGATCTCACTTATCATGGATGGGCCTCAAGGAGCACTTATCCCATTCTTGATCTTCCCTCGCTATCAGAAAGAAACCATCCTCGTTTGCTACCAACTGGGAACGCCGGTTCTTGGCTTCGTCTAATTAACTACAAGAACCTACACAGGTCGCCAGGATCTTTTTACTTGCAGAATAGCGTAGAGGGAAGAATCACAATTATCAAGTCGTATTTACCACAATTGGACATCTCAGGAAAGAAGACTCATAATCTGGGAGGTTGACCTTTTATTATCAGCAAAAACATCTGAATATATAGGCACCTCAATACCAAACACAAAAGATATATGGGGATTAATACAAATGCTAGTCTGCGAAGAATTCGCATACGACTGAAAATGAACAAGATTACAGCTTCCAAGAGCATCAAATACCCTATGGCAATCGTGATATCAAAATTTAAAGTCATCAATCAAATCATTTCTGTCCCTACTCTACTCTGAGGTGACATACCTACTTAACATTCCCTTCCAGGTGAGGATCGCATAAAAGGTGTCAGCAGTGAAGCTTCCTAAGAAGTTTTCACCATATGAGAGCTCGATCTATATTGCTCCTTTCCGTCCCTCGCCTAAGTCTCGTCTCTCTCCACCCACGGGGCTCTGTCCCTAATACAAAACCCCAAAAAGCGGTACACGCCCTTCAACACACCCCTTCAGGCAGCATCTTTCTTCAGTATATTTCCATTTGGGTCCTTTCTTCTTCCATCCACGAATTCAACCTTGGGTCCCAGGCCTTCTCTGTACCAGGAGTTGCAACTTTACATTCCAATCCACTCCCTTCACGTCTACTCCTTCTGTCTCCATTCCATTTGAACAAAGGCTCTTTCTAACTAACGAGCTACATGGCCTTGTACCTGCAGCCAAATGCTGAATAAGAAAAAACCCCTAACATCATGAGGTTTCACAATACTCTGTATTTTAAGCTCTGCTAGAATCCTGCCGCCTTAATAAAACATGGCTAAAATAAACGAGGCCTTCACTTTACACTCTTGGTTAGGCCTCAAACTAAACACTCTATCATTAGTAACTCTAATTATTCGTTCTATACTTCAGAGGTTTACGTTCTTCATCCCTCTAATCATGGCTTTACGTCACTTAATGCACAACATTTTATACTAAGCATTACATATACACATTTATTTATCAAAATAACTAAAGGCCCTTCTCCTCTCTCGAGGCCTGTTTACATTTCTACTTTTCTATTTCATTGAATACATTTCCATTATACTTGGGTAACATGTTCATATATATGTGGGTGCTGACTAACAAAGAATATGGTGCACCCCTACAATTTTCGCATCAGTCCCGCTCTATCACAATGCAGCTAGAATTAATACTTATTTGCGCTGAGGCACCTATATAAAAACCTAAGATCAGGCTGATAATTCTGGCAGGAAATTTAAATGTTGCCACGAAATACAAAAGGTCAAACCAAGTCAAAAGCCTTCTCGGCACCTAGCAGCATAATTTGGGCCAGGATTTAATTATGACTAAAATAATCTAAGGCCTCACTTAAAAAGGGGTTATTAAAAGATAGCTGCCTCCCTAATAGAAATACACATTGGTCTGGTTGCATGACTGACCTTATACACTTACTCATTCTGTTAGCTAGCAGTTTGGCTATGATCTTATAGTCTGTATTTAACAGACTTATTGGTCTATATGAATTCACATCCTCCCTATCTTTTTTTTTTTTAAACTGACTACTACCGCCATTTTAAAGGAGGGCGGAACCTCTCCCCCTCGCTGAATATAATTGCCTAAAACTACCAATTCAGGGTTTAAAACTGTAGATAACTTTTTATATAACTCAGATGGAATCCATCTTCTCCACATGCTTTACCATTAGCTAGCGATTGCAAAACTTCCTCTATTTCTTTGAATGTGAGATCTGCCAACATATCCCTTACATGGTTTACCTGTATTTTGGGGACTGTGTGCTCATCAAGGAACTCCTTAAGTTTTAAAATATTAGCCTCCTGTCTCGTAGAATAGATGGGTTTATAATGATTAAAATAGTGGTCATGAATTTGTGCTTCTTCTGTCTTGCGAACTGTTGCATTTTTTCCACCAAAGATGTTACCCTATTGGATGCTTGTCTCTCTCTCATTTGCCAGGCAAAAGTTTTCGAGGAGAATTCACTTTCCTCATACACTTTTTGAAGGCATGTGGAATAAGCCAAATAACCTATATTATAATAGTATTTTTGCATCCTTTTACGAGCATGTATGAGAGCCAATTTGTTTTTAGCATTCTTATTTCTGATATATTGTTCATTTGCTTTATGAACCGGTAACTCTAATTGGGACCTTTCTATCTTTTGAGAGCGCCTTATTGCAATTTCCTCATGGGTTATGTACCCACTGATGGTTGCCTTAAAGGCTTCCCAAACATTTTCTACTTTTGCCGTTTCTCTATTCAGTCGAAAGAAACATTTTATTTCATTATGGACCTTGGTGCACCAATCTTCATCCTCAAGATGGATTTTATTAAAAACCCATCTCAAGCATATTTTACCTATATCAAATCCTGCTATCTCCTTTTTTATCAGTGCATGGTCAGAAAAGCCATTCTGAACATGCATATACTTATTTAAACTTCAATTGCGGGAAGTAAGAAAATAGTCCAGCCGAGCTGCGGTTTTATATTTTTCAGAAAAATAGGAATACTATCTCTTTTCTGGGTAACTAGCCTGCCAGATGTCAATCAAGTCTAGTTTCTGCATGTATTGCGCCAAAACCCTAGCTATTCAGGGCTTATTTTGTTTACGGGTCTCAGAGGATGAATGCTTTTCCGGATTTTGTAGAAAATTTAAATGGTCACCTATTATTACTGCCCCGGTAATCTGTATAAGTGCATGGCAAAGATCTAATAGTGGTGCTGGATTATCTTCTATGGGTGCATATATTGAAGCTATCGTTAATCTACACTGATTGATTAACCCACTGATCAGAGCCAATCTCCCTTCTTTAACTGTGTGAAATGAGGTGGTTTGAAAAGGGAATGATTTATTGATAAAGATAGCAATGCCCCTATGGGCAGCGTTAGCCGAAGAAAAATATTGATCACTTGCCCAGTATCTAAACATTCTGAGTATGGATTCTCTTTTTCCTGTATAGTGCGTCTCTTGAATTAACACAATATCGGGAGTATGGCCTCATATCCATTCATGTATGGCCCGAGCTTTAGTCCTATTGTTAAGGTCATTATCATTTATGGAGATAATGCAGATGAAATCTTTATACATTTAAGAAGTAGATGTACCTACTAGTCATCCCAACTCTCATTCCATTTTTTTATGTGCGCTCTGCAATCATTATGGATGGCCATTCCTTAAAACATCATCCCACCCCAGACCCTCTAGAGTGCATAGAAAAGTGGGATACATATCCTGCATCAGCAATTTTATCATAAGCAATCATAATGGCCGATTAGGGTAGCAATTCCGGCTAATATAAAGTGCATTTTTAAAACATTTTTTTTACTTGTTATTAAAGTGCCTATGCAAGATAAAAGGTGATTCGCAGAGTGTATAATGCATAGGTAGTATTGCACATACTTATATTGCACATACTTATACATATAGCTAAAAACGGTCTTGGTAGCATTTTTACTACCAATTAAAGTGTCTGTGCAAGATAGAGTGCAAAATGAAAAACGTAAAGTGCAGAGTGCATAGGTAATTTTACATATATATATAAACATAGTATATAGAGCGCATATTGCACTCTAAGCCAGGGTATAGCAAAGAACCGAAATCATATTTACACAAACAGACAAAACCGAACTTGGTAATCTCACCAGCACAGTTACATGATATCTCTTTCCAAATACCTCTATATTCAACCATGTGCATACAGAGAAACAATGGATACCTAAAGTGCTTTGCAGACTGAAGGCATGTGGTTTATTGACACCTATTTCTATAATTGATATTTGAAGGGGAAAGCCCCTCCTGGCGCGTTTTACATCAACCATTTGTCCATCTCTTACAGACCTATTTACTTTTGTCAAGACGTAAAGATGTACTCTCCAGTGCCCTGTCCTGTTCCCACCCAGCTCACCCACCCAGTCCCACCCGCTTGTGTCTCTTGGAAAAATAGCCCACACTTTTTCCCGAGTCCCACTCAACATCCAAGGTGCCATGACTTTGCACCTGTGGTTATCTGCGCCTGGTTAGCAAGAAGACACTAGGTCTTCCGGCTCCTGATGACTACCCCCATACTGCTCTAATGAGACCTCTTAACCCAACCAAAAACCAACCCCCCTCTCTCCAGCACCCCCAAAAGTGCAATCAACAGATGTTAAAGTTTTGCCAGCATATGCTGATTTTTACAGTGAACTAGACATTTGTTGCAGGAGTTCAGGTGCTTTCCCTACATCGTCGAATGTGTGAAATTTGCCATTAGCAAGAACTTTCAGCTTGGATTGCTGCACAATAGTCGCGTGGCTGCCTTTAGTTTTGAAAGAGTCAATATATTTGTACAAAGTTTCTTTTTCTTTTTGCAGCCAATGACGTCATATCTGAAAAAATCTTGAATTGAGGAACCGTTTGTGTCATTAAGGATCTTTTTTTGATGGCTTTAGTTAATATTTTCTCACGTACTCGATAGTCGGCAAAATTAACCAATATTGTTTGAGGATATTTTGCATTAGAGAAACGGGAGGGTATCCTATGTGCCATTGTAATTGTTAAATCCCCAGTTGGCTCTGGGATAGCCTCTTTCAGTAGGGATTCTACCCAGTTTTGCACTTGGGGTCCATCAGCTAATTCTGGATTTCCCACCTAACGAAGATTCAAGTGTCTATTATAGTTCTACAGATTCTGAAGCTTGGACTCTAAAGCGTCTTTACTTTGTTTTATCTGCACAAGTTCCTGCTGAAAGATCTCCGTTTTATCCTCCAAAACAGAGGCACGCTCTTCGGCCTCTGTCACTCGCTCCGGAAGTTTACTCATAGCTTCCTCAATATTTGACAGTCTTGCGTGGAGGGAGGCAATTTCCTGAGATTGCGTTAAATGGAGTTCTTTTATCTCAGAAAGGATAAGCTCAAACATGTTCTTCACCGTTTGGCCAAATTGCGCATCATGTAGATGTTGTTGTGCATCTTGGATAGGAGCTTTTCCTCCAGCTGATATTAGTGCTGTGTTTCTATCGGTTGCTTACCCACTTTCTGCATGCGAGAAATGTTCCTGAGGCTGGGGCGGTGTTGAAGCGGGCTGATGCAGCGGCTGAGTTTGCACCTGATCACTAATGCTCGAAGGTGCCAGAGCTATATGCAATTTAGAAAAGAGAGGATACTGCTTACAGTAGAGGGGAGTTGAAAAAGACTCTGCTGCAATCGATTTCGGATGATCTTCCAATAGATTGCTATTTTCTGCATTTTCTGTATTCTCGGCACGCGCCATGCTGCTATCTCTACTGTTCTCCATTTCGAACCCACTTTCACTCCCTGTCTGAGTGGCAGGGGACCACAAGGTGCCCAGCTTCTAAGATTTTCTGCACTTTAGTGTCCATTTTCTGCTGTGCGTGTCGCAGAGTTCGTACCTTCGTAAATGGTTTCTCTGAGGCGCCCTTTTGACGTTGTCTCGGGGTGGGAGTGGACTGGTTCGAAGAAGCTGTGTTAACACCGGGAGGCTTGCGCTTAATTGTGCGCATACTGTCATTATAGTTACAGCAGCCAGCAAACAGTAGTTAGTTTCCCAACCTCTACTGGCTTCCTCTTTCGTGAGTGCGTTTAATCCCTAGTTGTAGCCCTGCAAGTAAGGCCCAGGGAGTAGAGGGGTACTATTTTATTTCAGGTGTGTACATACTTCTTTAACAAATGAAAAAATAGAGTGGCGCAACTCCAGTAAAACAAGTAGAAAGTCCAGGAATCAAGCTCTATAGTTAATATGTCCCATTTTTATCTCATGTAGAACCACATTGGGTTAAGCACCATGTAGCCACCAAGGGGCCACTTACCACTCACCTGGATCTCCTGTAACCGCCTGTAGCCACCCAGATATTGAGCCAGCAGTCGTCAGCATACACACTTCAGGGGCCCTGGTGGAGCGTCGCTGTGCCGTATTGTTCATTGCCGCATTAATATAATCTCGGCCGCGTTGTAAGCGAAATGTGACTTTGCACATTTTCACTTTCCGCATTTTTGGCATTTTGGCGGTCCTGCCATTGCGGCGTTCAGCGTTCTGCGTTCTGCTTTCTCTGGCTCGGAGCAGGGGGCATGGCCGGACTAGGTGCGCTAACGAGGACGTGCATGGGAAACATCCGCCATCATTCACCCTCCCTCCTTAAACGCGTGTTGAATTGACTGACACCCAATTGGCCTTTTTAATTTACTTGTAAGTCCCTAGTACAATGGCACTACCTCTGCACAGGGCCTGTACATTAAATGCTAATAGTTGGCTTGCAGTACTGATTGTGCCACCCTCTCAAGTAGCACTTTAAACATGTCCCAGGCTTGCCATTACAGTGTGTGTGTGTGTGTGCGCATGTATGTGTGTGTGTGTGCGTATGTGTACATGTGTGGGTCTGTGTTTGTGTGTAGTTTTAAACTGCCAGTTTGACCGGCAAAGTAAATCATTTGCCAGACTCAAACCTTCCTTTTTAATACCCCTACAGTAGGCCCTTGACAGCCCAGAGGGCCAGGTGCCATGTATTTAAGACGTAGGACATGTACTTTTACATTTTACAGTCCCTGGCAAAGAAACCTCTTAAATTAATTTTTCACTATTGCAAGGACTATCTTTCCCATAGGCTAACATTGGAGTTACCTTACTACATTTTATAAGTGTAATTTCCAAATGGAAAAAGTTAACAAGTTAATGTTTGGTGACTCTGGAATCCCGATTTAAAATTCAAACTTATGGTGAAGTCGGATTTTAAATTGCAATACTGAAAATGGCACTTTTAGAAAGATGGCATTTTCTTGCTTCAGCCATTTGGTCTCAGCACACAAAAGGAAGTAGGAGTGAGAAAATAATAGTAGCTTAAAGAGTTATAGTAGGCAAAGTCAACATGTTTGAAAGACTGCCCACACCCACACAAATGTGGCATGCTTCATCATAGGGCTGCTAACACATCCCTGCGCAGACCAACGCCTGGGGTGGAGCAATAGGGTGGGGGAGACAAAACAAACATAAAGAATATTAGGGATCAAGGGTATGATAAGTGCAGGAATATATGTTAAAACTAGCGCAGGGATGTCCCAAAGCATTTTTTATTCCTGGACTCCCTGGCCAGGGTTAAGAAGGTCCAACGACCTAGAGGATGGTGGTGAGCACTGTTTATTACGCACCGTTCACCCCTCCTCACTGCAGAATGGTCAACATGTTTCAGCTGGCTATTTGTGTCTTCCCCGGATTTCTTCAGGACTGAGAGGTGGTCCCTAATATTTGGACTCCTCTTGAAGTAGAAGAAAGGTTTGTCCAGGTGTAATCTATTTGAATTCAAAATGTGCCCGTTTTTCAGTATGATGCGCTTGATATTATTGGACGCGGTATTGAAAGTTGTAACGCAGATGGTGTTAGTGACCTGTGGTTTCTTCACACTTTCCAGTAGGGCCCCCCTATTACAGTTCCGCGCTTTACTGGCGGAGCTCAAATATAAGGGACCACCTAGTTCACACTAGACCTAGACCAGAGTCAGGGAGTGATCAACAAAGACTATGGGACCTACCCCCAGTAATAGGTCACACCAAATGTGGAGCATGTGATATCTGCAAGCTCACTGAGAATACGAAGGGCGTAGATGTGGGACTGAGCTACCCTTGGGAGCAGGACAGACATACAAACTGTAATTTAGAAAATGTTATTTGCGTGATCAAATGCCCATGTTATCTGTTATACGTGGGTATGACGACTCGCACAGTCAAATTCAGAACCGTGGAGCACAGGAGCAATATCAGGTGACAGAAAACCATGACACGATTCACTGAACATTACACAGAGAAAGAACACTCGGGAGATGACATATACCCCAAAAATCTTTTTCCTAAGGGAACAGAAATGGGTTTAGAGGGAACAAAGTCATGAAATTGAACTAAATGACGACATTCCCTGGTGCGCCCTGAGCAGACTGTAAATAATGCCTTATGAACATCACAACAGTGAGAAATATATATATATATTAAGTGTATGTATATAAAAAAAACTACAGTTATAATTAATGCATCTATCCGCTGCAGATATACATCCATCGAGAGATGCAAGCGGGCCCAAGCATTTAAGTAAGACACTGGTGGACATCAACAATTTTATCCCTGCAGAGTACACGATGCGAGGTCGGCGTTCAGCTGACCACTAAGAGTACCTCTAACACCCCCTATCTTGTATCTGGATCGGATTGCACTCACTCAGGTATTCACCATTGTAAAACTCACTATGGGGTGAGGTACATACGTGTCGTATAATGAAAGTGGCATGTACCTGCCAGCACATATAGAGATATTTTATAATAATAAAAGTTCCAAACTGTGGCGATTGTTATGCCACAACCTCTCCAGAGAGATCTTGTCATGTCCACATGGGGGGTTAAGAGACGAGCATCATGTGACTGGTACTACGATCACGTGATGGGAAGTGAGGGAGTTATCTCATTGCTCCTGGGCAGAGCACGACAGCGTTCTAGCTTTTGAGCAGAAATCCCGACCACGTGATCTCCTCTGGGTCACGTGCTGCAAGCGGAAATCCAGATAGAGGAAACTCCAAACAGCCAATCGGTTTCTCCACGGCGTACGAAGCGATGCATTGCTGGTGGCAGGCTCACCTTGACAAAGTAAGCAGGGATCAGTGGGTGGGCCTGGATGGAGACGGAGGCCACTGCTCATTTTTTACCCACAGATCGGACAACCGATTAGATATGAGAGGGGGCTATGAGACATGCCATCTGTGAGTCTATCCTCCCAAGTGGTGCCACCACAGTCCTGGACCCTTGGAAGTGGGCATAAGGTTCTCTACCAGCCTCTGTCGATCCAGCATAACTGATGCATCTCTTTTGCTGTGTGGCGCACCCCCAAGAAGAAACGGTGCATCTCCACTGCTGTGTGTATTGGACCCGTTGCTACAGCAGCCCACAAAGCCATCGGAACAACCACTGTGCAATGCATCCTCAGCTTGGGCCCTTACAGCCCTCATCAATGGCAGCTTCGACGATGACAAAAGACTTCACATCACAGCCTCGCAGCATTTCGGACCTGATGCATTGGCCCGACTACATGCTGCATACTCGATGCTGGACTTCGCATCTCAAGCCCCGTCGACAGGCTTCTCAATGACGACACAGACCCTCGCATATCAGCCTTGCAGCATCTCGGAACCGATGCATCACTTCAGTTATGTGACGCATCTTTGACATAGATCCTCTCAAATACTCCACAAACCAAAATCTAAGGTACTTTGTTCAGTGGACCTAACTGGGTCCCTGTATCTGGCCTGCCCTCCACCTTGGTCGGCCATACTAGTGACTTTGCCCCAGTCCGGCGTGACCAGATATCCACAGTTCGTACTTTGTGGCGCTATTTTCACCCAAAGTCCTTAAAATTGCATATCTCTGGATCTACTGATTGGATTTTTGTCATTTTGTCATTTTGTTCTTGTTTTATTTATTAAAGAAAGTTCTATTTTTAAAACTTGGTGTGGGATCCTTTTAGTGTGGTGTTTTCACTTTATAACTGTTTGAAGTGTTGCACAAATATTTTACACATTGTCTCACATAATCCTGACTGCTCTGTGCAAAGCTACCAGAGGGAGGAGCACAGGTTAATTTCCAAATTGGCTTGTGCTCCACCCTAACAAGAATTGTGGTTGTTGCTTGACTATGGCTCACACCCCAGTCAACCAACAACCCAATTTTTCACAATGTCCAAACTGTTTGTTTGCATTATTATTATTAAGTAAATATGTAGAGTAACTTTAAGATTTTTTTATGGTACCTATACTTTTCTAATCTTACTATATGTAGAATGACCTGGGGTGTGTATTGGGAAACCAAGGATACACTCTCAGTTGAACTTGACCTAGCAAGCCAAGCACAGCTTAGAGCATTTAAGCGAATTCCATCGGTGTATCAGTACGCTGTTTTTGGCTGTGTTTTACTTTACGGGGGAGGCCAAACTCAAGCCCCCATGGTGAGTTGCTGGTAGGAGTCCACCTTGACACCAACTGACTTAAAGCATCAGTGAGGTGGAGATGCGTCGCTGTGCCCAAAAATTTGGTAGGCAATGAAACATGTCAGCCGTTCCAGCTAAAATGGTCTAAACATGCTGTTTCGTTTAACCTGAGTGTGGACACTATTAAAATAAAGAATGTATGGAATAGTTGTTCACAAGTCATTTATAACTAGGAAATCTATTCACTTTTCTTCACATTACGGGGCTTAGACGGTTGATAGATGACACTATTATCTACAAGTTATCATTTCTTCACCATTTCACATGAGCCTGAGAGTTAGGAAACACTTATTTTTCTTTCTGTCAAGAAAGTTGCCAATGATGACAGAACGAGCAAACTGGTGAGTACCAACCAGCAGCTCCATGGATGGTGCTTACTTGAGGCACTTTCTGACTTCTCTCACATTTTTTCATTAGTGGGTATGAGATTAGTTGGGGATGGTTGATACATACAATTCTTAATGAGAGCACTTAGAGGTGGGCATGACTGGAACAGTGAGACTAGCCATACTTAGGAGTATATAATACCAGCTTAATATGTCACAAAGATTTAAAGTGTTCTGTGTAACCAGGTCATTTTTGTATGGATTCTGTGAGTGGAGGGTGACCTGGTGATATTCCCTCATTTGCTCCAATCCTTTTTGCTCACACCCCAGTCAACCAACACCCCATTTCTTACAATGTCCATGGTATGGTACCTATGCTTTTCCAATCTTACTATATGTGCGAAGACCTGGGGTGTGTATTGGTTATTGTGTATTGGGAAACCAAGGATACACTCACAGTTGAACTTGACCTAGCAAGCCAAGCACAGCTTAGAGAATAACATGTGTCTCTGACTTTTTGGTAGTCTCTTATGATCGTTAGAGTCTCTTGGGCAATTTAGGGTCACTATGGTGTGTTGCTGGTGCATGTAGGGGGAGTGTGTCACTGGTCAGTTGAAGTTACAGAATCCAGCTTGGCTGGAGTAGCACTGCCCTCTGTGAGACTGTGGGTGCTCTGAGAAGATGTTTCTGCTTCTCTGTTGTTTGAAGTCATCTCATTGTCATCTCATCAGGGTTGCCAGAGCACAGTAGCAGCTCACAGTTGTAGCTTAAGTCAGGAGCTCTCAATCCGTATCTATTTTGTTTGCCTGTGGGTGCATGCTCTTCTGTAATGGAACTCTAGAAAAAACGAAGTCGCAATTAGAAGAAAAATATTCGAAGTGATCTCACATATATAATAAACTGAGCAAAATACTTAATATGATTGCATATGACAAAGGTATGTGGTGATAAGTCACCTCCTCTTCAGCTGATAAAGGTAAGTGTGCACAGACGTAACAGTCTTTTGCAACTAGTGCCTGTGTGCACTCTGCACTAATCTAGAATAATCGTTAGTAGAATAATCTTCTGGTTTGTAAATCACAAAATGAAGCTTTGAATTTTGTCTCATCAATTGTGTGTGCGGATGATTTAGTTTCAGGAGTAAATATAGACTTCTGGTGTCAAATAAAACTCTAATAATGTGGTTATAATCACTAATGCTGTTACAAAAATGTAATACCAATAATAATCTTGCATCAAGCTCTTGTTAAGAAACACATGTTTGTCTGTAGTCAGTACATTAAGCAAAAAATATAGCAGCAATATTTCACAGTTTGTTTTTTCTGATTTTCTAATAGCAGTTTCCTAACTTTTTTTGCAGTTAGTTCATAATAAGCTTTATTACTGTAGTCTTCGTACAGCCATCCCTAACCCTGCCTTCTTCTAAATGTTCTATTCCTACTCTTCTTCTGCATCCTTGGGCCTAGGGAATCTTCTTTAAAATAAAAATAAAAATCATTGCACTTTCTTGTTTAACAAAGTCTCTCAAACCTATATTTTCTTTCAGAAATCTTTTCAAACAGCTTTTCCCACAAACTCATTTTAGATTGCTGTCATAGGAGTTCAAATAGCTCTAATCTCAAGGGAAGCAAGTCTTCCACTGGCTTAATTAACACTTGATCGATGTAGTATACAGTGGTGACTGGTGGATTTTAAAAGTAATAGGTCAGAAATGTTATACCCAAGTATAATTCATGTGCAAGGCAGCAAAGAAGCCCAAACTTAACAAGCATTGGCGTAGCCAATAGGTCTCGCTTTTGGGACCTCATAAGTATTTAGTTATGCAGCACAATATCCTTGGCGCAACAACATCAACTGTTGCATAGCTAACCACTTATAAGGTCCCAAAGGCGAGACCTATTGGCTATGCCAATGCTTGTTTTTTTATGCACTTCGACCAATCTCTCAAGCCTGGACCTTGGGAACACCATATTACCATTATTTTCCAGAGACACCCAGGGCTTTCAGTGGGCCAGGTCTTTACAGGTCTCAGACAGGTTAGTAATTAAAAACGGGCATTGAAAGGTGTCTCTATGAACCCTATATTCATGTCCCTAACCTCACTGGCAAATAACACTTATGGATTTCTGAGCAAGTAATGTAAAAGATACTCCGGTATTCCATTTCAGTGATTTACCTCCTGTTTATATTTCACATATTTGACATAATCTTGCACCAAAATACCAGTCGTGTGCGACGCTATAGAAATCACACAAAAATTAGTTTTCATGTTGAAGCCACTCCTTTAATGAGAGAAGCCACGCCCCCTTTACAGACCTGCACTTTTTTGCACCCCACTTAAAGCCCTGGAGACATCCTAGGCCATGTGTGAATGTTGGTGATAAGGCCCCTCAGAGAGATAGCTTATGTGGCTGCCTTGAGAATTCCAGCGCACAGGGCTCCTGAGAAACAGTCCTGACCTTGTGAACATCATCGCTTCTAATTCTCATAGACACAGCATGGGCCTACTTTATCTGTACACAGTGCTCCCCTGAAAATGGACTCCACCCCCTGAGAGTCAGTTTATGTGTCTGTGAAATGGACAACATTACCCTAGTAAATGTCTGTGGCAGGCTCCCAAAGAGACTACCCAGGCTTAGGTTTTGAGAATGCCAGTGCACAGGACTACTTCTTAGGCGGCATCCTTGATAAATGCCAGTGAACTTGAGAGCAAAAAGACACACAATTGACACACAATTGATGAGCGGAATGTAGAACTTGAGAGGCCTGGCCCTGTTAGATGTCAGTCCTTGTCTTTCTCGTGGAGGCAGCATGGCAGCAGCATACCGCAAAATGATTGCGTGGCCCTGCAGAATGTGTGGACGGCCCCCTTAGTGCGCCGTTTCTCATATATATTAATTAGCCTTGGGATGAATGGGGGGCCCTGAAAAGTTGCTCCCCCCTTTGCACCGCAGGGGTTTGCGGTACGCTCCTGTAGCATAGGACTTGTGAACGTCCTTATGCAGGGATTCCTTAGCTAGACTCGACCTTAAGAGTGTCAGTGCGCGTGGCTGTCAAAGAGACAACATGGGTCTAGTGGATGTAAAAGCGCAGGACTCCCGTGAGACAGCTCTGCTCCGGCCTTGAGAATGCCAGTGCGCACAGCCTCTGCAGATGTACAGTCCTCACCGATGACGAATCTGAAGCAGGGTGAATGCCAGGTGTCTCAAAAGACAGCCCAAGCCCCGGTAGTGCCATGCACCACGTCTCATTGAGGCAACTCTCAGTTGTAACTGTAAACAACATTTTGTACTCTGCTTGTAATCGGGCACTGGCAGCGCCGCAGAAACCAATGTGATGTGTTTTTTTTTTTTTTAAGGGATGGAAAGCACATGAGACCAGTGAACTTGAGAGCAAAAAGACACACAATTGACACACAATTGAAGGGCGGAATGGAGAACTTGAGAGGCCTGGCCCTGTTAGATGTCAGTCCTTGTCTTTCTTGTGGAGGCAGCATGGCAGCGGCGTTCCGCAAAATGATGGCGTGGCCCTGCAGAATGTGAGGACGGCCACCTTAGTGCGCCATTTCTCATATATATTAATTAGCCTTGGGATGAATGGGGGCCCTGAAAGTTGCTCCACCCCCTTTGCACCGCAAGGGTTTGCGTTACGCTCCTGTAGCATGGGACTTGTGAACGTCCTTATGCAGGGATTCCTTAGCTAGACTCGACCTTAAGAGTGTCAGTGCACGTGGCTGTCAAAGAGACAACATGGGTCTAGTGGATGTAAAAGCACAGGACTCCCGTGAGACAGCTCTGCTGCGGCCTTGAGGATGCCAGTGCGCACAGCCTCTGCAGATGTACAGTCCTCACCGATGACGAATCTGAAGCAGGGTGAATGCCAGGTGTCTCAAAAGACAGCCCAAGCCCGGAAGTGCCATGCACCACGTCTCATTGAGGCAACTCTCAGTTGTAACTGTAAACAACATTTTGTACTCTGCTTGTAACCGTGCACTGGCAGCGCCGCAGAAACCAATGTGATATGTTTTTTTTTTTTTTAAGGGATGGAAAGCACACAAGACAGTTGTTCTTGTGCCTCACCTCTACCTCCTCCCCACCCCCCACCGGCGCTACCTCATATGGCAGAGCAACCCCATGACACCACCACAGCTGAGCCTGGAGCCCAGAGACAGCGCTCCGCTAACGGCAAAGCCGCGTATCCTAGCAACTTAAAAAACAAACGCTCGCCATGACGCATTTACTCTGCTTTTTCTGCCATCCCACTTGGATGGCCTCGCCTGCTAAAAGGTTTCTTGTCTTTATGGGGCCATGTGTTTAAACACATGGCCCCATAAAGATAAGAAACCTTTTGCGACGCAAGGAAGGCAGACGAGCCCGTTCAAATGGGACGGCTCAGAAAGCTGAGCAAAAACGTAACAAACACCTCTTTTCCAATGGCTGGCCACCGTTTAGCATAATCGGTGATGCTGGCCAATGGAAAAGTGGGGCGGGGCTTAATTCCCCTTAAAGAAAATAACCAATGTCATAAAATCTCGCTAGCGAGACTGCGCATGTGCGCAGCCTACGCTACGGAGGCCTAAAAATGTGTGTGGGGGGAGGTGGGGGTTGGGAGAGAGAGGGTGGGTAGGATGGTGGGTTCAGTGATGGAGGCACGGAAATCCAAATAGGGATCACATGAGAGCAAGTGAGGCAGAGGCACCCACATGAGTAAAACTTGTACATCTGTTGTTGTGTACATTGAACACAGCGTATTCAAGAAGCTTCAGCCACGTCATACAGACAAGAAGACAACACAGTACTTAAGCACATACTTGCCACAATTAAAATGGTCAAATGTCACTTTTTCTAAAATAGTCATAAATTGCCATTTGCCAGCCACGCACAGTCTACCAAGGTTCATCAACACAATGACGGTGACGTTAGTGTACCCACAACAGCCGCTACAGCCACAACATACCATAATTAAAGTCACCCGACAGGCCAAAACCATAGTTAACTGCTATTCTATGATAGCATTCACCCTTGAACTCATTATTGTTACCTCTGATTCTTATTATTTTGTTTCAGTGTCTCAGGCTGCTGCCTTTAGGCTTTTTAATGTAACACAGTCAGAAAGAACACTGCCAGGCATTTTTTGCAAGGTGACTAATATTATGTGACAAAGACAAGTGTCTGAATTGAAACTTAAACATTAATCTCTTTATGAGATGGCAGTGTGTGTGCTGGCCCACCTTTGGCGCCCTTTTGTAAACACAGGCATCCGAAAAACTTCAGGGATGTCACAATCCACCATAAATTCATTTAAGCACATTATCACAATTAACAATCCACAAACTACAATAGTTCTTAATGATAGGATTTCACTTACCGGTGCCACAACAATGCCATTGCAGAATGCCAATCTGCTTAATCATTACTGATGTGCTCAGGGGTCTTGAAACGCATGAGAGTTATTGTATTTCTGTGTGTTAGCTTCAAAGCATGGCAAGTTGTACTGTTAGCATTTTAAGTTTCTCTTGAAAAGCTCTATGCATGTTATTTTCAGAACTATTACTGTCCTATTCGAGCTCGGACAGGTCTGCAAATAACATGCACATTCAAAACTTTCATTTAGTCAAGCTGTGCAAACTGCTTTATTTCAAAACAATTATGTGGCACAAATAACATAACTGTAATAAAACCTAATTTTATTTGCAGAAAGAGTTGGAGGGGTCTGCTAGAGGTGCCTTGTAGCTGCACTGACTCCCCTTGTTTACACTGAGATGGTCTGTTACTCTGTAATCTGCAGAGGCAGTACAGCTCAGGTTGGCACTTTAGTTGGAGGCTGGCAGGACAGAGAGCACGGTAGGTCCGGGCAGCAATGTCAAATGCTCGATTCATGGTGAAGGCGACTTGCGTGCTGCTCTGGGCCATTAGTAAAATCCTGCTGCTGGGTTCTTTTCTTTGATTCCACATACACAAGTAAAGGCACACTACATGCTGCTCCGACGTGATTGTTCCCTCACTAGACCCCAGCCCGCCAATAACAATAACTAACAGCAGGTGCAGAGATCAGTGACTGCCGAGTCTTTCGTTATCTCCATAAACCCCCGGCCATTTCCTTTAATGGCGCTGCTCTAGACAGGACTCAATCAGCACTCCCACCACTATTGTCGTCACACGTCAAGCTTATGGTTACAGAGCGAGCAAGACTTTGCCCAGTGTAGGATCGTCACAGTCTATTCGCTCAGCCCCTCATCCCTCAGAAAACAAAGAATCAAACAGTTTTCAAACCTAAATTTTATTTTCAGCTGCACAGGCTTATTTTTCATCCTCTTCTTTCTCCCAAAGGATGGGAGGGCAGCGCCCTTTTCGACCATTAATGCCAGCCACCCTTGGTAGTATGTCCATTAAGATGCAGAATACCTCCGACATGGCACTCTTGCTCTTTTTGACCTGCTTGGCTTTTGCTTATCTTCTTCTGTGTCACTTATACCGCTTGACTCTGTCTCTTCTGCAATTGCTGGCGGTATGTGTTCAACTGACACACTTAATCTTAATTTCTTTTGGCCATAAAGTTGTGATTTATCAGCAGTGAGGGTAACTCTTCTCGTTCGAGTACTTGTTCCTTCACCCAGACCGTCTACTTGTTCTGGTGCTGTCTCAACTGTTCACTCAGAATGAGATCTTGTCTCTTCTTCTTCTTCAGAGATTTTAATGCCGCATTGGGAATTCACACGAACCTGAATTGGTGTGACTACTGTTTCCAATACAAGTCAATATATTATTGTTTTCATTTTATTTTTTTGAGATGACTTTGAGGTAAATCTATTTGCACTGAGTTTTTTCTCATTTTTCTATTCCCTTCATTGCACATCTCGGTGATTTGTTCTCCTGGACTGGTCTTTCCCTGGTTTCTTTTGGGCACTTACTCATTCATTTATTTGGCTGATTATGCACCTAAGCTATATGAGTGACCCCTTTCTTTGCTTTAGGTTATGTATTTGATTCGTTTTTTGACACCCATGTATATCTCATTACAGATGTTTTATTGATACCCAGTGGACGCTCTAATATATGTTCTGTCCTGAAGATGACCCTTTAATTTACTGTGGGTCGAAACGCCGTCAACGCCAATATGTGGCTTGAAATGAAGAAGATACCATTTTTGTTGTGTGTTTCTGTTTTGTTTTGAACCATTTTGATGTATATCCCTCAGTCACGTTTGTTTGTTTACACATGTCACTGTCTTTAATTTTAACACTGTTTGTGTAACTTTATGAGTGCCATGACTGTTTTATATCTCCCAAAAAAACTTTTCTGAAATAAACTTTATAAACTTAAAGTGATTCTATGTACATGAGTTCTTGGGTATTCCATTGTATGGCTAGCACAAGTTCTTGATTCTTCCCTTTTTTCTCTTAAAGTGTTTTGAGGTTTCTCTCCTTCTTCCTTTTGGTTTCTGATTCTGCCTTACTTTTAATGATGTACTTGAACCGCTGTTCGGATTCTAGTGTTATTTGACCCTTGGTTCAAGTTCTAGGGTTGCCCCTGTTGTTCACAACTACACGTCTTCTGCAAGCATCCAAAATCTGGGATTGAACCAATTCTGTCAGAATAGCCTCACCATTGCATCTCTTCCTAAATGTGTTGAACCACGAAAGTGTTGTTTCATGGGAAACAATAAACGTTCTGGTAAAACTGGTCTTCCATCTGCTGACATCCGAATTCTTCTCACAGCCCGCTCTAATACAACCCTGCTGTTTTGCTTCAGAAACATCTCCCTACAATCTTTTGATCTCTTCTCATATATCAGCCACTTACAACAACATCAAGAAAACCGTGTCCTCTTCGGATTCATTTGAGTAAGTCCCGTTAAATGTGCAAGCTACAGGTGCATAATACCATGCAACCTTCTGAGCAAATCTGTTTCCAGTAGTGACATAAACTTTGTCACTCCTGTGAGCTGCACTTTTACCAACTGCAACTTCTGCTGGTTTATGCAGTACCTCAAGTAATTTTATTACGCATTCCTTATTCTGGATATTGACTATCTGCGAATATAGTCATTTTCAATGGAGCTGTTAGACTGCATGCTCTTGTAAGGGCAGGTAAATCTGCATCTTGTGCTAAGGTAACACGTCAAAGCCATGAAGCTTCTACAACCTCTCGCATTGTATAGATAGCATAAGCCGCTCTCAAGGTACCTTCATTGTTTCTCAGATATGAGTCACCAACAAACATTACATAATCAGGCTCCATCAAGTTTAATCATTTATGTCTGGCCATCGCTTGGTGAGTAAGTCAGTGCAATTTAGACAATCAGGCTCAACTTCATAGCTGTTGTAATCTTCATTCACAGGTAGTAGGGTTGAAGGATTTAAAATTTGGCAACACTTTAAGATAATATTGTCTGCTGCCAAAATGTGTTTTTCTTACTTAGTAAGCCTACTGTTAATCATGTACTGTGCCTTTGTTCTGGTGATCAAAATGTCCACTGAGTGAGCCACCTTAACAGTTAAAGGGTATCCTATCACTATGTTCTCATGCCTCTCGATGCTAACTCTATCTGCTGCTACCGATTTAAGACAGCCAAGCAGTCCTGGGGCTACCTGGCCACGGGTAGTAGGAAACTAAGCCACAGGTCTTCTTGCATTTCCATGCATCTGAGTAAGCACTGAGAGAGAAAGAGTCTAAAACACCCAAATGAGAGGCAACAAACTAAAGTATATTAAAGTATTGTACTTAGCATATTTGTACAATAAACAACGGAGTTGAGGCTAGTGGGCTCCTTATGTTTATGTCAATCTTTTATTTGTGTTCTTCTTCAGAAAAGCACAAGCACAGCCAACGCATTTTGCCTCACCAAAGAGTCTTCCTCAGGGCTGCAAACATGTAAAAATCATGGATGTAAGAATATACATACTTAACAAAGAAACATACTTCAATAGTGTATCAGTTTACCCTAATCAACTTTTTTTTTATAAATGCATGCCTCATAAACCAATCATTGTGCAAAAACTAAGAAAGCAAACAGAAAAGGGTGATCTAATATAGACACAAAATGAGGAGGTTTCTTACACATAGCAATAACAATATCAAATTGCTGTCATACATGCTAAAGATCCAAAAATCCACGTTTCACAAACATAATATACTACTAATATTAATGCAAAAATAATTACTATGAGCAAGCATGTAAAGTATTTAGAACAGCAAAGACGTCAGTGACAAATACATATAAAATACCTATACAAAACACAACATGGTACACAAACTGAAATAACACAAGAAAGTGAATAAGAAAGGACATTCCTTTAAAGAAAATATATAGATATATAAAACCAAATATTAAGAGAATGATTAAGAATATCTTAAAAGAGAGAAAGAAAACACAGAAAACCCCAAAAGTCATAGGAATTAATAAAGAATAAAACATAGTGTGAAGCAGTGCACAGTGCCTGACATTACATTACGGTGATCAAAAGTCATACTCGTCTATGTAACAGCCCGTCATTCTAAGAATGTAGCCTTTGTACAATTACTGGGATCTAGTACAGTCTGCATTATGTTCATGTTGTGTAACCTGCATGTTCCGCAGGTATCGCAATTGTTTAATGACTCTGATACTCCTGATTTATTTTATTTCTTACAGGTACTTGTAGCGCTATGGCCCAGATTCCTTCAGGAAAACCGGATAAAATTTGTTATTAAAAAAAAGTCATCCTCGTAAGTAACACCTTCAAATTCTTACCAACTTTCCAACAAAAAGCTTATCAACCGCCAAATCACAGATACACCGTTGCAAGGAGTAACCAATTTTCAATATATGCTATAACAATGAACAAGACAAACTTGAATAGTTAAATATATTTATAAATCTCACAGCCAACTGAACCAACTATTGTCTCACCCAGAATAAGAGGAAGGATTTTAGAACAGGCAAGCAACTGAAGGATAACCAATACCAAAGACCAAATATGCCCACGTGTCTCCAGACAAGTAAACAAACAAATGGTTAATATAATCCAAGCTTCTCATACAAATATGAACAATACCTTCTATAGCAAGTTTGTGTACTATACAAGCTTTAAACAATGGAAATCCTATGGCTCATTTTGTAGCAACGCATTAAAAAATCAGCAGTCAGTTTAATACTAAATAAAATACAACAGAAAGAAAGAACAGGTTCATAGATTCTACCAGTCCTATTAATAACCACACATCATTCAATATAAGGGAATCCATATGCCAACAACCAAGCACTACAAACTGTTAAACCGTATTACCATCAAGTTGGCTGCCGATAAATAAACATACATATTTACGGGGTGTTTTCCACTAAACATGTCCTTACATATTCTCCATAGATTGTTAAGAACTAGAGATGACAACCTGTTTTTTAGACACCAGTGGGGCTCTGAGCAAGTGAAAGAGAGGATTAGTGTAAGTGATTATCCAGACAGGATACAGGAAAAACGTATGACAAGCCCACATTTACTGTGTTCTAGACTGCGTTTGGGCCTGCATTGGTTCAGCCCCATAAAAACACTTGCTATTTTGGCAAAAATTTGAAACATGACCACAAAAATGAAGATCTCCCAAGGCTATCGGTTAACCAACACATCCTAAAAACTATTTAATGTGCTCGCATAGTTCCAACATGATCATGCTGTCTCAAGGACAGATGAGCATATGTCCTTTATTTCAAAATAAAACATTCCAAAAAAGTTGTTATAAGAAGCAGCTTATACCTAATGGGCCCACATTCATCCAGACCAATCATAGTGGTACAAGGGTAGACGCTAGATTGCGTGTTATGTTCAAGCAATTGCTACTGTTTACTGGCGCTACACACTACTACAAATTGCCTACACCAATATAGGGCAAACTTAATGCACTATGTGTAGAAAACGGTATTGCGCTATGTATTTGAAAGCACTTACCCGTGTACGGCAGGTCCACAGAGCACATCACATTCTGGGCGTCCAACATGTGTAAGCTGAGTGAAGTTCTACTAGGGTATTAAATACTGGCAAGCTCTGCTTCTCAACAACAACTAGAGAGCTACCCAATGTTGTCCGTGCATGAGACACCGTACGTAGATACTATTTCTATGTGAGAAACCAACGTCCCATAAGAAATATATGTCATGAGCGAACATCAAAACACTAAAATGATGCAGTCATTATGGTCCTGAAGCTCCGTCACAGGGTAGCTTCCAAGTTTAAAAACATTATATTCGGTCTCCTCGGTAGTGTACGTGGGGTCCATACGGTGACAAGTGGATGGTCGTGATAAAAGCAGCGATTTGCTATTATCAGCAGACCGCCCAATGATGTATACGTAAAATAGAGACATCAAACAAACAGGCATTATGGCATAATTTCCTAAGGTTAGATAGTAAACCAGTTAACACACGCTTCATGCAAATACATCCAGTAATCTAAATGTGTTCTAGGGCGTATAACCATGCTGGCATAATAATAGCGACCTGAGTCACAAGATTAAATTCAAAGTGCCCAGCTAACTAATAGTTGCTGTAGCCCAAACCTACAATCCACATTGCAGTTAGTCATTGATATCACTCAAGAATCATCAGATCATGGCTCGCATGAGCGCATCCTAACCATTTCGCCCCCTCTTTTTATAGCAATTGCTAAACAGTGACCTTCCATCAAGTCAGGTGATAGCACACCACAAACATACAACTGAGGTGTAATCCTAAAAAGTATCCCTAATGAACTCAGAGTCCCCACAGTTTGAAAAGAACCGTGAGTAACCAGACAACTCTAACAAAACTTGTATAGGGGCATCATAGCCATGGTGCCCCTTAGTTATAGGGTATCAATAAGTCAGTGACCCTCCATAAAATCGGGTATTAACACAACATAAAGTACACCCGAGACATACTTCAAACGGTCCGCAGTGGAGTGCGATTCCCCACTAATCAAAGAGGACCACAGTAACAAATAACTGGGATAGTCTAACGGTGAGGAGGCAAACACCTAAGGAGAAGCAAGGCATGAAAACAATAGGATTCTTTAAAGCCAGAAGTCCGAGAGAAACACATTACAGGAAATGGTGTAGCTCGTTATCTGGTTTAAGGCCCTTATATACAGATTTAACCTACAAATCTATTTGGCTTCCAGACCTTCCCAGGTTCAACTCTCTGTCCTCTCCCTTCCAATCTGGCAAACCAAACTCTATGCCATGGAACCGGAAATTCACTCTATTAGTACCACTTGTGCATTCATGAGAGACCTGTGAGTAAGAAGTGTCTAACGTACTACATGATCTACAATGTTCTTGGATACTGGACCTAAGTTGACATGGGGTGCTGTCAATTTATATCTTGTCACAGACACAAATAATAGCATATACGACAAAGCAGGACTCACAGTTTATAGAGTGACAAATGTCTCACCTTTTCTCTGCATTGTACATAAAACTATTTGTTATTTTCAGGTCCAGGTGACAGATGTTACAGTCGCCAACAAGTGTAAAAACTCATTGGTCGCTTTAGTCAGGTAGACTGATCCATTGCTTTAGGTAAGGTGTATCTCGGACAAAAGAACTCCCTAATAGTTCTACTCCTTCTATATGCTATAGAAGGCTTGATGGAGAATAAACTGTCAACGCCATGAACCCCCTTCAATAACGGCCAGTGTTCACTCAAGATTTTAAAGAACTCATGGTTGAACTTGGAATGTGTGGTAATGAAAGACAGACATTCCTTTGACACATCCTTTTGTTTTTCCTTCTTAGTATCACCATGGCTAACATCTCTGGCTTTGTTTGCTGCTCATTTAAGTCCGTTCCTTCATAGCCCCTGGTTTACAATCTGGAAATAATCTGCCTGATATGCTGTTCAAACTGGCAGTCCTCAACACAGTTCCTCATTATCTTAATCATTTCCCCATAAGGAATGGCACGTTTTGTACATGGAGGATGTGCACTGCCATGATTTGAAATATTGTTTACAGCTGTCTCCTTCCTAAAAAGTGTACTCTGTAATGTGTTGCTCATTACATAAAGTTCGACATACAGTAACTGGGTTTGTGTCTGAGACATTCATCTGGGTAATTGTGCTCCACCAGATGATAATGACATCATCAATGTACCATCCCCAATAATAAATCTCCTTTGTCCATTCTGGAGCTGGTGGGGCCCAATCATGTCCCATGCTCATGACCTATGGCTGCGCTGCATTTCGTGTTGTCATCAACCAATAGCAGCATGACAGTATACCAACCAACCAATCTCCTTGTGGGACAGTATAACGTATGGTCTCAATCCTTGCAGCAGTTCACCCTCCTTTACAATTTTCTCTCAACACACAATTATTCAACTTTAAACTAGTGCAATAAACAAATCTTAGTGTGCTGCACTAAGAAAAACAAAAGTGATTCAACAATTGGAATATTTGGATTTTCACATGAAAAGAATTTTACACACAAAAATTAAATCTCGACCAGTGGGAAATCTCCCTAATCAATGTAGCTTCACCTTTTGCACAATTAGGTTCTGCCCACACTGATCAAAATTAGTACATTCACAGCAGTTTGTTATATTGTTATAATGTCTATCTCAGTAATGTAGTTGACATGACCTACACCACAAATCTCTAGCAGACAAATTAACAATATATATTGTATTATACACGTATCTCAATATCTGTGGATTTTAGGCTACGTCGAGCCAGATAACCTCTTCAACCTCTTCACAATAAACACATAAACATCAGTAATTCACCCAACACTCTTCTGAAACACAGAACAATACCAACAACAACTACAACTGCAATGCACAGCCCTATACAGCAACTGCCTTCGAACCCGTACATTGTCAGTCTTCAGATTCTAGGCTTTAGACCATAGGACTCGGACAGTGCTCTAATTCTGGGTAATTATTTACAGCTCCACTTCTCATAATGTACACCATAACTCTGCTACCACGTGTGTTGAACCAGAAAATCAGAGGGATTAAAATTCATTGTTTACCAGCATCTGGGCTAACCCCTCCGCTGCTTACTTTCAAATAGGATGGATCTTTCCCGTTATATTAGGGAAGAGAAGATATGAATATCACATCAATTATAATCACAATCATTAATATCATCAGTCAATAATGAGTTTGGCATGAGTAAAGGGTTTTATTAATCAGTCTTTTAGTAAATCATCTTTATTGCAGATCATTGGTTCAGAAACGCAAAGCACTGGGACATAAAGTCTGGGTAAAAATGGCATGGAATAATGTTCTCGAAAGTGGGTAGTGGAAAAGTGGTGAAATTGAGTATAAGCATTAAAGATGATGTCTTGTAAAATTCGAAATGTATTTTGAAATAAAGATGATAATCAGAAAAGAGTTTGGGCTTGTGCAAAGGAGATAAGGGAATCGTGAACTAAAAGTTGATTGACCCAGATTAACCCTCTTCTCCATCAAGTTTTCCATAATTAGGTCTATTATGAAGTAGTATAAAATATTATGCCAAATAGTTGAGTGGAGAAAACTGGGGAGGCCTTTGGGAGTGTATGGTAGTATGGGTTCTAGTAATTTGTATTTAAAAATGGGAAGAAAAGCTTTTCTGGTTTTCATGTGAATATAAAGCATACTTGAAATGAAAAAGGTGATACTTTTTATTGTTCTAAATCAACCCATAATTGATGATATTTTGAGGGTTCTAAGGTCCAATACGCAGATTGTTTCAACAGAAAAGCCTTGTGGTAATTGAAAATATCATGAAAATTCACACCACCATCAGATTTTGGATGCTTTAGTTTTAGCAAGGACATACAAGGTTTTTGTTATTCCAAAGAAAAAAGAAAAGTATGGAATTCATTTGTTTAAACGATTTGAGAGAAGTGGTTAGTGGAATATTGGAGATATAGAAAGGATGATGGGTTACTAACTTTATCTTGATAGTATAAAGACAACCCCATGAGAGACTCAAAAGATGTCATCAACGTATTAATGATGTTCTCTTATGTATACAGTCTTCTATATTTATCTAGATGGAAGTTTTAATGGATTGGATGAATTGGAGACCAATATATTTTCGCCCTAATTACTATACCGGTCGGATGAGCGTCTGACCGGCATCGTTGCTGGTAAAGGGACTGGCCGATAGGTAGTCAGCAGTCCTGACCGCTTAATTAGAATCTGACCAATGGGAAGGCGGTCAGAAACATGCCTTTTATAGCATTGAGGCTTGTTCTGCGACCCGGAAAAAGGGCAGCAGCTCAAGCCCCAATGTCAAAAGGCATGATTTTAAACATCCCTGCACCCTTTGACAGGCACCTCATGGTGCTTGCCACATGGGGCATGGATGTTTGTGGGTTCACTTGTGGTGCCCCCCTGGCCTCACAGCAAAGGCCACGGAGGGATGGGGCCCCTTCTAGGGCCCGCAAAGTCCATTTCCGACAGGACAACTGTAATCCATACAGTGGTGTCTGAGCAGGCACCGCCCTCACTGTAGGGATTACATTCTGACCGCAGGGCCGACGGGCTCCTCAAGCTTGTGGGAACCGCAGCGGTCAATCCCTCACCAATGCAGTCAGACCGACTGCATTGTAATACAGCGGTTTGACCGCTGCTTCAGATGTCGGTGGGACCAACACCAGCATGCCGTCGGTGTCGGTCCCGCTGACATTCTAATGAGCCCCTTAATTTTTTGTGCATTCCACTTAAAGTTAGAGGATTAAAAGTCTTCTTTAAAGGTGAGTTTATTGAGGGGCAGTATTTCACACTTCTCATTGTTTGATGTATACCCAGATAGAAGAGCATAAGCAGGACCTTCATTTGATTTGAAAAAGATGGGAGTGATGATTGAGGATGCGATAAAAACAATAAAACATCATCAGTGTAGACTGCTAGTTTAATTTGCTATTATAAATTCATGTATTTATATCTTGGTTTTGTCTCGGCCTTGATAAAAAGGGTTCTAAAGCCAAATTAAAAAGGAAAGGTGAAAGGGACTACCCTGATGGACTCCTCTACCTAATGTGAAATAGGAAGAAGTCAGTCCATTCACAAAAATGGCCGCTTGGGGAGATGTATAGAGAAAGGATATTAGGGCAGTAATTTTAGGACCAAATCCAAACCAGTTAAGTGTGTGAGAAATAAACGACTAATGTACATGGTCAAAAGCTTTTTCGGCTTCTGAAGTGATTGCTGCTAAGGGTTCAGACATACTTATGGATTTTTATAAATAGGAGCATTATTTATTCTGGTGCCCTAATTTTTCCCCTTTTGAGTTTCTTTAATATAAACTGTGCCTGTACCAAAAAGTGCACATTCACAGGACACAGCGTGACAGTGAGCACACTTCCAGACCATAAAAGACAGCAGCTGTGGAAAGGGAAACATGCATTACAATGCAGTCATTACAACGACCTACCTTTACAATGCAACTGTTACAAGGCAAATACCTTTATATCGTATGCCTTTACATCATATGCCATTACAACGCATGTCACTACAACGCATATCATTGCAACGCATTTTAAGATAAGTAATGGCGAATGTTTTGGAATTAGGGTGGGTATGGGTTTTTTGGGTATATGGGAATAGTAATTTTTACCCCTACACTATACAACACTTTCCCTACTGTTGCACTGACTGGAGTAGGAATAGTAATTGTAACCCCTACACTGTCCAACACTTACCCTACTGTTTGCCCTAAAAGGATTATGCATTGTAATGGTATGCATTGTAATGGTATGCGTTGTAATGGAATGTGTTGTAATGGTAGTTTAAAAAAATGCATTGAAATGGCATGCACTGTAAAATCATGCAATATATAGTAGTTGCGATGTAAAGACTGCATTGTAAAAGCATGCGTTGTAATTGCATGTGTTGTAACGTCATATATTCCTGTGGAAAAGCACTTTGAATTCAGAGCGCTTGAATTCCCATGACAAAAAAGTCAAATACTTGAGAGTCTGACATCACACTACATATAGCTCACCTGCTTGGCTTTACTATGCAGTTTGCACTCCTGCAGCTTGCTGGAAATGGCAGCACACTCAAGAGTTGGAAGCTCAGCAATAGAGTGTGCACAGTGAATAAAATCAAAGCCTGCAATGGCGCGCTACCCATCGTCCAGTGCTCAGCTTCCTGTTTGCATCCATAAACCACACCCTTTCACAATTCTTCACAGGGTGTGGTCAGCTAGCCTCACTGCATGAACCCCCACCCTGTTACAAACTGTGAAAGGGTGGCGTGGCAAAACTCCACTCCCTGATCGACGGGAAGCCCCCAGAGATGCAGGGCTTCAAGCTGATGTGCCTGACGCTAACTGCATTACATCGTCTTCAGGGGGTAGAGCTCAGCCCATGAGGCAATGGGCTTGCTGTGCTAATGACATCACAGGCCTCAGGGTTGTGTGTAGCATCAGTCTGGCAAATGTATAAAATGAATAACGGAGATTGGGGCACATGTGCTTCCAAGCTTAACAGAGCGCAGTGTACACATGGAAGCAAGCTTAGGTGAGTGTGACGGCAGCTTGTATCTCTATTTTTTAATGACATAAAAAAATATAAAGAATTGTGTATATTGATCTTTTGGGAGAAAAAATGAAGGGGGCGGCCATGAAAGGGAACCGCCCCTGAATCTATGTGCTTATTGGATATTGAGAGAAGGCACTTCTGGCAGACCTAATAGTTTAAGAAGGAGGATTTGAAAAATGCAATAAGGCCTCGGTACCCTCAGAGTGACCATACATTTGAAATGTGTTTCTTCTGCTGTGATTTTCAAAGTCTTTGACTTGTTTCTGTAAAACAGAAACCTGTGTTTGAAGAAATTTTACTTTGAGGGCAGTTTCATTGAAAGTTGTAATTAGTTGTTCGACTGTTGAGATTCTTTCTTCCATATGAGACCATCTGTCACTGAGACTTTGTAGTTTTTCATTTGTCACCTCCACGAAAGGATGCAAGGCCCTGATCTCTTCCAACAGGAGATCCATTGACACAGAAGGAAGAGATTTATTTTGTAGCAGAGGGTGGGTCTTTCTTAAGTCTCTAAGTTATCACCTTTTGTGTTGCAAGTGGCTGAGAAGCTGTATTAGAAGACGAGGAAGAGGTAAAGCTTCTATTTAAAGGGGGACACCAGTCTTCCATTGTGAAAGCCTGTGAGATTGCAGAAGGGTTCTTAATATATCTATGAGATGAGCCCTGAAGTGTTGTTTTGAGCTTTTTCAGTCTACATGGGGTCTGTTTGTTAAGGTAGTCAAAGAAATATTATGCTTTCTTGATGTAGAAAGAGATTGCAGCTTATGAGTCTCAATTAGGAATGGGTGAGAGTTCAGTAGGGCTAGCAGTTAAGGTGCAATGGGCAATGCTACTTCCAAATGAATTGATGTTAATGATGAGGAGCAGTGTATTGCCTGAGAAAAAGTGATAAATCTATGTATGAATTAAAGAAACATCCATGCAGCAAGAGAATATTATTACATACCCTCACACATTTATCAAAACTATTGTTAGTTGTTCAAGAAATCCCATGTTTGATAATAAGTTAATTTTCTATTGTACAATTTCCACAAAAAGTGCCCTTTGAAGCAGGAGCAGTGTGTTAAAAATGAGGGAAGCAAACCTGAATAGCAAGGTGGGCCAGAATGTGGAGGGGTTATAGTTAAGGCGCATTCTTATTCACCCATGGCATTCCACTCTCAAAACAGTGGTGGGCACTTCTCAGGGGAAGTAGTGCACCTGCCGCTGGTAAATATGGTACGCGTCTCTCCTGAATGACAAGGAGGGTAAATAATGGTGCTGCGCTGCTTATCGAGCACTATGCTGACACGAAGAGAAGCCATTGATACGGGAAACCGACACCATGTCGCCTTCTTCTCACGCCGAACCACGGAGCGTCACTCTGGCATAACCATTTTCTTCATGTGACAAGCCACACCCTCACATTTATTTTAAACTACGTTATTTTCTTGTCGTTTTCAAATTCTCTTTCTCAACTATGAACAGTTTATGAACTAAGAAACATAAAAAAAGAGAAAAAGGTCTACAGACTTCAGAGACAGGGCATACAAGTGACCCTGCACATACAGGCAAGCACACATGTATGCACCTTAGAGGTGCATCCTTGTAAGCTGTCAATAAGTTTCAGGAGCAGTTTATGTTGTGTTGAATGTTTATATATATAAAACTGAGAGAGACCCCTTGAAAAGCCCAAGGGAATGGAGTACTCTTCACAAGTATAAAATAACAGTCCCTTGACTGAACCAACATGGATGTTTGACCATACCTGTTACCTATGCATATGTTTCGGTGCACACATATTTGATGTTAGTGTTGGTACTCTCTGCTACAGTACAGAACAGTCAGTCATGTTGGATTTATGATTGCTTGTTGCGTTTAGTTGGGCATCGTGCAAATTCCTGGATAGAATTGGAAATGCATATTATGTAACGTTTTCCTTGAGGCAATGTGACATACACTGTTTAACTGTATTAGGAGTTGTATGGCTGGAGCTAAATGCATTGATAAATTTGTTTTGTTTTGCCTATGTCAAACACTAGCCCATGTAATTTAATGACATTTTTAAAATTACAGAAAAATGCAGGAAATCAAAGTGAATATTACATGCAGTTGAAAACACCAGGTCAACCAAAAGGCCCATAGTTTATGGTTTATTAGAAAAAAGGAAACTTTGTAACTAGGACCTGGAGGTCAGATTATTTTGGGGTATTATTGCGTGAGAATTTTCTTGCATAAGTTTCAGGTATTGTGTTTTGTGTACTTCATGCAATTTTTGTTTTCTTTAGTTTAAGTTTTTCATATCACTTTCACCTGCAGGAGACTGGCTAGAGCAGAAAATGTCTTAGTAGAATGACACACTGCATGTAGGCTACTGCCCCATGTGCTGTACAAAAAATGGTCACCACATGACTTTATAAACTATCTGGAATATACACAAGGGGCCATATGTAGGAAGCCCAATACCGGTCGGTAACGGACGATTTCGGTAAATATCCCGTTACCGACCGGTATTCAGGCTTTTGGTATGTAGGGGGCACATTTCAGGATTCGGTAATTTACCGAATCGGTAAAATTACAAAAACGGTAATTTTACCGATTCGGTAAATACCGAATACTGAAATGATATGTAGGGGGAGTGTGTGGTTGTTGTGGGGATTCGTTATTTACCACCAACTAAAAGTTGGTGGTAAATGACGAATAGCTGGAAAAAAGCGTTTTTTTGCACTTTGAAGTGTGCAATGTGGCAGACACACATGCCCTTAGGGCATGTATGTGTGCCACATGTGCACACATGCCGGAATCAGGGGTGCAAGAGGGTGTCACTGTGACACCCTGCCACCCTTGATTGTGCTCCCCCCATTACCGAATCGGTATTTACCGATTCGGTAATGGTAACTGGCTTCCCATTGATTCCTATGGGCCTCCTGGCCCATAGGAATCAATGGGAAGCCAGTTACCATTACCGAATCGGTAAATACCGATTCTAAATTACCGACCCTTTCCGAATCGGTAAATATTACCGATGGATTACCTACATATCATTTACCACTTCATAAATACCGAATCGGTAAAATTCGGTATTTATGAAGTGGTAAATGTTAGGCTACCTACATATGGCCCAAAGAAAGGTATTTTGCATGGCTTTTGTACTTAAGGACAAACCTCATGTATATTTTTCAAACTGACCACTGCCCAGACATATTTTGAATAATTACTGTAATTTTTGCCGAATGTATTCATATTTTAAATGGAAAACAATTCACATGAAAAGATTGAACTCAGAAGTGGGAAATGTTTCTTTGCATAAAAGATTTAGGGCTTGATTTAGAATTTGGAGGATGGGCTTCTTAGTCACAAACATGGTGGATATCCCATCCGCCTTATTACAAATGCTGTACAATATAATAATCTTTAATAAGGCGGACGTAATGTCTCGCACTTTTGTGAGGAAGTAACCCACTGCCAAACACAAAATCAGGCCCTTATTTGAAAGCTGAGTATTTTAGAAGCTTAATAGGAATTTAAGTGATAGGTTAAGACCTCCAAACTTTGTCTGCTTAGAAAACACTACTGCTGTGCTGTTTACAAAGGTCCCTGATACTTTATCTTATTAATCTGGGGTTTTGCTACTATTTTATTAAATGTGTATCTAGTATAGATTGTTGTTCTGTGTGTAATAATAATATGTATTTTGTGAAAAGATGATTTTAGAATTATCTGTATAATATTTCTGCGAGACAATGTCTTGGAAATTGATTAATTCATAATAAATAAATGTGGATTCCAGTAACAATAGTCGGAACAAAAGTTAAACAATTTGATTGCTCTATTTAACATAGTCACTGTAGTGTCCTGCTGGACACACACCTGTGTTTTGGCACATAGCTGTTTTCCAGCCACTCCTGGATGGCCGGCCTTTACACCCACTCCACACCCATCCAACACAGGCGTTACGAGTGACGCGACCCTGTTAATAAAAGAGCCCGAGCGCTCAAAATTGTGGCCAGTTTACTACTGTTCTAAGCAGTGTCCGTGTCATCCATTTATTAGCATAGGGCCCAAGACACCACAGTCACAGGCTCTCCTTTCCCTCCCTACAGCTGCATAAAATATGACTCGCGTGACCTGCTTTTAACTGAGACACAGTGTGGTAACAACCAAGGAGTGAGACACAAATGTCTCTTTGTCTTCTCACGCCACTATCATGTGGGTGTTTAACAGCATGTTTTTTTTTATGTACCCAGTGAAGATAAGTAGTGTTTGTCAACCCATCCCAGGGCTCGTAATAAAATGCAGTAACCAGCGTGGAAATGGATTTGCAGACGTTCAGACAAGATGGGAAAATGGAAGGTGCATTATAGATGCTGTTATATCAATATTACACAGGCCATAAAGCTTGTCACCGGCGCGCTGTGCTGCAATATCTCCGACGAATATTTCTTTTCCTCTGCTCAATTTCCTTTTGTAATTCATGGAACCCAATCCAGTCTCCCCTCCCTGACTTCAAAATATAAATTACCATTTTCTTGGCTTCAGTCAGTCTTTCGTCACGTGATGTTATCCCTCCGTGCTTCAACAGCAACTATTGTATCCCATACTTCTATGCTCATTGGAAGCGAAGAAGGGTAAAATATATTTTTGCTTTTATATTTTGCACAGTTTATATAAGATAGCTGATCGCCCAGACTTGTCATTGTTTTACGGTTAGCCACTATTTATAACTAGTATTTCTAAGTTTTAAAAAGTTACTTATAGATAGTTTTTTTAAAGTTTCAGTATATGTTCATTGTGACATAATATATATGCTTCTGCATAACAAAATAACATAAAACACATTATTATGGTTAAGTATTTCAGTTATACAAATATCTTGTAGATGTACACAAAATGGGGGAAGGGAGAGGGTAGGGAAATGGGAGAGGGAGTAATGTATATAATTACTGACAGTGATAAACCCTGGTTAAAATAAAGTAAACAGTGAAAGACGTGTGCAAACGTTTTATTATTTGAGCAATGTCTTGTGCAAGTCCCGATTTTCGGACCAGCTAAAGCGTGCACAATGTTCTGCTTTTCCGAATTTTAATGTCGTTATATGTCTTTTTTTGCCAGGAAAATGCCCTGCGAATGTTAGTTCAAGTAGGAGCGACTCTGAAACTGGATGGATTTTTGAGATTTTTTGCCAAATAACTTAAAAACAGGGCATGAAATCAGGCCTGGCAGAAGTGGGGGCTCAGCTGGGTCATTATTCACAGACCCCACGCTAGTGCTGCAACATTTATTTATAGATTTTAAAGCATAAATGCTCTATTATTAATGTTAAGGCAGCTAACGTGGATGGTAGTCCTTGATGGTACCAGATGTGGGTTCTGTCATGGTTTCTATTTCCCTGCGAAACATATCATCACTATGGGGGCTTCGATCAGGGCCGGACTGGCCGTGGCGGGCACCGGGCGTTTCCCCGGTAGGCCACCAGGGTGGGGGACGGTTTTGGGCCGCTGGGGGCCGTTTTTGTTACCGGGGGTCGGCAACATCGGCCCCCTGCAACAAAATCGTCCGAAACCGGCCCTCGCAAATAGCTCGGCTGCACCCCCCACCTCAGTCCCCAGGGGGGCCAGCCAAGCAGTTTGCCAGGGCCGGTTTCGGTTTCCAGTCCGGCCCTGGCTTCGATTAAAAAGTCTGACCTGCCTGCATCAAAGTGCTGATTTCAACCAGAAATCCCACGAGCAGAAAACTTTTAAAAATACGGGTAGCAATTGCAATATGCACAAGAATTCTAGAAAGTTTATTAGAGAAAAATGTTACAGCATGACACAATCACACTCGTCCACGTGGGCAGGGAAGCACTGACCATAAAGTAGTGCGCAGTACCACAGAGGTAACAATCAGCACCACAGCCAAGGGCAGTAACTGTGGTGGCCAGGTAGAAATGAAAGGTAGGCATTGGGGGAGTCATTGCTGGTTTTCTTTTACTTTAGTAAGTTTTACTGAGCTTTTCAAAAGAGATAGGAGGAAACAACAGAAATCAAAGAAGCATTTGCAATGCAATTGGTCTCGCATTACTGAAAGTTAGAGCTTTTGGTGTTGCAATAATATTTGCAAGGCCAATAGCTCAAACTTATAGTAATGCACTAATCAATGCGGAGACACACAGGCACTCAAACAGAGAAAAGCAAAAACCTAGAGCTGCACAAGTATACAAAGCAAAAAACAATCTTGGGAGCAATAATAACACGCGACAGTATTGTATACTGACAGTAAGCAAAATAATCTAAAAAGGCAAGAAAAGTATCCATGAGCGGAGTAATATCCATTAATTTGCACAAATAAACCCCCTACAGCGGCTTCTATGGGAATCAATGGCTATTTGGTTGTCTCCACTCTGTTTCAGAAAGGTTAAGAACACAGGATGTGGAAATGATCAGAAAAATCGGTATTACGCTTATATTTTATAATGTTGGGAAAGTAGATTAATCTGATTGATGAAGATAATTTTCTTTATTTGCCGGAAGTATAAATTATGGAATGCATTGGAGTGGGTTTATTGAAGTGCTGCATGCATGTGTTGGGAGGTTTTAAGAGTTATCTGTTGTGGAATTCCCAGATGAAATAACAAGAGAATCGTTTCAAGTAACTGGGAGTCTGGAAAGTGTCACAGGCTGTGGATAAACATTATATTGTAATGGCATTCTGACGAGGAGTTGAAGCGCTTTTTCAGCAAGTAGCACTCTACTCCGGGACCCAAAAAGGATTAGTGGTGAATTAGTATAGGGAAATATGCAATTAATTTGAGCGGTGGACATGTCAGTCTGTTATTTGGATTGAAAAAGACAGTGGAGGGATAGAAAATGGAAGGGTTTGCATTTATATAGCGCTTGCTACCCCTGATGGGGTTTAGAAGAGCGTTTCAGAGGGCAGCATGCTACTCCGGAACCCTAGCAGGATTAGTGGGGAAATTAGTATGCGGGAATATAAAATTAATTTGAGTGGTGGACATACAAGTTTGTTATTTGTATTGAAAAAGAAAAGTGAAGGGATAGAAGAGGGAAGGGTTTGCATTTACATAGCGCTTGCTACCCCTGATGAGGTGTTGAAGCACTTCTCGGTGGGAAGCAAGCTACTCCTGAACCCAAAAAGGATTAGTGGTGAATTAGTATAGAGAAATATTAAATTAATTTGAGCAGTGGACATGTTAGTTTACTATTTGGATTGAAAAAGGATAGTGGAGGGATGGATGAGGGAATGGTTTGCATTTATACAGCGCTTGCTACCCCTGATGAGGTGTTGAAGCGCTATTCGGCGGGTAGCACGCTACTCCGGAATGCAAACAGGATTAGTGGCGAATTAGTATAGGGGTATATAATAGTTATTTGAGTAGTGGGCATGTTAGTGTGTTATTTGGAATAAAAGGGATAGTGGAGTGATAGAAGAGGAGAGTACACTTGTTTTAGCCCATAGTAGTAGGAAGTAGGAGGAGGTTTGGGATGAGTAAAGGGGACGTGGAGGGGGGAAGTATCAGTGGGAAGGGTTTAGTAAGGCTCGTTTGGGGGATCTGAATAGTAAAAGAGGTATGAGATGATTCAAGGAGGGGCAGAGAAGGGAAGAGTCTTGAAAGGGCTATTTTGGGGATCGTAGTAGTAGAATGGGGTTTGGGATGAGTGAGAGAGTGGCGGTAGAGGATATATTGCAAGAGATATAGTGTGAGATATAGGTTAGTGAATTGGAGATGCTGCATTAGAATCAAAGTAATAAATACAAAGATACTTAAGTCCATGGAAAGTATATATGTATACGGAAGGTAATATATGTAGATCTAAGTTGTATTTAATAAACTCAGACTTTGAAGTGTTGCTGTAATTAAAGTTAAAGTTAATTTATTTGTTTTTATAAAAAAAATTCTAATCCGATAGTGAATCAATTGTAGATAAACAGTTATGACATGGTAAAAGATGTATTCATTTATGCAGTCATCTATATACATGTTAAACATAGAATAATAGAACTGTAAGTAATTTGTGCATTTGTTAAGCAGAATTAATGAATATCTATATATTTAACAACATACTTGTTATACATGTTTATAAAAAGCAATACACATATGTAGGTACACATCTATAGTCCAAATAAATGCTTATATACAGAGGGATATACTGTATATTTATGTTTGAGTATGGTGGTTATGTGGGAAAGAGCCAACTCTTGACTAGTCTTCTGAAGATAAGGTAGTTATCCGTGGATCTTATGTTTGGGGGTAAATAGTTCCATAGTTTGGCTGTTTGAACAGAGAAGGATGTGCCACCTATGGTTTTTTTCTTGTATGGTGGGACTTTGAAGCAAGGTGCAAATCTCGAGTGGAGGTTCCTTTGTTGAATGTATTTTGTATTTATATTCCTGATGAAAACTGCCCTCTTCCATGTATCCCTTTTGTGGATGATTCAAAACAGCTTGAATGTGGATCTTTGGACAACCAGTAACCAATGTAGGGTCTTCAAGGCAGGAGAGTACAACTGGTACTGGGGACCTGGTTAGCAGGAACCCAGCACAATTTCAGTCAAAGGTGCATCAGATAACAGGCAAACAGTGGGGGGGATACTGCAACCAAGTCAAGTTTCTTACAACTGGGTTCTGGAGGCAGCTTCTCCCTGAGCAAGACATGGTCTGCAGAGTCCCTCTCTTTACTAGCCAGCAGGTGCAGTCCTTATCAGTGCAGCCTCTCTTTGCTGGTTTCGGTGCAGCAGGGCAGTTCTTCTTCGGTCTTTCATCCAATTCAGTTGAGATCTGAGCTCTGGGTGACAGGCTTGATATTTTCACTCTTGAAGTGCCTTCTAGTGACACACTTATGTAACACATCTGTAGTACAAACTACTAGTCTGCACAGCCATTCCTAGTTAGAAAGAGATGAACTCAGAGCCCTGTAGTGTCAGCAGAGTCAAACGTGAAATCGAAGATGAGCTTTAAAGAATAGCTGGGATTTACAGATAAAAAGTGGTGCACCATTTTCCTACACAAAATAGTATACTTTTAGTATTGTTTCTGCAGACTGTAATACTGTGTGTGCTTTACCCTATTTTATGCTCAAAAGCAAAAATATCACTTTTAATAAATTGGAGTTTATGTGCTTCCATGCGAGACAAAATCATTGTTGGTGAAAACATTTCCAACAAAAATTCCAGAATCTACGTAGATTTCTTTCTTATGCAAAGTGTGTTTTTTTTTTACAACTTTTGAAATAAACGTTTCTTTAAATAGAAAAATAATAACTTAATGATGTCATTGAAGAAGGCAAGGATAATACCATGCCAAACAATTTGCTTTTAATTGACTAATAATTTGTCACTCACAGACCAAGATTTGGTTCTTTATTGTGGTGTAATTAGCTATAGTACTTAACCTCTCGATTGTCAAAAATGTTCACCATTTTTTAAAGTTGTGAAACTGTTTACCACTTAAGTTACTTAAGGGTATGTTTCCAGCCGGATGTACACACGCTTTAGCCACTGCACTTTCATCACAAGTCAAGTGCTGTAATGTCCCACAGGATCACGCCTCCACCATCTATAAAAAAAAAACATAAAAAGGCCTACCTAAAACTCCTCCTCAATTAAGTTAGGAGCCCGGCTTCGGCACTGCCCGGTCCCTTCACCAAGATGTCAACAGGCCCATAATGTCATTTAAGCCCCTCCCCTTAAGAATTCAGTGCAAGGTAACCTTCATCAAATATGCTTTTATTGGATTTCGTAAAAAATCATAAAAGAATGGGAACACCATCATTAAAAGAGAATACGTTAAATGTACATTTTAAAAACTTGTGATAAAAAGGGAAAAGGCAAGAAGATCGTTCTCCAAACAGTTGACACTGATTGAGTTAGAAAAGTTAAGACTTGCTGTCAATGCAGTAAAAAAAGACAAACTATATAGACTGTATGTGCTATGACTGCTTAAGTTGATTCACTTTTTGTTGACCAGTTCTTTTGCCGCAATTTTCAGGAAGTTTATGGCTCTGCAAGACAGTTGGATAGATAACCCTCCAAGACATTGGATGACTGCGGCTCTGCAACTTCTTATTTGTTCCTTCTTTAGGACTTCCCGAAGGTCAATTTTTCGGGTCTCTAATAAGAAGGGGCAGATACAAATTAGGTGCAGTAATGACTCGTCCCCTTGTACGCACTGGCGCCGTTCCTTGGATTCCCAGGAATATTTCCATATTGGAGTCAGGTCCTTCATTGGGAAGGAAAATGCTTTTTCTGGTAAGAAAAATTATCAAACAAGTATGGTTGAGGTTTCAGCATCTGGTACCCTTGATTCGCTGCCCATGCATGATGTTTTTTTGATAAGGCAGTTTTATCTGTCAGAAAATAAATCCGTTTGATTGCTTTGTTCACTAAGGATTTACAGGTGGAGTAAGTTGTGAGGGTGAGGCAGGCCTCCTTTAGCTGCAATGCCGAGAACGATTCCTTCAGAACTTTGATGATTGAGTTGTTTAGCCTAGCTTGGTTTTTGATTTCTACCCAACAATGGTAGGCTAGAGTGTTATCTTCGGCATCCCTCATCCTCCAGTAGTACTTAACTAGTGCACCTTGTCTGTCGGGGATCTGATTTTTTAGGCCATATTCTGATCGGATTTGAGCTTGTGAAATATGTCTAGGGTTTGAAAACAATCCCTTAAAAAAAGAGGATTGTGCTGTGTTTAAAACTGTGGTGTCTTTAAGATTCAAGATTTCTGAGCCATTTGAAATGGAGGGTAGAAATTTAGCAGCAATGACTTTTAACAAGTGCTTGGTGGAGCAGCCTGTGAGCTTATTTTTTAATATTTTAAATGCGAACTGCAGTTGTTTAGCTTTCGTACGTCCCTGATCCAGGTGTGGCTTAAAATTGAGGTTACGATCTATTTAAAAACCTAGACATTTATACGAATCCATCCGGGTCAAGGGTTGCTCATCCAGTTTCCAGGTGAATTTGCGGTTTTTCGTTGTTTTGGAATGTTTGGAGAAACACATCACCTTCGTTTTTTGATGGTTGATAGTTAGCAGGGCGAGGTGGTATAAGCTCCTTAGTTGGTAATTAGTTGCTGCAGGCCTACTGGTGTTTGAGCTAATAAAACAATGTTGTCCGCATATTGGAGACAAGGTATGGATGTATTGCCCAATTTTGGGGGATCAGATTGAATTGACCGAAGATGCTTATCGAGGTCGGCAATTTAGATGTTAAATAGGCAGGGGGTTAACACACACCCTTGTTTTAGCCCGTTGAGAGTTGGTATCCTGTTGGTAATACTGCACCCGTCTCCTTTCCTAATTTGAACCCAAGTCCATGAATACAGGTTAATTAGGGCCTCAGCAGTTTGGATGGTGCCCCCCAATTTTGCATTTTTGCCCAAAGCTTAGCTCTCGAAACTTTATCAAAGGCTGCTTTAAGGTCGATGAAGCATGCATACAGGGGCCTTCAATTTGTAAGCGCTTGGTTGGCAAAAGGGTGACCGCAGAGATGTTCGTGAGGGTACCCATCCCTGCCCGGAATCCTGTCTGCGTGTAAGGAATGAGATTTATTTGGCTGACCCAATCCTCTGCCAACAGATTTGATGCATACATTTTTGCCTCTACGTTAATTAATGCTATCAACCTATAGTTGGATGGATCAGAACAAGCACCCAACTTATGTATTGGGTTTAGGATACTTCCCCGCCAGGAGTTAGGGATTGTGCTGTAGGCTATAGCATGGGAAGAAAGCGGAGTGAGAAGACCGGACCAAAATGAAGGATCGTGCCGAAACAGGGCATTTGGCAGGCCATTGGGCCCTGGTGCGCCCTCGAACCTTAAATTTTTTATGATTTTTAGAACTTGCACTTGTAAGTTCCGCGGGAGAACTCAGGTGGTTCAGGATTGAGGATGTTGAATCCTATTGAAGATCCATGGTTTGCAGTGCCTGGAGTTAGTATCTCATTATATAGGAGTTCGATATGTGCTCTCCAAGTGTCCTCCATAATGTCTGAGTTGTGATGTTGGTTCCTGCCGTTTGTTAGCTGGTTGATGATTCCCCAGAAGAGCTTGGAATCTCTTAGTTTGCATGAGTCATGGAGTTTCGTCCACAGTTCTTCGCGGAACTCTTTCTTGTCCGCCTTCATGTCCCTTTTTAGGTCTTTTTTTGCTTTTGAGATTAAAAACAGAAGATCCTGGGAGGAATCGGGGCTCCGGGTCCGTAATTGTCTAAGGTGTTTATTTAGTTATTGTTTTTGTTTCCTAAGACTTTTGGTGAACCAAGCTGCCCCTGATGGTTTTCCTGTTTTACTGCCATAGGCCTGGTTAGAAAATATATGATTTAGTTCTTGAATAAAGGACTCCCAGGCCTTTATACTTAAGGGTTCGGCTTAAAATTTCTCCAAAAGGCTGGTGCATGTGCCCATGATGTCACCGATACTGTCCTTTTACCATATAGGGCGTTTGAGATTGTAGCATTGCGTGTCTTGAGAAAGCGCATTGGCTTCGGCTGGGTTGGCAAATTTTCTTAACAGCGTGAAAGATTGCGGTTGGTGGTTTCTCTCTGCCCTATCAATTATTTGGAAATTTGTGATATACTGAAAAAAATCGTGGTCCGTGAATGTGTAGTCTATGGTTGAGGCAGATTTTTGAGAGATCCTTGTGTATGTCGCGGGGCAGTCTGTCAGGTTTTGACCGTTAAGCGCACACATTGAAATGTCAGCCAGAAGGGCCGTGCATCTCTTACCGAAGATATTGCGTTGATTAAAGGCCTGTGGGGGTCCTTTGGTACCTTTTTTCTTGTGTTGCAGTAGGTTCATATTGAAGTCCCCTGACAATATAACGTTAGCGTCCGGGTACATGAGTTTTAATGATCTCAGTGATGCGATTAATTGTTGGATTCTTGACCTCTTCTGTTTGTATGTGGGTGAATGTCGATATTAAGGATAAGCAAACTATTAAGAGGCGGGTCGTCGAGTTTGACGAATAGCAACCAGGTGGAACCTTATTACCAAGCACTCTGTATCACAATGTACAGGTTCAATAAAACATATTTGTTATTATAATAAAAGGCAAGTCCCAGTTTTCCCGAACCTCAGGTGATCTCCTGCATTAGGTAAACACTGTTCTGGCTCTGAGCACAAATATCAGCAAATTAGATAGTTTTGTCCCAAATAATTATGGAGAAAATGCAATTGCTCAAAAAGTGTATTTGAAATTGCCAAAAAAATGCCATTACAAACCCCCAAAAACATGTTCACCAACTCCCAACCCCACCTGTATTTACAAGAATCGCACACAAAGAAAATCCCAGATAATGTACTGTAAATGTTTGAACCCCCAAAATATCCCTGAAATCTGCAATGGGCCCAAAGCGGTCCAAAAACCAACGATTTGGTGTGCTGATCTGTTAAGCATTACTGGGACCAATGACTCAAAGGCCAGAAATATGGCCAGACGAGCCCCCAGTACCATTTCCATCCTCAGCTAGTTGGAACTGGCTTGTGTACAATGCAACACACATGGAGTTCAGGTGGAAGACTGCTTCCCCAGGTTTGACATTGATGGCACTTTCTTTTAGTGCGGAAAGCATATAGAAGCTAATGGCAGGCTGATAAATAACTGCACTCCCTTCTGACGGGCCACATTATACCTTACCTTCAGTGCCAAGTGCAGAGCTCAGCAGCAGGCAGCTCAGGAATAGTCTGTGCATTAAATCATCCATCCTTGCCATGGAGGTCAGTGCCCAAAATGTGGCTGTGCCAGGAAAGGTGCCCCCCTCAGGGGAGCGACTGTCCAGATGCGCTACAATAATTTGGATCTATAGCAAGCAATTCCATGGGTTGCCAGTGTTTGGGGATGTAACAGTGGATAGCATGAGAGGTGCTACCTACTGGATCCGACTGAGAGTAGGAGAGTTGCCAGGCTCTGCTGTGGGCCTGGCTGTATGCAAAGGAGAGATGACAGGCTCTGGATCGCGCTGGGTGCACAGGTTGGGTCTGGATCAGGCTACGTGTACAGGAGAGGTGCCAGGCTCTAGACCAGACTTGACGTACAAGAGAGGTGCTTGCCTCTGCTCTAAGCCAGACTGTGTGCACAGGAGAGGTGCCATGCTCTGGATCATAATGACTGCAGGAGGAGTGCCAGGCCCTGGGTCGAGCTGGATGCACATGAGAAGTTAAGATTTCATTTTAATGTTCCAAGGACAGCTCTCTTATCACAAAGCTTTTAAGCGGATATTTTGTTGGCATACAATGACTTAGGGTCTTAAAGACCACTGGATGGTCTTCCATTACTTCTATGCAAACTCCAGCAACACGACTGACATCACTGATGCCGTTTCAGTGGACAGAGTAGAAGGACAACTGCACAGTGTTATGCGACCTTCAGTATGTGTGGAGAGTCAGATGCATGTGAAGATCCACCCCATCCTTACTGCTTCAAGGGCAAGTTATTACAGTACAGTTAGGCTGCAGCACAGTGGTGAGGAAGTGGTAGGTGGTGATGAGCCCTTAAAGTTTTGCCGTGCTTTCACTCTAGCAGAGCTCTTCCTCGTTCACCTGGCTCCGCTGCTGTGAGATTGGCGCAGGCTGGAGCCCACTGTCTGATTGGAAGAGAGGGGAAGCCAGAGCAGAGACAGGGGGATGGAGGGCCAGGAGAAGACTTTAGAAACATGCCAGATTTAAACAATGATCGGTGTATTTTTGTCTTAAAAACAGTAGCAAACAGTGGCGCTTGTGAAAAGCGCAAACTATGTTAAAAAAAAAAAGACGGGCACTAGCACCGCACTACGTAGGCGAAGGAAAGACACTGGGGGGAAGATTTACAAGCCCCTTGCGCCACTTTTGCGTCACTTTTCCAATGTTAACAGTGACGTAAAAGTGGCGCAAGTGGCTTGTAAATCTGCCCCTGGGTCTGCACCAAAGGAACAAGCAGCCTAAAGAAAGAAGCAGTGATGTGTGGAAAGGAACATTTAAACAAAAGAGTTCTCCAAAACTACAGATGAAGAAGGCAAGCGTAATAAGACTGTACTTGGCAGGTGCGCCTGAGACACTAACGGAAGTGAGGTATTGGCTGCCAGAATGAGTCAGGATGCAGCAATTGAGCTGGGCACTGGAGGGAACCTATGGCAAAGAGCAGTTGGGAATAACGCTGTGTAAGAGATTACAACAGGTCTTGCAGACGGCGCAAGCGCACTGTAGGTTTGACCTAAAAACTGACTGTGCATAGATTGAGTATTTGCAGTCACAAGGGGAGGGTGGTCGACCTCGAATCTGGGGAACTGGGTTCGAGTCTCAGCAATGCCGCTGAACATCCAGTGATTCTGGGCAAATCACTTGATCTCCCCATGCCTAACAAAAATGAATGAGTTCTCATGTAACGCAACAGGTGCTATGTAAAGCGCTTGGATACCCGATTCGGGTCAAGATCTCGCTATAATAAACTTCATAAAAATAAAAAAACAATGTTGCACGATCAACAGAAAAGAGGATAGGTTTGTAAGTGTCCACATTTCAGTAGTTTCTTTTAGCACCAAATCATTCAACACTGGAAGCAGCCCAGCTGTTCCAATTCTGCAGCAACTCTGTACCATAAGTAGTGGTTTCTTCAGAATTTTTGGGACCCCAGGCAAGTCATTTATTGGGCGCCCCCCCCCATTTAAAAAGAAACATTGGTTTTATAAAAACATTTTTGTTAAATCAAGCTATAATGATCCGAAATAAAAATACATTTTAAGTTAAACTTTCAGAAACGGGGCTGAAACCTCAAGCTGTCTGGCACCTGCCTGCCAAATAGCACCAAAAGGAAATTTGAGCAAGCATAGATGAAGCTATTTCTTTTTTAATTTTGGGTCTTGCATTAACAATATTATATGTTCAATGTAGTGCCTAACCAGCCTTTTTCTCCCAATGTAGAAAAGACATAGTGAGTGCAACTTGGTGGATGTTTAGCGGACTAATACATAATATTAAAATAAAACATATGCACATTGCATTTGACGTTGTAGCTTTAATTGCTGGGTTTTCATAATCAAAAATAAATCCCACATCACAGCTTGTAATCTTTATGGTACAGTGAAAATCATGTATTAACAAAACAAGGTTCAACTAGGTGCCATTAAATATCCACATTGGAAAGATAGTTAGAAAATCGATCTTAAGACTCAATCAGTATATTACACATAGTTATGAGAAGAGCCCATATATACAGCATTAATAAATTGTTATTGTATATTGTTATTTATATTATTGTTTTATTACATTGGAACCCCCCCTCCCCTACTATGGTCTATAGTTTCCATATGTGGTTTTCTACACAGAGCAAAAATAAAAGCTGTACTCTAAACGTGTTTAACCGGGGGCCTTTGGAAGTTGGGGCCTTGAGCAATTCCCCCTTTGCAAATGCTTTAAAATGTCCCTGCAAAAAGACCAATTGATCGACAGAATGCAGAACAATGTCATCCATTCACCCTAGTACAGAGATCTGGGCTTAAATCCATTGTTTTTTGCTCACCATGCCATTTCAGTTTGAACCGAGCATTATGCAAATCAGTCTAGACCCTGTGCCCAATGGGAACAGTCCAGCCTGAACTGCCTGGCCAGGTCCTCCCTGCACTGGAACCAAGCATCCTAGGACCAGTTTCACGGTTTCACCACTCATCAGCCAGGATAGCTTGACTCCAGTGGCATGGAAAGCACGTGCCCCAGGTCAGGCCATACCTGTCCCTCTCGGGGTGACAAATGCAAAAAGAACAATTGATGGACAGAATGTTAAACAATGTCATACATTCACCCAAGTACAGAGATATGGGCCTAAATTCATTGTTTTTTTGCTCACCATGCCATTCCAGTTTGAACCCAGCAATGTGGAAATCAGTCTTGACCCTGTGCCCAATGCGAACAGTCCAGCCCGAACTGCCTGGCCAGGTCCTCCCTGGACTGGAACCAAGAATCCTAGGACCGGTTTCGTGGTTTCACCCCTCATCAGCCAGGATAGCTTGACTCCAGTGGCATGGAAAGCACGGGACCTACGTCTGGGCATACCCGTCCCACTCGGGGGGACAAATGCAAAAAGAACAATTGATGGACAGAATGCAAAACAATGTCATACATTCACCCCAGTGCAGAGATCTGGGTCTAAATCCATAGTTTTTTTGCTCACCATGCCATTCCAGTTTGAACCCAGCCATATACAAATCAGCCTTGACCCTGTGCCCAATGGGAACAGGCCAGCCCAAATTGCCAGGCTATGTCCTCCCTGGACTGGAAGCAAGAATCCTAGGCCTGGTTTTGGGGTTTCATCCCTCATCAACCAGGATAGCTTGACTCCAGTGGCATATGGCTGGGTCTAAACTGGGGTGGCATGGCAAGCAAAAGAACAATGGATTTAACCAAGATCTCTTGACTGGGGGTGACTATATGATTTATTCAGCATTCCGTCCATCATTTGTTTGCGTAGCACTTTTCACCCTAAGTGGGATGAGTATGCCCAGACGTGGGTCCCTTGCTCACTGTGCCATTGGATTAAAGCTAGTGTGGCTGATGAAGGGTAATTCTCAGAAACCGGTCCCAGGATGCTTGTTTCCAGTCCAGGGAGGACCTGGCTTGGCAGTTTGGGCTGGAATGTTCCCATGAGGCACAGGGTCAAGACTGATTTGCACATGGCTGGGTCTAAACTGTGGTGGCATGGTGGGCAAAACAACAATGGATTTAACCCAGATCTCTTGACTGGGGGTGAATGTATGATTTATTCAGCATTTCGTCCTTCATTTGTTTGCGTAGCACTTAAAATGTCCCTGAGCATAAGCAAATGCATTTCCAATGTCTTCTGGAAGATGATACAAAGAAATCATCTGCATGGTGCACATCAATGTTTAGCTTTGATTATAATATCATCTTCATTTACAAGAAGTCTTTTTTTCATTACTCTTGCTTTAAGATGTTACATATCATTAGCCTTGTGTGCTTGTTCGAGTCCACAAGTCACACACTATATGTGGCATTTACTTGTGTAACGAAACACCATTTTATAGCACAATTCCGCCCTTAGAACACATATTGAAGATAAGTAGTGGTTAATGTATTACAGATTAGACCCATCAATGTTTCACATTAAATTACACTCAATCGCTCTATAAAAATTGGATGGCTCTTCACATTAAAATCCCTGCTTACTACAATAGGGCCAGATAGATTGATTGATGTTAAGGACCCAGCATTGCTGCCTAGCAAGGCCCTGGTCAAGAAACAATACTGGAACTGGGTGGTTCAGGCTTTTTTAACATATCCGTCCTGGGGCCGCCTTACAATGGATTTGATGGAATTCAAATTGTTAGGTGTATATGTGCAATATCTGGAGGCTATTATGATCCCGTAGGACAGGAAGCTTTACAAATTCGATTTGGCTCCGTCCCGGTGAACTCTTTCACAGCTTTCTGGCGAAAGTCTGCCACTCTACTACAGTATTGCCCAGGCTGTCCCTTTGCTGCTGAGTCAATTGGTCACATACTCTTTGCTTGTCCTATGTAATTGTCCCCGCGACTCCGATACGCAGGCGGTTTGGCACCCCTTGTCATCGCAAAGCGCTGCACATTTTAAAATCGGACACCAGCTTGCAGGTAGTCTGCGAAGTTACCAAGTTCCTGATTAAAATATGGGCTATCAGAAGATCTGTGACGAAAATGTAATGTGATCGCTTATGCTATTGAGTAAAAATTCTTGTATTTGTAAGGTGTTTTTAAATGACATATAGTTCATGTGTAATAGATGATTTGCATTTTAGCCCTGATTATAGCGCCAATCGTATTACTGAGGCAGCATGATGGGCCATGCTGCTCACTCTCAGATCTGCATAGGCTTTTGTTGACTTCGTTTTTTTAAATGATCATTTTAATTTTCCGAATCATCTTTTAGACCAACTGACAGTGCTAATTTTATATTTGAATCTTAACTTATTACTGTATGTATCTTAATTTCGATTCGTATTGTATGCATTTGTACTTTCATGGTATGGGGACCGAAATAAAGTTTTATGAACTGAACTGAACATTTCCAAAGTTGTCTGGAAGATGATACAAATAAATCATTCTGGGAGATAGTGCACATCAATGTTTAGCTTTGATTTTAATATCATCTTCATTTACAAGAAGTCTTTTTTTCATTACTCTTGCTTTAAGATGTTATATATCATTAGATTGTGTGCTTGCTCGAGTCCACAAGTCACACACTATATGTGACCTTTACTTGTGCAACGAATCACCATTTTATAGCCCAATTCCGCTCTTAGAACACAGATTGAAGATAAGTAGTGGTTAATGTATTACAGATTAGACCCATCAATGTTGCACAATAAATTACATGGAAGCAAAGCATTCCAATGTTGCTACGAAACAGAATAAATGTGTAAAGTCCTTACTACTTATTTGGAATAGAACTTTTAAGACACAGCTTGTGTTTAAAATATGTTTTGATAACTTTTACTTAACTGCATGAAAACTCTTTCCTAAACCATTTGTTCCTAAACGCATGAAAAAAATAATTTCAAGCATTGCTGTATCTGCTGGGGACAGTTATCAATTGTCTCGTATCTGAGCACAGTACTAATAAAACACTTTGGGCCCCATTCACAAAGAAAATCAGAAATGTGCTTCTATTTTGTTACCCCTATGCTTGCAACAAATTCAGTCCTCCAAAATTCAAGGGAGTCACACTTATTCAGAGAAAAGGGAAGGAGTATATGTAAGACACAGAACAATTCCCTTTTCACTTGTTAAATTCTCTAAACATAAACAATATAGTTTCCAAAACAGTAGTGGAACAAAAAAAGACCATCCTATTATCTGGTGTAAAACCAACCCTGTGGTTTAAATAAAAACAAGTGAGCATAAATTTATAATAATCTAAATGGTAACAATGAAAAGCCACCTACACATGAGAAACAATTAGATAGATATATAAGCATATATTTTATTATTTAGCAACAATTAAAATTACATTTATACAGTCAAACATGTGTGCCTTGTCATGATCACAATCTATCAATGAAAATTAGCACTTTCTGTATTCTAATTATCATTGAGAGATTGTGATCATGATAAGGTACACATTTTTGAGTATATAAATGTAATTTTAATTGTTGAAAGAGAATAAAATATATGCTTATATATCTATCAAATATTTTTGTTTAGAGAATTTAACAAGTGAAAAGGGAATTGTTTTGTGTCAGACTGCAAGACATTAAGGATTTTATGCAATTCCAAAAGAATTACATGATTGGTCTTGGAAAAACTGTGACTAACGTTGCAGACATAAACATTTGGAAATATAATGATTTTGGAGTGTGTCAGTTCTGGCTCCAGTTCCAGTAGCCCCATGCCAATCACAGGTTACTGAGTTCCAATCGTGACGATTTGAGTTCTTTGCCAATGGTCTCTTTGTCCTAGTGCTATTGCACTGGATTACCAAGAACTCTCCTTTAGCACTTGACTCTTAAGATGGTGACAACAGTCCAGGATTATTCTAAGGATTACTAAAGGAGGTGATGTGGGATGAATGCCTTATCAGTGTTTTACTTTCTATAAAGAAAAGTGCTTTGTTACATATAAAACTGAATTCTGCAGAAAATATAGAGGTAGGCAAAGAAAACAAGAACTAATTAGCTCCTTCTTAGACGCAATCTGAGTCAAATATTTCTTACAGTACTTAAGAAAGAGCCTCTATATTTTTCTCTAATGTTAAATCCTATGGTGGATGATAGCCTCTTAAGGTGATTGTGATCTGTTCCACAATCACAGAACAAGATTGACTTCATGAGGATGTAACTCAGGCTGGCAAAAGGATGACCAATGGCTTCAATGGGACCTGGATCAGTGTGATCATGAGCAGACAAGCTTGCAGTTAAAAGCACAATATTCAATCAAATTTCACCAATCACTTCAGCCACCACTCAGCCTCACAGATACTGCGGTGGGGGACTAAATCTGTTTCTGTTATTGGAATCCCTAAATTTGTGCATAATCAACTCTAAAGCACTATGGGCTTGATCTATTGTTTGGTGAAAAGCGTACAGTCCATCGGGGTGTTACCTATGACACCCTAATCGACTGCCAGCCTCAAACGTTAGACATCATCACCGACCCAGTGGTGATCTCTGTACTTGGACAGTAACTAATATCATACAAAAGGTTTGATGGCAGCCACCGTCAGTTTTGATGGTCATTCACCAAAGCTTAATAAAGCTTTTGCTTTTCAAATAACTTTTTTTTATTGAATACCATAAAACTAATGCCCCCCACACCCAAGGTGTTGTTCCCTGGTTGGGATGGGGGTGAGGCAGGATTATTATTTGTTTTTTTCTGTTCTTCCTGGTGGGACAGACAGAAATAAATGTCATCACACCATCCACCCTTAATAGGGTGGGTGGTGTTATGGTCTTCCTGTGATGACCCCATCTCCACTGGGACATCAGAAGACACTTTCTGTCAACTGAGCCAACAGGGGCTTCATCGATGCCAAGCTGGCAGTCCTCATGACTTTAAATAAGGTGAGGGGACTACTAATTTGGCAAACAAGGTACTTTGTCAAGTTTGTATTGGAGAATGCTGTCCGCCAAATTCTAAATCCTGGTGGGTCCACTCAGCCTTTCATCCTTCTGAGGTCAATAAAATGAGTATGATTGTGTTGGGTAAAAATAAACATCTGTTATATAGCACCAAGATGCCCACAGTTGAACGTGCGCTTTACAAATACACATTATGTTATGCTTGCAGACCCAAGAGGATGTGATTTTCCTCACACCAGTCCAACAACCGTTCTAAAACATGCATGCATAATCTATTTTGCAGATTGTCTATTAAACTAATAGGGTGATAGTTGGAGGGCATGCTAGGATCTGCTTTTTAAAAAATTGGTACGATCTCTGCCCCCCTCCACGATGGTGGGATTGCCCTTTCATTTAATGGCATTTAAGACCACATTGATGTAGGGAACCCACACCCTCAGATCCAATTTAGAAACGTCTGCAGGGATTTTGCCAACACCACAAGCTTTACCTGGCTTGAATGAGGCCATAGCTCGCTCAGTTTCCTCTAAGGCAAAAACTACTTGGAGACAAGTCTGGATCGTTACACTAAAGGGGCTCCCACACCGGGCGCCAACCTCAGTGCCAGTAGGAGGGAAGTACACGCTCCTAAAGTGGGAGACCCATTCACAGGGTAATATGGATGTTTCTGAGGGATTACCTGGTATCCCATCACTCAAACCAACCAAAGTCCAGAAGTTCTGCTGGTCGTCTGCTACAGCGGCATCCAATAGGTCAGACCAAATACCGTCTTCCTAGACTGCTTTTGCATCTCTTTAACAAGCCTGGTAGATGGCCCTGTGTTCCCTAATAGCCTGAGTCTCCCTGCCTTTTACAGCTTTTAACAAGTTGGCCTTTGCCTTTTTGCTTCTATATGCTGGCCCAGGTAACAGGTTTAAATGGATAAAGGTGTAAAAAGAAGCAACCAGAATCTTCGTTGTAGAAAATTTGAGGGGGCGGCCCAGCCCAGCTTCGTCTGGGGATGACGGTGCAAGACGGTCCCGCCATTGCCAAGGCCTTGCCCAAACATGGCCTGCGAGATTCCCACACATGGGGGTATGGCAATGCTCTATATAGCGCCAAAACAAGTGTCCCAGGTGCTGCAGGTTACAGAGGGCCGCCTCCAGGCCCAAAGGAATGGTGGAACTCACGGTCCAGCCACCGCCGTCTCCACCAAACTGCTCTTTCATTTACGGCCAGACCTTTGAGCAAGTGGTTCCCTGGTTGAACAGCTGTCAAATAAAGCAGTTTGTCCATAACAAAGGTGTGCAAAGTGAAATTGAACCAACAATTTGCAAAACCGTCCCCATAACTCAATCACGGGAGATGGTTCGACTGTTTAAGTAGGTGATAATGTTTGATAAGCCTAATTTTTAGTTAAACAGTGCCATTTGTTTCCTTGTACATCTCAATAAAAAAGCAAAACAAGTGTCTCATGAAATGAAGCACGCATATTGTATATGAAAAATAGACAGAAAGCCTTACCTTTCTATTATTTTCCTAATTCTACCTTTGTAACCGGGGAATGGGAGTGAAAAAGAGAAAATAAGTCCAATCTGTGCATTAAAATGTATATGTGGTTCCTCGCTCTAGCGTACTCCTGTTCTTCTTATATAAAGTGATTATGTTGACAGTTCTCAAGATTGACTAGAAAAACCATGGTAGACATTAGCATTTTTTCAATAGCTGCGTGAGAAGTCTAGCCAAACCTCAATGCGCAGTTGCACACCCACCTCTCACCTTGCTCATAAAACCAGGTACACGTCACGCATTTATAACCAAGATGCATGTCTGAATAATAGGTGCAACGTGTGAGCAAAATGTGCACATGCAATTTTAAATTGCAATTGAAAGTGAGATTTTCCCATGCAGTGTAAAAGACGAAAAGTGCAACATAAATGAGAGTTCAAATTCAGACCAGTGCATGTGGTGGAATATCCCATCCAGCGCAATAACTAATACTGCCTCCCAGTAATTTTGGACCCAGAGACATTGGGCCCTGTTTAAGGCAGCAGGGGCTGCAAGCAGCAGCACAGACAGACCTGAGCCCTCGCAGCAGCAAAGGAGGAAAATACACTGCTCCCCCTGGGCAGGCTGAAGACTCCCTAACCACTGCTACACCACCCTGCCCCCTCACAGGCTCTCCCTCGGTCACTTTGGTTCATATTTACAAAATTTTCAAGCAAAACAGGGCAGTAAGGAAAATTGCTGCGCTGCATTACGTGAAACTGAGAGCAGAACTGCATCATTCCTACGAAGATATGGCGCATTTCTGCTCCCTCCTTTGTGCTGGTGCACTGTGTGCTGCCTAGTGCCACTGCCAATACAGACATTCTTGCACAGTGCTTTATATGCAGGATTGTTTTTGGGCAGCAAAGGACACCTTCCTGCAAAAAACTATTCAAAGAGGCAGAATGCATCACGCATAGACAGGGAGAGGATGTGACCTAACGGCTAGGGTGGTCGACCTCGAAGCTGGGGAACCAGGTTCGAGTCTCGGCAGGGATGCTCAACATCCTGTAATTCTAGGCAAATCACTTAGGGTCTCATTATGATGTTGGGTGGACTCACGTCTGCCCGATATCATTGTGGTCCCTCCACTATTAATGTGACCGCACATGGTGCGGGTCCATACACCAATTTCTCTAAACCGGCCACAGCACAAGCTCCCATGGAGAAATGGGAGTTTCTGTTAATTCCTGCACCACGTTGGGGGCATGAACCAGAGGCCACAGAAAGAAGGGGGGCACTGCTAGGGGCCCCCCAAGTTGCTTTCCAACAGGCTTTCTATGTCAGAAAGCCTGACATGGAAAGCCTGTGGGAAACCGACATCGTAATCCTGACACCAGAAACGCTGTCATTAATGGATTAGGTGCCGGTTCCGACTGGTACTGACGGAGGCCAGCCGCAATGACCGGCCAGTTTCACTTCTGACCGCCATCATTGTAATACGGCGAACGGAAATGAAACTGGAGATGTCGGTCCGAAAGCTTTTGACCAACATCATAATAGCGCCCTAAATCTCCCTGTGCCTAACAAAAATGAATGTGTCCATCTGTAACACAACTGGTCCTTATGTAAAGCGTTCTGATACCTTTGGGTCTAGTACACGCTGTGTAAAACTCCCCCCAAAAATAAAACAGAGATAGAGAAAATAGCAAGGAGATTTTTTTTTTGATTTTTTTTTATGCAATCCCAGGTTTCCAAACCTTTGTAAATCTGGAATTGCCTCAAAGCCATGGGCCAATGCACAGGGACAGCCATGATTCGCCCATGGAAAGTCTACCATCTTAAAATGTAACATAACGCAGCGTAAGCCGCTGTGTTGCACTTAATTTCTTTACAGAGCCACGTAAGGCGGCACAAATCGTTCCTTGCATGACTTTGTGAATCTGAAGAAAAGAATTGCTCTCCCTTGTTTCACCATGCAAGAAGCAAGATCAACGCAACGCTTTGACAAATCCCTTTGTGCATGCTCTGAGCAGGTGGAATTTGTCAGTGTTTTTCTCCCCAGAATCTGGGAATATTGACCTGAAAAAACCCTATTACCAGCTCTGTGCAGTTACTTGTCATTCTGGGGAGTAAAATCATAATCGCTGAAATTTGTTGCAGGGAGAACAGCGAGAATCCTAAATTCCAGATCTATGATATCCCCACACCAATTTCCAGCATACTGGTAATGAGGACCTTAGTTTTTCATATTCCAATAAATTTGCCATGGATTTTCACACTTTTGTGCACATCTATTATAACCAATCTGCCTCAGGTTTACCTTCCAGAAGAAGTGTTGGAAACAGTAAAAACCTGTTCTGCTTTGAAGCGATGTTCATGTGGATGGGGTTGCTTGTACAACAAATATTTACTGTGAAGTACAGAACGTGCTGTAAATGCTTGGGCAAAATTCCACAATTGCTCAATCCTACCCGTGGGTACAGCATGAATGTATGTTTGTATATATCAATGTTTTATAGTGCAAACCTAGCTTGGAAGCAGTGGAGTTCTGTGGATCATGAGGGCTGTTGGGAGACATCAAAATATCATGCAGAAAAGAGCAGTATATCATAACATATATAAATGGCATGCATAAACATGCGCATATTACACCATTAATTCACAAAGGTACAGGAAGAAAAAGTGAATGAGAAGGCATATACTATTCATGATGTAGCTGACATGTGCAACTCCTAACCTTTTTAAATTTCACCCCGCCTCCATACATACAGAAAAAGAAACATTAATTTGTATTTTTGATTCTACTACAGCATACAGGGCTTGATTCGCCAAGCTATTGGCACATGTTATTTATTTTGTCTTGAAAATAGTCCTGTTAAATGTGTCAAGCCACTTTTTTTCACAATTGTTGGTTTTGCACTCATAAGCAGATGTACTTACACTGAGGGCCTGATCCACAAAGGTAATCCTACAATTTGGCGTAAGTTTACTCTTGTTTTGGTATTCCCAAACTACAAGCTAATAGCAAGTTTACGACTGCAAAGACTCCACAGTCAGGGTGGAGAGCTCCTCACATGAAAAGATAAGGCTTTAGGCTCAGGCCTTTGTGGGAACCCTGACTGCTTGATTTGTACCTCTGCTATAGCGCTGGGTGGGGGTCTCTAGTGCACCTTTTTTTATATCGAACTTCAACTTGGGGGATTGTACCCTATGACTATCTATTGTGCGCCATATCTTATAGCCTCACTACTGTTGACCAACGATGTATGCACTGTAGCTTACCTGCTACTGCCTGCCTTCTGTTGCTTATTACCTGGTGAATGTTAATGAAATTCAATAAAAGAGATTTAAACAAAAAAAGATAAGGCTGTCCTATCTTTTTATGCACAGACTTCTCAACCCCAACTGTAGAGAGACTGTAGTCATAAACTTATTATTAACTCATAGTTTGTGAATGCCAAAACAAGCGTACATTTTTAAGTTTACCTTTGTGAATCAGGCCCTGAGGCTTCTGTGTGAGGGTAGGGAGTCGGCTTCCAGGGCAGTGCCCCGGAGGTTTGCGAACTTGCACATTTGTAGGTGTCCACAAGTGATTTTATGACCCCTTCCACTCTTCAAATGTTCAGAGATTTATTTTGATCAGGATTCAATCCATTTGCAGAGTGGAAAGGGAAAGTGAAAATCTAAAAAAAATTATGGAGTTGTTGGGGAAGACATTTGTCCACGGAATAATTATTTTCCCTGTGGAGATAGAAAAGAAAAATGTTAGTAAGTGTGCTTACACCGGTACATTGTGTTCTCATAAAAATATGTACATATATATATATTCAGTGAAAAAACCATAGGTTTCACACATGTTATAGTTAGCTGGACATTTCACTCGTAAAAAACCAATGAAATTCCCCCGTTATAGTTAGTTCAGCTAACTATAACTCGCGCGCCCGCAATGCACTACTGATGACGTCACATATTACATCACTCATGACATGGTCACTGACATCACTCATGACATCACTGATGACATCTCAAATGACATCACTGATGACATCACTGATGACATCATCCAGTGAATGTGTGTTTTTCTGAAAATTAAAAAATATGTTTTATATATGTATATCTCAAGGTCGATGGAAGAATAAATGGGTATATAAGTGTCTAAATGGATGCTTTGTTTTTGAAAAATGTATTGTGTAACTGACTGATTAAGTGTATCTTATTGAATACATGGCTTACTGAGTAATGTTTAAATATGAAAATATCTGTATCAGTCTCTCACTTTGTGTATAAGTGGCTGCATGGGTTGGTGATTAGCTTCATGGGTGTCTATATAGGTTATTAGTTGTTTTTTTGAGTATCAGTCTGAGTGTCTGCATGGTTCGGTGGGGGGTATTACGTAGTGCATAGGTGCATGAATGAGTGACTCACTCTTTGTATGTGTTGAAGACAACATGTGTGCAGGACTGTATGGGTGGATGAGTGTGTGTATGGGTGTGTTAGTGAGTGAATGACTGTCTCAATAGTGTCTTTATGAGTAACTACATATCTATTAAACTAGTATATGTGACTATTGGTGTATATAAGTGAGTATATGTGAGAGTGAGAGATTGAAAGAGTTCCTGTATGAATAAGTATGTGTTTCTATAAGTGACTGTTTATAAGACTAAGTATGTGTAAGTTTCCGTAGAAGTAAGTGTGGTGGTGTGTTTCTAACTGTATATGCAAATAAATGTATGTTTGATTCTTTATTAGCATGAGTGACTATGTGTGAGTTACTCTATGGATGAGTGGCATTGTGTAACAGGATGTATAGGTGTATGAGTACATATGATGAGTGAGTACATGTATGAGTGACTGTATAGGACTGTTGGTGAATGAGTGGATGTGTATGTGGATCTTAGAATTACTGAAGAGGTTGTTGTAAGTGGTATTGGTATGTCCATTGTTTTGAAAATTTTAGTCTCTATTTTTGAATGTGTGTATCAAAGGTTATATTAGGGGAAGAGGAGGTCTGCCACTCTATCACAAGGATGATGTCATCAGTGATGTCATTTGAGATGTCATCAGTGATGTCATGAGTGATGTCAGTGACCATGTCATGAGTGATGTAATATGTGACGTCATCAGTAGTGCATTGCGGGCGCGCGAGTTATAGTTAGCTGAACTAACTATAACGGGGGAATTTCATTGGTTTTTTACGAGTGAAATGTCCAGCTAACTATAACATGTGTGAAACCTATGGTTTTTTCACTGAATTTGCAAGGTTTTTTAAATGCTAATTCCTAACTATAACGTGTGTGAAACCTTTGGTTTTTTCATTGAATTTCTAAGGTTTTTTAAATGCTAATTCCTAACTATAACGTGTGTGAAACCCATGGTTTTTTCAGTGAATTTGCAAGGTTTTTTAAATGCTAATTCTTATATTTACCTTTTTTTTTTTTTTTCAATTTTTTAACATATTTTTATTTTAATTTTCTATCCTTTTTTAAAGACTATGGTTAAATTTTAAAAATTCTACAATATATTTTTTATTTTAACCATTTTTTTAAACTAAACAGGTAAGATTTATTAGTATAACATAGTGGGTTTTTTTTCCCCTTTTTTTTTTTCTATTTTTTTAACGTGCGCGTACGGTAAGCGCACGTCTTGCTTTTATAACGTTAGATTTCTACGCTGTTTGCGTTCAGTTACGCAATTTGCGTAGACGTACGTCACACGTGCGCAGCGCGTAACGCGTACGCTGCACGCGCATGTTACGCGGAAGTGAAGGGGCGTGCCTGTTTTGTGCATGCGCGCGTGCGCGTGTCTTTTTTACGCGCATGCGTACTTTTGCCGTAAGCGCTCCGTAAGCGCACCGTAAGCGTAACGTACGCGCACGGTAGGTCATGTGATCAAGAAACAAAACTTTTGATTGGTTTAAAGTACTTTCAGTTCTAGAACTCTCCTACACCACACCCATTCCCCTCATTTCTGCTTGTGATCCCTTAGGAGAAGGAGCTGAGTTGTCTTTGTGATACGATGGCAGAACAGCAGACCTCTTCTGGGAGTGAGGCTAGCAGCACTACCTTGAGGCAGAGAAGGAGGAAACAAAAGAGCTCTTTCATATGGGAGTATTTTTCTTTTCCAGAGGGCAAGCAAAAGGTAAATGCACCCTTAGTGACTTGTAAGCTTTGTGGCCGTGTACTTTCAAGAGGGAATCCCAACAAGAAGTATTCCTTCGGGAATCACACCTTGTTGAGACACCTTCATGATGTACACGGTAGGACATATGCTCGACATACTGAAGGTAACCCTTCAGTAAGTCAACCAAGCACATCCACAGCAGCTCAGCCTGGTCCATCATCTGCAGGGCCGAGTCCATCTTCGGCAGGTCAGCTGAGCCCTTCATCTGTGGGGGGAGCATCTCCTTTTTCTGGTCCTCTGGAAACCAACCATCGGTTTGCGAGGGTTTTAATTCGGTGCGCCACTTGTCATGATCTAATTTGTCATAGGGAGACCAGTGTTGCCCTAGTGAACAATTTAATAGATCAGCACATTTGTCGTACCGACTAATATTCCCATTCTTTCTTTCCTCTGTCCCTGCATGAACACAACGGCTCTTTTAAGAGCCAAACTTACCTTTTAACTTTTTTTTATATATTTTTTTAAACTTTTTTTTATTTATTTTTTTACCGTACGCGTACGGTACGCGTACTTTTTTTTTTTTTTTTAAAAACACTAAAAATCAATTATCACATTACAAGGTCCTTGAGAGACTACAATGAAAAACTGAAAATGTGATTGTGGAGAAGTGGAAAAAAGGGACCATGATATTTTTGACTTACCATACCCACTCAAAAAATTATTTATTAATTAAAATTTAATTTTAATTGCTTTAAAAAAGGTTCAAGTTTTCGAAAATTTTCTATCTCAATCTGAAAAAAAAGAAAAAAGTATTAATATTTAATAAAACATTTTATAATACAGTACACATATTTACATATTTTCCAAAAAAATGTTTTGCCTTTTTTTTGCTGTTTTCAGAATATATTGCATTTCACTATAAATTGTGAAAGCAATTGCATTCATCATTTAACAGCGGGCAAAATCTCAAAGATTGTTTTAAAAAAGCCCAGAATCTCTTTTTACTTAAACATAACATTATAGAAATGCATAATATTCTAAAAAAAATATCATCTAATATCAATAACTTTGTCTTTAAAATACCATCTGACATTTTGGTTTCAGAAGTATAATCACAAAAATATATTTCTATTAACTCCACAATACATCTTGTTCCATTTCCTTTAGGCCAAATAGTAATTTTAAAATTCTTTTTTGATTACATTTCCAATGTTAATCCAATAAAATTCTAAAGTTTAAATTGTACAGATCTCACCGATTCTCTGTAACATTTTGGTTTCCGAAAGATTAATTAATAATTAAATAAGTCCACAATACAATTGTTTACCTTTCCTCATGGCCAAATAGTAATTTTAAAAATCTTTTTTGAATAAATTTCCAATGGCAATCCAATAACATTCCAAAATTTAAATTGTGCAGATGTTACCGATTTTGTCTAAATTTTTGGTTTTCCAAAGTTTCATTAAAAATTTAAAAAGTCCACAATACAATTGGTTACCTTTCCTTTAGGCCAAATGATAATTTTAAAAATCTTTAAATTTGAAAATTCCAATGGTAATCCAATAAAATGGTAAAATTGTTTTGTACAGATCTTGCCAAGTCTCTCTAAAATTTAGGTTTCAGGAAGATTAGATAGGAATTTGCTAAATCAAAAGGCAAACGTTGCTTGAAAATCAATTGGGAATCATTACACAGTGTCCAGCCTTTTTCACATTTAAGATAAACTGTGTAATGTCCAGAAGTAACAGTAGGTCCTTCATGGAAAATTATTGCAACTGTTACAAAAGTTTTTCCTGAAATTGATAATTGCTGTCCTGTAAACTTCTTTATTAAAGTATCCAATTTTGAACCATCAGCTTTACATCGTTGCATCATTAAAATTACATATTGTCTGTATTCCTTTAAAATTAACGTTGAAAACATTTCAGATTGACACTCACCGCATTCCATGCTATGATTAGCATCTTTAACTAATTTAGCAAAAGTGACTGTTTTACTTTCTGGCAATGTTAAATAAATAAACCTTTCAGAATCAACATTAGAGCCACATGTATTGTAACAGTTTTCACAACTATGTTCCCATTTATAAGAGACACCAAACATATTTTCAATGGGAACCCCTTCTTCTTCCAGTACCTGAAGAAAAAACATCAAGAATTCCTGTGCGTCTTGCTGTACATTTTGAGAAAACTGTGTTCGTCCTGAACATACATCTAAAAGTTTTCTAATTTCAGTAGCACTTTCTATTTGAGTTTTATCATTACTCAGCTTTTGAAAAAGGAGACTCAACTCAGAACAGAATCTTTTTCTCTGATTTACTATTATCTGCTCTTGCACACTTTCCAGATAAAATGCAATTAGCGTAGCAGTTGACACCAGAGCTATTTTCAAAATGACATCCTACAACCTCTTCTTCATTTTCCTTTTTCTTTTTGCTTGCAATTACATCACTCCTTTTTTTTTTCCTCCTCTCTACATCTTCATTACAGATATTCTCATTTCTCCTTTTACGAGAAACTACACGTTTCTCCAACACAGGATACTGACCTAAATGAGGAGCATAGGTTCTTCTTAATCTATTATACTCCTTTACACAATTTGTATCAGCACTAACTTTTGAGTCATCAAAGTCTATCATGAATAAACCAGATAATGTTTTCACTCGTGACAAAGCTACATAAGCCATACCTTCTTTGAACACAGTTGAACCAATGTTCACAAAAGCACAATCTACAGTCAATCCTTGAGACTTGTGAATAGTTACAGCATATGCTAGAGAAAACGGAAACTGCTTCCTACGTACATATAAGTCTTTCACAAGCATGAAACGAACTGAACAACAACAAATGTCTTTAACTTCTTCTATCTGATCAAATTTTATTTTTAAACATTCAATTCCATCTTTTTTCTGATAATTAATAAAACCCACAACTCTTCCCATAGCTCCATTAACTAAACCTTTTTCAACATCCAAATTTCTCCTTAAAAATACTCTACAGTTCATGCAAACATATAGATTTTTTTCTAATCCAGCTGTTTTGGAAATGTTCTTCTCTAGTGAATCCAATTTATTTTTCAGTGTGCCTGTTAATGTGATTGTAATTCTTCCATCCTCAATTTTGTCCACTGCTTCCAATTTCCTGATATCTTCCTTTTCCAATTTTAAAAGCTCCTCATTGAATATTGAGCATTCACGTAGAGTTGGCATTAAGCAGATGACACTTTTCTTTTCTGCAATGTTCTTGTATATCTTCTCTGCAACTATTTCTTCCTTTGGAAATAAATTATGTAGCAGCCGACTCTGTAATGCTTTTTTGTCAACTTCTGTGAGTAGTCCAATTCTGATATCTTTCAGAATACTTCCATATTCTTCATCGTTTGCTTGCCTCATATTAGTAGTAAGTTCCTTGTACTCAAAGAAGGACCAAATATTTGCATTACCGATGCTTCCCAATGACTTCTTTGTGTCTTCATGTGTCACAGTATTAAACACTGGTTGTCCTTTAACTGGAGTAAGTTGTAGAAGATCCCCAAAAACTATGACATGTTTTCCACCAAATAACACGTCATAGTTTGTCCTTAGAATTTGCTGCATTCTTAAATGCACAAAGGCAAGCATAAAGTTTGATACCATGCTCACCTCATCAATAATGAGAACTTGCATCTTCTTCAATACTCTTGAAACTTCCAAGCATGCTTCTCCAGTTAGCTTGTTGTATTGTATTTTGTTCTCATGCTCCACTGGTAACATTAGCAAATGATGTAAGGTGATTCCTTTTATGTTATATGCTGCTAACCCAGTTGGAGCAGTAACCACACAAGACAAAGTAGAATCCGTTTTTTGCTGTAGGTAGCTTCTGATGACTTTTATTAAGAAACTTTTTCCAGTTCCAGCTTGTCCGCTTACATACATCCTGATTGGATGAAATGATGTGCATGAGCACTCTTTTTTTTCATGTAGAAACCCGTGATCAATTTTGCTTCTGATCTCTTCATAAATTTGTTGCTGCTCTTCATTCAGTTGTCTTTCCAAATTTTGTAAGTCTATAAATTCTTCTTGAGCTTGATTCATAGCCGTTTCCACTTCATTCATGGCTATTGATGCTTCATTTTCAACGATTGGTTGTCCTAGGGGATCTTGACTGAGTGTTCCTGAACTTTGGCTGTCTTGAGAACTGTCTCTAGCTACTTTAGCTGCAATTGTAGTTTCCTGTTCAATTTCTTCATTTAACATTTGCAGATAAGTTGAGAATGTACTGCATTGTATGCTGTCTTTGCAAGCATTAAAAGAATCTTCATAGCTTTGAAATTCTCCCAGTAGTTCGTCCTCTGTACGCCATGGTTTAAACAGCTGTAAAAGAGCCAAGTAGTAAAATTCCTTTTTGTCAGTAGTGTCGCAACTCAGCTTCCTGTGATTTATCAAACTTCCTTTTGTTTGCTTCACCAAACATCCTTCCTCACCAATGACTTTATATTTTCCATTGTTGATGTCTTCTGCGGCTTTCCGTGAATAAATGTAGTTCTGCAGCACTTCATAGAGACACATGTTCTCCAGATGATGACTTCTTTTTGGATAATATGTGTCCAACATGTTTGATTTCAAAATATCTGTACTTTCTGGGTCATTCTCGGCCAAATATTCAATTTCTCCAACAGATTTCAGTACCCGATTTCTCATTGCTGCAAGGCCTAAACTTGCCCAAATTATTCTTCTTGATTTCGAGTAGAGACTTGCAGAAGATAACCTATCTGAACATTCGTAGGATCCAATTTCTCGATGCGATAACATCTTTAAACTGAAACTGTACAGCTTATTACTGACAGTCTTCTCGTGAGAAATCTCTTCCCACATTTCTTTCAATTCAGTTTTTTCAGATTTAGTAATGTAAGACGTTACATATCGAGCAACAGCAATGGAATTGTCAGCTACATACTGTATATCCATGTTAGCATTCCACATGGATAAAATGACTGGGTTGTAGTCATTTATATTTTTTGATTCTTCTTTTCTTTTTAGGTTGTAGGTATTCTTAGGTGATTTTCTTGTGATAGTATGTCTCACAGATGACATAAAACTGTTTACTCTTCCATTTGAAAGAACAGGTCTAGGAAATCCAAATCGACATTTAGTGTAGTATTTATCTTTGCTCTTGTATTTCCGTCGACAGTATTTTCCACACCGATGACTTTGGAAACGTAAAACTTGCTCCTTTAACTTTTTCTCTTCTGTGCTTTTTGGTATAGCACATGTTGCATATTCTTCAATGTAAGATAACACTGCTTCATCAGTATCTGTTCCAAACTTTGAGGCATCCTTGATCCACAACAGCATATGAATATGAGGAGCACCTCTTGCCTGGTACTCTTTTCTCCAAAAGAAATCCACTACTTCTCCAAGGGGTGGATTTTTTTTATTGCAGATGAAGGACATCATAGCCTCAAATCTATGATTGAAATATCTGCAAACATTAACCGGACCCAATGAGCACAGTTCTCCTGCTGTCTTGTATTCAATGTTTTTAATGTTTGAATTTGCCTCTCGTAGAAAATCCAGTAAATCATCCCAAGCGTACTCAGCACAGCTTAGGGTAAGGAACCATGTTGGTGTTCCTAAATTCCGTAACATGCATTTTAATTCACCATGGCGTCGGTACCAATATTCATTTGTCCCACGCTGACAAGCCATCAGATTGATCAGTTGTGTTTCCAAATGATCATCTCGGTGCTGCACTTTCTCCATAAAATCCTTAGCAGACACATTTTGTAAATGTACTCCACTTTTTAAAATGTGATTTACTGCATAAGATAGTGCAGACAAGTCGCTTTCAAATAAAAGATGGAACAAATAAGGAATACTTTGTCGAAATCTGGGATCTTCTGCATATAGTCTTGTAGTCCGATACTCAGAAGCTGGAATCTGTTCTGGACGTTCATCGTATCGTCCTCCTTTTCCTTTAGGAAACAGCTGGGGAAAACATCGAGCTTCCAAGCTCTCCTCCCATACACTCACGGGAGTTCCTTTTGCTTTCTTCATCTGAAACAGATCAATATTGTCTCCCATAACTTCTTTTGAATGAAGAGGATGTATGCTAAAATGTTCATAAACTTCTTCTTCCTTTGACTTGTCCACTTTTTCAATTTGTCCAGTTGGTGTTTCTGTGTCTTCTTGTAAATCTTCTTCTTCTTCTTCTATATAAATTGATTCATACCATTTGTTATTCCTTTTCAAATACAAATTTGCTCTTTGTACTTTCCGTACATCTACCAGCTCCTGCCAAATCTTCTTATTCTTTGTAGGTACACCATTAACCAGAATAACTAATGGTTCAGTTTCCAAAGTATCTGCATCAATAGTTTCCATATTTTTTTTCAAATCCAAGGGCAAATACACCACTCTACCTTTTAAACCTCTCAGTAAATCTGAAGGAGGTAATTTACCAGTTTTGGGCTCCATACGCACTATGGTCTGGAACGGATGAACACATTGAATAAGTATAGACTCATATGTATTTAATTCAGAAAGTTCGGCAGGAATAGCATCCAATTCTAAATTATTATGTACAGCTCTGGTCGGCATTCTATTTTCCTCTAACTTGTTGTAACAGTATTTACAAATACGCTGATCTTCACCCAATTCAAAACAATTTTCAAGAAATATATATGTGGCAAAATCCTTCCACTTATAATTATCTTCATTTTCACTCTTTCTGTAGAGATCAACATTCCTAGTTTGTTTTCTATAATGAGTTCTGCGGCAACAAATACAAGTTATATTTGGTCTTTCATTAGAGATTATTGCAAATTTTGTTATGTGATCATTAAATGTTTTACTTACAGAGGGTTCTACATTCTCTTCCACTTCTTCCTCATTTACTGTGTCCTTTTCTGCACTGTCTTGTTCAGGACCAAAGTAACAAAACTGAATTTCATCAACAACCTTCTCTACATCTGATACCGATCCACGGAACAGAGCCCTATTCAATTCATCTAACTTTATTGCTGGACTTTTAGCAAAATACAACCGTCTCACAAACTTTCTCATTTCAGTATGATGAACAGCCAGCATCCTAAAATGATGGAAAACACTATTACACACTTTTCTAGATAGACAAGCCAGAGAATGACCCTGCAAACCAGTATTCTCTCTCACTCTGCATGGATCTAGACTTTGAAGCACCTTAATCTTCTGTTTTACACTTTTTTTACTATATTCTCTTAGAAACTCACGAAATTTATCAATAGATTCCTGACGCACAGTGCAAATACTACTACAATTCCAAGTGTACACTGGGGCTTTAGGACGTCTCCCCATAGCCTCATCCGCCATCACTTGTACCTCATCTCTTGGAACCATTATCTCCTTCTCCATTATGCAACCATTTTTCACTTCATAAGCACGACCTCTGGTGTCAACTGCATGCAGCAAACTATTACTTTGAAAATAACTCTCTTCATTAAAAAAAGGTTCACTACTTGAACTATGCATCCATTCTCCTAAAAACACTTTACAAAAGTTTGTTCTTTTCACTACTCTTTTCCTTTTGCTTTGTGATTTCAGTACATTAACCATTTTATCTAATGTACGCATCCTATTCAAAATTAAAATGAATAGTTTCCTTTTTAATTCTAATGCCTTTGCTGCAATAGCTTCAATTTCTTTTTTTCTCTTGTAATATTTTGCCTTTTTCTTATATTTCTTCACATCCTTTATCAAATTGGACATAACTCTTCTCTGAAACATTTTTCTACGTATCTCTTTAAACGCTGTTTTTCTGTTTAAGTTAATCTTTGTTATTGCAGAAGGTATATTTGCATTAACTAAATTCTCAATTTTTTCCTGTCCTTTTCTATTGAAAACATTCTTTCCAGTACAGACATTTTGTACATTTTTCCTTTTTTTGAAGATGTTCTTTAAAAAATCTTTTGTCTGCTTACCAGAAGACTTTCTCTTTTTCCCAACATGAGCATCTCCAACTAACTTAGGTCCTCCAGTTGTCTTCAAATATAGTTTTTTTTTGTGGTTTTTCGTTACTCTGGATTTTGTAGGCCTCTTACATTTTGTTCACTGCTCTTCAGCAATACCTGAAAAAAACTAAAAAAAATTTCCTTTTTTATATTTAAATATATTACTACATTTTTATGATCTTTTCAAATCTTAAAATACTAAGTACCCCTTTCCTAGAAGTGAAAATCACAATAACACATTCACAAATTAAATATCTAAAAACAATTCCTGTGTGCACACAGAGTCATGCTTTGAAATTAGGCAGAAAACGAAATTTCTTTGCCAATTGGAAAGCACACATTCTACTACTTTTTTGGCAAGTAATAAGTACTTTTACAGTCTGACACATTTTGAATCCACTTTTCAGATTCTGATAAAAGCACATGTCCAAACTGCTTTTTGAGACCAGCACCATGTGTAACCTGGGTGACTGACTACACTCCAGCAAGGGCAACCAGCCTTAGTGATGCTGAATGTATTTGCATTACTGACTGCAACCTCAAACCCAACTCGGTTGTGAATACTGTGCATGATTCCACAGGATAAGCAGCTGGGTGTGTGCTAAGAGTCTGCTTCTGCATAAAAAAATAGCTCCCCCTTTCCATCTAATGCAAATGTAAAATCACCAGAGCAATACCAAACAGATTTCTGAGACCAGCAACATGTGTAACCTGGGTGACTGACTACACTCCAGCAAGGGCAACCAGCCTTACTGATGCTCAATGTATTTGCATTACTGACTGCAACCTCAAACCCTAAAAGTATTCCTCATTTATACCACTATACCTTAATTTATGGTGAAAACATAGTCCATATTATTTTACATGTTTTTATTTGCATTATTAAGTGCAACCTCAAACCCCACTCAGTTGTGAATACTGTGCATAATTCCACAGGATAAGCAGCTGGGTGTGTGCTAAAAGTCTGCTTCTTCATAAAAAAATAGCTCCCCCTTTCCTACTAATGCAACTGTAAAATCACCAGAGCATAACACAATAAATCTCTGCCTGTAATTCCTCTTTGCACACAGAGTCATGTTTTCATATTAGTCACAAAACGAAATTTCTTTGCCAATTTGAAACCACACTTACTACTCTTTTTTTTGGCAAGTGATAAATACTTTTACAGTCTGACACATTTTAAATCCACTTTTCAGATTCTTTAAAAAGCACATGTCCAAACTGCTTTTTGAGACCAGCACCATGTGTAACCTGGGTGACTGAGTACACTCCAGCAAGGGCAACCAGCCTTAGTGTTGCTGAATGTATTTGCATTACTGACTGCAACCTCAAACCCCACTCGGTTGTGAATACTGTGCATGATTCCACAGGATAAGCAGCTGGCTGTGTGCTAAGAGTCTGCTTCTGCACAAAAAAATAGCTCCCCCTTTACATCTAATGCAAATGTAAAATCACCAGAGCAATACGCAATAAATCTCTGCCTGTAATTCCTATTTGCACACAGAGTCATGTTTTCATATTAGTCACAAAACGAAATTTCTTTGCCAATTTGAAAGCACACTTACTACTCTTTTTTTTGGCAAGTGATAAATACTTTTACAGTCTGACACATTTTAAATCCACTTTTCAGATTCTTAAAAAAGCACATGTCCAAACTGCTTTTTCAGACCAGCAACATGTGTAACCTGGGTGACTGAGTACACTCCAGCAAGGGCAACCAGCCTTAGTGATGCTGAATGTATTTGCATTACTGACTGCAACCTCAAACCCCACTCGGTTGTGAATACTGTGCATGATTCCACAGGATAAGCAGCTGGCTGTGTGCTAAGAGTCTGCTTCTGCACAAAAAAATAGCTCCCCCTTTACATCTAATGCAAATGTAAAATCACCAGAGCAATACGCAATAAATCTCTGCCTGTAATTCCTCTTTGCACACAGAGTCATGTTTTCATATTAGTCAAAAAACAAAATTTCTTTGCCAATTTAAAAGCACACTTACTACTCTTTTTTTTGACAAATGATAAGTACTTTTACAGTCTGACACATTATGAATCCACTTTTTAGATTTTTAAAAAAGCACATGTCCAAACAACATTTTCAGACCAGCAACATGTGTAACCTGGGTGACTGAGTACACTCCAGCAAGGGCAACCAGCCTTAGTGAAGCTGAATGTATTTGCATTACTGACTGCAACCTCAAACCCCACTCGGTTGTGAATACTGTGCATGATTCCATAGGATAAGCAGCTGGTTGTGTGCTAAGAGTCTGCTTCTGCATAAAAAAATAACACCCCCTTTCCATCTAATGCAAATGTAAAATCACCAGAGCAATACCAAACAGCTTTCTGAGACCAGCAACATGTGTAACCTGGGTGACTGACTACACTCCAGCAAGGGCAACCAGCCTTAGTGATGCTGAATGTATTTGCATTACTGACTGCAACCTCAAACCCCACTCGGTTGTGAATACTGTGCATGATTCCACAGGATAAGCAGCTGGCTGTGTGCTAAGAGTCTGCTTCTGCACAAAAAAATAGCTCCCCCTTTACATCTAATGCAAATGTAAAATCACCAGAGCAATACGCAATAAATCTCTGCCTGTAATTCCTCTTTGCACACAGAGTCATGTTTTCATATTAGTCAAAAAACAAAATTTCTTTGCCAATTTAAAAGCACACTTACTACTCTTTTTTTTGACAAATGATAAGTACTTTTACAGTCTGACACATTATGAATCCACTTTTTAGATTTTTAAAAAAGCACATGTCCAAACAACATTTTCAGACCAGCAACATGTGTAACCTGGGTGACTGAGTACACTCCAGCAAGGGCAACCAGCCTTAGTGAAGCTGAATGTATTTGCATTACTGACTGCAACCTCAAACCCCACTCGGTTGTGAATACTGTGCATGATTCCATAGGATAAGCAGCTGGTTGTGTGCTAAGAGTCTGCTTCTGCATAAAAAAATAACACCCCCTTTCCATCTAATGCAAATGTAAAATCACCAGAGCAATACCAAACAGCTTTCTGAGACCAGCAACATGTGTAACCTGGGTGACTGACTACACTCCAGCAAGGGCAACCAGCATTAGTGATGCTAAATGTATTTGCATTACTAAGTTCAACCTCAAACCCCACTCGGTTGTGAATACTGTGCATGATTCCACAGGATAAGCAGCTGGCTGTGTGCTAAGAGTCTGCTTCTGCACAAAAAAATAGCTCCCCCTTTACATCTAATGCAAATGTAAAATCACCAGAGCAATACGCAATAAATCTCTGCCTGTAATTCCTATTTGCACACAGAGTCATGTTTTCATATTAGTCACAAAACGAAATTTCTTTGCCAATTTGAAAGCACACTTACTACTCTTTTTTTTGGCAAGTGATAAATACTTTTACAGTCTGACACATTTTAAATCCACTTTTCAGATTCTGATAAAAGCACATGTCCAAACTGCTTTTTGAGACCAGCACCATGTGTAACCTGGGTGACTGAGTACACTCCAGCAAGGGCAACCAGCCTTAGTGATGCTGAATGTATTTGCATTACTGACTGCAACCTCAAACCCCACTCGGTTGTGAATACTGTGCATGATTCCATAGGATAAGCAGCTGGCTGTGTGCTAAGAGTCTGCTTCTGCACAAAAAAATAGCTCCCCCTTTACATCTAATGCAAATGTAAAATCACCAGAGCAATACGCAATAAATCTCTGCCTGTAATTCCTATTTGCACACAGAGTCATGTTTTCATATTAGTCACAAAACGAAATTTCTTTGCCAATTTGAAAGCACACCTACTACTCTTTTTTTTGGCAAGTGATAAGTACTTTTACAGTCTGACACATTATGAATCCACTTTTCAGATTCTTAAAAAAGCACATGTCCAAACAGCTTTTTCAGACCAGCAACATGTGTAACCTGGGTGACTGACTACACTCCAGCAAGGGCAACCAGCCTTAGTGATGCTGAATGTATTTGCATTACTGACTGAAACCTCAAACCCCACTCGGTGGTGAATACTATGCATGATTCCACAGGATATGCAGCTGGCTGTGTGCTAAGAGTCTGCTTCTGCAGAAAAAAATACCTCCCCCTTTCCATCTAATGCAAATGTAAAATCACCAGAGCAATACCAAACAGCTTTCTGAGACCAACAACATGTGTAGCCTGGGTGACTGATTACACTCCAGCAAGGCCAACCAGCCTTACTGATGCTGAATGTATTTGCATTACTGAGTGCAACCTCAAACCCTTAAAGTATTCCTTATTTATACCAGTACACCTTAATTTATCGTGAAAACATAGTCCATATTATTTTACATGTTCCTCACATTTAAATTTCTCCCAAAACAGAAAATGATAAACACAACTTCAACAAAAGGAATTCCAATTCTATTATTCATTTCTTAATTTACCATATACATCCCCTCTCAAACTCTAAACTCACCTTTAAAATTAGTTAGATGTGAAAGAAATGTGGCACTCAAACAGCAGATTATCAGAGCCAGGATCTCTGTTCTGTACACCACTCTCCTCTCAGCAGAACCAGATAATGGCAAAGTTTCCCTCTCTTTTTCCACACATATACATGTAAGTTTCAAATCTCAGTGCTTCCCCCTTTTTTTCAAATGTAATCACACATTTCTATTGGTTGAAAACCAACCCTTTTCCAAAAGTACCCTTCCCCCAACTTGACTTCTGCCTAGTACCCTTCCCCCAACTTGACTTCTGCCTGCTACCATAGCAACAGCTCATGAAACACTGCTGTGCAGAGTTAGGTCAGAAGTTCACCAAACAATGTTTCATTTCCAAAGAGCAGGAGTGCTTGACTTATCAAACCTAACAGCAAATCCATAGTACTGTTCTTTGGTAACACATTTTTCTGTACCAATACAAAACATGCTTCTATAAATTTACACATACAGCCTAGATTTTATTGTAGAATGGTATGAAACAGCCAATCAGTTTATTTAAAAAAAAAAATATGTATGCCTCCATTTCCAAACTGTCTTTCATTTCTTTTTACCATTCTACTGAATTACACCTCCTGAGTGCATCCAGTTCTCCTTTGAAGATGTTCACAGTGTGGATTGTAGGGCACAGCTATGTCTTCTGGAGTGAAAAGTATGCAGAGAAAACAGGTATGGTGAGAGACCTTGCTTTGCCAAATGTAGACATTAAATGGATTGGTCAGAGAGGGTTAAAGTGGCACCAATTGATGCCATTGGTGAAATCCTTCATGCAAATCCAACACCCTGACCTCATAATAGTGCACTGTGGTGGCAATGACCTAGGCACTTTGACTGGGGTAGGTCTGGAAATGCTTATGAAGGAGACCTTTGCACAACTGTTTTCACTTTTCCCTAAAACTGCCTTTGTGTTTTCTAACATATGCCAAAGGCAAAAATGGAACTGGTCCAATCATTTCTGTCCACAGATTGACAAAGCAAGAAAGCACGTCAACAAATCTGTTTCTGCTTTTCTCCGAGACTATGGTATGGGTTCCATTTACCACAACAACTTGCGTTACGACATGCAAGACATTTATAGAGGAGATGGTGTGCACTTCAATGATGAAGGGAACAGAGTCTTCCTCATGAACCTTAGACTCTGCATCGGTACTTACTTGTAGGTACCACTAAAAAATCACTTCATAAACACAACGGCTCTTTTTAGAGCCCCCTAATATCTAAACACTTAAATTTGCATTTCATTTCTTGTTTTCTTTTTTTTTTCTACCGTACGCGTACGGTGAGCTTACCGTACGCGTACCCCGCGATTTTTTTAAAATTCATACATTTTTTTTGGGACTTTTCTGTCCTTCTTTGACCCCCTTTCAAATGTTAGGGGGTCTGTAACTCTCTTCCTTGCCCCCTTTTCAAGTTATCTCCCTTTTTTTTTCTGACTGAAACACACGAAATGGCGGCCGCCGCTTCCTGGTTTCCACCGATTCGAATGTTTACTAAGATCTATCAGCCAATCAGATTCGCGCTCGCGCATGTCACCGTACGCGTACGGTAAGCGCACGGTAAGCGCACCGTAAGCTGGCTCAGATATATATATTGATTTAAAGGCTATTTTCTCAGAATCTACTGAACAGATTTACACCAAACCTACAAAAGGCACTTCCTTGACCTGAGGACTACCTCTCTGCCAAATTTCATTTAACTCTGTTCAGCCGTTCGGGCTGTAGCTGTGTCTAAAGGTCCTATGGAAAAATGCATGGGAAAAACGCGTTTTGGGACCCCCCTTTTATCTCAGCCCCCGCTTGACGAATCCCCCCGAGACTTTCAGGGTAGGAGCGGAGCGCAACGCTTCACTTATTTTGAAAATTTGGCGAGGATTCGTCGACCGGCGCCAAAGTTATTCAAAATAGAATGTTGCGGATTTCCTATGGTAAGAGGGTCCTAACTATAACTACCTACTGGCGACCGCCAGTAGGTAATATAGCATATATATATAGAGCAAAATAGATTTCATGGCAAGAACGGAGCCTCAGATTATGCTTCTCTTGCCATTTTTATTCAACATCCATAAAACAAATAAATAAATCTTCCAGAAAACCCTGGGTTTCTGAACTACAGAATGAGGAAGCGAAACACCAATAAGTTAACCTATAAGTGGGAGTCCACTACACAACCAATGCACTCTTTTTTTTGTTGCCATTTCCGGTTCAGACACTTGAAAAAAAGGGTTTCTCATTCTATGATTTCTTCGAGTAAATTCAGGTAAGATGAGGAAACTCGAGGAGAACTTACATGGTGGTAAGATCATTTGGATGCATGGAATAGTCAAGCTGTTGTTGCTACATCGCAGAATTTTTTGTGTAAGAATCAGACAGGAGCCAGTGCAGGGGGGCGAAAGGGCTCCACATGGCCAATTATTAACTGCAGGGCATGGTCTCTAAGGGAGTACTCTATGCAGATACATTGTCAGAGCTTCATAAAGGCTTCTTTGCATTTCACAGTTTCACAAAAGATATGACAAGGCCTGACATCCTTTTGTGGATGGCCAATCCACAAAAGGATTGGCCATCAATGTTCAGTGAGGAACATAAACTATCTTTGTAGGCACCAAATCCAAACCTTTAGCAGAATTGCAGAGTTGTTTTGGGGACCTTTTTCTTCATCACAAGATCTCTGTAAGGGCAGAATACCTTCCTGTGGTATATGAAAAAGCAGCAGAGTGGCCCTCCATAAATCTAATCATTGGCACACCTGGAAGTTGCATCTTCTATCTTTTCAGGCATTGAATCTGGAGTGTCTATATGTCCATTTGCTTCTCGGCTAAATTATCATATGCCCCAATTTATCAGCTGGAGAGTTCCAATTCAAGATAAGAGAAACATATTATGTGTTTCTGAGTTTTTGAGAAAATCAAGACTCGCCTTTGTTAGTCAAGCTAGGAAAATCTGCATTCATAAAGTTGGAAAGTTCCAACTGGCACAGGCTTCCAGACTAACCTGAACAAGTTTTATGAATTTCAAACAGTTGTAAATCTGCACACAGGCATGGTAGATCACCCAAAGGTTTGGCTTCACTACAGTTTTTTGGAAAAAAGCCCAATGTAGACACATTTGCTGGTAACTATGCAATATCAGAGAGATACAAACACTCTGTAAAACCCATCTTTCTTAAACAGGACATAGATGGCTCTTCATTTAATTAGTTTTGACACAAAATACAGTGATTTAAAAACATAGGTTTGTATTATTGATTGGATTAGAAAGCTGGAGTGCTCCTTTCAATGGTGCATATGCATTACACTTAAACACTGGCCAGCCAATTAGACTTTTTTTTTTTTTTTAATTCTTTTTATTAGTTTTCCAACATTACACAGATATTGTGATATCTCTGGTTGCTGCATACATAACAATGGTCTTGCATTAGCTAAAACAAACCAACAAGAAACCAAAGACCCCCCGCCAAGGTAAGTACAATCCTTGCTGAATCAAGGTTACACACTTACATGTTACATCCCCAAATTGCATCCTCTAATACCAAAACGGTGGCATGACCGAAGAAACTATGTCATACCAGTTGAGTCCTGCAGTGAAACAGACTGTCTGCATAATCAAGGCCATGTGAAAATATACCCTGCCTGACACTTGATATACTTTACCGCCTCACTCACTATGGTCATTTCTTATATCCGCACCCTCAGACCTCAACCAGTTTGCAAAGTGTTCCCATATATCTTTTGGTCTGGATTTTGTGAGCATCAGCTCCCAATAATGGGTCAGCTGATCCTTACTGTAGGTGGCTGCTCCTATCCAAGCAGCTATTGCCGGAGGGTTACGCTTCTTCCAGTGTAGCTGTGAGCTTGCGCTGCGCCTTCGGCACTTCCTGAACATAGCCCAATAGAGCTATCAGTGGGATGCACGAAACAAGATTATTGGTGATACTACCTAGGTGTCGAAAAACCTCTGTCCAAAACTGTGCTATCGGTGGGCAATACCAGGCCAAATGAATAAAGGTGGCGTTCTGAGCACCACACCTCCAACAGCTTGTGTCTGGATGCAATCCCATACGGTGAAGCTGGGGGGGGTGTCCGATACACTCTATGTAATAGTTAAAGTGAATGAGCCTTAGCCTATAATTTGGCGAGAGGCTTTCAAGTTGGGCGCAGCAGAATAGCCATTGTTTGTCGGTTATGGTGATTCCTGCATCCACTTCCCAGGCAGCTTTATGACTACCATAATTGGAGATTCTTGCTGAGTGATGCTATATATGCGTGTTATGAGTTTCCGAGGCGACGAGTTGGATAGAATGTTTTCTAAAGCCGGCACTGTGGGAGGAATCTTGGGGAACTCAGCGAACCTGGCCTTGCATGCCGCCCTGATTTGATAGTATAATAGCGTGTCGGAAGCCGAAGGCGGTTACAGTCTGCACATCTGTGAAAGTGTTAAGAATTGGCCATCGGGAAATAGATCACAGCCTTTCTCCAAATCACGAGCTTTCGCTCGCAACGAGGTCGCCTTGTCTAGCAATGGGGCAACTAGGGGGTTGCCACCTACTGGCATGGAAGGTGCAAATAAGACCTGCTGGCCCACCCGCTTAGCAATCCCTGCCAGGCCCAACGTATTATCTCGGCAGTATCGATCTCTGACCGTGGTCTTTTGTAGGGCTGGAAAACTGCTGTATTCAATGGAAGGGGAGCGACCCTATCCATTTCTATGGCGATGTGGGGTTGATAAGGGGTTGGGTGCTGCCAGAAGTGCAAGAATTGCGCCTGTGCGGAATTGGCATATAATTCAAAATCTGGAGCACCCAAACCCCCTTGCCGGAAGGGTAATGTCAATAAGTTCCATGATACCCTAGGTTGCTCTCCGGCCCAAACCAGGTCCAATATGTGGGTACGGAGTCTCTTAAAAAACTGGACAGTCAGTGGCAATGGAATATTTACAAAGAGATAAAGTAGTTAAGGGAGGATAACCATTTTTGTGAGTGCAATACCGCCAATCAGAGACAGTGGCAGTGTTTTACCCCTACGTATTTTACTCTCTAACCAATCTACTACTCTTCCATAATTATCTAACCACAATTCTTGCAGATCTCTGCTAATCCAAATCCCCAAATACCGTGTTCCACCCACAGCCCATTGTATTGGGAAGTCTGTTTCGAATTTCTCTGTGTCATCTGTCAATGATAACAGTGTAGACTTGGCCCAGTTGATCTGGATCCCCGTCAGACCCCCCGTAGCGGATTATTTCTCTCATCACTATGGCAAAATTGTCTTTGGGATTCACTGCCAATTAGACTTTTTAGTTGCTATCTATGTTCGTGTTTCAGTGAGTCAATGTGTGAAAACTTCAACTGCACCTGAAATGTATTTCTTTGCTTATTTTGTATAGCACTTAACATTCTGTTTAATTCATTTCTGGATCCTTTGTTCTCATAGAATCAGTTGGCTCCCATTTAGTTCAGTGCTTCACCTCTCATTGAGGTTGTTGAGTCTGAATGAAAGCAAAGTCCCAGGTCAAGCGGAAGGTGGTACTTTGGTGATGAGGTATGCATTGAATTTATCATATTGAATGCAGGAGTTAGTGGAATCATTAAGGCTTATAGGTAGTCGTCCCCTTAATCTCACTAGTTATGTTGCTAGATCTCATTCCCTTGCTAATTAAATAGTAGGCCTAAGCTGTACAAAATAACTCAGCTTCTCCTAAAAGCTTGATCAAAAAGCAATTTACAAAATTACATGACATAAGCAGCACCATGTACACTAGTTTTTGACGAACAAAGCATGAATTTGCATTTGTAAATGGACATACTCACACCTTACAGTTTCACTAACATGACATTATTTCACATGTGAGCAAATCTCGTTAAAGAAGAGAGATGTTCCTGTTTCAGGGTGGATAATCCTGCAAAAAGAAGAGAACATTCTCACACTTGCAAGTTTGTGAATAGTCACAAATCTTTTGAAAGTGGTTTCCCACCCTGAAAACTGTTTGATTTTCTTATGTCAGAGGCAGATGTGAACATGTTTTCTAGGTAGGAAAAGGGAGACTCATGAGGGATGTGGGTCAGTGGTTTCTTCACAGAAACAATGTATTTCTCGGAGAAATTTGAAAAATGTGAAAATGTCCAGGTGCATTACGCTTAGACTGAAAGGGATCTGTATGGCTCAGTGGAGTGTGAGCTCCTGACTTGTTGTCTGAAAGTGCTCCTCAACTGACTCTTTCATTCTAGGTTTGTGAAATATGTGTGGATATCGAATGTGTGCACTTTATATCGGTGTGGTAGGTTAAGAGTCAGGCCTGCACATGTACCTGTCAGAGCAGAAGTGGCTATCCATTTTGGCTTCCCTGTGTGTGTGGCAACCTGGAATGGTGAAAAGCTCCATGGGTGGGTGCCCAGGCCTCTGCTGTCTTGAAGACCACCTTTAAATTCTCTACCCTTGTGATTCAGTAGGGAATGATAATGGTAGCTGATGTTGGCCTCCTTGCGTAAGTGACCCTACTAGAACCTCCTAAGTACATCATTTTTATTCCGGCCTAATCTACATCTACAGCACAGGTGGTCTGCTATCTAGGCCTAACAGACCTCTATACCTGGACTAATCATATCCAGCATAGCAGAGGCTGCTCTTGTCCGTAGCCCTGCAGAGGCCATTCAATACTTGGATGGAGGAGCCCTAGAATTTGGAAACATTCAAGAATGTCAATTGGTCAGCTCTGATGAAAACCACTAGCCAGCTTTATCTGTAGATTCCTAGAACTGTACACTAGTTCAGTGAAGTGGACTGTCTCCCAGGGATAGAGTCTGACTGACTGCTGTCCCCTTCCAGACTAGGATTGAGCCTGGGACCAAGAATTTTGCTGAAGTGCTGCTGGACTGACTGCAAGGGAAAAGCCTACCCTTCTGTGAAAGAGGAGGCTAGATTGACCCATCCTAGGATATCCTGCCAGGAAGGAGGAACCCAACAAACTAGCTCCCTTTAAGGACCTGTGTTAACCACCAGTGTGATGCCTTTGCTGCTTGAGGATATGATATCACCCAGCTGTTGTTCAGGAGGAGAAGCTACATCTGTCTGCATCACACAGGCCCATGCAATCAGCTATCACCTATGTGTTTGGTTGGTGAGTCTATTTTGACCCAGACCCACCTGTGTTGGGTATCCTATGTATATCCTTAAATTGCTTTTCGGTACCCACAAGCACAAACTGATGATATCAATAGCAGCATTGCAAAGACTAACCATTTGAACCCCGGTCTTTATTCTGAGGACTGACTTGTCTCTGGTAATTGATTGTGTCCAGTCCAATGTTTAATGGGCATCAGAGACCATAAACAATAAAACTACCAGTGCTATCGCTGGAGATACATGAGGTCAAACACAGGCCTTTACAGTGGATGCATTGGTCCACTAAGCCACCAGACTAAGCAGGATTCTGTCACAAGATTAGCCCCATTGACCAAGCCCTCCAGATCCTCTTGGTTAAATGGAAGATGGTATACCTGGTCAAAGGTGAACTTTATTTGGCATTTGTCAATCTTCGTGCTGCATCTGACCTGGTGTCCAGAGGGATCAATCAATCAGGAATTTTGAAGCGTGCTGCTCACCCGTGAGGGTGTCAAGGCGCTGGTCGGGGGATGTTGTGGGAGGTGCTCCTTGGGATGGGGACACCCCAAGTCTTTTGCACTTAATCCGACTGCTCCATGAGGGGAATTTTGCCAAAGTTAGGTGTGGTGTGAATGGAGAACTAACTGAGGCCTTCCCCGTAGACCAAGGTGTGTGCCAGAGTTGTGTCCTTGCCCCAACCCTTTTCCTCTTATACATAAACAACTGTATTGCCTACTTATTGAATTATATCAATGATTTTCATACCCTGGCGGGGGTAAAAATACTGGCACTCCTCTTTGAGGACGACACATTGTTGCTGTCCAAAAGAAGGAGGGGCCTGCAAAATCTGATTGATATCTTCAACCAGTTTTGCAGATACTTTGGTCTTGAAATTAATACCTTTAAGACCAAATACATGACCTATACCAAGAGAGGCATGGTGAGAGAGGACATCAATGTGGGATCTGAAACCTTGGAAAGAGTCCGGTAGTTCGATTAATTGGGTATTAGGTCAGATGAAACTGGATCCTGGGACTCACAGATTTCAAAGAGCACCCTAATAGTCAAGCAGATAGCTGGAGCCATACAAAAATCTGCTGAGAAAGTAGACTGGTCCCCTGTACGCCCAGCAGCTGAAATATATTAAGCCCAAGCTAGGGGAACTGCTCTCTAAGGGGCGGAACTATGGGGTCATTGCAACACCAGCTCTCTGAGTGTAGCAGAAAATAATTTCTTCCAAGGTCTCCTTGGTCTGGGGAAGGGTACACCATTGGTTCCACTGCACTTGATATACACAAGATATAATCACTGATAGACTCCTTTTGAGCTAGATCCAAATTTGGAGCACTTATGAACCTTGCCATCTTCGAAAGGGGTTGCAGTAAGTCATCATGGCCGATGGGCTGGGGAAAGTTAGATGGCTAGGATCGATCAAAAAGGTCTGGATCAAACTGGGCCTAGAAAAATTCTGGAGTGAGCCTCATTCCATTTTCTGAGGTTATATACCTCAAGAAAACATATTGGTTCAAGAGAAAGCTACCAGTCGTAGGGACCCCTCAACCTCTCTGGGCAGATTAATAATTGCCTTTCTACTCCACAAATCTGTGAGGGGCATATTATCAAGGACGACGTTAAAAATTATCGCCGGTTTAGCAGCAGAAAACTGCCGCTAAAGCGGCTTTAATGGGCTTGATAATATGCTCTTGTGAATTCCCATAGAAGCCCAGGTTTTCTGCCACTAAACTGGCGATAATTTTAATGCCGTACTTGATAATATGCCCCTAAGAAAGGCTGAGGAATTCTTTGATTTTACCCAACCGGCACTTGGTCGGTCCCTGTATCTCCAATTCAGGTATGGGGTACTCCCAGTAGCAGCCTTCACCATCTACTGGGGGAAGATTTACCAGGGATCAACCACTGTTTTTACTGTAAAAACATATCAGAAAGTGAGGAGCATTTGCTGTTCTTTTGCCCCCTTTATGCAAAACCTAGAACCAAATGGATTGCTCCCCTGTGCAGATCCCTTAGCTTATTAAATCAATGAGAAGCCTACAGTATATGTAAATGTGACATTTCCTCGACTGTGGTGGTGGCTGTTTCGAAATTTCTGTACATAGCTTGGTCGCTCAGTCATAAATGAATACCTACTGTATAAAAGCCACCCCCCAGATGATCTCCAGCATGGCTCTGATCTTAATGTAATTATAATTGCTTAATGAATTGTCTTATCTAATTTGTTTCTAAATATTTATTCTTGTTTTAAATTGTTTTTAAACTTGTGAATTGTTTTTAATGTTTTATCCATGTATTTTTTTGTTTTTACGCTAAAACTAATGTTTCAAACTGTCAATAAACGATATAGTACAAAAGACATACTTTATTGTTTGAGACAAAGAAAGTAATATTGGACTTTTTGGATTTATGTCTTTGCTCTTTTTTGTTAAAATCGCTTCATTGTAAGCTGTTTACCCTAATAAAATACAAATGGTAAAAGAATTAGAAGCAATGAATTACCATTTACTAGAGTATACAGTAACATTAAACAGGGAAAGCAACAAAAATGTGAAACATGAACGAACTGTAAACTATCTGCATTTCATCCATTTCAATATCTGCTGAAGTTTTAAAATCTGTGAACTTCAAATTTCATGAAAGAATGTCACACCTCTACAGCAAAATCTATGGGACCCTTGCACCAAGACCAACAGGGAAACACCGGAAATGTTCTCCTGTGGGAATACTCCTTCGTTTGCAGAAAAATTTGGAGATTCACAAAGGATACCCAAAGTATTTAAGGAACATTTCCACTTTCAAGATTTCCAGCAGTACTCATGTGTGTACATTGACACATGCATAATGTCCACAACCTAACGTGATGCAAATGTGCATTTGAACATGTAACATTTTTATGTTTATCTAGAGGACAATATTGTTACCGGTAGAGATATCTTTAAAACTATACCACCTTTAAATGCGTGGGCATTCTTGCCACTTTCCTGCTCCAGCAGCAAACTTACTCTTACCTTTGACAGGAGTAATTTGTAAGAGGTTTTAGGGTGTGAAATTACCTGTATGAGTATGCAAACATCCACAAATCTTTAAGTTAGTGGCTGATCTTTTTTCTTTTGCAGGTACAACCCCTGCAACACCCACAACTCTGCGGTTAACATTTAATTAGCATCTGCAAAACTTCCGCCTCAGAAGCGTAAGTTCTATATTCATAATTCTCATTTGCAATCCTGTTAAGAATTTGGATTTTTCCGTCTCAAATCGATGTGGGTGTCTAAATTGCACTTAGGAACTTAGGGCCACATGTACAAATGCACAATTTTGCGTCTTCCTAATTGCGACTTTTTGTGACTTGCAAGTAGGAAATTAATAAAATGGCATGTACGTTCCCATGCTGGCCTGATTTAGCAACTCAGTAATGATTCGCACCTCTAAATTAGAAATCACAAATAGAGATTTCCTATTTGGTCGCAACCTGCAAATGCAGTTGCAATTTGCGATTGTTATGAAGGAAGGTGGAAGGTGCACTCGTTGTCAAGTAATTCAATTTAACCAGATCTTATTCCAAAATTGCTTCTTTATTAAATTCAATCTTAAAGCTGATAGACAGCCAACGCGTTTCGTCCCCTAGGGGACTTCGTCAGGGCTGTAACAATTTAAAACAGAAGATGACATAAATACGACATATAAAATACATATAACACAAAACAAAAATAATATGCACATATATATATATTTGTATCAACAATAAAAATGTAAACAATAAAAATTTCAAAAACGGCCCACGAAATACAATCACAACAGAACAGATAAATATGACAATGAATTATCCATAAGAAGAGAAAAGGACAAATGGTTTATCACAGCAATAGCTCATCCAAAAATAAAAAAAGAGACAGATTCATACAAAGAGAACAAAAATTAACATATGTCATATTTATCTGTTCTGTTGTGATTGTATTTTGTGGGCAGTTTTTGAAATTGTTATTGTTTACATTTTTATTGTTGATATAAATATATATATATATATGTGTATATTTTTTTTGTGTTATATATATTTTATATGTGGTATTTATGTCATCTTCTGTTTTAAATTGTTACAGCCCTGACAAAGTCCCCTAGGGGACGAAACGCGTTGGCTGTCTATCAGATTTAAGATTGAACTTAATAAAGAAGCGATTTTGGAATAATATCTGGTTCAATTAAATTACTTGACAACGAGTGCACCTTCCACCTTCCTTCATAACAATTTGTCAGTGATTGCATCTCTGGACGGCGGATGCAGGAAGTGTTTGCATCACTAACTTATTTACTATACACTGGAATCTGATGTGCTTGGCCCTGGTCAGCCGTTTGTTCTTCTTTTGCAATAGCGATTGTGATCACAATCAGAGACCACATTTGAAAAAAATTGCCTTTCTGTTTCCTGAGTCGGGAAAGGACCCCAAACACAGGAAGTGCTGGCCGAGTGAGGAGGTGAAACTGCTGCACACCCCAGAGTGACCTAATAGACTGAAAAGAACCCAAAATCACAATCAGAAATGGCCAGCCAACAGCCAGAGAAGGTTGCAGGGCTGAGAAAGAGGAAATTAAAGTTCTCCGAAAGAGAACTTGAAATATTGACTGAAGAATGCGGCATCAAATACGACCAGCTTCTTGGACATGCCTCATTGACTGCGCCAGAGTCCCAGAAAAGATAGATCTGGAAAGACATGCAGCAGGGGATAAATGCTATGGGTGTGCCAGAATGCTAGGTGAGGAAATAAAGGAAAGGTTGTACAAACTGCACTCCAGGTCAAAAGAAAGGGTGGCTACATGCCTGCGGGACTCTCGGGCAACCGAAGGTGGTCCCTCAACTGCACCCACACTCTCAGCAATGATGTAAATGGTGGAGACAAACCTTGAACCAGAGGCTGTAGCAGGATTTGGGAGCCCGGACATGTCTGCGCCTCTACCATCACAAAGTAAGTGCTAAATTCAACAATGACAACTGTTATGCCGTTAAACATGGTGACCACAAGCATGTAATACAATCGTAAAACTACCTATCTGGATGGTCCATTTACATGTGGAAAAATCACGCATGGTGCATTATGGGAAATATGATCATAGACATAAACAGTGTAGTCAGTGTCAGAAAAATGTTGAATAATGTAGTACAACCGATGTGAATGTGTATCACACGCAAAATGTAATGATATCCCCATTATCCAATTAGATACACCTGAAGATGAAATTGAAGGATCGGCAGATGAGGGAAAAGACCAGGGCCAAATAGAGGAAGACCAGACTGAAGTGCCTGAGAGTGTGCTCTCCACATCACATGGCCAGTCCAGCACTTTGTCCATCTCCTCACAGCCAGTAGCAGTTGAAGAGCAGCATAGACGACAGTCACCCATACCAAGCTGGCATCCAGTCAGCAGGTCCCAACAGCAGTGCTTCACTCTGGCTGGGTTTAGGGGCCATCACACAAGGCAAGCATCTGAGTCCCAGGAGGGTTCTGAGCAACAATCACTGTACAGCGGGCTGGAGGAAGCGATGCTGCAGGCTTAGCACCTGCAGCAAAAACAAACGCAGATGATCAACCGTAAATTGACACTGGCGTTCAGCACCCTGTCTTAGCAGTTGGCAGACAATCAGGCCCATATAGACAGCAAGATGAATGACCTAACAGATGCCATTACCAGACTCCACACCGAACTGTCAGAGGCCAGGAGCCTCCAAAGGCGCATGGAGAGAAGCAGGAGTGCCCAGATGGATGCCTTGACAAGGGCCATATGGAGGATTGCAGAGGCCACCACAACACTGTCCAAGTGCACGGTAACGCGACAAGTGGAGATGGGCTACTACAGTGGGGATGTCTCACAGGACCTTTCCCAGATAACTACATCGGTGGAGTCTATCCAAACTGCCTACATTGCAAGCGGGTGGCTGCAGAGTCTGCAGACAGTGAGGTATCAAGCATCAGCAGTGTCTCTGCCTCTGATGACCGTGTGCAGCGACGCAGTGGCAGCCGTACTCTGGCATATCCACCTGGTACCAATTCACATACTGGATGCACTTCCAAGAAGTACTTGATTGGTGCAAGTCAGTGTTTGTTATTTTCTGTTCTTCACTTCAGTTTGCGGTGATGTAACCTACCTACATTTTCAGTCTCTGGACTTTGGATTTCTGGTGACAAACATGTTGTCTGTCAAAGTGTGTTAAAACCTACCATTAACCCCTTCGCTGCGGCGGAAATTCCGCCGCAGCGCTGGGGGGTGCGGGGGGGCAGCGCGGTGGCGCGGTGCTCATGACGGAGCCACTCCGTCATGAGCCACGGTTGGGCTGTGCTCATGACGGAGTGGTTCCGTCATGACTCCGCCCACAGCGCTAATCACCCGCACAGGCGGGGAATTAGCGCCGCGTGGGCGGGGCGGCCGCCAACGGCCGCAGCATGACAGAACCACTCCGTCATGAGCACACGGCAACCATGGCTCATGACGGCGTGGTTCCGTCATGAGCACGGAACGAGTTAAAGGGAGCTTAAGTTTGAGCAATCAATCACTTGTTGTGGTATTTTCTTAGAGTATTGTGTATATGGACATATCTTACCATGCAAAGTACTGTCTGGCTATGTGGTCCCTGTGCCTGCTCCCGTCCTCTGATCTGCTTGGCTCGGATGGCTGCTGCGCAGGTTGCCGGGATCCTCATCCTCTGAATCACTTCTGGTTACCTCAATGGGTAGGCCTCTTCTGCAGGCAATGTTGTGGAGTATGGCACAGGTTGCCAAAATCTTGCAAGCAATCTCGGGCGCATACTGCAACACACCCCCACTCTTGTGCAGGTACCTAAAGGGGCTTTTGATCAGCCCATATGTCCTCTCGATCACTGATCTGGTGCGCCTATGTGCTGTGTTATAGCTCCTTTCATGTGAGTTGGTGGGAGACAGGTAGGGTGTGAGGATCCAATGCCTCAGGACATTGGCACTGTCACCTGACAAAGTAAATATCTGTTTGAGACAACATACAAAGAATGATGATTGGACAATATGTGTATATGTTATCATTACTTTCCAGTAGGTACCCTTCATCAAACTCCACTCTTTCCAGTCGTTGGCATATTCCACTGTGCTTGAACATGTAGGAGTCTTATGTGCTCCCTGGATATTTTGCAACAATATCTGTGATGACATTATTTGCATTGCAGACCACTTGATGTTCAGGGAATGGGTGTTCTTGTGGTTCCTGAATAGGTATTTGAGATGGGATGGGGGACATATGGGCACATGGGTCCCATCTTTACACCCTATGATCATTCCTGGGCAGGTAAATGTGGAGGAGCATGGCATCTAGGAAAGTGTGGAAAAAACGCAAAAGTGCACTCTTCGACACCCCTCCGGCCTCAGCTATCACATTTTGGTTACTGCCACTGGCCAATTGGTGGAGGGAGCACAACATCTGAACATGCGGGTGGATTGGATTGCTGTGCTGCATACTGCTTTCAGGGTGAGGCTTTAATAGGACTATTAGCTGAAAGAGTACATTGCTAACCAGCATGTATTGTTCATATATCTCTTTCTATGTTTTCTCAAACATGGTCAGGCTGACTCGGAATTTCTTTTCCTGTCTCCGCCTCCTCTGCTGAGCAGTCAGTATGCACATCCTCCTTGCTATCATGTATAGGGCCGCCATTGTGGAAGCCGCTGATGCATTCTGGGGCTGCTTTTATACTTTGTAATCTGTGACCACCTGAAATTAAATGATGGTAAATTGCATGTGCAAACGACAGAATTTGCAACGAGTCGCAATTTGTGAGTTGCTGTACATACAGTTTGCGACTTGCAATTAGGGTTTTCCTAAGTGTGGCTCAAAATTTCCGGTCACAAAGATTACCAACTCGCAAATCGGCCACATCACTAATTTTGTTTTGCAAATGGCTGTCATACATCGCGTACGGCCCTTTTTGCATTTGCAAAACATTTTGAGACTAATTTGCGAGTCGCAAATTGTTCATACATGTAGCCCTTAAACACCTCTGTGAAATAGGCCTAATAGTATTTGTAATCATTCTACCATTCAGCTAGAAAAAGTATATGTTTAAGTGATGTCCAAGTTAGTCAGTACACAAGATCAGAAACTCCACTATAGCTCCTCTGTTTCTCTGCTATCAATTCTCAGGACTACCAGAACAATCCATGAAAAATATGCATTTGGTGCAAAAACGTCCATTTTCAGAGCTTAAACTGTCACAAACATGAAGGGGTGTGGCTTCAACCTGCGAATTTGCATATACACTCTAGCTAATCTAATGGTTTGTGCCCAATTTTCTGAAGGATAAATAATATTCGAAAGCTGGTTTATAGTAAGGAGTCAAAATGGCAACCTAAAAAAAAAATTCTTAAGTGTTAGGAAATACCTATACATAGGGACTTGCAGTCACGGGGACGTACAAGTGCTTAAACAGTTCTATTTTTTGTAAATACATATATGTTCAAGAGTGAAATTGAGTTATTGAAAGTATCCAGGTGATGAAACCATTTGCTTAGTAGGTTTGTTTGTTGAGCAATAACTTGTGGTGTGGGGGAGAGAGAATAATTTGAATGACATTTGAGCAAACCAGTGGTGAAAGATTGTTGATTGGGATATATAGATATGTATTTTGGAGAACATGGGGTTGGCAAGTTAGCTATATCTGTCGTTAGGCCAGAGCTAAAATGCTCACAGGGAAGGAAAACAAACTGAGATGAGGGTTTGCTGTTGACTGCAGGTCACCATCTTTCCATCTTTACACATTAGCCAGGAGTTGCAAAACACCTCTTACCTCATTCGCTACGAGGAGACACTAGGGTCTGAAACCTCCTGTAAATGTACCTTTTGCGATGTGAGCAATTTGTGTATCAGCACCACCACAGTTGCATCACAAAATGCAGCCATGGGGCATATTATCAAGGTCTTGCTATAGACTTATCGCCGCTTTTAGCGTTCGTCTTCGGGCGAAAAGCGGCGATTATTCTACCGCACTATTATCAAGCAAGCGCTAAACTGCTTTAGCGCTTGCTTGATAATGTTAGCGACCGTTTTCAATTACGCCTTGCATGTCATCGCTAATGACATGCAAGGTAGGCGTTCCTGACTTAAAGTCCATGAAAACGTCGCTAACACAACATCGCCCTATTACCAATGCGGCCCGAATCCAGCGATGCAATAAAAAAAGTGCTCTAAGTACGTTTATCGCATTTCCCCAACGCCTAAATGAAATATGACTTAGCCATACATTACATGGGAGGTGGATAGTCAAGTTACGACCACGCTTGCCTATTAGCAAGCTTTTTTTAATCGCCTTGGGTTTATCGCAGGATTTCTCCCGCTAAAACCCGCTATCGCTGGCTTTCACATCGCATCTTAGCGGCGCCTTGATAATAGGCCGCTAATGATGCGATATGAACCAGCGATAGACGGCGATAAAACAAAATGCGCTAAACGCGCTTAGCGATATTTATCGCATTTTGTTGATAATATCCCCCCATGTTTGCAAACCAGTCAGTGTTCTTTTAGCACCCGTTGGTTTGCGAACAGGTGTGTAAAAGTAATATATCCCAGCTAAATGGATTTCGAGTCTGATATTGCCTGGTGAGTTCAGTATGACTGAGAATAAACTATTTTTTTTGTATGCCATCTCTCTGAATATGATGTACTGTTTGCAATAACATCTCATGCATGTTTGCCTTTGCACCAGAGTGATGCCACATAGCACTTTCCTCCCTGTACTTTAAAAAAAAAAAATTATAATAATTATTTGTCTTGGAACTTTGCATTTGCACAGGGATTCTCTTATTTCCAATGCACAGTCTTGCATTTCCTGCAGATGTTTAACAGCTTCTTAAAATGGTTCATACTCTTTAACCACTGATGACATGCTTGTCTCAGAATTAATATTCATGGGTTAGATATTTTTCCAGCATTTCCCTCCATCTTTGCTGCACAGCATTGTTTAACAGTGTCATAAGCTGCTTCACTTCTGGAAATTCCTAAAGCGATTGTCGTCCAGCATATTATATTATTTCTCTTGGGTTTTTTCTGTGTTGTCATTTACTATTAAGGTGTTAAATGATCTTCCCACTTCGCCGTCCATCTTGCTCTCTTGGCTGTCAACATCCCTCGATGCGAGTGGCTCCTTTTCTGCTGAGCTTCATTCCCAGAAGTCTTTGCTGTCAGTTCTATTTTACTCTGACAGGTCAGTCTTCATCCACACGTCTTGTATTTCGGGCTCCGTTTAGAACTGGCTTGAAAGTTGCTAAAAGTAACCATTTCATCGTACAACGAGGAGCCATTTCCTCTCTCTGAATCTTGAGAAGGGTGTCAGAGATTGTGAACGCAGTAACATATAGCATGTCTTGCATTATAGTCCCCAAAAGCAAAATGCTGGAAAGTGTTTAAAAGGAAAAAATAGTCCATACTGCATCGCGCTATAATCTTTGTGAGAAGACAAGTGTGAGAAGTGCAACACTCACAGTTCTGCCAAGCTCCACTTTTAAAGACTTTCCCTTTATTCTTTCCCTTTCTCTAAAATGTTTGGACTTGCTGGTAGTCAAAATAAAGTGCGTGAATCACAAAACCAACGTCCTTAGAGAAAAACATGTGTAAACCATGGCTTAGTGTCCCAAGCAACCACAACGTGTGTTAGTATTAAATGCAGGATGTTGTTTTGTTCACATTCATCACACTCGCTTCATTAAATGCACATTCTTGGAGGTTCCTTTGTGTGTCTGAAGGCAGCCTGAGTGCAACCACAGGTACACCTGAGTGCTAACAAAATGTCTCCTGGCTTACTGGAATCTAGCACTTTGTTATATAACAGACCCTGTTATCTATTTTAATCAGCTATGAGATGGAAACATGCTTACCCATTGGCAAGCTAAGAGGTTAGCTTAGTGTTTACTGAGTATGTCTGTCAGACAGTCAGTAAAAGAACAGCCCCCAGAATCCGAGTGGAGTTGGTGATGATCAGTTAAGTTGACTTAACAATAAACAAGATAAGTGAGAGCTCATGTAATTTAGGCCTGGGGGTGTGCTCATTGAAGTTGGTATTCCTAGTACTGTGAGAAGCTGCAGGTTGTGTGTGGGTCAGTAGGGAGCAATGGAAACCATTAACCACATTGTGTGTAATTGCCTGGTTCATCATTTTCCTTTCATTGAGTGTACCAACATACATTTTAATGTTACATTTTGATTGCCAATTATTTTAAATTGCTACCATAATCAAGTAATTGACTTGTACAATTAAGATATCCAGATATAATAGTTTTGTATTTTATAAAATGTGTACAAACTATAAAGGAATAAATATATAAATTAAGAAATACATTTACATTTTGCTCAACAGACACTGAGTAGACAATGAGTAAACACAGAAGACAATGCAGAAATAAATAGAAAAAATAAGGGCCACATCAATCATTTTTTCCTAGAACGCAGTAAGACACCTTGACGCGCTGCATGAAAAGGAGAGGGCAGGATTGCACCATATTTATCAAGGTATTGCATATTCCTGCTCGCTATTTGTGCTTGCGTGGCGCCAATGCGGACACCTTTGCACATGGTAAAGGATAAATCGGGCCCTGGTGATATTGGGGAACTTGCATTGCAGCCCCCTGTATACATAAAATAGTACCAGGGTTTGTTTTGTCTTCCTTTGGGACAAGTTTTAAGTACAGTATCTTGCTTTGTTTGCTAATGGAAAGGAGCAGAATGATGTGGCCTAGCCACTAGAGAGGGCGACCTCAGAGCTGTGGACCAGGTTCGAGTCTCGGCGGGGACGCTCAACATCCTGTGATTCTGGGAAAATCACTTAATTTCCCTGTGCCTACTAAAATAAATGTGTCCATCTGCCTGTTAACTGGTGCTCATGTAAAGCGCTCTTATATCTTCGGTCGAGTTAGTGCTATATAAAACTACCACAAAAAAACCTCTGCATTTGGACCCTAAATCACAAACGAATAAAAATACTCAAGGTTCAGCAACTGATTTGTATTAACCATGGCTGCTTTCTGAGCACAGTATCTAGTAGAAGAAGCATTAGTGAATTTTTCACTTCATTAATTGGCAAGTGTTTGAGTGGATGAATGGGTAAATGTGAGAATGGATGAGTTCATGGATGGATGAATAAATGCTTGGATGCATGAATACGTGATGGGTGGGTACAAGGATGGATGTTTGCTTAAACGGTGAGTGCATGGTTTGAAGTTTGAAAAAGTAATCACTGAATGGATAGATGTCTAGATGAATGAGTGAGCGCAAGGATAGATGTAGACCGGCTAAAGAAATTATGTAGGCTGATGCTACAGCAGATGTAATGATGTTATTAAAATGCTAAGAGCTACCAGTTTTCTGCCAGTGCAAGAATTGAACCAGGGCTCGGTACAATTGTGCCAATGCAGTCCACAATATCTAAAGAATGAACACTATTATGCCAGTTAAAGCATGCCACAAATATGGCCTTTAATCTGTGGAAAGCACTGTCTTTGTGGTGTTTATGAACATCTCAATTGTGGCCGCATTCCATCAAAGATTACCACCATTATGCCTATAATCGCCACCATAATACCATGGGCAGAATTGTAAGTACACAGCAACTGATTACAGTAAACTACTTCCAAATTCAGCAAAAAGTGGGGTAACCTATGCAGGGAACTTCAAATTCAATGTATGTGACAGCAAGGGGTATTCCAACCCTTAGCTGCATATCGGGGCCTTAAAGTCTCAATGGACTGCAGTATTCCTGTAGGAGATGTTACAGACGGTACATATGTTTTTCTAGCTAACCCTGCACCATCATACTGAGGAATACATGTTTTTTGACCAAGTTCTGTGTGTTATGTCACTGACCACCTGGGGGTCCCCTCATTCGTCTGGTTTTGAGCTAATGAATTGGCCTCTAACCTCCCCCAGGGTAAGCACAAGTATCACCTTTTCCTCACAACTTAAAAATGTCACAGATATGCAACAGCATGTTGTTATTCTCATCTGAAACAGGGCCAAAAAAACTGAAGTCACTTTACGCATTATCTGTACCAGTAATGAATATTATATTGTCGACTAGTTTCAGCAACTCAAGAGCATAGGAGGTCTACAGCTTTCCTCAAGGCAAACTAAAATCAAATCAAAAGGATGTTTGTCTCTGTTAGAGCTGGCATCCTTGGCATGTTTTCACCTGACGTTTTGCCTTTTGACATCCCCTCTTTAACTGCTTTGCTGAATTCGTTTTTGCTGGCTTCAGGAATCTGTGCACTTTTTCACTGCTAACCAGTGCTCAAGTGCTTGTGCTCATTACCTAAAATGTGGTAACATTGGCTTATCCACAACTGGCATGTTTAATTTATGTACAAGTCCCTAGTAAAGTGCACTACATGTGCCCAGGGCCTGTAAATTAAATGCTACTAGTGGATCTGCGGCACGGATTGTGCCATATACTTAAGTAGCACTGCAAACATGTGTCAGGCCTGCCACTGCAGAGCCTGAGTGTGCAGTTTTAAACTGCCATTTCGACCTGGTAAGTTAACCTACTTGCAAGGCCCAAACCTTCCTATTTTTTACATATAGGTCACCCCTAAGGTAGGCACTGGACAGCCCATTGGCAGGGTGCAGTGCATTTTGAAAGTAGGATGTGTACTTTTAAGTTTTCGATTAAATATTTTTAAATTCATTTTTCACTACTGCAAGGCTTTTCTCTCCCATAGGATAATGTTGGGACTGCTTTATAAAATTTTATACGTGTAGTTTCCAATTGGGAAAATATAGGAAAACCAAATTTGAAGTCTCTGGACTCCCAATTTAAAACGTAACTTATAGTGAAGTTGTTTTTTAAATTGCAGTTCTGAAAATGATTCATTCAGAAAGTTGCCAGTTTCTTACTTAAACCATTTGTTGGATTCTGCCTGTCTCTGGAATACACGTCTGGGGTGGGTGACACCTGGTTTCCTGCATTCCCTCTAGACAGCCACACACAAAGGAAGGGTAGGTGTGACTGAGTATCCATTGTTTCAGGGATTCTGCTCAGGATCAGAACTATGCTTGGGACCACAGAACATCAACATGTAGCAAATGAGTCACCATACCACCTCAGTGTCCATGATCCGGAGTCCGACTAGCTATTGTGCCTCACTTGCCCTCCTAACCTTACCAGAGAAGAAAGTGAATTGGCACCCCAGAACACAATACTCTCTACCCTCTCAGGGATAGCAGTAACTGGACACACCCTTTCGCTCTCTCACTCGTACCCGTCCACAATAGGAAAACCAAGAGACACGAAGAAAGTTTCAAATATTTATTTAAACTATTGTGCTCTAAAATGCAGAATTCATGCCACAATTAGAAAACAAATGCATACCACAAATACTGTTAGCATGGTCAATAATCCATATACCATTAAAGCCATGCCATGTCATAAGACAGAGTAGCCAAACCCCCTCCCCTTCTACCGAAACTAAATTATTATATATCAAAGATCTCTGGGATTAGTGCCAGACCCAGTACCTTAGCATACACAGAGGAATGTTCTACCTCTCATCTGATGTAGCAATCTCGTCCCAGAACCCTTGCTCCGTTTTTGCTTAAACTCTTGTGCTCAGTTATATGACAAGACATATGTGCTCACAAACAGCAGCTGCGTCCTCGTGTTGTGTCTAGGTGCTAGTGCCTGGCCAGAGAGAATAACATGGGGCATTGTTGCTTGACCTTGTCTGTGGTGTTTATACTAAATCCCAGGAAAAGAACAGAACACAAAAACATATGCAGGTTCTGTGTGAAAGTACAATGTGTCACAAAAGCAAGCGTACTAATATAGTACAGTGTGCAAATGAAAATGCGTCCTACAAAATGCACAATTAGGCTAACATGGGGAAAACTACAAGGGCCATGCAGGAAACACATGACAGGATCAACATGTTGATGGGTCATCTTGAGCAGGATGGGAGGGAGGAGCTGACACTTGTACCTGAATAGGGATGTGCCTGTCCCCAAACACTGGGTTGCATACTCCCCATGTGGGAAGCCTAGAACCAGGGCAGGAAAGGCAGAGTCTTGTGCGCTTCAAAGCATCTATCTCTTTGAAGTCTCCCTACTTCAAAAGGCAAACTGGGGATAAGTACAGGACCTTTGACACCATCGACTGAGAATACTTCTGCAACTGAGGACATTCTACCAGGAAGAAGAACTACTTTGCTGCCAGGAGGGACTACTACTTTGCTGAACTACTTTGCTGTGTTGGCCTGCTGCATGTTGATAGGGAGTGAGAAGGACTGGACCTGCTCTTTACATCCTAGAACCTAAGTTTCTCCAAGGACTTGTTGGCTTGTCTCCTGTTGCTAAAGTCTCAGGGATATCAAAGACTTCACTTTTCTCTTCAACTCAGCACCTGGGCTTTACTTGCTGCAAGTCTTGCTCTGCAAAGTGGTGTCAATCCAGTCCAGGGCCCTTAAAAGTGAGTTGAAAGGGCTGCAACTGCAAGAATCTGCCCATCGATATCTCAACATCGATCGGAACCAACAAATCACCTGCTGTGATATCGGGATTGACGCAGCACCGCCGCTGCGGGGTTTGGGACTGGCACATCGCAATCGGGACCGCCACATCACCTCTGGAATCAACGATTCGGAAGCAAATCATCGTTGCCACTGCGTGGAGAAGATCAATGCATCACCCCTCCAGCATGGATTAACCCGGCCCATCACATTCGGAACCAATGCACTCTGGAATCGACGCTTTATCCCGGAATTGACGCATCACCACTACTGCGTGAAGAAATCTGGCACATCCTCTCAGCTGTGTGGAGAGCATCGATGCCATCGCACCCTGCATTTCGTGCTGCGTCAGGGATTAAGATGCTTTGCTCAACAGGTCCTGCATGGGTCCTGTAGCCGGCCTGTGCTCCATCGTGAGTTAGCTGAACTCTTGACTTTGTCCCAGTCCAGCATGACAATATTAACCTCTTAAGCACCATTTGCTTCTAAGCGCTATTTTCACATATTCTTCAAAAATTCATACCTTGACTTCTACTTATTGGATTTTTGTCATTTTGGTCTTGTTTCATTCAAAATCGAATTATATATTTTTCTAAACTGGTGTAGAGTCTTCGTGTGTTGCACAGGTTAATTTAGAGTGTGTTACTGACTTATCCTGAATAGGATTGTGGTCACTACTTGGAAAGGGTGCATAACTTTGCCAACTAGAGAGTCAATATCTAACAGTTCATCATATACTCAATTATCTTGTTCTTGATTCACACAGATAAACTTACACTTTTGTGTAAATTTACTTTTTTTCAGTATTCACAAACTATGCTTTAATAGTAACTTTTTGACTGCAGAGACTTCGCAGTCGGGACGGGGAATTCTGCACATATAAAGACGTTTCTAGGCAGAGACCTCTGAAATATAATCTATGTGTCCATTAAAAGTTAAAATTCAGGCAATTCTCCTCCATGTAAATGGCGACAGGAAAGAGACAATGAGTTCTCTAATCAAGAACTATGTTCAGACTATTTACACTGTGTATTATTAGAAAAACATGAGTATAACAATGCAATTAGTACTGAAACATATGACTCCGTAATTTACTGCTTACCCTAGTGAGATATAAAACAATGAGATTTGTTTTGTGTATCTCTTTCATCCATTTGTCATGAACTGCTATAGAAAATGGCATCCAGTTCTTTTTAGCACAAGCAACTTTATTGTAGCTAAATCTCAATACATGACCCAAAGTAGAAAGTGCGATGGCAAAAGGATCTTATCAACAAATGTTGAAATATTTTATCCTGTTACTTTATGATGCCCCTATATCATTTACCTGCATCCCCTCTACCTTATGCCACCGTTGTCACATAAAATTGCATATCTTTTCAGGTCATCTTCAGTGGAGACAGCCATATTTTACAGACATATGCTGACAATTGAACTCTCCTCATAATTTCAAGATGGCTGCTATTTTAGGATTCACGTCCCATGGCATCACAACCTAGCATGTGTGCATAATGGAACTTATTCACTGAATCAAATAATAACTATTTTCCTTCGAAAATATTAAATCACTCATTGCACATAAACTAAACATGACACACAAAACACTTTTCATCTTTTTTATGATTTTGAATCCAATTCTCGTGTTGAGAAAATGCATTGATCTTCTATGGGCACCACATTGTATAGGGCAAGCAAGTCAAAAGAATTATGAATCGTTCAAGAGAAACAAATGGTTGTAAAAGGAGTAGGAGAGTAATTTTGATGGATACAGAAATGGTCAAATGTTAAATGTCACCAACTCATGTATAACAAGCATTTGCAATGCAATAGGTCTCGCACTATTAAAGTCTGAGCTATTGGCATTGCTAATAATAATGCAACACCAATAGCTCAAACATTCAGTAATGCGAGACCTATTGCATTGCAAATGCTTGTTTTCTTAAGACATGGTACAGGGCAGAGTCAGAAAGGGGGTAACAAAAACGAGCAACAACATCCTTCCAAATACCGCAGTTTGTTATTACAGTCTGGCTCCAAGGAAACATCTGAGATGTACCAAGGAAAAAGCCCTCAGCTGAGGAAAAACATTAACACCTAGACGAGGTTTGTCCACTTATTGTCCGGGTGGAGGGCTCCGATCACCGCCCGAACCTGCCGCGAAGGCGACTTCTACGAGCCGCAGCCTCTCTGAAGGGCTCCACGCGGCGAGTTTATTGTCTTTAAAACACAGGGTGTGTTTTATTCGCATCAGATGCTGACATAAGTGAGTGCATTAACGAGCTCCCTGACGGCATCGTCCGTAGATTAACGACATAATCTGTTTTTACTTTCAGGAAACTTTGATTTTTAATCTACCGCATGTTACTGTTCACAGCGATGCAACAATTTTTGAGACGCACTTTGTGAGGCCAGAACTGGAAGAAATATGTAGCCAAGAAACTTTGACTGTTTTTAATTAGATTTTAATAAGGGACAACAGATAGCGGACAGGCTTCATCACTGCGTAGTAATTTATACGTAGTGGATAAAATAAATTGTATTTAAGTCAGTCGTCATTTTAAGAAGATACTACAAATACTAGCTTAATTAAAACTACAATACAAATAAAACATAAGTTGAATGAGGGCAATGACGTTATACACAACAATGAAAAGAAAACTAGAACTTTAGAGCGGACCAGATGTTCATACGCAATAATTTAAAAGACGTTGATACACGCCCGTGACACCATAGTACAAAAGGGGTACAAATGCTAGAAGTTGAAATTGCACTATGCTGTCATATGCAATAATGTAAAATAGAAGCTGACTGAGGACTATGACGTCATTGACAATAAAGCTACAAATATATCAGAAGCAGAAAGAGGACCAGGCCAGCACATATGATAGAAAAAGAACAGAAAGGGAAAATGGACTATGTTTTAATAAGCATCACAGCTGGAAACAATGTAAGTTGAAGTAGGCTAGGTCTTCATATAAAATTATTTAAAATAAGACTAATAGTTAATGACGCCATAGACAATACACCTAAGCATACTTGAGACTGAGAGAGGACTTTATAAATGCTGTATGTCTTTACATACGAAAGATAAAAGGATTTGAAATTCTCCCCGTGCACCCTCTGCCCCTTCTCACCTCTCATGCTCTCTCACGTTGCCTCCTCATTCATCCTCTGGAGCTCATCTTGGCTCAGCCGCTTCAGCGGGAAGGACCCGAGGCTCCCTCCTGTTCCGGAATGCCGTTGCGCACACTTCCGGGGCACGCACAGGGAGATCTACCAGAAACGTTTCTCGCAGCCAGCGAAGTATACTAAATGCGAGCATGCGGTGAGAGAACTGATGCAGTAGCAACAGCGCCAGCTTCCTTGTGGTTTCTGGAAAGAAAGAGCTTCCTAAAGCGAAGGTGGCGAAATGGAGAAGAGAGAAAGAAGTAGAAGAAGTAAAGCAGCTTTATGTAGTCAACTTTGAGATAGAAAATGGGTAGGGCCTGGGCCTAAGGTATCGAAAAAAATGATGTGTTTTGGGTTTCGGAGTGTATCAGTGCATCAATGGCTGCAACAATGTGGTACATGAGGTTTGCCCCCACAGTCGCCCCGGACACAGATGGGAGCGGTGGTGGGGGAAGTGGAGGGCACAGGGGTGTGGGGGTTTGGAGCAGGAGCACATGGTGGTTGCGCGGTGTATGGAGGGGGAGGGGAGGCGGAGGACTTGGGGGAGGGGAATCGCGTTGGGGCAGGGGCGCATCTCTACTTTTGGCTGTGGGACTGGGCGGCGCGGTGGCCGGGCAGCGCTTCAGCAGGGGTTATGGCAGACAATCGGCAGACTTGCGCACGGTGGGGTAGATTAGTGAGGCTGCCGCATGCGGTGATCCTGGACAGATGAGGGGTTTGGGCTGGATAAATTACAGCCATCACACCGATGTGTGTCAGAGAGCGCGGCCGCCAGCGCATCACTGATACTAAGAGGGAGAGAAAGTTAAAGTGCGCCATGCGCGCGCTGCTTTCACGCGGGGACAGAGCAGCAGAAACTCGCTTGCGAAAGGGGGAGCGCGAGAAGAGATGCTGCGGGTGCACATGGGATGTCCAGGAGACAGGAGATGTGCACACCGCGTGGCTGTACGTGCGCGTACACCAACTCAAATCTGCCAAAGCCTGCGCGTACCCATCTCCTGTCCCACTTCCGAGGCAAGTCAGCAACAATGGATCTCGCTGGCGACAGCAGCGCTTCGCGCTGCATTCGACAGGCGAGACCTAAAAAGCATTGGCAAGGTCGTAAGAAATTAGAATTAGTAAAACAATCAAGAAAAGATGAAACATAAGTTTCAGGGTTACATTTTTTAATATTTAATTAGAAGCAAAGCTATGAAGAGAGGAACCTATCACAAATTCAAATGTTTTTTTGTGTAATGCTTTGATTCATAGCATTTTGTCCAAATATAAGATCTATTAGAAGAAAAATAATTGCAAGTGACTGCATTCAAACATAAACACTCCATTGTGTAATTTAACTCTTTCTGATCCGTGAAAAGTTTATAATAATTCTTGTTCAAAATGCAACTAGACACAATCCATAGCTTTTACCTCCTTCTTGGTTTACAGCGTCTGAATTATCATCCACTTCTGGGATTCTGCCCTATGATTCACTCTTATGTTCTTAGTTTCTCATCTTTAGCTTAAGTGTTGTCATATCCATATGTTCCATGATTTGAATATTTACCTTACGGTTTGTCACACCCAAATACCATTTTCCAGAAGGGTATATGTTGAATTGTGGGTAGCCAACATCATGCTAAGAATGCCCACATTATACCTCTAATGGAAAACATACACCCGCTTACCTGTTACACTCACATGTATGTAAAGAGGGATGTGTAGTCCAGAAAACACACTAATCTCAAACCACCACAACATTAATTGTCTATAGCAAACACATGCATACACATAGCTAGTGCTGCTCCTCACTATATAACCGGCAAAGGTTACTAATACAGGGGTCTACCAACACAGAGGGCTTTAAAAATAGTCAAGAAATCGCAGCTTTATTCCCAATACAATGTCATAATAAACCAACACACTACAACAACAAACCATCACAAAAGTACATTGAAATACCAATAGACTACAACACCACAAAAATACAGCCACAACACTACCAATACAAAACAACACACCACAAAAACAGAATGCAAACTAGCACAAATCAATTGCATTTTGGGCTAATGTTTTGTTGTCATCTTACTAGCTGTGGTGTGCTATTGTTTTTGTGCCATTGCGTGGCTCTTTTTGTTGTGTTATTGCATTGTTTTTTATCTATTTCTGTAGGAGTATGCTGTATTTAGGTATTTTGAGGGTATGTTATATTGCTGTTATTAGGGTGTTTTGTTGTGTATTGGGTTAATGTGTTGCTTATTGGAATGTTGTATTTTTTGGTGTGTTATTGCAATGTTGTTGTTCAAATGGATGTGTGCATTGTTTTATTGATGTGTTGCTAACATGCTATCCTGTAGTGTTTTGTTATGTTATTGTCTTATGCTGCCCATTGTCATGTGTCAAATGCTGTGCTGTTATCGGTATATGTGGTGTTGCTGTCCTGTGTTTTTGTGCTGTTTTGTTCTTCTGTTGTCTTGAATTACTTTTGTATGTACTTGTGTTATGTTGACGTTTTGTGCAATCGTGCTTTTTGTAATGTCATATTTGGTTATGTTATGCCGTTACTGAGGCTGTCTGTATTGTGGTTGCTTTATGTTGCATTGTTCTTTTTCACATTTCTTTTTATTAAAATTTTTAACTTAAATACAGTTTTCCAAATTAGCACCACCATTCATTTCATTTGAACTTCAAGCTTCTGTCCTCATCCCCCAACCCGCCTCCATATCCCTTCATGCATTGTTCGCTTCAATTGTATCATCTGTTGAACCGACCACCTCATTCTCACATTGGTCGAAGTTCGCACATATCTGGCCTCTAAAGGGGTTCATTCCATTGTTCCAGAATTTTTCCCATTTCTGGGGAAAACCACTACCCTCGTAGACCACCTGTACCACCATCATACACCAATCCATGTCTCATTGCCATGCCCCTAGCTCTGGGTCCTGTCCGGAACTCCAAGCCTTTGCAATATTCCTTTTTGCCACTGCCAGACCCACCGTCATCCATATCCTGTGTGCCATAGTGGTGTCAGTCTCACCCCAAATGTTCAGAATACATTGTTTTGTGGATACACTTATGCTTTCACCCCTACTTCAGGCATTCCACATCCTCTGCCAGTATTCCTGCAGCACCGGGCACTCCCAGAGGATGTGAAAGAAGGTACCTGTCTGACTGCAGCCACTAGACATTGTGCATCCCCCATCCGTCCCATCTTTGCCATCATTGTTCAGGCATAGAATGAGTGATGAAGGGTCCAAATCTGGAATAATATAAACCCTGAGCATATGGCCATCTCTTTGGGGGCTGCCAGGGCCTCCTCCCACTCTCCATCGTCCAAGCCTCCCAACTCCCACTTTTCCATTACTTCTTCAAGACATCCAGATAATGACTGAGTATTTTCTTATGTCAATGATGTAGTCTTTCGGGCATATAGTCGTCTAGTAGTTTATCCCAGAAAGTTGTTATTTCACCTACAGATTATTGGCTCTATTCAATAGGTTGTGTCATTACACTATGTTTTGTTAGCAGGGCGGAGCATAGAGAAGAGGATGTGAGGTCGCAACGCTACCCGGTGTTCTACGGGGTGACCTCACGGGCTGCTGGGAGCAGGCAGAGCAGGGTAGGTAGAGAGGGCGGGTGGGCAAAACTGTGGCTGGAGCCGAGCCGCGGCATCTCCTGCGGTGCTCGATGTTTCAACAGTGCACTAACTGCCACTATTAATCAGTGCCTGGCCTATAACTTCCCTGTGTGCCCCCTCTGATTGCCTCAATCTCCATTCGGCCCAAGACCGCAAGCAGAGAAAGCCCCAGGAAGCTCATGGAAAGCCCCTCTAGGAAATCCTAGGAAGCCCCGAGGATTTCAGCGCATCATGATGCAAGGGGCAGTAAGGGGCAGTAAGCAGTGGGGGGGGAGGGGCGCACTCCCTCTAGTTCATTGAGGTTTGGCTAGTTCTGCCCCCCCCCCCTCCTCACTCTTGGGCTTCTCAGGCCTCTGCCTTTTTGACAGCTGGAGCACCGGATCGCATGAAAAGAAAATGGGAAATCGACAGCGGCAGCAGGGGGAGGTAGGTTGTTGAGAGTCCCTGGAGACAGGCCACACTAGACGAAGGAAGAGACAGCAGAAATGGCAGCGGCAGTAGCCGAAAGAGGGAAAAATGTAGGCCTTGTTGCATGGTTGAGCCCTGGGGTTGTGGAAGCGGCCTGAGTACGCTCGGGTGCGGCTCACAGCCCAGGTGAGGTCCTTCCCCTTGCACTCATCCCCGCAACATTGGGCTTAACCTTTGTAAATTATCAAGCAAATTAACCAGCCAGCACAGCAGTTGCTTTCCCTCACTGGATGACACCCATGCTAAATAAAAAACACCTGGAGATTTGAAGGCGCACTCAGCGGTGCGAATAAGGCTTTTAAGTCGGCTACTCAAGACACAACAGCAGCCCTCAGCCTTTTGTGCCAGCTGGAAACTCTCTCATAGGGTATTTGAGACCAACAGGTATATTGATATGTCAATAAGAGAGCATAGAAAAGCTGCACTGAGATTTACATTAAGGCCTACTCTAAGGCTAATGACAATGGTAACCGTAGCAGGCAGGTTGAGGCAACAAAGGGCTCATAGAGATACACATGACCAACACGAGCCTGAGCGCGAGCCCGAGCCTGAACAATGCGAGTCTAAGCCCCGCTGTCACTCAGCAAGAGGATTGTCTCCGGCTGAAAAGGGGAAAGTTGACTTTGAACGCACTAAGGGTACATTGGCCCAAGCACACGGCTTGGCCACAACCAAAACCACCATTCATTAGTATTTCACGAGGGCGGGCACGGGGGAAACCACACAGCAATTAGAGCCAGAAGTGCTGAGGCAAAATGAGGAGCCACTCCACATTTCTGACAATTTAGTCAGTCCCAGCCTTAAAGAATCAGTAATTGCGGAGGTGGTGGAGCTGGCAGAGGCTGCAGTGGAAAAAAGCTATTGCGTAATAAATCTCCACAACCCAAGCTCGCCCTTAAGAGACACTGAAGTCATGGAGATCTCATCAACTATGAACTTCGGAGACATAAGCCCAAAGAATATTACACAAGATCAGGCTCGAATTATTCGAGAACGTGGACCAAGCGCACCTATCTTCACATAAAACTCACCGATAGATGACCCAGATGGGGCCAACTCTGCACATCTGCAATAAAGGCAGGAAATTTTAGTAGAGGGATTGTTCATCACCCAGCCAACCACCAGCAGGACAACTCATATGAGATAGAAACTGAGAGGCTCAATCAGATCTGCTCCACCCCCCTGCGAAAACCCAGGATGGCGCAATGGACTCTGCGCAACCCCATACTTATCAAGAACAAGTTTTTGTATCAAAGTCAACTTGTGTGGTGTACCTCGGTACCAGTATGGAGGAAAGGTGGTAGCAGGTGCCAATTTTTAGGGGATTAACCCTGAGCTCCATCTTAATCAGCGAAGATGTCCCAGATACCATTATAAACATTATCAACTCCTCCATTCCAGCAGCAGTCAAGGCCCTCACTTGGCAGACCCATAAGCTAGAAATTCAAGTAGAACTAATGCAAATGCTCACTTCCAGCATGTTGACACTTGGCAAGAAGTTGCACACGCTCAATCAGAAATGAGACCTTTGGGAAAACAAACACAAGGGTGAAGACGCCACAGCAGACAATGCCATAATCGATAAGCTAACAACACTGCAGCAACTATTATCCTTGGTTATAACCATTGCAAATGCACTCAAATGGGCACCACCCAAATCGACTCACAACCAGTCAACACAAATCAAGGGCCTGAATACACTGGAAGGCAATGCGACCTCAGCAAAAAGGCACAACAGGTCTACATAACATCACCCACACACTCGCGCAATGAGGGAATTAAGCGTCTACAACAAGAGGCAAAGTCATTGAATAATGTTAGCCCTGCCGAGAAAATAGTAGAGGGGCCATCGTCAAGTAATCATACAGGAGAGACCACGCCAGAAGTCCTGAGCTTCCAAGCACCTCTTTCGCAATGACAAAAGAAAAACTTACGCCAAGCTTTGAAAAACAGCATAAGAAAAAATAGGCTCATTCACAACAGTCAAAAATCAACTTTCATCCAACCTCAATCACCAAATACCCCAGTAAACGGGAGAGGGCAGGGCAATGACAGCAGTGACGCGGGACTGGAAATCTACTCGATGTTTGAACCAAAAACAGTGACACAAAAAACACCTAAGACAAACTCTCCAAGACAAACAAACCTACAAGGCACACAAACCTCCAAAGCAAACAAACCTCCAAGACAAACAAACCTCCAAGACAAACAAACCTTACACATTGCAGAAAGTATTCCTGCACGGCTAAGCACTGGACTGACTTTGCTACCGGAGGCACATAAAAAAGGAAAGCTACACTCAGACTTCACACCACATGGTGCACAATGCTCAGCCAAAAACCTACTCACAGGTTGTAGATCCCAATATAAGAGGCAGTGCCTCTGCAAAATCAAGCTCCCCCATAATGAAACTTTCAAAGAACAACATGAGATAGCACGGGTAACTGTAATACAATCTGAAATGACTAGGTCAGCAGAACATCAAACTGGCACCAAATGGGGCAATCCAACAAGGGCGGTGGAGCTGCATCAGGGACTTAGATCTCCTCAAATGAAACCTCACAATGAGCAGCATTGGAACTCTTGTACAAATGACAGACAAATGATATAATGATCAGGGAGGTAGCATCAGAACACCAAAAAGACATGCAAAGGACCAACACAACTAGGTTGGTGGAGACATAACAGATTGAACAGGATTCTAGAACATACCAATCCAACGCCAACATAGAAAAAGGTGGTAACCTGTCACGTCCACACCTTGATGTCAATAAAGACAAAGATGAACATCCCCCAGGATCTAAATCAGCAGCTCTGATCTTTACCCCAGATTTCAAGTCAGGAGGGCCATGGGATACTTTATATAGAACTGACATTTTACATCTCTTAAATTACATACCCTCACCCTCCTATCTCACATTGACGCACCTAATATCATTGAAATTCAAGAACTATTCCTGAATCAGTCATAGAGAATCCACAATGAAAAATTGGTCAGACAACGCAGACGCCAAAAATATAATTGCAGAAACCAATCAATTTAAGGAGTGGGGTATGCTTATCAACAAGCCACTGATGGAAAAATATCCCCATGTCCTTTCAAAAAGGTAACACGCCTGGGCGCAGTATAAGGCGGCAAGAAGCATCCTGAGAGGAACAAAGCAAATAACACCTCAGTCTTGGGAAAAAAGATCACAGTACAACTGATAAGTGACAAAGAGGATAGCGCCCCCACCAGAGTGCCAATAGCACACACTAATATCTTTCTAACGGATCAGTCCGATTGGGCCTGGCTACTGGCAGCACTTGTAACAAAGGAGCCGTCGCATTCCTACCACCAATGAGAAAAAAGAAAAGGCACTTAGAGCCACGATTAAGATAATAAGTTGGAATGTGACCGGCTTCAACTCCTTAATTGGCAATAAAAGTATCATAGAATATCTGTACACTGGTGACATCTTATGCCTGCAAGAAACGTGGTCGACCGTGCCTATCGCCATTCCAGGTTACCATGCAATCCACACAGTAGCTCAAAAGAGAAATCTGTTTGGGAGACCAATGGGAGTGCTCTTCACCTACGTGAAACTGAATTTGCAGGTAAGAGCAAAGGATTTGAGCAACTCCTCCTGCGACGTGCAGGCCGTTGAACTTAAAGGCCTAGTAATGGATAGAATATTCCATTATGCTCCCATCATGGTGGTAAACCTGCATGTCAATTCACACAGGGACGTGAAAACTGAGAACTTCAGGAATATCACCGATCTGATAAAAACTCTTTTCTACGAGCATCCAGGGCATGAGTGCATAGTGGCAGGCGATTTTAAGACACGAAACGTTGTCAACCAGGGGACTGCTGCAGGGATCGATCACGCAACATATTAAAAGCTTGCATTATTGAATTTGAGCTAGGCTCAGCTAATCAAAAAGGCACTGTGGAGGGCAAACCAAGGCCCACTTTCAAAAATATATCAAGATTGGATTACATCTTCTTAATCAAGAATCTGCTAAACACATGTGAGAGGTACCTAGAACCGAAAATGACCATCATCCACTATCTATTGTGGTCACCATCAATGCGATGACACACAGGAGACACAACCCGAATGGCGAACTTCTTCAAACAAATGTTGGCCCATTAACAAAAAGAGTCAAATGTGGCCCGGTTTGCAAAGCTAGGTATTCACGATGGAAATCAACCTTCATTCTCCCAGATTGGGAATAGAAAATTGAACCTTGCTGAGAAACATTGGGGGACAATAGTAACAAAGCTACATGCAGCCCTAACATCTTATAAGAACAACACTCAACATAGAGTGCCCATACGACGAAGGCCCTTGCTTCATTTCATGGGCAAAGAGTTCAAGGAGAGCAAAAGGACGTGCCACCTCGTAGAGCTCCTTCATAGAAAAGGGAAGGGCTCTACTTCTGAAAGCAAGATAAAGGATGCAAGGAAAAAAACATAAAAAACATAAAATTCTCTAGTCGCTATACCAAAAACATCTAGAGAAGGAGTGGAAATACATGGGAAACAGCCCTTACAACGCGTTCTGAGCCACGCATTCCATTATAACGCAAGCAGAAAACGTTTGCCTGAACCCCGCATATGCTTTTACCACCCATATGTGTGGTAAAGGCAGTCAGCGGTCTAGATGTGCGGAACAGGAAGGATCAGGATAGGAAGCTCTTGGATGCAGGCTCATAAGTTAAGCTGGGGCTGGGTTTTGGGGGGTTTAGCTTTTATGGGTGGGGTCAGATTTAGGGCTTAGGGCGGGGGGTCAGGGTAGATTTTATGGCTACGGGCCAGGTTTTAGGGGCTCACGGCAGGGGAAAGTGGCAGTTTTCAGGGTTGGGGGTCAGTTTTAGGGCTCAGGGCAGGGGGCTGGGGTCAGGGTGGCTTTTTGGCAGGGGCTGGGTTTTAGGGCTCAGGGCAGGGGGTTGAGGTAGTTTTTAGGGCTAAAGCTGGGTTTTAGGGCTCAGGGCGGGTGGGAAGGTGAAGTTTTTAAGGCTGGGTCAGTTTTAGGGCGAGGGGAGCTGGAGCCAGGGCAGTTGTTTGGGCAGGGGCTGTGTTTTGGGGCTCAGGGTGGGAAGTCAGGGTAGTTTTTAGGGTTGGGCCAGGTTTTAGGGCTCAGGGGCAGGGTAAAGGGGCAGTTTCCAGGCTCAGGGTGGTGGGCTGGGATAAGGGTAGTTTTTGTAAAGGGCAGGGTTTTAGGGCTCAGGGCGGGGGGTTGGGGTAGTTTTGAAACTGGGGCCTGAAGCTGGGTTTTAGGGCTCAGGGTGGGTGGGAGGGACAGTTTGTAGGTCTGGGGTCAGTTTTAGGTCTCAGGGCGGGTGGGGTTGGGGTCAGGGTAGTTTTTTGGGCAGGGGCCGGTTTTTAGGGCTAAGGGTTGGAATCCAGGGTAGTTTTAAGGGCTAGGGCATGGTGGATTGCAGGGCAGGGGTATCGGGTATTAGGTCGCAGGGCAGAGGTGCTGGGGTGAGTACTTTAATATGCATATCCCTTTAACAATCATGTCTTTACAACAAAATTCATACTAAAGGCATCCGTGGGAAAGGCATGCGTGGTAAAGTCATGCATGGTAAAGAAGCTTTCGTGGTTCAGACTGTGTTGTTTAGGCATGGGTGGTTTATGCATGCGTGGTTGTATCATACAACCGAAATACACATACTGCCTGCTAACACCTAGCAAGTCCAGGGTGTGAGAAGTTGGCCTGGCATATGCTGGTCACTAGTTATAGTGGCCAACTTGCACCAGTCCAATTCGACTCTTGGTAGATAGGTTTAAAGACAACCTTTTAAAGAAAGCTATCCTAGTGGTAGCTGTGGAGAGCAGCCTTCAGGCTAAGTCTCTGAGGAATGTAAAGCAGCTTGTTTTATCTTATAATCTCTTGAATTACCAAATGAAAAGACACCACACAGGTACATATATCAAATATATATGTATTTATTTATAAATATACTCTACTAATCTCTTTATGAGATTAGAGCCAGGTAAACATTCAAAAGATCAACAGTTCTCAATAAATTAAGCACAAATATGGCTGTAGCCCTAGGGGCGTACCAGACCATATACTAAAATAATGGGTTAACAAACTCGACTTGCAAAATGAAGAGGCCTAGGGCCTTGGGAATCGCTGGGGCTTCACTTCTGCAGTGTTAGCAGGTAAGTAATCAGCCCACAGTAGACGCGTGCAGTGTCTAAACACACACGCGGGTTTTCAATGCGTTTCAATGGCAAATGTCGCGGTTTGTATTTTACAGTTCTAGGGCACTTCGCAAAAGTCAACAGGCAAGCAACTTACAGGGTAAGTATTTCGAGAGCCAACACACACTTGGGCACCGGAGTGCACGAGTTACCTCACCCAGGGAAGCCGGGTGCAGAGTTGTCCTTTGGTGTCGAGTCGCGCTGCTGTTTTCAATGGAGATCACTGGATACTTGCTGCTTGTGACGACTGGAGAGGTGTCCGTTCGAATCCGACGATGGATTGGAGTTGCAGAAGACCTACAAATTGAGGGGACAGAGTTCAGAGTCACTTGCCAGTGACCGGTGGCCAGCAAGATGGATGACCACAGCTGTCGCGTCTCTTCAGGTCGGTGATGGTGTTTTGTCTCTTCGCTCACGAGGTCCAGGAAAGCTCGACGATGACCAGCAGCTGGATTCGGGAGGTACCACAACGTCTGCAGCTGTCAACGGTGTCGGCACCCGGATTGGAGCCAACAAGCCTTGGCAGCCGCAAGTCTCGTGTGGAGTGAAGATTGGCAATGGTGCAGACCAGCAAGGTCTAATGGATTTACCCCATGAGGGTAAATGAGGGCAGGCCCATAGCAACTAGGCGAGCCCTTGGAATCAATGTGGAAGTCTTCAGGTGAGTTACTAGCCAACGGGCAAGCAACCGCAAAGACGCCTTTGCAGGAAAAGTTTAACAGCAGCCCACGGTCACTCGGGATGGGGTAGGCCACTGAAATTCGGTACTAGACCTGCTAGGGACTTAAATAACAAGTGGTCCAAAGCACAACTTCGTTGAACGTAGTTTAGGGCTTGCACTCGAAATCAGTGCACGGTTCCCTGGTATTGCTGTTCCTCGTCACTTGTGGGGCCCAGATGCCACAGCTTCGCTGGGGACTCAAAATGGCCGTTGAGAGGTCAGGAAATCCACTTCAGGGGACACAGGGACTTCGGGCTCCGGCGGGAGCGGTAAAGTTTGCAACTGTTGTAGAGAGTTTTGGTGCCTTCCAAGCAGGGGAGTCACTCCTTGACTCCAAGGGAGATTCTTCAGTCTTCCAGAGATAGTGGAACGTCGAAGGGACAGGATTCTTCTTAGTTGAGCGTCGTCCAGGTGTAATCTAAATTGCATTGGCAATGTTTGGTATCTTATAGTGGAAAGATGGGAGGGACTAGCTCTATGACCACTCCTCTAGGAGGGTCAGGGTAGTGGGTGGTTACACCTACTTCCCTTTGTCCAGTTTCGCGCCAGAGCAGGGGCAGGTAGCCTCTGAACCGGTTTGAGCTGGCATATGCACAGAGGAGCCTACTGCTCCCCCAGTGCAGGACTTCAAAGCACTCTAAGAGTGCACCCACCCAGCTCCAATACACTAAATCCTGTCTGGGAGGTGGTGACACCTCCCTGTGACAGGAAACCCTTTGTTGGGCTCCCTCCACTGCGAGTTTCGGTCAGCAGCAGGAGGGCAGCCCGGTGTCTGTGCTGGTGGCATCCATTTTGTGATGCCAGGGCTCTGAAAGATTTCTACCGTGTAGTACAGTGGGTACATGTCGTCCCCTCTAGAAGGGTGGGATCCTACTCCCACACCAGTTACTGGTGTGGGGGTAGGATTCCAAGTTGTTTGACACCAAACACGACATGTTTTGATGCAGTCATTCCAAAGTTAGCATTTACTGCGAGGTTATAATGCACTTAAGAGTATATGGTTTAACCGCATCCACAAACAGCAGCAGAGAATAGACTCTGCCAGCTGCAGAGGGGTCATGTTCAGGCAGAAGCACCCCCTCACATAGTAAGCCATGCACCCTGCCCTTGGGATTGATAGGACCAACCATAGGGGTGACTGATAGGTTTATATGTGTGTGTATGTTGAGATACAGGAACCTATACCTCAGTGAGGAGTGCTAACACTACCTCACACAGGCTGCAGTAGCAGGCCTGTGGTGTCAGATTGTGAGTGCTTCCCAGGGGTGGCATAATACATGCTGCAGCCCCTGGTAGGCCTGTGAAGTACCAATGCCCTAGGTACCTAAGGTACCATATACTAGGGGCTCATAAGGTACCACAGTATCCAATCACTAGTGCATCTAATATGCACACCAAGTTGTTTAGAGAGATCAGTTAGACTGGGGCCCTGATTAGCAGGGACCCAGCCAGACTATAGCCAGAAACCAGTGTATACATCAGAAAAAAAGTGGGGGCAACACAAGTGCAGATCCTACTCTCCTACACAACCCCCCCCCCCATACGCAGGGACATTAAACTAACCTTGACCAGTTGAGTCTTCATGTTCTAAGTGGAAATACCTTGAGAGTCCATCTGCATTGGCATGTTGGGTCCCAGGTCTATGTTCCACTGTATAGTCCATTCCCTGTAGGGAAATGGACCACCTGAGCAGTTTAGGATTTTCACCTTTCATCTGTTTGAGCCATAGGAGGGGCTTATGGTCAGTCTGAACTATGAAGTGAGTGCCAAACAAGTATGACCTCGGCTTCTTCAGGGCCCAAACCACAGCAAAGGCCTCCCTCTCAATAGCTGACCAACGTTTCTCTCTAGGGGTCAGCCTTCTGCTTATAAAAGCTACTGGCTGGTCTTGACCTTCATCATTAAGTTGAGACAGTATAGCTCCCACACCCAGCTCTGAAGCATCTGTTTGGACAATGAACTTCTTTTTGTAATCTGGACTCTGTAAGATGGGGGCAGTGGACATTGCCTGCTTGAGGTCATCAAATGCCTTTTGACAGCTAGCTGTCCACTGAACCTTTTTTGGCATTTTCTTGGAGGTAAGATCATTTAAGGGGGTCACTATAGATCCATATTCCTTAAACCTCCTGTAATACTCAGTCAGGCCCAAGAAGGCTCTCACCTGTGTATGGGTGGTTGGAGCTACCCAGTCCATTATGGTCTGGATCTTGCTCTGCAATGGTTGAACCTGGCCTCCACCTACAAGGTGGCCCAGGTACACAACCTGACTCTGCCCTATCTGGCACTTAGTGGCCTTGATAGTGAGGCCTGCTTTCTGCAGGGCCTCCAGTACATTCCTGAGGTGGACCAGGTGATCCTGCCAGGTGGAACTATAGACAGCAATATCATCAAGATATGCTGAGCAATAGGTTTCCATACCAGTCAGAACTTTATTCAACAACCTCTGAAATGTGGCAGGTGCATTCTTCAAACCAAAGGGCATTACCACAAAGTGATAGTGCCCACCAGGGGTCGAAAATGCTGTTTTAGCCTTGGCATCATCAGCTAACTTGATTTGCCAATAGCCTGCTGTAAGGTCAAATGTACTGAGATACTTGGCTGAGGCCAAAGTGTCTATTAGTTCATCTGCCCTTGGTATTGGGTAGGCATCAGTCCTGGTGAATGCATTGAGGCCCCTATAGTCAACACAAAACCTCATCTCTTTCTTACCGCCCTGGGTGTGAGGTTTTGGGACAAGTACTACTGGGCTAGCCCAAGGGCTATCTGAGGGCTCAATAACACCTAGCTCCAACATTTCCTGGGCTTCAGTCCTGATACAGTCCCTGACATGGTCAGGTTGCCTGTAGATTTTACTATTTACAGGCAGACTGTCTCCAGTGTCCACCTCATGGGTGCACCAGGAAGTCTGACTTGGGGTCAGGCTAAACATATGTCTAAACTGCTGTAGCACTTGTCTACATTCAGTTTGTTGATGTTCAGTGAGGCTGCTTGTCAAAGCAACGCCATCAACTTACCCATCTTCAGGGTTCTGTGAGAGCAGGTCAGGGAGAGGGTCACTCTCCTCCTCCTGGTCCTCATCAGTTGCCATGAGCAAGCTCATGTCAGCCCTGTCCACATATGCTTTAAGTCTGTTGACATGGAGCACCCTAAGGGGGCTCCTGGGAGTGCCAAGATCTACCAAGTAGGTGACCTCTCCCTTCTTTTCAACAATTGTATGGGGGCCACTTCATTTGTCCTGGAGAGCTGCTGGGGCCACAGGCTCCAACACCCACACTTTCTGGCCTGGCTGGTAAACAGTCAAGACAGCCTTTTGGTCATGCCAAGCTTTTTGGAGTTCTTGGCTTGCCTCAAGGTTTTTACTGGCCTTCTTCATGTACTCAGCCATCCTGGAGCGGAGACCAAGTACATAGTCCACTACATCTTGTTTGGGAGGTTTGAGAGGTAACTCCCATCCTTCTTTCACCAGACATAATGGTCCTCTAACAGGGTGCCCAAACAGAAGTTCAAAAGGGCTGTAGCCAACCCCCTTCTGAGGAACCTCCCTGTATGCAAACAGAAGGCAGGGAAGTAAAAGGTCCCATTTTCGCCTAAGCTTCTCTGGGAGTCCTTTAATCATTCCCTTTAGGGTTTTGTTGAATCTCTCAACTAACCCATTGCATTGTGGGTGATAGGGAGTAGTGAATTTGTAGTTTACACCACACTCCTTCCACATTGCAGTTAGATATCCTGACATAAAGTTAGAACCTCTGTCAGAGATGACCTCCTTTGGAAAACCCACTCTGGAGAAAACTCCAATGAGGGCTCTTGCTACCACAGGAGCTGTGGTAGTCCTTAGGGGTATAGCCTCTGGATACCTGGTGGCATGATCCACTACCACCAGTATAAATCTGTGCCCAGATGCTGTTGGTGGGTCAAGGGTACCAACAATGTCAATCCCTACCCTTTCAAAGGGAACCCCCACCACAGGTAGTGGTATCAGGGGGGCCTTTGTGGTGCCACCTGTCTTGCCACTGGCTTGACAAGTGACACAGGAGCGACAAAACTCCTTTGTGTCTTCAGACATGTGTGGCCAATGAAAATGTGGTACACGCCTATTCCAGGTCTTGTTTTGGCCCAAGTGACCTGCCAATGGGATATCATGTGCTAGGGTCAAGAGGAACCCCCTAAACTTCTCAGGAATTACCAGCCTCCTGGTGGCTCCAGGGGTAGGATCTCTAGCCTCAGAATATAGGAGCCCCTCATCCCAATAAACCTTATGGGACCCACTAGCACTCCCAGCAGCCTCAGCAGCAGCCAGCTGTCTGAGGGGTTCAAGAGTGGAGCAGCACTGTTGCTCTTTGCTCAGATCTTCCCTGGAAGGGCCCCCTGCCCCCAAGAACTCAACCTGACCAGGCTCAAGTTCCTCTGGGGCAGTTCCTTCTACAGGCTCTGCTTCTCCTCCCTCAAGAGGGGAATCTGAGATCTGAGACAGAGGGGAAGGCCCAGCCTTAACCCTACTGCTCTTCCTCTTGGGTAGCACCTGGTCCATAGTTTCAGGATCCAGAGCTGGTTCAGCTTTATGCATTTTGGCTTGTGACCTGGTCACAGCAAATACCTCTGCAGGTATGCCCAACATCCAGGCATGAGTCCATAATTCTACTTCAGACCAGGCTGAAGTCTCTAGATCATTGCCCAACAAACATTCGACAGGGAGGTCTGCACTGACTACTACCTTTTTGAGGCCAGTTACCCCTCCCCAGGAGAAATTCACAACTGCCAGGCTATGGTTGGTCCTGGTGTTGCTTGCATTGGTTACCTGGTACATTTCACCCAGGATGATCTGTGTAGGGTCCACTAGGTCCTCTGCCACCATGGTGACACTAGCACCTGTGTCCCTAAATGCCAAAGCCTGTTTGCCATTTATGATAGGCTGCTGTTTGTATTTGCCCAGATTACTGGGGCTCACTAGGAAGGACATATCAAGGTCTCCCTCACAAACTAGCATTGCCTGTGTTGGTACTCTGACTAGGCCAGAGTCCACATCAGAACCCAGGGTCAACCCTTATTCTGAGTATTACCTCCACCACTTGCTGCACTAGGGTGAACAGTTGCCTTAGGGGCTGGAGTGGTGGTGGTTTGGTCTTTGGACTTGGTACAGTCAGAAGTCCAGTGCCCTTTCTGTTTACAGAATTTGCACCAGGGCTTCTTTTGGCCTTTTCCCTTAGCAGATTGTGACTCCCCACCAGATGCAGATTTTTGGGGCCCTTATCAAGATTCTGATCTTTAGATTTATCCCCACCCTTATCTGAGCCTTTAGGATCTTGCTTCTTAGTGTCACCACCTTGGTTCTGGTTTTTCTGCCTCACCCTGGTTCTGACCCATTTGTCTGCCTTCTTTCCCAATTCTTGGGGAGAGGTCAGATCAGAGTCCACCAGGTACTGATGCAACAACTGGTTCTGGCAATTATTAAGGATCTGTTCTCTCATTATAAGATTATACAATCCCTTAAAGTCAGTTACTCTACTACCCACCAGCCAACCTTCTAGAGCCTTGGTTGCACAATCAACAAAGTCAGTCCAATCCTGAGTCTGTGCTTTCTGGGTGTCTCTGAACTTCAACCTGTACTGTTCAGTGGTTAAGCCAAACCCATCTATCAAAGCACTCTTCAGGGCTTCATAATCATTAGCATCCTTTTCTCTAACAGTGAGGAGCTTGTCTCTCCCTTTGTCTGAAAAGGTGAGCCACAAGATTGCTGCCCACTGTTTCTGGGGGACCTGTTGAACTTTACAGGCCCTCTCCATAGCAGTTATCCATTTGTGGATATCATCCCCACTCTGGTAGGGAGGAACAACCTTGGACAGGTTCCTATGATCTGGCATGTAATCTCTGCCTCTAGGGACACTGTTGCTGCCACCAGGGGTATCTAACCCCTCCTTCTTTGAAGCTCTTTGGAGCTCGAAGGCTTCCCTATCTAAGGCCAATTGCTTGGTTCTGAGGGCAAGCCTAGCTTCCTCATACTGGAGCATCTTGAACCTTCTTTCAGAGGAGGTCTCCCAGGGAAAGTTGGAGTTCCTCTGTGGAATAGATTCTCTTCCAGAGTGATATTACCTGTCAGAGTCCCTTGAGAGGGACCTAGGCCTGTCTCCCACTCTGTCAGCTCTCTTAGGGAGATTTCCTCTATTCTCTTCAGACCCTTCTGGGTCTGGCCCTTCACCCACAGAGTCCAGGTCATCTTGATTGTCATCATCAGACCCAGAGACTATGTGTGACCCACCTCCTGATGCAGACCCACTAGCTCCTAGAGCTTGTCTCAGGTCATCTGCTACTAACAGATCTATCAGGTGTTGTGACGAGGGACTCCTGCCCACCCTCAGATTTCTTTCAAAGCATAAGGCCTTCAGTTCAGTGTAGGCTATATCTTTGTACTGAGATGGGGTGGACCCACTGGCTCCACCATGGTGAGACATACTAGTGTTGTGCAGTGTTGTACTACCTACACTAGTTGAGGCCTACTGGACCTAGCTTGAGCTGTAGCAAGGGTGTGCTTGTCCCTTCACAAACAGCTCTAAGTTCAGTAGAACTTATTGATACTAGCTTGACTTTATATGTACCTTGAGTACCTTAAGTGGTTTTCAGTTAGTAATTCAAATAGAGATTTTCTGGTAAAACAATGGCAAGCTGGAATCCCACACGCTGCCCACCAATGTGAGAAGTTGGCCTGGCATATGCTGGTCACTAGTTGTAGTGGCCACCTTGCACCAGTCCAATTCGACTCTTGGTAGAAAGGTTTAAAGACAACCTTTTAAAGAAAGCTATCCTAGTGGTAGCTGTGGAGAGCAGCCTTCAGGCTAAGTCTCTGAGGAATGTAAAGCAGCTTGTTTTACCTTATAATCTCTTGAATTACAAAATGAAAATACACCACACAGGTATATATATCAAATATATATGTATTTATTTCTAAATATACTCTACTAATCTCTTTATGAGATTAGAGCCAGGTAAACATTCAAAAGATTAACAGTTCTCAATAAATTAAGCACAAATATGGCTGTAGCCCTAGGGGCGTACCAGACCATATACTAAAATAAAGGGTTAACAAACTCGACTTGCAAAATGAAGAGGCCTAGTGCCTTGGGAATCGCTGGGGCTTCACTTCTGCAGTGTTAGCAGGTAAGTAATCAGCCCACAGGAGACGCGTGCAGTGTCTAAACACACACGCGGGTTTTCAATGCGTTTCAATGGCAAATGTCGCGGTTTGTATTTTACAGTTCTAGGGCACTTCGCAAAAGTCAACAGGCAAGCAACTTACAGGGTAAGTATTTCGAGAGCCAACACACACTTGGGCACCGGAGTGCACGAGTTACCTCACCCTGGGAAGCCAGGTCCAGAGGTGTCCTTTGGTGTCGGGTCGCGATGCTGTTTCCAATTGTGATCACTGGATACTTGCTGCTTGTGACGACTGGAGAGGTGTCCGTTCGAATCCGACGATGGATTGGAGTTGCAGAAGACCTAGAAATTGAGGGGACAGAGTTCAGAGTCACTTGCCAGTGACCGGTGGCCAGCAAGATGGATGACCACAGCTGTCGCGTCTCTTCAGGTCAGTGATGGTGTTTTGTCTCTTCGCTCACGAGGTCCAGGAAGGCTCGACGATAACCAGTAGCTCGATTCGGGAGGTCCCACGACGTCTGCAGCTGTCAACGGTGTCGGCACCCGGATTGGAGCCAACAAGCCTTGGCAGCCGCAAGTCTTGTGTGAAGTGAAGATTGGCAATGGTGCAGACCAGCAAGGTCTGATGGATTTACCCCACAAGGGTAAGTGAGGGCAGGCCCAGAGAAACCAGTCGAGCCCTTGGAATCGATGTAGAAGTCTTCAGGTGAGTTACTAGCCAACGGGCAAGCAACCAAGAAGATGCCTTTGCAGGAAAAGTTTAACAAGAGCCCACGGTCACTCGGGATGGGGTAGGCTGCTGAAATTTGGTACTAGACCTGCTAGGGACTTGGACAACAAGTGGTTCAAAGCACAACTTTGTTGGACGTAGTTTAGGGCTTGCACTCGAAATCAGTGCACGGTTCCCTGGCATTGCTGTTCCTCGTCACTTGTGGGGTCCAGATGCCACAGCTTCGCTGGGGACTCAAAATGGCCGTAGAGAGGTCAGGAAATCCACTTCAGGGGATGCAGGGACTTCGGGCTCCGGCGGGAGCGGTAAAGTTTGCAACCATTGTAGAGAGTTTTGGTGCCTGCCAAGCAGGGGAGTCACTCCTTGACTCCAAGGGAGATTCTTCAGTCTTCCAGAAATAGTGGAACGTCGAAGGGCCAGGATTCTTCTTAGTTGAGCGTCGTCCAGGTGTAATCTAAATTGCATTGGCAATGTTTGGTATCTTATAGTGGAAAGATGGGAGGGACTAGCTCTATGACCACTCCTCTAGGAGGGTCAGGGTAGTGGGTGGTTACACCCATTTCCCTTTGTCCAGTTTCATGCCAGAGCAGGGGCAGGGAGCCCCTGAACCGGTTTGAGCTGGCATATGCACAGAGGAGCCTACTGCTCCCCCAGTGCAGGACTTCAAAGCACTCTAAGAGTGCACCCACCCAGCTCCAATACACTAAATCCTGTCTGGGAGGTGGTGACACCTCCTTGTGACAGGAAACCCTTTGTTGGGCTCCCTCCACTGCGAGTTTCGGTCAGCAGCAGGAGGGCAGCCCGGTGTCTGTGCTGGTGGCATCCATTTTGTGATGCCAGGGCTCTGAAAGATTTCTACCGTGTAGTACAGTGGGTACATGTCGTCCCCTCTAGAAGGGTGGGATCCTACTCCCACACCAGTTACTGGTGTGGGGGTAGGATTCCAAGTTGTTTGACACCAAACACGACATGTTTTGATGCAGTCATTCCAAAGTTAGCATTTACCGCGAGGTTATAATGCACTTAAGAGTATATGGTTTAACCACATCCACAAACAGCAGCAGAGAATAGACTCTGCCAGCTGCAGAGGGGTCCTGCTCAGGCAGAAGCACCCCCTCACATAGTAAGCCATGCACCCTGCCCTTGGGATTGATAGGGCCTACCATAGGAGTGACTGATAGGTTTATATGTGTGTGTATGGTGAGATATAGGAACCTATACCTCAGTGAGGAGTGCTAACACTACCTCACACAGGCTGCAGTAGCAGTCCTGTGGTGTCAGATTGTGAGTGCTTCCCAGGGGTGGCATAATACATGCTGCAGCCCCTGGTAGGCCTGTGAAGTACCAATGCCCTAGGTACCTAAGGTACCATATACTAGGGGCTCATAAGGTACCACAGTATCCAATCACTAGTGCATCTAATATGCACACCAAGTTGTTTAGAGAGATCAGTTAGACTGGGGCCCTGATTAGCAGGGACCCAGCCAGACTATAGCCAGAAACCAGTGTATACATCAGAAAAAAAATGGGGGCAACACAAGTGCAGATCCTACTCTCCTACACAGGGAATCCTAGGAACACTGAAAAGGAGAATAATGTCCCAGCTGACAAATGGGCTGCTCACATATCAAAAATTGATGTAGATCCCGCCAAAACAAAGGCAACCATCAAGCACTCACTTTATAATGCCCTAGAGGGCTTGGAGGAAAACCCAATTGCAGTCTACGAAAATGAGACACTAAGCATTTTGAAGAGCATCCAGAAAGATGGTGCCCCTGGGCCCAACGGCCTACCTGGGAGTGTCTTTAAGGAAAGCTGGACATTTTGGGCACCTTATATGCACAGCTTGTTTAGCAAATGTATTTTACTGTCTGTCACACCTGAATCTTGGAAAGGCTCCATCTTGCATCCTATTCATAAAAAAGGGGCCAACACCTCACCTGAAAACTACAGGTTAATAGGCCTACGACATGTAGATGGCAAGGCCTTTGCAAAGGTGCTCCCACAGGAGCTGGAGGTCTGGATTAATGACAACAACCTCATCCCACACTATCAGACTGGGTTCAGGGTGAACTCCTCTAGTATGGACAATGTGATAGCTCTTTCATACCTTGGGACCAAGGGTATTGAATCATCAATGCCCCCGCTCTACATCTGTTTCTTCGCTTTCAGCGCAACATTTGATGGAATAGACCAGAACACCCTCTAGACCCTGCTCTCAGAGTGGGGAATACCGAAGCAACTCCTTGCAGCTATCACAGGACTGTACACTGACACCTGGGTCATGAAAAAGATATCTCAAACCCATGCCACAGCAAAAATATATACGAACAAAGGGCTGTAGCAGGGATGCGTCATTGCTCCCACCTTGTTCAAGCTATACACAGCGGACTTAGGTGCGTAGCTGTTGAAAGGAAATATCTTCCTACTTAAGTTAGGCCATACTAAACCCCCTATTATTCAGTATGCGGATGACCTGGTGCTACTGGATCAAACATGAATTGGTATGAAGAGGGCCCTGGCATGCTTCATTCATACAAAACTAAGATCCCCCTGCATGCAAATGCTTCAAAAAGCAAAGTCCTGGTCTTAGGCCACAAAGCCGTGAAACATCAGCTAGAATGGCAGTTGGGCCCCTTAAAGATAATTATGACCTGCAAATAGAAATACCTCAACATCTGGTTGTCTGACATTGGCAAATCCTCCAGCATGCCAAGACCCTGGTAGAAAAAGCTGCCAAAACCACGTTTGCAGTGACAAACTATATCACAATTTACAGAGTCATTCAGCGGAGGTCATCAGAAGAGTAACACAGGTGAAACTACTACCCACCAGAAGTTATGGACACCTTGCATTCCCCGGAATGCTTACAGAGCCATTAGAGCACTGTCACACAGCTGCATACAAGTAAATCAACCTCTACAAAACAACCAGACGTACATTGATCCGCCTAGAGTTTGACATAGTGAAAATGGGCATCGAGTGCAAAAAGGATTTAACCCCTCGCGTGCGCGCGTCGGCCGTCGCGAGCACTACCTCGGTAGTGCTGCGCACGTTCTTTGGCCGACGCGGCCCCACCCACGCAATAAATCACCCGCACCGCGGCGGAATTTACACCGCGGTTAATGGGTTAACTAAATATCATCATCGTCATGTGGCCAGGGCAGATCCAGACACAATGAGAGGTGCCCTGCGTGTGATATTTCAGGATAAAAGAGAGTAGATGGTCAAGGTACCTTGTCAGCGCTAGAGACTCACTGAACTTTACCTCAGAGTGTGTAATCAATCCACTCGTAACAAAACAGCACCTAAAGAGGACCCTAAAATAGCAGGGAAGGCTCATATCAAGGGAACAGGATATCAATGAAATCAGAAACATCCCGGGAGTAGTGGGGCTCGATACATCACATGAAGCTAATATTTGCCTGATGTATATGAAAGCAGCCTTAGAAAGACAAGCTCTAAAGAACATCCTGTTCACTAGGCTTCTAACACTACCTATATATGGGAATACAGGTCCCACTGGAAGAGCATTCCCCCTGGGTAAGGGCTGTGCAGGCTGTGCTAATATCCCTTGGAATCGGAGGTGCACTTTGAATGCTGCTACCCAGCATTGCTCCTTCAAAGGCAAGTTCATTTGAGGGCAATTTTCCTGCAATATGGTATAAGAACATATAAAGAGGCAATGACATACATCTATACATCTAATGTCCCAATGGAACTAGCATTGATTGGCAAGTGTTTTGTTACAGCAGTAAGGCTTTTGCGAAATGTCTGTCCACCCCCGGGTCATCCACTTGAAAGCCTTAAACCCAAACTTTAAGAACACCCTTGATTTGCTATGGCTCGATAACCTGACGCATTGTACTTTTTTTTTATAACCTTTTTTATTGAGAAAGAAAAGGAAAAACACATAGCAGGTAAATGAGATTATAGCAGTCCACAGCATATCTGTATCGTTTTTCAATACATTTGACACCAGGGAGACACAGTAGAAACCCCTCAATTCCAACAGATCAATGCGTTCCAACATATCCAAAATGTAGATCGTACAGTACATAATAGCTCACCAAACCAGGATGCACACTCCCCGACACCCAGCATGCAGGTGACTATCTTATTCAGTACCAGGAGGAGGCATGTCATCCACCCCAGAGACCTCTAGCAGACTATCCCTTTCACCTTGTAGTTCTACAGTGGGGTATAGGCAAACAGTACCGCTGTATCTGTTCCGCCTCCCCCATTTGTGGTCCCATTTCTTGGGGTAGCCCCTATGTTTGAATACATCTTTTTCGGTAAGCATTGCCCTGTCCATGTCAGCTGCCCAATCACGTGGGGTCGGAACCATCCCAACACCCCACTTCTGGGCAATGGTTCGCTTTGCAATGGCCCACACAAGTGAAGCCCATGTTTGCTCTATTTGCGTTAAATCAGTCGCTTCCCAGATATTTAGGAGGCACAGTTGGGGTGAGGCCTTAAGGGATTTACCACCCGCCCTCTCCATTTGCTGTGTGACCCTGTTCCATTATTGTTGCACCATTGAGCAGTCCCAGTGAACTTAAAAGAAGGTTCCCATTTGTTGACATTGCCGGAGGCACAGGGGGTCAGTCCTCCTTCCTATCTTAATCAAAATCCCAGCGTCTAGGTTTACACGATGCAGGATCTTTAATTGAACAAGACGCAATCTCATAGGGATAGCCATTTGCTTGGGAGAGGCTAGAGTATCACGCCAGTCCTCATTTTCTAGGTCTCCCAAATCTGCCTCCCAGAGTTGTTGTAGATGCTTTAAGGGCATTTTGCACTTTGCAAGTTATGCATTCCTCAGCTGGCCCACAGGAGGGGCACTTGGCCCTGAAAGAAATGTTGACTTATAACTGCACCTATAGCCATGATGTTAGTTGATACAGCTACAAAATAGGGAATCCTGCACCTTGAAAGTAATGCTTCTTTACAACCGCTCTTGCACTTTGTAAGAAAAGCTTGATTACAATTGTTATATTTTAGCAAGTGTGCACATTGAACTCTGACAACTTGGTAATTTGCACTTTGAAAGAAAGGCTCTTTTACAATCATTGCTAGTTTTGCACGTGTCACCTTAGCGAGTTTCATCTTGGTTACTCATGCTGCTGATCAGGCTCTGTCCTGAGTTAACAGATAAGCCTTGACAACTCGGCACTTTGCACTTTGAAATTGTATCTGAAATGTCTACCCCTGCTGCATTTTAAAATTCTATTGTGATGCATTGTTTCATTGTGCTCCCCCTTAAAGCAATCGCAGTCTTGCGTCTTATGCAGTTGGTCTTTGGTGATTATGTACGTGCCACCTTAGCAAGTTTGCACCTTGGTTACTCACGCTGCTGTCCCTTGTCGGGCTCTGTCTTGAGTCAACCAGTAAGTCTTGGCTACTCGACAATTTGAACTCTGAAATTATAACTGAAATGTCTATCCATGCTGTGTTTTAAAATTCCATTGTGTTGCATTGTTTCATTGTGCCCCACCTTAGTGCAATTGCATTCTTGCGACTCATACAAATGGTCTTTGTTGGGCTCTGTTTTGAGCCACTAGACAAGCCTTGACTACTTGGCATCTTGCACTTTGAATCATATGCCTGCATCCTAAACTTTGTTAGAGACTCCGAGGTCCGTGTTTGTGTATTGAAGTATTTTATTCCTCGTGTTTTCTGGTGCTTTGATGGAATTGAAAAGATTTTAAATAATCATACAATATAGTACTTACTCATTCAATAGGTTATAGCAGTATATCCTCTAGGGGCAAGGATTCTGGAAGATCTGTCCCGCTTGGGATTGTTGCCACACGCGCATGCCGGATTTTCATATATCGGTATTCCCACTGGAGTCAGGCCAGGTGGCGACATCACCTTGAGTCTAAACGTTGCCCACCTTGGAGTTTCCTTCAAGGTTCCCAATGTCAAATCCTGTTTGGTTCCACAGCATCTCCAGAATATCTGCCTCCCATAGCGGAGTTGCCTGCGTAACCTTGTTTTCCACCACAGGAACACTGTGTCCTTTCTCCAGGGTTGCACTGCTGTCTGTGTGGGGTCAGGCCAGTATCCTTACCTCATCTCCCCATATATGTCCCTTAGGTATCCCCTCAGTCCCAACACTGGTTCCATCAGTGGAAGGAAGGCCCAGTGATTAATCATGCTCAGCTGTGCTGCCAAAAGTATTTCTGGATATCTGGCACTGCAATGACCCCATCGTACCACCCCCTTGTCAACTTGGGTAGCGCTATATGTATCGGGCCTTCATCCTATAACAGTGATTAATTGCCTTGAAGTATGAGTTGTGGACTTCGTAAGGACTGTTCTGCAGGGCATAGAGGAAGTGGGGTAGAGACATCAATATGAACATAACCGCCCTGGCCCAGCAGCGAGAGCAGCAACAACCTCCAGTGTCTCACATCCTGTCTGAACCTTTCTAACAATGGGGCAAGAGTATTCCTAAAAATGAGATGTGCGTCTGGTGTAATGTAGATCCACAAGTAACAGAAACCCCTAGCTGCCAACACTGTCGCTCAATCGTGGCCTTCAGTGGGTAGAGCAGGGATTTCTGCCAGTTTATGGTATATCCAGAGTATTTACCAAAAGTCGTGATGATCTGCATCAGCTGAGCTAGGGTAAACTCTGTGTCGGTCACATAAAGCAGCACATCAACTGCATATAATGATATTTTGTCCTTCCATTGTCCATCTCAGGGCATACCCCTCACCAGTGGACCATGCAGCCAATGGCTCAAGTGCCAACGCATAAATAAGTAGGGATAAGGGGAAACCCTGCCTGGTACATCTCTGAAGTCTGAATTCCCAGGAGCGCCTCCCATTTATCTTAACCTGTGCTATCGGGCCCGTATAAAGAAATTGGATCCATTGTATGAAATTTGGGCCAAATACCAACATGGATAGCACTGCAGAAATATTGTCCCATTCCACTGTATGAAATGCCATTTTTTTAACCCTTTCTTATAGAATGTTGCTTCAGGTACCAGGGACTGATTGGAGCGATTCTCCACTCTCCAGTCTCCCATACCAAAACAAATCTCATCTATATCGGGGGGTCAGACATCAGAGTAAAATTGTGTGTGTTGGTGTGTGTAAGAAGGCACTCTATTCAGGACAGGCTTCCATGTGCTACCGAATGGACGGTGTATTGCTGCTCCCTGGGATTGTGTGCATGCCAGAGATCCTACATCCCCAGGGCAGTTAGGAATTCCACTAGTGGGCTGTGGGTTGACCTGTAAGTCTGAGTGGCCATCGGCTTCACACCTCATTTAGTGCTAAATTTAAAATTGCCCCCCCATGAGAATCAGGTATTGCAGAACAGAGTCCTCACTCGTACTCCTAAACATGTCTCAGTCAGGAAAACCATCAAGCAGTTGCACTGGCTGCCAGTGAAGGAGAGGATCTAATCCAAGTCTTTATGCTTCGCATACAAAACCTTGCATAAACAAGGACCACAATATCTAGGCCAGAAAATCAGATGAAACTCGCCTAATAGACCACTTAGATCATCCAATTCTAGAACCTTGGTAGTACCAAAATTCAATAGAATGAACTGGGAGGCAGAAGTTTTTATCTAGGAGCTACAACAATCTGAAATAAGATTCCTTTACAAATCTGATCTGCCACCTCCCTTCTCAATTTCAGACATGAGTTGAAAACCTGGCTATTCAGCATATCAGACATTTGGTAAGAGACCTGCCTCCTGTCAGATCATTGGTTAGCGCCAGGACACCGTCTGGTAACAGAGCGCTTTATAAATCTCCTACATTGACATTGACATCTTACTGTACATCATTGTTGAGCCAGAAGCCCCAGGCCGCAAAATCTGTTGCATGTCCAGAAATGTGCTTTGTCTCAGTTTCCCCAACCTTTCATTATCTGAATACAGTTTCAGCCCCAAGTTTATGTCAGCAGCCTCGAGGGTTCCCCGTTGCCTCTCCTGTTGTGTCATCCTGTGGATCTCTCTGCTGCAGTGATCGCTGGTGTTGTTCTTGCCCCTCCGCCGAGGCTGATTGATCAAGGCCCTTCCTGTCAGGTTGGCAGGGTCGATTACGAGCCTTTGCTTCTCGTGCTGGCCTCCATCCCTCAAGCCAATTCAGGGCCTCCTCTGGGGATCTGAAGTATCATGTTCTCAGTTCTTCCACCACTCTCAGTTTGGTTTGGTACATCAGAACTTGCTGCCTCAATGTTTTTTTAACTCCAGCAAAGCAACGGCAGAGCCACTGGACCCGCAGAATAAAATCCAGGAAGAAGCTACTGGCTGCTTTGTTGTACCTCAGAGAAAGGCTATTGTGTGCAGCTTGTAGTATAACATGTCAGTCTTTATGGTTGAAAATGCAGGAGATGATGGTATGTGGTGCCGCACCAGGCCTCGGAGGGGTTCCCGGAGCCCTCTGTGCCCACTCAACGGAAAAACATTTGGACAGACCTCGTGGCTTGAGGGTGTTGGGAATCAGATCTTCTAAAAAGAGGCCACCACTTGGAGCTTTGGCCCTTTCTGGGATTCCGACAACCCAAATATTATTTCTCCTAGCGCAGCACTCATGGTCACCTCATGCCTCCATCACAGCCATGGTAGCCAACAGTTTATCCACTTGTTCTCTCAATATCTTGGTCACCACCTTGAGGGCTGCAATGGAGTCATCTTCCTCTTTCACTTCCGCTCCCATTTTGCAGATATCTGCACAGATCAGCATGACTTCCATGGTAACCGAGTCAATCTTCAACTTCAAGGATCCACGGACCCCCTGGATGCCCTCCATGATGTCCTTCAATGTGGGTGTCTCTCCATCTCGAGGTGGGTCCTCTTCCGTGCCCCTGGTCCCCTGCATCCCTTATCCCAGTGCTGTGTCTTTGGGAGGGCATATTTATCCAACTTGGTTTGCTGGGAGGTCCAGGCCCCTTTCTGTCCTGTCATATTGAGTGCAGCTGATGTGCAAGGCCTCATTTGGAGCCATGGAGGTACTCAACGCTGCCTGCCCATGACCATCCTAGCTGTGGAGTCCTCCCAGCGGCATCTCGGTTTTCCCAATCAGTAGTCGGTGGGTCTCTATCCACTGTTTGGGGTGTACTGCTGGTTAATCGACCCTTGGAGGGTCCGTCTGCAGGGCTGACACAAGGCCCAGATCTCCAACACCAGCAGTGGATGGTCCAGCACTCCCTTGTGCCAGCCATGTGAGCTTGTCCTTTTGGTCTTTCAGTATGCTATCAGGCATTCGGGGGTCTCTATATTGCCCTGCTGAATGTCACCCATGGCCCACTGGCTGGCTGCTTTATATGGTACCTCTGACACCTCAGGGGTCCCTTCCTCTCCTTTGCGCACCCGGCACCCTCTCTGGCTTATTGTGTCAAGTAGCATTGGAGGTCCCGGTTTGCTTAAGCGGGCCATTATCTGTGGCTTGCAGCTAACGGATCTCGGGTCCCTGGCTCTGCCGCACCCCGTCTTGAGTCTTCCACTTCACTTCAGGTCAGGTGGGCACCTCCTCCCTTCACTGCCAGGGCTAGATGTGACAAATCAGCAGCTCCACTCCGAACCTTGTGTCGATTTTGCTTCCCCCTGTCTCCAGTTGGGCCTTCTATGACTATAATTTCTGCAGATCGGAGGGCACCGGCCTCCGCTCTCCATTTCCCCCATGGTCTGTGCCAGCCTGACCTTACTTTGAGTCCCGGGGTGGCCCTCACTGTCCTTGCTGACCTCTGGGGTGCTGCCTTCACACCGCTCATCTGTAGCCAGACCTGTTTAATTTCTCCCAGGGTCTTGTCTGCCGTGTGTCCCTCGGCCCCACTTTGTGAGGCCATGGCATCTCTCAGCTCCTCGGGCCGCACTCAGGATTGCATCGCTCGTCTGCGCCCTGGGAACCCCTGCTCAGGAAATGGTCTCGCCCTGCCTCCTGCATTACCAATTATCGCCAGGCATGCGGGGGGTCGGATAAGTAGTTGGAAGATGGGGAATTGATTGGCTTGGGATACAGAGCCGCTTCAGCAAGTGGCCATTTAGATCGGCGGTTGGCCATACCCCTGGTGTGTTGCAATGTTGTGTTATTATTACCACGTTATGTGTTGTTGTTATGTTGTATTGTGCGGTATTATTGTGGTTCTGTACTTGTGTTATGTTGTTTTGGCTGTGTTGGTATTTAGCTGTGTTATCTATTCCTTTGTAGCGCGGCTTGGTTGTACTGTTTTGTGGTTTCTGTTGTGTTATTGTTTAGTGCTGGAGTGCCGTGTAGCGGGAGTATGATATATGGAGCAGTAGTAGGAGAACTGGAGATACGAAATCGGAGCTATGGATGGGTGATACAACAGCAGCAGCTGCTGTACCACTGGAGACAGGAAGCAAAACCACTTGGGAGGGGAAGAATCTATCTCTGAAGAAGGCAGCGAGGCTTTACAAACAAAAGATAGTCTAAGTGGAAAGCCCTTAGAAGAAAGAGAAACATGGTAGTTGGCGCTATATGAAAGCAAGTTATTTTTATTATTAAAAGCAAGAGGTTTAACAAACCCACTAAGTGCAAGAAAAAGGGCCTCTTAACCCCTGGTGATTAAAAGCATTCATCCATATGAAAACACACTGAATCAAACAAGCTGAGACACTGCATGTGGAGAAACGTGTTTAATAATCATCTGGGACACTTCCCTCTTCATCTTGTAAAGTGAAAATGAAGCAGACTGCTCGATCCTCCAGGGTTGTAGCTCTGGGAATTCTTTGAAGAATTTTCAGAAAACCACAAGTGCATTATAAGAACATTAATATATGAAAACCATGCATTATTTCTGAACCTTTCAGAAGGATTTTCGAAATCATGAATAAGTAGGAAGGCAGGTCTGGTAATAAACCGAATGCCCTTGCGGCACTGCAGATACTGTCTTCCAATGCCCGACTGGCAGAGATGCGACAAGATCAATGTTTTATTAGTGACCTTGTTCCATCATCAAGGCAATCATCTACTTGGAGGTTGCAGCCTCGCTTTCCCTCCAATATGGCTTGATGCCAAGGTTAGTGAAATTGCTAGAAGTCGAGTTATTGGGGCCGATTCACAGAACTAATCTGAGATAAAATCTTAAACTTACTACTTTTGGTATTCACAGAAGATATTTAGTAGTAGTAAAGTTAGGACTCCTAACTTTGCTACTACTAAACTGAGACAAAATCCTAACTTTACAACTTTCGGTATTTACAAATGGCATTTAGTAGTTGTAAAGGTAGGAGTTCTAACTTTACTACTACTAAATGCCTTCTGTGAATACCAAAAGTAGTAAGTTTAGGATTTTATCTCAGTTTAGTAGTAGTGAAGTTAGAAGTCCTAACTTTACTACTAGTAAATGCCTTCTGTGAATACCAAAAGTAGTAAGTTTAGGATTTTATCTCAGTTTAGTAGTAGTAAAGTCAGGAGTCCTAACTTTACTACTTCTAAATGCCTTCTGTGAATGCCAAAAGTAGTACGTTTAGGATTTTGTCTCAGTTTAGTAGTGGTAAAGTCAGGAGTCCTAACTTTACTACTTCTAAATGCCTTCTGTGAATACCAAAAGTAGTAAGTTTAGGATTTTATCTCAGATTAGTTTTGTGAATCGGCCCCATTATTCTTAACAGTGGCAAGTAAAGGTGACTACAGGTGACTACAGGTACCAAGTTCTTTAAGATGTGTACTGGATAGAATTACAGTCCCGCCTTTGGGGAGACTTCTCTTACTGAAGTCCTGTATGTTCACTTGTGGCAAGCCCATAGCAATGCAAGACTTTTTTGGTAGTTTTATATAGTACAAACTCGGTCCAAGGGTATAGGTGCACTTTACATGAGCATCAGGCTGTTAATCTGTCAAGATGTGTGCCCTCATTACGGGTGTAGGTTTATTTAGCACACCTGCTAAATACCAATACCATGGGGTACGTTATTTATTGGTGTAATAAATAGAACCTATTACAGGTCTGTGGGAAATAACTTGGATTTTGGTGATCAACGCACCAAAATCCACATGGTACAGCAAATAATGCGCATATTTCCCCTGTTAAATTTCATCAAGTTTAACCTCCTGAAATTTAACAAAGTTTGAGGAATTTAAGGCATCCTAATATTATCGGATGCATTAAATACCTTCAAATTCATAATTCTGACCCATGAGTAAACATGGGTTTACATGTGCGTTGGAATAAACAGACCCACTCGTAATCAGGCCCTTGGATTTGATATTATGGAGAGAATGGTATTTCACATATCTCATAACCTGGAGTAAGAACCCGTTTAACTTGGAACTGTAATAGGAGAGGTAAGAGATGCGGAAAGAAGATGTTAGTTGCGCCTGGTAACAATAGAGCTAATTCACAAGCCCTTTTCGCCACCCGTGTGTCACTTTTTCCCATGCTAAAAGTGACGCACTGACGGCACAAGGGGCTTGTAAATAAGCCCCAATCTTTGGAAGATAGTACATTGAATGCCTCTAATTCCTCTTGTGTTTATGGTGCTTCAGTTTACATTGGCAAAGGCTTGCTAGTTTAATAACTGGGAGGTCAAAGATGGAGGCTTCTGAAAAACATTGGATCATGGATGTCATTTAGGGGTCACCCCTGTGACCCCCTAACATAATCCTTGCGACCTCTGGAACTGCCTTTCTGCTCCTGGCTTCAGAAGCTGGCAAAATCAATAAAAACAGATGTTTCATTGAGCTGTGATGTGCACTATTTACTTTATGTAACCCTGGCTGTAATCTAAGGCATGTAACTCTTTGCTCAACGAAGTATACAGGAGCGCAATATAGATATCACTTCCTGGGAGGATCCAGTGTCCCATCGTATGATTTCACTTCGTGTTATGTGATTGATCAAACAGAAATTTAGTGATGTCACTTCCGCTACCCTTGGCGTTTAGTGCGTTACATGTTGCCTGTTTACTAATTCATTGCTTTAAGTTCCTCTCGAGATATTTTTTTTCCTGACAACATAGCCCCAGTGATTTCGATACGATTGTGTTAGTTTCCTGTCCCTAAAAACCTGGCTGGGACGAGTGTTTCTCTTATGCCAAGTTTAATTTGTGGAAGAAAAGCGAGCGGGAAACACAGAGTCGTCTGACCTACTCTACGCTGATATTTCCCCTAGCAGCCATTTTGCCACGCCGATGGATAATCCGATTAGAGCAGCCTGACTTGTCTAAAGACTGTGGAGCTGGATGCTGATGTGGCTTTCGGCTGTTGGACTTCGGGCACACCTGGCATTTAACATCTGGTCAGGCATCAGGCGCACACCTGTGGGCCGAGAGATTCTCCACTGTTTGCAACTAGTTTTTGCTTAACTGCTTGTTCATGTAATATACATTGTTTGCAACAGGAATTATAATTGAATGGTAATATGAGAAATAATCGGCACTTATGAGCTAAACTACTAAAACAAGTGCTGGCAAAGCTGATACAGCTTGTTTGTATTTGGAGTCCTGGTTAAAACAATTAAAACATCTGCCGCAATGTAAAAAAAACAAGATCGCTATCTGTATACAATTCATCTATGAATTTATGAATTAAATGTGTGATGCTTGAGTGCATTTTGAGATGTAAAATAGTCTCTCTTGCATTCCAAATACTCCTTTGGAGAATCAACCATTCACCAAGCAGCCAATAGTAAGAGGCGAGAAAGAGGCTGGACACAGGCAAAGACCGATTTGTGTTTATTTTAAAAACTTGGGAATAATTGGTAATGCAGATAGCTGCAATATCAAGCCAGACCGAAAAAATCCACCACTATTGACTTATCATAATGACGTAAACGAAGATCAACAAAACATAAGATTCTTTGTCACCCCTAGCTGCATCCATTGCTTCAAATGAATGATGTCTAGCCTGACCTCAGAAAATAATGACCTGCAAATTTAGTGGAGTAAGCTGCATATGTAAGAGATCAGCTGAACCTGGAATGAGAAAATATGTAAAAGACTGAAATTAAAGAGCCAAAGGCTGTCTTTAAATGCCTCTAACCCTTAGTACCAACAAAGGGCAGTCACAAATTCAGGATCCCTACTGATCAAAGAGTTTTAAATGACCAGGTATGGGTGGGCAGCCACTAACTTCTGCTCATTATGAGCTGACCAACACTTTATTCATTGCGCAAGTATTTTCCACTCTGAATCTCTCATTCACTCATTACCCGATTATCATGAATAAAACAGGCCTGGTTCACAAAGGCAAAATTACACTTTTGAGTAAGTTTACTATTTTTTTGGTATTCACAAATTCCAAGTTAATAGTAAGTTTATGACTTTGGAGACTCAGTAATCAGGGCGGAGAACTCCGCACATAAAAAGATAAGCTTGTTCTATCTTTATATGTGCAGAGTTCTCCGCTCTGACTGCGGAGTCTCCATAGTCGTAAACTTACTATTAACTTGTAGTTTGTAAATACCAAAACAATACATTCACAAAAGTGTAAGTTTACCTTTGTGAATCATGCCTGAGAAAACCTAACATCCTTCTTCATTCCTTTTCACCCAGAGTGCAGCTATTGTTTCAAAATAATATTATTTAGACTGCAGCCATTTTACAGAGGTTAATGGACTCTGCATTTTCTGAAAGGTAAGTGGATTGAAATGTGCCTAAAAAGATATTTTATTTTTATCAGCACTAAGGTGTTAGATAACCAAAAATAGGATCAAGTACTTCACTATATGTTCAGTGAAACTGCTTGCTATCAGCTTTAAAGAAATAAAAATTGTGAATGTGTAAAATCTGAAAAAGGAATGATTTATGAAGAAAAGAATGTGGTATTTCCTGATAATCAACTAATTAGAAACGCTTTACCGTTATGTGAATGCTAGCTTAATATATAATCATGTACGTCAATTTAGGGGTCACCAGGGGTCACAACTGAGACCCATAGGCTCCCCTTCGGACCCAAGCCACCTTGCTTGCGCCAGCATAATCATCACTCACTTCTCACTTTTGTTTCCAACTTAACTGGGCCGCCCAGCCAGTGTTTACATTAACTCAACAGTTACCTGGAGACCAAAGGAAATAACACCTCTTCTGAATAATTATTTTTAGACGGATGTTAACTTGCTGCACTTTCCTTGAATGAACGCATGTATTTAGATGCGCTGCCAGTGGGAGATGCGGTAGCGCGAAGCCACAAAAACACTTTTGTTCAAACTTGCAGCTCTAACCCACCCTCCTCCTTGCCCTCTGTTGTCCAAGATCATACCCCTTCTACCACGTCCAGCTCTGTGTGGCCGTTGTTCTGCCACAGCCCTTCCCGCCTGCCCTGTACAGTTAGGTTGCTGCCCCTACCCACTGCCTCCCAGCCCTCTCTTGTCCGAGTCCATGCACCTACCTCTTCCCTCCTGCCCTGCACTGTCCGATGTTTCCTCACTGTCCGGTGTCCAATGTTTCCTCACTGTTATGCGTAGTGTACCATGCCATGCCCTAACCCTTTTTTCTCTATGTTTGACCTTTTAGCAGTGGAATTGCTGTGTTCAGCTGCGAAAAAAGGAACACAGAAAAATAATTTTCCCTACTACAAAACCCAAAGATCCAAAACAAAGATCAATATTGGATTTCTTCACAAAAAACATGGAGTACCGAAGACCCTCCTACAGGTTCCAATGAAGGAAAGAGAACAAAAGAGCTGTCCGATGCTGCTCTGTCTAGCATTGAAAGCATATGCACACATTCTTGCAACATCCCTGAAACATCATGCTGCCATTGCAGCTGCTGCTCTCTGTGCAGTTCTGCCATTGTCGACATTACTGATATTTCTTTGCATGCTGATATTGCCGAGCGTTCATTTCACACTAAGGTTGAAGATTCATCTTCTTATGTTGGTAGCTTGGACAACAGTAGCTCTCTATATGGCCCTGCTGACTGTTCATCATCCTGTGATGACAATACAGCCGGCTGTTTTTGAGAAGTGACTTAATATGAGGCACCTCGAATCAAAGAAACTAGTCAGAAAACAACATCAAAATCCCATCTGGCAACTGAAATCTTGGCAGTTGACTTGTCACTGAATCATTTTAGCGACCCAGTGCAACCAAAACTTCAAACATTCCCCTTAAATGCATGCCATAGGTTTAATGGCGATTACAAAACCCATCCTTAGGTAGAGCTATCAGTCCCTACAGATCCTGTCTATTGTTTTGCATACAGGCATTTTAGTGCTGGTTCTGTGGGAGGTGGAGGACATGAACCTGGCAAAGTTGCATTCATTGATATTGGCTTCAGTAAATGGGACAAGCTTTCACAGTCAGAGAGGAATAAATCATCAGTTATTGCTTTGACCAACTTCAAAAGATTACAGCAGCCTACAAACCATCAGCAGTCAGTTTCTTCCATGGTAGTAAGAGGTGTGGAGCAGGACATTGAGGAGAAGAGACAACATGTGGAGCAGCTGCTTAAGGTAGTATGTTTCTTCGGTCTTCAGGGGCTTGATTCCGTGCCACGGATAAAACTGAGCATTCTAGCAATATGTGTCATCGAATTAAATTGCGAGCAATGATTTCTGATAAAGATGAGAAGTTACAAGAAAAAATGTCCAGGAGGTATGGGCACTATACTGCTCCTGATTATCAAAATGAAATGATATCTGTGGTGGCAGCGCTTGTCCGCGAGTGTAATGTCAAAAAAGTGACAAAATATTTTGCAGTGCTTGTTGATGAAACGAAAGATGTCTCACATAAAGAGCACCTGAGTTATCCGCTTTGTTGATGTTGATGGAAATGTTCTGGAGAAGGCAATAGAATGTCACCGTATGGAGGAGTTAGATGCCTCCAGCCATGTTGCAGCCATTTTTGAAGCAGTACAGAAAGCTGGAATCAACCAGAATAAATCTGTTACACAGTGCTATAATGGAACATCCATAATGAGTGGCTGTTTTAATGGTGTTCAAGCAAAAATAAGAGATATTAAATCACAAGCAATTTATATACACTGCCATGCCCATCTCCTAAACCTTGCGTTAGTGTAAAGAGTAACTTGCATACAACCAATAAAACATTTATTTTCAACATTGCAAGAAGTTCATTTTTTCTTTCAGAAAGTTCACCAAGGTATGAGCTTAAGAGAGTAATCTCTATTCAATTGAGCTAGACGGTACGAGGTGGTTTTACTGGTACTCCTATATTAGAAAAGTACAGATGTGATTTGAGTCTAATCACGTCTAATCACGTCTTTCTTCTCTGTGTAATAGAATCACAACAATGTGACAAGCAGTCTAGTTCAGAAGACAAAGTACTTCTTAAGTACATTGTAGACTTTGTTTTCTTGCTTACATTGCAGTGTATGGAGCTCATTCTCTGAAAGAGTCACAGTCTATCCAAAGTACTACAGAGAAAAGACCTTGACTTGCAGAGAGCATGTGATCTAAGTCAACAAAAAGTGAATTAGTGAAACTCTGTCAAGACAGTCAGTGAACCAAGCTGTTAAGTCAGGCTAAGGACTTAGCAGAGCAGTGTGGATTCAAGAAAAATCCGATCCAAGGGCTCCACATTTGAGACACCATAAACTGAGTAAACAACTGACAGATTATTTTCTCAGTACCTCTGTAGGGAAAAGATTCAGCCATTTTGATGTCTCAGAAAGCCGAACTCCACTGTCTGAGCGCTTAAATCAGGAAGTTTATTTCTCTATTTTGGATAGATTTGTAAATAATTTTGATGCTCGATTTACAGACAACTTGGGCCTCATGTCTGCTGTCGGAATGTTCAATCCAAAAGCTACACATTTTTTGGACGTTTCCACTGCACTAGTTATTGTTGACAAATATCCACAGAATGCAGTAGACCGAAGTCTTTTAAATCCGAACTGGAACTTCAAAATCGTATCTTTCAGACAAATATGTACCAGGTATTCACTCTATCATCCAGTTTCTCATGTATCTGCCAGGGGTGTTTCCTCAGGTTTTTGATCTTTTACATCTAGTTCTTATATTACCTATTACTACTGCTAAAAATGAAAGGTTCTTCTCCTGTATGAAAAGGGTAAACAATTATTTGCGCAATAAATGTGGAGACAAGAGATTCAGTGATTTAATGATAATGGCTTGTGAACCTAATGAGGTTAAGCAGCCAAATTTGAATGAAGCCATCAACAGATTTGCTGACATGCGCCACTGGAGATATCCTCTTAAAAAACGAGCTGGTCCTTTCCCTCATTCAGAGAAGCAGAGACGTAGCCTCACAATTTGCCAGATAAACAACAGTTACTTCTAGGTCAGTCTCTATTCCCCTTGAGGCCTATGCCACCTTTAGAAATCTGCCAGTGATCACAGACGCCAATAGCCTATGCAGGAGCACAAAGGCAGCAGCTACCACTCAGCCATGCAGTATCAGCCTTCTCCTGATGGGCAGACCAACAACAGTCACTCCTCAATCAATCTCTAGTCCCATTGTGGCCAATGCCACCTGAAGATTTCTGCCAGTGATTGCAGATGTCAGTAACCTATGCTGGGGAAGGAAGAGAGCTGCCACCATGCTTCTAAACATTATTGCAAAGGACCAACTTGGTGTCCATTTCGTTTTTTTCTGTCACAGTGGATATGCAGTCTCATCACATGCCATGTGTAGAAATATGGAACCAGTATTTCAAAGCACTGTTAGACACCTTAATGCCCTGTAGCCAAGCACTTGCTATCCACCTATTTGTTCTCTCATCAAGGCTGACAATTATCAGTACAGCACCTATTCTTTGTACCAGCCAGTACCCTATTCAAAGATATGTATATTGTATCTGCGGCACTGTTAGCCTAGTCTGTATTTCATATTAGCTGAGCATCAACATACCCTCAAGTCAGTCTCTACACTGGAGGATCCCCCAATCATCACTAGAACCAGCTACTGCTCAGACCAGTAGAAACAATTCTAGATAGGGATATGTGAACTGTTGGCCTCTTTCTATTGCCCAGTCAGCGCCTTCTTCTTTCCAAGGAAACTGATCACCAGCATCTCTTCTTATCAGTAATGCAGTATCAACATGACAGCCAGTTTCTTCGTCCATGTGAGTAAAATCTTCCCACATTTTCATGACGTTCTTTAAATTGCTAATTCAGATATAATGATCAACACAAGTGTACTGTGCCAGTGATGTGCATATTTTCTGTAGAAGAAATGAATGATGGTAAACCTGGAAAAGTTCAATGGCTCCCCAGGTTTAGACGTATGTATACCATGTCATTGAAAGGAAGGCTGCTGGAACAACTTTCTGCATTAAATAGCACTGTTATCTAAGTTCCAAGACTTAGATTTAATTACATGTTACTATTAGTTTCTAAAACAAATGATAAAGTGAACTTGTTTTGAACATTATAGGCTGATCAACCTTCCCATTTTATTAGTTATTTGATATTGATAATGGTTGATTTCAAATTGACTAGTGTATTTTCCACCATTTGAAAGGTTCCTAATCAATGTTACATTACCTTAATATCCGAAGATACAACCTGAAGCAATGTATGCAGCTACATTTTCAATAGGATTTGAAGTATTTCTGTTTATCGGCTACTTCTTTTGTATCTGTAGAGATTTTTCAGCCTCTGTGTCTGATGTAAGTAACCAAAAGTTAGATGCTTCACTTTGTGTGATAGCAACAAGTTAAAGGTCATGCAATGTCGCTTCCTTTGATTTCATGGGGGTCCAAAGTGCAGGTGATGTCATTTCCTGGGATGTCATCAAGTCCACGTTCATGTGATGTCACTTCCTTTGACATCAGGCAGGGGTCACATGGCATGTGATGTCACTTCCGCTACCCCTGGCATTTTGATGAATCAACATCAATGATTAGGAAGATTGTGTGAGCAAGAGGATTACATGAATTATGTTAATTATTCCAAATCTGTCAGTTATGCCTGTATATCAGAGGCTCCCCTTTACTGTAACACAGTGCACCTTTTGTGCATGAATCTTGGTTATCCAGCGGCGTGGATAAAATGGATACCCAAATGCCTTCATCAGGAGCTCTTCTTTAAAGCTTTGCAGATGGGCGTGCTGCAGGGCTTTGCATTCTGTGGAGATGGTTTCTTCTCTGAAGTGGATGGTCTCTGTATGCCCCAAATGTCAAGCTCTTCAGGAACAACCCATAGTCAATAATTCAAATTCCTCACACTAGACTGTAAAGCAATGAAAGAATGTACGACACTAAATTTTTGTGTACAGCGTGATTGTAACAGATTGTCAGTTCCATTTATTGGCCAATCCCAAAAAAATGCCCATTATGCCTCCTCCAACTTATCAACCAGCTCAATTTGCAGAAACTTTATTCGATTGTCAACATGTAATCTTAATAATGTTATTCCAGTTTAAACAGGTGAAGAAAGGTATTGCGATCCTGTTGACCGACTTGAAAAACTCTGCCCTGTTGGTACCAACCAAAGACGCAGGTCTTTTCGTGAAATATGGGTCTAAAATGGATGGAGGCCCTAATCTCCGCAGTGTTCTTCATGGGCCAAGTAATTTTCATAGGTGGAGAGTGGGTGTTCCTAAGCAACCACCCATGGATTTTGGCACATTCCCAGACTTACCAAGAGAGATAAACCTGGGGATGCATCAAAGTACTACGCCTTCCCAGGGGAGGCACAACGAGGAGAAGTATCTTTATTTCTCCTTGTTGATTCCTTTTTTAAAGGTGCCCCTTCCTGCCCAAAAACAATCCTGCCTACAACACAGGCACCCTTGCAGCAAGAAGCAAGGGTGCCAGCGTTGACACGAGGCAGCACATTAGGCGCCAGTCCAAGGGGAGGACAGGAATGCACCATATAATAGTAAATATTGCGCATTGTTGCCCTCTCCCTGTCACGCAGCGCAATGCAGCAAGTTGTCTTGCTGCATTGCGTTAAAAAATGAGCAATATGCCCCTATGCACCTTGTTACCTTTTAAGATGATCTAGATGTTTGCAATTTTGGTAATAGACCGTTTTCTGTATTTTTGGTTCTTCACAGTCATGAACAAAGTGGTTCTCATCAGCAAAACATATGTTGGCTGTATCCTGTGAGTAGCAACGATTTCTAACAGTGAGTACCTCCATTTGATTATTAAAAGAAATATTTTTACAAATTGAAATGTGTATGTACTGTGGTCAAAGAGTCTTTCTCCCAGTTGAATGGTCTTTATGATTTAATGGGCCATGAATAGCATCAGACATTGATTTTAGAAGTAGAAATCATGAAGAATGTTTTTGAAAGTTCAGCTGTATATTAATTAGCTGGAAGAAAATTGGCTACCTATCATCGATGAGCTTCCTTGATTAGCTAAATAATTAGGCTCCCCACAGCATTATACCACTTATAATGCTTTTGAAAGAAATTCTTTTGTTAATTGAAATGTAATAAATCCTAGAGCTAGGTCCTCTTACACAAAATCCGAATGAGATTCTTGTTTAACTTGGAAAATGTTTCAAGACTTTTGGGCATATTATGTAGGTTTTGTGTCACCCTTGCACCACGCAAGGGGCCGCAAGGGTGACGCATAGCCGGATTTATCAAGCGGCACAATGCCACCTTGCATAGCCCCGAGTGGCTTGAAAAATCCAGAGTAACGCAAAGCAGTGCAAATCACTGATTTGCTTTAATCTGCACCAGGGAGGCATTCCATGGGTGGAGCATGGGTGTTCCCATGCATCCACCCATATATTTTGGTGTATTACCAGATTTACCATTAGTGGTACACATGGGAATGCATCAACAGACTATGCTTCCCAAGATGAGGCACAGCAAGGAGAAATATCTTTATTTCTCCTTGTTACTTACTTTTTCTGTGTGCGCTGTTTCTACAATAAACATAGAAGGAGGAAAACACCTCACAGGATTGCTATTGTGCAGGAAGGTGCACGTTCCTGCACAAAAACAATCCTCCTAACAACGCAGTCAGTCTTGCACCATGGTGCAAGGGTGCCTGCCTTGGTACTAGGCAGCACATTGTGTGCCAGTGCAGGGAAAAGACAGGAATGCACCGTATACTGTTAAATATGGTGCATTCCAGCCCTTTCCCTAATGCGTTGCGCTGCTCAGCACAGTAAGGAGACGTGCTGCGCGATACCTTATTAAACATGCCCTTTGTATTTAGAACTTGATTTGTTGACCATTTGCTTAAAAAATAAATAACACTATTAGAGATAAAAGCAACATTTTTGTAGTTATGAAAGGTAGTTGAGAAGTGAAGAAGGTGTGATAAAATGAAAAGAGAGAGAATTATGAATCCCCTACAGAGGTGACCACTCCATGCCATAGAACATCTTGTAAGTATCGTGAATTTCTTCTTCAATTATTTTCACAAAATTATTATTGCCCACTAGACTAACGTAGTTCTCCCATGGTGATCATAGATAGACAAAAAGAGTGTAATACTTACAATTAAGGGAATACTAGAAGAAAAAAGAGATGAAAGCCCGGAGTGTAAGACTAGAAGACAAATGGGATGAGAGCACTGAGTGGAAGTGAATAACAAAAAATCAGTATTAGTTCAATTTTCTTTTAATGGACTTAGGAAGACATACATCCCCAAAACAACAGGAGAGTCTCATGAGCAGTGGATATGTGCCAGAAACAACACCACCAGGTATATTTTGGTGTCATACGTTTTGTCGGAAATAGCTTAGCACTCTATCTCCCAGCAGCACCAAGTATGTATGACAGACTGAACCCTAAAGGCCTCCTCCACCACCTGCAGGGAACATCGAAGCTCTGACATTGACAAATTAAGTACACGCTGAAAGAAGAGAGTAGGTTAACAAATCCAAGATCCTTCCCCAAATACACATATGGGTAGACTAATTAGCAAGTATAAAAGAGCAGACCCTGAATGGTGACAGCAATACATTTTCCCCCTCTAAAGTCCAACACTTTCTCTACTGTAGCACAGACTGGAGTGGGAATAGTACATCTTGCCCCTCCAAAGTCCAACGCTTTCCCTACTGTTTTCCAGACTGGAGTGGGAATAGTAAACCTTCTCCCCTCCAAAGTCCAACGCTTCTTTTACTGTTGAACAGACTGGAATGTGAATAGTACATTTTACCCCTCTGAACTCCAATGCTTTCCCTCCGGTTGCCCAGACTGGAGTGGGAATAGTAAATCTTACCTCTTTGAAGTTCAACACATTTCCTACAGTTGCATAGGCTAGAATGGGGATAGTAAACTTAACACTTCCAAAGTCCAACACTTTCCATAATGTATCACCGACTGGAGTGGGAATTGGAAATCTTACCCCTCTGAAGTCCAACTCTTTCCCTACTGTTGTACAGACTGGAGTGGGAATAGTAAATGTAACCTCTCTGAACTGTAATGCTTTCCCTACTGTTGTACAGACTGGAGTGCGAATACTAGATCTTCCCCCCTCCGAAGTTCAACGCTTTCCCTACTGTTGCACAGACTGGAGTGGGAATAGTAAATGTTATCCCTCTTAAGTCCAACATTTTTCCTACTGTTGCACAGACTGGAATAGGAATTATAAATTAAACCCGTCCGACGTCCGACACTTTCCTTACTGTTGCTTAGACTTGAGTGGGAATAGTAAATGTAACACTTCCAAAGTCCAAACACTTTCCCTACTGTATCACAGACTGGAGTGGGAATAGTAAATCTTACCCCGCTGAAGTCCAATGCTATCCCTACTGTTGTACAAACTCGAGTGGGAAGAGTACATTTAACCTCTCTGAACTCTAATGCTTTTAGTACTGTTGTACAGACTGGAGTGGGAATAGTAAATCTTCCCCCCTCCGAAGTTCAACACTTTCCCTACTGTTGCACAGACTCAAGTGGTAATAGTGCATTTTATCCCTCTGAAGTCCAATGCTTTCCCTACTGTTGCACAGATTTGAGTAGGAATAATAAATTAAACCCCTCCAACGTCCTACACTTTCCTTACTGTTGCATAGACTGAAGTGGGAATAGTAAACTTAGCACTTCCAAAGACCAAACACTTTCCCTACTGTAGCACAGACTGGAGTGGAAATACTAAGTGTTACCCCTTGGAAGTCCAACGCTTTTCTTACTGTTGCATAGACTGGAGTGAGAATAGTTCAGTCATATAGCTTTATTTCGGTTAAAAACCATAAAAGCACAAGTATATAATACAGGAACATATTGATAAAAATTCATAGAACATACTAAACCATAATACATTGGATAAAATAGTTAAAATATGCTAAAAAAATCAAGCAATGAGACAATCAATGAACAAGAAAAGGAACAGTAAATCAGTAAGTAAAACATCATAATACTACACATGATTTGCCTTAATTATTACATTTCTTGCATACCACATGGAGAGGAGAAATCTCGAAGTGGCAAAGACAAACACAGGGGTCGTATCATGTTTTAATAGTCTAAAAACTTCCCTATAATCCCTAAAACCTCTTAATTTCAAAGGGAAATGATCCATTTAAATCGTGCCCTGATATATATGAGGGACAAAAAAGCAAAACATGCAAATCGGTCTCCTCTACATGCTCACAACCAGGGCAGGGGCACCACCTAGAAAAGGAGGGCATCCATTTATTTGTCAAAGCCCGCAGTGGTAAAGATCCATGTCTGAATTGGAGATAACGTTTTTTTGCTAGCGAGGGCTGGATGTCATCCAAAATTTTTTCAAAAACATAATGATCCTTTACCTCCAAAAATTTAAGAGACAGCCTGCCCAGGTTAGAGTCCAGATCACGGAGATTCAGGTGATGCTGTTTAAGGATACCCCCCAGCGCCCTCTTGCTAATCAGAGGGCAAGATGTTTCTGGCGAGGTCCACAAATCTTCCCTATGGATATCGTAGCAAAGTTGTTTAACATGTTTAAGCCACAAAATTTTACCCGATCCCCTAATAAACAATAGGTCGACTAACTTCTCCTTATAACTTAATAACTCTGGAGTAGACCAAAGTCTCCTCCAGTAAAACAAAGGTCGATGAAAAATAGTCTCCTGGATAGGGAACAATCCCAAATCCAGTCTTAAGGGGATCAAAGGAGTACTCTTAGGGAGGTTTAGAAGACGTCTAGTGAGAATAGTAAATGTAACCCCTCCAAAGTCCAATGCATTCCCATCTGTGGCACGGACTAGAGTGGGAATAGTAAATGTTCGCCCACCGAAGTCCAACGCATTCCCTACTGTTTTACATACTAGAGTGGGAATAGTAAATTTAACCCCTCCGAAGTCCAACACTTTCACTACTGTTGTTCATACTGGAGTGGGAATAGTAAATTTAACTCTTCCAAATTCCAACACTTTCTCTACTGTTGTACAGACTCGAGTGTGAATAGTAAATTTAATCCCGCCAAAGTCCAACCATTTCCCTACTCATTCTAATATTTTTGGTAAATGTGTTTATGGGGTTTTAAATTTGTAATATTTACTTTAGTATCTAAATTAATTCATGTACTTGTGTTATTGAATTGTTTTAATTTTATGAGGTATTATTGTGTATGCTATCTACATCTATATATATCTATAGACATATATAGATAGATATAAATATATATATATATATATGTATTTTCATGTGTGTTTTATTTTCACATATTAAAAAAAATTGTAAAATAAATAATTTTATTAATTATGTTACACTATATATTTATATATCATTATATAAACACAAACACATATATCTATGAATACATATGTGTTTATATAATTATATAATTGTTTAATTTACATTATATTAAATGTATATATTAAAATATTTAACATTTACTACTTTAAATTCTATTTATATTAAAACAATCAATACTTTTGTATGTTTTTGACGATATTAGTTACAACAATGTTTTTTCCCCAATATTTTTGTTCTAACGATTATATGTGTAGGGTCACAATATGTTGGTAAACAATGTGTTTTGACACAATATTTGTGTCAAACAACATTGTTTACCTCAATATTTCCTCAGTGATCCCCACCATAGCATTCCCAGTCCTGTTTATATATCAGAACAGGAAGCATTGTTGTGTTAATGGTTTTCTGCTGTTTTACACCCTCCTTGGCAGTAGCAGTTCATAACCTTGTCAAATTACTCGTCCTACTCATTCGGTCAACGTGGTGACTTGGCCAGTAGCAGCAAGTTTGAATGAGGGCCATGTCAAGAGCAGAGGGAGGTGGTCCTTGGCTTGTTAAAGGCGGTGCATCCATCCTTAGTTGTAAATACAAATTTTGTCCGCCCTCACTCTGTTCTCTGTTTGTGTCCTCATAGTATTCATGTCTTCCAAGATTACCTGGATTATCTGCCACTCGTTTGCCTGGCGGACAGACAATCAGTTGAAGCACACTCACAGCCAAAACCAGCAGCGTTAAAGATTTCCTTCATATGGCTTCATGTTTCGGTCTGTGAATGTCAAGATTATGTGAGACAGTGAAAGCAGCAAGATATCATGAGGGCCTTCTGATTCCTGATCTGGTAATTCTGCATTTTAGCGGCAACGACTTGGTGAATATGTGGCGCAAAGGACTTGGTGAATGTACTTTAGAAGAGTTTGCTTGGTTGGGTTGTGTATTCCCAAATGCATAGACTGTTTGATCCTTAGCCGGAATTGGAACCAGAAAATTTCAGCTAGAAAAATGAATGGATCTGTCAGACACATTAATGCAGGACTCATCAAACTATGTGCTGCGGCTGGTCTCTTGTGGCATATTGCACACAAATTGATGAGAAGGCAAGAAATGGTACACTGCAATAGGGTGCATCTTACTGATCTTTCACTGATGCAATCTGCATCTCTGTTTGTGGAATGGGAGGGAAAATGATCCAATAACCCTGGTCACCCTGGTGGCAGTAAAGTAGGCCATAGAAAAAGTCAGTCTAATCAGAGTATGTCTTCTCCACAATCAACTACAAGTAGCACTGAGGCTGGCAAGCTACATTCTCAATCTGTGATAATTTCACCACAAGGGTGGGCGTGAAAGCTAACAGTTCATTTAGCAATGTGAGGATGCAACTCCTAGTCACAAGGTAAGGGCTAGACCCCTATAACCTGGTGGTTGGGATGAGTTTGGGGGATTGCCCCCGAGACGTGTGTGGTTTCACATGTTTGAAAGGATAGAGTGATGTAAAAATGAACATGCAATCAGCAAGCCATGATCCTGATGCAAACATTTCAATGTGTTATTTGTCTAGCACAGGATTAAAAAAGGAATTTCTAATTATTTTTAATCATGTAAAGCTCTAGTGATTATTGTATTGTTTTGAGGCCTGTTGTTTTTAAGATAAACAAATGTTTTTGTTGTTTTCTGAGTAAACATGACTTGTGTGATGAATCCAAAGTAGAGAAGTTTTGTGTTGTGTTGTTATTGGCTCAGTTGAGATTGAGAAGGCAGGATAGAAACTAGGTACCTCCCCAACATAGTGCATTGTGGCCAAATCCAAAGCTGTTGAGAGGCTAAAAAGCACACACAAGAAAAGAGACACCTCTACTATCCAGCATGTATATAGAGGCAGGCAGCACCTTAATAGAGGCTCTCTTAATGCCACAACTGATGAGGAAACCTATTTGAGAAGGTGATTAATGACTTAGGACCTGACATGTAGAAAAAGGTTTTTCACTCACAAAGTACATGGTACACAGAAATGCAGCTTTGCAAGGGCATGCCGCAAACTCTTAATGAGCTAAAGCCACGTTAGAAGTCCGGAATGGATTCGTAACTTGCCAGTATCCACAATTGACTCCCTGCCAACTACATGGGAAAGAGACCATGAAAGGGGCACTGCCCCCTTGTTTATGAAGTGTAAAGGAGCATGAAAGGGGCACTTTTCTCTTATTTATGAATTGCAAGGACTTGTATCAATAGTTTGCAACTACAACCTGCACTTGTAGGAGCAAACTATTGATCAGATACTGACAACCAAAATGGCATAGTATCCAAATGGAAAGGGGGCTGACCCAAAACCTCTCTCAGTCTGTATAGATGCATTAATTTTTATCTTTGAATGTCTTTGATTACATGAAGCGGGCAAAGCAAGTAAAGGCTAAACCTAAAAAAATGGTCTAGAGGACAGTCAAGGGCACGTGTGTGTGGGGGGAGGAGGTTGTGTGTGCAAGGGTGTGTGTATGTTAGAGTATTTGGATGTGGCATAGTGGGATGGATATCCTGTGGTATTTTAAAAGTTGGCATGTAGTGAATGTTGCAGGGAGGAAATGTTGAGTTCAGGCAATGAAGCCACTGATCATCCGCCTCTTCCAGGCCAGGATGTACATGACTTCTAGTTATGTGTGCTACTGGTTGATCAACATAGGACCCTCCAGTGGAAGAGGAAAGTGTGCATGCTCTATGAAGACAAACAATGTTTGGAACCTGAAATCAGTGATACCATCAATGATGCCAATGAACGTGTCATGAGTGATACGGTATGTGGGTCATAAGCAGTGCAGGATGGGTCCTCAAGTTATAGTTAGCTCAGCAAACTATAACGTGATTTTTTTTTTCAGTTTAAAATTTTAAAATGGTATTCTTAACTGATATTTTCATCTAACTATAACCTCACTTTAACCTTTGTTTCTCAGTGAATTTCAAGGGTTTCTTTAACAGAAAGTAACACATTTTTACCACCCCTAACTATAACATCACTTTAACCTTTGTTTTTTTCAAAGAATTTCTGAGCGTTTTATTTTATGTAAAGTAAGATCTATTGCCCTACCTAACTATAACATTTCTTTAACCTTTGTTTTTTTCAGTGAATTTCTAGGGTTTTTAATGCAATTATATGATCTTACTACCATACCTAACTATAATGTCACTGTCCTGTGGGGGACAGGCCATGCACTCAACCCCTCCATGGGGGCTAAGCTAGCTAATGATAACACTCATCACAGTATACAGGGATATCATTTTAAACAAGACAGGTCTAAAGACTTTGTCAAGGGATCACCGTATTACTATAAAAAGCAAACCGATTACTTCTGCCAAGGAGAGACCACATCAATATACAAGACAAGCCTATTGGCTTTGTCAAGGATTTATCACATCATTATATGAAAACAAACCTATTGACTTTGTTAAGAGTTGACTCCCTCAGTATACAAAGCAAGAGTATTGTTTTTCTTAAAAAAATTACCACAATAATAGACGAAAACAAGCCTATTGGCTTTGTCAATACCAGTAAACACTGTCAGACTCCATTTTTTAATTATTTTTTTTTACACTCCTCAGACCACACCATGCAGTCTTAAGAACAACCAGACATGGTCTCTACAATTCTTAACTAAATACCAACAGCTCCAGCTATGCAAATAATTGAAATCATCATACACTTTTCCTGGGGTAAAATTGTATACACCCCAGGAAATATAGGGCTACTTTTAATTATGATTTCTGGAGGACTGATTGGTCCCTCTTTGCTTTTCAGTTGTTAGACTTTAGTTTTCCTGGCACGAAGAATATTTTTATGTATGCTAGCTGTAGAAATAAATGAATAAATAAAAGAAAAATTCCTGCTGACATTTAAACAGGATGAAAGTGTGTATTTTAAAAGAGGCTGCACAATATAGTCATACTCAAAAATTACAGCATGATTTTTGGTGCTTTCTTTAGAGTTATGGACAAGTGAAAACTATGTTAATAATGGGAATGTCGTTTGGACCAAAATGTGCCACTTCTGAGAATATAGACCTTTTAAAAATGTTTAAAGCTGTTTTTCTAAAGCCTTAATGGGGATAAAAGAGATTGCTCTGGATCTCAAAGCTTTGAAGAACAATTGTTTTGAACCTGTCTCTGTCTGAGCGCCTAGCCTGATGTGTCAGCATGTAATTAACACACACCAACACACTCACCTATGCCTTAGGTTTCCTGATCTCGGGCCCCCCGCCAATATTAGTAGACCTCTTGTCCTTCTAGGGATGAAAGGACAGCTTGTGAGTACCTATTACATGTCTGGGAAATACAGAAACAAAGGGCAACAATAGCTTCAACTTTGATTTGAATGGAAGGTTTAATTCTCTGATGGAAGCAGAAAAGAAGAAACGAAATTGAAAACAAATCGTAAACAAGCGACATGGGGTCGCCGGTGGCAGAATGCAACATCTGTTTAAGTTTTGGTTAATCAGGTGTGTCTGTCTTTGTGTAGCATCTGTCTGTCACTGTTACTGGGCCATGTCTTAGGTGGGGTGGGTGGAGGTGATGGGAAGGTCACATTCAAAGCCACGGGTTCTGACCCCAGCTTCTGTCTCCTTCTGTCATGGGAGGCAGATATGACCATGGCCGGACTGGGAAGAGAAACCAGCCCTGGCAATTCCACTTGACCAGCCCCAGGTTTGGGGGTTGTGGCACTGAGAAGCTGTATTTGCAAGCACCGCTGCCACTTTTATTTTATTACAGGGGGCTGAGATTGCAGCAATGCTACAAAATCACCCCCAATAACAAAACAGTCCCCCATGGCCACAAAACTGGCTCCCACCCCTCCGGCCCATTGGGGAAACGCCCGGTGCCCGCTACGGCCGGTTCAGCCCTGGGTATGAGGAGAAAGTGGTACTTTCCTCCCTCAATTAAACATGTTTGTCTGCAGTAGTTTTAAACTGGTAAATGTGCCTGTAATTCGACATGTTCCTCTGTATGTTTTTTTAAACTGATAAATCTGGCTGCTTCAAGGATTCCGTGAATTCAAGCTTGTAACATAATGCATTAGTGGAAAGACATCAAAGCGCACTCTAATCCATGTGCAATACCGTATCTGTGAAATGGCCTGGGTGTTATTATATCCTAATGTATACATTTGCCATGATGTGGCAGTATCAACAAGTGGTCGGCCTATGTCGATTGTCGATTGATTACTGCTAAAAGAATAAAAAGGACCAATCATGGTTTGCACTGATTTTGTTTTTGCTTAAAATAATTTATGACTGTGGGTCTGATATACAAACTCTGCAATCTGTTGCAGTACAAACCCTGCAATTTGCAAAATCACTAGCTTTGCGATAACAAAACTCCAATGTTGGCTTTTGCGATTTCTTAATTGCGATTTTTAAGGAATCGCAATAAAGGAATCGCAAAAGCCTATGCATGTAGAAATTGCTTTAAAAATAGCGATTTCTAAACATTCCTTAATTGCAACTCGCAATTTGAATGAATGAATGAATGAATGAATGACTTTATTCGATATAAAAAAATATCATAAAAGTATATACATTATAAGGTCATCCTAAATATCCAATATTAATACAGCATAAGGATTAGAAATATAAAAAGTAGATATATACAGATAATAAGCCATAAGAACACTTCATATTATAGCAGAGACTCGCAATTTGGAATACCTCCCCATTCATTTCTATGGGCCTAGAGGCCCATAGGAATGAATGGGAAGACATTCTCAATTTGCGATTCTCAATTAGAGACCGCAAATTGAGAATGCAATTTCAAGGGTGCCAGGGTGTCAAAAGAACACCCTGTTGCACCCCTGAAATCTGCATATGAGTACATCTTGCACACAGACACATGCCCCAAGGGCATGTGTGTGTGTAAAATGGAACTTTGAAAAATGCACTTTAGTGCATTTTTCAAGGTTTTTGCAAATTACCATGAAGTTCAACTTCATGGTTAGTTGCGCCCCCTAATAGCGAAATCGCATTTTTTTTTACTTTAATGCATTCCATTTAAGAAATCTCAAATTCCGATTCCTTAAATGCAATCGCAATTTAAGTAATCGCAATTTAGAGATTACTTAAATTGCGATTTTTGCATTTGGGATGATGCATCCCAAATGCAAAAATATCAGTCGCAAAGTGGCAGATTCTGAGAATCAGCCCGTTTGCAACCGGTTTTTCTTTTGATGCATGTGCCTGTAAGTCACCATGTACAAACAGTGCATTCATTATGAGGCACAAAATGTCTTTGCGACTCTCAACTCAGTGAGATTTAGAAGGAAGAGAAGGTGTGAAAGGGGTGTCTTACTCATGATTCGTAATTAAATGTATCAGTCCTTTGCACTTGCAGTCGTAAATAATGGGTGACATACCCGCTGTACCCAAACTATAGAGCCTAACTAGATTGGATCAATCTAAGTACTTTCCTGGAGAACAAAGGAAAAATAATCCTTTTGTTTTAAAGAACTCTCACCCACCAGGGGTACCCCTTGGTGGCATGCTTCATCATAGAGTTCCCTCCCTTTCCGTGCACAACGGAGTGTGCTACAACGTATGAGATGCATTGGGCAGGTATTTTTAAAGAGTAACCCTACCCTCTCTCACTGCCCTATAACCTTTTCCAACAAAGTGCTCCTATGCTTCTTATCATATTGCCTCAACCACCACTATGGCCCGATCTATGGCCATCCACTACCTCCCTTCGGACTACCTTGTCTCCCCATCAGAAACTTGGGGCCTGTCTTGAATAATTGTAAAAGTAATCTGTAAATATGGTATCTCATCTTGAGTAATTAGCTATGTAAACTGTAAATATGTGCTCCTCTTTCCCTTATGTATCCGGCACCCTTCCCCTTACTACTCGAGCTGCTACTGGTTGATTCTAAGTCTGTCTGTATATTGCTTTGCTCTCCTGTAAAGCGCTCTGATACCCTAACGGGTCAAGTTCGCGCTCTATAAAACACATAAATAAAATAAAATAAAACAGTGAGAGGTGTGGACGTGCATGGGTCACTGCACTCCAGTGCGCATGCTAAAGGTGCCTTGACTATGCCACAACATCAAGGCCTCTTTCGTGCACACATCCTCTGCTCTAGTGGCGTGGGTGCCTCAATTGACAAGAAAGTATTACAAACTTGATGAAAAGATGAGTGCTCGGTTTCACCACAAGCCAAAGACAAACTAATTGTCCAAGATTTCTCAGTGGTAAAATAGAGATGAGTTAGCTGTATTTCCCTTTTTCCCTCCCTGTGTTCTGTCCGCAATGCTTTGCCAACAATGACAGAGGTTCTCCTTTTATATTGTTTTTTCTTCTAAGACAAAAAGCAACAGCCAAATGTATTGCAGTGTGAGGTAAGCCATACAGATTCAATGAAATGTGTAATACTGTGATTATGAAGAATTTGTTTATCCTGGGTTAACCCTCTCTGAGTTACAGTGTGGTTGGAAACTGGGCAAAGGAGCAAATTCCCAGTGCATTTAGTAAACGAAGAACAGGTAATTTGAGAAATGAATTCAGTGCCTGCATTTAAAGCTCTGTAGTCTGTAGAATGTGCCAGACTTGTGTGGTTGTAGTGGTGTGCCGCAGGGATGACACCGAGTTCACTGGGATGCTTCTATTTTTACAGTTGTCCTTGGAAATAGCCATCTGTAATCCCAAAGTATGGCATCATGGTGACAGACATTTCACAGTACTATTTGTCTGTATTATCCTCTACTGTCTATCTTTTATGCATTACTATTGTGTCCTCATGGACACGTCTGCACATTTAAAGGCATATTTACAAGCGGACTTGTGTCATTCTTGCACCACGCAAGGTGTACCAAGAGCAGCGCAAGTCCTAAATGAGATTTAAACAGCCTGAGTGGCTCCATATATCTGGAGTGAAGCAACACAACGCAAATCACTGCAATACCTTACTCTGCGCTAGAGAAGCGTTCCATGGGCATTGTGTGGGTGTTACCATGCAACTCCCATGGTTTCTGATACATTCCCAAATTTAAACCTGGGAATGCGCCAACAAGACAGCCTTTCCAGAGAGGCGTAACGAGGACAAATAAATCTTTATTTCTCCTTGTTACTTCATCTTTCTATTTTTGCTGCCTTCTGTAGCACACATAGAAAGAGTGATTTGCCTCTCCTGATTATTTTTGTGCAGGAAGGTGCCTCTTCTTGCACAAAACCAATCCTGCATGCAACACAGGCACCCTTGTCCAATGGAGCAAGGGTGCTTGTGTTGGTGCTAGGCAGCCCAAAGGGTGCCAGTGCAGGGGAAAAGGCAGGAATGTGCCATATTGCCTTAAATAAAGCACAATCCTGTCCTTTGCCTGTCATTCAGTGCAGTACAACAAGGTGACTTAATGCGCTGCACGACTTTTTTTTATAAATCTACCCCTGCACATAAGTGCAGAAACATGTTGAAACAGAAAATATTTTACGGTCTTATAACTAATGCACTTTTGATTTTTAAATTTGTTCACTGGGGGACAAAAAAGCTGACAGACACCACCCCGCTTAATTATACTCCTGAGACGATTTTAGGTGACATGATGGTAGTTTAATACAAGGCTAATGCTACACCTTGGTGGAACATGTAGGGTAGGCTTATTGGCAAGAGAAAGAAGAGGGAAAATTGAATCGCCGTCTGGGCCTCTTGATGGCACTCAATAACCTTAGCCACCCTCACGAAACTACTACCTCCATTGAATGTTATTTCCTGCTATAGGAGCAAACCCAACGATGAAGCAAGCCACACTGCATGAGAGATCAGCATCCTTTTAATTCATTTTTTGACAACAATCATCTACACACCACAGAACATTGTTGATAGGTTACCTGAAAGTTTCACTTCAATCCTTAAACTTATACAAGTAACCCTTACTCCTGTATCTTTAAATGTTACTCTGTATCCCTAAATCTCAAACTCTGTTCCCCAGATACCTACTCTATACTCTTAACTCTACATCAACACCTTTAACACTATGTCCTTAACTCTATTCCAATAACCCACTATCACAACTCCTAGTCCAAGATCCTTAACCCTATAACTTTAGTCTCAACTGTTTTTCACTGTCCTTACTTCAGTGTATTGTGGGAACAATCTATTGCATCATTATATATTTTTAGAACTAATAATAGAGAAGTGCTTCTTTTTAGATGTTCTACATTGGAGGCTTTGAGGCAATACCAGAAAAAAACACCCAATTCTATATTCTAGCAAGATTCTTGATGGAAGGTGTCACACAACCTGTGTTTTACACATGGAGTTAGACTCAAACAAGACAGTGACTGTCATACAACCAGTGTATCTACACCCATAGAGTCTCACATGGAGTGACACATGTGGGGTGAGTATTATTAAAGTAGGGAATATCACACGTGCTGTTTCACAAGCAGATACTAAAACAGGCAGGGTTACACCAAGCTGATTACAAGACATAGAAGAAGACTCCCAAAGGCTGAGTTTTGCAAATTCATAGAATATCACAAAAGTGCATAGTACAGAGTCAAGCATATAGTCTTGCACAATCAAAGATTCTCAAGCATACAATGTTACACACACCCACACAGAGTCTCAAACTGAAAGCCCATGCCTCAGAGCAATGCAACAATGCTTGTTTTTTTCAAACCTTCAGTGTGCATTTGGCAGTCACCTTTGAAAACAATATTGTGAGTTCCCTGAAGTCAGAGAGAAGTGTGGTTGATGAGATGCTCCACCTCCCTTCTCTCTTGTTCATTTCCATTTCCCCTCCCCTCAAGAGTTAAGTACTGCTATTCGTGTCCACTCACGGATGGGCGGAGCTACCTTCTGGACAATGGGGTAGATTATCTTCAGACTCTGTTGATCTAGACCCATGAATCCTCACAGCTCTCAGGACAAATGGTGTTAAGTGTTTCTGCTTTTTGATTTCCATGAATACTGCTAAATGTTAATTGTGGTATTAATCAACTCCTTGCTGTGCAAGCGGTATGTTGTTGATTTACTTATGTGAACTGCTGGACCAATGTTGCTTTTTCTGTCTAGTCTTCATTTTGTGTCATGACACAAAACTGCTCTTTTTTCCTAAAGTTGTTCATGGTGGGATTGGAGTCCATATCTCAGATAGTTTTTCTACGGATGATCTTCTAGGTATCAGGGTGGTTGTGGGTAAAAACATTGTCACTGTATGCAGTTTTTCTCTGTGGACTGGCTGCATCATTTCCAGCCTGTCTAATCTTGCAAAGCCAGAATACTTTGCCTAGATGTCAGTTCTCTCTTTAATTGGACACAATCAGAGCTCTTTCTGCGAATTATAATTAGGGAACAGGATGTTTCTAAGAGGCTTATATGTAGTTTAGGAGCTGCATGTTGGCCCGCCAGCTCAGAGAAGGGATGTCCCCGCTGACCCTGATGCAAGATTGCTCACCAGGCATCTGGGGATCTCTGTGCCTGCAGTGAAGGTGGTGCCTCAGTAGTCCTCCTGAAGCTTTGCTGAACAGGCTCAATGAATAATACGTTTACAATAATACCACTCAGAAAAGTTATTTATGTTTTTCAATAAGAATTTCCCAAGAAGGAAATTGTTTTGAAAGAGTGCTCTTAGGTGCTGGGATTTTTCTCCCCTCTTAGATGCTAGCAGTCATTTCTATGTTTTTTGTTTTGGACTGTCAGAATATCCTCCATATATAGGTTCAGATGGTATGTAGGACAATGAATGTCAGCCCAATGAACGATGATTATTATTAAAAGAGAAACCTTAACAATGATGGTACATTTTTAATTCTGAATTGTTACTTTTCCAGACCAAGGACTCCCAAACTATACTGCCTACCTATATGGATGACACGTGACTCATACACCTTGTCGTCATCTGTCTTATGTAACATCCTACACACTGATTTACACATGCATGATTGTCTCTGTGCATTGTGTATTTGGGATGTAAAGTGCTTTGACACCTTACACTGGTATGAGTAGCATTATAAAACTAAATGAATCTGAGAGATAGTGGTTATGGAGACTTGATGGGCACTGTTAAATGGTGGTAGTGAGGGAATCTGTAGAAGAGGCAGTCATTGGGGGGCGCCATCAAACATTGTCGCACAGGGCGCCACCAGTGCAAAAGCTGGCCCTGAATGCACCACAAAGTAATTGTAATGCATGAAATGGTTTCCTTTAGCATATTAGACTAACCTCAATAACCAATGGACTTGCCACTAAGCTTGAACTCCTGGGTAGCGTGCTACTCACTGTTAGTTGCATCAATGCCTCGTCAAGGGTAGTAAGCAATACAAAAAAAAATGCCATTTCAATTCAATTCATTGACACTGTTATGCAAAAATCCACCTACATTAAGGGCCATGTGGAATCAATAAGGTTATAAGTATAATTCTCTTTACTGGATATAATTATAATGTTAATATTAACGTTGTTGTTAATATGTAGTCATTAATAGGCGAATTGCATTTTGCAATTTGGGCTAATCAATCTGTAGGTCATTCTATAGGAGATTCATGCATGCTACCACAGACCTTAAGCATATTTCCAGATTCATAGGATTGTTTAAAGCCATGGAAGAAATGCTGGTTTATTGATTATCAGCATCACAGCAGAGAACAGCCTCCTTACATCAATTGCTCTCTTCACAACTGTTCCTCATAGTATCCTCCTTTACTCTCATTCTACACGTATCTAAGTAACCAGATCTATGACATACTAAAATGGAGATCTCTATACAATTGTAATGGTGTGGAATGAGTTTCTGTGTGATCTCAATGACGTACCCTTGTGGACACTTGAGGAGGCGCCTATATATGATTTGGAACTGAATTAATAGTTTCAAGGTTGGTAGCACTGTTTTTGATGAATAATGGGAAGTGGTGCCTATATATGAGTTGGAACTGAATAGTTTCAAGGGTGGTTGCACTGTTTTTGATGAATAATGGGAAGTGGTGCCTATATATGATTTGGAACTGAATAGTTTCAAGGTTGGTAGAACTGTTTTTGATGAATAATTGGAAGTGGTGCCTATATATGAGTTGGAACTGAATAGTTTCAAGGGTGGTAGCACTGTTTTTGATGAATAATGGGAAGTGGTGCCTATATATGATTTGGAACTGAATAGTTTCAAGGTTGGTAGAACTGTTTTTGATGAATAATTGGAAGTGGTGCCTATATATGAGTTGGAACTGAATAGTTTCAAGGTTGGTAGCACTGTTTTGATGAATAATGGGAAGCGGTGCCTATATATGATTTGGAACTGAATAGTTTCAAGGTTGGTAGCACTGTTTTTGATGAATAATGGGAAGTGGTGCCTATATATGATTTGGAACTGAATAGTTTCAAGGTTGGTAGAACTGTTTTTGATGAATAATGGGAAGTGGTGGGCCATTTAAGCTGAAAGATGGAAATAGCCTGGGCTGACCTTCAATATCAATAGCCAGGAACTGTTTCCGCTTTTTCTGGCAATGTTGATCTGGTGTGAAGTCTGGGTAAACAGGAGCATTGCTTAATGGCCTGGCAGCTGGTACAACAAACAAATACTGACTTGCTCCCACAATATGTGGTACGCGAGGCCCTGGCTGTGTGGAGTTTGTATCAGGAGTTTCCTTACAATGAAATAAAAGTCTTATCACTGGTGTTCTTTCTTGCATCAGGGCCAGACATTCAGGGAGCTGCTTAGCAAGGCAGAATAAATAAATGTCCTTTGGCTTGTTCATCTGAGTTTTTGGGCTCTCCGATTAACCAAGGGCGTTGAACTGACTCACAAAGCAAACCTTGGGTATTCTTGAAATGGGTATGGGGACCCGAGGGACTGGTTCACGATGTGTGAGGGTGCCCCTGATGAAATGTGTTCCATCTAGATTCCTCTTATGGGTACATGGGCTAGGCTTTGTAGTGATGGCATTAGGCAAACACTTCCATCTTTCCTGAGATGAAGGATGATAGTATACTGGGGTTGGCAAGGGGGCGGGACAAGAAATTGGAATACTTTGTGATCAAATATGGAAGGTATGTCTGTGGTCCTGCCTATGCTATGCAAGTGCCTTTTTTGGCACATGTCCATTCCAGTGTACATGCACTTTGGCTTTATTCAGCGGCTTGAGCGTGAGAGAGGTAGTAAGGCTTTGGAGAAATGGGGGCATCACAACAGGAATCCTGTTGGATAGTATGGGCTTTAGGTTCCCCTTCTCTACGGCTGATGAGCCAGCGTTAAGTTTCATGGGTGACACTTGAGACCAGTTTCTGTAGAGTGGTATGCAGTTAGGTTAGCCCAGGTATGTCTGACAGTTAGAGTTGTTGGGTTTGACAGGCATCTGATACACAAAGATCACTCCCTTTGGTTCTATGACTCACTTTAAGAGGCACCCAAGGGTACTTCTTCCATCCCTTTTCTTAAAGTTTTTTTAATAGATACAACTAGGATGCTGCTGTAGTATAAAAGTCCAACATAATGTGTGTGTGGCTCGAAGGAGTCAATAGATTGTAGTCTAATAACCACTGACAGATGCAGGTACCAGCTCTGTGTGCAGTATGTACTAAAGAAAACAGAGTTAGGCAACTTGTTGTGTTTCTTCAGTGGCTAGGGTCCTTAGTGTCTGGGTCTGAGTTTTCCTGTCAGTTTATGATGCCAGTAACAAGATTGTCAGCCGTGACAGGACCAGTTAGGTCACATGGTCACACCAGCTGTCTTTGAGCACCAGGCCGTGTGTTCATGTGGCCTAACACCGAGGGAATCTTTTGGTAGTGAGGTTGAGGGTCAATGTACTGTTCTGTTTTTATTTATTTTTTTACCTAAAACTATTTGGTCTGCTGGACGAAGGTCAGTGCCTTCCCTTAACTCAATCAATAAATGAAACCCTTTTTTTCCAATTGCCTCTTTTCTTGTTCACGCTTCTTCAATGTACTTGGTATTGAGCTGTGGCTCAGCTAACATTTTTAAACAATTATTGTAAAATTAAAAATGGGCAAAAAACAGTTTTAACCCCTGTGTCCCTCTTTCTCCAAGATGTACAAATGCTAATCTGCCAGGAAATAAAAGTCATGTTGGGGCCGATTTTAAACTAATATGTGGTACCTTTATGCCAAGTTAATTCTAGGTTGAGAAAGTTTAAGTGTGCACTTTGGTTCTTAAAGGTTTCTGTTTGTGGAAGAATGGACAGCCTGAGTATGTGTCAATCCTTCTCAAGAGAACTGACCCTGGAGAATGTTTTTGTGTGAAACCCAGGGGCTTATTTACGAGCCTCCAGCGCTGCCGGAGCTTCACTTTTTGAGACGCACCGGCAGCGCAGATTACAAAATCATATCTATGAGGCCGCAAAAAGTCACTATGTATGGCTGTGGATGGCCTTTTAGATATGGAGTAAGGCATGGAAGTGCAAAGCACTGCGTTGCCTTACTCTGCGCTCAGGAGTTCCATGGGCATTGCGGTGGGTTTTCTCATGCAACACCCTCGGATTTTGATACTGCCCCAGATTTACAAGATCATGTAATGGGGAAGCGCCAAATCTTTATACTTCCAGAGGTGAGGAGTAACGAGGAGAAATGTCTTTATTTCTCCTTGTTATTTCCTCTTTTTATGCATGTTGCATTCTGCAGCACACATAGAAAGAGGCAAACGCCTCTTAGGATTGTTTCTGTGCAGGAAGGTGCCCCTTCACGCACAAAAACCATCTTGCAGATGACACAGGCACCCTTGCAATGTGATGCAAGGGTGCCTGCATTGGCACAGGACTGCCTAAACAGTGCCAGCGAAGGGAGCAAGGACATGTATTGCATAAATACGGTGTGATCCTGCCCTTTCACTTTAGCATAGGGCAGCACAGCAAGCTGACTAGCTGCACTGCCCCACGCCAAATCATCATAAATAAGGGCCCCCATCTCTCTCCTTGCGCCTGAATTCAGTAGAAGTGATTCACACACAGAAACTTCAAAGAGTTCATTTGATGATAAGCTCTTTAGGCAAGTAAACGACTTCAGTTCATAGGTTATTTTAATTCCTGTCAGAGAGTTTGAGATAGAGTCGGAGATAGAGTCGGATTGAGAGATTAGTAGTTTCCTGAAGCCAACAGCCTCACTGCCCTCATAAAAGTTGCCACTGAAGAAAGAATGCAACGCCCAAGGAATTCAGAACTCTGCCTCTGCAGATGATATAAATTACTCATTCGCTGTCTGAGCCTTTTTTGATTCTAGTGGGTCCATTTGTTTTTCATCTCACCTAACGCCAAGGAGTATGAGCGGAGCTGCTGCAATGACTTTTGCCAACCGAGGTGAATTAATATTTTCAGATTCACTGTTCTAGAAGTAGGGTCTTGCATTCAGCTTTTAGGAGCCATATGCCTACCTACTTTTCCCTTGTTCTAGAACTAGTCAATATTGCCCAGATGTTGTGGTTCTTTAAATTAGTAAGCCTCGATATTTTAATGAAATTAAAAACATAAGCAAATTAACTAGTCTTTAAATAACAGCAATTGCAATGATGGAAGCAGCCTTTTTACCAATATGAAAGCGAATTTTGTTTCCATCATATTTTGTGAATTCTACAGAATCTTCAAATGCTTTACTTTAATGCAGCACAAGGTCAAGGAATAGCTTTTGCCCACAATATCCAAGTAAGGGCCACAGTCCATTAAGCTACCCAAGCAAAACTATAAATTTAAGCCATACGGGCACATATCCATATGCAATCATCCGGCCAGATGCTTTCGTCTGTATTAAAGTTCATAAACACTAATTCACATTACTGAGTGTAGATTACTATAGACATTGTTCCTGTAGATTTACACCCATGTCTTGTTGGCAAAGTTGGAACTCGCCTTCAATTATCACCTAGGCAGAAGAATGTGGGCCAGATGTACGACCATTTTAAATTGCGACTCGCAATTTGCCCTCAATTGCGAGTCGCAAGTTGCTAGTCGCAATTTAGAATGTACAACAGTGTCAGAGACACTGATTGCGATTCCCAATGGGGTCGCAAAATGCGAGGCTTATGAATATTAATGAACCACTTGCAATTTGCGACCCCATTGGGAATGGCTGGCCCTCCCAGGCATGGTGGCCTGCTGGGCTTAGCAGACCTCCATGTCTGGGACTGCTTTTCAATAAAGCAGGTTTTTTATTTTTTTTTTAAATACAGCTTGTTTTCCTCAAAAGAAAATGGGATGCATTTAAAAAAGAAAAATGAAACTTTTTTTTCATTTGTTAAGGGCAGGCAGTGGTCCCTGGGACCACTGCCTGCCCCTAAAAAATATTGTCCCCTGTATTTGCAATGGGGAAGGGGTACCCTGGCGACCCTCTCCCTTTTGTGAGTGCAATACCACCCTCTTGAAGACGGTGGTAATTTGTGAGTGTTTTGCGACCGCAGTTGCGGTTGCAAAACATTCATACATGGCTTTGGGGTCACTATTAGGAAGGGAATGCCCCTTCCTAATAGCGAGACGTAAAACACTATTTTGGGAGTTGCAATTTATTTGCGAGTTGCAAAATAGTGTTTGTATATGGCCCAAAAGGATTTAGCATGCACACACGGGCCGCAAACCCGTTTGCGCATGCTTAATCCCATCGTACATCTGGCCCTATGAGTTCCACCAATTGAAGTAAGGGAGTGAATCCAAGAATCTGTAGGTAGGATTATGTACACAATTTATTAAAATTTATATGCGATAATTACTGGTACGTGTATTGAAAACACACTTATCCATGTTTTCGGTTGATCATTACAGAAGGATTGCCAATCAATTGCTCTCCTTTCCAAAACGATGGATAACTCCTGATTATATCATCTTTTGTCGGTGTGACGGTAAGACCCCATAAACCTTAATGCACTTTACTCTATTTTGTGTTTTTTTATAACGTTTAACATTTTTTGATTGTGCACGTGATTCCTTGTTATGTGTTTCTTTTGTGCAGCTGCTGTCAAAATGACAAATACAATATTTTTACACTTGGTCCATTTAGTTTTCAACACATTTCCTCCATTTGTCTCTGTTGTGCGATTCATTGCATCAGTCAGTGATTGTTCAATTACATTGCAGTTTCATTGAGTGCCCTGTGTGTGGTGCGTGACTTACTTTGAAGGTTGGTTGATGGACTTGGCTTGTAGTATGGGTGTTTCGTTTTGTGGATGCAGCTCCTCGAGACTGACATTGACTGAAATTGTTTTTTAGTGGGTCTACATTGGCCAACCGGTGTCCCTCCATTGGACATTTTTGGGCAAGCATTTCGACTGGTGCATATTACGCTTGCACGGTGGGCATTTCGATTGGTGGAAGTCAGGCTTCTTCAGTGTATACATATACACATGGAGTTCTGTGATCTGCAAAAGGATCTGCTTGACGTGAGCTTCTGATGTACGCCAAGCATACTACTTTGCATTGTCAGAATGGGCTTTATAGACCAGGCCCACAAAATGTAGCATGTCATGTGTTTAACTTCCAGTGGGCTTTATTTCCAACTGTCAATGACAGTGAAACAGTTTGTATTAGAAAAGGTAATGGTTGCTTGAATTTACAGCCTGGATGATTTCAAGAAAAACTAATAGCAATTAATGCAAATCTGCTCTCTAAATTACGCAATACCAGGTGAATGTCTAATATAGTCCAGTAACCCGGGATGGACAAGCTGTGCGTGGAGAAGGGCACGTTTCTCTGGAGCTCCCGGAGGGCCTCTCGTATCAGGCCCATTCTTGCCCTATTATTGCACCTCCAGGGAATGCAAACCCCACAGTGGCATAAGTGACAATTGAGGCGTCCCACCCCAGCTATCTGAGGGTGTTGGGTTTGGAGAGGTGGGGGGTGCCCTGACGGCCTGTGAGGCGAAACTGGGCCAGGCCGCAATCAGTGGCATGCAATAAGATGGCGGTGCCTGTCCCAGGCTTCCCATCTAGAGGGCTCTGACAGTGAGACAAAGCACTGCGGCTTTCCTGGTGGCTCCCTGCAGCCCTGCCACCATGCACCAAAGCAAAATCCCATCAGGGTCAGCAGGGAATTCCTGGCACTGCCTAAAGTGGCACGACTGGCGTGACTGCGCCTCCGCAAGCCCACAAAGGTGAGCGGCCCTGAGAGATAGCCTGGCTGGATTCCGCAGACAACCCCTTGGGCACAGAGACTCACTGCAGGAGGTGGTCCCTGGGTAGAGCAGCGGTGGCACTCCCCCTTTTTTTTCACTGCCCCGCCCAAGTGGTGACTTTTGTGGAGGCCTGGGCCTTGAGAGTGTTGATTTGCCCACTTTTGTTTTGGGTGCAACACAGCAGACTTCAACAGAGCGTGTAACGGTGAGCTAGAAGTGGATCCTGCTGCCTTGCTGTAACCCCCCTGCCTACCGGGACCCTGATGGGTCTACTACATTTGGGGCATAAGTAGGGACGCTTAGGAGACGAGGCAGGGGCCTGAATTTTGTGTGGTCCCTAAAAAAACAGTTCTGTTGCAGTGGTGGCCTGCAGGGTTTGGACGCTACTAGGGTGCGGAGGGGAAGTGCCGCTGCCAGCTGCTGGCACTGCCTGTGGCTTCCTGCTGAAGATTATAGCCCCTTTCTGCTGCTGATACCACCCACTGGGAAGTATGAGGGCCTGCATGTGTTGGTATGGCTGTATTGGCCACTGACTGGAGTTCTGTACTTTTCATTATCGATTGCTGGAGGCCCATTTCAGTGCCCCAGTACCTGGACTGGGTTATCTGTCACCTCCTGCTGTTGACGGCCTCTGTCCGCATTTGTTTGCCCGCCGGCATGCCCTGCCATACCTGAGGAAGAGAGACCCAGGGGTAGGGAACAGTCCTCCTGTACCCTGTGGTGAGACCGACCCACCTGGAGAGCTGGGGCACATATCACATGGACTCTATCCTACTAGCCATCAAGGACTCGAAGGAAACATTAGAGCATAAAATTGATACTGTGGTAGCAGATCTTGGTCTTGTGCTGGCTGACCGCCATAAAAAGAGTCTGCAGGCCAGAGCAGAGGACTATGAAGGACAGGCTTGCAGGAACAATACCCGGGTGGTGGGAATGCTGGAGAAAGTGGAGGGTTTAGATATGGTGCCCTTCCTAGAGAACTGGATGTGGACAGCGGTGACACTGGAAGGTTTGTCCTCTTTGTGTTCTTTATGCTGGAAAGAGCACACAGAGTGCCAGCCCACTGGCATCTCCCCGATTGCATGCCCAACTTATTATAGTAAGCTTGCTACATTTTAGAGATCAAGACCACGTCCTCAGGTGTGCCAGGGAGCTGAGAGAACTGAATGTTGATAATAGCTGGGTAATGATTTTCCAGACTTCACTTTGGCAGTCTTGAAACAAAGAGCATAGGGTCCGCCCGCCATCGTTGCGGTGATAGGGACCGCCCGCCAGTAATACGGCGGTCCCACCACACATATTACGATGCGCCCACCAGTATGGCGAGCGCATCTCTGGCCATTAACATTGCGGACAGTGCTGCTGGATGTAGCACCGTTCGCAATATCAAAATTGCATGCACTGCATTTCCCTTCACTGAGTGGCACCATGCTGTGCCTGCCATGCAGTGCAGGGAAATGCAGGGGGGTAGCAGTGCAGCAACGGCCCCCAAACCCCATCCCCGCCAGCCTGCTAGGCACCGCCACCATTTCAGGCACCCAGCACCGTCTGCCAGGCAATCGGCACGATTGCCTTTGGGGGTGTAGTGGCGGACGGACTTTGCGTCCACCACGGTACCCACCGCCATCCTAATTGGGCGGTGGGTAAAACACTTGGTGATGGCAGAAGGATCACCACCGCCGGCCCGGTGGTGGCGATCCTTCCGCCATCCTAATGACCCCCTAAATTTTTAGAGGCCAAGCAGAAACTGAGGGACTTGAGTATCAAGTATGGCATGATTAACCCAGCATGCCTGCGCGTTGTCACTGATCAAGAGCTTAAATTGTTCTCTGAACTGAGCGGAGTGCGGTACTGGCTGGACATGGAATGGGAGGTGTGAGAGGAAACTCAACGGTCCCGCACTCGACCCTGGAACAGGCGACGGCGTAAAAGTGCACCATCGGCAGAACAGGTGCCCAAGATCATTAGGGGGAAGTGGAGACAGCTGCCAAATCTAAGGTCTCAAACCCATAGCAGCACACATGGGATGATGGAATGGCTTTAAGTGAACAGGACACTGACTCGGGGTCTGACACTACCTTGAATACTGACCAGAGTGGAGATTTACCGGTGGTCAGACCACAAACAGCTGACATTGCCCACTGACACTTTGATCTAAGGAGTGTTCTCTTCCTGAGAGGGGTAGGACCTTCTCTGTGTTGTCTTCCCAAGAGCTGAATGAATAGGAGGGGACTTCTACTGCCTGATGATTGATTGTGGGCTGCTCTCTTTCTCTCTCTCCTTGGCCGGGTGTGGAGGTGCCTTGCCGGTCTCTTTTCCTTTTTTGGGGGGCACCTGCCTTGTCTCCACCATCCTTGAGAGGTGCTGTAGGTGTATTTCTGGTCTACGGACTTAACCAGTTAAGGATTATAGTTTGGATAGAGGGATGTTGCCTTGCTGTCCCCAGAGGGGTGTTGGGTTGTTTTTATGGCTGTTGTTTTTTATAGTTGGGAACCTACGATTGTCTGTCTGTGCCTCCCTCCTGCCTGGCTATGGAGGCTGTGGCCTCTTCTCCTGCTGCTGTGTCTGAGTGGATATGAGGAAGTGTGATGAGGTTGAATGGGGGATAATATGCATGTATACCAGACCTGGGCATAGCTCGTGGAGTTTTGCTATGCGAAACTCCGCAAAGTTACAAAAAACTCAGCGAAGTTCCGTGAGTGGCGGATTGCAGTACGAACTATTCCTGCTGCTCGGGTAGAAATTCTACCCGAATGGCACCTCGCGATTGCAAACTTACCGTTCACGATCTTGAACTTACAATTCACGATCGCAAGCGGGGAAAAACCTTCGCTGCACTACGCAAAGTGGAGTTTTCTGCACTCCGCGAGCTCCGCGGAGCACGGAGTGCAGAAAACTCTGCAAACTCCGCGAAGGTAGCGGAGTTCACCGCCCAGGCCTAATGTATACAAACTTATGTCCTGGAATGTGAGGGGTTTGAATAGCATGACGAAGTGCTACAAAGTGTTGGTATATCTGAAACAGAGAGGTGTGCATGTGGCACTGGTGAAGGAAACCCACTTGAGCGCCTAAGAAGGGGCGACCTTGTGCAAACGATGGAGGGGCAGGGGATATATACTACATACTCGCCAATTGCCAGAGGAACGCTGATTTGGGTGAAACCAGGCATCCCCTTCCAGGCCACCAGTAGCAAGACGGATACGGAAGGGCATTATTCCATGTTGACGGACAGGTTTGACAGCCAGGATATCTCTTCTGTCAATGTCTACACCCCTAATGTTGATCAGCCTGCATTTTTTGGCATGCTCTTGCAGGTTTGGCTCCCTTGCTGCCACAAACACTTCTTGGTGGTGTGACTTTAATTGTGAAGCTCATATAGATCTAGACTGCTCCCATCCTCCATTTCGGTATTTCCTAGCCGTGCACCTGGCTAGGAAATTCTCTACTTGGCAGCACCACTGGGGGTTGGTGGATAGCTAGCAGCACCGCCACCCACAGGTGCTGGATTACTCCTTCCACTCTGCCATGCATTCATTGTATGTACGCCTCGACACATCTTTATGTTCACCGGATATGCTTGGGGTTGTAGCTAAATATTGAGTATTTAGCAAGGACCATCTCCGACCATAATCCCTTATTGTTCTCCTTGTATTGAGGTAGGGCGTGCACGTGTATACAGAGTTGGTGACTTAAGACCACAAACTTGGAGGACCCAGTCTTTCACGAGAACAATTGGAGAATGGATCCGGACATACTTTACTGAGAATGCAGGCTTGGCCTGGTCCCTGCTCACGGAGTGGGAGGAATTCACGGTTGTCATTCGGGGGCAATGGTTGTCTGAGTCCGCGAGGTGCACCGCACTCTTCACTGTGATATTGTTACCCACGAACAGGCCCTTAGGGATCTTGAGCAGAAGCAGCTGGAGAGACCAAACCTGCAGCCAGAGCTGTTGGAAGAAAGGGAAAGGTTAGCAGAGCACATGGAGAGCCTTTATTGTTTTCATTATAAAGCTATAAAGCCTATATAGTTTGGACGCATACCCAGGGTGACAAATTGGGCCCATTGTTGACTTGGCTAGCCAACCTCGCTAGGCAAGGCTCGCTCACTCTAGAGGTGGTGACCCTGAGGGAATCAGCCTGTATACACAGGGTGAGATTAATCAGCCCTTTGCTGATTACTATTCTAGCCTTTAAGCAGTGGGGGAAGTGCCTCAGGAGCAATGCTTCCAGGGATAGCTCACCGACCTCTTGCCTTGTCACCTAACATAGGAGATTTTGGAGGGACTGGGAGAGGACATATCAGAGGAAGAAATCCAGTCTGAAGAGTGAACGATGGCCCACGGTAAGGTAACGGGGACGGATGGCCTCCGGGTAGAATTTTATATGTTCTACCTCGACATCCTGGCCCCCCTGCTTGGGCCCAATGTACTAACAGGTACTTGTATCAAAGGTACTAACCTTCACCCTGAGAGAGACATTGATTATGCCCATGCTCAAACCAGGGAAGACGCCTACGGATGTGAAAGTGTACAGGCTATTGTCAATGCTGTATGTTGACTACAAAATTCATAGGGGGATCCTGGTGCAGCGACTACTAGTCCATATGACAGGGTTGATCCATGCCGACCAATTGAGATTCATCCCTGGCCGCCTCACAGATGTTAATGCCTGGTGTTTATTGGTAATCTTGCAGGATGGCCCTTTGTTTCCAGAGTGGGTGGGATTCATGTTTCTAGACATTGAAAAGGTGTTCGATAGTTTAGATTGGGGCTTCCTGTGTGCTGATATGCTTTGGATGTGCCTAAGCCGGTGCTTTGTTGACTGGACCTTTCTTCTTTAAGCGAACCCAGGCAACACAATCTCTGCACAGTGTAATGTAGAGGGAGCTTCCCAACAGGGTGTCAACCCTACTCTTTTCCCACGCGGTGGAGCCATTAGTATGCAGGACTCACGGCGGGGTGCCTCATGCAGGCATCCAGCGCCATGGGATTTCCCACTATATTTCACTTTATGCGGATAATATGGTACTCTACCTGCACAACCTGCGCACTGAGCCTGTGAAGGAGGCGCAGTTTCTTGCAGATTTTGCGGAGGCGTCTGGCCTGAGAGCGAACTGGCTCTAAACAAGCCTATTTCCAGTCTGCTGGGAAAGGGTTGAGCCTCCTGATCTGGGGGAGAGGGGAGCCGCTTGCGGTGCGGTATCTAGGGATCAGAGTTTATTGCACGCTCCCCAAACTCTTGGAGGGTAATATAGGGGAGGCAGTGACGGCCTTCCGATTGAGTGTCAGGTTCTGGAAGACCCTGCCCCTCTCAATGACAGGCAGCATAGCGGTGGCCAAAAAGGTAGTGTTGCCTCGTCTCCTCTACTGTTTTGTGGTCCTTCAGCTAGTGATACCACAAGCTAGATTTAGGAAACTGGACTAGATCCTAATTCATTTAATTTGGAACAGGAGCCAGCAACAGGTCGCATTGGCCAAATTGCAACGAGCGTCCTCAGATGGTGGGCTGAAAGCTCCTGATTGGGGTGGCATGACCCATCGGTGCTTAGAATTTGCTGACAGTCTCATATTTTCTGGATATCTTGCTTGGGATTCTTGTTGCATGGTTACAGAGAGTGGAGGAAGGATGCCTCCAGGATTGGGAGGTGGCGGGATAGAACACAGTGGGCGCAATATATATGGACTCTATGTTACTGACGTTTGAGGACTTACGTGCTTACTTTGACTTTCCGGCTGGGCAGTTTCTACTCTATGGCACCCTGACTGTGGCGATACATAGGATTTGGGGGAGAAGGGTAACAGAGTAACAACTACTCCTCAGCTGTCAGTTCCTCTGCATTGCCATTGACACACGCCGGCTAGTCTCCAGGCTATAAAGTGCTCTGCAAGGGGACTTATGGTCTCCGCTTTCAGGGTTGTGTGAACTCTGGGAAACCAACCTGGGCTTCCCCCCAGACAGACGGAGACTGGGCTAAGATGTGGGAAGTTGTGCCCAAGATCTCTCAAAATGGCAGACTTAGTCTCATACACTTCCATGTTTGAGCATACCTCACACCTCTAAAGCTCAGCATTTATTTCCTGCCAACTCTGCCGGACTGCCCACGATCCCATGGCAATCATGGGTATATTCTCCACATGCTTTGGGGCTGTCTTCACTTGGCCCCCGTATTGGTCCGAGGTGGTGCGCATATTGGCGGAGGTTACAGAGTGGCTCTTGGCCCCCTCGCCTAGGCTCTGCCTGTTGGGCCTATATCCCCGCCCTGCCAAGTCACTAATCGGTTTATTGACCTGGCTGTGGCGCTTGCCAAATGACGGATTATGATGCACTGGAAATGTCCTGAGGGACCCCGGGCTGAGGGATGGAGGGGTCTACCTGGGAGGGAGTGGCACTGCTACAAGAGGTACTCCAGGGCAGGAGACCCATAGAGTTTGTGAAAGTGCGGGACATGATTTTGGCTGATCTCCAGGTGGGCAAGGACGAGAGTGATGAGGATGGCACTGGCTAGGATGCCCACTGGGGATGAACCCCTTAACGAGGAGCCTGGTGGCCGTGTTTCCGCCCTATTCCTCGCTCTTATTGTTTTCACTGGTTAACACCCGGATGGAGTTGACTGACACGGCGTAGATGGGGGAGTTTGGCCTGCCAAAGTCCTGATCCACTGACTTGCTTTAGGAGAGGAGGGGAAGGAGGGGAGGCACCACACCAGGGACTGGGAGAGAGTGGGGATTGTGATGTGTCTGGTTGAATGGGTTGTTTGATTTTTCCATGGGAGACCTTACCTGACGACCCTAGGTCCTTCTCTTTGTGAGCAGTGTACCGCTTGGGTACACATGCTAGGCATGGTGGTCTATGGACATCATCTGCACATGATCACTAAATTTGATAGCTCTGTATTTGACATGATACGCCTATGCAGTTGGACTAAAATGGCAATTGCACTGTTGCTGTTTAACTGTATGATAGGTAATCGCCAATATTGATGCATGTTAAATGACAGTACAATTATATTTTTAAAAAAGAACACTCGCTCACTACACCGGTTTCAGATTTGAAGCAGGGTTTTGCTGACATGCATCGTAATAAATTTGACAAAAAGACGTGCTATGCTTTGTGTAGAAATATTGCTAATTTAAAGATTTTGTAAGTGCTTTTGTAATATGAATGTATTTACATTCAGGGAAATAACAGCTCACCCATAATCGAATGTGATTTACAAAATATTAGGCCATAGATATACAGAAATGTTAATATTTCTACCAATTCCAGATTTAAGCTCAAATGGAGAAAATATTTTCTGTTGATATTTACAGCCTCTTTTCATTCCACAGGTTGCCAAGGCAGTGCATAAACATATAATTAGCTATACATTGAATGGGAGTTGAACTATCTGTAATAGTCATCTAACAACTGCTACTTTGTTGTAAGGAAGAGAAACTGCTCAATTCAAGTTCACACCTGATACTGCACAATGTTCATGTGCGAGGTGTTTTTAACAACCCATAATTAGTCCTGTAGGTTCTGCAGGCTGGAAGGGGGGGATAAAGCGGTAATTTGACACTTCTTCCTTGTTCCGAGGGGACACAAATTCAGGGGGCTTTTCACAAAGATAAACTTACACATGTACGTTTAATAGTATACTTTTGAGTGACTTTACATTGTTGGGCTATTCCCCATTTATAAGTGTAAAGTTACTCAGAAGTCTATTGTTACGTGAGCATAATTTATGCACTAGTAACTTTTCACTCGTAGGTGGAGATCTCCATCACTAGGACAGAGATCTTCATATGGTAAAATAGACAGATTAGTAAAATAGTTTGTTGAACGTAATAAAAATTAATAAAATATTTATATGTATGGAGACAAATTTACAAGTGTAAAGTTGCTACTGCCAAAAAGGAGCAGAAGTAAGTCCAGAACCACACATGGCCAACAGCTGATACTGCAACATTCTCTCATAGAAAATATTAGAGGCATAGACTAAAATAAAACTGCAGAAGAAATATCTTAACATAAACTAAAATATTTTAAATAGTTAAAATATAAAATATAAAAAAATATAAAAAATATCTAGAACTAAAGCATATTTGTATGTTATTTTTACACATTTAGAATTTTTTTTTTAAATTAAACATTAATATAAGATACATTTTAAAAAAATGCAATTAAATTAGTAGTAATTAATTCTATACATCAGCTTTAATAATTCTTAATACATATTTAAAATATTATTATTTTTAGTATTGGTGGGATTTTATTAATAATTCTTTTTTTTAAATTATGTTAATATCCTTTAATATATGCGGATGAATTTGATTTTCTGTTTGTGGAACACCCAATCCTGCCAAGATTATACTTCATTCCCAAAGTTCACAAACTTACTAAACCAGTGCCAGGAAGACCTATTATTGCAGCTATTGGGAGTATGGGAGAACACATCACGCAGTATGTGGATTTCTTCCTTCAAGATCTAGTTAAAGAACTTCCAACATACATTAGAGACACTGGGGATCTATTAAATAAGCTGACTAACATCCAATGGGCAGAAGATCTATTGCTCATTTCATTGGATATAGAGTCGCTCTATACCAGTATTGAACACAAAATAGGCCTAAACGCCCTAGCACATTTTTTGGGAAAAAGACCATTAGAAATGTATAATCACAACAAAATGTTGGTAGACCTTGCTTCGTGGTGTTTGTTTAACAACTTCTTTTTATTTGGTAATGAAGTGTTTATACAGAAGAGAGGCGTAGCTATGGGGGCCTGCTTTTCCCCCAGCTATGCATGTTTGCATGTAGGTTGGTGGGAAGAGCAGGTCCTCAAATGCTTATTCCAAGATGAATACCGTACCCATGTGATTCAGTGGTGGCGGTATATTGATGATGTTTTTATCATTTGGAAAGGGGATGAAAAAAGTGCAAAGGATTTTATTGACAAAATCAATTGTAACAGCTATAATCTTAAGTTTACATCACATTTGAGCAAGACGCAAATTGATTTCTTAGATGTAAAAATTTATGTCAAAAATAACCAGCTGGCCACCTCCCTACATAGGAAAACAACAGCAGGGAACACCACTTTACACGCCAGCAGCGCACATCCACACCACACCATCACAAGCATACCCCTAGGGGAGCTTACACGCCTTAAACGTATCTGTAGTACTCCTGAAGACTACGAAATATGTAAACAGGAAGCACTAAGCAGATTCCGCATGAGAGGATACAATGATAAAATCCTCAATGAAGCAGTTGGTAAAGTAGAAACAATACCGAGAACAACACTTCTATCCCCTAAAGACCAACTGGTGGCCATTGATACTGTAAACAACGCTCCAAGATTGATTACAACATTTAACAGACAAGATAGACAGATCAGGTCAATTGTCAAACGAAACTGGCAAATCGTTCTGACTGATGGGGTTCTAGCCCCCATGTTATCTTCACGACCTACGATCACTCATAGGAAGGGCCCTTCCATGAAAACTCAGATCGCGAAACCATTTCCAGAACTTGCGGTTGCAAAGCACTGGTTACAACCCAAGCTAGGGTTTGTTAAGTGTTCTTCGTGTAGAGCATGTAGATTTGGAGTGAATACCGACTCATACTCTACTCCCTTTAGCCCCTACACTACTAAAATTTTGGGTAGATTCAACTGCAAGACAGAGTTTGCAGTGTATGTTCTGACGTGCACCTGTGGTCTCAGATATGTGGGAGGTATATATATAAGCTGCAGGTGCACGTCAGAATCCTACAACACCTACGTGCCATAGTTAACAACGATTCATCTTACCCAGTGGCTAGGCATTTTAAACTGGTGCACAACAATGATTTAAACTGTCTAAAATATTTTGTAGTGGCGAATGTACCCAAATTACGACGGGGAGGCAATAGAGAGAAGAGACTAAGACAACTAGAATCCAAAATGATTATAGAATTTGACAGTAAGACTCCCAATGGATTAAACAATACAGATGAAATGTATCATTTTCTGTAATTAACATTGGGTCTTACGATAGCTACACGTGGCTTGACAATTGATTTTAGGCACACAGTGAGTTGTGCAGTCTCTTATTCACTTATTGAGTTATTAAAGTTTGTGTAATGTCGATATTCATCTTCTATTTCGGACAATGTACAGTTCTTCCAAGATAGCCAAACATGATTGTTTGTTTTTTCCACTTCGTATATATTATTGAAAGCATCAACTGGTTTTAGTCAGATTTTAGCCCGGTTTTTAACTTTGTTGAATGTGGGTTTTTAACTGTCTTTTACCTTGATGTTTTTTAGGGTTGCTTACACATATTATTGATTATGTATTTGGCACATTTCTATTTTTGCACTAGCACTTTATGACGATCCACTTTGGATCAGTTTATTAGCACTTTTTATCCGTATAAATGACACTGCTACGATTGGTCTGTTGACAGATAAACTAAATGGGCAACAAATATGCAGCATTGAAGCAGTTATATAAAACATGGAGTCATGAGGATATTTTCAATTTTTGAAACTTAGTTCTAACCAATTGAAATTGTTGCATTGTTTTAACAAATCTTTTGGTTTTAAATCACGATATATACAATTGTTACTAAAGGTGTTTTTATATAGACATTTTATAAAAACTCTATTTATTAATATTATTTATAGGTTTTAGAACTATTTATATACATTATTAGTACTGTACAATTGTGTTATCTAATGAATTGACTCCAGAATCAGCATTTACGCATTTAAGCAGTCCATGTTAGAAAGCAGACTATTAACAATAGTTACGTTTTGCAGTGTGTCTTCTATGTTTATATATCATGTGATGTCAGCACTCTAATCACGGTGAAGTATTTAAAAACAATGATGAGTATGCTTCAAACTGACTTGTGAGCAAGGGCTTTCGTAGCCCGAAACGCGTCAGGTTCGAGGTTAAAGAACAATAAACTCCATCTAACCTAATTTCGCTGGGTCCGCGTCTCTGTTCGCCATTGCTGTGGAGGTGCAGGGATACTATCGCTTTTCTATATCCTTTAATATATGTAAATGAATTAAATAATTCATTACAAATTACGTTATTAGTGCTGCAATTGTTCTTTTTTTGTTCTACATTAAAAGTAAAAATATAAAAATAATTAGCATTAATAATTGGCATACAAATATTTTTACTAAATTATGTCAAGTGTAATAAACCTTTTTACTTTTCCCCATGCATTATCATAGACAGACCTCTGCCATTGGGTGCAAAAGAGAATTCTTTACAGAAACAATCACGAAATGGTAAGTGCATATTTTTTAATATGAAAATATATTTATTTGTAGTTTTAACTATTTTATTTATTTTAATTTCATTTAACATTATTTACAATGGGGTTAAGATTTAAGTCCCTAACTCCATTATTTTCTATAAAGTGGTATAAAGTGGTTGGCCATGTGTGGTGCTGGACTTACTCCAGGTCTCAGTTCGAGAACATTGCTACTGTTTTAGGTCCTTTTTGGCTGTGATAACTTTAGAAGCCCAGGAATGGCCTTAGGGGTTGATTACAAGTTTGTCGATCCATGGCACTGCCAAACTCACAGTGGTGTGGCGGGAACAGCCCCACTTGCGGTCCGACCACGGCATTACGAGTGTGGCAGTCCCACTGCAACAAGACCACCACAACCGCAGAGGATCCGGAATCCCTTGGCGGTGGCCCGGTGATCTGACCCAGCAATATGCTGGCGGTGCCACTGCGGCACCACCAACCATATTGTGAGTTTACTCACAGCCACAGTTTTCATGGTGGTGAGCCAGCCATGAAGTTTGTGGAGGCGAGGTAACTAAGGTGGCCCTACAGGGCCCCCTATTGACTTTGGGCCAGGGGATGCATGCAGGGGGCACATAGTGTGCCTCTCTGTCTGCATGCACCCCCAGTTCTTGCAAAGCATGTACTTCGCAGTCCTTGCCATGCAGGAACGTTTTTTGGCGCTCCCATTGCGATGCATTTTAACAAACCCCGCTGACGAACGCCAAAGCACCGCCTGCCAAACAACGAATTAACGCATAATCTGGAGGGTGGTGTGCGGATGAGTTTGGTGGTGTGAGAGCGGGCAATGTGGCCCGCTCCCACACCGCCAAACGCATAATCAGCCCGTTAGCCTTTTGTGGGTAGGTGCACATCTCTCCCTAAATCACTCATATTACTCCCTTAACCACTCCCTCCTCCCAACGAAACTACACCTATTTTGTAGTTAGTATGTTATATTTTTCAACCACTCCCTCGGTAGCACACCCACATTTACTACTATGGGGCCGATTCCGATATGGGTCAGAAAGCACTCCGACCGAGTCGGATCCGGAGTGTTTTACGACCGAGCCGGACCCCTACAGTCCGACAGAGCGAGTGCGATGCGCACGTATGCTGTTGGACTCGGTTCGGTCGGACTCCCATAGAAGTCAATGGGAGCCGGTCGTACGACGCGTACATGGGCTCCCATTGACTGAATGGGTACATCTCGAACAAGTGTGCCCCCTACAGTGGGTATGCGTTGGTGCCACCCGCACCGTACATGCCTGTGTTGGGGAGACCCATAGGTCTTCCCCTGTGTCCGAGTCGTAGTGCTGCGGGTGTCAGGGGGTCTGACGCGGACCCCCCAAAGTCCTACTCCGGGAGCTTTTGCAAGCCGGACACTTCATCTCGCACAGGCTGTCCGACGCGTGCATCGTACTGGCTCGGTTGTAAATCGCATCCATTGCACGCCACGGTTAGCTTCCAACCGGGACGTACGGAGCGGTTCGGACCCGGAAACGACTCGGTCAGTGAATTTCATGTAGCTCGCATCGTACTTGCTGGCTCGTACAGCTGTACGAGTCGGCCGGAAAACACGCGTATGGCTCGTAGTTTTTCCGGCCGAACCCGATTCGGTGCCCTTCCGACCGAGATCGGAATCGGCCCCTAAGTAAAAAACATACATCTGTGAGGATCTCCCCATAGAAAATATAGGAGAGGTGGTAGCAGAGATTTACATTGAATAGCATTTTGTAGAACTTTAGGATTACTATTATAGTACTTCTAAATGTTCTACAAAATGCAGTTTGTGAATAGGCCCGTCAACCGTGCATTTTGTTCTGTGCACAAATTTCACCAGGTATTGGCTGGCAAAATGTATGGTGAAAAATGATGGATACAAAACTTGAACACATTTTAAAATGGTGGTTTCGATTATAGAAATCTCATTTGCTCTCAAGTCGGCATTAGCGAGCCACTTGGACTGAAGGCACAGGATGGGAGCTCCTAGTCTTTGCCAATGGAAAGCCCCGATATGATTAAATACGTATTCACTAAACTGTTTGCAGATGTAAAAAAAAAAAAAATCACAAACTAGAAGATAATTTACTAAGATTTTCCTCTGTTAATCAAAGAAAGAACCGATGTAGGGTTCAAGAGATATGGAAAAAATCCGCCACCCTGGTGGGTTTAAATGCTATTGATGTGTAGACATGGAGGAGATAAAGGGTGTTGACATGAATGGTGTTCCAATGACAGGAGCTGGTGTGAACATTGAGAATATGGAGGAGTTGTAACATCATATATACATATTCTCTATGACTCATAAAAAACAATTGGTGCACCTAAGTTTAGCTACAAAATGCTGGAATAAGAGTTCACATTTGGTGTGAAAGATGCTAAAATAATCCCCTATTTTTAGTTGATGTAAAATGAGGAATTTCACTACTTGAAATAATATTTTTTGCATAGATAAAACAAAATATGGAAAGTTATAGTACAATTATACCATAGTCTTAATTCAAAACTGGTGAAAAATCCACCTGTCTTGGTTTAGGCATATGTACACAAATCTATAATTTTTTTACACTGGCATGCAGAAAAGGAATTTATTTTTTTGCGAATATTTTTAAAATGAGTACATTTATGGAAATTATGCCTATGACTCCACAACGTACTCATATTTTAGTGAATAAGGTCCAGAAATAAAATGTAAGGCCCAATTCACAAAGGTAAACGTGCAATTTTTTGTACGTTTTCTACTTTTTGGTATTCACAAAAGTAAACTTAGATCAAAAGTCTAACTTTACTACTTTTCAGGATTCCCAAAGGGAAACTTAGACCAAAAATCTAACTTTACTAGTAGTAACTTATCTCTGTTAGTCCTGAAAAGCGGTAAAGTTAGACTTTTGGTCTAAGTTAGACTTTTGGTCTAAGTTTACCTTTATGAATACCGAAAGTAGTAAAGTTAGATTTTTGGTCTAAATTAACCTTTGTGAATCGGTCCGTATTTTGCAGCATTCCCAGTTTCTGCACTGCATTGATGCAAAAGGGGTCTATGAATTTATTTTTCCCATCTTCAGTACAAACTCTAAAAATCTCCAAGTTAATACATGGGCTGAAAAGAACGGACATCTAAAACACAGGGCTGTTATTGCCTTTTTGTGTTTCAGAGCTCTGCTGTCAGCAGCATATGCACTAACTCAGAGATTTTGAGTTAATGTATGTACAGGAGATATAATAAAGAAATGTGCACCTTCTGCATCATTGCAACACAAAGGATGGCATCATGATACGCTCCCAGGAGTCATACAGATGAATGTTCTGACTATGACCAACTAAAGCGGCTGTTACTGGGCCGAAGCTCTTGCCTCTGACCTCCCAGCATAGGACTGCCATCATACCGACAGATCCTCGTCTGCCATGTGAGGATCTCTGTGATGAAAGTGCATCCTCTGGTGTTGGCTGACGTCCTTGTCTGTGCAATCGGGGCACAGGAACACCCTTCATATCTAGAGTTCCTTGCCTGTCTGGCATGAAGTGCATCCACCCATGCAATAGATACACTTTCATGACTGTTGAATGCCAAGCTAGCTGCAGTGTTTTCTCAGCCCATGGAATATTCTCTTCTTTGTATTAACAAACTTCAAAAGCATGGGGTTGTTGCTGAAATGCAATAGAAACTTTTTCATGACAATCATGGAGTTTTCTTTCTCTGCTTTAGGGACATTTTTAAATTCTCCTACAGGACCTCCATGCCTCTAATGGTAGTTCCAGGATGGAAAATAGGGTGGACAAGTAGATCGCCAAACTACTTATGGTTCATCTAATGATTATCTCCAACAGTGGTGAAGTTCCCTCCATAAAATAATTGGTATTTACTTCAGTATCCAAAAGTACATCATCACCAATCCAATTTGTGTGAAATTTTCCCACCTGGATTTAATTCAACCTTTTAAACATAATCAACATGTTCCCCTCTCATGCTGGTTACTGGCTTACTACTAGCTCCACTCTTTGGTCTTTGTGCTTACCGTGCTCTTCCCCTCCCACATCTCAGGAAGTCCCTGGAAATCTTTGTCGGTCGCTGGAGCTCCTATGCTGCTATGCTGTCTGGTGCTGCATTGCAAACACAAACACTTGAGTCTTTGCATATAGTCCAATGCAACTCACCGTGGCTCATACATATTTTTAAACTTTTTTTCCTATTGTTTTACTTCCCCTAGACTCTCTCTATCATTTTACAATTTTGGGCACAATCAAGTGAAATTTCCACTTTCACTGAGCCCTGTGCACCTGCCTAGCTCCCTCCTCGGGAGCCGAGGTCAGACGCGCAATGTAGTTTCGGGCAGGATGAAGAATGTAACTAGTATATGTGGACCTGTGGCAGAATAGGAAAAGCTGGCCAACATCAACATTCAAAGGCAGAGGAATGGCGCTCATTTTGCCCTGAGTCGATGATCTGTTTAGATGCATGCTTGAAGGAAAGCCCTTCAAGTACTTACAAAATATATATCCTGTCGATGGAGGCAGCGGTTGATGCTGACTAAGGCAAGGTGAGTAAACATACTTTGACTTTTTTGCTTTTTGTGTTACAGTGTAAATCTTTTTTATTGGTCTCCTTGGTGCTTGGTTGTCGCAAGTGGGAGTTACCACCCATTGCTCATTACTGGAGTAAAACTGTTCTTCGAGATCAACTGTACAATCAAGTAATTAGTCTTCTTTAATCAATTTTTGAGTATATTCTTACTCTTTTAGAAACAGGTGGTTTAGCAAATTACTCTTGTGTATACAGAAAACAATCATTATGACAATACATTTTTTTTATAAATTGTGCAATTCAATTGAAAAGGCAGCTATTGGCGTAAAGGGTAAAAGGAGGGCAGAAAAAAATCACTTCATATTGGTTTGCTAGAAGGATTACCATCAAGTCCAGAATTCCTTTCAAAATGATCTACAATTCAAACTTCCCCCTCAAAATACATCAGAAAAGGAGATGCAGACCCTAGCATTCAGGAAGATACACCATCACCTGACAATGAGAATGTTCTAAAGTCCAAAGGTTCATCATCTCCTGACACTTGTTAACTATTTTACCTGGATGATGCACTGAATTAAATCAAAACTTTAGAAGAGAAACCATCAGTTATATCTTCTCTGGACTATATCTTACCTGATATAGACATGAGCTCCCTACCATGCCCTAATACGATCAAAGTATCTAAAGAGACCCATGAGCTTTTTAATAGCACGCCAAGCAATGGCCTAGTGCATGTCGAATATCTTTTATGCTCACCTGAATTTCCTCTAAATGTCTCTTATCCTCCGGAACATTATGTGCAATTATCTGATGCCCTGCACATCCTACAGAGAATTCTTGAATCAATGTTGATACTTTTGGAAAAAACAACATCAACTCCAATAATAATCTTGAAATTCTAACAGCAATACTAAAATCTCTTATGAGTCAAAACGGTTGTTTCATTTTATCTGAAGACAAATGCAAAAAAAAGATGACTAGAGATCTAATTACTTGTCATAATGGGGAACAAAATCCTATGAAGAAAATTAAAATTCTTAAGAGGTCAATGGTGACACAAACTGGGAAAGTAGGATCAAGTGAATATTTGACAGAGAAAACCACTGGTTTGGGGAATGTATTTTCTCATTTTTGAAGATCACCTAGACCACCAGTTTCTGCCAAGTACATCCTTTCATTTGTCTCTGCCCTGCTTTCCAATATCTAATAAACAGAATGTAAAGGGGAATAAAGGAACTCAATCACAGTTGCAAGAAGTACCATCTGAAGAACCAATTAATTCACAAAAAACAGCTGAAGGAACTAAAGCACTAAAAGGTCAAAATAGAAGAAACGTAAAGGGGAGCAAAAGTAGAATCACTCAAATAAGCCCAAAATGCATTAGATTAAACTAAAAAAAAATCAGAGATTGATCTCTCTACAAATAATATGAACAATGATAATGTTTGCAAGGCCACTGCTACATCTCAGTTAAATGAAGTTCAAGCTATGCAATCATTGTCTGATCCATCAGCTTCCATCTTCGAAGCTACACATGACGGGCAAAATCCTCTTGCACATGAATTCAAGTCTTCACTTTCTTGACTTGCTAGATAAATATCCAGCCTGTCAAAAGCAAATACTGAACCCAATAAACAAAACTCTGTGCTCAATAGACAGTCTACATGTTTATTGAACTGAACATGTTCTATTGAACTGATCTGTAACCGCTGACAGTGGATTACTGTGCTGCTTTTGAAGTAAGTACCACAAGGTCAATTCTTTTACATTTGGACACAAAGTTGGCCATAGGCTAGCTAGTCCAAAATTGCTCGTAACGTTTCTGTTTGACATTTCCTAGGAGGTCAAGATCACATCATATAGGACACATGGCCATGCCCTGTGGAGTTTCACAAAAATCTATAATGCTCCTTAATTTTTCAACAGGTTTATGTAACCACTGATGTCAATGATATCAGTCCACACCTTCTCTAACAAGCAACCCACATGTAGTTGTTGGCTCTACTTCAAAGCTATAGCCATGGCTTTGTCTTAAATTGAAAGTTTTGGAACAGGAATTTTCCCAGCATGGACAATGGGCATCTGTAGTGTAGTGTGTGGGGCTCAGTCAACTCAAGAATCTTGATGTTATGCAATGGTTAGCTCAGCCTATTTGATGCATGCGTGCAAATGCAAAGTCATGCTGCATCTTAACATGTAAGTTTTGCTAGAATATATTTTGCCAAGGGTTTTGAAAGCAAGCAAAATATATTGTCAGAGTTTCCTTTCTCCTAGCTAGTCAATAAAAGTTCAGGAACATTTCCTGTGGAAACAGAGGACCTTGACATAATCTAAATGTAGACATCACTGATAAGGATGGAAAAACATGTTAAAAAGTTTGGAACACTAATCCTGTTCCACAGGAAAATGTGGAGAACACATTGGGATTTGCATTAGCCATAAATGTATTGCCACCATCTGATTAAAATGGTCATACAGCCATATCACCACTGTCAGTGGTTGTGAAAGCCATCGCAGAGTCACCGGCATCACTTTAAAGGGACGTAAGAGAATTCTTCCATGTTGTCATTCATGTTGAGGACTTACTCGCAAGTGTTTTTATAAGTGCTGCTATTCATTAAATTATTGCTGCTATCAACTAAATCACATTATAACCTCATTGGTGTGTGTGTCTGCTGTTTCTTCATGGTCGTTCCTACTTGCCCTCAATAAAAAGGTTACATTTGTGTTTGGTTCTGATACATAAACACACCTGTCCAAAACAAGGTGTGTACCCCTGCCCTGAATGCCAGACTGCATGTGAAACTGGTATCCTGACTTTCTGTTTTTCCCTGGCAAGACACTATTCTAGTATGTACGGTTAGCCCTTGGCCTGCTCCTGGTAATGTGAGGTCCAGAACGGGTTCTGTGACCTGGATGGGTTCCACATAGGGTGAAATCCTAGAGGACATAGGAATATGTTCATTCGCGGGGTAAGTCACATAAAACACTGGTGGCAGCATACCGAGTTTTGAGACTCATTAGGGTGATCAGATGTTTTCTCTGAGTCTAGGAGAGTGGTGTACACTATGTAAAATTCCACTGTTATGTGAACCTCAGACCCTTGAACTGATATTGAAGGTGAACCTTGAATGTGTGTATGTGCCATGAGTGTAGCACATATTTGGTATTAAGACTCTGTATGTGGTGAGTCTCAGTACTTGGAACAGTAGGATCCATTTTGGATTACCATGGTTTTATCTAGAGCATGATAGAGGGCAGTTACAGCTTTATACAGTGTATTGACTGCATCACTGTAGCTGGAGGGTGGAGCCCCAGACATTGAAGTCAAGGAGAATGGAGACAGTGCTACCCTTCGATATTTAATCAGGTACCTGTTAGCAAAAGGCTTCTCATTAGTCCTCACTGATCACTGCCTTGGACTGCTCAACACCATCCACCACTGAGAGTTAAGTGCAGAAGGGGTATTTGGCTCAATTGCTCAGAACCTATAGTAGGCCAAGCCCCAGGACATCAGAAGTAAAAGGCCTCAAGCCCCATGGTTTGGCTCAATAGCTCCTGCATGCCCCGTGGCCCTCTGAAAGGGGTTCTGACAGATGCCATTACTGCCAATGATGAATGCTATCAAATGGGCCACTTAGTTGATATACCCCAGCTGCCAATTTCTGTGTTACATTACAGCCACGGACCCCATAGTCCAGGAGCACCCAGCCACAGGAGTTGGACTGCTGCAGGTGCCTGTCCTGCATCACCACAACTGCAGCTACAGAATGCGGATACCTGCCGTGTCTAAACTGTGAGTAGAATGAGAGACTGAGCAAGCAGAAAAAATCCTGCCATGAAAACTCAACCTTTACGGGGTGAACTTGAATTTGTGAAAGCAAACAGAACTGCTGTGCATATATACACTTTTGTGTATTTTGAGTGAATTGCACTCGTGCCCTATCTCCTGTGTTACACACCATGGATTGTAGACACTGGGGGCCCGATTCACAAAGTTAAACAGAGATGAAAGTCTAACTTTACGACTTTCGGTATTCACAAAGGGCATTTACGAGTAGAAAAGTTAGGCTTTTGTCTCAGTTTTGGTCTCAATTAAACTTAAGGCCAAAACTTAAGATTAACTGAGACAAAAGTCTAACTTCACTGCTCGTAAATATCCTTTATGCATACCGATAGTCAAAAAGTTAGACTTTTCTCTCAGCTTACCTTTGTGAATTGGACCCTAGGAAACCATGCTAGTAGGAACGGGAAACCAAACGGTGTGGCACCTCAATAAAGGTAGCAAGGTTTACAACCTTGTGTCTGCAACTCCGAATTGTGCTGTGTAGTATTATGCCATGCTGTATGATTAAAATGCTTTCTTTAGCCAAAAGACAGGCACAGGGCAGGGTGGACAATACATTATACTGTCTTTTGGCTGACTGTTGAGTCCTAAGTTCTCTCCTCCCCATACAGCCTCCCTACACACCCTTGCTACCTTGAGAGTCAAGTGTGGAAATACTTGTTGTATTGAATGATTACAGTTCTTATGCACATGCTGTCATGCAAGCATGTAATATTCACACATAACATACTCATATTTTGTGCCACACATAGTGTGTTTTTTTATATATGTCTTTCCAAGCGGCATACCCTGCTAAGTGATGGATAGTGTCATATTGTCAGCATACGTGCCATACTATTCATATATGGACTTACCATACTGGGGAATTATAAATGCCACATGGGAGGATGGGGGAGAATGCCTCTGTAGTCACACACTGGAGGGATGATGCCATCACCCACATGAGGCAAAAACACATAAAGAGAAACCAAATTAGTAATTAGGAGAAACAATCCATATGATATGGTGCTGGACTGCCCCGAAAATGTATACCGTAAGCACTTACTTCATCGTGGGTGAACTGCTGCCTCTAAACCTACTTGGTTGTCCTACTCCCCCCCCCCCCGGTGCCGCCACTGATTTGAGTATGGGACCTGGTATTTCTATACGCCACGTGGCTTCCGTATGTGCATAGTGATGTGTGCTCATTGACATATGAGCAATCACAAATGCCTGCTCATGTAATAGCGTCAAGTGCACATTGTAGCTGCATCCCTAATGTGAAGGGAATCATGGGAATTAGAGTCACTATTCCTACACAATAAGCCATGAACATGCATAATGATAACAATGAGAGGTTGTGTAGCCTCACGTATGCACAAAGACATCGATTGTGAAATTATCTGTTGGTAGAGCTTGCCTTCACCCTACTACATATGAAAAAATGCTCTCACATTAGGTATCATTGGGTGCTGTGATTTAAGGGGAAGTCCCACACTTAGTGTCATTGGCTGGTGTGAATCAAGGGGAAATGCTGAAATCAAAACCTAAACATTCTCAATGAGGGAGAATAACAATATTGTCCTGTCAAGCAGAGATAAAATATTTCTCTGTAGAAGTGTTAAATAGTTCCACAGCTTCTCCTCGTTAAGAACCTTAACATGGGTTTTCAATCTATACACCCACCGTTATTCTTTCTATAGGAGGGTTCTCATCATGTAGTCACTATGTGACACTTTTCCTATGATGGTCCAGTAAATATGACTGTATATATATTATTTTTCTATGTAGTGTGCTGTTAGTCTGGTGATGTCTTCCAACAGCAGATGGTACTAGGGTGCTCCCCAATCCTATTTTTATTTTCCTTGGTTTAATTCCTACATAACATTGTTTGAAGGAGCACGAAATCAGCTATATCACATTGTCAGAATTACAGTTCGCTTGGGAGCGTTGTCATGGTGTAGGTAGGCATAGATCTACAGACTTAGAATGGATAGTATATGGACAGTAACAGTGCATTGGCCACAAGGATAATGGCCCATGACCACAGGGAGATTACAAAGAGTGTTTTGAGTAACCAGTTTTCTTTTACAGGTCTAGTATAGACCAAAATATCTCTAATACGTTTACTCTTTTTAAATGAAAAAAGTGATTATTCAAAAGACAATTGGTTAGATGTTAAGATACACCAGTGTTGGTTTATGATCCTTTGATTTTGTTGGAGGAACTATTGCATGTACTGACACAAATCATAGTGTTGGTTTTTCTTTTTTCTTGCAGTCCTCCAATAGGGCATCTCTCTGGTTGTTCCAAGCTTGTTTTAATGCTTTTTCAATAATCTTTTTTGGATACTCACGTTCCAATAGCTTGGATGTAAGGTTGCCAGCCTCCTCCTTGAAATCATTGATATCTGAACAGCTTCTTCTCATTCATCAAAATTGGCTCACAGGAAGATTCTCTTGCAGGGATTGGGGGCGCACACTTTTAAAGTGGGGGAGACTGATTTTGTCAGTTGGTTTTGTGTATAATCTCGATGCAAACCTCCCATCTCTGGCCTGGATAATTAAGTCTAGGGATGATACTTCTTGTTTGTCATTAGACATCGTAAAGTTTAAGAAATTGTCATGATCATTCAGGCATCTCAAAAAAGAGGCGTCTTTTACTTCATCACTGTGTCAGATCACAAAGACTTTGTCAATGTAGCGACACCATAGGCGCACCTCGTCTTTAAATGGATTTTTGGACCAGATATGTTCATCTTCAGACTGATGGCCGTATAGGCAGGCTATGCTGGTGGCAAAATCACTCCCCATTGAAGTACTATGTTGTTGTAGATAGATTTTTCATCAAAGATAAAGTAATATTGTGTGAGTGCCAATTCTGGCAGCTTCATGATCCTTTCAATGGGAATGGTAAAATTCCATGCATGTTCTTTTAGAAGATTTTAAATGACCCTCAAACTTTCATCTTGAGGAGTGCTCATATACAAGGCCACTACATCAAAACATAGCATTAATTCTGTTTGGGGGTCATAGTCCAATTTGCCCAAGATGTTCGGGAGGTGTTTTATGTCTTTCACATAAAATGTCATTGTTAACACAAGAGGTCATAGGAACACATCAACAAGTTGAGACAAATGTTCTAAGACTGAACCAATCCCTGAAGCAATCAGGCGGCCATGGGGAGGACTGCGACTTTTGAGTATTTTCGGTAACCTATCAAAATAAGGGATCCTGGGTCTATGCATGGCCAGACCGAGACTGCATACCCCTTCCTGCATATTGAAGTTCTCTCTTACCTTCCCAGGAGTGGGATCCGGGTTGGATTCTGACATGGGTTGATTGGTTACCAGTACCTTGTGCCTGAAGAATCTTCAATTTCACAATTAATGAGCATGCATCCCAACAAATCATGCAGAGACTTTGAATGGTTTATAACGTCCAGCATCTACCTTGGTGTAGAAGATAGCTGTTCCTACCCCTATCAAAGAAAAAAATCTAGATTTCATGAAATACTAGTTGGCATCTATTACATATCACTATCCATCAATTTGGCGTTAAATCTGGGAATCTAGAATCCTAGGTGAAGGTGCATAGTAATTTTCAATATGATTGATTTGTCGTCAGTACTCTCCTGCATCCATATCAACCAATTTTGTGATACCCTTTTCCATTCGGTAAAATCATTTGGTCTTGCCTTTTGCAGTATTGCTTTCTCATATGAGCACTTACTGAATGACCTATTGGTTGCAACACTGATTATTGCATTATCAGTAGCTGAGAAACAATATCAAAGAGGCATGCCTGCAATATCTGCTCTCTGGTCTAGAACAACAATTAGTTTGAAATGTGCCCAACGTAAATAGTTAAGATTATTATTGATAATTTCAGAATGTAGAAAGTCATTGTTCTCTGCATTGTTGACAATGAATATAACTGTACCCTTATGCATATTTTTCCTTATGTGGCTAAAGTCTACCCAGGCTTGAAAAGTTTGAGTTTCATATTGAAGACTATCTAGCATGTCTTGTGGGTACAACTATGGTTCAAGGAAATAAAAATACGCATTTGAGTGTTACTGAACATAAAGAATATACTTTGGCACACTAGGACTCATTCAAAGTTCAGTGGAGCATGAGCTATGCCATAAGCTGATCGGGCTTCTGCTCCACCAAACTCACGTTTCCATCATCCCATTTAGAGGTGGGAGAACCAACGGGTGTCCAAAAGCAAAACATCAGTTGGCTCAATCATCAGAATCTCTTGACCTAGTGGGCCTGAGGGCGCCCAAGACACAGTGATGGTGGCTAAGTCCTAATCAGAACAGGGCCTTTGCCACTAATTTCCCCTCCAGATTCGGCATAGGCTGAGAAAATAAACAATGGCCGGACAGAAGAAAACTCCCAGCACATAGGGGCTGCTGTTCCTTCACTTTCTGAAACAAACTTTCATTTTTAGAATCTGTTTCAGAAAAGCAAATCAGAATGGCCGGTGGGCCAAAAAAAATAGGATGATCTGCACAGCACTAAGCTGTGACGAAACTCTTCCGCCAATGCAAGATATTCATTTTGGCCATAGAGCTCTCCGTAAGGCATTTGGGGATTACTATATGGGATGGGCGGTCTTCCTCCAAGACAGATTGAACTGCCAACCTGGCCAGCAGACAGGTCTCCTGATTTGATCTAAATGACCTCTATGTTTGCAGCTGATTAATGTGATGTAGCTAGCCAAGGGCTCTTATGCTACATATAAGTTCAACATTTATGCACAAATCACCTTTTTTAACAGTGCAAAGCCATTTTTATGGTTTGCTAAAAGTAGTTTTACATTCATGAAAAGATTTACTCATACATACCTTTTTATTTTATCATCTCCCAGGGGCAGAGAGTGAGCATCCCAGTTTGGGAATAACTTAGAAAGTTTGGAAATATCTGCAAACATTCTAGTTTAGTAATTACACTGCTTTCAATGGCCCACTCCCACCCTAAAACAGTTGGAAATGTACTCCTTTCAAGGCCAGGAGTAAATCTGTTTTCCGGTTGGGTATGGGAATGGAATACCTTCAAAATTGGGAGGTGTGCAGTACGCATGCATGATATTTTTCTGTGCCTGAATGTAACATATGGCATAGGACTAAACATAAAGGAGTACATTTCCAATTTGCTTTTGAACTGAGCCCTTGATTGAAACTTTAAAGATAAGTAATATGGGGCCTATTCATAAAGGTAATCTTACACTTGAGTGAATCTACTTGTGTAAATATACTCTTATGCTTTGTAGCAAATTTGCTACTTTTGGCTATTCACCAAGTGTAAATTTACTACAATGAAGCCGATTCCGATTTCGGTCGGAAGGTGTCGGCCGGATTCCTTTCCGACCGAGCCATTCTGATGGGCTCGGTCGGAAAGGAATCTGACACGGATTTACGGATTGCGGACGACAGGCTCGGAGAGCCCGTCTGCCGTCCGGAAACCTCCCAGTACTCCCCCGGCTGCCTCTTTGCGACCGAGGGAGTACGATGGCAGCGTTTCACTGCCTTTTCGTGCCGTTTTTTCCGGCTTGAAAAGGCAGTCGGAAACTGTCTTTGGGGGCCCCCAGTAGGGCCCCCATGGGTGCTAGGCTCCCGAATGGCAGTCTGGGGGCACCTATGGTGCCCCTCTGTGGATCCCTGCATCCGGTGGCAGGCACCTTGGGGTGTCGCCCACAGGGTGCAGGGATGAACTGCACCCCTGCTTTCAGGGATGCAGGCATGCATTCCGCTCGGAATGCATGCCTGCATTGCCTTGTATACGAATGCGACCGAACATCGTACTAGCAGCGCCGTAACCGACGACAGCAGGTCGGTCAGTTATGGCTCCTGACCGATGTCAGACAGACTTGAGTCCGTCCAACATCGGAATCGGCCCCAATGTGTAGACTTACATGTCTCCACCCCCCTGAATTCAGGGGCAGGAGCTTAGTATACCAGTGTAAAGTTACTAGGAGTTACTTTTCACTCGTAGGCAGAGATCTCCACCACCAGAGTGGAGATCTCCTTACGATAAAATACAGGGAAAAGTATAAAAATGTATTAAATTAAAAATAAATGCCACAGCACTTTTAAATTAATTCTGAATTAAATCTTTAATTAATGGAAATATATGACTTTAAAATATATGTTTTAAGTTTTAAGAAAACAACAGCTAAAAGAAAATGTTTATATTTATTTAATATCTATTAGAAGTAAAAGTTATGTATAAAGTTATTTTCAATAAATATAAATATTTTTAAATAAATTAGCTTTCTATCAAATTTTCAAAGCGTTACTTTAATAGTTTATATTCAAATCATAATTACCTCCTCACATTACAAGGAGAGGTGGAGACGGAGACCTCCGCTTCTAGGTTTGTAAATACCATTCTGTAATATGTGAGTTGCACGATTGTAGCACTGTAAAGTGGACTACAAAATGCAGTTTGTGATTAGGCCACCTCATTTTCAGACAAAAGACTTTTAAGCTGTTTGCTTGTTCCACGTCACAGAAGAGTAACTGCACAAGTTAACCTGGAAATGCATTTTGCTTTAAATGAAATGTCCTAAATAAAATAATAAATTATTTCCAAAGGTCACAGAGTGCTTTATGAGTGACCTGTGACATGAGAGGCAATAACAGTTCTTCCAAGAAAAGTCAAATATGAGCAACAAAACCTGTTTTCCAAACCAGTATAACAACTTGAATCAATTGCAAACGTCGTTTTGTTTTTCTTAACATACTGCTGTCATCATGTACTTTTCAGGCTATCATTATGTGCTAAATATGGAGTGCTTAGGGAGCAGTAAAATATATTTTTGGCAGAATTTTATGACCTGTGTTTACTTTGAGCAAAGGTGCTGAACCAAGCATATACGCAAGGGTACCAATTCTGCTTTACAAGGGCATGTTTATGTTTCACCACTTTTGGGCTTTACCACCAGTATGGGACAGCTGCTGCAGGGCTAATATAGGACAATGGCAAAGGGTATGCTGATAAAAGAATGCATTACATTTTGAGTATACATCCTACTTGACTGTCTGCACGTGCAAACATGGCACGCTGCCTCAATGTCATTGACTGACGTGCTTCTCTGAATTAACTAGTCCTCTAGAGACCATCACTATCCTTAGGTACTTATGCTTTTCTACAGCTTGGTGCTGACTGGGGCCATGTGACCCTGCCCGCCACTCCTCTGATCAAGAGGTTGGGTCAGTGACGTAACGAAACTGCACAGTACATGAAGGGGGCCCCCTCCGACTACACTCAGGAGCTCTGCTGACAGGGTACTGGGTTGAAGGGGTCCCCTGGAGCTCGGGCCCCCCCTGTACCGCGGGGGCTGCGGGGGCCTTTGTTACGCCCCTGGGTTGGGTTACGTGAGTTGTGGATTCCAACTAAATTATTAGTGGTGTCTGCATGGAGGTTTGTACAGGGTCCCCCAACCTATTTTGGATAGAAAATAAGCATAGCACACAGTAGTCTTACAGAACTCACAAAAGGGTACCAGTGGTTAGGTTTGCAGTATCAAAGTCTCTGCACTTGTAAAACAATGTTCAGTCACAACTTAGGGCCCGATTTAGGCTTTGGCGGTCGGTACTCCCTCTGGCAGAGTGATGAAAGACGTTAACTCCACCACCCTGACAGGCTACCTGTCAAATTTAGAGATGACCTCCGGTCTGGTGATCATCTCTGTACCTTGAAAGGAACTGCTGTCCCTTCAAAATACAAAGGGGCAGATTTATGTTCCCTGGCGCATCCCTGCAAATCAGCATGGATGCGCCAGGGAAGATGCGTCACGCAAGTTTGCCCTTGCGCCACCGCAGATGCGCCGCATTTACAATGCGGTGCATCGTGGCGCAAGGACAAGCAGATACGTGACGCATCTGCCGGCGTAAGGTTGGCGCAGTGCTGAAGTTGCGTCACAAGCGCGATGCAACTCCAGCACTGTTCCAACCTACCCTATCCCTAACATGGTGCGTCAAGCCTTACGCCTGCTTCAAGCAGGCGCAGGGTTCTGACGCATCAGCGTTGGGAAAGTGACTCAGTGAAATCTTATAGATTTCACTGAGTCACTTTTCAGGGGCGTTCCTGCGACGGAACGCCCCCCCGGAGTAGAAACGCCCACATGAAACCTGACGCAGGTTTCATGTGGCGCAGGGCTTCACACCGTGACGCATCTCCATAGATGCGTCACGATGTAAATGGGGCGCAACATGGCGCAGGGTTTACGCCGCCGCTGCGTCACAAAAGTGACGCAACGGCGGCGTAAAAGGGGCACAAGTCCCTCATAAATCTGCCCCAAAGATTCTGGTGGACATCTTCCATTGGTTTTGAATGACATTCACCAAACTTTAAAATATTTTTTGTTTTTCTGAAACAAACTACCAAAGCAGAAGTTTTTTTGTGGAAAACAAATAAACGAATTACCCCCACATAATAGGAGTTTTCTCCCAGGATGCGGGGGTCATTATTTTACTTTTTACTATCACTCACTGCCAGGTTTTATATGGCGATAACAGAAAAAAAATGAAATTACACCGTTCACAGTCAATAGGCGGTGAGATGTAATGTCCTCTCTCTGACAATGCTCACTGCGTTGGGCCATCTGAGGAAGTTTTCCATCATCTCAGCCAACGGGGGCCCCATCGTCTGAAAATCCATGGTCTTTCTGTCCACATGAGGTGGATGGACCGAGAGTTTGGCAGGCAGGGTAATTGCATTTGCAAAGGAGTACCATGTCTGCCAACTATAAATCAGACCCTTAGGATGAAAAATATTGCCATACTCTGTCATGATAAAGCGTCATATCTTTGAGATATAAATAATATAAATACTTTCCTTCAAGCATTTCTTACATGGAAGCATACACTGCATTATTTACAGCGCGCCAAAAAAGGAAATCTTTGCATAAGAAAGAAAGAAAACGTGATCCAGAAATAGAATTAGATCTGGAGCTGAGCATCCACAAACTCAGATTGTTTCTGTGGCTCTTTCTGTTTAAAGGGCTCCAAACTGTGTGTGAATGTATTACAAGTGGCTTCACAAGGCTGTCATACAGTGCTTAACTCGAGACGGTGGTTGCAGGTGGGGCCCACAGCAGAGGCGTAACGAAAGTTTAAGGGGCCCCTCTGCAACGTACACAGAGGGCCCCCCACTCCAGATTTTATCTGGAGCATTCAGACCTGAGTACTATGCTGAGGGGGCCCCCTGCAGCTGGCGGCCCCCCGCACCGCTGGGCATGCGGGGGCCTGTGTTACGCCCCTGGCCCACAGGCACTCATATTTGAGGGCCGGAACTTATTTTTCCCCATCATTTCCCAAAGCATGAGAGAGAAAAACCCTAAAGGGGGCAGGAAAGAGGAAGAGAAAGACAAAAAATCAGTGACCAAGAAAGAAAACAGGGATGGAAAACCTTAAAAAGAAAGATAAAATGTTCAGGGTATGTCTGGTGAGGGATGAGGCATAAGAAAGAATCAGCTCAATGCAGTGACATTCAATAGGATCGGTCAAGGGCTTTTTTGGCAAAACTTTGGACCAGAAACCTATTATTTGGTTGTACGATGGAACAACGCAGGAAAAACATCAAATGCCTTAGCCACGCACATTTTTACCCCGCATTGTTTTACAACTCATATGCCTTTACAATACATGCCATTTCCATGCATTGATTATATATATAAAAACAATGTATTTCTGCAGGGAGACCCCCCACACTGCTAACTTACCTTAAATGCGCTGTAAAGACATACATGTGGTAAAAACGTTGCGTGCTAAAAATGTGTAGTAAAAGCACAACGTGGTAAAAACATCTTTGTGAAGGCTGTTGCCCCAATTATTTTACAAATTAAGCACTCCTCTCTCTCATGCAGCATGTTGGTGGACATGTTGTACTCTGAATATTCCCTGCCTTGTCACGTCACCACTGCCAGCATGAGACCAGGTTTCCATCTTATCCTCACCCTCATGCGTGTTTCTCACCTGCTCAGAGGCTATGATCGGTGTGAGTCCTCCGACTCCCTGCGGCATCGCCACTCGCCCACTGGGCACTTCTTCGCACTACACTGCAGTTGCTTTCAAGTATCCACCATATCCACCCTTATGCGTCTCATCCGTCCAGTGCAGCCTTATTCACATGACATGCGCTTCACTTCCGTATGCTTTTTCAATGAATACCTCATCATACATGTAGTGTCCTGAGGAGTGGACACTAGGACCTGGGAGAGGGCGAGGGGCAGTACAGGTCACCGGACACCAGTTCCGGTCAGGGGGAGGCAAAGGGGCAGAGCACAGGAAGCGAGGACCAAGATAGGACGCGCAGCATGCTGGCTGCAGATAATACACAATAAAGAAATTCGTGCTTACACTGCGTGTTGGTGATCCTTGCAAGGAAGCGACGCGACAATACACGTGAAGACAGGACTTGGGTAATGATGCAAAGAGGAGAAATACATTGACCATAGTATCAAGTACATTCATAATTCACACACAATACACATTGCACTGATTCATTAATACATTCAAAAAGAGCAAGTAAAAATGTAAGCAAATTACGTTTATTGCAAGTCCTGCATATATGTTGTATACAAATTGGCATCATGCACAAATGTCTTTGCCACAGACCGAGAATTCCTACAGTACAATATGATACATTTGGTCGATCAATCAGACACTCTAGGGGCAGATATTTTCATTACTCAGATAGCTAATAGCAATATTGCACCAATAATTGAGCCCATGTGGACAAAGACATTTAAAGTGCATATGTGCGTGTTGGGCGGTCAATTTGGAGGTACTCACACCCTGCATTATATAGTGAACATATTCCACTCCTTGTGGACAGACACTTCCATCAAACACTTCTATATCGGTACAACCCACCCCTTGGTGATGTAATTATTTTTCAGATTGCATGTACCAAATTTACACCAGTTATTTTGTCGATGGGACATAGACATTTAAAGTGCATATGTTTGTGTTGGGCGGACATATTGGTGTACTAATACCCTGCATCATACAGTGGACATACTGAACTATGTTAGTTGTTTAATATGTTATGTTTTAATAGTTAATTATTTGTTCATAAATATTTGATAAAATTTTAATTTGTGCTGTGAATTTTATTGGAGATTGGGCCAGTAGTGTTTGAATAAAGTAGATATAAATTGCTAATAATTGATTACTGTATTCAACATGCAATTTGTTTAGAAATTATGTCCATGTATGTTGAATTATTTTCAATTTCTAAAACTATTTGTGTATATGTTTTTTAAACTATTATTTTACGTACACTATATATTGCCATGGCCCGTGAAGGTACGAGTGTTTGGGCCAGGTGGGGGGACACTTCGACGGATGATGACGAGGGAACATTAAATAAATAATTAATTTTTCCTCATCATCGTCCACCAGCCCTCACTGCCCCACCACTCTTACCTGCACGGGCCGTGGCTGGTTATATATATGTTGTGTACTGGGGTGCAGGTGGGTATTTCTATTTCTAAATTGTTTATTAATCGTTACTTGTTTAATATGTTAACTTTTAATGTTTGCAATTGTTTTTTATGTTCACGGTTTATAATTATATTACTATTTCTGATCCACATCCCTCAATGTATGCACTTTCCCCAATGTTTGTTAGACTGGAGGTAGAATAGCAAATCTCACACTCCCCTCACCAAATGTATGCATTTTCCCAAGGTTTTTTAGACTGAAGTAAGACTAGTACATCCCCCTCCAGAAATGTATGTACTTTACCCAGTTTTTGTTAGACTGGCATTAGAATATTGAATCTGGAACCCCTCCCCCATTGCCCCCCAAAATTATTCACTGTTCACAGTGTTTGTTAGTCTGGATTTAGAATAGTAAATCTGACCCTGCCTAATTATTGCATTTTCCTTAATGTTTGTTTGACTGAATTAAGAATAATACATTTGACCTGCTCAATGAAAGCATTTACCTCAATGTTGTTGGACTAGAGTTATAATATGGACTCTGAGTCCCCAATGTGTGCACTTAATTCATTGGGGCATATTCACAAGGGGATAGCGTTACCAGACCATCACTTTTAGTGACATTCTGGTGGAACTATGCCCTTCTCTATATTTACAAAGTGCTGTAAAGCTACTTTTTGGGGCTTAACACTGCTTTGTAAATTTGGTACCCTTTAGCGCAGGTATCTGCTTGGAAGGGGCGTGCAATGGGTGTTGCTGTGGGCGTTCCACCACAGCATCCATTGCTTTTTGACACTGCCCCAGATAGATTTACAAGAATGTGTAAATCTGAGGCAGCGCCAAAAACCAACACCATGCATGAGCAGGCGCTAGAATGGCGAAACGAGGAGAAATACTTTTATTTCACCTCGTTTTTGCTTTTAATATGTGTGCTGCATTTTACAGCACACATAGAAAGAGCAAAACACCATGAAATATTGTTTATGTGCAGGAAGGTGTCCCTTCCTGCGCATAAACAATCATTGAATAATGACGATTTGCTGCTTCTGTGTGTGATGCATTCTGCAGCACACACAGAAATAACAAAGCACCATTATGGATTGTTTACGTGCAGGACAGGACATCTTCCTGCATATAAACAATCATTCCCTAAAAGGCAGGCACCTTTGCATTATGGTGCCAGGGTACCTGCGTTGGCGCTAGGCAGCCAATCTTAGCGCAAGCGCTTGGGAAAACACAGGGGTGCGCTGTATTGTTGTAAATATGGCAGTTCCCTGATTAAATACCGATGTAATAAATATAGACATACACAAATATTGACACAAAAATATAGAATACAAAAATATCGACTCCCAATACTTAAACAGGTAAGTACAATAATATTGAATCAAAAATATTGAAGTAAAAAATATAGATGTAAAAAATATCGACTTGAAAATATATATAACTTAAATAAAATATATTAAATATTATTAGTATTTTTAACAAAATAAATTACATTTAATATATATTTTACCCAAATATATCAAATAAACTTAGGGGGTGATTAGGATGGCGGGCGGACTTAGGTCAACCTGCCATCCCTGCGGTGTTGGGACTGGCCGCCAGACACGCGGCAGTCCCGCACTACGAATTAGGATGCGACCGCCACCCTGGCGGTCGCATTCCGCAGTTTAACATTGCAGCGGGGCTGCTTAGAGCAGCACCCGCCGCAATGCCAAATTGCCATGTTGTGCATTTCCTTGTGCGTGGAAATGGAGGCGGGTACCATAGGTACCCCCCAAGTGCAACCCCCACCACCCACCCCGGGGGCCTGCAAGGGGATCCTAAGCAAATCCCCATCAGCCTTTCCATGGCGGCGAAAGGCTTCACACCGCACACATCCTAATATGGATGGCGGTGCCTACTAAGCACCACCAGCATATTAGTGGCCCAAGTCCGCCCGGCTGACCGGCCGAAAAGCGGCGGATGGACTTTCCGTCCTCCACGTTACCCACCGCCATTGTAATCTGGCGGTGGGTAAATCAGGTTGCGATGGTGAGCAGATCGCCACTGCCGGGCCGGAAGTGGCGATCCGCCCGCCATCGTAATCAACCCCTTAATTAAAAAATATATAAACACACAAACACAAAAATGTATACATATACATATATTTACTTAAATTTTATTTTATATAAAAATAATATATATATATCAATAGGTTAAAATAAAATAAAACATTCTATAAATAATTAAAACATTAAACTATTAAAAGAAAAATAAAACATACATTTTGCAACACAATAAATACAACAGTAGGGGAAATGTTGGATAGTGGAGGGGAATAAATTAATATTCCCACTCCAGTGAGTGCAACAGCAGGGAAAGTGTTCGATAGCAGAGGAGTAAAAATTACTATTCCCACTGTAGTGAGTGCAACAGCAGGGAAAGTGTTGGATAACAGAGGGTAAAAATTACTATTCCCACTACAGTGAATGCAACAGTAGGGAAAGTGCTGGATAGCAGAAGGGGTCAAAATTACCATTCCCATTCCAGTGAGTGCAACAGCAGGGAAAGTATTGGATAGTGGAGCGGTAGAAATTACTATTCCCATTCCAGTAAATGCAACAGCAGGGAAAGTGTTGGATAGCAGAGGGTTAAAAATTACTATTCCTACTCCAGTGAGTGCAACAGTAGGGAAAGTGTTGGATAGCGAAAAGGGGTAAAAATTAGTATTCCCACTCGAGTGAATGCAACAGTAGGGAAAGCGCTGAATAGCGGAGGGATAACAATTACTATTCCCACTCCAGTGAGTGCAACACTAGGGAAAGTGTTGGGTACCACACCAATAAAAAAAGACATAAAAATTGTTATTAAATTGTATTTCCATAAGTAACATAATTAATATTTAATTTAAATATATTATTAAAAAAATATAATAAACATGAATTAATTACACATTCTTTAGCACTATAATATCAACAACGCACACCTAAAATTAATTACACAATTGCAATTAATAACTACTAATTAATTAATAATTAACAAAGAATTAATAATTCATCAATAAAAATAAAAAATAAATTACTTCCCACCCTTCAGACCATTTACACCTACAAATACCAGAACACACACCTAAAATTAATTACACAATTACCATAATTAATTATTAAATCATTAATTTAAATTAATTAACAAGTAATAATCAAACAATTATTAATAAATTAATTTACATATTTAACTATAACATCATAATTATACAAATATGAATACATATAAATTAGTCAATACATTTCATATAATTAAATTACTTCCCACCCTATTCCCCTATAAACCCACAACCCGCTAGGGAACTAAAAACGCAAAATTCAATTAATTTTTTTTGTGCTGTGTAATTTTTTTTTACTTTTAGTACAAATGTTCCATTATTATCCATTATAGTAAATGCTATCTAAAATGTTTTTACATATTGCAAGATGAATAATAGTTATAATATGTTGTGTTTTATACAAATTATTATGTTATATTTATGTTTAGGCATTTCTATATTTGTATAATTTTGTTATTGTAATTTATAATTTAGCATTAACATTCAATTTGTCATTATTTATATTGTTTACATCATATGTACTTTCAAAGACAAAGTAAATGTAATAATTTATTGTTTGTATGTTACATTTTTATGTCATTCATTTATTTTGTGAATGTACTATTTAACAATTACTTGGTACATAAAAGACGTACGATATTTCTGTGGTCAATGTTTTTCCAAACAAAACCACACTGCTACACTCCACTTCCCTAATAGAGCAGGAAGTGCAACAACCTCAATAGCAGGCAGACCAAAACTTGCTGTCTTGATGGAGTGGAATGAAGATTTAGGGCAGGAACTGAGAGGGAAGTGAATAGTACTTAAGAGAAATAGAAAAAAGCCTTCTACTGCGCTGCAAGTTTTAGAGTAAAGTGTTTCTGGGAGGCTCACTGCCTCTTTTTTGTAAGGATTGGGAAGATTACAACTCGAGTAATAAAGTTCATCAGAAAATGATCAAGAAAATGTTCCACAGATTGGCAGATTTACTTGCCCTCAGATTTTGGGCTCTGACTCTAACAATTACACCAGAAAATGTATCTATTTTAAAACGAAGTAGTTCAGACAAAGGTAATGGCTTTCTGATACAAGGCATACTACAGTATGTTCTGTTATAACAACAGAGTTAGGCAAAAAAGTATCCCTCGAGCACTGCTTTTATCCTCCAGAAAGAAGCATGCTCTCAAGGCTTTCCATTAAAGCCCTTACAATCTGCCTTCTTTTGTTTAAAGGGACTAACCTCGAAATAATTATTTGGAATATTAATCTGTCTCTTCCAGTCTAGATTCTTTTCTGTGCAGGCATGCTCATTTTATTCATGGATTCTTTCTGAAAGTATGCTTTAACGTCTCTTCAAAGTCATTGTTTGTGTATGTTTGAAGGAAATAAAAAAAAATAACGCAAACAATTAGCCCGCAAGGCCTTGCTTTGTCTTGAAAAGCTTTAGTTTGTTTACTCGCAATTAACGGGTGAGACAAACAGTGTTGTGACACTGCAGGGGCTTGAATGAATATTCTTACAAAGAATTCAAAGCCTTTATGCAAATGAGAATATCAAGGATTCTCTCCATGCTGCTTCTGAAGAATGGCTGTTCCTGCTCAACCCCATCGGCCTGCATAGGCAGGACGAACACTGAATGGAGCTGATGAATGGATTATGATTTTTTTCCTGAAAGTTCACAGGACAGACAGAGTGCATTAAAGGGGGTCTTCCAGCGGGAATTAAAAATAAAAGTTCCAGTTGGCCACTCCTGCACCAAATGAATTATCCACCCATCTCTCATGATCACTGGAATGTCATAGTCAACTACCAAGGCCATGATGACTTAATCAAATCAATCAAGTAGCATTTGTATCCAGGTACTGTGCTGCGGGTCTCAGTCGAAGAGCTAGGCTTTGAGTCCCTTCAGGTAGCAGTTGAGCAAGGGTGAGGTGCGTAGGAGGAGAGGTATTTTGTTCCAGGATTTGGTGGTGAGGTAAGAAAATGAGTGTCCTCAGGTGTAGATGCGGTGTATGCGTGTCGTCTGTGCGAAGACGAGGTGTGTGGATTGCAGGTTTCTGGTGGGTTGGTGGAAAGTCAGGTGGTGGTTCATGTAGTGTGATCCAATGTTGTGGAGGGCTTTGTATGCATGGGTCAGGAGCTCGAACTTGTATTTCTTGTGGATTGGGAGCCAGTGGAGGTCTTTGAGGTGTTGGGTGATGTGTGCTCTCTTCGGCATGTTGAGAATCAGTCTGGCTGTTCCATTCTGTATTGTCTGGAGTTTTTGCAAGAGTTTGGAGTTTGTGCCAGCATAGAGTGCATTGCTGTTGTCGAGTCAGCTGGTGACCAGGGCCTCCTAATGCACTGCCAAGGGGAACCTCCTCAGGAAAGAGCATCTAGTGGGGGCTGCCTTTGTGTTTGGGAGGGGTGCCTTTGGGTTTGGAAGGTTGGTGGTTTTGGGAGGGGTGTTTTTGCATTTGGTAGAGGTGGGTTGAGAAGTGGAAGGGGTGGATTTGTGTTTAGTAGGTGTGGTTTGGGATGTGGAAGGGGTGGGCTGGGGTGTGGTAGGGGTAGAATGGCATTTGCCTGTGGTGGGTTGTGGTTTGGAAGTGGTTGGGGCAAGGGTAAAATGGACATCTTCAATGGCAAACTTGGTAGGCTGTTTGGGAGGGAGTGGGGTTTGGAAGGTAGAGGGAGTGGCAGTGTCTGATGGGCATGTGTCAGTTGAGGGAGCAGGGTTTGGTGTATGTTATGCATGTTTGGGTATGGCTTGTGTCATAGGTGTCTGTTGTGTGGTTGATTGTGTGCATCTGTGTTTTTTGGGTGTGTATAGTAAGGTAGGTGTGTCCATGGATGGGTGTGCTGTGGATGTGCTAGGTGTGGATGTGGTGCCAGTCAATTTGGTGGCACATGTGGGTGTGGTGGTATCTGTGGTGTCTGTAAATGTGCTGGGGGTGTGGGTGGTGCATGTGGGTGTGGTGGTGTATGTGGTGCCTGTGGATGTGCTTGGTGTGGCTGTGAATGTGGGTGTGGTGGTGTCTGTGGTGTTTGTTGATGCACTTGGGGTGGTGGTGAATGTGGGTGTGGGGATGTCTGTGGTGCCTGGATGTGCTTGAAGGGTGGTGGTGAATGTGGGTGTGGTGGTGTCTGTGGTCTCTATGGATGTTCTTGAGTTGGTGGTGATGGTAAATGCGGGTGTGGTGGTGTCTGTGGTGTTTGTGGATGTGCTTGTGGATGGTGGTGAATATGAGTTTGGTAGTGTCTGTGGTGTCTAAGGATGTACTGGTGGTGGGGTGGTAAATGTGGGTGTGGTGGTGGGTATGGTGCCTTTGTTTGGATGTGCACCTGTGTTTTTGTTGTGTTTCTGTTTCTGTGTGGATATGTGTGCAAATGAGTGAGTGTGCTTGGGACAGGTCTGGTAAAAGGGAATTGGGAAGGGGAAGGGGTGAGAGGAGACACACAAGGTTGGATGTTTTGGAAGCTGTGGAACTCTGTAAGCCAGACATAGCACTGTGAATGCCTCCCAAGTAGGCTAACATATGTTGCCTATTGCAGCCAAGCCCCTGAATGGAATTCAGTAGTGCTGTCTGGCCTACAGAGATGTTCCCAGAGGAGGTCGATAGCCTCCTCACTCAGTGCAGTGCTGTTAGGGGGTGCAGGTGTGGACAACTGGATGGGGAGCAACGGTGAGGGTGGAGATGGTACTGGGGGTCAGACAAGGATGCAGTTGGTAGACTTCCTGTTGGGTTTGCTCACTGGAGGATTCCTCCTAAGAAGATGTTAAGGAGTCAGCGTCCTCTAGTGCACTCTCCTCAACCCTCTGGCCACTGGGTTCCCTGGTGTCAATGATGTCAGAACTGGAACAACTGTGGCCGGCTGCTTCCCTGCAGATGTTGGCACCTTTTCCTCTGACTGCCCCGGATGATAATAAAATGAAGTATAAATACTTTCATTGAATCTGTGTGAACAGAACTGATCATTACCTTTGATGACAAAACATTTTCCAAGTTTTCAGATTTCACTGACTTCAAGTCTCTCAAACTTTGCTTCAACATTAGCAAAAGCTCATGCATGTGTGCAACATTTTCATAAAATATTTGGTCACAGTTATGTAATTCCCCATGATAGCTCCTATAACATGTATGATGTTGTGTCTTATCCATCATTATGTATCTCCAGGGACTGTTTCCCACCTCAGAATGGTTGGCCTTTGTAGTTTAGGATAGTGAACTGATGTCACCAAAAAGGTTATCAAACAAAAATACCTTTTACAGTGTGTTCACAAGGCCCTAAAATCTGCGTTCTGATCATTGTCAAAAAGTAAAATATGAAAAACTGTGTGTGAACAAATACTGCAATGTTATACCAATCAATATTACCACAAACTGAAAACAGGTTGCCTTTGTTTGGACATTTCACAATGTTAACATATACGCCAGGTCACTGAAGTATATGTTGATTGTCCAAATGTATCAATGAATTCTGTACTGAAGTAGCTTAGCAATGTATCAGATACTATGCAGATACCTAGGCTGTTGAAGACAGTCAGAAACAAAGATTTGGGTTGTTTGACAAATGACTTCTAAAGCATACGTAAATACTTAGCCAGGGCCGGACTGGCCGAAGCGAGCACTGGGTGTTTCCCCGGTGGGCCGCCAGGCTGGGGTCTGGTTTTGGACCACTGGAAGGCCGTTCTTGTTATCGGTGGGCAGTTTTGCAGCATATCTGCAATATCTGCCCCCTGTAACAAATGCGGCAACAATGAGTCTGGAGTGGTGCTTTCAACTAGCACCACTCTGGCCAGCCGAGCTGTTTGCCGGAGCCGGTTTTGGTTTCCAGTCTAGCCGTGTACATAGCCATTGAAACATTTTTAATGCACTTCATTACAGAGCAAAAACATTTTTACATTTTACTCCTAAATTCCTATAGTTATTTGCAGTTTGTTGTGTCTTAGTGAAATTGTTTCACTAAATCCTTATGGGAGACCCCTCATATATGTGATGGAACTTTCCATTCCAAATCACTGTAAGTCTGCCATTTATCTCCACCATTGCTTTATCATCTGGACATGACAAAGGACATTGAGAAATGGTTTAGCGTATGCGTTACTCTGTCACTAATGTGTACACATTCCTGTCTGTCTTTCAACAAAAATTGTATGTCTATCACAATTATTTGTCAAAAAACAGATTGGCTTACACACACATATTTGTGAAGGAGTGAGACATCATGCTAATCTATCACCTTTAACATGTATTTCTGATGCAAAACACCATCTGGATATGTTTTGATTCCAAAATGTAGCCATTAATTCTGAGGTCACTAGACATATTGGATCACATGCTCACTCTTGTGTGTGTAGAATTCCAACTTACCAATGTGACGTTTGGTACATCCACTGCATCCTAAGTGCCTATTATGCTAGGTCACATGTAATGGGGCACCATTACATCCTCCACATTAGTGAAGGAGTATCGCTCCTGACAAAACATACACTATTGGCCTGTTTGGTACAACTGTTCCTCATGACACCAAACAGCATAATGTGGATGTGGAGGTCAGGCAGCCATGTGTCTGCTCAGAACAGTCCATTGGTTGTGAACAGGAATCAACTGGGATCCTTTCCAACACATTAATAGACAAAGCACATCATCATACATATTGTGTAAAACTTACACCCTCAAGAACCCTTCTTGTGTGTTAGACATGGGTTATCCTAAATGATGATGGGAAAAATCCTGGCTGTAATAGAAAATGAGTCATGTAACATGTTAAACTCTGATAAGAGCTTACCACCTCGTTGCTGCTGTTGGGCCCTCAAACGCTCATAAAGTTCCATATAGGCTACTTTAGGAATTCAGTCCATAAGGGGGGGTCAGGGTGTGGCGTGCATGCCTCCCATGTTGGGAGGACTGCTTGAGCTGGACTACAGCTGACTTTGGGGTCGAGTGTCGTAGGTCCTCCAACCTCTTGCTGCATTGGATACTGTGCCGCTTATAGACCCCCAGGATCCACACCATCCTGACAATGGCCTTCCATGTGCCCCACTTCTGATGGGCGTTGACTTGTATGAATGCAAGAAATGAAAGAAGAGTCAATAGTACTGTTACTTTTTGTTTGTTTGTAATGATGTCACAAAATGTGTCCACATCTATCACTATCATAACTCATAAGTTAGTGTACAACATGTGTATTGTCACATGCTGACCAATATCCTCATACATACTTTTGTAGTGACCTGTTGCCAATCCTCATCCCATGTCATGGTCTAAACTCACAAATCCAGGCCTGTGAAATTATTTAGTCATAGGGGACTCCCACCTATTCTGTGATGTGACCTACTTTTGATCAGTGCTAAAGATTGTGAACTATTGATGGCTAAACATATTTATGGCACGGTGAAGTATGGCCACTGTGAGTAAGAAGGCTACAGTTTAGACATGACATACTTTGAAATGTGAATTAAATTAAATGAAGTGTTAGCTCAAGAAGTTAGGAAATTCTTCGATTCAACTGTTGTCCATTTAAAAGCATTCAGACACATATTTAAGCACACCTCAAAATGTAAGCTGCAAAGGATATGTTTTTGACAGCTGTACCTCAGTGCTTCAGTTGTGTGACCCTGTGATTCAGCCCCAGCCTGGCCCATGAATCTGACTAAGCACTGCTCATTGTCAGGCCTTCCTATCTGCAACCTGATGATTATGATGTCAGATGACACCGCCTTTCCTTCACTTTTACATTAAAAGAGTAACCTTATGCCAATCCAATAAGTGACCTCAAGGCTGTGTGCTACTCTGAAGGGGTCTGGGAGCTACTGTTAGGTCCCAAACAACAGTTTGGAGAGCCCAGATTTAGGCTGCATGATTTGTGGAACCATACACATTGCTAGCATAATTTGGATTTGGTTTGTACAGAATCAATCAATCAATCAGGGTACTTGTAAAGCGCGCTACTTACCCGTGAGGATCTCAAGGCGCTAAAGGGTGGGGGGGTGGGTGCCGCTACTGCTCGAAGAGCCAGGTCTTGAGGAGTCTTCTGAAGGCGAGTAGGTCTTGGGTCTGTCGTAGGTGGGTTGGGAGGGTGTTCCAGGTTTTGGCGGCGAGGTAAGAGAAGGATCTGCCGCCGGCGGTCGTACGTTGGATGCAGGGGACATCTGCGAGGGTGAGGTTGGCCGAGCGGAGCTGGCGGGTGCGGGTGTAGAAGCTGAGTCTGCTGTTCAGGTAGGCTGGTCCGGCGTTGTGGAGTGCTTTGTGTGCGTGGGTGAGGAGCTTGAAGGTGATCCTCTTGTCGATGGGGAGCCAGTGCAGGTCTCTCAGGACGGGGGTGATGTGGCTGCGGAGGGGGGCGTTGACTATCAGTCGGGTGGAGGCGTTTTGGATGCGTTGTAGCTGCCGTTGGTGTTTGGCTGGGATTCCTGCGTAGAGTGCGTTGCCGTAGTCCAGTCTGCTGCTGACGAGGGCCTGTGTCACTGTTCTTCTAGTTTCGGTCGGGATCCATTTGTAGATCCGGCAGAGCATGCGTAGAGTGTTGTAGCAGGAGGAGGAGACGGCGTTGGCTTGCTTGGAGATGGAGAGGGGGGAGTCGAGGATGAATCCTAGGTTGCGTGCGTGGTCGGTTGGTATCGGTGCTGTCCCCAGGGCGGTCGGCCACCAGTAGTCATCCCAGGCTGAGGGGGTGGGTCTGAGGATGAGGACCTCCGTCTTGTCCAAGTTCAGTTTCAGACGGCTGCTCCTCAGTTAGTCGGCGATGGCCTTCATGCCCTCGTGAATGTTGGTTTTGGCGGTGTGAGGGTCCTTGGTGAGGGAGAGTATGAGCTGGGTGTCGTCGGCGTAGGAGATGATGTTGAGGTTGTGGTGGCGGGCCACTTGTGCGAGGGGGGCCATGTAGATGTTGAACAGCGTCGGGCTGAGGGATGAGCCCTGGGGAACGCCGCAGATGATGTCGGTGGCTTCTGACCGGAAAGGTGGGGGGCGGACGCTCTGTGTTCTGCCGGAGAGGAAGGACGTGGTCCAGTCAAGGGCCTTCTCTTGGATTCCGGCTTCTTGGAGGCGTGTCTGTAGGGTGCGGTGGCAGACCGTGTCGAATGCGGCTGACAGGTCCAGGAGGATGAGGGCTGATGTTTCGCCGTTGTCCAGTTGGCGTCTGATGTCGTCTGTGGCGGCGATGAGGGCTGTCTCGGTGCTGTGGTTAAACCTGAATTCTTTTCATGTCCAGTTGTAAAGAATATATAACATGTATTCTATTTTTAAGGATGTGAGTTGTCAACAGATCACAAGTACACTAAACATATACATACATAGATCTCTACATACACACCAAATAGAATCTAGGGCTTTAAACACACTACACATATTATTGATGTTGTTTATTTGACATTGTAGAGTTATTAAAAATCCCTACCATCATTGTTTTATGTAAGCACCACAAAATATGATACTTAACATCAATCACTACACTTCACTCAGGAACTCAACGGCACATTGTAGACTGTGTAAATGGAAATAAGCCAGTTAGACAGATCCACATTTGCATTTCAAACATGTACCTGTTCCTCTGGTAAGCCATAGAGCTAGTCATACAGGGAATTGACCTCCTTTGCCAGCAACCAGCTTCTCTGGCATGAAGGCAGGGACCCTCTCACCTGCTTGACCTTTCATTGCGGCTCCCAGAGGGGACAAACAGCAGCAAAAGGGGAGGAGGTCTTGATAGCAGTAGTGTTAGGAGGCAAGTGAGCTTTTTTTCTAACTGCCACATACATGTACGCAACTTAGGCAATCTTCAGCAGGGACTGAAACAGTCACTGGCCCTTGTACCATTACATTCACCAACATTAGCCTATGGTTGTGTCCAACGTGGAGTTTACCGCCCACTGCGAGGTCAACTTGCACGGCGCCTGTCTGATTCCAAATGTCCTATTGGAAAGGTCAGACACCCGCCATGTTAGAAGTTAAAAATAGTGTGTTAAGTGCGTGACCACCATTCAAAATGGGGGCTAGTTTGTTTATATATTCACAATTTGATGAACACTCATTTCTTTAAAATAAACATTTATGTGTAGTATGGTGTTGTGTACACCTCCGTTGGCAGTATTTTTGGAGGGAGAAAATTTGTAAATAATACATTTGAAATGTATCATTTACACATTTATTTTTAAGAATTTTAGGCTACAAATGTCATTTGTGATGGATAGAGAACAAAAAGCAAATGTTTGATCAAAATATGAATCAAACCATATATATTTAATAAAACTACATACCTTTGGTGTTACTTATCAAATATGTTGCTGTGGATGATGTAAAATATGTTCAAATATTTTTCCAATGCAGACATATGAACCCTAGGAGAGAGAGGAGACGACAGCCCCAGGTGTACCACCCATTTCCAGACCTCGCCACCATGGAAGCAAGGGATATAATCAAGCAGTTCAGGTTGAATAGGCAAACTATACTGGATTTAAGTCATCAGCTGGAGCCAGATCTTCAGCCTCACAATGGAAATCCCACATTTATTACATCAATTGTCAAATGGCTGCACTTCATTTTGTGGCCACAAGTTCTTTACAATACACTTTGGGAGTGGTTTGCTAAGAGAAGTTATTTCTTCAATGATGAGACACATCAAGAACTTAATCACAGCAACAGGATTTAGCCAATTTGAAGGGAGACTTCAGTTTGAGTCGCCTATGCCATGTGGTCCAGGTAATTGATGGCTGTTAGACTTGGCATCTTTTTGCGTGTTTCCCCTGAGTTTTTGCTTTCTGCCCTCCCGGTTTTGACTCTTATTTTGCTGGCGTAGTGTTTCTGCGCACTTTTCTCACTGCTGATCAGTGGTAAAGTGCAAGTGCTCCTGTTGTAAATTGTGTTATGGATTGGTGTTTCCATGATTGGATATTTGATTTACTTGTTAGTCCCTAGTAAAGTGCACTGCGTGTGCTAGGGCCTATAAATCAAACTGCTACTAGTGGGCCTGCAGCACTGATTGTGCCACCCAGGTTAGTAGCCCTAAAAAGGTAATTCGGACCTGCCATTGCTGAGTCTGCGTGCAGTTTGTAACTGTCATATCACTTTGGCAAGTGCCTCCACTTGCCAGGCCCTAAACCTTCCCTTTTCTACATGTTAGTCACCCCTAAGGTAGGCCCGAGGTACCCCTGTGGGCAGGGTGCATTGTATGTGAAAGGTAGGACATGCCCTGGTGTGTGTACCATGTCCTGATAGTGAATTACAGCCCATTTCGTTTTTCACTATTGCAAGGCTACCTGTTCCCCATAGGACGGAATGGGAAGTTTGTTTATAACACCTTATAAACATAATTGGAACTAGGTGCGAAAATAAAGTTTAGTATGCCTGAACTCAGAATCTAAAGATGCATCTTTTAGTGAAGGTGATTTTTACATTCTGTGTTTGAAAATACCACTTTTAGAAAGTAGGTATTTTCTTTCTCAGTCATCCCGTGTGCCTCTGCTGGAATGTGGATTGCCTGTCTGGGTTTTGAATGACAGAAGGCTCGGGAGCAGGAGTGGCTTCAGATAGGCTAGGTAGGTCAGTAAAGGGCTGAATAGACCTAGGCTGCGATGGGGGAAGAGGGAGAAGATTTCCTTGCGCCTCAAAGGGCCTGGTCTGCCTCTGACAATGCAGTCTCCACCTCCTGCCAGGATATCAAACCAGAGAAGGCAGAACTGGTTCTGGCTGGGCACAGAAACTCTCTGCCTAAGAGATCAAAGGATTTTGGGAAATAAATATTGGGACCCAGACCCCTGAACTTTAGAACTCTTTTAGATCAAGAAGACTGCCAAGAAGAAGAGCTGGAGAAGCTGTGAGAAGGACCTACCACTTTACTGTGTGCTTTGCAGTGTTGGCCTGCAGTGGCTGCTTCTGTCTTGGGCAGTGAAAGGACTGGACTGAACTTTCTGCAATCTGCTTTGTGAGTTTCTCCAAAGCCTTGAGGTAAAGCTTGCCCCCTGTCCAAGAAGTCTCAGGAACAACAAAGACTTCAAGCTCTTCTGCCCGCAGCACTGGGGACTGTGTGTTTTGTGCTGTAACAGAGGAAAAGCAACTCGACGACGTCTACAACGCCGCTGCCGACTCCATGTCCTGACGGCACCAACGAGGGCACCGCCGGAACATCGCACCACGACCCTGATCTCCCCGACAGCACCTGCTGACGCCGCCACCGAGCTGCTGCTTGCACCGTGACCTGTGGGCACCGCACTCCGCACTACCTTGCTTCATGACGATGCCTTGGCACTGCAGAGGGCACCGCCACAATGCTGCACTTCCGCACCGCGACCTGGGCCTCACTGGTGATGCCTGCTGATGCCGCCACCGAGCCGTTTGCTGGCACCGCGACCTGTGGGCCCCGCACTCCGCACCGCCTTGCTTCATGACGACGCCTTGGTATCCCCGACGACACCGCTCCACGCCGAAATCTGCACCGCTGCTTGCACCGTAGTTCGAGGGCACCGCTCGTAAAAGTTACACGATGCACCGCCCTCATCCCGCACCGCAGCCTTGGCCTACCGACGCTGGCCCCATCGACTCCAGTTCGTTAGCCAACGACAGCGCTTCAGCAATGACGACGACGCTGCTTGCACCGTGACCTGCTAGCACAGTGACAAGCACCGCCTTCTTCTCGCACCGCGACCCTGTTCTCACCAACGATGCCATCTGATGCCGCCACCAAGCCGTTGCTCGCACCGCAACCTGAGGGTCACGCTGCACCGCTGCACTTCGCACCACAGCACCCGACGCTTGCCGACGCCAGCGCTCCTGATTCCAACAGAGAGGAGATCGACCTTCAATGCGTGTGACTTCGATGGCCCTGACGACTCCTGCACCGACCTCCGAAACCAACGCCTACGGACGCCGTGTTTTCGGAAACTCAACGAGAGGTTGTCGGCGCCCTACATTTCTAAAAGGTACTGTTTGCAGGTCTTCCCGACACCGTAGCTGGCCCGCGATGCCGTGGTCAGCCAGAACTGTTTGGATTTGTTTGCTCACAACGCCGTGATAGCCCCGGACGGAGCTAACGACATCAAGGAACTGTTTTTAAAGCGTATTTTGTGGACCTACAGTTAGAAGGATCATGGATTGGTTTAAATTGGAACTCACCCAATATACAAGCTATCGGGTTCAAAGCAAGCAGGCTAAATGTTGTTTTGATTAACGTATACAATACTATAGCAGGGAGTGGGAAGGGGCGAATAACACACGACCTGGATACCTATCTGACCCGTGAACTGAGCCAAAGGAAGACAGTTAGGGAGCCATGCGTGGTTTTAGCAGGAGACCTAAACTGTCATTTGTGTCCAAATTTAAGTCCGTCGAAGGGTGCCTGGACCGGTTGCACACTGGCAAAAGGGGCGCACCTCGAGCATACATCGGGAGGGTTGGAGTTACAGAGGGTCCTGGAAAACCACATGTTGAGGCATACATTAGACCTGGTGGGCTTTAAAGATAGCTGTGAGGTCATACCTACATTCAAGGGAAGAGGGCACTGCTCCATCATAGACTACATAGTTGTCTCTCACCAATTTAGGGATTGGATAAATGAAGTAGGAATTGAATGGAGCATATTCAGTGATCACAATCCACTAGTACTGAATATCAAGAACTGGTTCGCTCGAAATGTGAAGAAAAGGACTGAGGTTATTAGCACAGTGAGGGCAACTGACCAAGGGAGACGCCTTAGATGGGCAAAAGTGGATGGGGAGGCCTTTTATAAATCCCTAATAGAGAAAGGCAAAGAGATGTTTGGGGTGTGCTTAGATTCATCACTTAAAGGTCCTGTTGTGGTCAAAGCGTTTGAGTCTATGGCACACCTTATAGATGGTTTACTTAAATCATCTTCGAAACCGGTAGTCAAGACTTTCCCTAGATGGTTTGACAAAAACTGTTCCCGGGCCCATAAAGAGCTAAAAGAATGTTTAAAAATAGTTCCAAAAAACAAGAGGGATATTGCACAGTGCAGGATTGCATATAAAAAGGCAATCAAACAAAGGAAACTGGCATTGCAAACACAGGCATGGGAAGATTTGCGGGATGCAGCTGATAGAAGAGATTCAAGTGCATTCTGGAAAATAATTAATAAACCCTGTTTCCAGGATACCGCTGCCCCAGTAATTGGCACATCAATTCTCCCAGAGCAATGGTCTAAACACTTTGAACTACTGTACAATCACTCGAATGCGAACTCGAGGGGTGATGGAAGTCTCTGCCCATGGGTATCTAATATCGAATTTACATTGGAGGAAATAGTAGAGGGCATTAAAGGTCTTACAAAAAATAAAGCCCCTGGCCCGGATGGAATCCCTCCTGACCTCTATCTAAGTAGGGTTGAGCTCTGGGCCCCAATCCTCACAAGAGTAATAAACACAGGAATTGAAACCGGTTTGCCACGATCTTGGTCTGAGGCCACAATAGTTCCAATCTTTAAAAAAGGGAAAAAGGACGACCCGCAGTGTTACCGCCCCATATCCCTAATTGATGTGACAGCTAAAGTCTTGGGGCGTGTAGTTTTGAATCGCCTATTAGACTGGGCCACTGAACATCAAATAATCACGGATTTGCAATATGGGTTCAGGAGCGGAAAATCAACAACAGACCAATGCCTGAACCTTTATTTAATAGTGGCCAAATATACTATTGCAAGTGATCAGGCGGTATATCTGGGGTTCATGGACCTTTCAGCCGCTTTTGACCATGTTAACAGGGAAAAGCTCCGGGTTCTGATGATTAGATTAGGGGTAGAGCAGGGCCTAGTGGATATTCTAAGAGCACTTCCCTGGAACACTTCTGCTAAAGTGCGTTTTAACTTGGAGGGCGATACGACAGCATCCTTCCCTTGCACATGTGGGGTGAGACAGGGATGCATCTTGGCCCCGTTCTTGTTCTTGCTGGACATAAATGAGTTAGATCGAGCACTGTGCGAATTGAATGTGGACACCCCTAGACTAGGTTCCCGACCAGTTCCCGTGCTATTGTACGCTGATGACGCGGTACTTTTAGCCCGCACACCTAAAGGTCTTCAGAGCCTGTTAGATGGGTTCGTTAGCTTCATGGCCAGCTTAGACCTATCGGCCAACCTAACCAAGTCTTATGTGATGCTGGCTGGGTCCAAACCCTGTAAAAGATTTTCATATAAAATAGGCACACATAAAATGGAAAAGGTTGAAACCTTCTCTTATCTGGGTATACTTTTTGATGGGCTTTTAAATTTTAAACTTTTAACTGAAGAGCGGAGGTCAAAGTTAGTGGTATCCACAGGGGCCATAATGAGTTATGGGCGCAGGCTGGGCAGGTGGTCCCCTGAGCAGGTTATGCACCTATATGGCTCAATCTGTTGCCCCAAAGTATTACACGGGGCAGAAGTGTGGGGTTTTGTAGGTACCCAGCAAATACAGATTGAGGAGAATAAATTTCTGAGAAAGATTCTCCAAACCTCACAAAGCACACCGGCCCATATCTGCCATGACGAATTGGGTAGAGCACATATGGAAGATCTGATCAAAATCATACCTATTATGGCCTGGCTAAAAATTTAGACCAATCCAGAGGCGGGACTGAGTAGACAAATAGTTACTGACTGCATGGATAGGGATAAGGGAATGTGCATACCATGGCTGAACTATGTTAGGTTCGCCCTGGAGAGTTTAGGGTGTAAGGATCTTTTCTATAACCCACTAACAATAGTCCCCGAGGACAAAATCAGAATTAAAATAATGTTCTTCGGAAAAGAGATTACACGAAGAGCGGTCCTTGAGGAAAGTAAGCCTACAGTTCGCGCCCATATAATGGTAAAGACAGTAGAAGGCATGGAACCGTACCTTGCCCTCATACACAATGCACAGGACAGGTTCCTAATTACACGATTTAGGTACAACCTTCTACATCACCTACTGGCTGACCCGCTTGGTTTTACTGTTACAGTCGAACAGAAGGGTACCTGCGGCTGCGACAATAGGTCTCCGCAGGATACCCTTCATTTCGTTTTACTATGCCCTTTTTATTCGATACCTAGACGTAAATACTTAGTAAGGATTCTTAAACAAATGAAGTTTAGACATGCTAAGGTCGCTCTTTTATATTTACAAAGATCTGAGAACCCACTAGCATTGGCTTGTACTTTAAATTTTTATCAAAGTTGCAATAAGACTTAGGAACACCAGGGGACTCCCTTGAATGAACTGTGAATTTGGAATGAATTGATGATAATGGTCTCTGTGTAGTTACTGGATTTGTAATGAACTGAATGTTGGTTTTTTTTAATTGTATATCTGTACTTTTATGATATTTTTTAAATATCGAATAAAGGAATTGAATTGAATTGAAAGTGTATTTTGATCACTGTAGACAACCAGGAGCTGGATTCAAGCTGTCCCACAAAGGATGTCGAGTGCTGTGGTGTCGGTGCTCGGATTGAACACAACAAGCTTTGGCAACAGAAATCCACGCAGGAAAAGTAAAGATGCTCCGGTGCGGACCAGCAAGGTCCTGGGGACTCCCTAAGCGATGGAGAGTCAGGGCACATCTGGAGCAAAAAGGTAAGCCCATGGAAAGATAAAGTACCCTTCTCAGGGACCCACAAGTCGACGGTGATGCAGTGCGACTAACACAAACCCTTTACAAACGTCACTCAACCCAGGAAAACTCACACACCACTTATTCATCGGTGGGGCCCATAACACCGAAAACTCACATTCACTCAGTTTTCCGGATAAGTGACAAGCTGACGAGCTGCAAGACAACACGGGGTACCTTATTACTATTATTTCTCTAAAATAAATCTATATACATTATATATTTATATATACTATATATTAAATAAAAGTTTTACGGTTTAAACATCAAGGTACTCCGTTATTTTGGGTCGAAGGACCAACTAGTAGGAATCAGTTGAAAGCGATTAAGTCCAGCTCAATGACAATTAAACATTTAACCTTTTATAGATCATAATTTAATTTTAATAACCACAGACTCAGTTTGAGTTAGCATGAAATTTTATCTAGATTCTTTGAATGTATTGAATAAGTAAAATTTATCAGGCAATTTATATTCATTAATTTCATAAGCGTTTCAAGTAAAGATTAAAAAGAAACAGAAAATACTCCTTACCCTTGGCCTTAGTGCGATGACGAGAATGGTTCACCAGAACATGAACCGCAGATCATAGGATAGGTTCCCAAACTGACTGACTGTCCCTCTAACCTCCTTGGACGTATTCCCTCCCAGGATTGAATCCCGCGATGGTCTCGTTCCTTTCTCCCACCAAAGTTCGAAGTTCAAAATCTGTCAAAGTCTTTTCAGCATCAGGGAGATAAATAGTGTCAACAGACAGCATGTCGTGTTGAATAGAACATAAGCAAGTGCCACAACGTCATCATAGGCACTCATTTTTATACCCTTTCACTAACTTGCTATACCCAGAATTGAAACATTTTAGGGGCTGTGAATAATTTTCATTGGTCCATTGGAGGGGTGGTGATGGTCACCTCATTGTCCCCCTTGCCTAAACCGGTTCCGTAAATTTCATATTCATACGCATCCTTGTGACTTGTCATATTCCACCATTTGTAGCAACTGTATTATTCATAAATGCTGTAGTCCCTTTCCCATGCTTTTGTACAGAGAATCTTGTCATCAACTCTTATCCTAGGCCAGTGCGGCCTTGACATCTCTCACTCCAGGCATAGGCCATCACTCTTTACTGTAACTTTCGTTCTGCTCATGCGCAGGGGCCATCTTGGTAATACGTGATCATCCTCTCTCTGCAGCGGCCATTTTCTCAGCGAGGCCTAGCAGGCCCGAACGGAACTAATGTGAAAACAACATAGCAGAAATTAGATATAGCAAATAAGCCCTTCTGTTTACCACCCACCGTTCTAATGACTCGTGTTAGGTGTCACCTAGCGTAAGCAACATTTAAAGCCATTTTACTTACCATCTGCATTCTTTTGCCACAATAATTAGCTACACAACAAATATATGCAATTTACTTCTATTTTCTACATGAAGCACAAAGCTATGTTAATTTAAGTTCACATCTGTAAGTAAATTAGATTTTTGCATATGCCAGTTAGTTTTCCCACGTGTAGGGTCTAAATAAAGGTGCATTGATTGATGAGTACATTCATTCAAACAATTAGTAAATTAGGGTTATGAGGTCATTGACTTTGAAAGGGGTACAAAAATGTTTGTATTTTCCCCTGCTCCATCAACGGACAAGGGATCGCGAGAGGACTCACTAAATACCAGCCCACGGGTCACTCGATGAGTGTAGGCCAGTAATCTTCAGTGGAATCACTGCTCGGGGTCTGGACTACAAGTAGCCTAAATCACAGCCTCAAGGATCGCCGAAAAGCATATGCTGCTGCAAATGGTCTCGTTGTCCAGGGGTTCAGATTGCACGGTCTCCACGAGGGATACAGGCCTCAGACTTGCTGAGCACACAGATCGACCTCAGAGACCACGGGAACCCACCTCCTGTGTTGCAATATTCTTCGGAGTCCTCAGGGGCTTCGGAGATGCAAACCAGACCGTTGCATCTTTGGTGCCTGCCAAGCAGGGGAGTAACTCCTTTACTCCATGGGAGATTCTTCAGTCATCTAGTTCAATGTAGATCGTCGAAGTACTGGTTTCTGTAGCAGAGTTTCGTCCAGGTAATATCTAAAATCTTGTAGTCAGGGGTTCCTACTTTATACCCAAGGAAGGGGTGGGACAAACTCTGGGGACCCACCTATGGGAGGGTCAGGAAAGAGGGGTGGCTACACCCATTTCCTTCGTCCAGTTTCGCGCCAGAGCAGGGGCTGGCAGGCCCTGCAACCGGTTTGAGCTGGACTATGCACAGGGACACCAAATGTGCCCCCAGTGCAGACTTCAAAGCACTCTCAGAGTGCACCCATCCAGCCCCAATACACTAAAACCTGTCTGGGAGGTGGTCCCACCTCCCTGTGACAGGACACCTATTGTCCAGGCATCCCCTGCCAGAGTTTCATCCAGCAGCAGGAGGGCAGACTCGTGTCTGTGGCTGGCAGCATCCATTTTGTGCTGCTAGGGCTTGCAAAGCTGGTACCGGGTATACCGGTGCTGTCATATTTCTCCCTCTAGTAGGATGGAATCATACCTCCAACACCAATTACTGGTATGGGGGTATGATTCCAAGGTGTTTGACACCAAACATGACATCTCTCAGTGCAGCCATTCCAAAGTTAGCATTCACCACGAGGTTATAATAAACTTAAGAGTATATGGCCTGGCTAAATCACAAACAACCCAGAAATAAAGGTTATGAAGGCTGCAGAGGGGCTCTGCTCATGCATGGGCACCCTCTCACATAAAACCCAGCACCCTGCCTTCAGAATTGATAAGGCCTGCCATAGGGGTGACTGATAGGTTTATATGTGTAGTGATATGGAGGGATATAGGGAACCTATATCTCAGTAAGGGGTGCATACACCACCTTACATAGGCTGCTGTAGCAGACCTGTTGTGACATTTTAAATGGCTTCCCAGGGGTGGCACAATACATGCTGCAGCCCCTGGTAGGCCTCTGGGGTACCTATGCCCTGGGTACATAGTATACCACATACTAGGGACTTTTAAGGGTACCCCAGAATCCAATCTGGAGTGTACCTAAAGTACATGCAATCATTTTAGAGAGGAAGCAGCTAGGCTGGAACCCTGGTTAGCAGGGGCCCAGCCAGACTAAAGTCGAAAAACAAGCAGATCCTACTCTCCTACACAACCCCCCCCCCCCCAAACGCAGGGACATTAAACTAACCTTGACCAGTTGAGTCTTCATGTTCTAAGTGGAAATATTTGGAGAGTCCATCTGCATTTGCATGGTTACTCCCAGGTCTATGTTCCACTGTATAGTCCATCCCCTGTAGGGAAATGGACCACCTCAAAAGTTTGGGGTTTACACCCTTCATCTGTTTTAGCCATAAGAAGGGCTTATGGTCTGTCTGAACAATGAAGTGAGTGCCAAACAAGTATGGCCTCAACTTCTTCCGACTCCAAACCACAGCAATGGCCTCCCTCTCAATAGCTGACCAACGTTTCTCTCTGGAGGGTCAGCTAATAAAAGCTACTGGCTGATCCTGACATTCATCATTCAATTGTGATAACACATCCCCCTACACTCAACTCAGATGCATCTGTTTGGACAATGAATTCTTTGGAGTAGTTAGGACTTTGCAGAATGGGAGCAATGCACATGGCCTGCTTCAGGTCATCAAATGCCTTTTGACAGCTGACTGTCCACTGAACTTTCTTGGGCATTCAAAGGGGTCACTATGGATCCATAACCTTTGACAAATCTTGTGTAGTACCCAGTCAGGCCCAAGAAAGCTCTTACCTGAGTCTGGGTAGTAGGAGCATCCCAGTCCATTATGATCTGGATTTTCCTCTGCAATGGTTGAACCTGGCCTCCACCCACAAGGTGGCCCAGGTACACAACCTGACTCTGCCCTATCTGGCACTTGATAGTTAGGCCTGCTTTCTGCAGGGCATCCAAAACATTTCTTAGGTGGACCAGGTGATCCTCCCTAGTGGAGCTAAAGACAGCAATGTCATCAAGATATGCTGCACTTTAGGCTTCCAGACCTGTAAGGACTTTGTTTACCAACCTTTGAAAAGTGACAGTTGCATTTTTCAATCCAAAGGGCATCACCACAAATTCGTAATGCCCACTAGGGGTAGAAATGCTGTCTTTGGCTTTGCATCATGAGCTAGTCTGATCTGCCAGTAGCCAGCTGTCAAGTCAAATGTGCTCAGACACTTGGCTGAGGCCAAAGTGTCTATAAGCTGATCTGGCCTTGGGATTGGATGGGCATCAGTCCTAGTGACTGCATTGAGACCCCTGTAGTCTACACAAAACCTCATCTCTCTCTTGCCATCTTTGGCGTGAGGTTTAGGCACTAAGACCACTGGACTAGCCCAAGGGTTATCTGAGGGTTCAATGACCCCCAATTCCAACAGCTTCTGGACTTTGGTCCTGATACAGTCCCTGACGTGGTCAGGTTGCCTGTAAATCTTATGTTTTACAGGCAGACTGTCCCCAGTGTCCACTTCATGAGTGCACCAGGTAGTCTGACTTGAAGTCAGTGCAAACATATGCCTGAACTGATTGAGAACCTGACTGCAATCAGCTTGTTGCTGGACAGTGAGGCTGCCTGCCAAGGCTACACCATCTACTGATCCATCATCAGGTTCTGAGAGTTGGTCACTCTCTTCCTCCTGTCCCTCATCAGTAGCCATGAGCTCAGCCCATGTCAGCCCTGTCAACATATGCTTTGAGCCTATTGACATGGCGCACCCTATGGGGGCTCCTGGGAGTTCCTATGTCCACCAGGTGACCTCTCCCTTCTGCTCAATTATGATATGGGGGCCACTCCACTTGTCCTGGAGGGCTGCTGGGGCCACAGGCTCCAACACCCATACTTTCTGCCTTGGCTGGTAAACTGTCAGCACAGCATTTTGGTCATGCCAGACCTTTTGTAATTCCTGGCTAGCCTCAAGGTTTTTAGTTGCCTTCTTCGTGTATTCAGCCATTCTGGAGCGGAAACCAAGTACATAGTCGACAAAATCCTGTTTAGGGGGTCGGAGAGGTAACTCCCATCCCTCCTTCACTAGACACAATGGACCCCAACTGGATGTCCAAACAGAAGTTCAAATGGCTGTAACCAACCCCCTTCTGAGGAACCTCTCTGTAGGCAAAGAGAAGGCAGGGCAAAAGTATGTCCCATCTGTGCCTAAGCTGTTCTGGGAGACCTTTAATCATGCCCTTGAGGGTTTTGTTGAACCTTTCAACTAACCCATTGCATTGTGGGTGATGAGGGGTGGTGACTTTGTAATTCACTCCACACTCCTTCCACATAGCAGTCAGGTAACTAGACATTAAGTTTGCACCCCTGTCTGATACCACCTCCTTTGGAAAACCCACTCTGGAAAATACTCCCAGGAGGGCCCTTGACACCACAGGTGCTGTGGTGGTCCTAAGGGGAATTGCTTCTTGGTACCTAGTGGCATGGTCCACCACCACCAGGATAAATCTGTGCCCAGAGGCTGTCTGAGGATCCATGGGACCAACTATATAAATCCCAACCCTCTCGAAGGGAACCCCCATCAGAGGTAGTGGTATCAGAGTGGCCTTTGTGGTTCCACCTGCCTTCCCACAGGCTTGACAGGTGACACAGGAGCAACAAAACTCCTTGGTGTCGTCAGACATGTGGGGCCAATGAAAGCGAGGGACAATTCTGTCCCATATTTTGTTTTGGCCCAGGTGACCTGCTAAGGGAATATCATGGGCTAGTGTGACTAGGAAGCTGCTAAACTTCTGAGGTATAACCAACCTCCTGGTGGCTCCAGGCTTGGGGTCTCTACACTCTGAGTATAGGAGTCCAACATCCCAATAGATCCTATGGGTTCCACTAGCATTCCCAGCAGCCTCAGCAGCAGCCTGCTGTCTGAGGGGTCCAAGAGAAGGGCAGCTCTGCTGCTCCTGGCTCAGATCTGCCCTGGAAGGGCCCCCTGTCCCCAAGAACTCAACCTGATCAGGCTCAAGCTCATCTGGGACAGTTCTTTCTTTAGGACTGAGATCATCTCCCTCAAGAGACTGACCTGCTTTCTGAGTCAGGGGGGAAGACATTGCCTTACCCCTATTGCTCCTTTTCTTGGGAGGCGCCTGGTCCATTCTTCCAGGATCCAGTGCCTGTTCAGCTTTTGACATTTTGGCCTGTGACCTGGTCACAGCAAACACATGTGCAGGGATTCCCAACATTTCTGCATGGGTCCTAAGCTCCACTTCAGCCCAAGCTGAAGTTTCTAAATCATTGCCAAGCAAGCATTCAACAGGGAGGTCTGCTCTTACCACAACCTTCTCATGGCTGATACCCCTCCCCAGGAGAAATTAACAACTGCCAAGGAATGGTCTGTCCTGACATTGCTAGCATTGGTCACTTGGTACATCTCACCAAGTATGATTTGCTCAGGAGTCACAAGATCTTTTGTCACCACTGTGACACTTGCTCCTGTGTCCCTGAATGCCAAGGCCTCTTTTCCATTGATTAAAGGCTGCTGTCTGTATTTGCCCAGATTACTGGGACTGACAAAGGAGGACATGTCCATGCCTTCATCACAGATCAGTACAGCCTGAGTTGGAACTCTGACTAGGCCAGAGTCCACCTCAGAACCCAGGGTTAACCCTACTACACCCTTATTCTGAGTACCACCACTTTGAGCTGCACTAGGGGTAACAGTTGCCTTAGGGGCAATGGTGGCTGGAGTTGAGTCATTGGACTTGGTACAATCACTGGTCTGATGGGTTTTCTGCTTACAGATTTTACACCATGGTTGATTTTGGCCTTTTCCTTTAGATTGGAACTCCCCACCAGATGCAGATTTTTGGGGCCCTTGAGAAGACTTCTGGTCTTTACCCTTTTTCCCACGCCTTATGAGAGTTTTTGGAATCCTGCTTCTTGGAGTCACCACCTTGGTTCTGAACCTTCTGCCTCACTCTGGTTCTGACCCATTTGTCTGCCTTCTGGCACAATTTTTGGGGAGAGGTCAGATCAGAGTCCACCAGGTGCTAATGCAACAGCTTATTTTGACAATTATTAAGGATCTGTTCCCTCATAACTAAGTTGTACAATCCTTCAAAATCACACACCTTACTGCCAAGTAACCAGCCCTCCAGAGCCTTAGTAGCACAATCTACAAAGTCAACCCTGTCTTGAGTCTGTGCCTTTTGGGTATCTCTGAACTTCAACCTGCACTGCTCAGTGGTTAAGCCAAACCCATCAATCAGAGCACACTTCAAGACTTTGTAATTGTCAGCATCCTCTTCTCTAACAGTGAGGAGCTTATCTCTACCCTTTGTATGCAAAGGAGAGCTACAAGATTGCTGCCCACTGCTCCTGAGGGACCCTCTGTACCTTACAGGCCCTCCCAATTGCAGTTATCCATTTGTGGATGTCATCCCCACTCTGGTAGGGAGGGACAATCTTGTAAAGGTTCCTATGGTCATGAGTATGTTCTCTAACTCTAGGGACACTGTTGCTGCCACCATGGGGCTCTAGCCCCAATCTTTTTGAAGCTCTCTGGAGCTCCAGTGATTCCCTGTCTAGGGCCATCTGCTCTTTCTTGATTCTGAGCTTTGCTCTCTCAAAGTCAAGCAGTCTGAACTTCCTGTCATAGGAGGACTCCATCCTATGAGAGGTAGTGTTCCTATTTGAAACGGAGGTCCCTACGGATGTACCAGAATGATTAGACTCCAGAGAAGGAGATCTTGATCTTCTTGGCACACTGATAATCTTTCCAGGTAGGGTAAAGAGAGACCTTTTCCTCATCCTCACCTTCAGGAAAGATTGGATTGTCCAGGTTAGAATCCTCTTGATCATCCTGGCCAGCATCAGAGTCCTGGTCCTGGATGTGTTCACTTCCAGGCCTGTCATCTTCTGCTGCCCCACCCAACCTGCCTGCCTCATCAGACCCTGGAGTCTTTCTGAGGTCATCTAAAAGCAAGGCCTCTATGAGGCGTTGAGTTTTAGGGTTTTTCCCTGTCTTCAATTTTCTGGATGCACACATATTTCTTAATTCTTGAAATGAGAGGTGGTCATACCTGTTCAGCAAGGAGCCACTGACTTTCGCCCTTGAAGACATACTAGTGTTGTGAGGTGTTGCACCTACCTAACCTAGTGGGAACTACCAAACTCTCTTGAGTTGTAAAAAAGGGTGTGCTAAGCCCTTGACACACAACTCTATGTACTTATAGTGGTTTTCAGTTAGTCACTCAATGAGATTATCTGGTAAAGCAATAGCAAGCTTGAATCCAACTTGCACACCAATGTGAGAAGTTGGCCTGGTATATGCTGTCCACTAGTTATAGTGGGCACCTTGCACCGGTCCAAACAACCCTTATTGATGATAGGTTTAAAGACAACCTTTATTGAAAGCTATCCTAGTGGTAGCTATGGAGAGCAACCTTCAGGCTAAGTCTTGATGGAGTGTAAAGCAGCTTGGTTTACCAGATTATAACCTCCTGAATCGCTAAATGAAAGGAGAACCACACAAGGTATATATATAAAATATATGTATTTATTTCTAAACACTCTCTACTAACCTCTTCATGAAGTTAGAGAGCAAGGCACACAATTACAGTTATTAAACAACAGTAAATAGCACAATATACAATGGGTCCCAGGGGGAGACCAAACCATATATTAAGAAAGTGGTATAAGAATCACAACTTGACTAAACACAGTGCCTAGAGCACGTAGAATCACTGGGATCCCAAGAAACCACCCAAGGCAGTGACACAGGAGACCCACAGGGGACGTGTGCAGTGTGAGAACACAGCCGGGAGCCCCGTACAATTCAATAGGAAAGTCGCGGTTGGAATTTTAAAGAATAAGGACACTTAGGAGAGGACTTTGAGCAAACCCCTTTAGACTTAGAGGATTCTAGGGCAAATAGCCTCAGGAGCACCGCAGTACTCGTATTACCTCACCTAGGGAAGCCGGGTGCATAGGTGTCAAATGGTGTCGGGAATCGTCGTTGATTTCAATGGCGATGTGCTGCAAAGTGCTGCTGCCGTAGAAAGGAGAAGTGTCCTGGGTGATCCAAGCCTGGATCGAAGATGTGAAGAACCTGAAAGCAGAGGGGACAGAGTCTGGGTCACTTGCCAGTGACCAGGGGCACGATAGACGAATGCCCACCGATCTCGGGTGTTTCAGGTGCGAAGAGGTGAAGCTTGACTCTGCAGCCACGAGGACCAGGAGGTGTCGACGATAACAAGGAGCTGGATTTGAGCTGCCCCACGAAGGATGTCAAGTGCTGCGGTATCGGTGCTTGGATTGAACACAACAAGCCTTGGCAAGAGCAACCCATGCAGGCAGAGTAAAGATGCGTTGGTGCGGACCAGCAAGATTCTGGGGACTCCCCAAGTGATGGAGAGTCAGGGCACATCTGGAGCAATCAGGTAAGCCCATGGAAACTTAAAGTACCCTTCTCAGGGACCCACAAGTCGACGGACAAGGAATCGCAAAGGGACCTCGAGGGGAATTACTAAATACCAGCCCACTGGTCACTCGATGAGTGTAGGCCAGTATTCTTCAGTGGAATCACTGGTCGGGGTCTGGACTACAAGTAGCCCAAAGCACAGCCTCAGGGATTGCCAAACATTATATGCTGCTGCAAATGGTCGCAGTGTCCAGGGGTTCGGGTTGCACGGTCTCCACGAGGGATACAGGACTCAGACTTGCTGAGCCCACAGATCGACCTCAGAGGCCACGGGAACCCACCTCCTGTGTTGCAATATTCTTGGGAGTCCTCAGGGGCTTCAGAGATGCAAACCGGAGCGTTGCATCTTTGGTGCCTGCCAAGCAGGAGAGTAACTCCTTTACTCGAGGGGAGATGCTTCAGTCATCTAGTTCAATGTAGATTGTGGAAGTACTGGTTTCTGTAGCAGAGTTTCATCCAGGTAATATCTCAAATCCTGTAGTCAGGGGTTCCTACTTTATACCCAAGGAAGGGGTGGGACAAACTCTGGGAACCCACCTTGGGAGGGTGAGGAAAGAGGAGTGGCTACACCAACTTCCTTTGTCCAGTTTCACACCAGAGCAGGGGCTGGTAGCCCCTGCAACCGGTTTGAGCTGGACTATGCACAGGGATACCAAATGTGCCCCCAGTGCAGACTTCAAAGCACTCTCAGAGTACACCCACGCAGCCCCAATACACTAAAGCCTGTCTGGGAGGTGGTCACACCTCCCTGTGACAGGAAACCTATTGTCCAGGCCTCCCCTGCCGGAGTTTCGTCCAGCAGCAGCAGGGCAGACTCGTGTCTGTGGCTGGCAGCATCCATTTTGTGATGCCAGGGCTTGCAAAGCTGGTACCGGATATAATGGTGCTGTCATATTTCTCCCTCTATTAGGGTGGAATCATACCTCCCACAACAGTTACTGGTGTGGGAGTATGATTCCAAGGTGTTTGACACCAAACACGACATGTTTCCGTGCAGCCATTCCAAAGTTAGCATTTACCTTGAGGTTATAATGCACTTAAGAGTATATGGTCTGGCTGCATCACAAAGAACCCAGGAATAAAGGTTCTGAAGGCTGCAGAGGGGCTCTATTCATGCATGGGCACCTTCTCACATAAAACCCAGCACCCTGCCTTCAGAATTGATAAGGCCTGCCATAGGGGTGACTGATAGGTTTATATGTGTAGTGATATGAAGAGATATAGGGAACCTATATCTCAGTAAGGGGTGCTTAAACCACCTTACACAGGCTGCTGTGGCAGACCTGTTGTGTCATTTTAAATGGCTTCCCAGGGGTGGCACAATACATGCTGCAGCCCCTGGTAGGCCTCTGGGGTACCGATGCCCTGGGTACATGGTATACCATATACTAGGGACTTATAAGGGTACCCCAGAATCCAATCTGGAGTGTACGTAAAGTACATGCAATCATTTTAGAGAGGAAGCAGCGAGGCTAAAGTAAAAAAACAGTGAAACAGCAGCAAAAAGTGGGGGTAACTATAAGAAGCAGATCCTACTCTCCTACACAGGTCTGGTAGAGAGATTCAACTAGACCTTGAAGGGCATGATTAAGGGTCTAACAGTACCCATGAGGCGTAAGTGGGACGTCCTCTTGCCGTGCCTTCTCTTTGCATACAGGGAGGTACCACAGAAGTCTCTTGGGTTCAGCCCGTTTGAGCTCCTGTATGTTCACCCTGTGAGAGGACCTCTAAGTTTGGTGAAGGAAGGCTGGGAGGCAGCTCCCAGGAAAACTCCCCAGGATGTGTTTAGTTACATGCTGGCCTTCCGAAACCAAACTGCCCGCTTCAGAAAACTCACTCAGGCGAACCTGGAAGCAAACCCGGAAGAAATGAATAAGTGTATGACCAGAATGCCAACCTGGACAAAAAGTATGGGTCATGGCCCCAGTGGAACCTTGTGCCTTGCAGGACAAGTGGACTGGGCCATTTGAGGTGGTGAAGCGCAAAAGTGATGTCACCTACCTGGTGGATTTGCAGGCTCCCAGGAACCCTTTGAGGGTCCTCCACATGAACGGCCTCAAACCCCACTTCGAGAGGTCCGAAGTGAGCATGCTCTTGACGCCAGATCACAGGGTGGAAGAGGAGTGTGAGCCTCTCCCTGACCTCCTGTCTGCCAAGGAAAGTGATGGGTCAGTGGAAGGTCTGATCCTCTCCCCTACACTGACCACAGAGCCGCAGAGCAACTGTCACCGGTTGTTGGGACAGTTTGCCCCACTGTTCTCCCTGACCACCGGTGTTACTCACTGGTGTACCCATGACGTGGACACCGGTGACAGCCCGCCTGTGAAGCACAAGATTTACAGGTTGACTGACCGGGTCAAGGCCAGCAGCAAAGAGGAGGTCTCTAAGATTTGTAATTTGTAATTTAAAACATTTATAAAGCGCAGCGTGCACCGAACGGTTTCTTGGCGCTAATAGAGGGTAATGGCTACAGAGACAAAAGCGAGAACCGGTGGTAGAGCCGGGAAGGGAAGATTACGCATGGAGAGCCTGTTTAAAAAGGAACGTTTTTAGATCCTTACGGAAGGATACATAATGGGTAGCCGCACGGAGGTGGTCTGGGAGGGAGTTCCAAAAAGTGGGGGCCAAGGTGGAAAAGTTGGACCCACCCCACTTTTTGCATCTGAAGCGTGGGATTTGAAGGAGGGACTTGGTGGAGGAACGAAGTTCTCTGGGGGGAACATATTCTTTTAATAATGAGGAAATGAAGGCGGGGGCGGTGCCTTGACGGGCCTGGAATACCATGCAGGCGGTTTTAAACAGAGAACGTTCCTTAACAGGGAGCCAGTGGAGCTCCCTGAGGAGGGGTGTGGAGTGATGATAGCGAGGGAGACCAAAGACCAGCCGGGCGGCTTGGTTTTGAACCAACTGTAGCCTCCTAAGACTGTATGCTGGTATGCCATTGTAGAGAGCGTTGGCATAATCCAGCCGTGATATCACTAAAGCGGCCATGATCATTTTGAGTGCCTGAGGGGAAAAGAAACGGGCGACAGTGCGAATAGTACGGAGGGTGAGGAAGCAGGAAGAAACTACAGAACTAATTTGAGAGTGAAGGGTGAGCTGATTATTCATTTTGACCCCCAGTGTTTTGACCGTGGTAGAAGGGGTGGGGGCGGGACCAAGGGTTGAGGGCCAGAAGAGAGAGTTCCAGGGACTGGAAGAGCCTCCGGTAAGAACCAACTCGGTTTTATCCGGGTTCAACTTGAGATGGTTATGGTTCATCCAGTCCCTGATGAATGTCATAGTGTGCTGGAAGCTGGAGACAGAGACGGGAGAAGAGGATAGGTCAAAGATGAGCTGGAGGTCATCCGCGTAATTATACACGGTGACCTCCAGCTGCTGAAGAGCAAAGATGAGGGGGAAGATATAAAGATTAAATAGTAGGGGAGACAAGGAAGAACCCTGGGGGACACCACACGTGACGGGGAGTGGGGTGGTTGTAAAGTCTCCTAGTCGGACCGCCTGGGTGCGGTCCCTCAGGAAGGAGGAAAGCCACACCAGGGCTGATCCCTCAATTCCAGCCGCCTTGACACGGGACAATAAGATGGTATGGTCTACCGTGTCAAATGCGGCGGAGAGATCGAGGAGTACCAGCACCTGGTGTTTGTTGTTATCCATACCCTTCCTGAGGTTGTCTAGGACCGATACCACGACTGATTCAGTCGAGTGCCTAGGTCGAAAGCCAGCCTGGCGGGAAGCCAGTCCCCCATTGGCCTCTACGTGGGTGCTGAATACCGCTGTGACATAGCGCTCCAGCACCTTGCCCAGGTAGGGCAGCAGGGAAATGGGGCGGTAATTTGCTGAGATGGATGGGTCAGCGCCAGGCTTCTTTAGAGTGGGCACTATGGTGGCTGATTTGAGCGTAGGGGTCACTACTCCCTGCGCTAGGGAGCTGTTAAGGAAGGTGATGGGAGGTTCAGGACAAGAGGAATAGATTTGTTGGAGGACTCGCGCCGGACAGATGTCAGCCGTAGAGCCTGATTTTACTTTGGGAAGTATCTCCAGGAATACCACTTCAGTGAGGGGAGGGATGGAAGTAAGACGGTTTTGAATAGTGGGAGGAGAAGGGTCAACAAAAGCAGGGGAGGGGGGGGGATGTTGGCCTTAATGGTAACAATCTTATCAAGAAAGTAGGTGTTTAGTTGGTTACATATAGGCTGGGATGGGGGGATTTGAGGTGAAGCCCTATCGGAGTAGGCTAGGTCCTGCACTATGCCGAAGATCTCCCTAGATTTATTTTCAGCAGACAAAATTCTTGTAGAAAAATAAGAAGTTTTGGCAGCAAGGATTGCGGTCTTGTAGTGGGCGAGTGATGTCAGGTAAAGGGTTTTAAGTGAGGGACAGTAATTTTTCCTCCAGTGCCTTTCTGCCTGACGAGCGGACAGTTTTAATTCTTTTAGGTGGTCATTGAACCACCTGTTAGACTCCTTGGGTCGCCGAGCGGAGATGCGACGCAGGGGAGCCACTGAGTCACAACCCATAGTCATCCAGGTGTTGATGGTGTTGGCTTGAGAGTCGGACGGAAGACCAGAGAGGGATGGGATAGTATTCCGAAGGTGGGACGTCAGGGTAGGAAAGTCAACTCTGTTCCAATTTCGCGCCCAGGTATTTTTGGCGTGGGGAACTTTGGGCACCGAGTTGAGAGAGATAGAGAAGGAGATAAGGGCATGATCGGACCAAGGACAGGGGGAAACCGTCACCGGGGAGACTGGAAGGTTAAGGGACCAGACCTGGTCAAGTATGTGACCGTGAGAGTGAGTGGAGACAGAGATGTGCGACATAAAATTTAAAGATGTGAGGGACTCAGTAAATTCTTTCGAGGCTGTGCACTCAGAAGGGTCCGAGGGCCAGTAATTGAAATCCCCTAGTACCAAGACCGATGCATAGTTGACCACCATGTTGGCTAGTAGGTCTTGAAAGGCCGGCAAAAATAGGGGCGAAGGCTTGGGAGGACGGTACATTAGGAGACAGGTAATGGGGGGGAAAAGGCGAGGGAGCGAGCTGTAAGGAATTCAGTGGAAGGAATGGGGGGAGAGGGAATGGTTTGAAACTTTAGTTCCGATCGAGCGATTATCGCCACTCCGCCACCAGCCCTGCCTGCCGAACGATCAGCACGTAAGGCCACATAGGAGGGGGGGAGGGTAGCCAAGAGAACGGGGAGGGAGGAGTCGCAAAACCAGGTTTCGGTCAAGAGCAATAAGTCAGGCTTCTCAGAGTCGAGCAAGACAAAGAGCTCATGATGGTGCTTGACCGCTGACCTGGTGTTAAGTAAAAGAATGGATAGTGACGGAGTCGGAGGGAGAGGGTCGGGTGGGAGAGGGCATTGTGGGGGAGAGGCGGGAAAAGAAAACGGCAGAGTAGGAGTGGGAGAAGGTACAAGACCTAATGAGATAATGTGCCTACAGACACAATCCGAGAGTGGCCAGTGGCCTTGGAGGGTGGTGAGCTCCTCAGAGGAGTAAGAGATGAATTTGGCATGGAGTCGTGCCCCTAGCCCCGTCCGGCCGCGGACGTGCGCAGACGGGCTTGCCTTAGGCGCGCCTTCGGCGCGCAAACGGCGCGCCCGCTGCGCACGTCCGCTGCGCGTTCTGTAGTTGCACATTTAATATAGGAGGTCTCAAGGGCGGGAAGGGGGCGTGGCCTAGCGGCGAAGGACGCCGGTGTAAGGGGTCACGTGAGCGCTAGATCTGCTCCGTGATGCCCTAAAGTGCAAGAGTGCTATACAAAGTTAAAATACAGTTTTAAAAGGTGAGCAAGTCTGAATTATAGCAGCAACAGCGTCTACTCCCGGCTTTTCGCCTCAGGAGACAACCTGAGGCATTAGGGGTGGTCAAGCCTTCCAGCAGTCCATCGGGCCAGTCCAGTGGTCTTGGTCCCAAAGACTGCTGCACCCGGTGCCACTCCAGAACTGCGGTTTTGTGTGGACTACCGTGGGCTCAATGCCGTCACCAGGACTGACGCCCACCCCATCCCCAGAGCTGTTGAGCTCATTGATCGGTTGGGAGCTGCCAAGTTCCTCAGCACGTTTGATTTAATGTCTGGGTACTGGCAGATTGCCTTAACCGATGGGGCCAAGGAGAAGTCAGCATTTTCAACCCCAGAAGGACATTACCAGTTCCAGGTGATACCCTTTGGGTTGAAGAATGCCCCTTGCCACCTTTCAGAGGTTGGTCAACCAGGTGTTGGCTGGGCTGGGGAACTTCAGTGCTGCCTACCTGTATGACATTGCAGTGTTCAGTTCCAGCTGGGAAGAACACTTGCAGCACCTCGGTGAAGTATTGAAGGCACTGCAGAGGGCAGACCTCACGATCAAGGTCAGTGAGTGCCAGATCGGGCAGGGCTCTGTGGTGTACTTGGGACACCAGGTAGGAAGTGGCCAGGTGGCACCCCTACAACCCAAGATTGACACCATTCTGGCTTGGGAGCCCCCCCAAGACCCAGACAGAGGTGAGGGCCTTTTTAGGACTCACCGGGTACTACCGGAGATTCGTTAAGGGTTATGGCTCCATTGTTGCCCCCTTAACCGAGCTGACTTCCAGGAAGCAGCCCAAGAAGGTGATCTGACTGAGTCCTGCCAGAAGGCTTTTGATGCCCTGAAGGCCGCCATGTGCACGGCACCCGGGCTCAAGGCACCCAACTTCTCCAGGGAATTTGTTGTGCAGACTGACGCTTCACAGCATGGTGTGGGAGCGGTGCTCTCAAAGCTGAACGAAGAGGGCCTAGACCAGCCTGTAGTTTTCCTTAGCAGGAGACTACTCCCCAGGAAACAGAGATGGAGTGCCATAGAAAGGGAAACTTTCGCTGTGGTCTGGGCACTCTACCTGTTTTGGAATCACGTCCGGGTTCAGACAGACCACAGGCCCCTCAGGTGGTTAATGCAAATGAAGGGTGAGAATCCAAAACTGATGAGGTGATCCATCTCCCTACAGGGAATGGACTTTATGGTGGAACGCCGTCCTGGCACTGAACACACCAATACAGATGGTCTGTCCAGGTTCTTCCGCCTTAGTGAATAGAACTCCCAGGAGGTTGGGTAGTTCTCCCTACTTTCAGCTGGAGGGGACATGTGTTAGACTTGGCATCTTTTGGCGTGTTTCCTCTGAGTTTTTGCTTTCTGCCCTCCGGGTTTCGACTCTGATTTTTACTGGCGTAGTGTTTCTGCGCACTTTTCTCACTGCTGATCAGTGGTAAAGTGCAAGTGCTCCTGTGTTAAATTGTGTTATGGATAGGTGTTTCCATGATTGGATATTTGATTTACTTGTTAGTCCCTAGTAAAATGCACTGCATGTGCCAGGGCCTGTAAATCAAATGCTACTAGTGGGCCTGCAGCACTGATTGTGCCACCTATGTGAGTAGCCCTAAAAAGGTAACTCAGACCTGCCATTGCAGATTCCGCGTGCAGTTTGTAACTGCCATGTTGACTTTGCAAGTGCCCCCACTTGCCAAGCCCTAAACCTTCCCTTTTCTATATGTTAGTCACTCCTAAGGTAGGCCCAAGGTACCCTGTGGGCAGGGTGCAGTGTATGTGATAGGTAGGACATGCCCTGGTGTGTGTGGCATGTCCTGATAGTGAATTACAGCCCATTTCGTTTTTCACTATTGCAAGGCTACCTGTTCCCCTTGGGACAGAATGGGAAGTTTTTTATGACATCTTATAAGCATAACTGGCCCTGGGAACTAGGTATGAAAATAAAATGTATTATGCCTGAACTCAGAATCTAAAGATGCACCTTTTAGTGAAGGTGATTTTTACATTCTGTGTTTGAAAATACCACTTTTAGAAAGTAGGTATATTCTTGCTCAGTCATCCCGTGTGCCTCTGCTGGAATGTGGATTGCCTGTCTGGGTTTTGGATGACAGAAGGCTCGGGAGCAGGGGTGCCTCCAGATAGTCTAGATAGGTCAAAAAAGGGCTGAATAGACCTGGGCTGCGATGGGGGAAGAGGGAGGAGATTTCCTTGCACCTCAAAGGGCCCGGTCTGCCTCTGACAATACCGTCTCCACCTCATGCCAGGAAATCACACCAGAGAATGCAAAACTGGTTCTGGCTGGGCACAGACACTCTCTACCTAAGAGATCAAAGGATTTTGGGATATAAATATTGGGGCCCAGACCCCTGAACTTTAGAACTCTTTGGGATCAAGAAGACTGCCAAGAAGAAGAGCTAGAGAAGCTGTGAGAAGGACCTACCACTTTGCTGTGTGCTTTGCTGTGTTGGCCTGCAGTGACTGCTTCTGTCTTGGCCAGTGAAAGGACTGGAATGAACTTTCTGCAATCTGTTTTGTGAGTTTCTCCAAGGGCTTGAGGTAGAGGTTTCCCCTTGTTCAAGAAGTCTCAGGAACAACAAAGAACTCAAGCTCTTCTGCCCGCAGCACTGGGGACTTTGTGTTTTGTGCTGTAACAGAGGAAAAGCAACTCAACGAAGTCTACGACACCGCTGCCGACTCCGTGACCTGACGGCACCGCAGAGGGCACCGTCGCAACGCTACGACCCTGGTCTCCACAACGACGCCTGCTGACACCGCCACCGTGCTGCTGCTCGCACCGCGACCTGTGGGCACCGCACTCCGTACCGCCTTGCTTCCTGACGATGCCTTGGCACCGCAGAGGACACCGCCGCAACACCACACCGCCGCACCACGACACTGGTCTCACCGACAATGCCTGCTGACGCCGCCACCGAGCCGTTGCTCGCACCGCGAACTGTGGGCATCGCACTCCGCACCCCTCACCCACCTTGCTTCATGATGATGCCTTGGTATCCCCTACGACGCCGCTCCATGTCAAAATAGACGCCGCTGCTTGCACCGTGGTTTGAGGTCCCCACTCATAAAGATACATGATGCACTGCCCTCATCCTGCACCGCAGCCTTGGTCTACCGACGCCAGTGCCATCAACTCCAGTTCATCAGCCGACAACAGCGCTTCAGCAACGATGATGGCGCTGCTTGCACCGTGACCTGCTAGCACCATGAAGAGCATCACTTTCCTCTCACACCGCGACCCTGGTCTCACCAACGACGCCATCTGACGCCGCCACTGAGCCGTTGCTCACACCACGACCTGAGGGCACCGCACGCCGCACCGCTGCACTTCGCACCACAGCAACTGACGCCTGCTGACGCCAGCGCTCCAGAGAGGAGATCGACCTGCAACACGTGTGACTTCGAGGGCCCGACGACTCCTGCACCGACCCCTGAAGCCGACGCCTGCAGACACTGTGTTTTCGGAAACTCAAGGAGAGATCGCCGGCGCCCTCCATTTCTAAAAGGTACTGTTTGCGGGTCTTCCCAACACTGTAGCTGGCCCGCGATGCCGCAGTCAGCCAGAACTGTTTGGATTTCTTTGCTCATGATGCCGTGATAGCCCCGGACGTGAAGTACTGGGTTATTTAGGACCCCAGCGGTGCCAGGGGTAGCACCCTATGACTTTGAGTTCTTCCTGTCTTGGACCACAGAAACACAGAGTCTTGTGGTGGCGTCAAAGATCGTTTTATTATTGACTGCAGCCAGTAACAGCGATCCTAGAAGTACACACGGGTATGTTCTCAGGAGACTGCTCAAAGTTACAAAACCAGTCTTCTCCTTATATACAAAATATCATGCTTCAGGCACACATTCCTCGTTTTACGATATGGTCATTCATATGTATTCATTACAAACGAAAAGGCAGAGTCATGATGACCATCCCACATTTCAGTTCAGTCAGCCCACAATTATTTACCCAGCGAGGCTCAGATCCCTCATCAGATATCAGCAGACCCCAATAAACACGGGCACCTCCTCCTGGTAAAACAGGCGATAAAGCAGGAAGCAGAGTCAGGTGTGAAAGAGATTAGTCGGGGGCTTGTGTGGGATGAAAGGCTTTATGGTGTGTCAAACCCTGATGCTAATCACAGGTGGCCATAGGAAGGGGGGCTCGTGAGACCGGACTGACCTCGGGCAGTGGAGCCAGTTCGCACAGGTCACAGAGAAGTCAATAGAAGGTACACGTGTTCTGAAGGCCTGTGCATGTCCTTAATGTGCAGCCTATGTGAGGGCAACCATAAGATGGCTACCGCTCTAAAATGGAACCCACGAAGTCAATGTGTAATATCGTATACAAAGTGAATTTATCGATGAAACGTTATGCAAAACACTTGTACATACCGCATTGGCCATTCGCGGTTCGCTGATACCGGAATAGGCAGGGTAGGGCCATGCCTCCTACGTGGTCCCAAAATTTAAAGTACCACAGACGGAGCTATCGAAATCAAGGAACTGTTTTTAAAGCGTATTTTGATAACTGTAGATTTTTAAGTACTGTATTGTGGATTTTTATCATTTTTGGTCTTGTATATAAAAATATTGGATATTTTTCTAAACTGGTGTGGTGTCCTTTTGTGGTGCTTACACTGTATTACTGTTGGTTATGTGCAAATGCTTTATACACTGCCTCTACGATAAGCCTGACTGCTCGTGCCAAGTTACCAAGGGGGTGAGCAGGGGTTATTTTAGGAGTGTAACTCCCTAATCCTGACTAGGAAGAAGGGTTCCTATTTGGACAAAGGTGCAAGCCCTTGCCAACTAGAGATCCCCATGTCTAACAATGGCACACACATTGCCTTAGTTCCACCACACACCAGAGAACATGTCTACCAAAATTGGAAACACTTCCATTCAATCAATGTGCAAGTTGTCTGCTTACCGTATTTATACATCACAAGCATCTGTGCGCATTTACCCGGCTCTGCCCATGATTCCTTTGTACTATGCAAATGTCACAGCTTGGACCTGAGAGGGCTTGGCTTCTTGGTCAGTACATTCGTTCATAATATTGTTAGGGCAATTTCAAGTTGAATAATCTGAAATGATTTTACATTTTATGTCACTTTTTTTGTCTTCCGTCTAAGAGACTCAGCTTATCCAAACGGACCATGGTTTCTGGCACCAATGAGGAATCCAACAACACCAGGGGAAGTCTGCTTCATTGAGGACCATGGAAGAACATGGCTGTCAGTAGAGTGGGCTTATGGGCTCCTAAAGACAAGATTTTGTTGTCCGGACAACTTCTCAACTTACCCAATAAGGTGTGCCAAATCACTGTGACCTGCTGCATGCTCCTAAACATCACTCTGCGATGGAACATCCCTTACATTGCAGAAGATGGAGACCATGAAGAGCCACCAGATGAGGATCCTGAATTGCCAAATGAAGATGATAGTGGTGAAGAGGAAGGAGTGGACTTACGTGAAGATGTAATTGACAGCTTCTTTTCATGATTGTAAGTACATCTTTATATGTTAAAACTTTCACTGTTACACCAACTATTGATGTGGTGATGAGAGAAGTATGTGCTGGTGTTTTGTTGGAAAGGGCAAGTTCAGTCCAAAGGTGTTTGCTGAGCAACATTTTGACATACTGTGTTCAGATGAATTATTTATCTCTGATCTTTTTGTGAAACTGTGTTCACCAAAAGTTGACTTTGTATTGTGTCAATTATGCTATATGTGACTGGTAATCTTTTGTTTTGATCTGTTTTTGGTTCCTTCACCATGCCATTTTCATTTAGACATTTCAAAGTTGTGACATTTGCATGTATATGGGGCTGTTTCGTAGTACAAATGGAACCTGGGTTGATCATGAGAGTGACAGACCCAGACTTTGGGTGTACAAATCTTGTAGCAAGGCAACTTGCACTGTAATTGAATGGAAGATGTGAAGATTACATTGGATTTATTCACTGTCAAGTGTTGACACTAAGGCAATATGTGTGCCATCATTATCTCAAACCACTTGTGATAGTGGAGCCAAATCATGCTAATCTCCCTTCACATTGGCAAAATCTGTATTGTGTGTAAAGTGTATATAACTGTTGATGTGCCTCATTGTAGGACATACTTATTGTGGCACACCACTGAAACTTGGCTGTGACATTCCACCAGATACTGGAACAGTGGATGGGAATGATCATGTGTCTATAAAATGTGGTACTGGCATGTTTTTGTCTATTGGTGTTATTGATGTGGGATTCCTTCTGGGAGCAAAAATATCTGGCTCCAGCTGATGATATGATTCAATGATAATTTGCCTATTCAATTTGATTGTTTTTGATATATCCCTTTCTTCCATGTTAGCAAGATCTGGAACTGGAAATGTGAAAACTGGCACTGAGTATTATTGACATGTATGGATATGGTAGTGAAAATGTGGACACACAAATATTGGTCACATGGAATAAACATAGCAGTAGATGATTGACTGGTATATGTTTTTTGTGAATCATGGTTGAGAACTTGTTAAAACATTACATACTAGCATAATATCTATGTTTACACATTCATTTGATTTTTGTCAGTGTAAAGTCATGATCGAAGAAAACAAATGCATTGATAGAGTTGAGATATTGAACACCAGTTTAGGAGTTTTTAAGTTGTAAATTTATTGAACTAAACGTGAACATTTTATAAAGGGTGAAAATGAAAAAGCAAACCAAAAGAGTGGAGAAGTCAATCATGGTGAATGAAATCATATTTGGAGAGCTGAAATAGTTTTGAAGTCCAATATCCAAAATACAACTGGCATCTGAAAGGGAAATGTGTCCAGAAATAGTCAACAGAGGCAATGGTAGGCACACAATGGAGCAATTTAGGGTCGTCTTTCCTGCTGGTGGTCACAGAGGTCTTGCCATCCTCACCTCCTGGTAATATGCATGGATGTCACCTCCTGGGGGCTGCAGGTCGTTCGTCCGATAGCAGGGCTCCAATTCCTGTGGCTGTGGCAGATGTAGATGGCCTAGATGTTGTAGCCCCACAGGAAGGGGAAGATGTTGCTGGGAAATGTCCTACAGCACCCCAGTCATGGAGCCCATATTTGAGTTGTGAGCATCCATCTGATAATTGCGCTCCCTCTGCAACTGCTTCATTTCTAGGAGCTCGATGAGTACCTGGCCCATTATGCCTTGGGACTGATGATAGGCTCCCAAGAATTGGTCAATGGTGGTCTGATTGAGAGTGACCCCAGTTGCCTCACTTTGCTGGTCCACAGATTCCCTCCCACGACTTCTAATCCCACTTTGCTGTACCCTTGGCCCAGTGTGCCCAATCCAAATAATTGTGTCTCTACTTTTATGATTACATTCACCATGACTGACAATGCCCCCTCAGTAAAACAGAGATTTTTTGGGGCCTGGCATTGTGCAAAGAAATATAATGAGCTCAAATAAATTAACAACAAGGAAATATATTAAATAAGATAAAGGGGCAAGAAACAGGGAAAAGCAAAGAAACACTCACTTGACTTACCAAAGTTCTGGTGGCAAATGTCATGGTAGAGCTTGAATGGTAAAGGATCATGGTTTGAAATGGGGTTTGTTATATAGGGTGGTATGCAGGTGTTTCCATTTGGCCAGGTGAGTTCTACTAGCATCCATCCAATGGCCACACTGATGGTGCATTGTTAAGCGAGTACCGTTACAGACTCCCTCCATCAGGGAGCCGCCAATAGGAGGCCGCCAGCACAACTGTGAATTTTAAATCTGCTTGACGGGAACCCACCGCTCTGATGGCAATGGAGTATAATTCGCCAGCATTGGAGTGTAACGCGTCAGCAGTGGTGAGTCGCAACCACGGCAGGAAGCACTCCATTGACGCAGACAGTGAGTCAGCCTGCATGCATCTAAATACGAAGGGAGAAAGAACGTCGACGTGGCGGAGTACTTGGGAACGCCGTTGCGGCAGGATGTCGGTAAGACCGCCAAGATCTAAATCTGGCCCTCTGCGCACTTTACCACTGCTAACCAGTGAACGGGAGCTTGGGCTCTCTCCTTAAAACATGGTAGAATTTGCTTACACCCAAATGACACTTTTAAATGAATTGTAGTGGTACTATATGTAATTATGGCCTGTCAATTAAACGCTACTGGTGGCACTGCAGCACTCATTGTGTCACCCACCTAAGGATCACTTTAAACATGTATCAGGCCTGCGAGTGCAGTCTGTGTGTGCAGTTTTAAACTGCCATGTGGACATGGCAAAATAAATCTTTTGCCAGGCCCAAATCTTCCTTTTTATTACATACAAGTCTCCCCTAGAGAAAGCCAGGGATAGCCCAAAGGGCAAGGTGCAGTGTATTTAAAAATTAGAACATGTACATTTAAGTTTTACATGTCCAGTCAGTGAAACAATCCTAGATTCGTTTTTCACTAATGCAAAGCCTACATCTCCCAAGTGATAACTTTCAATTGGGTGTAGGTAGACAGATTAAGTTGGGTTTCTATTAAATTGTGAATAAAAGCCATTTTAAATGGTAAAGCCTGATTTTGTGTCATAATACAGAAAATGCCACTTTTAGAAAGTTGTGAAGATAAAAGGGGGGAGTTTGGCCCAATTGGCCAGGTTCTGGCTGGGTTGTTTATATATAACAAGAGGGTGGGCCAGAGCCTGTTTTGTTTCTGCATATTAAATTAACGCTAGACCAAACATATTACTCTTATTTGATCTGGTATTTTATTTATACCTTTGTTTTTAGACAATTTTTTTTATTGTTTGTTTCATATTACAAGCAGAAAAAGACAGTGCTGTCTTTATGCAGAGAATACTTGTGTACATGTAATTCACAACAAATTGAACAACAATTTTAAGTTTTAAATACACTATCTAAATAAACAAAAATGTGAGAGATTCAAATTCAAATATCTTAATATCTTGAAAATATTTTATACAAGTCATATTTCAAATATCAATATTATCAATTTTCAAATAGTGCTATATAGATCAACATTTCATTTAGAAGAAACATAGCAACGAGGAAAACACGGGGAAATTATTTATATCAAGTACATAGAACTTTTCTTATGTGCTCCATGTTTTTATCATAAATCATAGTAAAGCCGACGCGTTTCAAGTCACTAATATTCAATATACGGACTTCCATCAGGGCTCTCGATTTTTTGCAGCAATGTAGGTTTCTGAGAACTAGTGTGTTTTTTTGGCCCGTTTGATCTTCTTTATCTTTTCTTTCAGCTGGAAAAAACCTTAGCTTTGGGCTTTCCTGCCTTTAGAAAGTTCCGTGTATCAGCTCTGGGAACTTCAATTTAGACCGGTAAAACCTTCATATTAGTAGCTTGCTGTGACTTTTTTTTAGAACAAGCTGTATTGTTATACGCGGTGAAATCTTTGTATTGGATTCACTCGCGCAGAGCTTGTTTTCGGGCTTTTGTTTGTTCCGGGCACAAATACTTTGTCTTCATGCGGCGTTTTTCAATTGTAGCAAGCGTCTTTCTTGTGGTGGTTCTGTTCTGTTCGTTGCTTTGATTCTTTCTTTTAGAAAGTTGTCATTTTCTTGTTCTAACCATTTGCTGCCTGCAGCCTTATCCTAGGTCACGTGACTAGGTCTAGCTGGAAGTTGAACCTTGTGTATTGCTCCCAGAGTGTGAGACAAAGGGAATATAGGTGTAGGAAGGATAGGCCATTCTGAGTTAACCAGGGGGGGAGCTGTCACCTACCACATTTGCGCATCATAAAGGCTCTGCCTGAGCACTTTCACAAAGGGTTTGACACTGGTCTTGTGTCCCTCAGACTTGCTGGGTCCAGGACAGAGAGGAAGGGGATATTTGACACCTCAGGGGGGTGGAAACATCTAGAAGCTTCCTCCACTTCAAAGTGAACATCAGGTCTAAAAAGTGAACCCTTAACCCCAACTCTTCAGTACAATTCTGGACCTGTGGACAGGAAGAAAGACTGCTGTGCTGCTGTAAGGACTGCCACTCTGCTGGACTGCTGCCCTGTAGGACTGCTGCCCTGCTGTGCTGACCTGCTGCCCTCTTGTCTGGGTGAGAAGGACAGCACCTGCATCTCTAGACCTAGACCCCCGAGTGACTCCAAGGGCTAGTTGGCTAACCCCCTGAAAAGAAGCCTCAAGAGCAGAACAGGCTTCCAACAACTTTGAACCCAGCTCCGGGACTCTGCCAACTGTGAGTCCTGCCCTCCCAAGTGGTGCCATACCAGTCCTGGACTCTTGGAAGTGGGCCTGACAGTGATCAGCCAGCCCAGTTATGGGTTAAGCAGAACCAACGCATCTCCTCCACAGAGCATCTCCAGCCGAACCCTGCCCTCGGAACCCATGCATCGCCTCTGCTGCATGGACTCCCCCATCGTAAGGATTCCACATTGTGTCCAGCAGCCCTTTGGAACCACCACTGCACAATGCATCTCCATGCAAAGACATCGCCTCACCCAATGAAGCACATTAAATCTGTCGCTCCGCTAGTGCCTACCAAGTAGGTCACTCACATAGGTTTGGTTCTGTTGTTTAGGTTTTGGTTGCTTAACAAGTACACCCTGTGAGCTCCTTCTATCATAGGCTACTTCTATGGGGTGGGTGTCTTATGATGCTCTACGGGATCCTTGATGGGTGCTAAATCTGTATGATTGAAGGTCTTTGTATATTTTTTATAGTTAACATTCACACCTGTGTGCCACCGTTCCACCTCCTCTGAGTGTTGTTTCCGCCAGTTTGAGCCAAAGGTGATTTAGTCGCAAGTATTACTCAATCAATATAGGGATCATTTCTCAAAGAGGCTGTTCCTAGTACAACTGTTTGGTTTGCATTGTAAACACCCTCAACTTTGATGCAGCAAACTATTCAGTAATCGTTTGCAGTGCAAAGAGGCTGTGTGGAGTGAGTTGCAAACCACCAGTCTCGTTATTATTAATGGTGCGGAACTGCGGTATGGCTGCGCGTGGACATCCAGGAGGGGAAAACTTGTGTGTTTGACACTCAAGTGGAGGTCCAGGAATTCTGCAAGAAACACGCCAGAGATATTCAAAATGTCCTGGTAGGATCCCCGTCTGGTTCTCCCCCCGATCTGTAGGCCACGAATAGCTCCAAGCTCTTCCATGCGGACTGATGAACACCGCCCACCGGGCTTTGATTGCTACTGAAAATGCCATTGCCCCAATGAGTGCGGGCTGCTACAGGGATGGCCCTTACGATCTGGGCTTTAGATTATGGAACTAGTGACATTGTGGCTGTGATTTCCTAATGTGTCCCCGGATGACCCCCACACCCTCCTCCTTTTTGCATGGGTCATTACCCCGTCACTAATAGACACTATTATTCTACAAAGGGATTTGGATGTTGGTGTTTTGCCTCCCCCATGGTGTAAACCAGTTTTCTCACGCACTGACAAGGTGCGCCTTCCATATGGATTGTATAAAAGACCTTGGCCTAAAAACTACAACTCCCGGAAGAACGTCTAGTTGGGAGGGGCCACTATTTGAGTCATCGATGTCTGCCGAGCTGCGCGCGTAATTCTTGGATTGTTTGTGAGGTTGTGAGACTGGGCGGCTGCATCAGTCTTGGCTTCCTCTTTTGGGACAATTGGATGGCAGGAAAACCTTGTTGCCTTCTATGAGTCTCTCAGCTGGTCTGGGGTATATTCCTTCGTGTTCGGAAGGACCGGTGATTTGGCGTCTTCTGTGGCGGAAGACGGCTGTCTGTTCGCATTCTCTTTTGACGCCTCCTAGATGTAGGGAGACGTTCCAGTCTTCTGAGTGGAACTGGATTCCAGCGGCTGCTCCGTTCCTGGGCTGTTCGGGCTCGAATGACAAATATCGGAAGGTTGCAGTAAGGGAATACCGAACATCCGTTTCTACGAGGATTGAGATACTTTGTTCTGTGGCTTGGTTTTTAATCACTTATTACTTTGGGAAAGGGACTAAGGTGCTGGACTTACTTTGTTTGGAGTTAACCAAGGGAACTATCGGTTATAGAGTCAAGAAGGTCATAGGGCATTTCTTTATGTGACATTGGAATGAGCAGACAAGAAATCTATTTGCAGGAACTTTGATCTCTAAAGCCTACCGTACTTTCTTTTGGGTCTCTCTTCGTCCTCCTTGTGAATGAAAGGAGGGTACGTATAAGTGAGGCGTTGTTTTCTATTAGTGGAGGTATTTATCTGTGAGCTTAATTAATGGTTTCTGTTTTGCTATTATAGGCCATGTAGAGAGCTGTATCACTACTGGGTATAGAGAGGAATACGGCAGCAACCTGAACCCTGTCTGTAGGTATTGTTCACCTTAGTGAGACTCCAAGAGAGTAGATATTATTTATAGAGCTCTATTAATATTGTATTTTCTACCCACAGGTCTCCCCTTCCCTGCTGTTCCTACCCTAATTCCCTATCCCTCGCTTAATCGCCTCAATACTCTGTGTACGCTGTGTCAGAGTTGGGGATATCAAGAAGTGGACCCCTTTGTGCATCACCTTGATTCTGAGGAGTACATGTGGACATTACAAGTTTATTCACAACATTCCTTGGTGGTTTTCTTTATACAGTTTCTTGATAGGCTGTTCCCCGGTGCTGTTTTACCGGCGATGGGTGGGGGTTGCCTTCTCTGTTTTCTTTATGATCTCACAGTCATATATGTACTCTCGCTCCCAGCGGGTTCCCTCATGGAACATGTGCCCATGCCTGTTCTTGACTCTACCACTGCCCATATACTTGACATACCCCTCTTGTCATGGAATATTAGAGGTATTTTCAATCCCCGTAAGGGTAAATTGTTACTTTAATACTTGACCAGACACAGGGTTAAAATCAAATGTTTTCAAGAAACCCATATGAGTCCCGGCGCCTCTCCTACTTTTGCCTCTGCATGGAGCCCACATCGGTACTACTCCAATTACAGTTCATATTCCTGGGGGGTCTGTATATTGCTACACAGAACAATTCCCTTCACCCCCCTCGATAGTGACTCTGACACAGATAGGAGATATGTGGCAGTGGTGGGCCGTACAGTGGGCCAGCTGATACTCTTTTTGAACATCTACCCACCAAATGTTGACTCCACTGAGTTTTTCATTGGGGGTGATTTCAATTTATGTTTTGACCTGTACGTTGACTCCTCAGTTGGAGCCCCAAGTGGCAAACCACAAGTTGTGTGCATTCTGTGCGATATTTGTTCTTTGCACTCCCACAGGGACATATGATGGCATAGACATGCACTGACCCCAGGCTTCACCTTTTACTCTGCCCCTCATGGTACCTGGTTCTGCCTGGACTACTGGTTCCTTTTCCCCTAGCTCCTTCCCTGGCTAGGTGAGGTAGCATGTTTACCCCGTACATTGTCAGACCACAATCCCGTTTGCGTGGTTCTTATGGTGCCGCTCCCGAGCAGCATGCCCTGGATGTGGTGTTACCGTAGCCAATCTCTCATGGAACCAGTTTTTCGGAATGAACTCCGGGTAGCCATAATTGACTATTTCAATCTCAATGACGGTACAGTTTCTACACAGGCCACCTTGTGGGAGGCATTCAAGTCATACATCTGTGGTATAGTGATCACAAAACTTGGCAGCATCCTGCAAGACATTCAACGCTCCTTGGAACAGGTGGAAAGGACACTCCAATGCCTAGACGCAGAAGGCGCTGGGTAGGACGGCAGGGGAGGGTCTGCGCCACCGGGCAGAGACTATGAGGGAGTTTTGAGAGCTTGCGGGTCGAGTGGTGCAATGCATGGGGAAGCATGCAATAGCAAGCCGATACGGTGATGGAGAGTGGCCCGGCTACACCCTGGCGAGACCCTTCCACCCACAGTGGGGGAAGTGATTTCATATCAGGGCTCGTCCTTGATGATGGCACGTGTGCCTTGGATGGAGAGCAGATACTCACAGAACTGCTGTGGTACTACACGGAATTATACAAGTCCTGAAATACCCGGAAAGATGATGGTATGGCAGAATATCTCAAGTAGGTTGCTATGGTCTGGCTGTCCACCCCGCAACAGCAGTTCCTTAGTGAACCAATAGCAGTGGATCGTCAATCAACTCCATGGATGGCTCAAAGGCACCGGTATTAGACAGGTTCACAGGTGCATTTTACAAAGTGTATAAACATCTGCTTGCACCTTGCCTGTTTGAGCCCCATGCTGAGTTGCTAGAGGCAGGAGTCCTCCCACTTACACTCTGTGTAGGCATTGTAGTACTGCTATTGAAGCCAGGCAAGGGCCCACAATATAGCCAGCAATACAGACCATTATCCCTCCTGAAATTCGACAATAACATTCTTGTAAAGATCTTCATCACCAGGCTGTCGCTTCTCCTTGAGACCGCCATCTTCCTGGTGCAGGTGGGCTTTGTCCCTCACTGCTCTATCTCTATAAATTTGTGTACGCTGTTCTCTGCACAGGGTCTTGCCGGAGATCCCAGTGGCACTGGCCCTGTTGGATGCAAAGAAAGCCTTTGACTCGCTGAATGGCACTTTTTGTGGGCAACCTTGCAGAAACTTGGGCTGCCTTGTGGATTATTGTCTCTAATTCAGCTTCTCTATGCTAGCCCGATAAGCCGGAACGAAACGTCGACGCTACCCCCTACCGCACCTGGACCAATTTCCCCTTCCCCATTACCCCTGTTTACAGCCTTAAGGAAACTCTCCTTACAAATTAAAATGAATAATTTGCATGTGGCCAGGTTGCATCTAACTGTTTATTAGATATCAGTTTTGTACAGTCTTGTAAATATATGCCCTTTCCTTTTCTACACACTTTGAGCTCTCTTGATTCCTATATATACACTTGAGCACTCTTTCTTACACGTTCCATTGAACATTCTCCTACCTTCTTGACCCTCTAATGATTGTTCCTTCTTTAAATCACTAAATAAATATATTGTAATAATACTTAGTGGTTTTTCTGCACATTTATTTTTACGATTTACAGACGTTTGGGAGCTGATTAATGCAAGCTCAAATAAATTGATAATTCTGTTAATCTAACTCTTCCTCGAAGAATTGGTCCAGGACCATTGTTTTTTTATAATAACCGATACCCAGGTCCAGGGACCATTTGGTAATACCCCATTGTTCATAATGAAGTGACACCTACGGCACGGACTGCAGTTTGAAAAGGGCCCACTGTCTCTATACGCGGATGACATTTTACTTTTTCTGGAACACAGATGATCGTCTAGACCAAACACCGGGGTCCCAATTTACAAACAATTTGCTTGTACTATGCCTGATCTACCCCTCTATTCAATGAGTAAGCCAGGATACTATTAGCTTAATATTAGCTAACTCCTCGAATTCTTGTGTAAACCAGGAGTAAGTCATAAGGCAAGGCAAGAGAAAGTCAAGAAAAACATTTTTCAATGAGAACAAAAGTATCCTCACTGAGACTGAAATTAAAATAAGAGCCCAGATTTGGAGTGTAGTAACAGTTTACATTTTTAGATCCTGGCTTTGACAGTGCAGCTGCCACACAGACCTATTGCTAACAATTCACATGGAGTGGGCTTTGGGTCTGCCCATTTCAAGCAGTGGCTTTCATTAACCATATTTCATATTTTAATTGTTGATTAATTAACATCCTACAATAAAGTTAAAATTAAATCCATCACATCTAATAATACACAGGGATAAATCATTAGCCCTCTTACAAAGTATAAAACCAACTTCTCATATCATAAAATTTAACTTAAGGATTCAACCTAGAATGGGCTATAAAATCGAAAAAAGAGGAGCCAGGGGCATGCTATATCAAAGTATGTGACAGCTCAGCCAACAGCAAAAAATCAATACAGTACATAAAGCATTCAGTTAATCTATTTCGACATGCATGGTTATCAAACATTACCTAAGTCCTTTGCAGATGGCGACGCAGGCCAAATCCATAAACTTGACTACATTCACAGTTATTATGAGATCCTTGCTTCTCAGGGAAAATCTTAGGGGCATATTTTCAAGACAGGCGATAAAATTATCGCCGCTTTAGCAGCAGAAAACTGCCGCTAAAACGGCAATAATGGGCTTGATAATATGCTCTATGGAATTCCAATTGAGGCCCATGTTAGATGTCCTTCACATCTAACATGAGCTTCAATTGGAATTCCATAGAGCATATTTTCAAGCCCATTATCGCCGTTTTAGCGGCAGTTTTCTGCCGCTAAAGCGGCGATAATTTTATCGCATGTCTTGATAATATGCCCCTTAGTGCGGTAAGGGCTTGGCAACACTGTTAATAAATAAGAGCCTGACACATTTTCTGTGTTCAGCAAATAGAGACGAAGACATGCGAACATTTTAAGCTTGTTAAGTAAAAATCAGGGGAATGTAGTTTCCCTGTTGACTTCTATTCAGGCAGAGGCATTTTTAAGCGGGATTCAGCCAAAATAAAGCCATTTTTTGCATAAACAAATGGGACTCTTCCCCCAGAATCGGGTCTGTTGCCTTGTTTGGGCTCAGACCGCCCACGGTATAAGGTGGCAGCATAAAGTGTAAATTATAAAAGATGGCTATGAATGCGTGAATTTCTTTAGAGGAACTATCGAAAAGCATATTTGTTTAAGGCGGTGTTGTGTTACTTTTGCAAGGGGAGCTGATGAAGAATTAACTAGATTCTTTTAAAAGAAACCTCCTAAAATGTCATTAAAAATTTCGTTTTACTCAATGCCCCAGTATCTCTGGTGAAGGACAAGGCCAGAATATGCCTAGGCTTGACAGATTAGATCATAATATTGTGCATTCCGCTATGCATGCTTTCTTTGATCAACCAGAGGCTTGACTTTGCCTTCAGGTCTTGGCTTAGCCCAGTGCAGTACTGGTTTCTCACCTAATGGTATTGGTTATTTGGTTGTATTCTTCCGTTGCTACTCCAGTGTCTGCACCGAACTGTATGAGGGACTAATTCACAACTTAAGCAATAGCGGCTGCTAACAAACGGGGCTGAAGGGGCAGGGGAAGCAGGCGGAGCGAAGGGGATTAAAAAAAACCACTTACCTGGATACAGCCGACCGGCCGCCGCCTCTCTTCCATCCTCTTCTCTTCTCCTGGGCAGCAGGAACCAGGAAGTACATAGCCTTCCAGACTCCCCTGGCCAACTATAATGCTGCCTTACAGCATTGTGATTGGTCTGAGCGCTCTAGTTCAGTGATCAGACAGGGGCTGGGACATGTTCTCCACCCAGGCTGTAATGCAGGCTGGGTAGAGAACATGCAAAGTACGTATGACTGTTTGGCCTGCCAGAGAGGGCCGGCCATGACGTCATGCGCACTTAGGAAATGTATTTTTTGCTCCAAAATTCTAGTCATGGTGTCATGTGCCAACTTTGTTGGCTGTGGTAGCGTGTGTTTCTGCTGTTGGTTCACAAACTATTGAGTTGTCTATTATCATTAGCCAATCTCCCACTAGAAAGATTTTTATGAACCATCTGAAACATTTCTATTCTTATAAAATATACTTGGTGAGGAGCATCTGAAAATACTTTCCTCCACACTAGGAATGTTTTTTGCACTTGATGGTATAATATACAATTGTGCATCAAACTTCATGCTGTTTCAAGCATATACTTCTGTGGGTGTGTGGCCAATAATTCATAAAAAGGTGTTAACTAGTGATGTTGGCAGAACAGATGCACCAGAAGGCAGATGATACACCTTTTACCATGCTGATCAATTTTGATCACTGTAATTTCACCTGATTGTAAATTAGCATTACGAAATTGCTGGCTACCGTAGGAGTCAAACTTGAAATCTGAAATGAGCTTGTCTCTTCGAAATGCCCTCTAAAATGGCAGTACAGATGCAATCCCAAATAGGCTTCTTGTAAATTTTGAAGTGCACGTTTGGAGAACATTTCCAACACTATAGGTAGGCAGAAACTTGGGGGCATATTATCAAGACAGGCAATGAAATTATCGCCGCTTTAGCCATCTAACCTGAGCTTCAATTGGAATTCCATAAAGCATATTATCAAGCCCATTATCGCCGTTTTAGCAGCAGTTTTCTGCCGCTAAAGCGGCAATAATTTTATCGCCGGTCTTGATAATATGCCCCTTAATGTCTAAAAGACTTTCGAACTATAGGATGGTTGAGTGCGCCTATCGCCAGCTGAATACAGCCCAATTTAGAGCAAAACGATAGACGAACTTGATCATTTTCTAAATAAAGAAAATGTAAATGTGGTTAAAAGGCTTTTTGCATGACATATCAAACGTCCATGATCAATGGCATAAAGCCATCCTTAAAATTAAAATAAAGTATCGGAGACATCCATTGAGGTTGCAAAAGGTCCAGTGTCCGAGACTAGTCAGGGTGATAGAGACAAAACTGTACGGTTCTAAAATACAAACAACATTAAGGACATTAGCAAATAAAATTAAAAAATAAGGGATAACCTTAGGGCTACTGATAAACCCAGTGTCCACTCAAAGCGGCTGCTCATACATTAGAATTCAATCAGTTTGTAAGGTGGGCCCACCACTCTTTACACAGAAAAGCCATACCCACCCAGGTTTCTTTTTCAAGCGGTGGGACTAGAAGAGAATATCAATAGGATAAACAAAGTTAAGCCTTTGAATGAAGAATACAGTGAGCTGCCTGGGTTGCTGATGATGGTTTCCGTTCATGGGCTATTTGTTCCTAGAGAGAAGGACCTAATAAACACATCTCATTCGGAGGGGCATATCTCACAAGTGATAACAAGAGTAATTATTGCAAGACTGCTTCTTAAACCATTGTTTGATCTCCTGGAGATGTTCAATTATACCCATAGCTGGCCCGCCCATAATTGTTGGAATCTTTAAAAAAGCAGTCAACACCCAGATTCATAGGCATTGTAATAAGCAGGGTCTATTAGCCTCCGTATTGGAGTAAGAACATTGCACGGAAACAGAATATTGGATATCATTGATGGGTCACAGCTGAATTTGATCTTACTCTGTTGGTGATCCTAGGTCTCTCCACAGTATGTGACAATGTTGACCATGAGGTTCTTCTTCCCTGGTTAATACAAGTGCATGGAGTAAGCGGACACAAAATAGTTGGATTTCACGTATTTCCTTCCAAGTGAAGTACAAACTTAGAACATTCCAGGCAAATCCAAAAGAAATTGCCGTCATAAACACTCTTATTCAGTGTTTACGACCACAAAAAAGTTATTTCCAATATAAGAAGCCCATTTTTAGGAGCCAGTAATTTTTTTCTCACTACTAAAAGGTTTCGGAATGGTTATAGAATCGCAATTTGGAAGAGGGCATATTGTGGACCTCCCTTCAAAATTGTGATTCTGTAACAGGTATCAATCATTTGCAAACAGAATTCTGGTTGTAAACTATTGAAAAGTTACTGACTCCCAAGATGTAGTTTATAATCCATTAGAAAAAGGTAAAGGGTCTTGTTTGGGCACCTTCCCCTTCGTGAATCAAGGTAAGACTTTCCAAAAGAAGGCTGTCAACACTCTCCAAAACATTTGAGAAAAGAAAACTATTTTTTTTAAAAAGTAGCCTTGTTTTTTTAAGGAAATTGGCTTGCTTTAATAAAAAAATAAATTTTCTTTATTTAAAATCAATCACAGACATGCCGTTCTGCTGACCCTTCAGGCCACCATCCTCTTGATAATGATCAATCAAAGTGTGTTGCTAATTGCGACCTACCTAATGATTAATACGTAGTTAGGTTGAATTATGAAGTACTCCGACTCCCTATTTTGGGAACCAACCTGTTAGTACATAGGTTGGCTTGCAAAATACGTTTCTGGTCACAAAAAGACTGGTTGCATCTTGCAACTGTTTTCGGGGACCAAATCAGTACAACTGGCCCTAAATTGTTATGTTCTTCAGGGTGTGATTTATCCTGAGTATACTTTAACCTAAAAACAGGTTACTTTTCATCTGACCAAGCACTTTGGAGTACAGGATCAGCTGTACACTAATGACACAAAGCTACCAAGATGAATGGTGCAAGTGGTAAATACAATACCTTACAGGACTGTTTAGAACAGATCCGTGTCTTAATGATGCCCGGGTGGATTCAATTTAAATTATATGGAGCCAAAACGGAGATCATGCTTTTTGACCAGAAAACTAGGCTTTTGAACTAATCCATAATTGACACTATCCTTGACCTTCTTGGACAGCAAATACAACCCAAAGAAAAAGTGGAAAAAATAGGATGTCTCCAAGAAGGAGACTTTTTTTTTAGGAAATTCAGGTTAAGTAAGTTGTAAACAACATCTTTTTCCTGCTAGCACGTTTCAGAAAGGTTATCCATTTTATTCCCTCATGCTATCAATCGGTAGAGATCTGTAGTGAATTCTCCATCGGCCTATGTTACAAGCCTGCCTGCATGCATGCCCAGATATCTTATAACCCAAAATGCAGGCTCAGTGATGGTTTTGGTTTACATCAATTTGATCATGTAATGGGGGGGGGCTGAGATCTCTTTATTGCATCATGGTAAATAATCTCATTTGTTGTAGAATCTTATGTCTAGTTAGAAAGGCCATTCAGGGGAGTGATACTAATTATCTGTCCTGTAAATTACGTTTAGCGGCACACACAAGACCTTTGAGATCTGAGAATAACACAGTATCATAGCACCAAGGAAAGTTATTTGCAGTGAGTACTACATAAATGTAACCACTCAATCAATAAATCAATGCTGATATTGTGTTTAAGAAAAATGTCTAAGGAGCTTGTCAATAGTATATTCCCTGTAACTGATCATCTACATTTCCAATTGTCTTAGAGAGATTATAAAGAGAGTTATTTTCTCTTGCTGGAGGAGGGGAGATGTTTTATCTTTACCTCTCATCCATTGGGACCCTTGCAAAAATGCTCTAGATTCCACTTTTAGTGGCATATTGGATGGATTAAAAGCTGCTTCTGCTGTAATCAGAAGTCAGCCTGGAAATGACAATCTCCACAGAAGGCAATTATGTCACATGCAATAGGTTTTGAGGTTGCGGTACTCTGTATCAGGACACATGGAGTATGCCATCTTTGACCGGTGCATTCCTCTGACAACTACCTCAAATTCCTTACAGTCTTAAAAATATGGCTTATCTCATTCAAACAATTATGTACTACTGGCCACCGCTATAGAATGATAGGTGGTCACGTGTGACAACTTCACTGCCTTTACATCCTAGATCATATGTTTGCAAGACTACTATCCAACTACTTGGTTCAATATATTTCCATATTTAATCTCCCATTAATAAAGTAAAGTTGTCCCTGATTCATTTAGTCTTTGATCTGCCCCTAAAATGTGTGCAAGACTTTGTTCTGTCTTCAGTTGCGCAAGACATTGTTCTATGTCTATAATTGTGCAAGACTTTGTTCTCTCCTTCATGTTGTGTTAGACATTGTGTTATCGAACTACTTTAACCATCCATGGTTGCACGCCCACCTAATTGCTCAACTCTTTCGTTTCTGCAACAATGAGAATGTCTACTTCTTGGGAATGGGTAGACTTCAGGTTCTTGTTTTCAGCCTCTCTTACTTTTCGTTTCAGGCACAGTTTTGGCTTCAAACCTTCTGGTTGACATCCCTGGCCATGTGGGACCACAGACTCAATTACCTCAGCCTACAACATCTTGCTCCATGCTTCCCTACATAACCTTCTGATTGCAAGGGTGAGTGTAGAGGTGGAGATTGTTGTTTGACTAGTTCTGCCCACTTGACATCAATCATGACAGACAGCAGCATGGTTTAGAGCTTTCCCTTCATGTGCTCTTAAACCTGGTGGACATGACAAGCTGCATGTAGCTCCAGTGGAGACACCATGCAGAATATCTTTTTGGGGCAGTTAGAGGACTCAACATTCACATTAAGCCACACTTTGAAATCTTTTTGGTACAATATTCTTACTGGAATAGGTTTGTCTGCCATAGCTGGATCCTCTGCGTCCTTCAAGGTTTTGGCAATCACGTTGTGGTACTACAGATGGAATTTACATTGTATGGCATGAGTTAGCCCTCTTCACGGAAAAACACATTGAATAGGGCCTTTTGTGTCCAATGGATAAACAATGGAAGCTTTGTATATCAATTATATATACAGACTGAAAGTAACAGTAACCATTAAACATCAGAAACATAGCTGCCATTTTTTTAGATTGTTTATGTGTGACATTTCCAGAGTTTCAGCCTTATGTGTGACATTCCATTCCCTATGTGTGACATTTCGAGAGAAACTTTATCGCAAACAAAATCAAGCAGTGAAATCCATGAAATTAGATAAACATCGAAAAGTAGCCTGCAGGATGCAGAGAGATGTTTTAAAACTTTAATTGAAACAGCTGTGCCAACCCCAAAGTGCTCCTGGAAGGTCATTAATGCAGCTGTTGGGTTAAGAAATTATAGTACTGTAGGCCAGGCAACAATTTGTCAATATAGCAGGCATCCAGGTGCTACCAGCATTTTCCAATGCTGCATGACACAGGCACAAGATCCCAGGAATATGGAAAATTCATGCAATACAGCGCATTAACTAGAGTTTCTGTGCTGCGTTGCTTGAAAGGGAGACAGCAGAACAGCACCATAGCTACTAAGCTATGGTGCTGTTTTCTTCTCTCCCTGCACTGGTGCACCTTCGGTTGATATGTGCCAATGCACACACCCTTCCAGCATAGTGCAAGGGACTGTGCATTCTGTAAGGAATAGTTTTTGTCCTGGAAGTGGATCCTTCCAGTACAAAATTATTCTTAACACTTTTCCTCTGCTATATGTGTGCTGCACACATGCAAAGTAGGAAAAACAAGGAGAATTTAAAACATTTCTCCTCGTGGTGCCTGCCTCACGGAAGCATAATAATTTGGTGCCAATTTCTGTCTATGAATGTTTTAAGATAAGGATTTGCTCAAAACGCATGGGTGATTGCATGGAAAAACCCATGTGCTCCCGATGGAGCACCCTCCAGATGCAAACGCTAATGCAAAGCAGCGCGTGGCACAAAATTTAACCCTGGAAGCCATCCAATGCAAATTTTAATTTGCGTTGGATAGCAAATCACAGCATAACACTTTGCTTCGGGTTTGTATTACAAACATAATGCAAACCTGGTGCAAAGCATTAACAAATCTAGGCCCAGGTGGGTACGGTCTCACATCAGGTGTGTGGTACTTGACAAGATTAAGCCTGGGCAAAGCACTACGCTGCGCTCGCGTAGTTTGCGAAGTTTGCGCAACTTCGCAGTACGCGAATCGCATGTAGCACAGTGCAAACACGCGTAGCGTAGTGCAGCGATCATTTTTTGCTTGCTCGCGGTCCTCAACGTCAAGTTGGCGACCGTGAGCAAGCAAAATGACAACCCGGCGAGACTTTTTTCTTGTTCGGGATCAGCAACATCAAGTTGCTGATGGCGAGCGGGGAAAATAAACCTCCCGGCGAGATTCTCAACGCGGGGAGGTCAAGTTTCTCATTGCGAGTGGTCGCGTATGCTCGCGACCGCTCGCGATGAGAAACTACCAGTCCACGTTGAGAAAGCTGATGCTCGAGTAAAAATCTACTCGAGCGGCAGAAAACGACAGCTCGCACTGTGCAAGATGCTGTTTTCAATGATTGCACAGTGCAGACAAGCATCCGGCACTGTGCAATCATCGCAAACAGGGTACTACGCAGTTCACGTAGTGCTACGCGTAGCTCGCGTAGTGCGAAGTGCACTTCGCATAGCTACGCGTAGCGCTACTTCGCGAACTACGCCTAGGGTTAGACAAGTTGTGTTAAACTCTCAAATGTGAGGTCTGCTTCACACCCATTACAGCCTGCCATGTACTACAGGACTGCCTCGCAGCACGCGGCAGATCAAGTGCGAAACAGTGCACTGAAGGCAACTGGACTTAACAAGTGAGGAGGGCAATTTGAAATGTATGACTAGGGCTGTGAAGCGGGGTTGTCTGTCTAGAGCAAGTAAAGTCCAGGATAGCCAAGAACAGCCATAAAAGAAGCAGCCAGGAAATAAGCTGCATAGGGGATAGGAGTGGTCTGGTGAAGGATGTGCTGGCCTCAAAACCCTGTTGGCAAACAATGCAAAATCTGAAAACCTGGGATAATTTCCGTCCCTTTCCCCACTTGTTCAGATTTTGTGGTTCTAGGAAACTACTTTATTTCACTCCGCCTCCTTTATCTGCATTGTGACATATGAGATTCCCTTTAAATGTGCGAGACCAGGATATGTGCACTGAAAAACATTCTATTGTGTTTCGAATACAAGACTATCATATTGCGCCATGTATAATAAGAATGTAGGCCACCACATATAGCAATAATGACGACCGACTTACCTCTCAGGTATTGAATGTTATTGAGCTCATGGCTGGGGGCAGGAATGTTTCCATGTAATACCTCTCAGCGCAGTGCTCTAATCTGATGTACTTAGGTGAGGTACTTTCTCATGTTGAAACAAATACCTTTATTTGAACTCTAAAGAGACTTTATCATATTTTTTTCCACATGTTTGGTGCATGATCTACATGCTAAATATTTCCAGGCTCAGCGCGTGCACAGGCACTTAGCATGGCTCTCCTTGTTAATGTGTTGGCTGACCCACCTCTGCTGCTACATTGCAAGAAGCGTGGTGTGCTTTGTAAAGCCACTCTGTCAGTACATCGAGCGTGGTCTTGCCTTACCCATCACTTTGAAGCAGTACGCTCACTAATCAGTGCTTAATTTGAGCCGGTGGTTCCGGGGCTCAGCACTAGCGCTTAATTCTCAACACCAGTGCTTGTGAAAGTCTGCCACGAGGTGGCGCTGTATGAGATGACCACAACAACAGTCAATTATTAATTCGATATCCATCAGAAACTACTATTGCCTGCTGCCTAAGCCATTCCAATAGTTTTGGGGCCCTGGGATAGCCCAAATTGTGAAACTTGCAGGAGTGTGATGGTAAGTAGTTGTGTTGTTACTGTCATTGGCAGCATGGCAAGGGTAATGTGTGGTGCAAGTTGTAGTGGTGTCCTGACCAGAGCCCTGGCTCTTATTTTTATACAAATTAAGCACTGTCGCTAGTGGTGTTTATTACTAACTCTGCAGAGGGCAAGGACGGCCCATCTATCAGCAAAATCACGTACCTCCTCAGGTGACCAGACAACCCTGCCTTCTCCTTCACCAGGGGCGTAGCTTGGTCAGTAAGATTGAGCGGGTGAGATTCAGATTTTCCAACAGTCACGCCGGCATATAATGATAAACTACATTATACGACAAGCAGGGCACATGAGAGGGGCTTAAGGGGCTGCGCAAAGGGAGAGGAATATGGTTTGGTAGCGGTATACGTGAAAGAAAATGCAATATTTTGTAAAATAACAAACAAATTTGAAGCAGAGAGAGGGGGAGTGTGTGTGTACGTTTTTGTGTGTGTGTATGTAAAAATCCGACAGACCCCTCAACATACCCGACTGAATTCACTTGTACCCAACTATTTAGAAGAAAGTACATTTTTTAGGGGGGTGCAACACCCCAAACAGCCCCAACTCCTGAAGCTACGTCCCTGTCCTTAACCCCTGGTTATCCAGTCTGGCTGCAGGTAAAGGCCCAGCTACATTTTGTCAGATACCCTTATAGCAAATTACTTTTTAGAAACAAAGGAACAAGGTGAACAAATGGTGCAGAGCTCAAACAAGCTCCTAGAATTGCTTGACGTTGATGTGCCGGTGCTGGAATGCTGGAATGACTAACAATTTACCTTAGGCTGGCCCACAATGCCTGGTGCTTGGCAAGGCTGCAGAAGATAGGGCCAGGGTGCAACTGACTCCAGTTGGAATATTCTCCTGAGCTGGTCAGGCGCTAGCCAAATCTTATGCGTCCAGTTCAAAAAAGATTTTGGGACATATCAACAAGGTGGCGCAAAAAAATTATCTCCGCTTTTGCATCCGTTTTCGGAAGAAAAGCGTCGATAATTTTATCGCTTTATCAGCAAGGTCACGCTATCGCGTGAATCCTTGCCTTAGCGCCCTTTTCCATAACGCCCACCTTTGCATCTCTAATCCGATGCAAAGTGGACGTTCCGTCCCAAAATAACTGGAGAAATGTCGCTAACCGACATTTCTCCAATTATCAATGGGCATGCTAACAAGCATAGCGATAAGAAAAGTAGCGCTAACCTTGGTTATCGCTACTTTCCTTACGCCTGCTTTTCATCTGACTTAGCCATGATATACAATGGAAGGTGGATATCATGGCTGAGTCTGCCCTGTCAACAAGCTATCGCCAAATGTCGTGAGATTATCGCTGGATTTCCAGCGATAATCGGACATTTGGCAGCTTGCGCCAGGAATTTTATCGCTTTTGAGATAAGCGTTGCTGATAGCGCACTATCTCAGGGATAAAATTCAGCGCAAGTCGGCGATAATTATCCTAGCGCTAAGTGCGCTTAGCGATAATTATCGCCGGTTGTTGCTGATATGCCCCATAGCTATTGGGACTTACTCTTGTAAGGGTCATGGTTTACCACTGAATTTCAGGAGTAAACTAGTAATAATTCTGACGGGCTTCTGAAACTCAGAACTAAACCGAGTTTACTACATTTCACATATGGTTCCAGTATAAACCACTTGCAATTGGTCAACTGGATTTTGGTTTAACAATTGCCCGCACATTTGTTCCTTGCAAAATAGATGCCGGAGTAAGGAAATCTCTGGGTTAAAAATCATGGGCCTCCTTTCGCGTCCCCGATGTTTTTATCATTGCAAATTTGGACTCTGGCAAAAGTGTGAGGGCAGTGTGGTTTATTTCACTGCGCAGAAAGATAATTTAGAGAATGCACTGCGGCTACATTCTAATGCCTGTCGTCGGCCTTTCTGCCCGCCCAATGACACGTGTGGGGTCACTTTCCTACCCCCGATTCCGAGAAACATTTACCACCCTTCAGAAACGCACACAGAAGTAACCGATCCTGCCAGACAACACTGGCCGCACTACAAAGAAGCGTTAATGGGTGCCATGACAGGTCAGGAAACCGCACTTCCGCTCTTGTTCGCTGGTACAATGCGGAGTAAGCTGTGATCATCAACAAAGAGGCCAGGGCCTTCTTTCATCGGTGAGTCTAAGGGGAGAAAGGTTGTTTCTTCAGCGTGCAGCGAGATCTGAGGTTTTAGCAGCCTGCCTGGCGCTCTAAGGCTGTTCACGCTGAGCTGCAGGTGGGAAGAGAAAAGATAGGGCTTCCGGTGCGTCAGCTATCAACATGAAAGAGAATGGAAAGATTTCGAGTAGAGATCACTGAGGTTAACGCTTTTGTCATCAGTATAAATGTTCTTTTCCCTCACAGAAACTTTAAAGGCTTCAAATCAAGAATTGCACTGCTTGGAACCTCCTCTACGCCAAACATTTTTCTCTTGAAAACAAAAATATTTGTTACTGGCAAATCCATGGGGGCGAAGTGGTGTGACGCTTACTGAGATTTCAGAGTTTAGTTTATTGCGTTTGTGCATCCTGAATACCTCCCACACTGACAGAGAAAAGTCACAGCACTAGTGCAACATATCAACCAATCAGGATTTATGTAGCGCTGCTAATCACCTGGTAGGGTATCCAGGTGCTTGGAGGTCCCACAAGGCTCATTCGAGCAAACAGCTCTTGAGGGCCCCTTAGACTCCAGAAGTGATGTGAAGGACTGGAGTGGCGTAGGCAGGCTGTTCCAGGTTTTTGCAGCAACGTAGGAGAAGGTGCGTCCTCCACTTCTGCTTTGGTGGATGTGGGGAGTGTGGGCAAGTGAAAGGGAGGCGGCGCGTAGTGTTCTCCACTCCAACGTACTTGGCTCCCATATGCAAATGTATTTCGACCATATTGACCATGGCACTGTGCAAGAGAAATTTGTTTGCCACAGTATTCATCCTAATTCCATCGTCATATGATTTCCGTCACCTTGGAATCCACTGTGATGGTGCATATGTTTATCAGTGCTTGAGAAAAGTAATCTTGCCCAGACTGGGGATTCCAGGGTGCTAGTTTGTGCTGCCATCAGAATCCAGTATTATCGCACTCATGGGGACTAAAAAGGACGAAACATCTTTGGTTTCCATTCAGAGGGGACATAGCCTAACTGTTTCGACTTAACCCCTTCAGTGCCACGCCCTTTCCCCCTCCTGTGCCGGGCATTGCACTAGTGGGTGGGGTTCATGACGAGATAGTCTCGTCATGGGCACAGCGCAACCGTGCTCCATGACGAGACTATCTCGTCATGGGCACTGAAGAGCTTAACTATCCCTTTAGCAGTAGGCTGAAGAATGATTTGCTTGTGGTTCATCCATGTTTGAAATGGAGCAGAAGAGCTAAACACAGTGGAAGGGAATGCCCACAGAATGCTCCAGAATGATTCAAGCATGACCATGCAATGCTTTTGAACTGAACAAAATCAAACATTTGAGTATTAAACCAGCTTATTCCTTCTTATGGTAAGAAAAATAGATCTTTACTTGGCAGTGGCCACACATCCATGCACATTATTATTAAACTATTTTATTTTGTTAACAAAAGGTCCTAGCTTAATTTCTAGTTAGGAGACAATGTTTTGACATAGACTTCAATGAGACCTATGTGAGTTCCTCCTGTGTCCAGCCGGACAGAGGAGCATTTAATCTTAAATGGTCAAAGAATTGTAAGTGAGAAATGAGAAGGCTGATGAAACAGGGGCACAGTCCTGTACCGAGTTTTCAACAGAGAGAGGAAAGAGAAAAGCCAGGAAATGAGAGGCAATTACAAATTGGTAACAGGCAAACAAGTTTTGGAGCGATCGAGGGGGCTTACAATACAATCAGTGACTTTAAGTAAGCTCTAGCCAATAGTATCCACGGTGCATTTAAACAATTGCCATAATGTGGAACAATTATCAAGTCTGATAATAGTTCCACATTATGGCAATTGTTTAAATGCACCGTGGATACTATTGGCTAGAGCTTACTTAAAGTCACTGATTGTATTGTAAGCCCCCTCGATCGCTCCAAAACTTGTTTGCCTGTTACCAATTTGTAATTGCCTCTCATTTCCTGGCTTTTCTCTTTCCTCTCTCTGTTGAAAACTCGGTACAGGACTGTGCCCCTGTTTCATCAGCCTTCTCATTTCTCACTTACAATTCTTTGACCATTTAAGATTAAATGCTCCTCTGTCCGGCTGGACACAGGAGGAACTCACATAGGTCTCATTGAAGTCTATGTCAAAACATTGTCTCCTAACTAGAAATTAAGCTAGGACCTTTTGTTAACAAAATAAGTTAGTACCCGTGGTCCTTAGCTACCCCTACCGGGTTCCCTTGTTATTTAAACTACTACATTATTATTAAACAGCAGTGCTTACGACAGCATCACATCTACTTTCCAGATGTTGGACAACGTGTGTCGCATGACCATAAGCATCTTGTGCAGTTGCCTTTAGAAAACTTGGACAATCTGCCCACTAATGCCTCCCAACCTTACAACGGAATTTAAAACATGCGCCCAGTTAAATATGTTTCACTGTATACAGTATATTTCACAACGATCCTAGTATATCACACAATATCTCAACAACTCTCAAAACCCCCAGTTGATCAGTGACAAGCTACAAACTGTTTCTACTGAATCTAGCTGTTTCATGGACTGTGATTATTCAAGTTCAGTGGAATTAAAAACATAAGGGACAACTAAATGAGTGATACTGAACACCAATAAAAGTAATTACATCAGGAACTAGTTCCAAGCTGTAACTAGACTTTTCTCCATATTGCTAAAGTAGAAGTAAAAAATGTATATAGCAGCAATTCAAAACTATTTCCAAGCTGCCCACTGAATGTGGGCAAGTAGAGAGCTTCCATACTCATTATATTTAATCTTGCATTACTTAATGGGCATAGGTTTAAGTAAATTCTATGCAGTACCCAATAAATATAAAAAGTAGATACTAAACAAAGTAAAGTTAAATACATTTGGAGTAAAATGCATATTTTCTGTAAATTGGGCTGTGTGTCAGAGTATTGTCTGACATAAATATTGTGTCCTAAACATAATTTATAAAACTATTGTTACACTGGGTGCAAATTTTGTATTATTAACTACAGTGGAGCGATAGTTTGGTATATTTTATTTAGACTGCAATGTTTAGTTCAATGTTTAAGTGAGATGATTTTCTGACTACAAAATTCTGGTTCTCCACGCTAAAGTTTGTATTTCAGAAAAAAAGTTTGTGTTTCAGAATATTGCATATAGAAATATCCTGTGAGCGAAATGCTGAGTACTAAATACCGTTGACTTAAATATCATCACATAGGGTGTAGATTTTCTGTTATTAGCGCCCATGGGCGATATGTTTGTAAATTATATTAAGGACATCACATTTATGTCAGACGATAATCTGGCATCACACAGTAACTAGTGCATCATGTTCACATTTTCAATTGGATCAAGATGAATTTTGGTAAGTATTCTCTCCCCTAGAGCTGATTAGCCGGACAAATAGGGAACTAGACACACTCTAAGAACTGCAAGTACTGTTGTGTACAGAAGGGCCAGCTTTAGAGACAACAGTCTTTTTTGAACCGTTCCGCCCCCCCCCATGACCACCTTCTCTACAAATTACCTCACTACCGCTCTCCGACAGTGCCCCTCATCTCTCCGTAGTTCCTCTCTGACATACATTTTATTTTTTAGAGCATTACTCATAGTTCACTCACACTCGGGGGCTTATTTACAAGCTTATTGCGCTGCCGGTGCGTAACTTTGTTTGACACACGGGTGCCGCAATGGGTTTGCCCATATGTTCAAGGCCACGTAAACTCACCCTGCGTGACTTTTCATGGTCTTGTAAATATGGGCCCCTTTCATGCATTACTTTGCTATTGGTGTTGCTGTGGGTGTTTCCACGCAACATCCATGGAACTTGACACATTGCCAGCTTTATAACATTTTGTAAAACTGGAAATGCGTCAGAATCCTACGCCTCTCTAGGGGAGGCATAGGAATAATGCATCAAAGAGAAATACTTTTATTTCTCCTTGTTTTTTCCTCTTTCTATGCGTGCTGTATTCTACAGCACGCATAGAAAGAGGAAAATGCCATTAAGGTGTCCCTTCCTACACAAAAACAATCTTTCCTGCAGCACAGGCACCCTTGCAAAATGGTGCAAGGGTGCCTCGCTGTTGCACGGCAGCCAGTTGGGCACCAGCGCAGGGGAAAGCACAGGGATGCGTCATATTATTTTTAATATGACGCATCCCTGTGCTTTGAAAATGACGCAGCAGGGCTCAGCTAAATGGCTTGCGGCACCACGCTATGTCATTTGCATCTAGATGAAACTCTCAGTTTTGTGATCTGCATGGTACACTTTCTTTGCAGCAGGCACATTAATTCGATCTGTCACCAGCACAAGCATTAATCACCAAAGTTATCTTGACATTTTTATTGCTGCCTGAAAACTGCTGGACATACAAAGAAGTTCATGTGCTTTTAAACACATGTTATTTTTATACACAGCGCCCCCCACCTAAGTCAATGCCAGGTGCAGCTGCACCGGTCGCACCGCCCTAAAGCAGGCCCTGTTGTACAGCAAAAGGTCCGTCAGAGCAGTCGCCTAATGGCCTTCCTCTATTCAGTGGAATTTGCCCATACCGATGTGTCTCGAAGAAATGCGTGCATTCTACTCAGGGACATCTTAAGGATTTTGGTGACCCTGGGCCAAACGTATTTTCGGGGACCCTGTTCGGAACAGCTTTGAATTTTTTTATCCAGTTTCAGCTCTTTCATGCCATCTTTGGCCAGGTCACTTACATGCACAGGCACACTCATCCAAATTCTAGATGTGCATACATCTAATATTAAGAGATAGGTAGGTGTGTTTTCAATATTGTAACACAGCAGCAGATCACAAACATTACTATAAATAATCTCTGTGACACTCTCCCCTTTCTCATATGGGAGGTCCTCTTTTGATCTAAAATAACTTTCTTTTATGAATGTTGCATGAATCATAAACAAAACATTTCTCTGCTAAATGTCTGTAATAGACTCACACAACATCCACATTAAAACAAATTAAAGGAATAAGGTATTTAAAACATTATGGGGTACATGCATCATTGTAAATACAGGTCGCAAAGGGGTAGATTCTGCGCATCTGCCCCTTTTCGACTGGTATTTTTGCCTTTTGGGATGCATCAACCCACATGTAAATTCCTCATATTAGGTAATCGCACATTTTGCAATTAACTAAATTGAAAATGCATTTAGGAAATCGCAAATTGCGATTCCCTAAATGCACTGCTTGATGGACTTCAAAATTGCGATTTTGCAATTTGGGATCACAAATTACCATCAATTTGAAGTTGATGGTAATTTGTGAAGACCTTGAAAAATGCACAAAAGTGCATTTTTCAAAGTTGTGGCATGTGTGTGCACAACATTTGATCATGCCAATTTTAGGGGTGCCTCAGGGTGGACTTTTGGCCCCCTTGGACCCTTGAAATTGCATGCGCAATTTGCTAGTACCAAATTGCGATTACCTATTTGATACTCGCAAATTCCCTTTATAATCACAATTATGAAATAGCAATTGCCTACATTGATGCATGTGCCCCTATGTTTAAGATATATTCAAGGTCATCAGGGCAAGACTCTCTGCAGAACATAGCTGGCTGTATCTGGGGACCCCTGAATGGCTGGGGCCCTGGGCCAGAGCCCACTTCACCCATGCCTTTAAACATCTTTGATTCTGCTGTCATGCTCTGTGGGTTGGTGTGTACTAAACTTCTCGAATTTGATTTTGCATTTTATGACCTCTGCATGCACAAACAGCTCTTCCTGCTGTGTAAACTGTACGTTTTTTCATTTCAGAACGTAACCTGTTTTGCTTTTATTTTGGTACTTATGTAACACATACCATTTTTCTTCTAGTATTTCTTTGCAGAGTAACGCAAGCATAATCCCTTGCTACATATGGTCATATTTTATTTCATGTCGGCTCTTTAGATGACAACAAAATGTCTGTTCATAATCTGTACCGTGGTAACTACCATAGTCTTCTCAATTTCTCCCAGGCCTGTGCAAATCCATAAAACAGAGAAACTAACTTCACCCGAGCGTCATCATTCACTGAAGGAATGTCTCACATTTCAAGAGCTACAGCCACCCCATGTGCATGAAGAAGCTGCATGGATACTAGAAAACATGCAGATGAACAGTTAATATTTGTGAAAGTGCCCACATACAGGGTGAATGATAAAAGAGAGGAGAAGGAGAGGGATGGTACAGACGAGCGAAAGGAGGAGAGAGAGACTCTGCCATAAAACATGATACCCACATGGGTGTATATGGAATTAAGCAGTAGCCCCATCACTTCTTCTGAGCGAGGTGAGTTTTGTTTACAGAGGGCGTTCTTCACAGCCAGAAGGTAGTGTTGAGCTGTCCTTCCAGGAAGAACTGGAAAACACAACTGGGAAAAGGATCACATGAGATTCGCCTGAGACCTGCTCTTGAGGGCTGTTCAGGCTGAAGTAACTGAGATGTATTTATTTATGCATTTTTATATAGAGCTAACTTTACCCGAAGGTGTCAGAGCACTTTACAATAGAACCAGTTACATTACATAAGGACTTCAGAGTGGGAAATGGTCAGAACAAAGGGGGCTCAGCCACATGTGTCTGACCAACGCAAGCGTAACCACGCTTGCCTTAACCACTCATATGCGTGGTTATGGCATATGCGCGGTCTAGTTGCTGGCTGCAGCTCGGCAGAAGAGGAAGAAAGGAAGAGTATGGACAATCGGTAGAGGACATTGTGAGGTAAGTGGGGCTGGGGCTGGGGCTGGGGCTGGGTCTTGGAGGTAGTTTTTCTGGGTGGAGTAGGTTGTAGAACTCAGGAGGGGGTCAGGGTTGTTTGTAGGGCAGGAAGTCAGTTTTTAGGGCTAAGGGCAAGGCAGGGGAAAAGGGACAGTTTACAGGGCAGGGGGAAGTTTTAGGCCTCAGGGCGGGAGGGGCTGGGTTGGGGTAGTTCCGGGAAGTAGGAGCCAGTTTTTAGGGCTCAGGCCGGGGGCCTGGGGCTGGGGAAGTTTTTAGGACATGGGGTTAATTTTCAGGGCTCAGGGCAGGACAAAATGGGACAGTTTAGAGGGCAGGGGTGTATTCTTTAGCACGCATGTCCCTTTACCCATCATGTCTTCACCACAAAATTGCGTGGTAAAGGCATGCATGGTAAAGGCATGCATGGTAAAGACGCGGTCGTGGTAGAGACCGCGTGGTACAGGCGTGCGTTGTACCATCATGCCACACTTCAGAGTACATGAATTACATAAAAGATAAACTCTAAACTCACAAAGGATGGTAGTGAATACATGTGTCTACTAAAGATACTAGCGGTTAGAGTTACATATATACAAGTTGCAAATTCTCGCAAGATTACATTTTAGGAAAAGTTCAAGCGATTATGGTTGGACAAATATTTATTACATATTTACAGAGCATGATCTTCAATCCCTTGCTGGGGTTCTTGCGTTGCTCATTCAGCCCGGACTTCAGGGTGTTGTTGCACTCACAGGCGATGATCTAGGGCCTGGAGAGATCCCGGAGCTGGTGATGGCCAGATGGCCTCCACACTTATTGTCCCGGTTGCCTCAACAACTCCAAGGCGGCAGCAGAGATCCCCGGGGGCCTGTAGAGTGTCAATGTGGGTACTGGAGTTTACTTTTCTGTTGCCCATCCCAGCACATGGACTGGATGTCGAGATGGGGGTGAGGGAAGGCGGCTGACTATCTGCGGGGATGTCCAAGTCAGATGGGGTCGCGGGCTCACCTTTGCCGCCATGTTTGTGCTTCCATGTCGGCTGGGCACAGCAGGGAGCCGGCAGTGGACCCGGGCCACATAGCAGAAGATCAGTGGCAGTCTTCCAGAGGCTGCAGGCCACTTGTAGCTAGGATGATCAACCGTCCGTAATTTTCACGGACTGTTCGTAAGTTCGTTGTCCATGATAAATGCCTTAAAGGACGTCATTTATCTGTAATTGTAGCATCTCAGGTAAAGAGCGAACGTTCATTTCCCAATGTAGATTCCCCAGCTGCCGTGCAACGGAGTCTCCTGTGCTGCATTGTGGAGAGAGAGGCAGATGGCTGAAAAGAAATAAGCCCGGGGTGTCTGATTCCCCAAAGAAATGCAAATGTGTGCATTTGGTTGCTTGGCAAATGTAAAGGCTGCTCGGGAGGCGTTAATTGATGGAATCACTTGGAGTTTCCTGCTGATAAAATATTTTCTTTTTGCAAGGGACAGTTAGTACACAGAGTTCATGAACTCTAAGAACTATTGAAAGACGAAGAGACTATGGCAGAGCAAGCTGTTGAGGAGGAATTCAAGAGACACAGAAACATACAGCAAACTTGAGAAAGAAAAGGGTACAGAGATCGATTACCAGGTGATGTGTAATTTAATTTTAACTGCTGTTTTGCAAGCCGTGGGGTGATCCGCTAGAAGTTTGGTAAAGAGCATATGGTCCTCTGAGTGTATATTTTCTACTTTATGAAATAGTATGCAAAAGTTTACAATAGCACAGTAAAGTGTAAGAGGACTCAGTGAGTCGAATTCCCTTTGCCGACTATATCCTGCAGCACACAGGTCTGAATCCTGTCAGGGCTCACTCAGCTATTCATCCTTCCAAGTCTGTTAAACTGTTTATAATCAGTTGGGCAAAAAATAAACCCTGTAAATAGGAAATGATTCTTGTTATCTGTTCCGCTGTCTTTATCCACACCCCTTTGATTGAGAAACACTTGGTTTCAGCCCAAGAAAAGAATACCGGAACAACTTTATGGCATTTGCATTTGTGGGACATAAGGTGCTTGGTTTAAAAAATAGTATTCTAGCTGCATCTTCCCTTGCCTCCTGTAATGAGATTCCAGTACTTAAAACGTAGACTAATGGGTCTTTCTTTAAAGTAGTTGCAAAAATGCTTAGAATGTAAGCAGGGCCAGACTGGCCATAGCAGGCATAGGACGTTTTCCCGGTGGGCCAGAAGGAGGGGGCCTGGTTTGGGAGCAGTGGGCTCTGTTTTTGTTACTGGGGGCCAGTTTTACAGCACTGCTGCAATATCAGTTCCCTGTAACAAAAGCAACAGCAGTGTTTCACACTAGCATTCATCTCCCCCCACCCCTGGGTCGGTCCAACTGAATTGCCAGGACTGGTTTGTGAATGTAAGTCACCAAAAAGCGGGATACATTAGCATGATGATGGAAGCCAGCAAAGAATCCCCAACCCATTTCACCTTTTGTGTCCATTTAATTTTATTTTGAGTCAGATCTTAAGCCCTTATCAGAGGTATGTGCGAAACTCATGTTGAGACACTTTTGACCTGAAGGTACAATAAGTTGCTAGATTTATATGGAACCCCTGGCCCAGAAGGTTATCCCAATCAAATAACTTCGGATTGTCATATAAAAAATGCTCAATGAAGATATGCTGGGGGATAATGAAAATTCAACAGCGAGAATGTTGCCCAGAATCATACATTGCTGGATGCGTGTTGCTATAATTTGGAAGAATTATGGATTTAACCCAGATCAATTGTGTGTCTTTTGCATAATTTGAAAATGGCTGCTTCCTACATCGTGCGGGTAGTGAAAGTTGGTTAATGTGGGTCTGCTGCAGCCAGAATGATCACAACGTCAACAGTCCACCCCTACAGGTTTCAGTCTTAAATGTTGTATAATCATTGACCACCTGACTTACACTTTAAAGAGAGTTCATGTATATGCCATACAATGAAATACAACATCATATACAATGATATGCCCTCTTTCGTAAGGGGCGATATGTCCTTTTTGTTGAAGGGTCGTAAGTGCCACTCAAATACTAGTCCCTTGCAGTGCATTGCTGCTGTCTTAGGCTGGCACTCATCCTGAAAAGCTTCTGTGGTCTCGCAGTACTCTGGCCTTTTCCATCATATGCCCTCTTTTCGATCCCTCCCCTGGCATAGTCAGTGCTTGTCTGAACAGAAGTTCACAGTAGTTCACACAGACTTTCCTACCCTGCTCTTTCAGCCGAATACTCGCATTGAAAAAGATTTCTAAGGCTGCTGCAGCCTTAGAAATATGTGTGTGTGTTTTTCTACATCCCTTTGTGGACCCTTGTCACGCCCAGAATGACGATATGTTGGCCTCAGAGAGCACACCAGAAGTGTGCCTTGGGCCGAGCAAAACAGCCATTCAGCTACATAGAGTTTAATTCCCTCTCTCCTCCCTCAGTCGGAATGCATGGACTGCAGTGCTTAATTTGAGCCGGAGCTTTCCGGTGCTGAGCACCGGCACTTAATTGGTTTCCGGTGCTCAGCACCGGCACCTAATTGTCAACACCACACTTAGGGCAGTCTGCCACAAGGTGGCGCTGCTCATGTAATTTAGAGATGAGCAGTATAACAGTTGTTTAGGAAAACAATGTACATTAAAAAAATAACTAATACCTGCCTCCCCAGCAATTCCTTTAGCTTGGAATAATCTGAGCTGTCGTATTTACATGCGCGAGAGATGGTTAGAAGTTGTTTTGGCAGCAATGACGGGGCGATGAGTGGTGCAAGCTGCAGTGGCCTCCTGGTCAGAGCCCTGGCACTTAATATTTTACAAATTAAGCACTGCTGGGCTGGTAATGCCATTCTGGAGTACAGCCTCGTCTGAATTATTTGCTTGTCCCTACTAAGGCCATTTACTTCTTCAGGAGGCTCAGTTTATTTTGTCGTTGCTTTCTGTTCCTCTGATGGCCACTCCTCCCTCCAAATCAGTCCTCTTGCAAAGCAAGCATACACCAGGGACATATATCAAGAGTGACAGACCAATGCACAGCAAGGAGGCCCAGGATACTGTAACTAAAACGAGAAATACCAGTTCTCATTTGAATGTAGGTAAGAGAGCAAGAAGAGAGATGCAACCTGAGAGCGATTTTGCATTTCAAAAGAAAAGAACATTTGTGAAATTAGAACAAACATATTAAAAGTAGTTTGTTTTACTTTCTTACTGCTCTGAGGCTATTCATAACACAAAGTATGAAATGTAATATTCTGGCATTAGTTTCTATCAATCTGATTAATGCATTTATCGTCCAGGCATTGGGCGACGGAGATGTGTATGCTTTTCACACGAAAATTAATAAAAGTCTGTTTTAAAAAAAAAAAAAAAAAAATCTGATTAATGCATATGATATCCGTGTGTCTATCTTACACTAATGATCACACCTAACTTTTATTAATACATCACAAAGTAACAGGAGTAAATGGATGTTTTCTTGAGAGCACATTACTAATCACAATAATCACTGTACTAACCACTAACCTTGGGTTCTGGAGTAGCGCGCTGCCCATCGTTAAGCGCTTCGACACATCATTAGGGGTAGTAAGCGCTATATAAATCCAATTGCAATCACTGTAAGAGTGCTCCAAGCTGAGCTATGGAGTGCATGCATCTAGGGACAATTATGAAACATTTTTGCACTAGGTATAGTCTTCATATTAATGAAATCTATACTTTAGAAGCACTTTTTATCTGTAACCTAAATTTATTATAACACTGTGTATAATGCACATTTAAAATAATGACAAACATTCACAGTGCTTTCAGGGATCTCCTAGCACTAAAAATTCACAAGTCGATTTTCCGTGCTGCATCAAACAGGATTGAATTATGGTGGCCTCTGGTTGCACACATATACATCTGTAGTGATCGCATTAACCAAAACAGGTCTCAAAACATAAAATAGTGCATTTCCCACTGATTGGTTTAACTTTTATTTACTTTTCAGTGCGTTATTTTATATGCAGTCACCTGACGGAGAGAGATCAGCAAAATAGTTCCAGAATATTTTGCTCTTTTTAGTAATGACTTTGATTATGCCTCTGCGCTTACTGACCCCGTCCCCAAGGCAGTATGCATACTGTTCTCAATGCACTTCAACTGCTGCATTGAATAACTTTGAAGTGGGTGAGCCAACAAATTAAACAGGAGATCTAGCCAAGGGTTTGGCTCAGATCTTAGAGCCCATGCAGGAGACAAGCCTTGATATGTTTGCTGTGTAAATCATATAACAAACATCATCTAAAATATGATATAATTCAAGAGAAGTGTATTTGAAGCATTGATGTTTATAAGTCATATTAAATTCTATTAAATGAAATGCAATAGGTTTTTGTACAACTGGTATTCGAAACTCACATATTTGAAAGTGCGTTCATATGCATTCATAAAGAAAAAATAGATTTGGTGAAGTAAAACATTTGCCTAAGATCACACAATTTAAGCAGGGAAGCAGAAATTCATCCCACATTTCTAATACAACTTTGCACAAATCAGCCAGGAAATGGGTATTTGTCTTTCCTTACTTCAAGGGCTTTGTTTTTGCTTCTTTGTACATTTTTCAGAAGTTTTTATATAGGGAGAACTCGACCCGAAGGTATTGGAGCACTTTAAATTAGCACCACTTACATTACACAAGGTCAAATTCATTGTTTATAGGCATGGGGAGATTAAATGGTTTGCCCAGAATTACAGGAAGTTGAGCCGGTGCTGTGACTTAAACCTGGTTCCCCTGCTCCATAGTCAGCAGCTCTGTCCCTAATGCCACATTCTGGGTAGAGGGAAGAAGGCAGGCAGAAGCCATAGGAAAACCCGGCTTGTTATGGGATCAAGGTTCCAACATGACCTCGAGCTGAGCCAGAGACTGGCTTCAGGCTCTAGCCTGGCTCAAGCTTTCAGTGGCTTGCTCGCCTCTAGAATAGCTATATAATGTCTAGAAAGTTAGTGATATTAGCACATAGTGTCCAAACTTCCCTTATCTTCATTATGGACTTTTGTTTTTAGATATTGTATAAGATTAGCCTGTGATCTATATTTATTTAACACAGTTTACTATTTTATTTACAGGGTTGTACAAAAACAGGGTCTTCTGGTTTTAAAGGGGATTAAGAAAAAGAAATTAATCTAGCCAGTAGTTTAAGTGCACTATGTGTGCCCGGGAATCCTGAATTCAAATCCCAGATTTTATGTGTGGCTAAATTGTGTGATCTTAGTCATAGCAATTTACTTCATGTGTCTAATTTACTCGATAGTGACAGTTAAGAGCACTATCAAGTAATACAGTTTAAGATGGACTGTGCACAAAAAGTCCCTTGTATGTTTTATTAGCCTGGAATGTTCCACCGTTCATAACAATAATATTGGCCATGATGTAGGAGACACCAGATAATACATGGGTGGATGAACGGGAATGCCCATGTGCCACCATGTAACACCTACTTGACACAAGGTAATGCAAGGCAGTGCTATGCACTATATTGTGGTATATTTTCTTTTTTTTGTTTTTTACAATGCCATGCCAATTGGGATTGGCGCCAGTGTGTACTAGAAGAGCTTCTTTACGGTAGCAAGGCCAGGCTTATAGTCTCTTCTTGAGACGACTCATCTTGATAACTGAAAACAATCTTACCATAAAGTGCTGGCAAGAAATACTGATTGGTGGGGATGGTGGGCGCATAGAAGGAGGGATGACACGACACACCCGGTTTCACTCTCTTTCATAGCTGCTAGGTGTCTCTATGCCATGCTGGTCACATTTTATCAATCTTTTTTTAAACTAACAAAGCATTACAGCAGTCAGGGCCAAAGAGAACAGCTTTAGGTTACCCGCTCTGGGGTTACTTTAGGTCATGCAGAAGCACTCCCTGCAAGCAACTTCTCAAAGGGTAAGTTGAATCAAAGTGCCTTTCTCTCATTTTCACTGCTTTCTCTTCTCCCATTTCTTTGTGTGTCTCCCTCTTGTTTTTCTCTTGTTTTTACTGATTTCTCCTTGCTCTTTCTCAAGTTTATGTGTGTGCCTTCTCCTTGCTTTTTCACTCGTTTTATGGGCAGCCTCCCCACGCAATTCTGGACCATCTCCTCTTTCGTTCTCTCCTGGTTCCCACTACCAAGGCACTCTTTCCCATCAAATTATGCCTCAATCTACTCGTAAGTTTGTTTCATCTTTACATGTGCTGCAATCGTATGTTCATGTCCCCTGAGAAAACAAACGGCTGAGAATATTAAACTGAAGGCCTGTGCTTTGGTCGAGTTAATTTAGCACTGTCAGCCTTAAAAGATGCGTGACTTGATCTTTATTTTGCTGTTGCAGTCATGACTGCTAGCTTGGTCAGGAACCAGGGATCAGAGTACTTTTGTTTGCGAGGCTGCCGAAAACTCTGCATTTTGCTCTAAGAAATGTCCAACCACTGCCTCAACAGTTTATGTTGAGTAGAGTTTAGGTCATGTTGGTGTATTCCGCAATGGATGCAAAAGTAAATTTATTTTGCAAGGTTAAACATGAAGCAGCCTATGAATCTACCTTTCCTGAACTGTACGATAATGAGCACTCCCTCAATATGTCCACTGTGTGTTCATCTTGCTTTTTCATGGCTCTCCATGCCACCAGCTTTATTTTGCCTGGTGGTTCCTGATGATCATTTGGTCCATAGCATTGCCAATCTACTCTCATATGGATGGTTGAGTGACCGGGGTAATATCCAGAGGTTTGCTGTGTCTAGCATGCTGCCTCATTGTTCACTGTGTGTCGATGTTGCTGTGAAATGGTACACTCTGTGGTCAAGCTGCTGAATGATGATTCATTTTTCGATAAGGCTGGTATATGATGATTCTGTGTCTGTCCAGGCTACTTTATGATTGTTCCTGGTGTGTCTTGGCTTCTACCCGAAAGCTTACTTAGTCTTAGTGAGCTCTCTAATAGTGAAATATGACCAGGCTACTGTATGATGGTTGATAGTGTGATGTGGCTGCTATCACATGCCAAAGCTGCTGTCTTTCCGAACACTTTTATGGGTAGGCTGCTGTTTGATGTTCCATATGAACCAAGTCTTGGTTGAATTATGCCACAATATGTTTTGAGCTAGCCCAGCACATAGTATCTTTTAAACTGTACTTTAGTATAGCTTGGACAGTGCTTGGGGACTATTTAGGAGGCTGTTTGGTGCATATTTACACAAACAAGGAGTGCACTTACAGAAGCATTATTTAAATTGGCCTAGATTGCTTAGAGATGGGTAGTTGAGGTTAAAATGAATTTTATTAGGACAGCTCTGGGTATTTTGGAGTACTATAATAGGGTTAATACAAAAGATAGATACAGAAAAGAGGTGTTTAAGCACATTAGTGTTTGGGAGAGTCTCATGAAGGAACATGTTATTTTTCAGTTTAGAGGATACGTAGACTCTGACTGGCACGGCGGGTTTAAAATATGATCTGGGTACTGCAACACATAGTGGATTGCTTGAGGTGGGACATAATAAACTTATTTTGGTTTCCTATTTAATTACTTATATGCTATTACGCTACCTCCTCTAATGTATCTGTAAAACTTACCTTTTGTCTTGAATTTCCGTCCTGAATTTTGGCCTTCTGTCCAGAATTTTTGTCCTGAATGTTGACACTTTTGTCCTGAATTTTTACACTCACCGTCCTGAATTTGCATCCATGCCAGTTGGTCACCCTACTTGTAGCTGCAAAGAGCTAGAAGAGATGACTGAGAATCCAGAGCTGTTGAGGGTTACATAGTTTGGCTGTGCTGAAGGAGAACATTGCAGTAGTAGGAGAGCACCTGTGGCTTGTGAATGGAGTTCAAGCAGATCCCTAGCCAGGCCAAACTATGTGAGGGATGCTTACACTGCTGCTGCTGTTACTTCTACTGTGCCTATTCTGTGTGTGAGGGCTGCTTAAACTGCTGCTGTTACATCTGCTGTTCCTAATATGTGTGTGAGGGATGCTTACACTGCTGTGCCTATTTTGTGTGTGAAAGATGCTTACACTGATGTTACTTCTACTGTGCCATTCTGTGTGTGAGGGACGGTTACACTGCTGCTGTTACCTCTACTGTACCTATTCTGTGTGTGGGGGATGCTTAGACTACTGCTGTTACTTCTACTGTGCCTATTATGTATGTGAGGGATGCTTATACTGCTGCTGCTGTTACCTCTACTGTGCCTATTCTGTGCGTGAGGCATGCTTACACTGCTACTGCTGTTACTTCTACTGTGCCTATTCTGTGTGTGAGGGATTCTGACATTTCTGCTGTTACTTCCACTGTGTCTATTCTGTGTCTGAGGGATGCTTACACTGCTGCTGTTGCCTCTACTGTGTCTATTCTTTGTGTGAGGAATGCTTATACTACAGCTGTTACTTCTGCTGTTCCTATTCTGTGTGTGAGGGATGCTTATTCTGTTGTTGTTGATTCTGCTGTGCCTATTCTGTGTGTGAGGGATGCTTATACTGCTGTTACTTCTACTGTTCCTATTCTGTGTGTGAGGTATGACTGATTCTGTTACTTCTACTGTGCCTATTCCGTGTGTGAGGGTTGCTTATACTGCTACTGTGCCTATTCTGTGTGGGGGGGATGCTTAGACTGCTGCTGTTACTTCTACTGTGCCTATTCCTTGTTTGAGGGATGCTTATACTGCTACTGTGCCTATTCTGTGTGTGGGGGATGCTTAGACTGCTGTTGTTACTTCTGCTGTGCCTCTTCTGTGTGTGAGGGATGCTTACACTGCTGCTGCTGCTACTTCTACTGTGCTTATTCTGTGTGTGAGGGATTCTTACACTTCTGCTGTTACTTCTACTGTGCCTATTCTGTGTGTGAGGGATGCTTACACTGCTGCTGTTGCCTCTAATGTGCCTATTCTTTCTATGAGGGATGCGTATACTGCTGCTGTTGCCTTCAATGTTCCTATTCTGTCTATGAGGGATGCTTACACTGCTGCTGGTGTCTCTACTGTGCCTATTCTGTCTGTGAGGGGTGCTTTTACTGCTGCTGCTGTTACTTCTACTGTGCCTAATCTGAGTGTGAGGGATGCTTACACTGCTGTTACTTCTACTGTGCCTATTCGCTGTGTGAGTGATGCTTACACTGCTGCTGTTACTTCTATTGTGCCAACTCTGTATGTGAGAGATGCTTATACTTCTGCTGTTACTTCTACTGTGACTATTGTTTGTTTGAGGGATGCCTATACTGCTGCTGTCCAAGATGAACCTCTTCTGTGAGGAAAGCTCTCCACCATGCTGTTGTCACTGTCCCTCCTCTGTTTGTGGTGTATGGCCGCATTTCTTCTGTCCATTGTCTGCCTATGCTATGTATGATTAAAGCTTGTATGGCACAGCCCCTGCGGTACTTGTACTCTAAACGAGACAAGCCTGTACTGTCCATACTACATCTGTACTTTGTTGTGTTCATCCCCAGGAAACTGACAACAGGATTAATTATAAAATATTCAGATTACTATAGATTCTACCACGATTGGTAAGAAGCTAGCCTGTTCTTCTCTCTGCAGCATTGCAAACTATTACCGCTTTTTGTACCCACCAGTTCATAGAGCTGTTTACTTTACCATTAGAGATAGTGTCCTGTGTCCAGATGAGTGGTCAGCAGGCCATGGGATCCTCCTTACACCATACAACACAACATGCGAATAAAGTAATCATAGCTTGTTTCTGTCCATTACTTAACTGTTCTGTAGCAAAGGGATGCTTGCCAGGGCCGGCCTTGGGCATGGGCCCAAGGCACCAATAATCCGAGGGGCACAGCAGTGAGCTGCTTGACTTAATGTTATGCAAACAGCAGCTCGTCCATCCCACTTGGTCTCAATTGGGTCCCATTAAAGACTTTGTAATCGGCCCTTAATGTACATCAGCGTAATTTTTAGCACCCCATCAACCCCTACCCTCCTCCCATCTGCCCACACAGCAATGACCCCATCAACTCTTGCCCGCCTCCTATCTACGTCAAACCTACTGCCGTCACACCACAACGACTACCCACTCCCACAACAAACACCACCATTTATTTCTGCCCAGGGCGCTGTCCTGGTCAATTTGATTTAGGGCCGGCCCTGATGCTTGCTATGCTATGTGGTCCATTTTTTTGTGTTTGTGGGAAAAAAATCTCTTCTGATTCCAATTTCTCACCTCATGTGTGATTATGGTCCTGATAAATGTTTTGGACAGTCCTGTCTGTGTGAGGGAGGAAGGCTTTTATTGCTGCTGCCTATGCTGTACAATAGCTTTGTCTGTGCACAGATATGGCTTTGTTGCTGCATGTGGTATTCCTGCTATGTGAGTGAGAGAAGCTTCCTCTATTTCTTCCTGTTTCGTAGCTATTCTGTGTGCAAGGACAGCATGAACGGCCTGTGCTGCATTTATTGTTTTTTGTGAGATGTCTGCACGACCACTGCATATGCTGTACCTTCCCTGTATATTATAGACACTTACACTGCTAAGTGCTTAATTTATGCCAGTGGTTTCCGGTGCCCAGCACTGGCACTTAATTAGCAACACTTGTGCTTATGACAGTCGGCCACAAGGTGGCGCTGTCTGGCTAATTTAGAGATGACCACAACAGTAGTTAATTACTAGTTCAATATATATTAAAATGACTATTACCTGCCACCCAAGCCATTCCTATAGCTTTGTGTGACTGAAATAGTCCACATTGTCACACTTGTAAGAGTGTGATGGTTGGTAGTTGTGTTGTTACTATCATTGGCAGCATGGCAGGGGCAATGTGTGGTGCAAACTGCAATGGCTTCCTGACGAGGGCCCCAGCGCTTATTTTTTTTTTACAAATTAAGTACTGACACTGCTCCTGCCCATGAAGGATCAGCTATGTGTAAGAGGAAGACGTGCTCTGCTGCTGGTCGTTGCCACACTACACCAAATTATTGGGGTCATTCCATTAAGTATTCCCAAGCTTCAAAAGAAAACTGCAACCTTTCTTGGAGGAAAGGAAAACTGTCACGTGTCTCTCATCCTTCCTCAGGGAGTTATGCTTGAATGGGAAGGAATGTTATGAGTTAGACAATCTCTTATCTGAAGGTAATATAAGAGAGCCTTTCTTGTTACCCGAAATCAGTACACACACAATAATTGGCATTTTATTCTATAGGATTATTTATTACACACTAATAATTTACAAATAATGTGACTAACAACGATTATAAACAACAGTGCAAGCACTAAACACACTAGGTCAAAGGATGAATAAACCCAATCATATGTCATCACACACCACTAACCCAGTCGGTTAATCTGTACCTATCCCTTATAACTAGCTGCCTAACAGTGCAGTTGCATTAGTCTGCTTGTGTATGCCAAGTCATGTGAAGTTTCGCTGCAGTACTTAGTTTACCATCAAGTCCTCATATTTCAGCATCCTCCAGGAACGGCCCACATGCCTGACCACACCATTGACACCAGTACCTTAAATGCCCTTCTTGTGCATGGTGCTCTCTGGAGCAAGGAGCTGTCAGATGACGCTTGACTCCTTTTTTCCCAATTAGGTTAATGAACAATACTTTTGTTCAAATTGTGAGCTGTACACAGAAGTCAGAGGCAATGATAACACTCTTCCTTCCTTCATCCGCGGCCCGTGCAGGTAAGAGCGGTGGGGCAATGGGGCCGGTTGGGGGTGATTGTGACAGACAACGATGAGGGAAAATTAATTATACATTTAATTTTCCCTTGTAGTCATCTGTCGCGAATTCCCTTACCCCCCCCACCCACTCCGCTCCACTGCCACACCGCTCTTACCGCACGGGCCGCTCCTGCGGGCTTCCTTGATGAACAGAACTTGTAAGGTCAACTCTTCTCATTGGACACGATTCCATGAAGAGTCATCGATAATCTAAGTCACCATATTTCCCATCAAATTGAAAAGATGATTTCAGATTCTGGGTATCAGGTTTACTGTAGTACTGTGATGAATATCAGTATATCGATGTGAACCCTGAAGACAGAGGCTTCACGACTTGTTGAATTTGAATTCAATTTATACAGTGATTCTATTCAATAATCCTACCTTTAGAATTTGAATTCTCATCTCAAGTTATAGACTGCATGTATTCATGAGAGGAATGTCTGTTTGTGAATTAATGTGTTTTTAATTAGTCATGTACTATCACAGACATTGAAAATCACTGTTTTTTAATGGTATTTTTGCTAAAATAAAGATTACTATTTTTATCTTTGGTGTGCACTTGGCCTTCATAAAATATTATGATACAAAGAGTTGCCTATGGATATGTTTTGACAATTGAACTGTTCTCATGCCACATCCCAGCTGCATGTTTACTAAAGAATTTCAGAGACTGGAAATATTCCCTTCTCTAGATTGCTAACTTGAGCCTCAGAAAACATGACAATCGATCACATATTTAATTATTTTGTACAATCTGAACAGCTCTTGTTAGTAAATTAAAAGGCCTGTTTTCTGGGCCTTATGCTTCCGTGTGTGGGTGCATTGGCACTTTATTTCATACAATTAAAATACTATTGTGTACCTCTTTGCTACTTGTACTTGTAGAATGCTGTTTTCCTAATAGGGTAAACTCTTAGAACCAGTGAGCTGTCTTAATAGTGCATTATTGCAGTCTTCTAGGCTGTTGGGGAAGTGTGCTATGTATGTGTCATGCCTATATTGATGTGAACTGCACACCTCTGGCATATTTTCAGACTTAGATAAAAGTAACAGTCCAAGCAGGTAAAAATTATGTCACGAGAGAGACTTAAGGCAAGATGTATCAAAGGGTTTTGCCCATTCTGTGTCTATGGAGAATTGTGTTGATACATATGGCCCTTAGAGTATGGAGAAGGAAGCAGGCCTCAAACATCACATTTATTTTTCAGTGTTGAAAATGACACATTGCCAGTTTTCTGGCCTTTGGCACTGTGGTGGGTGTGTACATGGTTGTCAATTTGTGTGGTGAGGTGGAATTGAACTGGGGATACTGTATCAGGTGTACAGTAATATAATAGGGGACATTCAGGGTAGTTTAAATATTGCCTCATGGAAAACACCTTGTCATTGAGATGGCCTTGGGGCTGTGGTACCTACAGGCAAAAGGGATCAGTCAGTAGGAGAGATGAGGTGCATAGATGTATTGGTTGTGCAAGTGATATGTTCCTCATTTAGTTAATGGGAGGCAAGAGTACAATCACTTGTGACATTAATCCGAAAGAATGATGGAATGAGCACAAGCGAGTAGCTGCACTGCAGTATGTGCCCAAACTGCTGGTTGTCTATGTTCACTCATGAGATGGAAGAGTGGCTGTGACAGGTGTAATGTAGGGATCAGGCTGGTAACAGCCCATTGTGGACAGAGCTATGCATTTGTGTCCTATGATTCCCAGTTCCTGTCACAGGGCCATGGCTGATCCTGGTGTGAGCTTAGGTGCTCCTGTCTCAGGAGCTCTTTGGGTGCTTGTCTGGTGCTGTTTGTATGCAGGGCAGGTCATTTAAAGGTTGTTGTCCGAGTATATTAAGTGAGAAGTCAAGGGCCGCATTTCTGAAGGTAGCAGACTCTAGCAAGGGTGACAAGTATGGGTGATGGTGTAGGTGTAGGCACACTAGCTTGTCTTGTCTTGTCTGAGACGTTTTAAGGCATGGGCAAAGTGGGTAATTGCCCAGGGCACCCACCGTCCAAGGGACCCCCTGGGAAAATGATTTTTTTCGTTATCTGGCCTCTGTCTATCCACTTTCTCTATCTAAACCTCCGTCACGGGGGGCATATTATCAAGACAGGCGATAAAATTATCGCCGCTTTAGCGGCAGAAAACTGCCGCTGAAACAGCGATAATGGGCTTGATAATATGCTCTATGGAATTCCAATTGAAGCCCATGTTAGATGTTCTTCACATTTAACATGGGCTTCAATTGGAATTCCACAGAGCATATTTTCAAGCCCATTATCACCGTTTTAGCGGCAGTTTTCTGCCGCTAAAGCGGCAATGATTTTAACGCCTGTCTTGATAATATGCCCCCAAGTGCCTACCTCTAGCTCTGTCTTTCTACTCCAAGTGATTTTTTTTAAAATGGGGTTCTCGAGCCAGACATCAACTGTTTTTGTGAGCCCCTGTTAAAGCTTCATATATAATTTAGTATTTGTTCTGTACAGGGACCCCAAAATATGTCTTGCCCAGGGCCCCCCAAAATCCTTAAATGGACACTGGATCTCACATCTACTTGGTCCTGCTTTGCTGAGGGTTTGGGTGTAGGTGCACTAAGAATGTGGTGTGTCCTGTTGTTATGATTTTTATAAGCTTTTAGTAGGTTTCCCTCAAACCCTCCAGGCTTCAACAGGCTCGTTATCTGATGTTGGTTCAGGTGCAGGTTTATTGAAATATTATCTGTATGGTGTAAAGACCACACGGCATGACCTATGGATAATATCAGCGAGAGTCTGGCACTGTGTTGATGAGAACAGCCGGTATTGCGGCTTCATAACCTTGCAAATAAACGGCTTTACTGCTACCAAGCAGTCCTTTGAATAAGATTATTTTTGATAAGATAAAAGGCGGAGCGAGCCTTTACTGGGATCCAAACTGTTGAACCGCATGATGCTCATCCACATCTGCAGCAGGATTTTAAACTATCCTACACAAGAGGGGGGCCTCTCATCCCAGCTCAGTTCACCCCATTGCATTCTGGTAAAGGCAGTACGCTTACTTCAAGTTGCTGTAGTTTTTCACCAAAAGTTGGTGCCGGTAGTGCTGCTATCTCTAGACATGTGTTTCTGGGTTTAGCCCTACATCAGTAGAGAGCAGAAGTAGTAGAGAGCAGAAAGAAGTAATCTAGGGTTGCTGAAATGCTGCCCGAGTCTTCACAGGTCACAGTACCACTCCACAGGCACACATGTGCATCCCGGAGGAGCTTGTCAGCTCATTAGCCATGTGTGTCAGTGAGTGGTACTGTGACCTAGGAAGACTTTGGCAGCATTTCCAGCAACCCCAGATGAAGGTTTGCTGCTCTCTACTGCTGAAGGACGACATCCAGAAACACATACATGTGTTTAGAGATATACTGCACTATCTGCACCAACACTGGTGAAAAACTAAAGTTATTTTTGAGGTAAATGCAAATTTTATACCGCATTTACCATAATGTCCTGGGGAGAACTCAGCTGGGATGTGAGGCAGTGTGCTCCCACCCCCTTCTTTTTAAAAATAGGTTATCATCTTGAATGTACTTAATGCTGCACTGCATATTCCATTTATATTTTATATTGCTTTTCAAGCACTTTATGTAACATCTGAATGTGGAAGTCCTCTAGTGCCAAGGTACAGCCCAATCCTTTTTCTCAGAGTGCACCATGACATAATTTCAGCACAGTTGTTGTGCAGTATAAATATTAAATATGCTTGGTAACTTACTTTAATGCCATGCACCTACACCTTCACACCAACCAGAAGACTCTGGGGCATATTTACAAGCCCCTATCACCATCGGAGAGGCACTTTTTTTGACGCGCCAGTGGCGTAGTACCACTTTCCATATTTACAAGTTGTTGCTATGCCACTTAGCGTGGCTTAAAGCCACCTTGTAAATATGCCCCTATCCGCTGCAGTCCTGTGCTGCAGAGGGGCGTGCAATGGGTGTTGCTGTGGGTGTTTTACCGGAACAGCCATTGCTTTTTGAAGCTGCCACAAATTTACAAGGAGGTGTAAATCTGTGGCAGCGCCAAAAACGAATGCCGTGCAAGAGCAGACGTTAGAAGGGCGAAACGAGGAGGAATGCTTTTATTTCTCCTCGTGTTTGCTTTTTCCATGTGTGCTACATTCTGCAGCACCCATAGAAAGAGCAAAAAGCCATTAATGATTTTTTATGTACAGGAAGGTGCCCCTTCCTGCACGTCAACAATCATAAAATAATGGTGATTTGCTACTTCGATGTGAATATAGAAGTAGAAAGTATAGAAGTAACAAATAGTCATTATGGATTGTTTATATGCAGGAAGGAACACCTTCCTGTACATAAACAATCATTCCCTGCAATGCAGGCACCCTTGCACAATGGTGCAAGGGGGCCTGCATTGGAGCTAGGAAGCTAATTTTAGCACCAGCACTAGGGAAAACACTGGTGTGCCGTATTGTAGTAAATACAATGCATGCCTGCGTTGGAGCGCAGCGCTGCCAAATTTGGCGCAGCTCCGCGCTACATTTTCTTGTAAATATGCCCCTCTGTATCTAATGCTGATGAACACTCTGCAAAGCTCTCAACAGTAAGTTTGCAGCGATTAGCTGTGTCCCCAGATACAGAACAAGGAGAGTTATGATAAATTCATGGTTAGCGCAAGCTATGAGCATCCAGCAGAGCAGATTTGGTTGTTATACATTCCAATATAACTAAACACGTTAACATCAGTTTAAATATAGCAGCTGGGCATAAAGCTCATTCACAATGCAATGGTCTAGCTTTAGAGTATAAACGCATTTACCAGTGGTTGGATGCATTTCATGCACAAATGCTGTTTGTCACATTCAAGCCTACCCTTTTGGCTTTGCCAGTGTTAGGAAAAAGTAGCACACTGGACTGATGTCTCTATAAAATCATTTTAGAATAAAAGGATATGAATGTAACAAACATAGTGATGGTTGAGTGTACATTTCAAATGCAAAAGAGTGCTGCATGCATTCCAAGTAAGTACTTCCGCAAAGGTGGAATGATACACTAAACAGCCAGTAGCATGAACTGAGAGAGTAATAATCCTCCGGGTGGAGCTAAAGATATGTATACTTTAAAGACTAGGCCTAGTAGGTCTTGCACACAGCAGCGTTGTCAGGCCAGACCCGAAGAAGCTCCTACAAGCTGTTTTCAGTATTATTTTCTAATATTGTTGACTGAATTTCACTTTTTTTCATCAGAAAAAGGGTGTGGCCAGAATCAGAGACTGCTTCTCTACTTTATCTGTCACTGGTTGTCATCGTGATGGCTAATTATAAACTGTTTGCACTGTGTACTCATTCTAGACGGTTTCAGGGTGCTAAGAGAGAGCTTTTCGACCCATCAACAAACATGCACAATGTTTTTGATTCACATGATTGGGCAATCCCAATACCATAGAAACGTGAAACTGAGGATTTTTTTATTTTTATTATCCAGCATCTGCTACAGTTTAATTCCAGAACAAATGTAGTAAGTCTTTAAGGTCTCCAATAACAAAATTTGATTTTAGTATCTTGAATGCTTCACAAAGACATGGTCTACAATCTTCATTCTTTCACAAATGACGTAAGGTTGCCTGCATCCCTCAATTCATCTTTGCCGTGCATTCAACCGAGAACAAGCATTGGCATAGCCAATAGGTCTCGCCTTTGGGACCTTATAAGTGTTTAGCCATGCAACAGTTGCATAACTAAATACTTATAAAGTCCCAAAAGCGAGACCTATTGGCTATGCCAAGCGGCCGTTGGGCCGCGAATGTGAAAGTGATCGCGATCGCAATCACGATCAAACATCAAAGCAGCTGTGAAAGTGAAAGTAGTCGCGGTAAAGCGTGGTGCGCGCTCCCGCGCACATGCACTGTAGCTCTAGGCTGGCCTGGTAGCATTTTTTGGAGCCCTCTCAATAAGTCTCGCCAGACCAGCGCATGCGCTGGGTCAGGCGAGACCTAAAAATCAGGTAACAATTGCGTCACAGCCCTTCCACGCGCGCGTGTCCTCGAGCTGCCGTCTGCATATGCTAGAATCTGCCTTGAGACATAATGAATTCTGCTTTGATGAATTATTCAAGACGTTTTATCTTGCGCCGGCTCAGCCAAATAATTCTTCTTTGATTCTGATGATGGCGGCGATAAAAAGGATGCTGTCGTTAACCTAAGGACACAGAGTGCTCGAGTTATGCAATTTCTGCATGCTTCGGATGAGAGGTTACCTAGAGTGCAGTATCGACTGTTGTCTTACACCGGAGCCATGTTTCATATTTGCAAGTCAGCGACTCTAAAAGTAGTTTTTAGTTGGGAATAGCCAAGGGGAATGGGGGTTTAACACAGGAGCAGGGTCATAGCTAAATGGCGGTCTTTGAGGTGTTACTCAACCCTAACAAATGAATTATTTAATAAATAGTTGAGTACGGGAGATTTCAGTGGGGTATGGTAAGATGTCTGTTTAATTTCACCTGAAATTTATAAATACTCACTCAGACAAAAACACACACACACACTCTTGTCCCTGTTTTTAGGGTCTTAAAACATGGGTATTTTTTAAATAAATTCCTGTGTTTTAAGTATCCCTCAACATCCCCACCCCTTTCCCTTTCCACTGGCCCTTAAGCCTTCCTCAGGCGATTCTTCCCATATATTGATTAACAAGATATCCCAGCGTGATGGTCGGTAAATCTGAAACTCAGACCCCCCCAGTCTTACTGCCCAAGCCATGGCCCTGCACAGGAGTTCACAGAGAAGACTGGTGGGCTCACCTGTGTATTAATGTGTGTGACACCACTGTGTATGGAGCAGCACTCAACAGCCGCAGGGTAGAGCTGAGGCAGGGATCCCATCGGCACCACCTCCCTCCCCAAAGATGCCACTGAGTATATGCCTGCAACCCTAGGATGCTTTCTAGACATGCTCCCCTATGCGAAGCCACCAGTATTTGATTATTTTGCAATGTTCAATGCAAGCCAAGCAACATATCTTTCATGCCGTGGTAGGTTGATCATATGTTGATACTCAAAAACTAATGGTAAGACATAGGAATAGGACTGTCATTTTGCAGAGACTACGGGATACAGACCGATTTAACTGGCAACGCACACCAACATAGAAAACGAATGACAATGCGATATTAGGGTTCCAATGTTGTGTTATGTGTTTAGGCTTTCCTGTTTTCAGTTTCTAATTTTGGTAAATTCTGGTGTTTTTTTTTCCAGTGTTTTCAAGTGATTTCAATATCCTAAAATAACAGTGGTTATCAGTGGTTACACATTTTCGTGCCATTAAAAAAAACAGAAACAGTGTTTTTCCGGTGTTTATGGAATGTTTTGCTTTTATTATTGCTTGCTTTCTGCACTGATAGCGCATGGTATATAGACATTGTACGTATAGTGTATATGAGGTCTAAATAGATGTTTGCAAATTAAATTTATTGTGGTACACCATACCATACTTCGTCAGTGAGTCTTTGGTCATGTGCGCTTGCTCTTTCCTTCCCATGTAAACTTCTGTGAAAAGGCCCTCTCAACATTGGCACTTGAAACGGGCAACGCCAAAACAGCCAGTATACAATTTGTTAACTCTGGTCACTGACATAGCTTTCCATGCCAATACTGGTGTACTTGAAGACTACAATTCTCAGGGCAGGTTCTGCAACATTTGCATTGTGATTGGCGCTTATGCCCTCAGAGTTATTGAAGCAGTCAAAAATGAAGCAGCACTTATTGAAACTACGGCGGAATTTCCCCTTTATAGAAGGGATCTATAACTTGTACTGAGTACCACAGTGAGGTTTCATTGACTTCAAATGCCATGGTTGGTGAAGGGATGTTTCTATGCATCATTGCAAGCCATTTCTCAAACATTGTAAAATAAAAGGTCCTTAATTGCTCCTCAACATTGCTTTGCTTACCAAGTGGCAAGCACTCTAACATGGAACATGTTGCGGTACCAAAGTCACTAAAGGTGCCGCCCAGCCTAATCTCAAGGAGATGTTTCACATCTACACCAATTATGCTGAACACCTGGCAGACAAGGGTGTTTTTCAGACTCTAGTTTTTTAATATGTCCACTACAGCAGTTATGTGTTCCTGTAAGGAATGCAGTAGAGTGTACTTTTTTTCACATCACTATCAATATGCGACAAAAGATCCTCACATTTCTTGCCTGTGGCATCATCACTCAGCAAACATTCTGTAAACGGTTCCCAAATGGAAAATATAGCATTGATCACTCCTTGGACTGAGAACCATAAGCTACAGGAAACAGTTGGGATGACTCTTTCTTTGCTGCCACACAAAGCACAAAATGAGAAATATTGGCCTTTTAATTTTTGTGCATAAGATACCAGTGCACCAGAATGGACTAAAAAGTCAATAGCATTCCTCATTAACTCTGAAGATTGTAAAGATGCTTTCAGCATACCATTTAACAAGTGGCAAGGATCTCTTACAGGGAAGCAATTTAGCTCAGGTACCAATTTTGACAGGTCATCATACAACTTTTTCATATACGTAGCTGAATCACTGCAAATACAAACCATTTCACTTCAACCTTTGTTGAACTTGGAAAGAACCTTTTTTTCAGAGCATTCCAAGTGACACTGCTTTCCATGTTTTCCAAAAGTCTGCTGTCATGTTTTAACCACCATCCCAGGTGCTTGGTGATAGTGCTCTTTTCACATATACTTGTCACCATACCTTGCATTGAATGTTTAAAGACAGAGGTGTTGGCAATTCACCTACTATCAATATTGACTCACTAGAAACTGGGGCTGATGTATTAAGGGTTTTTACCCATTCTCTGTGGGTAAATGTGATGACACATATTAAGAAAGATTCTTATGAAATCAGCCACTTTACCTATCAGTGAAAGAATCAAACGTAGCCAAAATATCAAATATGGTTTTGATATTTCCTGATTCTGTACAGTTTATAAAATAATTAAACAAGACCTAAAACATGCTTCTAAACCCGGCATCTTAAGACCAAAGACTACAAAACTGAAAAAAAGGAAGAAGAAACAATATTTGAGTGGCATCCCTAAACAACAAAACTCAAGCAGAATAATGTTAGCCCAGTCTTTCTTACTGCTAGCTTGAATAACAAAGTTGCATTGTAGTAGCCCCTTCAGGAAGAAAAATAATTATGGTCACTATCTCTTTCCTTTCTTTGAATGGCATTTAGTTTGTCGTTGTGCAGGTGTTTTTTCCAGTGTTTTATGTTTTCACTGGTGAGGGCTATTTCTCTTTCAGTGGGGTTTTATCAGTTATTATAGGTTTAAACCTAAAACCGGACAGCCTATTTGTGTTGTAAAAACATTCAATCAAATGCAATGTTGACACAGGGCCAGATTTATCAAAGTTTTGCTTTGCCCTTGCTTCAACAATGAGAACGCAAGGGCGACGCAACACTAAAGTCAGATTTCCTAAACAATGCAGGGCCACCTTGTGTGGCCTTGCGGGGCTTGGTAAATCTGGAGTCATGCAAGGCAGTGGTAGTTGCTTTCTTGCGCTACTCTGCCCCAGGGAGGCGTTCCATGGGTGGAGCGTATGTGTTCCCATGCATCCACCCATGGATTTTTGCACATTCCCAGATTTACCATTAGTGCTAGTCCTGGGAATGCATCAAAATGCTATGCTTTCGCAGGGGAGGCGTAACGAGGAGTAATATCTTTATTTCTCCTTGTTTTTCCTCTTTCTACGTGTGTTGCTAACTGCAGCACACATGGTAAATAATGCACATTCTTGCCCTTTGCCTATCAAGCAGCGCAGTGCAGCAAGATGGCTTTGAATTTTTGATAAATATGGCCCACAATATTTATGTAACTTCAATTGTTTCCTGCTGAATGCTGCTAACTGATCCTCTGCAGTAAACAAAAAGGCACATCTCTCTCTGTGCTTAGTCAAAACTCCTAAAAAAAACGTGACCTAGTGCATTTACAGAAATTTGCCACTGGGACATCTGGTAAACCTATGCTATGGTGAACAAAGGGCATGACGACTCGATAGCGCAACATCGCTATTGCTTAACCAGCCTGGACACTCATTTGTGTGGCGGTGGGGGGGTCTACGGTTTGAGGGTGGATCAGCCTAGACACAGCATGCTGGAAGACAAGCTCCCCCAGGGTAGAGAACAAATGTGGAACAAAGGACTACAAAGTAAAGCAGCCATTAGCAGATTGCTTGTCTCTGTCTCCTGTGTGTACCAGGATTCCCTCTAGATTGCTGTATGTATTTAACGAGCCATACTGAGAGTCAGTTTCACATATGCCAACGAGTTTCATATGATTTTCCAGAGGGCTGGGGAGATAAAATCCCTTTCCCTTAGCACCGTGTCAGTGTCACACAGCTGTGTCTTCTACCTGAAAGGGTTCCCTAAAGCCTAGAGACTTGCCAGTGGCATTATGCTACCTCAGTATTAAAGGTTGACTGCACACAGTCAGCTTGTGATTACTGCACCACACACTGATGCTTTCTGCTTACTCTCTACTATGTTTATTGATACTCATCAATAAAATATTGAGGATTTAATGCATAGACTAAAATAATGCATTTTCGGTTTTATGCAACACACACACGCACGCACGCGCACACACACACACACACACACACACATATCTTTGCAATTGTACCATGGGTTAGGCAAAACTATAGCTCATGTCTATTTGTACAATAGATCGATTGCTAGCACCTTTGTGTTACAATGCTAGAAACATCAAGAAGTTCGAGTACTAAGTGGTGTCCACATAAAAATTGTTGTTTGAGGATTCCCAATAAATATTATTATTCATGCAGTCACAGGTACTTTTACTATAGAGCTAGTGAGTTTTATAAAAATGAAATTACACTTTGAACTGCTTTACTATTACTGATGAATTGTTCAATGTTTGCTTTAATATAGAGAGGCATTTTTATTTCTCGTTAATGACCATGATAAGTTTGTGGTTTGCCCCATAGTGCCTTATGACGAGTTACCCGGATTTCACAAGAAGGCTGGTAACTAAAGTTATTGGCCCCATTCGGAATGACAAGGTCCTTGGAAATACCACATGGCTGTTATGTTCGATCCTGAGAATTCAGCTGTTGAAATCAGCAAAAACCTCCAGGTTAAACTGGGGGAGAGTTAGGAATCAGAAGGGCATTAAACCCATAATTGTTGATTCCTTTGGAAAGTCCTCATTACTTTCTCACTGTCCAACCCATAATGCTCATTAATTCAGCACAGTTAGAGTTAACATGTCTCCTGGTTTTGCTAACCCTGGGTGTGCTGGATTAACACCCCTGCACCAGGGTGCTCATAATTTTGAAAAAGTGTATTATTAGTATTCAAAATTCAGTTTCTTTTAATTTACATATTGTTTACTAATGCTTCTTCCATGTTAGTAACCCACTTAGTTTACCCCACCATTCCCAAAAATATGTTGATGCTGAATTTTAATGCCCTGCCTAAGATTATTTCAGCAGTGCCTAAATTGAGATGGAGGAACATGTGAAATGTTCTGCCCTAAATTTGACCAGACACTAGTCCAAACATGGTAGACTGCAGGCATCAAGGCATTATTGTTTAAGCAATAGCTTCTTAGAAATGGTGGCCATTTACCAAGTATCCATCAAGCACAGTGTAAGAACAAAACTTCATATGATCTGCTCTTGTTTCAGCGCAACATGTCCAGGTTTATGCCCCATGAGGAAATATTATCTGTAGTTTCTTGGGGGAATGAAATATGAGATGAATTATACGCATTAGCTGTTGACAATGTTAGGTATCTGTGAATATGTTCTTAGTGTTAAAACCTAGGACCAAATATTGTTGGTAATGCTAACATTTTCAGCTGTCCACCCCACCCCCCTTTAGTTCATATGTCCAATCAGCCCCATAGTACAGGATTTTGTCATCAAAAATCAAAAGACTTCCTTTGTATTGTATTCTGAAGCACGAATCAGCGTCACAAGTGAATGGCTACTGTTAGGATATCATAACATACTAGAACAACTATGAGTCTCAAAAAGTAGAAGACCTAGACACAAGGATAAAGGTAATGCTAGAGTTTAGTAAAGCTGTGAATTCATTTATGCATATATGTGTGTATGCACTGGAAATAAAATTCCCATCATCAACCTCAAGAGGTTAAATTCATCATCTGGGAAAAGAGGACGGCAAGAGTACCATATTCTACTTAGCAATTAGTAGATCTTGGTCTCTTATGTGTCCCAAACCAGTGGATGATATAGTTGTTATTTGATGATGGATGGATAGGTGTGCGAATTGCAGTGCTCGTGAAACGTGATGTTGTGGGGGTGCTCGATAAAAATTGTCTAGCAAGGCACTAAAACACTTTTTATTCAATCGCTGCCTTGTTAGCAATGACTAAAAACAGTGCTATGACAGTTTAAACAAATAACTGTGATGACAAATAGGTCTACATGTTTCTGCTACCGGGTGAAATTCACCCACGCATTCTTCAGGACCAAAAAAGCTACTGCAAAAAATAAGCGGTGCTCGAGTGAGCAATAAAGTGAAATGATACAACCTGGACCCAAAACGAAGGGCCAAGGAACTCTGTGGGAGGTTATTTTTCCTCCGTTGACCTACAGAGATACCAACAAAAAAGGGGGGGAGACAGAAAACACAGCATGACGCAAACCTTTTAGAAAGTGAAATTCATGAGGTCAAAAACTTATAGCATCCAGTAATTGACCAAGTATGCAAATACTCTTAAATGTATCAAGACTATATTAAGTCTATGTTAATTGAATAAAATGAGTAAAGGTTATGGCACTTACCCAAAATGTTGTGGGTGTGCGCCTCACCTCGCCTGGCTACTGCTCAGGTTAGGGGAGGCCCCGCTCTGTAAGGGAATCAGAGGGTTCACAATGTATTTTTGCTCAGAATATGAGCTCTTTTATAAAAACCGCAGGCGCTCATTCCGCGAAATGCCAGAAAAGACTAAACCCTCATGATGACATTCGAGGGCTACAAAGCGTCAAAAGGGTAGTACCTGTAGGCTATACTGAGTAGTCGCCATGGTAACAGTTAAGGAGAAAGGCTCCACTACCCAAGGTAACTCACTCGATATTACCAAACGCGATATATTTCCTTCTTACAACATAAAATGAACCAAAAGGAGAGAATTACTGCTCACCTCTCCGTCGGTACCTCGGAGTGGAACTGAGCTCGTAGGGGAGGCAACCAGCGGGGTGGAAACACTCGGCTGAAGTACAGAAAGCCGGTGTTGGTTGTCATGGTAACCCTGTGAGTGAGGCGCGGGGGAATTGCGTCACCGCATCGCGCCTCACGAGTATGGGAAATGTGGTTCCTATGGGAAGGCGTCATAGGTAGAGCTCGATTAGAACAATAGCAAAGACAAAACGATATTCTGTCTTGTCCATGAAGATGACTAGAGTTCCTGAAAGAATGTGTATGTGTACACATGGAGAAGGCAGCCGCTCGGGTGAATGTAACCAAACACAAGCCTGAATAAATGGTGTCATATTGTCATGGCAACTCTGTGAGTGAGACACAGGGGAGTAGCGTCCCCGCATCGCTCCAAACGAGTATGGGAAATGTGGTTTTTTATGAGAGGCAAATCACGTGCACATAGCTCGACTCGAACGATGGCATGATGAGGCAAAATTCTGTCTTATCCATGAAGGTAGCATAAATGTCAGAAAAAATGTGTATGTATACACATAAAGAAGGCAGCCACTCAGGTGAAAACCACCAAGCACAAGCCTGAATAGATAGTAGTGTACAAGCACACGCTAACTGAATCATATCGACCTGAGCTCCAATACACCTTAGGAAACGAATGTGTATCTACCTAGATAGTTGCCCAAGGAATATCATCATTAAGCCCATCCTGGTCACTATGTAGTCTAAACACCCATCTCTGTTCCTTTTGGAATAGGTAGTTCGTGACATCTGTGATGTGTGGTGGAATGAAAGGTTGTTCCAGGATGAGCCATTGCATGTCTTCTGGTTTATGGTTTGATGTCAAGAAATGTGTAGTCATTTTTGTTGACTGTTTCTTACGCCTGATTGTGCTCTTGTGCTCACTTATTCTTATCTTGATTTTGCGGGTGGTCATCCCAACATATTTGAGTGAGCACGGGCAGGTGATAAGGTAAATTACTTTTTCTGAGTTGCAGTTGGTATGTTTATGAAGCAACCATGGTCTTGCGGTGCCAATATCTACTGATTTAGTATGTTTTGTCTGTGGGCACACCGAGCAGCTGCCACAAGGATAATGCCCTTGTACGGGTGGCAGGTCCCAGAGTGTTAAGTTAACAGGGTTCTTCATAGTTTTTGGTCGTGTATGAACCAGACTGTCTTTTAAATTCATACCCCTCTTAAAAGCGAAAAGTGGGGGAGGAATTTCTTCGTTGTTGAGATTCAAGATACGCCAGTGTTTACGTACTACTTTCTGCACCTGATTGGAAAGTGTGCTGAAAGTATTGACAAAAGTTAATCTTGTTAGTGGCGGTTTTGGTATTGGGGGAGCAATAAGAGCGTCTCTGTTGTTATTAGCCGCTCTTTTCTTAGCTTGTCTAATCAAGAAAGGAGGATATTCTTTGGCTTTTAGTTGATGGGATAAGGCCGCTGCATGCTTGTCAAAACTCTCCTTAGTGGAACAATTTCTGCGTATCCGCAGAAATTGTCCAACAGGCAAGTTCTGTCTAAGAGACTTAGGATGATAACTTTGAAAATTCAGTAAAGAGTTTTTTGCTTGGGGTTTTCTGTATAATTCACTCCCCAGAGTGCCTTCTGAGGGATAGATGACAATATCTAAAAAAGGCAACCTTGTCTTATCGTGTGTCACTGTAAATTTCAGAAATCTGTTCTGTGCATTGAGCCATGTGTGGAAATCAAGCAGGGTAGTCACATTACCGCGCCATATGACCAGAATGTCATCAATATATCTCTTCCAGACGACAAGCCTGTCGTGGAAGGGATTGTTGTCGTTCAGTACTGTGTCCTGTTCGAAAAGATGTACGTAAAGGTTCGCCAGGCTCGGCGCAAAAATGCTGCCCATTGATGTTCCTGAGGTCTGGAGGTAAATGGTATCCTCAAACTTAAAGAAGTTCTCTTTCATTGCCAGTCTGGCACACTCCATGATGAAATTGATAGGCGTGATTGTGTCTAGATCTGTGGTATCAAGTAAACCCCTGATGGACTCCAGGGTTTCGTCCTGGGGAATACAGGTGTAGAGAGATTCGACATCGAAACTTACCAAAAGGTCTGTTTCGGTGTCGAAAGGGGTCTCAGGTAACAGTCTCAGGACGTCTTTTGTGTCTTGTAAAAATGTTGGCATCTTTTTGACCAACGGACGTAAAAAGAAATCCACAAAGGTGGACAGAGGTTCAAGGAGAGATCCTATCCCCGATATGATGGGGCGTCCTGGTGGTGGTCTAGTGGCTTTGTGAATTTTAGGGAGGACATAGAAATAGGGCATCACCGGAAACCTCGTGATCAGGAAATCAGACTCTTGTGGTGTAATCCAGCCTGATTCTTTTGCTTCATAGACCAGATCATTGATTTCTTTGGACAATCTGGCTGTCGGGTCTTCTGACAGGACCTGGTAAGATTTGCCATCATGAAGCTGTCTGAGACATTCATTCCGATATGCTGTCGAATCCATTATGACAATAGCGCCCCCCTTGTCAGCGGGCTTGATGGTGATAGTGTTGTCATTGGAAAGGGTAGTTAAGGCATTTCTTTGTAAGAGGGAAAAGTTTGAATATTTCTTCTCGCTGGTGGAGCACAGCGTAGTGACATCGTTGGTAACAGCTTGTTCAAACACCTTTACATGGTCTGGCACCAAATGCACTGGTGGGTTGAAGTTAGAAGCTGGTTTGAGACCTGTGTTGGATTCTGGAGGTGTGTCATCTAGACTCATCATATTGGTTCCCTTGTCTTTACCTTTAAAAAAGAAATGAAGGCGAACTTTCCGAAAAAAATTTCCGAGTTCGCACTTTAATTGGAAGGGATCACCCACACATGTGGGAACGAACCCCAGACCTTTGTTTAGAACCTCATGTTCAATTGACGTCAAATTGCGTTGGCTCAAATTCACCACTAGAAGATCCTTGTCATCTGTAGTCTTAGCGGTTCTTTGTTCTTTGTATTCTATGGGTTCTGCGGTGGTTGGTCTGTTTGCCAGTGTACTTGTTGTGCTTGTCCTCCTCTTCTCCTGCCTCTGTTGCGCCCACGGCCTTGCCCTAAAAAAGGAGGCTGCCCAAAAAAGGTAGATGCAGGGGGCGGCTGGCCAAGAAAAGGGGGCATGGGTGGATTGAAAGGCGAAGATTGGTAACCCCAAGGTGCTGGGGGCCACCAAGGGCTCGGTTGACCATAGTAATTTTGTGTGCCGCGTCTTTTATTTGCGCGAGAACGTTGATAGTTTTGTCTTTGCGACGGAGCCGATGTATTAGAGCCCTCTGAGTCTGATGAGGGGGTATCTGTCCCTGACGAAGAATAGTTAGAGCCGTATCTCTTACCCTTTCGGTTATATTCGGGTGGTGTGTAAGTTGCACTGGTGTACGGGTAGACTTTTTCAAACGAGAAACGGGCCAGATCCTTCTTGAATTTCTCAATTTTCGTCTGCAAGATGGTATCTTTGTGTTCTTTATTGTTTTTGTTAGTGTCCTCGAGATTTCTTTTGAACAAAGCACTCGTGATTGTGGCTTTGATTTGACCCTCCAAAGTTTGTATTTCTATAAGGATCAAGTCGGCTGCCTTCTTGGCCGTGCTGATGATTAAAATAAGCCAATCGCGAGTGCATCGCCAAGCAATAAGCGACCAGTCTTTCAGAAAACTTTTATCAGTCAAAAACAGGCGTGGTGTATTGGTTACTATCAAACCCATAGGTGCGCTGTTACTTCTTAAATACTCCGTCATTATTGCACCATGTATAAAGGTGCGCGAATGTGATTTCTTCAGGGCAAGGAGATTCTGCCATTCGTCTACGGTGTTGTTGGAGACTGATGGCAAGGTGTCTAATATGCTAGGATTAGTATCGAGGATTGATTGTAGCATACTGTCATCGAATGACAAACCAGTGAGTTCGGCCATTCTGAAACAGAGAACGCGGAGTGAGCGGCGGTATAAGTGTACTTGAAAACAGCCAATTGGCGTAAGTACCGGAATAAAGACCCGCAGCCAGCAGCTGCTCTATAAACTGTCTTAAAGTATCTCAAGTAGAGTGGGGGTCAAAGGGAACAGAAGTTTATAGACTCTAATAGTTGTGGTATCCCCAAATCAACATCATAACATACTAGAACAACTATGAGTCTCAAAAAGTAGAAGACCTAGACACAAGGATAAAGGTAATGCTAGAGTTTAGTAAAGCTGTGAATTCATTTATGCATATATGTGTGTATGCACTGGAAATAAAATTCCCATCATCAACCTCAAGAGGTTAAATTCATCATCTGGGAAAAGAGGACGGCAAGAGTACCATATTCTACTTAGCAATTAGTAGATCTTGGTCTCTTATGTGTCCCAAACCAGTGGATGATATAGTTGTTATTTGATGATGGATGGATAGGTGTGCGAATTGCAGTGCTCGTGAAACGTGATGTTGTGGGGGTGCTCGATAAAAATTGTCTAGCAAGGCACTAAAACACTTTTTATTCAATCGCTGCCTTGTTAGCAATGACTAAAAACAGTGCTATGACAGTTTAAACAAATAACTGTGATGACAAATAGGTCTACATGTTTCTGCTACCGGGTGAAATTCACCCACGCATTCTTCAGGACCAAAAAAGCTACTGCAAAAAATAAGCGGTGCTCGAGTGAGCAATAAAGTGAAATGATACAACCTGGACCCAAAACGAAGGGCCAAGGAACTCTGTGGGAGGTTATTTTTCCTCCGTTGACCTACAGAGATACCAACAAAAAAGGGGGGGAGACAGAAAACACAGCATGACGCAAACCTTTTAGAAAGTGAAATTCATGAGGTCAAAAACTTATAGCATCCAGTAATTGACCAAGTATGCAAATACTCTTAAATGTATCAAGACTATATTAAGTCTATGTTAATTGAATAAAATGAGTAAAGGTTATGGCACTTACCCAAAATGTTGTGGGTGTGCGCCTCACCTCGCCTGGCTACTGCTCAGGTTAGGGGAGGCCCCGCTCTGTAAGGGAATCAGAGGGTTCACAATGTATTTTTGCTCAGAATATGAGCTCTTTTATAAAAACCGCAGGCGCTCATTCCGCGAAATGCCAGAAAAGACTAAACCCTCATGATGACATTCGAGGGCTACAAAGCGTCAAAAGGGTAGTACCTGTAGGCTATACTGAGTAGTCGCCATGGTAACAGTTAAGGAGAAAGGCTCCACTACCCAAGGTAACTCACTCGATATTACCAAACTATCCTTGACTATCCTGTTAGGATAGTCAAGGAGGCTCAAAAACCTCTTGTGTGCTTCTTGCTATATCGGCAGAATTTGACAGAAAGGATGTTAAAGGCAGCCAAAACAGGTCTCTTTTGATCTTCATTTGTACAGTTGAGAGATGTACTCTGTCTAGCTTTTGATTGTGGCAGACAACATTCCACCCTGTCTTAAAAGAGAACTTGCCAAAACATTTCTAGTAGATGTTAAATCCTGTTAAACAACCGCAATAAAGAGATCTATCAATTTACTGTTCATACTTGCGAAGGACCAAATATCATTGAGACTACCTAAAAGTGTATGCGAATTCTTGAAAAGAAAATAAACCGAATATATTTCTATAATCTTATTTCAAACCTGAAACCGAAATAATCCAACAGACTATCTAAAAATATATGCAACGAATGGCTGTTCAGTTCACCACATAACCACCATCTTCCTTTTATATAATAATAAAGGTGTTAGGAATATTCTATTATAAAATATTTTTTAAGTTTGAGTGGTGCTGGCCGAATGGGAAGTAGTGTGAATTCTAACCTATGTCTTGTTGCATGTGGAAGTAGAAAAAGTTACATCGAGGTCCTCTTCCCATTGTAGTTCAATTTGTGGTTTGTATCTGTAGATGTCATGTGAATTAAACTTACGATATAGGAAAGAAGCTCTGGCAATCATATTGAAATCATGAGACTATTGAGGATATTGAAGAGACTTTAAATTAGAATCAGGAAAATCAAATTTTATATTATTAACATGGGATGTTAGCTGGTCGTACTGTGATTTAAAAGCATTAGATATATTAATTCTTGGAAAGTGATACTATAATTGTCTTTAAAAAGTTGATAAGAATATGTAATCCTTTTGGAAATCCATTCCCGCCAATGAAGTACTTCATCAAGAAGGCGTATTTTGCTGTTATATCAAATGGGAGAAAGCATGAAATCTTCTGTAGTAGATTCAATAATAAAAAGTAAAGATGTAGCTAACAAACAATATTGATTAATTAGAGGGGATGTGTAACATTTAGGTTTTTGCAACACGAGAGTGGTAGCCTTGTAATTATAAGGTTGGAAAAATGAACATTCTAATTTTTGCCATATTGTTGTGGCATGCAGAGTCTCACCAGAGAGCATGCTCCCAAATTGCTTAAGGATAAAGGTGGAATTATATGTAATAAAATTGGGCAATTAACACCCTCTCCCCCAATTATTTCAGGTTCTTGGAGTTTAGTTAGAGAAATACGGGCTCTTTTCTTATTCTATGCAAATCTCGACAAAAGGCCATCAATAGATCTACAAAATGAAGTGGGCTGCTCAATACAACAGTATGGATAAATAAAAATTAATAATCGGGAGGCACATCATTTTAATTGTGTCCAATCTACCCCACCAAGATAAAAATAATGGGGACCATTTTCCTGTAAGGCTATTAAGTTTTATTTGAGTTCACCAATATTCATCTGGAGAGTTTGCTGGATAGACATGGAATACCAAATCCTGATACTTTAATGTTAGTGACTCTGCCTAAGTTTCACCTGCCGAAACTGCGGCTACACCAGCCAGCGCACACCTGCACGTCCTGCCCACCTCAACATTGCTGGCCACAACCACCTGAGCGGGGTTCTACTCAACACCCGCTCAGTCCACAAGCACGCCGTCGAACTCTGGGACCTGCTCGACTTCTCCGCCCCGCACGTCGCCTTCCTGACAGAGACCTGGATGAACACCTCCTCGGCACCCGACATAGCCATAGCCATCCAGGACGGCTACAAGATCACCCGAAGGGATCGAAAGAACAACAAACCAGGAGGAGGAATCGCCATCGTCCACAGGAACACCATCAGCATTTCGAACAACACCGAAGACTCCCTCAGCACGGTCGAACACCTACACTTCCAGATCCATGTCAATCACAACATCACCCTCAGAGGCACACTTGTCTACAGACCTCCGGGAGCCAGACCACAGTTCAGCAAACCCATCGCCGACCTCATCAGCACGCACGCCCTCACCTCCACAGACTACATCCTCCTCGGAGACCTGAACTTCCACCTCGAACGCCAACGACAGCAACACCACAACGCTGATCGACAAACTCACCAACCTCGGAGTCAAACAACTCGTCACGACTCCCACCCACTCCGCCGGTCACACGCTCGACCTCCTCTTCTCCGCCAGCTACCACGTCACCTTCAGCCACACCACCGAACTCCACTGGACTGACCACCACTGCATCCACTTCACCTTCAAGAAACACAGCGCACACAACCAACCGCAACGTATCCCACACTGCAGCTGGAAAAAGTCACCGAAGACCAGCTCACCACCACACTCGCCCGAGACCCTCCACCCGAGCACTCCGATATCGACGCACCAGCCAACAACTTCAGACAATGGATCGACTACTGCGTCAACACCCTCACCCCGATAATGAAGCCCTCCAACAGGTGCACTGACACGAGCCACCTGGTTCAACACTGACCTCCAAAACTCCAAGCACACCTGCAGAAGACTCAAGAAACATTGGCGCAATGACCAGACTCCAGACAACCACGCAGCCCTCATAAACGCCAGATGCAAACACCACCAACTCATCCGATCCACCAAAAGAACCTCCTTCAAAAGAACGCATCAACAACAATGCACACAATAGCAAAGAGTTCTTCAACATTGTGAAAGAACTCGCCACCCCCAGCTCCTGCTCCAACGACATACCGCCATCACAAGAACTCTGTGACACCCTGGCTACCTTCTTCCACCGCAAGATTGCAGACATCCACAACAGCTTTGACACCCAGACACCGACGACAGACGCCATCACCCCCGTCTCTGCACCCACCAAGCACATCGACCCTCTACTCTCCTGGCACAACGTCAACGACAAAGACACCATCAAAATCATGAACACCATCCACTCCGGCTCACCCTCCGACCCGTGCCCCCACCACATTTTCAACAAAGCAAGCTCCATCATCGCACCCCAACTCAGGAAGATCATCAACAGCTCCTTCGAGACCGCCACCTTCCCAGAAAGCTGGAAACACACCGAGATTAATGCCCTTCTCAAAAAACCCAAGGCGGACCCAAAGGACCTCAAGAACGTACGACCCTTCTCCCTGCTCCCGTTCCGACCAAAGGTCATTGAGAAGACTGCCAACAGGCAACTGACCACTTCCTGGAGGAGAACAATATCCTGGACTCCTCCCAATCTGGCTTCCACAGCAATCACAGCACCGAAACCGCCCTCATCACCGCCACTGACGACATCAGAACCATACTGGACAACGGCAAAACTGCGGCCCTCATCCTCCTGGACCTCTCGGCCACCTTCCACACCGTCTGCCATAACACCCTGCGCACACGCCTCCATGATGCAGGGATCCGAGACAAAGCCCTGGACTGGATCACCTCCTTCCTCACCGGCAAAACGCAGAGAGTTTGCCTCCCCCCTTCAGGTCCGAAGCCACCACAATCACCTGCGGCGTACCCCATAGTTCATCCCTCAGCCCAAGCCTTTTCAACGTCTACATAGCACCGCTCACTAACATCCTCTGAGCACACCACCTCAACATCGTCTCGTACGCCGACAACACCCAGCTGATCCTCTCCCTCACCAACGACCCGGCCACTGTCAAATCCAACCTCCACAAGGGAATGAAGGCCGTCTCAGAGTGTATGAAGACGAGCCGGCTGAAACTGAACTCGGACAAGACGGAGGTCCTCATCCTTGGCTCCACCCCCACTGCATGGGACAACTCCTGGTGGCCAGCCATGCTGGGTGCCGCCCGACACCTACCAACCACGCATGCAACCTGGGAGTCATCCTGGACTCAACGTTGTCTATGACCCAGCAAGTCAACACGGTCTCCTCCTCCTGCTTCAACATCCTTCGCATGCTCCGCAAGATCTACAGATGGATCCCCACCAAAACCAGAAGAACAGTCACCCAAGCACTCGTCAGCAGCAGGCTGGACTATGGCAACACCCTTTACGCAGGAACGACGACCATACTCCAGAAGAGACTCCAACGCATACAAAACGCCTCCGCACACCTCATCCTTGGACTCCCTTGCCACAGCCACATCACCACCCACCTGAGAGACCTGCACTGGATCCCGATCAACAAGAGGATCACCTTCAAGCTCCTCACCCACGCTCACAAAGCGCTCCACAACACCGGACCAGCATACCTCAATGAACGACTGTCCTTCTACACCCGGAACAGCCAGCTCCGCCGACCTCGCACTCACCACCGTCCCACGCATCTGCTGAACGACCACTGGTGGAAGATCATTCTCCCACCTCGCCGCCAAAACATGGAACACCCTCCCCATCCACCTGCGTCAGACCCAGGACCTGCTGACCTTCAGGAGAAGTCTCAATACCTGGCTGTTCGACCTGTAGCTGCTCCCCCCTTCCCTCAGCGCCTTGAGACACTCACGGGTAAGTAGCGCGCTTTACAAATGTCAGATTGATTGATTGATTGAGAATAAAGGCATGATTTCTGATTTATAGATATTTAATTTAGAACCAGAGAGTTTAGAAAAAGAGTATAGTTCTTTAAAAAGTAATTGGTAGAAGATGATTGAGGATTAGAATTAAACAATAAAAGATCATCAGAATATGCAGAGAACTTTACTTCACCCAGTGGATATTTATATCCCATTATGTGCTGAGTTCTTTGAAGTTTTTATAGAAAAGATTCCAAAGATAAAATAAAAAGTATGGGGGACAAAGGGCAACCTTGTCAAGTCCTTGTTTATTGGGAAAAATAAGATGATTGTATGTTGTTATAATAAAGGAGTTTTAGGAGAGCTTATAGTATTTAGATATATTGTAAAATTATCGACCGAAAACCATGCCATTGCAGTACCTTATTAATAAAATACAACTTTATTCTGTCAAAAGTCTTCTCAGCATTAAGGGAAATATTGGACAAATGTTGAAGAAGTGTGGACACAACATGAATTATATTTATGAAAGTTCTAAAATTACCAGTAATAAAAAAGACTGACAAATCCAGATTGTTCAAACTCTATTAATTTAGGAATTAATTCAGTAGTGCACATTGCTAATATTTTGGAATACATTTTACAATCAGTGTTATTAAGGAAAATGGGTCATTATGTGTACAGATGGCTAAATCACAATCACAAAGACAGAGCATGGCGTACAAAAATGAACTTTTGGGGCCTACTAAAGAGCAAAAATGGCAAAAAAGGGAATTTGAAGGGAAATCCATCAGGACCAGGAGCTTTCCCATTTAATAGATGAGCAGTTGCTGCAAACATTTAATTAAGTTCAATTTCACAATCCAATGGAGATAGATCAATTAATTAATCAGGACATTTCTGAATTAAATCAAAAAAGCAATCTAATGACTCATCAGATGAAATGGTTTCAGGGGTATGGAGAGTCTTATAGCATTTGACAAAACATTGTAATATGTCTGAATCATTATGAAAAGACTCACCCTTTGCAACGAAAACTGTGGCAAAATGGGATTTTTGTTTTCAAATTTTTAAATAATTAGCATACATTTTCCTTGATTTGTTTTGCTCTCCATACCATTTTGCAATAATTCTGAGCAAAGAATGAGAAGCTTGTTCTATAGACATTTTACTAAATGCAACTTAATTTGGTCAGTGAAATTAAGAATGTAATGTGGTCTTCTGGAAGTTGGGGAGCCAACAGTGGGCCGATTGGCCCCGATCAACTCCTGGTATCCTATGGATCCTTCTGCTAGAGATAAAATTCTGGCCGAGACGGATCTTTATTTTCAAGAAAACGATGGATCGGTTGAATCATCAACGGTACTGTGGGAGGCCTACAAGTACATAATCGGGGGGTAGTCCTGACCAGAGGCGCAACTAGAGCCAAATTTCGGGGGGGGGGCTAAGAAAAAATTTCGGGGGGGGCTGAATCTTTCAAGCCATAGGCAGAGTGTAGCTGCAGGGGCTCTTAGAAGGGGTGAAACAATAGCGAGGCCTCATTAACATGCAAATGGTCTTTTAAAGACCTGTGAAGTGCTCGGGTGCGGCTGTGTGTGCGCCGGGAAGCTGTCTCATCCCGGGCTGCCACACACGACGGGGGGGGCTGCAGCCCTGTGAGTCCAATGGGTGTTGCGCGCCTGGTCTTGGCCCATATTGCGAGGCGACAAAAGGAAAGTGGGGCCGCTATGGCTTGCCTTGAGAGGGAGATCCTTGTCCTGGAACGTGAGGTGCGATCGAACGACTCGTTAGAAGTACGCCAGAAGCTCTGTGTAAAAATCAAAGAGTTTTCCGATCCGGCCTCGGATGCCGCTAAAGAGCACCATCGGGCCACACTCAGTAGGATATATGATGTGGGTGACAAAGCGGGCAAATTGCTGTCTTGGTTGGACCGTAGGGATAGGACCCAGCAAGTGGTGGTGGAACTGGAGACTGACACCCCGCCCCTTCTCACCGCGCCTCAGGACATAGCGGATGCGTTTGGCCAATATTACCAGTCCCTTTATACATCTCACACGGCACACTCTGAAGACGATGCGGCTTCGCTTCTCCGTGATATCACGATGCCGCTCCTCACTGAGGAGGAGCGCACTGACTTGGATCTTGTAATTACTGTGGAGGAGGTTGAGAAGGCCATCCATGACTTGCGGGGTGGGAAGGCATCGGGTCCTAACGGTATACCGATAGAACTGTTCAAGATCACGGCGAACAGGTGTGTGCCTTATCTCGTAGCCATGTTTCAGGATAGTAAGGACAGGGGCATTCTGCCTGACGACCAGAGGCTCGCGAACATAGTCGTCATTCCCAAAGCGGGCAAACCCGCTCATAAATGCTCATCGTACAGACCCATCTCATTGCTCAACTGCGAAACTTAAGTCCTGGCAAAGCTCCTCACCACCTGTTTACTCAAGGTCCTCCCGCGCCTTGTCCATCCGGACCAGTCGGGTTTTATGCCGTCAAGAAATACCTCTCTCAATCTGCGCAGGCTCCACGGGGTTCTGGGCAGGGTAGACACGCTTAGAGAGGATGCAGTCGTGGTGTCCCTGGACACTGTGTCAGCCTTTGACACCATTGAATGGCCTTATTTGTTTGCCGTACTCCTCAAACTGGGGTTTGGACCTGAGTTCATTGGCTGGGTGCGCCTTCCCTATTGCCAGCTATTGGCACAAGTGGTTGTCAACAACAGGAAGTCCCCCGTTTTCGCTCTGGAAAGAGGCACTCATCAGGGCTGTCCGTTATCACCGCTTCTCTTCGCGTCAGCCCTGAAGCCCTTGGCCACCTGGGTCCATCAGGACTCCGTAATCCGGGGTCTGAGATGGACTCACGGATGGGAGGACCGCATTTCGCTCTATGCGGATGATATCCTGCTCTATCTAGCCTCCCCCGCGGTCTCCCTCAACGTAGTCTTGGATATATTCTGTGTCTTTGGCAGGTTCTCAGAGTATTCTAATAATTGGTCCATGTCGGTGCTCTATGTCCTTTCTGGTGACCGGCCCAGGCTTCCCCGGGGCTGTCAGCTGACGGAAGCAGCTGATGGCTTCAAATATCTGGGTATATGGGCTTCAAGGGACCTCTTCCGGTCCTATGAAAACAATCTTTTACCGCCGCTAGCGCGCTTTAAGGCCAACGTTTTGCATTGGAAGACGCTCCCGCTGACGCTCCTGGGGCATGCTGCCCTGTTCAAAATGATGTCCTTGCCCAGATTTTTATACACAGTGCAAAACGCTCCTCTCCTGATCCCTGCAGCCTACTTCCGAGACCTCAATGGTGTAATTCAGGATCTCCTGTGGGAGGGCAGACCACCACGTATTGCCACCCACAAACTTACGCTTGGCTGGTTCGATGGGGGGATAGGGCTCCCTGATGTTAAGAAATATTATTGGGCGGCCCTACTTAGTGGCTATCAATCAGTGCACATATCGGTCGCCTAACGACCCTGCTTATCAGATTGACCGAAGGCTCCTCCTGGGGGGCAGCTTCGAGGGTACGCTCTATGCTCGGCCCTTACGACCCGTCCCTACCGGCCCAACGGGGCATGCAGTGGCTATTTGGAAGGCAGCCAACAGGAGTCTGGGGTGGGAGGGTAGGCTCACGCATGCCACGCCACTATGGCACAGTCAACAGCTCGGCAGGCTGATCCGCTCTAAACATTTGGAAAAATGGGACACCATTGGCATATCACAGATTGGCGACCTATGGAAGTCTGGGGATGTGGTGCCCTTCGCCCGGTTGCAACGGCAGTATGAACTTGCCGAAGCTGAATACTTTCGGTATCTTCAAATCAGACATGCTTTGCTTGCGCTTCTTTCCAGAGGCTCTGACCACCCTGACTCCTCCCCGCTTTAGGACAGAATACTTGATGGGAAACTTTCGGAAAAGGCCATCTCCCTTATCTATAAGAAGCTTATTAACAATATGGTTGACCCCCTGATCAGCCTGAGGGCTAGATGGGACTACGATGTCACAGGTTTGGACGACGAGGAGTGGTGGGTGGCGGTGGCCTCTCCCCGTGAGGTGGCCATCTCCTCCCGGCTCCGACTGGTTCAACTTTAGCTGCTTCATAGATCCTTTCTGTCGGGGCCACTGTTGGTTTGCATGGGATTTATCCAGGATGGTTGCTGTGTGAGAAATTGTGGGCAAGATGGCACTTTCATACATGTTATCTGGGAATGTGCAGTTATCCAGGGGTACTGGGAACAGGTGGTGGGCCGCATGGAAGAGGCACTGGGGCAGGGGATTCACTGCAACATCAAGTTGGCGTTGTTAAACATCTGGGACCCGACCGACCTGAACTCTAGGGAGCGAATTTGGGTGACGCTTGGGTTCATGATTGCAAAGCCGAACATCGTACGGATTTGGAGGGCTCCAAATCCACCGACAATTGTGGACTGGTCCAATGACATGGACTGGTGCATGGTAACTGAGAAATCCATCTACGAGGCCAGGGGATACCTGAACAAGTGGACGCATGTCTGGGGCCTGTGGAACACCTATAGAGGGGAAATCTGTGCGCCCCCATGGACTAGAGACACTGTCAGAGGATCTTGTTGCTGTTTAAACAAATGGGTTGTCTGATTATTGTCACATGTATCTCTGGGCTAATGTTGCAAATGTCCACTATGTGTCGACCTGACCGCAAATTTGCTATGTATCTATCATGCCTTTTTCTTTAATAAAACCTAAAAAAACAAAAGAATGTAATGTTGTTTAAAGAATAACATCCATGCGCCAAAAGTTTGATCTGCTATAAAAGTAAAAGGCCTTCTTTTTTATGGCTACTTAATTCATAATAAAGCCTCTAGCAGTTAAATGTGTCCCATATATTTTGAATACAGGTTTCTTTGGCCATATTGAAAACAAAAAAGTCTTCAGCACACTCTTGAATTTTCTTTATTAAAGGATTATCTGACAATATTGTAGTGTTGAAGCACCAATTATTTACTAAAGGGTTTCGTAAACTAAGCTCCAAGTCAATAGTGACCCGAGTATGGTCTGAGATCAAAATTGCTCCAATCTCAGCATTCAATAAGGATTTGAATAGATTTTCACTTAGAAAGAAATAATCTATCCTTGAATGATGAACAGGGATGTAGAAAGTATATTTCCAGAGATTGAGATTAGAAATCCTTCAGGCACCCATCAAACTCCTGTTGGATGTAGATCTTTTAAATGCTTTCTGCATTTTATTAGGTATGTATTTAGAAGTTGAATTCCTATCCAGAAGGGATCTAAGATTGGATTACAATCCCTACTCAAAATGAGATTCTTATGAGAACATGAAATTCACTTTAAGGATACAAAATCCCAAAAAGGTACATTAACCCCTTGAGTGCCCATGACGAGATGGTCTCGTCATGGGCCGCGGTTGCGCTGTGCCCATGACGAGACTATCTCGTCATGAACCCCGCCCGCTAATTCAACGCCCGGCACAGGGCGGGGAAAGGGCGGGGCACACCAGGGGTTAATACTAGTTGGACAGTTCACATTAAATATAGAAAAGGGAATGGCATTAATTTTAATATGCATGAATAACCATCTTCCATTCTCATCATGTTCAGGAGATGTAACATCTAAATATACTGCTCTAAGAATCAAAATGGCCACCCCATTCTTTTTCCCATTAACCAAAGAGCAATACACTTGACTAACCCAACATTTTCGCAAATAATTAATATCTTTCGCAGAGAGATGGGTATCCTGTAAGAGGGCAATCTCTATTCTGACATTTCATTTTAGATAATTGGGAAATCACTCTATCTTTTGATAGGGCTATGCAAGCCCTGAACATGGGTAATGTCCAAATCCGGGTTGGAAGTTCGAGTGTTACTCAAGTGAACTTAAAAAAGGGGGTAATACCTTCGAATGTTCAGAACTTCGTGGGGATAACAAGGGTGCGTGTTTACGCGATTCCGTAGCGAGCACGACTTGTGCTGACGCTGTCTTCCTGGACAGGAAGACAGCATCAGCACAAGTCGTGCTCGCACCTTTGTTATCCCCACGAAGTTCTGAACCTGAACCTTCGAAGGTATTACCCCCTTTTTTAAGTTCACTTGAGTAACACTCGAACTTCCAACCCGGATTTGGACATTACCCATTTCCCTCACACATCACTTTCTCCTGAGGTCCTGAAGAAAGCACCCGACCCTTCTGGGTAAATTAGGGGCTGAAACATGTCGACCAACTACTCAGACTAAAAGTGCAGCGGACCCTTTACATGTCCCATCTGCACATCTCTGTATTTTATTTTTTCCCTTGCACCGAACGGAATAAAATTAAGTCTAGGCAGCAAGAGGAATTTTAAATTATTCACACCACATGGGCACTTCACATTTTTTGTATTTTTACATTTTTTCTCTGATCACTACTGTAACATCCAGTGGTTCCCTCTGGGCGGAGGAAGCATGAGAGAAAACCCTATGATGATGCTGTCACGTAGTTAAAATCAAGGCGGAGAATCGAGATATACCGCCCCTGAACCGTTTTACGTGAATGAGGGTTTTTTATCAAATATCGGAGACAAACACCCGAACCCTGGTGACAGATACAAGTGATCCATTCCCCTTGATTATTAATGACTAGCTGGAAGCCGAATGGATCACAGCTCCTTCTATCTCCCTTCACCTTGATTTAAATATATGTAATAGTTATGCAATAATGAAATGTTGCAGAAGCCAGATAAAATGTAAACATATTCTGACCTGAAAACTTAGACATTTGGAAGATAAACTCATCCCATAAAGAATAGGTTACAAATTAGAACAGCATGATTAAAAAAAGAGGAAAAAAGAGAAAAAGGGATGGGGAAAAAGCCCAAATAGTAAGAAAGAAGATATGGTATGAGGTCAAAGTGACCCCAATCATGGAATTGAATTCAAGTAAATAAAGTAAGGAAAATGAGGAGTGGTGACTCACCACGAAAAAGAGGCAGAAGAGGACGGCACTACAGAAATATCAATATATTTAAAGAAATATAATAGGGAGGTCGCAAACAGACAAATAATATTTAATAAAAGACATATGATACCACCAGATATCATTTATTTTGAAACAAAGACTTACCAACTTAGCAGACAATGGAAAAGAGATAATAGCTCAGAGAACTAATGGCGAACCAGAACCAGACTAAAAATCAAGTGACAGGTAGACAAATAGGATGCATCGTGAGATGCTAGTCAACAAACAGCTAAGAAGAGATGTTATAAAAAAAGAGATAAACGAAAACATAAAAATAAACCAAAACAAATAATTTTAACACATCATAACAAGACAATTCTAAAACAGACTAACAAGAGCAAGCAAAAAATACAATGATATTGTCACTAACAGGGAAAATTACAACTAATTTCAATTGGTTTTTATTGCTTCATCCTTCTGCAAGTGAATAAAGGTATGAAGTTTACTTGGACAATCCTAAGTCATTGTTTATTTCATTCTGTGTGACCTTGAAACAGCATGAGTGATTCAGACCATATCTAGCATTCATAGCTAGAAGTGTAGGATGCATGTCCAGGAATTCTTTTATCCCAGTCATTGCAGCTCTAGAGGTGTCTTGAGAAATGAAGATTCTTTGTCCCTGCCATCACATCTGCTTGCACTGTTTTTTTACTTCAAGGAGTGACATTAGATCTGTGTACTGTAGAATCAGGGCAATAATACCTTGTTGTTTAGATTGATCATTTGTAGATACAATTCTTGAACCAATTTGATGAGCTCTTTGTATGTTGAAAACAGTGGCACTTGGCAAGCCAACTATTATAAGAACATTCGATTTCATGAAAGAGACCATGGCTGGCCATTTCGCTCCTTCAGGATTGCCATGAATACACAAATGACTATGTCTATTCCTGTTTTCCAAATCTTCTGTTTGTTCTAAGAGCTTTAGTCATCCTGTCAAGTTCAGCTACAACACCTTGAGCATCACTGACCTTTTGCTCCATCTCTGAAAGTCTTGTATCAAGGGTCAGCCATTTATCTTCAACTTGTTGAACTGTAGCATTGATGTGAACTAAGTATGGCTTTTAAGTTAAGCATGTCTATCACATCCTCTAGCATCAGAATGGGGGGACTCTGTTGGTCAACTGGGATATTGTAAGGTCTCTCATTAGACCCTCAAAAGCTGAGAGCGCCCTTTCTTGATGCTGTCAACGATAAATTGAAACAAGCATTATCAGATTTTGATCCCAAGCTTCTGCGATTTTGCTTTTCCATGAGAAATGTTTGTGATGCAAAGAATTGTGTCTGCTCATGTATAAATATGAGAAGGTTTGACATTTTTCCACAAACAAATAGTATTGTCTCAGTTTCAAAAATGTTGCTCATAAGAATTTGGAAGAAGAGAGGAACTAACAAGAACCTCAACAAACCCAACTGGGAACAACACAAATAATTGACCATATATAACTGGCAAGTAAAGAGTTAGTTAGCCATGTGTTGCAAGAAATTACCATGTGTGAGTGCAAACAAATTAGATCAAAGTACCAAAAAGACTGTATTTAATCTGTGCATGAGAAAACCCATCTCAAACATCTGTCCATTAAACATGGTAACAGCATAAGACTAAGAGGTGAACAACAGGAATATGAGTCCTTGTAGAAAGAAAGTTCAAATAAAAAAATCCAGTTCAAAGAGTCACTGTCTCTTTATTAAGTCAGTCTTTTCCTTCATAAAATGCCACTTTATTTGAGTGAAAGCATTAAAGTACACTTCCAAAAACATTCCAGGAAGGCAAACAGTGCAGGAACCAACATTCGTTGCATACAAATTGGCAGCCATGAAGCACTGTGCTGAGTAGCAGCAAGCGGGAGAAAATAATAACACCCTTGTTAGCTTAAAGGGCTGAAAAAACTCACTGTGCCACTGCCCAGTAACTCTGCCTGAGGAATCTATCAAATTTAGTATGGAGATGCTGGTGGAGCTGCCAAATACCTCCCAAAGAAGAACGGGAGACCAAGGGCGTCAGATTCAAACCACCATCTTGTGGGCAGTCAAGTCACACACTCCCATTATTTGCTTTCTAGTAAATGTAATTTAGCTTTTTTTCACAATAAATACGGATGACAAGTTCCATTATGCAAAAAAAACTCTACTAGATGAGCATCTTATGCCTTATACAGGAAGATAGTGTGTATTTGATGTGTAGATAATCTGTTTTGCATCTATAAAATTCCACAGCAAGACACCTGGGGTCACAATATGCAAAATGGTGCACTATGCCTTTATGTGATGGGCACGGGGACACCCATTGTAGACAAGAACTGTGTGCCATATTACATTTTAAAAAAGTGCTGTCTCCAGTGCAGGTGCAATTACCCTTTTTTCTGAGCTCATATGTAAAATGCCATTATAAACTTAAAAGCCTTATGAGCACTATAAGGGCTTTCATTCTCTGCACAGGGCACAAAACTGCTAATTGTCCGGTACCCAATGTTTAATGATCTCAGTGAGAACAAATATGTTGGAACTAATTGGTAATTGGCTATTCCTTCCCATTTTGGGGTTACGTTGGAAGATTCCCCTTCATTGGGAGTACCATAAATTCCCCCCAGTGAAGTACGAACAAATAAAAATAAAAGCATATATAAAAGTAATAACATCTACTATAATTGCTTGACTACCAAGCCCTTAATCCTGATCCACCCCCACCTTTACAGCGCTATAATCTTTTTCATAAAATGTTATTTTATATAGGATTTTACTTCTTCACACATGTACCACTGTCATAGGATGGCTCCAGCACATATGTATTGCCTCACAATGTACTCACAATGAACTCTAGGACTTGATATATTATAATGTCTATAACCTCTCAGTTTCATTTTGTGCTTTTTTCATGTCTATGTGTGTCTATATTGTTTTTCTTATGTTTCAGTCTTGAAAAAGTTCTAGACTTTTCGGCCACCATGGGCGAAACACGTGTTGGTTGAGTGTTCACAGTCTACTGCCAGCAACTCTGTTGTTACACACCCATATTGTGTATATTCTGCACTGCAAATAAATTGGGATGTTGATATAACATAATGTTGTGTGTACTTAGCATTGAAAAAAAACTGTCCATATTATTGAGTTTGTTTACTCTACAATTACTTATTTTCTCAAAAAATCTTTTATACTTAATTGGCTAAACACCCTCCTGCCTTATATTTTACATATATCTAGGTTTAACGGCTCCAGCCTAGTTAGGTGCTACCTCCTGCTATTTTACTCACTGTTTTGTAATTGGATATTACTGGAATCTAGGTTAAAATTAATAGCTCCTGGGCCCGAATGGACGGCCTCTCACAGACTCCTTGGATATCGCAGAAAGCTTTTCTGCATATTTCGCGATGCTATATGCCCCCAAAGAATGTCTCCACAAGGACGAAATAGGCCGGTTCCTGGATGACCTCCCGCCTCGGGCTCTGTCTGATGAGGCCAGTGCGGAGCTTGATCTCCCGCTCACGGAGGAGGTATTGGGTGCAGCCCCGGGAGACCTCAACTCGGGTAAAGCGCCGGGGCCCAATGGGTTCCCCTGTGAGTTTTTTAAGAAATTCTTTCTGCAACTGGGACCCCATTACCTTAAAGTGGTGGAGGAGTCCCGTGAGCGGGGGTGTCTCCCTCGGGATTGGAGAAATGTGGAAGTGGTGGTGTTCCATAAACCGAGCAGACCCCCGGCTCAGCATGCTTCGTACCATCCCATCTCGCTTCTAAACGTAGAAGCAAAAATATTGACCAAAGCCCTGGCCAACCGCTTGCGGGTCCACATTACTACCTTGGTTCACCCCGACCAATCCGGGTTCATGCCCAAGAGGGTGACCCAACATAATATTCGCCACGCACAGGTAGCTATTGCGGCCATTCGGGGGCGTAGTGACCGGGCAGCGTTCTTGCTGGCTGATATGGACCGGGCATTTGATTCCCTTAGTTGGGTGTACCTATTCGCTCTGCTACGTATATTGAATCTCGGACCGTGCTCCTTGTCCTACCTGTCCCTGCTCTACACTGATCTTACTGCGTCGGTACGGGTTGCTGGCTCTATTTCCTCCACCTTCTCCCTTGGGCGGGGTACCCGGCAGGGCTACCTGCTGTCTCCCTCCCTGTTTGCTTTGGCGGTTGAACCGTTGGGTGCCTGGGTGCGCATAGATGCGCAGGTGACATGCTTCGAGTGGGCGCATGGATTGTCAGATCGTATTGCATTATATGCCGACGATGTGTTATTTTTCCTCACAGACGTTGATCGGACTGGCCCGCGGCTGCTTCGGATTATGCAGTTCTTTTGGGAATCATCTGGCCCATATCTGAATCCAAGCAAATGTACGTTATGGCTTCAGGGGGCACATTGGGTGTGGGTGCCTGGGCCGCGTCGGTTCGGGTTGTTACTTGCGAGATAAAGTATCTTGGAGTATTCCTATCGGACTCACCCACGGTGGCATGGGAGAGGAACTTGGCTCTTGTCTGGAACGCGTTCGGGGGGGATCTAAAAAATATGGTCTCGCATGCCGCAGTCTATCTATGGTCGATCGGCCATCTTCAAGATGGTCGCGCTTCCCCGCTTACTGTACCAGCTGCAGAATCATCCCTACCCGATTCCCCCTAGATGGTTTAGGCAGGTTAATGCGGCCTTGGGCCAATTTTTATGGGCAGGAGGTGCAGTAAGAGTTGCTTTAAGGACACGTTTCCTCTCTACGTATTGTGGGGGCTTTGCTACCTCTGATATCTTATCCTATTACATGGCCTCACATCTACTCGTCTCTAATGAGTGGTGGTATGGGAGTAGAGAAGACCCCACCTATGCTGTTGAGCGGCGCCTTATGGGGGATCTCTCTCTTCACATGATTCCATACTCAGCACCAGTACGTAGATCCCTGCCGTCAGCAACCCAGGTGGTTTTCCACATTTGGCGACAAGCCTTGCGGCGGATGGGGGGTTGGAACAGGCTGACCCAGGAAACCCTCCTGTGGAATAATGGCCGCCTGCCACAATTAGCTACTCTATCAGGGTTTCGCGGCTGGGACAATATCAATATCTCTACCCTGGGGGATGTAATGAGGGGGCTAATCCTGAAGTCTTTTCAAGACCGACAGAACGAATTTCACATGCCTAAATCCCAAGTCTACAAATACCTCCAGTTTCGACACGCCCTCTCCCCTAGTCTGGTGGGTCTGGACTCACTGGCGGAGTTCATCCCAGTGGAAGCCAAGGTATTTATGAGGAATCTGCAGGACCACAAAATATCTAAGATTTATCAGTCCATGGTAACTCACAGCTCCCCCTCATTGCAGAAGCTTAGAGAGGCCTGGGAGGGGGATGTTGGCTCGCTTGAAGAGGAAGACTGGACGGAGGCCTTGGTCTCCCCACGGGGGGGCGGTCATAGCAGTACTCCTATGTCTTATCCAGTTTAAATATCTTCATCGAGTATATTTTACGCAAGTCCCGTTGTGGAGGGCGTGTCTGGTGGCCTCCCCTGTATGCCTTAACGGGAGGAGGGGACCCTGATGCACACGGTCTGGCACTGTCTTTCCTTGGCACGGTTCTGGAGAGGGGTTGTGACCTGCCTCTCAGAGGTGCTGGGCTGGGATCTGCCCCAGTCACTGAAGTTAGTGCTACTACATGTCCTGGAAGGGATTGGGGGAAATATTTATAAACTCCACCTTATGTTGTTGGGGTTCACGTTGGCGAAGAGAGATATCGCCAAGGCATGGAAGGCGCCGACGCCACCCTTTGTGTCGGTATGGAAGAGGGGCTTAGACTTCTGTATGGGCTTGGAGCTTCCTATCTTCAGGGCAAGAGGGTGCCCGCAGAAGCATTTTAAAATTTGGAAGCGGTGGGCAGATTATCAGGGTTTGCTGCTGGCGCCGGTCGCTGCAGGAGGGTCCCTTAATCCAGCTTAATGTCACCCTGCTGGTGCAAGTTGTAATCCATTGCATATATGTGTACTGTTGCGAGTGGTTGTGGGGCAAGGCCACAACCAAGTTGTCTCTAGGAGGCTGTTAGTGCGACTGGGGGGGGGGGGATGTTGGGTGTTTTTTTTTCTAAGGTTTCTTTCATCTGTATCGCTCTTTCTTTGTCCTTGTGTTTTTTTATTGAAAAGTCGAAGTCATGTTGCATTGTACTTATTGTGCAGCTGTTTCTGGGTTTCAGAGCCCTGCTCTATATGTGTCATTTGATGAATAAAATCAGTTTGAATCCACTGGTCCACCTTTCAGTGCAGATGGACAAGTAGCACTTTCAGGAGGTGACAGGCACCCTCTTAATTCCTGCAAGGCAGGGTATTGTGTGGCTGTATGTGTCTACAGGAAAATGTTCATGGGGTCTCTGAGACACCCATGACCATCTCCCAAGGTGCACCCTCAGAGAGCCGTACAGCCAGTTGCCTCTCAGCAGTCTCTTTTCCCTACGGCTGCATATGTAATAAGGCAAAAGCATAAAGGCGATGGCATTCTCATATTTGCATGGGCCATTCTCCCATGTGAATAAGGAGACACCCTCTGGGATGAGCTAGCGCACTGGGTGCAACTGCATAATCCATAATGCAGAAGGGGCCAAAGAAGCATCTGCAGGCCTTTTTGTAATACCAAAGTGCACTGGGGTTCAAAAAGACAGGGAGAAATACCCTGACTCCCCCGGACATTATGTGTAATAAGGCCCCTCGTGTTCACCCTTTCTGTTTTTCAATGGTTTCCAGGAAAGGCACTTCAGATGACTGGTTGTGTTAATGGTTTATCACTATCACCACGGTAGGGTGTGCGTAACTTGTAAAAGAATGAGTGCCGGTGCCCAGGGTTCTGCTCAGAAGTCCTAAATCCTACTAATGTATCTTTAACCCACTTACAGACACTGTCTGCCCATTTATCAAACTCTTGCAGATTTCTGATTTTTATCCCTTTGTGATGGTCTTCCCCCGTTTTCGCTGTTTTGTGTGTTTTACCCACTCTTGCTCTGGTATATGTCTGATGCAGAAACAAAAAAGGCAGTCCCCAAAAATGAGTGCCAGTGGCCCCCAAAAGCAGCCACTGGCTCAAATCAAGCAATGCTGAAGGACATACACAGAAGCAGAGCTAACCTAATGATCACCCCACTTAATTGAGACTATATGACTCCATCTTTCGCAAACCTCTCTTCAAAGGTGAGTTAGTGCAATTGTTTCAATTGAAGAGGACCAACGCTACAACTTCCAGAATACACTGCATTGTTAAATAAAAAATTTGAAATAGCATCCCTGTTAAATAATTCGATCACCTCACGAGCAAAGAGAACATAAACCACGTAAAGAGGCCACATAGCCTCTGCCCAGCTGTGCCGGCTTTGCCAATGTTTTCAAACCCCACACTTTGTGCAGGTACGAGCCTCCAATTCTATAAGGGGCTCCATCCTTCCAGGCAGTGCTTAATTTGTAAAATATTAAGTGCCAGGGCTCTGACCAGGAGGCCACTGCAGCTTGCACCACTCATCGCCCTTGTCATTGCTGCCAAAACAACTATTAACCATCTCTCTCGCATGTAAATGCGACAGTTCAGATTATTCCAGGTCCCCAAAGCTAAAGGAATGGCTGGAGAGGCAGGTATTAGCAATTTATTTATGTATATTGTTTTCCCAAACAACTGTTCTACTGCTCATCTCTAAATTACATGAGCAGGGCCACCTTGTGGCAGACTGCCCTAAATGTGGTGTTGACAGTTAGGTACCGGTGCTGAGCACCGGAAACCAATTAAGTGCCGGTGCTCAGCAACGGAAAGCACCGGCTCAAATTAAGCACTGCTTCTAGGTGGTTTCAAGGCAACACAACCTAGATGATTGCAGCACTCCCAGGTTCCTATTCCCAAATATAGCAAGGAGAGATGGCAGCCATTACCCCAACTCTAGAGCTCAGAATTCGTTATCTATCTCCACTGGTTTGGCACTCCTGGCGCTGGTTGATAGGAAACCCTGGCACATTGACTGGGAATCGTGTCCCATACTGTCAAGACTCTGGGCCATATTATAAAGAACGGCGATAAAATTATCACCGCTTTAGCTGCAGGAAACTGCCGCTAAAGTGGCGATAAGGGGCTTGATAATATGCCCTAGAGAATTCCCATGGAAGCCCAGGTTCTGGTGTGAAGTACCACAAACCTGGGCTCCTATTGGAATTCTCTAGGACATATTATCAAGCCCCTTATCGCCGCTTTAGCGGCAGTTTCCTGCAGCTAAAGCGGCGATAATTGTATCGCCAATCTTGATAATATGGCCCTCTGTGTTTTTATACATGAACATCCACACAGGGAATAGTTAGGATTCATAGTCATGGTATGGCATAGTCTTATGTCATTCAACTCCACTCCCCAGAATGTGGTTTTGTTAGTCCAAGGTGAGATACCAAGAGCAGAACTAAATACTAATGGGAAAGAGAGAGAAGAGATAGCCAGTATATCATGTTCTTGTCAGGTGCATTTTCCTCAGACTTCAGAACACTCATCACTCAGTACTCACAGACTGGTTTTCTTGAGCAGCTTCAGTATATATTACATATAGATAGACATGTTCACTATTTACAAACAGTACACAGATATGTTGTGTACCATTCACAGACATCCATAAATGCAAAAAACTCTGGCAGTACAAGATGTTGAGCTTACCAACTTCAGAGTGGCAGATTGCGAATCTAAACTAGATCCAAAGGAAGCATGGGAATCCCATATTACCATACTAATGCCCCAGTTTGGGACTCCCCGGGCACTCCGGAGTGCCTTCAGGACCAGCTGTCCCAGCCTCTAAAAACAGCTGGCGTGAGGAGATGGGGAGATCTCTGGGGCAATTCGGGCCTCATGGATTGGGATTCCTTAGTGTCACTGACAAATGGATCTTTAACGAGATTTAAGTTTTACCAACTCTCCGCCTGGTGGTCAAGACAGATGTTACAGCGAGAGAGGGACCTTGAGATCCTTGAGTCTGTCTGCAGGGGAGGAGGGTGGAAACGAGAGGTTTCATTTTGGTATAGGGCTTTAATGGGGGCAACAGAAATGTTAAACTGTGGGCTGGCGAGTCTTTGGGGTAATTTGATATCAGATAGTCCCGAAGCAATTAGTAAGATCTGGACAGATTCTTTCTCTTTGTCGCAGAGCCTAATAAAACCAGCCAATCTAAGGAGAAACCATCTGTACACGGTCTATCGGGTGTACCGGACCCCTGCTAAACTGTCCAGGGTCACACTTGAGAGTTATTGTTGCCCACGCTGTAAACTCCTGGCAGCCGACGATATACATATATTCTTAGAATGTCCAAAGATTCTTGAATACTGGAAGGAGATCGTGGACTTCCTGGGGAAGGTTTTAACAACCACTATTACATGCTCTCCGAGGCTAGTTTTTTTTGGCTTACCACCTGGCTACAACGTTAATAACTATTCCTCACAATTCATATTCTATGTGATGGTTATAGCAAGGAGAGAGATCTGTAAAGAATGGAAGTCAGCGGCCCCCCCCAGGTTTACTGATTGCTTACGAAACATCATAGAAGTCAGTAAGATGGACATGGCGTGCCAAGTAGAGAATACAGACAATGTGTGGTTGGAATTGGTGGCCTGGTTGTCGATATAATGGTCCGATGATTATGCCAGAGGTTTGTGTCGGTCCTGTCCTCCCCAGGTCCGAGGTATTCCATCATAGGACAGGGGAGTGGGACAAGGAAACAGCCTACCTCTGGGTGACTCCTGACTGCTACACATTGAGTCCAGGGTGGTATCAACTTGACAATGTGAAAGGCACACGGGGTTCCCATCTAGAGTATATACTGGTGGCATATATGAGGACAAAAAAAAGAAAAAAAAAAAGATCCAAAGGAAGCAAGTACAAAGGTTGATGAAATCCAGCTCAATAGCAATCCTGGAAACAGGGTTTAGTAGAAGATGTGATGATCTAGGTGTATTATATGATATGGCTAGGTAGCCTTATCATGGAATACACTTGAAAAACCTTTATTGGGCCCAGTTAGGCTCATTTGTAAACCTTAAGCTCAGCGCTGGGTAGCTGTGAATTTGAGCAGCAAGGCTTAGACAAAGGAACTTAGTGTAAAACATTCAACAGTACCAAACAACATAATAAGAAAGCCACCCAATATGAAAGAAACAAAACACAAATTTATAAAGTGAGAGTATAATTAATGAATTTTTACAGTCTTTAATGAGCAAAATCCACCAGAGGGTTCCGGAGATAAAGATTTCTAAGCGGTTTATCACCTTTAATTTGCAACTTTTCAAATGTTTGAAACAGTTAGTTTGGCTACTCCAGCCCAGCTTGGGTGACCAAATCTGACACGGAGAAGGTCTAGGGGGCCAGTGGAGTAGATTTGGGCAGTTACTTGGCCACTAGAGCATTTTGTGGTAACCTTCCAGCAATGTGTGGCATCTGGCAATCCCACAGTGGACCACTCTGGCCACTATCAAAATGTTGGGACATACCCTTGGATGTTTGGTCAGTAGCCCACCTAGAGGTGTGGCTACCTGGGGACTAGACGCCAACAGGAAAACTGGCTTAGGGCGGGTGTTCCCTCTCTGGCCCTGTCTCCAGCTAGTCTACAGGAATAAAAGTCAGTACCTTGGGAGTGTTATCACCGTTTGCCCATCAAAGATGGCTTCCCTATTGAATCTCAACTTTTAGCCTAACAACTAGAGTGGCTTCCTGTGAAAAGGAGGTAACAACTCACCCTGCGGCAGACTATGTTTGATGTTCTACTTCCTAGGTGGGCCGAAAGCTGTCTGTAGGTCGTAGCCCATGTAAGGCTACTGTACCACCGGGGCACAGAGTGGAAACTTTCTAAAAGTTGCCTTATTTTAAAAGTGCCATTAAATTCGACCTGGGCATCATAATGCCATCATAGGAGTTTTGCTACTAAGACACATATTAACTACATGTCTTATTTAATAATATACAGCTTCCTGCCTTAGCGCTCCATAGGCCTCCCTTAGGGGAGATTTGCACATATTATTACTGGAAGTGGTGGCTTTGCCATTAATGGTAATCACAAAGTGATAACTGCCCTTCCAGTCTGCAGTGGCAGGCTGGGAGCCATTTTGTTCTTTGTTACGCATAGGGTGGCACAAGCAGTGTTGTAGCCCTCAGTTGACCCTCTGCCTTACATGCCCTTGATACCCTGGGTACCATGTACCAGGAACATATAACTAAGTCAGTACTTGCCAATTGAGGATAGCCAATTCGACATACACTTTGTAGGGGGTTAGAGCACTAGCACTAAGGTCTGTTTAGCAGGCCTCAATGCACTCTCAGAGTAAAAAAACCCAGCAACATCATTCAAAAAATGTGGGGGTAAACATGCAAAAAGAGGTATTGTCGAAAATGGCCCCCCCTCCAGATGAAAGATGATGAGTAACTAGCCCTTGCCTTGGTGGTTCTCATCCTCAAATGGAAGGACCTGGAAAGGACACCTGCATTGGTATAGTCAATCCCTAGTCTGTGTTCCTTTGTAATGTTCATACCCTGTAGGGAGATGAACCATCTCAACCACTTTAGATTCTGTCCTCTCATCTGCATTAGTCATCTGAGATGGCCTGTGGTCAGTTTGAACTCTGAAATGAGTGCCAAAAAGGTGCGGTCGCAGCTTTTTCAGGGACCAATCCACAGCAAAGGCTTCCCTTTCAATGGTACTCCAACACATGCTCTCTGGGGGAGGAGTCGCCTGCTAATAAAGGCAAATGGTTGATCCTGACCCTGGTCATTCAGCTGTGACAGTACTGCCCCTACGTCATGTTTTGAAGCATCAGTTTGGACAACAAACTCCTTCCTAAAGTCAGGTGTCTTTAGGAAAGGTGCTGAGCACACGGCTTCCTGAAGGGCTTAAGGGAGTCAAAGGCCTTTTGACATTGGTCAGTCCATATGACTTTCCTTGGTTGTTTTTTAGAGGTTAGATCTGTCAGTGGTGCTACTATGGTACTGTACCCTTTTACAAACTTCCTATAGTACGCAGTTAGGCCAAGAAAGCCTCTGACTTGGGTCTGTGTCTTTGAACCTTCCCAGGCCTGAATTTTCTGGATCTTAAGTTGGAGAGGTTGTACATGGCCTCCACCTTCTTGGTGGCCCAGGCACACTACAGACCCTTGCTCTATATGGCCCTTACCTACCTTGATAGTCAGCCCTGCCTCTTGAAGGGCATTAAGCACTTCCTTGAAGTGGATAAAGTGATCCTCCCAGGTGGAGGTATAGAGCAATATTATCCAGATATGCAGCACTAAAGGCATCCAAACCTGAAATTACACCCTTTACCACCCTCTGTAAGGTGGCAGGTTCTTCAACCTAAATGCCATCACTTTAAACTGAAAGTGGCCTTCAGGAGTTGAAAAAGCAGACCTCTACTTGGCTTCTGCTGTGAGGGCTATCTGCCAATAACCTGAACTCAGGTCGAAGGTACTCAGATATCTTGCAGCCCCCAGCTTGTCTATGAGCTCATCTGCTTTTGGAATGGGGTAAGCATCAGTCTTGGTTGCTGAATTCAAGCCTATGTAGTCCAAGGAGAATCGCAAATCTGGCTTCCCTCCTTTGGGATTTGGCTTAGGCACCACAACTACTGGGCTAGCTCATGGGCCACTAGAGGGCTCAATCACCCCCAACTCTAGCATCTTTGCAACCTCAGCTTTGATGCTAGCTTTGACCTGGTCTACCAACCTGTATATCTTACTTTTGACAGGTAAACTGTCACTGGAATTAACTTCCTGGGTACAACATGCGGTCAGAACTGGGGTCAAGGAAAAGAGACTAGTAAACTAACTGAGCAGGTTAAGAGAGTCTTTTTGCTGTTGATCCGATAAAGTGGAAAAGAAGATGACTCCTTGCACTTTTCCATCCTTGACCTTGGCAGACATTGCAAACATCAGGCATGGCTAGAGGATATCCCATCTCCTCATGAGTTTCTCAGGTAAACCCATTATCCTGCCTTTCATGGTCTTGTTAAACCTTTTTACAAGACCTTTTCCTTGGAGAAGGTAGGGGTAGTGAACTTATAAGTCATTCCACAGTCATCTCACATTGCTTTCAGATAGGCAGACATTCAATTGGTGCCTCTATCAGATAAGACCCCTTTAGAGAACCCAACCTTAGTGAAGATACCATTAGGGATCTAGCTTCTGCAGGTGCTGTAACTGTACTAAGGGGAATTGCCTCAGGTTATCTGGTGGCATGGTCCGCTGCCATCAAGATAAACCTATTGCCTGAGGCAGTAAAGTGGGTCTGGGGACCCAAAGACATCGGGGCATATCATCAAGGGCCGGCGTTAAAATTATCGCCGCTTTTGCGTCTGTTTTTGGATGAAAAGCGGTGATAATTTTATCGCCCTATCAGCATGGACATGCTAACGCGTGAATCCATGCTTCAGCGACCTTTTTCTTTTCGCCTCGCCTCGCTAATGAGATGCGAGATAGGCGTACCCGTGAGAAATACAGCGATAATGATCGTTAACTAAGGATCTCCCTATCACCAAGGAAAACGCTAACCGGCCTAGCGACATTTAATGTATCGCTAACCGGCTATATCGCCAGTTCCTTACGCCTGCTAATTTTTAACTTAGGCATGTTTAACATGGGAGGTGGATCGTCATGCTGAGTCCACATCTCCCTATCACCAATGTTTTGCTTTCGCTGTTGCCCCTTATCGCCGTTATTGCTGGGATTTCTATCGCCTCGGCGATGCGCGTAGCTGATAGTGCGCTCACCAGGCGATAGAATCCGGCGATAGGCAGCGTTATTTTTCTGCACGCTAAACATGGCCAGCGATAATTATCGCTGCCCATTGATGATATGCCCCATCACGCCTTACTCTCTCAAAGGGAGTCCCCACCACAGACAGTGGTATGAGGGGAAAATTTGGCTGGCTATCTACCTTGCCACTGACCTGGCAGGTAACACGGGAGTGACAAAACTATTTTACTTTTTCTGACAACTGAGGCCAGTAAAAATGATTCACCAGCCTGTCCCAGGTCTTGGTCTGCCCCAGATGTCCAGCGAAGGGGATGTTATGGGCAAGGTTAAGAAGAAATTATCTGTACTGTTAGGGGACCGTCAGTCTCCCAGTTGACCCTGGTTTGAGGTCCCTTGCCTCACTGTACAGGATACCCTCCTCCTAGTACACCTTATGGGTACCAGTAACATAAGCTTTCTCCTGCTTCACAGCCAGCTTTTTTCAGGCTATCAAGAATAGGACAAGTCTTTTGTTCCTGGCTCAAGTCCTCTCTGGAGAGTCTACCTGTGTTTTGGAGTTCTGACAGCTCAAGCAGATCCTCCAGGGAAGCACCCTCCTGCTCGGACACCAGGCCCTCCCCCCAAGGGCTAGGCTCCTTCTGGTTCTGTGGACCTCAGACTTTCTACCCTTCCTTTGGTACTAGGATCTTGGGTCATTATTCCAGGCTTGAAAGTCCCTTAACTTTCCCTTAAGGCCTTTTGTGCTCTAGTGGAGAGACACACCAACTCAGGAAGACCCAGTATTTCTGCATGAGTCCTTCTCTCCACCCCTGCCCAGGCAGAAGTTTCTAGGTTGTTGCCCAGCAGACACTTAACATGGATGACAGGGGGCAGAGCTACTTTTTTAGGCTCAGTAACGTCTTCCTACTCGAAGTCTACCACATCCATGGGATGAAACTTTGTCACATTCTCAGAGTTTATTATTTGGTGCACCAGCTTAGTCATAACCATGGTAATGCTGGCACCTGTATCCCTCAAGGCCTGCACTTCAGTCCCGTGGCTTTTTGGCCACTGTCTGTACTTTTCCATACTGGCAGGCCAGTGGGCCAAAGATTCAATTTTCTTCCCACTCCTAGAGACTAGAGTGGATTCAGTATAACTCCTGCAATCCCTGGGGTCAACTCTCACACCTATCCCTACACTGACAATGCCGTTGGAATGGTCACCAGTGGGTGACTTCTTTTTGCAACAAAAATCTCCCCTCTTGTGTCCTGGCTTTTTACAGTCATAGCACACCCCAGCATTTGTTTTGTCATAATTGTTTCCCAAGTACCTCCCCCTCCCCTTTGACTGGGATGGGGCTTTGGGCTCCCCACCTTGGGCATCTTTTGGGGTCTCTTTGGGCTTTTCTGACTTGACCCCATCTTTCCCCTGACGGAGGGCCTGTCATCCTTTCTTGTATTCACCACCTTGGGACTTCTTGGGCACCCTAGTGCGTACCCATTCATCAGTCATCTTCCCCAGCTCTCTAGGGCTAGATAGATTAGAATGTACTAGATGCTGGTGTAACTTCTCTGAGGTATAATTTGTAAGTATGTGCCACTAATTTGTAGATTCTCTCATAGGTATCTACTCTGTTACCTTTCATCCAGACTTCCAGTGACTTCACAGAGGCATCTACAAAATCCACCGAGGTATGTGTTGTCCTCTTGTGTGAGTTCCTTAACTTAAGTCGGTATTCCTCTGAAGTGAGACCAAATAGCTAGGTTAGTGCCTCCCACATGCGAGTGAATGACTCTGCCACTTCCTCCTCTAGTGTCAGCAGACCTGGGATCATAGGCACCCTCTGCAGTCACATCTGGTTCTTTGTTGCTGCCACATGTCCTTGGGGTTTCATCCCAAGCTTGACCCTCTTCTCCTTCAGGACCAGTCTCCTTTCTTCTAGAGCTAGCTTGCTATCCTGAATCTCTAAGAGGCTGAACTGGGCTTCCAGGTTCTTATGCCTCCTCACAGAAGAGAAGCTCTTTTTACTCCCATACAGAGTTATTCCTTGAACGAATTGAGGAGACCACCCTCCCCTGGCCCCCTTCTGCTTCAAAATTATCTCTGCCATTCTCCTGGTCCCCATTTTCAGGGGTGATCTCTTTCTCCAACTAATCCTGGGTTCTCGTTGCTTCTTCCCAGGCCTTGAGGGCTTTCTCAAGATCCTTCTGTTTGGCAGTGGCTCCAAGAAAACATTTCCTATCCCTGCACAGCATCCTTAGGTCATTAGTCTTTAGTGTGGGCAGGGTGGTCCAGTCGATTCCTCTGTTGACCATCATTGAAGTCGTTTGCAAACTTTGCACCTTTTTAACTTCTGGAAAACTGTGCCTTTGGAATTCCAGAACTTGGCACTTGTGAACCTCTTTGCTTAATGTTGACTTGGCAGGTAGTCTCAGTGGTTTCTAACTTATTAATTGTCTGATATAGCTAAATACCAGTTCTGGATACGACTGCTAAGAACCAATATGAAGATCTGGGTGTATTATATGAAATGTCTAGGCAGCCTAATCATGGAATACACTTGCAAAACCTTTATTGGGTCCAGTCAGGCACATTTGTAAACCTTAAGCTCAACCTTGGGTAGCTGTGGCTTTGAGCAGCAAGGTTTAGACAAAGGCAGCAGCGGCTACCAGTAGAGGGTGCCACCCATGTCGTTTTTCAATTTATGGGGATGGTAAGTGCAAAGAAGAATTACAATCCACATAAGTTTACTTTTTGTGATTAAATAAGGGCTTTAAGTCTGTGTGGAGTGCTGCTTAAGTCCCTGGCTGCCTCTCGCACTTGCTGTTATGAGTTAGGCAGCTAGGCACTTTCGAGTGGGACATATGCTCAAGGGACCCCTCAGCAATTCTGTTTACAAAAAAATCCCTATGCAGGCTAAGGGGTGACCTAGCTCCAACCATGGCCTGAATGTTCTAGGGTCTGAAGAGCCCTCCCATTCATGATGACAGCAGCGTCATATTTACAAGCAGTCGGGGCATCTAGGGCATAAGCCATGTACTCCCAGGACTATAACTTCCACAGCCTGCAAGCAGCACCTGCCCCAAATCGTCACCTGTGAGCTGTTGGGAAAGGGTGTTGCTTGCTGCCTGGGAACGACTGCAGCCTTGTTACTCAAGGTTACAGAGTCGTGAGACTGTATGATTCCGAGCTATTGGAGGCTGCAAGTACATTTGCCGCTCTCAAGCCTGCCATCCTGTACTGGAACAGCAGCAGCACACCCTGTTGCGGGCCACCGTGCTTGTTTCAGAGCAGGATGTGCAGGTAAGAGAGCCACGGGGAATGGAAGTCTTCCATCATGCCTGCCAGCTTGCAGACGTGGTATCTCCTGCTTGTGTGTGGGCGCTGGCGTATCCTGCTGCAATCGCGTTTTGTTAGCACTATATGTGAACTGCTTTTTAAAAATTAAATATTGAAATAGTCACTGTTTTTTAACTGCAGTAATCGCGCTCTTCAACATTATATGCAATTCGTATTAAAAATTTAAACAGTCACTGTTTTTAACTGCTCACAATTTGGTGTACGTTGGTTTTATTTCCGCCCAGCGGTGTCCGCCTGTTAGAGCGGGCCCGCTGTACCTTACAGCCTTCTAGTTGCTAGTCCTCGCGCCACGGCCTAAAAATCATCGCGCTGGAGCCACCACGTAGCAGACGCGCGCAGCAGGCAAGCCCGTCTGCCCCCATCCGCGCACCGGCCAGGAACAGCGCCAGCCACCCTGCCGATTTTGGGAGAAATCTACCTGCTGATACTACCTATAGGTATTCGAGTGCTTTACTACGGGCAATAGGTGTGCAGGGTGGTGTCTATGGAGAGTTTAAACTGAGAGATACGGCTGAGGCAGTAGCTGACTTCATTAAAAGGGACTCTCTTAGATGCGGTTTCCTTAATGTTAGGTCCCTCTGTAAACATTATATGGAGATGCAGCTGGTGTTAGAGTCTCACGATTTAGATGCCTTGGTGATGACTGAGACTTGGACTCACCCCGGATCTTATTTGGAACTGGGTTTGGCGTGTCCTCGGGGCTATAAAGCCTTTCATAAGCCACGCCATAGCGGTAGAGGTGGAGGGGTTGGGATTATATTTAAGGAGGCGCGGAATTTTTCCCCTATAGATATTGATGAGGTTGAAGTGGTTGAGTTATTGAGCTTTGCTCTAAAAGATCATGGGAACCAGGTGTTGACTGGTATTATTTGCTATAGGCCCCCAGGGACAGCCAGCCTCCTTCAACAAAAAAACGTGATTGATATCTTTAGTAATATGGCTCTTTCACACACCAGACTACTTATATTAGGGTATTTTAACCTGTGGGCCAATGGGAGCATGGACCCTGGGTATAATAATGTCCTACAATCCTGTATGGATTTGCATCTTCTTCAATGGCTGGTAGAACCTACACATACGGGGGGACATATTCTGGACCTTATTTTCGCTGGGAAAGACTCTATGGAAGTGCTGAATGTTTTGCCGGTTGATTGGACCGATCATCATTTAATTCAATTAGATGTGTTTAACATTAGGCAGAGCAGCCCTGCTATGAAGGAAACTAGATGTATTCTTAGTAGGGACTGGAAAGGTCTCCTGAGGAAAGCTAGTGCTGCCCTAGTATTCCATCTGGAAGAATCTTTTGACCCTGGGAAACAGGTAGAGGATAATTACGCCACCTTTTGTCTATATATTAATGATCAACTTGACCAGCTTGTTCCACGAAAGCAGGTTAAAAAAGTAGGCAAACCCTCCGCTCCTTGGTACAATGCTGAACTGCAAAAGTTAAAACTTGGCTGCAGACAAGCAGAACGGTGGTGGAGAAGGAGGTACTCTGATATAGACAAAGCCGATTGGAAGGAGAAAATCCTCTGCTATAAGAAAAATATTGCTTCTGCTAAAGCTGAATTTTTTGCAGATGTAATCCTGAAGGCTCCCAATAGCACCAAAAGCATTTTCAAAATAATGAATGATATCGCCAGCCCCGCTTGCACAAAAGATACTCCCTATGCAGGAACTGTGTGACAGTTTGGCTGCCTTTTTTTAAGATAAGATCTACAAAATCATTGAAGGGTTGAAAAGGGATAGCATAGATTTGGGGGCTAGTGGTCCCCCACAGGAAAGGAAGGAGGACTGGAAGGGGCTGAGTAAAGCTTCCGATCAGAGGCCTCTCCTAGATCATTTTGATATTCCCTCTGTGGATCTCTTCCGGTTCGTCACTGGATCCTCTTCCCCATAGGATCTGGAAAGCGTTAGGGTCTGAGCTGTTCCCTCTGCTAAGACAACTATGTGATCAATCCCTGGGTAGTGGGATGGTCCCCTCCTGCTGGAAGCAAGCAGATGTAACCCCATTACTAAAATAAAACGTCGCTTGACCCAGCCTGTCTTAAAAATTACAGGCCTATCTCACTCCTTCCTTACCCGGTGAAGATCATTGAGCGCCTTGTTAGCAGGGCACTCTCCCAGTTCCTGGGGGTAAATAATTTACTGGATGACGTGCAATTCGGCTTCCACCCAGGACATTGGACAGAGACTGTCTTGCTGACTGTGTTGGACGATCTTCGTCTGCATGCGGACAAGGGTCATTCTGCTATACTGATCTTGTTGGACCTGTCCGCCACATTCGACACAGTCAATCACAAGGTTCTCCTGGAACGATTTGAAGGAGTGGGGATAGGTGGCCTGGCTCAGAAGTGGGTTCATTCCTATCTGCCTGACGGATGTCAGGCTGTGGCCCTCCCCCCTTTTCAATCTAAGTTAACCAAGATACATCATGGTGTACCGCAGGGCTCTGCGATCAGCCCTATTTTATTTAATGTCTATATGTACCCCTTGGTGGATGTTATTAAATCCCACGGCATAGGCCTAGTAAATTAGGCAGATGACACCCAGCTTATTCTCTCCTTGGAGGGAGAACAGTCATCCACTGTGGAGAACTTTCATGCCTGTATGCAGAGCGTGGTATACTGGCTGAGAAACAACTCCCTGCAATTTAACGCAGATAAAACAGAGCTCCTTTATATTGCAGGAGGGAGAGTGTCATATCCTCTCCCAGCCGACTTTTGGCCTATTCCTGTCGATCCACCGCTGGCACCTTCTAAGTCGGTTTGCAATTTGGGAATCTGTTTTAATGAGAAGTTGACTTTGGAAAATCAAGTCAATAAGACCGTTGGGAGCTGTTTTTCTCTTATCAGGGCCCTCAAGAAAATTCTCCCTATGCTCCCCATACATACTTGTGCACTGGTAGTAAGGAATGTCATCATGAGCAGGTTAGATTACTGCAATGCCTTGCTGCAGGAGTCCCCAAAATATTTAATTGGGAGACTGCAGAGAATCCAGAATGCAGCGGCCAAGCTGGCCTTGATGAGACCTTGTCAGTCCTCCTCCTCCCAGGCCCTTGTGGACCTTCATTGGCTCCCAATTCTGCAGAGGGTTCACTGCAAATCCATCTGTGTCGTGTTCAATGCACTGCACGGTCTAGGGCCAATACCGTTGCAGAATACATTCAGCTGGTATGCTCCCACTCACTGTCTTCGGTCCTCCTCAGCTAACTGGGTGAAAGTACCTATGGTCAGAACAGCTAAACTGGGGGCCAAGCTTTTAGTGTTGCTGCTGCAAGGCTCTAGAATACCCTACCCACGGAGTTGCGGCAGATGAAAGATCTTCTGCCGTTCAGGAAGAAAACAAAAACTTGGCTCTTCCAAGAGTATAATACCATTTCTGCCCCTTGCCACAGGCTTTTTTTCCATCTCTCAGCGCCAGAATACCCGGCGGGTTGCAGTGCGCTCTACAAATATTCTTTACATTACATTACAGTTCGTTTTTACTGTTTTTTAAACAATAAAAACAAACTTCAGGCTGGCACAGCAGACCACACATCCAGCGCTCACAAACTTAAAAGTGCTCCCTTTGTGTGCCTTTATCATGCAGGGGCGTTTTACTTTAGTACATCAGTTTATATTACTCTATTTAGAGGCATTTATTACAACTGCTAATAAATGCTGCTCAATATAGTGCTATGAACTGATGTACTAAAGTAAAACCCTCTCTCATGTTAAAAGCATACAAGAGAGCTCTTTTAAGTTTGTGAGTACAGGATGTGTGCATCCTGAACTCACATATTTATAAGTGTTGTCGTCCCTTGTATGCTTTTAACATGCAGGAGCATTTTACTTTAGTGCATCAGTTTATAGCACTATATTGAGAGGCATTTATTAACAGTTTTAATAAATGCCTCTCAATATGGTGATATAAATTGATGTACCAAAGTGAAATGTTCCCACATGTTAAAAGCATACCAGAGGACCCTCACCCCTTTCAATTTCTACCAGCCGCCACTGCTATCAGAATGCATCGCTGTGCAAAAAAGAATGTCATGAAGACAAAGACATATTTAAATAAGAAGACTGCTTCATTGCTTGAGCGCTGGCACAGATAACTTGATGTAACCAAGCTGTAGTGAGCTTTTTGCACCTTGCTTGGTGGGTACTGTCAGAATGTAATTAATTTTGAGTCGTGATATGCAGGGAACAACATCAAACATGAATATGACTCGTTACAATGCATGTCATCACTACGCGTGCCATAACAATGCGGACGTTACAACGACCACCTTGATACCACGCAAAGTCGTTACTACGCAAGTCATTACATCAACTTGCAGTAAATGGCGTGCTGACATTAGAAATTTATAATTTACTACTCCAACTCCAGCCTATGTAACAGTAGGGAAGGTGTTGGAATAGTAAACTATACTATTTCTAATGTTAGCAGGCCATCTATTGCAGGTCGATGTAATGACTTGCGTAGTAATGGCATTGCGTGGTAACAACGCGGTCGTTTTAACGTTGTAAGGGCATCGCGATGTGATGCCTGCGTTGTAGTGGCTGTTTCCCATCAAACATATATGCTTATGATTGACGTCCAGGTTACTTTGCACACCTAATTCCCTCCCTAACCTAATACTATATGTAGCTTAGAGCCTCATTTAGAATTTGGCGACAGGGTACTCCATCGCAAACATCACAGAGTACTCTGCCCATCAAACCCTCAGTCCACCTGCCTCATTTAGAGGCAGGCGTACCTTAAGTATTCAATCAACGGAGACCCCTATTGACTCTGTCGATGGAATACTTCCTTTGAGTGCGTGATGGAGAAGAGCCCGTCGGGGGAAGGACATTACACTGCCGGCCCTATTTAGGGTTGATTTGTACTGGTATTTTTCCTCTCCATCACCGCCAGGAAATACCTGTCTGTAAGGGACAGGAAAAAAACAATAATTTCCACCCGAAAGCAATCTGGCAGAGGTAAAAAAAGAATATATATATAAGTTGACTATCAGGCTCTGTTTTTCATGATTCCTCCCCTCAGGACATGGTCCACTTTTTGTTACCACACTATGAATTCCAATTTATGGGTTCCATGAGTAGGTTTTTCCCTATTGCAGTACTGATCACAGGTGCCAAATTTAGAGAACTTTCAGCCAGTCTTCCCACACAGCAGTCCATGCTTCTTACAGTATACTCCATTGTGCAAATGTGTATAATGTTTGATCAAAAACGTGAGAGGGATGTGCAGTGTGTGCCCATTCAATCCTGGAATCTCATCTGCAATTGCTAACAAATGCAAAAGCTTTGACACTGAAAACTTTTAGCAGTAAAAGTAATGGATTCTCATAGATAGTGACACTATCATATTAAATCTTTAGCAACCTGTTGAAAGAGCTCTTGATGTGCCAGTAAACGGGCACAACATCTCTCTTTGGAAATGCAGGTAATGCACTGCCTCTAAGGATTGCACATGCTGTCCCATGCAGCACCATAGAGAAATGCTTACTCTGTCCATTATCTCTTCGTGCGTTTTTCTCACCACAGTCCTTACTAGATGAGATGTCATCTCCATGTACAGAAATGGCTTGCCTATGTAAGGTAATAAACTGCAACCATGGCAGACTTCCTATTCTGGTCTGGAATACATGTAGAGGAAGCCACCTAACAGAACTTCCTGATTTCCATTTCTGCCAGTGCGGGTGGTCACCTATGGCCATATGCAAGTAAGTTGTTTTATTTTTAAATGTATGTAGTTTTGAGCTACTGTTATAGCAGGCTCAGCGTAATTGATAATGAATCTTACCCCCATGCTTGACGACACTGCAAAGGGGGCCAGACTAGCTGGGTAAACAACGCAAGTCACTATCTTGAGACTAGCGTGAAAGCACAACAGCTGTTTGGCAGGCAACACTTTTAATGGAAAGCGATCAGGAAACAGTGTATTGGTGAACACACTTGTGAAAGCATGAAGTCTGGTTTTCAATCCAGATTGAAGATGGCTTTCACTATAGATTTAGTGAAATTATGAAGGGCAAGATTTCTGCCAGAAGGCATGGGCAGCAAGAGCCTGTGGTTAAGGAAAAAGCTGAGCCTGCCTCTGTGGAGAATATTACTATGGACTCAATCCTGCAAATGTTTTAGAGTCCTGTGGTGGATGCTTTTGCAGCAAGAAAAAATCCTCCTCCAACCACGGGCACAAGAATGATGAATCATTCTGATGATTCCAAGCTAGAGGATAATGAGGAAGTGGATTTTGATGCCGTTCTGTGCAAAGACCTGAACTAATAAAAGTCCTTCAGCATATGAGATACAGTCTCTCCCTGCCTGTGACTTCAGAGACTTCTGATGAGGATCACTTTTTAGTCAATATCAAAGGAGAAAACTACCACTTAATAATGCAATCAGAAAGGTCATGGTTCACAAGTGGAGTAATGTGGGGGAACAAATCTCTAGATTTCTCTCTTATCATTATCCCCTGAACAAGTTCTCATATGAATCTCTACTTGTGGTTAAAGTGGATCAATTCATGCTGGGATTGTTCTCTCTACTGGTTATCATTTTGGGAAACGGAAACCCCATCAGATTTGGTGGAAAAGAAAGTCAAAGCTGAAGTCAAGAGGGGGTATGCAGCCTTGAATTTTTAAAATCAGGAACAGTACATATTCAAACTATACTGTTCAATCATTGTTGAAGGATTTTCAGACTTTTGCTGACTGGATTCATGGTGGAGTAGGTTTTGCTGACATACAATATCTGTAATGGACCAGCAAGTGAGGTTCCTTTCTGACATTTCGTTGTATACACTAGGAGCAGAATTGAGGGCATCAGCAGCCTTTATTTCAGCCTGAAGGCATCTCGGGTTGTGCTCCTGGAAAGAGGATGAATCCCAAAAGAATATGTGCACGCATCTTCCTTTCTCTGGATCCAAGCTTTTTGGCCATCAATTGGAGGAGATGGTCAAAAGATCAACTGAAAAAAGTAGAACATCCTGGGGCCATTCAACACTGTCCCAAGAGGAAGGGGATTTGGTACTAAGAGAGCTTTTGGTCTAGCTTCAACATCAAGAAATGTCTAGCCCTTTGAAGGCAAAGGCTGTTGCCAGGGTTCTCTGTGGCTGACTTGTCCTGGTTTCAAGCAAACTCCCCTGCCAGTTTACCACAACCTTCTGAATGCATAACTAGCCCAGTCAAGGCCCCAGCCAAGCGGGAGGTTGATTAAGATATTTTTCAAAAGAACTGGCTGGAAATTATATTGGACAGAAGTCACAGTGAAAGTAGTGCACCTAGGGTATCAGGCTGACTTTTCCATTCCACTATAAGATATTTTTTGCCAAACCCGACTTCTGATAGACCCAATTTGTTAAGCAGCTCTGTAGGATGGCATTCAGAAATTGCTTGGCAAGGCTGCGATCACCCCACTCTCAGAGGAGCAGATGGGTAAAAAAGCCTGCTACTCCATCATCATACTTGTACAAAAGATGACCTAGGAGCATATGCCTGTGCTCAAACTCAAGGAAGTAAGCAAGTACATTCCATACCAGGGATTCAAAATCCTCTCCTTGCAATCCATGTTACCAATGCTGAAGAAGCAGCAATATTTCACATCAAAAGATCCAATGTACACTTACATCCACATTTTGAGACACAGAAACTTCCAAAAGTATTTTTGTTTTTGAATTCAGGACAAGCACTTTCACTTCCATGATCTCCCATTTGGGCTGGCACCAGCACAAAAGATCTTCACAAAGTTGCTCGGTAAGATTTTCCCATATCAGGATGATTGGCTCATTGCTCCTCTTTCTTTTCTCAGGGGAATAGAAGAATTTTTGGCAGTTTCCAAAATGCTGACTGACTTTGGCTTCCTGATAAATGTGGAGAATTCCACTCACTGAGACCACTGAGCTAATCTGGGCCAAGTCAGACACTTCTCTGGAGATGATAGTTCTGCTGGAACGCAGGAAGCGGAATCTTCAGATGCATTTGAGGGACCTCAAACACTGGCCTGGGATTTTCTGGTGTTATAGGGAGACATGGCATCAACCACAGTAATCGCCCCTTGTACATATGTCCATGGGTATCCCTTAGTTCATCATCTATTATATCACTGGCTTCTGTCATGTCAGGAGTACAATTGCATGATACCACGTAAAACCCTACTGTACAGGAACTCTAATGGTGGCTATAGTCAGTGTTGTTGGACAGGGATTCTTCATTTCTCCTTCCCTCTCTGTTAGAAATTGGGTTACTGGTTGACCAGGGTGTGAGCCCTGGTCAAGCAGCCACCACAATCCTAGTGAGGGTAAGGTACAAGAAAACCCCAATTTAACCTATGCTCATCCGCTGATAGCTTGGCACAGAGCAGTCGGGCTTAATTTAGAGGCAATGTGTACAGTATTTATGCAAAATAATTCAAACAGTAAAACCGTGAAACCACCACACAAAAAGATCCCACACCAGACTAGGAACATAGAGCTTAATTTAATAAATAAAGCAAAACCAAAATGACAAAAAAACAATTAGTAGAAGCAGAGTTATGAATTTATAAAGAATAAACTTCAAAATAGCACCTAGAAATAGAAAGCTAACAACATAACTCAAGCGGTAGGGCTTCAAGCACTAGCGCACTAAGCGTTTTCATATATCAAAAAAGATTAAGTAATAAAGAAAAATTTATTATTTTTATGCTTACTTCTCGTGGTTTTACAGCTAAACAACCACACTAACAAATATTCAATTAAGGAGAAGGAACAGCACAATTTAAAGACAATAATATCTATATTAGAATCAAATCCTCAAAATGAAAAGAAGTCATTAGGCAGATAGTTCATGATTCAGATCCAATCTTCTTTATTGTAATTCAAGTCAAGTTTTCTTCATGAAAAGTCATTTGATTTTTCAAATTAAAGACTTGCAGCTTTCTTGCATAAATCGGATCATTCTTTGTTGTAATACTTAATTCAGCCAACGCGTTTCGTCTAAAAAGACATCATCAGGGCTTATGTAATTTGAGATGAATCTCCTCATTAAAACATTCAAAGGCACCGCATGAATCAAAATATTAAGTGTGCTAGTATTCTCAGAGGAGTTTCATCTATTTAATATCCGCTAATTTTGCACGTGTATTTTTCAAACAAGTAATCTTATTCAAATCTTGCAACGATGTGAAGTTCTCAGTGGTAGTAATTGACCATTGTCGTCAGCGTGGCCTGATAAATCCCGTAGCGACGAAATCCACCCAGGACAGCTGGAGCAACAGCTGGTTGTCCCTGAACATCTACCTATACTTCTCTGGGACCATATTTCCTGACAAGGACTTCCTTCCTGGGGGTATACCTCATCCTGTCCCCCTCTCTAGGGTCAGTAGGGTGTCCCTCCCTTCACTAGGGATATGCCTTCGCAGACTAGCCCCTCAATTCTCCTCAGGGATCTTGCATATCTGTAAGACAATCTCATAAGCCACTTGTCACAAAGTCAGGCACCAAACCTTTGGGAATATAGACCCTCTTTTCTCCAGAGGGCACTGTTAAAATGCTACCACCATCCTGCTGGACTCTGTCTGTCCAGCTCTTTAAGACTCCTCTCATGAGCCAAACACTCCAAAGTAATTCCCTCCTCCATGACCAGTCTTTTTTCCTCCATCTTGAACTTGGCCATCACCAGCATGTACTCCCTCTCTGCCTTCCTTTCTGCAGCTCCTCTGGGGACAGGTTGCGAGAGGACACACTTCTCCTTGCAAAGGTGAGGAATAACCAATCCTAGGTGTAAGCCACCCACCTCCTCATCGCAATGGATTCAAAGAACCTCCTGCAAGTCCTGCTATGATCTCTCCACATCATCCTGAAAGCCTTTTGGAGCTCCACCTTCCTGGTACTCCTTTTAGTGGGAAACTCCCTCTCCTGTCCTACCCTCACCACTGATCACCAAGGTTAGAAATGGGGTTGCTGGTTAACTGTAGTGTGAGCTCTAGTCAAAGAGCAACCACAATCCTAGTCAGGATAAGGCACAAGCAAACCCCAAATTAACCTGTGCTTTCCCTCTGGTAGCTTGACACAAAACAGTCAGGCTTAGCCTAGAGGCAATGAGTAAAGTATTTGTGCAACACTTCATACAGTAAAACAGTGAAAATATCACACAAAAAGATCCCACACTATGTTAGAAACATTGAGCTTAATTTAATAAATATAACAAGAGCAAAATGGCACAATTCCAATCAGTAGAACCGGAGTTATGAATTCATAAAGAATAAACTGTGAAATAGCGCCTAGACAGAAATTGCCTACTGCGGCTATCTGGTCATGCTGGGCCGGGTCAAAGACAGAAGTTCAGGTCGACCACGATGGAGTAGGGGTAGGATACAATCCCAGATTAGTCCCCCTGCAGTTTTACCTTCTCAAATTTTGTGGCAAGAATCCCACTTGCATTTGAGAGGGTCGCGGGGAGTAAGGAGAGCATTGTGGGCGGTAGTGGTTTGAAAAGCAGGCTGGGCTTTGTGGATGGAGGGTTTGACCTCCGCAATGACAGTCCCCCGTGGGCTGTCTCTTCTGCTGTGTGAAGAAATGGGCTGGTCACCGCTCGCACTGAATTTCAGTGCCAGTGGAGCGGTCCAGTTTGTGGTAACGAAGAGCAAAAAACTTGATGTAATAGCCTGTTGAGCTACACCAAGTGTCCATGACCTGAGGGGCACCACTTGGGAGTTAAGACCACACTGCTGATGTGTCCATGGCTGGTTGGGGAGACTTTTATGTCCCTGAGGTTTAGATCAGGAGGCTAGCAAACTAGCCCTTTGAGTCACTCCATGGTCCTGGGTTCAATCTGAAGTTGCAGGTCCAGTTCTTCTTCCCCAGGCACGAGGGCAGCAGGAAACAGGTCAGCATAGCAGAGCAGCACTTCCTTTAGAGCAGCATTCCAAAAGAGTGACAGTCCTTGCTGCAGCACAGCAGTCCTTCTTCCTGGCAGAGCATCCACAGGTCCAGGAGTGTACTAAAGTATTAGTGTCTGAGGTCCTACCTGTATAGACAGTTGTGCCTTTGAAGTGGGGAGAAGCTTCTAGAGACATGCCTTTGAAGTGCATAGATGTCCGACTTTTCCTGCCCTGGATCCAGACTAACTACAGGGGGTATACAACCCTTTGTATGGACACAGGACATAGTCTATTCAAGTGTAAGTGAGGCTGTGCCCAGCTGCTCCTTCCCATCCTGCCAGTGATGGCCCATCCAGTCATTCCTAAGCTCCCATTGTGTGTGGCTGTCTAGGAGGAATACACAGAGCCCAACTGTCACCCACACCCAGTGATGTTACCCAGAGACAGACTGCAGGTACCAAATGGCTGAGGCAAGAAAATGCCAACTTTCTTAAAATTGCATTTTCAGAATTTTAATTTAAAATCCGACTTCATCATAAATTAAGATTTTAAATTAGGATTCCAGAGACACCAAACATGACTGGCTATCTCTACCCATTTGGAACTTACACGTATAAAATGTAATAAGGCATCTCCAATGTTATCCTATGGGCGAGAAGGTCTTGCAGTAGAGAAAAGCAAATTTAAGAATGTTTTACTGCTAAGACATGTAAAACTTAAAAATACATGTCCTCCTTTTAAATACATTGCACCCTGGCTGTCCAGAGCCTACTCAATTGTTGACTTATACTTATTTAAAAGTAAGATTTGGGCCTGGCAAAAGGTTTATTTTGTCAGGTTGAAATGGCAGTTTAAACTGCACACACAGGCTCTGACGTGGCAGGCCTGACACATGTTTAGAGTGCTACTAAAGGGGGTGGCACAAACAGTGCTACAGACCCACTAGCAGCATTTAATTTACAGGCCCTGGGTACATGTAGTACCATTTTACTAGGGATTTACGAGTAAATTAACTATGCCAATTGGGTATAATCCAATGTTACCATGTTTTAGCGAAAAAGTACAAGCATTTTAGCACTGGTTAGCAGTGGTAAATTGTGCAGAGTCCTAAGGCCGGCAAAAATGTTCATCAAAAACAGGAGGTCTGAAGGCAAAATGTTAGGAGGAAACCCAGCCAAGGTTGCCAGGTCTAACACTCTCCAAATTTGTTTGCTACAGATGCCAATGGGAGAAACTGGGGCAACTTTCCAGTACAGGTAGATCCAGTTCTTGTGGGAGCTTTAAGACCTCTCAAGATCTTCCAATTGGAAGGAGTTAAAGCCTGTTCAGGTGGTCCTGTGACACTTTGTTACAGAATTATTCAATCAGGCAGTAGTAGAACACTCGGGCAAAGAGGTGGTTATGACCTGCCTGAATTATCAGGGAGTGCTGCGCTCTTCCTCCCTAGCTCTTCTGATGCACCAGATTGGCATTTGGGCAGAGAATCATTTCCAGTATTATATGTTCCTGTGAAAGAAAATCTGCTAGCGAACCAACTGAGCCATATCTTCCTATCCTTGACCTCTCTTGTCTTTCAACCCAGGATATTTCACTTGTTAGTGCAGAGGTTTGGATTCCAGTGTTTGGATCTTTTTTTGCCACCAAATAGAATGCACAGCTACCCAGGTTTTGCAGCTGGACCCCAACTCCAGGAGCTTGGGCATTGGATGCGTTTTCAGTACAGTGGCTTTGATGGCTTCTTTACACATTTCCACTGATTTTTATCATTTTAAGAGTGCTGCAAAGGATCCAGGCAAATCAAGCAGAAATCTTGTTGCTAGTATAATGTTGACAAAAGTGAACTTGGTTTCTGCTCCTTTAATCGTCAGTGGCTCTTCATTGCGCGTTCCTTTTAGCCATCCACTCAGATTGTTCAAAAAGCAGCAAGACATCTCTACTTTGCATACAGCTGGGGGTCTAGAGCTTGAGAAGATGAATGTTCAAGCTTTAGGCTTTTGGACAGAGATAGCCATCTCCTAGAATTCCATACATTCAGTTACACTACAGTCACATGCTAACCATTGAAAATCCTTTATTTCTTACCACTGGGAAATATCCTGTGAGCCATTCTCTCTATAAAGATCTTACATTTGTAACAGATTTTCTTTTGTTGAGAGAGGCAGTGTATACTTTACAAAGCCAAAGGGTTGCAAGTCATGCCCCCAGAAGACCTGGAGCGCTAGTGGTAAAATCCCTAGTGTCCAGGCTGTTCAGGATTATTCTCTTGAAAAGATCTATTGTATATAACCCCTGTACCTTAATTAGATCTTCCGTTAGTACTTAGATCTCCTCAATTGCCACCATTTAATTATTTGAATTTAGTTGACTTGAAGTTTCAATCGCTTAGGTTTTCTTTTTGGTGGCAATCTGTTCTGAAATGCAAATAGGTGAATTGGAAGTCTTGCTGTGTTCTGATTCTTTTATCCATTTTCTTCCAGATAAAGGCTGGTCCCTTCCTTTTTACCCAAAGTGCCTTCTGAATTTCACATGCCTCAGGACATAGTCCTTCCAGGTTTTTTTCCATCCCCATCCTCTCCTGAAGTGGAAGGAGTGCACACTTTGAATCTTGATAGAGTTCTGTCAATTAATGTAGAAAAAAACAGCTTGTTTCAGTAAGGTGCAGGTATTTTTTTTATCAACTTTAGACTATCTGGACAAGGTGTGCATACTTCTACTTCAACCCTGAGCAAATGGCATAATATTTCAGCCTATGAGAAGAAAAATCAGTCAATTCCATGTTCCTTTCTGCATCTTGGGCAATGTTGAAAAGCACTTCAATAAAGGATGTGTGTATGGCCACCACATGCGCTGCACCGCACACATTTATGAGTCATTACTTCTTGAGGTGGAAGGAGGGGCATGGCATTTTTGGGGAAACCTGTTCTTGATGCAGTTTTGCTTGATTCTTAATTTCTTTTCATTAAATTATTTGGGTGTTGCTGTACCCCTAGTGTTTGTTTAATGTTCTGGTTTCTTCCAATTGCTTGAGTATGCCCTCACCCAGTAAGGACTGAGATGAAGAAGGTTGATGAGGAAGTAATGTACTGGGTACTAATCTGTAATTTTCCTTACTCCGGGACCAGGTCTGTGACGAATACGACCTGAATCCAGAGTAATGAAGATTACTTGTAAGTAACCTGGCAATTACAAACCAGACTTTCCATTAAGTGTAGATGTTGCCGATTAAACAAGAACTTGGGGCAAAGCCATGACATCTTTCCAAGAAGGCCCTCGGGTGCCAAGTGTAGAATCAGAACCAAATACCCTTCTAAAGCAGCAGAGATGATATTGTAAGCCAACTGAGTGACGACAGAGTGAAATAGAGGAGAGTAACTGACGCGGTAAGGAGGCCCTCTCGGACAGGCAGAAGTGAAGATGATACCTGCCACATATGATGGACGCGTGTGGAGGATGAAAATACTGGAGACCGGGGAAGGTGCAGAGAGGAAGGTATCCCCCTCAGGTGTCTGTGGCCCAGTGACAACAGTTGAGAACAGGGTGCCCCCAGCCCAAGGACTGGGAAGACAAATAAAGAAAAAGCCCTCTGAAGAGAGCCTGATGCTTATTAGCAAATCTGTGAATGGATTTAAGAGGGGGCCGTGGACTGAGCGACCTCTTAAGGAATAGAAGGAGATGGACGAAGGGTGTGACCCCTGCCTACCTAGTAATGGTCCTTTTGGGGCCCTGTTGCCCCCAGGGTGGAGAAGAAAGCGAGCAGGCCCCATGAAATATTCAGTGTTAGAGCAGTGTCTTGAATGTATGCAGTAGACTTATGGGAGGATCTGCCTACAAAGAAACAAGTGAATCGTGGAGCATGCTTCAATAGTGCACACACGTCTTTTGCTCCAAAACATAGCATGAATGAAGACAAGCTATTAGATGAGACTTCTCTGCCAGTTGAAATCGTTTAAGTGTAAACCCTAGAGGCCCTTTGATACAGAGATATAGAGACACAAACATGATATGTGTGCCTAGGGTGATATACCCATTGTATATGTAAGAGACAGTCCAGCCCATGCCGCCCAAGAAACACATACAAAAGAAGGTAACAGCTGTCTTTTACCTCGATCAGGGATTCAAGTGATGGGTCCCCAGAACTGGAGGGAACCTCCTGAGAGGTGAACCAGCCACCATGGTGCTGACAAAAGCCGAACTCTTTGCTAGCCTGCAATAATTTAAAAGTTACTCAAAAATTGTGCCACAGACAACTGAGGCGGACTTGGCAAGTATCAGAGTCATCGAAGATGAGGGACAAATCAAGAACGGGAGGAAAGAGCACAGCTTTGGAGTAGCGGCTCTTGACCCTACAGGTATAAAATTATGCAATCTCTAGGAAAATGAAAAGACCTTGAAAACTGCTCACAATGGTAAAATATTATATTGCGAAGGCTGTAAGAAAACCCTGAAGAGTCCAACGTGGAAACGTTCATAAAAGATCTCTATGCTGAGTTGCTTGGGTATGGCCTAAGCCAGATTATTGGGGATAGTGTGCACACAGTTGGACCACGACGTAGCAGAGAAACAGGCAGACTCAAGACATCTTAGCGAAGTTTCATGACTGCCAAAGCGAGAGTGTTAAAACATAGTCAAGCTGCTGGGGTCGCCCCTTTTTCCACTGTGTGAGTTTTGGTATAATTACATAGATTGGAGTATGGCTGAATGCTCAATATATCAAGGATCGAGCTACCGTCAAAAGTGGTATAACATTTTTAGGTTTTTGTTTAGCACATCAGGGATGCTCTTAAATACTCCATATTATGGGGGAGATTTGTTATGCTCGCAGAAGAGTGACTTTGGCCTCGTGACGAAGAACGGACCTATTTGCTGTCGTTGGCAGCGTAAGGACATACTGACTTACAGTTGAATTGGGTTGGCGGGGGGGGGGGTCTGAACTATGACTACCTGTAATATCCTAAATGTCTTATGCCTTATGTCTTATTTAGGTTTGATATGAAAATAATAAAAAAAGGTTTCGTTTTAGAAATAAAAGGACAGTGTTAAAAGCAGCAAGAGGAAAGACCCAGATAACCCACAATGATTTGATTGCGTTCCCCATCTGCTGAGGCACCAGGGGACAAGAAATAACAATGGACCCAGAAAAGCAGTAAAGAAACCCTGCAACAATAGTACAACTTACATACCTCAGCACAGAGAACTGGCGAAAAACAAAGCAAAAGGGGAAAATGGTGAGTTCAATTAACTGTTATTGCAGAAAAAGATGTCTCCTGTGCTTTCCAATCTTCCAAAGATACACTTCCAATATGAAACCCAAGAAGGTCCTCAGCACCGAAGTAGTCCTCAGGTTTGCTCCAAATTTACGGTGCATACAATCAGGGCAATGCGACTGGTGCAGCCGCACTGGGTGCTGGCCTTTGGAGGGTGCGCCGACCTCAGGGTTGGGCACTGTGTTTAGCAAAAATTTATGATTGGAGAGATGAGGGAGGGGCACTTATGCCCGGTCGTAGTGAGAGATTCCGAGGAGGCGTGTGGTGTGTGGGCGCCAAAAATCATTCTCGCACCGGGCGCCACCAGCACTAAAGCCAGCCCTGCATACAATGGCCAGTTCGATGGTCAAGGACAGCGTCACACTAGGGGGAAGCCTACTACAGCAATGTAAGATACCCATGTTTGTCTGCATCTTTGAAGTGCAAAAATGTTTTGAATGTTTGGGAATGTTAAGGTGGGATTTGGGCCTTTGAAACACACGCACCCCAGCAGGCCACCATCCCTATGATGGCAGCGAATCATAGTAGGTCACAAATTGCGACCTAACTCATTAATAGTCATGAGGTAGGTCTATTTCATACATCAGGAAGAGGGATTTCCTAATGCGATTCACAAAAAATCGCAATTACGAAATCTCTATTTCTAACTTTTGTACATCTATCCCTTAGTCCCCTTTCCTGAAGTTATAATAAATAATAATATAAAGGGGGGGATACCCTGTCCCCTAGACCCTGTGGTGGTGACCAAAAGAGACCCACCGGGATCAAAGTAAATAAAAAACGATGCATGTTTTTCTGCTGAAAAAAAGGAAAGAAAATGGGAGCTGCTATTTTCTTTATATATATATATATATATATATATATATATGGGAAGTGGGTTGTTCATAGGGCCCCCGAAAGTTCAGATTTGGAATTTCAGCCAGGGGGGCTATAATGCTTTCCTGACTTGCATTATAGCCCATGGCGACCTTGCTATGCCACTGAACTGGGCGTGTCTCTGTAAGATGTTGTGCCTCGTCCATAATGTAATCTTTTCTTCTACTGAACAAGAACAGTTACTATGGCGCAATGGGCATCAAAGGAGACACTGTGATTCCGCTCATCCACACATCTGCCATTGTCCATCGCTGCTCCTCGCCTGCTTCTAGGCACAGCGGGCTGCAGTGCTATCACCTGCACTGAACGGAACATATGGCTTGAAACTCGAGTCCACTGGCTCCGAAGGTTCTCTTTCCGCTGCCGACTCTCAAAGGCCTTTGCAAGACGCACAGACGTAACCTGTGGCGCGCACGTGATACGTCCTTTCACGTTCGCCACACAAAGGGGCCTGCTCCGCACCTGTGCCTCTCCAGTCACCTGAAAGGAGACCGCGCTCCAGAGGCTGGGGGTGCTTCTAAACTGCCTGTGTGGTCTGATGTATCCGAAATGAAAAGGAAACAAAATCCGTGGAGGAGGGTGGAATAAAGAAAGGGGAGTTGGCTCTTAAATAGTTTTATATCCCTACGCAAAAACACACGCTCTTTGCAGCCAAGGTCAAAGGGCCTATACATGAAAATCTGAGCATGTGCATAAAAGTCATAACCAAGACTTGAAATAATAAAAAGTGATTAAAAAAAAAAAACAGTCAGTGCTGCTTCGTGACCAAAGGGGATGTGTATCTGCTTTAGGCGCCGACAGACGCTCCAGTTACACAAAGAGGAGCAATAAAGTGCTAAAAATAAATGATCTTTATGACGCTTCTAGCACAAAACAAACAGCAGAGACCGCAAGCAAAAGCAAAGCAGTCGTACTTCTGAGCACATGCACCGTCTCAGAGTCTATTGATAGTGTGTTTATTTAATTATGCATGCGTGCCGAGTTCGTTGCCTTTCAGTAAGTGGTGGTGTTAGCGCAGTTCAAAGAAGCTGCCTCCTGTGCGGGGCTTTTGAACAGCTCGGGCTCTCGGCTTTCATGAGCTGCAAGGTTTCTGGGTCACCAGTGTGCAGCTGTAAGTGCTTTCCGCTGCAGCAGTGACACGTATGGGAGACTTACATCAGGTCCGCTCTTTCATCCCTACGTCACTCGGGACGTTTCTATAATCAACTACAGAGCTTGAGGGTCACCACTAAAAACAGAAGGACGGCCCGATCGAAATGCGTGCAGTTCTGTAAATTATTGTTTTATACAGTAGCACATCCAGAGGTGGGTGTGGGAGGATTTTTTCAAGTGCCAAAAATTGTAAGATTGAAAATAAAATAATTCAAATACCAAAAACAGCCCGGGCAAAAATCTTCATACCAGTCTCTCTCTTTCTCTCTTTACCCCCCACCGGAAGTGGCACATGTGCCAGCAGTGGCCTCTGGCCTAAAAACCGGCCTCCAAAGGCTCCTCACCACCGGGGAAATAAATGCCTGGTGGGAATACATGTGTACTGGCCCTAAGGAAGAAAGGCGGCATTCAGTCAGCACTGTGTTTTTTAGCCAAAACCTCTAGGGATGATGGGACTGGGGCCCAAACCCGTACTAGAACAAGCATTGGCAAGGACACAATTGTGGCTCAAATGTGCAAGTGCAAGGAAAGACAGGCATTCGCAAATCTGCACAGGGCCAGGTCACAGTGTAACCAGTTGCATGGCACAGCATGCACGCGGAATAAAAGAAAACAGGCATAGTCACAGGGGACACAGAAAGAGGCTATATGCACAGTGATGAGCCTCAAACAGAATGAGCACATATATGTATATCTGTATTTACATGTTCTAGCACAACAAAGCCAGACCAACCAGTGCTTATTTATTAAGACTAATCTGCACAGGTAATTATCATTTTATAATTTTGTAGTTTTATATAACACAAACAATGGACAGAGGGCATCACAGCGCCAGCCATGCAAAGCAGATGTAGAACAGTTGTAACATAACATAACCTCTTAATCACATTCATGGCATCATTAAAGGTAAAACAAAGACATTATTTAAGGTGCACAAGAGACTAGAAACAGCAGCAGTTAATAAAAAGGTATGACGCACCACCTGTAATGTCCACCATCTCAAAAATACCCTTCAGTGAAAACAATGCAGCTACTTTGACTATGCTTAGTGGAGTGAAGTGCAGAAAAAATATTTGAGTTCTGCGAGTAAACACAATGTAGACTATTGTTATGTTATCCTGTGTTTTGTTGTTATATTAGATTAATGTATACTATTTTAAGTTATGCTATGTCAAGGGTGAAGACAGAAAATTAAACTCGCCCCAGTCTGGCCATATTTGTAAGGTCCGAGTGAGCGAAGCGAGTCCGACCACCCCTTCAAGTTTTCAAAAGAGGGTGTGCATTCCTCCTAACACATTTTTTTAAAGTCAAATAGTGCATTTTAGAGCACATTTTTCTTTAAAAAATGTGGTAAAAAAGCATACTGTCTTCCAGGTGGTTCTGAATGGGTGCTCATGAAACAAGCATTGGTAAATGCAGGAAAGTATGCTATATCCAATAGAAATGGAGGAAAGGTAAGTGGCTCGCACAGGAACCAATGAGAAGCCAGGAAAGAGAGGAGGCGTAATGTAAGTCCCTTTTAAGTTTATATTAAAAACAATAGATTTCTCCAAGCACAATGCAAGCGCTGTGCAGGTGAAACCTAATCATGCAATAAAAAGTACCATCAATTTGCATAGTCTGACCCACACGGAGGCGATAGTGGGTTTCCTTCCTGCTCTCACTTTTTCTACAGTTTCTAGCTTTCGTTTTTTCTTTCTCCTCCGTACTTTGTTTCCTTTCTGCTTCTCCTTCGTTCTCGCTTTTTTTCCTAGTTTTTATCACAGCTCTTTCCCATCACTGTAGCTGCATTTTCTAGCCCGCAACCCCCACCTGATAACACTGTCATAGTATTAAGGTGAACATTTCTTTATCAGCTTCCTCATCAATTAGGAAGAGGCCCATAAACAGTAATTATATTTTCACTGTGGGCCAACCCACCAGCCTTCAGGGCCAGTGGCAGTCACCGCTCTCTAGCTACTTAGGAAGAAGGGGCTTGCCTCTGCAACTGTTCTATGTTATGAATGTTCTAAAATGCATAACTAGTAGGTTTCCCTGCACTGTGGACACGTGATTGGATAACAAAAGTTCAGATTGAAAAAAGCTCACTGAACAAATAACCACTTTTTGAGAACAGTGAACTGTGTAGAGGGGTTTTTTGTAATTGGGAAGCTTGAAAAGAGCTGTTACAAGCACCTTTCCTTTCTTAACCCTAGCTAGGGATTGTCAGGGGCCTACATTCTCAAAAGACGGTTATCAATGTGCCTCTAAGGGGTTACTCCTTAACATTTGAACAGATTCAGAACTTTTTGGAATTCACGAAGAATTGACTTTGACAGTCAAGGGTTACTATACTCTTGAAAAACTTTTGTTAGTTGGCAATTGCAATTATCTGGAGGCACTTCCTTATGCAGAATTGTTCATAGCACTCAGTTGTACATATCACAAAGATATACATAGCACACAGTTGTACACAGCACACAATTGTACATAGCACACAGTTTGACATATCACACAGTTGTACATAGCACACATTTGGACATAGCACACAGTTGTACATAACACACGATTGTACATAGCACACAGTTGTACATATCAAACAATTGTATATAGCACACAGTTGTACATATCACACAGTTGTACATTACACACAGTTGTACATAGCACACAATTGTACATTGCACACAGTTGTATATAGCACACAATTGTATATAGCACACAATTGTATATAGCACGTAGTTGTACATATCACTCACACAGTTGTACATAGCACACAGGTACATAGAACACAATTGCATGTGGGGACATTCCACCGCGTTTGTGCAGTGCAATGTTTTCTGCTCAAGAGCAAACTATTTCCCACTATTGCCAATTTTGGGGGGGTCTTTCTATTCCTCACTACAAAATGATTTACTCCTGCCCTTGTCAGCAGTACATTTCAGATCAATAGGCAGTAGGTAATAGAAATGCTTATGAATACCCAGAAACACGAGGTTTTCTGGGTACTCACAAACTCTCAGAGGCCTCCTTGCCCTGAAACGCCCATGCCCTGCCCCATGCCCAGGACGGGGATTTACTCATGCACAATATTACTCCAACACAGGGGAATATTGTGCTCCAGTAAATGGGGCAGGAAAACAAAGGCCCCCTTTAGTTGAACGTAGAAGTGCAAATGGCTTTGTGAAGGAGGCCCCAGGAGTTTTGAGTAAAAAGCATGAGAGTTTTTACTAGAGAAAGCCATTTGCACTGAGATATTGATTATGAGAGACATTTACTCTGAGATATCAACCAACCTGCTGAGGTAGCGTTCCAGGGTTCCACACGTACTAACGAATGCAGTCTTTGGACTGAGGCTGAGAATATTTACATTACGTCTCGACACTAGTGCGTGGAAGGACATTTATTTATTTCCCAGTTTTATACACAGGTCCTACACTACAGTGCACTTTCCACAGAACTCTTCATAACATGATAGCAACAAAGCTCTAGGACACAGTGGGCACAGCTCTCAAAGCAAAACCTTCCTGCCCTAGGAGACGTCTGCGGTCAGATGCTTTCAGGGAGGAAGAGTCCACGAGCACTGGTCCTGTCTCGTCGTCTTCAGGTCCCTGCTTTATGCACAGCAGTGCAGTCGGCATTCACCTATTTCTCTCATATGTTCGTTGGGCGAGTGACCTGGAGCATTGCTGGTGTCAGCTTCAGTGACGTAATGCAAGATGATGACCCCCCCTGCAGAATGGCCTCAACAGGGCTCCCCTGAACCGTAGGCCCCCCTACACTGCAGGGGCCTGCTCGGTAAAGCAGAGTGGCTTTCCTGAGTGTTTATTTCTTATTCCATGCCATTGCACACTTTCTGCAAGGTATGCAAGGGCATGGCTTCGAGGGTGTGGGGGGCCCCCTCCAAAACTAGAATGCCTTGAGGCCTCCCCACACCACAGGCCATCCACCTTATGATGCATATATGTCAGAGAATACATTACCGTGTACAGTAAGTGAAGGGTAGAAGGTTAATTAAGAGCTCATGCGTTACCCGAGCAGCAGAGTACACAGGCTTGCATTGGTCACTAAGGCCACTTTCACCCCCTTTGCATGGGGCGTCATCTCACCCCGACCAATCGCACAGCTTAGTTATGCCTGCTTAGGCGACTTATTCATAAATATTCTCCTTTTATATTCCAACTTTATACTTGTTTGTTTCACTCATTATTCTTATTTTCAACATGCTTAAATTCCACAGGCGGAGTGATAATGCAGTTTCCCAAGTTTCTAATGTTCCCACTGTGTCCATCCGGACCTCTTTGAAAGAACACGACTAAGGCATGCTTCATTCAGGGAAGTGTTTATTCGCTCAAACCCAATGCATTTCGTGCATCAAAGCACTTCTTCAGGGGTCATTAGTTAAGGGAGGGCATTCATATTGTGACCTCCATCGGTCCCTGTCACCCCCTGACAACAGTACATATTCCCCTGCACCTGCCTCATTACAAATCAGGTTCATCAATTTGGTAAATGGATGTAAGCCAGGCTCAGATCATGCAATACCCCTCCGTCGCACAGATATCCACTGACACGTGTGCCTTACACAGCTCCTGCCCAGATACATATTGAGGTCTTTGGTGTGTGGGAGTAAAATAATTTGCACACAATCTGCACATTTTGTGCATATGCAAATTTGATTTGTGAATTACAATACACACAAAATGCCATATTTACTAAGGATTTGCGTTGTCCTTGTGTGATGCAAGGTGTTGCAAGACAACGCAAGTCCTTTAATGGGATTTACAAAGCCATGCAAGGGGTGATTTGTGCCGCACTGCATGACCTGTGTTGCAATACATTTCAGTGAGGTAGGAGCTCCATGTGTGGAGCATGGGTATTCTAGTGAATCCACCCATGGAATGTGACGCAATCCTAGATTTACCAAAGAGAGTAAACCTGAGATTGTGCCAAGATGGTGTACCTTCTACAGAGAGGCATGACGAGGAGAAAAATCTTTATTTCTTCAGTATTTTTTTCTTTCCATGTGCGCTGCATTCTGCACACAAATAGAAAGAGAAATAGGCTTCTAAGAATCGTTTTTGTACAGGAAGGTGATAGCTCGGAAATTTATAGACAGTTTAACTCTCTAACGGTTGACAGAGATCTCCAACTCCGCCCCAATTCATTCTCAAATCTTTGACACCGTGTTAGAATGTCACACAAATCAAAATTCATCAACGTACAGCAGTTTTAGAGTTCAGTCAGTGATGAGAGGTTTGGTAAAGTTTTAAAAGTTTTATTTCTCATTAAGAGATTATTGATAATTTTGTCTTTTATTCAGATTAGTCAGACATATCCAGTTACAGAAATATCGAGAAAAATTTGGTTGGAGACAGCAAGAAAAATAACAGCGGGTTCCATAAAGGAAATAGTCCCTATCTTAATCTAAATGACCTAAAATAACCTAACATGAAACCCATATGGAGTTACTTGTGGAAAAGAGCAAAGATTCAGACCATCAAGCTAATAGTCACAAAAGAACAAACTCCTCATTAAGAGCAGATCAGGAAACTCAGCCGAGTTCCCCGACAGTTGCAGTAACAACAGTCAATCCAATTTACAAGGAAATGGATCACAGAAGCAGCTATGATTAGGCATAAAGAAAAGATGTCTCCTCACAAAAGGTAAGGACAACAAGGAAATCACCATTAGCAGTAGCTTACAGTAATTTGGGATGGCACAACAAAGTGCTAAGGGGCAGAGTAGGTGTGCATAGCACGCATCGAATGCCATAACTCTCTAACTGGGAACACTTAATACATAGAAAGGCACAAAACATATGTTGCAAAATCAGGTGCTTGAATTGTTACCAGCCAATGAAAAAGGATCTTTCGATGGTCCGTCACCTCTCCTTTCGGTTCCCACATTAAATTTCCATGTCGACATGATGGTATTTGAATGCGGCTACAGCGTATTACAAAAAGATACATCTAAGAAGGTTCTCTTGAGAAGCTTACCAAACCTACTCTGTTAGCTGTTCAGTGTCCCATTGTGTAACAATGGACTGCTCTATGAAATGAAACATTAATCTCTAGCATGTCCTGATTAGATATTGAGAAACATTTTCTTTAAAAAAAAATCCTTAATTCTACTAAACATTTTATTTATTATAACATATAGCAGGTGACTTGATCTAATGCGATGAAATCATATGGCGAGAGGAAAGAAAGAAAGACATTTTCTTGAAACAGCACATTTTCTGACAATGAGATGTAATACAGCTAAATATTGAAATAAATCAGCAGTTCTAAAAGGCATTAATTTATTAAAGGGAAAGAGAAAGGAGAAAAAGAAAAAATATGTAAGCACAATGAAAATGGGAGCTCTCTTTAGACTAATAAGCTGCACTTTACACCTTTAAGAAATGTAAATTTTCCTACGGGTTGCTATGGTTAAGCATTCTCTACGTTATCGTCAAGGTACAGTTTAGTATCCATGTAAGTTTAATGTCATCAAAACATTTCTGCTCTATCAAAGGTATCCCTCCCTGCACCTGACTGCATGGGCGCTTGGCAGCACACAATGCGACAGCGCTAGGAAGGAGCAGAAGAGCGACATATCTTAGCAGACATGGCACATTCTGCTCTCTCTGTTTCACCCACACAGAGCAGCAAGCTCCTTTGCTGCATTGTGTTGCCTAAAATGTTAGTAAATATGGCCCAAATTCTTTTTTTCTTATCCCTGCGAATGCAGGACAAAAAGAAGCATTTGGGAATCTGATATTTGGTGTCATTCTGCATCTAATTATGTACTTCTAATAGTGGCTTCCACATTACTCAGTTCATTTTTAAATACCCGCCTTCTTTCTGTTCAATGCATCAGCTGGAGAGCCGAATGCTCTGAATTGACCAAAGGTAATCTCAGCGCTTTAGGAAACCCCTCAATGAATAAGAAAATAATTGAAATTAAATGCCAGGTGCAGTAACAAAGAACAAATGTAGCAGCAAAAGAGTTATTATGCTGCCTGGAACTTGAGCAAGCAAGTGGTTTTAGAATCAAATATTTGTGTAAGGAGTTGGCTGTTGGGTCAGTTCCACTCTCAGTGCTACACACACAAACCGGGCTTCACTGGGTATTCTTGGGATATCTTTGAAAACATTGCAGGAGACGCACGGCTACATTGTAGGGAAATGTCGTTCTAAGCATGCAAAAGTTGCTCAGCTATCAGTAAATTAGACAGTTCTTCAAAAGTCACAACTTTCTCTCTATTTACAATCCTTTGACATTGTACATAGCAGGATACATCAAAGACTTCCATAAATCGTGGTCTTCTTCACTGTCTCCTCTATTTTAACTTGTATTGGAAATGGGCACACCCAAACTACCTTCCCAGCATCTCTTTTATACTCACATACTTCTGTCTTTCACCCTCATTCAACTACAGAGCCACTTCCAGATGACTGAGGGCCTCATTTATAAGCCCATTGCGCCACCGGTGTGCCACTTTTTTTTGACACACTGGCAGCACTTTGGGTTTGTTCATATTTACAAGGCCAAGTAAATACGCCCTGCGTACCTTTTCTTTGCCAACCTCCCATGAGGTCTGATGATTATGCGTGGCCGGAGGAGGGGCGTCTTGGTTGGGGGCAGAGGCTATGTATTTAAGTTGTGCCTATGCTCTTAGTCTCACTTTGCTTCGAGCTCCCTGTACGGCTGGATTCCCCGCCTTCTTGCTTTCGTCTGTACCCTAACTCCTTCTTCCTGTTGCATCTTCACATTTTGAATTGAAGCCAAGTTCCTGTGTGTGTCACCTTCATTTATTTTTTCTCCTGGATATCTCTCCTTGGCCAGGAAGGCTTTCCCACAACAGTGGCCCACTGGCCTGTGTTAAACCTTGCCCCCAACAAAAGTCCTGAGCCATGTTAGCAGTCCCCCGGCTCCCTCAGGCTCGTACTCCTTTTATGGAGTGGCGGCTTCCTGGATTAAACTTCCGGCTCCTGTTTTCCCTGTTTATGAGCTCACAAGGATAACTTAAGGGATCGCTTGGTCTTTGCCTGGATTTGAGACAATATACCCTCAGTGCGCTGAACCTATCCGGACATCTATCGTTGGGGTGAACATTTGAGACTGCTATTGTTTCGTCTATTTATTCTACAAGTCTACAGGTCTCAAGTACCCTCTTTGGATGAAAACTGCTTATTTAGCTTTTCTGGATTTTTTGTTTTTTTGGGGACGAGTGAAGGTAACTCGTTTCCTTATTCATCTTACAAGCAGTCTCTACCTGGTGAGTGCAATTATTAAAGAGTCCTGATCAGAGACAATGAGATACTATGTTTATATAAAATATTGATTTCTAATAAATGCAGTTAAGGTCTTTTAGAGACCACACACTGGAATGGTGGGAATTCCAGTGTAAAGGAAATCATTGTTTTGCTGAGAAGAAGGCCGAGAACCCTATCCATCCCTTGTTGTCTATTTCCTATTCCTTCCTCCTTTCTCCCTGAGAGCAATCTTCAGCAGTCGTACCTTGTTGTCTGCTGGAGGTTGTTCTGGTTTGGATTGGCTTGAGTCTTGCTGTTTTTAACGCCGTAGGAATCCCGTTGACTGAAGATATTTCTATGGCACATCAAAAACTATAAAGTGCTGCATTCAGTTAGTACCCAGGCTTGAGAAGACTTACCCCTAGTGACGCTCTGTCACTATTTTATGTTTTGCATAATGTTTACATTAATCAACACCTCTTGCATCTATATATAAAGTGTGATTTTCATATTTAAAGTTGACCATAGTCAATGTAGACCTCAATTTAAATGATTCATGTCAACATTAAATGCTATTTTGGCTGCTGTGCCTTTTTTCTCTCATTTCAGGAGCCAAGGTGTAATTTCCAGCTTGTAATTAAATGTATTCTCCTATTTAAAGTTTCTGTGTGAATGCTTATCTGTTTGCGTTTCACTGAGAGGTGAATAATGAATCGCTGCTTCTGTGCTGGTAGCCTACTGACCGCGATGGATCATTCTACTACGAGATATCTCTTGAAGGTCATGCTGCTGAGACTTCCATTGTGTGGTGGCTGGGAAGAGGGCTAGTATCAAGATATGGTGTAATGTTCAATGCTGATTGGTTTTCCCTCCATTGGAACTGCAGAGAGGTCTGCTTACTGTCAAAAATGTGTTTTTATTGTGCCTTGCTGAGCTACTTGGTGTAGATACCATTTCCACTCTTAAAGAAGAGACTTTCTCTGCTTCTGCTCGAAGAGTTAGACTCCTGAGAAATCCATTCTCACTTACCTGACTGAACCTTCATTTGATTCTGGCTTTTAGAGGCTTTGCTTTTAGAGGCTTTGCTTTCTGACACTTCCAGTTCAAGAAAATTTTATTAAGAAGCATAAAGGTGTCCATAAAAAATACATAACATTTGTCTCATATCAACATATCCAGATAAGCATATTCTGAAATACACAAACTAATAATTGAATAACAATAAATGAGAAATTAATAATACACATAAAATCTGAGTATCCATTACTTATAGAAAAAATTTGGAACAATTAGGGGATCAGGGGGGTTTGAGAACTTCTTGTTGTGATGGTTGCATTTGAGAAAACTGTTTAGCATTCATATCAAGAAATTGTGTGACAGGGACCATAAAGCCAGACGCTTTGTTGCCAAATGTGCAGGGTAAACAAAAGACGTATCCCGTCTATGGTTATGGCAAACAGCGTACCACCATGCTCTATAGGAGATTTTTGTAGAATCCTTCCAATTGATAGTCATTTGTTGAAAAGCAACTGCAATTAACAAATCGATAATTTTAACATTGGACATTATGTTTTCCCAGACAGGAGAAAGACTGCCGAGGAAGACATTAGTAAAGGAGAAAGAAAATGTAGTACCAAAAATTAGATTAATTTGAGTCCAAACTTGTTTCCAAAAATCACATACATGCGTACAAGAAAATAACATGTGGAACAGATCAGCATTTGGGGAAGAGCACGTCCAACATGCATCTGATACATCTGAAAAACTTTTATTTAAGGCATGCGGTGTTAATAAGAGCCTGTTATATATAAAAAACAATGTTTGCGTGGTATTGGCAGCTCTAGAAGATTTACGTATCTTAATCCATATGCTCTTCCAGAAAGGAATTTGCCAAGAGGTGTGAAGATCATGTTCCCATGCTTCCTCTGTTTTTGATTTCTGCCTGATTATGTGAGTATCCTGCAAAAAACTATATATGGTAGAAGCTTTAGGAGTACTCTTTAACATGTTGTGAAATTGTGAAAGGGAATCAGGATTGTTGGAAAGATTAGGTGCATCAGGTAATTGGGTGTAAGCAGTCATCACAGCTTCCTTTAAAAGGTTATATTTGGTAATGAATGAAGAAGGAAAGTGAAATAGTTGGCTAAGTGAGGGAAAAGATAAAAAGACGGAATGAGAAAATAATTGGTGAACCCAGAGTAATCCTCTCTGTCTCCAAGTCTTCCAATAAAAGGGTCTATCACGAATGAGAAGATTTTTATTATGCCAAATGGTTGAGTTAAGGAAGGAATCCTTAGCAAGTTGTGCAGGAGGGTGCCATAAATGGAGAAGTTTAGAAGTCAATTTGATTATGGGAGCAGAAATAGACTGCGGTGGACGCGAGAAGGAAAGGTATTCCTGAAAAGAAAAAGGAGATATAGAAAGACGTTCGATTGAAGTCCATAAAGGACAATCACCCGTGGACTCAAGCAACCAAAAAGATGCCTGACGTAAAAGAAATGCTTGGTGATACATTCGGAAATCCGGAAAATTAACTCCACCTTTATCTTTGGAGCGAATTAACCGTTGTAAGGTAATTCTGGACTTTTTATTGTTCCATAAAAAGGAAACTAGTATAGAGTTAATCTTATTAAGTGATTTAACAGGAATCGGAACTGGCATATTGGATATAGTATATAAGACTATAGGTGACAGCATAATTTTAATTGTATCTAAACGTCCCCACCAGGATAAGTAAAGGGGATGCCATTTAGTGGTCAGGTCTGAAAGCTTCTGAGTGCACCTACTCATACACAATGCTACTGTGTCTGAAATATTAGGTGTAATATACAATCCTAGGTACTTAATGTGATTGGGGCTCCATGTGAAGTTGGAATCACGAAAATCTGGTTTGAAAGTATATTTGGTTAGGGGTAAAATTTCGCACTTGTCATTATTTAACTTATATCCAGAGATAAGGGAGTATGCTTGGACTTCAGCTAGAAAAGCTGGAATCGATTTGTTTGGTTTAGAAACAAAAAGCAAAATATCATCAGCATAAGCTGCAAGTTTACTATGAAAATTAGACGTTTGGAAGCCGTGTAAGTTTGGGTTATGGCGTAATTTGGAAAGGAAAGGTTCTAAAGCAAGATTGAACAAAAAAGGGGATAAGGGGCATCCTTGACGAACTCCTCTGCCTAAGTCAAAGAAGGAGGAAATTAAACCATTAGCACATACTGCAGCACGAGGGTTGGAGTAAAGAAGAGAAACCAAATAAATAAATTTAGGACCAAAACCAAACCAATTAAGAGTGTAAAACAAGTAAGTCCACTCAACCCTATCAAACGCTTTCTCTGCATCTAATGCTATTGCTGCTAGGGAGTGCGTTAAACGAGATGATTTAGACAAAATGTTGAAAAGAAGGCGGGTATTATCAGTGATAAAACGTCCCTTAACAAAGCCAGACTGCTCCTTCCCCAGCAAATTTGGTAAATAAGAATCTAATCTAATAGCTAAAGCTTTTGAAAATTTTTATAATCATTGTTAACTAGGGAAATGGGCCTATAATTTTTACATAATTTAGAATCCTTACCCTCCTTGGGTATGAGACAAATATGTGCTTCAGAGAAGGAACCTGAGGATTTTTTGTAGGAGCTAAAAGACTCTGTTAAAAGGTACAATTTGGGCAGAAGGATCTTGGAAAAGTGGAGGTAAAATTCAACGGTAAAGCCATCCGGGCCAGGCGCCTTATCTTTTTTAAGGTGTTGAAGTGCAAATGTCAATTCTTGTTGCGTAATGTCCGACTCCAAAAGGGACAAATCCAGAGAAGAGGGGTTTGGTCTTGGTATAGTAGAAAAGAAGTGTGAGAGGGAATCAGCAGTGGGTTGCGTTTCAGATGAATATAAAGATTGATAAAAACGTGAGAATTCGTTTAAAATTTCTACATCCTTACATTTTAAATTGGAATTAATATCGTAGATTGAATCAATGTTCAATTTGTTTTGCTTGATTTTTAAATAATTAGCCAGTATTTTCCCAGCCTTGTTTTTGCCACCGTAAAACTTTGCACTAGATTTCAACAAGTACAAGGAAGCATCATCTGTCGACTTTTTGTTGAACTGCAGTTTAGCGTTAATAAGAGCTGTTAAACAATCCTTCGAGTGTGATGTGTAATAAGTGTGTTCCAGCTTTTCGATGTCTTGAAGAAGATTCTTGGTATGTAAACGGGCAGATCTTCGTTTCTTAGCAACAAAACGTATGATAAAGTCTCTTGCCGAAGCCTTGAACGCATCCCATATTGTTGAAAACGATAAGCAGTCAGTGTGATTGAGTTGAAAATAGTCGTTAAAAAAAGCAGAGAAAGAAGCAGTAAATTCTGGGTTTAAGAGAAGCGCATTATTAAAGCGCCATCTTCTAGGGGTTTAGGATTTGGGTAAGATATCGATGCCAATCAAAACGGGAGCATGGTCTGAAAGTAAAATAGGGCCTATCTCTGCATGTATAAGTGTTTGCGAGATGTAATGGGATACAAAAATATAGTCAATCCTAGATTGGGTGTGGTGAGTAGGAGAGTAGCAAGTGTATTCTCTAGTAGTAGGATTACACAAACGCCACGCATCTAGAAGTTTGTGTTGGCTAATGGTATGAACAAAGGACTTATGCTGTTTGGTAGGAACAAAAGGGAATCTGGAATTCCTGTCAACAAATGGGTCAAAAACCTGGTTACAATCGCCAGCCAGTATAAAATTATCTTCCATAGCGTGTGTAATCTGTGTAGCCAATGTGGACCAAAAAGGAGGACTCACCCGAAGTAGGGGCATAAACGTTAAGAAGAGATACTGGGACCCCTTTTAACAACAATTTGACAAGCAACCATCTGCCATCACCATCAGATTCTTGCGACAATAGTGAGATTAGAAGTGACTTGCGACAGAGTATCGTTACTCCATTACGCTTCCCATCACCTGGAGATGAGAAAACGTCCCCCACCCACCCTCTTTTTAGTTTTGATGACTCGATGTCCGTTAAATGAGTCTCTTGCAAGAACACCAACTCAGCATTCAATTTAGCTAAATGAGCGAGGACTCTCTGCCTTTTGATGGGCGAATTCATACCCCTAACGTTCCATGAAATAAATCTCAATGACATAAGTAATCTAAAAAATAGTAATCCAAACCTGTGAGACGCACAACCAGTCTGTTAATACAACAATGTGTATAAATGAGTGAGAATAAAAAGAACTGGAGAGAAGAATGAAATTCAGATAAGAGACAAAAAGGATAATCAGAAAGCATGAATGTTGAAGAAAAGAGGAAAATCTGGAAAAGGTCAAAAAGATTATTGATAAGGGGAAGATATTGAGACCAGAGACTGGAAGGAATAGAAAGTAGAAAAATGGGCAAAGGTAAGTAAGAAAGAAAATAAGACTTAATAGGAATAGATAGGACACCAAAAGCGAGAATAAGGGGGAATGGAAATACTGGACAAAAGACGAAAGACAAAATAAAAGACATACCTACAATTAGGGAACGAGAAGATGGGGGAAGGTGGAGCAGCAAGAAACAGACGGGCCATCCAGCGAAGCTCAAACCGGAACCATGAGAAAACACGCCATAATATAAACGTGACTGTGGAAGAACAATGAAAATTAATAAATCAGTTAGCCATTCCTAAGATAAGAATAAAATATGTAATTATTTAACTATATAACAACATAGCTCCTGCAATCAGCAAGAGAAAAAACAAAATAAATAAAAGAGAGCAGTCTTAACAAGAGATTTCAAACCAATCAAGTTTCATGTGAGGAGGAGGGTCTCGAAGAATCCATTAAGTCTATCTTGTGTGTATTGATGAAACTTTGCAGATGCACTGGATCCTCGTAGGAAGTGGTTTTGTTATTGTAGGTGACTTTGAACAGACAAGGGTGGTATAAACCATACCTAGCGCCTATGGATCGAAGGACCGGTCTCATGTCCAGGAAGGCCTTGCGTCTTGACGCAGTAGCTCTGGAATAATCCTGCGCAAAAAATAATGTAGCTCCTGACCAGGAAATCTTCTGACGAGCTTTGGCAGCAGCTAGAACTTTTAACAAATCTGTGTATTCCAAAAAATAGAGAATGACAACTCTCGGTTTCTATGAGGACGCTGTTGTAGAGGCAACACGACCCAACCTGTGAGCACGTTGTATGTTCAGCATGGTGTCCTCTGGTAAATGGAGAACCTTCGGGAGAAAGGACTTGAAGAAGGCGACAGGGTCTGTACCTTCAACCCCCTCTGCCAGATTATAAATGCGCATGTTGTTCCTTCTATTTCGGTTTTCAAGATCCTCAACTTGTTTATGTAGTGTGGATACCTGAGATTGTAAAGAAGTAACACCTTTGGTAGTGTCCTGAAAAGAGGAGACATTCTGTTCCACTGTTGTAAGCCTGGCGTCCAATTGTGACCAATTATCCGAAAGAATTTGTAATTTGGTATTGGTTTCCTCCATAAACGGCCTGAGGGCTCGTATTTCCTGCAACAGCAATTCTATGGAAACGGGAGAATTCGGTTTGGGTGGTGACGGGGGATCTTTTTTTAAACGCTTCATATTAACCTTTCCGATGGCGGACTGTGTAGGTTTCATACTTGCGCTACACAAATAAGGTTCAAGGAGTCCTGAAGTATTCAAATGAGAAAGTTCTGAAAAAACTTTTGAATTTTTAATAAAGATGCGTTTAGGTTTTGAAGTAGCAGAGGGGGTACCTTTTGTTCGTCCCATAAATCTTTGTTGGTAAAAATACAGGACACAGACCCAAACCTCGAGGAATATGGAGGAACCGTGAGGTGAGCAGTGGAAGAAAAAATAAATAAATAAATAAAAGAAAAATAGATAATAATAAGCAGTAGGACCTGGTATTGATCTAAAGTCTATTTAGTCACCAACGCTGGATGATAGTTTGAATTCCTGAGAAGAAAGTCTGAGGCATTTAATATGTGAGGAGAAAAGGTCCACATTGCCTGATGAGGGAATTGTTAAGTTGGAAAGTCACTGGTTAGTAAAAGGATGCTGATCTCTCAACAAAATGAAGCAGCCGTTGAAATTAGCAGGGCTCTCCTTGGCGATTTAAGAGCATTTGCAGAAGGGATAACAAGCAAGGCAAAATGGCGGCTACATCCATATCACCACAGCGCCCAGACGAAATGGGGTGAAACTAGGTTGCTGCGCCACCACATGCCACCACAGGAAGATAAAATGGCCAGACTGAAGCGCAAGAAGGCAGATATAAAGAATAATGACCATTTGGTTTGCAAATGCAGGTTCTGTCAGCCGCGGTAAAAAAAACCAAAATGGCGGCCGGCATAGCGTGATTCCGCCGATGCGCTCAGACTGAAGAGAAAAATGACGCGAAAATTACCGGGAGAGCGTCCAGTGCCGCAGCATCCCTGCGAGTATCAGTTCACCCGCAGAACATTCCAAGGACTGGCCAGATTGAGACGAAATAGGCGATGTTCTCCCGCTCCGGTCCGGGAGCTTCACCACGGCACCGCCATCACCGCTGGGCTCCAAGCCACGCCCCCCCTTTCTGACACTTCCTACCTGTCTTCTCTCACAATTTTTCAGATTTCCTCTAGTTTAACATACTGGACGGGATTCTTCCCAATTTTGCTCTATGGCATTTTGTCTTGTAATTGCTAATTTTGAACTAATTTGAAATATATAACAGATATATTAATGTACTAACCATTGGCATTTGATCACCTTAAATGATTCACTTGTAACTTCGCTATCAACCTTCAGGATCTGCAAATCTACTCCTCAATGTCCTCATTTTGGGGCTTAATGTGCTTCACTGTACTTTATGTATTGTTGAACTATTCACTCCGCCTCAGTCTGAGACTAAAAGTTCATCCGCTCGAGTGCAGCTTGCACTTGAGTTTGCACCAGATATCTCCAGAGTGCAAATCCCATCCGCGCTGCAACACCCCCATCAAGACTTCACAGTGAGGAGACTAATTGAGTGTCTCCTCCGTCTTTCTGCACAACAATGGTGTCCAAAAGGAGCAATGAGTCCACAATTGGAGGGGCAGAGCTGGATTAAATGGATCAAATATAGCAGAACAACCAGGGCAAAGGTAATGGTGCGGAATACCAGCTGTAGATATGAGCTACAGCTTTCTTCCTTACACCAACCAATAACAACACAGAATCAAGTAATACTCCATCTAACGCCTTCACACTCATTTATTTTGAAAACGTGTACTACTCTTCTTTTGAAATTTCCTAAATTTGCCTAACTACACCTTATGCCCAATTTTAATACTTGGAAAGCAGGAGAGAGCTTTTAAACTACCTAAAAGTCCCCAGTGATGCAAAACAATTACTTAACTTTCATGTACCCTGCAATAAATACAGGAGGTGGCTGCCTGATGATAGAACAATACTGTGGAGCTTATTTACCAGCCCCTTGCGTTGCAGGTGCATCACTTTTTGTGACGCACTTGGTGGCACATTTTGCTGCCCCATATTTACAAGGACACGAAAAGCACCCTGCGTGGCTTTTCCTGCCCTTGTAAATACAGCCCCTTTACATGCAGCACTTTGGGTGAAAGTGGTGTTCCATGGGTGCTGCTGTCGGTGTTCCCACGCAACACCCATGGAACCTGACTCATTTCCAGATTTACAATAAATCATAAACCTGGAAATGCGTCTGAATGCTACGCCTCCCCAGGGGAGGTGCAACAAGGAGAAATCCTAATTTTTTTCCTCTTTCTATTTGTGCACATTCTGCAGCACACATAGAACGAGGAAATCACCTCTTGTGATTGCGTGTGTGCAGGAAGGTGTCCCTTCCTGCACTTAAACAATCATGAAAAAAAATGACGCTTTGCAACTTCTATGTGCGCTAATGCAGCACACATAGAAGTTTCAAAACGCCATTTCAGATTGTATATGTACAGGAAGGGACACCTTCCTGTACATAAACAATTATCCCTGTGACGCAGGCACCCTTGCACCATGGTGCAAGGGTGCCTGCATCGGCGCATGGCAGCTAATTGTGCACCAGAGGAGAGCAAAGGGATCCTTCATATGTAGATATGACGCATCCCAGTGCTTTGGATTTAACGCAGTGCGGAGCAGCCAAATGGCTTGCGGCACCGCGCTGCGTTAATTCTTGGTAAATAAGGCCCATAATCTCCTCTTCAGGGCTGTCTCTAGTATGGCCAAATTGACCTCTCATTCGGAGTTACTAATACAAGCAGCTTTGCAGCCTCAATTCATGTATTGTGTACTCGGAGATCTGAAGGTGCTAAACCCACCTTGATTTCCTTCATAGAACTCTTTGGAATAAGGTAGGTTTTGCTCCTGCTATCGCTCAATCATTATTTTCCTAAGCAAGTTGGAATTCAGCCATAGAGCACACATTACACATTTTTTTATTGAAACTTCTGTAATGTGTCTGCAAATTTACGAGATTTCTGTATTTAAGCTCATTAAAAAAAAGGAAAAGTGAGAGCTTGCAGTGAAGACTACGTGGGCCATAGCCCTCCATCATTTGGTTTCCATGGAGAGTCCATGCACTCTAGCTATTGTCCAGCCACCACTAAAAAGTTGCTCTGATGGTCCAGAAGCACTTCCCTCTCTATAGAAGGGGATCACATAGCTATCTATGGAGAAGTGGGTGTGCTTTCTGTGCGTTCAGAGGACAGACGACGCTGGTAATTCATGTAAAGCTCAAAAATGGCACTCAAACAAATGGAGAGAATCAGAAATAAGGGCAGGCACTAAGGCAATAAATCCCTTTTCCATTCATTAAATTGACCTCCAATGAGAAGAATAATTATGTCACATAACCTCAAAAGCCTCGTCAATAGAGTTTTTATTATTGAAATTGTAGCACTATTTTAACGATGTACTATGCTTTTACTTTTATGCATGTTTCTAGCCTTACTTTCACCTGAATATGTTAATATATTTATTCCGATGCTTTATTTTCAAAATAGCGACAAACAAATGAGTCGGCAGCAGCACAATTTGTTTAAACTCACGAGAGTTGCAATCAAGCAAGCATCATCTCCTTTTGTTTGCTTTGTTTGCCCTAAGTTGGCAGGGTGTGCCCAGACGTGGGTCCCTTGCTCACTTTGCCACTGGATTCAAGCTAGCCTGGCTGATGAAGGGTGTTACCCAGAAACCGGTCCCAGGATGCTTGTTTACGGTTCAGGGAAGACCTGGCTTGGCAGTTCGGGCTGGACTGTTCCCATGAGGCACAGGACTAAGACTGATTTGCATATAGCTGGGTCTGAAATGAGGTGGCGAAGTGAGCTAAAGAACGATGATGGATTCAACCCAGATCTGTGACTGGGGGTGAGCGTCTGAGAAGTTTCAGCGCTCCATCCATCATCTCCTTGTGTTTGCAAGAATTAATATGCCACATAATCTCAAGAGCCTCGTCAATAGAGTTTTTAAGATTGAAATTGTAGCACTATTTTAACGATGTACTGTGCTTTCACTTTTATGCATTTTTCTAGCCTTACTTTCACTTGATTATGTTAATATATTTATTCCGATGCTTTATTTTCGAAATAGCGACAGACAAATGAGCCAAGCAGCAGCACAATTTGTTTCAACTCACAAGAGTTGCAATCAAGCAACATTGAGGAGAAACAAACTCAGATGGCCCAAACACCCAAACTGTTTCCAGTTAGCATCCTCATTACTCACAAGAAGCATATTTAATTGAACAAAGCTTAGCTTCAATCATGCTTCCAGAAAGTAGCGGCAGTACCTCCCAAACCATATAAATTACTTCACACCACATTAATGTGTATCATCTGCAATAAATGCATTCAATTACCGAAACGTATTATAAGGAGAAGCAGACCCATCAGAATAATGTTTTATCCTCTAATAAAAATACGAAAACCCGTGTTACACCACTACACTCTGTAAAATGTATTAACCAACAATGAGCAGCAGACAGCAAACCTTAAATTACAGATAACCTAAGATGAACGTTATTCATCACATCTGTGCACTGTTTCTTGAAAATAGCTAGGCAGCAACCATATCAATCTTTTTCTGGAGAATGGTCTTTATAATACCAACTTTAGCCCATCTGTTTTCTTTTGTTTGTCAATCATGTTCCTCCCCACTCACAGGCTCCATTTTTTCTGCTTTCTTTGGCACTTCTGTAAACATTTATCGACCTATTACGATGTCGGGCGGACTTGCATCCCCCCAACACCGTCTCGGTGTGAGAAACAACTGGCCATAGGAGTTTAAACATTGGATGTCGGTCTGAAAGCCTCCGATCAGCGGTCAATGCTTTCAGACCGACATCCAAATCAGCCCCTTAGAATCTTACTATATTGAGAAATCCAACATACCCTCCTTTACCAAATCACCTGAAAACAGAGCTCACACAAACACCCAATTTTTCATGGCAATTTGCCATCCAAAAGACGTAAGGACAACCACACACACCCACTGTGCCACACTTGTACCATGGACTACACAATCCTGGCAATGTGACTTCCGAGAGCATTCAGTGCTCATCCTTCATGAGTCTATCTAGCATCTAGATAGTTTCCCCATACAGAAACCCATGGAACCATTGTGGCCCAAATCTGAGAATGCTGTGGTCTATGAGTCTTTTGTATATGAGTCTATACTCATACCATATGGAACAAAATGATATCTAGGCATACTGCCCACTGATCTCTGCAGCTACGTTGTGAGCTTTATGTAGAACCACCTTCACACTAAATAGTAATTTGGAAAAATCTAAATACATAAATAACAGTTATCCCATTGCTACAGAATACACCATTATACGGTGTACTTATTTATTTTCTTATACTTTTTCTCATACTTTTTAACACCCAGACAAAATTCTCTAAAATCTTAATCGTCTAAAACCCCTTTTCTGACCAAGGCCATGCAGAAAGCAGCAATTGATTGATAGGTTTCAAATAGGATTCTGAAAAGCAAAAGTATGCTATAAAGCTTGCCTGAAGATTACAGATGGTCTGTTGTGGACCGAAGATGAGAAGAGGTGGAGGGCTAGATGGAAATGCTGGTGATGCTGGGCTACTCCCTGAAAGCAGACCCTGTGATCATCAAGACCTTATTAAAATCCGAGGTGAGAGGGTAGCATTCAATATTAAATATTCTCCATCTTCTCAAAGAAACCGATTGCTCAAGTATTCAAGTGGTAATTTTCCTAACATCGTGCCTGGTTTCACAAAGATCGTCCACGAGTGAGTGAAATATAAAGTGACTGGGTGTAGCAGTTCTCCTGCTTTTTACTAGCACAGGTTAGCCTCACAATTATATTAGCAAATCGCACAGTTACAGTGAGATACATTTACAAAAAGGTGATAATTAATTTAAAAAAAAACTTGGGTATCTGGATCCCTGGTACTGTTATTTGGTCGCGAGCAAACATGTGTGTTCCATGACTTAGGCCTGTCTCATGAAAATGCAGTTTTGTTAGACTGGGCGGGGCGTACCAAGTGCTGCCCTCATAGTGGTAGAGGGCTACTGCCCTCACCTGGAGCTGAGTGATACACGTGTGGAGGTGGCAGCACACCAATTTTGTGTTTAGTTCTGATCATTAGTGTGAACAGGCCTTTTTGCCTCTGTCATGGAAGAGGTGCCTACCGTCCCACTCATGTTAAGTTCAGCTGCTGAGTACTAAACTCACCCTTGGCCTCCATGATGAATGCGTATAGCGCAAGACAGCGTGTGATACTTACATGTGCAGGCTGGGATGTATGGGGACCTGTGCTTGGTACATAACATGAAGGCCAGTGAAATCCATTTTGGAAGGCCAGGGCCTGGAATGGCTAGTTAAGTGAGGCCTACAACCCCCTAGACAGCAGATGTGGATTTCTGACATTTCTGAAGGCTGGGGTTGGGACACACACTGGAGCAAGGGGGCCAGCGCATCCTCTGTGCACATGAAAGGTCTCATTGATTCTCCGAAGAGTTACAGGTCAGTAGATCCTAAGCTCATTTTCAGGAAGGTGATGGGTCTGATGAGTATGGCAGTGTAAGACGTTGGCCTGCATTGTGGGTCAATCAGAATTGGAGTCACTCCTGTTGTGTCAAACTGTCCCTTTGACAAAGGACAGGCCATAGTAGAGGAGACCTAATAGAAGTCGACACCTACATCCCAAATTGAAAAGGATCAGACATTAAATTATGCCTGTATCTGAATTTAGACCATGAAGGTGGGAGCATGAGTCTCACACGTTGTTCAACAGCAGTGTTCATCAGGGGAGACAATCACCAATTTGTCTAGCTGCTGCAGTCAGTACTACGAATAAAGGCCTGCTAGTCTCCCTGCCGGATAAGGGGCCATCACCCACGAAGTCAAGACCACTTGCCCTGAACCTGGAGTCGCAGCCTTCTGCCTGCCTACCAAGACCAGTGGACCCTGTGAGGAGAGGAGGAGCGCGCCTAGAGGCAGCAAGGTCCAGTGGAAAGCCTGTGAAGTTGATCCCTGTGTGCGGAGTGAGAGATGACCGAGCTTGTCAGGACTGTTGCAGGGATGAAGTCAGTGACCTCCATATACCAGGTGAAGTAAAGGCCATAGCCCTTGTGCAGAGTGCAGGGTCATTGCCTCAGATCACCATGCCCATGCTGCTGTGAGGGACAATTGCAAGATGCCGAGAAGGATGTCTGACACAGGCTGTCTGGAGACTAAGAGGTCTGACATGTCCTCGTTGAGAGACCGCAAGGGGTTGCAGACCCTCGACATTGGGGGAATGGAGCTAAGAGAGACAAGCCCCAGACTTCCCACACTTGCCAGCTGCCATGGAGCCGGGTAAAACAGTTCGCAGCTGGCAGGCTTGTTGGGGACTTACATGATTGTAGCTTGTGCCTCTGCTGAAGTTGGCTCTTAAGGCAAAACTTAGAGTTTGTTGCGTGGGAACCATCGTCTGAAAGCTGCCTCTAGTATCCAATGGGGTATAACCATTAAAAAGGGTCGGAGGGGCTCAGAAATACAGCCTAGGACTACACTAGTGCGTCAACGTAAAGACGCTGCAGATATTATGTAGTGTGTTGCCTCTATGCTTTGTTTGCTTATATTAAAAAAAAAAATCTTTATAAAAGCAAGTATTTTACTGGACAACATCTTATTGTGGTTACTGTTTGCACTTTGAATCTTGCGCCTGTGTAAGCCTCACACCTACATCCCCCTTGAAGATACTTGGACTGCTCGACCCTCATTACCACTGAGAGTCAGGTGCTGAAAGGGTAGTACTTGGCCCAGTTATTCAGGATCCATAGTAGGTCAGGCCCTGAAATAGCAGGAAAGTCCACAATTCCCACGGTTGGGCCCAGTAACCCCTACTTGCCCTGTGGACCTGTGAAAGAAGTTCCATCACCCTTAAAGTAATGTCTTCTACTGAGAGTGCCCTATTGCCAAGGCGATGTATCCTCTATAATGGAATCATTGGAAGTGGGGTACCCTTCAAGTGCTGCCTGGTATTGCTCAAACTTTCTTTTCTTTTCACTATATAATGCTGTAACTATTTTCACCCTGCATTTCTTTACATGCTTTGGTCCTTTATTTGTTTTCGAAAATAAATTGATTTACAATTCAATTTGAAATCTAGATAAATAGTTTGACAGATATTGAAGAGTGGAAATCTGTAAACTCACATAGCAGGCATTGATACAGCCAAAAGCCCCTTCCTAAATGTGTTGGAGTAATGTTTTGTGTGGCTAGGCGTTAAGTGAGCATTGGGTTATGATTGACGTTTGAATTAGGAGATCTTGCCAGCTGCAAAGGAGGAAGTTTACCAATTTTAAAGTCCCAGTGGGTGGGTTTGGCAAGTGTGTGTGTGTGTGTGTGTGTGTTTTCTTTATTGCCAATGAAGTACAATTAATAAGTGACAGTAGGGGAAGATGTCTTAGCAGAGTAATTTAGTAATATAGCGGGAGACAGATTATCATTGTGGGATAGCTTTATCAGAAGAATTGCTCCCTGCAAGTGGTGGTTTCATCCATAGAAAACTGTGTATTCAAAGAATTCTTATGGGTCAAATTGGTCTTCTAAACCCACTTAGGAACTTGTTCAGGGGCATGGGAGCCAGTGTGAAACCTGGATTTTTTCAGCATTTTAAAAACCTGCTGGAGTTGCATTCGTTTGTGGCATAATGTAACCAATTTTAACTTACGTGTGTGACTTCTTTGTATACGTTTTCACACTCCTCACAGAAAAGGTCTTCCTTCTGCTGTCATTATAGAAAGATTTTAGTTGATCTTGGTCAGAGAGTGCAGATGATGTGACTGGTTATTTTATTATGAAGAAATGGATGATGATGTAGTACTGAATTTGAAAAAAAAAGTAAATACAGAGGCCCAAAGTTTTTCTAAGAGTCACTTCCTGTGCCACTGAAAACCAGGGGCGTCAGATATTAAGGCTGACCTTCCTCTTCCTCCTCTTCTTGGTCTGGCCTGACAGAGCATCTGTCGACAGACACTCATGTGTTCAATACTAGAGAGGAGCTATTGCTCCGCCAACATGTTGGCAGCCAAGAGTACATGTTTGGATTGGGCAGAAGTCATTTGCTTCCACACAAAAAGTGCCTGCCCTCCACCAGCTGTGATTATTTTGGGTATTTTTCCAGCTGCCTAAGCTTGAACTTTCAGGGGCACACATGACACTGGAAACCTATTAAAGTGCCTTAGATAGCTAGATAATTCCTGGCATTTTCCCTGGCAGCAGCACGGATGGAAGATGGATAGTCGTTAGCCTAAATGGATTTTTGGGTCTGGCTTGACGTTGAACTGTCACCTGACCTTTTATTCTAAACCAATCTTATTCTACTGTTCTTTGCTTTCACACAAATACATATCTGTTCCCATGCTATACACTTGTAATGGTTACATTACCATACAACATTGCTTTGCCGAAACTATTGACATTGCCAATGCTGTTTCTGCCATTGATACTTTGCTTTCATTTGCACTGGGTCAAAGCCTGATGATACAGTATCACTAAATATGAATGGTGGTGACCGCCACCTGCAAAGACCGGCACAAATTATGTACTGGTGACCTAATGGGAGACAATAATTAACAGCTTTACAAAATTGAGACTCAAGAGTGGACCTAAGTAACGCATGGCAAAAGACATCCACTAAGAGACATCTACTTGGGCATAGAGTACATACTTGTGTGCATCACACAAGTAGAGGTACATTTATGTATATTAATAGTACATTATGAGTGTTCCTCAAGGCGTGTCAGAGAACTATTTAGGGAAACACATACAGTTAGGCGAACACCCAGACGCTAGAATAGTGTTTTTTAATTACACATATTTTATAATATCTTTCCAACACTTTTCTGTCTGTCTAACTTACACCTGAATAAAAAAGGTGAAAGCGAGCAGAATGTGTGGCAAAATGCACCACTGCCTCCAGTTCACTCAGAGTTTTAGCTCAAGCCTGACCCCATTTGTAAAGTACTTTTGTAGAATACCATTTAGGGAAAACCGTCTAAGGTCACAGATTGGTAGTAAGCAAAGACATTGAAAGAAAAATTGTTTATTGTAATTTCTACAATGACAGGAAATATTTGAAAATCACAAACATTTGTGCATTTCAACTGTGCACAGGGTACTTAAATATATGTTATCATATGGAATGTCTGCCCCATGAATACCATAGGCCTTTATTTAGAGTTTAGAGGAGAGAAAACGTGACTGCTATCCCGTCCGCTGTTATCACAAGTGTATTAGTGCCTGTGACGCTTGTAATTCAGCAGACAGAATACCCGTTGCGCTTTCACGGAGTACCCCATCCGCCAAACTCCAAATAAGGCAAATATTTGCTAACAAAATAATCATTTGATTAGACTGATGCTTCAACTTCTGTGGGTACCCCTCAGACAGAGCGTCATCCATCCATACCTACCTTTTGTCATATAGCTCTCTTAATATTGACAGCTCAAGTTATGATAACACTTTGATTGAAAGCTTCAATTGCAAACTAACCAAACGCTATAATTTTATACTTCTAGAAAAAAACCTTTTCCCAAATAGTCAACCTTTGTCATAAACAAAATCTGTTTTCTCAGGACCTTCAGTCCATGATAGTAAAACCACAGAGCAGAGAATGACAATGAGGGTGCACATACAGCAAGAAGATGAAAAAAATCTGTCGACTCACGAACAGCGGTAAAAAGGAAGGATCAGAATAGAGGGTACGCAATGCCTAGAGCCGCAGTACAGATAAGTCAAGTGGGCACATTGGGAATGGTGTAGTTCTCATATTGTATGAGAATACATGGAGAATTAGGTGCAGATGTAGACTCTTAACTTATATACAAGGTACATGGTCTTAGTTTAAATAGAAAACTTTAGCTTGCAAGTGTTTTCACCACCATTACTCCAAGGACAATATTGAGCAGGAGCTATATAGGTCTGGAGTCGACAGACTGTAGTTAACACAGATAATAAGAAGAGATTGGTCATACTAGGAAATGTTATTACAAAGTGCCCAATTCACCTAGAAAACCTTTTAGAGTATTAGCCCCTGTATCACAAATAAACCAGGCTGAGCAATCACAATATCTTCGTAACAACATATCAAACTTTTCATTTATAAAATCAAGCAAATGTACTCCCAAATTGACTCAGATATGGTTATTTCTAACATCTCCAACAACATTGCCCCAATCAAAGATATTCAAAACAAATTGGCTTTCTTCTCCGAAGAAACCCATGCCAAATTCTTACAGATTATAGTTAATGCTTAGCCCTCCAGCTCAGCTTCATCTATTTCACCGACAGACATAATAAAGCAGGTGAGTCCCTTAACCCCTTCAGTGCCCGCCCCTTTCCCCGCCCAGTGCCGGCCGTTGCATTAGCGGGCGGGGTCTATGACGAGCTGGACTCGTCATGGGCACAGCGCCACCGCGGCCCATGACGAGTCCAGCTCGTCATGGGCACTGAAGGGGTTAATAATCCATGACATTGTCAACTTATGCAACCATTCACTAATGCAGGAAACTGTACATCTCCGATGGAAAATGGCACTGGAAAAAGCATTACTAAAAAAGCCAGAGGACAAAAACAACTACCGGCGAATATCACTGTTGCCCTTCTTAGGGAAAGTAATGGAAGAGCTAGTCTTCCTCTTTGCCCGGTTACACTCCTTCATAGAGTTAAACAACCTTTTACACCCTACTCAGGGTGATTACAGACCAGCTCAGAGCCATAATTGTCACCTATGTCTTTGATAACTGGTGGAGGCTGGTGGATCCGAGTGCAGTAGATGGCCTTGTGCTGTTAGATCTTTCAGCGCCCTTTGACACCATCAACCATAATATGCTCTTGGACCATCTCAAAGATACCTGTGTTGAATATTTGTCACTGAAGTGGATTTCCTTTTACGTGTCAGATCAATCTCAGTTCAACGTCTCCTTTGAGGTCTCTCAGCGAATCACTTTATCACCTCTAATCTTAAACATTTATACACTACCCCTGGCCCTTATAGTCTGCTCCATGAATTCACAATTCTACATGTATGCTGACAATATAGAGATCCTGTTCAATATAACTAATCCTTCTGATGATGCTAAGGTTGTTCCGGAAACATTCTTACCACCGTATGTCATTGGATGGACTGAAACCTTTTGAAACTCAGTCCCACCAAGACTAAACTCAACACCATATTTAATTCTACCAACTACAATTCTGTCAATTGGCATGAATCTACAAGTCCTCCTCCCCCCCTGCTTGTGTCACATGAAAGCTAGGAATGCATATACATTCCAACCTTTCCCAACTTCCATTTTTACCACTTACTGCTTCAGGCACATCAAGCACTGGAGAAAAATCTGTTTGTTTATTGTTCCAGAAGCCACAGCCCTGATTCAATCCCATCGTGCATATGGTAATTCCATCTATCGAGGATTGTCTGACAATAGCATTATATAGCTTCTGCTGGCTAAACATTCTGCAGCACACCTTAGGGACCATAGATATCCCATTCTTAAAGGCCTTCGTGTCAAAAATGGTTACTATTCTAATCTTTGGTACTTATACACAGGTGATCCAAACCTCCTTTCCATATATTTGATTTCCAAATTCTAGTTTCATGACCCACAACAGTTTTTACACGCTCTGGAACAAAGGCTGCTGTAGATTCCCGTGTCAAAAAAGCTCTTCCGGTGACAGAGAGGCATATTTATGAGATTCTCATGCAGTGTAGCGCAGCAAGTCACCTTGCTGCGCTGCACTGCGGGACAGGGAAAGGGCAGGAATGCACTGTATTTAAGTCAATATGGCTAATTCCTGCCTTTTCTCCTGTGCTGGTGCTCTTTTCACAGCGTAGCACCAATGCAGGCACCTTGCAAAGGTGCCTCGATCGCATTCAGGATTGTTTTTGTGCAGGAAGAGATATCTTCCTGCACAAAAAACATCCCCTGAGGCGTATTCATCTATCTATGTGTGCTGCAGAAAGAAAGAGAAAGTAACGCGGAGAAATAAAGATTTCTCTTTGTTATGCCTCCCCTGGGAAGGCATAGCATTTTGGCACATTTCCAGGTTTACAAAGTCTGGTAAATCTGGGAATGCCTCAGAATCCAAGTGAGTTTAATGGGAACCCCCATGCCCATGGAATGCCATCCCAGGACAGAGTGAGGCAATGCAGCAATTTGCACTGTGTTGCTTTACTCCAGATTTATGAAGCCACTCAGGGCCACTCAAAGTGGCTTTGCATTGTGTCAAAAATCTCACTTAAGGTTTGCGTTGCGCAAGCACCACATTGCGTTGTGCAACCACAACACAAACTGGGTCATAAATATGCCCAGAGTGTTTTCCATTACAGCCACCAAGCTTCCACTTGTGCTCCAATCCTTGACCTCTTTCACAGTCTTTCTCAAGAAGCTGGACACTTTGCTTTCAACATTAGCGCTCCTTTTTGAAAATTATCTTATTTCTTTTAAAGTCTCTATTTTTTACAGGTTTGGTTATGTTGATGTCCTCTACAGGGCCATGAAACTCCAGTGTCCGTGTACTCTATAATGACATAACATAGCAAAGCATATGTGTCAATGGGTCCCTTGACACAAGGGGGATTTTTACTCATTATTAGCTTGTCAGCCAGCAACTCTAAGTACACAAGGACTTGTACATACACTTTTCCTATTATTAGTTTGAGCCTTCTTGTCACAGCATGCACAGGTCCGGTAGCTGAAAACAGCTGGATGAAAGGAAACCTCAGGATCTGGAACCGGTTGACAACTATGCTGAAACAATAGAAAATGAAAACAAGACCTCAAAGCTATATATTGATTTTACTCATCAAGCTGCTCAACAGCATCAATGCATGGAGACGATGAAGTGACTTCCACCAAGTCTGTCTTAAAAAGTCACTATAAGATCTGGCATCGATGACATAAAGGTAAGACATAATTTCCTTCAAATGCAGTTCCGGCCCCTCACGACCAAAAGTGACATGAGGGCACATTCCATGCTAAATGATACATGGCAGCCGCTAGTTTGACTAGTATGTGGCACTGCAGACTCCAGCCTGCTCCTACTTGCCTATTCCCAAGAGTTTCCCTGCCCATCCCAGTTTAGATTGACTCTAATTCTGCTCTCTTCTTTTTTCATACTTTATGTTGACTTTCTACCTAACTTCTCCGCTCCTGTGCCTGGGCATCGCTCTGTGGAACATTTTTTAAGAAAAGGAAATGGCAGCACTGTGTTTTTTTTGGGCAGTGCCACCTCCACCTCATGTTGTTAGTAGCCACCAAGGCAAGCAGAGGCTTCAGCTTTGTCAGGCACAACTTGTCCTGGGGCGGTGTGGCACAACAGACAGGTAAATGATACTTACTTCCACTTAATTTCTTTATTACTTTTAATTATAAGGTAGTTCTACACTTGTAGGGCATCAGTAATGTAATCTTTGATGTCATCAATGATGTAATTTGAGATGTCATCAGTGATGTCAGCAATGGTGCCGTTTTTAACATGAGTGATGCAATATGTGAGGTCATAAGAAGTGAATGGCAGGTATGCAAGATATAGGTTGCTCAGTAAACTATAACCAGTGAATTCCAGTGGTTTTTGGGGGTTTGAAATGTTATTTTGTGACTGACATTTTCACCTAACTACAAGGACACTTTAACTTTTTCTTTAGTTAAAGTTAGATATTCTTGCCATACCTAAATATGTCACTTTAAGCCTTGGTTTTTCAGTGAATTTCAGTTTTTTTTAACATAAAGTAAAATCATCTCACCGTACCTACCTATAACCTTTGTTTATTTTTCAGAGAATTTCTATTTTTTTTAATGTAAAGAAATATCGTATTACCATACCCAATGACCGCGGACAGTCCACCATCACTGCGCACAACCTTCAGCTTGTGGGGTTGGCCGCAGACCCTGGCCTGCAGCCAGGCCTTTGCCTAACCCCCTCATGGGTGACTAACCCTATTCTACAAATGGTGTTTAGCCAACTGCGCTGTGGGGTTGGCCACAGGACCTGGCCTGCGCCCAACCCCCATGGGCTGTGACCCCCCCCTCCCAGCAAGCATACAACTGGCCATTGATCCCCATCCCTCCAATTGCTTTAAAAAAATGTTTTTGGGGGGACCAGCAGGACTCTTTCTAGAGCACAGGAGGACCACTTCTTTATCTGCACCACCCTTGGCTCCTGGAGACCCTTACCTAGCTACCTCACCCAAGCCCTACCTCGTCAGCTTGCCAAATATCACAGAATCTGTAACAAGATAGTGAGCGTCAGGGAGCAGTCTATGCCAACTTTTTTGTAAATGTGGTGGACCACTGCATTTTTTTCTGCATTCACGTTCTGAGCTACTCTTTTTGTTCGCCCCTGTTGTTGAAAAGCAATAAAAAATAGTGCAAAAAGTTAGAAAAAGTAATAAACCAGAAAAAAAACGAAAGTTCTTTTTAGAACTGCCTATATTGGTTAAAAATAGATAAACTACATTATATGTTTGTTAATGTCTGTGTCTGGTGGTGTGTGTGATATAGTATGTGGTTATGTATGTGTGTATGTGTCTGAATGAGTGTGTGGGAGTATGGCTGTGTGGATCTAGTCATGTGTGTGTCTATGTTTGAATGTTAGGGAATGTCTGTTGATGTGAGAGAATGTGTGTATTTGCATCTGTGTGTGTCAGAGTGTGTAGTTGGATATGTGTGTATATGTCTGATTGAGTGTGGTCGGGTTTGTGTGCATGTGTTTGAGTGAAGAGGGAGGGTATAGGTGTGTGGGGCTAGTTGTGTGTGTCTGTTAGGGAATGGCACTGGACATGTGTGTATGTCCGTGAATGGGTGTGTATGTGACAGAGTGTGTGGCTGTGTATGTCTGAGAGAGGGGTATGTAAGTCTAGTTGTGCATGTCTGTGTGTGTGAGGGAATGTCTGTGTGAATGTGAGTACCTGCATGTCTGGGTGAGTGTGTGTGACTGTATGTTGATGTGTATATGTGAATATGTGTGACATATTGTGTGGGGGTGAGGGTATGTATCTGACTGAGTAGGTTAGGGTATGTGTGTGTGGATTAAGTTGTTCATTTGTGTGTGTGTGAGTGGGAGGGAATGGCTGAGTATGTGTGTGTGTGGGTGTGTCTGTGGTAGTGTACATGTGTTTATGTGTGACTGAGTGGGTGTGTGTGTATGTGTCTGACAGTATGTGAGGGTGTGTGTGTGTCTAGTTTTGTGTGTGTATGAGTATGAGGTAATATCTGTGGATATGTGAGTACATGCATGTATCATTGTGTGGGGAAGAGTGTATGGTTGTGTATGTATGTATATCAATCAGTGTGTTGGGATGTGTATGTGTCTTACTAAGTGGGTGAGGGTATGTTTTTGGGCCTAGTTGTATATTTCTGTGTGTGCAATGGAATGTCAGTGTACGTGTGAATACATGCATGTCTGAGAGTATGTATGAATGAGTGTGTATTTGTTTATATGTGTGCTTGAGTGTGTGAGGGGGTATGCTGTATGTGTCTGACCTAGGGCCTGATTTAGATCTTGGCAGGACTCCTGTGATCCCTCTGTGGCAGTGTTTACAAGTACTCTGTTGAGCTGACAGATTTCCACCCGCCGTATTTAGATGTGGGCTTGCTGATCATCCGTCCTCATTATTGGAGTATTTTCCGTCACATAAGCGGCTCACCACAGTTGACGCGGCAGACTCCTCTGCTGGCTAACATTACTCCATCACTATCAGAGTTGCAGGATTATGCCACGCTTATTTAGATTTCACAGATGTGCTTGTGTTGTCCTAGCGGCAGATTGCCGATGGGGGGATTCCGTCGCAGGACACGTTCAACATTGTACTATTGCTGTGGCTTATGGATAGATGCTAGCATCACACACCTGATGTGTTTTTGGCTAATTGTATTCACCTGCGTATCCCACTATAAAATACATTCCATTTTAGACCATGATCCTTTGCCATTCCACTGTAGCAGAACATTGTTAAGAAGAACCTTTTTCAATGAAGTCAGGATTTTGTTTATTATTTTTTCTTCTTTCAGATTTATATTCTTGTGGGTTAAAACATGTATTTAAGTTTATATTTTGATAACAGCAGGGAGAAGAAATCCCTGTTTTACTGAGAGAGAATTGTCAGTCATGCTGGATGAAATATTGAGAGTAGAGCCACAAGTACAAAATACAGCTATATATCAAAAAAGGCAAATGTGGGCCTGAGTAGTTGACAGAGTGAATGCTGTAGCAAGCAATCTATGTACACATGAGGAAATTAGGTAGAGGTGGGACAAGCTACAGGGAAAAGTGCATTCCCTGGCCTACAAGCATCACCTGGAGACCCAGAGGACTGGCGGTTCTCCAGCCTCCCTTACAACTATTTCCCTGGGAGGAGAAGGTCTTGCAGATCCTACATCCTGAAGGCTTGACAGGAATCCCTGGTGGAGTGGAGACTGGTAAATTATACTTTTGAATGTGTCACTAAACTTACATTTCGTTTTTGCTGTTTATTTTTACTGCATACTTTTTACTAGGTATGTACAACTTACAATTTTGCAGGTGTTGCTAATGCTGAGGTGAAATGACTACAACTACCATGAAGCCTTTCATTTGTTTTGGCAAAATAATATTGCGATGTTATTTTGATCATTCTCTCTTTCCTTTCAGATTTCACTTATGCTAATGTATTATGTATTTATCAATCTCTATTTATTGCAATGTTTTGAAATGTTTTGGTTTGAAATTACTATGTTGACATTTTGTTGTTATGTCATTGAATTCATGTTATTTAGTTCACAAATCAAAGTTTGTTGACTTAAAAAGTGTAATGTATAATAATTTTATATGCTGAATATACGTTGTTTATTTAATAAATCTACTTCGCAATTTTCATATGATGACTAATGCTACTCATCCTTCTAAGTAGTCTATTTTTTAAAATTGTAGTCTGCTAGGCCTTGGAATTGTTTCCTCGACATTTCTCCTTTTTACTGTGCTGTGTTGAATGTGTGGTATATATTACGTATTCTTTCTAAGGTTTATTTTAATTTCTGGATATCATTTTACCTGCATTTCTTGAAGTAGTTTTGAGTGTAAAATAAACTGGTTTTGTAATTTCTTAAAATGGTACTGAAAGGTACAATAATCAAAATATTTTTATTTTGCCTTTTAGATTGCAACATTTGTTGCTTCAAACTTATTTGATGTATAATCCAGACTAAAAAAATGTATATTTTCGTTTAATTTAATATGGATCCAACACCCAAAGTACATGGACAACCATCTGCCACTGCTACTGATGATACCTCCACTCCAGACCGGGAACAAGCCTTTAGTGAAGAATCCACTTCTGCAAGTCTGGATGATGAAAAGCAGGCTGGTCCATCTGGTCTGCCTGGGCAGACAGCTCCAGTGAGCCCAATTCGGCCCACACCTACATCTCCCAACCCACCTGTTACCACACCTCAGCCTCTGGATACCTCCACTTCCTGCGTCCAAAGCAACATCACCCCAATCTTGTGCCCCCCGATCCTGGATACTGCTGATTCAACACCACCACCATCTTCAGTGAAGTCAGGACTCATGGGATGGGGCACACTGGATCAAGGACACAGGGTAGTGGGGGTAGGGTACGTGAGAGAGAATCGGTAGGCCAGCAAAGTGAGGCAACTGGGGTCATTGTCACCCAAGCCACCATCGACCAAGTCTTGGGATCCCTCTATCAGTCCCAAGACATGATGGGCCAGATCCTTACAGAGCTCCAGGGGATGATGCAGTTGCACAGGGAGCACAATGTTCAGATGGAAAATCTCAACTCCAATTTGGGCTCCCTGACTGTGGTGCTGCATGATTATTTTACCCATATTTGCAGGGCTTTCCAGCAACATCTTACCCATTCTGTGGTCCAACAACATCTGGGCCTAAAACATCTGCCTCAGCCACAGAAGGGGAGGCCCTGCCATAAGAGGAAACACCTGCGGCCACCTCAGTCCCTGCAACTATGGATCCACCAGTCAACCATAAAAGGGGACGATCATACGGACCAGCAGGAGAGGATGGCAAGACCTCATTCACCACCAGCAAGAAACGTAGAACCCAATTTCATCCAGTGTGTGACTAGCATTCACTCTGTGGACGTTTTTCTGGACACATCTACCTTTTTGATGCCAGCTGTATTTTGTACATTGGATTTCAAACAATTTTGTCTCTTCAATGCTAGTTTCAGTTGTCATGTGCCCGAGTTAGGCCCCATAGGAATTAGTGCCATTTGTACATGCACACGGTCTTTCCTAATGTTGCCATCTCTTTGCCACATCAAGCTTTGGCACACATTTGCATTTGTGACTGTTGGACCAGTTTCATGGACACGCTGGCCTTGCCAACACGGAACACTTCGTGAGCACACTATCACACTACCTTGACATTAGGGACATGGCCCTCATGTGCCTGACACAAATGTGTTTGTTATTACGTCCATGTGGCAACACAGCTATCTGTGAAAATCAAACAATGGCAGGAAACCATTTTCTACATATAAAGTTTTGTTTCCTGACATAATCAGAGGAGACACTTCTGCTGATTTGTTTGATTTTCCCCTTTTTTTGTCATCTTGATTTTCTTCTTAATTTCTTATGTTGAATTAAAACAAAAATTACTAAACAAAGACTGGTGTTATATTTATTTTTTCAATTTGTTCAATTATTTTTTTTGATCATGCAATTTAAAAAGGCAAAGTTAATAAGATTGTTTATTCATAAATACATTTCATGTAGATAATGCTTTTCACATTTTTGAAAAATTGGAAAAATAACAAATCAAAAAGTATTATTTTATTAAATTGGAAAAAAGAATTTAATTTTCATACTTTTTCTAATACATTATAACCCATGCATAATCCAAATACTATATGCTATATGAACATTTAGGGGGATAGTCACAAGAACGTGTGATAACTACCGCAAGAGTAGCGTAATGCAACTTCCAATATCGCAGCCCATCGCAGGAAAATAACCCTGTGTCAACGTGGAATTCACAACAAGGCGGTACCATGCAATAGTCCGCCGACACAGCGGAAAATGTCCGCGATACAACCACCACGACGGAGATAAAAACACCAACCTCAACACCAAAAAACACGCGATGGGCCAAAGCGCGATGATGAAATCAACGATAAGCAGCGCCAGGCCTGCAACACACACCTGGCAGGCTGAAAAAATCCCCATAAAAGTAGAAAAAACACCCACACCCAAACTGGCCTACACCCAAGCACCATGGAGGCAGCCGGAGCAGGCGCAGAGGACGAGCGCAACCCCACAAGCACCCCGGACGACTAGCCCGGGACATCGGGGACAGGGAAGGGCAAGGACAAGAAGACGAGAAAGACTAAGTTCAGTCTGCAGGCGAACAGGATCATAGTCAATGAGGTGATGGAACACCATCAACAACTCTTGGTCACCTCCAACGTGTCATTGGGCACCAAAAACTGGAATATGGCGGGACATCGTCGACAAGGTGAATGCCGTCGGAGAGCACAAGCGGACAATGGACGCGGTCAAGAGCCGATGGAATGATATCAAGCGGAAGACCAAGGAGAAACTCTCTGCCAACCAGAAGGCAGCAATGCAGACCGGAGGAGGGGGCCCAGCGCCACAGCTGGAGCTGGATGACATGGAGGAGCTGGTGTCAACAGTCGTCAGTGTGGATACTGTGGCCGGAGTCGGGGGACCGGACACTGCTCGACAGGACACAACACAACCGCAAGAGGGTGAGTGACCACCAGGTACTGGGGGGATGGGTGGAGATGGCCATGATGGCACACATATACAATCAAGCAGGGCACAGTACACACCCACAATGACCCTGGCTCCTCGTACAGACCCACAGACTGTCACAATGTACAATGCCATGCTGTCAGAATGTCAACCTGTACCATGCAGCTACATACATGTAAACACATTGTAATACACCATCTCCCCTTCACATTGCAGGGGCATCGTCAACACCTCCTGCAGAGCAGTCCCAGCCACTCTTCACTGATGACGAGGAGGACACCACCAGCATCGGCGCACAAGCCCTCCTAGACATCATTGACCTCATCCGCGACTCACCTCCAGGTGTTTTTATCACAGTTCTGTCTGATCTTTGAGAATGTTGAGGTGTTATGTTGTCGCGACTTTTCGCACAGGAACTCCCATTCTGCATCTCATTAGCTATAGTTGCGCGGGTCCTCTGTGGCGATGTTTTTTGCGGCTGCTATCACGGGTAAACTGGTGCTGTGGGCTGTTAACACCAGCTTGTGAATGGGGCAATGGATTTATCGCAACTTTGGCTGCGATAAAGTGCCATTGACTCGGCGATAGTTTCTTGTGAATATGCCCCTTACAATTCTAGACCTTCCCATAATGTAATATCAGGATATAATTACAAAAAACCAGATTGATTATCCAAACTATTACTGATGTATGCTATCAGCTGGAGCTAGATCTTCTGCCTCACAATAGGAATCCCATATCAATGACACCACTGGTGAAAACAATGGCAGTACTCCATTTTGTGGGCACAGTATCATTCAATACACTGTTGCAGCATGAGGTGGAATGTCAAAACCAACTATCATCATTGTGCTACAAGAATGTCTTTCTTCAATGATGAGACACATCAACAGCTTCATCCAGTTACAAAAAATGAGGATTTTGCCCATGAGAATGGAGATTTTCATGCTTTGGGTCTCCTACCGCATGTGTTTGGAAGAATTGATGGGATACATGTTGCCTTAATGGCAATATTCAGCAGAAAACAAGTCTAATGCAATCTTAAAAACTTCAGTACAATCACTGTGCAAGTTGTGTTTGTAGTGTGTGTGTGTCTTTCACAGGATCAACCCATGTTCCTGTAACTGAATTACTAGCAGTTATTTTACGGTGGAGTTTAGTGTGAATCTCACCCATGTCTAAATAGACCTGCACATCTAGGAATTCCACACTTACATCGCTAATTTGAGCTGTGAAATTGAGATTTAACTCACTATTGTTGATAGAGGATACAAATGCTTCTGCTTCCTCTTTAGTGCCCTTCCATATCACAAATACATCATCGATGTATCTCCACCAATGAATGACATGGGTGTCCCAAGTTGATTTATGTAGCATCATGAGTAGATGCTCCTCCCACCATCCCACATGAAGACATGCGTAACTCGGGGAGAAATATACCCCCATGGCCATACCCCTTAATTGTTGGTACACATCCCTGTTGAAAAGGAAAAAAAATGTTCATGAGGCAAAGTTCAATCATAGTGATGATCATCTGATTGTGTTCATAGAAATGGATGGATCTTTGGTTGAGGTAATGTTGGGCAGCAGTGATCCCATCCCTGTGGTGGATACTGGTGTAAAAGGATGTTATATCCATCACCAAGAAAAGGTAACCTTGATCCCATTTAACCTCTTTGATCTTACTGATGAAATGGCTGGTGTCTTTAATAAAGGAAGGTAGACTGGCTACAAAATCCTGTAAGAAATAGTCTACAAACTTTGACATGGGTTCCAGTAGACTTTTCCTGGCCGAAATGATTGGTCTACCAGGGATGGGCATGATGTTTTTGTGGACATTCGCAAGAAAGTAAAGGACTGGCGTTATGGGGTGATTGTTCTTTAAAAAATGTACTTCATTTTTTGTTAGAAGCCCCGTTCGTTTCTACTGATGTAAATGTTGAAATACAGTCTCTTACTTTGCGTAAAGCCTGCACTGACGTTTTTCTGTAACAGGCCAGATCTTCCAAATGTCTATTAGTTTCTTCTAGGTATAGTTGTCTAGGCCAAAGGACGATATTTCTGCCCTTATAGGCCTTGTTGATGATGATTTCATGATTGACACCTAGCTTTTTCATCAGCTTGAGGTATTGCAGATGACGGAATTTGTTGCGTTGTGTTTTTTGATTGATAGTCATATTGAGTCTTTTCAAATCATCCACCACAATATCGCTGAAAACATCTATAGCGTCCTTTGGCATCTTGGAACAAACGTGGACCTAGGACGAAAGGGACTACTAGCTGCTTAATTGATGTTGATACCAGCTGCAGACAGATCTTGTTGGGTGGAGTTTGTGGAGTCGTGATCATTCATAGCTAGGGCATGCAGAGTCCTGAGTGTGGTAATGTTGGTGGCCTGTAAATTTGTCTCACTCTCACTTATATTGGTGTCATCTTTGAAAGTAGTTGTCGCATCCTTGAGTCGATGAAATATGATCAATTTTAATTTTCGAATAAATTTAAATACATCAACACTCGATTGATTTTATAGAAAGTTACTCTCTGGACAGTAAGTGAGTCCCAAAGAGAGTAATTGCCATTCTGCTGTTGTTAAGGCAGTGTCCGATAGGTTGATCACAGTATTATCATTGGATCCAATTAAGTTCTCCACTTCTTGGCCTGTGTCCCCCTATTTGAATTGCTATTTGTGTTTCCTCCTCCTCTCCCACCACTGTTGGTTCCTCCTTAGCCTAGTTTTGTTTGGGGATTCCGAGGACGTAAAGTCTGTCACCAGTACTGGCATAAAAAATTGAATTCCTCTGCAGGTGTGAGGTTAGTAATACCTATCTCTTGTATGGTCGATGTCTGTGCCCTGCTCTCTTCAGAGTCACTGTTGCTTGTCATGGAGCTCACCTCAGACTCAGAAGTCACCATCATATTGCCAGATAGATAGATATGTACAGTTTACAGTTGAAATTAAAAAAATTAACATTGTGTTAATTTACAAAAACGAAAAAAAAATGAATAATGTAAAATTGCATATATAAATATATATATAAATAAAATATATATATACCACTGTACACCTCAATTCGGCATGAAGATGGGATCAAAGCCTGTGAATCCTTTCTTCGATCAAGATCATTGAATGTACTCCAACAGACCAATATGCTAGTAGAAATGCTACGCTTCTGTCTCATGAATAACATCTTCAGTTTTTACAAGAAATACTATAAGCAAAGCAAAGGTACAGCAATGGGGACTTCCTTTGCGCCCACATATGCAAATCTCACCATAGGCATGTGGGAGGCAGAACAAATTTGGTCAGAAAAAAACAAACAGATGATGGAGCACATTATACTTTGGGTACGTTATATAGACGACCTGTTTCTAATATGGGATGGAAACACAGAGGATCTGACCATCTTCCTCAAGGGCCTCAATAACAACAGCTTTCAACTTCAATTCACGTACAATATCAGTAAAGTAACGATTGGTTACCTGGACATTCATGCCTACATAAAAAAAACAGAAGATCTGCACAACACTCTTCCGAAAATCTACTTCATGTAACAGCATTTTATCAGCTAATAGTGCACATTCTAAGTGTTTAAAATGGAGTGTCCCTTATGGAGAATTTTTAAGAGCACGAAAAAATTGCTCAGAAGAAGGGGAGTTTCTCTCACAACTTGATGAGATGTATCGGAGATTTCTAATCAGAGGATATCCTACAACAGTGTTAAACAATGCTAAATCAAGAACCTTACAAAAGAAAAGAGAAGCTTTACTACTACCAAAGAGAACAACTATGGAACAGGGTGAGAATCCAGACAGGAACAAAATGAGATACATCATGCACTTTAACTCATCTAGCAAAGCGATAAGGGATACACTCCAAGATCATTGGAAAATCCTAAGAAGAGATGACAACCTAAAGGAAATGACATCAGAGCATCTTAACATCACATATAAGAAGGCACCCTCTCTGGGAGATATTCTCACACATAGCCATCATCAAAGAAGTGATCTACGAGGCAGCAAAGCACAATGGCTAAAAGCAAAAGGATTCTTCAAATGCTCAAAGTGTAAAGCATGCCGTCATGGCATGAATCAACAGAAAACTGACATCATGTCTGGCAAACAAAAGATCATCAAAGAAAGAATCACCTGTGAAACCACGCACGTGGTCTATGCCTTAAAATGTGAATGCGCTAAGGAATACATAGGAAGCACCGTGAATAAATTAAAACTGTGCATTCCGCAACATCTAAGGGGCTATATGAACAAAGATTTTTCTTATGCAATCGCCAAACATATCTGGAATGTACATGGTGGCAACTTTGGTAATCTAAAATACTACGGAGTGGAACACATCCCTCAGAACATTAGGGGTGGAGATCGTGATCATTTACTAAGACAAGCAGAATCTAGATGGATCATCATAAAAGGAACAGAGATACCATGGGGTCTGAATGCGGATGCTGAACTGCACAATTTCCTATGATGAACATTTGGGACAATATAGTCGTATAGACAATGACCCATAGTTAAGAATGCTTTTGTGGCAAATATATATATATATTTTTATATATATCTTTGTAAATCAAGCCTTAAACCTATATAAATATTGTGGTATGGGCAACAGCTACACTATATGGGAGATGTCCACTGGAAAATCAAGGTATTCGGCTCTTGATGATGTCCTTACCAGGATGCATTTTTTGAATGATCGGAAGAATAGGTAAAACCCAGTAGAGATTTGGGGGATTTCCCAGGACTGGTCTGTCTGTGGCTATCTTTGACAAATTGTCATTTATTAGTTTAATTGACTGAGGTAATTTAAGAGGATGTGCGGCTTACAAAAAGGAGTATAAGAACAGTGGGATATAGTAGAATCTGGGAAGAGTGAGGTACTTTACCGAAGACATAGATTCTCTTTCCCTAATTATAGGAAAGGGTCAGGATCCGTAACTATTATTGGTCTACATCTCCCCTCTAATCCGGTACTTTACCAGGACCAGTTAATAACGATCTTTATCTTTTACACCTCCCCCTCTAATCCTAATGATAGGAAAGGGTCAGGATCTGTAACTATTATTGGTCTACATCTCCCCTCTAATTCGGTACTTTACCAGGACTAGATAACAACAATCTTTATCTTTTACATCCCCCTCTAATCTGGTACTTTACTAAGATTAAATAATAACGACCTTAATTTTAAATGACTTATCAACTTGTTTGTCATGATGGTTTTGTGTCAGACGTGACACTTACTCACTGTTTTAGCCCATGAAGACTATATATATATACACAGGCTAATCATGAGAGCAATCCAACTACTGGGTGTCCTTAACTGCTGTTATATCCACATACATATTAAAATGTCGTATGAATTTATAAAGTTCTGGATTCTAAGTAGATGATACATTTATATATGAGGCCACGCAGTTGCTGGGTGTTCTTAAACTGTTGTTGCAAAAATATATATTCAAATGCTGCATGAATCTACAATTCCTCTTTGACTTTGAAAGTACTTTAAAAGTCTATATATTAATTCATGCAGTTTAAAACGATCAAGTCTAAATCTGATGAAAACATTTTTTTTGTTCCCTTAATGACACATTTCATTTAAATTTTGGGATCTTGTTTTTTGTTAATTGGGGGCGGGTCAAACCAACCCCTTTTTAAACACCCTATACCCACTATCACATGACCCGGACGAAGGCCTCTGGCTGAAACGCATAGGTTGCCTTTTTTGTTTCCTGACGCACCCTGCATTTTGCATGTTTAAAACTTATGGAGAAATGATGAAGAAAAAAGCAAAATAAAAATGAAGTGAACAACTTGAACTTACCTGGATCTGGTGTTAATGTGCTGCCTTTCTGTGACCCTCTGAGACTTGGTGGTTATTGTCGAGGGTCTACACAGAAAATTTCTTTCCATACATAAATTAGTAAAAGCTATGCTGTTTGAATATTTAATAGGGTTTGTAATAGATTTCACTAAATTGTGTTTCATCAAAAAAACTAAAATAAAAAGTCACAATAAATTCCTTTTTTTTTGTGTCCATAAAGGTCAAAGCCCGTCAGAAGCAGGACATCTGGAAGGCCATTGCCAAGAAGGAGTGGATCCTGGGGGTCTACAAGCGGCACAGCATCTACTGCAGGAAGAGATGTGAAAGACCTACAACGCTGGACCAGGAAGTCAGCAGTCTAGCTTGGTCAGTCCAACAATCAAAGTGTGTGCGCCACACCCTGACCCACCTGATGACCTGCATACTTGTGGTTGCCTATCCCCAGTTAAAAGCCAGACAGCAGCATTGAAGGGGGTAAGGTTATCTTGTGTTATTCATTTTACTTAACTTTTTTTTGTTACAACAAAATATTTTGGAATCACCATTGAGGGTGACACATGACTAATGCACAAGAAGAGTTCTTGAAGGTGTAAGTTTTGCACAAGGTATATCATGCTGTGTTTTTTGTTAAAGAAATTGTTTAAAAATTATACCAATATTTTATGTAGTCATTTATTATTTATTTATGTATGTGTTTTATAGAGCGCAAACTTGACCCGTTAAGGTATCAGAGCGCTTTACAGAGAAACATAGGCATGTACAGAGTAGGCATGTCATCATCCAGATACGGATCGAGTAGAAGAGGGCAGGGTGCAGGATACATAAGGGAGATAGAGCACGTATTTACAGATTAAATATCCAAGTACTCAAGATGAGATAACATAATTATAGATTGCATTAATCAATGTTCGTGACAGGTCCCACATTTCTGCAGGGGTGAGGTGGATAATCCAAAAGGAGGCAGTAGCTGGCCGTAGATCAAGGCTGTAGTGGAGATAGAGGCACGTTTAAGTGAGAAATTTGCCCATAAGGAATGTTTTGGCATCCTTTCTTGAAGCGGGACAGAGAGGGGATTCTTCTGATATCAGGAGGGAGAGAGTTCCAAATTCTAGGAGCAGCCCCGGAGAAAGCGTGCGGGTTGGAGCAGGAGGTATCTGGCCGATCGGGAGTTTCTGATTCCTCCGGAGGTCACAATTTTGTGCGTGATGCATGCTACTTTGAGCTGTATTCTTGCCTCCAAGGGGAGCCAGTTGAGAGCTTTCAAGTGCGGGCAAATATGGTCGAATTTCCTCGTGCCGGCGAGTAGTCTGGCGGCCGCATTGAGGCAGGCTTTTGGAGGTGCCAGGGAGACCTTGGGTAGACCCGAGAGGGTAGAACAGCCATACTCCAGTCGAGATATGACAAGTGCTTGAACTGCCATTTTTAGGTCGGGAGCGTTGAGGAAGGGTTTCAATTTCCTTAGGTAGCTCAGGTGGAATCTGGCTGATTTGGCCATTGAGTTGTTGTGGTCACGCATGTTCAGGTTGCTATCGAGAGTGATTCCCAGGGATTTGGCCAAGTCCACAATGGTCGGTGGGCAATTCACGGCTGTGAAAGCCTTCATTCATGATTTAATCTCAGGGTTGGTATTGGGTGGGGCAATCAGGAGAAATTCAGTTTTCTTTGCGTTAAGTTTGAGTTGATCGGATGCGAGCCATTGGACGGTGTGTTCCAAAGCATCGTTCAGGGAGAGGATGTCTTCCAGAGATGAAGTTTTGATGTAGATCTGAGTGTCATCAGCGTACATATGATAGGAGATATTAGCAGTGCGTAGAACTTCGGTAAGCGGTTCCAGGTAAGGGTTGAAGAGGGTGGGGGACAATGTTGAACCTTGCAGAACTCCAACCGTGACCGGGGATGGTGACGATAGGATGCCGTTGACGAGGAATCTCTGGGACCGGTTTTGGAGGTAGGATCTGAACCATTCTAGAACAGTGCCATCCAAGCCCATCCTGAGTTGAGGCGTTTGAGTAGTTTTACATGGTTGACCGTGTCGAAGGCCGAGGATAGGTCCAGGACGATGAGGAGACAAGTTTTGCCTTGGTCGAGAGCTTGGAGAGTGTCATCCACGATGTGGAGCATAGTGGTTTCAGTACTGTACCCTGGTCTGAATCCAGATTGGAAGTCGTCGAGTAGGTGGAAGTTGTTGATGTGTTGACTTAGCTGCTGCTGCACACATTTCTCCATCACTTTGGCTAAGAGAGAAATGTTGGAGATGGGTCTGAAGTTGTCAGGGGAGGCTGTATCCAGCGACGGCTTTTTCAGAATGGGAAGGACTTGACCGGCTTTTAGAGGGTCTGGCAAAGTTCTCTGCCGTAGAGAGGTGTTAATTATTGTAGTCCAGCTAGGAATAATGGATTGGGCGATGGCAGCTAGGCAGTTGGAAGGGAGCGGGTCATTAAAATGGTTATTGGGTTTTAGGGAGGACAGGATTTTGGACACTGAGTCGTCGTCGTAGAGTTTGAAGTAAGACCAGTGAGCATGGTTTTTGGGTGAAGCCTGTAGGGGTGACATGGCTGGAGGAAGCAGGTCAAGAGGTGTTTGAGGGAATGTGATGGCTTTGAGTTCGTTTCCAAGGGCTGAGATTTTATCAGCGAAGAAGGAGGAGAATTCCTCTGAGGATATAAGAGACTTAGGGGTTTCTTTTGAAGTTTTGGCCAGTTTATTGGATTGGTTTTTGACCAGTTCGAAGAGATTGTGCGGTCTGTTCTTGGACTTCTCTAGTGCAGATCTGAAAAACTCTTTTTTTGACTTGAGTATGTTCCTGTTGTAGGTATTTCTGGTCTGGCGGAGAAGTTTTAGATGTGCCGTGGAGGGGTGTTGCCTCCAGGATCTTTCAACTTGTCGGAGGGTTCTCCTCTCGTTGTTAAGGGATCCGGTGAACCAGGGGGTTCTGTCTTTGATTTGGGTTCTTTTAAGCTTTAGAGGGGCAAGGTCGTCCAGGATGTTCGAGATGGTTGCAGAGTATTGATCGTTGAGGCCGCTAACAGATGTGATATGTGGGGAGAGAGATCTGATTTGCAGCGTGCCTCGATTTCCCTGTAGTCCAGATTCAGAGTGTCTCTGACACAGCGTTTCAGAATCATCGGTTGCGGTGCCCCGGACTTGTGGGTGTCAGGTAGGAGGAAGGTGATGGCGTGATGGTCAGACCAGTCGCATGGGTCTATAGAGATAATATTGACTGTTGATTCTTTGGAGATAATCCGATCCGGAGTGGCCCCTTTTGCGTGAGTTGGTAGTGAGCAGGCTTGGGTCAGGGCTTGATCGGCCAGGAGGTCCTTGATGGCGTTGATATGAGAATCCTTAGGATCGTTCCAGTGCAGGTTAAAGTCACCTAGGAAATATCATTGGCATTATTGGAACATCTAGCTGTGATGATTTTCAGGAGATGGTCAGTGAAGGAGTCGTTCATGCCTGGGGGCTGGTATAAGATGTGCGGGTTGCACAGCGGGTGGAGTTGCTGATAATAGCGAGGGTGGGGTATTCGCGGGATTCGGTGGTGTCCGCCAGAAGTTCCGAGACCAGAAGGTTAGAGCGGTAGATGCAGGCGATGCCTCCTCCTTTCTTGTTAGATTGTCTGTCTAACCTTGTGATGTTGTAGTTGGGAGGGACAAGGAGGTCCAGGTATGGAGATGAGGATTCGTTGAGCCTTGATTCCGTGAGGATCGCTAAGTCGAACTTTTTGAGAGGGATAAGATCAGCAATATCCGCAGCATGCTTAGCTGCAGACCGGCAATTAATTAAAAGACCAGATAGAGAAGATTTGGAAGAGGTTCGGGAGTCTGGGTGGACAGTCGAACAGGTGCTAGATTACTCTTGAACATAGTTCTGTTGCGGAGGGTAGCTGGTCTGTTGGGGTTGATAGTGACCATGCAGATGGCGTGTTCAGCCTTTGCATCTAAGGGATGAAGGATAGCTGGGGTGGAGTTGTAGTCTTGGAGGATGGCAAGGATTTCCCTTACAGTGACATTTAGTGGGCTTGGAGTGGCAGAGGAGGGGTTGTAGGAATATATATATATATATATTATCTACTGGCGGTCGCCAGTAGATAGTTATAGTTACAACCTAGTTTCCATAGGAAATCTCAAAATTCTATTTTGAATAACTTTGGCGCCGGTTGACGAATCCTCGCGAAATTTTCAAAACAAATGGGGCGCTCCGTTCAGCTCCTACCCTGAAAGGCTCGGGGTGATTCGTCAAGCGGGGGCCGAGAAAAAGGGGGGGTCCCAAAACGCGTTTTCCCCATGCATTTTTCCATAGGACCTTTAGTCGCAGCTACAGCCCGAACGGCTGAACAGAATTACGTGAAATTTGGCAGTGAGGTAGCCATAAGGTCAAGGAAGTGCCTTTTGCAGGTCTGGTGTAAATCTGTTCAGTATTTCCTGAGAAAATAGCCTTTAAAAGCATATCAATATCTATACGCACGGTGCGCGCACCCTGCCGTGCGCGAGCGCAATTCTGATTGGTTGTTAGATGTCGGTAAACATTCGAATCGGTCAAAACCAGGAAGTGTCGGCGCGCACGGTGAAAAACCTTAAAAAAAAAAAATTAATAAATACATAACTTAGTATTTAAAAAAACGTACAAATTCACTGAAAAAACCATACGTTTCACACATGTTATAGTTACGAATTAGCATTTAAAAAACCTTGCAAATTCACTTAAAAATCCATAGGTTTCACACATGTTATAGTTAGCTGGACATTTCACTCGTAAAAAACCAATGAAATTCCCCCGTTATAGTTAGTGTAGGCAACTATAACTCACGCGACCGCAATCCTCTGCTGATGACGTCAGATATTACATCACTGATGACATATGTGTCTTTATGAAAAATAAATATTTGTAATATATGTATAGCTAAAGATTAATGGAAGAAGACATGGGTAAATAAGTGTCTAAATACAGTGATGTAATATCTGACGTCATCAGCAGAGGATTGCGGTCGCGTGAGTTATAGTTGCCTGCACTAACTATAACGGGGGAATTTCATTGGTTTTTTACGAGTGAAATGTCCAGCTAACTATAACATGTGTGAAACCTATGGTTTTTTAAGTGAATTTGCAAGGTTTTTTAAATGCTAATTCGTAACTATAACGTGTGTGAAACCTATAGTTTTTTCAGTGAATATATATATATATATATTACCTACTGGCGGTCGCCAGTAGGTAGTTATAGTTAGGACCACGTTTCCATAGGAAATCCGCAACATTCTATTTTGAATAACTTTGGCGCCGGTCGACGAATCCTCGCGAATTTTTCAAAATAGGTGGGGCGCTACGCTCCGCTCCTACCCTGAAAGTCTCGGGGGGATTCGTCAAGCGGGGGCTGAGATAAAAAGGGGGTCCCAAAACACGTTTTTCCCATGCATTTTTCCATAGGACCTTTAGACAGGGCTACAGCCCGAACGGCTGAACAGAATTACTTGAAATTTGGCAGAGAGGTAGTCCTCAGGTCAAGGAAGTGCCTTTTGTAGGTTTGGTGTAAATCTGTTCAGTAGATTCTGAGAAAATAGCCTTTAAATCAATATATATATCTGAGCCAGCTTACGGTGCGCTTACGGTACGCTTATCGTACGCGTACGGTGGCGTGCGCGAGCGCGATTCTGATTGGCTTTTAGATCTTAGTAAACATTCGAATCGGCCGAAACCAGGAAGCGGCGGCCGCCATTTTCTCTCTCGCACTGAGAGTGATGATGAAAATACAAAGCACAAAAACATGTAAAGGGGCTGTTTAGACAGCTCCCACACACATAGCCATGTTGAGGGAGTCCCCAAAGATCCCCCAAGGCCAAAAACGGATTTTTTTTTTTTTCGCTATTTTCGCCGATTACGCTTACCGTACGCGTACGGTAAAAAATTATATAAAAAAAAAAATTATCCACACTCTCCCCACCCCGTGTGCAATTTGTGGCCGAATGCCACCAATTGTGCATGGCTTATAACAGATCAGATAAACTATAATATTTAAAAAAAAAAAAAAAATAAATAAATTATCCACACTCTGTCCACCCCGTGTGCAAATGGTGCCCGAAGGGCACCATTTGTGCATGGCTTATAAAAATTACGAAAAATTAAAATATTACCTTTCAAAACGAAGTGCATCATACGTCCTCCATGTGCGCACGGTGCGCGAAGCGCATCGTGCGTACATGGCCCATCTAGCGTAACGTGGGCACGCGGTGCGCGTAGCGCACCGCGTGCCCACCGTGCGTGCACGGCACTAACTGCGTAAAGTGCGCGCACCGCGTGCTTACTGTGCGCGCACGGTGCGCGAAGCGCACCGTGCGCGCACGGAACGAACTGCGTTAAGTGGGCGCGCACGCCACGAATGGCGTAAAGTAACTTAGCATTTAAAAAACCGTACAAATTCACTGAAAAAACCATAGGTTTCACACACGTTATAGTTAGGAATTCGCATTTAAAAAACCTTGCAAATTCACTGAAAAAACCATAGGTTTTACACATGTTATAGTTAGCGGAAATTTTACTGATAAAAAACCAATGAAATTCCCCCGTTATAGTTAGTGCAGGCAACTATAACTCACGCGACCGCAATCTTCTGCTGATGACATATGTGTCTTTATGAAAAAAAAATATTTGTAATATATGTATAGCTAAAAATGTATGGAAGAAGACATGGGCAAATAAGTGTCTAAGTACAGTATTAGCATCAGCAGAGGATTGCGGTCGCGTGAGTTATAGTTGCCTGCACTAACTATAACGGGGGAATTTCATTGGTTTTTTATCAGTAAAATTTCCGCTAACTATAACATGTGTAAAACCTATGGTTTTTTCAGTGAATTTGCAAGGTTTTTTAAATGCTAATTCCTAACTATAACGTGTGTGAAACCTATGGTTTTTTCAGTGAATATATATATATATATATATATAATTAATATATTTTAGATCACGTACAAAGGACTGTTTTGAGCAGACCAATGCCTGCCTGAAATTATTTACACATGATTTTGTTTACATTTATGAGGGAGAGTTGTAACAAACAAGCCATAACTTTTATTTGTGTCACAATTTTCAAGGATGTTATGTTTCCCTTAGTTCAAGTGACATAGCATGAAAAGCACTTATGATACAGTCGATGTTCCAAACTTCTGATTTGTGAGGTAGTATTAATAACAAAACATATTTAACATGTGAGCCAAAATGACTGGAAATATAAGATTGAATGGGTAAACTTCTGATTGAAAACATTATAAAAATGTATTTTTTATGATAAATTGTAATGCATGTTAAAAAAGACAATTTTTCATGACATCTTACTCATTCCCATGTGTGCATGTAAGCTGGTCTGTTTGTTGGAAAATTAATTCAGTGGGCATATCATTTTTAAACAAACAGACAGGAATCTGAACACATTAGTGACAGAGAAAGACATAGCAATAAACATCATGTTCATGTGCTTTGTTATGTCCAAATGAAAAAGCAATAATAAACAGAAATTGGATATTTAATGTTTTTTGGACCTGGAACATTCCTTCAACAATCTAACACATATTTTGTCCAACAAATGCCAAGGGCAATATATTAAAATGCACTTGGTATTTATCATATGGAAGTTCCGTCACATATATTTTGTAGTATCCCATCGACAAAACTCAAGTGCAGTGCAAACAATTACTAATTTTAAACATAATGAAACAAAGTGAATAATTCATTTATGAATTGCATTTTAAATGTAATTGTTTTAAATATGTACAAAGTATTGTTTTTTAACATTTACTGTAATGTTGTACCAATTTCTGAATAAAATGAAAGGCAGAATAATTTTTAAAAAATATTTTTCACAATTTTCAATGATTACACTAGTAATCAAGATATTTTATATCAGCATTTTAATTTTTTTAATCTGTACTAAAGTGGATTAGAAGTGTATCTAGCTCTATGTGTCTTCTTATGCGGTTGTAGTGTTTTGAAACTAAAAATTATAAGAAAAATTGGGATTTCTTCAACAGCAGAAGTAATACATAGGGATAATACATTCATGAGCAACTCAAGTACTGAATTAATACAATTTAATTTTCTACATTTTAAAAATACTTAAGAGGAGTCATCAGTTTTACCATTGTGACATGGCCCGAAATAGTAAACAGGTTTTCAGTTTAGATAAATATTGGTACAGCATTATAGTAAATATTAACAAACGATTCATATATTTTTTTAAATATTAAATTTAAATTCTGCCTTCTTTGCCTTGTACACACAATGAACAAAGGGATGACTGTTTCTTCTTAAACTTTTTGCAACATAAGTTCACTAGTCAAAACAATAAGACAGAACCATTTAGAAGTGTAAAACAGTTCCTGGAGAGATTTGTTAATGGTTTTTGAAAAAGTTAAAAAAAAGGTAGGATCAATAATAGGAAATTACAAAAGTGTGACCAAATGGTTTCTGAAGATGCCATCCACATGCAGGAGGTGAAGATTTACATAAACCAAATTTCAAAAGGATTGAAGCAGGTAAAATATGTACATTTTGAAAATGTTTTGAGAAAAAACTTCAAGATCAGTTATGTTTACACAAATACAATAAAACTATTGTATATGTCTTTTTTTCACTGTGTTTCAGGTGGTGAAACATCTGGCACCGATGGACACAGTGGCACAGAGGATGAGAGGACTGGAACAAAGGACACCACGTCGTCGTCTTCTCCACATGTGATCAGTCCCTAGTGGTGGTGGACCCTACCGGAACTGTACCAACATCATCCTTGTTCACCACTGAGAGACACATCTCCACCCTCCCTCTTGCTCTCCCCTTAGTTGACCAAACCCACCCCCCTAAAAGGGCTGGGCTATCCTTCCCACAGGCACCTCACCTCACCCCCTGCCCTTGCTGAGTGAGGAGGCTATTGACCTCTTACGCAGTATCTCTGTAGTCCAGACTGTGATAGTGAATGGCATGCATGGACTATTCTGCCAAATGCAACAAGTGGATACCATTCACAATAGTCGCCTCCTCACTCACAGCAGCCTACCAACCAGCCTAACCTTCTGTCCCAATTCAGGTCCCTTCCTCAACCCCAATCCAAAATTCTACCCGAATACCAAGCACACTCACTTCTTTGCAGCCACCCACTGCAACAGTCATAAGCAGCACAATGGCACACACACACACACACACACACATAAACACAAAGAAACACACAAACAACATACACACACTATTGAGACTACACTCACAGGCACCACAAGCACAACATCCAGAACCACCACCATACCCACAACCACCACACACACACAACCAGCACCACACCCACAACCACCACAACCACCACTACATCCACCACCACGAGCACACCCACAAGCTCCACCACCACACCCACAACCACCAGCACACCAGAAGCACTACATTTACAAGCACACTCACAAGCACCACCACCACACCCACAACCAGCACAACCACAAGAAGCCCACACTCATCAAAAGCAACACGCTCAGACAAAAACACGCCTACACACAAAACAACACCAACCAAAAGAAAACACACTCATCAGAATCTCAAATCCCAGCCAAGAACACACATCCAAACATACACAACAAACACAAGACTTACATGTAACTGCCAAACATACAGGCACAACTACATCACCCACTCCACTTCCTTCTACCTCCCAAACCCATTCCTCTACCACCCTTCCTACCTTTTCTCCTCCTTCCAATTTTAATTTTATCTGTTCTTGACCCCTTCCAAACCTAAACTCACCCCTCCCATGAAAAAACATTGAGGTTCCTGCTCTATGCTCAATAGTTGCCCCTTCCCTAGGAGGTTACCCTGTGGACTATGTTTAGGAGGCAAGTTATGGGCAACAAAGACACAGGCTGTTATTGTGGGAAGCCGTTTTGTTGTTCTTATTTATTTTTGTTTGAATAAAAGTTAATGAGAGAAGTATCTCATGTATGAATAAAAAATTGACTTTTACAAAGCTTGTCCTAACATTATTATTCATTTACAATTCATTGATTATTGAATATGTTAATAATGAAAATGTAAAAAAACATCTTCTTACTTATATTCTTGAAATAAATTTTTCAAAAATGTAATTACATATTTGTAATATCCAAGGGACTCATTACGATGCCGTACATCACTGTTGGAGTGGAACCACTCGATTACTAGTCGGGGGTTCCACCCCGCCACATTCCAATGTGACTGCCAACATGGCAGTCGGAAATATGCCATTTTCAATTGCAGCTTGTGCTACGGCCCTGGCACACGGTGAATGGATGTTTGGGGGGGCACACCACATGTGCCCCCGAGGCACCATAGCAGAGACCAAGTGGTAACAGGGGCCCTACTGGGGGCCCCCAATGTCCCTTTCTGTCTGCCATTTCTTGGCGTTTAGACCACCATGAAAAGGCAGAGGGAAATGGACATTGTAAGCCAAATGGTGGTGCCTGAGCAGGCACCGCCCCTATTGTAAGGAATACGGTCCCACCGCAGCCTCGACGGGCTCCTTGAGCCCGTCAGCAGAGCAGCAGTTGGTCCCTCAACCCAATGCCTCCGACTGCCAGAATAGAATCCAGTGGTCGGACTGCTTCTGTATATGTCGGTGGGCCGACCACCGATGGCCTGTCAGTGGCGGGCCCACCGACATTGGAATAAGGCCCCTAATATTAGTTCTAAAAAAATAAGTAAAGGATATTACATTTTATGTGCAAGCATTCATCATGATAATGGACACTTACACCAAAAAGCAATTGACATTTTTATTTGTAAATGTTAATAGAGGTGTGTTTATTTTAACTGAATAAGTGAAAAAAATAAGCACATATGCATTACGTTTTACAAAAAACTGAAATTTAACTTTAACAAAAGGCAGAGTGTGAGCTTTTGGTGTGAGCAAGGCAGCAGGGCTGCCGAAACGCGTCACGAATGGATTTATGAAGGAATAAATCATCATTGGTATCGTTTATTGACTGGTTACTTCCTGAGTGCGTGGACAATTGCTGTTTGTTCTGGGATTAATCGCTGGTTTCTCTGCCAGCGTTCTATGCCACCTCCCACAGGTCCCGGTGCTTCCCGGAAGGAGCGCTTCACATTTTGGATATATATATATATATATTATCTACTAGCGGTCGCCAGTAGATAGTTATAGTTAGGACCGTGTTTCCATAGGAAATCCGCAACATTCTATTTGGAATAACTTTGGCGCCGGTTGACGAATCCTCGCGAAATTTTCAAAATAGGTGGGGCACTCTGCTCCGCTCCTACCCTGAAAGTCTCGGGGGGATTCGTCAAGCGGGGGCTGAGAAAAAAGGGGGGTCCCAAAACGCGTTTTCTCCATGCAATTTTCCATAGGGACCTTTAGTCCAAGGTACAGCCCGAAAGGCTGAACAGAATTACTTGAAATTTGGCAGAGAGGTAGTCCTCAGCTCAGGGAAGTGCCTTTTGCAGGTCTGGTGTCAATCTGTTCAGTAGTTCCTGATTAAATCAAAAGTAAAATCATATATATATGTGGGCGGAGCCTAACCACACATCTCATCCTGAGATCTGATTGGCTGTCAGCACTTCATCCAAGAAGTGTTGGCAGCCATCTTGGGACCAATATACATGATAGCACCTCATTAAAAAGCATTGCAGTTAATAGAAGGTTTTAAGACTTTAGTTACATTATAAATCATTTGTTGATGGTACCATACTCATTTTAGGAATTGTGGTATGTTCTAAGGTGATTTCACCATGTGAAAAAGCCTTCTGCTGGGATATCATGATTGAGAGAAAAATATTTTCTCGTGCTTTTCCCACAGAGGTTTGGAAGGTGATCTATAAGCTAAACTGAGAGCTTATTTTCTGTAAATTCACATTATCTTTCTCAGTCATGTGAGAATGAAGTCTGACATTCTCAGTAAAACATGTGCATCCAACAAGGGCAGAGACTGTCAGTTGATTCCTTTGTGTTCTACTGCAGCTTCCCAGAGTGTTCCAAAGAACAACTAGAGCGCTAACAGTCCTACTTATGATAAACGTATGGCACACCTGAAGCCATCTTGCTTGGATTAAAGTGGTAACTCTTAAAACATTTAATTTAAAAAGGAACAAAATGAGGGGGTTAATTTTTCCATAACAAGTATGATTAGTGCTGCAGAAAGAAAAACTAGGGCACATTTTGACTTCTAAAATCCTCTTTTATTTCATAAAAAAATTCTGACATGCAGACTGAAACATGCACTTTCAATACCAGCAGCAGTTTTTCCCTGGTGAGCAGTAGCTTTACTACAGTGATCTCATGAGCAAAAAGAGTGCTAACATTCTGAATTTATGGCAAATGTGTGACACATCTGAATGCCTTCTTGATGGAATCAAAGTAAAAAACTGAAAGTATTTCCTACTGAGGAGACTGCAGTAAATGAGGAAATTAGGAAACTTCATAACAAATAAGTCTCCCAAGATGGCCACCAGAGACAAAAGAGCCCAAATGTAGCCCAAATATCACCCAGATGTAGCCCAAGTATAGCCCAATGGCAGAATGTCCCAGAGTGTTCTTAAAAACAACTAGAGCGCTTACTGTCTTCATTATGACAAAAGTATGGCACACCTGAAGCCATCTTGATTGGAATAAACTGGTAACACTTAAAACATTTAATTTAAAAAGGAACACAATGAGGGGATTCATTTTGCCACAGAAATTATGATTAATGCTGAAGAAAGAAAATGAGGGCACATTTTGAGTGACTTCTCAAACCCTCTTCTATTTCATTAAAAAATTCTGAAATGCAGACTGAAACATGCACTTTTAATACCAGGAGCAGACTTCCATGGTGAACAGTAGTTTCACTACAGTGATCTAATGAGCAACTAGAGTGCTAACTTTCAGAATTTATGGCAAATGTGTGACATATCTGAATACCTTCATGATGGAATCAAAGTAAAAAACTGAAAGCATTTCCTACTGAGGAGACTGCAGTACATGAGGAAATTAGGAAACTTCATAACAAATAAATCTCCCAAGATGGCCACCGGAGACAAAAGAGCCCAAATGTAGCCCAAAATCGCCCAGATGTAGCCCAAATATAGCCCAATGACAGAAGTGTACAAAACACCTATTATTTTGTGTTTTTGCAGTGTTATATAGTGCCGACTTGTCAGGTATTGGAGTGCTTTACATGAGCATTTGTTACATCACACAAGAACAAATTCATTTTGGTTGTAGACATGGGGAGACTAAGTGATTTGACCAGAATCACAGAATGTCGAGCTGAAGCAGAAACTCCAACCTGGTTCCCCAGTTGCAAAGTCTGCAGTTCTGGAAGTAACACCACATCCTCTCCCCTAAGTGCAACATTTAATCAAGTGGTCAACTGGATAAAAAAACATAAAGATAACAAATAATTTAAAAATGCTTTGTCGCTATTTGAAAACTCAGAAAATATGTCCTTATTTTAGTCTTTTAGAGCACTAACCATAATTTTGATGCCAATAAGACCCTCTCATATATGTAATTTCTAAAGGACATGCTCTAGGTATTACAGTTTTGATTACATCAAGATGACGTCAGGCGTTCCACACTTTTGTAATAAATATAGAATGTTAGCCATCTAGTTGTTCATTAGGATACTGTTGAGAGGCAGAGGCCAGGGGCACAGACTCTGAAAATTGAAGGCAGGTAGGAGGCTGCAAAGACAACAATTTAACCACACTGAGCAGGCAGGAAGGGCCGTGGCAGCACAACAGACTATGGAGGGCAGTGGAAAGGGGGGCAGGGGCAACAAACCAACAATACAGGACTGGCAATGTAATAGACCATTGTGGGCAGAAGGAAGAGGCAATGGTAGTACAACCATACATGCCAACAGACCCGATTCAGCCAGGAAACGTCCAATGTTTTTAAGCTCAAATGGGCTTTATTTGATCTGTCTCCTGTCTACAATCTCCTCTTTTTCAATGTAACTCAAAGGGGAAAATCAATACCCCAGTTTTTTTTCAAAATCTCCCTCTTACCAAGTTCAAAATGTTCGCAAGTATGGTACATTGGATCATGGAAGGAAATGGGGTAGGGACATGGACTTGGATAACAGAGGACAGGAGGGACATGGAGAGGTGCACCAAACTGACCCTGCAGGGCAGGCATCAGGGTTTGCAGCAGCACAATACACCACACAGGGCATGCGGGACGGGAGTGCAGCACAACAATCCATAGAAAGCAAGAGGGAGGGGACAGGACCATGCACATGGACAACAGAGAACAGAGGGGCAAGAGGCAATGGTAGCTAGCTGACCATAATGGACAGACAGGAGAGAAAGCTGCAGCATAACAGACCATAAAGGACAGGAGGGACGGATCAGGGGCATTACAATGGAACAGACAAGCCAGGAGGGAGGGAGTAGGGGTCTGCACATGTAAACAGAGGGCTGGGGGCAAGGGGGCAGGGCAGGAGCAGCAAGATAGCCATGGAGGTCAGGCAGGATGGGCACTAGAAGCAAGACACACCATGAAGAGCAACAGTGAGACTGTGATGGCATACACACAGACCATGGAGGGAAGGTGGGAGGGGGTCAGGGGCAGCTAACTGACCACACAGGGAAGGTGGGGGGGGCATGGCAGCACAGAAGACCATGCATGGCAAGTGGGAGGGTTAGTGGCAGCACAATGGCTATGATGGGCAAGAAGGAGGGTGCAGGGGCATGCACAAAGGACGATGGAGGATAGAAGGGAGGGTCAGGACCTGTGCACAGACAAGAAAGTTCAGGGGAAGGGGCCTCACAACAGACCGCACGGGGCAGGCAGGAGGAGCAGTTTCAGCACAACAGACCAGGGAGGGCAGAAGGGTGTGGCAGTACAATGGACCGTGTAGGACAGGAGGAAGAGGATAGGGGCATGGCATGTGGACAGGCAGGGTGGAGGTGGCAGGGACAGGTTACAGTCATCTGACAATGCTAGGCAGGTGGGAGGGGAGTGGCAGCTCAACAGAACACTCAGAGTAGATAGGAGTGGCAGGTCCATGGAACATGGTGGGCAAAAAGGATGGAGCAGGGGCATGCACAAAGACATCGGAGGGCAGGGGGAAGGAGAATAGGGGCAGCAAGCTAAGCACAGAGTTTAAGCAGGAGGTCAATGATGGGGCATAGAATTGGGCAATGGAGGGCAGGAGGAGGGGACTGGTACATCATACTAAATTGAGGGCAGTGGCAGCACATCAGACCATGCATGGCAGGAGGGAGGAGGCTAGTCCATGGATTCACACAACAGAGGATAGGGAGGAGGGGGATGGGGCAGCAAGCTAACTGTTCAGAGAAGGCGGGTATTAGGAACTTTATTGTTTTTAAAACGTGTGTCTGTGCGAACTACTTAAAATATGAACAAGTATGCAGCATAATCTCACTTTTCTTCAGGAAGAAGAGGACGTTTGTGACTGTGACTCCGGGCTCACTTGGTAGAAACCCCCCCTGACCCTCCACCCCCTATCGCAAAATGTAATGCCCGTGAAAAGGGTAGGTGAACACAGTGTTATATAGAACATAGTCCTGAGAGCACGATTGAAAATGAAAACTAGATATAGTGTATGGTATAAACTATGCACCAAAAAGTGTGATATAAGATGAACCGGGCGTGAAATATAATATGCAATACATTGTGCGCAATGACAGATTCATTGGAGAGCGCGAGATAGCACAGGCACTAGCGCGTGCATTGCGATGTGCGCCTTGGAGTGTAATATGCACAGGGCAGTGTTGTGTAACCTAACTAGTCTCTAAAGTTGTAATATAAAATATGTGCTGGGGAGTGTAACGTTGCATATGCACTGTGACAAAGATATGGATCCCAGATTGTAATATGTATGGCATAGCACTGTGCGTTATAACATAGGCATCGAGGAAGGCACGTTAGATGGGGCAATATAACCCGTGCGAAGACAAGTGTGGCATGACATATTCACGGGGTGGTGTTACAGTGCACATGGGCTAGAGAGTGTCATAGCATATGCACTAGCTGGTGGAATACAACACAGAGGTGTGTGGCACTCGGCAGGCAATGGTGGGTGTAACACAGCATTGGGCTCTGCCAGGAGCGCGCTGTGACTCTCAAGTGATGTTCGTCCCCTTTCCAGAGAGTAAAATAAAAAGTATTACACATCCGGCAGTGGATGTGTGTTTTATTAACCGTGAGGGGGGTTTCTTACATAGTTTTGGTCGAATTTTTGTTGAATCCCCTTTGAATGGCTTGGTGTGCATGTGTATTAAATGTGCCCGTCAATAGCTACCCATGTTTGTATAAATAAACGACAAGGGTGTCTACCGGGATTAGGCACGGTAGGGCATCAGACAAGTCAGAGCTTCACTAGTGGTGTAAATACATTCCACGTGGATTCATTGTATGCATAGTCGCCTTTTAATGAATATCACTCAAATCGTCATGGTGATAGGTACGTACGGTTTGTCCAGCATGTCCTAGGTGTGTCTATAAACATATATTTTTAAAAAAAATAAAAAACAATGGCCGGCCCTGGGGATTGGGGTCAAAAAAATATAATTAGGAGACAGGCCCTGGGGGATGGGGTCATCAGGGCCAATAAATTAGAATAAGAAGGGGAACCACACAGCCCCCCTTCTTAAAAAATTAAAATAAATAAAAGACTGGCATCTTGCCAGAGGCCATGCCCCCTCCTTGCAGCACTCTGCAAACGCGCCCCCTGGCGAGTTGTAAGTTGGGGAATTAATTCTTCTTCAATACTGAGGGTCCCTGAGGGCCAACTAGCCCAACATGCATCTCCAGTATGCGCCAGGGAGCTGCGCTGCAGACAGGTGTTCTGAGGCCAAGCCCCTTTTTACACCTCTCTGCAACGCAGCTCTGTGGCGCTTACTGGAGGTACCTAGTGGTCTACTTTGACCCTAGGAACCCTTAGGATTCAAGGGGACTTAATCTCTCAACTTAGAACAGCCACAGGGCGCGTTTACACAGTGGTGAAGGGAGGGGACGGGGCCTGAGGTGACGTGTGCAAACACGCACTATGGCACGTTTTAAATTGGGATATAATTTCCCTTCAATACTGAGGGCCCCTGGGGGCTAACTAGCCCACCAAGTGCTTCCAGTAAGCGCCACTGAGCTGCATTGCAGAGAGGTGGTCCAGGCTGTGCCACTTTTTACACCTCTCTGCAACGCAGCTCTGTGGCACTTACTGGAGGTACCTAGTGGGCTAGTTGGACCCTAGGGACCCTCAGGATTCAAATGAACTTAATCTCCGAACTAAAAACGGACACAGGGCGTGTTTACACAGTGGTGAAGGGAGGGGAAGGGGCCTGAGTTAACATGTGCAAAAACGCCCTGTGGCCTGTTTTAAGAGGTAGTTTTAATCCCCTTGCCCTATTATATAGTATGGGCTTACAGAGGAGGTCATGCTAATCACAGGGGGACCCCAATGCATAATGTTCCCTAGTGTATGTAGGTGTTTTCACTGTATTCTAAGTGTCTTTTAACATAGCACTGGCTCTAGGACTGGTTAGTCAGACTCAGTTACCACCAGTATCCGTCTGAAAAAGTTGAGGGTACTGGATGATTTTGCAACAAGGATTCTTTCTGCTCTTCTTTTTGTTCTTTCTGCACGTTATCCTTCTTCCTGCACTTTTCTTCATCTTTGAGGACTTCTGTTGCTTCTTTCTGCACTTCTTTTTTTTCTTTCTGTGCATTTTTTCTTCTTTCTTCACATGTCCTATCTCTGTAGGCATAGTTAGAAATTAGCATTTAAAAAACCTTTGAAATTCACAGAAAAAACCATAGGTTTCAGGCACGTTATAGTTAGGAATTAGCATTTAAAAAACCTCAGAAATTCACTGAAAAAACCATAGGTTTCAGGGGTGTTCTAGTTAGCTGGACTTTTCACTTGTACAAAACCATTGAAATTCCCCCGTTAAAGTTAGTTCAGCTAACTATAACTCGCGCGCCCGCAATGCACTGCTGATGACGTCACATATTACATCACTCATGACATGGTCAGTGACATCACTCATGACATCACTGAAGACATCTCAAATGACATCACTGATGACATCACTGATGACATCATCCTTGTGATAGAGTGGCAGACCTCCTCTCACCCTAATATAACCTTTGATACGCACATTCAAAAATAGAGACTAAAATGTTCAAAACAATGGACATACCAATACCAGTTACAACAACCTCTTCAGTAATTCTAAGATCCACATCCACTCATTCACCAACAGTCCTATACAGTCACTCATACATGTACTCACTCATCATATGTACTCATACACCTATACATCCTATTACACAATGCCACTCATCCATAGAGTTACTCACACACATAGTCACTCATGCTAATAAAGAATCAAACATACATTTACTTGCATATACAGTTATACACACACCACCACACTTACTTCTATGGAAACTTACACATACTTAGTCTTTTAAACAATCACTTATAGAAACACATACTTATTCATACAGGAACTCTTTCAATCTCTCACTCTCACATATACTCACTTATATACACCAATAGCACATATACTAGTTTAAAACATATGTAGTTACTCATAAAGACACTATTGAGACAGTCATTCACTCACTAACACACCCATACACACACTCATCCACCCATACAGTCCTGCACACATGCTGTCTTCAACACATACAAACAGTGAGTCACTCATTCATGCACCTATGCACTACGTAATACCCCCCACCGAACCATGCAGACACTCAGACTGATACTCAAAAAACCAACTAATAACCTATATAGACACCCATGTAGCTACTCACCAACCCATGCAGCCACTTATACACAAAGTGAGAGACTGATACAGATATTTACATATTTAAACATTACTCACTAGGCCATGTATTCACTATGATACACTTAATCAGTCAGTTACACAATCAATTTTTCAAAAACAAATCATCCATTTAGACACTTATATACCCATTTATTCTTCCATCGACCTTGAGATATACATATATAAAACATATTTAATTTTCAGAAAAAGAGACATTCACTGGATGATGTCATCAGTGATGTCATCAGTGATGTCATTTGAGATGTCATCAGTGATGTCATGAGTGATGTCACTGACCATGTCATGAGTGATGTAATATGTGACGTCATCAGCAGTACATTGCGGGCGCGCGAGTTATAGTTAGCTGAACTAACTATAACGGGGGAATTTCAATGGTTTTGTACAAGTGAAAAGTCCAGCTAACTATAACACCCCTGAAACCTATGGTTTTTTCAGTGAATATATATATATATATATATATATATATATATATATATATATATATATATATTCCACTTGTGATCAAGGCTACTGAGGCCGAAACGTTAGGAGAAGGAAGCACTCTGGGCTGTTGGATTTCGAAATAAAGCCACATTTCCAGTATTGGGCCTCTTTTGTTTTTTGTACTTGAAGGTGCTTTGATGGGCTGTTCCGAGCTCATTGCAAGAGGCCACCCTGAAGGGTCGGGGGCTCCGGAATCGGAAAAATGCTGTTTGGATATTTACTGAGGAGCATGACCCACTCACGCGCTCAGCCTACGAAGGAAATCATTGTGTCACTGTGAAAAAAATGAACGCGTGTTGGAAGGGATTCATGACGGATTATTTCCCTCTATGATCGTGCTGGTGAATGAGGTATGCTTCGAAGCCATTTACAGAACGAGAGCACTATGCGAGAAATTCATACTCACCTGACTGTTTGCTTTCATGGATATTTTACTTTTAACTGTGTCATTGCCAAATAATTAAATTGAATGATGGTGAAATAGACGAGGACTTCCAGATTTCACATTTTGAAGGACATTGCAATGCACTGTGGAACTTGTATTTTTTGCACTCTCAGTCACGTGATTAAGCACTAATAAAGCACGCACGAGCGAATAATGAGTTTGACTTCCACCTGTGATCAAGGCTACTGAGGCCGAAACATTAGGAGAAGGAAGCACTCTGGGCTGTTGGATTTCGAAATAAAGCCACATTTCCAGTATTGGGCCTCTTTTGTTTTTTGTACTCGAAGGTGCTTTGATGGGCTGTTCCGAGCTCATTGCAAGAGGCCACCCTGAAGGGTCAGGGCTCCGGAATCGGAAAAATGCTGTTTATATATATGTATATATATATATTACCTACTGGCGGTCGCCAGTAGGTAGTTATAGTTAGGACCACGTTTCCATAGGAAAACCTCAACATTCTATTTTGAATAACTTTGGCGCCGGTCGACGAATCCTTGCGAATTTCTCAAAATAGGTGGGGCGCTACGCTCCGCTCCTACCCTGAAAGTCTCGGGGGGATCCGTCAAGCGGGGGCTGAGATAAAAGGGGGGTCCCAAAACGCGTTTTTCCCATGCATTTTTCCATAGGACCTTTAGAACGAGCTACAGCCCGAACGGCTGAACAGAATTACTCAAAATTTGGCAGAGAGGTAGTCCCTAGGTCAAGGAAGTGCCTTTTGTAGGTCTGGTGTAAATCTGTTCAGTATTTCCGGAGAAAATAGCATTTAAAAGCATATATATATATATATGCGCGCAGGGTGCGCGCACTGTGCGAGCACCGTGCGAGCACCCTAACGTGCGCGAGCGTAATTCTGATTGGTGGTTACATGTTAGTCAACGTTCGAATCGGTCGAAATCAGGAAGTGTCGGCCGCCATTTTGTTTGTTTTCAGTGCGAGAGTGAAAAAGGAAGGTGGCGAACGTGAAAAGGGGGCAGGGTAGAGAGTTCCTGACCCCCTAGCCTTTGTCAGGGGGTCCCTGAAGGACCCCGAAGGCAAAAAAAAAAATTTTTTTTTTTTTAAAAATCGCGGGGGTGCCCGCACAGTGCGCGCACCCTGAAAAACACCAAAAAAAAATTTTTTTTTTTGCAAAAAAAAAAAAATAATTCGCAGGGTGAAAACCAAAAAAAAAAATAATAATAATTTTTAATACGTAGTTTATTGCAAAATAAATATATAAAAAATAATACATAAATAAATTAGCATTTAAAAAACCGTACAAATTCACTGAAAAAACCATAGGTTTCACACACGTTATAGTTAGGAATTAGCATTTAAAAAACCTTGCTAATTCACTGAAAAAACCATAGGTTTCACACATGTTATAGTTAGCTGGACATTTTACTGATAAAAAACCAATGAAATTCCCCCGTTATAGTTACTGTAGGCAACTATAACTCACGCGACCGTAATCCTCTGCTGATGACATATGTGTCTTTATGAAAAAAAAATATTTGTAATATATGTATAGCTAAAATTTAATGGAAGAAGACATGGGCAAATAAGTGTCTAAATACAGTATTAGCATCAGCAGAGGATTGCGGTCGCGTGAGTTATAGTTGCCTACAGTAACTATAACGGGGGAATTTCATTGGTTTTTTATCAGTAAAATGTCCAGCTAACTATAACATGTGTGAAACCTACGGTTTTTTCAGTGAATATATATATATATATATATATATATATATATATATATATAGAGAGAGAGAGAGAGAGAGAGAGAGATATATATATATATATATATATATATATTCACTGAAAAAACATAGGTTTCACACACGTTATAGTTAGCTGGACATTTCTCTCGTAAAAAAACATTGAAATTCCCCCGTTATAGTTAGTTCAGCTAACTATAACTCGCGCACCCGCAATCCACTGCTGATGACGTCACATATTACATCACTCATGACATGATCAGTGACATCACTCATGACATGTATAAACACAACAGAATAGGGGGTCTATTGGTAGACAGCACAAGATTAAAGAAAAGAAAAAGTAGTGTGTGAAATATCAGACCCAAACATTGTCAGAGCAGAGCACGGAAAACCATCAAACCGACTCAACCAAAGAGACCAAAGTTGAGAGCAAAGTCACCTCTCACAATCAGTTTATATCATATGGTCTCCACTAAGAGCCGAGGTATGCCTCTTCGTCATAGAGACTTCCTCGTTAGTGTAAGGCTCTCTTGCTCATGTGGGTTGATAAAGAAAAGTCCAAAAGTCACGTGACAGACTGTGACCACCAGACAGAAGAAGTGCAGTGCAAAGAGAAAATATGTGAAATTTAAAAAGAGATTGTGTGAAGAGTACGATATACTTCACTCATTTCTGCACATCTCTATTAAAAAAGTGTGTGAACAAAAAATATATATCAAACAGTGCCAACTAGTCACTGTTGAATGAGGGTCAACATGTTTCAGCCTTCACGGGATTGTGGCCCAAGGCTTTCTTCAGGACCTATAAAGATTAGTGCTACTGCATTCAAATAGATGGATTCCAAAAGGTGAAAATATAAAATGTGAAAATTTAGCATGGGAAGAAGTAATCAATACAACCTCACTTGTGTCCTAATCCTCTATATCACAGGGTGCTAGCATCACCTGAGGAGAAAGGACAGTTAGCACACCTCATGGACCAATTCAGAAAAATTGTGCCGTCTATATACAAGCAAATTTAACATAAAAGTGCCTGGTTCATTGCTATAAAAGAGGGAACGCAATGCTTACCCAACGTGATCAGGGATTGCACCTCACCTACCCTGGAACCTGGCTCAGGTTAATGAGGCCCCGCTCTGAATCGTGGGTAAAGAGAGAAAAAAACATCTTTTTTTGTATTATTTGTTTTATAGTTAGTTAAAACCACATTGGAACAACAAAGAGCCAAAATGTACTCCTAGTTGGTCAAACGCGTTACGTGAAAACGTAACGACCTCCTAACACCCAAACAGTGTTCTCCCATGCAGTGCAGAAAAACCCCCTCCCAGTAAATCAACTCCTTGCAGTAATGTTGTTATTACAAAATATTTGGGCTGGCTAGTATCTCTGACTAGTAAGCGACCAGAGTCCAACATCATCTTTCTCTTGAACAAACCACCGAGAAAATGACACAGTTCTAAAAATCAAGTGTCTTAGTACTAAACAGTAAGGCGCGCTTATAAGCATGCCTCATATGAACTGTATTTAAGACTAGTGAGCGAAAAAGGAAAACAGAATAAAGAACCGAGATTAGGGCGCTCGGTTAGCAGCACAACTCACCTATCCGTCGTTGCCCCTGGCTTTCCTAAGCAGGGTGGGAGGCAACGTACCGGAACCGGGAGTGTGTTCAAATACTCTCACCACAGACGGCACGCCTTACGCTGCGTGGCAGAAGACTACGGCGGCCGCCGTGTCCAAATCAATAGAACTACAGGAAAAACGGCATGTCTCATGGGAGAAGTAGTTTAAAGACTATCAATGTATTTCGAAAAAGCACGCCTTCCGCTGAATGGCTAGAAACTACGGTCGGCAAGTCTAAATTGGGAACTACAAAAAACGGCATGCCTCATGGGAGATGTAGTTGATCGCTGTAAGTGCGCTTTAAGATTTAACTACACACAAAGCCTCAAAACACACAAAAATACAGACCACTGTAGATACGGGTTAGCCTTTGCATTTAACCCTCAATCCACTGGCCAAGCTGCAGTTTTACTCTACGTCTATTCCGATTTCGAACCGGCCCAAGAGACCCAAATCAATGCCACCTACTGCTCGGATATCAAGTCCCATGGGCAAAGTCAATGATAGCATTCCAGTGAGAAAAAAGAGCTCATTATGTGTACTCAGCTTCTGGGTGATGTACTTAATGCACGTCATGTGTTATAAACCGCTTATTTGCATGCTGGTATACCGCAAAGGTTTAATAATAGGTAAGCTCATCCCTATTAGTTTGAATTTAGTTGTGGTAGTTAACATCTAATGTTCCCATTGTCTGATTGGTGGGTAGTATGGTGTTTGGTAAAAAGACTCATTTGCATGCTGATGCCCCGCCAACATCAATAGTTAGTAGGCTCTCCCATGATCCTATTGCAGTAGTTCACAACTAGTGTGCCCTATCACAGTACCAGAGGTAAACACAGTGGTGTAGCGGCGGGCCGAGGTTAGTTCATCATCCATTATAACAAGAGTGATAAACGTTAGACCCGGAATGCCACGATTCCTCATAAATGCACCGCACAATTGTGCAACGCACCTCCTTAGTGTTGGATGCTCGTCCAGGGAATATCATCGTTTAATCCCAAAGTGTCACAACATAGCCTATGGACCCATTTTTGTTCTTTGGTGAATAAAAACCTGGAGATATCACTGATGTGTTGTGGGATGATCGGTTTCTCCAGTATTGTCCAATGGAAATCATCTGTAGTGTGATTGGCTTCTGTGAAATGTCTGGTGAGCTTTGTGTTGGATTTGCGGCACCTGAAGGTGATCTTATGCTCTGTCATTCGTAGTCTCACCTTTCGGGTGGTCATACCCACATATCTCATCTTGCACGGGCATGTGAGTAAATAAATAACGTTACTGCTGTTGCAGTTTGTGAACTGAGTCTGCAACCAGGGTCTATCGGTCCCAATATCCACAGATGAGCTGTTGGTAGTTTGTGGACACACCGAACAACCCCCACAGGGATGGTGTCCCGTCACTGCCGGCAGGTCCCATAAAGTACCTAGTGTTCTACTGGGCACAGTTGATGGTCGTGTATGGACCAATCTGTCCTTGATATTGCCTGATCTTTTGAAAGCAAAGAGTGGCATCGCTATTTTCTCCTGGCAACTGTTTAATATCCTCCAGTGTTTTTTGATGCTTTTCTTTATATCATTGGATAGTGTGCAGAAAGTGCTGACCATCGTGAGACGTTCCAATGGTGGCTTAGGTACAGGCGGTTCCAACAGAGCTTCCCGATTGTTATTCGAGGCCCTTTTGAGAGACCGTTTGACCAACTTGCGGGGATAGTTTCTCTCCATAAGTTGCTCTGATAGTAAATTGGCATGTTTGGTGAAGCCATCTGTTGTTGAACAGTTCCTACGCACCCTCAGAAACTGGCCGTAGGGTAAATTATCCCTAAGGGCCTTGGGGTGCTGACTGTCGTAACGCAAAAGCGAATTGCGTGCCATGGGCTTACGGTATAATTCACTACCTAAGCCCTCAGGGGTTACAAAAATCGATAGGTCCAGAAATGCAAAACGGCTCTTGTTCACTTCTACCGTGAAATTCAGGTATTCATTCCGTGAGTTAAGCCACTGATGAAAATGGTCTATGGACTGTAGGTCTCCTCTCCATACCACCAAAACATCATCAATATACCGCTTCCATAAGCGGATTGATGAAAAAAAGGGGTTGGAGGGAGCCAAGACGTGTTCCTGCTCGAACGCATGGACATATAGATTCGCTAAGCTGGGCGCGAAAACGCTGCCCATGCTGGTCCCTGATGTTTGCAGATAGATGGTATTCTCGAATTTAAAGAAATTCTCCTTCATCGCCATTCTGGCCAGTGTCATAATGAAGGGTACAGGTGCAATGGACTGTAAGTCGGTACCCTCAAGGATGGATCGTATTGTATCCAGTGTCTCATCTTGGGGAATGGATGTATATAGAGATTCGACATCGAAGGAGACTAAAAAGTCTCGTTCCGTGTCGAACTCTACCGTGGGAACCAATCGCAGGACATCCTTGGTATCCTGCAGATACGTCGGCATCTTTTGGACGATAGGTCTTAGGAAGTGGTCCACAAACGTAGACAGTGGTTCCAAAAGGGAACCCTGTCCCGAGATGATTGGTCGCCCAGGTGGAGGTCTCTGGGCCTTATGTACCTTTGGCAGTACATAAAAATATCACTGATGACATCTCAAATGACATCACTGATGACATCACTGATGTCATCATCCATTGAGTATGTGTTTCTGAACAATTTTAATATGTTTAATATATATAGGGAAAGGCCTGTTGAAGAATGAGTGGGTGTACAAGTGTGTAAATGTATGATTTTCTTTGGTGCGTAACTGACTCTATAAGTGAGTCATTAAATGTATCTTACTGCAGACTAGTGACTAAACTGTGTGAATGTCTGTATGTTTCTGTCTGTTGGTGTATAAGTGGCTGCATGGTTTTGTGAATAGCTATATGAGTGTCTATATGGGTTATCGATTGGTTGTCTGAGTATCTGTATGGGTGCCTGAGTGTTAGTGTGGGTAGGCTGTGTGTGACTCTGTCCATATTTGTGTGAGTGGGTGATTCTATGGGTGCATGGTTTTAAGAGTGCATCTGTGATGGACTGTATGGTTGAGCGAGTGTATGTATGGGTGTGTTAGGGATTGAATGTATATCTCAGTGGTACATTTGTGACTTACTACATATGTGAAAGGCAGTATATATGTGTGTAAGAGTATATAAGTGGCTAGATGTGAAAATGTGTGATTGTGGCAGTGACTGTATGGATGAGTGTGTGCTTTTGTCAATGATTCTAATAGAGCATAAAAATGTGATACTATTTTTGTGAGCAAGGGAACTTGAGTGTGTATAACTGCATAGGTGAGTAAATGGCAGTGTGATTATTTGTATGAATGACTAGGTGTGAGAGTACCTCTATGGATGATTGGTAGTGTGTGAGTATCTATATAGGTGTGTGTATAAATTCATATGATACTTTTTTATGGAGTGACTGTAACTATGAGTGACTTTACAGGTGAGTGTGTGGAGGTGTATGAAGACCTAAAAGTTAATATGTGGGTATGCAGTTATTGGTATTGCATTATTTATGGATATGAGAATGGAACTCTGTAATTTTGAGTTGGTATATCAAAGGTTTTATAAGGGTGTGAGAAGATGTGGTAATTTATCACATTGATGACGTCATCAGTGATGTCATCAGTGATGTCATTTGAGATGTCATCAGTGATGTCATGAGTGATGTCACTGACCATGTCATGAGTGATGTAATATGTGACGTCATCAGCAGTGGATTGCGGGTGCGCGAGTTATAGTTAGCTGAACTAACTATAACGGGGGAATTTCAATGGTTTTTTACGAGAGAAATGTCCAGCTAACTATAACGTGTGTGAAACCTATGTTTTTTTCAGTGAATTTGCAAGGTTTTTTAAATGCTAATTCCTAACTATAACGTGTGTGAAACCTATGGTTTTTTCAGTGAATTTGCAAGGTTTTTTAAAAGCTAATTCCTAAATATAACGTGTGTGAAACCTATGGTTTTTTCTGTGTTTTTGCATGGTTTTTTGAATTCTAATTCCTACCTATAATGTGTGTGAAACCTATGGTTTTTTCATTGAATTTGTTTGTTTTTTTACATCATTTTTTTTCTTTTTCTTTTTTCCTTTAAACACAATTCTACCTATGTATATATTCATGGTTTTAATGCATTCTTCAATATAGAAAGATTCACCTTTTTTAAATAAATGGTTAGATATAGTTGTATAACATAGTTAATATCTTCAACAAACCTTTATCTTTTTTTTATTTATTTTTGTTTACATTTTTTTACCGTGCGCGTACGGTAAGCTTACCGTAGGCGCACGCTTTGCTTTATGTACGGTGAGCACACGTAATATTTATACTCCGTGTGCGCATGCTTATGCAATTTGCGGACGCGTCCGTACTTCGTACGCGACGCGTAAGCGCATGCTTTATACGCGCGCGCGTACGTTACGCGGAAGTGTACGAGTGTGGCTGTAATGCGCATGCACATGTGCGTGTGTCTTTCGTACGCGCATGCGTACTTTTACCGTGCGCGCTCGGTAAGCTTAACGTGCACGTACGGTTGGTCATGTGATCAAGAAACAACACTTTTGATTGGTTTAAACTACTTTCAGTTCCAGAATCTTCCTACACCACACCCATTCCCCTCATTACTGCTTGTGATTTCTTAGGAGAAGGAGCTGAATTGTCTTTGGGATACAATGGCAGAGCAGCAGTCCTCTTCTGAGAGTGAGCAGGGCAGCAGCATCATCAGACAGAGAAGGAGGAAACAGAAGAGTTCTTTTATTTGGGAGTATTTTACATTTCCTGAGGGGCAGAAAAAGGTAAATGCTCCTTTAGTTACCTGCTCACTTTGTGAGCGTGTGTTATCTAGAGGTAATCCAAGGAAGAAGTATTCCTTTGGTAATCACACTATGTTGAGACACTTTAGGGACGTTCATCCAAGGACTTTTGCTCGACATACTGAAGCAAACCCTTCAGTAAGTCACCCGAGCACATCCGCAGAAGCTCAGCCAAGTACATCTTCGGCAGCTCAGCCGAGCACTTCCTCTGCGGTGGGAGCATCACCCTCTTCTGCTCCTCTGGAAACCAACCCTCGATTTCAGAGGGTACAAATGAGGTGCACCAGATGTTATGGTCTAATTGTTCATGGGGAGACCCGTATTTCCCTAATAAACAATAAGATAGACCAGCACATCTGTGGTCCTTGTTAATATTCCCATTCTTTCTTTCCTCTGTCACTGTATTAACACAACGGCTCTTTTAAGAGCCAACCTTACCTCACAACTTTTTTTAAAAAATTTTAATTAATTTTTGTAATTTTTTTTTTACCGTACGGTACGCGCATTTTTTTTTTTTCATTTTTTTTTTCACCCTACAAGGTCCTTGAGGGAGTACAATGGAAATGAGAAAAGCAGAGAGAGGAGAACACAGCAGATTATCAGAGTCAGAATCTCAGAGATGTACACCTCTCTCCTCTCACCAGAACCAGTAAATGGCAATGTTTCCCTCTCTTTTTCACACATATATATGTTAATTACAAATCTCAGTGCTTCCCACATTTTTTCAAATTAAATCACACATTTCTATTGCTTGAAAACTTCAACCCTTTTCCAAATGAACCCTTCCCCCAACTTGACTTCTGCCTGCTACCATAGCAACAGCTCATGGAACACTGGTGTGAGCAGAGAGGTCAGAAGTTCAGCACACAATGTTTCTATTCCAAAGAGCAAGAGTGCTTCACCTGTCAAACCTAACAGCAAATCCAAATTAATCTTCTGTGGGAACACAATTTTCTGAACCAATACAAAACATGCTTCTAAAAATGTACACATACAGCCTAGTTTTAACTGTAAAATGGTTTGAATCAGCCAATGAGTTCTTTTTATTAAAAAAATATATGTATGCCTCCATTTTACAACTGTCTTTCATTTCATATTGCCATTCTACTGAAAGACACTTCCTGAGTGCATCCAGATCTCCTTGAAAGATGTTCACAGTGTGGATTGTAGGTCACAGCTATGTCTTCTGGAGTGAAAAGTATGCAGAAAAAAGAGGTATGGTGAGAGACCTTGCTTTGCCAAATGTACACATTAAATGGATTGGTCAGAGAGGGTTAAAGTGGCACCAATTAATGCCTTTGGTGAAATCTTTTCTACACCTCCAACAGCCTAACCTTATTATTGTGCACTGTGGTGGAAATGACCTAGGCACTTTAACTGGGGTAGGTCTGGAAATGCTTGTTAAGGACACCTTTGTGCAATTAATGCCGCTTTTTCCTCAATCTGCCTTTGTATATTCTAATATATGCCAAAGGCAAAAGTGGAACTGGTCCAACCAATTTTGTCCACAGATTGACAAAGCAAGAAAGCACGTCAACAAATCTATTTCTGCTTTCCTCAGAGACTATGGTATGGGTTCTATATACCACAACAACTTGCGTTACAACATGCAAGGCATTTATAGAGGAGACGGTGTACATTTCACTGATGAAGGCAACAGAGTCTTCCTCTTGAACTTTAGACTCTGCATCGGTACTTACTTGTAGGTACCACAAAAAAAACACTTCATAAACACAACGGCTCTTTTTAGAGCCCCCTAATATCTAAACACTTAAATTTGATTTTTACTTCTATTTTTTTTATTGTTTTTTTTCTGCCGTGCGCGTACGGTAAGCTTACCGTACGCGCACCCCGCGATTTTTAAAAAAAAATTTAAAATGTATTTTTCATACTTTTGGGACCTTCTTGGACCCCCTGACAAACGCTAGGGGGTCTGCAACTCTCTTCGTTGCCCCCTTTTCACGTTCTCCACCTTTGTTTATCAGTGTGAGACACACAAAATGGCGGCCGACACTTCCTGATTTCGACCGATTCTAATGTTTACAGTCATGTAACCACCAATCAGAATTAAGCTCGCGCACGGCAGCGTGCGCGTACGGTAAGCTTACCGTACGCGCTCGGAGCGCGCTTATAGATATATATATTGATTTAAATGCTATTTTCTCAGGAAATACTGACCAGATTTACACCAGACCTGCAAAAGGCACATCCCTGACCTGAGGACTACCTCTCTGCCAAATTTCAAGTAATTCTGTTCAGCCGTTCGGGCTGTAGCTTGGACTAAAGGTCCTATGGAAAAATGCATGGGGAAAACACGTTTTGGGACCCCCCCTTTTTCTCAGCCCCCGCTTGACGAATCCGCCCGAGACTTTCAGGGTAGGAGCGGAGCAGAGCGCCCCACCTATTTTGACAATTTCGCGAGGATTCGTCAACCGGCGCCAAAGTTATTCAAAATAGAATGTTGCGGATTTATAATGTTTTCAATCAGAAGTTTACCCATTCAATCTTATATTTCCAGTCATTTTGGCTCACATGTTAAATTTGTTTTGTTATTAATACTACCTCACAAATCAGAAGTTTGGAATTTTCTCAGTTTAGGAGTTACTAAACTGAGAAAAATCCTAACTTTAAGACTTTAGGTATTCCCAGACGGCATTTAGGAGTCCTAAAGTTAGGAGTCCTTACTTTACTACTCCTAAACTGTGAAAAATCCTGGCTTTAAGACTTTCGGTATTCACAGAAGGCATTTAGGAGACCTAAAGTTAGGACTCCTAACTTCTGTGAATACCGAAATGAGTAAGTGCCTTCTGTGAATACCAAAATGAGTAAGTGCCTTCTGTGAATACCAAAATGGTAGTAAGTTTAGGATTTTGTCTCAAGTTAGTTCTGTGAATCAGGCCAATTGTGTTCATCCCTGAACCGTGTGGCAGGCACCTCATGGTGCAGGGATGAACTTAGGGGCCCCATAGATGCCTCCTCAGCCCCCAACCGGAGGCCGCCGGAAGCCAGCTGGAATGACCGGCCGGTTTCAATTTCGACCGACTATATTGTAATTTGGCAGTCAGAGTTGAAACAGACCATCTCGGTCGGAAAGCCTCTGACCTAAGGTCAGAGGCTTTCCGACCGAGAACGTAAAAGGGCCCTTAGTATGTATTGAGAATCTATCTCTAATTCAGACACCCTTCCTTTTCTAGAACTTTGGCTCAGGAAAAATGAGATAATTTGCCAAGGTTTTATTCTTTGCTGGCACAGCATTTAATAAAACCATTAATGGTTCCTCTACTTTTAGATCTACACCAGAAGTTTCAATATTCTGTTTAAAACCTGGAGAAAATTCAAAAGATTTCTGTAAGATCTTTCACTGATTCACTTGAAGGTAGCTTTGTTCGATTTGACTGCATTCTAACCATTGCTTGAAAAGGGCGTTCTGTTTAAATCAGAATACTTGTGCATGTTGAGCTCTTCTAGTTCAAGAGGAATTGGGAAATGTCTAACTTATTTTGAAGACCTCTAGCAGGTATTATATTACCATCAACTTTACTTATGGAGTACTTGCACATTACTTAATTGACACATAAATCAAAGCGGTCCTCTGCAATTAATTAGAGGGCAAGTTTAAACCACCGGATAAATCTTCAGTTTTTGCACAAGTGTCTATTTTTCTAGTTTGTTCTTTACAGTGCACACAATGGCAACAAACACATATCTTGCTATGAATTTGAGCAAAATGTTGCATCAAATTGTCATATTTCTTTGGTGAACTTATCTAATTGAATACCTCAATGACTCCTATCATGGTAGGTTTTACTACTACTTCATTACTTCAGGCTGACTTCTAGATCTAAAATAAGTTCATTAAACATTGTCTGAGATATTAGTAATTTGGAACAAAATGCCAAGTAAAAGAGCAATATTCAATGCATCAAAATGCAGAGCTGGACTTTTTACAAAATGCAACCTTCCAACTACATTGTGCATTTTTGTGTGACGCACAGACAGAATTTGAAAATGATGAAAACTACTGTCACATATCTCTTTAGCTAATGAATGTCCTGGTAGATTTTAATAGTTAGCTCTCTTTACAGGGTTCAAAAGACTGTCAAATTCAGATTTTCTGTTTTAAAGTTCCTCTATGGAACTTTATAAGGAAAATCCTAAGCCTGTCAATTGGGTCTTGTCTTATGTTGCAGTTACTGATGCACTGCCATTCTTACACTGGAGCAGGGGGACGTTCTTGTAAAATGTGATCCCGAATACTAAATTGGAATTTCTAGGTACTAATTTTTGATTTCCTGTGCCCTGTGCCTTGATTCACCTCACATCTGACCATCTGTATCCAACAGCAAACAATAAGCTATTGATTGTTAGTAGTTTTCTTCATTACAATAAGCCTCACTGCTGGAAGTGTGTTTCCACTCCCAGTGAAACATATTGCAAAAGTTGCTCATATTGATCTGCAGCTTTTGACCTAATTTCTTTTTCAGACATGACACAAACCTGTCTAGAGCTCTCATTTGCTTCAGGATGAGAATAAATAACTTCCTTTTTAGAGCAAAAGCCATCTGTACAATTCTGCCTACAAACCCTTTTTTGTCAAATTCTAGCTCCTCTTCTCTTCACTACCACCACCCTTGTGCAAAAGAGGTTCTGTCGAAGTTCCTTTGAAATTCTTGTTCCATGCAGTAGAATGGTGATATTTATGTTTCAAACCATTCTCTTTAAATGTTTCATTTTGGCCTACTTCAAATGTGGAAGACCCATCATTCTTCGTCACACCTTCATTACTAACTCTAGTTTTCTTCATTTTTTACTAAGAAATCTTTGAGTACTCTTACCAAAATGTAGCTTTTTCCTTTCTTGTATTTCTCCACCGTTTTGAATTGTCAATCAATCAATCAAGATTTATAAAGCGCAGCCAGTCACGTGATAGGGTTTCCAGGTGCTTGCAGCCCCCAGAGGCTTATTCTTACAGCCAGGTCTTGAGGGCCAGTCGGAATTCCAAAAGTGAGGTGATGTGTGTGGGGAGGCTGTTGCAGGTCTTTGCTGCGATGTGTGAGAAGGAGGATCCTCCACTTCTGCAGATACAGGTAATATAGGGAAGTGAAAGGGAGGCGGAGCGTAGTCTTCTCAATGGTTGGTGAAAGTTCAGGCGGTGGTTAATGTAGGTGGGTCCTTGGTTGTATAGAGCTTTGTGTACATGGGTCAGCAGCTTGAAATGGCATGTTGGTTCGTTGAGGACACCACAGGTGATCTCCTTGTTTCAGAGTTGAAAGGTGGGAGGTGGATCCTTTGGGTTCTTCCGGTGAGGAAGGAGATGATCCATCTGAGAGTGTCCCCTTGGATGCCGATGTGGTGGAGTCTTTCGATCAGTGTGTGGTGGGATACAGTGTCAAAGGCTGTAGAGAGGTTGAGGAGAGTCAAATCTGCTGTTTCTCCTCAGTCGAGGAGGGTTTGAATGTCGTCAGTGGCTGAGATTAGGGCGGTTTTGGTGCTGTGATTGCTGCAGAAGTCAGATTGGGAGGGATTGAGTAGCTGGTTCTGCTCCAGGTGTGTCATGAGTTGATTGTTGAAGATCTTTTCCAGTACCTTCACTGGGAATGGGAGCAGGGAGATTGGCGGTAGTTTTGAGTTTGTTGGGGTCGGCAGAGGTTTTTTTTTTTATTTACATTTTTATTTTAGACTTATACTCCAGGACAAGGAGAAAAAAAACACAGCATATAAGAACGCATTACATTAAATGTAATTTTTTAAGTTTTCCCCCCTCCCCAACTCACTCTCTACCCCCCACTCCACCAACGCTGTCCAACCCCCACCCTCATGATCCAAAAGGTAATTAAAAATAACATTCATTAGAAGCACGACCGACTTACATTTAGATTTAACTATAGATGGATAAGTAAGGATAAATATCCAGAATCATTGTAAACTTGTTTCCATTGAGCCCGCATCCCCATTCATCCATCTAATTACTGGTGCCCAAATTTCAAAGCCTCTCCTTCCTGCCCTGTGACCCCTCCGTTTGTACACTGCTATCTCCCACCGGTATATCGCTAGCAGTTTGGCCAGCCAGGAATATATAGAAGGAGGATCCTGGTCTAACCAGGCAGTGGCCAAGCAAAGCCTGAGCACTGCCATAGTTGTGAACACCAGAGTCCGGTTTGGCTCAGCCATTTCCTGATTACTTACTCCAAGAATAGTTACTTGGGGAGTAAGATACAGCCCAAATCCCAGCATACTTTGGAGCCGCTCGCCAATATAATTTTCTAAAGGAATGAGTCTAGGACATATGCACACTGTCCGTTGCTAAAGCTCCGCATCGAGAGCAATGTACATCGGAGACCCCCCATTTAAAAATCCATGCTGGTGTGATATATAGGTTGAGCCAGATTTTAAAGCATTGCACCTACAGATTAGCCAAGATAAATGCTGTCTGACTTAACATGAGGGAGTCCTCACATTCCCCAGTCTCTGCTTGCAGAAGATCCTGCCAGCGATTTGTATATTTTAATAAATCATCTCCCATTTCTTTGTTGAGAAATTTATATATTACAGACAACGTTGGCTGGGCTCCCAGTAAAGTCTCCAAATACTGTACTTTGCTACAGCCAACTGCTTTCTCCGTCATGAAATCCTGAAGCTGTAGATATTTAAAAAAATGATTATTCCCAATCCCAAATTTCCCTTTGATTGTATCAAATAGACAGATCTGCTTGTCTTCCATTGGATCCCCCAGATATCTCACTCCTCTTTCAACCCAACATCTCATATATCCATCGTAAAATATGGCTGGAAGTAGCTCGTTATGAGCCAAAGGAGTATATCTGTGAACCCTTCCCATGTTCAGTTTCTTTCGGACTGCCGTCCAGACCCTGAAAACTCCCAGCAATACCTTAAATTTAACCCTTTTGAAGTAAGCAAAGTCAATATGTCGCATAAGACAACCTCTAGCTTCTATCCCATAAATTAATACATATATAGAAATGTTTGACAATTCTCTCTTATTGTAACCTCTTCCCAGTAAATCACCCATTTGCTGTATAGCTACAGCCCAATAATACAATTGTAGGTTAGGAACTGCCCAACCGCCTCGATCTCTTGGCAACGTCATGTATTTTAGTGCTCTCCTAGTGCTTTGTCCAGTCCACACAAAAAAGCTAAAAACCATGATTTGTGTTTTTCGAGTGGAATGGTTTTAAAAAAATATAGAATTTTAGGAAAAAATAGCGTTTTAATAACTTTGCCCCTACCTAACAGTGTGAGATGTAAATTGTTAATTCTAGTAAAATCTGTTCTGAATATCCTCAATAAAGGCTCCTAATTAATTTTAACCTTTTTATCAACATTCGCGCAGATCTCGAACCCGAGGTATCTCGCGTTCTGAACTACACGTGCATCCTCTAAAACTATTATATCGTTCTTGACAATTTGTGTCTTATTTTCATTAAGATGGTACCCTGAAATATAGCCAAAGTAATTTGCCTCCCTTTCTATCCCCCCACGGGCATCTTGTGGATTAGGTGTAACTATTGCCAGATCATCTGGATAGGCTAAAATCTTGGTATCCCCTCCTTTGGTGTGTATAGACTGGAGCATTTCGTTCTCCTCTATTTTCCCAATCAAAGAATCGTTATAAAGGGCAAATAATCAAGGCAAACAGGGGCAGCCCTGTCGTGTACCTTGTGTGATCTTAATTATATCTGAAGTAGAGCCCATCATGACTATTCTGGCGGTGGGCTCCCAATACATAGTTTGAATAGCTCGAATAAGCCCCTCACCAAGGCCCCTTTCTCTCCATAATTGCCCATAATAAAGGCCAGGAGCTTTTTCTGCGTCAAATAATATTAGAGCCATAGGGTCTCCTGTAACCTTAGTGGAATCGAATAGGCAACTTGTCCGTCGAATATGACCTGTTGTGCCCCGCCCTGGGACAAATCCATGTTGTTAAGGAGAGACTAATTTCTTAATACCTGAGGCTAGCCTATTAGCAAGAATTTTAGCGTAGATCTTTGTGTCACTATTGAGCAGCATAATTGGGCGATATGAGCCCAATTCCGTAATAGGTTTGCCTTTTTTCGGAAACACGACTATATTAGCCAGTTTCCAAGATTCGGGGGCCTCCTTCCCTAGTTGTGCCCTTAAGAATATCTCTTGCATAAGTTCCGATAGCTGTGAATTTCTTATAAAATTCTCCCAGTATCAAGTCAGTTCCAACAGCTTCACCTGATGGTAGAGATTTGATCGCTGTTCTTATCTAATCAGCATTTATAGGTGTTTCTATCTATTCTCTCTCTGCAGAGGTAAGCAGTTCCAAAGTTTGACCATTCAAGTATTCCTCTATTTCCCTATCCTCTATCCGGAGATCCTCTGTGTATAGCTTCTGGTAACATTTTTGGAACACAGTCAGAACAGCTGTCGGTTCGGTAACTAAACCAATACTAGAATCTCTAATTTCAGCGATTCGAGCTTGAACCACTTTTTCTCTAGTGCGGACTGCGAGCATATGGTCTACCCTTTCGTTACTCTCATATGCCTTGTTTCTCGGAACCGTGTACCTGCCAGCCACCTTTTGTATTGAGATCTCTGTAATTGCCAATCTAGCGAGTAGAATCCCAGACTGGGCTTCCTCGGGATCTTCCCCATTAGAAATAACATCTATCAAGTGTTTTTCTGCCCTTTCCAACTCCTGATACAGTTCGCGTAGCAGATTCGTCTCTTTCTTTTGGTTCTCCCAGCCATATTTAGAAGTTCCCCCTGATACCAGCCTTAAGAGTATCCCAAACTACATGTGTGTCGGTGCTCCCCTGCTTCTCTTCAATAAACCTGGGAATCCACATCCTCATGTGCTGTACATAGCCTTCTTCGCTGAGTAAAGCCCTATTGAATGTCCAATGTGCTGGTAAAGATTTGATCTAGATATTTATTTCCAGCACCAAAGGGTTGTGATCAGACATAACTCTCGGATATTTATATATTCTGCATCCCTGTAGCGGCACTTGTGACACAAAGAAGTAGTCTAATCTAGCAAGAATTTGATGTGGGGCAGAAAAATATGTGAAACCCGGGTCTTTACTTTCTTGCTTTGCCCAAACATCGGACAGCCCATGAAGATGCTTTAGCTGTGTTAAAGACTTGTAAACTTTGGGTTTGCGACCTTGATACCCAACCCCCATTTGATTAGAAACTTGACAGCTCATATTGATATTAAAATCCCCGCAGATGATAAGCGGCTGGGGACACCCCACTAGCTCTACATTTAGCCTTTCAAACAGTGCTGGGTGATCAAGGACTGAGCCGTAGACCGAGCACAGTGTAAACACATTTTACCTAACCAACATTGCGTAATTACCCATCTTCCCATTTTATCGGAGAAAGATCGTGAGAACCTAGCTATTCCCTTTCATGCCATTACTGCCACCCCTCTTGTCCTTGTGTCCTGCATAGTGCTAGAAATCAATTGATATCCTGCCAACTCCACAACCTCCTGTCTGCCAGCTTCAATAAGCGTTTCCTGAAGGCAGATAATATCGGCCTTCAAAAATTGGACGTCCAAGCTAACTCGCCGTCTCTTTTGAGGATTATTTAATCCGAAGATATTAATTGAAGCTATTCTAAGATTACCCATTGGTAAATAATTGAACTTTAGTTGCCATATGACGTAGCCATATAGGTTTAGAAATGCTTCCCATCCCTATCCCAAGAGCCTGCCCATTTAATTCATTTTGGATCCCTTCCCCCCCTCCCAAACCCACTCAAAAAGGCAAAAAAGGTCCGTAGACCCTTGTGATGCCTCCTGCATTCCGCTGTGTGCCCCTAGCCGCTCCCCGCCTAATTTTAACCAAAAGAATAAGACAGAAAAAAAAAAAACACAAAAGAGTGACGTAATACTATTGAAACATATATCCACCAAACTTCCTATATGGAGAAACCGTAACGTGAGAGTTCAATCCTTGTTTTGTATTCTTATCCAGGTGACAGTTCCTGCATATATTCCTAGACTTGTATCTCTGAAATAAATACCCTTGTTATGTCTTTACAAATGACTTTGAGTCGGGCAGGATTCATTAGAAAGACCTCGCAGCCCAACTTCTGGAAGGGAGTGGTTAGCTGCCAGAGCCTCCATCTTCTCTCCACCGTCGTGTGGCAAAAGTCCGGTCGTACAAAGAAGGAGTACCCCTCGGCTGTTTGCCTTGCATTAAGTCTAGCCTTCTCCAATATTGCCTGACGTAGGAGGAAATTCCCAAAAAATATAAGGATAGCCCTGGGTTTCTCACTTTGAGCTGCTCTCTTTTTCCTCATCAGAGGGAATCTATGCACCCTCTGCACCTCTGATTCCCAGTTCCACTGAGCAAGTTCCGGGAAGGCCCCCTTAAATAGTCTTATAACAAATCCACGTATATCCTCCCCTTCCACATTCTCTTCGATGCCTAGAAGTCGCAGGTTGTTTCTCCGCTGCCTGTTTTCAAACTCCTCCAGTTTCCAGAGTACATCGGTCATTCTAGCCTCATTTGCCATGATTTGTTGTCCTGTGCTTTCCACCCAGCCTCTAGACCCATGATACGCTCCTCTAGAGTGGTAGTGCACTCCGAGATCCCTGAGCAAACTTTATTAACTTTACGAATGGCCCCTTGAAGTTTCTTTGTGGCCATATGGGTCCTCTTGTACTCATGGCGAGCTTCCGTCTGAATCTGCTTAAGTGTAGAGTAGATTAAACCCATCGATGGAGAAGATTCCATCTTATTTTTAGCCTCTGTCAAAAGTTCAGGAGCGACTAGTTGAATACCATTTGCATCTTCCTCTTCAGTTTCCATCCTGAAATGACTGGTGGAGTAATCCCAATTCAGCTGATTTGTCTGACTGTTATCAGAATTTGAGCCCCAATCTTTACCCGCACCTCTAGAGCTTCTCCTTTTCATGCGATTAGGTACACGCCTTTGAGTATCAAATCTCAGGGGGGAGCTGCCACTATCCTCCCCTGTGACTTTGGGATCTGTAGCCTCGATTTCACTGTTGGTGACTAGTCAGTTAAAGAGAAGAATTTGTCTCCCTCTGGAGTCCCTGTGATTTTGCTGCTCGCCTGTGCACTAGCCATAGTATTAGACTCAAGAGCGCTTATCCCATTTTGGACTTCTGCCAGAATGGTACTTACTTGAAGACAGTTCTTATCCCCCTTCCCTAACTCAGTGTCAATAGCGATATTTGCCTTAGAACTAGTGGTGTTTGCATTAGTCATGCTTGATACAGGCATTTCTGACATTGTTATAACAAGGGACGGCCAAAAAGGGGCCGGGTTTACTGCTGTTGCTAGCTTGTCAACCATCCCCCCTTCGATATTTTCCAAATCTTTGCCATTTTTCAGTGTCCTGACATTGGGTTTACCTTTGTTTGTTGTGTTCGTCTGAGCTCCACTCAGCCACCAGCCAGAAAACATCCCAGGAACTGTGTGCTGTTTAGGCCTGGTTGCCATGTCGACAGGACGCTGCTCTCTGGGCGTCCAGCCGTCTATCTCCTCCCTCTCCAGGCTGAGCGTGTGACCAGCTTCTCCACTTTTCTCCGCAGTCGTCCGGTTTGTCAGGAGCCCTTTTGCCCCAACTGCAGCGCCTTCCTTTGGTTGTTTTGTTTTAGGGGGCATATTTGGTTTTGCTGCATCCCTCCGATTGACAAAAAGAGATTGGAGAGTGCTCCGAGAAAACAGGTACGCTTTCTGTTTAAGTCCACGAGCAGTGTGGAGGAAATCTTTACCAGCCAGGGCTATCAGATCGATTTTCAGCTCTGGACTCATCCGGTATTTGTTGCCTCCTAAGGTGTTTAGGGAATTGTTATTTTTAGACGTATTTTTGTTATATTCCGGTTTTAATCCATTAAGCCAGGTTCAGTTTGTGGTTGGGTTTCTCCGCGGCAGGGAGAGCGACTCTCGACAGCGTTCACGCAGCTGCCATCTTGCGTCCTCTCAGTTTGTGGTTAGGTTTCCCAGCAGAGGGTTTTTTGAGTAGTGGTCTGACTTTGGCATGTTTTCAGGCATCGGGAACTGTTGTGGTGGGGATAGAGGTGTTGAGTAGGGTGGTGAGTTCCTGGCGATCCTTTGACTTCTGAAGATGTGGTGTGGGCATGTGTTTGTGGGAACTCCCAACTGGATGGATTTCATAGTGTAGGTGGTGTCCTGGGTGGAGAGGATGTTCCAGGTGGTCAGTGTGTGGTTCGTGTCAGTTACGGTGGTGGCATATCTGTCGAGGAAATCCAGGGGTTTTGTTGGGGTTCAAAATTTCTGTATATGGTTGCGATCTTGTGAAGAAGTGGGCGAGGTTGTTGCACAGCTCCTATGAGGGTGTGATGTTGTTTTCGCAGGCAGCCGGGTTGGACAATTCCTTAACGATGTTGAAAAGTACCTTGGTGTTGTTGGTGCTGGTTTTAATATGTGCGGCAAGGGCTGTCTTCTTTGTTGCCCTCAGCAGGCAGTGGTAGAAGTTAAGGGAAGTCTTGAAGGCTGCCCTGTTGGAGGTGTCCTTGCTGGTGCACCATCTCCTCTCCAACTGTTTACTGTCTCATTTTGCTGTTCTGAGTTCTTGGGTGTACCAGCTGGCCTCTAGGGAGAATTTTCTCTGGATATTGAGGCGGATGATGCTGTCTGTGCAATTGGCGATCCATGTATTAAACTTTTTTACTCCCTGTTCAAAGTTGTTGGCGGTAGCAGGGCTGGAGGTGTTAAGAGCATTGGCCCAATTAGTCTCTGACATTTTGTTCCACCTCTGGTGGGGGGAGTTGGTCATCTTTTAGGTGGCTGTAAGGGGGCTGGGGATGCTGAAGTGGACGATGGAGTGATTGGTTTATGTGACAAGGCAGTATTTGACGCGGTTGCAAATGTGAAAAATTGTGTCCAGCGTTGGGGTAGGGTTGTGGATGATCTGGGTCAATCTGAGGCTGCTCATACTGTCGAGGAGGTGTCCGGTGTTTTTGTCGTTGTGGTCATCGATGTGGGAATTTAGGTCGCCGAGGAAGATGTAGTCCTTGGAGTCTAAGGATAGGGATGCAATGAAGTCTGCAATGGTGTTTCAGAAGCTGGAGCATGGGCTTGGGGGTCGGTATATGAGGGTACCTATGATGCTGGTCTTGTCATCTGTGAGGAGGTTGAAGTTGTGATGTTCCATTTTAGTTGGAGATATTGTCGGTGGTGGTGGTACATTGTATGGTCTCTTTGTGGATGATGGCTGTTCCTCCTCATGGCTTGTTGGTGCCGTCCTGGTGAGGGGTTTTGTAACATCAGGAATTGCTGTGCATCTGGGGTGGATGTGGGTTTGAGCCAGGTCTTGGTGAGAAAGATGATGTCGGTGTGAGGGTGGCAATAAGGTCCTATAATTCAGTATAATGCTTGAGTAGTGAGCATGAGGTGAGAAGGGCGCATGTGAGTTGATGCTTTTGTTCAGGCGGTGTCTGTGGTGAGACTAGTCAGTAAAAGGTCCTACCTTGGAGTGTGGGTCAGTGTGGTGGCAGTGTTTGTTGCTGCGTCTGGGGCGAGAGTGTAGAGCTTTACGATGGTGTATCTTTGGAGGCAGGAGAGCCAGGAGTTGTGGCGCTGTGCGCGGTCCAAGTGTGGACGGGTGCAGACAGGTTTGTAGTTGTTGTGCCTTTGGTGAGCCAGTGGCACAGTCACGCTGAGTCCTGCATTAGGTAGATCCTGCCATAGGCAGGGCTTCTGTTGGTGGGCAGAATGGTGAGTGGGAAAACCCAGTCAGGAAAACCTCAACTGGAAAACCTGGGCAGCTGCGATGTCACTGGATCAGCCTGGAACAAGCAGGAACTGGAGACCACAAGCAAGTGGCAAGCTAGGTGTCCATGTGCTTACCGATGTGGTCGTGCTAAGGCCTGAATTAAGTAGGTTCTGGGGTGGGCGGGGCATCTGATAGGCGGGAAGAATGAAGAGTGGGAAAATCCAGTAGGGAAAGCCCCAGCGGGAAAGCCCGGGCAACTGCAGTGTCACTGGATCAGTCTGAAACAAGCAGGAACTGGAGGCCACAGGCAAGTGGCAAGCTAGATGTCCAGCTGCCAACTCAAGTGTAATGTCAGCCTGCTATGTAATAGCATCTATATTTATTCTTTTTCCTCTTCTGCTGCATAGTAGGCATTTTCCAAGAAGTTAAACCCCAACAGAACATGGATGACACAATGGTAAAAAAATCTTTGTTAAAATCAGGATACATTTACAAATTTCACATATTATACAATTTTCAATGAGTAACAACATTATTTTATTTTTTCGTAAATGTAGAGAGTGTAGACTTAGTATGTTTTAGGTGCTTTGGTGTGTCACTGGCTAGTCTCTCCATAAAGAGCTAAATCAAAATTAGAAACTATGCATAGTAAAAGCATGCCAAAATAATAGACATTGTCTGTTGTGATGCACTGTGCTTTGATTAGCGGGACCGCTGTATATAGAAGAAGCTTGGCCTACCAGTATCTGAGGCGGGGGACACAAGGCTTCATGCGGAGTTTTGTTCAGAGACAAAATTGCGAGTAGAAGGGGTTCACCCTAGTAATAGGTAATGTACCTACTGAATAATAAGTAGTAAAAGGTACTGTGTGTGAAGGACTGACCTCTCCATGCTCATCTTTGTTTAGGGAGACAGATCTATATAGAAGAGGCTAGGCCTACCAGTACATGGTATGTGTGATGGAGGACCGGAGTTTTTGGGGTTAGCTTTGGTCAGGGTGAAAGTTCTATGTAGAAGAAGCTCAGTCTAGTAATAGGTAATGTTTCTAGTGGAAGATTGGCCTGTTGGTGCTTAGCTTTGTTTAGGGGGACAGCTGCGTGAAGAGGCTTGGCCTACCAGTACATGGTATCTATGAAGGGGGCAGGAGCCTTCAGACTGAGCTTTGTTTGTGGAAAAAAATGTATGTGGCAGAGACTCAGCCTAGTAATAGGTACTGTGTCTAGTGGTAAACTGACATTCTTGATAGTAACCTTGACTGGGGGAGCAGCTACATGCAACAAGGACTTGACCTACTAATAATTAATGTTTCTAGTGGGGGACTGGCCTCTTGTTGCTGAGATTTGTATGGAAAGACAGCCACACATTGCAGAGGCTTGGTCTACTAGCACATGGTAAGTGTGGTGGGGGACAGGAGACTTCAGGCTGATCTTTGTTCAGGGAGAAAGTTGTATGTAGAAGATGCTCATCCTAGTAATGTTAATGTGTCGAGTTAAGGACTGGCCTCTAAGCGTGGTGGGAGACAGGAGAATTCAGGCTAAATTGTATTTAGGGGACAGCTGTATATATAAGTGGCTCAGTCTACTGAAAGGTGGTGTGTGTGGTGGGGGACAAGCTACTTTGTTTAGGTCGACAGATGTATATGCAGGAGGCTTTGCCTACTAGTACATGATCTGTGTGCTGGGTGACAACTCTTCTGGATGAGCTTTGTTAAGGAACAAAGTTGAAGGCAGAAGAGGCCCAGCGTAGTAATAGCAGATGTGTCTATATGGTGACTGTCCAATTCACATGCTGACCTTTGGAGGAGGACAACTATATGTAGAATAGGCTACTAAAGGGTAGTGTGTATGGTACTGTAAAAGAAGAGGGTACTGTATCAAATGTGAGAAGTTAGCCTGGTATATGCTGTCCACTAATTAAAGTGGGCACCTTGTACCAGTCTAAACAACCCTAATTGATGATTAGGTTAAAGACAACCTTTATAGAAAGCTATCCTAGTGGTAGCTGTGGAGAGCAGCCTTCAGGCTAAGTCTCGAAGGAATGTAAAGCAGCTTGTTTTACCAGATCAGAACCTCCTGAATGACCAAATGAAAGGTGAACCACACCAGTGTTATATAAAATGTATGTATTTATTACTAAACACTCTCTGCTGACCTCTTTATGAGATTAGAGCACGAGGCACACAATACTTTATCAATAGAACGACAGTAAATAGCACAATACACAGCGGGCTCCAGGGGGAGACCGAACCATATACAAAAGAAATGGTATAACAACAGCGAATTCACTAGACACAGTGCCTAAAGCACGTAAAATCGCTGGGAACCCAAGCAACCACCCAAAGGAGGTGGCACAGGGAGCCCACAGAGGACAGGTGCAGTGTGAGAGCACAGACACGAGCTCCGTACAACTCTATGGGAAAGTCGCGGTTGGAAAAGTTTAAGGATACTTCGGAGAGAACTTCACACAAACCCTTTGGAACATAGAAGGTTCTAAGGCCAGCACCCTTGTGGGTACCGAAGTACCCATGTTAACTATCACAGAGGAGCCGGGTGCATAGGGGTCAAGTGGTGTCGGAAACCCTTGTCATTTTCAATGGCGTGATGCGAAGCAGAACTGCTGCCGGGAAGATGAAAAGTGTCCGGTAGAATCCAAGCCTTGATCCAAGGTGAGAAGAACCTGAAAGCAGAGGGGACAGAGTCTGGGTCACTTCAGGATGACCAAGGGCTCGGTAGATGAATGCCCACGGTGCTTCAGGTGAGAATATACGATGCTTGACTTTGCAGCCACAGGGACCAGGAGACGTCAACGATGACCAAAGTCTGGAGGGGAGCTGTCCCATGAAGGATGTCGAGTGCTGGGGGGTCTGTGTCCGGATTGAACACCAACAAGCCTTGGTCACGGCCATCCATGCGGGCAGAGGAAACAAGTTACAGTGAGGACCTGCAAGGTCCTCGGGACTCTCCAAGCAATGGAGAGTCAGGGCACGTCTGGAGCAACCAGGGAAGGCCAAGGAAATTCAAAGTTACCTTCACAGGGACCCCCAGGCCAACGGACCAGGAATCGCGAAGGGACCTCGAACTGAATCACGAAATACCAGCCCACGGAACACTCATGGAGTGTAGGCCGGAACTTTTCGGTGGAATTACTGCTTGGAGTCAGGACTACACGTAGCCCAAATCACAGCCTCAGGGATTGCCAAAAAGCATATGCTGCTGCAAAAGTACACGGTGCACAGGGGTTCGGGTTGCACGCTCCCCATGAGGGATACTGGTCTCAGGATTGCTGAGAGAGCAGATCGACCTCAGAGATGCTCGGGAACCCACCTCCTGTGTTGCAGAAATCTTCAGAGTCCTCAGGAGATGCAAACCGGTCAGATGCGTTAAGATGCCTGCTGCTGTAGGGGAGTAACTCCTTTACTCCAAGGGAGATTTTTCTGTCGTCCAGCAAATTGTAGGCGGTCAAAGTACTTGGTTTCTGCTTGCAGAGTTTAGTCCAGGTCAAATCTAAAGTCCTGTAGTCAGGGTTCCTACTTTATACCTAAGGAAGGGGTTGGACAAACTCTGGTGACCCACCTATGGGAGGGTCAGGACAGGGGGTGGCTACACCCATGTCCTTTGTCCAGTTTCGCACCAGATCAGGAGCAAATGGCTCCTGCAACCGGTTTGAGTTGGACTATGCACAGGGACATCAAATGTGCCCCCAGTGCAGGCTTTTTGGCACTCTCAGAGTGCACCCACCCAGCCCCAATACACTAAAGCCTGTCTGGGAGGTGGTCACACCTCCCTGAGACAGGAAACCTATTGTCCGGCCTTCCTCTGCTCGAGCTTGGCTCAGCAGCAGGAGGGCATACTGGCTGGCAGTATCCATTTTGTGATGCCCAGGTCGAGAAAGCTGGTACTGGGTGTACCGGTGTTTCACATAAGTCCCTCTAGAAGGGTGGAATCATACGGGGAGGTATGATTCCAAGGTGTTTGACAGCAAACACAACATGTTTCTAAGCACCCGTTTTATAGTTAGCATTTACCACGAGGATATAATGCACTTAAATATATATGGTTGGCTGCATCACAGACAACCCCCGAAAATAGGTTCCGAAGGCTGCTGAGGGGCTCTGCTCATGCAGGGGCACCTCTTACATAAAACCCAGCACCCTGCCTTCAGGATTGATAAGACCTGCCATAGGGGTGACTGATAGGTATATATGTGTAGTGATTTAGAATAGATATAGGTAACCTATATCTAAGTAAGGGGTGCATGCACCACCTTACACAAGCTGCAGTAGCAGACCTGTGGTGCCATTTTGAATGGTCTCTCAGGGGTGGCACAATACATGCTGCAACCCCAGGGAGACCTCTGGGGTACCTATGCCCTAGGTACATGGTGTACAATATACTAGGGACTGATACGGGTACCCCAGTATCCAATCTGGAGTGTACCTAGTGTACATGCGATCAATTTAGAGGAGAAAGCAGATAGACTGGGGTCCTGAATAGCAGGATCCAAGTCAGTCTAAGTCGAAAATAGTGATACATCAGCAAAAAGTGGGGGTAACCATAAGAAGCAGATCCTACTCTCCTACACAGCCCCCTTCCCAAACGTAGGAACATTAAACTAACCTTGACCAGTTGAGTCTTTATGTTCTAAGTGGAAATATCTTGAGAGTCAATCTGCATTTGCATGATTACTCCCAGGTCTATGTTCCACTGTATAGTCCATCCCCTGTAGGGAAATGGACCAACTCAAAAGTTTGGGGTTTTCACCCTTCATATGTTTTAGCCATAAAAGGGAATTATGGTCTGTCTGAATAATGAAGTGAGTGTCAAACAAGTATGGCCTCAGCTTCTTCAAGGCCCAAACCACAGCAAAGGCTTCCCTCTCAATAGCTCACCAACGTTTCTCTCTGGGGGACAGCCTTCTGCTAATAAAAGCTACTGGCTGATCCTGACCCTCTTCATTCAGTTGTAATAACACAGCCCCTACCCCCAACTCAGATACATCAGTTTGAACAATGAATTGTTTGGAATAGTCAGGACTTTGCAGAATGGGAGCAGTGCACATGGCTTGCTTCAGGTCATCAAATGCCTTTTGACAGCTAACTGTCCACTGAACTTTCTTCAGCATTCTTTTGGAAGTTAAGTCATTTAAAGGGGTCACTATGGATCCATAACCTTTGACAAACCTCCTGTAGTACCCAGGCAGGCGCAAGAAAGCTCTGACCTGAGTCTGGGCAGTTGGAGAAACCCAGTCCATGGTGGTCTGGATCTTGCTCTGCAAGAGTTGAACCATACCACCACCCACAAGGTGGCCCAGGTATACAACCTGACTCTGCCCTATCTGGCACTTAGTGGCCTTGATAATGAGGCCTGCTTTTTGTAGAGCCTCCAAAACATTTCTCAGGTGGACCAGGTGATCCTCCCAGGTAGAGCTAAAGACAGCAATATCATCTAGATAAGCTGCACTATAGGCTTCCAGGCCTGTAAGGACTTTGTTCACCAACCTTTGAAAAGTGCCAGGTGCATTCTTCAAGCCAAACGGCATCACCACAAATTGGTAGTGCCCACTAGGGGTTGATAATGCTGTTTTTGCATCCTCAGCTAATCTGATGTGCCAGTAGCCAGCTGTCAGGCCAAATGTACTCAGAAACTTTGCTGAGGCCAAAGTATCTATAGGTTCATCTGCCCTGGGTATTGGATGGGCATCAGTCCTAGTGACTGCATTGAGACCCCTGCAGTCAACACAGAACCTCATTTCTCTCTTACCACCCTGGGTGTGAGGTTTTGGTACCAAGACTACTGGACTAGCCCAAGGGCTATCTGAGGGTTCAATGACTCCCAGGTCCAACATTTTCTGGACTTCAGTCCTGATGCAGTCCCTGACATGGTCAGGTTGCCAGTAAATCTATTTTTAACAGGCAGACTGTCACCTGTATCCACTTCATGAGTGCACCAGGTAGTCTGACTTGGAGTCAGAGAGAACATATGTCTGTACTGATTGAGGACCTTCCTGCAATCCGTTTGCTGCTGGTCAGTGATGCTGCCTGCCAAGGCTACACCATCAACTGAACCATCATCAGGGTTCTGTGAGAGCAGGTCAGGAAGTGGATCACTCTCTTTCTCCTGTCCCTCATCAGTAGCCATGAGCAAGCCCATGTCTGCCCTGTCAGCATATGGTTTGAGCCTGTTCACATGGAACACCCTATGGGGGCTCCTGGGAGTTCCAAGGCCCACCAGGTAGGTAACCTCTCCCTTTTGCTCAATGATTGTTTGAGGGCCACTCCACTTGTCTTGGAGGGCTGCTGGGGCCACAGCCTCCAACAACCATACTTTCTGTCCTGGCTGATAAACAGTCAACACAGCCTTTTGGTCATGCCCGGCCTTTTGCAATTCCTGACTAGCCTCAAGGTTTTGGATGCCTTCTTCATGTACTCAGTCATCCTGAAGCGGAGACCAAGTACATAGTCTACAATATCCTGTTTAGGGGGTTTGAGAGATAATTCCCAACCCTCCTTCACTAGACATTAAGAACCCCTAACTGGATGTCCAAACAGAAGTTCAAAAGGGCTGTAACCAACCCCCATCAGAGGAACCTCTCTGTAGGCAAAGAGAAGGCAGGGCAAAAGGATGTCCCACCTACACCTGAGCTTTTCAGGGAGACCTTTAATCATGCCCTTGAGGGTTTTGTTGAATCTCTCAACTAACCCATTGCAATGTTGGTGATAAGGGGTGGTACATTTGTAATTTACTCCACATTCTTTCCACATAGCAGTCAAGTAACCAGACATACAGTTTGTACCTCTGTCTGATAGTACCTCCTTAGGAAAACCCACTCTGGAAAATATCCCCAGAAGGGATCTAGCCACAACAGGAGCTGTGGTAGTCCTAAGTGGAATTGCTTCTGGATACCTAGTGGCATGGTCCACCACCAATAGTATGAATCTGTGCCCAGATGCAGTTTGAGGATCCATGGGACCAACAATGTCAATCCCAACCCTCTCAAATGGAACACCCACCACAGGTAGTGGTATCAGGGGGGCCTTTGTACTACCACCTGCCTTACCACTGGCTTGACAATTGATACAGGAGTGACAAAACACCTTTGTCTCCTCTGACATGTTCGGCCAATGAAAGTGAGGAACAAGTCTGTCCCAGGTCTTTTTTTGGCCTAAGTGTCCTGCTAATGGGATATCATGTGCCAGTGTCAATAGGAAGCCCCTAAACTTCAGAGGTATAGCCAACCTCCTGGTGGCACCAGGTTTGGGGTCTCTACCCTATGAGTATAAGAGTCCATCATCCCAGTAGATCCTAGGGGACCCAGTGGCACTCCCAGCAGCCTCAGCAGCAGCTTGCTGTCTGAGGGGTTCAAGAGAGGGGCAACTCAGCTGCTCCTTGCTCAGATCTGCCCTGGAAGGGCCCCCTGTCCCCAAGAACTCAACCTGATCAGGTTCAAGTTCCTCTGAGACAGTTCCTTCTTCAGGACTAAGATCATCTCCCTCAAGAGACTGATCTGTATTCTGAGGCGGGGGTAGACACTGCCTTACCTCTACTGCTCCTTCTCTTGGAAGGCACCTGGTCCATTATTCCAGGATCCAGGGCCTGTTCAGTAGAAGACATTTTGCCTGTGACCTAGTCATAGCTAACACATTTGCAGGGATGCCCAACATTTCTGCATGTGTCCTGAGTTCCACTTCAGCCCAAGCTGAAGTTTCCACATCATTGCCCAATAAGCATTCAACAGGGAGGTCTGCACTTACCATAACCTTCTTAGGGCCAGTTACCCCTCCCCAGGTGAAATTCACAACTGCCATGGAGTGGTCTGTCCTGACATTGCTTGCAATGGTCACTTGGTACATCTCACCAAGTATGATTTGTTCAGGGGCCACAAGATCTTTTGTCACCATTGTGAAACATGCACCTGTGTCCCTGAATGCCATGACCGCCTTACCACTGTCTGTATTTGTCCAGATTACTGGGACTGACAAATAAGGAGGCAATATCCATAGCTCCATCACAGACCAACACAGACTGAGTTGGATCTCTGACTAGGCCAGAGTCCATCTCAGATCCCAGGGTTAACCCTACTACACCCTTATTCTGTGTATCACCACCTTGAGCTAAACTAGGGGGAAGTGGTGGCTGGAGTAGATTCCTTGGCCCTTGGACAATCAGCATCTTCTGTCCAATGGGTTTTCTTTTTACAGATATAGCACCAAGGTTTATTTTTGCCTTTACCCTTGTTGGATTGTAACTCCGCCCCCAGATGAAGACTTTTGGGGCCCCTGTAAAGACTTCTGGTCTTTACCCTTCTCCTCACCCATATCTGAGGTTTTAGAATCTTGCTTCTTACAGTCACCACCTTGGTTCTGGGTTTTCTGCTTCACCCTGGTTCTGACCCATTTGTCTTCCTTCTTTCCCAATTCTTGAGGAGAGGTCAGATCAGAGTCCACCAGGTAATGATGCAACAGCTGATTTTGACAATTATTAAGGATCTGCTCGTTCGTGATTAAATTGTACAATCCTTAAAAATCACACACTTTACTGCCAAGCAACCAGCCTTCCAGAGCCTTAGTAGCAAAATCTACAAAGTCAACCCGGTCCTGAGACTGTGTCTTCTGGGTGTCTCTGAACTTAATCCTATATTGCTCAGTGGTTAAGCCAAACCCATCAATGAGAGCACTCTTCAAAACTGTGTAATTATCAGCATCCTCTTCTCTTACAGTGAGGAGTTTATCTCTACCTTTGTCAGCAAGTGAGAGCCACAAGATAGCTGCCCACTGCTCCTGAGGGACCCTCTGTACTTTACAGGCCCTCTCTAGTGCTGTTATCCATTTGTGGATGTCATCCCCACTCTGATAGGAAGGGACTATCTTGTTCAGGTTCCTATGACCATGAGTATACTCTCTAGTTCTAGGGACACTGGTGCTGCCACCATGGGACTCTAGTCCCAATCTTCTGGAAACTCTCTGGAGTTTTAGGGATTCCCTGTCTAAGGCCAATTGCTCCTTCTTGGGCCTGAGTTTGATTCTCTCATACTCTAGTAATTGGTACCTCTTATCATAAGAGGAGTCTCTTTTATGAGAAGCAGAGATCCCTACAGAAGTACCTGAATGATTAGATTCCTCAGAGTGAGATATTGATCTTCTAGGTAAACTTTGTACTTTTCCTGGTGGAGTAGAGAGAGGGCCACTGGGGCCTTCTCCTCCACCTAAAGGAAGAGTTGGATTTTCCAAGTTGGAATCATTTTGATCCTCCTGGCCAGAGTTAGAGTCCATATCTCCATATCAAAGAAGTGTTCACTTCCTGGTCTGTCCTCGCCTCCTGTCCCACCCACTCTTTCTACCTCATCAGACCCTGGGGTCTTTCTGGGGTCAACTAAGAGCAACATCTCTATGATACGTTGGGTGCTTGCACTTCTCCCTGTCCTCAGCTTCCTAGATGTACACATATTTTGCAATTCTTGAAATGAGAGATGATCATACCTAGTTGGCAGAGAGCCACTGGCTTCTCCTTTAGAAGACATACTAGTGTTATGTGGTGTAGGCACCTACCTCACCTAGTGGGAACTAAAATCTCTTGAGTTGGAGAAAGGGTGTGTTAGACCCTTAACTACCCAATTCCAAGTTCAGTAGTACCTACTTATTCTAATATTTATGTATTATTTGTACCTAATACCTTTAGTGGTTTTCAGTTAATCACTCAATGAGATTATCTGGTAAAACAATAGCAAGCTTGAATCCCAACTGCTGCACACCAATGTGAGAAGTTGGCCTGGTATATGCTGTCCACTAATTAAAGTGGGCACCTTGTACCAGTCTAAACAACCCTTATTGATGATTAGGTTAAAGACAACCTTTATAGAAAGCAATCCTAGTGGTAGTTGTGGAGAGCAGCCTTTAGGCAAAGTCTCGAAGAAATGTAAAGCAGCTTGTTTTACCAGATCAGAACCTCCTGAATGACCAAATGAAAGGAGAACCACACCAGTGTTATATAAAATATATGTATTTATTACTAAACACTCTCTGCTAACCTCTTTATGAGAATAGAGCACAAGGCACACAATACTTTGTCAATAGAACGACAGTAAATAGCACAATACACAGCGGGCTCCAGGGGGAGATCGAACCATATACAAAAAAATGGTATCACAACAACAAAGCACAGCCTCAGGGATTGCAAAAAAGCATATGCTGCTGCAAAAGTACACAGTGCACAGGGGTTCGGGTTGCACGGTCCCCATGAGGGATACTGGTCTCAGGATTGCAGAGAGAGCAGATTGACCTCAGAGACGCTCGGGAACCCACCTCCTGTGTTGCAGAAATCTTCAGAGTCCTCAGGAGCTCAGAAGATGCAAACCGGTCAGATGCGTTAAGATGCCTGCTGCTGCAGGGGAGTAACTCCTTTACTCCAAGGGAGATTCTTCTGTTGTTCAGCGAAGTGTAGACCATCGAAGTATGTGGTTTCTGCTTGCAGAGTTTAGTCCAGGTAAAATCTAAAGTCCTGTAGTCAGGGTTCCTACTTTATACCCGAGGAAGGGGATGGACAAACTGTGGGGACCCACCCATGGGAGGGTCAGGACAGAGGGGTGGCTACACCCATGTCCTTTCTCCAGTTTTGCACCACAGCAGGAGCAAATGGCTCCTGCAACCGGTTTGAGCTGGACTATGCACAGGGAAACCAAATGTGCCCCCAGTGCAGACTTTCTGGCACTCTCAGTGTGCACCCACCCAGCCCCAATACACTAAAACTTGTTTTGGAGGTGGTCACAGCTCCCTGTGACAGGAAACCTATCATCAGGCCTTCCTCTGCTCGAGCTTGGCTCAGCAGCAGGAGGACAGACTCGTGTTGGTGGCTGGGAGCATCCATTCTGTGATGCCCAGTTCGAGAAAGCTGGTACCGGGTGTACCGGTGTTTCACATGAGTCCCTCTAGGAGGGTGGAATCATACCTCCCCCGCCAGTTACTGGTGGGGAGGTATGATTCCAAGGTGTTTGACACCAAACACAACATGTTTCTAAGCAGCTGTTTTAAAGTTAGAATTTACTGCGAGGTTATAATGCACTTAAATATATATGGTTGGCTGCATCACAGACAACCCCGTAAGGCTGCAGAGGGGCTCTGCTCATACAGGGGCACCCTCTCACATAAAACCCAGCACCCTGCCTTGAGGATTGATAAGGCCTGCCATAGGGGTGACTGATAGGTTTATATGTGTAGTGATTTAGAATAGATATAGGTAATCTATATCTAAGTAAGGGGTGCATGCACCACCTTACACAGGCTGCAGTAGCAGACCTGTGGGGCAATTTGGATTGGTCTCTCAGGGGTGGCACAATACATGCTGCAGCCCATGGGACACCTCTGGGGTACCTATGCCCTGGGTACATGGTGTACCATATACTAGGGACTGATAAGGGTACCCCAGTATACAATCTGAAGTGTACCTAGTGTACATTCGATCAATTTAGAGGAGAAAGCAGATAGACTGGGGTCCTGAAAAACAGGATCCCAGTCAGTCTAAGTTGAAAACAGTGATACATCAGCAAAAAGGAGGGGTAACCATAAGAAGCAGATCCTAGTCTCCTACAATCACAATATAAAACCCATCATTAGTTTTCAAAGTCTTTTTAACACACTCCTTTTGCATTGACTGAACTCGTCACAGACAGACCAGTACCCCACCACGATCACAAGCTACATCTTAGCCAAGCCGCTTCAACGAACAGCTGTACCATTGAACAAACTTCTTCACTGACAGGCCAGTCCCCCACCACATACTTCTCCTATCACTTGACAAAGAATGTTTTACATAACTTTTGCACCCTAGGTTTTTATGCAAACGGTAGTCCCCTCCCCCTAAAAATTTTAATTATCCAAAACTCTTCTACATAAAGTACAAGTCATTTACGATAACCTCTCCGTAGCCTGTCAGCTTCCGGATATAGTTCAGCATCCACAGACGACTGTAAAACCTTCCTTGAGGGAGCTGATTAGTTTCCCTATGGTCAGTCGAGAGGAAGTCTGTAACTTGCTGCTTTCCATAAAATCTGGATCACCTAATGATCCCTGCCCTGCAATGATACTACACCTGGCTGCAAATAGGATTTGTGATGAACTGACTCCATTGATTAATCAAGTTCTGGAGTCAGGCAATTTTCCAGTATGCTGGAAAAAGGCCACGATCAGGCCTATTCTCAAAAAGCCTACGTTAGACCCAACAGATCCCTTATTCTGTGTATCACCACCTTGAGCTAAACTAGGGGGAAGTGGTGGCTGGAGTAGATTCCTTGGCCCTTGGACAATCAGCATCTTCTGTCCAATGGGTTTTCTTTTTACAGATATAGCACCAAGATTTATTTTTGCCTTTACCCTTGTTGGATTGTAACTCCCCCCCAGATGAAGACTTTTGGGGCCCCTGTAAAGACTTCTGGTCTTTACCCTTCTCCTCACCCATATCTGAGGTTTTAGAATCTTGCTTCTTACAGTCACCACCTTGGTTCTGGGTTTTCTGCTTCACCCTGGTTCTGACCCATTTGTCTTCCTTCTTCTCCAATTCTTGAGGAGAGGTCAGATCAGAGTCCACCAGGTAATGATGCAACAGCTGATTTTGACAATTATTAAGGATCTGCTTGTTCGTGATTAAATTGTACAATCCTTAAAAATCACACACTTTACTGCCAAACAACTAGCCTTCCAGAGCCTTAGTAGCAAAATCTACAAAGTCAACCCGGTCCTGAGACTGTGTCTTCTGGGTGTCTCTGAACTTAATCCTATATTGCTCAGTGGTTAAGCCAAACCCATCAATGAGAGCACTCTTCAAAACTGTGTAATTATCAGCATCCTCTTCTCTTACAGTGAGGAGCTTATCTCTACCTTTGTCAGCAAGGGAGAGCCACAAGATAGCTGCCCACTGCTCCTGAGGGACCCTCTGTACTTTACAGGCCCTCTCTAGTGCTGTTATACATTTGTGGATGTCATCCCCACTCTGATAGGAAGGGACTATCTTGTTCAGGTTCCTATGACCATGAGTATACTCTCTAGTTCTAGGGACACTGGTGCTGCCACCATGGGACTCTAGTCCCAATCTTCTGGAAACTATCTGGAGTTTTAGGGATTCCCTGTCTAAGGCCAATTGCTCCTTCTTGGGCCTGAGTTTGATTCTCTCATACTCTAGTAATTGGTACCTCTTATCATAAGAGGAGTCTCTTTTATGAGAAGCAGAGATCCCTACAGAAGTACCTGAATGATTAGATTCCTCAGAGTGAGATATTGATCTTCTAGGTAAACTTTGTACTTTTCCTGGTGGAGTAGAGAGAGGGCCACTGGGGCCTTCTCCTCCACCTAAAGGAAGAGTTGGATTTTCCAGGTTGGAATCATTTTGATCCTCCTGGCCAGAGTTAGAGTCCATATCAAAGAAGTGTTCACTTCCTGGTCTGTCCTCGCCTCCTGTCCCACCCACTCTTTCTATCTCATCAGACCCTGGGGTCTTTCTGAGGTCAACTAAGAGCAACATCTCTATGATACGTTGGGTGCTTGCACTTCTCCCTGTCCTCAGCTTCCTAGATGTACACATATTTTGCAATTCTTGAAATGAGAGATGATCATACCTAGTTGGCGGAGAGCCACTGGCTTCTCCTTTAGAAGACATACCAGTGTTATGTGGTGTAGGCACCTACCTCACCTAGTGGGAACTAAAATCTCTTGAGTTGGAGAAAGGGTGTGTTAGACCCTTAACTACCCAATTCCAAGTTCAGTAGAACCTACTTATTCTAATATTTATGTATTATTTGTACCTAATACCTTTAGTGGTTTTCAGTTAATCACTCAATGAGATTATCTGGTAAAACAATAGCAAGCTTGAATCCCAACTGCTGCACACCAATGTGAGAAGTTGGCCTGGTATATGCTGTCCACTAATTAAAGTGGGCACCTTGTACCAGTCTAAACAACCCTTATTGATGATTAGGTTAAAGACAACCTTTATAGAAAGCAATCCTAGTGGTAGTTGTGGAGAGCAGCCTTTAGGCAAAGTCTCGAAGAAATGTAAAGCAGCTTGTTTTACCAGATCAGAACCTCCTGAATGACCAAATGAAAGGAGAACCACACCAGTGTTATATAAAATATATGTATTTATTACTAAACACTCTCTGCTAACCTCTTTATGAGAATAGAGCACAAGGCACACAATACTTTGTCAATAGAACGACAGTAAATAGCACAATACACAGCGGGCTCCAGGGGGAGATCGAACCATATACAAAAAAATGGTATAACAACAACAAAGCACAGCCTCAGGGATTGCAAAAAAGCATATGCTGCTGCAAAAGTACACAGTGCACAGGGGTTCGGGTTGCACGGTCCCCATGAGGGATACTGGTCTCAGGATTGCAGAGAGAGCAGATTGACCTCAGAGACGCTCGGGAACCCACCTCCTGTGTTGCAGAAATCTTCAGAGTCCTCAGGAGCTCAGAAGATGCAAACCGGTCAGATGCGTTAAGGTGCCTGCTGCTGCAGGGGAGTAACTCCTTTACTCCAAGGGAGATTCTTCTGTTGTTCAGCGAAGTGTAGACCATCGAAGTATGTGGTTTCTGCTTGCAGAGTTTAGTCCAGGTAAAATCTAAAGTCCTGTAGTCAGGGTTCCTACTTTATACCCGAGGAAGGGGATGGACAAACTGTGGGGACCCACCCATGGGAGGGTCAGGACAGAGGGGTGGCTACACCCATGTCCTTTCTCCAGTTTTGCACCACAGCAGGAGCAAATGGCTCCTGCAACCGGTTTGAGCTGGACTATGCACAGGGAAACCAAATGTGCCCCCAGTGCAGACTTTCTGGCACTCTCAGTGTGCACCCACCCAGCCCCAATACACTAAAACTTGTTTTGGAGGTGGTCACAGCTCCCTGTGACAGGAAACCTATCATCAGGCCTTCCTCTGCTCGAGCTTGGCTCAGCAGCAGGAGGACAGACTCGTGTTGGTGGCTGGGAGCATCCATTCTGTGATGCCCAGTTCGAGAAAGCTGGTACCGGGTGTACCGGTGTTTCACATGAGTCCCTCTAGGAGGGTGGAATCATACCTCCCCCGCCAGTTACTGGTGGGGAGGTATGATTCCAAGGTGTTTGACACCAAACACAACATGTTTCTAAGCAGCTGTTTTAAAGTTAGAATTTACTGCGAGGTTATAATGCACTTAAATATATATGGTTGGCTGCATCACAGACAACCCCGTAAGGCTGCAGAGGGGCTCTGCTTATACAGGGGCACCCTCTCACATAAAACCCAGCACCCTGCCTTGAGGATTGATAAGGCCTGCCATAGGGGTGACTGATAGGTTTATATGTGTAGTGATTTAGAATAGATATAGGTAATCTATATCTAAGTAAGGGGTGCATGCACCACCTTACACAGGCTGCAGTAGCAGACCTGTGGGGCAATTTGGATTGGTCTCTCAGGGGTGGCACAATACATGCTGCAGCCCATGGGACACCTCTGGGGTACCTATGCCCTGGGTACATGGTGTACCATATACTAGGGACTGATAAGGGTACCCCAGTATACAATCTGAAGTGTACCTAGTGTACATTCGATCAATTTAGAGGAGAAAGCAGATAGACTGGGGTCCTGAAAAACAGGATCCCAGTCAGTCTAAGTTGAAAACAGTGATACATCAGCAAAAAGGAGGGGTAACCATAAGAAGCAGATCCTAGTCTCCTACAATCACAACATAAAACCCATCATTAGTTTTCAAAGTCTTTTTAACACACTCCTTTTGCATTGACTGAACTCGTCACAGACAGACCAGTACCCCACCACGATCACAAGCTACATCTTAGCCAAGCCGCTTCAACGAACAGCTGTACCATTGAACAAACTTCTTCACTGACAGGCCAGTCCCCCACCACATACTTCTCCTATCACTTGACAAAGAATGTTTTACATAACTTTTGCACCCTAGGTTTTTATGCAAACGGTAGTCCCCTCCCCCTAAAAATTTTAATTATCCAAAACTCTTCTACATAAAGTACAAGTCATTTACGATAACCTCTCCGTAGCCTGTCAGCTTCCGGATATAGTTCAGCATCCACAGACGACTGTAAAACCTTCCTTGAGGGAGCTGATTAGTTTCCCTATGGTCAGTCGAGAGGAAGTCTGTAACTTGCTGCTTTCCATAAAATCTGGATCACCTAATGATCCCTGCCCTGCAATGATACTACACCTGGCTGCAAATAGGATTTGTGATGAACTGACTCCATTGATTAATCAAGTTCTGGAGTCAGGCAATTTTCCAGTATGCTGGAAAAAGGCCACGATCAGGCCTATTCTCAAAAAGCCTACGTTAGACCCAACAGATCCCTTATTCTGTGTATCACCACCTTGAGCTAAACTAGGGGGAAGTGGTGGCTGGAGTAGATTCCTTGGCCCTTGGACAATCAGCATCTTCTGTCCAATGGGTTTTCTTTTTACAGATATAGCACCAAGATTTATTTTTGCCTTTACCCTTGTTGGATTGTAACTCCCCCCCAGATGAAGACTTTTGGGGCCCCTGTAAAGACTTCTGGTCTTTACCCTTCTCCTCACCCATATCTGAGGTTTTAGAATCTTGCTTCTTACAGTCACCACCTTGGTTCTGGGTTTTCTGCTTCACCCTGGTTCTGACCCATTTGTCTTCCTTCTTCTCCAATTCTTGAGGAGAGGTCAGATCAGAGTCCACCAGGTAATGATGCAACAGCTGATTTTGACAATTATTAAGGATCTGCTTGTTCGTGATTAAATTGTACAATCCTTAAAAATCACACACTTTACTGCCAAACAACTAGCCTTCCAGAGCCTTAGTAGCAAAATCTACAAAGTCAACCCGGTCCTGAGACTGTGTCTTCTGGGTGTCTCTGAACTTAATCCTATATTGCTCAGTGGTTAAGCCAAACCCATCAATGAGAGCACTCTTCAAAACTGTGTAATTATCAGCATCCTCTTCTCTTACAGTGAGGAGCTTATCTCTACCTTTGTCAGCAAGGGAGAGCCACAAGATAGCTGCCCACTGCTCCTGAGGGACCCTCTGTACTTTACAGGCCCTCTCTAGTGCTGTTATCCATTTGTGGATGTCATCCCCACTCTGATAGGAAGGGACTATCTTGTTCAGGTTCCTATGACCATGAGTATACTCTCTAGTTCTAGGGACACTGGTGCTGCCACCATGGGACTCTAGTCCCAATCTTCTGGAAACTATCTGGAGTTTTAGGGATTCCCTGTCTAAGGCCAATTGCTCCTTCTTGGGCCTGAGTTTGATTCTCTCATACTCTAGTAATTGGTACCTCTTATCATAAGAGGAGTCTCTTTTATGAGAAGCAGAGATCCCTACAGAAGTACCTGAATGATTAGATTCCTCAGAGTGAGATATTGATCTTCTAGGTAAACTTTGTACTTTTCCTGGTGGAGTAGAGAGAGGGCCACTGGGGCCTTCTCCTCCACCTAAAGGAAGAGTTGGATTTTCCAGGTTGGAATCATTTTGATCCTCCTGGCCAGAGTTAGAGTCCATATCAAAGAAGTGTTCACTTCCTGGTCTGTCCTCGCCTCCTGTCCCACCCACTCTTTCTATCTCATCAGACCCTGGGGTCTTCCTGAGGTCAACTAAGAGCAACATCTCTATGATACGTTGGGTGCTTGCACTTCTCCCTGTCCTCAGCTTCCTAGATGTACACATATTTTGCAATTCTTGAAATGAGAGATGATCATACCTAGTTGGCGGAGAGCCACTGGCTTCTCCTTTAGAAGACATACCAGTGTTATGTGGTGTAGGCACCTACCTCACCTAGTGGGAACTAAAATCTCTTGAGTTGGAGAAAGGGTGTGTTAGACCCTTAACTACCCAATTCCAAGTTCAGTAGAACCTACTTATTCTAATATTTATGTATTATTTGTACCTAATACCTTTAGTGGTTTTCAGTTAATCACTCAATGAGATTATCTGGTAAAACAATAGCAAGCTTGAATCCCAACTGCTGCACACCAATGTGAGAAGTTGGCCTGGTATATGCTGTCCACTAATTAAAGTGGGCACCTTGTACCAGTCTAAACAACCCTTATTGATGATTAGGTTAAAGACAACCTTTATAGAAAGCAATCCTAGTGGTAGTTGTGGAGAGCAGCCTTTAGGCAAAGTCTCGAAGAAATGTAAAGCAGCTTGTTTTACCAGATCAGAACCTCCTGAATGACCAAATGAAAGGAGAACCACACCAGTGTTATATAAAATATATGTATTTATTACTAAACACTCTCTGCTAACCTCTTTATGAGAATAGAGCACAAGGCACACAATACTTTGTCAATAGAACGACAGTAAATAGCACAATACACAGCGGGCTCCAGGGGGAGATCGAACCATATACAAAAAAATGGTATAACAACAACGACTTCACTAGACACAGTGCCTAGAGCACGTAGAATCGCTGGGACCTCAAGGAGCCACCCAAAGGAGTGACACAGGGAGCCCACGGAGGACGGATGCAGTGTGAGAACACAGACGCCAGTTTCGTACAACTCTATGGGAATGTTGCGGTTGGAAAAATACAGCTAAAGGACACTTCGGAGAGGACTTCATGCAAACCCTTTGGAACATAGAAGGTTCTAAGGCCAGCACCCTTGTGAGTACCGAGGTACCCGTGTTACCTATCCCAGAAGGGCCAGGTGCATAGGGGTCAAGTGGTGTCGGAAACCCTCGTCATTTTCAATGGCGTGATGCGAAGAAGTGCCGCTGCCGGGAGGATGAAAAGTGTCCGGTGGAATCCAAGCCTGGATCCGAGGTGAGAAGAACCTTAAAGCAGAGGGGACAGAGTCTGGGTCACTTCCGGGTGACCAGGGGCTCGATAGACGAATGCCCAACGATGTCGGGTGCTTCAGGTGAGAAGTTAGGATGCTTGATTCTGCAGCCATGGGGACCAGGAGATGTTGACGATGACCAAAGTCCGGAGGTAAGTTGTCCCACAAAGGATGTCGAGTGCTGGAGGTCAGTGTCCGGATTGAACCAACAAGCCTTGGCAACGGCCACCCAGGTGGGCAGAGGAAACAAGTTACGGTGAGGAGCAGCAAGGTCCTGGGGACTCTCCAAGCAATGGAGAGTCAGGGCATGTCTGGAGCAACCAGGGAAGCCCAAGGAAATTCAAAGTTACCTTCACAGGGACCCCCAGGCCAACCGACCAGGGATCGCGAAGGGACCTCGAGCTGAATCACGAAATACCAGCCCACGGTACACTCGTGAAGCGTAGGCCGGCAATCTTAGGTGGAAATACTGCTCGGGTCAGGACTACACGTAGCCCAAAGCACAGCCTCAGGGATCGCAAAAAAGCATATGCTGCTGCAAAAGTACACAATGCACAGGGGTTCGGGTTGCACGGTCCCCATGAGGGATACAGGTCTCAGGATTGCAGAGAGAGCAGATTGACCTCAGAGACGCTCGGGAACCCACCTCCTGTGTTGCAGAAATCTTCAGAGTCCTCAGGAGCTCAGAAGATGCAAACCGGTCAGATGCGTTAAGGTGCCTGCTGCTGCAGGGGAGTAACTCCTTTACTCCAAAGGAGATTCTTCTGTTGTTCAGCGAAGTGTAGACCATCGAAGTATGTGGTTTCTGCTTGCAGAGTTTAGTCCAGGTAAAATCTAAAGTCCTGTAGTCAGGGTTCCTACTTTATACCCAAGGAAGGGGATGGACAAACTGTGGGGACCCACCCATGGGAGGGTCAGGACAGAGGGGTGGCTACACCCATGTCCTTTCTCCAGTTTTGCACCACAGCAGGAGCAAATGGCTCCTGCAACCGGTTTGAGCTGGACTATGCACAGGGAAACCAAATGTGCCCCCAGTGCAGACTTTCTGGCACTCTCAGTGTGCACCCACCCAGCCCCAATACACTAAAACTTGTTTTGGAGGTGGTTACAGCTCCCTGTGACAGGAAACCTATCATCAGGCCTTCCTCTGCTCGAGCTTGGCTCAGCAGCAGGAGGACAGACTCGTGTTGGTGGCTGGGAGCATCCATTCTGTGATGCCCAGTTTGAGAAAGCTGGTACCTGGTGTACCGGTGTTTCACATGAGTCCCTCTAGGAGGGTGGAATCATACCTCCCCCGCCAGTTACTGGTGGGGAGGTATGATTCCAAGGTGTTTGACACCAAACACAACATGTTTCTAAGCAGCTGTTTTAAAGTTAGAATTTACCGCGAGGTTATAATGCACTTAAATATATATGGTTGGCTGCATCACAGACAACCCCGTAAGGCTGCAGAGGGGCTCTGCTCATACAGGGGCACCCTCTCACATAAAACCCAGCACCCTGCCTTGAGGATTGATAAGGCCTGCCATAGGGGTGACTGATAGGTTTATATGTGTAGTGATTTAGAATAGATATAGGTAATCTATATCTAAGTAAGGGGTGCATGCACCACCTTACACAGGCTGCAGTAGCAGACCTGTGGGGCAATTTGGATTGGTCTCTCAGGGGTGGCACAATACATGCTGCAGCCCATGGGACACCTCTGGGGTACCTATGCCCTGGGTACATGGTGTACCATATACTAGGGACTGATAAGGGTACCCCAGTATACAATCTGAAGTGTACCTAGTGTACATTCGATCAATTTAGAGGAGAAAGCAGATAGACTGGGGTCCTGAATAACAGGATCCCAGTCAGTCTAAGTTGAAAACAGTGATACATCAGCAAAAAGGAGGGGTAACCATAAGAAGCAGATCCTAGTCTCCTACAATCACAACATAAAACCCATCATTAGTTTTCAAAGTCTTTTTAACACACTCCTTTTGCATTGACTGAACTCGTCACAGACAGACCAGTACCCCACCACGATCACAAGCTACATCTTAGCCAAGCCGCTTCAACGAACAGCTGTACCATTGAACAAACTTCTTCACTGACAGGCCAGTCCCCCACCACATACTTCTCCTATCACTTGACAAAGAATGTTTTACATAACTTTTGCACCCTAGGTTTTTATGCAAACGGTAGTCCCTTCCCCCTAAAAATTTTAATTATCCAAAATTCTTCTACATAAAGTACAAGTCATTTACGATAACCTCTCCGTAGCCTGTCAGCTTCCGGATATAGTTCAGCATCCACAGACGACTGTAAAACCTTCCTTGAGGGAGCTGATTAGTTTCCCTATGGTCAGTCGAGAGGAAGTCTGTAACTTGCTGCTTTCCATAAAATCTGGATCACCTAATGATCCCTGCCCTGCAATGGTACTACACCTGGCTGCAAATAGGATTTGTGATGAACTGACTCCATTGATTAATCAAGTTCTGGAGTCAGGCAATTTTCCAGTATGCTGGAAAAAGGCCACGATCAGGCCTATTCTCAAAAAGCCTACGTTAGACCCAACAGATCCCAAGAACTACCGGCCGATTGCCGGTTTGCCTATAATGGCCAAGATCTTAGAAAAATCAATGAACAGAACTTTGACTGAATACCTCGACACCAATGAAATATTGGATTTAACCCAGCATGGTTTTCGATCAAACCACTCGACCGAATCTGCACTGATCGTAGTTGCTGAGGGTATCCGTAGAATAATTGATCAAGGGGGAAATACAGTCCTGGTTCTGCTTTATTTATCGGCAGCTTTCGACACTGTAAACCATACGGTGTTGATTCAGCGACTTCAAGATGTGGGTATTGGGGGGTCAGCATTGTCCCTCCTATCTTCTTTTCTGAATGGGAGAGTGCAGAGCCTTTTTTGGGATGGTCTACAATCAGAGGGTTTTAACTTACTGTGTGGGGTCCCCCAGGGATCTGCACTATCACCTACTATTTTTAATGTTTACATGCTGCCACTGGCCAGTTTGATTAGGAAGCATGGTTTCGAATTCACGTCATATGCTGATGACTCTCAGCTTGTAATCTCCATGGCCAAGCATCCCAATAACACAGCCGTCAAGTTTCATGCATGCTTGGAGGAGATCATAACCTGGATGAACCATAGCTTCCTAAAAATCAATACCGGAAAGACCGAAGTTATGGAATTTGGTCAGGGACAACCTCGATGGGACGCATCTTGGTGGCCAATGACAGCGGGGGAATGTCCCACCCCAGCATCTAAGATTAGAAATCTAGGAGTCATTTTTGACTGTAACTTAACTTTTTCTTCCCAAGTTAACTGTATCACTTCCTCCTGTTTCTTTATAATTAAAACTTTGAAGAAGATCTTCCCCTTCATTAAGAAGGAATTACAGAAGTCAGTGGTAGTGGCTCTTGTACTCTCTAAGTTAGACTATTGTAATGGTCTACTATTGGGAATAAATAAGGCCCAAATGAGTAGGCTTCAATCACTACAAAACGCTGCTGCCAGATTACTCCTTGACATACCTAGGAGACAATCTACTTCTGCTGGTATTCGAACTCTGCACTGGCTCCCAATTCAGCGTTGAGTCGATTTCAAGGCCCTATGTCTGGTCCATAAAGCTTTTCATGGAGGAGGCGCTAAGGCTATCCGTATTTTGTTCAGACCTTACGTCCCTACTCGACCATTAAGGTCTAGTGCATTAGGTCTTCTCCATGTAGACAGGATCAGGAAGGCAAGATGGGGTGGTAGAGCTTTCTCCCACTGTGCAGCCAAGCTATGGAACTCACTGCCCACTGCCATACGTCTCCAACCAGATAGACTACTTTTTAGGAAGGCCTTAAAGACCTGGCTGTTTGCTATAAGGTAGACAACTGGTATGGGCTTTTAACACAGGTACTCTCCCCTTAGCGCCAAGACGCCACGGCATACGAGCACTCTACAAACACATATCCTATCCTATCCTACATGAAGCTTTCACGCACAACATAGTTCATCATAGAGACAGCTGTTAAGTACCGCACACATCACTTATTACTTTCCCAAACCTCTTTTACATATGTTTTCAACCTGAGCAGGCCTATTTGCAGAAAGGCCAGCCCACCACCAAATAAATCATCTAAGAAGTCGAAAACCCTTTGGTACATTACGTTTTAGCTGTAGTTTCACTTCTGTACAGAGAGTATACCCACTTATCATTAGAACCTATTATGTTAAGACTATATAGGACTTCCTAGATTTTTACATCTTTATCATAAAGATAATGAATTAATATTACTCCGATTTGCTTTCCTATTCTACACTCATCTCTAGCACACATTATTATCTACTACATACTAGGTTATCCTAAGCTTAAACCTACAACTTAACAGACATACCTACACAATATATGAAATTGAAATTGACTTACAGTTCATATCAATAATGCAAGCAGAAAAAATAATAAATACCATTACATTTGAAATAGGTTATAGTCATCAACAGAAAATATAATCAATAGAACAGAAATACAATAATTATGTAAACATGTTAGCTCTTAATTGTTCGTCTAACGTGCTACACAATGTTCTCAGTAGGTAACCATTTATACAAGCACAGAAAATACATATCTCTATACTGATCTATGATTTCTTCCTTCAATTATCAGGTGCATAAAACATTTCAGTCCGCAATCAACATATGTACACTGTACAAAAATAATGTACACATTAGCAAAAGTGTATTGAATGTATACTTAGGTCAAATACCTGAAAAAGAAGCTGTTGGCTCAATGTAGTTCAATAAAGAGATTTGTACCACACTCAAATTAGCACACTTTTGGAAACTAGACACAAAAGAGAATTCACCTTCTGATCTGACTCACCAACCAGAGATAAACTCAAGAAAGCTTATGGATAGAGTATATGTATCTGTAGGCTTGAACCGGACACTCAATCAGAAAGAAGCATTTTACTGAGAACAGTTGCTATTAGTTGAATCTAATGTAACCCCTCGTTGTATGTTGGACTGGATTAATGGATCCACCGTGAATTTCCAACCTGCAAGCTCACTCAGTGAAGCTTGCATTTCTGAATCTGTGGATCTTCCCTGGCGCTCAGTGTGGCTTCCTGTGTAACTCTGCGACGGATTAGCAGATCAGCAAAACACCCTTAATCAAAAGAAAGACTAAGGGAAAGGGAGACATAGGTTACTTTTATGTGTTCCAATTCTTTATCTTCTAATTGTAAATTCACCAGCAGAGTACTTCAACCCAATTACTCGAATCATTTAAAACATACCTGTGCAGTCTCCATTATATCTTTCCCTTTTAGACCTTTTCACAGCCTTAGTTTTGATGGCAACTGATTTCCAAAATCCTTCCAAGTCAGATACATGTCAAAGATTCATTAAGCTTTGTCAGCTCTGAAAGTCTAATTAAGATTTTCATTGATGTGCCTTTTATTAACAAAAAAATATAAACCTACCACAAACAACATAACAGTTATAATACATTTTCCCCCAAACACGAAACACAATGCAAAGAGAAGTTATTGACTACCTTAGCTACTATTCAGCACTCCGTCAGCCAACCACAACCTTTTCACTGCCTTTTTTAAATTCTCATCACACTTCCTCACACTCCAAGCTGTTTATAAACATTTCTCCATCTGCTACCAGATTCTCCATTGTCCTGCTCCTTCATAGAAGCACAATTATTAGTGTGGATTGTGGGCCACAGCATTGTCTTTTGACCCAGACAGCAGACCAAAAATTGTGATATTGACAGACATCTTGGATTTGTCCAAGTGGACATTCCTTGGATTGACCACAGAGGTATGAAGTGGCTTTGGTTGGTATCTAAGACTGAGATCCATTTGGATCGTGAGCACCCAGACCTCATGAGTGTGCACTGTGCTGGCAATGAACTAGGCACAATCACAAGGGTTGGACGCGAAATCCAAATGAAAGAGACACTGTCAACATTGATAACTCTCTTTCCTCAAATTGCTTTTGTATATTCCAACATAAGTCAAAGGCAGAAGAAGCAGTGGCCATCTAATTTGTGCACAAAGTCTAAGAATCCTTTCAGGCTTGTTAATGAAGCAATTTTTGGCATTTCTCTGTAAGCATTGGATGGGGTCCATTTACCACAATAATATCTGCTTTGCCATGCCAGGAGTGTACCGAAAGGATGGAGTACGTTTCATAACAGAAAGGAACCAGATCATCCTTAGCAACATCAAGGAATGTATCCAGCTCTACGTATAAGTGTGCACAACACACTATTAACACAAAGTCTCTTTCAAGAGGCACCCAAAAAACAAATAAGAGCATTATCTCTAATTTAAAAAGTTTTTTTATATGTTTACAGGATCTGCGGATCCACTGCAATGTCAATAATCAGAGAAATAGCCATGTTTCTAGCTGTTTAAGACATCGCGTTGGAGCCGCAGATATAATCAAACAGTTTTTAAAAACAAAATACACCAAGTGTGTCTAGAAATATGTATAATTGTATGCCAGTGTGTATGCAATAGTTTGTGTGTTGTGGTCTGTATGAATGTGTGTCAGTTTGTGTGGTGTGTGTGAATATATGAATCTGTTATGTGCCTGTATGTTTCTTAGTGTGGGAGTGTGTGCATTTTTTAATGCAGTTATGTATGTGTGGTTTTCTCTTGGTGTGGGTGTGTGCCTGAATGTATTGTAAAGGTTGTGTGTCTGTATGTATGTGTGCGAGGGGATTTGTGTGCAGGTGTGTGTCGGTAAGTGTGTGGGGGTATATGTGACTCTGTGGACTGTGATTCATAAAGGTAAACTTGCACTTTTATATAAGTTTACAATTGTTTGCTATTCACAAAGGTATTTTACGAGTAGTATCTTTATGAGTGCATAGTCACACTCTGGTTCCTCAAAATGCTGGCTTAACACATGACATGCAAAAAAGGAGGCAAAGATTTCAGAGAAGCGCTTTAATCTACCATCGCACACATGCAAAATGTCTGGATACATTGGCCTGGACTCCTGGAGCAACCTTCACCCCAGCCGCCAACAGGCGAACGCAGAGAAAATAATTAACCTGAACTCACAGCCACCCAAAAATCCCTAAAATATAAAACATATCTCAAGCACAGCAGCATTGAAAATGTGAAAAAAACACTGCAAATACATCAGTTGCCTACAGCACAGTAGAATGAAAAATCTGGATGAAATTGACATAAACACAAGAAAAATAAGTAAATGTATAGAACCCCAAAAATGTCCATTACCCTTATATGGTTATCCCATACTTCCACCCTCTACTACAAACTCCAGGTCATCCAGCAGCAAACAAAATTAAAAATATAGAGAAAACATAGTGGTGTCTGCCCTTCCACAAACAATCATGCTGCAAAGTACTGCACAGGATGTAAAACAATTTCCCCCAAAAAATAAAAAAAAATCCAAAGGTTTATAATGTAGAAGAGATTTGCAGACATAAAATGACTGATGCTTTCCTTTTAGAATTCAAATTTAAAATGACTAAGGATTAGCAAAAAAAAGGAATTTTAAGAACAGGGAGAGGAATGTGATATTGTACATACATTATCCTCGGTCTCTAGGGCTCTTACTCCTGTAAACAAAAAAAGCATGTATTCCGAGCTACAAATATCAACTTAACTGTCTGTTTTGGTTAAAAATTCAACTCGAAATTAAATTTCTAGTTTATAATTGGTGCAACACCTATTTCAGTTCCGTTCAGTCGCCTTCTTCCCGTGCTACTGCAATAAGCTTTTTACCCAAACTAAAATCTTATTCATGAGACCTGGCATAATGGCGTCAGCCATTACACAACACTTCAGTACAGCACGGAATAACAGTAAAGGAAATGTTATCCCGGTTTAGCTTCGACAAAGGGTGTATCACTTCAGGTCTCTTATACAATCATTTAATGAAAGAAGATTGGTGACTGAAAATGGTGAAGTATTATGACTTTTCATTTTACAGGAACTTGAGCTACGTGCAGGGCCGGCTTTAGTGCTGGTGGCGCCCTGTGCGACAATGTTTGTTGGCGCCCCCCCAATGACCACCACCACCACGGATTCTCTCACTAGCACCCTTTAACAGTGATCAAGCCTCCATAACCACACTCTCTCAGATGCATTGAATTAATTATATAGCGCCACTCATACCAGTGTACTAGTGTAGGGTGTCTGAGCACTTTGCATCACACTCACATTACACAGAGACAATCAATCATACCTGTGTAAATCAGTGTATAGGAAATGTTACATAAGCCAAAGGACTAAAAGTGTAGGAGTCACATGTCATCCATACTGGTAGGCAGTATAGTTTAACCCCTTCCCCGCTCATGACGGAGCCGCTCCGTCATGAGCCACGGTTGCCGTGTGCTCATGACGGAACGGTTCCGTCATGTCACGGCCGTTGGCGGCCGCTCCGCCTACGCGGCGCTGTTTCCCCGCCTGTGCGGGGGGACAACGCAAATGGGCGGAGTCATGACGGAACCGTTCCGTCATGAGCACAGCTCAACCGTGGCTCATGACGGAGCGGCTCCGTCATGAGCACAGCACGACCGCGCTGCCCCCCCGCTGCGGGGGGGCAGCGCGGCGGAATTCCCGCCGCAGCGAAAGGGTTAAGAGTGTTTGGTGTGGAGAAGCACAAACTCAGAGTCGAAAAAGAAACAGCATAGTTGGGAGTTTTCTTTAATAATAAGAATCGATTTCTAGCCAAATTAACCCTTTTTGCAACATTAATTAATGTTCTAATAATGTATACTTTGCAGTGTGTATGCAGTTCTAGGATGAAAGTTAATAGCTCACTATTCTATATCAGGACTTTAAGTTATAAATTGCAAGTAACAAAAGGATATCTCTTTTGAAAGCAGTAATCTGCTGATCTGTTTACATCATACGCACTCTGTAATCTACTTGGCACACGTTCTTTGCAGCAGGCATATTAACCCTCTGCACTAACTTCTCCTAAGTCAAAACCTCAACTATACAAAATGCTCATCTCTCTCCAGGAAGATAATTAATCACACGAGTTATCTTGACATTTATGTGAGGCCTGGTAATTGCCAGGGGGGAAAGAAACTCTGCAGCAGGTGCTTCAAAAGCTTAATAAACTTTCAAACACGGCGCCCCCAGCTCGCACCGCCCTAAAGCCGGCCCTGGCTACGTGTTTTCTCAAATAAAATAAAAATCTCTCTCTCAATATGCCGATTTCCTTTCTGGCAGCTGCGCTAAACCTACATGACACAACATTGCCTATTTTGTTTCGGTCTTGTGTTAAACAAGTACAATAAAAACATGTCGTGATAAACATGCAGTTGTCGCTTTTTCTAAAAGCCAAATTGGCCAAGTGCATAGGAACTGTTGCAGGTTCTTCCCCACACAGGAATCTGGCACAAAGAAAACCGACTAGGACCAACATTTTAAATCAATTTGAGGAAGGCCAAACACACACACACACTTGAACATGCCAGAAATGTCGTTTCCATTCCAGTTTGGCTCCAGGAAGAGGATGAATTCATTTCATGGCACGTTCAACTCTTGCCATTCCAGATCCGAGGCTGCGACTTCGGCCAACCTTTGCTCATTTTCAAAAACACCAGTCTGGAGATATCGTGACCGAATGTAAACATGATTTACAAACGTTGTTTTACTGAGCTGTCAAGTGAAGCCTGATTTTCACATAAAATGTGTTACACCCTTTTGGAATGATCCAGAAATAATAGCAATAAGAAAATGTTAGTCGCATTGAACAGAAAACGGAGCTTGTATTTTTAATACTATTATTATGGGGCGACATGGAAGGTTTCAAAGGACCCTGCTACTGCTGCTGTGGTTGGTTGACTGTGCCCCGGAAGTCATCGACCAGCTCCACTTACGCGCTTGAGCCAACGCAGAATGTCAGCAATGCATCAGCATAAGTGTGCAAAGCATATAGGGGCATATTATCAAGCACGGCGTTAAAATTATCGCCGCTTTAGCGGCAGAAAACTGCCGCTAAAGCGGCGATAATGGGCTTGATAATATGCCAGTGAGAATTCCCATAGAAGCCCATGTTGACACCAGAACATGGGCTTCTATCGGAATTCTCAAGGGCATATTATCAAGCCCATTATCGCCGCTTTAGCTAGATCGGCGATAATTTTAACACCGTTTCTTAATAATATGCCCCATAGACATTGGAATTGTACAAATTATGTCCCCATCCCTAAACGAGCATTGACCTCTCACTGAGGCAACTCTACAGGAGGACTTACGATTTTATTACTTTTTTGCAGTTTTTTAATACCACAAACTTGGCGCAACAGCATTAAAACGCTTTGCATAAGCACAAGATTACATTACACAAGTCCAGATTTTTTTTCTAGATATTGATCCAGAGCAGGATTCGAACTTGCTTCCCCAATTCCAAAGGTGGCAGCTCGGTCCCTTATGCCACAATTCCGCTCCTTTTTAAAAAGAGAAGTGTAACTGGGAGTACCAGTTGATTTTCACAAGTACATTCACTCTAATATACATTAAGTTGTAGCCTTCTTTGATTTATAAAAAAGAGTATAGTTATTTTCTTAGTTACAAAATGTATACCCCGGAGACACATTAAGAGAGAAGCTCTTGGAGAGATGTGGGAGATCTCGGTAAGCGAAGAACTTTTTGATTTTGTCATTGTGGGAGATTTTAATGCTAAAGTTACATCAAGCCTTTGTAATTTCTTAGAAGATGAAAAACAAATCGACCCCCTTGGAATTCAAGAATGTTCTATACTCTGAAAAGCTACAGTAGTTTACAAGCTACTGGTTGGAGACCTCTGTTCTATAGTGACAACAAAAGCAGATAAAATGGGTAAAACTTTATTATCCTATTTAACTGAGCTGTGATGTATATTTTTAAATGAGAGAACTACAGGAGATATTCTGGCAGTATGTACTCGAGGTAACCCTAGTGGAGGTTCGGTATTTAATCATGATCTCACATTTTATAGGCAGTTCTCACCAATATCTACAATATGATGTAGCCTCTTTAGGTAATGCCATTTCTTTACCAGATCCAGTAACATTGTATGAGGGAGATCTAGAAATTTCGAATTAAAGTTCTTGAATTTCCATAAAAAATATATAGGGGGATATTCTCAAAAACGTGTGATAATTATCGCAAAATTAGGCTTCACGCAACTTTTGCACATCGCAGTCTATTGCGACAAAATAACACAGTTTCAACGTTGTATTCCCCCAACCTGGTGGCACCATGCGATAGTCTCACGATAACGCGCCAAATGACCGCGTTAAAAAAGCGGCGATGTCCCAAATCGCGATACAAAAATCTGAGATAACCAGCGACAGGCCTGCAATTACCACGCGTCATGCGGGAAAATGTACTATAAAAGCACGGAAAAACACAAAAAAAATTATTTAAACTGCGTAGCACCATGGAGGAAGCCAGAGCAAGTACAGAGGATGACCAGAACCCCACAAGCCCCCAGGAGGACCAGCCTGAGACCTCGGCGTCACAGAAGTACAAGGAGAAGAAGATGAGGAAGATGAGGTTCAGTCCGCAGGAAAACAGGATCATCATTACGGAGGTGATACAACACCACCAACAACTGTTCGTCACCTCCAACGTGTCATTGGCAAATAAATATGGAATATGGCAGTCCATCCTGGACAAGGTGAATGCAGTCGGAGTGAGGAGGAGGGCAATTGGAGAGGTTAAGAGGCGCTGGAATGATGCGAAGTGCAAAACCAAGAAGAAACTCGCTAACCACCATCAGGCAGCAATGCAGACTGGAGGTGGCAGTCCAGTGGAACACCAGGAGCTGGATGAGATGGAGGAAATGGTGTCCACAGTCATCAGTGGGGAGACGGTGGCAGAAGTTGGGCGTCCAGACACTGCTCGACATGACCTGACACAACAGCACCAGGGTGAGTTCCGAACAGGGACTGGGGGGACGGGGGAGATGGGCACAATGGCACACATGCACAATTAAGTAAAGCACACTGCACACCCACAATGACTCTGGAGCATGTCCCTGATCCCCTTGGCACACTGCAGCACACATACAAACAGCAAGTAGGCCCATGGCCACTATGGGCACAAACGGGTCCCTCCCCACACAGCACCAATCTCACAACTAACCCATGCACACATGTGCAATGATATGAACTCTGCCATTGATAAATCTGGACTCTGTTTCAGATAAGGGACCTAGTAAACTGCAATGTATACCGGCAGGTTGTAGGAGACACACCGGTGGCAGCAGGTGAGCAGTGAGACCTGGGTCCGCAGTGTCGGCACTCTTTCTCCCTCTCTTCCTTTCACTGTCTCTCTCCCTCTCTTTCTCTCTCTTTCTCTCTCTCTCTCTATTTCTCTCTCTCTTTCTCTCTCTCTCCCTCTCTTTCTCTCTCTTTCTCTCTCTCTCTCCCTTTCTTTCTCTCTCGCTTTCTCTCTCTCTCTGTCCTTTGATGAGCGCATGGCACACCTTCTTATCTTGAATTTTGTCTTGCAGGCTGCGACTTACAGATTGTCCAGAGAAGACCCGCCATGACTCTTCCAAATAGTTGTTTTGAGTTGAATTTGAATAAAATAATTTGTTTGGAAATTTAAAGATGAATGAATGATTCTCCTTTTTCTGACCACGCTTGAATGTTAATTGTTGTAATTGTGTGACATCAGGCGAATTGTTTTGTTCATGATTTCGTGAAGTTGATGTAAGATATCTTTGTCCGGGGGGGGGGGGGGGTGCCCGGTGTAGAACCCGGAGGGGGGGGGGAGGCGGTGGGTGTTGTGGCTCTCTTGGGTGTCCGAGCTGCATGATCAATAGCTCCATGGCATCTGTTGTTCTTCTGGTGTGGCTGTGGGCTGGGCTCCCATTTCTGGTGCAGGTTATCGTCTGACTTAACACCAGGAAAGAGCAGGTGTTAATTCCCTGCTGCTAATGCGCCTTATCGCATGTTTTGTGATCTTATCGCAGATCTGGCTGGTCGTTGAGAATGTTGCGAGGTGGTGTTGTCGCAGCTTTTTGCACGGGAATGCCTACTCTGCATCTGATTAGCGTTAGTTGCCAGTGTCATCCGTGGCAATGATTTTTGCGGCTGCTATCGCAGGAAAACTGGCGATATCGGCTGTTAGCACCAGCTTGTGAATAGGGCGATAAATCTATTGCCACTTTGGCTGCTATAAAGTACCGCTAACTCGGCGATAAGTCCTTGAGAATATGCCCCATAGTTTGTTAACTGAAATATTAGGCCACTGCCCCTCATAGGAATCATGAGACTTTTTGGACTTTGCCATCTTAGTGAAGTATTTGGGGGAAAATAATCCCTTTAATTTACTCACTACATCAATTTTTCCCTTTCCTTTTTCCATTTCTTTGTTTTATTTGTAGAATCACATTGTGTGATATTTTCCCAACTAATAAACCTAAACTGAAGCTGTTTATAAAAAAATAAAAGGTAATGACATGCAGATCACATCTATGTCAGCAGCCCACCATCTAATACTCAATTTATTTCAATATGGTATTGAACATTTTTGGAGACTTGATTATAACGTATTAGTTATATTATTTTCTTATCTCACTAGATTTTGGCTATTTATGGCAAAGCCCAGTCAGGTTGCTTCAGAATTCCAGTGTGAAATCAGAGCCTCGGGACTGCTCAGATGAAGTCACTTGACCATTGGAAGAGGGTTTTTCATATACTATAGTCCAAAAACGACAAACAAAATTAATATGTGGTTGGAATCTAATCATTATGTCAAGAGAAATTTGCTCATGCTGACGTTTTCAATGCAGGCCTCAATTTCAAAATGGCAAACTTTGTGTGCAGCCATCTTTCAGCACACAGTCATCTTTTCATTTCTGTTTCACTCTGCACACAGGCGATTCATACACGAATAACCTGGTAAACATAGTTTTGCGTGATGTAATGTCACTTTCCCAGGAACAGAATGATGTTCTTTTCCTTAGGATTCTGGGACACACTCTTCTATTGAGAGTGAATGTTCCCAAGCCCTCACCTGTTGACACCACAGTGTGATTCTCTAGAGAACTCTTGAGGTGCCTGAAGAGCACCAGTGATGGGAACTGCATTATGTGATTTAGTGGGATAATGCTGACAAATCATAATTCAGAAACTATATTGTGCATCCTTTAACCTGATTGGTTCAGTCTGTGTGAAATCTAATGTGATTGTATTCATGTAAACGTTTTATTGAATTTTGCATTATAAAAGGAGCCTATTCTTGAGGGTGTTGGCTAACTCTCACTTGACTTTTAAGAAGCGAGCCCAAATCGGTCTGACCTCTCATTCATAACTTTAATGTATTTCTTATGGCCTGAACTGAAATTTGGTTCTGCTCATTAATTTCTTGCATCTTTATTCAGAGCATCATGCTATTGATTAACTGACTGACTTCTAATCACATATTTTTTAATATTTCAATACTGGTGTCAACTCTGAATTATTATTGAATATTGAATTTAATCTGGTGACAAGACCTAGTCGAGGAGCAACAAAATCCTTAGGGGATTAACACCTCTCCCAGTTCGTCAACTGTGCCTTCATTTGACATACCTACTTGTTGCGTCATCCCCAGTGCAGTTCGAAGCGTACACAAGCACTAGAAAGTTAACTGTTGCTAAGCGTACACCACATTCTCACACGGAAGGCAAACTCAAGTGAAACAAAGCTCCCCATGCACATAAAACAACTGTGAGACTGAAACAAAAGCCAGTGATAAGTAATCCATGCAATAATGTTTGTATCTAACAATCCCACAAAAACACATCTTTACTGCTAGTCAAGTACAGTCTACACGTATGGGTTTTAAAAAGAACAAACAAAACCTACCACATTTTTGAAATCATTAAAATCTTCGCGGCCAAGGTGCCTTAATAAACAGTTAACTGCAAATAAGAAAATTAAACTATTAGATATTTCAATTACCCAATATTGAAAAGTTGGTGATGAAATCAAAGACATATAAAAGATGTAATAAACAAAAAATCCCAAGGATTGAAGTGATAACTTTTATTCAAACCATAATTCTGGGGAGCGGAGAAGGGATGGAACTGAGATTACTAACGCTAGGCTGACTATGCACATCAGGGACCTATGGGGGAGGTGGGGGAATGAGGGGTTTCAATGGCAAACTTGTTAATATAAAGGTTTATTATATGGTCTATGTCGATCTCTATGTTGTATCTAATAAAATGTGTTAGAAAAAAGAATATGATTTTGTTATGTACCCCAAGGTTTTTAGTAGATTTTCTGAATCCCAAACATTAATTGTGACCTTTTTGTAGAAGAAGAAAACCTGCAGCAGTCCCTCACTACTCTCACTCTAGTGTGCATATAGAAAGTAAGTATTATGAAGTACTTAACTAGAGAGGAGACGTTGTCCCAAAATAGTCGCAATTCAGATTACAACCACATCAATATGCCTGTAGAAAACAAAATGAAACAAACCTTAGAAAAGAAAGAAAGATTGATATAAGTCAGAATAGACAGAGAAGACAGACTAGCAAAGAAGCGAGAGGATGGAAATAAATACAAATGCATCGAGAAATGTCAAACTGTGTTTCTCAAAGAAGAGAGAGCGAGGTGGGACCAGTGATCAGAGAGGAAGTCCGTGATACAGGAAGGGGGAGACAGCCAGCATGGAGAAGTGCTGTGACTACACAGAACTGCAGGACCATGCCTCAGCCAGAAGATCGCTGGTGCTTCCACAACAGAGAGGAGCCTCAGCAGTGAAGTCCGATGGCAGTCAGGGGAACCGCGGATCCTGCTGAAGCTGAAGAATTTGAAAAACAGCACTGTATGTCTGTATATATAGGAATGTTATTTTGATAGTTTATTTTTGAGCATGTATTACTTTTTACGCTTTCTACCCGCTATGCTTGTGATTATATATGTGATTAACCATCCCCATAACTTTAAGGTCAGCCCACTGTGGGCTTCATTACTTTGCGAGCACTACTTTTAGCACTGAAGTGAAAGCATTCAATGGTATATACTGCATAAGATTAGTATGTTTACCATGTTTAGTGCTGTTCATGTTTGGAATTTGGGTCATTAGCTCTTTATGTGTTTCATTCATAAAATTGCTATTCGGTTCGCATTATGCATACCATAGATTGTTTGGATGCTTTGAAAATTATTTCTATTGTAGTGACTTGTTGCTTTCTATGCTGACAGTCAACAAATAGCCAAGCAGTATGCTGCCGCCACTTTCATGTGATCAAGCCCCTTGCTGTGGCCGAAATGTGTTATGGCATGCATGTCGTTGTAATAAAATTCTGTTGGAGCATCATACCTGTCTGTCTGCATTAATCCTGTGAAAGGAAGCGCATTTGTAAGGATTGATGGAAAAGTAAACATATATATATATTTATATATATGTGTGTGTGTGTATCAAAGGTACATAGGTGCATGATGTGAAGTTAAGTAAAGTTAATCTATACTTACTCCCAAACTTGAAACAGCAAGCTAAACAAGCACCCACTGTGTGATTGTGACGCACGTTCCCACAAAACGATCTCCCAAAAGAGTCCAAAATTGTGAGCCTTATAGCTCAAACGGTGTGCATTTCCACTGCTCCAGCCGTTTCCAAGGAGCAGTCTCCAAGACCAATGTCAATTTTAACTCAAATGTGGAGTGCACCACCATTACCAAAAAATGATTTTGTCCATCCACTGTTGATATTACACAAGTTGTTCCTTTATTCTTCTTGTTCAACAAAACAACAGCCAAACAGCCAACGCATTTCGTCCAACTGGTGTGGACTTCTTCAGGGCTTGATAAATGAATATAGACTTCTAAGGTAGTAGGTCTTTATAAAAGGTAGAAGAAGGTTAAGGGACTATATTAGTCCTGTATTGCAACTGGTCCCTCCTGGATCCAGGGACAGTTAAAAAATGAAGCGGCTCTTGTGCCGGGCAGCAGAGAAGCCCGTCCTTATTTCCGTCCTCTTGCTCTGTTATTAAAACTACCCAGCACAGGAGCTGATGAAGCCTACACCAGTTGGATGAAACGCGTCGGCTGTTTGGCTGTTGTTTTGTTAATCTATACTTACCCTGTGAATATTTTGGTCCTCTATCTTTTGCCCTCGATATTATTATGGTACTATGTTATTGTGAGAATATTCTGGTAGAATACCGCGCCAAGGAGGAGTATTCAGGAGACTGGGATGGAGGTGAGCACCATGCTGCTTGAGACTGCCCCTGAGACACGTGTTATATCCCCAAATAATATTAATTATCAGTAAAAGTAGCCGAAGCAATCTGATCTTTAATGTAATTGGTGAAAGTCTGGTGAAAGAATGCATAGTAAAGGTGAACTATAAAACGGAAGTATAGGCAACCCTCTCTAACTCACATTCTATTTGATTTAGTACATGTTATAGTATTAGCACTTTCATACCCTTTTCCTTTTGATATTGTATTTTCTTAACATAAGATTATTGCACTGTTTGATGGTTGCTAAGTCGATTTTCTTAAAAATATTGTGCTTGGTGTAACTGTATGTTGAGGAACTATCTCGAGTATAACTACAGAAAAAAAGTCCCCAGCAATATCTGACTCCCCCCTGCCTTGCTTTGTAACAGCCTGGGCCTGCTGGTGGAAGGTACATCTCTTGTGGGAAGGGCATCTGAGGTTCTCGGCATTACTCCAACTGCTATGGAATCCCATTTATCTGGATGTTAGAAGGAAACCAAAGTTATGTAGTTTAAGGAAACTTGTAAAAACCTGCCACTGCTTGTGCCTTCCAATGTTTTTCAGCCATTGGAGAGCCGACGGCTCCTAGTTTGTGGTGCGCACTATACACATAAGTAAATGAATAATAAACAAAGATCAACAATACCCACGTGAAATCTGAAAGAACTTTCCATTGGATTTGTATGTATTTAAAGTTTTAGGTTGCCTTAGTATAATTTCACGATTTATTATGTTGTCATGTTTTAAAAGCAGTTTCAAAATGTTATAGCCTTTGCTATCTGAGTTGTACTTTATTTTATTTACAGTGTTTGATGGATCAGGTCCGTGTAAACATTATTGATGATGGATTATGCTTTGTGCATTGAAACTTTGTGATCAAGGGAGTGATTTAGAGAGGGCAGTGAGGGAAATATGTTTGGCCATTTAAAGTAAACCACACCTCTGCATGCCCTCGCCTCTTTTGAATACAAGGTATGTAAGCTTGTGTTTCAAGTGGTGGAGCCACCTGCTAGTTTGGTGGATCTAATTCCTCCTGAATAGCCACTGTACTGGCCGCTCAATGTACGTTGGTCCTTCAGTTTTGAACCGGAATCCATCAAAATATCTCTGACATGCTGTGAAAAAAAACCAGTTCATGTCAGCAAATTTTTTTAAGTGTGGCTAAAAATGTCCTGCACTTTGGGAGCATCCCTATTTGGGAGTACATTTTCAATACCTACATTTGTGACAGCAGCTTCATCATGCTAACACAACTTGGTGGACCCTACTATCATGGAGACTTTTCCCCTAAAGCGGCGCCCTTCGTGCTTGCGGGAACCACTTCGTGGGAAATTCTAAGCCTCCAAGGTGGGTAACACAAAATCAGTCGGGCTATCTTCTCCAGAATGGTAAATGTGTTTCATGTCCGACACTTGCGGAATGGCAGCCCACCCATCCTTGATTTACTCATTAAATAGACAATAACAGTAATATCTGAATTTTAATTAAGATATGCACATCCCTTTTAAAAAAAATAAGCACTTTGATATTTATAAATCATTACCATTGTGGTATTTGAAGATGAATATGCTGTTATAAGCAGTAAATATTATTGCCCTCCTATAGTCTTTGGTGCGAACCCGAAAATACACTGGTTTCTGAAGGAAGCATGAAATGCGGTGGACAATCCACAGTGGAATTTCCTCCAGGATAAAACATTTGCATGGGGAAATTCTGTGTTGCATTATGTTCTGGATTTAATACGTCCTGCAAAAATCAGCGGATTTCCATCGCCTCCTATCTCTAAATCAGGACCAATATTTTCTGAAACAGGGTTGTGTATCAGAAAATGTTAGATTTCTGAGTTAAAAAGTTCAACAAAGCTTGTACTGGTAGAACTTGCTCCCATCCCTTTTCACTTACAAATCATACGGCTGGAAAAATCACGAAGAAAACATAACAATTTAAGAAATATTGTATTGGACTATGATAAATGGAAAATAAAATCGAAATTATGTCCACTTTATAAATCACGTAGGACAAGGAATGGTCTTCTAGATGAAGCACGGTGATGCATGTCGCTGGAGGGGAACTGCTGTCCAGCTGTTTGGATCTAATAGCATCTGGCAGCAGCCAGCCTGCAGTCAAAGGTATAAATGTATAAAGGATTATAAAACACCAGAATGCATTTCACTCCAGGGGATCTCCTGTCATGAGCAGGTCAAGGGGTGTGTGGAGCAGTCACACTCGTGCAATTCCTCCCCTTTTAATATGGGAAACAGTGATGTACCAGAGGCACAAGGGGCTTGTAAACAAGCCCCTCAGTGTGGAGACACATTACTGCAAATGACACGGGTTTATCTCTTTGACTTTTCCTTTGAAAGGTGACTTGATGTTGAGACTCGGTTGAGTAAGACAGCGATGCCTCTTTTGTGCAAATGTGCAGTGGGTACAAATGTGCATTAATCTAAATTCGAATGTAATAAGTGTATCCACGAGGCTGTCAGGACTAATAAATATGTAGCAGACAATAATGTCAAGAGAAGCTTTTATAAGAAAATAACAGGTGGAAGTCCTTATCTACCGAGTGATATTGACCTGGCCCTGTTTAATAAATTGGGTAAAAGACCTGTGATTTACAGCGGTTGGTGACAACAGAAGTGTGGCATTAAGCGCTATATATAACGTATTATTATTATTATTGTTATCATTATTCTTATTATCATTATTACTGCTACTGCTGATTCTAGTATTACCACTACTAGTAGTAATAATAATAATAGGAACAATAATAGTAATACTAATTTCAATATTAATCTTAATAATTATTAATACTAATAATAATCGCTGTTGATAATATTATTATTGCCGTCATCATTGTTATTCTTTATTATTTTTAATATTACGGTGCACTAATACTGCCTCTATCAGTATTCAGTTTAGTATACATTTTTTAAACTCTTTTAAAAGATTATCACCTTCTAGCTCCTTCAAAAATACTCAAACATCAAATATATAATAAGAAAGTGTAAAGTTATCTAATGGCTTTATTTTGGCCTTTCGACAAACCTTTCAGGCTTCCAAGCACACTTTTCCTTCCCCCATTGGAGGATCTCGTTGTGGTATTTAAGGGTAGACTTCTCCCATCGTCAGGGAGGCAGAACATATCCCAACTCTAGTAATATGTTCCTTTCAAATGTAGTCTATTTAAGTTTATCCAACCATCTAAATAATAATTCAACATTTGTAATACCTCACAAATCATTTCCACTGAAGTTCATTGTATACTCACTAAAAATGTGCCCACTGAAATTTAACGTAAATAATCCATACAGAGTAGTTTCTTTAAGACATTATGCGTTAACTTAAATATACATGCAAATTCATCTGAGCCCCCTGCAGTTCGATTAGAAAGCACGGATTCAGTAAGAACTTGCCATATTCGCCCAAAAGAACAAATATGAACCGGTGTTCCTCTCCCATCATTCCACAAAGAAACAGGTTCTATTGGACTCCTTTCGTCTGTCTGAGGCCTAATGTGTACAATTGCTGTTCCATTCAGTTAACAGCCCACGTCACCTCTATCTCCCATTGAGGGAGTTGACAACAATTTCTAACAGGATTTTTAGTTCCCCTAAATACCTCTGTGTCCTTCGTGGCATTTATGGCTGTCGGCTATTCTGCCAACCTAACTTTGTACATAATATTGCTGCCTTAGCCTGCTTCCTAAACAGAGCATTACTTTGATTTAACAATATAATCAGATTTCCTAATCCCACCTCTTTGTCCATTGCTAGCCCAATTTCACTTTAGATTTTGACTGTAGAGACTGTTTATTTCCGTGTCCATGCCCTGTCACAAATCGCAGCATGATATAATGTCAGGAGAGTGATAGGAAGCCGAAAGTTATATTATAGTCACCATTACGTAAACTAAAAAGTCAAATCACAGTATCCTCGCTAAAAGGCATGGCCCAGCTGTGCCTAGCTCTCGGTGTATCAGCACTATCCTCAGAGGGTCGTTAAAAAGAACATCAAATCCTCACCCACATCATGTGGCTTGTTTCATCATCAGGGGTGCTCCTGTGTGGGACGATCCCCAACATGGTAGCGACAACCCAGTCCTTGTGTGTGTCATAGGTTTAGTTCACAGCTGAGGGAGACCTATCTCAATGTCAGAGCAGCCTTATCTAGGTCAAGGACTTTCCTACCTTCTCTGATGTAGGAGACTATACTCCAAGAAGGGCATCCTCTATGGTCAGCCCTGTGAGGTTTGTCATAATAACAGAGTAAAAACCAGACTATTAAAATGGTGTCTGGTACGGCATAGAATACTTTAATAGGGTCCCACTAGCCAAAGTCTAAAAGAAAAGAGAAGTAAAGTATGCCTCTTCATGACATATTTAAGTCAACATGTTTCAGTGTTTTGATCTGCCTCTTTGGGTCACACACTCTAAAAACGCGTTTTGGTGACCATGAAAATCTGCTTATGTAGACAAAATTATAGTGTTGTTACACTTTCAGGGTTTTGAAAAAGATATAAAAAGATATGTGAGCACTCTCAGTTCTCTCTCTTTGAGCCCTTCGGATGACTCAGCAGAGAAGCACTTAGGCAGAAAGAGCTACTGGCGTCTCACACTTGGGAGACACCAGTCTGTCAAACACTGATTCCCCAGTCAGCAGGAAAAAAACAACATTGAGGTGTCTGAAGCACTGCAATTGTGAGGTAGCTGGAGCAGCAACTAGAGGGTGCTCTCATATCGAAATTAAAATGTCTCTACATTAGAATGATGCCTGAAAAAACAGGCATTTAGTGTCACCAAGACAACACACAGTTCTGATGAGTACGTATGACCCACAAGGGCACATAAAGTGGCTGATTTAACAGTCATGCCCATGTATCAGGGGAGACATAACTTTATGCTATTTTCAGCCGCTTCCCCTCATAACCCCCCTACACCCTTGCATTACTAGATTTCCTGCCTGTTTCACTGCAGCAGCCATGGATGCCAGTTGCACCTCTGTAGTTATGGTCAGCCTTGCAGCAACTCATACATTTGCATTTATTGTAAACATGTTTACCTTTCATAGGTCGCTTGCTGGACAGAAACAGCAACGTTGGACACTCTTGGTGCGGTAGCTGGGCCTGTCCAGTGATCTTCAGTTGTCCTGTGATAGATGTGGTTTCCATAATCACACCATTGTTTTTGATCTCCTTCCTATTGCACCATGTTCTATCCTTTTGCTGTAGTACACTGACATCTATTAACACATTGGGCCTGATTTTGACTTTTGCGGACAGAGTATGTACCGCCACCATGGCAGAGTACTTTCCTCCCGCCATGGGGAGGGTTCTTCACCTGTCAAATTTAGAGATGTCCACCAATCCAGCAGACATCTCTTGCACTTAAAGGAACCGCCATCATGCATGTAAGATTGACTGACGGCTCTGTCAACATGACAGATCTGTTCGTCAAACTTTCAATATTTTTTTATTTTCAAAAGGAAAATTCCAAGCCGGCTTTGAGTTTTCAAAATTAAAAAAAAAATGACCCCCTCACCATGGGAGTTTTCTCTTATGTTGTAGGGGTAATTTTTGCAGTTTACGCTGCCTGTTACCTCCAGGTTTTACATTTTGATGGTGCCCCAGATTGACAAGAATCTGTAAATCTGAGCCCATGCCGAAAACGAATGCCAGTGAAAAGCAGGCGATAGAGTGGTGCAATGAGGAGAAATGCTTTTCTTTCTCCTCGTTGTTTGCTCTTTCTATGTGTGCTGCTGCAGCACACACAGAAGTAGCAAATCTCCATTATTGATTGTTTATGTGCAGGATGGGATACCTTCCTGCACATAAACAATCATCCCTGCAACGCAGGCACCCATGCACAATGGCGCAGGGGTGTCTGAGCTGGTGCTAGGCAGCCATTTTTAGCACCGGCACAGTGGAAAACCTAGTGGTGCGCCGTATTCTTGTACATATGGCACATCCCTGTGTTTTAAGAAATGACGCAGCACGGCACTGCAACATTGCTTACAGCACCGGGCAGCGCCATTTCCTAGTAATTATCCCCCTAAATGTCTTTAAATGTTCCTTTGGCAATCATAACAAAGAGGAAATGCTCCTAAACTGTGAGCTGCTTTTATGTCTAACCTACGAAACACCGTATGCGCTGTTTTATGACACTATTATTAGCTTACAGTGGGCTTAGAACCTGCCATTGTTTACCATTGGTTCCCTTCATAGTCACTCCCATGTGCTTGCTTTTTATTCATTAGTGTGAGTGGGCTTCTGGATTAAGGACTCATTACTTTGTGCTTTCACTGCTCCCATCATCAAGTGCTACTTTTTTTTTTTGTTTAAGCACTCTACGAGAGTGTATGTGTTTTCTAGACGACTCCCTTGTGTACTTCTCTCTGTCTGCCACGATCGCTCGTGTTGCTCTTTTTCTGCCTGTGTGTAAACCCCCCACACCTTCCTCTGCAATTACCTTGTGTGCTTATCCCCAACTTTGCTTATGATGGAGCAAGGTTTCGTAAAGAAGAAACTTGCTCGGATGCAATTCTCTCAAATAACGTATAATACCGTAATCAATTTGTCTTGAAAATTCTAATATTGCATTACACACAATATATCGTATCTAGAGGATGCTTGCCTATGTGTATTACTAACCAGTAACCCGAGTGTCACTAAAAAAGACGCGGGAATTTCACTGTGCATGCATCTACTGCATCTACGTAGTATGACGTTTTCAATGCTTGGAGGGAAACCTTTGCAGCTGCGCAATAGCTTCTAAAATGGCCACTTGTAACTCACATGTTAATGCGTATGCTTTGCTTAAACTAAACCTTTCAAGTTTTGCTAAATTGCTAATGCGAAAGATATATATATAAGTAAATGGGATTCGAATAGTGATAAGTGGTATACAGTGAATTCATTTATTTTCGTATTCTAACATGTCTTTCTCTGACTTTATTATTAGTTCGTATTTGGGCCTCAGAGGGTGACAGAAATCCCTACCCCACCTGACTCGTGCGCAAGCGCACTCAACCCTGCCCGGAACTATGATGACACCTTTGAAACCCAGCCAAGGTCAAGCTGGCAAGAGTCTCTTGCGAACTTAACCCACCAACCCGGACAGAGGAACTCATTATATACAATGTATTGATCATAATGTGAAATGCGGGTGGGAATAAAGCTTGGGAAAATGAATTAAGGGGTGGTAACATTGAACAATGAACCTAAAGTAAAATATTACATTTAGCATGGTGTGATGAACTCACCTCCTTGCCTTGTCCAATCAGAAATAGGGGATTTCCCGATATTGAAACATTTGGGGGTGGTACACGAACACAGAATAGTATAATTGAAGATGGTTAGTTAGTTAGATGTCAGAGAGAAACACAGGTCACAGACCCGTCTCAGACCCGACACCGGTGCTGCCACAGACTCTGTCAGAGACGCTGTCTCAGACCCTGCAGATGCCAGAGACTCTGCTCGAGAGACCGAAATACTGATCGATAATCCAATCATCTAGAAGGGGAGTCGCGGAAGAAAATCGAGGAGAGTAGTGCCAGAGAGGGGTGCGATGCTGGCGTTGCACTTAGAAGAGGTCACCTTTCCGAACCTGAACCTGTCCTGATCTTTGTCTCCCACCTTTCCTGGTGGACTCCACCTGACTCATCATCAAGGAGCTGGGTTCATCCAGGGGCGTAACACATGCCCCCGCATCCCCCGCAGTGCGGGGGGCCCCCAGGCTCCAGGGGTCCCCCTCAGCACTGCACTTTGGCCGGGGGGCTTCTGATAGAGTCCAGAGGGAGCCCCTCCACGTACCTTGCAGGGGGGCCCCCTCAATTATCGTTACGTCAATGGGTTCATCTAACACCTTAGGTAAATATATTTCTGTGAAATATGTCCTTGTACCTGCTCTCTGTTTTTCTCCCTCTTCAGGTACTGTCATCACAATATTTTAATGAGTCTTATATTGAACCAAACTTGATCTCTTTAATGAATGAACCCGATGGTAACATGTATTTGATCTTTGACTCACAAAATTATTGATTAGATAAAACTTTTAAAACTCATTGAGTCTGTGGTTATTGGAGAAAACCTTTAAATGTTATTTCTACCTATTCTACTAGCTACTAGATTTATTAACCAGAGGAAATTTATTGACAAGGAGATTGGATTGGTAAGATTAGCATAAAGATAACAAAATCTTGCAGGTAAAACAAAATTCACTCCGGCGGTACTACTAGCTTATTTGTATGAATGTTTATGTGCCCAGGTGAGTATATGGTGTGTGAGTAACCCAAGCTGGTGATCCGCTGGATAACTTATTTGCCTGTGTGCTCTTCCTCCCAGCTCCACGCTGTGCTCTTTCTTGCCTTTTTGCTTCCCGTCACCCACACCCTCAGTAGTCCTTCTCTCGACCCACGACTCCAGATGCTATATCCCTCATGCTCCTGTTGCTTCCCCATCCCTTCTTGATTCAACCTACCCCCTCCCATTAGTGTTGCTTCCTCCACCGGTGCTACTTTTTTTCTTTTTGTTTACCTATCCTACTCTTATCGGCAAGCAAAAAGAAAGAAAAAACACTTGCGTAATTTTGTAGGCACATGAGCCTACAAATTGATGTGGCCCGTTCAGTCATAGTCTTTTTTCCCTTTTTAAAAATCACGAATGCTGTATAGCATGTCTAAAACCACTGGCAGAGCCAATAGGTGTCAATGGCGAGACAGGACTTCTTAGCTTTGCCAGTGCTTGTTTATAATGTTTGTTTGTAGCCAGAAGAGCGCTTTCCAATTTAAAGCGCCTGGGGCTCATCATTGTATATTAGCCCCTCTGCCAGAGTTAAAAATAGTGTGAAGAAACATGGATTCGACTCTCTTTGTCTCCTTTTCCCACTTCGACATGAAATGTGATCCATGCGAAACAACCCCAAGCGTGTCCCGCTCAAGACTTTATTTTGCTAGGGCTCTAGCAATTCTATTCTGAATTAATTAATCATAACAAATACACAGCTGTGTTCAGCTGAAGCAATATTTCTCCTCTCCCTCGAGGAGCCGGGGCTTGAGAAAGGCTTCCTTGTCCTGTGGGTACGGTTGATGCAATCTGAACACAGTCCTCTGAAGAGAACTTGCTTTCCAATGCCATCGGCAATGTGCACCTGAAATGTCTCCAGAAGTGGTAATCCACACTGAATGTAAGGACAGAGGATTAGTAAAAAGACAATTAAGAACAAAGTATAAAATATTAACAGTTCAGAGTTGCAAGGACATGGTATTTAATTACTACATGCAAAAATAAGTGTTTGTTGAAAGTCATACCGATGACAGTACTTCACTCATTAACTCATCCAACAAATCATATAATCCGGCATGCCGCATGGACCCTAGGCCGGGCCAAGTCAATTTTAATTTTAATTACGCTGGCCAGATTCGTGAAATTTTGTGAACGTCTAGTTTTTTAAAAAAATTTTTTAAAAGTCCTTGAAAACAACACTTTAGGGTTAATATAACAGCACTCTTAAGCACAACACACAATCAAGACATTCCCTCACGCACACTCAGACAACCAATACAACAGCCTCATGCCTCCACACAGCTCCATAGGCCATACTCATAGCAGCTCACTCCACTACAACATCATTAACATAGCAAACTAAACACACTGATATAATGTCGTCACGTCACATTGCGGCTCTCCTGCACAAAAACAGCACTTAATAACAAAAGAAATAGCAAGGGCTATGGGTCTTCATCACCGCAAACACGACCATAGTCACCATACCCAGAAGCACACCGTGTAGGTTGTATGATGGAACCATGCATGCGTTTGCATTGCATGACTTAACAATGCATGCCGCTAACCAGGGCCGGACTGGGAACCAAAACCGGCCCTGGTAAAGTGCTCGTAGGCCGCCCCCCCTTCGCGGAGTGGGGGGGGCCGCCGAGCTCTTTGCCAGGGTCGGTTTTCGGCCGATTTTGTTACAGGGCCGATTTTGCAGCAAAAACGGCCCTGTAACAAAAACAGCCCCCAGGGGCCCAAAACCGGCCCCCACCCTAGCGGCACTACGGCCAGTCCGGCCCTGCCGCCAACACGAATTTGGCTGTAAAGGCATGATTGGTAAAGGCATATGCGTGGTAAAGATCGCACCTAGCCCCCCCACCCTGAGGCTCTAAAATCCGGGACCCAGCACTGCATACCACCCCGACCCCAGCTCTAAAAACTAGCCTGACCCCCCACCTCGGGCCCTAAAACCCTGCCCCCAGGCCTAAAAACTACTCTGACCCCAGCCTCCCACTCTGAGCCCTAAACTTGCCCCCAGTCATAAAAAAATACCCTGCCCCTACCCCGCCCCGTTCTGAGCACAAATCCCGGCTCAAGCCCTACTTACCAAGCCGTAACCCAGTCCTTGCTGTCCCGATCCTTCCTGTTCCTCCACTCAATCTCCACTCAATCTCCCTGCTCATCCACTCTGAATCAAGAGGGCTGACTGCATATGCGTGGTTAAGGAATATGCGTGGTAAGGGCAAGTGAGGTAACACTTGCGGGGTAAGGGAACGTGTGGTGCCGCCCACGTTGTAAATGATGTTTCCCCACCCTGTAGCATGCACAGGCGATGGGCAAGCCATACAATCGGAATAATACAGTATCCAATGAATTCATGATTAACACAGCCAACTGCACACAACGACACTATTCCCTCACACACCCTTACTCTTCCATCAGACAAGTAACATCACACCCTCATGCAAACAAGGCACTGCACTGCACTGCACTGCACTGGAGCATCGCAAACATAAGATACCAAATTTAACACATTGATACAAAGCAATCACATAACCAAGAGAGGACTACAGATCCTTCCAGCTAGAAATCTCACTCTTACACCAGTAACACAACTTATCACACTAAACAGACTAAACCATGCCTTTACAGAAGCAACTCTGCAACAAAGACAATACTAAGAGCAGAATGTAGCTATTAAACACCACAAACACGTCCAAACCAAACACCATCACATGTAGCATGCTCAGCAGGGGCTCGAGTCATAGGTAGATACTGTCTACCCTGCTGCAAAGCTGGCCTCTTTCAGTGGAGTGCCACGTTCCTTTCCTACTTCTCCCAGAATTCACAGAAATATGCTAAACTTGTCCCAGTGTAATTTTCAGGCACCAGGACACATTCAGCAGGCCATTCAGCAGGCCTGCATGTTATCTGCTTTTGTTCCGAGCAGCACCATGCAGGCAGGGAAGGGGCTTATCAGATTCCAGCTTCGCCCATAACAAAAGCCGGGGTTAAGGCGCCATTGGGCCTCTTTTTGTTGGAGTATCCTGGCTGGGAGCTGTCCCGAGCCTCACATCTAGATGCAATGGAGGGGAAATAAAAACATGCATCTTATCGCTTTACAGATACCTAAGCGAGAAATACTTTTGACTTTGTTCAGTCCCTGTATATAAGCGATAAGAGATATGAATACACTATAAGAATGCCAGATGTGTTGGGCGCCCCAGTATTTACACAAATAATAATCGAAATACCACTATTTTGTTATATTTCTTTTTAGCGCTTTAGCACTACTCATTCCAATGCAAAGCACTTTACAGCACACATACAGATTATACATTGATACTAAACCACGTGTGTAAGTCAATAAGAAGAATGTGTTACATAAGACAGCGAGGGTTACAAGGTGTAGGTGCCACCATACCTCACTGTGCTGTATTACAAGGATTGCTATTTATGAACTGCAAGTAACTAAAAGATTTCTGTCTTAAAAGCAGTAACTCACTTACCCATTTACATAAAATAAAAATCTGCCATCTGCGTGTTTCATGATGTGCTTTGCAGGAGACATATCACTTTCTATGCTACTTTGATTCAAAACTAGGACTAGGCAAAACACAGATCTCTCCTGCAAACATATTATCGTCCAGAGTTATCTTACCATTATTATTATTCCCTGTGATTTAGCTGGCACACAGGAGATCTCTGCAGCAGGTGCCTTAATCCCTATAAGATATATTTTAAAATATAAATATTGCAACCAACTAAGCCGAACATATTTACTGCCATATTTCTCCTTGTTGCCAATTTCTTTGTGTCAGGTTAGAAAAAAATTATACATTGAAGCCCAGATTTTGCATCAGGGTTGCGTTAATATTTTGGCACAACTCCAATGCAAAAATCAAATTTGTTAAATATTGTACAGTGCTCAAATGTACCCACGATAGACCTTCTAAACATATGTGAGGTCTTAAGATTTGATGTCACTTCCTGTGAGGTCATGGGTTGTGATGCCACATGCGATGTCATACGCCGTGAAGTCACTTTCTGTGATGTCACACGTGGTAATATCCCTTCCTGTGATGTCAAGCGCTGTGGTGTCATGCATGGTGATGTCACACCCATTCTTCCAAACTTGGTGAGTCCCCCCACATTTTTTAGGACTGGAGTCCTGATGCTCAGGGCAAGACATACCCTAAATTCTAAATAGCCTTCCATGAGGTGAGCTCAAGATATTGCTGAAGATAATTTCCAGCATTGTTTTCTACGCAATGTATTATTCTGACCAAAACACCCTTTCATATAGTTCAACCTTTATCTATCTATCTATCTATCTATCTATCTATCTATCTATCTATCTATCTATCTATCTATCTATCTATCTATCTATCTATCTATCTATCTATCTATCTATCTATCTATCTATCTATCTATCTATCTATCTATCTGTCTGTCTGTCTGTCTGTCTGTCTGTCTGTCTGTCTGTCTGTCTGTCTGTCTGTCTGTCTGTCTATCTATCTATCTATCTATCTATCTAGTTAGCTAGCTAGCTAGCTAGCTAGCTAGCTATCTTTCTCAGCCGTGTAGCGTGAGTTGCCAGGACCCAGCAAAGGCAAGTATTGCTCCCCCTAACCTGTGGACTGTTATCTAGCTATCTCGCTATCTATGTACCTACCTATGTATCTATCCATCCATCCATCGTCTATCTATCTATCTATCTATCTATCTATCTATCTATCTATCTATCTATCTATCTATCTATCTATCTATCTATCTATCTGCCCCTGTCTGTCTAGCTATCTATCTGATTTTTTTATGCCCCCAGAATTACTAGTGACTCACGCATCAGTAACTCCAGTAGGGCAGAAATGCTAGCATTGTTTACTGTGCCATTCATAAAGGTGGGCCTAAATAGGTTAAATCCTGATCGTCAGGTAGCAGTGGGGTGCATAATAAAGGAAAGAGACAGAATGTTGTCCATAGTAAGAAGACACTCCATTAAACTCATAGGCATCAGATAGTTACATATTATATCAGTAGTGGATTGAATAGGATCAGTTGAAGAATTAATTACACATTTGCAGCAATGTTTATATCATACATACAGGTATTTGAAAATGTGTTTTGACCAGAATCCCCCATTGCTTAATTAGGTGCCACGGTTCAGATTAGAAACCTAGTCCTCAGGATTCAAAGGTAAGCTGGTTAGCCTTTAGATCACATCTCTTCCCCTTGAACCAATCACAAGTGGACAAAATGTGGGGATTATCCATTCTGTCACGTCCCTACTTCCACTACAAGCATAGGTGCTCAGCACTTGCTCTCCACGTCCATAACTTGCCAAGCACACACAATAGGTCGCCTGAATGAAGAATCTAGAGAAGTGTAATCATTTTTCATTGAACCGCTTCTTCAAACACAAGCCTCTCTGACCTTGCTGTCTAAATTTCATCGGTATAGCATATCATCTTCCCTTCCAGGAAGCTTGTCCTTGGTTGTTCTCTGGCAAAGAGGCATTTGTTAACCAGGAACATCTGAAATATAGTTACCATTTGTAGGACATTCTAGCTATGCATGGTATATCACTAGCCCATCAGTGACAGATGTGGGCATTCTTGACAACATTTTAGGTATGATGGTTATTGGCCTACCCTTGACATAGTGTGAATATGCTTGGTATGAATTTGGCTGTCCTAGTGTATTAGTGGTCTTTGTTGACATATTGTGCGTATTCTTAACAATATGTGTCCATCCCAGGCAAACTAGTTGCACTTCCTCACATATTTTAAACATTCCTGACAAAATTCTGACTTAATGCTGTCAATCCATGACATACTCCAGGGGTTCTGAAAATAATTGAGGGTGCATTAGCCCCGTGGTGCTCACCCTGGAGGTATTGTGGTTATTTACTTAGAATCTGCTTAGAACCCAAGATTCTCAGTCATAAAATATGACTGAGAATCTACTTGGAAGGGGCTGGAGGGAAACATTAACCGAAGACAGAACGTAAACATTTGTGAAAAATTAAAGGATATTTGACCTTGTATATAACTGTTTGTCAAAGACATTATTCTTTTGCCATTGTGTAGGGATTTTTGCTAAAAGGTCCATGGTTTTACAATCTCTTCCTTTCAGGCTGATGAATGTCCAGTGGCAATAGTCCCAACACTGCCTTTGAGGCATCATTCAAGCATCTGGCAGCAGTATAAAGACCTTCATAAAGAGAGTACACCAATCCAGTTTCTTCCACTGGCATATGTCTCAAAATCACATGAACGCTCCCTCACAGGGCTCTATATCCATCTCTTTTGTCCAACGATAGTTGTGAAGGGTAAAAGCCGGTCCCAAGGAGCAAGGGGTCGCCTGCAACCTACCTTGTGATATTTGAATGGTCTCCTGGAAAATGGAAGCAATTATTGCCTAGCAGCTTGTCCTCTTTCCATTTCAGCACGTGAAAGTGGGAGGCTTACCCTATTCTATTATATTACAGGCCATAGTGTATGATAACGAAGCTACCTGCCCATGAAGCCAGCCAAGTGGGTAGCTGAGACCGTTTCTCCAGGGAAGAGGATCGGTTTTCCACCAGAACGTCTACGCAACCTCTCCAGTCTGTCCAATGCTGGAGATGTTCAAATTGGTGTGAGGGTTAATCCCCATGAACCTTCTTATCCTGCCTGGTGCCCAAACAATGTGAGGTGTGTCATCTAATACTTGTGGAGCATGAATGATCCACTTGCATTGACCTCGCAAGACAATACAACTAGCTTTTGATCTTTGTCCTGCATTGGTGGGAAATGAATGCCTCATTTATGAAAACTGTTGCATTGCTGCGTGAAGCCCAGCACGTCCGGGGCGCCGCGGCGGCACTGGGGCCTTCCACTCTCGACAGCCCTATCTTTTTCTAGAGTCCACAGACCGCAGTGTACTAGGGGGATTGCCGAGCCGCCTGGGGCCCACATTTCCCTTCTTACCAGCAAACTGCGAGCACCCAACAGCCGTTAACGGCCTTTTCAAATCTCTCCGTCGGCACCTGTGGAGGCGAAGGTGAGTCGCATCCATTCCAGACCGTCTGTAGTTACCGGCGGTCTAGGTAAACACTGGGGCCTCCAGATTGACTATTTCAGAGTGTAACCTTCCCACCTGGGCCTCTCGTGGACCTCCAGCCTGCCTCAGTCATAGGAGCATTCAGCGTCTCCTTGGGCGTATTAGTTCTCATACTGGGAGGACATCACTGAGCATTGCAAGGGCTCGTCAGGCTGGGTGCATCAATTCACTGACCCCAGTTTCAAAGCACTCCACGACACACAAGATGTTGGCTTCATAGCGGCGAAGACCTACAACGTACAGGCACATATAGCCCATTTATTGAGGTGGTGCCTCGGTCCTGAAAAAATCGCCTGTATGCTAAACGGTGGGTGTGGAAAAATTGCTACTTGATAGCCCTGTATTCGTATTGTCCTCACCTCTCCCGCCCAGCTCTTGCACAGCAAAACCCCCACTAGAATCTACTCATATCATTGCCTTGGACCCACGCAGGTCCGCTTATTGGGGGTACAAAGAGGCGCATGAGACTTTAACCACTCTGGTACATAGCGGAAGAGCACCTGGGTGATATCGCTTTATACTGCACATAACTGCAGCTTGCATTGCCCCTCTCGATCCTATCTGTCTGAAGTCAGAGCGTGACAGGCGTGCAGCGCCCCTTTTCTCCTGCTGACTGCGTTAACAGAGGTGACACAACTACGTGGCCTGGTTGCTGATATGGAATAGTTCCTGCCCCTCACCTCGTGCATAGCGGTTGACGCTGTAGCTGTGGCCATTGCGGGGTGGTCCCGGTGTGCGCTGCTTCCTCGCAGTCCCAGCTTCTGTGCCTATACACATTAGCCCAACGTGAAGACAGTATACAGATCCACACAATGGAAAAAACCGAACGCAGCCAGCCTCGCCTCACATTCGAACCTCGTAAATTGAGCAAATCGCAGCAAAGGGCCACGTCGGACTTTGAGATGGACGCCCCTACGGACAGCCTATCCGCAATTGAGAAAACTTTGGCAGCTGTCCAGTCCAGTTTGCAGTCCATAGATGGCAAGATTGACAACAATCTAAACCTTTGCATGGATCACATGTCTAACAAGCTGGACAAGCACGCACATCAGACGCCGAGGATGGTCTACAACATGTAACATCAAAAACATCGGACATGGAAAAGGTACTTGCTGTAATACAGGCCAAAAATGAAGATTTAGAGGCGAGATCACGCCGGAATAACCTGCGAGTTACAGGTTTACCTGAATCCACCAATACAGGCTGCCTAGAAACATACATTGAGACAGGCGATATTTGGGGCTGAAAACGTATCACCTGTTATGATTGTCGAAAGAGCACACCGACCATTAGCGCCATAATTGCGCGTCTTCAGAATTACAGGGACCGCAACAGCGTCCTTCTTTTGGCCAGGGAAAAGGGGAACATTGTACACAAAGGTAACTCCCTTGCGTTTTATCTGGACTTTACTGCCTCGGTGCAAGCGGCGAGGAAGGAATATCAACCAGCGAAAAAACTGCTAATGGACGAAAAAGTGCCCTATGCGATGCTGTACCTAGTGAGACTGCGCATTGACTTGAATGGAAGATCGAAGATTTTTACTACGCCTAACACTGCTCTAGATTATGCAAAGTCACTCAAGCGGAGTAACCGTGAATCCTCCAACCATGAAGGCGATGACAATGATGGTTCTTCACAAGGGACTGTTGAGTGACAAGTTGTCTGCTTGCATATGAGACTCAACCTTTAGCAGTGTTGCCTGTTTTGTCACGGGGAATCCAGTATACAAACGCTGCTGTCTTTACACTACATGCGGGCGCCTGCTGGTCTGCAGTCCTGAATACCGAATACGCAGATAAGACTTTTCTTCTTATTTGTAAAATCACCACTGTGCCTGTCATTGAAGATTTGCATTACTTTGTGTTATACTAACAGGTGGGATCTGTTATGTAGCTCCCTGGCCACATCCCTCTTCAATCTGTGAGGGTTCTTGAGCTCCAGCGCTCCCCTACGGGTATTGCCCACAGATGTTCTGGCAGTTTTTGTTTCACAAGGGAAATTGTTCGGGTTGGTTTGGGATGGCTTTGGCATGTTGGGGTTGCTGAAGTGGGTGGGGGGAGAGGGGGGGTGGGGGAGAAAGGGGGGGTTGTTAATGTGGCTAAAGATAAATGAAACATCTGCTAACGGACGAAGTAGAGATACATACTTGAAACATTATTGTGCAGGCAAGATGTTATATGCTGACACAGTCAACAATAGTGAGATGCACACCTCTATATACCAGTTTTTTCTGAAGTTTATCATGGTTGGCGTGCCGTCTTGATTCCCGCTTCGCCCAAAAGCGCTGTAACAATGAACTGAACACAATGGACCCACCTTCGGGTACCAACTCAAGCCGCACAGCCGAATGTTTGAATGAATCCAATCAATCAAATTGTTAATTTATTCCTCATTTTGATCCAATCTTTTACTCAATGTTTTCACCAGTTTTCTCATTCTTCAATTCATTTTATCCATTCATATTCCACAGCAAAGATAATCACATAAACACCGGCGCGGTGATAGCTTTCTCATGTCACGTCTTTATTGAGAACTGCCCAATGCATTTCGGGATTTCCCTTCATCAGGGGCATCTGCAATACAATTAATATTTTGAAGACATTCATATGCAAAACCAATGTCATGATTCTCATATATCTAATTAAATCTCTCATAAAATAACGAACTACCTTAATCTACTGTGGCTTAAACTGGGGTTTTATGTCTATGTTTAAAATAAACATAACGTCAATCACAATCCCGTTATCAAAAAAACAGCGTTTTGTTTAAGCTCAACCCTACAAAACATGGTTCACATAACTCCCATAGCTATTCTAAACTACCTATTCAAGACCTCAAACTACTCAAAACTAAATCTACTCACCGTGACTTATACTGCATTCAGTTTGAACATGCCCAATTTCTATCGGTACGTTAACCGTTCAAAATGTGCCGCAGCACAAAACTCTTACAACTTCATGACGGGCTCAAGTACTGCAAACGAATGTGGCTGATTTATCTCCCCTCCCCAGATACAGCCGGTAATTGGTCACATGTGCACTCTGCGTTAAAACAACGGTTTTTCAACTTCCGATTTTACCCTCTATACGTCGAGGCGTCAAGCTATACTACGTTACCCAGAGTGCATCTTTCTGAACCTTATGTTAATTATTTTTAGTGAATGGTTGGTGGTCACAAAAATGATAACCCCTTAAAGTATCCTAATCGCTGCAATCGTTATTCATAAAAACCACAAGAGTTCGTTAAAAAAGTCCAGTTTTTCATACTCTAAATGACTGTTCTCTTCACATTTCTCATCGTCGTTGGTGACCGGAGGCCACACTCCTGTGTTCCATTATCTTTGCATTTATATGTGTGTCATTTGTTCAACGTTTCCATAAAACATTTTAATCCATGGGTGCAACCTCACTGGTAGGACGAAAGAATTCATGCTATGAAAAGTCAACAATAGTGAGATGCACACCTCTATATACCAGTTTTTTCTGAAGTTTATCATGGTTGGCGTGCCGTCTTGATTCCCGCTTCGCCCAAAAGCGCTGTAACAATGAACTGAACACAATGGACCCACCTTCGGGTACCAACTCAAGCCGCACAGCCGAATGTTTGAATGAATCCAATCAATCAAATTGTTAATTTATTCCTCATTTTGATCCAATCTTTTACTCAATGTTTTCACCAGTTTTCTCATTCTTCAATTCATTTTATCCATTCATATTCCACAGCAAAGATAATCACATAAACACCGGAGCGGTGATAGCTTTCTCATGTCACGTCTTTATTGAGAACTGCCCAATGCATTTCGGGATTTCCCTTCATCAGGGGCATCTGCAATACAATTAATATTTTGAAGACATTCATATGCAAAACCAATGTCATGCTTCTCATATATCTAATTAAATCTCTCATAAAATAACGAACTACCTTAATCTACTGTGGCTTAAACTGGGGTTTTATGTCTATGTTTAAAATAAACATAACGTCAATCACAATCCCGTTATCAAAAAAACAGCGTTTTGTTTAAGCTCAACCCTACAAAACATGGTTCACATAACTCCCATAGCTACTCTAAACTACCTATTCAAGACCTCAAACTACTCAAAACTAAATCTACTCACCGTGACTTATACTGCATTCCGTTTGAACATGCCCAATTTCTATCGGTACGTTAACCGTTCAAAAAGTGCCGCAGCACAAAACTCTTACAACTTCATGACGGGCTCAAGTACTGCAAACGAATGTGGCTGATTTATCTCCCCTCCCCAGATACAGCCGGTAATTGGTCACATGTGCACTCTGCGTTAAAACAACGGTTTTTCAACTTCCGGTTTTACCCTCCGACGTATAGAGGGTAAAATCGGAAGTTGAAAAACCGTTGTTTTAACGCAGAGTGCACATGTGACCAATTACCGGCTGTATCTGGGGAGGGGAGATAAATCAGCCACATTCGTTTGCAGTACTTGAGCCCATCATGAAGTTGTAAGAGTTTTGTGCTGCGGCACTTTTTGAACGGTTAATGTACCGATAGAAATTGGGCATGTTCAAACGGAATGCAGTATAAGTCACGGTGAGTAGATTTAGTTTTGAGTAGTTTGAGGTCTTGAATAGGTAGTTTAGAATAGCTATGGGAGTTATGTGAACCATGTTTTGTAGGGTTGAGCTTAAACAAAACGCCGTTTTTTTGATAACGGGATTGTGATTGACGTTATGTTTATTTTAAACATAGACATAAAACCCCAGTTTAAGCCACAGTATATTAAGGTAGTTCGTTATTTTATGAGAGATTTAATTAGATATATGAGAATCATGACATTGGTTTTGCATATGAATGTCTTCAAAATATTAATTGTATTGCAGATGCCCCTGATGAAGGGAAATCCCGAAATGCATTGGGCAGTTCTCAATAAAGACGTGACATGAGAAAGCTATCACCGCTCCGGTGTTTATGTGATTATCTTTGCTGTGGAATATGAATGGATAAAATGAATTGAAGAATGAGAAAACTGGTGAAAACATTGAGTAAAAGATTGGATCAAAATGAGGAATAAATTAACAATTTGATTGATTGGATTCATTCAAACATTCGGCTGTGCGGCTTGAGTTGGTACCCGAAGGTGGGTCCATTGTGTTCAGTTCATTGTTACAGCGCTTTTGGGCGAAGCGGGAATCAAGACGGCACGCCAACCATGATAAACTTCAGAAAAAACTGGTATATAGAGGTGTGCATCTCACTATTGTTGACTTTTCATAGCATGAATTCTTTCGTCCTACCAGTGAGGTTGCACCCATGGATTAAAATGTTTTATGTAAACGTTGAACAAATGACAAACATATAAATGCAAAGATAATGGAACACAGGAGTGTGGCCTCCGGTCACCAACGACGATGAGAAATGTGAAGAGAACAGTCATTTAGAGTATGAAAAACTGGACTTTTTTAACGAACTCTTGTGGTTTTTATGAATAACGATTGCAGCGATTAGGATACTTTAAGGGGTTATCATTTTTGTGACCACCAACCATTCACTAAAAATAATTAACATAAGGTTCAGAAATATGCACTCTGGGTAACGTAGTATAGCTTGACGCCTCGACGTATAGAGGGTAAAATCGGAAGTTGCAAAAACGTTGTTTTAACGCAGAGTGCACATGTGACCAATTACAGGCTGTATCTGGGGAGGGGAGATAAATCAGCCACATTCGTTTGCAGTACTTGAGCCCGTCATGAAGTTGTAAGAGTTTTGTGCTGCGGCACTTTTTGAACGGTTAACGTACCGATAGAAATTGGGCATGTTCAAACGGAATGCAGTATAAGTCACGGTGAGTAGATTTAGTTTTGAGTAGTTTGAGGTCTTGAATAGGTAGTTTAGAATAGCTATGGGAGTTATGTGAACCATGTTTTGTAGGGTTGAGCTTAAACAAAACGCGTTTTTTTTTATAACGGGATTGTGATTGACGTTATGTTTATTTTAAACATAGACATAAAACCCCAGTTTAAGCCACAGTAGATTAAGGTAGTTCGTTATTTTATGAGAGATTTAATTAGATATATGAGAATCATGACATTGGTTTTGCATATGAATGTCTTCAAAATATTAATTGTATTGCAGATGCCCCTGATGAAGGGAAATCCCGAAATGCATTGGGCAGTTCTCAATAAAGACGTGACATGAGAAAGCTATCACCGCTCCGGTGTTTATGTGATTATCTTTGCTGTGGAATATGAATGGATAAAATGAATTGAAGAATGAGAAAACTGGTGAAAACATTGAGTAAAAGATTGGATCAAAATGAGGAATAAATTAACAATTTGATTGATTGGATTCATTCAAACATTCGGCTGTGCGGCTTGAGTTGGTACCCGAAGGTGGGTCCATTGTGTTCAGTTCATATGCTGACACAGCACATGAGTTATGAAAAGATAGTCTGTCTAACCTGGAATGTAAGGGGGCTCAACTCGCCAAAAAATCACACTGAAGCCCAAATAGGTACAAAATGGGCTGGATATAGACGGGCTTCATCATACTCATCATATGCATGGGGGTTAATCACGCTCATTAAGAAAAATCTGCCCTTCATGGTCATTCAACACTGCATGGACAATGCAGGACGATATGTCATAATACACGTCAAACTGGCGGGAGAACTGGTTACCCTAGTGAATGTGTACAGCCCTAATGTAGAGGACCCTGAATTCTATGAACGCATCATTGCTATACTGCGAGAATGGCCGTCGGCCGCGATAATATGGGGTGGCGACCTGAACACTCACCTGGACCTGGCAAGGGACAAGTCTAGTGGGACATGGGGGCATTCACCCAGAGCTGCTAGAATTATAAACAATGGGATGTCAGAGCTTGCTCTCACAGACATATGGCGCCTGCACAATCCAGACAGTCTGAAAGGCACGCATGTATGCACCGCACACGGTAGTTAGTCAAGACTCCACTACTGGTTAATGAGCGAGGGCAGTGCGACCTGGGTGTCCGACGTAGCCGGGCTCCCGTGAACCCTGTCAGACCACAGCCCAGTGCGGCTTAAATTGCATATCCCACAGCTAATCTGCAGACAGTTCACCTGGTGGTTCCGTTCTGAGACGCTGCTTGACCCAGTATACATATTTATAACAAACAAGAGTGACCCATATGTCCCTGTGAACTGGGTATTACTGTTAAGTAAGAAAAATGTCCACAAGGAACTTATTCAAAGTAGTCCATTTGCAATATGGAGTAGAAATTACACTCCCAGCTGATTTAATCAAAAAGCAAAAAAAAGATTTTTAAAACACGAGATTATTTCACTTTGTCAAAGAAGACACTTACTTAGTTAGCCTGGAGAGCTTATTTACTTCAGCCGAAGTAAATGTAATTTATTACACAAATCGCAATTGTATCACAAACATTTTATATTTTTCAGGCACATAAGCAAGATCGTGAAAAAAGTGAAAAAGGATATAATAGAACCCAGTGAGGTGATCATAGCCTACAAAGTGAACATAGTCTTTAAGAGGTCTTAAAAAACAATGAGAGGCATGTAAGGATGTAACGAATCTTTTTTGCTCTCCCTTTGTTGGTGTCGACGACGTTTCAACCCACTCTGGGTAAGGGGTCTCTTCAGGACAATTATCTGGGGACTAATAGTATTCAAAACTCGAATTGAAGGTGAGTAGTTGATAACATGTAGCCGTGTCTGACGCAGCTTGGGGCATCCAATGTCTCCCCTGTCTCCGTGATCATGGAAAATACATGTAGATCAAGGCAACTGAGTGAATATTCTGTATAGCGCGCAAGTCACCGACTTGCGCGGCTGGATCGGATGCTTCACTCGTTCGTTTCCTGGAAAAGTATTATAGTCATAACGGGAACATTATTCAAGGTCTATCCTTTTGACTTGGACTACGGATACCACGATTCATCACGGCTGTCCTACCCGCTATACAGAATATTCACTCAGTTGCCTTGATCTACATGTATTGTCCATGATCACGGAGACAGGGGAGACATTGGATGCCCCAAGCTGCGTCAGACACGGCTACATGTTATCAACTACTCACCTTCAATTCGAGTTTTGAATACTATTAGTCCCCAGATAATTGTCCTGAAGAGACCCCTTACCCAGAGTGGGTTGAAACGTCGTCGACACCAACAAAGGGAGAGCAAAAAAGATTTGTTACATCCTTACATGCCTCTCATTGTTTTTTAAGACCTCTTAAACACTATGTTCACTTTGTAGGCTATGATCACCTCACTGGGTTCTATTATATCCTTCTTCACTTTTTTCACGATCTTTCTTATGTGCCTGAAAAATATAAAATTATTGTGATACAATTGCGATTTGTGTAATAAATTACATTTACTTCGGCTGAAGTAAATAAGCTCTCCAGGCTAACTAAGTAAGTGTCTTCTTTGACAAAGTGAAATAATCTCGTGTTTTAAAAATTTTTTTTTTGCTTTTTGATTAAATCAGCTGGGAGTGTAATTTCTACTCCATATTGCAAATGGACTACTTTGAATAAGTTCCTTGTGGACATTTTTCTGACCCAGTATACACACACAATCAGAGAAGCCATCACACAGTATTTGACACAGAATAAGGGATCAGTGGACAGTGCACAGTCCTCTGGGAAGCTTTTAAAGCCACAATTTGCGGAAAGTGAATCAGCACCACCACAGGGATACTCAAAGATCTATGTGGTCAACTGTCCAAGCTCTAGAAAACCCTGCAGTGTCTAGAGCGGGAATGCAAGACTGCCCCTATTGAGTCACTTCTTGCCCAAATAAAAGAATCACTGCTGGAATTCACTCAGTTAGCTGATGAAGAAATACGATACAGGTCCAGACGTCATATGGCCCGCGCATATGGCGAGGGAGGGCAGACCAGGGTGTACATTAGCGACTAAAATAAAAGACAGGAAACACAATCACACTATCACTAAAATAACTGATGCCACTGGGGAGGACCACTGCACCACGACAGACATTGCCGCACAATTTCGTCCGGCATATTCCGTCATGTACGCGTTAAAGACTGGCTATCAGACGGCCAGAGAGACTCTCTCTCCCAACCGATTACAGAAAAAGACATTAGAGCAGTCATTAAAACCCTTCCGAACAGAAAAGCTCCAAGCCCTGATGGCCTGACGTGCAAAATCTACAAAGAGTTTTCAGAAGAGTTGACACGCCACCTAATCGAAATGTATGCTGAGGCCTATGAGGTGGGCACACTACCCCCTACACTACGTGAGGCCCTAATCATTACATTGCTCAAAACAGACAAACCACCGAACCGCTGTGATTCATACATCCCGTTGTCGCTCATAAACATAGACCCGAAGATATTGGCAACCCGACTAACCCCTCTAATGCCAAATTTAGTCCTGCCGGATCAATCCGGATTCATACTAGAACGTTCTACTTCTCATAATTTGCAGACGCTGTTCGCCATGTACCATATCCTAGACCCGGACTTACAAGCAGCGGGGGATCATGCTTGATGCCGCCAAAGCTTTCGACTCCATTGAATTGAGTTATCTTTTCAACATTCTCCGACGTATAGGATTCCCTCCCATTTTTACAAAGTGGATACGTCTGCTGTACACTGCCCCGACGGCACGGGTGCATGTGGAGGGCATAACGTCAGATCCCATTCCAATTTGTATGGGTACTAGGCAGGGATGCCCCCTATCACCGCTCCTATTTGCGCTCATGCTAGATCCACTGGCTTGCATCATCCGACAGCAGCACAGAGAGGCAGCCTTGCAGTTTGCCCACCACCCAGTGAGCATATCCCTTTATGCGGATGATATGCTTCTATTTATAAGGGAACCACACACATTTCTCTCGCCTGTGTTTAGGGAATACATACGTTTTGGGCGCTGCTCGGGCCTCACTTTAAACTGGTCCAAATCAGTGGTGGTCCCGCTAACTGTGGCTACCACCCCCCATGCGCTTGAGTTTCCATTGACATGGTCTGTGGAACCTGTAAAATATCTTGGGGTATGGGTACACCATGACTGGGACATTGTAGTTTGCGACAATTACGGCACGGCCTGTACAAAACTAGAACAACAAGTAGACAAGTGGATACGTCTGCCGCTCTCACTGGCAGACCGCATGGCCCTTATAACAAGCATTGGCAAAGCCAATAGGTCTCGCCTTTGGGGCCTTATAAGTGTTTAGGCAGAGCTATTGACTTTGCCAATGTGTTTAAGCTGTGCTGTAGAGAAGCGTGGCTGCTGTGCAGCATGCTGAAAAGTTGTAATAAGAAAGTGTCAGAAGCATTTTTGTTACCTTATATATGACTTATATATGAGAAGGCATTATGTCCAACAGAATGACCATAAAAAATGTATGTACGATAAAAAATGTCCTCATTTTTCTTTTGTTCTTGCAATGCTGGCAACTTGTTTTTACCTATTCCAATGGTTGTTTGGTAAAGTTTTATTTGAGGGGGCATAAACAATTGGAGGTTGAAGGTTGTGAACTAGTACCTGTATTATAACACTAGCAGCGGCCAGACGCTAGGGGAGAATCAACAGATGGCAGATTCTGAGAGCAGGCTGAGGTGGTGTTGAGTGATGTTGAGGTGGTGGTGGTGGTGGTGACTGGTGCTGAGACGATGCTGAGGTGATGCCGAATGATACTTAGTTCTTGCTGAGTGATAATGATGTGGTGGTGTACTATTGCAAAGGCGATGCTGAGTGATACTGATGTGGTGTTGAGTGATGTTGTGATGGTGCTGAGTGATGCTGTGGTGGTGATGAGTGATGCTGTGGTGGTGCTGAGTGATGCTGTTGTGGTGCTGAGTGATGCTGTGGTGGTGTTGAGTGATGCCGTGTTGGCTGTGAGTGATGCTGTGGTGATGCTGAGTGATGCTGTGGTGGCCCTGAGTGATGCTGTGGTGGCGCTGAGTTATGCTGTGGTGATGCTCAGTGATGCTGTGGTAGTGCTGAGTGATGCTTTGGTGGTGCTGAGTGATGCTGTGGTGGTGCTGAGTGATGATGTGGCGGTGCTGAGTGATGCTGTGGAGGTGCTGAGTGATGCTGTGGTGGTGTTGTTATGTTGTGTTGGCCCTGAGTGATGCTGTGGTGGCGCTGAGTGTTGCTGTGGTGGCCCTGAGTGATGCTGTGGTGGCCCTGAGTGATGCTGTGGTGGCGCTGAGTGATACTGTGGTGGTGCTGAGTGATGCTGTGGTGCTTCTGAGTGATGCTGTGGTGGCGCTGTGTGATGCTGTGGTGGTGTTGAGTGATGCTGTGGTGGTGTCGAGTGATATTGTTGTGGTACTGAGTGATGCTGTGGTGTCCTGAGTGATGCTGTGGTGGTGCTGAGTGATGCTGTGGTGGCCCAGAGTGATATTGTTGTGGCCTTGAGTGATGCTGTGGTGGTCCTGAGTGATGCTGTGGTGATGCTGAGTCATGCTGTGGTGATGCTGAGTGATGATGCGGTGGTGCTGAGTGTTGCTGTGGTGGCACTGAGGGATGCTGTGGTGGTGCTGAGTGATGCTGTGGTGGTGCTGACTGATGCTGTGGTGGTGCTGAGTGATGCTGTGTTGTCCCTGAGCGATGCTATGGTGGCCCTGAGTGATGCTGTGGTGGTGCTGACTGATGCTGTGGTGTTGCTGACTGATGCTGTGGTGGTGCTGAGTGATGCTGTGGTGGTGCTGAGTGATGCTGTGGTGTCCCAGAGTGATGCTGTGGTGGTGCTGAGTGATGATGTAGTGGTGTTGAGTGATGCTGTGTTGGCCCTGAGTGATGCTGTGTTGGTCCCGAGTGATGCTGTGGTGACGCTGAGTGTTGCTGTGGTGGCGTTGAGTGATGCTGTGGTGGCGCTGAGTGATGCTGTGGTAACCCTGAGTGATATTGTTGTGGTCTTGAGTGTTGCTGTGGTGGCACTGAGTGATGCTGTGGTGGCCCTGAGTGATGCTGTGGTTGTGCTGAGTGATGCTGTGGTGGTGCTGAGCGATGCTGTGGTGGTGCTGAGTGATGCTGTGGTAGTGTTGAGTTATGCTGTGTTGGCCCTGAGTGATGCACTGGTGGCACTGAGTGATGCTATGGTAGTGCTGAGTGATGCTGTGGTGGCCCTGAGTGATGCTGTGGTGGCGCTGAGTGATGCTGTGGTGGTGCTGAGTGATGCTGTGGTGATGCTGAGTGATGCTGTGGTGGTGCTGAGTGATGCTGTGGTGGCGTTGAGTGATGCTGTGGTGCTGTTGAGGGATGCTGTGGTGATGTCGAGTGATATTGTTGTGGTACTGAGTGATGATGTGTTGGTCCTAAGTGATGCTGTAGTGGTGCAGAGTGATGAAGGGGAGTGAAAAAGAGAGATAAATAAGGTGATAGAGAGAGTAAATGAAGGGGCGAGAAAGACAGAGAGAAAGGGGGAGAGAGAGAGAGAGAGAATGAAGGGGGGGAGAGAGAGAAGATGCAATAAAAAATGAATACATTAATACATTGCTAAATGCCTCTGCTTATGTCGCATTGCCCTGTATCAGCTGCTTGTTTCTGGAAAAAAAACAGTGCACGAGGGAATAACAAATGCTATTCTTTTAAAAAACATCCATGTAACATAGATTGTGTCACAATAGATAGCTAATAATAATATTTTAAAGCACACGCAAAATAAAAGCCTTGCAGGAGTGAATAATGCTAATTTGCCATTTGCGCGTGCTGTAAAGCACACACAAAATAAAAGCTGTGAAGGAGTGATTAACTAATGCTGATGTGCGTGCGCAGTAAGGGTGCCCTCGAGCGATGCACTTAATTAGGAAGACAGAGGAAAGCCAGATGGCGCCTCTGCGCGTAACTGTGCACATGACTGTACGCTCTAGGCCACACAAAAAGCATGTGGTCGGATTTTTCAATGCACACTTACTAAAAGTCTCGCCAGAGGAGCACATGCGCTGGCTCAGGCGAGACCTAAAAATGGTTGTGTTGGCTAAGTTACTCTACTTCTTCAGCACCATCCCGATACAACTTTCCGCGATACTGTTTTAAACAATCCGATCGCTGATAATCAGACTGATATGGGGGGGGCAAACAAGCATGTGTGGGTCTGGAGACCCTCCCACTGGATTACAGTAGGGGGGCTACAGTGTACCCGACATATACCTTTACTATCTTTGCGCTCAAGCTCAATTTGCCTACTACTGGTATAATGTTCATGCTTTCATACCACATGTGGCTGTGGAGGACGATGACGCACAACCCATCCCTCTAAGCTCCATACTTACCCATGTGCGCAGGGGCACACCCTGCTCCGAAATCAACTCTATTGATACTACAATTGCAGCCTGGCGGGTGCTGGGTCGTCGGGCAGAGAAACTGCCGTTATACGCTCCACTTATGCCGCTGGCGCATCACGCAGTCATATCAGTCACACATGAATCAGGCGCCATGCGCACTTTAGCGTCAGCCGGCATTGATAAAATGCAAGACCTCTTCTCCAATGGCAGTTTTGTAACACATGACAACCTCAGCTATGTCCAAAACCAGATGCCTTTGTTTATTTTCAATATACACAGACTGAAGAAAGCACTTCAAGCACACTACCCAACATTCACGGCTGAGCCCCCTACACTGCTGTTGTTACAAACTCTACAATACGGTCTCAGAGAGATCGACGGATGCAAGAGATGTAGTGCCCCTGGTGTGGATTTCTGGCACTTAGCATGGGAGTGTGGAGGTGTTAGGGCATTTGGGGTATCTATCATTGCTGTAACGCAAGAAATGACTGGGTTTGCGCTGGACTGTACTCCACATGTATGTCTGCTGGGCCTGGCGCCAACCCTGAAGGGAGCTGGGAGAAGACCTATAACTATTGCTTTGTTATTGGCAAAACGAAGGGTGGCAATGTCTTGGGAGAATCGTGCGAGCCCTTCTTCTAAACAGTGGTTGAGAGATATGGTCTATTGCCGTGACACCCTGGCCTTGTATGCTGAGGAACTTCCTACTACCTCTACTATCTCTAGACCCAAGGACATTTGGGATCCACTACTGCAATATCTCCGGGGGCACGTCGATGAGGCATCATCTACCCCCATACATAGCTCTGCTGTATTATGTTAGTTACTGTAGCTAAATGCACTGCACTTTATGTATAGATCTCTACACTACCGTACCTTTTCTAAGCCACAAGTTGTTTTCGCTGTTATATTGATCAAAGTATGTCAAGATGTTATATATGTAACATGTCTAAGTTTCAATAAAATGATTTTAAACATAAAATAAAATAAAGTCTATTACAGACATTTTACAGAGAAATGTTGGGTTTATGTTTCATACAACATCCATAAGAAAAAGTTCCTTTAGATTAAAACAGGAAGGACCTCACATATGAGAAATTGGAGCGGGTCACAGAGGTTATTTGCAGTACCACTGCTGCAGTGTTACAATATTGAAAACACGTCAATACCGCTGAACATTAGATGCAAACCCATTTAGAATTTGGACGAGGGTGTTTGTGCACTGTCAGAGACCTGGCCAAAGGGGGCATGAGAGGTGAAATTGGATCATTAATTTAAAGCTGTTCGAAACATGGGCCCCAAAAATATGTTTGTCCAAGGGCCCCCACAATCCTTAAGATGCCCCTGAAAAGCTGACACATTCTACAAAATCATGCAATTAACCTAACTTTTACATTTCTTCGACAGGGTCCACAGATAAACATGCAAAAGTACTTGAGGCTTTCCTTGAAAAAAAATTACCCACTGAATCTCGCACAAGGGAGCGAGGTGTTAATTACCAGCTGTGAACACAGATAGCGTTTGAAAAGATGCCTCGGAATATGTCGTGTTGCAAGTCCCATGCCAAGGAAAATAGTTCTGTGTTAACTAAAACTGTTATGTTTCTGCCGAGCCTTTCACAGTAGTGCCGCTTACATGGGCGCACTTTCACTAGCTGATTGCAGGTCAGCCTAACATTGAGCAGAGTTAATATTAGAGGAAGTATTTCATTTTGAATTAAAACTTATTAAAATGTTTGGATTATTGTTCAACAAATTCATCTTTCTGGTAGCAGCTCGTGTAAATTCCAACATCTGTAAACTGCGAGATGTTACTTTTTTTTGCCTTTTATTCTTTTGAATTGGTCGTTCACTCAGCCCCACTTGAGAAACGTGTTCACTGGTGATTTGTTTGCTAAACTGACTGTAGGGTTTACGTAAAATGGAATGTGTGAGCATCTGTAGATGCCCTTTGGTGCTTAGTTTACGTTCGAATTATAAATAAAAGGGCTGTATGCAACCATGTGTTTTACTGATCTTTGGGGGAGGGGAGTTAATTGAATCTCGTTGCCCTGGGTGTTTTAATTACACGAATCTGCTGTGCTAGAAAGGAGGTGAATTATCTCGGCCGGACAATGAGAAGTTTCTGATTGTCGATTGTCCCGGGGCATCAGACGTTTCTCTATTTTTCAAGAATTCGGATTCTCCGAAAATGACGTCTTCTTTTCTCAAGCTGAGTTCTAAAATCGTGTGACAGTTGCTGGTTGGTCGAAAGGCGGAGTTAATCATTTCTGAAAAGGCTGTGTCACTTGCTTCTTGCAGCTGTGATAGGAAACAGTACACCGTAGAAAGGGATCAAGTTACGTGCACCTGGACACTCAAAGTGCTTCTAAAAGGTCTTAGTAATTAACCCTTAATTTTCAGCTCTCAAAGGTAAACGGAGCCTTACTACTGATGTGTGGATGCGTGGACTTCTACAGAGGTTTGTGTGTCAATCTCAGCCAGAAAACTGATTTCTCTCTTGGTGCTTTCAATCACAGATTATGTCCGCGTGTTTATATATATTTATTTTTGCATTTATTTGGGTGCTCTGTGAACTGTTAGCAGTGGCACGTCAGACTGTGGCACCTCACAGGCCTAGGGATGCTTTATGCTGTTGTAGTGGTGACGTTGCCTCCTTTTAAGAGATTGTAAATCAATGCCCTTCGTGGATCTATCTTAACCCTTCTCAGCAAGGTCAGAGGTCGAGCCATCAGCTATCCATGACGTGTTTGTTTTAAGGCTGTTTGGAAGTAGTCAGGTAGGCTCGTGAGGGAGCGGCTTAACTAACTACTGGGGATATGTGTACTGTGTTAAGAAAAAGGCAGCCTTTCTTTTCCAGTCCCATGTGAGCTGAAATAAGAAGCCAGGAAATTAATTTACAAATGGTTAGTCAACAAAGGTTAGTTCATTGTGGAATTGGAGATACCAGAATCTTGAAGTGTAGAAGCCACACAGGCAGGCGTAAGTAGACTCATGGAGAGTTGGACTGTGAAAGCTGAAACACAGTCAGAAAGGAAGATGGTAAACTCAGAACAAAAGATGGCAAAGCAGGGTAAGAGGAACTGAAATAAAAGAAAGACAAAACGCTTGGAACACAAGAACGAGCTCAGTGGAACTGGAGCAAGCACATTTGTGAAGAGCCAGGTTGAGTTTAGGCTGGCCTTTCATTGTGATGAAAGTCTGGTTCTGCCTGCATGCCTGAACCTCACGTGATATGTCAACTGTGGCCCTTGCATAAGTATGAGACCAGCAGAAGAAGACATTAGCCTTTCCCATCAGGTCTGGTAAAACCAAAGAGTAAACCATTTCTTGCCTAGCTGGCAATGTTCAACCGAACTTGACCCGAGTGCCCCGTAGAAAAGTCCCACTGGAGGCGGGGCATGGACCGTTCCATCCCCTAAAAGAATGGACGTCTATGGAGCCCTCACCATGAAGCTGTTCACTTAAATGGGGTAGCCCTACTAAACGCTCTCACCTCACCAATGGGCTTCAACGATATCATCTTGCAGTGGAGTATCAAGAGGCTGTGGCGAGGTTTAAGTCGGCCACAGAGCCTTGGCTGCCTCAGCCTTGCAGCGTCCTCGGCCAATGCGTCTCGTGACATGAGGAAGAGAGTAAGAATACCTACTGCAAATAATTATTGTACCCTTCTATATCGCTCTCTACCTCGTCTGAGAGTGGTGATAGAGAGTGTTAACATTACAGGTCCAACGGATTAGCTCTACCATGATCTGCCCGGGTGTTGTCTTGTATTGAATTGAGGAAGATAATTTTATCGCACAATTACCCCAGGGGATCGGATATTCATTTTGCGACTTGTAATTCGATTAAAATATTGATGACAAATAAAGAAATGTAATGGGTCCTGATTTAAGACAATACTGAATCGACTTACACATCATTACTGACAACTTTCCTGAATCAAGCAGCGATGGGTGTGTCAAACACCTATCGCCACTGAAGCATACATTGCTTTACAAAGCATGTGCGTGCACTCAATATTACGAACTATTGTTTATGTCCCAAGCTTATATTTATATATTACATTAATTAAAGGCATAGTATCCGTAGCGCTGAAATTACTGCATGGTCGCACTTTATTAAACTACTAAATGAACAAGTTCAGGCTCAATAGGCAATCTATATATATATATATATATATTTTTTTTTTTTTATTGTGCTATAGCATTTCATGTTCTGGATCACTCATTGGTCTTTTATAGAAAGGTAAGTGTTTTAAGAGATACGAAGCACTTACAAGAGTTGCTCTGTAAACATTTGCTGCTCCTCTGTCAGTTGCAAGCACTGCACCCTCCTCCTTTCACACACGGGAGCAGGGCTGGCGCGACTGCTTCAGCGAGGGAACCACGCCAGGTTTCCCTGACTGCACAGTCCCCAAGGCATTGCGCCACTCTACTACTGATGTGCGCAGCAAGGATAATTCTCCAAGAAAAGTGAAACATTGCATCATGTGTCTGATGTATCACCAGCTGTGCAGAAGTGTACTCATATGTCATTGCTGCTCATGTCACATTGATTCCACGGACAAGAATCTGAAGGGGTCACTGGTCTAGCTTTGTACTGGAGGGCTAACCAAGAGAACAATTAGCAAGGAGTAAGAGTAGATGGACTGTAGGTGATACTCAGTTGATCTAGGAACCTAGGTGGCAGGGTTCTAATCTTGACCAAACAAATGATGTGATTCTGGGCAAATCCCTTTATCACCCCATGCCTAAAATTGTAAACATTTAAAAAGTACTGTCCCAGTAACATGTTCCCAGAAGCACCCTTCCTTCCCTATGATACTCTGTTTTCTATAATTGCGGCAGGACCCAAAACCTCATAGACCTTCCATATGAGCCTGCATAATTGCACTATGTGTAGTAACTGTAACCGCACATACCAGATTATGGGTTTCAATGGCTAACAGTGAAATCTTGCAGGCTTCCCAGGATGTAGTTCAGCAAGCCAAACCTCCTGAATTTTATCGTAGGTGAAATGTCCAATAATTAACGGCACATGCGTATTTAGGGGAGGTACGCACCAACATCTGCAAGTTATTGCCCATTATCAAGGGCGAACCCATAATTGGGTGCTATTTATCAAACCAGATCAATTCTGACCCAACAGTGTTTGTTTTCATCTGGGAGAGATTAATATTGACCCAAAGACTGGGCCACTGGCAACAAGAGTTGTGGTGTTCCATGTGCAGCCTCTCATATTTGAAACACTCCTTCTACAGCAAAAATTGTCTCTGTAAGGAGATATCCTGTTGCTTGAAATTAGCCTACCACTGCATCAAGGTCCTTAAATAAATGAATTCATAACTATAGACATGTCAGGGAAATGTGACCAGTGAATTAAATTTGGCTGTTAGATTTGGGATTCAGGAGAGGGTTGAAGAAGAAAAAGGCACATAGGGCCAATTTTGGAAGGCGTTATTTATTCAGACGATACAGGGGCATATCTACAAGGACAGCGAAAAATAAACGCAAAGCGCGCTTTGTTATTTATCGCCGTCTATCTCTGGAATTTCTCACCTGGGTAACGCGTTATTAACAACGCGTTACTCCAGGGCGATAAAAATTCCAGAGATAGAGAGGTTATTGCCCTTTTGCAGGGAACATCGCTGGTTTTCCAGCGATTTTCCCTGCAAAACGGCGATAACCTTGCTGATACGACCCACAGGATCGTATCAGCATAATCCACCCCCTATGTTAGGGATGGCTAAGTCAGGATTTTAGTAGACGAGACGTTAGATTCTGGCGAAAATGGCCGTTTTCGCCAAAATCTAACGTGTGCTAAAATCATGTGGGCTGCCTTGTAAATATCGCGATGTAAACAACAGCGATATTTGCAAGGTAGTCCATCGTGGTTACGCCCAGTAACGCCCACTTTGCATTTCATTGGAGATGCAAAGGAAGGCGTTGGGGAAAAGGGTGCTAACATGCGATTAGGCATGTTAGCACCCTCTTGTAAATAGGGCGCTGGTTTTATCTCCGCTTTTTTGGCTTTGTAAGCGGAGATAAAGCTCTTGTAAATAAGGAGAATCCAAAAGGCCCAAGACAAACAGCAGGAACAAAACTAAAGTGTAGGACTTGCACGACCAATGTAGAGAACGTAGCAGGACTCCTTAAGTGTTCTGAGAGTCATAACCTGCTGTCAAATTCTACTAATGCAAAAAGACCCATTGATGGACAGAATGCAGAACAATGTCATACATTCACCCCAGTACAGAGATCTGGGCCTAAATCCATCGTTTTTTTGCTGACCATGCCATTCCAATTTGGACCCAGCCATATGCAAATCAGTCTCGACCCTGTGCCCTGTGGGAACAGTCCAGCCCGAACTGCCAGGCCAGGTCCTCCCTGGACTGGAAACAAGCATCCTAGGACCGGTTTCGGGGTTTCACCCCTTTTCAGCCAGGATAGCTTGATTCCAGTGGCATGGAGAGCACGGGACTCACGTCTGAGCATACCCGTCCCACTCGGGGTGACAGATGCAAAAAGAACCATTGATGGACAGAATGCAGAACAATGTCATACATTCACCCCAGTACAGAGATCTGGGCCTAAATCCATCGTTTTTTTGCTCACCATGCCATTCCAGTTTGGACCCAGCCATATGCAAATCAGTCTTGATCCTGTGCCCTGTGGGAACAGTCCAGCCTGACTGATGAGGGTTATGAACCCGAAACCGGTCCCATGATGCTTGTTTCCGGTCCAGGGAAGACATGGCTTGGCAGTTCGGGCTGGACTGTTCCCATGAGGCACAGGGTCAGAATGATTTGCATATGGCCATGTCTGAACTGGGGTGGTTGAGTGAGCTAAAGATTGATGATGGATTAAACCCATATCAGTTGACTGGCGGTGAGTGTTTGGTGTACTCAAACGCTACGTCCATCATCCCCTTTGGTATTGCTCTGTTCACCCTAAGTTGGCAGGGTATGCCCAGACGTGGGTCCCTTGCTCACTTTGCCACTGTATTCAAGATAGCCTGGCTGATGAAGGTTATGAACCCAAAACCAGTCCCAGGATGCTTGTATCCGGTCCAGGGAAGACATGGCTTGGCAGTTCGGGCTGGACTGTTCCCATGAGGCACAGGGTCAGACTGATTTGCTTATGGCAATGTCTGTACTGAGGTGGTGGAGTGAGCTAAAGAATGATGATGGATTAAACCCAGATCAGTTGACTGGCGGTGAGTGTTTGGTGTGCTCAAACGCTACGTCCATCATCCCCTTTGGTATTGCTCTGTTCACCCTAAGTTGGCAGGGTATGCCCAGACGTGGGTCCCTTGCTCACTTTGCCACTGGATTCAAGATAGCCTGGCTGATGAGGGTTATGAACCCGAAACTGGTCCCAAGATGCTTGTTTCCGGTACAGGGAAGACGTGGCTTGGCAGTTCGGGCTGGACTGTTCCCATAAGGCACAGGGTCAGACTGATTTGCATATGGCCATGTCTGAAATGGGGTGGTGGAGTGAGCTAAAGAATGATGATGGATTAAACCCAGACCAGTTGACTGGCAGTGAGTGTTTGATTTGCTCAAACGCTCCGTCCATCATCCCCTTTGGTATTGCTTTGTTCGCCCTAAGTTGGCAGGGTATGCCCAGACCTGGGTCCCTTGCTCACTTTGCCACTGGATTCAAGATAGCCTGGCTGATGAAGGTTATGAACCCAAAACCAGTCCCAGGATGCTTGTATCCAGTCCAGGGAAGACATGGCTTGGCAGTTCGGGCTGGACTGTTCCCATAAGGCACAGGGTCAGACTGATTTGCTTATGGCAATGTCTGTACTGGGGTGGTGGAGTGAGCTAAAGAATGATGATGGATTAAACCCAGATCAGTTGACTGGCGGTGAGTGTTTGGTTTACTCAAACGCTCCGTCCATCATGCCCTTTGGTATCGCTTTGTTCACCCTAAGTTGGCAGGGTATGCCCAGACGAGGGTCCCTTTCTCACTTTGCCACTGGATTCAAGATAGCCTGGCTGATGAGGGTTATGAACCCGAAACCGGTCCCAGAATGCTTGTTTCCGGTCCAGGGAAGACATGGCTTGGCAGTTCAGGCTGGACCGTTCCCATGAGGCACAGGGTCAGACTGATTTGCATATGGCCATGTCTGAAATGGGGTGGTGGAGTGAGCTAAAGAATGATGATGGATTAAACCCAGATCAGTTGACTGGCGGTGAGTGTTTGATTTGCTCAAACGCTGCGTCCATCATCCCCTTTGGTATCGTCAAATTCTACTTAAGCAACTGAAACCTTGAGAAATCACTGTGCTGATCCCTTGTTTTTGATCACTAAAATTGTTTCCATTGAGGAAGCCATCTTTTCCTTTTCCTTAGTGAACCCACCCTTAGTCCCCTTTCCCCCCAGATTTAAGAGTATGTTTTAAAGAAAGTCAGCTCTGGCAACATATGTAACAGGTGGCCTAAAAGTAACAGTCAACATTTTTGTCTCACAATTATCTTTCATTTGTGAGCTGAAATATAAATACAAAGGCTTCCACGTGTATTTATTTTATAGACCTATAAAGTGCTACCGCTATCGACAAAGGGTGTCCCGCTGCTAATCAAGAGGTTAAGGTGGCCTAGCCGCTATTTAAAATAGCCAAGTCTTTAGACATTTACGAAATGGAAGAAGCGAGGTACAGTTTCTCAAAGACTCTGAAAGAGCGTTCCACGGTCTAGGACCCAGAACAGTGAAAGAGTGGCCACCCATGCCTGCCAGTCTGAACAAAGGCACAGTACACAGGGCCTGGTTCATTGATCTTAGCATACATGTGGGCTGATAGGGCACCACCAACTACTGGATATATTGCGGCCCAAACCAATGTTAGCTTTGTGCATATAGAACGAGGCAATGAATTGGATGCGCTTTGTGATCGTAAGCCAGTGGAGATCATGGAAAAGATGCAAAACCGAGGCGTACTTTGGTAGCCAAAACAGAAGTCAGGCGGCTGAATTCTGGACAAGCTGAAGTTGTTGACTCGAAGCCTTATCAATACCTAAATACAACACATTGCTGAAATTTAGCCTAGATAGAATGATGCCTTGAATTAGAGTCCTTTGAGCTGGTAGGGTAAGTATCCAGAAAATCTTTCTCATCCACTTGAGCACTGCAAAATGGGAACCAACCTTTACATTTAATGCGCTACAACGCATTCCATTACAACACGGTCGTTGTAACGATCGCATTGTTACAACGCGAACCATTACATCGCAATTCATTTCAACGACTTGCTGTAGGGGGTGCACTGGTGTTGGATTTACAATCCAACACCTTCCCTGCTGTTTCACAAACTGGAGTAGGAATAGTAAATAATACTATTCCTAAAATCCAGTGCGCCCCATTGCGATGTAATGGTTCGCGCTGAAACAACGCGGTCGTTGTAACAACCGCATTGTAATGGAATGCGTGAAAACACATTTGCTGTAATGAGGCATATTGTTGCAAAATAGGTGGAGGAGACTTTGGCCACCTGAGGCTTCATAGATAAATTATCATCCAGCAAAAAGCTCAGATTTTTGACTTTGGATGATGGATTGGGGAAAGCTCCTAAGGATGTCAGCCAATAATGAGGATCCCAAATAGAGGGATTCTTACCCAGTACCATGACCTCTGTCTTATCACTGTTGAGCTTGAGTAGGTTATTATTCATCCATAAGGAGATCTGGCTCCAGCCCTGGTTGAGAGCGGCGGAACCAAGGTCCTGTGCAGATGACAAAGAAAAGATTACCTGTGTGTCATCTGCATAGGAAAATAAAGTTAAGCCATAGTTCTCCACTACATTGGATAGAGGGCGGACATAGATGTTAAACAACACAGGGCTTAAAACAGAGCCCTGAGGTACAACCGATGTGAGAACCCTTGACGCCGACCTCTCATTAGGTGAGAAAACGTGTAACACCGATCTTTACGGAATGATGTAAGCCAGTTCACTGCTGTGTTGTCAAGGCCCAACGTTCAAAATCTTTCCGCTAAAATAGAGTGGGACACAGTATCGAAGACCGCGCTAACACCAAGTAAAATAAGCACAACCATTTCCCCCTGATCTAGACATTAGGGCAGATTCAGTGCTGTGGCCCACCCTAAAGCTAGACTGTGAGAGGCATTTTGGGCCTCCACAACTGATGTAAGCCAGGTGTTAACATGTTTCTCCAAAACTTTGGAGAAAATGGGCAGTAAAGAAATTAGATGGACGTTTTGAGCAGTTGGTCGGATCAAGATTGTTTTTTTTTTTAAGTGGGTGGACCATAGCATGCTTCCAGCTCTGGGGCACCTTTCCCTCTAACAGAGGTTGTCTTTGTCAAAGCCTAGCTACAGTGACTAGGCTTTGACAAAGACCGCAAGGTCGAAACAGGTCAGCCGTTTATTAAAACATTGGTGTGAATATCTCTGGAGTGCCGGCTCTTTTTTTCGTCAAGAATCGTCGACTAGGTTGCTATTGTAATATTTACCGGGTCCTGCTCCAGTTCGCCGTGCACCAGCCCCGTTGGGCGGAAGTGGTCGGAGGACAGCAGGAGTCTGTCAGTTTGGATATCTTAAAAAATATTACAAATAGCTTTGCTCGGTTAGCCAAAACACTCTCTGGCCCAAAACGTATCACTTTTTTTCATCAGATTCAAATAAATCACAGATTCCAAATACAATCATTAATAACAATGCAACTGAGTCAGAAATAACAAATAGCAACTCAATAGCTTTAACAATAAATCCCGGGGTAATAGAACCATCAAATTAAATTCTTATGAAAACACCTTCTCCGAGACAGAGTTTTAATCATGATATTGTGAACACCTTAGCTTCATCAAACAACAAATTTGCACAAAGGGTAGACCTGGCTGAATGGGCCTTCTTAGCACTGCAATTTGAAAAAACGAAATGTCCATACTTTCTCAAGCATCAAAAATCATTGCAGGAAAAATTAAATTGATCATTAGAAAGAAACTGTAGTTTATGAATTATATAGTGAACAAATGAATTATAAAATCACAACCAATAAATATTCACCACATTCCTGATGTGTACCAGGACATCTCAATCGCTATCCCTAATAGAGCACAAGATAAAGAAAATCAGTATACTGAACTTTTAATCTCCTCTTGCAATATCGTAGGTAAAGATAGGCAGATAAGGTCCAGTGGACCAAACCTACTTGGCTTTTACGATGATTACTGAGTAATCTGCATCCAAGAATAATGGAAAATACTCAGTTTTTCTCTCTATCTTCACAACGCACAATATTTTAGAAACAAAAAATATATTGTGGTGATTAAACAGAGGATTATAAACCTTAATCAACAATAAACTTAATGTGGAGAGTGTCACTATTGAACTCAAGTCAAACTATGAGTTAATTATTTCATTCGGTCAACAGGACATCATTAATCTTTTTATAGTAAACATTTATTTTTGACCTCAACTAATAAAGTAAGGGCCTGATTACGAGTTTGGCGGATGGGATACTCCGCCACCAACGTGACGGATATCCCATCCACTGTATTACAATTCCGTTATATCCTATGGAACTTGCAATATGGCGGACAGGATATCGTCATGTTTATGACAGAGCATCATATTCACTAAACTTGTAATCAGGCCCTAAGTACTGAACAATATCAGCAGAATTAGACATGATCTTGGAGAAAAAAGAATGCTAAGTTGTTCATAATCAAAACTGGCAACTTTTAGCAGATTCTTTTTCCTCAATGTTCAAAATAAATACTATCTGAAGACTACCCAGTCACAATTTACTCTATCTCTAACAATATTTGGGCAGGCCACCTAGAGAATCTTTACACAAGCAACAATTGCAAAAGTAAGTATGCCCTATGTGCTTATACTTCACTGAGGCATGACTCCATGGCCCTTGTTCGCCAAGAGGCAGGGGAGCAGAACACAGCACTGAGCGGCTGCATAAAGGAAGCTGTGGACTCCTACAGTGTGGGACATGTTTCAATTTACTGGGGCAGGACTCCAAGTCCTAGGCAGCCCTTATTCGGCAGGAGGCAGGAGAGCAGAAAGCCGCACTGAGCGGGCGATTAAAGGATGCTGCAGGAACCTGAAGCGCGGGACGCACTTTTACTTCAATTGACCCAGACTCCAAGTTCCAGGCAGCCCTTGTTCACCTGGAGGCAGGGGAACTGAATGCTATGCTGAGCGGACACATAAAGGAAAGTGTGGGCTCCCACAGCGTTCGAAGCGCCAGGGAGTGTGTCCGGGCAAAGACTGGGCCAAGAGCGGGCCCATTTGGGCCCATTCGTGCCTGGACGAAGCTCAGCTGCTCCCTCCTTCTTGGCCTGCGGAGAAGAATTAGTCATCCTAAAGAGTACTGTCACCTGTTTTGGGGGGGACTGTTATTGGGAGAGGACTTAGTTTTTTGTATCTCCCAGTGTTTAGGACCTAACAATGCCCAGCTCTGCCTATCAGGAGTTGGATAAGAGAAAAGTCAATCCTCCCTTATATATAACCAATACATTTCAGAAAGGAGGATATTAGACAAGAAACTCTTACACGAAAAGAGGGAGCTAAGACTCAATAAAGTTTCCATATTTATATACAAATTCAAGGGCATTTCAAGTGGAGACTAAAACTGTTAATATGGTGCTCCACTTACTATAAAGTTCTTCAAAAATCATATAAAATCACTATAGAGCAAGGCTAATCCTCAGACCAGTGCAGGTAGAAAAATCAGTGTGAGAAATATATTCAAATGCAGAAGGATTTTACATTGATATTGATAAAGGCACGCTTTTTCCTGTGAGGGGACGCTTTTTCCTGTGATCTGCCTGCCTGCTGTTCAAACGGGGACGCTTCTTCCGGTGACCTGCCTGGCTCCTGTTAAAATCACTCACCTGCCGTGAGGGGAACGGCTCTCTTCAGTGGGGTGCTTCCGCTTTGACTGTGGACGCTTCGATCATTGCCGTGAGGGGAACGGCTCGCTCGGACTTCAGCCCCCAGCATCCTTGGTGAGTGGCGCTGGCGGTGACGTCACCTGGCAGCGCCGGTCCACTACTTAGGCCGCCAGGTGTCACCGCTGCGCGGGACGCGCGCGGGCGGCGCCCGGGCCAAGGACGGGCCCGTCCTTGCCCGTCAGTGGCCGGTAGAGGCTGGGCTGGGCTCCTTCTCTTGGATTTTGAGTTTATGGTATAGTAAATTGTATTGGGGCCCGGAGGTTTTACTTGGTATTAGGGTACAGCGCTATTGGTGGGCTGTTTGTTGTGTAGTGTCCCCCTCAACATGAGTAAAAGGAAGCTGGAGGGAAGGATAGCGGGCACTCTGGATGATTACCTTACAAGGGTTGAATCAGAAATAACTGACAAAATCCTAGCTGTGGAACGGAGGCTGTCATTGGATCCATTGGCAACCTTGACCAGTGTTGCCCCTGTTGCCACTAATGACATCCTGCCGGACGCGTGCTCGGCTCCCTGTTTATTGGGGGGCTTGTCTAATGCGACCTCATGTACTGGTCATATTGATCTATCTCCTCCTTCTAGTCTCCCTCCCACTCCTGTAATGGTATCCACACGTGCGAATAATAGAGCAGCTGGTTCTAAAGCCAGAGAACCCCCTTGTAAAAAGAGGAAGAGCAGGGTACAATCTAAACTTCCCACTTCTAGAGTTCCCACAGGCCCACTGGATATGCAGCCCCCAACCCAATTCATTGCTCCTATAAGTACAAGTAACTTACAGTGTCCAGGCCAACAGAGCTTTGAAAGTTTAAACTCCTTATTGCGGGACCAATTAACGTTACTGATCCAACCAGTCCTTGCCAAGCTTGATACTGTGGTAACTAGACTTAACCACATAGAAGATAACTTGGCGAAACTCCAATTGCTAGCAGTAACTACATCCGCGCAGCTTACTGTGGAAGGGACCAGCAGTACTAGTGCTAGGCCTATGATGGCACAAAATGCTATAGGACCCTACACAAATAATTCTGCGACCATAACTTCTCCAAGGGCTCAACCTCTCAGACCTCCCACTGCTCATAATGTTCTTAGAAGTCCTCTGACCAATCATCAGCCTACCGAGGAATTGACAAGGCCTGTACCACCAAACTTAGTGGCTTTGGAAGAACCAAGGAGTCTTCATCTCCCCCCTGAAGCCACACCCTATACAATTATCTTAGCCAATGTCCCACACCTGGCGGAGGGGTCTAGTGAGCATTGGTCTAATTTAAAAAATAAAGCTTTGTACTTCCTAGGTAGGAAGTTTGGGGCGACCCAACCACTTTTTGAAGAGTTTAAAATGGTCAGGCGTGTGCCCTGGGTTGGGCATGATCAAAAGGCCATAAGAGGCGACTGTGTTGTACTAAGCTTTAGGTCTCCCCTACTGGTAGAACGTATCCTGGAGCAGGCAACACACCTTGCTCCCTCCCAAGAAGAGATTCTAATCCTACCCCTAGGTTACTTCTACAGGCCAGTAAGGGTATTGACCCATATGTCACTACGTGGGTCCCATTGTGGCCCTTTATTGGGACCTCGTCCAATTAGGTTAACTAATCGCTTTGCTGCACTGTCCACTCTGGAGGACAACGATTGACAGGGGGATAATTCAGTGTCGACCTGTCCTGTGTTAAACGGGAGTTTATTGCGGGTCTGTAGGGAGCCAGTTCTTCCCCTACAATCCTTGTCACAAGACAACGAACTGGCCCCTTCTGCTACACCTGTACCCATGAGTGTATCCCCCGTCTGCCTTATTAATGACCCCCCAACGGAGGCACAGCTAGTAAATTCGTCAAATATTAATGCCTGCTCATCAATTTCTTCCTGGAATATAGCCGGACTTCATTCTAAACTGGCTTCTCCTGACTGGGTGGCGTTTGTAGATCGGGTGGACATTTGGTGCTTCCAAGAAACATGGACAGTTGACCCAATTTATCGAGTAGGGTACCTAAACTTTTATAAAGCAGCTACGAGGGGTATCAGAGGCAGACCGGTGGGTGGCTTGTCAATATGGGTACGCCAACGTGAAGGTATAGAAGTAAGGGAAGTCCCCACGGATAGCCCTGATATATTGGCCATACATATTTCCTCTACTAGGGGCCTCAACGTTTATATATTTAACATCTACCTTAGGGGTGTTCCAGGTGGAAAATGCCCTCCCCCCGTCTTTGTATTGGACCAAACTCTACGAATTTTACCTAGAACTGGCCACAGGATAGTGGCAGGTGACTTTAATGCCTGTTTCGAACCGCTTGGCTTCGATGATGGGCTTCTTTCAGAGGCTGAGGATTCCGTGTGGGGCATTCCCCAATTAGAATTAAACCCCATAGGCAAATGGTCACAAATAGCCCTGTTCCTAAAAGGGCTCTGTTTGGAAATGGGGTTGCGTGCTGTCAATGGAAGAACACCATCGGATAGGGTTGGCAAGTTCACCTTTGATAACGGAAGAAGTAGGAGCAGAATCGACTATATTTTAGTTAATTGTGAGCTATGGGCAGATGTCATTGACATGGTTGTGACGGACAGGCTAGAGAGTGATCACAATCCCCTGATGCTGACCCTTTCCGATAGCAGTTTCTCAGGAGGTGCTACGGATGATGTATGCTCCTTTCAGGTCCAAGTCACCACGTCAAACGATTTGAGAAGGGTCCGTTGGCCTAAGATTGCCCCTGATCCTACTGCTAGGGCTGCTATTAGGGTACTGGTTAATGATGCTCTGTCTAAGTTGTCTAATTGTGACTCAATGGAAGAGATTATTAACTGCACCCCAGACATACATTGTGAATTATTTACTGCTCTTAAAATCTTTTTCACTAAAAATGTCCCAGCCACTGCTAAACCCATTAGCCAGCGGGAAAACACGTGGTTTGATGCAGGGTGCAGAAAGTCACGTAAAGCCCTAATTCAAGCTATCAAATTAAGGGAGCCGATATTGATCAGGAGCTGTAGAGCCGCATATAAATCCGCCCAAAGGGCAGCTAAGTTAAACTGGGATGAATCTCGCTGGCGTGAGTTATTTGAGGCTTGTGTGGGCAGAAACATGTGCCATTTTTGGCACCTTTTGAAATGGGGCAGTAACCCGCAGGCTATGACCCCGGCCAACCATGTTGTACCCGACCAGTGGGTTAGTTACTTTGAAAATCAGTTTAAGTCCACTAATACCTCACTTAATGCCTCGCTGCATCTCAGTGATGCAGGTGTGTTAGAGTTTACCTGTAGTGAGGTGACTCTAATACTAAAATCTCTCCCCAACGGTAAGGCCCCAGGTCCTGACTGCATACCTGCTGATTTATTTAAACAGGACCTGGATCTATGGGTCCCCTATCTAAAGAACTTAGCTAATGCCCTGGCCTGTGGTGCGTCGGCACCGGAATCTTGGTTCGGGGCTGAAATTCTGCCAATTTATAAGAAGGGCGATCGTTCAGTCCCCGCCAATTATCGCCCAATTAGCTTAATAGATGCGGCCCAAAAAATTACTGCGCGGTTGTTGTTGGGCCGCATCACTAGTTGGATCACTGATAATAATGTCCTGACGCCCCTTCAGGCCGGGTTTCGGTCACATGTTGGAACTTTAGACCAAGCCCTTAGGTTTACACTTTTATATTGGAAGGAAGTCTATTTAGGGGGGGGTATGCTCTTTGCAGCATTTGTCGACCTAAGGTCCGCATTCGACTTGGTGCCTAGACCAAAACTGTGGGAGGCTCTTCGGGAGATGGGCATGCCTGCCGAATATCTGAGGCTTTTAGTTAAATTGCACACTAACACATATGCACAGGTTAGATGGGGTAAGCCTGGGGAAGTGACTACGAGATTCAAAGTGTCTAAAGGGGTCAGGCAAGGGTGTGTCCTGGCCCCCACACTGTTCTCCTTGTTCATCAATGGAGTAACTCGATACTTTTCTGACTGCCCGACTGATGCCCCCTCGTTGGCAGGAATGAAAGTGCCCCTGCTCATGTTCGCGGACGATACGCTCCTCATTTCTAAAACCCGACAGGGGCTTCAATTGGCCCTCTCTAGGTTTGAGTTATTCTGCCGCGAACATGAGCTCGAGGTCAACGTGGGGAAAACCAAATTTATGGTTCTTCGTGGCCCACGCCCCGTTAAAGCTAGGGTTGAAATGGGTGGTGCAAGGCTGGAACAGACCTCTACATTTACATATTTGGGGGTCACCTTTAGTGATAACCTAAGTTGGGGGCCCCAGATAGAATTGCTTAGGTTAAAGCACTCCCAACTTGGTGGTGCCTTATTAAAGGAACATATGCATTCCTGCACTAAACCCATTGCACCTGTGATACAAATTTATGGTTCTAAAATCCTCCCTGCAGTCATGTATGGCGCCGAGCTATGGGGGTTTAGTAATCTTGACTCCTTGAGGGTGGCCCAAAACAACTTCTTGAGATCATTGATAGGGCTACCCCCCTCCACCCCACGTATCCCCTTGTTATTCGATCTGGGCTGCCAACCCATAGAGGATATGATCCGGTATAGGCCCCTGGCGTTTTGGCGACGCCTATGGACTACCCCGGAGCTATCCATTTATGCTAAAGCGCTGCATGAGGTAAAGGATATGAGAGGCTCCCATAGAATTCGTTGGCTTACAGAAATTAAACTTATTCTGACAGAAATGGGCATGGGTGACTTGTGGTCCAACCCTGTGTCTGCTGTGTTTCCCCCTAAAAAAATATATAGGGATGCCTACTGGCTTTGGGCCTCACAAAAAACGATTTACTCCTTCTACTGGTGGTTCCCTGACCTCAATTTATTTGTCTATTAAGGATCAATCATCTTTAGAAGTATATTGGGACGTAATAACCAAAAAGCTGGATCGGAAATTATACCACCAATTCAGAATTGGTACCCTTCCTTTAGGTTCCTTTACTTCTAGCTGGTCCTTAAATGGCACTGATAAATGCCCATCCTGTAAAAACTTGGTCGAAACAGAAGATCATTTTTTATTTGTATGCCCGGCATATTACCAACCTAGGCGAGTCTGGCTGCGACCTGTGTGTCGTGAACTAGGTGTCAGATCAGCCCAGGCCGCTAGAAGGATCCTAAAGACTGATACATCCTCTCTTGTGGTCATCGGTCTAGCCAAATATATTAGTTGGGCGTGGCTTATACGGAAAAGATGAAATTTTACCACTGGTTATACATACTATAGCGTAGCATTACCCCCAACTGTAGAATGAATTTCAAGTCAAAGTCTATGTATGTTTAATACTTTTTTATTGATCTTAACCTGTTATTTATTAAATAGCTTTTAGTCTCAATTGTTATAAATAATACATTAACTTTTTAATTGTATTTGATGAATTTTAAATGTCTTTTAAGATGAAATATTCGAAATAAAGACTGTTTTGACTTGACTTGACTTGATAAAGGCACATGTATATTGAATGGTAGATTTTAATGGTGTTCATTGTAATCTGTTATAGGTGCAATATCCAGAAAAAGCAATTCTAGATGAACAAGTAGAGTAGTGAAGTGAGGATTGAGAAGGTGAAGCACCTGACATCTGAGGCAGTCTCTTGTTACCCATTTCCCCTTCCCTCGGGTGGTGTGTTTGGCAGTTGTAAATAGTCTGTGACATATAGTAGTGGAGATGATTGAGAAGATATCTTCTGCCCCCTGTGGAAATCGTTACCAGGTATACCTGACAGATTTATGTTAAAGTAAGCTGAAATAAATGCCTAGACCAACAGGCAAATTACTCTCAAGATTCAGCCACAGTCTGTGCAGTTAACAGCGGTGGGGCAGTGGGGCCAAATAATTCATTTTCCCTCGGCATCATCCTTGGGAATGCACCCCACCCCCCCACCCCCCCCCCCCCCCACCACCCAGCCTCACCGCCCCACCGCTGTTACCTGCTCGGTTCGCGGCTGTCAAGATCCCTCCTCCAGCCAGTCTACCGTACAGCTCCTCCCGGTACTCTCTTCACATAATTCTCAACAAACAGAATTTAAATTTAAATCTAATTATTTTCCCCATATTTGCTCATCAATGCCTCAGTCCAAAAATGTCACTTTCATCTAGAACAGAAAAGTAGGTCTTCAATGATGGCCAAGAATGTTTTCCCCAGAATGCACACCATATACGTTGATTTTGAAAGATGTTCCAATCCTACCAACTGTTAATGAGGAAGATGCGAAAGCCCATTTAAGAGATAGAATCTTCAGTACAGATTTTTATATAAAGCCTGTTGATATGGACAAGCTACTGTTTGTGAGAGGTTTTCTTGCTATGGAAACTTTGGCGGATGGTTTTCGCAGATGGTTACTTCACATCATATTTGTACCATAGACTGCACGTTGAACTTATTTCAGGAGCTGATCAGAAAATGGGAACTGTTATTCTCTTTTTTTGCCCCATTAAATATTTCATCAGGTGAAGATAGGTTGTTTCAGGAAAAAGTTTTGTTGTGCATGGTTTTCATACAGAAATAGGAGGACACTGTCTTCCTTTCCAATTATTTGCATACATGCTTTTGGTGTATTGTTCTCGAACTGGCATTCCCACTATTTTTCTCTAGATTTGCATTGATGTCTGCTGTGATCTGCAGATAAGAAGTTCAAGTCCCGGCAAGGCCATCTCATATTTCCATCCCAGCAAGGTTCAATATAACTAAATTACTGACTAATAACACAGATTAATTATAGTTCTTAGAAAGGGCAGAAATGGTGCATGAAGAGGTAGTGGCAGAAGAGGTAAAAATAGCCGTAACTATGGAACTATGGCAGTGTGGATCATCCATCCTCCTGGCATGCTCCGGGTCTCAGTCCTGAAAGATCTACTGTAAACCGTTGAACATCCTTTTACAAAATACCATCTACAGGATGGATCAGCAAAGGACGTTATCACTGTTGTCATCTTTTACATCACAACCCAAATGAAGTTTGTTACTGCAATGTGATCACAGACTCTAGCACGTCTTTTGCAGGACTTGTGAACCCTTGGCTTTTTAAACCCTTGGCTTTTGAGACCATCCATCTTGGGTACTGCAATAATCATGCATCTTGCAGGCAGAGCTGTCCTTTGCTCTGGAAGCACCCTGAACGAAACCAAATGGGCGCCTGTTGGACATGGCCCTTCCTGTGGGGAAATTCCCTAAAACGCTTTGCTCTTTGTCCTCCTAGTTATTGCTGACTCTCTTTTCCTGACATTAGGACTCTGGGCACTTTCCCACTGTACTGCAGCGGGAAAGTGCACGCGCCCTTCCTACACATGCCAGGACAGGGTGCTTACTTGATTGGATTAGGTGCCGTACGTGTACTGCACTGGCTAGTAGTACGATGCAGCACTGCTTGTGCCACTCACCTGAATTGCCTGTAAACCTGTATCATGCTCAGATTTGCCTTTCTCATTCATTAGCCAACCCTGAGGGGGCCTTTCACTACCATCAGAGTGACCCTAGGGTAAGTCCTGAGGGGTGAAGCTCGGGGTAGGTGAGTGGCTGAGTAGGTACACCTGCATGTTTGTTGCCTGGGTAGGGAAGAACCACTATGAGGGTTTTCCCTACTTAGGTGGGCGGCTCTCCCCATGGGACACCTCCCAGGGTTTGCTGATTCTCTTGCTGTGGCCTTAGGGCCTGGGGCACTTTACCACCGTAAATGCAGCGTGAAGGTGCACACACCCTTCCTACCCATGTTAGGAAGTGGTGCTTATCTGTTGTTTGTGAAACAGATCACTGCGTTCTGGCACCAAGGATGTGCTTAGACATGTGTTCAGCCTGCCATTGCTGGCCGATCAGCGCACTTGCACCAATGTGCTTGAACATGTGTCCAGCATGCCACTGCAGGCCGGTGTGCATACTTGCACCTATGATGTTTTAAAGCAGTGTTTCCCAAACTGTGGTCCGGGGACCCCCAGGGGTCCCTGACACATTCCTAGGGGGTCCGCAGGCAGCAGTTTTAAAAGCACTGCAAAGTATCTTGTTTAATTAGCAGTTTTCAAAGAACAATACAAGTGTCAAGATAATGCCAGAGATTAATGTCCCTGCTGGAGAGAGATGAGAGTTTTGTCCAGTGGCAGCTTCGACTTATCTAATGTAGCACAGAGGGTTAATATGTCTACTGCAAAGAACGTGCACCATGCATTTTAAAAAACAGTATTTTATATGCATAGGTCAGTGGGTCACTACTTTTGTCAGCGAGATTCTTTTATTACTGTGCAGTTCATAAGTGACAATCGTAATCTAGCACAGTGACCTATAAACTGTCATCAAACAGCTGCTTGCAAACTGCAAGGTACAAGTTAGTGACTTATGATTTTTCCCAGTCTTTCATTATCCTGATGCTGCTAAAAAGGTTTATTTGGGTGGAAATACATTTTTATTGTTAAAGTCAATGCTAACCACTGTGTTATGTTCTGAATCCTGCGTTTGTGCATCTACAGACCAAGCACTCTTTAAAAATGCCTACCAGTATGAATTAAGTGAATTCTACACCTTGTAGTCCCCTTTGCCTTATGTAACATTTTCTATACACTGATTTACACGTTTGATTCACTGTCTCTATATGTGTGTGATGTAAAGTGCTCTGACATCCTACAATGGTATGAGAAATGCTATAAAAAATGAAATACTGGTGACAGAGGGGCTATGGGGAGATGAGAAGCACTGTTGGAGGGTGATTGTGGGGGAATCATTGAAGACCCCCCAGAAAGATGGTCATATTCTGGTGCATAGAAAGGTCTTCATTTACTATTCTTTAAAAGCTAATACAATTCAATATATAATGATAAATGTGTTGTAGACTGCACCATTGTTTCCTAAATGTTTTGGGGGGGAGAGCCTCCCAAAGCCCCCTTTGTAGTGGTCAGGCTCACTCACTGCACTTGGTGTGCACCGTATGGGGACTGGTCTGAAATCATTTGCCAGGGCTGCTTTGGATTTCCAGTCTGGCCCTGGCAGGAGCAGGAGCCTTGTACTGCGAAATAAAACCAACCATTGAAAAGTTAGTCACGGAGATGCAGCACCAAACATCCCATTAACTTTTTCGTTTTCTTGCAAATTCTTTCAATATGAAATACAACAGAAGTGGCGGAGCGTGTCGTTAGCCTCCTTGGCTTAACAACACACTCCGCCACTTCAGAAACGCAGGGCTGCAACATATTTACAAGAATATGGTGCAGCCCTGCATTTCCCCTGCACTGGTGCTACACTTAACAGGGGAAGATTGTTTATGTACAGGAAGGGGTCCCCCTTCCTGCACATAAAAAAATCTTGAAATGTTGTTTTGTCACTTCTATGTGTGCTGCTTAATGCAGCACATATGGAAGTTACAAAATGTAATTTTTTTTTAAAGATTGTTGATGTGCAGGAAGGGTCACCTTCCTGAACATAAACAATCCAAGGCGTTTTGCAAAAACGAGGAGAAATTAAGCATTTCTCCTTGTTTCGCCAAGTTAAGACCAGGTTTTCCCTAGTCTTAATTTTGGCGCTGCCTCCTATGTATGCCACCCTTGTAAATAAGTGGCTTAACGCTGCCTTGTAAATAAGTTGAAGCCCCTATCGCCACGGGAACGTCTCAAAAAGTGATGTTCCCATGGTGATAGGGGCTTGTAAATATGCACCTAAAATCATTAGCAATTCGAGTATTTGTTTTGTGTGCACACGTGTGTTAATTTTTTTCGAATTACTGTTTTAATGTTTGAAATTTAAATCCTACTAATTGCTTGGGGTCCCCGGCTTCCAGTGGTGACTCAGTGGGGGTCCTCAGGAGTCAAAAGTTTGGGAACCACTGTTTTAAAGCATGTCACCTGCCTGCCCGTTCAGGTCGATCTGCACACTTGCATCAATGATGTGCTTGAATGTGTGTTCAGCTTGCCACTGCAGACCAGTATGCGCACTTGCACTGATGGTGTTTCTAAACATGTGTTCAGCCTGCCATTGCAGGCCTGCGTGTGCGCAATTGTGCTTCTACTCAGGCTGGCCGTTCTAAATCACTAGCCATCCTGAGAGGACCTTTCACTACCATCAGAGCACTCCGAGGGTACGACTTAAGGGGTCAAGCAAGTGGTAGGTGAAAGGCAGGGAAGGTGCCCACGTGTGTTCCCTGCCAGGTAGTGAAGAATGCCCATCTGTGTTTCCACTACTTATGATGGTTGCTCTTCCCATAGGGTAACAGGGGGAAAGGGTTGAAATTACTTCAGACTGCAATAGTGGATTTTACTGGAGCAGCATCATAATGTTTCCCAGAGCTGGCTTTAGGGCAGTGTGACAGGTGCGGCTGCACCTGTAAGGAGGTGAGCTGTGTTTAGCAATAACTTATGACTGAAGAGAAGAGGGGCGCTTTTGCCAGGGGTAGTGAGAGAATCTGAGGAGGAAGTCATGGTGGTGGGGGCACCAAAAATGATTGTCGCACTGGGCGCAACCAGTGCTAAAGCCGGCCCTGATGTTTCCAATTATCGGATTCGCAGGCAAAAAACCCTTTCCAGTGCTAAAGGTGGTTTTGTAATGACCAACATAGAAATGGCACTACTAGAAAGTCGGCATTTCTTTGCTCTAAAACTCTTTGTGCGCCTTTGTGCTCAACTCCAGTCCACACTGGACGCTGGGGGAGCACATCTGGGCATTCCACAGTGACAGCTGTAAAACATTGGGTATGCAACTAGAAGGACAGACCTCTGCCATTTGAGAGCCTGGCTGGATAGACTAGAGGAAGAGGGTTTGACACTTGACCTCTGGAACCGGATCATGGCCCCACTAAAGATTAAGATCTGAATTCCACGGCCTCATGGCAGACAGGACTGAAATTTAGGGGAGACATCTGTGGTTCAAAGGGAGAACGTTTGAACCACCCCCAACATCAAAGGCACACAACAGTATAACTACTGGTGCAATAGTTCAGCAGGGCAAAGATACACTTATCGGGACATGGGACCGGAGAACCTGGAACTGTGTGGTGCACACTGCCACAGGAATCTGTTGTGCACAAGGAGGATTACTGCCATTAATAGGGACCGTGTGCCCTTCCTGAATAGTGGCTGGCCTGGGCTGACATCCTGCTGCTGTGGGGCACCCTGAAGTGTGCTCTCCAAGGACGTGTTGGCTTGTCCCTGTTCTTTTGGAGGTTTCAGAGACATAAAAGATCTCCTACGTGGGACCCCCACCATCTACTTGTGACACCTGGAGAGCAGTGCCCTCTTAAGAGTCCACATCATCTGCTGGATCCCAACTGCTAGCTCGGAGTGAGTGCGAAACTAAGAATTGTGCCTGGTCACAGAATGGCCTTGTGCAGAGCGCCAGAAGTCTTTACCGCATCTAAGGCATGTGGCCCCTGCACTGTGGGAATGCTCATATAAGGCACATATAAGCATCCTGGTGATGAGTGGATTTATTGGTTGTGGGATCCAGCGTGGCCTGCTTCGTCGACCGTGCCGTATTGCTTTCATGCGACTGGCGGACTGCATACTCATTGCGTTCGGTGTCATATTCACAGGTATGTGACCCTAGGATATGGGGACGTAATGGTGGTAGTGCCTCATTCTGCCTCGTGTGGCATTGCTGAACTTGCACCTGTCTGTGTGAATGGAATTGCCTGATGCGACCAGTATCAACGTGCACCAGGCATTGCGCCTCATTTCCAGGGAGGTACGGACTTTGCGCTCGTTGTGTGTGTCTGGAATTATCTGGTGTGACCCATCTCAACGCACATGCACCTCTTTGTTGATTGTGACCGGAACGGTCTGGTGTGATCCGAATCAACGTGCACCAGACTTTGCACCTTGACGGCCTGGGTGCGACTCTGATCAACGTGTACCTGACAGGGTGCTGCCTGCTTCTGGGAGGCCCGCGCCCGCTTCATTCACCATTTATCGATTGTTCCCTTTTTGGTCCTCAGTGCGGCAGACTAACTGCCCTCTCCTCACCCCGCCCCCGACAACATTGTGTTGCCAGGTAGTATTGCCTGACTCGGGCTTGGGTAGAGAGAGTGATTGGCTGGGCTGGAGGAACGCTTCCAAGAGCGATTAGAAGCAGGTCAAGAGATTGTGTGACCACCCCATGCTTCGCAGAACTGGGCTTGTGCCAGAAGGCCTTTTGGAACCCTTTGACTGACCGACTAATGCCCTCAGTCAGCTTCTGCTCTGCATCCTGGAGGTGAACTTCTGAAGTGGCTGCCCAACCCCCCTTTGATGTTTGCCTCCTAACTAATCCTGCTATCTACTCCACTTGCTTTACTGGGACCCTGGCTGAGTGTGGCTTCGGCCACATGCAACGTGGTATCCGGGCTGGTGGGGGGGGAGGAGGGGGCACTGGTTATCTTCCATCCGTGGACATAGGACAGCCAGAGTGAGCTGGAGGCTTGGGGCCAAAGAGTCTGCAGTATGTTATCAATTGACCTGCTGGGTATCAGTGCACCGCATTCGGGTGCTGAGGGAGTATGTGTGTGAGCGCGTTCCGTACGTACCTGCCTGATATCCGTTGCACTGTGTATTGTGCGGAGTGAGAGTGTGTGTGGGAGTGACAGTCTGCAAGCCATCTGTGATTCATGATACTGGCCGGTGGTTTTGCTTTGCACATCGATTTCTTGCCAGAAGAACACTATGTTTGACATTGGATCTACCCATGTGACCTCGGTCCACTGTGCTGTTATAAATTGCTATAATTTGTTGTATGTACAGATTTCTGATATCGCTGTAAGCTGCAGTGCACCCTCCATCTGTGTGGTAATGAATTCTAAGAATTGCTAGGGTGGGCCTTGGGTGGACAATGTGTCACACTGCATAAGGGTGCTGGGGGAGGAGTTAGAATAGGATCTGGCCCAGATGTGCATGTTATTGATGTCATTTCAACATGGTTGGGCCTAGTACTGCTAGTAATATTTTCAAGTGTCATTTATGCCCCAAAATACATGATGTTCTTGTGTTGATTATAGTGTATGTTGAATAAAAACGTTATTTACATACATCATGTGTGAAGTCTCTTTTGTGATGCTATGTGTATTTATCGTGAGTGAGTGCTGTGCCAATGCTTTACACATTGACTCTGTGATAAGCCTGACTGCTCAGTGCCATGCTACCAAGGGTGAGCGCAGTTTATACAGTGTATGTAGTCACCCATCCCTCATGGAAAGGGTAGGTTCTGCCTGGCTAGGGCATCGCTTGAGCCAACCGGAAAGTGTTGGTTCCTCCTTATCCACTTTAATTGTCTATGTATTGAAAATTTGGGGGGAGTAGGAGGAAGGAGATGAAGCCAAGATTACGGAGCGCCATGAAAAGAAAAACTAATAAAAAACAAACAATATTGGCAGCAGCCTTCAGAAAAAGTTTTTGAACATTCTTTCCTTTAAATTTAAGTCGTAAGAAGACGGCTGCTGGGAGCTACAGTTTCCCTTCGGAGGTCGGTGCCCTGAGCATAGGCTTAGTTCGCACATGCTAAAGGATGATCCTGCTTGCAGGGCACAAAGGATTGGTTCATTCACATCACAGACTCTGCTAACTTTACACTACAATATGGTGTAGCCATTTATAAATAGTGTTGGTGGGTTCAAACGTCAGCTTCAGCATGTGACTAGACATTGTGTGATTATGGGAAAATCCCTTCACATTCTTATGCCTGAAATTCTGAATATGCATAATGTCAAAAATGTTTTTATATGTGTAATTCAAAGTATATATAATCAAATTTCATTGTGTATGACTTCCATCGGAAGTTATTATCAAGAGCATGGGTTTCAAAATTCGGTTATTTACTGATTTTAGGCCTGAACAGTGGGATGCTAGCCTCTGAAGCGTGTGCTCTGAGGAATGCTGACCTCCCAGAGTCTCCATAGACGTGAGTGAAGAGGTGAAATTGCAGTTTTACCCAGAAGACTGTTTTTTTAGGAGTGTGAGAAAATGGGGTTCTGTTGCAGTACCCCCACTTTTTGCCGGTCTTTTGATGCAACTTGCAGCTGTCCAGGTTCCCAGTACCAGTATTCTCTCTCTAAAAGCATGTCCACACTTGGTACTTCTGCCCCCCTGTAAGGCCCTAGTAAGTGGTACTCAAGGTACCTAGGGCTTGGAGGCTGAGGAGGGTCCCCTTACTACTACCATGCCACTGCCCCTGCAGCTGGCAGGCCCCTGTGATGTAATAAAATGACCAAGACGACATGGCACACTGCCTGTGTGCCATACCAGCTAGCACTGTCTAAGATCTGGGTAAGTCACCCTTCTAGCAGGCCTTACCAGCCCTAAGGCAAGGTGAACTATATCCCAGGTGTGGGCATACCTGCATGAGCAGATATACCCCTACAGTATTAGGGTCTATTCCCAAATATTGTAAGTGCCAGGGAAGCCATAGAGAGTACATGGGCTGGGAACTTGGCAACTTGAGTTCCACAGCACATTGGTGGCTTCACTGAACCCAGGAGCGTTTGGTACCAAACAGCTCCTTGTAATAAATCTACACTGATGCCACTGTGAGATTTATTTAAACATGTACTCAGAGGGCACCCCAGAGGTGCCCCCTGAAAACCTACCAACCCTGGTCTGCTTTCTGAAAGGCTGTAGGCAGCCAGCCACAACCAGACATGTTTCTGGACCCCTGGGTAGAGAGCCCCTGCTCTCTGGGACCAGAAACAATGCACATCCAGGGAAGAGGTGTAATGCCTTCTTCCCCAGGATGAACCAGTGTTCAAAGAGAGAAGTTTCAAAGGCCTGCTGCCTTTGTAATTGACCCCCAGCCTCTGCTGCTAACAGCAGATGGCAGCCCCTCATTTAGACCCTCACTTTGAGCTGGAAAACCGGTGGGAAAATTAAACAAGGTAGGAGGTGTGCCCACCTTTTCCAGCCCAACCCCTAAAGTGGGGGAAGCAAGGTGAAGCACAACTTTCAGTTCCCGTCATCTTGAAGATGGGGGGACCCCTCCAATCAGGGCTAGGTCTATGTCCCCTCCCATGGGAGAGTGATATAATAGAAGGTGTAGCCACCCCAGGTCAGCTGCCCATTGACCCTACCTGGTACTCCTCTAAAACGCCTCCTAAATTTAGTATTTAGGGGGCTTCCCCAGACCTGACCCTCAGGTCTGCGATGGCCTAAGAAGCAAGAAGACACCCTGCAGCAAAAGCAAGAAGACGACAAGTGCCTTGGCCCCAACCCTACCGGCCTGTCTCCAGCTTCGACAAACCTGCGCCCTGTCTTGCAGCATAACCTCCAAAACCCCTGAGGGGACTGTTGCCTTCAATAAAGACTCCAATCTCCGAAGGACAGCGGACCTGTCCAAGAAGAGCCAAACTCCAAGAACTGCCAAAGGGAGGACCGACCCCGGGTTGGTCGACACAACTCCCCTGCTGCACAAGAACTAAAAGAACCGTTGCATTTGAGAATCAATACTGGTGTCGATGCGCCTCACTGCTACCAAAAATCTCCCAAAGACCACAGTGATACAGGACCGGCACTTGTATCAACAGTACTCTGCCCTGCCAACAGAAGTCCTAAAACTGGGTGACCTCCACGACCTTGAAGGATCCTCTCGGCCCCACGACCCAAGTTGTCCACAGGTTCAGGCCCGAGAGCCGGTACCCTCCTGCTAGTGGCCCTGCCGGTCGCCTCCTGCACAGCCCACCAGCCGGGATCTCACCAAGACTATCCAGCGACGATGGACTCCCATCCGAACTACAGTCATCGACCACCAGCGACTGTGACGGTAACTATGTTGGCCGCCTGCTGAAAAATATCCCGCACCTTGCCTCCAAAGACCGCGAGGGGAGAAAGATCATTGCTGGCATCGACCACTTCAGGGCACGTACTAAAATCCACACCGTACGGGTGCTCTCGTCCCCCACAACTGACCCTGTACCCTGTGTGGGTCTGACCACCCAATGACTGGATCTGTAAGTTGTATGCTTGCTTTCCTCGACAGAAATCTTGAACTATTCGAATATGGCACTGTTGATTTTTGAACGTGAAAAGTAGCTTTACTTGAAACGTATTTACCTTATTACGAAGTCTTGGTCTTAAAATGAAAATACAAAGTATAATCTTATAAAATTGGTGTGGATCTCCTTTTTGAGTCATGAGTCCATTATTGAACAGGTATGTGCAATAAATATCTTACACTCCTCTGTGTTAGGCCTTAGGCTGCTCGCCCACACTACCACTAACAGAGCACTTTGGGTTTTGCATTGAGCCCTGTACACTTTTGGGGAACCCCTGGACTCTGTGCACAGTATTACCACCTAGTGATAATATCATATAGAGAGGCAGCTTCCTATAAGAAGCATAAGACCAAGTATTTAATGGGAGTCGGGACAGGGTGGTGATGACACCACCATGTAGTATAGGGAATAGATTACAGCCCGAGCTACGTACAAAACTTATTACACACCGCCTTGAAGTTCTGTAACTTTAGAAAGGAACATGACCTTTGGCCTCATTTATCTTTTTTGCCATTGAATTGCTCAGTGATCTCCTTATGACGACGTACAGGAGAAGATAGGTTATCCCATATATGTTTTCCCTTTCGTCACCAGTCACTTCCATCACTGATCTATGTAAAAATTCAGGCACTGACAATCTAATTAATTGTGCCCAGCATTTCTGGTAAAAACGCAAATGAATATATAGAGAATTTAAAACTGCTTCTCTCTCATGCCTCTCTTGTATTTCACAGATGTGAAAAGTGTAGGGGAATGTTAACTGCTACCTCCCATATCAGCACTGGTGTGTCCACAACCTCAGCTGACAGGGTATTCCTAGCTGCACTGACAGCTGCTCTGTCACAGCTGTCACAGACACTCTCAATGTAGTGCCGGCTCTCTGCTCTCCAATGGTAGGCAGAGACAATGGCTTCTGATAGGCAGGAGGAGGGAAGCTGCAGAGTGCAGTGGGGAAGGATGGTAGAACAGAAGGAATCAATTTTTGGAATACTGAAAAGAAGAAAGAGTTTTCAGCAGTTATGTGAAAAGGTTAGAAAGACAGGCATGTTTTTATAAAGTATTGAACGGGGTGGTGGAAGAGTAGTATTGAGGGTGGTTGGGAGGATTACAGAAGGCCTTATTCACAAGGGCCTGATTCACAAAGTTAAACATAGACCTGAAATCTAAATTTAGACCTGAAGTCTAAGGGCCTGATTATCAGTTTGGTGGTCAAAAGGACCACCAAACCAACCGTGGCAGTGCGGCAACCCCTGCACCGGCGGTCTGACTGCCGTATTATGATTTTCGTGGTTGGACCGCCATAGGACCTTTCCTACCGCCAGGGATCCACAATCCCTGGTGGTCTTGCAGCTGTCTGAGCCCACAATATGCTGGTGGTGCAGCTGCTGTACTGCCAAGCATATTATGAGTTTCCTCACTGCCCTCCTTTTCATGGCGGTGAGCCTGCCATGAAAAGTGTGGTGGTGAGGAAGCTAAGGGGGCCCTACAGGCCCCCCTAGTGCCTTGCTGCACCCCTAGTTCCTGCTTGGCATGGACTTTACAGACCAAGCAGTGCTGGGACTCACTGAGCGGTCCCAATGCGCTGCCTTTCTAAGGTTCTCCTAAGGGCCTTTGAAAGGCAGTGCCACGGGCCAGCCGCCGCAGAACCACCCACCCGAATTACAACTTGTAATCTGGTGACCAGTCGGAAGTGGAGTTTGATGGTGTGGGAGCGGTCGGCATGCCACCGTCCGCTCCCACACCGCCAAACTCATGATCAGGCCCTAAGTTTGGTATTACCAAAGGGACTTATGGGTAGTGTCTTTACGCTTGCAAAACCTCTGTAGGCGTAACAATATTTCTTGCACTGAAAGAAGAGAGGATACTGTCAAGGAAAACATTTTGTTTTAAATTTTGGGGAAGAAGTGGTGAGACAACAAGTGGGTTGGGGATAGAGATGGCCGAACATTACGTTAATACTACTTTTGTGGCACAGGCAAGGGTAGGGGGCTTGATGGAGATGAGGTCATGCTATACATGGCTCCTCTATAACTCCTCCAGCTAAATTCCCTGAACAATCCTACTGTTATGGAGGAGGAAATTCAGCAGGATTTTACTCGACATATGGAGTTTTCTCCATAAATTGGATGCTGTTCAGTTCACTCCATTTTTAAATTAGGCCTTTTGTGTAAAAAAGGTGGAACTTGTCCAAAGGCCTCAATCTCGTAGGTCAAAAATGTATTCCAGGATTAGGGTTCTGTGGAAAGAAATGTAATGGTCAAGATCCCAACACTGCTACATCAGAGTACTCACCAACTCAGAAGCACCATTTTTCCCTGTGGCTTGATAAATCAGACTGACCTCAACAAGCTGAGGCTCACAGAAGCTGCAACCACAAGACAATCTCCTTAAAGACCCAGAATAGGAGGTGCCAACAAAGAATGGTCTTTCGGGTGCTCTGGGCACACTCCAGCAGAACGTGGAGATGAACTAAATATGAGAAAAGATTTTATTAGTTCAAAAGTTTGCACAGTGTTTTGGTGGAGGTTGGTTTCACAGAAGGAACACATCAGAAAATTCACGTTACAGGGAGATTGGACCCTGGCATCGCATTCCCCCTAGAAATAAACGTTGTCTGGATCGCTAAGCTCTTGGAAAGGCTAAATTTACACAAGAGCCCATATCTATCCAGAAGGTACTTTGTTCTTATGATACCTATTTTACCAAGCCTCGTTAACAAGTAAATGGTCTTTTAAAGACCTGTGAATTGCTCGGGTGTGGCTGCAATAAGACGGATGCCAGACCGGGAAGCTGACTCAGCCCGGGCTGACACACACGATGGGGGGAGGGCTGAAGCCCTTTGAGCCCTATGGGTGTTGCGTGTCTGGAGGGAGGTCGCTCTAGTGATACTGCAGGGCCACTCCTATGCATCGCCCACAAGCTGAAATACACTTCCAGGCAGGGCACAAGTCGGGGGTACATACAGGTGGATGGCGTCCACCCACTTTTTTCACAGGGTGAACGCCATCCACCCTGCCAAGAATTTGGGCCCCACTGAATAATGTGCTGAACTCGTCCTGATGTAATTTCTAAACACCGGAACAAGTTCAGCAGCACCTGCATGTTGTATGGCGGGACGATGCTTTCTTATTTAAGACTCCTGCTGGGCCCATAACAAAGGCCAAATTTGAGGGGTAATCAAGCCTCCTTTTGTTCAGTTAGGAACCTCCCACCTGATGCAAATGAAGCGGAGGGGAAACAAAGACTCACACCTTGTTAGCACTTCACACATACTTAAGAGAGGCAGCTTTACACTTTGTTCAGTCCCTGTTTAGGAGATATGCATGCACTGTAAGAATATCCTATGTGTTGGTCTTTCCCAGTATTTACACAAAGCAAGTTGCATTTATTGCATTTATATAGAGCTTACTTACCCTGAGGAGGCGTTTAAATAATTTAAGTACCACTATTCTTTTTTTTATAGCCCTACTCATTCCAATGCAGGGTGTCGGAACGCTTTACATCAACACGTGCATAATACATGTACAATGAATTATATAAATTTGTAAATGAATGTAGAGGATGTGTTACATAAAACTGGGGGATTGCAAGGTGTAGAAGTCACATATCATCTTCCATAGCTCACTGTGCCGTTGTCCTCGCAATGCGCTCAATGTACACGTAATAGATGTGAGGGCTTTAGATCTGATGTCACTTCTTGTGATAAAGAAACAAAGGGGGGGCGGTATGGGCTTTTGGGAAAGAGGTCCAGCTAAGTATGCCCCAAAGTAAACGACCAAGAAAAAGTAACAAAGCTGTTCCTAAAGTGGGTGGGACGGACCATGTAATGATTACTTTCCTTTTAATTAAACGAACATCTTCAGGTGTAAAAGAGACAAGGGGATTACTAGAAAGCGGGAGGTCGATACGAACTACATCTCCCGCATTCTCCTCAGTATACTGATGTCCCCACTTGTTAATTTAAACCCTTGTCAGCTGAACATACCATATGTACGATGCCTGAATGATATTAAGGGCCAACGTTCACCTTTTCTCGAGCTCACCATAGGGCAATATCACTTGTGGGTTTTCTAATAAGAGAAGGGACTTACACAACCCCGGAGTACTGTGGTTTTAACCATTTTCGATCCACAAGCTCTCTCACTATTCAATTACAGAACGCGAGGAACAAAAACAAAAAGTTAAGAAATTACAAAAAGATGTGAACAATTTTGATAAAGAAAAAGTGTACCCCTATCTGAAGGAAGATTTTATACCTCCTAGCTCCAATAATTCAGGAGACTCCGGCTCTAACTCCTCTAGAAGAGGGTCTTCTAGCAACAGCAACTCCAGCACTGACTCAGTCAATTACGGCACATCCCGTAAAGGGAACCACCAGGCCTACCCTAATTTCCAGATGGCCGCTTTCCAACATCCAGCATTTTGGCAATACCCTATACACCCACATGGTCCACCACAATACCCTATGCCACCACAAGGCCCGCCACAATTCTACCCCCCGGTGTACAACCAGCCTTTTTTAGGCAGAGGCTGGGGCAGAGGGCGCGGGCAAAGAAGAAGAAACAATCAGCCAACCCCACAAGGAACGAGAATCCAGTGGGAGGACACCCCGAGAACCATGGAAACTCGGAGTCACACCAACAACAGAAAGAAGACTTAGTAGTCAATCTTTCCCAGAGGAACCTCACCGATATCGAGCAGGATGTATTACAGAGAGGCCTGGGCTTTGTACCAACACCAAAGATTGACCTGTTCAAACAACAATGCGAAATCCAACAATTTTTCCGCAAAATTAGACTAAAAGCCTTTTTCCAAGATACGGAAACTGTACAACGGACAGACAGTGGATTGCACAATACGTCCACTTTCACTCCCAACACAACTATGATTCCACCTGAAGTCATTACCTTTGAACAGGCCGTGCTTAAAGACTTAGCTAACATGACAAAGCCTAGACATTATAACAATATGTCTAAAGCTGAAACCGAAGCTATCGCGAACCTGTCCAATGATACTTCGATTACCATAAAACAAGCAGACAAAGGTGGGGCCACAGTAATAACGGATACAGTTGATTACGAACTGGAATGTAGACGACAACTGTGTGACCGAACCTACTACACTCCAGTTCCCACTGACCCCACACAACGACTCCTTACTACTATCACAGCCTTAGTCTTCTCGGCTGAGAGTCAAGGCTGGATAAGCAAAAAAGAAGCTGCTTTCTTGGTCAAAAAGAACCCACGCACTCCTTATTTCTATGCCCTCCCTAAAATCCATAAAGGGACTTTTCCTATCCCTGGAAGGCCAATTATGTCGGGCATTGACTCTGTTCTCGAACCCCTGTCACAATTCTGTGACTATTTTCTTCAACCCCTTGTAAAAAAGACCACATCTTACATACAAGACACTTCGGATCTGCTTAGACTTTTAATCGGGTTACCTCCTACAGATGAGATCACACTCCTTGTGACCCTAGATGTACAGGCCTCATATACTAACATACCCCAGAGGGCTACTCTTGATGTGGTGGAAAGCGTCCTCAATCACGAACCTTGGGAACACAACACCCCCATCAGTTTTGTTATGGATTGTGCAACTCTAGCCCTCACAGAAAATTTATTTGATTTTAAAGGGCAGATTTACCAACAAACACAAGGTACTTGTATGGGCAGTACATTTGCGCCTAGTCTAGCTTGTCTGTACATGTCTGATTTTGAGACTCGTCACATCTTTCATAACTCGAACCCTTTTGATGCTGACATTTACCTTTGGAAGAGGTTCATAGATGATATTTTAATACTATGGAAAGGAGAAATGTCTGCTTGCATCGAGTTTTGCGGATGGATCAACACCCTTGACCCACATCTCAAATGTACCCATACGGTGTCTGAAAACAACATTTCCTTTCTAGACTTGAACATCAATCTGCAGGGAGGTACACTCTCAACAACGTTGTACAAAAAACCAACAGACCGTAACAGCCTGTTACTCTACTCCAGCCATCATCCATGGAGTTTGAGAGACAACCTACCAATAGGACAATTCCTGAGGGTGAGACGTAATTGCAGTAATCTATCAGACTACAAGGCAGAAGCAGAAAAACTGGCCAGCCATCTTAGGGCACGTGAATACCCAGTTAAACAGATTGCCTTAGCCAATAAAAGAACTCGCAACAACCATCAGGAGGCTCTGTTGGAACCTAAAACGCAAGCCCATACAGAGACCCTCACATGTGTCACTTCATTTACCCCTGTATCCAATCAGATTACTAAAGTAATTAAAAAACACTGGAACATCTTGAATACAGGCACAATGACTCTTGAAGTCCCCAGGTTCTCGTTCAAACGTACCAAAAATCTAAGGGACACTCTGATTCACACCCGCCCACGCACACAGGGACCTACCATCCAAAGACAATTATGGAACCTGCCACCTGTGACTGGGCACCACCCATGCGGCTCTTGCTCAGTATGCCCCCTCACTGCAACACACAAGACAGTCCAATTTAGCGACAGCTTCAAGTGGGAGCTACGTCGCCATACCAACTGCAATATGATTAATTGCGTGTACATGATCAAATGCCCCTGCAACTTACAATACATAGGCATGACAACTCGCCCAGCAAAAACACGTATCATTGAACACCGCAGCAACTTTCGTTGCAAAAGAATTAACACCAGAATGTGCGTGCATTGTCAAGAAAAGGGACACCCCCCAGAATCCCTTAGATGGCTAATCTTGGAATCATTCCCTAACATCACTAAAGAAGCCTTATTAGTCAAAGAACAGAGGTGGGTGTACAGATTGGGCACTCATATTACAAGGCTTAATGACGCCATCCCCTGGTCCTCTCTCAAACCACCCTGAGAGTATCCCACATTGCTACAGCCAGCTATTGAGTCACCTCCCTCCTGTATGACATTCCCATACATGAATCTCTAACTCTATATGTACACCTTATATATATACATATATCCTTTTTCCCTCTGGTTATCCCTGTGTTTCATCTACTGCTAAGGGTATGAACCTCTCCGTCGGTCACAATGAGACTGTCAGTATATTGACACTTTAGTCGGTCCAGGGAGTATTTGGATTCTAAACAAGAAATTCTTTGATGCTGATAGATCAGACACCTCTCCAAATCTATCTTCATATTTGCGATATAAAACTTAACCAAAGTACCTTCTATTTGAAGTCCGATACACAGACACCTGTTATCCTGCTAACTACTGTTACTCCGCGCGTTCATGCGCCGTTAGTTTGATCCTCACCCAAGATGGCGGCCACATTGAACCACTACCGTTTTCCATAACATGCGAGTGGTACCACCACTCCCACTTCCGCCTCCAAGACGATGACATCCCATTTATACCCACGCGACACTTCCAAACTCTACCACCCAGTCCTGGTAGTGCGGGGTAGGTCTGCTGGCGACACGGACTCGGCGTGTCTGTGAGTATAACAGTATATATATATATTATATTATTTTCTATTGGCTATCTCTTAACCGAGAGTATGTTAACCCTCACGATGTCCTTTTGCAGGAGGGATCCTCATAATAATAGAATAGGGGAGGCCAACTTGAGATACAGCGTCAATGTATATTTAAACAAAAATGTCACCATGTGTAAATAAGAGATGGGTCACATTCTTACTCAGGAGGTTAACCCGGACAACGCCCTCGTTTATGGGATAAGTCCCAATTGTATAGGCTTACACGGGCCAGGGTTTTAGCTTTACTTTCCTTTTAATTAAACGAACATCTTCAGGTGTAAAAGAGACAAGGGGATTACTAGAAAGCGGGAGGTCGATACGAACTACATCTCCCGCGTTCTCCTCAGTATACTGATGTCCCCACTTGTTAATTTAAACACTTGTCAGCTGAACATACCATATGTACGATGCCTGAATGATATTAAGGGCCAACGTTCACCTTTTCTCGAGCTCACCATAGGGCAATATCACTTGTGGGTTTTCTAATAAGAGAAGGGGCTTACACAACCCCGGAGTACTGTGGTTTTAACCATTTTCGATCCACAAGCTCTCTCACTATGCAATTACAGAACGTGAGGAACTCCTTGCGTAGCCTACCAGGAACTGAAGTGTACTATCCTATGGAGTCTATAGGGTAAGTCCACAAATATATTTTGTTTTTTTGTTTTCAGTTTTCAGTTTTTAAACACCTTTCAGAGTGATCACTTCACGTGGCTCATGCTTTTATATTTCTTCCATCACAAATGTATAGAGCTACAGCTGCACTAAATAGTTCACAAAACGCACCATGTAAACATACAGTGATTGTATTTAAGCATTCTATAACCATCATGGTCTTCCTTCTCCTTCACAGGTAGACCGAGTTGCAGGTAAAACACCAGCTACATATGAGAATGCTTACTGTTAATTAGGATATACAGTCTGGATTTATATGTCGATAGAATATATTTTAGGTGCTATAAAATGGACTAACAATGGAACCTTCTATTTTACCAGCACCTAGAATTAATATCACCCTTTAGTATCTTTCCCACAGAAATATGCTATTACACATAGATCAAGGGGATGTGTGCATTCTGAATAGCACCCATTGTAACAATGCTAGTTCCCTAGGGAACAAGATTAGACAAATCAGACATAAGCTAAGATGCACCACAAATTCATAAACAGTGTCACTTTGTTTGTATTCAAATTAATTTCAGAGGACAAGGTAATCCTTAATTTCAGTTTCTTTATTCCAAAATCATTGGACAATGCAAAACGATACAGCCGACGCGTTTCGTCCTAACACAGGACTTCTTCAGGGCTACATATGGAAAAAGGAGGTTCAGAAACATATTCGTTGTAATGTCACTTTCGGGGATTGTTTCTCCTTGTCTGTATCTACTGGGTTAGACTGAAGAGCCGTGGTCCACTCACAAATACGGAGGGAGCCCTTGAACCGATCATAATCTGTTAGTCATGAAAGGCGGGTCACAGGAAAGTCCACTGCAACAGGAAGCGGTCCCTCGATCAGAATATATTTTAGGTCCTGAAGAATCGCTAGAGTATTCCTCAATTAAAGCGAGAAACATGTTGACCCCGATGAGGCAGTGTATATAACCTAGAACATTAACCTAAATTACTAACACTCCACCTCACAATTTTTAATTAGGCGAGGAGGCTTCATAATAAATTGATTGAGATAGCACTCCCCCCCCCTATTTTAATTAGCAACTACCTCTTTTCATCTACATCACTAAAGAGCCCCACACTCCCACCTCACCTAACGGCTGTATTGGATAAAAAGATCTCCATAAGAGTGCTCCCTAAACAAGAGCCCGTCGGGTATTGCACCAGCCGACTTGACGCAGGAGCAGCCCGATGATGACGCATTACTTCCTGAAGGGTACGTGATTCACGACATCCTGATGGTTGTGTGAGGGTTCCAATATCCAATCAATAAACTCCTTTGATCATTACATGGTCCGTCCCACCCACTTTAGGAACAGCTTTGTTACTTTTTCTTGGTCGTCACTTCTTGTGATGCCACTTTCTGTAAAGTCGTGACTGGTGTTGCCACTTTCTATGATGTCAATTCCTTTGATGTCATGTGTGATGTTGTGCGCCGTGATGTCGCGCACCGTGATGTTGCGCGCCGTGATGTTGTGCGCCGTGAACTCACTTGCATACTGCAAAACAAGGTCAGTGCCCCCACTTCTTTTTTTAGGACTTGTGCCCTGCTTCAAAGTCACTTGCACTACAACATCTGTTTAGGCCCTCTTTTTAGATAACCATTTTTTTAGACTCCTGCTGTTTATTTCCTCTGTTAGCGCCAGAAAGCCCGTTTTGTGTATCCTCTAAAAAAAACCAATAATATAACATAATGATGAGGCCGGATTCTTGTCTACCTTTCAATCACCAAGAATCCTCTTGGGTCGCCAGGATCTTTTTATCTGCTAAATAGTGTAGAGGGGAGGAAACCCAATTCTTAGTACATAATCACCAGAATCAAATCTCAGGTTCAAAGGACCACTGACTCCGAATTAAAATTTTTAGGATTTTATTACAACCAAAAATAACTGCACATACAAACACCTCAATATAAGGTGAAGAAAATAAATGGGCACTAATACAAAGGAAATTCTACGCAAGAGTCTCATTCGACTCAGAATAAGAAGAATAATCAATTCCAATAACATCAATAGTGTGAAGATAAGTCCAAGCTCTACATTAGAAGTCATTAGCTAAAAAGAGAAAAACAGTTAGTCTATCCCTACGCTATCTTTAAGGTGACATCCCTACTTAGCATTTCCCTCCCAGGCAAGAGAGTAAAAAGGTGTCAGAAGTGAAGTCTTCCTTAGAAGCATATTCACTTAGAGCTCGTTCTAAGATGCTCCTTCTAGCTCCCCACCTAAACCTCAACTGCTCAACCCTCGGGGCACTGTCCCTAATACAAAATCCCAAAAACGTAGAACACGCCCTTCGGCACACCTCTTCAACCAGGTCTTCTTCCAGTACTATTCCAGTGAAACTTGTACTCCATCCAACGGCGGTTAACTTTACCTTGTATCCCAGGCACCTTCTTCGCTGAAAGTATCATCCGTAAATTCCAATGTACTCCCCTGTTGGCTTCTCGTACCATCCTAACTCCCAAAAAAAAACGAGCTGAATGTCCTTGCACCTGTAACAGAAACATGGGAACGAAAAACTTTTCACTTCTCTAAGATTTTCCATTCTCCTGAAACCCAAAGCCTTTACCAAGGGAAATCATTTTCGGCCTACAACATTAGCTAACATAAGAAATAAACAGGCCTTTCTCTTTAAACGTATATGCGTTGAAGGTCTTTACACTGTTAAACACACTCCTAAATCACACTTTAAGCATTAGTTCATTATTCCTTTATACGTAAATAAGCAGACTATACATGCAACTTTAACATGGCGCACGTTTAAACTCATACATTTCATTACATGAAAACTAATCATTATGCAGTTACTAAAATACATTTGCAATGATCTGCGGCATTACTTTTCATGAAAGCATGGTTACCTTTCTAATCACACCTATGTTAAGCGACTCTAGTGATACAATTTCTATGTCACATCTAAACTACTTCGATTAATATGTGGGTGCGGACTAACAGTGAATATGATGCACCCCTACAAATTTCAGAATAACGTTGCGCTGTATCATTAACAAGCCATAACATAACTTCCAAGAATAACCTTTTCCTAGTGAGCTTCGAAGACAAGCCCCTGCCACAACCTCGTCTTCTCTTCTTATTTACTTCTTTACGTTTTTGGCTGTAATAGATGATTAGGTTGCATTAACAAATAAAAATAATAACAAATAATGGTTACCGGTACCAAAATTCTGGCCGACTGACTGTCAGTGGTTTGTACTGGCTCCAGGTTCTGACCTGTGTGTTCATAACATATATTTCAAGTGCTCAGGAGAAAATTTCTGCTGATCGGCGCTGCCCACACACACTCACTCTCTCTCTCTCTACCCTAGCATTTTATGAAAGGGTTTTAAAAGGATAATTGTGCATTGACGAAATGCTGCCGAGTTTGTCACTCAAGGCAAAAAACACCCCACTACCAGCCTTGGTCTGGCCTACAGAGCAACCTGACAGTGCCAGAAGGGCTGGTCTGACAGGTTAGTGTGTGGCTGTTTTTTTGCCTGTTTGTTGACTTGTTTTATCGTCTGGTGGGCCGGTTTTACTGTCTATTTCCGTGATATTACCATAAACATTGCCTGCAGCAATGCATGCAGTCTCCCATACCTTGCATTGTATTTTTACAAGTTAAAAACTGCTCCGATTTGCAGAATGCGGGCCACTTTTTGTTGCGAATCTAAATCGCTAATGGTGGGCCACTTTATTTTGCTGCCCAGGTCCAGTCAGACCCTGCTCACTGCTACCTACCAGCGGCTGCCAATGGAGACTGTCAAGCACTTAAAGTCACTTTCTTCTTGGAATCAAAATACCTGTAAATAGCGTTTCGTTCATGCTCTTCAGACTGTTCCACACATCTGCGCTAACCCCTCGCTCCTGTTGCCCCACCCCCCACACACTTAGCGCCGCGCATGCCTCTCCCTGCAGAGAAACAAATTAACGTTGCAAAAAACCGACGTGAGCAAATAAGGAGCGGCGTAAAAGCGCCTCCGGCTGACGTAACCTCAATATAGCGCAGACACGACGCGACTGGGGTCGGATAAGGTTTCAGTGCCGTCCACAACCCGGCTCTGGCCCGGCACCTTTGGCGACAGAAAGTAACACTGCATAAGGAGAATTCTCGGCCCAGGGGAGCCGTGTTATTAACCTCTCTCGTCTAACCCAACAGATGCATAATTTGAATCACCTGGAAACACATTACACATAAAACCGTTGGCCGCGCTTCTGACAAACTCCTAATGGAGAGCATGTTTTAGGGACAGAGGATTTCATTTGAGGAGAAAGCTGTTGCAGGAGGAATGATATACAGGATGTTGTTATTCGATCCACCTGGGGCCTTGAGAAGTAAAGCTCTGCACAGATGCTACTTTCAGTATCGAAGCAGGATAGCGTTTGTGACAAATGAATGTATGTTTTACTATTTTAACAACCATCGCTATGCTGCTACAGATTGATAGGTTCTTCTCCAACTCAAAGCTCAGGTATTGGATAGTGTGTGCGAGTGTGTGGGGGGCTTTAACCAAAGGCTCTGTTTTACTTCTGCAAGATTGTATTATTTTGGGCCTGGGAGCCATTTTAAAATCCTCCTGTCACCCACTCATGATTTTGATTTGAGAGCCGTGGAGTCAGTGGCTTTATGAAACTTGAGGGGGCTCCCATGCAGGGTACATGGAGGGGCCCCCCTCTAGACTTTATCAGGAACTTTTAAGTCAGGATACTGTGCTGAGGGGGCACCTGGAGCTTAGGGACCCGCCACACCGCGTCTATGTTATGCCATTGTGGCCCTTATTATGGTTAATCAGTAATTCCCTAGGAGGCCAGAAACGTTGTGGCTGATCATATCAGGAATCACAAGGTTTGTGAGATTACAGTGCATCGTTCATGCTTCTCATTGAGAAATCATCAGAGGAAACGGAGGCAAATGAGGAAAGACCAGAGGAATCTGATCCAGAATTAACAATTTCCCCAGTAATTTATCTTCGCTCAGACGATGCGCAGGCTTCACACCCTAATACTTATTATTTCTGCACCCTTGGATTCCTGGCATTCTTAATCTAATGAGAATGAACACCCTACCTCCCCACAATGGGCTATCATAATGAGATTCCTTATGGGTTTCTCATACCCAAATATTGGATATGCACCAACGTGATCACCCGCCACTTAGACAATCTCTCAATTTCCTCCGTAAATGTCTTTCTTACACATTTCAAAGCAGTAGTGTAAGGTGTCATGGTGAACATAAAGATAATGCCCGGCACTCTTTGCTTTCTTTGACAAATGGAGTCAACTGGGGGGCAGATAGGTATGGAGGAGATATTGACCCCATTTGATAAGGCCTAACTCCTCCCACCAGCATCTTTTTTTACCTCTTCATTGCGGGTCTGCTCACCCAAGGGTTGCATTGCTCTCCTTCGGACGACTACAAAGATACAACAACTTTAAGAGTGGCAGACAATGGTACAGGGAAAGTGGATTCACCTCAAAGGGCAAAAGAAAGTTGGATCTATGAAGATGAAGTAAGGGCAGGGAAAGATTTCTTCTTTCCTTACTTCTAAGGTAAAAGCATAGGGTCTGAAGGAGTTTCATTTGAATGGTCCGACATTAATTGTCTCATTACGAAATTGTGGCAAAAAGCCATAGATGCCCCATGTACCAAACAGAGGGCCTTGCTGCTTACTAAGAAACACATGTATGCCCACTGGTAATGTGATTACATTTTTTTGCCCCTACTACCATCTAGGCAGACACATCTCCCGTTGATTGATGTTGGAGCAGGTGATATAAAGGCAACCCAAAATACAAAAAATTGTCACAAACAACCTGTTTCTGTCACTTGCTGAGGTTATGTAGTCTTTCTTCCCAAAGAGTGGTGAAATCATATGCATGACTAAGTAAGTAACAGTATAACTCACTCACATTACTTGGAGTTAATTGAACAAGGAATTCAGAACACCTTAGTGTAAAGCCAAGATATATTAATAGTGCAGCCAGAAATGGACAAGGGCCAGATTGTGTAAGCCAAAAAACTGAGGTACAGAAGCCATTCTCCACACCTTAACCATGATCTCATTTTTTTCAGAGTTTAGCTTCAGCCAATCTCTGCCCATCAAAGTATTCGCGTCCTGAACGATTATCTGAAGCTGTTTAGTTGGTTCAGGCAGTTGCATCCTAACTTCAAGAGCACATGCTTGTTATCCTTGTTTACGTAAATACAAAATCTCTTTGCATGTATCAGGTCGGCCAACCTCTAACCCCAAGTACTGGCCGGATGGATGACAACAAAGAGCCGAGGTAAACTCTGCAATTATTATTTAGTCTGATATTTTGAGTTAAGCAAACCTCACTCCTCCCTCCCAGATAATATTTATATCACTTGCTTCCCCAGGGCCATATTATCAAGGATCGGCGATAACATTATCGCCGCTTTAGCGGCAGGAAACTGCCGCTAAAGCGGCGATAATGGGCTTGATAATATGCCCTAGAGAATTCCAATAGAAGCCCGTGTTCACACCAGAACATGGGCTTCAATGGGAATTCACAAGGTCATATTATCAAGCCCATTATCTCTGCTTTAGCGGCAGTTTCCTGCCGCTAAAGTGGCGATAATGTTATCGCCGATCCTTGATAATTTGGCCCCCAGTCTTTTAGGAACAGATGAAAGGTTTCTTTGATAGCTCGCCAAACACTGGTTTGGAGAATAAAACACATTAGCTATTCTTCCAGTGTACCATCTCCCAATTTTGGGACTCCTGATAACTTTTAAGGTGTACTTTCCCCCAAAGCAGACCCTACCTACATGGCGGGAGCTCTTGCGAGTGAAAAACTCTGGAGAAGGCCCCCATGTTTCATAGGGGTTTCGCCTACATGACTCTCTCCTCCCTTATGTCCCTGGCCATAAGAACCCATCTCAATAATTATGGTGCTATGTCTCCATTTCCTCCAGGACTCTGACACCTATGTCCACAATGACTCTTGGCCCCATGTCTTATTTGCCCCAGCGCTTCTATCCCCTATGTTCTTGTACAACCAGGGCTCTCTAGACTATACGTCTCTGTTTTTTCCCTGTATCTCTGGCCATCATGTCTCTGTTTCCTTCTCCATTACTTTGTTCATTATGTGTCCATTTCCCCCGTGACTATTCTCCCTTCTTCCACTGTGCTCCAGTGCACATATTAATCATAGGAATCACGCGCCGCAGTACTTATTCTTTTACAAACTAAGCACTGGCAGTGACTAGTATTATTGCATGGTTAGTAACAGCAGAGAGGCCAATTGGTTGTGTGCACAGTAACCTTAAAACACTTTCCCAATTTTACGCCACTAATATTTATTTTTGATTTTTATAAAAAAAAATGTTTACAATTTCTTAGGAAGGCAAAATCCTTCGCAAATTGTTTCTGGTACATTGCTTCCCCTGTCTTTTAACTACATTGTAGCGGGGTTTACTTTTACTATTATATGTTGATGTCTCAGGATGTTCATGTGTGGATCTTACAAATGTGAAAACAGTACCGACCATTCCTGCTAGCTTCACGCCTCTTAGTGACCCAAGCCATTGCTGGTTATCTTGCAAGTAAGGATTAGAAAAACACACAGGACATAAAGAGGTGCAGGAATATGGATGTCGATTCACCAAAATGTCAAGGCTTGAGGAACTGACATCAGGTCTCTCTTTGCCCCCCCTGATGACGTCACATGGTTGCTCTCTTGTCCCACTGGTAACCCTTCCCAAGCTTCCTATTTGCTATTGAGGGGCTAAGGTAAAGGCAAGGAGTGGGAAGTATGGAAAATAGACAATTCCCTGGAGCTCTGCTTACTTTCTTTTCCTATGTCTGCCTTTATGACTCCTGAGACCAGGGGTAGCAAGGGCAGTGCAGGGGTTCAAAAGAGAAAGCTAGTAATAGCAGCTGCTACACCAGATTTACATCCATGGACCGGAAGTCCTGAAAACAATCAAGCTGGTGATTAATCAGCCATAAATGTGCTTGGAAGGGTCAGCAAGGCCTGTTGGAGAACCTGGCTGACGTGTTAAAATCAGCCCCTGTGACATCATTACATTGACATGAGTATGAACTCCCCACTTGTGCTATCACTTTTCATTTCCCATTTTGGATTTGGGGGTCTTTTGGGGGACCACCCAAAGGTGCAGGGTCCACCCTTCGTCCACGGGTCCGGGATACAAACTGAGACCAACACTAGAGCGCCGAGAGAAAGGATATTTATTACAATCTCATGAGATGGAGAGAGAGCATCGGCAACAGACACCCGCAGCTTGTCTGAGGAGGCAATCTCCTGAGTGCTTTGCTTCTGCACCTTATATACCCTTCATCCCCACCCTGTGCTTGCTAGGTGAACAATAAGAAACACCAATAATTTACAGACAAGCAATGGTCAGTTATGATACAATCAGCAGGTGGTGGCTGTTTGGCCCCTGCAGGGCATAGGTGAAAAAGACATGATTATATGTCAAACAAAGGTTACTCTGATAAGTCCACAGATGGTAGTGGTGAGGCCCCTGCAGGGTGTAGGCGAAAAGCATGTTTATACGACAAGTAAAGTTCAATCAGATAAGTCTGCAGATGGTAGTTGTTGGACCACTGCAGGGCACAGGAGAGAGGAATGATTACACAGCAAGCAGAGGTCAATCTGATAGGCCTGCAGATGGTAGCTGTTGGACGCCTGCAGGGCATAGTGTGCAGGGTGAGGACGATAAACATCTGGGAAACTCCCTGTCCGACTGGTTGAGCATGGGCTGGTCAGTTTGTGGCAGGTCAAAGCACGAACAGGGTGTGAGCGTCCGTGCAGGAATGTGGGAGGTCAAAAGTGGAGTTCCAGAGTGATCGTGAAAGAGAGAGATGGTCAGTCATGAAGGGTATAGCACAAAATGGTGGAGTGAATGGCAAGATAACAGACCTACTTTTCCACAGTCCCTCCTTTTGCCATAAGCGAAACCATTTTTTTTTTTAGTCAATTACAATGTTCATCAATGGCTGTGTCTCACGTTCAGTCCTTATTTTATCGTTCTTGACCTGTGCATTTACGGGGACTGACTTGATAGCATTTGCGCAGTGACCACAGAGTGGAGGGCCACATTGAAGGCAAAGACAACAAAAGAGAACCAGGGCAAGAGGTATCAGGATGATCATTAGAACCTTCCATCCCCATGTCAGCAGAAGTTGCCATATCCAAGAACCAAGGGACCATGGGTCTGTATCTTGATGGAGGTCAGAGGCTATTCGATGGAGTGCGGAAATAGCCTCGTAGACAGATGATGAATGATCCGGAACATACACGCAACAGCTGGTGCCGATGATGCGACATGCTCCTCCGCGGTCAGCTAGGATGACATCAAGGACCATGCGATTTTGTAGAGTGACGAAGCGTACCGCTTGGAGCTCCGCAGTGTTGTTGGCCAAAATACCAGCTGTGATGTTGACGGTGGCTTCCATGACTCTGGTGAGGTGGCGAATGGCTCCGCTGTTTGCCATTGGTCCCCAGAAGGGAAGGATGTCCTTCATGGCATCCAGGACTTGTTGAGAGATTGTGTCTGTTTGTTCACCAACATTGTTGCTGCGGCGGGCGCGATGATCAAGAGGAGAAGCAATGTAGACAGGGGGAAAGGAAGAAAGCAATGTAACATATGCCTCCCCAGTTCTCGTGAAGCCAAGTGTAGGCCTTTGTTCCACACACAAAGTAGGTGTTTGGGGAGGCAACAAGGGGCGGTGGAGATGTCGTATTCAGAGTTGTTGTCACGACACAAGAGCTGTCCCCAACATACTCAATACCTAAGCCTCTGATACACATTAGTCCAGGAATGCGAACAACAGCTAGCGGTGGGGTCCGCTTGGTGGGTGTCCTTGCTTTGAAGCTGGAGAAGCGTATTCTACTGGTAGAGTCGAATACCAGCATTTCCTCCTTCTCATCCTCAGACATGCGTGTAGAATTGTTCTTTGGACAAACAGCATTGCCCGTTTTGTTCTGTCAGAACTCATCTTGCAATTGTTGGAGAGTGATGTCGGCAAGGCCGCTGGACCGATGGGCGCCCATGATGAGCGACACCCAGGCAGCGCAAGAGGCGTGTATAGAGTAAGAGGAAGGGAGGAAGGGAATGTTATTCTCCGTGGAGTGAGGCAGGAGACCACAGACCCAACAGTTTGTTTTATTCAATACCTCATTATGTTGATTCAACATTTGGATGAAGGTGTTGTTCCAAAACTCTTGTCGCCTATTTTGGAGATAAGGGGACAAGGAGACATGGGAATGTTCAGGAGGCGTGGCATCAGTGGGCAATATGGTATCCTTGGCTGGTGCCCCTTCCTCTAGGATCCAGAAGAGGATGCCAAAGATAATAGTGAGGAGGAGAACTGTCGTCAAAGCTATTGACCTGTTATTATGCAGTTTGTTACATAGTGCTATCTTCTTGTTGGGAAGTTCCATGGTTTCTTTGTTTGTCATAATCAGTCTTCTTTTGGGCTGTACAGCTGTTGGAGAGAAAAGGTGAACCCTACGCGTCGCCGGTAGCTGGTGGTTGCTTCTCCTGGCTAGGCATCTCAGTACCCCGCTACCTGGAGTACCAATCCACCCTTCCAGATAATACTACCGCCCTGCGACTTTTGTCTCACCTCCCCTGTCCGGTCGCTGGAGCTCCAGAGGCCATGCGTGGGCGTAGGTTGTATCTTTCTTTAGTTGGCACGGTGTTATCTTTGAATAATTCCGGTTCTGGGAGACCACACACAGGGGGGTCGCACATTAGAATTTCCTTGTAGGTGGACAAGGTAGGATCAGTTTGAGTGATGCTTGGGATCTTCCGGCAGTGCACAGCATGGATCCAGGATTTCTTGCCTTCCACTCGCAGGGCCGTTCTAGTGGTCAGAAGGACTAGCAGGGGCCCTTTCCACCGGGGTTCCAGCGTCTTCTTTCGAGCAAAGTTGTTTACCATGACGAAGTGGCCGGGTCGGATGGCATGTCCCGGCCCGGTGGATCGATCAGGCAATGCTTCCTGGACCTGCTGATGAATGGAAGACAAAGTTTGTGTAAGTACGGACAAATAATCACTCAGCAATTCACAAGGTGAATCAGACAATGTGGTAGCAGGGGGTGCGCCCCAGATGTTCATTGGGCGTCCAAAGACCACCTCATACGGAGTCAATGAGGTACGGGAATGCGGGACAGATCTTATTGATAGAAGGGCCAGTGGTAGCGCATCTGGCCATTTTAGCCCCGTAGTTTCTACTATTTTGGCTAGTTTGGATTTGATCGTGGCATTGTATCTTTCCACTAGGCCTGCTGATTGGGGGTGGAAGACTGCATGATATTTTTGTCGATCACCTAATCCTGATATTATATGCTTAGGTATTTGTCCAATTAAATGACTCCCACTGTCACTCCATAGGACTCGGCAAAGGCCGTAGCGGGGAAAGAATTCCTTCAGCAATATCTTGGCGGTGGTTAGGGCAGTGTTGTCCCTAACCGGGTAAGCCTCCACCCATTTGCTGAACGCGCAGACAACCACCAAAACATATTTGAGGTTGTTGCATCGTTCCATTTGGATATAATCCATTTGCAGCACTTCAAAAGGTGATGTGGGGATGGCATATTCTGCCCGAGGTACCCGAGTCCCTTTACCTACATTGTAGCGGAGACAAACCAAACACTGTTGGACCAGCCTGGAGGCGGTAGACCGGAGTTGGTGGTTATCCCACACTTCCTATAATATTTTAGTCATGGTGGCAGCATTGGTGTGTGCTGGCAAATGAGTCATGTTCAACAATGGGAGGAGATAAGCATTTGGCAATTTCCAAAGTTTTGCATCTTTGGATCGCCAACAATTTTCTTCATCAAGCATGCCCTCCTTCTCCCAATTTTGAAGTTCTTCAGAGGTGGCAGTGGACTGGATGTCCCGGATCTGTTGTCTAACATCATGCCACTTCTCTGCTTGGGATTTTACTATGTACATAGGGGTATGTATTCTTTCCTGTGCTGTAGCCCGGGCTGTCTCATTAGCAAATGCATTTCCTAATCCTATTTTGTCTGTGACCTTCTTGTGTGCATTGCATTTAACAATAGCTAATGTTCTGGGTAGTGTCAATGCTTGGAGCAATGCAGTGACTAAGTCACCATGCTGAATGGGCGTACCATGTGACGTTAAGAACCCTCTCTCCTTCCAAAGGATACCAAAACTGTGGGCCACTCCAAAGGCGTACTGGCTGTCGGTATAGATAGTGACAGCAAGATCCTGGCTAAGGATACAAGCGCGGGTGAGAGCTATACGTTCTGCGGCCTGGGCCGATTTCTGAGGTATGCGTGCAGTCTCAACAATGGTATTGGCAGTGGTGACGGCATAGGCAGCAGATGTGGTACTGTTTGATAGTTTAATACAAGATCCGTCCACCCACAATTGCCCATCCTGTTCCGTGAGAGTGGTGTCTTTTAAGTCTACCCGTCCCTTAGTCTGTTCTTCCGTTCGAAAGAGGCAGTCATGTGCAATGTCTGGGATGTCAGGATCTGGTGTGGGCAGGAGTGTGGCAGGATTCAAGGTCGCACATCTCTTTAGCGTGATATGGGGTGCTAACAGCGTAAGTTCGTATCCTGTTAGTCGTGCACTAGTGAGGTGTTGTGTCTTTGTCTGATTCAGTAATATGTCGACTGCGTGTGGAACTAATACAGTCAATCTAGTTCCCAACACAATCCCTTCACTTTGTCGGATAGAGACGGCCGCTGCTGCAATCGCTCTAAGGCAAGAGGGCAGACCTCGGGCCACAGGGTCTAGGGTGGCCGAAAAGTAAGCGAATGGGCGTTGTTTGGTGCCGTGAATTTGGGTCAGGACTGAGAGAGCACATCCTGAGCGCTCATGGGTGTAGAGGCAGAAGGGTTTAGAGTCATCAGGTGTGCCCAATACTGGTGCAGAGCAAAGAGCGTGGCGTAAGTCTTGAAAGGCTTGGTCGTGTTCATGTGTCCAAGGAAGAGGTGTGGGTGTGTCTTTTGTAAGCAAAGCAAGGAGTGGCTTAACTATGACGTAAAAATTTGGTATCCATTGGCGACAAAAGGAAGTGAGACCAATTAGTGCACGAACATCTCTTTGGGTGGTGGGAGAGGAAAGGTGTAGTATTGTTTGGATGCGGTCAGGTGTGAGAGTACGTCCCTCCTTAGACAGCAGATGGCCCAGGTAGGTCACCTGCTATCTACAATACTTTAGCTTATTCTTGGATACCTTATGGCCCTGTGATGCCAAAAAGCGCAGTGTAGTAAGAGAGGCAGTGCGAGCCAGGGCCGGAGTGTCTGCAGCCAACAGAATGTCATCGACATATTGGATGAGAACAGCGCCGGGTGGTAACTGTATTTGGTCGAGCTGTTGTTTAAGGGCCTGGCTGTAGATGCTAGGGCTTTCGGTATACCCTTGAGGAGCCCGACAGAATCTGTACGATCTGTTTTTTATGGTGAAACCAAAAAGATAGCGTGACTCAGGATGTATTGGTATGGAGAAAAAGGCATTTTTGAGATCTATTACTGTGAAGGTAGTAGCAGTTGAGGGGATCATTGTCAATATAGTTGTTATGTCAGAGACCACAGGATATTGTGGGACCACTATTTTGTTAATTGCGCGGAGGTCAATGACAAAACGGAATATTTTCTCAGTAGTGGATGTACGTTTCAAAACTGGAAGGATGGGGCTATTGCAAATGTTAGACTGAACTTCCTCAACTACCCCAGCTGCAATCATATCCTGTACTATAGTCATGAGAGCCTTTTCGCCGTCTGCAGAAATTTTATACTGAGGGAGGCGAGGAAGAGGTGCATTCTGTTTTACTGTTATGTGGACAGGATCCATCACAATCTCCCCCACGTCGGTGTCCATGATGGCCCACAGGGTGTCCGGTAACTGGGACAAATCCTGCTGTTCGGAATCAGTGAGACAATAAAGGCGGGATTCATAACCAAGGGGCAATCATTATCAAACAGTATGACTCTGACATTCTGAGGAGAACAGCGAATGGTGGCTCTGAAATGCTTTAAGAGATTAATGCCCATCAAATTGCCTGGGCAGTTTGGGGAGAGCAGAAAGGAGGCCATCACTGTGTTCCCCTGTATGTCCAGGGGCACCTCAGTAGAAAGGGGGTTGGTGGAGGGCGTGCCGTCAAATCCTACAGATGTGACCGATAAGCCAGACAGGGGCGCCCTAGGAATCAGCTTGTGTGAGAGGGCACTTCTAGAGGCCCCTGTGTCAACCAAGAATTTGCCCTGAGTTCCAACCACTGAAGCTGTGACATAGGGCCCTGATTGATCAACTGGAAGTTCCACTGGTTCCTTTCCCTGTCCCTGGCTGTCTCATGCAAATTCATTGTCTGGGAAGTGGTCACCAGAAAAATCGTGTGCAAAAGCCTGTCTATTGTTATCGAAGACATTGGGGCGTTGTCCGTTGGAGGGTGGGACTCTTCCTCTACTCAGTCCCCTTCCCCGACCCATTGTATTTCGCTGTAAAAGACGACAATCTGCGCGCCAGTGACCTGTTTCCTTACAATATGCGCATTGGTCCTGGGACAGTTGACGTGGGGGTGGGTGTGTTCCAGCAGTTGCGGGCATATAATTATACTGTGGACCTCTACCGTTTCCTCTCCCGCTGATGCTTATTTGGGAAAGCATTACTTTTTCTTTAAGTTCTTTTCTTGTCTTATCTTTTTCCTCCTCTATCTTATTCTGCAGGTGTTCATAATATTGGGCCATAGTCAAGATCTGTGTGGGTGTTGCAGCAGGCCACGTGCTTTCGCTACTCTGTAACTTTGTGGAGATGGGTGGCGACAATCCTTTAACAAAAGTCTGAACTAGTAAGTGTCGACCTGTCTCAGTCGTCGAATCCTGTCCACTATAGTCAATAAACACCTGGCTGAGGCGGGAGAAGTAGTCAGATTTAGTTTCCTCAGATTTTTGTTTACAAGCAGTGATGGCTGTCCAATCTACTGTCCTAGCTGGAATTGTGGCCTTCAATTTTTTTACTATGTTACCTGGCAGCTCTAAAATAGCTTCTGCAGGCCTTTCACCTGGTTTTCTGTCCCTATCCATTGTCGTCAAATCCTCCCACTTATGTTTGAACAAGGCCTCATCGTCAACTTTCCTTATGGGTCTCCAAATATCTGGGGGCAGAATTAACCCAAAGAACTGATCTATATCAGTCAGTGTCATCGTATAAGTGGTAATAACCGTGTCCAGCCCTTCGTAGAATCCCGTAGGATTCTTCTGGGTGTCAGGCAAGTCCTTTTTGAAAGCTAAGATGTCAGCTCGAAGCCACGGAGTGTACAGCCAATTATATAACGTCCTACTTTTGGCATCTGGACTATCCAGTCCCTCAGCAGTACCTGCCCCTCGAGCGGGGACAAAGACTGGAGCTGCTTCCCTTATTGGTGCCATACAACCTCCAGTCGCACCCTCCATTACTAGTGGCTTTTCCTCTTCCTCCTGGTCTCTCCTTAGACCCCCCATCATTTGTAGCGTGAGTGCTAACAGACTGTTGCTTTCCTCAGCACTTCCTCTCCCCTCTATCAACATACGATACAATCCTCTAACATGGTCTGCTGGTGTCACTTCGTGGCGTTTCTCATAAAGAGAGAATACTTCATAAGCAAATTGTTGTAGGAAGTAGCCCTTTTGAGGTGGTGCATAGGCCTCATAGATAGCAGGGACTTGGCTAGAGGTGAAAAGATCCTCCAGGCAGGTGCGAACTAGACCATCCAAGGCCTGTTTCTGTGCGGATGTAATGCGGGGTGTGTGGGATCGAGCAGAAGATGTGGTCTCGGGGTCAGATTTAGCGGGAGGGGCAGTGGGATTGGGAGGCAGGGGTTGTGCATTTTCAGAGGGTACATTTCCATCGGCCAGCCGTGGGATAGGATGGGGAGGGACATGGTACGGTGGTGGCAATGGATGGAGGAGAAGCTCCTCTTCATGGGGTCTGCTTGCGCTAGTGGTGTATGACGCACAGGATACTGACCAGACACATTCAACCTTGTTCTCTGTATGTGCACGCAAGATTGGATGCAACTTTTTCCTGCTGTAATTCTATTAATGTCTGTTTATCGCTCTTCCGAGCCTCTTTCTGTAGCCTCGCCTGAGCCCTTCTCTCTCTTTCAGCTCCCTCCTTTTTCCATTTGCCCAGGGCGTCAAACATAGCTTGTCGCGACCTTCGTCTAAAGAGCTGTATTTCTACAGCCTCAATTTTGTGAGATTCAAAAGAACCATATATGGGCCACTGAGTCTCTTTATCCTTGGACGTGTATTTATGCCATAATGAATTATACATTATGGGAGAAATACCGTATTTTATGTACATATCCTTACTTGAGGTACCTTCCGGGGGAGCCGGCTGACTATCTACCAACACCCTCGATCGAGATATACAACAACCAAACCATCGTGCAAATTTACTAAACGCGGGCATGTCTCTACAAATTTCTAGTTCGGACAAAAAGTCCACATTACCCGCCCAGTATCACTCTTTGCAAAGAGTGACTTCTTACCGAAGAAAACCAGCTAACCAAACAAATAACAAAAAGGTGTTGCAAACCAGCGACCCTACCAGAATCCTTTGTCTCGTTCTCCAGGCGGTCTCTTTACTGCAAAGATCGTCCAAGTCTATCGGGGGCCCGAGTCAGGACCGGAGCCACTTGCGGGGGTCTTTTTGGATGTAGTGAAGGTCGGGTGGTGGCTACGAGGACGAGGGTCTTTTTCGCGTAGGCATGCCCCACCACCGTCTGTTCAACTTCCTTCTCTGGACCCCTCAACCGGGCAGCCGCGTCTCTGATCGGGCCTCACGTTTGGGCACCAATTGTGGATTTGGGGGTCTTTTGGGGGACCACCCAAAGGTGCAGGGTCCACCCTTCGTCCACGGGTCCAGGATACAAACTGAGACCAACACTAGAGCGCCGAGAGAAAGGATATTTATTACAATCTCATGATATGGAGAGGGAGCATCGGCAACAGACACCCGCAGCTTGTCTGAGGAGGCAATCTCCTGAGTGCTTTGCTTCTGCACCTTATATACCCTTCATCCCCACCCTGTGCGTGCTAGGTGAACAATAACAAACACCAATAATTTACAGACAAGCAATGGTCAGTTATGATACAATCAGCAGGTGGTGGCTGTTTGGCCCCTGCAGGGCATAGGTGAAAAAGGCATGATTATATGTCAAACAAAGGTTACTCTGATAAGTCCACAGATGGTAGCGGTGAGGCCCCTGCAGGGTGTAGGCGAAAAGCATGTTTATACGACAAGTAAAGTTCGATCAGATAAGTCCGCCGATGGTAGTTGTTGGACCCCTGCAGGGCACAGGAGAGAGGAATGATTACACAACAAGCAGAGGTCAATCTGATAGGCCTGCAGATGGTAGCTGTTGGACGCCTGCAGGGCATAGTGTGCAGGGTGAGGACAATAAACATCTGGTAAACTCCCTGTCCGACTGGTTGAGCATGGGCTGGTCAGTTTGTGGCAGGTTAAAGCACGAACAGGGTGTGAGCGTCCGTGTAGGAATGTGGGAGGTCAAAAGTGGAGCTCCGGAGTGATCGTGAAAGAGAGAGAAGGTCAGTCATGAAGGGTATAGCACAAAATGGTGGAGTGAATGGCAAGATAACAGACCTACTTTTCCACACCGCTCGTGACTTCGATTGACATTACGTCTACTATTACTTCACTGCAGGCTCCCCTTCTGTGACATCACTTCACTAGTCGCCTTAATGACATCATTTCAAGTCCAAGCAATGCCAGCTCTGTTGTCAGCACCCAAAATTTGGGGAGCCAATTAGTGACCAGTGCATACCTAAAGCACTTACAACAACGGCCTCCTAGTTTTGGCGTTCCTAGAAATGGACCTTTGTCACCGTGATTGAATGGAGCCGTAATAAATTATATTTCAAATAGAATCATCAACTTTCAGTATCTTAATGTTCAGTCAATAATGAGAAGTTTGAGATCATTTTAAAGCTTTATTTCTCTTTAAGAGATTAGGATTGTTTTGGGCATTTTTATTCAGATTAGTCAGATTACAGAAATATCTAGAAAAGGTTTTGTTAGAGTCAGCTTAAAATAGGCAGTGTATTCCATGAAGGAAATAGTCTCTATCTTAATTTAAGAGTCCTTACCTAAATAAGAACCCATAAAGGGTTCTCTTGGAAAAGAGCACAACTCTGGAGCTTCTCGTTAGTCAAAGAATGATCTCCCCATAAATAGTAGCTTCCGAAAACTCAACCGAGTAACCAACGAGTTACATTAGCAACCATGAACATAGCAAAATAAATTAATCACAGCAGTAGATAAGAACAGCGTGAGGAGAAAGTCTACCTGCAAAAAGGGTCAAAGGAAAAAGGCAATCGCCATGAGCAGTAGCACACAGCAATCTGAGAAAGAAAAAGGGGAAATAATGCATAAAGCATCCAGGGTAAGAGGGCATGGAAAGGAATGGATTGGAACAGATTGGAACACAAAACATTTGCAGTATTCAGCAGAGTTAAGTCATCCTGTCCAATAGAAACGGGTCTTCCTGTGGTCTGTTGTCTCTCTCATCCCATTTCCCACAGTAAGCATCCACACCGGTGAGCAGTTATCTAAACAATTCTAAATGGCTTGCACTAGATACATGAAGAAAGGTTCTCATAAGAATCTTTTCAGGCCTATTCTATTAGCTGATGTCAGTATCCCATTGTGCGGACAAAGGGCTACTCTAAAACAATGAAACATTTCTATCCGTAAGTCTTGGTGAAACCATTCAAAACAATATCTTCAGTAAGCTTAACATTGTTAATACTCTATTCATTCTAAAATATAATAAAATACACTATTTAGAGAAGTAAGGAAAGCATATGGTGTGAGCAAGCAAAGAAATACATTTCTCTTAGAGCAGCACATTTTAAAGCGATCAACGATTTTGCAGTCAGATGACTAGGTCAGCAGATCTAAAAGGAATTTGATTTAGATGCCAAACAGAACTTGGAAGACATTTACAGGCTTGGTAGTAGAAGCACACTAGGTATGAGAGCCTACTACTACTTATTTAAGATGCACGTTTATCTTACACATTCCAAAAAAGTATCTTCTACGGTTTAAAGCTGTATGATTTATTTATGACATTTTAAAGAAGCATTTTCTGTGTTTCCTCTATGATTATGACAAAGTTAAACACATTTTCCAATGGTCAGGCACCTTTTCTTTAACGTTAACGGAGGTTAATTTTCATGAAAACCTTTAGACTTTAACACTGTCTTTCATCTACCTGAGGTCAATTCACTGGGCTCAATTAAACAGTTGCTAGTAAAAGCTGTTGTTTACTAAGGTTCATAATACTTTTAGTGGCAACAACCACTACATAGAAAACAGACTGTGGCTATAAGTGTAAGTTTAAGATAGAAGGAGCAAGATACAACTTCTGTAAATGAGTGACAATTGACTTCCTGCAAACCAGCTTCACACCCTAAAGTTACAATTCCACCATGAAATGCAATGTGTACGGCTCTCGGTGCACTGCAGCGTTCGTCTGGGTGCCAGCAGCAGGGGTCACGATGCTGCGTAATCTCATTAGGAATTAGCGCATGCACTATTCACAGAATAGGATTTAACAGCGCACAACAGTTAAGAAGCTTTAGGCACAAATAGGTAAATACTGTAGGACAACCACGCTTATGGCATGTGTGCAGGCTTACAGGCTTACAACATTGATGAAATACACTCTACTCACCAGTCACAGTGAAATTGTGTATTTTATTCTTTGGCCTTTTTCATTCTGAGAGCCAAGCAGGAGGGTAACGCAGGCCTATGCATTCCCTGGTATGCAGTAGGGCCCTACTCTTCAGGGGACGTCCATTCAACCTCAGGACTATGAATGTCTGTGACATAGGGGAGCCTTTGAGAAGCCTCAACACAATCAGGGGACCCCATCATTTTGCATTAGGCAACTGGGCCCACACTTCCTCCTTTAGAAACTGACTTCGTTTTTCACCCCTGTACTTTGCAGGGGTGGTCTAAGGATGTGTGCTGCTCTAGGCAGTTTCATGAGTGCCAGTCTGCCAAAACTTGAGCGACTGGGTCTGGTTCTAGGGGCAATCAGGGGCCCACAGCCAGTGGCACCCACTTCATTAAGCATCTGGTTTTCCTGGTCCAAGAACCGACATTGGTTCTTGTATGTGTAAGGTACCACATTCTAAGGAAGAGTATGGCTCTCCATCAGTTCTTTATTTGTGTGCCTAGTGTAGGCTTTAGACTCACTTTAGAGGTTTTGGCACAAAAACGAGTAGCTTTACGCAGAAGAGCAGGAGGGGTATTTTACCACCCAGGGATGCACACAATATCAGCACTTTTAGATCCTGAAGTGGTGTTGGAACAATTTTCAGTGTAAGAGGGCTGGATAGTACTGTAACTCACCAGATTTTTAGTGAGTTTAAGAAAACCCTACAATTACCTTCCTAATAACACGAGTATGTTTACAAGGGCGGATCACTGACACATTATAGAATCCAAAAATCTTGTGATACAGAAATATCCTGTCAAAAACATCGTTCACAAAAATATGGTTTTCTAAACATAATTGTAAGTACAAAAATATCTAAAAAAATATTGTTTTACACTAATATAAAAAAAATACAATATTGTTTTTAATATATATATATATATATATATATATATATATTACCTACTGGCGGTCGCCAGTAGGTAGTTATAGTTAGGACCACGTTTCCATAGGAAATCCGCAACATTCTATTTTGAATAACTTTGGCGCCGGTTGACGAATCCTCGCGAATTTTTCAAAATAGGTGGGGCGCTACGCTCCGCTCATACCCTGAAAGTCTCGGGGGGATTCGTCAAGCGGGGGCTGAGATAAAAGGGGGGTCCCAAAACGCGTTTTTCCCATGCATTTTTCCATAGGACCTTTAGACAGGGCTACAGCCCGAACGGCTGAACAGAATTACTTGAAATTTGGCAGAGAGGTAGTCCTCAGGTCAAGGAAGTGCCTTTTGTAGGTTTGGTGTAAATCTGTTCAGTAGATTCTGAGAAAATAGCCTTTAAATCAATATATATATCTGAGCCAGCTTACGGTACGCTTACGGTGCGCGTACGGTGGCGTGCGCGAGCGCGATTCTGATTGGCTCTTAGATCTTAGTAAACATTCGAATCGGCCGAAACCAGGAAGCGGCGGCCGCCATTTTCTCTATCGCACTGAGAGTGATGATGAAAATACAAAGCACAAAAATATGTAAAGGGGCTGTTTAGACAGCTCCCACACACATAGCCATGTTGAGGGAGTCCCCAAAGATCCCCCAAGGCCAAAAACGGAATTTTTTTTTTTTCGCTAATTTCGCCGATTACGCTTACCGTACGCGTACGGTACAAAATTATATAAAAAAAAAAATTATCCACACTCACCCCACCCCGTGTGCAATTGGTGTCCGAAGGCCACCAATTGTGCACGGCTTATAACAGATGAGATAAACTATAATATTTTTAAAAAAAAAAAATTATCCACACTCTGTCCACCCCGTGTGCAAATGGTGCCCGAAGGGCACCATTTGTGCATGGCTTATAACAATTTCGAAAAATTAAAATATTACCTTTCAAAACGAAGTGCATCATATGTCCTCCATGTGCGCACGGTGCGCGAAGCGCATCGTGCGTACATGGCCCATCCAGCGTAACGTGGGCACGCGGTGCGCATAGCGCACCGCGTGCCCACCGTGCGTGTACGGCACTAACTGCGTAAAGTGGGCGCGCGGTGCGCGAAGCGCACCGCGTGCTTACTGTGCGCGCACGGTGCGCGCACGGAACGAACTGCGTTAAGTGGGCGCGCACGCCACGAATGGCGTAAAGTAACTTAGCATTTAAAAAACCGTACAAATTCACTGAAAAAACCATAGGTTTCACACACGTTATAGTTAGGAATTAGCATTTAAAAAACCTTGCAAATTCACTGAAAAAACCATAGGTTTCACACATGTTATAGTTAGCGGAAATTTTACTGATAAAAAACCAATGAAATTCCCCCGTTATAGTTAGTGCAGGCAACTATAACTCACGCGACCGCAATCTTCTGCTGATGTCATATGTGTCTTTATGAAAAAATAATATTTGTAATATATGTATAGCTAAAAATGTATGGAAGAAGACATGGGCAAATAAGTGTCTAAATACAGTATTAGCATCAGCAGAGGATTGCGGTCGCGTGAGTTATAGTTGCCTGCACTAACTATAACGGGGGAATTTCATTGGTTTTTTATCAGTAAAATTTCCGCTAACTATAACATGTGTGAAACCTATGGTTTTTTCAGTGAATTTGCAAGGTTTTTTAAATGCTAATTCCTAACTATAACGTGTGTGAAACCTATGGTTTTTTCAGTGAATATATATATATATATATATATATATATATATATATATATATATATATATATATATATATATATATATATATATATATATATATATATATATATATATATATATATAGCTGCAGCAACAAAGTAAGCGCTCACTCAGGGGATAGTTTATCAGCACTGTTATACCACTGGTATATTAAATCTTTGCTGATAAACTATCTCCTGAGTGAGCGCTTACTTCATTGCTGCAGCTGTTTTATATCCGGTGGGCTTCACCGGCACTGCGCTCCAACTGCCACGGGCGAGAGTAGGGTGGTAGAAGCAAATAGGAACTTTGATATATATATTTATACAGTTACAAACAGTAAATATTTTAACATATAACATTAATATATTGTAAATTAAATATGTTTAATATTTACACTTATATCAAAATTATTTAAACAAACACACACAAACACACATATGAATGTGTGTATATTTATTGCGCTCGCAATCGAACCTCTAGTCGCAGCGCTTTGGGCGACACTGGGAGATGGGATACCCCTTGGAGATGCGATACACCAGGTGTCGTTATATGCGGACGACCTCCTGGTCTTCGTGCGAGACGTGGACAATATACCAGCCCAGCTGGTGCGCCCATTGTGCGACTTTGCCGCCCTCTCGGGCCTCAGAGTGAACGCCCACACGTCCTGTCTTTATGCATTTAGGGGGGACGCCCAGGACCCGGATACGTTCTAGATCGAACGCAGGTGTAGTGGAAACCGGACACCTTCCGCTACCTGGGTATTTAGATATATCGTCAGCCGGCAGACCTTTTTGATGGTAACCTAGGGTGTGCCATGACGGCCATCAGATCCCCAATACTCTTCTGGAAAACGCTTCCCCTAACAGTCAGTGGCAGGGTAGCACTATCCAAAATGGTGATCCTTCCCCGTCTTGTGTACAACTTTGCTAATCTACCTCTCTATGTATGGGTGCCCTTTTTTACCACGCTCACTAATCTTCTGAGGGACTTCATTTGGGGTAACACACGTCATAGGGTGTCGTTGGCGAAGCTGTACCTGCCTACCAATCAGCGGGCCTCGCCATACCATGTTTCGAGCACTACTATTTGGCCTCCCAATTGCAGTGGATAGCTCGCTGGCTTACAGACAAAGGCCGGGAGGACACGGCGACCACTCTTCCTCCTCTTTCTCTGGACGCTATCAACAAACTCTTCCACCCAGCTACCAGGGCCCCTGTGCCAACACCGCTCCTCCTAGCAGTGGCGTATAGGTGCTTCCGCCGTACGCTGTACCTCACTAGAAAGCTGGTCCCATATGCTCCGGCCCTCCCGCTGGAGGGCTCCCCTAGCGGGTCTGGGGTGCTAACGCCTCTTGAACTTACGGAATGGCACGAAGCCGACATTCGGACCCTGGGGGATCTGTACCGGGACGGCACACTTATACCATTCGAGTCCCTGGTCAAGGAGGTGGGACTACCACTGGGGCAATTCCTCCAGCACCGCTCGCTGATCGCGACACTAGCCTCCAGATGGGGAGACATGAATGCGGAGCCGAGTCAGCACCTCACTATACAGTATCTCCACATTATGGGTAGGCGCCTGATTCGGTGGTTCGTGGCATCCGTACGCACACACACGGCGATACGCCTAGACCCGCTCCTCCTCAAGTGGGAAACAGACTTGGCACGTCCCCTGGAGGACCGAGAATGGGAAAGGATACTCAAAAGCCCAACATACATACCCAGGAATATATGACATTCAGGCAAATACAGTTATTTATAGTTCACAGAGCATACCTAACGCCTGAGCAGATTAATAGTTATTTCCTCCGCTCAGACGCGAAGTGTCCCGCTGTGCCGAGCCGGGGGCTGGGCTGGTACACATGTCATGGAGCTGTAATAAACTACACGTTTACTGGTGGACAGTCAGGGACATACTACACACATGCACAGGCCGCGACATACCCTTTGAATGGCCGGTTTACTTCCTACACCTCTTCCGTAGAACCTCGGTCACAAAAGTTTCATCCCGTTTCCTCGACCTGGGATTGGTGGTGGCGAAGCGGCTCCTAAGTAAGAGGTGGAAGGCGTCAGACCCACCACATATGCGAGCTTGGAGGTATTCGCTCCAGGCTTGGGCCAAAGCAGAGGGAATCGCCATTCGGCGGAAGGAAACGTTAGGACTAAGTAAGGTGCCTATAGGGATGCAATGGGAGGGACTGCTCCAGGCCTTACTACAGACAGAGAAGGACAGCCCTGCGGGGCAACCTGAGAATGAGGGAGGTGTGCACGCAGTAGACGACGGACAGCCCACATGTCATCCTCTGTAATTTCATGTACGCGTACCTACAACATCTGACACCTTGGGTGGGCGGGTGGATTTGGCAAGCCCGGCCGTGCCGCGGGTTGGTACCGTGGGGATGGGGGAGGATACGGGGGGGATTGGGTGAAAGACGATCACACGAAAGTCGGGCTATGCTGCTGTTACTGTTTTGAGTTTTGTACGTTACTACCAATGGCGTCAGTTCTATTACTCAAACTGAACAATCTGAAAAGGCTCTGTGCAACACAACAATGGAACCACTTTGTTAATACTCAGTGTTTTTATCCTAGTTGGAATGGACTAACTGTTGAAGGTCTAATTGTACCTACGCCAATGAAGTGACCAACATGAATGTTAGCCTTATACCTGCCCTACTGTAATGACTACTAGAGATCGATGATTGGTTCAATATTTGGTCGGCCATACATATTGTCATTTGTCTGTCATGATGATGTAAACCATGAAATTAATAAAAACAGATTTAATCAAATATGAATGTGTGTATATTTATATATACATACACATATATAATATAAAACAATCAAAAATTAATTATAATCTATATTTTAATTCTATTTTTTAAAAATATTTACTGAAAAAAGCATGGGTTCAGGGGCGTTCTAGTTAGCTGGACATTTCCCTCGTGCAAAACCCTAGAAATTCCCCCGTTATAGTTAGTTCAGCTAACTATAACTCGCGCCCCCGCAATGCACTGCTGATGACGTTACATATTACATCACTCATGACATGGTCAGTGACATCACTGATGACATCACTGATGACATCTCAAATGACATCACTGATGACATCACTGATGACATCATCCATGTGATAAATTAGTGCATCTTCTCACACCCTAATATAACCTTTGATGCACCCACTCAAAATTTCAGGCGGCCATTCTCAAAACCATAGATACTCCAATACCAATAACTACATACCCACTCATTGACTCTTAAGTCTACACACACACATCCACTCACTCACCTGTACAGTCACTCATACTTACAGTCACTCAGTACAGGACTATCATATGCATTTATACACCTATATAGACACTCACACACCGCCAATCATCCATAGAGGTACTCACACACCTAGTCAGTCATGCAAATAATTAATCACAATCCCATTTACTCACCTATACAGTTATACACACACAAGTTCACTTACTCATAAAAATACTACCACATTCTTGCGCTCTTATACAATTACTGGTACAAGCACACACTCATCCATACAGCCACTCTCACAATCACACACTCTCACATATAGCCAGTTATATACTCTTACACACATATATACTGCCTTTCACATATGTAGTTACTCACACATGTACCACTGAGATATACATTCAATCACTAACACACCAATACATACACTCACCCAACCACACAGTCCATCACAGATGCACTCTTAAAACCATGCACCATAGAATCACCCACTCACACTTCTATGCACAGAGTCACACACACCCCACCCACACAAACACTCAGGCACCCATACAGATACTCAGACAACCAATCAATAACCCATATAGACACTCATATAGCTATTCACAAAACCATGCAGCCACTTATACACCAACAGACAGACAGATACAGACATTCACACAGTTTAGTCACTAGTCTGCAGTAAGATACGTTTAATGACTCACTTATAGAGTCAGTCACGCACCTACTAAATCATCCATTCACACACTTATACACCCACTCATTCTTCCATAGGCCTTTCCCTATATATATTAAACATATTTAAACTTTACAGAAACACACACTCACTGGATGACGTCATCAGTGATGTCATCAGTGATGTCATTTGAGATGTCATCAGTGATGTCATCAGTGATGTCACTGACCATGTCATGAGTGATGTAATATGTGACGTCATCAGCAGTGCATTGCAGGGGCGCGAGTTATAGTTAGCTGAACTAACTATAACGGGGGAATTTCTAGGGTTTTGTACGAGGGAAATGTCCAACTAACTATAACGTCCCTGAAACCTATGGTTTTTTCAGTGAATTTTTAAGGTTTTTTAAATGCTAATTCCAAACTATAATGTGTATGAAACCTATGGTTTTCTCAGTGAATTTCTAAGGTTTTTAAATGCTAATTTCTAATTATAATGTTCATTAAACCTATCTTTTTTTCGAATTCCTATCTATAACTTATCTCTAAAGCTATGATGTTTAATGATTTTCATTGGATTTCTAAATTTTTCTATTTCAGTGTGTCAATTCCTTTAATTATGTATTTTTAAATATTTTTTTTCACCATTTTTTAAACTTATTTTTTCAATTTATTCTTTTAAAAATTAAAAAATATTATTTGTTTTTAATGTTTCAAAAAAAATTGTAATTTCTTTTATATTTTGTAAAATATTTTTTAAACTATGTTTTCAATACTTTATTATTATTTTTTTTTACATTTTTCATTGGATCCGCGCACCCAACGCGTTAGGAACCGCGCACCCTACGTGTGAGAAATTGTGAACCCAACGCGTTAGGATGCGCGACTTCTCATTTTACCGTAAAAAATAAAATAGCCCCTATCACAAATTTTTATTATCCCCGGGGACCCCATCCCCTGAGGGTTTATTAAAAAACATTGGGGACCGTGGGGGGAGCCCCAACGCCCCCACGGTCCCAGCCGGCTCCCCGCGTCCTTCGGGAGCCGGCATTGCTTTTCCACATGGGGAGCAGCTGACATGCAGCTCCCCGTGTGGAAAAGCAATATCGTTTCAAAATCCAAACGAAGTTTGCTATGGGAGGGCGGGAGACTCCCGGCCTCTCATAGCAAACAACAGTGTCCTGGGGGGGGGCACCCCAGGACACTGTAGGAGCCGTCCCTGGGGGGTGGGGGTCCCCAGGGCCCTCGAGGGCTCCAGGCGGCGGGCCACGCAGCCCCCCTTCCTCAAACAATAAAGCCCCAGGGGGTGGTGGTCCCCGGGGCTTGGGGGGTCCGTTCAGGCCCCCCACCCTGTTTATTTTCTAGCCCGGGGGTAGCGGTCCCCAGGTCTGGGGGGCACCCCTGGGCCCCCCATTAATTTTTACAGATTTTGCCCCCGGGATTTGGCCCCCCCAGGGGCTAATTATTAAGGAAGCGCGGAAGCTCGCGCTTCTGCTTTTTTTTCTTCCGGCCGGATCCGCGCACCCTGCGTGCATTTTGCAGTTTTTTTTTTTTAAAAAGGGGGCCCGGGGGTCCTTCTGGGACCCCCTACGCATCACTAGAGGGTCAGAGTATTTCTACCCTGCCCCCTTTACATCTTTCACACACTTATTTCCCTTACTTAATCAGCCTCGCTTCTACCGAGGCACAAAATGGCTGCCAACAGTTCCTGGTTTCGAATGTAGACAGACACTTGACAGCCAATTAGCATTCAGCCGGTGATCGGGAGGGTGCGTGCTCGGTTCGCAGAGGGTGCGCTCAGGGTGCACATAGGGTGCACGGATCCTCCAAGGCCGTAGATATATCTATCTTTTTAACTCTCATTTTCTCAGGAACTACTGAACGGATTTACACCATTTATGCAAAAGGCACGAGTCTGAACTGAGGACTACCTCTTTGCCAAATATGGTGTAATTCCGTTCAGCAGTTCGGGCTGTAGCTGCGTCAACAGGTCCAATGGGAAACTGAATGGGGAAAACGTGTTTTGGGACCCCCCTTTTTTCTCAGCCCCCGCTTGACGAATCACCACGAAACTTTCAGGATAGGAGTGGACCGGAGCTGGCCAAAATTTTTAAAGATTTTGCGAAGATTCGTCAACCGGTGCCAGACTTATTGGGAATAGAATGTTGCGCATTTCCTATGGAAAATAGGTCCTAACTAGGTCCTAACTATAACTACCTACTGGCGACCGCCAGTAGGTAATAACAGTTATGTATGTATATATATATATATATATGTATATATTTAAATCTTTATATATATATATATATATATCAAAGCTACCTGTTGCCCCCTCGGCAAGGCATCACTCGAGCAGCAGTCATCGCGGGTACAGCACATATATATATATATTTTACATACACACATAAAATAATTAATAAATGTAACAAACTGCAAGAAAAAATAATTATCCATAAAACAATAAACAATATATAAAAAGACCTTTTACTAAAATATGTTACATATGTGTATATATATATATATATATAGATATATGAATTCAATGCATAATAGTAAATATGTAAACAATACTAAAAAAAAACCTAGACAACTCCAAGAATAATAAATATACTATTCTCACTTCAGTATGTGCAACAGTAGGGAAAGCGTTGGACTCAGTAGGGTTTACATTTACTATTCCCACTCCAGTAGGTGCAACAGTAGGGAAAGCGCTGGACTCAGGAAGGGTTAAATGAACTATTCCTACGCCAGTCGGTGCAACAGTAGGGAACGCGTTGGACTCTGGAGGGGTTAAATTTAATATTCCCACACCAGTTGATTCAACAGTAGGGTAAGCGTTGGACTCAGAAGGGGAAAGATTTACTATTCTCTCTCCACTGTGTGCAAGAGTAGAGAAAGCTTTGGACTCAGGAGGGGTAAACGTTACTATTCCCACACCAGTGTGTGCAACAGTAGGGAAAGCGATGGCCTCAGGAGGGGTTACATTTACTTTTCCTTCTGCAGTAGGTGCAACAGTAGGGAAAGCGTTGGACACAGGAGAGGTAAAAATCGCTATTCCCACTCCAGTCGGTGCAACAGTAGAGAAAGTGTTGGACTCAGAAGGGGTAAAGTTTACTAGTTCCACTCCATTCACTGGATTCACTGGAACAGTACAGAGTGAGTACTTCACTTCACACAAATAACATATTTTAACAACTCTATAAAATACCCAAAAATATAAAATTCGAAATATAAGCCAACAATTAACATGCAATGAAATAAAGTATAAAACAATTAACATATTCATTAAATATTAAATAATATTTATTTTTAAATAAATGCATATTTTTTTATTTATGAGTACTTAAATAACTTTCCCCATTCCCCTACAAACTAAACACACACACAAAACATATAAGTATGATAAGTACACAATTAACATAATTGTCAATAAATTATTTCTTAATTAACTGCTCACCCTGTGCACCTAATAACACAACAACACACACATGACATATATTTAAAAAAATCTTAAATAATTATTTAAATTGTGTAATTATCAATTAAATAATTAACAATAATTTAAATTAAATATTAATCAATTATAATCAATTTACTTCCCACCCTGTACCCTACAAACCCAACAATCTGCACCTGACATATAATTTAAAGACATCTTAATTACACAATTTACATAATTATCAATTACATAATTAATACAAATTTAAATTCATTATTAATTAATTATAATGAATTTACTTCCCACCCTGTCTGCCTATAAACCCCACAACCCACACCTAAAACATAACTTAAAGAATAAATTAATTGCACAATTGAGATAAGTAATTATCAATTAAATAAAATAATAATAATTAAAAATGTAATTATTATTTAATTACAATTCATTTACTTCCCACCCTGTACCCCTACAAAATACACAACCCGCTTTGATACTAACAATTACAATAAACAGTCAAATTAAATTAAAAAATAACAATTAACAATAATTATACAAACAATTTATCATATATACAATTAAAACATACTAAAATACATAAAAATAATTTACAAAAACAATATTATTAACAATGATAATTTTGTAAACAATATTAACATAGACATTTTTGCAAATGGTATTAACAACATAGATATTTTTGACATCGATAATACTTACCTTAGAAAATCGATATTCTTGTCAACGATATTCCTGCATCACGATATTAAAAACTCGATATTTCTGCATCTCGATATTTTTTACTCAATATTTTGCCTGAATTTGCATCAACCTCTACATGGGGTCCCTTTGGGCTCTACTCACAAATACAAGCATCAAGATTCACGATTATGCTGTAACTGAAAGTTCCTTCTGCTTCAGACATCCAGTGCCCCAAACACTGCCTGCTCCTCATCCAGACCTGGATGTCTAGTATCTGAAGCTCAAACTAAGACAGAATTCCTAGAACAATAATCAATAAATAGTATAAATGTTGCTTAATGGCATGAACCTTGATGGCTTTGAACCCGAAAGCCAAGTCAATTGGATTCACCTTGGACAACAACCTCAGCCTGAAGAAACCCATTGCCAAAAAAATAAAGACAGCTTAGCACCTGCTCTCTCTTCTAAAGAAAGTGAAATCATTTCTTCTAGAAAATTACTTTAGAACTGCTGCTCGAGTCATCCTACTCTTAAATTTGAATAGTGGTATGGGCCTGCTCCATGGCCTCCCACATTCCTCACTTTGACCCCTTAAGAGACCCTCAGGATATTGTGTCATGAAGCATTGGCCTTCAAAATATTGCACCAGATACCTGTTTTAAAAGCTCTGGGTTTTCGGCAATGTAAGCCGACATTTTATTATCTCTCTCTGTTACCTGATCATGTTGTGTCCTCTTATGGGGCCACTTTAAAAAAATGCATTACATTGGCGTAATTTTGTGTGTATTTAAACGTTACTACATTTATACATTTAATTTGACATTTTATTCTGTGTTTTATGACAATGGCTTTTTTATGATTATTTTTGATAATCAAATAAAAATTAATGACTAACTGGGCCAGATCAAGCCCGGCTATTACTGAGCCAAAGACTATGGCCTTACAATGTTGTACAGTCAATCAATCATGGGTTTGTTAAGCGCGACTATTCACCCATAAGGGTCTCAAGGCACTGGGGGAGGAGGAGAGGCGCAGGGTCCTGTCCATCAAGGAGGAGGGCTATCGAAGAGCCATGTTTTGAGGCCCCTCGTGAAGATGGGGAGTGAAATCGTCTGTCTTAGGTGGAGCGGGAGGGCGTGCCAGGCTCTGGCCGCGAGGAAGGAGCGGCCTCCCGATCTAGACTTCCTGGTGTGGGGGTCCACGGCGTGGGAGAGCTGGGCTGATCATAGGGTCTTTTGGGGTGCGTGGAATTTGAGTCAGCTAATCAGGTATGCTGGTCCGGTGTTGTGGAGGGCTTTGTGTGCATGGGTGAGAATCTTGAAGGTGATTCTTGCCTCGATGGGGAGCCAATTGAGAGTGCGCAGGTGCTGGGAGATGTGGCAGTGTCGTGGCAGGTTGAGAATTAGTCTGGCGGTGGGGTTCTGGATGTTTTGAAGCTTGCGGGTGAGGTTTTTGTTGATTCCGGCGTAGAGTGCGTTGCCGTAGTCAAGTCTGCTGGTGACGACAGCGTGAGTGACAGACTTTCTGTGTTCGAGGGGGATCCATTTGCAGGTCATGCATAGGAGGCGGAGGGTGTGGAAGCAGGAGGATGCAACGGAGTTGATCTGGAGGTCCATTTTGAGTCCGGAGTCCAGGATGATTCCGATGTAGCGTGCGTGGTCCGTGGGGGTGGGCAGGCTTCCATGGGCGGGGGGCCACCAGGTGTCGTTCCAGGTGTCGGGGTGTGGGCCCATAATGAGAAATTCTGTTTTGTCCATGTTGAGTTGTATCAAAATTGCTGCTAGAAAAATAGGGTTTAAGGGAAGAATATTTATAGACCTGCCCAGATTCTAATCCCCATAACTAAACTATGCACACACACACAAGAACTGGGGGTCTAATAACAGACAGCGCAGAAGAAAAGTAGGAGATTGGTGCATGAAAACAATCAAGCCCTGAACATTCCTCGAGCAGAGCGTGGATTACCATCAACCTCACTCATGGGACGGAGCATGTGGAGAGAACAAGGTGGCTCTCTTGATCATTTATATCATCTGGTCATCCAACTTTTGGCCGAGGTATGTCTCTTGATCATGGAGACTGCCTCGCTAGTTTGAAGCTCTATTGCTCATTCGGGCTGATAAATGTTGAGCCAAAAGATAAGTGACAAGACTGTGGTATCTAAGAAGAGTAATCCTCTAAGGTGCAGTGTAAAGAAAACAGTGAAATCTAAAAAAGGTTGTGTGGAGATAGAGATCCTCAATATTCAATTCACTCCGTACACCTTGATTAAAAAGTGTAACAAAATTATAGCAGTACTACCTAGTGGCTGCTATATATAGCAGCCACTAGGTAGTACTGCTATAATAGAGCAATAGAGCTTCAAACTAGCGATGATGATCAAGAGACATACCTCTGCCAAAAGTTGGATGACCAGATGATATAAATGATCAAGAGAGCCACCTTGTTCTCTCCACATGCTCCGTCCTATGAGTGAGGTTGATGGTAATCCACGCTCTGCTCGAGGAATGTTCAGGGCTTAATTGTTTTCATGCACCAATCTCCTACTTTTCTTCTGCGCTGTCTGTTATTAGACCCCCAGTTCTTGTGTGTGTGCATGTTGAGTTGTAGACAGCTGCTCTTCATCCATTTGGCAACTGCTTTCATGCCTTCTTGAAAGTTGTTTAGCTGCATTGGGTTCGTTGGATAGGGAGAGGATGAGTTGGGTGTCGTCTGCATATGACACAATGTTGCGTCCGTGGGTTCTGACGAAGGGGGCGAGTGGAGCCATGTAGACGTTGAACAGCGTGGGGCTGAGAGCGGATCCTTGGGGGACTCCGCAGGTGGTCAGTGTAGGGTCCGAGAGGAAGGGAGGGAGTCTGAACCGCTGCGTTCTGCCGGAGAGGAATGAGCGGATCCAGTCAAGGGCCTCCCTGCTTCGCGAAGTCTGCATGTTAGAGTGCGGTGAGAGACTGTGTCGAAGGCCGCTGAGAGGTCGAGGAGGATGAGGGCTACTGTCTCCTCTGTCCAGAAGGGAGCGGATGTCGTCTGTTGCGGTGAGGAGGATGGTTTCTGTGCTGTGGTTCTTCCTGAAGCCAGATTGGGAGGAGTCAAGGATGTTGTGCTCTTCGATGAAGGTGGCGAGTTGGCTATTGATGGCTTTCTCTATGACTTTAGCTAGGAATAGGAGTAGGAAGATGGTTCTGTAGTTCTTGAGGTCGGTGGGGTCCGCCGAGGGTTTCTTCAGGAGGGGGTTGATCTTGGCGTGCTTCCAGTCGTAGGGGAAGGAGGCGTTTGCGAAGGAGCAGTTGATGGTTTGGCAGAGCATGGGGGCAATGGTGTCGGCGGCTCGGTTGAAGATGTGGTGGGGGCAGGGGTCCGTTGGGCCCCCAGAGTGAATTGACTTCATCGTCTTCAGCGTATCTTCGGTGGTGAGGGCTGTCCAGCTGTCAATCGTTGGCTTCAAGGTGTCGGGTGGTTGGTGAGGGTTCTGTGTGTTGGCGTTCTTCGTCGAAAGTGTCGTAAATGTTCTTGATTTTGTGGTGGAAGAAGGTGCTGAGTTTGTCGCAGAGGTCTTGTGAGGGAGGGATGTCTGTCGACTCGCTGCTGGTTTGGGCAAACTCCTTTATGATGCTGAAGAGTTCTTTGCTGTTGTGCGCGTGTGTGGAGATTCTGTCTTTGATCGCTTTCTTTCTTGTATTTCTGATGAGTTGGTGGTGGCGTTGGCGGTGGCTCTGAAGTTGTTGTGGTCTTCTGTAGATTTGGAGTTTCTCCAGGCCTTTTCGAGGTGGCGGCATGTGCATCTGGACTCTCGGAGTTCAGTGGTGAACCAGCTGCTTTCCTGGCATGTGTTTTGTTGTTCTTCTTGAGGGGGGCTATGGTGTTGGCGCAATCAGAGATCCATCTGTGCAGGGTTCGGGCTGCGGTGATGGGGTCGTCTTCGTCCGTGATGGTTGGGGTGGAGTTGCCGAGTGAGGTGGTGAGCTGGTCGTCGGTGACTTTAGTCCAGATTCTTCGTGGGAGCAGGTGCTGGTTTCTGTGGATGGTGGGTGTTCTGAAGGTGAAATGGATGCAGCGATGGTCTGTCCACGGGAGTTCGGTGGTGTGACTGAAAGTGCTGGAGTTTCGTGTTATGAAGATGGGGTCGAGGGTGTGTCCTGCTGAGTGTGGCGTGGGTTCAGTCACGATCTGGCGGAGTCCTATGTTGTGGAGGATGTCCAGGAGGATGTGGTGTTGAGGTCTTGTTGGTTGTTGAGGTGGGAGTTTAGGTCTCCCAGCAAGGTGTTGGTGGATGTGATGGCCTGTGGGGTGATGCTGTCCATGATGGAGTTGGTGAATGGTCTGCGCGGTCGGTAGATGAGGGTTCCCCGGAGGGTGGTGGTAGGGCTGGCCTGTATCTTGAAGTGCACGTGTTCCATCAGGTCTGTGGGCTCCTCTGGAAGTGTGCTCAGTCAGAGGGTGGATTTGTTGATGATGGCGATCCCCCCAGGGCGGGTGGGGTGGTCCTTCCAGGAGATCTTGTATCCTTGGGGAATGGCGATGTCAGGTCCCGAGGTGGTGTTGGTCCAGGTTTCAGTAAAAAATGCGACGTCCGGGTGGTGCTGTCGAGGAGGTCCCAGATTTCGGCGGTGTGTTTGTGGAGGGATCCGACGTTGAAGAGGATGCATTGCAGGGTCTTTGGTGCAGTCGCGTTGTTGCGGGCGGGTTGTGCTGGATCCATGGTCTTGGAGGTGCTGCAGGAGTGGCGGCAGCGGTGACAACTGAAGGGTCTGTGGGTGTCGGCTGGTGATGCTAGCTTGCAGTTGTTGCTGCGACCTGGGTTGAGTGCGTAGAGTGCCGCTGGGTTGTAGTTGGCGGTTCGGAAGTCCATGGTTTCTGACGCTGGTCGCGTTCGGGACACGGCTTGCCTCTGACGCTCTTCAGGTGCGCCGGCGGCGCATCCGCACTGCGGCTGCCATTAAGTAAGGGTCGGGGAGGGCTGGACAGCTGGGAGGCAGGGTGGGGAAACTTGCTTGGGCTGGTTACGCTAGGTGGAGGGGCTGCAGCGGCAGCAGTGGTAGGTAAAACGGGAGAGAGATGCACAGAAAAGGAGTGAAAACAGCGAAATAGTAGAAGGAGGATGGAGTGATAGAAAGAGAGTAAAATGGTGAAAAACGTGGGTGAAAGGATAAGGCAAGCGGAATAAATGGAGCAAGAGAAGGAGTGAGAGGTCCACTGGACCACCAGGGATGAAACGCAGGTATAGCCTGCGGGTGGAGGAGGGCCTCGAACAACAACACTCGAGAGTGCAGGGGTCAGGAGGTCCTTACTTGATGGTGGAGCTGCGAGGGTGGGAGAGCAATTTCACTGACAATAAGTCAGTTGTCTTGCTCGCCTGTCCCCGCAGTGGCCACCATTAAGTAGGGGTCAGGGAGGACTGGACAGCTGGGAGGCGGGGAGGGGAAACTGGCTTGCGCTGGTCGTGCTAGGGGGGAGGGGCCACAGGGGCAGCAGCGGAGGGGAAAATGGGAGAAAGATGCACAGAAAAGGAGTGAGCCTTTATAGATTTCTGCTAGAAACTACTTCATGCCGGTAGTGTCAACATGCGTGTTAACAGTCCATACATGAGATATTTACATTAATACTCAAGTATGACATCTACTATGAAGATGCTGAAGTCATAATTGTTTTTAAGTTTCTCACAGGTTCTTTTAAGCATGCAAACCCAGATAAAATGATCGACTATTGCTCTCTTGTGCTAGTATTCCAGAACTTGATTTACACTTTATAAAAACTACCAGCACAATAGAAGGCGGTTTTAAGGAAATGATTTCTTTGAGTTGATACAACTTTCTGTTCTTTCCCTTGACATGAGTTTAAATGTGAATAGAGGTTCTCAAGTGCTTCTCTGGGAGGACTCCAAGAATAATCGTGGTTTGAACTTTTATATCGGTAGAAAGAAAAATAGATGTAAGTAAACATTGGACATGTATTTCCTAATATGTGGTTAAGACATCATTAATCATAAATGTTATGTTATGTTAAAGGTCACTTATTAAGCGCACGTTCACCAAAAAGGTCTCATGGCTCTGAGGTAGGAAGAGGCCACTGCTTATCAATTTATTCATAGACTTGTTTGAAAGCCAAGTTTTCCTTTTTTCCAAAACTCTCGTAGTTCATAAATCATACATTTAATGATTTGATGCTCCTGAAGTAGTGTACAGCATGAAACATATTGAGCATATTATATCCAAATTGCTCCAAATTGGAGTATTTAGCCAAAGACATAAATGTGATGCTAAGAAACATACCCATTATCTTATTATTAACCGTGAGCTTAATACATGCAATAAGGACCTTTCAAAATTAATTGGTCAACAAGTTTGTGTGGTGTGGACTACAAGAAATCTGTGCTACTGGCTATGGTGGTTAAATCAGGTAGTCCACATACACCAGCACAATGAATGAACTGATTACCAAGGTTCAACAAGTTACAAAACATTTTTCAAACAATTAAGAGAACATTTAATAACGTGGGCGTACCAATCAATAGTGCAGCAGGTGCAATGGGATTGAGGCCCCTGGGTTTGACTGTCTTTTACTACTCTACCAGGGATAAGGATGTCCCTATACCCTATTTGCATTAGGGTCCATGGTTCTCTTGCTATACTACTGTTTAGAGGCCAAACTCCAACAAAGCCCTGCTTTTGATAGTGAACAGTTTAGTGAGATTAATGAACTATGGTCTTGATTTTTCACATCAACCAGAACTGTGGGGCAGATGTATCAAACTGTCACGCAGCTCAGTGCAGTAAGACACCTTGCTGTGCTGCACTGCATGACAGAGAGAGGGCAGGGATGCTCCATATTTAACATTATATGGGGCATTCCTGTCCTCTCCTTGTGCTGGTGCACTATGTGCTGCCTGGAGCCAACACAGGCACCTTTGCTCAATGGTGCTATGCTGCCTCCTTTGCAGGCAGGATTTTTTTTGTACGTGTAGAGCACCTTCCTGCACAAAAACAATCCTTTGAGGCTTTTCCTCTTTCTATGTGTGTTGCAGAATGCAGCACACATAGACGAAAAAACGAGGATAAAGATATTTCTTCTCGTTACGTCTCCCCTGGGAAGGGGTAGCATTTTTACGCATTCCCAGGTCTATCACTCATGGTAAATCTGGGAATGTGCCAAAACCCATGGGTGGATGCATGAGAATACCTACCCTCCACCCATGGAACACATCCCTGGGGCAGAGTAACACAAGGCAGTGACTTTCGTGGCCCTACATTACTCCAGATTTACCAAGCCACGCAGGGCCACACAAAGTGGCCTTGCATGGCTCGATAAACCTCATTCGAGGTTTAGGGGCGCCCAGTGTTCGCTTCTGTGGCGCAAGGGTGACACAAAATATTGATAAATATGTCCCTGTGTTCTTAATATTAAGACTCGCTCAGGTATCTGTTCTTGATAATACTGAGACTGGCTTAGTGCTCAGTTCTTGATAACAAAGAGTTATTAAAAGCTCTAAACTTAATATTACCTCGAGTGACGAAGAGATAGACTCCTGATACTCAGAGTGATTCAGAGCTCTGCTCACACATGAAACTGATCTTATAAGACCCAGACCCCTTGGAGATTTGCATATGATAATGCACAGACTCACTGAGATATCTGTTCCTGATGCTATCTAGACTCAGGTATAAAGTCTGCCAGAGCTCTGCTTATGACGATGGAGCCATCCTGATGTCTGCTTCTCACGGTACCATTAACAGCTCCTGGCATTACATAGGCAGACTCATGGCTCTTTTCAGAACATACTGCTTGATATTAAATAAGCAGCCATTCATGTTTTGCTATTGATAACGACTCTACATACTCAATTTTCTGTTAACATTTGATAGCAGCCATTCTCCCTTAGAGCATTTCTCCTGATAAAAGCCACACTCACTTAAACTTCTACTTCTGATAGTGCACAGAGGTACTTAAGGCTCTGTTTTTTCGAAATGTTTTTATTTAACTGCTTGTTCACACAGCTAGGAAATAAAGCATAAAAATACTCTGTTGTTCAACAAGGATTTAAACATCTCCATCCAACAAAGAACACTAAATCAGATATTCATTTACCCACCTAAAGGCAGGAGTAAAAGAGGGAAATAGAGTGGAAAGAAGTGGATGAATCAGTAACTAGTAGAAAAAGCTCAAAATTACACATCTAATCATCTCAAAGTCCCTGGTTAAATCAGGGCTCCACATCATAAAGCTTCACTTAGATAGTTGAGCAAGGAGACCTTATTTGTAACCAGACCTTGGACTGCAATACATCTGGATGTGCATTGCATTGTCCAGAAAGTCCTGAGCGGTCAGGGACGGAGCATAAAAAATGGGGCTTGCCTTTCTAAACCACCTGCATCACGCCCAAGTACCAGAGGGAACCCTCAAATTTACTTGCCAACAATTCCCAATTTACAGACGACAACTCCTCTCCCCTGTTCTGCTTTGTTTGATTCAAATTGTGAAAGTCAACTCTCTAAATTATTGGTCTCTCACCAATGTAGTGGTTTGTCACCAGGTCCCTCTGAGAAGAATCTCCTGAAAGTACAATAATTGGCCTGGGACCTAGGATTTCGTTATCTGGACCGCTGGTATCCTGGATACCATGTGCACTTGCAAATAACTTCCAGAGTCAGCGTCAACTTTAAGATGATCTCTGTTAGAGTCGGGGATCCCTGGTTGGCGCAAGGTTGCCCTTGTGTCAAGCAGGAACCCTCTCCTCCACGTCAGGGCGCAGGATAACCCCTCGCGAATGACCCTTGCTCACCCTCTAGGTGCGTGGCGTGAGCAGCCAAGGCGATTCCTCAGGTGTTGTTGGTTAAGCACTTACAATCGTACGCACAGTAAATACATCAATCCCCCCAGAAACGGACACCAGACTTGGATATATATAAAAATACGATTCTTTATGTAAAAATAAGGTATATATATCTCAGCAGACTTATCACAAGACCAATAACGTTTTCGCTATGCCACCCGGTTGTAAAGCGGGCAAATGTTCGTTGTTCGTAGCTTCAAATGGATACTTTGTAGTTCTCTTGCAAATGTTACTTGTGGTTCCAGTACTCACAGAGATCGGCTCCTGCGAACGGGGAAATAAGGCATTGCGGGCCCCGAGCCCGATACTGGAACTTCTTTCGTGATGTGGAGAGTCGGCCCAGGTCGGTGCGACTCTCAGCTTGGGGAGTGTTCTTGGGTCCTCAATCAGCAGGTGTGGGCACGTAGGCAGGCGCGGCCAGCGACCCTTTAGCACGGCGGTGCAGGAGGGTCTCCACAGCGGGGGCGGCGCGGCCAGAGGTGTCCGGGGATAGCGAAGCGGGGTCGCAGGGCACGGTTAGTGCAGCTGGATGACCCGGCGTAGATCACAGTCGTCGGACGGCTTCCGGCGGGAGGGGTGATAGCGCGGTCAGCGCGCTCCAGTAGCAGGCGGTGACAGGGATGCAGGCGGCCTGGCCCGGGAACAGAGAGCGGCTCGGGACGGAGCGGGGCTCTCACGGGTTTGAGGCAGGCGAGCTTCTGAGTGTCACGGCCCTAGGAGGGGCGATGAGGGGCGCAGTCTCTTTTCCAGCGGGATGCACACACGGCTCGAATTGGAGGATGAGCAAGAAGCACAGAGAACCCACTGGTCCTGGGGTTCAGTTCAGGGGGCAAGCTCAGATCAAGCCTTTGGAGAATGTTCAAGCACAAAGTAGCAAAGTCTTTTCAGTAAGTCTCTTCCTCTCCTTTCTCAGCAAGGCAAGCAGCAGGCCAGCTCCTCCGGCGTCTTCTTCTCCTTCTAGTCGGGCAGAGGTTCTTTGTGGTAAACAGGATTCTGATTTCTTAGGAGCCAGGCTCCTACTTTTATACCATGATTCTTTTGTTCTTTAGCGCCAGGGGGCCTAGGCCTGGCTCAGTCCAGTTCTGGAGCACTTTGTTATGGTGACTCTGCTCTTTCCTTTCAGCAGCAGGGCAGAGACATCAGCCGCCCCACAGGGGGTGGCGCCGGCTTTGTGGTGGCAGAGCACAGGTCTATTCAAGAGTCAAGGTGTACTCCTCCCACCCATCCAGGTGTCACCTCTCTACCCACCACCTGGCAGCCAACCTGTCTCTGGGGATTCCCCAACCCTGCTCCTTACTGTTGCCAGGCAGAACACATACACACAGCAGAGGCGGACTGAGATGGTCAGGTCAGTAAATACTAACTTTCTAAAAGTAGCATTTACAAACCCAGGATACTAAAATAAACTTGACTACAAGAAGTATTTTATTATCCTGAGTTCAGGCATACTAAACTTGACACTTCTACCATGCTCCTTGAGTCCACTGGGGTCACAGCGTTGGCGTGATCCCGGCAGCCCATTCTGGCCTATGGAGAGCAGGTAGCCTTCAATAGTGAAAAACGAAAATGGCTGTAATTCACTACTAAGACATGCCACACACATCAGGGCATGTCCTACCTTATGCCTACAATGCACCCTGCCCTTGGGCCTACCAGAGGGGTGGCTAATATGTAGGTAAGGGAAGGTTTGGGGACTGGCAAGTGGGGGCACTTGCGCAGTCAGCGCGACGGTCCCGGACCGCGCACAGGGTCTGCGGTGGCAGACCCTAGACACACTTTACAAGGCCGCTTCCGTGGGTGGCGCAACCAGCGCTGCAAGCCCACCAGCAGCATTGGCATTCACAAGCCCTGGCACCCCTGGTGCACTTTACTGGGGACTGACAGTGAATCCAATAAACCAATCATGGACATCAATTACAGGTACACTTTACCTCGGGAGCACTTGCACTGCGGCACGGATTAGCCGTGGCGCAGTGCCCTGAGCGGACAACACCAGCAAAACAATCGGGGCACACCATCAAAAAGTGGAAGGGAAACTCACGCCAAGGTGCCAGGTCTAACACGTGTCCCCTCCAGCTGAAATGTGGGGAGAACTACCCTTGCCCAGGGGGTTCCTCGTCACTAAGGCGGAAATACCTGGACAGACCGTCAGCGTTGGCGTGATCTGTACCAGGACGGTGTTCCACCGTAAAGTCCATACCCTGTAGGGAGATGGACCACCTCAACAGCTTCGGGTTTTCACCCCTCATTTGCATCAACCATCTGAGGGGCCTGTGGTCCGTCTGAACCCGGAAGTGAGACCCAAACAAGTAGGGTCTTAGCTTCTTCAGCGCCCAGACCACAGCAAATGCTTCTCGCTCAATTGCACTCCACCTACTTTCCCGTGGAAGTAACCTCCTACTGATGAAGGCTACGGGTTGGTCCCAGCCCTCCTCAGTCATCTGTGAGAGAACAGCCCCTACACCATGCTCTGAAGCGTCTGCCTGTACTAGGAATTCCTTGGAGAAGTCAGGGGCCAAGAGCACGGGCGCCGTGCACATGGCAGTCTTCAGGGTGTCGAAAGCTTTCTGACAGGCGTCAGTCCAAATCACGTTCCTGGGCTGCTTCTTGGAAGTCAGCTCTGTCAAGGGGGCAACGATCGTTCCATAGCCCTTGACAAACCTCCTGTAGTACCCAGTGAGCCCCAGGAAGGCCCTCACTGCGTTCTGAGTCTTGGGGGGTTCCCAAGCCAGGATGGTCTCAATTTTGGGTTGCAAGGGTGCCACCTTGCCACTCCCCACTTGGTGTCCCAAGTACACCACAGAACCCTGCCCGATCTGGCACTTGCTTGCCTTGATCGTGAGGCCTGCTCGGCGCAGAGCCATCAACACTTCCCAGAGGTGGCGCAGGTGTTCGGGCCAGGTGGCACTGAACACTGCGATGTCATCCAGGTAGGCGGCACTGAACGCATCCAGCCCAACCAGTACCTGGTTGACCAACCTCTGAAAGGTGGCAGGGGCATTCTTCATCCCAAATGGCATGACTCGGAACTGGAAGTGCCCATCTGGTGTAGAGAATGCGGACCTCTCTTTGGCCCCATCGGTCAAGGCGATCTGCCAGTACCCAGACGTTAAATCAAACGTGCTGAGGAACCGGGCAGCCCCCAGCCGATCAATGAGCTCATCAGCTCTGGGGATGGGGTGCGCGTCAGTCTTCGTTACTGAATTGAGTCCTCTGTAGTCCCCACAGAACCGGAGTTCAGGTGTGGCTCCCGGCGCAGCAGCTTTGGGGACCAAGACCACGGGGCTGGACCAAGGACTGCTGGAGGACTCAACCACCCCTAGCGCAAGCATCTTGGAGACCTCCTCCTTGATGCAAGCTCTGACCCTGTCAGTTACCCTGTAAGCCTTGTGCTTCACAGGTAAGCTGTCTCCTGTGTCCACATCATGGACGCACCAATCTGTGACACCAGGAACCAGGGAGAATCGGTCGGAAAACTGTCCCAGCAAGTGGCGGCAATCTTCCTGTTGTTCGGGCGTCAGGGTGGGTGAGAGGTTAACTCCATCCACTGACCCATCTTTCTCAGAGGCCACTAAGAGGTCAGAAAGAGGCTCGGTCTCCTCTTCCATTCCATCATCAGTGGCCAGCAGCATGCCCACTTCGGTCCTCTCTAAGTGGGGCTTAAGGCGGTTAACATGTAGGACCCTCAAAGGGTTCCTGGGAGTCTGCATGTCCACCAAGTAGGTGATAGGACTTTTGCGCTCCACAACCTCAAATGGACCTGTCCACTTATCCTGAAGTGCACAAGGCTCCACTGGGGCCCAGACCCACACCTTTTGTCCAGGTTGAAGTTCTACCAGAGTGGCATTCCGGTCGTACCACCGCTTCATCTCCTCCTGGCTGGCTTCCAGATTTGCCTCAGCAAGTTGCCTGAAACGCCGAGTCTGGTTTCGGAAGGCCAGCATGTAACTATATACATTCTGGGGAGGTTTCCTGGGAGATTGCTCCCAGCCTTCCTTTACCAAACTCAGAGGTCCTCTTACCGGGTGACCATACAGAAGCTCAAAGAGGCTGAACCCTAGAGACTTCTGTGGCACCTCTCGGTAAGCGAAGAGCAGGCATGGCAAGAGGACGTCCCACTTACGCCTCATTGGACCGTCCAGGCCCATGATCATGCCTTTGAGGGTTCGGTTGAATCTCTCAACCAACCCATTTCCTTGGGGATGGTAAGGAGTGGTGAACTTGTAAGTTACCCCACACTCCTTCCACAGGGATTTCATATATGCGGATATGAAATTGGTCCCCCTGTCGCTCACCACCTCTAGAGGGAATCCCACTCGGGAGAAAATTCCCATCAGTGCCCGTCCCACCACGGGGGCCGTCACTGTCCTCAGAGGGATGGCTTCAGGGTACCGGGTGGCATGGTCCACCAAGACCAGGATGAACCTGTTGCCCAGGGCTGTCTTGGGGTCCAGAGGCCCCACAATATCAATACCCACTCGTTGGAATGGCGTACCGACCACAGGGAAAGGTTGCAGAGGAGCCTTGTGCTTCCCTCCGCTCTTACCACTTGCCTGGCAAGTCTGACAGGTTCTGCAGTAGGAATCTGAATTCTTATGCATTTGGGGCCAGTAAAAGTGGGTGACAAACCTGTCATAGCTCTTGTCCATCCCCAAATGTCCTGCTAAAGGCACATCGTGAGCCAGCCCCAGTAGGAAGGTTCTGAACTTCTGGGGTACCACCAGCACATGGGCTGACCCAGGTTCAGCAGCCTTAGGCTCGGAATACAGGAGGTCACTCTCCCAGTACACGTAGTGTGTTTTGGCCTGAACACCGTTGGCCTGGTCTGCAGCCTGTTGCCGCATACCCACGAGAGAAGGGCATTCTTTCTGCTCCCTGCAGAATTCCTCCCTGGAGGGACCTCCTTCTTGCTGCCAATGGGTCAGCTCAGGCAGATCTCCCAGTTCGGCAATCTGTTCCCTGGTAGGCTCCAGAGCATCCCCCTCAGGGTCTACTTCCTCCTGGGCCGTGGGAACTTCGGGGGCCGGTTTCCCGCGCCTCCTGCGCCTTCTCCCTAAGGCCGGTTCCTGGACCTCTCCCTCAGGCTCCAGGACCCTCTCAACACCCCTACTGGCTGCCATGGACCGGGTGGTCACGCACGCCCAGTCGGGTAGACCCACCATCCTCAGATGCGTGGTCTTCTCCACCTTTTCCCAAGGGGAACTCTCCAGGTCATTCCCTAGCAGACAGTCTACAGGCATGTCAGTTCTCACAGCGACTTGTAGAGTACCAGAGACCTCCCCCCACTCAAAGGGAACTTGAGCCATTGGACAACGACTCTCTACGTTGTCAGCATTGACAACCCTACAGTAGGCATTGGGTACAATTTGCTCTTGAGACACCAGGTGTTGCCTCACCGAGGTCACGCTGGCTCCTGTATCTCTAAGAGCCTCAACCTTCTTTCCATTGATGGTCACTACTTGCCCATATTTCTTAGTGTTAGAGGGCAGGTAGGTTACAGGGACCATCTCACTGTCTCCTAGCGAGACTAGGGTCATCTGCCCGGGACCCCCACCCTCCTGGACTGCTACCTCCTCCCCAAAGTTAACACTAGCTACTTGCCGGGGTGGAGCACCAGTGGGTGCGGTCTTACCAAACAGGCGACACTTAGGATCAGAGGCAATGTGACCCGGGTCACCACACCTATAACAATTGAAGGGCCCCTTTGGAACAGGTCTACCTGTCGGGCCCCGTTCTGCTGCGGGGGTGGGGGAGGCTGAGAACCCTTCTGCTGGTTCCCTTGGGAATTACTTTGGGGGCCTTTTTGGAACCCCTTCTGTTTACCCTTGTCCCCCCCACTCTTCTGCTGGGGACCCTGCCCACCTTTGGCGGAGTCTCCCACTTGACCCTTGTGGACCCTGGTGCTGAGCCAGCGGTCCGCCTCCTCAGCAAGCTTCCTCAGGTTGGACAGCTTGCTATCTATCAGGTGCTGGCGTAGCTCAGGAAAACATTGACTGGACAAGTGCTCCCATGCAATTAAATCAAGCAGCCCTTGATAATCATTCACTTTGCTACCCTTCACCCAACCATCCAGCGCTCTGCAGAAAAAGGTCACATATTCCACATACGTACTCTCAGGGATCTTCTTGGTCTCCCTGAACCTCTGTCTATATAGCTCAGGAGTTAACCCATACCTGGTCATTAAAGCTTCCTTCATATGGGGGTATGAGGTCTGGACTTCTAAGGGCAAATCTAACAGTGTGTCCCGCCCTTCCGCAAGGAACCTTCCCCACAACCCCGCTCCCCAGTCTTTCTCAGGGACCCGGTGTGAGGACATGGCCACCTCGTAGGCTCTAAACCACTGCCCTATGTCATCCTTTCTAAAATACTCCTTTACTACATCTTTGGGGATGTACACCTTGGACTCTACCTGCGCTGGTGGAGTGCTGCCACCAGAAGGAGCGGTGTCCAAACTTTTCGCCTTCAGCTCCAACTCCTTCAATCTTATATCATGATCCATTTGGCGTTGTTGTGCCTCCAGGGCCAACTTCTGCTTTTCCATTTCCATTTGTCCGGCCAACTTTGCCATCTCCATTGCATGCGCCCTGTCGGCTGCCCTGTCTGCCAGCTCCTCTGGCGACCGGACTCTGCTGGGCTCCTCAAGGTTGTCGGGTGGAACGATGTCCCCCGCATTCCGTGGGTCTCTTGACTCCTTCCAGGCTCTCAACGCCTTGGTGTACTGGGGCTTCCTCTTGAATCCAGCATGGGGAACTCGGAATTTTACACTGTAGCCTTTCAATTGCTCCATCGAGTAGCCTTCCAGTCTCTCCCAATCCACCTCATCTATTCCAGAAATCACGGAGAGCGCTCTTCCAGCAGAGAGTGAGCCCGGCATGGTTGCAGTAATGGCAGATGTCTCAACAAAGTTCAACAAAAAAAACCTGTGGCTGCGTTATTTGGTCTGCTCTCACTATCTGGTGATTAATAATTCACTGTATGCAAATTACAAGTGCAAATCCGAAATCCCAACCGCTGCCAACAATGTTAGAGTCGGGGATCCCTGGTTGGCGCAAGGTTGCCCTTGTGTCAAGCAGGAACCCTCTCCTCCACGTCAGGGCGCAGGATAACCCCTCGCGAATGACCCTTGCTCACCCTCTAGGTGCGTGGCGTGAGCAGCCAAGGCGATTCCTCAGGCGTTGTTGGTTAAGCACTTACAATCGTACGCACAGTAAATACATCAATCCCCCCAGAAACGGACACCAGACTTGGATATATATAAAAATACGATTCTTTATGTAAAAATAAGGTATATATATCTCAGCAGACTTATCACAAGACCAATAACGTTTTCGCTATGCCACCCGGTTGTAAAGCGGGCAAATGTTCGTTGTTCGTAGCTTCAAATGGATACTTTGTAGTTCTCTTGCAAATGTTACTTGTGGTTCCAGTACTCACAGAGATCGGCTCCTGCGAACGGGGAAATAAGGCGTTGCGGGCCCCGAGCCCGATACTGGAACTTCTTTCGTGATGTGGAGAGTCGGCCCAGGTCGGTGCGACTCTCAGCTTGGGAAGTGTTCTTGGGTCCTCAATCAGCAGGTGTGGGCACGTAGGCAGGCGCGGCCAGCGACCCTTTAGCACGGCGGTGCAGGAGGGTCTCCACAGCGGGGGCGGCGCGGCCAGAGGTGTCCGGGGATAGCGAAGCGGGGTCGCAGGGCACGGTTAGTGCAGCTGGATGACCCGGCGTAGATCACAGTCGTCGGACGGCTTCCGGCGGGAGGGGTGATAGCGCGGTCAGCGCGCTCCAGTAGCAGGCGGTGACAGGGATGCAGGCGGCCTGGCCCGGGAACAGAGAGCGGCTCGGGACGGAGCGGGGCTCTCACGGGTTTGAGGCAGGCGAGCTTCTGAGTGTCACGGCCCTAGGAGGGGCGATGAGGGGCGCAGTCTCTTTTCCAGCGGGATGCACACACGGCTCGAATTGGAGGATGAGCAAGAAGCACAGAGAACCCACTGGTCCTGGGGTTCAGTTCAGGGGGCAAGCTCAGATCAAGCCCTTGGAGAATGTTCAAGCACAAAGTAGCAAAGTCTTTTCAGTAAGTCTCTTCCTCTCCTTTCTCAGCAAGGCAAGCAGCAGGCCAGCTCCTCCGGCGTCTTCTTCTCCTTCTAGTCGGGCAGAGGTTCTTTGTGGTAAACAGGATTCTGATTTCTTAGGAGCCAGGCTCCTACTTTTATACCATGATTCTTTTGTTCTTTAGCGCCAGGGGGCCTAGGCCTGGCTCAGTCCAGTTCTGGAGCACTTTGTTATGGTGACTCTGCTCTTTCCTTTCAGCAGCAGGGCAGAGACATCAGCCGCCCCACAGGGGGTGGCGCCGGCTTTGTGGTGGCAGAGCACAGGTCTATTCAAGAGTCAAGGTGTACTCCTCCCACCCATCCAGGTGTCACCTCTCTACCCACCACCTGGCAGCCAACCTGTCTCTGGGGATTCCCCAACCCTGCTCCTTACTGTTGCCAGGCAGAACACATACACACAGCAGAGGCGGACTGAGATGGTCAGGTCAGTAAATACTAACTTTCTAAAAGTAGCATTTACAAACCCAGGATACTAAAATAAACTTGACTACAAGAAGTATTTTATTATCCTGAGTTCAGGCATACTAAACTTGACACTTCTACCATGCTCCTTGAGTCCACTGGGGTCACAGCGTTGGCGTGATCCCGGCAGCCCATTCTGGCCTATGGAGAGCAGGTAGCCTTCAATAGTGAAAAACGAAAATGGCTGTAATTCACTACTAAGACATGCCACACACATCAGGGCATGTCCTACCTTATGCCTACAATGCACCCTGCCCTTGGGCCTACCAGAGGGGTGGCTAATATGTAGGTAAGGGAAGGTTTGGGGACTGGCAAGTGGGGGCACTTGCGCAGTCAGCGCGACGGTCCCGGACCGCGCACAGGGTCTGCGGTGGCAGACCCTAGACACACTTTACAAGGCCGCTTCCGTGGGTGGCGCAACCAGCGCTGCAAGCCCACCAGCAGCATTGGCATTCACAAGCCCTGGCACCCCTGGTGCACTTTACTGGGGACTGACAGTGAATCCAATAAACCAATCATGGACATCAATTACAGGTACACTTTACCTCGGGAGCACTTGCACTGCGGCACGGATTAGCCGTGGCGCAGTGCCCTGAGCGGACAACACCAGCAAAACAATCGGGGCACACCATCAAAAAGTGGAAGGGAAACTCACGCCAAGGTGCCAGGTCTAACAATCTCCTTTGAAAAAAGGGTGGAATTTCCAAAAGCAAATTTTGTGTCTCCCTCTCAGTGTCATGCAGCCACTCTACTCCACTTTTTGCTCCAGTTGAATCACATAGCTCATAATGCCATTTTATAAGCCTTTGTTCTCTTGAACTGTTTCCCCCTGTGTACTGACCTGCTTTCCATGACAGACATTTTCTGGTCCAGATCCATAAATTATTCCTCAGTATGGTCCACCTTTATGTTCAGCTGCTTCAAACTGTTTTCAAGCAAGTTGGATGTAATCACTGACACCTTACGATTAATGCCACTAATAGTAGACGCCATCTCCTGGAAGAGGTTGTAGAGCAAGCATTTTCCTTGGGTCAGTGAGACCAGGTGGGAGTGTTGCATCTCTACAAGATCCTCAGTGCTCTGTCATGTGAAAGATGAGAGAGGCTTTTTGTTAATCCCATTAGCTTTAGGTATCCTTGGGGTGAATAGCGGGACTGAGAAATACTACCTTTCAGCACAGGAACTACAAGCCTCAGTAAATTAACAAGAGCCAAACAGCGGTATGTATCTATTTTTCTATGGCTGTAGTCATCTGGTAGGAAAACCAAAAGTATCCTCAGATCTAACGCTGCTGCTATTGTCAGGAAAACCATAAACCCTTAGCCACACTTTTTGCCATGCTGGGTGAACTGTGCCTCACCTCTTCTCTGCCTGAGTGGATACCAGACTTTGATTTTGATATACCCAGACCTACTCATACTTTATTCTTTATTTCGGTTTGACAAACCATAAAAGAAGCAATCATATAGGTCATGAGTGTATCATTTTAGACTAAAAGAGCGTTTCATAAGACAAGTGTGCAAATGAGGAACATTGACATCATATAGAAAAAGCAATTCCTCACAATTTATAATTTAAGTCTCTTTAACATGATTATGGGGCTAAAGTGCAAATGCATCATCAAAATTTGTGCAAATCAATTTCCAGTTTAATAGCCCACACAATGATTACCCCTAATCTAAGAACAAGGTTTTAGCACTAGTCACAATGGGCAGAATAAAAGACATAAAATACAACCATAAAAGCAATTATTTAAGAACATAAAAAATAGCAGCATTAGAGATTAAGCCACTCTTGATTAATCAGTACAATCTCTATTTTTATCTATCCGCACCAGTCACTACTGTTAATTGTGCCCTTCTTCTAATCGCCCTGAAACGGCCTAAATATATCGCAGTGGCACAGGCGAAAAGAGGTCTGGCATCTGATTTTAATATCCGTAGGACATCTGTAGAGCTTCGGGTCACTAGTTGTCTACACACACGAGCTAACCATTTGCTTCTTGGCTTTGCATATGCTTTACAGGCAAAAAGTACATGCCCAATTGATTTGTGTGGACAGGAACAGGAAGGAGTTTGGAGTTTGTTATTCTGCCAGGAGTTGGTAAAAGCATTAATTGGTAAGCTACTGTATCTGAACTGTGTGTACAGTTTCCTGTCGGCTGGCACCTCTATGATATCGAAATAGCTTTCTAAGTGGCAATTAGATTTAAGATCAGTGAAAGCGTCTGTTAGGCTACCAAGTTGACTTTCCGAAGGTTGTTCTCCTGGACCCAAACCCAATACAGAAGCTTTACTTGGCTTCTTGAATATGAAGGTGGGTGGCTGTTAGCCTAAATTGGCAAACCAATACTAGACTGAAGGGCGTTAACTTGTTTAATCCAGCCAACTTTGTTTGCAGTGTCCAGATTAGAGATCTCACAAAGAGCAGCTGCATAGTGTGCCAAATCAGGGGTGGAGGCCAATCTATGTCAAAACAACAATGGGCGGAGCCTCACAATATCGTTGATGGACTTAGTACCCAGATCGAGCTTGAGAGGGAGAAGGGGTGTTTTCCACAGCTGCGAGCTCATTTGAGGGTGCTATGCCCCACAGCTCCACCCCATAAGGGGCACTAGTCACAGCCTTGCAGTTGTATAATTTAGGAGCAGGAGCTACGGGCCTAGTATACGACAAACAGTGCTCCTTCCTCAAAGCCCCAGGAAGCTGAGTGAATTTCAAGGAGACCGTCTCTTGGTGTCTCTTCCAAGTCATTCCCTCCGATAATTTAATGCCCAAGTAGTTGAAGGAACAAACCCTCTCGAGTGGGACATTATCCAGGAGTAAGTTTCACTTAAAGGATTTGTGGGGGTTGAACATCATTAGCTTACTTTTGGTGTGTTATTGGCCAAGCCCCTCGCCTCACAAAATGCCTTGAAATGGTTTAAACGTTTTTGGAGACTGATAGGAGTTTTAGAAACCAGTAGGGTACCGTCGGAGAATAACAGTGTGGCAATTTTTGGGATCGCCATAGATGGTGCGTCAGCTGATAGGGCGCACAAAAAGTCTGCTACCTGGTTGACGTACAGGGAGAAAAAAGTTGGAGCTAAAACACATCGCTGGCGGACCCCCCGCTGGATCGTGATGGGTTCAGTAAGTTGTCCCTGGCTTCCCCACCTCATTCGGGCGTAGTTTCCATCATGCACCCTGATCAATATTTCCAGGATCTCCAAATGCCTTCCCATATCCCTTAGCACTCTCCATAATGAGTCCCTGGGCACAAGGTCGAATGCAGTTTTTAAATCAATAAAGGCAAGGTATAGACTTCCCATGCCAAAAACAACAACATTCCAGTATAGCATAGCTAGGTGAAATACTTGATCCATTGTGCCGGTCTTCCACCCGAATCCTGCTTGAAGTGGAGAGAAGATGTCATTCTCATTCATCCAGTCCTGGATTTTAGCAAGGACGGAACGACAGAAGACCTTTTGGGCACAACTGATCAGGCTGATCGGACGGTAGTTCGAAGGCATTGACCTGTCCCCTTTCTTAAATATGGGTACTACTTCAACCCCTTTCCACGAGTCGGGGATCCTCCTCCCACCAGCTATGTCATTGGCCAATGTCATAAAATATGTAGCCCAGTTTTCCCTGTCTGCGCGAAAAAGGTCACCTGGAATGCCATCCCGGTCTGGGGCTTTCGCAGGTACAATTGCGTCCAAGGAGGACAACATTTCCTCTCTAGAGAATATAAGGGTACGCCCTGGGTAGCCTATATCCTGGAACAGCTGATTTCTATCATGTGTTTCAATGGAAGAATAGAGGTCACAAAAGTGTTTATGCCACTCTACAGCTGGAATGTTGTTAGTGAAAGGGCGCGACCTCTCAAAATTGCCCTGGGACAGAAGGGTCCAGAACTTCCTACTATCTGGGTGACGGATGGCCTCCCCAAGGTTGTTCCACCTCCTCTCATCCCATTCTCTCTTCGCTTTGGCTTGTGCCTGTTTGTATTCCTTCCCGGCTTCGCGAATGCTTGGTGCGTCCCTATGTCTAATGCCTATGGTCAGTCTCCCTCTCGACACTCTACATTCCCTATTAAACCATAAATTGGAACCCAATGGTCTACCCTGCTTTGGCCCGGTCTTGTGGCCATGGACAAGAAAGAAACTAGTCAGATGGACAAAGAAGTATCTATGTGAGCTGCTGCAAGCAAATGTTTTGGGAGAATCTTTGGGCAGAGCACTCAAGATCTCGCTAGGTGCTTTTCTAGATCGTTTAAGATCAATCTAGTCTTGGTTTCGTCTGCCATAATGGCAAGCCATTTGAGCCGACGTTTGTTATTGGAGGGGATTACCTCCTTGGTACTCAGTGGAATTAATCCGACCTTCACCCTCTCGCCCCATGGGTATTCGACAGTCAGATTGAGGGGATTATAGTCGCTGTCACAGGATGGGATGATAACCATGTCCCGTACCAGGGGCCATAAAGTAAGATCTACTACAAGATAGTCTATCCTGCTCGCACCTTTCGGTCCGGTCATATTTCTGCTCCTCATAAAACACAGACTTACCTATAGCTCTTCCCAGTCTATCCCCAAGTCTATGTTGGTATCTGCCAATGGCAGGGTGTACCTATGTACCAGTGGAATGTCATTTACCTTGGAAAGATGATCCTTATCCATTACCCAAGGAGGCAGTCCTCCAGTCCCCCCACACTAATGCAACAAATTCAAACTTGATTGAGTTGCACAAAATGTGCAACAATTGCTTTATAAAATAGCATGTGAGGTACATACAGTTGAATTCACACAATGGGCCCGATTACGGTGTAAATTGGAAAGCCTCGGTCGGAGGCTTTCCGACTTACATCGTTGGTTTCAAATCCGACAGCCTTATTATGATGAAGGCTGTCAGATTTAAAACCAGCCAGTCAGACCGGCGGGCTCAAGGAGCCCGTTGGCTAGTCAGAGGCCGCTCATAATCCCCTATGTACAGTGTTTACGCTGTGGGGATTATGATGTCGGTTTCCGACAGGTTTTTCATGCCGCGCTTTCTGACATGAAAAGCCTCTCAGAAAGCGACATTGGGGGCCCTGAGTAGGGCCCCTTTGCCACAGTGGCCTCCGGTTGGAGGCCTGGGGGGCACCTGTGGTGCCCCCCTGTTAATCCCTGCATCAGGTGCAGGGATTAATTTAAACACCCATTTCTCTATGGGAGCTTGTACTACGACCAGAGATCTGTCGGCCTGATTCCGCAACATCTTATTTATTTAAAATAAGATTGGTAACTGGTTGTTGTGTTCTTTGACCAACGCTCTTTTTGAAGATTATTTTGTTAAAAAGAGTTTACTATTTTTGTAGCTCCAAACATAATGTTGTGTTTGATAAACTCGATGGGCCTTATGTACTATTTACATTCCCAAATCAGGGATGTGCGATATAAACACTGACTGGTTTACACATGGGAAAGCAATTTGAGATGCGATCTATGTATTAAGAGGTCACTTCATTTGCCGGCGGTCACAAAGAGATCTGCTTCGTGTTAATTAGTCAGGTTGTGACCTGACCGTGTGATTGGCTGCAAATGCAGGGATGGAGGCCTGCAAAGGACAGCAGACCTCCTTTCCTGCATTCTTTTTTAAAGATGCAATCTGTGCCTACTAATGTGAAATTTGCTGCTTTTCAGATTATAGAAACGTTTACCCTTCTGGATCACTTCCTGCTCCCCTCGAGGCCACCGCCCTGATTCCCAACGGGTAAGATGTCCCACAATGATAGCTTCCCTTCTGCTCATCAGACATCACACACTTTGTGGTGTTGGTATCTGATCAATGGTTTGCAACCACAATTGTTGTCACAAACCATTGATACATTCTTCTCCGAATAAAAGATAAACTAACTTTGACTTGTGATTGTCGACTTTCCTTTTTCTTTCTAATGACTCTCTCTGAGTTGAGCCTATTCTACGAAACATGAATGTTTGCCGTTATCCCTTTTATTGTAGCACTACAGATTTCTCACACCTCATTTCAAAGATCATAGCCTGTCCTTTAAAAGACATACCTGTGCAACCTAACAATACCTAATTGCCTATAGCTCATCTATTAAAAGCTCCAGCCAATGCATGAATTCACATATATGCCCCTCTTCCAGTACAGTGCAATACTAAACCCCATTAACCAACAATAACACCCCAAAAACACCTACTGACCCTGGCTTCCGGAGCAAAGTGCTGCTTGGCGTAAAGTACTACAATACCTCTCCAGGAGTAGAGCTATTTGAATTCAATTAAAATACAATACAATATATAACGCCCTTTCCTCATACTAATACTAATTCCATAATTTCACAACACTTCACAGTTGGGTCGTCAACTATAGTTCATAAGGCTGCTTATTATTATCCTTCCTCTGCTTGATGCTCTCACCCTAAGGTAATACAAAACTGCTATGGGTCATGTCCATCACATAGTACTGTACTAGTCCTCATCAATAAACCACACATCAACAGGTGAACAAGCATGGATTAACTGAAGTGATCTGCCATGTGGTGCTGGCCAACGGAGGACTTTAATTTAGTCCACCACTGCAGGTCTCAACTAGCTACATACAATGACCGCTTTCAACATCTCACAATGGCAATCAGATATGAGCTCATATTAACAAAGTCCACCCCAGCAGCTCTCTGATGCATGTCTTCCTCCAACCTATTCCTGCTTCTCACCATAAAATATAAGCTTTAAATATACTATCTCAGAATGGACAACCCAGTACAGTAATTAGCAAGGTGTACTATGAAAAGAAGTAACATGAAGGGACATGCAGAGTGGCTCAAAGATGCCAGTTTACTGAAAATCATAGTCTACACACTTGTCTCTCACACTTCTACATTCATCTACTGCTAAGTGTTGTGTCCCATAATACGATAACTGCACCTCGATGATCATCACGCACGATGTGGAAATATTTCCCACATTGAATCAAAACAAAGATTACACTTTCCATCAACGCACCCTATATGGTGTGGCATGCTAACCATGTAGGCAAGTGCTTCAGCAACCCACATAAGAGTAGTAAGCACTATACAAATGTTGCAATACAATACAATACAGATAAAAATGGAATGCTTCTTTCATGACCTCTTATATTTGCAAATTGAACAGGATTGTAAAAGGCCATGTATGTGTTGGAAACGCTTTTCTGACTCATAAAAGTACTTTTGTAAATATTTTAAATCTGTTGTAAACCTGCGATTTTGCACATCACAAGCTTTCCAGCCATAAACTACTTTTGCGAGCCGGCCCTCTATCTCTTGTGCTACAGATTTTTCAACCCCTGCTTCTTTCAAATCATAAAAGACATTTTATTGGCAGTGTGTGCAGTATGGATGAATTAGTTGACCAGGAACTCTAGCAGAGTCCTTACCAGCATGAGTATTGTAGGAGAGTAGGATCTGCTTCACATGGGTACCCCCACTTTTTGCTGGTGTTTCACTGTTTTTCAACCTTAGTCTGGCTGTGGCCCTGCTAATTAGAACCCCAGCCTAGCTGCTTCCTCTCTAAAATGGTCTCCATGTACATTAAGTACATATCTAATTGGATTCTGGAGTGCCTTATAAGCCCCTAGTATATGGTATACTATGTACCTAGGGCATAGGTACCTCAGAGGCCTACCAGGGGCTGAAGCATGTATTATGCCACCCCTGGGAAGCACTCTAAATGCACTAAAAGCACTCTAAAATGGCACCACAGGTCTGCTACTGCAGCCTGGGTAAGGGTGTGCTTGCACCCCTTACTGTGGTATAGGCTATGGCAGGCCTTAACAATCCTGAAGGCAGAGTGCTTGGTTTTTAGGTGAGAGGGTGCCCCTGCATGAGCAGAGCCCCTCTGCAGCGTTCGGAGTACCTCCTCTGATGCTGTTTGTGGTGCAGCCTGACCATATACTCTTAAGTGCATTATAACCTCGCGGTAAATGCTAACTTTGGGATGGCTGCACGGAAACATGTTGTGTTTGGTGTGAAACGCTTTGGAATACTACCCCGCCCCCGCCCGTTCTGGCGGTGGGGGTAGAATTCCACCCTTCTAGAGGGAGAGACATGTTCACACTGGTCTAACCCGGTAGGACTTTCTACAGCCCTGGCATCACAAAATGGATGCCTCTGCCACAGACACGGGTGTGGCCTCATGCTGCTGACCGAAACTCCGGCAGGGGAGGCCTGGACAATAGGTTTCCTGTCCCAGGGAGGTGTAACCACCTCCCCAGACAGGCAAATGTGTATTGGGGCTGGGCGGGAGCACTCTCTGGTGATTTGAAGTCCTGCACTGGGGGCACACTTGATGTCCCTGTGCATAGTCCAGTTCAAACCGGTTGCAGGGGCTACCTGCCCCTGCTCTGGCGTGAAACTGGACAAAGGAAATGGGTGTAACCACCGCTCTTTCCAAAACCTCCCATAGGTGGGTCCCTAGAGTATGTCCAACCCCCAAACTTAGTATAAGTATAGGAACCCAGTCCTTGCGACTTTAGATTACCCTGGATGAAACTCTGCAACATATATCCTGGACCTTAGATGTTCTACTTTGACTAGAAGACTGAAGAAATCTCCCTTGGGGTCAAGGAGTGACTCCCCTGCTTGGCAGGCACCAAAGAAGCAACTGACTGGTCTGTATCGCTGAAGCTCCCGCCGGACGCCGAAGACTTTGCATCACCAGAGGTGGATTTCAAGACTTCCCCGAGGCTACCCTGAGTCCACAGCAAAGCTGAGGCCCGTGGCTTTCGTGAGTGACGTGGAACTGTGACCCCTGGAAACCGTGAACTTTTGCAGCAACACTATCTTCCTGGTCATCCTTGAAGTTGTGCTTTGGGCTCCGAGTAGCCCCAGCCTTGAGCACCTCTTGCACCAAAGATTGCTGGCCTTCACTCCATGAGTGACCCGTGGGCCAGTTTCAAGTGCGACCAATTGAGGCTCCTTTGCGATCGCCAGCCCGTTGGCTAGTAGGTCCCCACGAAGACAACTCCTCTTCTGATTGGGCTTTCCTGGTAGCTCCAGATGTGCCCCGACTTACCCTTGCTGGGTGAGTCCCCCAGACCTTGCTGGTCTGGACTGCAGTCCTTTCTCTGATTTCCAGTAACTTGCCGTTGCCAAGGCTTGTTGGTCCAATCTGGTCGCCGACACCTCAGCACTCGACAGACTTTGTGGGACAGCTTGAATCCAGCTCCTGGTCATCATCGGCGCCTTCTGGACCTCGTGGCTGAAGAGTCAAGACACCCGTCAACTCACCTGAAGCACCCGACATCTGTGGGCATTGGTCCATCGTGCCCCTGGTCACTGGCAAGTGACCCAGACTCTGTACCCTCTGCTTTCAGGTTCCTTCCACCCTAGATCCAGGCTTGGATTGCTTCGGACACTTCTCCTCTTCACGGCAGCAGCACTTCTTCGCCAGCTTCCATTGAAATCGACGACGCGACGAGACCCAACACCAAAAGACACCTATGCACCCGGCTTCCCTGAGTGAGGTAACACAAGTACTCCGGTGCTCCCGTGGGTGCTAGCCCTAGAACTTCCTGAGTCCAAAAGGGTTTGGTCCTGACTCGATTCTAAGTGTCCCTAATCTTTAATTTTCCAACCGCGACATTGCCCATAGAAGCTAACGGAACCCGCGGTTGTGTTTACACACTGCACACGGCCCCCGTGGGTCCCCTGTGTCACTACCTTGGGTGGTTCCTTGGGGTCCCAGCGATTCTACAGGCTCTAGGCCTTGTGTCTAGTTCAGTCGTGGTTCTTATACCACTTTATTGGTATATGGTTTGGTACGCCCCTAGGGCCCAAACGTGTATTTGTGCTATTACTGTTGATTGCTAACTTGTAAATTAAGTACTTCGAACTCCAGTCTCGTAAAGAGACTAGAGGGGTGTGTTTTATCTTAAATACATATATTTTAAATATATAACTGGTGTGGTTGTCCTTTCATTTGGTCATTCAAGAGATTATAGACTGGTTAAACAAGCTGCTTTACATTCCTTCAAGACTTAGCCTGAAGGCTGCTCTCCATAGCTACCACTAGGATAGCTTTCAATAAAGGTTGTCTTTAACCTATTCACCAGAAGGGGTTGTTTGGACAGATACAAGGTGCCCACTGTAATTAGTGGACAGCATATATCAGGCCAACTGCGCACAAGTACCAAGTGATGGTGCAGTAGTACAGTAGTTTCATGTACATACTGCCCACATTTATTTATTTGTCAGTTTTATATAGCATGAATTAGACCCGAAGGTATCAGAGCGCTTTACAGAGTAAGCACAACAACAATAACATGAGGTACATGGAGATACTTTCAATAGTGGCCACCATTATTATGAGTTTGGTAGATTTTGGAACAGGGAATATCCTTGCATCAAAAGTGGCTGATTATGAGATTTGTGCAGTAAAACTTGTAATATTCTGAATTTTACAACTCAGAATATGATGAAGCATGTATTATTACTACTTTATCCCCTATTCTGACCTGCGGGACACCAGATACGGAGGACCTGACCTGGCATTTCGTGTTGAACTGTTCTTATTGGAGCAGGGTCAAGACTGATTTGCATATGGCTGGGACCAAACTAAGGTGGAATGAATATGAATGCTACCCAAGCGATTGTCAGTGGTAAGGCAAATTGCAAGAATTCATCCCATCAGCATTTGTGTGGTTCATGAACCGCCCTAAAGGGCAAGGGCAAGGGCAAGGGTAAGCCCAGACATGGGTACTATGCGCACTGGCACTTGAAGCTAGCTTCATCCAACAGATGAGCCCCAATCAGCCCAAAACTGGTCTTGGGTTGCTTGTGTTCCAGGTCAGGGATGACCTGGCCTTACAGTTCGGGCTGGACTGTTCCTCTTGGAACAGGGTCAAGACTGATTTACTGAAGGCTGGGTACAAACTGAGGTGGAATGATGAGCAAAATAATGTTGACTTAGAATGCTACGCTGAGTAATTGTCAATGGTAAGAAAATTGCAAGCCTTCCTCCCACCACCTTTTGTATGTTTGAGGTAAAACTAAACCAGAAAAATTCCAAACCCTGCATCTGGCAGACCGCTAGTTTCAGCACTCGTGAGGCACTGTTGCAGCAGATTAGTGAAAGAAAATTAGGTCCTCTCTTGGGAAATGGCACCTCAACTGAGAAGTGCAAACATGTAATCTTTCCTGTCTAAAGTGTAGATCTCCTGGAATTGTAATGAGTCTAAGTATTGCATGGACACTATAAAGGGGGCAATTACGAGTCCGGCAGTTTCCTGCCTGGTATTCCTAATTTCCTGCCACCAACCTTTTCAATAATGAGGGCATTTTTAACCCAGAAATACTCATGATTATGGAAATTTGAGAGATGACGTGTGGGAATTACTGTTTTGGCACAGATACCTGCATGTTTTTGTCCAGTCGCCAACTCAGAGACTTCACCTGCTCCAGGCGAAATGCTTTTGACCCATGTAGTTACTGTAGATCTAATAATCCCAATGGGTCTGGTAACAAACTTACCAGCCCTATTGAGACTATAGCCTAACGCGTAATGAGGCCAAATGTACAATGGGATTGTCTCCTTGTCCTCAGTGCCCTAAATGACTACGCACATTATGGTGCCGATTCCGATCCGGAAAAAAAAATACCGTACGACTCGCATCCGTATTTTTTTACGTACGAGTCGCACAAGTACCGTACAAACTGCCAAGTACGATTCGCATGGGAAAAACTCCATACGAATCACATCCGGAAAAGTCTCCCACACGTCCTCGGGTCGGAAATTGTGTCCGACACATCCCCGGACGATTTACCGTACGATACGGAAAAATGAAGTCTGACCGCGCAAGTACGATCACTCCCGTCCTTACGATTTCACAACTGTATGCAAAAAACACCGTGCGGACCGAACACCCATAGCAAGCTTGGAGACACGTGCCCGCATACGCGCCCAACACCCCACCACAGACCCCGCATGTACGCGAAAATGCCCCCCGGGCCGCGGATGTACGTGCCGAACCCCCACCCGTGTATGTACGAACCGTACCCCCACCCCACCCGTGTATGTACGGACCGTACCCCCACCCCACCCGTGTATGTACGGACCGTACCCCCACCCGTGCATGAATGGAGCGTACCCCCACCCCACCAGTGTATGTACGGACCGTACCCCCACCCCACCCGTGTATGTACGGACCTTACCCCCACCCGGGCATAAATGGAGCATACCCCCACCCCACCAGTGTATGTATGGACCGTACCCCCACCCCACCCGTGTATGTACGGACCGTACCCCACCCCACCCGTGTATGTATGGACTGTACCCCCACCCGTGCATGAATGGAGCGTACCAACACCCCACCCGTGTATGTACGGACCGTACCCCCACCCCACCCGTGTATGTACGGACCGTACCCCCACCCCACCCGTGTATGTACGGACCATACCCCCACCCGTGCATGAATGGAGCGTACCCCCACCCCACCAGTGTATGTACGGACCGTACCCCCACCCCACCCGTGTATGTACGGACCGTACCCACACCCCACCCGTGTATGTAGGGACCGTACCCCCACCCATGCATGAATGGAGCGTACCAACACCCCACCCGTGTATGTACGGACCGTACCCCCACCCGTGCATGAATGGAGCGTACCCCCACCCCACCAGTGTATGTACGGACCGTACCCCCACCCCACCCGTATATGTACGGACCGTACCCCCACCCCACCCGTGTATGTACGGACCGTACCCTCACCCGTGCATGAATGGAGTGTACCCCCAACCCACCAGTGTATGTACGGACCGTACCCCCACCCCACCCGTGTATGTACGGACCGTACCCACACCCATGCATGAATGGAGCATACCCCCACCACACCAGTGTATGTACGGACCGTACCCCCACCCCACCCGTGTATGTACGGACCGTACCCCCACCCGTGCATGAATGGAGCGTACCCCCACCCGTGCATGAATGGAGCGTACCAACACCCCACCCGTGTATGTACGGACCGTACCCCCACCCCACCCGTGTATGTACGGACCGTACCCCCACCCGTGCATGAATGGAGCGTACCCCCACCCGTGCATGAATGGAGCGTACCAACACCCACCCATGTATGTACGGACTGTACCCCCACCCGTGCATGAATGGAGTGTAACCCCACCCCACCAGTGTTTGTACGGACCGTACCCCCACCCCACCCGTGTATGTACGGACCGTACCCCCACCCCACCCGTGTATGTACGGACCGTACCCCCACCCCACCAGTGTATGTATGGACCGTACCCCCACCCGTGTATGTACGGACCCTACACCCAGCCCCCCTTGTATGTACCGTGCGAAACACCACCACCGATGGACGGTGTGGACCAACACCCTGCCCGTGTTCGTACGCACCCTACCCCAGGCCCACACACCAGCACCCTCACCCAACATCTGGCATGTACGAGTCGTACTAAGCCATAGCAAAGGACAGCACTGTACAACAACATGGCCCATGTACGCACCGCACAGAGGCTAAAAACACTCCTACTGAACCAGAACCAACCAAAAAAACACAAGGACAGTCAATCCGAGGCACACAACACCACAAAACATATCCAACAAGGCCAAATACATCCTATACACTGACCTGCAACTGACAAACAGAGAAACAGAGGCCCAAACCACTACCACTCCTTATAACACACCCACACAAAGTTCAAACACAGCCACACCCACAAATGGACCAATAAAAAGGCCCAACACACACAAACCATGATCCTTTGCAACAGATCCACTGCTGCCAGACCCCAGAGACAACGCACTGCACCATACTTCAACCATCAATACACCTTACACTAGCACTCCTTCACACAACCACCATCACAAACACACCCTCATCACATTCACAGACACACACCCACACACCCACAACCATCCACACCCACACCCCCACAACCATCCACACCCACACCCCACACCATGCCCACCAACAAGAATCCAAAGTTCACAAAGGACGAGCTGGAGTCCCTTGTCGACGAAATCATCAGAGTCGAGCCACAGCTCTTCGGAACATTGATCAGACGGACCAGCATATCAGAAAAACTGCCATGTCGGAGAGGATAGTCAATTCCGTGAATGCTGTTAGGTCCACCAGAAGGACCAGGCATGAGTGCCAAGCCAGGTGGTACGATCTGCGGAGCACGGTCCGCCGCAAAATGACGGACGAGCACAACCAGGCCAACATCACTGGAGGAGGGCCGCCCCGCAGACCCGTACACTACCATCCCTGGGAGGAGAAGGTGATGGCCACGCTGCCGCCGTTGATAGTAGACAGACTAGGGGGAGTCCGAGAGCCTGGTGAGTACACAAACAACTCACCTCACATGGGGGGAACGCCATATACAACCCAAATACCAATCATGCACGCAACCCCCCCAAAGCCAGCACCGGACACAACCACACTCCAAAAACACACACATGCCACTAGCACCTCCATGCCCCATGCCCCAAGCAAGGCCATGCCAAGTCACAGGCCACACAAAACACCAACACAAGACAGGATGTCCCTGATGCTGGGAGGGTGGGCCTCAAAACTAACATAGAGCAACTCTGAAGCACACAACAATGCCCTCAGCCCATATGGCTAAGGGCACAGCCATACAAACAGTGTGTCCCCACACAGTACATTTTAGCCTACTAATGGTGGCCGCGTTGCAGGACGACATGGGTATGAAGGCACAATTTGCACATAACAGCAGCCAATCAAGACGCAGCACAGTGAAAGAGTGTCAGCACACACCGCCACAGCAGCAGCGCAGACTCAGACACTACGCCCAATGGGTGCCCGCAGAGAAGAAACAAACCCACACGAACAAGCCAATGGCCTTTGCAAGACCTGCAAACTGTGTGTGCCCAGGAAGCTGGGCTGAGGTGACAGAGGGTGACACACAGAGGGAGGAAGAGGGGCAGAGAGAGGGACAGAGACAGAGGTGGACACAGGGAGGCAGACAGAGGGAGGGAGGAGGCTGACAGAGGGAGGGAGAAGGGGAGACAGAGGGAGACGCACAGAGGGAGGAGGCTGACAGAGGGAGGGAGAAAGGGAGACGGACAGAGGAAGGAGGGTGATAGAGGGAGGGAGAAAGGGAGACAGAGGGAGACGGACAGAGGGAGGAGGCTGATAGAGGGAGGGAGCAAGGGAGACAGAGGGAGAAGGACAGAGGGAGGAGGCTGACAGAGGGAGGGAGAAAGGGAGACAGAGGGAGACCAAATCACCCTTGGGTGGTGTGGCCATGTCCGCTCGTCAGCAGGTGGACTGTGTGCATGTAGACAAGGTTTGGCAGTGCCTTAACCCCCCCTTCAACCTTTGATAAACACTAGGCCATGTGTCAATCTGTGCACGAGTACATCCGTGCTGCAGGCACAAACAGAACCTTACACCCAGTATACCTACCCACTGTGTTCGTCAGAACCCTGTCACAAATTGTTAAGTTACCTACCTGCATTCTCAAATAGCATGGAAAAAACACCATTTGGCCACGTACAGTGCAACACATAAGGCGGCTCTGCATGGCTTGCTACGCCCGCTCACTACACTGCTGACTGCGTTCCCAAAAGATGCATCAACTAAGATTGTGTCACACATAGGTAAAGTGTCGACAGCTGTGGCCAAGGGACATACCCATGCACAAGTGCACTGTGTGAGAAATGCTAGCCAAATCCAACCACCCAGAGGAACTGTGCCAAATCAAAAAAGAATGAAACATGGATGTCGCATGTGACACAATTAACACTGTCTCTCTCACACACAGGTCAACGTCATCGATCTCCCCCCAACACTGGGGGGGAAGACTCACAGGACCAGGCTCTGCATGAAGAGGACCCCACCGGCAGCGACGACTCTCACCACTCCGTGGATGACCCAGACCAACCTGGCCCCTCTGGTGTCCATCCACCTGCAGCACCTGCGTCAGGTACAACTGTGCCAACCACCCCCCCCCCCCATTCCTGCCACATCCCAGGAGACACCCAGGAGCCCTGCCCGCACACAACAACGCAGCCAGTCTGTCCAGGAGGGACAAGGTTCTCCGGGCACCCAGGAGGAGGCAGGCGACACCGCAAATGCCATCCCTCAGGGGTCCCGGAGACCCGATGTGCCCACAACGGCAGGCCAGGCGCAAGTGGGCAGGGGTGGTGGGAGTGGAGGACGGCGGAGGCGCGAGCCTGACCAGCCAGCTCAGGACCCGGCTATGGCACACGTCAGAACCATCCTGGACGCATACTGGCGTGACTCCAGAGGCATCGCCCAGGTAGTGGAGACCCTCAATGAGATGAAGGCCCTGCAGGTTGAGCATCATGCCAGGATGGAGGCAAGACATGCAGAGCACTTGGCGGTGCACAGGGACCTGAGACAATCCCTCCGTCAGATCGCCCAAAGCCTGGCAAACCCTCCCTGTGCCACCAGGTGTAGAGCAGCACCACACACAGGGAGGGAGGAGGAGGAGGATTCATCTGACGGAGCGTCCCTTGCACCGTCAAGCCAGGCGTCTGAGGGTCCCCGCAGGAAGGTGGGTCGTCCACGCAAAAGACTGTGAGAGTCAGCGGAACATCACCATCTCCCAGGTCACCTGGCCTGGCACCTGGCCCTATGGCCCAACAGCAGCACAGCAGCAAAGGACATTCTCTGCCACATGGCCTTGCTGGTCACTGTCTGACCAATGTTGACAAAGACTGTGGCACAGACTCTGATGACTGTCAATGGCAAGGACACCAACTCCTCCTGTGAACTTTGGATTCTACACTCCCGCCAAGCACCTCTTGTCACCCCCCCAAACACGTACCCCAGCACTAATAAAATTCATCACAATCACAAGATGATGCCGTCATTTTGCATTATTCCACTACATGTCTGTGTTGCAAAGTCAAACCATGCCTGATATCTGAATTAACTCCGAACCACCATACCCTGGGGTCTGAGTCTGGCACAGGACACACATGGGTCACAACGTACCATCCAAGACAGACATGGAGCACCATACTCACCCGTGATGGGACCAACCAGCTGAGGGGGTGCCCGCACAACTGTGCCCACAGACCTATTTAGAAGAGCAACAGTCATGCGCAGAGGTCAGGGATCATGTGGAGTGTCCTGGGATGGGAGTCCCAGGTATGTGTAGACACGTGGCAGAACCATGTCCTACATGCTTGAGTCAGGTGGATGTGGAGAATGGTGGGCCAGCCAAGGTTGGATGCATGGAGATGGCACAATTGGGTGTTGGATCACAGTGCCACAAGGTTGTGTTGTGGGTGTGGGCTGCATCCTGAGTGTGTGCGTGGATTGAGAAGGTCATCCTGCAGCTGGCAGTGATCCACTCCCCACATCTCTGTTGGACGTTGATGTGGCCTGGTCACCGGATGTAGTAGCAGAGCTGTGCAGATGCACCCTGGATGTGGACAAGTATCATGGGATTTCTAACGCACATGTCCATAGAGTGAAGGGTAGGAGTAGACGCGGATGTCATAGTTGACCTGGGGGATGGTCTCCCTCTTGCCTAGAGGTGGATGGAACTGGGGATCTTGTGCATAGTGCAGAGTGTGCTGCCGCATGAGGCACAGATGCTGCTGGTCAGCATAGCACATGTCAGCAAGCAATCCATGATGGACACCAGCTCGTTTGCGTGGACACTGGGTGCCCTTGCAGCAGGGCCTGCAGCAGCATGCGCCAAGTCAAGGAAACAATGCCACAAGTAGCACACAAAGACAAGGATCTCAGGAAGGAACCATGCAAAAGGTGTATGTCATGGAAGGAATGTCTGGTTCAAGATGGCACACACACACACAATGGATTCACATGCGGCACAGTGGCCGTCTTGGAGACTGACATGCCACAAAACCTACACAGCCATGGACATCATGCACAATACAGAATCTAATCCCTGACAAACAGCTTGCATCTTGCTACCCTACACATAGACTCATATGCACCATCTCTGAGAACAATGCCAGACATGCCGCATGCACAGTGGCAACAGACCACCATTGACAGAGATGAGGCACCTTGGAGGCAGAGGGACACCTTTATTACTCATGTGTGTCGGAATGCTAATGCAACTCTGTCAACACATACACAGGTCATGTGGATGAACACGTGGGACCAACACCGGCACCCCCCTTAGCACCACAGATGCTGGAAATCCATGGCACTGGCACACAAGTGACGGGTTACAGCTAAACACCCCCTGCTGCTCACGGAGAGCCTGCTATACACCATTAAGCCCCTAATGGGGAATTCACACACCATGTCAACCCGGTGCAACCCGTATGTTTCCGAGGCCAGTGTTACACACATTGATGGCTCCATCACAATCCCATTACAGATGACTGTCACCAAGTCTGACCATCAATTCAGGTGAATTCTGCTCCAGGTCATGTGCCCCATGGTGATTCTACTTGTATGCTAAGTAACCAAACATGAACAGGAGCAGTGCACACACATCCAAAACAAATACCACTCCCAAAAAGCTGTGCTGCATCCCTTACCCGAAGGAGATTTTCAAACTTGTCCGTGCATGTAACGCTGATTCAGCACATGTTGCTGTGTTCATGAGGAATAGCAGGAGCACAACGATGCCACCAGCAGACAGCATGCGCAAGTACCTGTGGATGGGAGACACACCAGAAGTCAGCCAAAAGAAGTACATCCGCATGCATGTACATGTACTCGACACGTATTAGGTTGTCAACATGCTAGGTGACAATGATGACTCTGGAAAAACATTCTTCTATTGCACCATCACTCGAGTGACACATCCAAACACACCTCAGACTCACTTGGAAGACATGCAGATGGACACACACATTGCAACACATGCCACACACAGCCCAATGCGTGCACACTCAGACACTGGAACTCACCACTAAGCAAAGAAGTCGCGTATGAGCCGACTCTGCATGTCCTCTGCCGCATCCTCCTCCTCCACATCACTTGCCTCATGCCCAAGCCCTTCATCCTCCACGGGTGGATGGTCCTGCTCATCTGGATCCAGGATGAGTGGCACAGCTTTCTCCACTGCCATGTTGTGCAGCATGCAGCACACGAGGAATATCTTGCAGACCTTCACCGGTGCATATGGGAGTGCGCCACCGGTCTTGTGGAGGCAACGGAATCGGCTCTTCAGGAGGCCAAACGTCCTCTCTATCACTCGCCTGGTCCGCCCATGGGCGTTGTTGTAGCGGTGATCGGCAGCCGTGCGGGGGTTGAGGAGAGGCGTGATCAGCCATGGCATGTTGGGATAGCCAGCGTCCCCTACATGGAAACATCATGGACAAGAGTGGGTCAGGAGAAGCAGTAAGACAGGAAGATGACGTTAAATACAGGACTGCCAGAGTATACCCACCAACAATACATGCTCATTCGTTGCGCAACTGCAGCATCATTTCAGGCACCCTGCCACGCCTCATGATGTACGCATCGTGTGCTGATCCTGGAAAACGAGCACAGACATGTGAAATCAGCATGTTGGCAAGACACACCGCAAGGGCATTAATGGAGTGGTAATGCTTGCGGTTACGGAAGGCTACCTCCTGTGCCTGTAGTGGTACCAAAGCCACATGTGTTCCATCTATGGACCCAATGACATGGGGCATCCCTCCCAGGGCATAGAACTCACGCTTGACAGCTGTCAACTGCTCAGGAGTTGGGAATTTTATGAACTCATCAAGGTGCTCCAACATGGCCTCTAAAAAATCATGCAGAACACGGCTTAACATGGTTTGGGACATCCCACCCACATGGGCAATGGTATGTTGAAAGGTACCCGTGGCCAAGAAATGTAGGGCTGCCATCACCTTCACCTTGGGTGTCAGTGCACCAGGATACATGTGTAGCGGTTGGAGGTGTGCTGCCAGCCGTGTCGTCAAGTCCTCAATCAAACATTGGGGGAAGCGGTAGCGGCGTATACAGTCATTTTCCCGCATGTCAGCCAAGTCCGGAATTGCTCGAGGGAGAGGCGGAGCCCTGCAGTGAATTAGAAGGGACAACGAAGAGTGAGTACAGTACACCATCAATGTCAATGTACTGAGCACATGGTCAACAGGCAATACACATATGCTACATACAGAGTCAGGTCTGTGCAATATGCCCTGGACACGTATGCCAGCCATGTGACACTCCTACCAAGAGACAGCTCCAAACGTTGATTCTCAACCTCATAATGCCATGCCATGAAACTAGCTGTGGGCCAGTGTAAGTGAGCAGGCAGACGCATTGCAGGAGTTACAGACAACCAAATATGTGCAGAGGAAGGATGTTTATTGTACAGACCGGTTGCGGAACACTAGAGGCACAGGTCACATGTAATAGAAAAAGGACAGACCACACACCTTGCCATGAAGGATTACATTTCAAGAATGATCCCACATACACTGAGAGGATGCAGATATGTCCTTGTTTTGAAACTCCGTGTCGACGCATACACACACACCTTACGTCGGATTCCACATGTGGCCTGGTATGCGTAACACTGTGCCATGGCCATGTACACACAGACACATGTTGGTTGCAGCAACTGCAGATGCATTTGACCAAACACCTACAGCAAGCTAATGGGAACACTCGACACATACATGACATAGTCACATCGTGCAACGCGGGTAGTCACATGTCAGGTGTGAAAACCCCTGTAGCTGGCATCAGGGGACAGTTGCGTGTGTTGTTGACTGTGCCATGGCAGTGACGCTTTTCACAAGTGTTCTGTACTACATGCACACATGTCAAAGGAGTGAAGGGGATGTCTGGCACACAGCCCACCATCACACATGACATCTGTACACATCTCATCATACATCTATTGCCTTCACAACTCAGGAGTAATGTGCCACATTACAGCCTGACACACCTGTGCCCCACACATGTAGTACTGCACAGACAATGCCTTGATATCCAGCCTTGGACAAGTATGTCAGCTCTATTCCTTTCTGTGTGCTGCCTGTCACCACTGTCAGGTGTGAAATGCACCGTACATGCGCTCTGAGGGCGTGTGTACGTTCCCCATCACTATGGGAGTGCTGCCGTAGGCCTACCCATAGTGAAATGGCCCGTACACGCGTGTGTATGGGGCGTATCACTATGGGTACGCATACGCGAGCAAAGCCATAGTGAAACGGCTCGTACACGCGCGTGTACGGGCCGTTTCACTATGGCTTCGCTCGCGTATGCGTACCCATAGTGATACGCCCCGTACACGCGCGTGTACGGGCCGTTTCACTATGGGTGTGCTCGCGTATGCGTACCCATAGTGATACGTCCCGTACACACACGTGTACGGGCCGTTTCACTATGGCTTTGCTCGCGTATGCGTACCCATAGTGATACGCCCCGTACACACGCGTGTATGGGCCGTTTCACTATGGGTGTGCTCGCGTATGCGTACCTATAGTGATACGCCCCGTACACGCGTGTACGGGCCGTTTCTATGCTTTTGGGGTTCCCTAGGGCCCTGGAACTCACCGTACCTGTGTGTGAATGTCCAAATTACATAGGGGACACATGAGGGACAAGTATAAATCCCTACATGCATGCTGGTTGTCATGGAGACCGAGTTTAAAGTTTGAATTTTTTCATCAGTTGCCCAGCTAAAGTCGGTTTGAAAGAATCTACTTTGTTGCAAAGTGGTTGTTGAGTTGACATCATGCTCAATAAAAAAAAATGCAAAGGCACTGAATGTGGTAGGGTTAAAGGGATTGGAGGAAACATAGGATGCAAATGTGAGTGACCAATCACTCTGTACTCCTGTGAATGAAACAGGGCAGCAAGGCAGATATAAGGCAGCCAGGTCCCATGGGAGAGCACTTGCCTGCACAACCTTTGATTCCACACCACTGCTGCTGCTCGTGATTCCTCTGGCACCATGTCCAGGTCTGTGGAGAGGGCCCAGCCTTTCACCCACGAGGAGAACCAAGCCCTGCTGGATGTGATCCTCCCACAGTACCCCATGCTGTATGGTCGACCAGGGGTTCAGGTGAGTGCTGAGTCCACTAGCAAAGACTGTGCCCCTTTTTTGTGACTGTGACTTCTGCCATTGTGTCCAGGTGTAACACACATGCAATGTACTGTAGGGTGGGTCCCGGGTGGGGTAATGCCTAATGTGTCCCAGCCAGAGCATGCTGTGGTGCATGTCTGCTCTCCTCACTTGCATTGTGTGTACTGTGACAATCACTGCATGTGGCATTACACATTCTGCCTGTCTAATCCTCCTGGGAATGTTGTTACTACAGTCCTAATGTGAATCTGTGCTCCCCCCAGTGTGACAGGTGGCAGTACCCACAGATGTGTGTTTGTTTAGTGTACCTGTGCTGAGAGTGTACAAATGATGTGTTTGTCCCCTGGACATTGGTGGGTGTGTGTAAGTCCCCTGTCATGTGGGTGAGTGCATATGTGGAGTGTAGCACCCCAGCTGCATGAGGGATGGATATACCCTGCCCATCTGATGTGAGCAGGGAGCAGTGCTGTGTGTCTGTGGTGATGGGCCAGCCCCACACCTGTGACACCCCCCAGTCTACTGGCACATGTGCAGAGTGAGGTGTGTAGCTGCAGTTTGCAATGGCAGGTGATTGTCCTGTGGCTGTATGTGTCTGTGTACTCTGCTGAGGGCGCCTCAGTGGCCTGTGGCATGTGACTGCTTTGAGATGCTGCACATAATCCTAGTGTCGCTTGTGATGCACAGTGTGAGCCTGGATGATTGATTGTGTCGGACCCCTCATGTCACCTGTGTACTCCACCTAGTGCATTTTGCCTTCCACAGAGGAAAATGTCCCTATGACACAGGTGTAATGAGTTTGATGCATTCTATGCCCTGTTAAAACCAGCCAAATTGTTCTAATGTGTGTCTCTGTGACATATCGCAGGTGTATTGATGTTGTCTCACTTTTTCATCCTCACAGGTAAGCGCCTGTGCCAAGGAGCAGATCTGGAAGGACGCCGTCAGTGCCGTGAGGCAGACGGATGGTCGGAAGCGGCGCCTAGCCCAGGTGAGGAAACGCTGGCAGGATATCCGGTGCTGGACGCGGAGGATCGCACGGGTCCTGCTGGGGGACTCACCTGTGAGCCAAAAGAACCATGAGCGCCGCCGTCTGACCCACATCCACAAGCGTGTGCTGGCGGTCGTCTTCCCTGACATGGACAGGCGCTTACAGGAAAAGCAGCAGCAGGAAGGGGGTAGGTACATGTGTGTTTGTTGTGTGTCACCAGCATTTGTAAGTGCACAGTTGCATGGATACACTGCCAGGGTTTACATGTGCAGTGCAGTTCCTGGTCCCCAAAGTGTAGCGGTGCTGTCCTTCCTCCCTTCCCCTCCTTGCCCCCAGTGCCTGGCTCCTCTGTCCTAATCCATATCATGTTATTTGCTTTTGTGTCATGCTCTCCATAGTTGGTCAGTGGCATGGTGGGTCAACCAACTGTGTGTTGCAAGACCTACATATGTACCTTGTATTGTAGATGTTACTCATGTTGCTTTTCAGCCAATGCACTGTGACCTATGTGGATTCTACTCATGTGACATATGTATACAGGTGTCTGATTATTTTCTGTCTCTTCACCTTGCCCACAGCATCGTCGGGGGACACCGAGGGAGACACTGGCACGGACCGTGTGGAGGGAGCGAGCACCAGTGCCGAGTTGTCTGGCACATCGAGTGGCACGGAGGCCGACGGGAGTGCAGCGGAGGATCTGTCCAGTCACACCACCAGCGACTATGACGCAGACGGGTCCGAGGCTGAGCACTTCGAGGGGGCGGTGGCTGGTCCCACAGCTGACACCAGCACTCCATCACTACCCGCCCCCTCCATTCTGATCACCGGCCTCCCACTTGCTCGTGTCCCTTCCCGCCGTGCTCGGTCACCACGTGTCTCCTTCTTGCCAGGCACTGCACCCCCTGCCCCTGTCTCCACTGCTGCCACCAATGCCGAGTCTGTGGACATCCTGCAGCAGTTGCGGGTTGGTCAGACTGCGACGCTTAATGTCCTCCATGGCCACAGCCGAGTGCTGAACCATATGGAGGCATACTTGGAGGGCATTTCAGCCGCGCAGTCTGACCAACGCAACTTGCTGAGGTCCATAGACTCGACACTGACTGAAGCAGTGGGTCTACTGCAGCGCTACGTCCCACCCCCTACCCCTGCCCCATCCACACTTCCCACTCCCATGCCTGTCCCACGTACACCCAGACGTCAGCATGCACGCACCCCACCAGACACAGGCACCACACCAGCAGGGCAGGGCAAGCGCACACCTCCTGGCACGCACACACAGGGTGAGGTAGGCACACCCACTGGGTCGGGGGGCAAACGTAAGTCACGCAGCCAGAGTGGGAGTCCGCATTCCGCAAAATCCACTCCCTCCAAATACACTCCCCTCAGCTCTCCTGGCCACGAATCCAGCAAGGATTCCAGCATGGCCGCTCTGTCCCTGAGCCCAACAGTGACACCACCCCGCAAGTGGGCAAAGGAGTCCCCGGTCAGGGTAGTTGAGTGCCCCCCCCCTGTCCACACCCTCCCCCAGTGGCGCTGCGACCCATTCCTCCGCCACCCCCCCCCCCCCTTGGGGCCTGTGGTTCCTTCGGGTGCAGGGGAGACGCTGGGGGACCTTGCTGACGTGTGCAGCGCCATCCTCACCACCTCCTTTGGCGCTGCCCCACCCCCTGTGGTGGAGTCCTCCGTCCCTGCACCCACAACGCCTGCCCTTGCCCCTCCTGTCCCTGCGGTGCCTGGTCCTTCCCCCCCACATGATGCCCCCCCCCTGTGGAAGACAGGGTGGTCTGAACTGTGCAGGCAAGTTAGGGGACACGCGTCCCACTGTGTCCCCCATCCAGCTGTGACTCATGGACTGCCCTATGGGCTTTGTAAATATTGAACTTTCCACAAACAAACAATTTTTGATCATGCTGATTAAAGCCATTTTTTGTTTCCTTAGAACACTACTGCTTTTCTAATATTGCTGTTGGTGGGGCTGCTACATGATTTTGGGTGGTGATCATGTGTTGGGCGTGTGGGAAATGTAGTAGTGTGCTGGTCATAGGGGGGACCCTGGTATCTGTGTGCCATCACAAGGTGTTAACTAAGTTTCTTTGTTCATGTAAGCAGTTACTGCATGGTGAAATTGTCCCAAGGTGTGTTCCTTCCTCTGTTACCCTGACATCTTCCCTGCAGGGTGTTTCCAATATGTTGTGCTGAGCTGTGTGTACATTAGCTGGGTGTGTGACGGACCCCTTCAACTTTGGCCATGCATGCAGAGCGATGTCTCCACCTGCATCATTCGTGGCATCCTTGGTGATCACTGTACTTGTGTATGTGGACTGTTGACATGACTTCATGTGGACATGTTCCCTTTTAGGCAGTATGCATGTGTGTACTCCCAGCCTCGCACACATGTACTGCAGGGTCTTTGTGCACCTGACTGACAATTGTGGCCATTGGATCTGTGGGTACTCCACCCTTTTTCTTTCCATGGGCACTGCTGGGGGCCTCTGCACCCACCCCTCATGTGTCTGGGCACTGCTGGGAGGACTCTGCACACACCCCTCATGTGTCTGGGCACTGCTGGGAGGACTCTGCACACACCCCTCCTGCGTCTGGTCACTGCTGGGAGTGATAGGCACCCACCCCTCATGTGTTTTGGGAATCCGGGAAGGACTCTGCAACCACCCCTCCTGCGTCTGGGCACTGCTGGGAGGACTCTGCACACACCCCTCCTGCGTCTGGGCACTGCTGGGAGTGATAGGCACCCACCCCTCATGTGTCTGGGCACTGCTGGGAGGACTCTGCACACACCCCTCCTGTGTCTGGGCACTGCCGGGAGGACTCTGCAACCACCCCTCCTGCGTCTGGGCACTGCTGGGAGGACTCTGCACACACCCCTCCTGTGTCTGGGCACTGCTGGGAGGACTCTGCACACACCCCTCCTGTGTCTGGGGACAGCTGCTGGGAGGACTCTACACACACCCCTCCTGCGTCTGGGCACTGCTGGGAGGACTCTGCACACACCACTCCTGTGTCTGGGCACTGCTGGGAGGACTCGGCAACCACCCCTCCTGTGTCTGGGCACTGCTGGGAGGACTCTGCACACACCCCTCCTGTGTCTGGGCACTGCTGGGAGGACTCTGCACACACCCCTTCTGCGTCGGGGTACTGCTGGGAGTGATAGGCACCCACCCCTCCTGCGTCTGGGCACTGCTGGGAGTGATAGGCACCTACCCCTCATGTGTCTGGGCACTGCTGGGAGGACTCTGCACACACCCCTCCTGCATCTGGGCACTGCTGGGAGTGATAGGCACCCACCCCTCCTGTGTCTGGGCACTGCTGGGAGTGATAGGCACCCACCCCTCATGTGTCTGGGCACTGCTGGGAGGACTCTGCACACACCCCTCCTGCGTCTGGGCACTGCTGGGAGTGATAGGCACCCACCCCTCCTGTGTCTGGGCACTGCTGGGAGTGATGGGCACCCACCCCTCATGTGTCTGGGCACTGCTGGGAGTGATAGGCACCCACCCCTCCTGTGTCTGGGCACTGCTGGGAGGACTCTGCACACACCCCTCCTGCGTCTGGGCACTGCTGGGAGGACTCTGCACACACCCCTCATGTGTCTGGGCACTGCTGGGAGGACTCTGCACACACCCCTCCTGTGTCTGGGCACTGCTGAGAGGGCTCTGCACACACCCCTCCTGTGTCTGGGCACTGCTGGGAGGACTCTGCACACACCCCTCCTGCGTCTGGGCACTGCTGGGAGGACTCTGCACACACCCCTCATGTGTCTGGGCACTGCTGGAAGGACTCTGCAACCACCCCTCCTGCGTCTGGGCACTGCTGGGAGGACTCTGCAACCACCCCTCATGTGTCTGGGCACTGCTGGGAGGACTCTGCACACACCCCTCCTGCGTCTGGGCACTGCTGGGAGGACTCTGCACACATCCCTCCTGTGTCTGGGCACTGCTGGGAGGACTCTGCACACACCCCTCCTGCGTCTGGGCACTGCTGGGAGGACTCTGCACACACCCCTCATGTGTCTGGGCACTGCTGGGAGGACTCTGCACACACCCCTCCTGTGTCTGGGGACAGCTGCTGGGAGGACTCTGCACACACCCCTCCTGCGTCTGGGCACTGCTGGGAGGACTCTGCACACACCACTCCTGTGTCTGGGCACTGCTGGGAGGACTCTGCAACCACCCCTCCTGTGTCTGGGCACTGCTGGGAGGACTCTGCAACCACCCCTCCTGCGTCTGGGCACTGCTGGGAGGACTCTGCACACACCCCTCCTGTGTCTGGGCACTGCTGGGAGGACTCTGCACACACCCCTCCTGTGTCTGGGGACAGCTGCTGGGAGGACTCTGCACACACCCCTCCTGCGTCTGGGCACTGCTGGGAGGACTCTGCACACACCACTCCTGTGTCTGGGCACTGCTGGGAGGACTCTGCAACCACCCCTCCTGTGTCTGGGCACTGCTGGGAGGACTCTGCACACACCCCTCCTGTGTCTGGGCACTGCTGGGAGGACTCTGCACACACCCCTCCTGCGTCGGGGTACTGCTGGGAGTGATAGGCACCCACCCCTCCTGTGTCTGGGCACTACTGGGAGTGATAGGCACCCACCCCTCATGTGTCTGGGCACTGCTGGGAGGACTCTGCACACACCCCTCCTGCATCTGGGCACTGCTGGGAGTGATAGGCACCCACCCCTCCTGTGTCTGGGCACTGCTGGGAGTGATAGGCACCCACCCCTCATGTGTCTGGGCACTGCTGGGAGGACTCTGCACACACCCCTCCTGCGTCTGGGCACTGCTGGGAGTGATAGGCACCCACCCCTCCTGTGTCTGGGCACTGCTGGGAGTGATGGGCACCCACCCCTCATGTGTCTGGGCACTGCTGGGAGTGATAGGCACCCACCCCTCCTGTGTCTGGGCACTGCTGGGAGGACTCTGCACACACCCCTCCTGCGTCTGGGCACTGCTGGGAGGACTCTGCACACACCCCTCATGTGTCTGGGCACTGCTGGGAGGACTCTGCACACACCCCTCCTGTGTCTGGGCACTGCTGGGAGGGCTCTGCACACACCCCTCCTGTGTCTGGGCACTGCTGGGAGGACTCTGCACACACCCCTCCTGCGTCTGGGCACTGCTGGGAGGACTCTGCACACACCCCTCATGTGTCTGGGCACTGCTGGGAGGACTCTGCAACTACCCCTCCTGCGTCTGGGCACTGCTGGGAGGACTCTGCACACACCCCTCATGTGTCTGGGCACTGCTGGGAGGGCTCTGCACACACCCCTCCTGCGTCTGGGCACTGCTGGGAGGGCTCTGCACACACCCCTCCTGCGTCTGGGCACTGCTGGGAGGACTCTGCACACACCCCTCATGTGTCTGGGCACTGCTGGGAGGACTCTGCACACACCCCTCCTGCGTCTGGGCACTGCTGGGAGGACTCTGCACACACCCCTCATGTGTCTGGGCACTGCTGGGAGGACTCTGCAACCACCCCTCATGTGTCTGGGCACTGCTGGGAGGACTCTGCAACCACCCCTCATGTGTCTGGGCACTGCTGGGAGGACTCTGCACACACCCCTCCTGTGTCTGGGCACTGCTGGGAGGACTCTGCACACACCCCTCCTGTGTCTGGGCACTGCTGGGAGGACTCTGCAACCACCCCTCATGTGTCTGGGCACTGCTGGGAGGACTCTGCACACACCCCTCCTGCGTCTGGGCACTGCTGGGAGGACTCTGCACACACCCCTCCTGTGTCTGGGCACTGCTGGGAGGACTCTGCACACACCCCTCCTGCGTCTGGGCACTGCTGGGAGGACTCTGCACACACCCCTCATGTGTCTGGGCACTGCTGGGAGGACTCTGCAACCACCCCTCATGTGTCTGGGCACTGCTGGGAGGACTCTGCACACACCCCTCCTGTGTCTGGCCATGTACGCTCCATACATACACGGGTGTGGGTACGGTCCGTACATACACTGTTGGGGTGGGGGTACGCTCCATACATACACTGGTGTGGTGGGGGTACGGTCCATACATACACTGGTGGGGGTACGCTCCGAACATACGCGGGTCTGGGTACGCTCCATGCATACACGGGTGGGGGTACGGTCCGTATATACACTGTTGGGGTGGGGGTACGCTCCATACATACACTGTTGGGGTGGGGGTACGCTCCATACGTACGCGGGTGTGGGTACGGTCCATACATACTCTGTTGGGGTGGGGGTACGCTCCATACATGCACTGTTGGGGTGGGTGTACGCTCCATACTTACGCGGGTGTGGGTACGGTCCTTACATACACTGGTGGGGTGAGGGTACGGTCCGTACATACACTGGTGGGGTGGGGGTACGGTCCGTACATACACTGGTGGGGTGGGGGTACGGTCCGTACATACACTGGTAGGGGTACGCTCCGAACATACGCGGGTCTGGGTACGCTCCATGCATACACGGGTGGGGGTACGGTCCGTACATATACTGTTGGGGTGGGGGTACGCTCCATACATACACTGTTGGGGTGGGGGTATGCTCCATACGTACGCGGGTGTGGGTACGGTCCGTACATCCACGGGTGGGGTGTTGGTACGCGCCGTACATACACGGGTGGGGGTACGGCCCGTACCCAGGCCTTTAGAACGTGGGTACGGGCCGTACCGCCATTATTGGGGTGACGTAGGGGTGGGCGTGGTACGACTCGTACCCACGTTCTTAAGGCGTGGGTACGGTACGTACCGGACTTGTTGTGTTGCCGGTTCGCGTCTACATCCACTGCCGTTGCTGGACACGCCCCCACCCACTCGAAGTGACCAGGCCCTGAAGGTCAGGTATGTCCAGGGCATGTATGATTTGTGACTTGGGTGGGGGTTTTGTGTCCTGCCCCCCCCTTTGCCCCTGGGTGTTGTTCTGTCCTTCTGCGGCGTCTGCGTCGGTTCCTGTAGAGCAGGTGGACTGCTATGAGGGCTGGGATGACACGTAGGTTCGGGTCCATGGCTGTCCGTCGCGTACAGGTGCTACTTGTGTGCGTCGTCCTGATTTCCTGGCAGTTTTTGGCAGGCGGAGAATTTTATCCGTGCGGGGTGACGTCGGAGCGGATCGTACTTCCTGGTTCGTGAACTGCAGCCTGCATGCGTCCCGACGTCACGTCGGCGCTTTCCCGGATCACGTTTGTATGTATATTTTCGTCGGTCGGTGTTTTGTGCGGATCGCACGGAAATGCAGTTTCCGTGTGAATCGTACTTGCATGTTTGTAATGTTTTTTAACCGGGTACGAGTCAGACGGAGAAAATGCTCCGTCCGACGGTTCGTACCCGGTTTCTCCAGGATCGGAATCGGCCCCTATGTATCCTATCTCTTTCTCTCTCCATCTTTCTCTCTCTTTTGCTCCTTCTAACTTTCTCTTCTTGTCTCATACCACTTCTCGTCTCTTCAGAATAATTGTTAAAGATTACTGATAACAGCACAATTGTACCTTTAAGAGAATAGTGCTTAACCCCTTCGCCGCGGCAGGAATTCCACCGCGGCGCTGGGGGGGTTTGGGGGCAGTTGCGGGTCCGCTGTGCTCGTGACGGAACCACTCCGTCACAAGTCACGGTTGAGCTGTGCTCATGACGGAGTGGTTCCGTCACGTCTCCGCCCACTGCGCTAATCGCCCGCATAGGCCGGGAATTAGCGCCGCATGGGCGGAGCGGCCGCCAACGGCCGCAGCATGATGGAACCACTCCGTCATGAGCACAGAGCAACCGTGGCTCATGACGGAGTGGTTCCGTCATGAGCGGGGAAGGGGTTAATACCCTGAAATGAGTGGAAGAGGGCTTTTAGAAAACATTAACATAAAACTACAAAACTTAACATAACATAACAATTTAATTATACATGAGTTTTTATCTCATTTGAAGCAGGATTCTTAAGTGATTTGGACTTTGGAAAATTTGATGGTGAACATTTGTTTTCTGACTTGTACTTCCTAAGAATTCTAAATGCAATAATTTAGGTTTGAAGACATAGGGCAGTTTCCAAATCTGCATCATCTTGTTCAGTGAAAGAAAGAGTTGTGTTTTAGAAGAAGTGTGATGAATGATTCTTTGTCCTCCATCACTTGAGGCAGAAGTCTCTTCTGAAGAGCCCTGTTAGGCATCACTGTGCCAAGCAGTTGCTGAAGAACAATCCTGAATCCAACATCATCAAATAAGGATTAGATATTACTGACCAAGCCAATGTGCTAACCAAATAATATTTTCAGGAATTATACATACATGCCTTTTTTCATTATTTATGTTTTAGTGCAACCCTGCAAAAACCTGGAGGTTGATAGAATACATTGCAAAAAAGAGTTTAGAGAAACATAGGAAAATGTGCTTATACAGCCACAATGGCACAGCATGTTATATACATCAATCACAGCACATGCTTTAGTATATATAATAGTAAGGAGCAAGCATGATCTATCAGGGGGATTATAAAGAGTACTTTGGGTGTAAGTACATGAACATATTAATATGTTGCAGGATAGTACTCTGGAAAGCCTTGTGCTCTAGAACCAAATAGTCTAGCAAGTCGGGATAGGCTTGCCGGAAATACTTTGCATTGAGTACGTCCTGAAAAGATTACACATCCTTAACAAGCAGAGTCCTGGGATCCAAATTTGATGAAGGTGTCCTGGTTTAAGGCATGTGACCAATCAGGATTCAGTGGACCAACTGAGGATTAAAGTTTTGCAAAGTACTGGATTATCAAATGCCATAGAGTATATGTGAGTTTTTAATGATTTTCTGAGTCTGACAAAGTCATCTTCCAGGTCTCAGATGTCATGGGAGGGAATTCCAAACCGCGTGTATCTAGTTGGATAGGTAGTCAGGAGAAATCTTTTAGTCAACAGAAAGGTTGTGGTCGGTAGGTAAAGATGAATAACTATGGGCTCAATTTTGATGTCGAATGGACCGACAGGCTGTCAGTAGAGGTCCGTCCAAAATCTGGGGCTGCGGTTCGAACACTGGATTATGGTGCTGACGGTCGGCGCACATCGGGCGGGGAAAGACTGCCGCCTCCAACAGGCTCAAGGAGCCCGTTGGGGCGGAGGTCAGATTCGTAAACTCTACAATGTGAAGGTGCCTGCGGTGGCACCGCCATGACAAGGCTGTCAGAAAGTGACTTGGGTGGCCCCTTGCAGGGCCCTTGTCACCCATGGGCCGCTGCTATGGGGCCAGAGGGCACATGTGGTGGATGGATGTTTGTAGGCATACCCTTTACTACTGTGGCTTGAGCTGCAGCCCTCTTCCAGACAGCAGCACAAGCCACAATAGTAAACGGCATGTTCCCGACTGCTGTGCTAGCGGTTGCATTGTAATTCGGCGAGTGGGACCTCCGACTCCTTGTTGGACGTTCCCATTCTGACTACGATACCAGTTGGACGCTCGTCCAACTTTCATCTTAATGAGGTAATTGTGAGGTAATTCACTGATCCTATTTATAGAGGGGGGGACACTTGGAGCTTATTATCAGGTCCAGTGACCCTTGCTCTCGAAAAGTAACTAGTACACAAAGGGGGTCACTGTTCCTTGTAGAGGATGAAAGAGGAAGAAACTTTTTTTCACGTGCTACTCTATCTGTGGGGGACAGTGTGTCCTCATCATAATGCCCTCACACACCCCGAAGGATGTCATGCTTTATCATTTGGGCTTTGCTCCTCGTTGAGCCGACGCTGCAGTGCCCTACGGGTCCCCCAAACGGTCTGTTTATCGGAGATCTTTTGATGAAAAGCCGTTTGGGTGCGTGGGTGTATGTGGCAGTGAAGTCTAAAGTGGTGTGTTAAAAAATGACTGGAGGGAGAGTGGGTACTATTTATTAGGGTGATTCCTCTGTCATTGTTAAAACAAAGTGTGTAGTGCTGCTCTAGGGGATATTATGTCCCTCTCTAGCTGGGTATATGTCCCTAATGGACATATATAACAATCAACGTGTTTCGCGCTGTATGTGGCCTCAGAAGGAGATCCAAAGCGCTTCCTCAGGACCAAAGGAAGGTCAATTTTAGTATCAGTGGTGGCCTGAACTAACACATGCCACCAAGTTTGTAGAAGGGAGTAGCGTTTCTGAAAAGAGAAAGTGTAGGACAAAAGTATAGTATGGTTAATATCTTGTCATGATAGGTTGTCCGGGTCATCCATTGGAGGGCCTGGTGCGCATTACCCTTAGCGTGAGTATTATCACTGTAATTTGGCATAAGTTCATATATAATAGCAGAGATGTGAATAATTAAAATGATTTTTCTCTGCATAGTGACAGACATACATAAATAGGTATAAGATCAATGATTAGATTTTGCCAGTGTAGTTCTATATCCATACGTTTACTCTGTCGTTCATACAGTATCCCTAGGTAAAGTACCCAGGTTGATGTGACTCTATAACAAGGCTTATTCATAAGGTAATTATATGAACCATAGCTGTCTAGGTAGATAATACCGCAAAGTAGTCCCACCATTGATGGCAAACCTCTAGACACTGTTGTCTTGTTTTTTTACAAAATACATCATGTTTCTAACCCCTTAAAATTAGAGTCAGGACCTCATGAGATCAGTGAGGGCACTCAAGAACTGTGAAATGAGAGTAGGCAAAGAAAATAGTGTTAAAAGGTTTTGTTGTATCCTGCTGTTGTAGTCAATAAACAAAACCGCAGTGTTTTGAAGACTAAGAAAAACTTAAGTAAAACTTAATGGCTGTTATACAGAGTCCAGGGACGATCCCCGCATGCTGGAGGGATTTGCCCTGTACAGTTAGGGGGAGTTGACAGTGCACGGAGTTGTCACACTTCGTTATGATTTAATGATTTTGTAGGCCTGTGGGGAATGGCACAGTGCTCTGCGTAGACGTATGTGGCTTCATAGTGCCCCACTTATCAGGTCAAAAGGTTCCAAGTGGGTCTGAACTAGGTATAAAACCAGACCTTACTCGCATTTAAGCAGGTTTGACAAAAATAAATAAAAGACAGTGCATGTATTACTGAGACTTGGTTTTTAAGAAACAATTGTTTAAAGGCTAGGTGCTAATAAAGTCAGAGAGATGTTGCCTCACATACTGAAAGGGTTTTCCCTTTCTATGTTACTCACGGTTCTCCCGTAGTAGCAGGGCCGATCCACCTGCGTGCCTCTCCCTGTCTCCGCCAGTAATGGGAAGGTTGGCCCCTATCCCTTATATAGTGGAGGTGTGTTGTCAATCAGTGAGTTAATTACATGTTAATGGGAGAGTGTGTTACGTGATGCGTGGGCGCCATCTTGTAATGGGGTGTTTGAGTAGACATAGTTCTTGATACTTATGGTTATCAAGCTATTGTTACCAGCGAGTGCCCTTAATGAATTCTTTATTTTTCTAAGTGTGATGGTTGGTGGTGCAGGTAGTAAAAACTTACTAGTAGATCTCAGCAGATAGGTTTATAGGGCATGGGCGCCATCTTTCAGTGGTGTAGTTGGTAGGTCATTTGTTTGACCATGGGCGCCATCTTTGAGTGGTATCGTGATATGGTATTTTTCACTGTATGTAAATAGTCAAGACCCATTTCTAATATTCAACATACATGGTTTTGTCCTCAAATGGAGTGTCTGAGATGGCCTGTATTCTGAAAAAACGACATATGTGTGTTTTGTGTGGCTCTATAGTTTACACATCATTATGGTAACTTTGTTTTCAGAATTGGGATGAGAAGAGGTTGATGATGAGGTGGTCATTAGGTTACACTACCTCAATCCACGGTATTTCATCATTTAGACCATGGGTATTTGTCCATAGGCGGTAGACCCATCTTTGTTCTTTTTGAAATAGTGTCCTAGTAGACCATGAAGGATTGGACTCTATGACAGTCCAGGTCATTTGATCTGGTGTTTGTCCTGTTTCGATGTAGTGTCTGCTCATTTTAGTGGTGTTTTTCTTGCACCGTATATTATTTCTGTGTTTGTTCACTCTCGTCCTCACGGCTCCGGTTGTCATTCCTATATAGAGGAGGTTGCAAGGACATTTTACCATGTACACACAGTTTTTAGTATTACAGTTTGTATGTTTCTTCTGTGTCCACTCCTGGTTGTTTAGTTGTAGAGTTGTGTTATGTGTTGTTAGGGGGCAAATATTGCAGGTTCCGCATGGGTAATGCCCTTTGACTTTTGGGAGGTCCCACAGTGTCCTTTGATTGTCCATTAGTTTACCCTGTGGCCTTGTGTGCACGACCATGTCTTTAATATTCTGTGTACGTCTGAAGGCGAATCTTGGGCGCTCCAGTTGCATCCCTCCTACGTGCAGGATGTTCCAGTGTTCTAGTAGGATTTTCTACAGAGGAAAATAACGAAACTACAGAAAGATATCAAGAATTTTGAGAGAGAGATGATATATCCATACACGAAGGAGGATTACATGACTAACATCACTGACACCTCATCTGACGATGGATCAACTACCTCCACCAGATCAAATAGATCAAGTAGCAATTCCAGCAATGGAAGCTGGAAGAACAATCAAGGCGGCCCAGGAATCCTACCAACTCCACCGATGTACAATTACCCAATGCCAGGCTACCAAGCAGCACCGCCACCATGGTATCCTGGCTACCATGGTCCACCGCCACCTCACAAACCTTATTGACAACAACAGCGGGATACAACGAAACCTTTTAACACTATTTTCTTTGCTTTCTCTCATTTCACAGTTCTCGAGTGCCCTCACTGATCTCATGACGTTCTGACTCTAATATTAAGGGGTGAGAAACATGATGTATTTTGTAAAAAACAAGACAACAGTGTCTAGAGGTTTGCCATCAATGGTGGGGCCCACTTTGCGGCATTATCAACCTAGACAGCTATGGTTCATATACTTACCTTATGGATTAGCCTTTTTATAGAGTCACATCAACCTGGATACTTTACCTAGGGGTACTGTATGAACGACAGAGTAAACGTATGGATATAGAACTACACTGGCAAAATCTAATCATTGATCTTATACCTATATATGTATGTCTGTCACTATGCTGAGAAAAATCTTTTTAATTATTCACATCACTGTTATTGTTCATGCACTTATGCCAACTTATAGCGATAATACTCACGCTAAGGGTAATGCGCACCAGGCCCTCCAATGGATGACCTGGACAACCTATCATGACAAGATATTAACCATACTATACTTTTGTCCTGCACTTTCTCTCTTTTCAGAAACGCTAGTCCCTTCTACAAATTTGGTGGCACTAGTTAGTTCAGGCAGCCACTGATACTAAAATTGACCTTCCTTTGGTCCTGAAGAAGCGCTTTGGATCTCTTTCTGAGGCCACATACATCGCAAAACATGTTGACTGTTATATATGTCCGTTAGGGACATATACCCAGCTACAGAGGGGCATAATATCCCCTAGAGCAGCACTACACACTTTGGTTTAACAATGACAGAGGGATCACCCTAATAAATAGTACCCACTCTCCCTTCAGAAATGTTTTAACACACCACTTTAGACTTCACTGCCACTTACACCCACGCACCCAAACAGCTTCTCATCAAAAGATCTCTGATAGACTCTTCGGGGGACCCGTAGGGCATTGCAGCGCCAGGCCGACGAGGAGCAAAGCCCAAATGATGAAGCATGACAAACTTCGGGGTGTGTGAGGGCATTATGATGAAGACACACTGTCCCCCACAGATAGAGTAGCACGTGAAAAAAAGTTTCTTCCTCTTTCATCCTCTACAAGGAACAGTGACTTCCTTTGTGTACTAGTAATTCACTGATCAACACATCAGCACCTTACGTACTAGGCAAAGAGTTTTGAAAGTCACTCTTTACTTTACATAGAGAGGATAAGGAGATTTCAGTGCCAGTGTGATGTGTCAGGATTGTTCAAACCGAACAAGAGATAGGCTTTATTGTTTCGGACGCTCTGGAATATAAAGCAGTACTAGTAAAGGTCATCGTTGAGGCAGATTTACAGATGTGTCCGAGTTTGAAGGACTATTCCAGGTTTAGAAAATTATCATTCAGCCTAGATTTGAGTATTTAATGTAAGGAACAAATTTAAGGGGGGCAATCTAAGCCCTACGAGTATCACTCCTAGTGCTTAATGTCAAAAGCTGCAGCATGAATACATAAATGTTTCAATATTGATGACAATAAGACAAAAACTATAAAACAGAGGGTAGAGGAGTCAAATGTGCAAGTCCGTATGCCAAAGATCATCAGTGAGAAAAGATAACAAAGGAGTAACAGTTTGAGGTGTTAGGGATGGTTAGCAAGTGTTCTTCTAGCTCAGAGTTACACTTTGTTATCTGGTTGTGGAAGTCTTATGTGGATAGGAAGGGCATTAAAAATAATTGAGCATTGTCCTGAGAACGTTTTCGAGTGATCATATTCATCAAGTGACGATTTTGAAAAGAAGTGTTAATTAGCTTCTTAGAGCCCTGGTGTTGTCGCATACCTCCAGTTTTAATGCAAGGTACACATGGCAATTTAATTGTAAGGCCTTGTAAGTGAAACATGCTAGTTTATGCAGTAAAACATTAATCAAGTGAAAGCCATTTAGTGGTATATAGAAAAGATATGATTCTGTCAAATGATCAAATATTGGTTACAGGGTTGGGTCTGAGTCAAGGCTACGAGTCTGTGAAGTTTTTTCAAGTTTGCTTGGATTCCTGAAGAAAGGGCAACTCCTCCTAGTTGCAGCAATGCCACCCTGAACATAATAGTCATGTGAAAAGTGTTAAGTACACTTTAAGAGGGTGGCAGTTAGAAAGAAAAAAATATGAGTTGCAAAAAAACTTTTTGGCAATCTTGGTGATTTTTGATTATAGACAATGGTTGATACAAGGGTTGATAAGCAAAACACCGAAACCTCCCTGAATCACGGTAGAGCAAGATCCCAGCGTAAAGCCTTCAGAAATAGAGATTCCAATAAGGAATCCAGCAGCATAAAAAAGGGGAAAATCAGGGGAAAAAGCCTTCAAAGTAGACAATGAAAGTGACGAAAAATAGGGAAATAAATGTGTTGCAATGCATCCATTTCAAGGCAAAACCTTCTTATATATGGACCAAGCAAGTAATGGATTTCACAAGAAAAAGAGATAGCACCATCTTGAATTAAAAACTTTAGACAACAAACACTGGGAAGGAACCATTTTACAGTGATAGATTTAAGTCCAACCAATCTTATCGAGGACAATGGCATCTCCAGGCATGATCAGTAAAACCTCTCGTTTGACACAATTCCTCTTTTCCACTCTGCCTCACTCGGCCCATCGCCTTTCCAGGGTGGCACTCCACACAGCTCTAAATCACTGCGGACAGATTGGCACAGGATAAAATGCCACATGCAGTGCTGGGCATGAAGACCAGAATAGCGTTGCCTCATCCATGGACGCGGACCCCGTAAACACGCTTCAATCGGAGTGGGATTAAAATTCTGGCAAAGTGCCTCCAACAACTGCTAATGCCAAACAATCTTGAACATGTCATGTTTTGATGGCCGTACCATAAGGCATTGATGATAACATTCTTCAAACTTTACTCATCAAGGTAGGCTAACCACCATTGCTCAGCCTTTAGATATTTGTCAAATTTGGCATCCAGTAAGGAAGCGATTCCATTTGCACTGTTCTTTGATGCCTTGAAGAAAGGCTGCCCACAGTCTTGTGAAAGATCATGCTGGCATAATTGTGTTCTCTTTTTATTACATTTCCCTTTTAAAGTTTGCTTTTTATTCTGGTTTGTTTGCGTTTTTAACGAACATTAGTAACTAATGTGTAATTCTATAGTATGCCTCTACAGCTGGGTTTGTTTTTCTAGACAAACAAGATCAAATAAACAATATCTTCAACTCCAATGCGATAGCGTTGGTTTAAGACATTTAATCCAAAACACAAACACACCCTCCCAGCCACAAACCTAGCTGCATGACCACAGCCCCTCACCCTTTCACCACTTAACCTCTCAGTTAAAACGCCACTTGCCAGTAACAAAGCGTTTTCTCTTTAGAGAGCATCTATTTGAACCTTCAGTGGAATTGTATTATAAATTATAGGACAATGTGGGAGATGTGAATTCATCCCCTCACTATACAACCAGTAGAGACAAAAGATTGGTGTGCACAGGGCAGAGGATTGGCACAGGATATTCAAATGGACAAAGCCCCGGTCTCTATTGCAAAGGCATACTCTGTGATATGCTAGGGCAAGGTTCTCCAATGCCAGATTTTTAGCATATTCCCTATTAGATAAATATGGTTATCTTAAAAATCTGGCATGGACCCGGCCCTCCAGGACTGACTTTGGAGAACCCTGAGACAAATATCCATGACTTAGCATGGGGGACAAGGAGTAGATATCTGATAAGGTCAGAGGTCTGTCTGAATTAGGTCAATGGCTGTCCAATCAGAATGTGACCTGCAGTGCAGTGAAGTACAAAGCCCCCCTACTCCTCTTTCACAGTACATGCCTGTGAGGGGATTTAGCCTTCTTTGCCTTTGGCCCCTGCCATTGAATTTCTGATAAGATGAACCAGGAATGATCCTAAAGCAGAAGGGTTACAGTAGATTCATGAAAACAAAGCCAATGACAGGACCCGCTGCATGCTGGGAAGTTTAGTATGGAGAGTTCTTAAAAGACTTGATGCTAAGCAAAACATAATCAATAGATTATATCAATTGATTGGCCCAGGCCCAAAAATGAATGCTGTTACTTTCAAATCCGCTCCCCAAATTCCACTAAATGCATTTTATCTGCATAGTTTACTTCCTCCCAGAAAGGTTTTAAACTAGGAGCTATGTGGCGTATCATCAGTTGTAAGCATGCCATTACTCAGGAGGGATTACACAATACAAGTAAATCCTCTGGAATTTAGCATTATATGACTCCAATAAGACATGCTTATGTCCCCCCCATATCTGTGGCTTTTCATAACAAAATCTAACTCTCATATTCCCTCTCCTAATTAGATGATTTCCCCTGCTTGGCGTAACACCATACATTTATGTAAATCTATAACATAAACAAAGTGTAGAGGAAAGCCTGAATCAAGGCACGCGATCCAGGGCCCTTATGGAGCTCTGAGTGGAGTTTAAAAGGTCATAGTCTTGCCTTATAGTTTCCATTCAATCCTCAAATCTGTAATTGACTCTCGCTGCAGGCCCCGCCATTCTTCATTACTGCATTACCGTGAACCTGAAGCGCATTACGAATGTTAAACTAATACCCCATGTATATGTTACAGCTAGCTTATGATCTGTGTTATGGCGAGCCTCTGTGTTTTAGAAGACCCTTACCTCATTCTAGAAAAAAGACGTGGGAATTAAGTTTTTGAAGCATAAATCGAAATGTAAAAAAAAACACCCTCCTTTCTCTTTTCCATATGCTGTTCGATTAGGAAAACGTGAGGTTTTGGTGCTTTATAAAACAGCTAAATACATATATGTATTTTTTAATTGCTCAGTCTCTCTCTCGCTCTCTCTCTCTATCTGCTCTATAAGATTGAATCATCTAGTATCATAGAATAGGATGCGTTATGAAGAAATTGAGGGACATTGACAAAAATAGAGCAAACATGGCCTTATAATTGGCCTGGAATTCTGCACTGAACCGTCCAAAGTATTCCATGTCTGTGCATAGTTGTTTTAGCAAGCTAAGGAGGATGACATCTGGGGGTTTGAAACCTCAGCTTGTACTTCTTCTTAGGTTTTGCCTATCAGCTATCTCAAGCTGTCTGTTGGCTGAAAGACCTAGGGGTAGATTTTCAAGTATTGTGCACTGGGTTAAGGACGCTAACCAGCATGAAATGTTTTGGGGGGAATTACTTTCCATCGCAAATATTGTTTTGTGCTGGTAAGTACCCTAAACGTAGTGCAAAGCAGCGCAAAGCACTGCTTTGCAGTACTTAGCGCCAAGGGGCATTACATGGGTGGTACATTGGCTTTTCCATGCAACCATCCATGCCTTTTGATGCAAAACCCTATCTACAAAGAATTTCAGACAGGGTTTAGCACCAAAACATAATGCCACTTCAAAGGAGGCGCTAACACTAGAAATGTTTATATTTCTCCTTTGTTTTCTGGCTTTGCATGCGTGCTACACCTTGCTGCACACATAGGGTTAACCTTCATGTACAAAACCTTTGCTAGACTCATGCACATACCCTAGTGCTATGACACTAAGGTGTGTGCGTGGCACACGGCAGCTAAAATTGGTGTCAGGGAAAGGGGAGGAGAGAGCCATATCGCTCCTGCTCCCTACCTGTCACGCAATACAGAGCAGCCTCTTTGGGGGCTGCACTGTGTGCATGTTTTTCAAATCTGCCCCCTAGTGTCAACTTACAGTGCATTGCTTACCTTTGGTTGAACTTATTGTCACTCTTATTTGCTTACTTTTTGTTAGCTTCTGTGGGCTTTCCTTCCTCTTCTTTTGGTTGTCCCTCCTCTGGAGAATGAACACATTACTTGTTTCCTTCTACTCCTTGTTTTTCAAGCACTACTTTTTCTTTTGGGTTAAGTACTTCATGACAGTTTCCACATTCTGTCTTGCTCATTGCCGCCCGTGTGCATCTCCCTCTTCCCTTCCATGTTGTGCTTGCCCTCATTTACGTCTCCCCTGCGTTGCTTTCTCACCCATGTGCTTTTCCCCTGCCTGCTCCATGTTGCTCTCTCTACCCTCACTACTACCCTCCATGTTACTTCCTTCCTCCCAACCCTCGGTGTTGCTTCCCGTCACCCACACCCTCTGAGTTGTTTCCCTTGCATGTATGACCCTTCATGTTTCTTCCCCCTACCTGCATCCTTAGTGATGTTTCCCCCCGCCTGCACTCAGAGTTGCTCCACCACCACCCGTTATTTAAAAAAGAAACTCTTTTGCGGTATTTATTTTTTTTATTTACCAATCTAACTCGTTAAAGTTAAAAAAAAAAGTGGGAGCATCATTTTGTTGTCACGTGCATGTGTGGTGTGCACACTTACAAAATAATCTAGCTGCCTTGTCATAGCCCCTTTTATTTGCTTGTTGTCTTTAGCCATGTTGCACATCATCGTGGTTGCTGTACAGCGTGGCTCAAGACCGTTTGCAAAGCGAACAGGTCCCAAAGGCGAGACCTATTGGCTTTGCAATTGCTTGTTTGACTATCCTAACTCCGTTTATAGGCTTTGTTTACAACAAGAGCAAATATTGACAGTCATGTTGTTTATTTAAGAGAAAGTGCTTTTTGATTGGTGAGTGTGTGTGTGTGGTTGTGTGAATGGGTGAACAGATGAAAATGACAGTGAGTAAATAGGTAGATTATTGTGTGAGTGCATTGACTAATGAATGAGTGACTATGTCCAGAGAAATGGATGCTGCACGTGGATAAATACATGAGTGGGTGCATGGATGGATAAATTAGTGAGCATGGATACATATGTGTACACGAGTGTGAGTAGATGAATGAATAAACAGGTATGTTAATTAGTAAATCGATTGCTGGATTAGAGGGATATTCATCTACCTATAGTTATGCTGTCATCTTCCAACCAGTCTATAAACTCACCCTTTCATACATATTCATCCCTCCATCAACCCATTTATCCATCATTTCTTCTATCCAAATATATTAACACTATCCTTAACAGCATTAATTTACCCAAAACGACAGTTTACTATCTATTTATCCACTACACTTATGCATGCTTGCCTGAATATAGACGGTGATGCTGCGTGTGGCCAGTGTTCCTATTTGAACCTCTACATGCGTTGCATATCTGTAAATGGGTGCCTCTATGTCAGTTGGTCTCTCTCTGGTGTCTGTTGGTCTCTGTCTGCCTGAATGCTTGCTTTTGTGTCCTTGGTGCCTTCTATCTGCACATGGACCTGCTTGGAAGTGTGTTGCAGCGTGTATCGGTTTTAGTGAGTCTGTTGGTCTATGTGCATGTTGATCTAAAAGTGTGTTTATGGACCCCTGCTGTGGACCCACTTCCCACTCCCATAAACTGACCAGTTCAGGGGTTTGTATGAAAGCTGCGAAAACGCCATTGTAACTTGTTTCGTTGTTTAGGTTTCTATTCCGAGATATCTCTCCCATTTAGACAATGGCAAGTTGAACCTAGAGTATCACTTTTAATAAGTTTCTCTCCACAATATCTCTTTCTTTGACAAATATTTTATGGGCTTCTCCCTCTGTTACGAAGCGACCTCGTGCCCTTCATCCTAATTAGCAACAACGAAATATTGTTTTTGTCCTGAGTAGCTCCACGTTAAACATGAGCAGCTTCCCCAGTCTGGGGTTCCCCTTTCATTCTGGTATTGTAGTTCTGCATTTAAAATGAGAAAAGCAAAACCGCAAGAACCAGAATAGGAAGGAAAAACTAGGACTGCACGAGCTAGTCATGCCTGACGTTGCATCTTGTGAGGTCTATGCTGGTCAAATGAAGCAAAGTACATTACTCCTGAAGCGCCTCCAATTGCTATATCTTACCTGTCTTCTATGTCTATGCACTATGTCAGTGTAGTCCTTTTTCTTTGTCGGAAGGTGGTGTTGTACTTCGCCTGTGTCCATAGTAGCTGTCAAAGCGTAGTCCTGCATCTGTGACCATCTGTTCCAATTTTTTGGTTTTGAAAATCTGGTCACTCTGCACCTCTGTCTACAGAGGGTGGAAAGTGCACTGGATGGAGAAGGCCAGAAATGACACTCTAAAGAAACCTGAGAGGGCAACGTGCTCTGGCACTTGGCTCCCATCTCATGGTCCCGCCGGCACACTTTCAGGCCCTCCCTTTCCTGGCTGGAAGCAGGCTGCATCAGAGATTAATCCTGTACTTAGATACTAATGGGCCTTGTTCTGCTCTTGCCTTTTGAAGTTGTTTCTGTGTTTGCTTTGTTCCTGTGTTGACATTTTGCCAGAGTGATGAGGAATAAAGGAGAATGTGTTGCCTTATGTGGACTCATATGCCTACTATAATTAAACGCCATTTCCTGGTGCATAAGTAAAATCCTACACATCATGAAGGACAGTTGCCATCAACCAATGACTAATGTGGGCTGATCAGCATGTGAATGACACAACAGTCAATCACTGAGGGGGGGTGAATTTGTATCCCTTTGTCTGTGTATGTAGCTGCCTTCCCTCTCCCCCCTCCCCCCGCCCTCAGCGCCTTGAGACCCTCACGGGTGAGTAGCGCGCTCTACAAATGTCTTGATTGATTGATTGATTGTGTATGTGAGCATACACTCCACTCTAAGCCAGACCTAAAAACACCACGTGGCTGGAAACAGAGCCGCAGTGTCACTTATTCATTGCCCCCTCTCCCACTTTTATTGGGGAACCATTCCCTTTATTTGTATTTCAAAGCGCGTACAACAGGCTATTGTAGTGGCTGAAATTACTTCATCTGTTGTAAACATATGCGTTACGATGAATGTTTTTTTTTTAAGTTTAAAGGGGATTTTGGTCTCTTCAGTTCCCGATTCCATGAAGAGGAAATGCAGAACAGAGACTTCTTCAATTTATGACACCAGAAAAAGGGGAGGAAATTGGGCATGCCCGTTTATTTGTAGTTAAAAATCTGCTTGAAACAGGTTGAAGCGTTTTCTAAAGTACAGCCTTACATCAGAGCATCTTACACTTGTAGATAAATCCTCACATCAGTGATTGGGCTCAAGAGGAAGTCCCGTATTCTTCTGTAACTTTAAGTATCTATGAATAGTTTATGCTAGAAGGGTGGAAATTCGCAGGGTGAAGAAAACTTTTTCTTTAAAAAAAAAATGAGTTTAAGGCGAAATTGCAAATAAACCAAAAACATTCCAATTGTTGCCGCCCCCCCCCCCCCCCCATCCACAACCCCTAGGCATCACACGTCTCTCAGAGAGACCCCGCCCCCGGCACATAGAACTTACAGTGGCTGTTGAAGACATCTGCCCCCCTGCCACCCCCGCCATTCAATAGCCGTTGGCCTGGTGTCCCTGGTCCTTGGCTCAATTGGGCGAACATCCCCTTGAGCGTTCCCCCACAATTGGCAGTTGCTGCTTGCTCAGAGTTTCACTCCATGGCCTTGCTACGGGCCTTCCACATTACCCAAATTATTTCGAACTTGTTTGGACAGGCTCTTACTTTGTAGATCTGTTCTTCTGCCCTCATACACCAGTCCAAATTACGCTTCCAGTCCGCTAATCTCTAGACCCGGAACTATTCCATTTTTGGTTTACATCCCACCTGGCCACCATTATCGCCATTTTGGACAACAAAAGGATACATTTGTCCAGGGATTGTTCACCCCAGATGCCTTACATGATGAGTTTTGGTGTGAGGTCTAATGTTGTTGCTATGACCTCAAACACCCTGTTTCCTACTCCCATCCAGAAGGGCCACAATTGTGGATACTCCCATATTGTGTGAATAAAGGTGCCCCACATCGGGCAGCACCTTGAGCACCTGTCAGATGGCCATCGTCTCATTTTCAAAGAGTTGTGACCTTGTATGGTATGCCCATTAAAGTATTTTAAGTTAGACAAGACTAAAATTATCCCGGATGGCCATCTCTCCAGGATAGAGGCAGGCTTCTTCCCACTCATCATCCTTAAGCCTACCTAGGTCCCCCTCCCATCTCTGTCTCAGGTCCCATAACAACGGGGTACTGTGGGCCAGCAGGTTATTGTACACAGTCAATATGGCATGTCTGTGCAGTGGGGCTCAGATAACCCGAACCTCCAGGGGGTTCTCATCTGGGATTTCTTAAATCTGACCTATATATCCTTTAATGAGGTGTTGGATCTGAATATAACACAAGTACTGGCCCCACAGCAGTTCGTTTTCCACCTGCAGCATTTCAAAGGAAATCGGGCCCCTTCCATTCCAAAGATCCTCGAACTTCGAGATCTCCAGCAGGTCCCATTTAGTACCCCCTTCTACTCTCTGTAACGGCACCAGTATGTTTGCCTCCCAGAGAGGAGTTTCCAGTGTGGGAACTCCCTGCTATCCGATATTCTTCGCGGCCCTTCTCCAAGCATTGACCACAATAGCCGTGGGGTGGGGTGCGTCAAGCACCCTCTACCATATAGTTATCTCTATTGGAGAGCAATCTGATCTGGGGTGACTCTGATGAGTAGTTTCATTCTCGTCATCTCCTGGTGAGAGCACAGTCCATGATACTCGCTTTTAATTACCCTGAATATGCAAATGCCCAAAATAATCTGCAAGCTCTGCCCATTGGGCCACGCACAGTTTTTCTTAGTAGTACATAAAGGTCTTTCCGTCATTTCCCATGTTGATGGATAGCTTGCCAAAAGGCCCTCAAGTGCATTTCCAGTCGATTTTGGTGATGCTTTATTGAAGCAAAGGAATACAAAGACATGTCCACCAAACAATGAAGCACTTACTTCATTTAGTTAAGGGTAAATACTCTTGTTTGGTAGAGATTCATCTCTTTGCATTCTTGTTGTCTTCTCTTGATCAGGATTGACGTTATCACAGATTTGTGGATGAAGATTTGTGAAGAACAATCTCATTTCCGAAATTACATGCACACCTTGTGGTCCTTTATGGAGCTGCAGTGTAGAATATGCACAGACATTTACCTAACGAGGTGGCACTTACTAATTAACCAAATAAAAGTACTTCAGTTGGTTAGACATTTTTGGTAAAACGTAGGAATCTTCTTGGAAAAAATGAGGTTCAAATCTGGCCCTGGTGCAGATTTCAGAGAAATTAAACCTCAACGGGAAGCAATTACAAATATAAACATAGCAGGTGCCCCGGTTGAAGCTCCACTTCAGTAAATCAGAAACAATCCTTACTTCTTGGGCTTGGCAAATGCAAAGCAAGTGTGTTTCCTCTCATATTCCACATTGAAAAACGATATGAAATCCCTAATGGAGGTGAATTCATCATTGATATATTGGAGCACAATCTGATGTGTAGTGACTTTGGTGAGTGGTTTCTTTCTTGTCTTCTCCTGGTGAGAGCAGAGTCCATGGTTCTCCCTTTTAAATATCCTAAGTATGCTAATGCCCAAAATGCCTAGCACCACTCAAACACCCACTCACAGACATACACAGGCACTAACACACTCACTCAGACACTCACACAGGCACTCACAGACCCACACTGGCGCTCACAGACCCACTCACAGACACACACAGGAGCTCACACACCCACTCCCACAGATACTCACACACCCACTCACAGACCCACACACACTCACACACCCTCTCACACAGGCACTCACAGACCTACACACCCACTCTCATAGGTGATAGGTTACAGTTAGGATTAAAAAGCTTTAAAAAACGGTAGAAATTCACTGAAAAAAACAAAGATTATAGGGACGTTATAGTTCGGAAATAGAAATTCACTGAAAAACCCAAAGGTTGCAGGGAGGTTATAATTAGATTTCACTCATACAAAACCAGTGAACTTCAGCAGTTATAGTTACCAGAGCTAACTATAACTAACGCCCCAGCAATATACTGCTTGTGACCTCACATATTACATCTCTCATGACATGGTCAGTGACATCACTTATGCCATCTCAAATGACATCACTGATTACATCATCTAGTGAGCATAAGTATTTCATAAACGTTTCTGAGACATTAGCGATATATACTACGCTAGTGCATACGTTAAATTACTATTCTTTTTCTACAGTGATACTGTTTCTAATATATGTCATCTGAGTGGCTGTGTGACTGTATTAGTGTGGGAGTAGATGTCTGAGTGCTGTATGTGTGTGAGTGAGTGGATGTAGAAGTGAATAAGGGGGTATAAGTAGCTGTATGGGTGTGTGAGTGGCCATAAGGATGCTTTTTGAAGGACTGGTCAATGCTTTCTCTCAGACAGAAGCAATTCATGATTTCTGAAAGCTATCCAGAAACAGTAACACTGGAATGACAAGATCCCCAATTTACCTGGTCCTCTGCAAAAATGTTATCATGCCATAATAATCTTACATAATTTCTGTAAATTAGCATTTAGGCTTGCTAGTGAAATTACACTGTTAGGACACATGGCATAATTATTCACCGTTTAAAGCAAAATATTTGCAAGAGTACACAGGAACAATGTGAACAACCGGAACTTAAGTGGTTGCTGTTTTCTGGCTGTGTTTTTTAGGTTTTTTTTTAGCACAGAACACGTCCTTGCATCCAACTTTGGAGCTAGAATATAACATCCACTTACAGTTTTGCATTGAGTTTAGTTCAGCAAAATTGTATGTAATTTTCGTGAAATTCGTCATAATTACGCATATGCATTTTAGATAAATTTCGCACACTCCTCTTTTGCATGTTGGTCAAAATGCTTGTTTATCGTGTAGGTGATGACGATTCCTGGCAGTCTGACCAGGGAGGTACAAGGGACCTACAAGGGCTTTGAGTCATGGTTGCCAAAAAGGCATTAAATGTTGTCAGATTTAGATAGGGCCCATTCTTCCCTTTCCCACTGTCCTACCTCAGTGTTCCCCTCTAAACTCTCTACGTGAATGGAGACCGGCAAAAAATCTTACAATATTGTTTACAATGCTAATTAATTTGGACAGGCAGCAGCAGCAAGACTCATTACCTCCATTCTGATGATCGACACTGATGACACAGGCCCATTGCTTTTCTTTCCAATATAATGTGAAACACAATCTGAATCATAAATCTTTAAAAACACAAAATAATACAGGAAATGTCGCAGCATAGCTCGACATCAACAGTGCAGTGTTGTCGGGAAAGGAATTCTCAGGGGGAAGATTCTTACTATTTCGGGCGATGTACACAGCTTTCTTGAAATCAATAGTGCATGGAAATATTCACAAATAAACCCTCTTCTTGTTCAGCTCAAACTTCACTTCTTGGGTCTGGACTATAGACACAGCTGTTTCTCCAGTTCCATGTAATTAAAAAAATTAATAAATAACAAATAAATACATACATAAATAGAGAAACCGTGAGTCAGCCATCTTCATCCATTAGTCTGTGCAACTGTCTTTCACATTGTGGTTCCGCCCAAGCCATAGTGGCTTTACTGTCTGCCAGCAAGAATCATATTTTCCCTTAATGTGTGTTAAAATTAAAAAAGGGTTCCTATACGTGTTCTAAGTAATGGGGAGAGGAGATGGTCTACCTCGAATCTGGGGAACTGGGTTGGAGTCTCGGCAATGACTGAACATCCTGTGATTCTGGGCAAATCACTTAGGGGCATATTATCAAGACAGGCGATAAAATATCGCCGCTTTAGCGGCAGAAAGCTGCCGCTAAAACGGTGATAATGGGCTTGATAATATGCTCGATGGAATTCCAATTGAAGCCCATGTTAGATGTGAAGGACATCTAACCTGAGCTTCAATTGGAATTCCATAAAGCATATTATCAAGCCCATTATAGCCGTTTTAGCGGCAGTTTTCTGCCGCTAAAGCGGCGATAATTGTATCGCCTGTCTTGATAATATGCCCCTTAATCTCCCCGTGCCTAAGATGAATGTGTGTCCTCATGTAAAGCAACTGGTGCTACGTAAAGCGCTCTGACACCCCATATCTTCGAGTCAAGTTCGCACTATATAAAATTCTGTAAAAAAAAGTACACCTGTCCAGTGGGAAGTACCTGCACTGCACTATTAAAATCATGTGAAATGGTTATTTTTTAATAAATGTAATTTGTTTTGCATTCAAGCTTAAGTGGTAGCCTGTTGTCTTTTTTCTTCTTTCATTTTTTAGTGGAATATGCTTGCAATAAATAAATATATCCATCCCACCAGCTTGCCAGACCGGACTTGTCGACTTTGCTAATGCTTGTTGTATATATGTCCTAGAGACTGACTGGAAAACGATAATATCATTGGACCCCCAACTATTTTCACATCAGGGCATTGGACGTCTGACATCTCTGTGCTGTCATCAAGGTGTTTTTTTTCCAATGTGAAGTGAAAATAACAAGTAGAAATTCTCAGCGCAGATGCCAATGGGATGAGGAAAGGCTGGGTACCTCACTTCCCTTTCCTTGCTTTACTGATGACATGGCTGCGAGGCTTGAAGGAGGAGAAAGCTTAAAATACAGGTCACTTCCAATTACTGTACCATACACAGAGTATTTGGTATTTCTGCAACTGATGTCGAAACATTTCAAAAATGCACATCTGTGAGCGTGCTTGAGAAACTGTCGATTTCAAGTTATTTATCTTCAATTGCATATATGTGATGCATGCCCACTCTTAAGAAGTGGAAGACACGTAGATAGTGATGTGATGTTTAAGGTTTTTTTTTTTATAAGCTAAATTTTATTGATTTTAAAACACATAAAACAATTCAGCCAATACACGGAAATCACAAGTTTGAATCCATTCGAAAAAGCGATGTAACCCCCAATCACAAACCCCATAAAAATTAAATAGACGGGATTTGGAACCAGGTTAATCGGGACCCTCCACATTCCCCAACCATTTCCCCCACACTCTGCGGTATTTCTTGACGCACCCCTTGGCTTTGGAAAGGGCTTTCTCCTGGGTCGCGCTCCAGTCCACCCCTCTACGCCACCTCTCCAGGGCTGGTGGGTCAGGGCTTTTCCAGGCCGACGCTATGTCCCCCGTGGCCACCATCATAGCTGTATTAAAAAATAAGTTGTCACTCCTGGACCCGTCCAGCCCATCAGTGATCCCCAGCAAAGAGTGACGTGGATCATGAGGAACCTCCCAGCCCAGTACCTCCGTTAGCTCCACTTCAATAGATGATGTTTAAGGGTTTAATGAAGAAACAAGCAAAAGCGTACCATCCTTGGAAGGTCCCAAATGACAATTTTCCACTACATTTCACGTTGGTATTCTCCACGTAACTCAGCAACCATAATTCTGTTTCTCTTCATAAAGTTAGAGGAAGCAGCATACAACAGATCCCCCTCCTTAGTACATTTGGATACATAAAATATAACAGTGGTAACTACAATAAGGATACATTGAAATATATTCCATAACTGAATCTTACTAAGAATGCATAATGGCAAGCAACTTCAAAAACAAAATGAAATGCAAAGAAATTAAAATTATCAATGGTTCACGCTATAAGCGTAAATGAACAGGAAAAACATATTTATCGCATAACCTTCTGACCTGAACTAAGTCTTTTGACTTTACTAGTGCCTGTATGCTCAGACCCATTCTCCCTTTGAGATACAGACCAATCAAATTAGACTCTCCTGGAAACCACAATTTTACTCCCCATCACAGATGATTCAGATTCTCGTATTTGCCACAACGTTGGTTCTAATTCAGGACATTTTGTAACTTTCCGTACATTCCATTACTTTCCATCTTCCAAAAACACCATATTGCCCTTTGTAGCACATACATGTTTTGGATCAGACCATTTTGACTCATATGAATTTGCAGCATACTTGTTCTTACCCAGTCACCAGTATCCAATGTCACCTTCGCCTTACAGACCTTGTCATTGTGCCTTCCCACATACTGATCTTGATACTTCTTAATCCTATTCCTCATAACCTGATCCTTCAACTTCACACAAGAGGCTATCTCCATCCAAGTAGGTACAGCAGTGATGCATGCAATTCTCCGACAAAAATGGAGTTTCACCCATTCTGGAATGTAAAGTGGTCCATAACTCTATACAGTGTTTCCCAAACTGTGGTCCGGGGACCCCCAGGGGTCCCTGACACATTCCTAGGGGGTCCGCAGGCAGCAGTTTTAAAAGCACTGCAAAGTATCTTGTTTAATTAGTAGTTTTCAAAGAACAATACAAGTGTCAAGATAATGCCAGAGATTAATGTCCCTGCTGGAGAGAGATGAGAGTGTTGTCCAGTGGCAGCTTCGACTTATCTAATGTAGCACAGAGGGTTAATATGTCTACTGCAAAGAACGTGCACCATGCATTTTAAAAAACAGTATTTTATATGCATAGGTCAGTGGGTTACTACTTTTGTCAGCGAGATTCTTTTATTACTGTGCAGTTCATAAGTGACAATCGTAATCTAGCACAGTGACCTATAAACTGTCATCAAACAGCTGCTTGCAAACTGCAAGGTACAAGTTAGTGACTTATGTTTTTTCCCAGTCTTTCATTATCCTGATGCTGCTAAAAAGGTTTATTTTTATTGTTAAATTCAATGCTAACCACTGTGTTATGTTCTGAATCCTGAGTTTGTGCATCTCCAGACCAAGCACTCTTTAAAAATGCCTACCAGTATGAATGAAGTGAATTCTACACCTTGTAGTCTCCTTTGCCTTATGTAACATTTTCTATACACTGATTTACACGTTTGATTCACTGTCTCTATATGTGTGTGATGTAAAGTGCTCTGACATCCTACAATGGTATGAGAAATGCTATAAAAAATGAAATACTGGTGACAGAGGGGCTATGGGGAGATGAGAAGCACTGTTGGAGGGTGATTGTGGGGGAATCATTGAAGACCCCCCAGAAAGATGGTCATATTCTGGTGCATAGTCAGGTCTTCATTTACTATTCTTTAAAAGCTAATACAATTCAATATATAATGATAAATGTGTTGTAGACTGCACTATTGTTTCCTAAATGTTTTGGGGGGAGAGCCTCCCAAAGCCCCCTTTGTAGTGGTGAGGAAATATGAATTTTGTGATCAGTTATGTCCCCTATCGTAGACCCCAACGGCTCCATGTGCATGCTATAAGTACATGTATGTTCCCTCCAGTTCCAGTTTTGAAGACGCAAATATATGTGCGTCCACCGTCAACATGTCCTCTTTCAGATCCGCCATGAATGGGTCAGATATTCCATTCCTAAGTATGAAAGGCCACCGACTTTATGTGGTTCACTTTCCACATTTTACAGATTCAGGCGAGTAGGCCCAGAATTCTGTCATCAAGCCTTTTCCTGCGTTCTGCCTCTGAAAGCTCCAGTCTGAGCCTGCATCTGTATCCATGAACTTTGTCCTACTCCCTGCGCGGCTAACGGTGCCTGATCCAGCCTGTTGCCTGCCAAAAACTGTATTTCACCTTCAAGATTATCTGCTCCGCTCCTCATCCGATGCATTCCTGTCTAGTAGTTTAGGTAAACATTCCTCCAGCTACCGTGCAAAGGGCCAGGCCTCGCTGTCCTCATGCAAGTAATTCATAGCCCCGTTACCATGGAATATTCCTACCCCCTCGCATCTCATGTAGACACTTAGACGCTTGTACACGCACTAACAGTCAGTATAGAATAGATTCTATCCTAGAGACCTTTCCTTTTGGATAACACAGTTCTTTAAACATAGGATATTAGATATGATTTGGGATTAGGTTGACATGACCCCCAGACTTCTGTCTCCCCATGTAGAGCTAAATGTCAAGTCCCCTTCACCCTCTAGTTGCACGTCAATCACACGTCATGCGGCTGCGCGCGCATCTCTGCCAAATATTTCTGCTGACATTGCAGGATTCTCTTATGGATCCACCCACTTGTGACATCATGTATAATGACGTTATCTAAGTTACGCCTATATGTCCGCCTCTATTAGTTACGTATGCACATTTTATCTGTACTATCAGCTGTTACGCCTCCTGCATCTGTTTCACTGTAATGCATTTCCTATAAAACTGATTATCTGTCAATAATGTATGCCCTTCCTTCCTGAACTTTCGTGGTGATGGAATAGAAGCCTGCAATTCGAATTGTATTTCCTTTGTAAAGGAATAAAGCCTTTTAGAACCTCTAATACCACGGATTCTGCCTCTTATATTTACTGAGTTATTCTTACTAGATTTTACCGCATAAAAAATAGTACCGGTAATGAAATATTTACCACATAAATTGGCGCCCGAACAGGGACACTTTCTCATCTCACGCGCCGGAGGTGCGTTGCAGGCCCGGTCTCCTGCCACAGCTGAACGGACAAAAACGCGTACCTGCAGGATTTCCTGTATCTCCCTCCGGCCAAGCGGGGGCGACTGAGGCTGCGATCAACACCCAGACGAGGCGGTGAGAAGTGCGAAGTATCCCGACCAGAGCCTAGCTGAGAGAGCAAGATCCGAGGTATACAGAGGCCCACCAGGTTCCGAAGTTCCGAGTCCAGTCGAGTCGAGTCCAGTCCGGTCCAGTTTCAGTTCCGTTCCGAGGCCTTCCGCTCCGAGCTACCCGGTGAGTACCATTACCGGGGAGGCATTTAACGTGCACATAGTCTGTGCCGGTCAAGACGGGTTTGGGTACACAAATCCGGTCTGCACTGTTTCAGCAGTGTATCTGTACTGTTTAGCAGTATATCCAGTATGTCGTGCATATAAATAAGTATTATCTAATGTCAGTATTATGTCAGTAACTAGTTTTCTATTAGTTATCATCGTTCGTAAAACTGTTAAGTGTTAAATGTTTTAATACGTTCTATATATTGTGGTGTGAATGACTGTTCATTATTGTGTTTATTGTATAAAGTGTGTTCTAGTAATAAGGTCTAAAAATGCCGCTCTTTTCGAAATTAAGACAGATCAAAACTAGAAAAGGGGTACTCGAAGAAGCTGTTCCCATCCCACCAAGGGACACTCCAGGGTACTTTATGTATCATAAGCATGGCCTAGATGCCATATTATTTCTTGATTTATGGGTGGACTACACCAAGGATTTGCCAGAAAATCAGAGATGGCCTGCAGCGGGGACCTGGGATGCAGATAGCATCATGAGAGTAGAAGAAGAATTATGGAAAAAGAAAGCCAGACAGTCACAGAAAGATGCCATTGAATTATGGCGTAAAGAATCATATAGACGTACAGAAAAAGCGCTCAGACAGGAAGAGAAAGGTAGAGAGAATTCAAATAAAACCCGAGAAAATCTATTAATTGAGGAAGGTACCCGAGTAAAATCAGAACAAGTAGATAGACAAAGAAACACTCTTATGAATGGTATGTATCCTCTTCTGGCCGAAGGGTTACCTAAGGCTACCCCGGAAATACCAAAAGACTTGACTCCTCCACTGCTCCCGATAAAAGCACATCCCAAAACACATCCCAAAACAGCAAAGGACGTTTTCCTTTCCTCCTATTTAGATGACGTAGCTCCCGAGTATGCTAATACCATACCACACACACCGCTTGCCGATGGTGTTCAACACCAAGAGCATCCGTCTGTATCCCCGCAACTACAAACTCCTACACAAGTTCCCACAGGTCCGTCCGTTTCTACTGTTTTTCCCGCATCTACAATCTCTATCCTACGTCCAACGAATCCTTTCTTGCCCAGCACCTCAGATGGTGCTACAGGAGGTACGACAGACATGTTTGCCACACCGCCGCGAAATAAACAGACCCTTAGAGATTTAGCACTCCAACGTACACCCCAATTAGCGACATCCGACATGTTTAAAGAACAGCTTGTGGATTGTAGATACGATCCAGTGCCAGGTAGACAGGACAAATTGCTCATATCATCACTACGTATACGACGAGCTACATTATATTTAATGACGATACCAGGAATGGTTGAACACCTAGACAATATATATCGCTTTGTCCAAACAGGGCGAGGTCCAGAAAGTATTAACGAAGCTATGGAATACCAGAAAGTGGATGTACAAAGACAACTACTACGTTTTTTCATAAATTGCGTGATTAGGAACCAAGACAGGCCTGGGGCAGATCATGATACCATGCAAAGACTTGCCAAATGGGGTCAGAACATATCAGAAGAGAAACATGATAGGCAGGCGTGTATAATCGCCATGTATCAAAAGATCCGCAAGGAAGTAGAACGAATACATAAAGAAAGACGAGAAGCAGACAGAGTAGAATCAGAAGAAGAGGAGGAGCAAGACTCAGAACAATTAGACACAATAGCTTATGTAGGTAGAGGAAGACCCCATAATAATACTAGAGGCTTTAATGATCCGATACGTCCGATACGTCCAGAATATAATAGACATTTTCCAAACCCTATGTTAAATACAAGATCCCCTGAACACCTATTCCAAGCCGTTGATAAATTACTCCGAGATCGAAGGGGGTACCACATGCTCGATTCCATGGACGAACAAGAATTAGCCAGGTCAGCAGTACAATGGGCTGATAGTCCCAGCGAATACAATGATGATGCACTAGCACACACGTTTCTGAATCTTGACCCCTACGAACAGCGTTTAGCTAGTATATACATGATTCAACACCTCCTTATATTATATAAAAGCCAACACTCTGATCCAGGACCCTTACCTGACATATTGACAGAACTACTCACGAATAAATGGAGAGGGTCAGGTACTGATTTAATTAATGAAATTCTAGAATTCCGAAACCAGTATATAACTTTCGTATGCCCAGAACACGTTCCAGTTCCCATTATGGGAAGAAAAATGTATCACATAGATAGACAGAATCCGTTACGCGAAGTACACCCAATCAGAGGTGAAGGTAATAACTTTACACGCGTGTTTGTGTACACGCCTATAACTAAAATTGAATTATTAGAAATGAAGAAAGTAGTACCCAGCCATGACAAGGATCCAGCAGGTTTCCACCGTGAGATAAAAGACATGTTACTCATGGGAGAGTATACCTACCCCGACATTATGAAAATATTAAAAGTCCTACTACCCGCCGGTGTTTACGAGAAACTGAAAGAAAAGGAATGGGAGGTGGGAGACCAAAAGATAGATTGGACAGCATTGGAAAACGAAGAAAGGGCCCGAGCTGCAGGAGCAGAACTTGGGGAAAAGACTACAGCATTACCAGGGTTACTAGTGCAGGTACTGCCACGATTATTAACTACGAAAAAGGAAGACTGGGGTGCAATCTCAGCCTGTAAACAAAAGCAAGATGAAGACACTAGTGATTTCTATTCCCGATTTGAAAAATGTTTTGGTATAAATAGTGGCATAAAAGCAAGTAGCGAATCATATCCACATCTGTTTGTGACAAAATTAGTTGAAAATTCCCTACCACAAGTCAAGAATAGAGTATTGAAATTCGAAAGTACCTGGCAAGGTAATACCCCGTCACAGATGTTACAGATGTTACAATATCACCATAATAGAATTAGAGAAGAACAAGAACACGAACAAAGACGTATGAAAGATACAAAAATGAAAATGCTTGTTGCTCAGTCAGTTCCAGCTGATGGTCATCAAAAGGGTGAATCCGCAGGTCCAACGAAAGGGACATGCAACTATTGTAAACAACAAGGTCATTATATACACGATTGTCCAGTCCTGAAACATAATATTGCCACAGGTAGAACCCAGGAGAGACCACGTCCACCTAGACAGGATCAGAATCAACAACAAATCCCTCAGCATGCACAACCTAGGTTAGCTCCGCAACAACTAGCTCCGCAACAGGCAGCTCCACAACAGACCGTAGCACCACCACAAGCGCAGCCTATTGCTGCCACACAAGCAACCACACAACAAATGTGTCAGTATGCACAAGCAGATTATCCCGATTATCAGCGATATACATGAAATAGCCTAGAGAGGGAAGTTGGCTTACCCCTTATTGAGGTTCCTGTAGACCAAGAGGGACCTTATGTACATAGTGAACTATTAGGGGAAGACCGAAAGTTTTTACTTGATACAGGGGCAAGCAGAACAACTATAAGACGCAGTGAAGTTCCAGGGGCACCCCTCTCAGGCTCACAGAATATTTCCCTTGGATTCTCAGGAAAACCTATCATAAATGAAGTAACACAACCTCTTCCACTGACGGTTGGTCCATTGACACGTACTACAGATTTATTGCTTACTAAATCATGTCCAGAAAACTTGTTAGGTATAAAAACATTGAAAGCTCTAGGAGCTATAATATGTTGTTCTCCGGAAGGAGTACGACTATTTCTACGTGACTTTAAAGGTCACTACGTGTCAAGAGACATGGATCACCGGTTGCAGAATTTAACTACACATTTATGGGCACAAGGCCCCACTGATGTTGGTTGCATGAACATTACACCATATCGAGTCACACTGAAAACAGGAGTAGTACTACCACGAATGCGACAATACAAATTACCACCAGATGCTGTTGTGGCTTTGCTGCAAATCATTGACGAGCTCATTGCACAAGGAGTGGTTGTCGAAACCGACTCCAATGTATGTAATTCCCCGATAATTCCGATTCTTAAAAGAACGGATCCAAAAGCACCACCAGTATATCGATTAGTTATTGATCTGCGCGAATTAAATAAATGTATTGTACCACAATACCCTGTGGTCCCAGATATCTCTTCATTACTAACAGCTATTGACTCGGAAGCAACGTTCTTCACTGTAATTGATCTCAAGAATGCTTTCTTTAGCGTCCCAATAGATCCGGAAAGTCAATATCTGTTCGGATTCAGTTTAAATGGACGAAGTTTTAAATTCACACGCGCACCTCAAGGATTTACAGAAAGCCCCAGCATCTATAGCCAAGCACTGAAACGAGAACTTGACAGTATCCACATGCCAGTTAACACTGCCTTGCTTCAATATGTCGATGATCTGCTGATCACCGCCCGAAGCGAACCTGAATGTGAAACAGCGTCACTGACGGTTTTGAAATTTCTGGCCGACAAGGGGCACAAGGTGTCCCCTTCTAAGCTGCAATTCTGTGTCCAGCGAGTTGTTTACCTTGGGCACTCGCTGTCCAAGGAGGGAAGGCAGCTTACACCCGACCGCATCCAGTTAATTGCTAACATGTCACCACCCAAGACACAAAAGGAGGTGCGGGCTTTTATAGGTCTCACTTCATACTGTAGGCAGTGGATCCCTCAATATGCATTTCTAGCAAAGCCACTCATCCAGTTGACAACACAGGAGGCAGCCACATCGACTGTCCTCCCTTGGACTCAAGAACATACACACGCCTTTGAAAGCTTAAAGAAAGCTTTATGCCAAGCACCTGTTTTAGCAACACCATGTTACAGTAAACAGTTTACACTCTTTGTTACAGAACGCGAAGGTACTGCCTTGTCAGTACTCACTCAGGAACAAGCAGGATCACACAAACCATGTGCTTATTTCTCTAGTACATTAGATCCAGTAGCTCAGGCTCTTTCTGCGTGCCTGAAATCGGTGGCAGCAACAGCTTTAGCAATCAGACAAAGCGATGCCATAGTGTTAGGACACCAATTGACAGTACAAGTACCACACGCAGTAGAGGTTCTCTTGAACCGCACACAAACACAACACTTGACTATAGCGAGACTCACTGGTTACGAATTGACATTGTTTCAGTCACACATAGAAATCAGACGTTGTAATACGTTAAATCCTGCCACACTGTTACCAGTGGGCGGAACAGATCCATTGGCACATGATTGTGTCGAAGTCATTACTATCACGACGAAACCCAGACAAGACTTGACAGACATCCCTTTGTCAGATCCAGACTTAACATTGTATGTAGATGGGTCATGTATGAGAACAAGTACAGGAGAGTTAGTGGCCGCTTACGCAGTCACAACAGACACTGAAGTCATTGAAACAAATTGTATTAACACTCTGTCAGCTCAAGCAGCAGAGCTCATCGCTCTGACACAAGCCTGTATTCAAGCCAAAAATAAGAAAGTCAACATATACACAGATTCACGTTATGCATTCGGAGTCGTCCATGACTTCGGCGTACTGTGGCGAGAGAGAGGTTATTTAACTTCTCACGGTGCCCACATCCAACACGGACCCCTCATTCAAGCCCTATTAGACGCGATTCATCTACCTACTGCAATATCGATTATGAAATGCAAAGCCCATACAAAAGTTACCGATATCATTTCTCAGGGTAATGACCTAGCTGACAGAACAGCTAAACAGACTGCTCAGAATCAGACTCACACAACTGACACGACAAAGACAATAGTTCCGACACCAACACATTGCATGACAGTTAAGGATCCCACCCTTGATGTAATTGACATACAGACACATGCTACACCAGAAGAAATAAAGAAATGGACTGAATTAGGAGGGATCCAAACGGATCAAGGATGGATGACGAAGGAAAAATCTATATGGTTTCTTCCCGACTCCATGGTTCAAGTCATCATTAACACAATACATAGTCCAGCGCACCTAGGAGAAAAAGCTATGCTAGACAGCATTCAACACATTTGGTTCAACAAACACTTGCGAGCAGCAGCTAAACAAAAAGTTCATACCTGTATGATATGTTGTCAGTTTAATCCAGGTAAAAGCATCCCCGTAGAGCAGGGTGGATTTCAACCTCCCGATCATGCTTTTGAAGTCCTCCAGATGGATTATATCCAGATGGAACGATGTCGAGGATTCAAATATGTTCTCGTAGTTGTCTGTGCTCTTTCCCGTTGGACAGAAGCCTACCCGGTTTCAGATTACACTGCCCCGACTACTGCCAAACAGTTAGTTCGAGAATTCTTCCCACGGTATGGTTTGCCACGTGTTGTCTACTCAGATAACGGCCAGCCATTCTCATCCGAACTAATTAAACACGTTTCCCTTTTGTTAGGCTACCAATGGAAATTCCACTGTGTCCGACATCCCGAGGCAGCAGGTCTTGTGGAACGCCATAATCAAACTCTGAAAATTAGATTGTCCAAAATATGTAGGGAAAAAGGTGTCGATTGGATAGTAGCCTTACCAGTTGCGCTCTTTTACATGAGAATGGTAGCACATTCTCGAACAGGGCTATCCCCGTACGAGGTGATCTTCGGTAGACCACCAAATATGTGGGGGACGCCTATACCTCGCAAAATCACTGATGTTGACTGTAATATGCTGACAGATTACCTGGCTTCCTTGATGTCTGCACTACAATCTTGTCGTTCACAGGTAGCTGCAGCTTTTCCTGATAACACTGAGGTGAAGCCCCATGACGTGGTTCCAGGCGACCTGGTTCTGGTCCGGAATTTCGACCGGAAGACCCAACTGGAGCCTAGGTGGAAGTCGCCGAAGCTTGTTCTACTAACCACAAGGACAGCCGTGAAGATCGAGGGACGTAAAGGGTGGTTGCACTCGAGTCATATCAAGAAATTTTATGGACTACCATCCAGTGTGAATACTCAACCCTGCATTGACATTCCCTCACAGACAGACTCTAAGCTCCCCTTGATTGAGCAGTCAAAACCGGAACTTTACAAACTAAAATTAAGGTCTAGCAAGTCAGACAATTTGATTGTTTAAGTCCTCTCCAAGGTGAATCGGTTGAATTTGTCTCTGACATGTATCCTCTAGACCGGAATAGAGAAAGAAATCAACAGATGCAGCTTAAAAAGCATGCGTATTGTAAATTACTTCGTAGTCACTGCACAGTAACATTATTAATTTTGTTTTTTCTAAGTCTTCTGATCATCATTTCCAGCATACTATTGCACATGTATTACCCTATTCTTAAGCGTGCTTACAATGTAACTGCAGAACATTCTTTTAGCGAATTACCCCCACATGAGTTGTCCTATAGATTTGCGCTGCGCAACAACACATTCATTAGTATGTTACATCATTCCCATCAGACCAGCAATGCCACAAATTGTTGGATATGTGGCCGACTCCCTCCCTATCAGAACTATAAGGGAGTTTTGCCCCTCTTTCCCTATCCGTTCACACACAATGGCTCCTGTGGAGCATGGTTTAGTTTGATTAATTCCCTAGATTCAAATTCCGCAGTTTATCAAGACAACTGGGTATGGGGAAACCTGAACCTAGTTTTGCTTAAAGTCTACTACCCTAACAAGGAGGGACTTCCCAAAAGAACAGGAACTGATCTAGAAAATGAAGTATATGGATTAGGTAATTTTACACTTAACCTCATGATCCTGAACGTTGAATCTGAAGCTACACCAATCTTGCCCGCCATGTCAGTATTCCCAGTAAAAGGGGAATTATGTGTAAGAAAGAATGGTTCCATACACATGGGCCATAGTAAATGCACCACTGTAATAAAATTCAGTGATCAAGGCAAGTCTACATTTAGAGCTTCTCGCCATTCCTACTTTATATGTGGCCAGACCGCATATATACGTCTACCTCTAGATTGGGATGGTACCTGTTACATAGCATTCCTTCTACCACCTGTTTTCCTAGCTCCTCCTGATTATCATAGAAATACCCATTTAGTACACAATAGACAGCAGAGAGATCTCCCAATTGTCGATTACACTGAAACAGCATGGGAGCAATACACAGATTTCAATAAAGGTTTCTTTCCCTATATAGGTACAGTCACTAATAGTAAGCTGATACGTAGATTAACTAGAACCCTTGAAGCAGTAGTGAACGAGACTACTTCCGCCTTGGGCAATTTAACAGAAGAGCAGTCTGCCATGCGGATTGTTGTGCTTCAAAATCGTCTTGTCCTTGACGTCATCCTGGCCGATAGGGGCGGAGCTTGTAGGGTCATCGGATCAAGTTGCTGCGTTTTCATACCAGAAAATTCGCCGTCAGTGTATAAAGCCATAACTCGCCTTCATAAAATTGTGAGCCAGATACACCAGAGTCCAGGCAACTGGACTTGGTCCGGTTGGTTTTGGAGCGTGTTGTCAGCCTGGGGATGGAGAATCCTATCCTTCCTAGGTATTGGCTTTCTCATACTATTCAGTTGCTGCTTATGTCTACAATGTGGGCCAGCGATTTGTGGTCTGTGTGCCACATCGTGTATCCCACATCCGAGTTTTCGTTCAAGATCCCGGAAGAAGAAAGAAGAACAAATGATGCTATATGAACAGATCGATGGATTGATGAAGATCGATATCTCCTGAGGGTCCGTAGGGGACAAGGAGGGAATGAGGAAATATGAATTTTGTGATCAGTTATGTCCCCTATCGTAGACCCCAACGGCTCCATGTGCATGCTATAAGTACATGTATGTTCCCTCCAGTTCCAGTTTTGAAGACGCAAATATATGTGCGTCCACCGTCAACATGTCCTCTTTCAGATCCGCCATGAATGGGTCAGATATTCCATTCCTAAGTATGAAAGGCCACCGACTTTATGTGGTTCACTTTCCACATTTTACAGATTCAGGCGAGTAGGCCCAGAATTCTGTCATCAAGCCTTTTCCTGCGTTCTGCCTCTGAAAGCTCCAGTCTGAGCCTGCATCTGTATCCATGAACTTTGTCCTACTCCCTGCGCGGCTAACGGTGCCTGATCCAGCCTGTTGCCTGCCAAAAACTGTATTTCACCTTCAAGATTATCTGCTCCGCTCCTCATCTGATGCATTCCTGTCTAGTAGTTTAGGTAAACATTCCTCCAGCTACCGTGCAAAGGGCCAGGCCTCGCTGTCCTCATGCAAGTAATTCATAGCCCCGTTACCATGGAATATTCCTACCCCCTCGCATCTCATGTAGACACTTAGACGCTTGTACACGCACTAACAGTCAGTATAGAATAGATTCTATCCTAGAGACCTTTCCTTTTGGATAACACAGTTCTTTAAACATAGGATATTAGATATGATTTGGGATTAGGTTGACATGACCCCCAGACTTCTGTCTCCCCATGTAGAGCTAAATGTCAAGTCCCCTTCACCCTCTAGTTGCACGTCAATCACACGTCATGCGGCTGCGCGCGCATCTCTGCCAAATATTTCTGCTGACATTGCAGGATTCTCTTATGGATCCACCCACTTGTGACATCATGTATAATGACGTTATCTAAGTTACGCCTATATGTCCGCCTCTATTAGTTACGTATGCACATTTTATCTGTACTATCAGCTGTTACGCCTCCTGCATCTGTTTCACTGTAATGCATTTCCTATAAAACTGATTATCTGTCAATAATGTATGCCCTTCCTTCCTGAACTTTCGTGGTGATGGAATAGAAGCCTGCAATTCGAATTGTATTTCCTTTGTAAAGGAATAAAGCCTTTTAGAACCTCTAATACCACGGATTCTGCCTCTTATATTTACTGAGTTATTCTTACTAGATTTTACCGCATAAAAAATAGTACCGGTAATGAAATATTTACCACAGTGGTCAGGCTCACTCACTGCACTTGGTGTGCACCGTATGGGGACTGGTCTGAAATCATTTGCCAGGGCTGCTTTGGATTTCCAGTCTGGCCCTGGCAGGAGCAGGAGCCTTGTACTGCGAAATAAAACCAACCATTGAAAAGTTAGTCACGGAGATGCAGCACCAAACATCCCATTAACTTTTTCGTTTTCTTGCAAATTCTTTCAATATGAAATACAACAGAAGTGGCGGAGCGTGTCGTTAGCCTCCTTGGCTTAACAACACACTCCGCCACTTCAGAAACGCAGGGCTGCAACATATTTACAAGAATATGGTGCAGCCCTGCATTTCCCCTCCACTGGTGCTACACTTAACAGGGGAAGATTGTTTATGTACAGGAAGGGGTCCCCCTTCCTGCACATAAAAACATCTTGAAATGTTGTTTTGTCACTTCTATGTGTGCTGCTTAATGCAGCACATATGGAAGTTACAAAATGTCATTGTTTTTTTTAAAGATTGTTGATGTGCAGGAAGGGTCACCTTCCTGAACATAAACAATCCAAGGCGTTTTGCAAAAACGAGGAGAAATTAAGCATTTCTCCTTGTTTCGCCAAGTTAAGACCAGGTTTTCCCTAGTCTTAATTTTGGCGCTGCCTCCTATGTATGCCACCCTTGTAAATAAGTGGCTTAACGCTGCCTTGTAAATAAGTTGAAGCCCCTATCGCCACGGGAACGTCTCAAAAAGTGATGTTCCCATGGTGATAGGGGCTTGTAAATATGCACCTAAAATCATTAGTAATTCGAGTATTTGTTTTGTGTGCACACGTGTGTTAATTTTTTTCGAATTACTGTTTTAATGTTTGAAATTTAAATCCTACTAATTGCTTGGGGTCCCCGGCTTCCAGTGGTGACTCAGTGGGGGTCCTCAGGAGTCAAAAGTTTGGGAACCACTGCTCTATAACAACATGTTTTTCACCTCACGTTTCCAATTTAACCCATTACTCACAGCTAGTTGTAGACAGTCACACAACACACGATTGACCCTCTCCACCAATCCATTTTCCCTTGGATAGTAAACAGCAGTCTTGCAGTTTTTGAATCCCTCCTTCTTAAGAAAACCCTCACACTCCGCAGACACAAACTGGTAGCCATTATCCTATACCAAAACCTCCGGACAACCTTCTCTTCTGAAAATTTCTTCACAAAAACCAATAACATTACTCGTTTTCACGTATCGTGAGAAAGCTACTTCTGGCCACTTTGAAAAGCAATTCAACGATACAATAGGAAACCTGTTCTCTTGACCCAAACATTCAAACAGACCACTAATATAAATGACCACTTTCTGCCACACTTTTGTCGGAAAAGGGACTGGCTCAATGGGCGTTTCTGACACAGAATGTAATTCGTCACTACATGTATAAGACACGCAATTGCGAACTGACCTTTCAATGTCCTTGTTCATGCCTGGCCACCAAAAATCTACACGCACCTTTCTCTTCATGGTAGATGTACCTCCATGTCCCTTCTGCAAAATGGATAGTAAGCGTTGGTGCAAACTGACAGGTACCACCAATCTATCACTCCTTTGAACAGTACAATTTACTACTGATATTTCTTCCCACACAGGTACAAAATTAGCTAAACTTCTTCTTGACTCACCACTCCGTGCTGTACAATTTTTCTATCAACAACTGTAAGGTTTTGTCCTTCAACAAAGCATCCTCAATTACTTTTCACACATGCCACCTGTTACAAATGGTGGTCTCTAGTTGGCAATGGTTTGCACCTTTGTCCAAGTGGGGGCCCTTCGTTCTAGTCAGGATAAGGGGGATACACTACTGAAATAACCCCTGCTTACCCCCTTGGTAGCTTGGCACGAGCAGTCAGGCTTATCTCAGAGGCAGTGTGTAAAGCATTTGCACATAACCAACAGTAATACAGTGAAAACACTACAAAAGGACACCACACCAGTTCAGAAAAATATCCAATATTTGTATATACCCAAAACAAGACCAAAACGACAAAAATCCAACATACTATACTTTAAAAATATGCACTTTGCAAGAATACTTTAAAAACACAGTTCCTTGAAGTCAGTAGCTCCATCCGGTGCTACAGTGGCGCTATAAACAACAGAATCCAACAGTTCCGTCTGAAGGGTTGGTCAGGGGTGTCGACAGACTCCTAAAAAGTACCTTTTGTGTTGCTGCCGACACGTTGGTGCGGAACGGTTGTGGCAACCGTCGCAGTTGCGATGTGAAACATAGCGGTGCGGCATGAGGTGCCCTCAAGTCGCAGTGCAGGCAGCGGCTCGGTGACGGTAGTCCAGTGGCGTCAGTGAGACCAAGGCTGTGGTCCTGGGTGAAGGCGGTGCTCATTGCGGTGCTGACATATCACAGTTCAGGCGACAAAGCCAGTTGAGGGGAGCTGGCGTCTGTCGGTCTGGACTGCGGTGTGGGACGGGGCGGTGTGTCGTGAGACTTGCGAGCAGTGCCCCCATTCCACTATACGGTTACAGAAGTCGCAGTCAGCATGCAGCAACAGCTTCGGTGAGACCAGTATGGCAAAGTGAAGCAAGGCGGTGCGGAGTGCGGTGCCCACAGGTCATGGTGCAAGCAGCGGCTCTGTAGCAGCAGCGTCGGTCGTCGTCGTCAGTGAGACCAGGGATGCAGTTCGAGATACGGACGGAGCCCTCTGTGGTGCCTTCAGGACACAGGGCCGGCGAGAGGTCGGTGAAGTCTTTGCGGTCCCTGAGACTTCAGCACATGAGGCACGCTCTACTTCAAGCCCTTGGAGATACTCAGCACAAGTTAAGAACGTTCAGACCAGTCCTTTCACTGCCTAAGGCAGAAGCAGCAACTGCAGGCTAACCCAGCAAAGAAACAACACAGCAAACAGGCAGTACTCCTCCTAACAGTTCTTCAAGCTCATCTTCTTGGCAGCTTCCTTGATTCCAGCGAGTTCTAAAGTCCTGGGGTCTGGGCCCCAATATTTATACTCAAAATTCCTTTGTTCTCTGAGGCAGAGAGTGTCTGTGCTTAGTCCAAACCAGTTTGGTCCTCTCTGGCCCAGCTTCCCAGCAGAAGGTGGAGACAGCATTTTCCAAGGCAGACAGGGCCTACTCAGGTGCAAGGGGAATGTCTGCCCACTACTTAAAATCCAGACCTGGCCTATTCAGGTGCTAGTGAAAACTCCACCCACTGCACTGAATGCAGACCAGGTCTATTCAGCACAGCCCTGATTCATTCAGGAAAGGCAGACCACCCATCAACCCCCATGGCTCTCTGAGGGAATGTGCATCCCCAGCCCCTGTCACTCCAAAGTCAGTCAATCCACAAACCAGCAGAGGCACACAGGATGGCTAAGCAAGAAAATACCCATTTTCTAAAAGTGGTATTTTCAAACACACAATATAAAAATAATCTTTACCAAAAGATGCATTTTTACATTCTGAGTTCAGGCATAGTAAACTCCATCTTTCTATCTTGTCCCAATGGAAAGATATACTTATAATATGTTATTGGTAACCTCCTATTCTATCCTATGCGACAGATAGCCTTGCAGTGGTGAAAAACGAAATACACTGTAATACACTACCAGGACATGTCACACACACCAGTACATGTCCTACCTTTAACATACACAGCACCCTGCCCACAGGGGTACCTTGGGCATACCTTAGGGGTGACTTACATGTAAGAAAAGGGAAGATTAGGGCCTGGCCAGTGGGTGCACTTGCTAGGTCGACATGGCAGTTTCAAATTGCTTGCAGGTCCGAGGCCCCTTTTCAGGGATGCTTGGGTGGGTGGCACAATCAGTGCTGCAGGCCCACTAGACACATTTGATTTACAGGCCCTGGCACTCTAAGTGCACTTTATTAGAGACTTACTAGTAAACCAAATATGCCAATCATGGAAACACAAATGCATAACACAATTTACACCAGGAGCACTTGCACTTTAACATTGAACATCAGTGAAAAAAGAGCGCAGAGACATACAACCAGCAAAAACAGATTCAAAACTGGGAGGTCAGAAAGCAAAAAGCCAGGGGAAACATGCAAAATGATGCCAGGTGTAACAGCACCCTTACAGGATTCCTTCACTTCTGCCACCACCCACTCTTCGTACTAGTAACTGTGACAAGAAATCTGCATTGATGTTTTTAATTCTGGGGTACATACATGATGGTAAACATGATTTCTTACAAACGATATATCCATTTAGCTACACAGGTTTTGCTCTTTCTGCCCCTAGGTGGTGAAGATATCAATTAGAGGTTTATGGTCCTTACGTAACTCAAAATGGTTACCCCACATGAATGTGTGGAAGAGTTGGACTACCCAGAGTGATCAACATTTAACTCCTTTACATGGCAAGAGGTGTTTTCCATGCGTCTGGCTACACTGATAATTTTTTTCTAATTAAAGATCTTTCAATCCCAGTAGTTTCTCTTGGATCCTCATGTTATTTGTTCTATTGGTCATTTGATCTCTACTTATTTCTTACTGAAGATTCTGGAACTTATATAAAACCGCAAAGTTTCTTAAAACAGGTACATGCTGTTCCATAGTTTTACCAGATAGTTGAGCTCAAGAGAAAAGCTTATGTCTCTTGACAACAATGCTAGTTTTCTCACCAAAATTCTCCCCTAGGGCCCTCATTGCACATGTATATGCATCCTCATGACCAACATCCTCATCAGATCCTCCTACCTCCTCACCATCAACCCCAATCAGCATAGGACTTGGCAATTTCTTTAACACCTTCCTACTTTCCACACCCAAGTTATGTTTCAGCATCGCCAGTTTTCTCTTGGCCACAAACACATCCCCTCCCACAGCCTCTAAATACATCTCAAATGCCTCCCTCCAATCCTTTATCTTCATGGCAAAATAATAAAATGCAATACTCAGTGAAAACTAGAGTTACACATTTTCTGCAATGCTTAAGGGGCCTTTCCTGGCTAGTGGGCTGCCAGGCCCTAGGCCTGTATTTAAGGGACCTTTCCTGCTAATAAGCTGCTAGACCTCGGGTCTGCCAGGCCCCAGGCCTGTGCTTAAGGGGCTGGTGCCCCTCGGTATCTCTCTGCCCAGGAGCGGTCCTTCTCATCCACCTCCTCAGCATCCCTAGGCCCGCAGGCCTTAGCTAACACCACAACCACCTGCAGGAAGTGCTGGCCTCTGCTCCAAGCGCCATCACCAGTTCCTTGCTTGCAACAGGTACAGGTGACTGAATTATACCCAGGCCCTGTGAGGTGCCAGCCTCCACCTCTGCTTGGCCTCTCGCACACAGACTATGCAGAGCAATGCCTTCTCTATGAGGAAAAGGCAGAAGGGGAGAGGACCAGAGGGGCCTGAGAGGTCCCAATAATCAGTGCAAGAAGGGGGAGGGAGGGACAGGAGTGGCAGGTGGGGGTTGGAGGGAAGAGCCGAGGGTGTTGGCACTTCAAGGAAGGGCAATAGGGGCTGTGCCACGAGGAGGGCTTAGGAGGGAAGGAGTGGGTGGGTGAGGGTCACTCAGGAAATACAATACTTTTTAGGTTAAAAGTCCAGACTAGTCTTCCCCTCACGCCATAGATGCTTTTTGTACCCCTGGCATGCATGACAATAAATCATATAAAATTCTAGCCACAATGCAGCTGATACTTACAGCAAATAAATGAGAAGCGTTCCATAGATGTAAAAAAAACACTTTTTGTGGCCGTGGCACATGTGCTAATAATTATATAAAATACTGGCCACAATGCCGCTGACGCTTACGGCAGATAAAAGATCCGCATCCATGGATTTAAAAAAACAAAAACATTTTGTGGCCCTGGCACGCGTGACAACAATTATATAAAATACTGGCCCCAATGCCGCTGATGCTTACAGCAGATTATATAAATGAACAGCCTCGTCTATACATCTGTCAGGCCAGGGCAGGCGCTCACTATGGGTGTGGAACTGATATGGCCAGCACAGGGATCCTTAAGCCTTACCTGCTGCTCTGATCAAATTAACTGGTGGCAGGCTGAACATGGCAGATGGCGTGGGTCCTGGTAGCAGGTCAATACTGCTTGCGCCACCTACCCACTTTCCTGCACCGGCCGCTCAACTTTGCCACACCTGCTGCTCTGCACCAGCACTCTCGCACAGGATGAAAAGTTAGGTGCTAGGGTGTGAAAGGCAGGTGGCACAGAGTTGGAGATGCCAGGGAGGAACAACGTCATCGTCTTCGACCCTCCACGTCCCAGCTAAGCTCAGTTAAGCCAATCAGAGCAGCTGTTTTGGGTGAGGGCGGGCAATGTTGCCTACAAAAAAAAGCCTACATATTTTAAGGATGTTAACAGGCTACTAAATTAAGGTGCTACCGGCGCCGGCTACTCAGGGGGTCTCGGTGAGGTACCATTAGCTCGCGATCGACCAGTTGGAGACCCCTGGCCTAGACTGACACCTGTTCAGCGCCAGGATACCCTCCCAGGTCATAGTGTGCTCTACAAATCTACATAACATAACATAACACATAACATAACATAAAACATAGCATAACATAACATAGCATAGCATAGCATATCATAACATAACATATAACATAACAGATGAACTGAGCAATGAAAGAAAAGGCTGACCTAAAATATCTATATGTATGTATGTATCATGTATTTGTGGTTTGTGTATTTTTTTTTATTGTACATGAGGTTGGCGAGACCGCTAAACCTGTTTTGACACCTGATCTTTAAAAATGACCTAACAACACAATTATTCTTGTGGTTCTAATCACTGGCCAAACTCTCATTAAACAATAATTAAGCAGCAGAAATAAATAACATTGTGAAACAAGCAAAACAAAACATATTTACTCTTGCATATAGCCTGGAAGAAGTATTGAAAGAAATCTATCACTTTGAGAGGATTCCACTGTCCCAAGTTGATTGTTTCTCTTAAAAAGCATAATGCATTCTGGGAGTTGTACCCCCGGTTCGATTAAATTGCACTTCCTGTTCTAACACATCTGAAAACAAAGATTTGTATAAGGCACGCCCTACACTGGTACCAGGTGTCACTAACCCTGCTTTCAGCAGATAAAGCCCAAGTGATAGTAAGCGAAGACGTTTTGCAAACACGATATCTCAGCCCCACGCACAGCAGCAAATGGGCCTCAACGGCTGAGACGAGACTTAAATGAATACCATGAAACACATGGTACAAATCAACATTTAGGCCCACGGGTCTTCCCTTTACAGATGCGGTAATGCTTTCTCGTGTTCACTTACACATTGTAAGTGTGTGATATGCTGAAGGGCTGGTTGCAATTTATCTGTTTTCTAGAATTGTCAGTGCAGAACATGAGCATAAAACGTTTCACCACGATCTCTAAAAACAAGCAGATCAACAGCACAGGTAGCAGTTAAAACAGCTGTGTGAACTCAGTGCTGAGTGTACAAAAGGCTAAAGTGTGACTAATGGCAGAGGCACTCCAAGAAGAGTATGCAGACATACCAAGAGTCACATTTGTCATGGTAAACAGTTTGTGATTGGCTGGAAATGAAAACGAATTAGGCGTTACTGAAAAGTAAGTAAAGAGGAAAACTCAAGCAAAATAGAAGAGTAATCAGAATTGGAAGATTTCTTCCACTTCTGAAAAGGCCTGAAATCCCACCTATTTTTGGCAAATAGCATCTGTTACCACACATGTCAAAACAATGCGTGGCTTAACAACGCAGTCAATACCACGACTGAGTCGTTAGCACGAGTTCCATTACAACGCAAGTCATTACAACAACTTGCTTTAGGGAACCGCTGGACTTTGGAATAGTTTAAATTACTATCCGAACTCCAGTCGGTGTACCAGTAGGGAAGGTGTTGGACTTAAAATCCAACACCAGTCCAACAACGCGACCCCTAAAGCAAGTCGCAATGACTTGTGTTGTAATGGAACTCGTGGTAGCGCCACAGTCGTAATACTGACTGCATTGTGAAGGCACTACGTTGCAATGCCTGCCTTGTAATAGATGTTTCCAATTTTTGGCCACCCTTGTCTTACGCAGATCTGAATCCCTGGCACAAAAAGTTAACATTGAAAGTGGTAATTTAGGATTGGTCTCTGCCACAGATATGGGCTGACTGGTGTTTTAAGTATTTTATCACATTGCACAGTGGAAAATGGCTGTTTGTCACTGGAACTTTAAAGAAGTGTGCAGTTTTCTGCTGGAATGTAGTAGAATTTGTTGACAACCTTTAAAATAATTACAGAGAACAAAAGAACACAACAAAAATCACGTCACATAAGCCAAGGCAAAATGACAGCCCCAAAATATAAAAGATTGCAACACAACATAATGGTTAAACTAGAATGCAACAGAATAAATGCAGCACAACTCAACAATATGACAATGCAGGACAAAAAACATAACAGCACACACGAAGTAAAGCAAAATGCAGTTAAAGAAACAGGCACACATGCTCTTGACACACATTACCACTTTGACAAATATGCTTTCATAATAAGGTGTTAAGAGGTTTTTGCCATAAGCACTCCCTTACTTACCAACAAGGACAATTTTTAATGCCTATCAAAAATGTTGTTTGATCCGGCCCAAGGAGTTGAAGCCCATTTTCACCCACGACCCTATCCAGACCAGAAGGAAATGAAATGTGAACACTGTTACTATACTAAACCCTTCCTTTACTCACGTGTTAAGCAATGCGCAGTGTACAAGCAATACAATAATGTACAAATAAAGAAATACATATGGTCCAGCATTACAGTGTATCTTATACTCTACCAATATCCCATACAAGCTCTGGTAAGAAGGTTGATTTATATTCTCAGTTAGTTCTGGGTGTGTGGTGCGAATGTGAGTACATTTAGGTTTCCAAACTGCTTGAGTTGATTTTTTTTTGTGAGTACAACAAACTTAAACAAGTGCAAATCTTTGATAGTTACTGAGGTTTTACAACTACATAAGACCCCCCCAATAAATGTTATTGCAATATTAGTCAACTCTTGTCATTTTTTGTTTTGTTATGTCATGCTATTGTATGCAATGGTATGCTACAGTAAAGAATAGTATGCCATGCGGTGCAATTATATATTTTTTTATGAAAGGTCATGTCATGGGAAGCTGTGCCATGTTGTGTTATGTTTTCACTTTTCATCTTGTGTACTGTTAAGACCCAGAGTTATTTCCTCAGTATATTTTTAGAATTCCTTATGAGATTTTTACAGCGGTTAACACAGTGTCCAGCCATTGTCATATCCTGTATCCAGCCCTTGTAAAAGGATCTGATGTCAGGTGAGGTACTGCCAGTTTCAAAAATCCTACTTGAGCAGCTACTACGACACTGTGCCCTTCCAAGGCATCTGGGAATGCATCTGTCAGCCCCACTGTCATGCATTCACTAATGTTTCCTGGGAATAAATACTTGCCTCTAGAATAGCACGTTCACTGGCAATCAACTGCCTGCCTCTTTTTATGGTCCTGTTAGACAGTGCAGCTGTTGCCAGACAATTATGTGAGAGGGGCTATGACTCCACCCACATGTTGGGAGCCAGGAGTACATATTTTGATTTGACAGAAGCGGTGTCCTTCCATTAAAAAGTGCTTGCCCTCCACACAGCTGTGATTATTTGTTTATTTATCCAGCTACCAGAGCTTGAACGTTTAGGGGCACACACATGCCATTGCAATGCTATTAAAGTGTCTTAGATAACTATTATTTATGGCGTTTCTCTCTGGGAGCATCGCAGGAGGAGGGCAGTCATTATACATGGATTTTTTAGGTCTGCCTTGGCAGTACATTCATAAGCCAGACCTATTCGCATTGTCAATGCTTGTTTAATAATGGAACCAGTTCACAAAGGCAGAGTACTTAAAGTAGTACACAGGTATTAAAACTATTTCACATACTCATGAATGCCCTTGTCAATTGGCCCCACGTTCTTCACTGGTGTCAATCAATTTAGTAACACATCTCACATCTAGTAGAAACAGAGCTGGAGTCCGCAGAGCCAGAATAGAAAGACTGTGTGTTCTCTGTTCACATTTAACACTTGAAAAAGTTTGACATCAAAGTACGTATTGGGGAAGGCAACCATCAAGGTTATTTCTCCACTAAGAGGCAGCATCCCTTTTATAAAAAATGACCTGGCTCGAAAGGTAGTTCATCTTTGAAGAATACAAGTTAATCATTTCCCATTGCTTTGATCTTTCTTCTCCCTCATGTGGCCCTTGCAGGATTTGAGGACTCCTCTGGCTTCTAGAATACTTACTCCTTTCAATCCAGGGTCCATTGTAGTTTAGTGGAATGGAGGATGTCTGCCTTGTACCCTCTTGCATTATACTCATTTTCAATGGTTCTCCAGGATTTTCTATTGCACAGAGTCCATGAATATCAAGATCTGACGACCCTTGCATTGCAGTCCACCCCACTTCAACCACGCTAACACCTGCATTCTCTGTCTTTTCGCTCAGGCACTGACAGTGAGGGATAGCCACTCCTGGACCCATTGCAGGTGTTGGACCTCTACTTGTAATCAATTAGCATATCTCCACAAAAAGAGGCAAGTAACTCTCATCCAGATTCAGGGCTTCCATTCTCTCTTTCAACATGAAGGAGAATAATCCTCTCCCTCTGCTCCAAGTGGAAAACCCAGTGCCCTCATCTGTTTCAGTCGCACAATGATGTCAAGCCTGTCACTGTCATACAGAATTTAACTGACCCTCAGGACCACCGGATAACTTTTTTTAAATGTCGTTTTATTGGACATAACTAGGAGAGAAACAATATTTTGGTTTTATAATCAGAATTAAAAATGTTATTTTTTATAAAAACGTGAAATGAATCGTACTGAAACTTCCCAGAGTAATATCAATATCTGCAGTATCCGTCTCTACAACAGTGTGTGTTTGTGTGTATGTGTGGAAAATGCAAAGGGAAAGGTGTTTTGGAACCTCCTTTTTCCCCTCCCCCACTTGACAGATCACTCCAAATTTTCATCAAAGGATCTATGGTGGATGCAATTTTTGTTTGAAAAGTTTTAAGAAGATTTGTCAAACGGCACCAAAGTTACTAGCAAAACAACAAATGTTCTTCCCATGGAAACGCTGACTCGCGTATATCGACATGCTGGGTGCTGCGATCCTGTGGGAGTCCCGTGGGAGACAGTACTTCCCCATTTACTCTGACGGGAATCCCACAGGAGCCAGCGTGACCACCCGGCACACGTTGGACTCCCATGCGATCAGGAAAACAATTTAAAAAAAGGAAAATCATGGAAGTGAAAACAAATGTGCCCCAATAACACGTTATTTGGATCTAGTATACAAATAAACATTTACTATCACATTTATTAGTGCAAAGATCAAGTTTCGTGTTATTACCATGGTTGAACTAGAACTTTCTCTGAATTTTGCCATTCTGCTTCTCACATTATAAAAAAAAAAACCTTTACATTATAGTGAAAAGAACTGAACCCAGGCTCAGATAGCCTATTTATTGAGACAGTGCTCTGTATTGGGTAAATTATTTGTTGATAACATTTATACATTTTATAATAGAGAAAATTATAAAAACCATAAATGCAGATACGCAAAGAATAATATGCTATTCATTACCTTTGCTGATGGACTGGTGTGGCATTATGTAAAAACAGAAAGCCTGGAATGGTAAAATGCTTCGTCATATTTCAGGTCACCGTGGACAGCACTTGCCAATCCTATGCTTAAAGAATCTGCTGCAAATGTGGAAAAAAGCTGTTGCCACTTTTTCTAGATCAGCATGAATATCCAATACTTAATAATTCTGAGTGAAACAGATTTTAGGTGGACAGATTTAGAGTGCCTCTCTGGTTGCAGCTGTGCTCCATAAAAAGGAGCAGCTCTCCACCTAAAGTCAGTGAACTACCCAGAGCTCCTAGCAGGTGCGTTGCACACATATGTGACGAAGTCTCAAGTTAGTCACAATGCCTCTCCCTCAACCATGATACATGGCATATGATCTGTTAGAGCTGGGGGTCTCTAGTTGGCAGAGGTAGGTACCTTTGACCAAATAGGGACCCTTGCTTCTAAGTCAGGGAAAGGGTATTACACTACTGGATAACCCCTGCTAACCACCTTGGTAGCTTGGCACAAGCCGACAGGCTTATCTCAGAGGCTGTGTGTTAAGCATTTGTGAACACATACAGTAATACAGTGAAAACACTACAGATGGACACCACACAGATTTATAAAAATAAGTGTTCTTTATATAGACTTAACACAAGACCACAAACGACAAAAATCCACAATAATATACTCAAAATTGACTTTAAAGATGGTAGAATTAACTTAGTTCAAGTTGATGGTCAATGCGATACAGTTCTCACAAAAGTATCTGGATGCTTAACGCAAAATAAACAAAAGGCTCTCAGCGTTGGAGATGCGTCAGTTCCTTGCTTCGGGGGAGACGATGCGTCGCGCCTCAATGCTTGAGCAGAGTAGGGGATCTCTTATGTAACTCATGTAATCCAAAGTCCTTATGTAACGCAACTGGTTCTTTTGTAAAGCGCTCTGACACCTTCGGGTAATGTTCGCGCTATATAAAATCGCATTAATCCCAAAAATTTTTAAAAGGGCAGTGGCAGAAAACAACATATTTTACAGGGATATAGAGGCTTGTTCTGCTTCTGTGGATCAGAGAAAAAGATCTGGAGTATACTTGTTTAAGAGATTTTGTAAGGGATTCACAATATTAGCATAACCTAAAATTCATTGATAACAGTAACCTGCTATTAACAAAATAGGATGGACTTGGATCTTGCAAGACTTTTTATGCCAAAGGGAAGCAATACTGCACTATGAGGCAGGTTTCCCCCATGTATACAATTGTCTCTGCACACAAAACAGTAAACCATACGGACAATACCTATGAGTGTCTACTAGGGCCTACCCCAGGTCAATATCCAAGCCTGCAGAGTTCCTTCTGCGCCAGGCTACCTGTGCGCAGTTACTGGGCTGCACATGAAGGGTAATTTCACATGTGCCCCTTACCCTGTCTGCATCGCAGCAGCCTTATCTTAAAAGGCGGAAACCGACGGTAAACCCATGAAGTCCATTTACCATGTGATTACCACGGTGAGACACAAGGAGTGAGACTTGTCCAAAGTAAAAAGTCCACAACCGGTTGATCAAAAAACTAAAAATCTGGGGCTACTAAATAAGCGGAACCCATTTGCAACATGGGGTTTTGATACTGCATGGAAACTAGGCAACACACAGCAATAATAGCACATAAACCATAACAATACGTTACTTTACCGAGCTTTTTGATGGGTATAATAGGAATACTACACATGCTAATAGTGGAGAGCAGAAGCTTTTGTTTAAACATCGCATTAATAGCTGGTCAAATTCCTGCTTCCACCTCAGACTGGAGGAGGTATTGAGCTATGCATGGAATTTCATTGTTTTTAATTAAATCTTAACAGAGTCAATGGTTATAATACAGCCTTCATTGCTGAAACCATAAATATAGAGACATTTATGTCTAATACTTCAGCCATAGTTGACTGAGACATATTTACATTCACATCTGCATCAAACGAACATACATTTTCAATCTCGTCTAGTCCAGAGTAAACAATATTTAAATTTTCAATGGGAACGTTCGCCCTAAGTGGCCAAGTGTATGCCAAGATGTGGGTCCCTTGCTCGATGTGCCACTGGATTCAAGCTAGCCTGGCTGATGAGGGGTGATAACCTAAAACCGGTCCCAGGATGCTTGTTTCCAGTCCAGGGAGGACCCGGCTTGGCAGTTCGGGCTGGATTGTTCCATGAGGAACAGGGTCAAGCCTGATTTGCATATGGTTTGGCCTAAACTGGGGTGGCGTAGTGAGCAAAAGAACGATGGATTAAACCCAGATCTCTTGACTGGGGGTGAATGGTTGAAATGTTTCAGCACTCCATCCATCATCTTGTTGTGTTTGCAACATTTAAAAGAACACCATCACTAGTGCAGTACAAAGTACAGCCAGGAAGGAGGAAAGCATGGGGCATATCATCAAGGACCATATCGCCGCTTTCCTGGCTTTAAAAGCCAGAAAAGCGGCGATATTCACATGGCACTATCAGCAAGCTCACGCTAAGCCTTGTTAGCGCTATTTTCCTTGAGTTTGCTCCCATTTTCTAATCGCCCTGCATGTCATCGCTTATGACATGCAAAGTAGGCGTTCCGGAGCAAAACTTCATGGAAATGGACGCTAACAAGGCTTCGCTTTATTTAAGCCTGCAGCAGACCCACTTAGCGACAACATTAATTGCGCTAAGCCCCGTTATCGCAGGATCTTAACACCTGCTTGAAAGTCGACTAAGCCCTCTACATAATGGGAGGTGGATTGTAGGGTTAAGGTCACTGGGGCGTATCAGCAAGGATCTCCTTATCTCCTCCAATTTAAATCTTGTTTTCAGGCGAAACTGGCGCCTTTCGCTGCTATTGCTGGATTTCATATCGCCTCAGAGATAAGCCTTGATAATAATGCGCTATCTCGGCGTTGAAACGATAACTGGCGATAAAATAAATAGCGCTAAGCGAGCTTTGCGATGTTTATCGCAAGTTCTTGTTAATATGCCCCCATATTTGTCTGTAATCAGATACAAAGAGATAAAAACTGGGTTAGAGATACGGTGAAGAACATGTGCATTTTAAATGCAAACTGAATCATTCATTTCACCCGATAGAGGAGGAGAGGAGAATACAGATAATTTCTTGGTGGATTGATTAGCAACTGTATAAAATAGGCATGATGTGGGTTTTCTGTTGATGACACATCATACATGCTGCCCTTTTTGGTCTACGAGAACTAAAATGTGTGCAGAGAAGTTGGCTTACCTTGGGCTGTCCTAAAAAATGGGTACCTGTTTGTAGAAGGAGGAGGAGGATGAAGGTTTTGCTGCTAATCTATCTCGTGGATGTCCTGCAGATAGTTAAAAAAACCTTATTTCATATGTCCCAGCTAACCACAATTGAAACAGAAAAAAGTTACCTGGTGGTCACACTCTCCCAGACACTGCCACTGACCTCTATCTGCCCTTGTGCATCCTTTCCGCCCTCTCCCATTCTCTCCGACTATTTGTTGGAAAGATAACATTTATAAAGATACTAATTATGATTCCATTGATTCTTCCTTTCTTACAAGAACAGCTGCAACTTAATAAGCCAGATAAGCTGGTTGAGAAACAAATGATTTTGCCCACACACAAAGCAGCGTTAACAATGCCAGAATGATGGTTAAATAATTCTAATGATCCATGGATTCATCCTTATTATGCTTACAATTTTTAATTCTTCCAATTCGATTTGGTCAGTCAAACATTAGGAGCTACATACAGTAAAGCATTTCTAGCCGTTGTTAATGCGGCATTGTCCTTAAGTGTCTGATGTGGGCCGGTTGGCCATGTTGGCCAACCAGTCCCAAGCTTCCCTAGCCATAATAACTTCAACAAGTGGTGTGTATTAGTCCATTTAGGATTATAACAGTCTAAAACTGTTTGCAATTTGTCTCTGAATTTCTGGCAAATTTCTCGGGTATGCCTTTGCACTAGGACACTGTCATAGCGGCAGGAGACCCTCTAGATGGATACTATCAAGGAGACTGGAGTCATAGCCATCATCATCGCTGGGGGCCAGGTTCACCTACTATGTTATTGTCCACCTTCAGGGTCTCTAGCTTGCAGTCAGTCACAGACTATTCCGGGAAACAGTGAGGCTACCCACCGGACCACTCTGAGCATGCATCTCAGAGCGGTGAGGCACCAATCGGGCTGTGCTAAGGGTGGAAGTTGGGGTATCATCATGTTGGCCTCTATTTTAGTCCTCGTATTTGTCACACTATGGCCAATCATGAACCACTTGTTGCATTGCAACTCACTGTGTTCACCATATTTGCTGCACCAACTTGCTCACACTGTACTTGAACCCTGGATGAACCCCTTCAGCTTGATTACCATCACCAACAGGCATGACTGCTGGTGCACCCCGAACACAGGGGGAAACTTGAGATGTTTAGGCGATCCTCGTCTGTCTTCATTGACCTTTTCAGTAATCTGGGCAAAGAGATACAAGGAAGGTGGTGCTGTGGGAGAGCAATCTTAAATCCTTTCCTCATGTGACTTGTTTAGTATCTCAGTTTCTTCTGGGTGTCTTTAAGACCCCTCACATGTGATTCTTGCCATCATTTCAACGGCTCTTCCTTCCAATTCAGGAAAGCAAACAACTGTTCTGGTTGAATTTTGTTTTTAGGATCTTTTAGCTTTCATTTAAGGTTATTTATGCTCAATTTCAAATGTACCTTCTTTAGTGTAACACTTGTTGCTATCATCCTGAGTGCATATCAGCCAATTTGTTATAAACCACCACACGCTTTTAGCATAATGGCTGCACATCCTCTGGATGCAGTCCCTCTAGGCACAACTTTAGCTCACTTTTGATTTTCTGGATCCATTTTTCTGCTGTGCTCTCTCCCTTACCAAGGTCAAAGTTTCAGGTCATCTGCTGCCTATGGCCTCAGTTTGACCAAAATAGGGGCTATGGGAAGGTTTCGGGATATCAACAAAGGAGGGAGGATCGAAAGCACATTCATTCTTATCCACTGGCCCCCTTGTAATCGTAACACCTCCAATCACGGCCTGCTGAGACTTGGCAGAAGTTCGAGTATGGCTGAACCAGTGTACCTCTTTCAACAGCGTTCATCCTTGGAGTCTATACTGGAGACCTGTCCCTCTCAAGCCTTCTGCTCTTATTTCCAAATTCAAAGCATTGAAAAACTGCGTAAGGTTTAATCATAAATACAAAATGAACTCACATTTACAAATTTGAATTGCGAAAAACTGTCTTACCTGTTGGCGAGCCAAGCGCAGGGGCGCCCTCCATCTAACTCCTTCCTGCAGCCTTGGTTCATTTGGGCCAGAAGTGGTAATACTTCAGCCATAGTTGGCTGAGACATACTGACATTCACATCTGCATCAAACGAACATACATTTTAAATTTCATCCAGTCACAACCAGTGTAAATAAACAATAATCTAGAGGGTCATATCTCCACTTGCAAATGGTACAAAACAATTCCAGCAGGAACCCCACAGCACTTCGCAGCTTCAATTTACGTACGCAGATATGGACCCAATCACCAGACTGGAAGTGATGACCCTGAGGTACTGTAGAGCTACATCATCATTCAGAGGCAATTCTGGAATAGTCAGTGACGCAAGGAGTTTTGAAGGGAATAGCATGGGGCAGCCAATAACAATTTCTTATGGTCTTACCTTAGTTCTCCTAAAGGTATGGCTTGGATTGATCAGAGAGGCAGGGGGAGCATTAGGCACCTTAAAGTAAATCTCAGTGCAGATCGTGGTCAATTATTTTGTTGTTGAGCATATTATTGTAGTGCTCCACTTTGCCAGATGAATTGGAGTGTTATGCACAGTGAAAATGCTTTTTCCCCCTTGGGTTTGCACACTCCATGCATTACAGAGGAAGCAAGGTGCATTCCACAATCAATAGAAAACCTTAATGGGACTCCAAATCCCATTACGACATCTCTAAGCAGCTTCTTGGGCACTAAAATAGCGTCGAAAGACCCCGCCCCTCCCAGCATAGTCAGATGGCGCAAAGGGGTGGACTGGTGTACTGCACAAGAAAAACATGTCTATGAGACAAGAGGCTATCCCGCCAAGCATAGTGGAGTATGGGGTAAATGGCTGGGACTGCTAATACAAGAAGGGAGAACTGGTGTGCGAGATGGATTGGTTTTGATCCCGCTATGTTATGAACTGCATAAAATCATGTATGATGGCCTATGTCGATATATTATGTTCTGAAAAGAGAAATAGTCAGTGCTGTGGGTTGTTTTGTCATGTCATGAAAATTTAAAATAAATGTATCCTAAAAAAATTGCGTCAGAATAGGAACACGGATCTGCCTAATTCAACCAGAAAACATAACGCAATCACAAGAAAATAAGATGAGGGGCAAATTTTGGGCATCTGGATTAAGTCCATCTATAAGTGGATGAAGGAGTCCAGGAAGATGGGAGGGCAGTGGGAGTTGTCCTAATTCTCTTTTAAATGATGTGAGTTTGGCATGTAGCACAGAAGTGACAAATCTGTTGGGCAGCTTACAAAAAGAAGGGAGAACCAGTGGGTTTCTGTGGTGTGAATCATGCCGTCCATTCCAACATGAGCATGCTCAAGGTTGGAAAGCAGAAGTTTGGTGCCACCAGTCTGCCTGTTCTATCCCACTATACTATGTCAGGGCCCCTTCTACAATGTGCTTGGCCCAGGATTGTTTTTCATTCTCAGATGCCTGCTCCTGTAGCAGAGCAAAGTTCTTACACAATATACAAAGCTGGTGTGGATTTGTTAGCCTTCTCATTGACAAATGCTTTAGCTCAGGACACTTCATCTTCAGAAAATTAGTGAGCAATACATTTAACAAAACAAAATTTACAAGGCAACATAAAAGTGTTCTACAAATTCTTCACATGCAATTACTTCTTTATAGTCGTTCCGGTGGAAGTAAGAAAACTTCTATGCATCCACAGCAGCCCAAAATCATAGGCTACTCCAAACATTTAAATAGTGAATACATTGACAGCTTTTTGTACAGCCAAAATATACAAATGTGTGACAGCAGCTATAAGATATACGGGGGCATATTTACCAGCCCTGTGCGCTGCTGGACCCTCACTTTTTGTGATGTGCCGGAGTCACATAGGGTTTAGCCAAATGTACAAGGCCACGTAAAGCCACTCTGAGGGGGTTTTCATGGCCTTGTAGATATGGAGTAAGGCAAGGCAGGGAAAGTCGCTGCCTTGCCTTACTCGGCGCCAAAGAGGCATTCCATGAGTGTTGCTGTGAGTTTTCCCACTCAACACCCATGGAATTTGATAATGTCCCAGATTTACATCAGGTAAACCTGGGGCAGCGCCAAAACCTTGCCCCTCCCTAGAGCAGGTGTAATGAAGAGAAATGTTTACATTTTGCCTCGTTATTTCCCCCTTCCACGTGTGCTGCATTCTGCGTCTCTGGTGATTGTTTTTGTGCAGGAAGGCGCCACTTCATGCACAAAAGCAATTGTGCCAACAACCCAGACACCCTCGCACCGTGGTGCAAAGGTGCCTGCATTGGTGGACGGCTGCAAAAGGTGCACAGCCGCCGGTTGGAAGGACAGGAATGCACCATATCTTGTAAATATGGGGCATTCTGTCCCTTCAAATTGGCATAGGGCAGTATAGCAAAATGATTTACAATGCTGCCCTATGCCAATTCCTTGTAAATATTCCCCTGGGTTTCTGGTTGGCAGAGGTATGCACCCTGTTCAAGCAGGGACAACAATTCTAGTCAGTTAAGTCAGATACACACCCTAAATGAACCTGTGCTCACCCTATGGTAGCTCTGCACAGAGCAGTCAGGCTTAACATAAGAGGCAAGGTGTAAAGTATTTGTGCAACACTTCAAACAGTAAATCAGTGAAAACACCACATAAAAAGATACCACAACTGGTTAGAAAAATAAAGCTTAGTTTCATGAACAAAACAAGACCAAAACGACAACAATTCAGTAAGTATAATGAAAGTTATCAATTTTTAGTGGCAAGGGTATCTATTGCACAAGCCTAGTGTTGTCCCCATGTAATTTGTGTGTAATCATATAGTGCTCCAAGAGGAGAGAGTAACCACCAGTAACTTCTAATGTGGAGTGGACTGGTTCCACAACCAGAACAACTGTATATAATGCCTGAGCAACACTACAATCAAACAGAGGTAAAACCAATGTGCATTTTCTTCAGTTGTAATTCTTCGTCTTTTATTCTTCAAACGTCACAGTAAGTTGAGATTCACTTCTGGAGTTTTCCAATATTGTACTTCTGTCTTCAATTCGTAGCTCAATGTTATCCTATGGGAGAGATAAGCCTTGCTGTAGTGAAACATGAATTTAAAAGTTTTTTACTACTAGGACACGTAAAACATAAAAGTACATGCCTTATTTTTTAAATACACTGCACCCTGCCATAGGGCTGGCCTGGGCCTACCTTAAGGGTGACTTACGTGTATTAAAAAGGAAGGTTTGGGCCTAGCAAGAGGGTTAATTTTCCAGGTCGACATGGCAGTTTAAACTGCACAGTCAGACATGTTTAATGAGCATTGAAGTGGGTGGCACAATCAAGGCTTTAGGGCCTCTGGTAGCAATTACTTTGCAGGCCCTGGGCACATGTTGTGCACTTTACTAGGGACTTATGAGTAAATTAAATATGACAATTATGGATAAGCCAATGTTACCATGTTTAAAGCAGAGAGCACATGCACTTTAGCACTGGTCAGCAGTGGTAAAATGCCCAGAGTCCTAAAGCCAGCAAAAATTAAGTCACAAAATAGGAGGTCAGAAGGCAAAAAAGTCAGGGGAACCACACCAAGGATGCCAGGTCTAACAGCAACAAACTCTGCTAGTTGAACAGAGCAGCCATATGAAAATATCACATCATACAAATTGCATACAGCATATCCAGCAAAAAGGTTTGCAGTATCATTATGGAGACATGATACCTCCACGTAATAAACAACTCTACAATTAGGTATGGGTGCACCAGGCAAATAAATCCTATGTTTAGTCAAATGCAAATCAGCAAGTAAAAAAAATCGTGCAGCTCACCTTCCTGACCATTTGGCAATAGAAAAGCCAGGTCCAGTCCTGGGCAACACACTAATGTGATCTGAGAAGCAAAGAGTAACAGAATTTAATTTCAGGGCACCCATGTGGGAGATAAATGTTGACTATTCATGGTGAGCAATAGAGCAGCTATCAAATTGGGAACAGTGACTATCAGAGTAAAACCTAGAACAATGTTTTCTAAAGCTTCTACAAAAGGGCAACCTCAGACGCACATGGCAAGCAATGCAGGAAAGCAATAGCCACCAGATCGAGGACAGAAGAATAGCATGCAATGGGATTCTTTGGCTCACCCTTCTCTTGCACCAGAGAACCAGAACACCAAGAGCAAAACCTCTTCCTTTGTGACAATATGTTTAAATAAACAATATGACAAATGTTGAAAATCAGTCGAAAATGTCTTTTGCCCAACCTGTAGAAATGTATAATTAAAACCTATCTCTTCCAGTCCTAGCAAACTAATAAACACCCTTTCCTTAAGATAACTCTTTTATGTTTAACTAATTACCAACACCTGTAGGAAGTATTTAAATGAAATGAACTTCACGATGCATTTTAAGGTTGACAAAGGCTGAAGCAACAGCCTAAACGTGTTCCTTTATACAAGTGCTGCTTCTGAATTAAATGGATTACTTCAGAAATTTGAGTGCAGGCCCTTTCTTGATGGAGAAATGAAGTATTTGATATATATATATATATATATATATATATATATATATATATATATATATATATATATATATATATATTTGGATTTCATGGCGCCAAATGAGATTGATAAAGCCATTGTGGGGTCGTGGGAGACCTGAACAAAATAAATTAGCCTTATACTCACCGATCATGAGTACGCGCCAATTTTCCTTGAAGTTGGATGGATGACTGGGATTTAAACGCAGCGCCGGCGGTTGGCGTTGTTCGCGTATCACCAGTCGGTTTGAGGCTCTGCTTTCAACCGCAGTTCTGTTGGATCAGCATGGTAGTGCTATTGTAGCGGAGCCCCCAGAGAACGCACCGGGAAGTGGATTTTGGATGACTGGCGTGGAGGCTCGGAGGGCGAAGCGTGGCGGTTTTTTAACTGCCAGCTCGCATATCTGTACCCTGTAGGGTGATCAACTGGCATTGGTGCAAATTCAGGACGGTGAGTGTAAAAATTCAGGACAAAGGGTCAAAATTCAGGACACAAATTCAGGACAGGAGGTCAAAATTCAGGAAAAAACTTCAGGACAATAGGTAAGTTTTACAGACACATCAGAGGAGGTTGTGCAATAGTATATAAGTAAGCCCAGCCATATCCAAACATATTCAACCATTTGCAAACCTATCCGTCATGTATCCTCCCATCTATCATTTCACTCATCCATCCCTTCATCCATTCTTTCACTCATCGATCCATTATCCATCCATCCACCCTTTCACCCTATCCATCTATACACTCATCCATCCACTCTTCTACCAATCCATCCATTCACTCATCCATCCAGCCATTTACCCTTCTACCCATCCAGCCATCCTTTCACTTACTCATCCATCCACCCAGTCACTCATCCTTCCACCCATCCACCCTTTCAGTCATCCATCCATCCTCCCTTTCTCTCTCCATCGACCCTTTCACTTAGTCATCCTTCCTTCCATCCATCCACCCACCCACCCATCCATCTTCTTATCCACTCATGAATCCATCCATTGACCCTATCACTCATCCATCCTTTCTCTCATCCATCTATCCTTTCACTCCTTCACTCATCTATTCATCCTTTTGTCCATGTACCCTCCCTTTCACTCACTCATCCATCCTTACATCCACCCTTTCACTCATCGGTCCATCCATTCACCCTTGCACTTATCAATTCATCATCCATCCACCTTTTCACTCATCCATCCTTTCACTCATCCATCCTTTCACTCATCCTTCCACCCTTTTACCCATCCAGCTACCCTTCCACCCATACATTCAGCTATTTACCTTTTATCTCATCCATCCTTCCACTCACTCATGAATCCCTCCATCCTCTCTCATTATCCATCTATTCAATCTTTCATTCATCCATTCACCCTTTCACTAATTCATCCAGCCATCCACCCATCCCTTCACTTACTCACTTGCCCAACTTTTCATATTCATTTTGAGCTGAGCCTTTTTGAGAAGAGGCCCATTAAGAACTTCACCCTCGCTGCAGGAGCCATTCCAGGACTGGGACAGAAGCCACCCAGGGCGAAGGCGGGATCCACCACAGGGGGGGAACAGGAGCCATCACAGACGGGGGGGACAGGAGCCACCACATGGGGGGACAAGAGCCATCACTGGGGGGCAGGAGCCATCACTGGGGGGGGGGGGGCAGGAGCCATCACAGGAGTGGGAACAGGATCCACCAGGGTGGGCACAGGGGTGGGCATGCAGTATTCTAGTATCATCTTGGTCTCTTGAAGGGTGGGGTAGGGCTCCTCACCCCCTCTTGGATAGGACAATGAGAAGACAGGCTCTCTTTCCAAAATGTTAATTTTGCCATCCCCCACTGTGATGTACAGTACTTAAAGAAGATACTCCAAGAGAACTGATTTAACTGATTGTCCTCCATACTTTGTTAATCAGTGTGGGTGCGATTGTGCCATTTCTTTTGTTTTTTTATTACATTATAGACTGCATGTTTGAAGAACCAAGGTTTGCTTACAATTTAGTGACAGTAATTAAGCTCTGTGAAGAGAACCACGTGCTGCCTCGTGCTGCCTCGGTACTCGGGGCTGGTTCTGGGATGTTTGGGGCCCTGGGCAAAAAGGGAATGTGTGAGGCCCCTCTAAATTGCAGAGCCATGACGCATTCAGGGCTGTTTGCATCTGAATAGATGCCCCTGCTCCTGAAGCTGCAGCCCCTCCCTCTCAGTTACCTTCAAGCACCTATTAACAGCTCATCAAGGGCTGAAGGTGTGAGGGTTGCCATCCCGCTGTGCCTCTCCAATGTTGCTGGGGATCTGAGCTTTGGTACTGCATCGGAGTCTGTTACACCCGGCCTCAACAGCATCAGAGTCAAGAAGGGAGGTGGGTGGAAGCTGTGCCGGCTTAGGGTGGTGCGACCGGTGCCCGGTTAAAATTACGGACAAATGGCGTCCGTTAAAGAATCCTTCACGGACAACGGACAGACGGCCGAAATTACGGACTGTCCGTGAAATTTATGGACGGTTGGTCACCCTAGTACCCTGCGTCAAGAAATGCCTTTCCTAAGATACCGTGGCACTCTGGTGACTGGGCACCGTGGATGCTGACAGCTAAACGGTGAGGTCAGTGTGGCATATCGAATTGTATTCATTTTGGTCTTCTCCGGCCTCCACAATTTCATCACATCAGCTTGTTCTTTGCACTTAAGGTCGGAAAACTCTGGCACACATTTCTTTTAAGACATTAAAGTAGCGGCCTTACAATGGAACATTATTCAGATATGGACTAGGTTACAGGCTTTTTGTATCCATACTTGGAACTGTTGCAGCAATGAATGCACGGACTTTAATTTAATAATTCCGGTGAAGGGGATTCTGGATCTTGTGGTTTTATCAGCTTGCAGAGACTGTTCGGAGGCTGACATGCAGTTCGTAAGTGCACTCAGTTGGTGCTAACTGAGCCCCGTGGATTTTTCACAAGACTTTCATCTCCTTAACATGTTCCAGATGGTTTATTTAAACTGTAATCAAAGCAATATCCTGTTTTGTTCGCCGCATTTGCTACTTGGGGAAATGTTTCTTTTCTTTTTCTGAATGTGACAATATGTGGGTTTCCGACTTACATGAATATATCAATGAGCACGTCTTTTAAAGTATGTTTTATTTTGATGAAAAATAGGTTGGGCTGCACGCTTTTGAGAGCTTTGGTGTCGTAACTGCCAATTCAATTAGGAATGCTATTTTTATATGCTTCTTCCCCAGGCTGAAAACGCACTGACAATGTTTCTATTGTTATAATAGGGTCACTTTGCATTATGCTGCTGTTTAATTTATTTGACATATTGCACGATGCACTTTACCTTTTTTAAGATGTATTGAAGGTTTTTCTCGTTTTGGATTAACCCAGGTAGTCTGTTCTCTAGGTCTATCAGTGCCTGTACTAGAGGGGAGGGCTATATATAGTTTGGATTTCATGGTGCCAAATGAGATTGACAAAGCCTGCTGCGCAGGCGAAACGCGTCTCTCTATCATTGCGGGGTCGTGGGAGACCTGAACAAAATAAATTAGCCTTATACTCACCGATCATGAGTACACGCCATTTTCTTCTTGGAGTTGGATGGATGACTGGGATATATATGTATATATATATTTACTGTGCTAGTAGGCAGTTAGAGCTAGGACCTAGTATCTATAGGAGAATCGTTTTTTGTTTCTCTAATAACTTTGACACTGTTTGACAAATCTTCACGAACATTATCAAAACTAGTTTGACACTCACTGAAGCTGCTGTCTGGAAAGTTGTGGGGTAATTCATCAAGCAGGGGCCGAAAAAAAGTGGGGTCCCAAAACTTGTTTTCCCCATGCCTTTTCCCGTAGGGATTTTAGACACAACTGCAACCCGAACCGCTGAGCGGAATGACACCAAATTTGACAGAAAGCTAAATCGTGGTCCAGAAAGAGTACTTTTTGTAATTTGGTATAAATTTGCTCAGTAGTTATGGAGTTATTAAAGAAAAAAATCATGCATATCTTGAAATGCGGCTCCACATGCCATCAGAAATGCCATGATTGGATGGCCGCAACCTGAGAGAAAAGTTGCTGAGGTCATATTGACAATCCGAACACAGTTCCAGGGGGAGGAATAAAGTTTAAATAGGATATAAGAGGCCAGGATAGATGTATCCTGAACACATTGGACTGGTGGAGGGGGTCTGTGAGGGACTGCTCATGGGCAAGAAATTGTCAAATATGTTTTGGGGAGGCTCATGAGGATCCACGGATCCACTGCGGTGCTCAGAGCGGGTCCCGTGTGAATCCACAGCGGATCCACAGATCCAGATCTCAATTTAGAAAAAAGATACAACCACTCACAGACTCACTCAGACACTCACTCACAGACCTACTTACATACCCACACAAACATTAACAAGCCCACTCACACATCCATACATCCACTCACACACACACTCAGCAACCCAGAACACCACTCACACACCCATACAGCCACTCACAAACCCACTCAGAGAACCACTCACACATCCTCATAAGCCCTCACACATCCATGTACACACTCACGCAACCACTCACATACCCACTCACCACTTATACAGCCACTCACACACCCACAACACCAGTCACACACCCTCTCACAGACCCACACAGCCAGTCACAGACACACTCACACACACACACTCACACACACTTACACAACCACAGAACCACTCACACACCCACACACACACCTCTACAGCCACTCACACACCCACATATAGACCCAGAAAACGACTCACACACCCACCTACACACTCATATAGTCACTTACACACCCTCTCAGAGATCCAGAGAACCACTCATGTGCCCCCTCACAGCCCCACAGAGGCACTCACACACCCAGGTATACACTCATACAGCCACTCACACACCAATTCACAGACCCACACAGACACTCACACACCCTCTCAGACCCACACAGCCAGTCACACCTGCACTGACACACCCACCACACATTTACACACCCACATAATCACTGACATACCCAGGTTACAAGGACGTTATAATTAGAATACTCCAGATGGTCCAGAATGCAGCTGCCAGACTGACCCTCAACCTGCCAAAGAGGACCCACATCACCCAACACCTGAAAGACGTCCAATGGCTCCCTATCCAGAAAAGCTGCCAATTCAAGCTCTTGACCCACACCTACAAAGCCCTTAACGATCAAAGACTTTCCTACATGTACCACCACCTGAATTTCCACCTACCTCCCAGGAACCTCCGATCCGCTCACCTCACCCTCGGGCAGATACCACACATTTGCCACTGCCGTACTGAAGGACAATTCTTGCCCCACCTCGCCGCCAAGTCCTGGAACACCCTTCCCTTCCACCTCCATACTTCGTCCTCGCTGTCCCACTTCAAGACCTGGCTCTTCAACTAACACCACAGCAGCGCACCTTGATACCCCCTCAGATGATAAGCAGCGCTATACAAGTACCACCTGATTGATTGATTAGGAAATAGCATTAAAAAACGTAGAAATTCACTGAAAAAAGCAAAGGTTACAGGGACGTCGTAGTTTGGAAATTGCATTAAAAAATGTAGAAATTCACTGGAAAAAACTAAGGTTGCAGGGACGCAAAGGTTGCATGGACTTTATAGTTAGGAAATAGAATTTGAAAAAACATAGAAATTCACTAAAAAAAAAGGTTACGGGGACGTTATAGTTAGGTTCAGATTTTACACACACAAAGCTATAGAAATTCCGCAGTTATAGTTATCTCAAGTAACTATAACTCATGCTCTAATGTAAGTTATAGTAAAGTTAGCATTTCCATGGGAAATGCCTGTATTGTTTTGCTTATAACTTTGACACCATTGACGAATCTTCACAAAACTTTCCAAAAAGGTGCGCTTGGATGCCTAATTTGAACATGGAAAGTTTTGGGGTGATTCGTCGAGCAGGGTCTGAGAAACAACTGTTGTAAATCCATTCAGTAGTTACTGAGATACTAAGGTTTAAAAATATCTGTTTATCGGGACGGTTGGGTTTGATGGACTCTTGCGAGAGTCCCTCAAACCCAATTTTACAAAATGAAGCATTTTGATTGTCCCAGGGAGCTTCTTTTCCCTTGGGCCAATTTGCTCCCCCAGGAGTCAGACTTCTATGAGAGCGAGTGATCTGATTGGCTACCAGCAACATGAGAAAAATGTTGCTGGCAGCCAAACAGGACTTGGGGGCTTAGTCCTCTGTCCTGAAGTTAAACAAAAACATAACATAAGGGGACAGGGTAGGAATGTCCTGCCCCCCTATGCCCTGTGGGGGACCCAGGGCCAAAATCAAAAAGAAATTGGCAGTTTTTATTGTGATCCCCGGGATTCCTGCGGGACCGGGCAAAAGCAAAAAAAAAAAAAAAAAACTGGAGGCCCACCTTTATTTAAAAAATATATGGGGGCATCAGTAGGGTCGTCCTCTCCAAGCGCATTTTGGACCCAGGGACCTCGTCCCCCGGAGCCACATTCTTTAATTAAACCTCCCTCCCAGGCCATTATAGGCCCTGGGGAGCATGGTACAGAAACTTTTCTGGTACTTAGTTCATCAACGGAGCCAATCGGTGGGACACTATACAGGTTAGATGTGGTATTGGGCTCGAGTTAGGCAGACAGGAAAGCTCCAGCAGTCCAGTGGAAGTCTTGGTTCTCAACAGGAGTTTGAGGCAATCCACAAGCGTACAAAGCTTCTCAGCGGGTGCAATCTGACGTCGGCTGCCCAGGGAGGCCTCAACAACAAAGGATTGCTGAGTAGTGGCTGTATGATAGTCCCTAGGTCCTCTTACAAAAACATTATCTTTGAGCTCTAGCTCACAGGTTGCAGTTCCTTTCAGTGGAAAGAGTACAGGTTAGCTACAATCAAGGGTCCAGGACCTGGGGGGTACCACTTGGGTGTTAGGACTGTATCTCCCATAATGCACCAGTGGGATTGAGGACAAACCCAGTTGTAACTGGTCAGCTTGGCACCTGCAGAGGCAGGATTTCCCCAGCTTTTGTGTTCCTGGAGCTAAACAGGAGGCTAGCCGACTATCCCTTAGAACAAGTGGCAGCAGTTCCAACCCTTAGGGTCTCTCCCTCCACAACTTTAACCACAGGAGCAATGCTCTCTTTGAAGTCCTGTTTTTGGTTCATCAAGTACAATCCTCCTTGGTGCAGCCTTTCTTTCAAAGATCCACAGATTCAGCAGGAGTAGTGCTACTCTGTTCTTTCTGAGTACAGTGCTGTTCTCCGGCTGTTATCCAAGGGTGTCCTATTATGCCAGTCCCGCATTTGTGGGTAGGGAGGACTCCCTAACCAATGAGGATACAATTTCCACAGCCAACTCTATCCATTCTTGCATCACTTCTTAGGGGATTGTTACTTAACAATCCCACAGTGCATCTCTCTGTTCAAATCCAAAATGTCAGAATCCTTCCACACTTGGTCCGAACCCTGGGCACAACTCTGAGGTGTATCCAGTCTACTGAACATCTCCCCCTGGAAAACCAGTTATGCAACAGGGTTTTCCTCTCTGGGAGAGATGTCAGCCTATATACCGAGACAAAGTAGAGGGCAGGATAACGTGTGACTCGCATTTGCCTGTGACAGGCTGCTGCCCCTTTGAAGCTGGACATTTGTTGGCAACCTCCCCCTTGGTCATCCAGTCAGGAGGTCACACGTCCTCCTACCAACATACCCTTTGTTCTCCTTCAAGGGGGGGTGATTCCCACCTCCTAGCAGGAGGGCAGCAATGTGTCTCAGGTGACAGGAACTCATTTTATCAGAACGCTCTTCGAGAAGCTTTGGGTAAGAAAGGGTAAACATGTTAAAGTCACCTTTATATTAATAGTTACCTTGAATCTGACTTCAGCAATATTTCAGATTTAGTGTAACAATTAATTTGATACCTTGAAATACTACTTTGGATATTCTCAAATGGAAGTTAGCATTTTGTAAACGTAAAAGTGTAACCCTGTTAGACAACTTTGAATACCATCTTTGCTACAGTAAAAACAACATTAGTGACTTCTCACTGTCAGGACATGTGAAACATAAACCCGACATGTCCTGCTTTTTAGTATCATGCAACCTGCCTTATGGGCACTTCAGGCCTATCTTAAGGGTAACTTATACATATTAAAAAGGAAGATTTAAGCTTGGAAAAAGGGTTATTTTGTCAAGTCGAATTGGCAGTTTAAACCTACAGGGGCAATCCTATTATTATGGTTTCACTCTATCACTGTAGTGGTGGTGGCACAATAAGTGCTGCAGTCCATTAGTGACATTTAACTTACAGGCTCTGGGTATCCTGGAAACCATATAATAAAGACATATAGGTAAGCAAAAGATGCCAGTTAGGTATTAGACAATTGTATATATATTTGAGGAGTCAGCGCGCATGACTTGGGCCTAGTCAGCAGGGCACAGTGCACTTCAGAGTCAAAAATCCAAGCAGCACAAGTCCACATTTTGGGGGATGATCATTTGGAGTAGGAGTTGGGTCTTTATCAGGACTGAGAAAAGGGGGACACACTCTCATAAGTGTTGTATTAGGGAGTGAGGACCTGTGCATGTTGCGTCATTGGGTAAAGGATCAGGTAAGTACCCTCTATTATGTAAGGACCCAATTAATGGTGCCCAACCGCTATGTAAGTACCCAGGGTCAAAAGACCTCCATAATACTCTTGCGCCGGTGAGATAGAAGTTAAAAGTTGCAGTCCTTTTCTCAGTCCTATTGAACACCTGACTCCAAATCTAATGGTTCAAAACGTTGACGCCCACATAATCAAATGCTTGACTAATACGACTGCAAGAGGACCTAACATTCAGTAGACTGTATACCAATGTGCATTAAGTTTGAAACATTTATTAGCAAGCTTCTCTTTCTTTGTCATTTATTATTTGTTTGTTCTATACTACATCACCTTCGTGAGCTCTGCGCCATCACAGCTCAGCTTTAGGAAGTCCTTTATGTGATATATATTACATCTTAAGAAAATAGATCTCTTCTTCTTGAAAATTTGGTGTGTTCTTTTTCTCATTAATTGGGGATGTAGAGGATTACATTTAGCCTCTTTTTCAGTTACAATTCAGTGCACAAAACGTCTCCAACTGAATCATTGTGTGATATACATAAAAAGTCATTTCTATGCATGTATTTGAATTATCTACCTCCTAGGCTCCATTCATTTACATTCTTGAAGCTCATCCTAACAATGGAAAGAGTGAAAGAAGTCCAAGAATGCAAAGCACTGCTGGGTAAATTACCTGGACTGGATGAAGGTGATACGCATCACATGGGCAACTGGGCAGTACTGCCTACAGGCCTACTAAAACCATAATAATGAACTACCTTAAAATGGCCAAAACTGGGTGGAGGTTGCCATCCATTACTTCTATCCTGACTGTTACCTGCTAATTTCACCGGGTGATTCTGTGTCATTCAACTCACACAGGGTGTGACAGTCTCAGAATAGCAATAAATACATGTTTATTACCTTCAGCATGTTTGAATCATTCCTAATAACAGCTAGCACCCAGGACACAAGTCAGGGGTAGACGCTGATGTTCAGAAACCCCCCACTATTTTTAAAGAAGGTACTCCTTCCCCTCAGCCGAGGCAAAATGAGGGCTAGAGACGTCACCTTTGTGCCCTGTGGATGCCTGCATGTACAAACGCTGCATGTGTGTACAGTGGCCTGGGGTATTTTTAAGCCCCTTTAACTGATAGCAAACTCTTTATTTCTGAGAGAAGCCCAGTAGAGGGGGGGGGGGGGGTCTTCAAATCTCCTAACCGCGAAGACATTCACACTAGCAACACTTTTTTTGCTTAATGAACTGCAAATGTTCAGCATTTTTTTATTTTGAAGTTGGATATAAAAACACGAGTAGAAAACAAACATGCATTAATAGCAAGTTTGACTGCTCAAGAGAATACATCCAGCACATTCTGTTTGCTCTATGAATGCATTTTAACAATATAATAGCAAGTTCTACATCTCTGTTTAAAAATAGTGCCCTTTCCAGCCATTTCAGACTCAAGGACAGAAGGATATGTGAAAAATATACACGTGATATATAAAAGGCAACACAAGCCACAACATTTTCTTTTCACATTTCTGCGGACTATGCTGACTTGTTGTTTTGTCAAATAGAAAGGTCACATTTTACGAGAGGAAAATTATAAGGCATAACCTTACTTATTGTCATGTCACTTCCTGTGACGTCATATTAAAATATATACGCTAATTCGTCCCCCCACTGATTTTTTGTTAGGACTTATACTGTGCTAGCAACCCTTCGGTCCTTTTATTACCTACAATTTTTCCTAATCACTTGGGGTTTTCGGTTTTTGCCGGTTTGGCAAACTAAGCACCACCTTCATAATATTTCGTTTTAACCTGTACTTATTGCGTTCAATACCTTCAGGGACAACGCGGTTTAATTGACAATATTTATCTGGGATCATAGGCATCAGGTTATGAGGGTTTGTGGGATTCGGTCCCCACCAATAATGTCTGATAAGCTTTTCATTGTTTACTGGCTGAAGGTGCGTGAGACTCACCTATTAACCCCGGCTCCTACTTTCAGAAAGACACGTCACAAGGTGTGAATGAGTGATCATCATTTCTAAAGAAAACTGAGGTACGCTGTCAAGAGATAAAAGGCCGGAACTCAAAGCTATCTCTCATTTTGTATACCTTGCGCACTGATGCATTATAGCATTTGTAATGGTAAGCAGTCTTGTGTTTTCAGTTCCGCTGGCCGGAACTTACTCCCGCGTCATCCGCAGACCAGGCGTGGCCTGCGGGGTTCAATAAATGGGAAGGGCCCACTCGGGGGCTTCCTTCCGGTACCAGCAACCTGCGTGTGCTTGTCAAGTTACTAGCTGGTCTTAATAAATAATAGGTCTCACCTTGATTACTGGCCAGGCGAGGCCAGCACATTGGTGACGAGGGTGCCATGACCCTCGCCTCAGCCTGTGGCCCCGTGGAAGTCCAGCTGCCGAAGTACGCGGCATTTCAGGCGCCGGTGGAGCCGCAATGGCTGTTTCACCCGGAGAGCTGCGGGTGCGTTTCTCGGAGCCCAGCGGGTGAGTGCTGTCCTGTTGCGTGTCCCAAGTGCCCCGTTGCTCATGAGGGCGCCTTGTCAACACCCAAAACCCGCTCCTGCCACCGGGTTTCTGCCTGGTTCCTAGCGGCTACTGCCTCGCTCACGGACCGAACGTGGTCTCTGAGGGAGGGGCTCTTTAGCATGTCCGCTGCCCCACCCCTGCAAGGAGAGACAATCCCCTGCCAGCGCGTACACGCGAGGAGCGTATTCAGGCACCCGGCGAGGCCTGGTGGAGCGCACAGGCCACATGAGGTGAGAGGCGACACTGGCAGAGGAGCGAGTACCCGGCAGACAGCCCAATAGGAGGGTGGAGCCCAGAGAGGAATATGAAGGAACCCTGCATAGAGGCCCAGCAACACAGGCAACTGCAGGGATCAGTTTAAGCTGGACAGTCCACAGTGCAAGACAGAGAGGGGACTACCTACCACCCCTAATACAAGAGGAAGAAGAGGAGAAAGATATAAGAGGGGCAGTGAGGCGCAGGCAACATCACAGCTGCACCACATAGAGCGCCAGAGAGAAAGAGGAAAAAATTAAAAGACAAGAAAGAGGCTAGCCAAGGGAAGGGGCATCAGCGCAGAGAGTCCGGACATAGGCCACTGCCGCAGTGAGTGAGGACAAACGGGAAAAGAGTAAGAGCAGACACCCATTCACAGGAAGATGGGTGACAAAGACCAACCGCTCGCTCCACCTAGGTTCCCAGTCCAACACACACTTACAGGGGTACTGCCACCCTTCAGGGAACTGGAGGATCCGGCCACAGCGTCCCCGAGGTGGAAAATCTGGATTGAACACCTGAATAACTATTTTGTAGCCACCAGGGAGACTGACGGAGCGGTGAAAAGGTTGTTGCTTCTCCACTATGCCGTAGACTAAATATTCAAGCTGTTCAAACATCTGCCGAAAACGGGCATTGCCACGGACTACGATGCTGCGGTGGCGACATTAGGTGCGCTTTTCAACCCCCAACTCAACCCTGATTTCGAACATTTCAAACTGCGCCAAGTCCTCCAAAGGGAAAGGGAGTCGATCGATGCCTTTTATGCCCGCCTGCGTAAACGGGCCAGCACGTGCACGGAGGATGATCGGCTAAAAGAGATACAGGCCAAGATCATCCAGGGGTGCTGAGACAAGACGCTCAGAAGCCTCATCCTGAGGCAGCCAAAGATCGTGCTGGAAGATATACTAATACTGGCGAGGACCCACGATCTATCAGCGGCCAGGGACAACGAAATGGACCAAGCCCTCACCAAGCCGCAAGGAAGATCGGAGACCGTCAAGACGGAGTGGGCGGAAGCCCTCCGAACGAGACCGCGAAATGACGCACCCAGGAAAGCAAGGCCCAAAGCTCCCAAGTAACGGTGCGGGTACTATGGGCATGAGCCACACGCGGCGAAGGACAGCCCCGTGCAAGGCAAAACCTGTGCCAATTGTGGGATCCCCAACCACTTTGCTGCAGTGTGCAGGAGACCATCAAAACCACCATCACGGATGGTACGACAACTATCCCTAGCTGACTCGGCGCAGAAGGAGGAGCCACAAAGGTTAGGCCGGAGGTACCAAGAACTAGAAGATTCATCCACAGAGGAGGAGGAGGGGGTAACATACCTGATCTCGTTCGCACAGGAGCTCAAGCATCGCCGAAGGCCACAACCCACCTGCACGGTCAAGATCACAGGCACAGAATTAAAGGCGATCATCGATACAGGAGCATCAGTGAACGTGATGGGCCTCCAGCAATATCGGCACCTCCGACCTCGTCCGCCAGTCACCCCGTCCAGGAACAAAATATTCACCTATTGGAGTCAAAACCCCCTGCCACTGAGAGGAAAGATATCCGTCCCGATTAGGTCAAGCGACCAGGAGGTCACAGCCATTATTCACGTCATAGACCGCGAAGCGGATACCCTATTAAGCAGCCACACAGCGGAGGATCTGGGCCTAGTGTCTTTTGCCCGGAGTGTCCAAGCCCATCAGGTTGATGAACTACTCGACCAATTCCCGGAACTCTTCCAAGGACCTGGAAGCATCAAATGTGACCCCATCAAGCTGAACATCGACAAGTCCGTCACTCCAGTCGTGCTGCAACATAGAAGGGTCTCCTTCCACCTGAGGCCACTGGTGGAGAGAGAACTGGAGATCCTGGAAAGACAAGGAGTAATTGAAAAAGTCTCGGGACCGATGCCCTGGGTTTCCCCAATGGTTATCGCGGAAAAGCCCAAGCAGCCAGTGGCCATACGCCTCTGCATCGACATGAGGCTGCCCAATCGAGCATTCAAAAGAGAGCGCCATATCACGCCAACTATTGACAGCATAATTGTTGATGTCAATGGGTCAAGGTGGTTCTCTAAAATCGGTCTGAACGCTGGGTACCATCAGCTGCTGTTAGCGAAGGAAAGCCTCTACATCACAACGTTCAGTACCCACCTGGGGCTGCGTCATTACAAACGACTGAACTTTGGGATATCCTCAGTGGCAGAGGTATTCCAGAACACGATCCGCGAGATGCTATCCAGTGTGCCAGGTGTGATAAACGTCAGCCATGACATCCTGATCCACTCTGCCATGGCTGCTGACCATCACAAGCATCTGAGAATCATGTTGAGGTGACTCAGCGAACATGGGGTGATGCTCCATAGAGAAAAGTGCCTCTTCTTCCAACCTTCCCTAGAGTTCTTCGGGTATGTGTTCAACCAGGAGGGCATCCAGGTGGATCCGAAGAAATCGCACGCCATCCGAAACGCCCCAGCTTCAACCACACCTACCGAAGTGAGGAGTTTCCTAGGTATGGCTACCTATTGTGGGAGGTTCATCTCCGATCTAGTGACCCGTGCCAAACCGTTGAGAGCCCTAATGAGAGCAAGCGCCAAATGGTACTGGGGACAGCGGGAAGAGGAGGCATTTCAGAGCATCAAGGACACTCTCCTGAGAGAGGCCACCCTTGTCTATTTCGATCCGGTGAAATGAACAGTACTACTGGTAGACGCAAGTCCGGTGAGGTTGGGAGTGGTGCTGGCCCAGGAACGGGAGACAGGCAGGTGGGCAGCCTTATCGTTTGCCAGCAAGTCGTTGACCCCAACTGAAGCAAGGTACACCCAGATCGAGCGTGAGGCCCTCGCGATAAAGTGGGCCTGTAATCACTTCCACTTGTATCTGACAGGCCAGCCGTTCAGCCCCTCATCCACCTCCTCGGATCGAGCGATGGGCTGTACAGCTCCAGCCATACCAGATGGAAGTAGTGTACAGACCGGGGGCGAAGAATCCCACGGACTTTCTGTCCCGACACCCAGCACCACAGAGAGAGGCGGGCAACCTCAAAGGGTCGGAACAATATATTAATATGATCTCAGCAGCGACATCTCCCCAGGCCATGACACTAGAGGAAATCAAGGAAGCTGCCGAGAAAGACACTGTATACACCCAGACCCTCCAGGCGGTCCGAGAAGGATCATGGAGGCACTACCTTCAACAGACCAATGCCTGGGCGCCGGAGGACCATGAAGAGTTGACAAAGAAATGGAGGGTAAGGAGCGAGCTGAGCGCCACGGAAGACGGGATAAACTTGATGGGCTAAATGCTAGTTATGCCACAGGCTCTCAAACACTGAGCAACCCAACTGGCCCACGGAGGTCACCAAGGTGTAACCAAAATGAAAGCGAGAATGAGAGAAAAGGTCTGGTTCCCTGAACTTGAAACAATGGTTGAAGACCTAGTCCGCCGTTGCCCAGCCCGCCAACTAACCAGTACTCCCGAGAAGCCGACCCCGGTAATCACAGAAGAGGCCTGCACACTCCGATGGTCGAAGGTGAGCGCAGACTTCGGAAGTTTCCCAGGAAGGAAAAACACGCTTGTCATTGTGGATGCATTCTCAAAGTATATCCCACAGTAGAACCAGTAGTGTCGACCTCCTTCGCCCACGTGGCACCTATCCTGGAGAGAGTGTTTGCCACATTTGGATTTCCCCTGGAGATCCGGAGTGACAATGGGCCCGCGTTTCACGGGGTTGAGTTTGCTACTTTCCTGAGCCAGCGAGGAATCCGCCACTCCTGTGTCACGCCCCAATGGCCCCAGGCCAATGGAGACGTCGAACGTTTCATGTGGACTCTAAACATAATGCTATGCATCGCCGTGGTGGAACAAGCGGATCTTGAGCAGCGTCTCCACAAGTTCCTCAGGGAGTACCAGAGCACTCCACACTGCACCACGCTGCGGAGCCCGTGGTCCCTTATGTTCAAAGGCCCCCAGAGAGATCTGATCCCTACGTGCCCAGGATGGACACCCTCTCCTCCAGACGCCCAGGAAACCCAAGCAAGAAGAGAACGACAAAACCACTAAGCCAGTGCTCGACACCATGCCGTACTGCCATCACCCTGACCTGGTGCCACTGTCCTACTCAAAGACCGCCAGCCAGGGAAAAAATTCCAGACTATCCATGAACCAGGTACCTGGACCATCGTTGCCAGCAATGGAACCATGGTAACGGCTCGGAAAGTGAGCGAGGAAATATCGCGAAACATCTCCTGGTTCAAAGACGTCCTCGCCGAGACTCCAGCCGAGCCTCTGGAATATGGTCCCTGGCCCTCGCTGAGCCCAAGCCGGTGCGTCCCGAGTAGGGAAGCAGAAGTTGGGGGTAGTGCCGCGGAACCCGCTCCCCCAAGCACAATGCCTCGCTTTTCGCCTCCCAGCCGGCCAACACCCAGTGAACCACCCATATGAAGCCAACAACATCGTTACAGTCTACAGCCCAATCCTAACCCTAACTAACGGCTCCAGGATTTTGCGTGCTTAGACTGTAGAGACTGAACGCCACCAAACTATGCATATTTGCTGGACTTTCAGAATCCTTCATTTTCAAGAACCAAGTTGGAGAGGGATGTAATGGTTAGCAGTCTTGTGTTTTCTGTTCCGGTGGCCGGAACTTACACCCATGTCATCCGTAGGCCAGGCGTGGCCTGCGGGGTTCAATAAATGGAAAGGGCCCGCTTGGGGGCTTCCTTCCGGTACCAGCCACCTGTGTGTGTGTTGGTCAAGTTATTAGCTGGTCGCCCTTAATAAATAATAGGCCTCACCTTGATTACCGGCCAGGCGAGGCCAGCACAACATTCAATGCATAACATGAATGTGTTGAGAAACTGCCCCTCTTAAACCACCAAGCAAGCATACACCTAGGTTTAAAACGTCGTTTTGACTCATTCATAAGGTCAACACTTCCTTATGTGAGAAATACACATTTAATTTACAGTAGTAATGTAAATGAGGCCTCTTCGGGCACAATTCAAACACAAGATATGATCATAAACCTTTTAGATCTCCGCATAAGGTTTATTTACGAAAATATACATTGTATGCCTGGTTGGTGCAACACCAAGTGAATCATTATTTCTTGTTCTTGATTTAGGGTGAATTTTTTCAAGTTCCCGACGAAAGCGCGTTGGCGGCATGGTGTGAAGTGAAGACACCGCAGAGCGAGACACTTGAAATAAGAAAAGTGATAGGTGTGATTTAAAGAAATTACTGGCTGGGCCAAAGTCAAGGCCGAGCTGTAATTGTAAGGCTGCGGTTACATACAGCGCGTGCCGAGTAAGAAGAGAAGAGGTACTGCCTGCTCGCTTCTCTCCAGGTGTTGTTTATTTCTCGAACGTTCTTTTCCTCCAGGGGTATCGGGTGGTGCCAGGTGTTGGGTTACAGATATGTACTATATATTTTCAAATGATTAATTAATTATCAGGTAACAGCACTAATGACTGGAAACGTTAGATTCGTTAGGATGATGTAACATGAGATAGGGCATAAGCGGGGAATTACAATTGTCGCTCTCGTTTGTAAAGATATATAAGGCGGATCCTATTGTGTACACTGATTTGCGTTAATATGATTGGTCTCAATTTGTAGGGCCGCCAAGGTTGTTGGGGTTTTCCGACAGATTTTGCCGAGAGGAGGTACAGCTGTGCCTCACTGCATTTAACGTTCGTGCTTGGCGCCTAATGAACTATGGATGTCTCACTGCCTATAAGTTTTAACTGAACTACATTATCTACTGGTCTGTTAGCCTAAGACTTACAACGCTTGGAAACCAAAGCCACTAGCACGGTAGAGAGATTACGGAAAAAATAAAGGGGTGAGTTTCAAGTCAGAAACATGAGAAGTAATATAGAGCAAAGCATGTTAGAGCCAAGGGCGTAGCTTCAATGTGGGTGTTTTGGGTGTTACAGTCCCCCCCCCCACCTCGCCAATAAATGTATTTTCTGGTTAATAGTAGGGTACAGATGTTAGTCGGGTATGGTGAGGTGTCTGTTGGGTTTTACCACTAATTTTTACACACACACAGGCAAAAAAGCACACACTGACTTGTTAAAGCAAAACATAAGGGGAAGAGGGTGTGGCATAACGGCGAGAGCGGCCAACCTTGGAATGTGGGAACCAGGTTCAAGTCTTGGTGTCGACTTGGAACAGGGGAACCGGGTTCTAGTCTTGGTGTCCGCTCAACATCTGTGATTCTAGGCAAATCACTTAATCTCCCCAGTGCCCACAAAAAACATGAAAGTGACATTGTGTGACTTAACTGGTATTCATATAAAGCACTCCAATACTTTTGAGTTGAGTCCACACTATATAGAAGCCGCAATATATATAGAGAGAGCCATTGACGTAAATTAAACACAAGGTACGTCAATGGGTAGGACGGAGCCGTCATTAAGTCAAGAACTGAGCTGACCTTTCCTTGTAGAGTGTTGTGGGCAAGATTAAATTTAGCACCCCCTCACAATCATCCTCTTTAATTGTCTACCTATTGAACACTTGGGAGGAGTAGGAGGAAGTTGTGGACAAGATTAAGGAATGCCATAAAAAGATTGAACTCAAAAAGCAGAAAAGGGTGCTTGTAGCCCGCGGAAAAAGTCTTTAAGCATACTCCTGTTTGGACCTAAGTCAAGTAGAGACTGCTGCAGGGAGCTCCAGCGACCCCTCTGAGGTCAGCACACTGGGCATAGACCCAATTCACACATGCTAAACGACAGCTCTTGTCATGAAGATCCCCGACAGTCGAGCAAAATATTGCATCAGGTCTGATTATTGCTCTAGTGTCAATTTGTGATGACTGGGCTGCAAGAGACACTCAATCAAAACCAACTGTGTAAAGCCCTAAAAGGAATAAAATTGATACATACATTAGAACAAAGTTACATTAATCCTTGCTGGGTAAGGGAAGGTAAATGAGCCACCCGAATACATTGGCCCCAAATTCTTCCTGAGACGGTCTTCGTCTACCTGTTGCTTTGGGAGAGGCAATAACTGCACATGAACTTTTACCACAGGAGCTACCAGTCTTATTTCCTAGACCGTTCCTTGAGATCCCTATCTGGTCCATAGATCTTTACTATAGGTTACTGATGATGTGGACCTTGGGTAGGTGTCGCGACGGCAAACCGCCCAAGGGGATTACATGCATTGTTCAGGCCTCATACAAAATGACAATAAAAAGTTCTCAACAAAATAAGGGAATTCTGAAGGACAGCTGCCACCCTCACACCTCCCACAAAGGAGGTGAGTTTGTGAAAATAGTGATACAATACAGTGACTTGTTATCTGCAGCATATCTTAGCAATGTAAAATGTGTCACAAGTTCTACCTTCAGGTAGCAGAGTTACTCATTTTGGCACAGAGATCTGACATGCTCAAACCACTGCTAGCTGAGGTCAAACCAGTCAGGTTACTCAGATCTTATATGTCCATGCCTCAGACAGCAGTGCTACACACCTAGATGTCCACCCAGACCTCATAGCAGACTCCACTTTGTTGTCCACTAGGAAAATACCATAGATCCCAAATGGCGAGTCCAGCCCTGGTCAGGTATCAACGCATGTTCCATGTGATTCACGTTAAGTCGGTGAAATGAAAAATCAGAAAACTTCACCCTTAGTGATGGCGCCATCACCGATGAACATTGGGTGTTTTCACAGATATGTCCCAGCACATGGATACCCTTACGGATTATAGGCTGCGCTATATAAATAAAGTATGATTGATTGATAGATATGTCTTGAAACTAACTGCCTGTCTTTGGGTCGACAGCAGTGATACACATCGGTTATGTACATACATAGATGTATTTTTAGCATGGGCCAGAGGAACGGACACAAGGGGATCGAACTGCCTGTGTTTTTTTAGGAAAATTGTCTTAAAAAACACATGCTCCTACCTATGCAGGACCCTGTTCTGTTATATATAAAACTTTATAAACAAATAAACAAATACGTTTGATGTGTCAGATGCCAGAGAGCGATGTTGTGACATAATCTGTATCTTCAACAATTATCAAGAGGCAAAGGATGTTAAGAGTATTTTGAGCAAAAAGAGCATGTTAAGGATTGTGGGGCATATTATCAAGGACGGCGTTAAAAGTATCGCCAATTTAGCAGCAGAAAACTGCCGCTAAAGCGGCGATAATGGGCTTGATAATATGCCCTGGAGAATTCCAATAGAAGCCCATGTTCACACCAGAACATGGACGTCTATTGGAATTCTCTACGGCATATTATCAAGCCCATTATCGCAGCTTTAGCGGCAGTTTTCTGCCGCTAAACCGGCGATAATTTTCAACGCCGTCCTTGATAATATGCCCCTTTGTGTTTACTATTTTGCAAACAAAATACCAGCTGACAAAGAAAAAAATACTTCAGTTACTTTTCAGATTCCCTTACATCCACAGCCCAATTAATGTGAATGGATAAACAGTTGCTTTTCTTTCCAGTGCTCTGTAGAGAATCTTAAAAACAAGGTGTAGAACAGGTTAAAGTTTATATCCATCAAGCAAAGTTTAAAAAAAGGCTGAACTTGGAAACTCGTAGGCATTTTCTCATTTCTGTCTCACTTTATAAACCACACCAAACATCAGAGAAAAAATGAATAACCAATTAAAAAATCAAAAAGAAATTTGAAGAAAAAAATGGAAAATATGTTAGCCCAATATTTGTTGCGGGAATATGCAAAACGTTTTGAAGACATTTTGTGTTTTATAGAAGTGTAGTATAAGATGAAATTGTACAAATGAAACAGGTTTTATTCCTAGAATCTCCCACTCTGTCAATTTTCAAAATATTTGCAAGTTGTTTATGGACCGTGGTAGGCAACGAATTGCCAATCACAACTCCTTGACAGCGTTGTTTGGGAGAAGATAACTTTTAGCCACTAAAGTGGAAATCTCGTAACAGGAAGCTATAGACTAAAATCCTGGCTTTCTCAGTGGATCTAATTTAATGATCTAAGGCACTTTTATTTCTTCCTGTGACAACATATTCCAATCTTAAGCATTCATTTAACAAATTAATTCTTGGCGTTGTAATTCTGATTCACCCTAAATGAACAAACTGGATTACAGCTTTAGTTTAGTAATTTGTAGTATGAACATCTGGATGGAATAGTCTGTTCATTTTCATATGCTCTAGATAAGAGAGGAAGCAGTGCATCTTTGCAACCACACGTATTGGGTTAAGCACTCATTTCTGACATCTGTATAACCGGAGGCTGCAAGTTCAATTTCCAGTATAATCAACCAACCCTTTTGTTCTTTCAGGACCAGTAAATCGACACTGAAACAGGGGCGGCTCCCCCATTAGGGCGGAGGACCCTCACCCCACTGCTTTCTCACAGTGCGAGAAGAAGAAACATAAAATGGTAGTTACTGCAAGAAAGCAGAAGGGTATGCCTGGTTGGGGGCGGGCGGGCTGGTTGGGGAGGAGTGGCTTGCCCAATGTTGCGGGCCTCCAGGCCTACATGGAGATAATGGTCTCCTCATAGTCGTCCAGCTGGGCGCCTTCCCCGCCAATCACAACACTGCCATTGCAGCGTTGTGATTGACTGAGGGGAGGGAGGCTGCCTGCTTCCTGTTCAGAGAGCAGGAAAACAGGACTCGGCAGGAGCCACGACATCGCGGGACCCGGGAAGGTAAGTTTCTTTTTTTTAATATTATTTAACCCCCTTCGCGCAAACCCACTACCCACCCCCTCCCACCGGCGAGTCATGCCGGCCGCGACTGCACTGAAAATGGTTCAGGGTTGCTTGTGTTCTGGAGAGGAACTGGCCTGGCACATTGGACTGCCTCCAAGGGAAGCAGTACCTCAACTGCACGTCTGGTCTCAACATACAGAAGCATAGTGGGAAAAATTTTTATTAACTGGAATGCAGCCTGAGTAATTACCTGTGGTGGTTCCTCGTGGGAGTGCTGCCGGGCAGTGTGGCGGGGCGGGTGAGGGGCAGGGTGGGGGGTAGTAAACTCCGGCATATGGCCGGCCAGAGTTAAGTATAGAAATAAATAAATAAAACTAATTATATTGCGGGTGCTGCAACGCCAAATGGCGATGCAGCGCGCACAATGTAATTTGTTTTATTAATGCCAGTTTTTCGGTCCACCCTCCTTGGTAGCTGTGAGGTTCTCGCATGCTGCTCTTTACTGCCCCACAGATCTAATGGCAGCTGACTTCTCGAGTGCTACCAGAGTCAGGGCCCATATGTTTTCATTACAATGGTGACGTAGCCGGTTGCCTTTCTAGCATGACCACTGGGATCCACGTGGTGGCGGATCAATAGGTGGAACCTACCTGCCCTCCAGGGCTTTAAATGCTGTGTTATACCCTTAGCGCTTGAATATTATCAGGTGCCAGTTCAAAGAAGCAGCTGTCTTTCCTCACGAGGTGCAATCAAATGTATGTAAGAATGAAAGCTGAGAATGCGACAAAGGTAATATGTTTGTCAACACATCCTGACAGAAGAGAGTGTCTGGAATAAATGGTACAGTCTCATAAGAAGTGCAGTCCAATCCAATAATTGTCATAAACATTTAATACTATCCTGTCTCTTAGCAGTGGCAAGGGGGGGGGGGGTGGTTGGGAGATGTTCATGCTTGGTATAGAGTTAGATGCCAGTCGAAACTTGGGGAACGAGGGATAGGTGAAGGATTTTGCAGAAGCCCTGGTGAGCTTCGCCAGCCTGAAACAATACAAAACAGATAGCAGCTTAGCAGGTAAGGTAAAATAGCTCAAATATTCACAGCAGGGTAGTGAGCAAAACTAAGACTGTCTCAATTGGAGACGGTTCCAGCAGTGTGAGCGTCATCAAGGCATGTCTTTGAAGTACTAAAAAACTCTAGCAGCGCAAGTGCTCTGTTTATACTGGTAGTGTCCTCTGGGCACTAGAGGAATCTCGCAATGTGAGCTACTTCTAGAAGTGTTTTCTCACTGATGTAGCCCCCATTTATATTAAGAGCTTCATCTATCAGGGACATATCAGCACTTTTGTAACGCCAGGTACTATCAGATTTCCACTTTTGTGCCTTTTCTATCACTAAAGGTCTCCAGGATTGTTAGGAGCATATTTAAAAGCCCCTATCGCCACAGGAGCGTCACTTTATTTTTAGGCTCTTGTGGCATAGCGCCATTTTCAATATTGACAAGGTGGCGCCATCTTGTAAATATGGCCCTTTCTGCCCACCCATTTGCACACCCCTTTACCGCAAAGGACTGTGGCGGAAAGGGGAATATTTACAAGGTGGCATTAAGCCACGCTAAGTGGCTTAGTGCCTGGAAATATCAAAAATGCCCTAGGCCACTGGAGCGTCAAAAAAAGTGACGCTCAAGTGGGGATAGGGGCTTGTAAATATGCACCTCAGTTTCCCGACTCTAGCAGTGTGAACTTCCTTTAGTGATACCTTCTAGTGACTTTTGGTTAGAAGACTGCGTTGGCCTGCTCCAGCTGTACTTTCTCAGTGCTAGTGGCAGGGGCATCAAGCTGCTAATATTTAAGGTCCAGGTAAAAAAAAAAAATCAATACAGGTGATGTATTAGTAAAGCAAAGTGCAATGTGACATCTTCACATATTCTTTTCAAGATGTTTATGTTGGGTTTGAGCTTTTCTTAGGTAGATTTGGGCAAAATGTTTTCTGTGGTGATACAAATGAGTGCAGACAGTCGGCCATATTTAGAGTTTGACAGACGTGGGACAGCTACCAAAGAGCACTCCATTTAGGAAAGATGGGGCCTCTGTGCACATCCACCCTCTTGGCAGCTGGCATGTACCCTCCAAATTATAAATAGGTCATGCTCTCTCCAAACAATAAAGAAGGCCCTCATCATCGGGGAGGGCGGAGTTGCCTTGCAACTGGCATAAGCTTTTCTCCTATTATGTTGAATCAATGGAGCTTTACCCTTATGTTTCATTTGTCAATATTAATACCCTGTTATATTTGGCACTCCAAAATGCTTTGTGTATACAAAAAGCTAACCATGCAATGCTTATATGATATTATATGATAATATCTTCTTTGTAAATCCTTTTCACAATGTCAACATACGTTTGATTGCCAATGGTGCCTGTCTAAATGCATGAAAAGTTTAAAATTCAATAAACAAATTTAAACCAAAAAAAGAGGGCTTTCATCCACTCGTGATAACCTGGGCAGAGGTTGCATAATCTTTTATAGTTCTTCCACGGATTATTTATACCTCCAGGTATAAGATACGCACACATAAATAAACAAACATGCAAACACTAACACAAACCCAGAAGGTAACCCAGAAGGTTAGTGACCAATCCACCAATGCGATTGTTATAAGGTTGTGTGCAGAGAACCGAAGAATTGAGAAACACACATTCACGTTCTGGAAATGCTCATTGTTTTCAAAAACTTGCTAGTGTGTGAAGGAGCTGTGGACCAGTCCTAGGGATACCTTGATGGGCTTGGCTGGTTTGGTGCAGTGGGATGCTGTCTACTGGATGACGCACATTCCATGGGAGCAAGGAGCTCCTATTGGCTCCTGGGGCAACATCACAGATGTCCCATGCTCCCGCCTCCCATGGGTACGGAAGAGGAGGGGCAAGGAAAGGTTTCCCTGGTAGCATTGAGGGCTGGCGGAAACATGGTGGACCTGCGGTGGGGGGGGATGTTAGGGGAGAGTGTTGGTCCCCTTGCAAGAGGCAAGGCCACTTTTTGTAACAACCTTCCTTTATTTTTTATACATCCATGTACATGCACACATGCCAACGCAGCAGTTTTATATATGCACAAACAGAAAGATTACCATTTGTCTTTTGTTTCAAATAAGAAGCAGAATGAAGCTAGCTTCAGATGTAATCCTAGCACAATATCTTTAAAGGAACATGAAACACTGCACAGCTGGAAGTAAGACAATACGCCTGAGCCTGAATAACAAGGAAACAGCTTGACAACAAGGATATACTCTGACCAAATGAAAACTGACCTGAAACTGACTCAGTGTAACCTGACCATCCGCCGAGTATTTAAAGAAAGGAAGAAAAAAACGTCCCCAGGAAGTAGCGGTTAACTAGAGTTTATGTTCTCCAGCCTTTAGATGTACTGACTTTGAAAAAGCTTTCCCTTTGATGAATAACAGTAACAATGCCACAACAAAGCAAGTCCTGCCAAAACGGGACTGTCCAGGGAATTACCAGCTAATGCTTCATTTACTTAAACTCGTTTTGTATTTTTAGCTCACCAAATAAATCTGTCACCATGGCTGAAGAAATAAAAAAATAATAATTTTGAAAGATAAAGGGCGCTGCAAGACACGAGCAATATTCGTAGATCAAATGAGGGTAACTGATAAGAATTTTTTCTTTGAATACACTGAGAAATCACATTTTTAAAACAACTACTTTTCTGGCCTGGTAGCTGCAGACTTTCAGGGGCCGCAGGCAGTGCTGCTTTATTGTCCAGTTTATGAACATATATTTCACAGGCAGTGTTCCCTTTAAAATAGCGTTCCTTTTATTATTTATGTCAGAACTCTCTGAGCAACGTTTTACACTTTGCAAAACAAAATTTGTGTGAGAAATGAGGTTCCACTCCAATATCCTCCCGACTGAGGGGTATAGTCACAAGACCGTGTGCTAAACATCTCCAAAAAATGTTAACGCAACTTTACACATCGCAGCCTATTGCGGGAAAATAACCCAGTGTCAACGTGGAATTCACAACACAGCGGTACCATGTGATAGTCTGCCGAAAACGCGTCCAATGTCTGCGATACAACCACCTCGACGGAGATAAAAACACAAACCGCAACGCGAAAAAACATGCGATAGGCCAAAGCGCGATGAGGAAATCAGTGATAAGCTGCTCCAGAACTGCAATACACACATGGCAGGTGGGAAAAAATCACTATAAAAGTAGAAAAAACACTCAAACACAAACTTACCAACACCCAAGCACCATGAAGGCAGCCGGAGCATGCGCAGAGGACGAGCGCAAGCCCACAAGCACCTCGGACGACCAGCCTGGGACCTCGGGGACAGGGAAGGGCAGGGACAAGAAGAAGACGAAGGCGAAGTTCAGTCCGCAGGAAAACAGGATCCTAGTCATGGAGGTGATGGAACACCAACAACTGTTCGTCACCTCCAACGTGTCATTGGGCACCAAAAATGGACTATGGCGGGACATCGTGGACAAGGTGACTGCCGTCGGAGCGCACAAGAGGTCAATGGACGAGGTCAAGAGGCGATGGACTGACATCAAGCGCAAGACCAAGGATAAACTCGCAGCCAACCAGAAGGCAGCAATGCAGACTGGAGGTGGGAGCCCAGTGCCACCGCTCGTGCTGGATGACATGGAGGAGCTGGTGTCGACAGTCATCAGTGTGGAGACTGTGGCCGGAGTCGGGGGACCGGACACTGCTCGACAGGACACAACGCAACCGCAACAGGGTGAGTGACCACCAGGTACTGGGGGGATGGGTGGAGAGGGGTGGAGATGGCCACAATGGCACACATGCACAATCAAGCAGAGCACAGTGCACACCCACAATGACTCTGGGTCATGGCCCTGATCTACAGACTGTCACAATGTACAATGCCATGCTGTCTGAATGTCAACATGTACCATGCAGCTACATACATGTGGACACATTGTACTACACCATCTCCCCTTTTGCAGGGGCACCGTCAACACCTCCTGCAGAGCAGTCCCAGCCACTCTTCACTGATGACGAGGAGGACACTCCCAGCATTGACACCCAAGCCCTCCAAGACATCATTGACATCATCCGCAACTCACCTCCAGGATCAGGGCAGCCCAGCTGCATCGGGGAGACCCCACCCACTACCCAAACCACCCAGCAGGAGGCGCCCACAGCCCCGGCAGTCTCCCAAGGCCCCTAGGAACAACACATGGCCTTCCAACGCCGTGTGCTGGAGGGCCAGAGGGAGACGGCTGAGCAGGTGAGGGTGGGGTTCCAGATCATTGCTACCAAACTGGACGCCATCCATGGGTGTCTAGGCCTGCTCCATGGTTTCCAACGAGCCCTGACTGACTTTGCTGGAGTCATGACACGGAGAGAAGAACACCTGTCTGCTCAGAGTGGCTCCAGCGATGCCAGCTGTGAGCTGGCACACATGCGGAGGCTCATGGAGGACATGGTGCGGATGGAGGCGGAAAGGATGGCAGCCACCGCTGCACATCAGCGAAATGTAGCTGGGATCTACCATGCCCTGCAGATCCTCATCATGGCATTGCTGCCACAAGGCATGGCGCTGATGAATGCTGCTGCCCCCACACCATCCACATCTCCGCCCTCTGGTGTGTCAGTACCTCACAGTGCGGCAGGCGTACCCACTCCGGCACCTGATGTGTCACTGCCACACAGTACGGCCGACAATCCTCCTCCGGCCCCTGATGTGTCAGTGGCACACATTGCCACAGCCGGCACTGCAACACCCACAGGTGGGGCAGAGCACACATCCGAGGACGTGGATGGGTTTGACTTCAGAAGGAGGCACTAGCATTCATTTCCGCCACCTGGCCTGTTTCTGCTTGGTGTCGCACATGCCCACATGACCTTCCACTGACCCCCGATACACTCCGCTGCACTCACCTTGGACCGCGACATGGACTGCCATTTCCTGTTCGATGACCAATGACAAGGTGATCAGACTGCGGACTGTACCCTTCCTCTTCCGGAGTACTTGTCATCCCCGGATGGACTCTGGCTGGCCCTCCACTGGCCCATATTGTGTGGTGTGCTTGGCATGGCTCTGTACCGCTCCAGCTGCAAAGCTCCACTGGATGTGCAATAAACAACCAGTAACGCACTGCTGTGTCATGTCTTTCATCATTCATGTATGAATGCGTGGATGGATGTAGGGACAGTGATTTTCCTTACATCAATGAGGCTCATCTAGTGGGATGCCAGTCACAGTGTGCTACATTGCCTATTGTGTTCCTGGTGCCGTGGACACTACAACAGGGACACACGGATTAGTCACTTCCTTGTCCGGACATGGACTGAACCACGCCCAGAGCCCTCGAGTCATTGTTGCAAGCCCTGCGCTGGTCCGCCGTCCGCCAGGCCAGCCCAATCCGCTTACGCTCCGAGGGGGGCCCACATAGCTACCTGTCGCAGGCGTACTCGTTGGTGGTGTGCCGGTCACTGGTCTAGTTGTCAGCATGTCACGGCCACTCCCTGAGGACAGGTTTGCACAAACACCACACCCATTCGGCACAGGCGTCACAGGCCATGTGACCCTGCAAATATAAGGGGCCAACAACGTCACATTCCCCTCTACCCGTGGTGACTTGGTTGACGGACGCTCCACGGTTCACAATCATAATGGGCCCATGAGTTGTTCCACACAGGGTCGGAGGCACCCGAAGCCTTGTGGCCGTCATGTTCCTACCACCACGTGGCGCTGACTGGTGTTGCACAGGGTTAGTGGTGGCGTTGCACAGGCTAAGTGGCACCGAAATAGCTGAGCAGGTGTGCAGCCTGCGATGATGACGTGTGCAATGATGTGGTCTCCGCCATTGATGACTCAGGACTCAGCATCATATGTGGGACCTGCTGGGTCGCGGTGCGGGTCCGCATGATGTGTACCATGCCATGGTGGCGGGACCGGGGCCTGGAGCTTGCACGGGCTTGTGGTGTGCCCACTGATGGACACACCGGTGGCAGCAGGTGAGCAGTTGGGCCTGGATGCACAGGGAAGGCGGTGTCTCTCTCTCTCTCTCTTCCTTCTCTCTCTCTCTCTCTCTCCCTTCCTTTCCTTCTCTCACTCTCACTCTCTCTCCCTTCCCTCTCTCTCTCTCTCTCTCTCTCCCTTCCTTTCCTTCCTTCTCTTTCTCTCTCTGGCTTTCTTTCATTCTCTGTTTCTCTGTGTCTCGCTCCTTTGATGTGCGCATGACACACGTCCTGATTTTGTGCTTTATTTTCCAGGTTGTGACGTCGATATTGTCCCTGACGGACCGACAGGAGTCTTCGGCATTGGTGTTTTGTGTTGTATTTCAAGTATTTGTTGTTACTTCAGTGCTGTGTGACTGTTTCTCGTTCTTCTGGCCACACATGTGTGTTTCTTTTTTGGCAATGGGCGTCATCATGCACTTTTTGTGGCTCTTGTGTCGTGCACGGTATGTGTATGTCCGGGAGGGGCGGGGGGTGTTGTGACCCTCATGGGTATCGGAGCTGCATGGTCATTGTCTCCATGGCATCTGCGGGTCTTCAGGTGTGGCTCTTGACTGGGCTCCCTTTCATGCTGTGGGTAATCGTCCTGCTTAGCACCAGCAAAAGGCAGGTGTTAAATCCCTGGTGCTACCACAGCTTAGTGCCTGTTTTTGGGTTGCTTCGCAGATCTGGCAGTTCGTTATGAAAGTGGTGTTGTTGTTTTTTAGTGTGTATTTGCACAGGAACGCCTGCTCTGCATCTCATTAGGGTTAGTTGGTGTTGTCCGCCGTGGAGTTGAATTTTGGGGCAGTTATCGCGGGATCACTGGCGTTGTCTGCAGTTTGGAGCAGCTTGTGAATGGGGTGTTAAATCTATCTCCACTTATGATGCGTTAAGGTGGAGATAAGTCGGAGATGACTCCTTGTGAATATACCCCTGAATGTGTCTGCAGAGCACTTGGACAGACTGACCAAGGATCTAAGCGAAAGTGCGCAGCTAGAAATGTACACAGGAAACAAACAAGCAGCCGTGCTGACTTTTTTCCCCCCATGGTGACTGAAAGTATATCTTGATTTTATTTTCAAACACTGCGTGGCGGGGTTGCAATAATGGGTCTGAGGCCAAGTCTGCTGATAATGGGGTTTTATTGTTCACAACACGAGGTTATACTGAGGGGACGGTTTAGTCGTTGCAATGGGGAGCGGGTCTGATTTTCCTCGTCTTCTTTGGTTCCTCGGTCTAGCCTCTTCGGGTCGGGAATGGCGGGTAGGACGCTCTTCTCCTCTCCAGGTGGATATGTAAAAGGAAAGAATAACACAGTCAGGACTACATCCTCTCGCCTTAGCGATTTAATCAGGGGCCGGGGAGTGTAGGACACCACACGTACAAGTGCTCTTAAAACCCCCCCAAAAATACTGGTTTACTGAGCCTACTTATATAGCGACATGTTAGGTGCTCACAATCCATCTGAGTAAAGCAACAACAGTAGTTGAAAGCGGTCGGGCGCTTAATGCAGGCTTGCGGACGTTTGTACTAGGGGCTGGGAGCTTCCTTCCTCCCCACCCACCCCGAGACTCGGTTCCGTACCTGCGAAAGCCACGCCCCTCCTGGAGCGTGGCTCGGCGAAGCGCGGGACGTTGGCCTCCTGGCAAGGCTCCGGTTCCCTCGGGTCTTCTCAGGGTTCTTCCTTCTCCGACTTCGGTTCCCTCCACCTCCGCACTACGGGCTTCCGTCCTCTCCAGGCCGGTGTCGACGCACACCAGCTTCCGTGTTTCGTCCCTCCTTATTGGTGAACAGGTGCTGACATTGGAAGGGGGCGTGGCCTCGTCTTCTTCGTAGCCCCAATTAAAGGAACCGGCATCCTCACTTGAGTGTCTCCAGTCGACTTGCTGTGGAGAGAGAAGAGAGGGAGAGAGATGCTCTGGGGACCACCAATTGGTACAAAGTTCAGATCTTTCATGGTCCGCTCCCACCCCGTCACACACTGAAAGACCGTTGCTTGCCCTTTTGCGTGCTGCTGTCACTCTCAGTAGAAGGGCCCGATTCACAAAGGCCCTCGCACTCATAGTGGGAACTCCGAACTGCCATTTCTGACTGCAAAGGTCCCGCCCAAACTGTTGGGCCGCCAATGAGGGATTCTGTGAATGGGCCTGAGTATTTTAGAGGCCTGAATCTCCTCACTACCTCTCCTATGAATACAACAAACAAAGAACTGTATACAACATATGGCATAGTTGGCAACACTCAGTAGCGGCTCCTGGACGGAGTGCTGCGGGGCGGCAGGGCGGGGGAGGGGCAGGTGGGGGGTAGTAAACTCAGGAATACGGCCAAACGGAGGTAAGTACATGAATAAATAATTAAAACGAATTACATTGCACATGCTGCATCAGCATTTGGCCTCAAAGCTCTGCCCACTACGACCAACCCACATAATTAGCATAATTAACTCCGCCTACTTATCGTAGTGCAGATTATAGGGTCTACTTAATAAAGAGAGTATTGCAGAGAATTGAGACGGGCCAAGTTAGCTGAGTTTTTCCAACTCGGCTACTTTGGCATAAAGTTTGAAAATTCCCATCACAATTCCCCCGCAATTCTCTCTTTATTGAGTAGGCCCTTATTGCCGGGACTGTACCAGGATAGTGAATTACCCGGGACAGTCTCCAACTTGCTGGGACTGCCCCGGCAAAAACAGCACAGTTGGTAGCTAAGCAAACAATAAAAGTCCAGAAAAGGTTGAAGGTTGAAAAGGAAAAAAGGGGAAGAAGGTAGACTAAAAGTCGCATAAAAGGGGGTAAACATAAAGAAAAACAATAACAGTCCCCAGACAACTAAAAACGTAAAATAACAATCTCACCTGCATAAAATGCAAAATGTGTGACTGACTGTAGTCCCTACAAAAGGCTGTAAAGTGCCTAGCGTGATGCTTTAACATGTAACCCATAACTAGAATCCTTTCATGACGTGACTACATGCATTAACCGGACGTTTTACTCTTGTATTTGAGATAAGGAATACTTCGCACAATAAAGCATCATTTTCGAAAACGGCTTTCTTAGGCGGGGTCACCTTCTTGTATGGATAGTTTTGAAAGCCGTTTGCTCCTATTTCTGTCTCTTATTGAGGCACCCCTGCAACTGCCTGTGATTAAAACTTAGGGACATGTTACTGCTTGTAGAAGCTTACGAAAATTGGGTGTATATGAGCGAGCTGCCTTTCCTCGGGTAGCTTCACTCCATGACAGATTCTGAGGGTACCTCTGATCTTGTTTTTCTGTGATCACAGCTTTTTAGGTCTCGCCTGACCCAGCGCATGCGCTGGACTGGCGAGACATTTTGTGAGGGCTCCAAAAAGTGCTACCAGGCCAGCCTAGAGCTACAGTGCACGGGCGCGCGCGCCGCACTTTACCGCGATTACTTTCATTTTCGCGGCCTCGTGGCCGCTTTGATGTTTGATCGCGATCGCGATCACTGTTCTCCGTGAGGCTTCAATAGATTGCAGCAGTTAAAACAAGCATTGGCATAGCCAATAGGTCTCGCTTTTGGGACCTTATAAGTGTTTAGTTATGCAACTGTTGCATGGCTAAACACTTATAAGGTCCCAAAGGCGAGACCTATTAGCTATGCCAATGCTTGTTAATAATTACACTTTGTACATTCAATCAAAAGTACTAACATTTTGTTTGGGGGTGTAGATGGATAGAATGGACCAGGGAAATACAGACTGTAAATCAGCCTACAGCTGCTGTAATCAAACTATTTAAGAATGGATTCATTACTACAGAATTCAAGGGTTCATTCGGTTCCCCAAGTACTCTCTGTCAGCAACCTTTACTTGTCTTTTGGCATCTCTAAAGCACTGTAGCTACATTTATAGTCGGTAAGAAACTATATAAGATTTTCTTTTCCATCAGCACCAGAATGCAGTTGCTGAGTGTGGACCAATCCTGTGGTTTATTCTTTCTGTAAATCCATCCTCACCTGAGTTAGTTTCGCCCTACAGCTAGACTTTTACATTGTTTTTTCTAGGCATCTTAGTACTTGCCTCGACGGTTTGTACTCATTTGTCGTAGCTATATTCCTGGTAAACCTGTTTCTTTCACAAATTCTCTCATCTTGACAAAGCAAACTGATTTTGGCTAAATATCTCTTGGTTATTACCAGAATGGACTGTCTCTGTCTGCATGTGCTGACCAGAAGTCACATGATCTCAGGGTGGGTGGTTTCGGGTAGCGTACGCCAGTGCCCCTATTTATAAGGCTATTTAGAGCTTTTGGAGGTCATGTTCAAATGCTAGAATGGCAGACTCAGCCTTCCATTTATTGGTTTTATTTGCCTATTTACAAAGCACTTTGCCACTCTAAGAGCATCATGACATTAAAAACTATCTTGGAACTAGAGGAGGTCAAGCAGGGAAGTCAAAATGAGAGAGAGCAAAAACAACCAAAAAAGCAGCAGGAAGAAAAGGTTTCCAGAACCTTCCGAAAGAAAAGGTGATTGTGCTTTTTCTGTGTTTTTTGTTGAGGGAGTGTATATCTAAACTGAGATTTTAACATTTTATATTTGAATACCAGACATTAATTTGTTTTAAAATATTTTTTAATATGTATATTAGTTTAATAAGTTAAATCTAATCTTACAAAATGAATATTTAGTTTTTATTAAATATTAACTATAAAATAAAAATGAATATCAAAATATGTATCCAATACTCTAATCATATTACATTTACGAACTAGTTACCCAAAACTCACAAACCCAGAACCCCCATCTTATTTTATTTACATTACATTGAAATTAATGAACCCTAATATTTCTTTTTCAAAGTTTTTACTATCAAAAACTAAATCACATAATTAATTTTCGCTTAAAAAAATGATTTAATATCCAACTAATATTTAAAATGTTTTTTTCTACATAAAACATTGCCAATCCAATCTCCCAATAAACCCCATAATTAGAACTAAAACAACACTGCAGGGCCACCCCCACAAGCGCGGGGGCCCTTTGTGGATCTGTCCCTCAATGTTTTGGGGTCTGGTACCTCACCGGATATCGATTTGTGTGCAGATAGTTCTGTAGCAGTGCATTTTATCTACATCACCGCCCAGCCGAGACCCAGGATTCAGTTGGTGTTTGCCTAGCTGACCGGACACTAACCCAGTGTCTCATTGCAAGAGCTCTTGCAGCCCACTAGAACGCAAAGAAAGAGGGCGGGTTATTTACCAAAGCCTTTCACGATTCAGCTGGAAGCATCCTGCATGAAGTTCATTAACTAGATGTTGGGGCTGATGCTGCTGCTAGCCCCTGCTGCTGTCATTACCTGCTGCAGCTAAACAGCCTTCCAAACTGAAGCAGGGTTGGGAGTGAATACTTTAGAGTAGTAGGATCCTGTGATTTCCATGGGCGAGGTTATGTTTGTTTGTACATTACCAGAACAGGGTATAGTTCTCTAGTATAGTGACCTGATGATCCAGCTGGCTCTTCTGCCGTGCCCTTGGGTGTGGCTGATAGAGGGGTTGGTAGAAGTTTGTTGAGGTTATTACAATTTAACACAATGGATCCGACCACTATTGTGTCCGAGGGAGAGGATTTGCCTAAAGGCCAGGGGGCATCATTTGTGTTCTCCTTATCAATATAACGTCCACCACAGAAACAAACACCTCCCTATTTTTACTAGCCCAGCCTCTTACGGGGGCCATTACACACCTTATGATATAGGTGTTCCTTTAATGAGGAAAAACTCTAGATACTCTGTTCATCCGATATTATGGACCCACACAATTGTACAGGATGGCCTCACACACCATCCAGGTGTCAGGCTTCATCATCGGCCACCCCACGTTCGCCAGAAAATCCTCTAATGGCCAATGAGCCCCTAGTAGGATTAATCTGTCGTGGAGGTTATTACAATGCCTGAGGTGGTACAAGCCGCAATACCGCTGTCCAAAACAGCAAAAAAGAAGAAAAGAAAGAGGTGTGGGGAGGGGGTTGAAGATAATCTCTGTCATTAACAATTCCATGTACCTTCCTATCAATTGCCCTTAGGTTACATCAACATCTTGCAACCAACAAACTTGTGCCCCAAAATTAACCTTAGATATGTTCTTGTTAGGGGCCTATGACTGCAATAAAAGCAAATGTGATGGTCTTTGCAGATCCATATATGGTCCATGTCTCATAAACCGCTCCTAACAAAAGGACATGTTGTGTTCACTTGTGGGACCTCTAGTAGCAGAGGAGAAAGCAGAACATGAAAGTATTGGTTCTGCATAAGCAGATTGCTGGCTTTGCTGGCAAGAAGTGAAAGGAGAATAAAAGTCAAATCAAAGCTGTAATATTGTGCCTGGAGTGCTAAAGGGGTTTTGTCATTTTACAGCTCGGCATGGATAGCACTGTGCTAGTCCAATGCTAAAAACCATTGCTGTAAAAATGGCAAAAGACTTTGTCCCTTTCTATCTGGGCGTGGATGGCACTGTGCTAATCCTATGCTTAAAGACTTTGATGGAAAAGCAGACATTTGAGGTGAGCAGATCTAGAGTGTCGCTGGTGTTGAGAGTGCTCTATACTGGATCTGCTTTCCACCGAAACTTGAGAACTACCCAGAGTTCTCTGCTTCATACATATATATATATATATATATATAATATGTGTATACCTCGCAAGCGTCAACAGTGCAGCAGGTCGCTCGTGGTCCCAAACAGCCATACGCGTTTCGAGCTCTGATTTAGCTCTTGTTCACTGGCACAAAAGCAGTAAAACTGCATCGTAAGAACAAATGTTTTTATTGGATCAAAGGTCCCGCCCAACTGGGCGCATGGCATGCTGGTTAAGGTAGTCCATATACTGCCATCCAGGACCCCAAAGTTCATTAACCCAGTGGTTGCAGTTCCCGCTTTAGTTAAATAATATCCCTCAGTAGGGTGGGAGCGCGATCACAGACCTGCTTGCTGCTGCAATTCTCCAAGCGGGTGAGGCTCCCTCTGTCCGCCAAGCACTACTGTATCCCGGCAGTTTTCCTGCTTTTGTGCCAGTGAACAAGAGCTAAATCAGAGCTCGAAACGCGTATGGCTGTTTGGGACCACGAGCGACCTGCTGCACTGTTGACGCTTGCGAGGTGGTGTGCGTCATTCTCTCTGTGTGTGGCGTTCTCATTTGGGGCAACCTATGACTTTATATATATATATATAGATAGATAGATAGATAGATAGATAGATAGATAGATAGATAGATAGATAGATAGATAGATAGATAGATAGATAGATAGATAGATAGATAGATAGATAGATAGATAGATAGATAGATAGATATAAAAAGTCCAATCCTCACTCCACACGAAGAATGAGGCTGACATATGCTGGGGTACACAAAGAGGATTTATTCCAAGTAGTTGACAAGCACAAAAGCTGCAAATGTTCAGGAAACGCTAGGCAGACGCGTTTCAGCCGGTAAGCTTTCTTCAGTGCCGGTTTCCAAACAGAGCCTCTCACCTGGGGGTCATTTGATGTCCTGTGACGCTCATATAGCCACTCTCATTGGCTGGATATTACAACCCCGCCTCTGTTTAAAAAGTATATTGCATCTCGTGCTTCACTGAGTCCAGGTGCATGCTGATCAACGTAGTCTAATGCGGGAGTCCGTAAAGTGAGGGACTTCCAAACACCAGGTGGTGTCCCAACTTTGTTAGCTTTCAGGTCATGTTTACCCTCAGCATCCCGGAACAAAAATAAAGATGTTAAATTGAAACCTAAATTTGTGTCCCCTGCAGCCAATGCTGCATCCTCTCTCCCAATGCGGAACACAGTGCTGATGTAACCGCATAGGGGGGGCGACGCGCTGTACTTTAATACACTGTCCAAATGGTGCTGGCTTGCGCATTGCTCCAGACTGAGAGGGCATGCCGGTAGCCAGTGCCTGCTTACTGGTTAAACATAAAAAGTCCAATCCTCACTCCACACGAAGAATGAGGCCAACATATGCTATATATATAAACTTTATGTGTGTATATATACATGATTGGAGGCCTGACGCGTTTCGGGCTCTTCCGCCCTTGTTCACAGGTACCAGAAATAGCGAACGACACAAATGCAGTTGACCTCCTTAAATGTTTAATAGACTCCATCCACTGAGTTGAGAGAATTCTGGTCGGGGTGGTCCTGCAAAGTTTAAACCACAGTGGAGTGTGTCGTCGCTAATGAATAATCAAATGTACACATCAAAGTGGATTGATAAAATGTAGGTGAAAGGGGAGCTTTCCATACTACCGCTCACCAAGTGTTACCATCTGTCGTCGCTATTTCCGGTGCCTGTATATATATATATATATATATATATTCACTGAAAAAACCATAGGTTTCACACATGTTATAGTTAGCGGAAATTTTACTGATAAAAAACCAATGAAATTGCCCCGTTATAGTTAGTGCTGGCAACTATAACTCACGCGACCGCAATCCTCTGCTGATGCTAATACTGTATTTAGACACTTATTTGCCCATGTCTTCTTCCATACATTTTTAGCTATACATATATTACAAATATTTTTTTTTATAAAGACACATATGTCATCAGCAGAAGATTGCGGTCGCGTGAGTTATAGTTGCCAGCACTAACTATAACGGGGCAATTTCATTGGTTTTTTATCAGTAAAATTTCCGCTAACTATAACATGTGTGAAACCTATGGTTTTTTCAGTGAATTTGCAAGGTTTTTTAAATGCTAATTCCTAACTATAACGTGTGTGAAACCTATGGTTTTTTCAGTGAATTTGTACGGTTTTTTAAATGCTAAGTTACTTTACGCCATTCGAGGCGTGCGCGCCCACTTAACGCAGTGCGTTCCGTGCACGGTTTTTATCAACTTTAATAAGCCTTGTACATTTGGTGGCCTTCGGCCACCAAAAGCACAGGGGGTGGGGTCAATGTGGATAGTGTTTTTTTTATTTCGATTTTATAATTTCATGTTGCCAAAATATAGTTTTTTTACTGATGTAATAAGCCCTGTACATTTGGTGGCCTACGGCCACCAAAAACACAGGGGGTGGGGTAAGTGTGGATAGTGTTTTTTTTATTTCTATTTTTTACCGTACGCTTACGGTAAGCGTACGATAAGCGTACTCGGCGAAATTGCCGAAAAAAAAATAAAACCGTTTTTGCTCTTGGGGGATGTTTGGGGACTCCCTCAACATGACTATGTGGGAGGGAGTTGTCAAAACAGCCCCGTAACATGTTTTTGGGCATCATGTTTGATAAATAACACTCAGTGCGAGAGACAAAATGGCGGACGCCGCTTCCTGGTTTCGGCCGATTCGAATGTTTACTAAGATCTAAGAGCCAATCAGAATCGCGCTCGCGCACGCCACCGTACGCGTACGGTAAGCGTACGGTAAGCGTACCGTAAGCGGGCTCAGATATATATATTGATTTAAAGGCTATTTTCTCAGAATCTACTGAACAGATTTACACCAAACCTACAAAAGGCACTTCCTTGACATAGGGACTACCTCTCTGCCAAATTTCTAGTAATTCTGTTCAGCCGTTCGGGCTGTAGCTCTGTCTAAAGGTCCTATGGAAAAATGCATGGGAAAAACGCGTTTTGGGACCCCCCTTTTATCTCAGCCCCCGCTTGACGAATCCCCCCGAGACTTTCAGGGTAGGAGCGGAGCGTAGCGCCCCACCTATTTTGAGAAATTCGCGAGGATTCATCGACCGGCGCCAAAGTTATTCAAAATAGAATGTTGCGGATTTCCTATGGAAAAGGGGTCCTAACTATAACTACCTACTGGCGACCGATATATTTTTTTTTTTTATTTTTTTTTTTATCTTTTTCTAACAGGTCAACCGTCCATTTCTCCTGGAGTTGTATAAGGAAAATTCTATCACTTTACCCTCTTTCCATATGTCGCCCACCCTAGATATCCCAATTAGGTCCCATCTATCAAAGCCCTTGGAGTTTCTGAGGGTACCCAACAAATATGAATCCCACAGGGGGGTTGCTTACGTAATTTTCTTATCCCAGCCAAGGCTTTTGTGTGTTGTGTGCCAAATTTGGACTGAGTGTGCAGTAGGCCTCGTAAGACTCAACTTGGCAGGTCTGGAGTAGAGCCCCCTGGTGTAGGAACCTCCCGGTAGAAGCCATCTATCCATCAAATATCCCGGGTCGTTAGGCGGACAACATATACCCTGGTTAATTGCTAACAGTTGTGCCGCCCAATAGTATCTTTTAATATGTGGAAGTCTGATTCCCCCATCGCACCAACCCCTTACCAATTTGGTAAATGATATTTGAGGTGTTCCCTGTACCCAAAGGAGGGCCCTTTGCTTGCTTTCTGTTTCCGCAAAATAGGTCGCGGGAACGGGAGCAGGCGAGTTTTGCTGAATATACAAGAAGCGGGGCAGGGGCATGATTTTAAAAACAGAAACCCAACAGAAACAGCGGGAGAGTATTCCAGTGTTCCAGATCACTTCGACGTCGCCGCAGAGGCGGCAAATGGTTGTGTTCATAATACAACCTGGGGTCTCCAGTGATGTAGATGCCAAGATATTTGAAACCATTTACTGCCTCTGTCACTCAACATCCCCTGGGCAAGGACGGGAACCCCCTCTAAGCACATAAATCACTAACTTGGTCCAGTTGATGGCATACCCGGAGTATCTGCCAAAGGTGGTGAATATACCCAGGACTCTGTTTATCGAGGCCCGTGGTGATGCCAAGTATAAGAGGATATCGTCTGCATATAGGGAAAAACGATCGTCCCACTGCTCTGACCATTTCAGACCCCTAACAATCGGGTCCCCACGAAATCAGCTCAAGTGCCAGGGCAAAGAGCAATGGGGACAGAGGGCATCCCTGCCTCATCCCCCTTCCAAGGGTGAAGATTCCCGATTTTCTATTATTCTCTACCACCTGTGCCAAAGGTTCAGAGTACAGCAGTTTCACCCATCCAATAATTCCCGGCCCAAACCCCATCTTCTCCAGCACTGCGAAGAGATAGGGATAGGGCCATTCAATCGTGTCGAATGCCATAGCGGCATCCAATGACATCACCATCGCGTCCTCCCTGAGCGTAGCCACTCTCCCAAGTGTGCCATGGAGTCGACAAAGATTTAGGGAAGTATTTCTGGATGGCATGAATCCAGATTGGTCCGGATGAACCAGTTTCCCAAAATCACTCTGACTAGCCGAGTAGCCAACAGTTTGGCTAAGATCTACGCCTCGGCATTCAACAGTGAGGTAGGTCTATATGAAGAGCAGTGGTTCCTAGGTTTACCTTCCTTGTGTATTACTACCATTGTGGCGATCCGCTGATCCTGGAGGAGCAGGCAAGCCTCTCAGCTTTCATCGTACATAGCTTTAAGGTATGGGGCTATTTTGTCGGGCATTAATTTATAGAGTTCAATCCAGAGACCAGTGGGGCCCATGGCTTTTCCGGATTGCAGGTCCCTGATGACCCGTGCTATTTCATCATTCGTGTGTTTGCTGTCAAGGAATTCACAGTCTGTCTCCGATAGCGTGGGTAGCCGAATGTCTGTTAATGGGGCCCATGACTCATCTATCGGGCAGACAGAGGTAAATGTATATATCCGAGTGCAATATTCTGCGAATTCATCGGCAATCAATTGCATGTCTGAAAGTGTCACTCCTGCTTCAGTTGTTAGCTCTGTGACCAGACGATTTGAGTTCTCACGCTGGTCCAGCCACGCAAGTAGTCTGCCTGCTTTGTTCCCAAGCTCGTACACCCTGCCGAGTTTGTCCCTCTGTAACGTTTTGGCTTTATCTGTGACTACACTTTTGTATTCTTCCTTCTCGGGTCGCCAGGCCACTAGCAATTCCACTTCTAGCGCTAAGATCTCTTCTTCCAACTGTGTTAGGTCCGTGTTCTTTTCCTTTTTGGCCCCCGCTATCTGTGAGATTGCCTATCCTTGGACCACTCTTTTGAATGCCTCCCAGAGTGTTCGCACCGAGCCCACGGATTCCTCATTTTCTTGGAACTAGCACTCGATTGACGAGGCAATATTTTGTCTTATTTTGGGATTACGCAGGTGCCATGGGTTTATGGAAACTATTCTGCACACCTGACCCTTGCCCCTACCCATCTGCACTCATATTGGAGAGTGGTCAGATATGCCCCGTGCCATGTGTCTAATTTCTGTGATACATCCCACCTGGTCTGCCAGCATAAAGATGTAGTCAATACAGGAGAGACTATTGTGTGCCCTGGAGTGAAATGTTAACTGGGAATCTGTGGGGTGACAGATTCGCCATGCGTCTGCCAGTCCGATGGCTTCCAGAAAGGTGGTCAAAACCAATTGTGCAGATCCCAGGTCCCTAGGGGGACAGCGATCATGCCTGCCACATACCACAGAATTGAGATCCCCCACAAGCATCAGCCTCCCCTCTGGAAACTCTATCATCTTGCTTTCCAAGTCTCAAAATGCTATTGCCTGTCATCCTGGGGGGACATAGACGAACACCAGGGTCAACGTCCCTCCTTCCCACCTCCCCGACGCTGCTGCATATCTACCTATTTCATCAGTCCAGGTGTGGTCTGTGGACATCGGGAAGGATTTGCGCATCATAATACCAACCCCCATGAGCCTGAGGTAAATCCAGAGTGTACGACAAGACGGTAGCCCCATCTGTCCAGTGGTTTGCATGTATTTCCTACCAGATGTGTCTCCTGGAGCATCTATTGTCTTTTTTAATATGCGTGTGTGAAACGTGATTTAAGACATTTTCATAAGGAATGTGGTATTAAGTCACATTGAACACAAATATTCTCATATATGCTTTATACAAAATCACAGAATTGTTATTTGTAATACACAGCGTACAAAGTACTAGAAAAAGAAAGAATTATTTTGAATTCGTAAGTGTCCTAAGGGTCTTGGAGGTTGAAGGGAAACTACTTCCTCATCACATTACTATAGGGGCATCATGAAGTGCATTTTTTGTCAGGTTGTCCTATGGCAAAGTGGCTCTACGTACACTCAGTACCTTTAGGGTTGCAGTCCAGTTTTGTGTTCCCAAATCTGTGACAGTTCTGACATGAGGACAGCATGAGATTGGCTCATGGTTTGCTACAATTTGAGTACTGTGAGGCTCCTCTTTGCGGAGGCTGTTTTCCATCTGAAATAGCATTCTCCAGTGGTTGTGTTTTTTTTTTAATTTAAAGGTGTACCTGTTTTTCTTTAATTTCATTTCAGGTTTAAAGTTTAAATCGTGTGAGATCACTGTGTCTTTTCCTTATCTTGGAGGGATAGGTATACTGGGATTGACTTTAGAGCACATGCTTTAACCACTTACACAAACCTTGACACCCACACATGCAGGGAATCTAGGCAGAAGTTGATTGACAGGAATGTCTACGTCCTACTGAAATGCCACAGACCCTGTTATGGCTACACAAGGAATGAAAATGACAGACCAGACATGAAGAGTCATAATCACCCCCCTGTTTATATGGTTGCCACAGGGAGGCATCATTAAAACATAGTGATAGCCTAGGTCTACCTTTGCCAGTCTTAACTGATTCAGGTCCCAAGGCAGCATTTCCAAATAAGCATCAATTTCAGTCTACGTGAGCAAAAACAAACTGGCTTCATCTAACTATTGGAAAATCAAGACCCATCATATAAGTGCTCCAGTTCCTGAAGCCCACACCATGCAAAAACTGATCTTTTGTGGTGTAGAGCTGATTCAATGATGAAGAATACGACTTGAAGTGGATGAGGGCTCAGTGCCCTTCACTCAAAACTCTTTAAGAATAGTTTGTTACGCTTTATGGAGCTCTCAGTTTTACTAAGAATCTGATTAAAAAAATATGAACAAGGAGCAAGGAAAAATAATAGTGAATTCTAGAAGTTAATATCTGGAATTATGGTACAGGCCAATAAAAGTGTCATCACTCTTTTAACTGAAGCAGATCGACTAGACTATGTTGAGTAACCGTCCAAACAACACCTTTTAGGCACTATACTTCTTTGCGGCATCAAATATGATTACGCTGAGGTATTCTTCACTGTTTCATTGTATTACCCAATGATTTATACTATAACTACTTGGTAAAGGGGAACCTGGGACTTGGAGCTGTCTCGTCAGATAGTGTTTTTCTAAACCAGGAACTAAAGCAAGAATGCATTTGGTCCTATTGTTCCATATGGAGCTCTGTGACAAGCGTGCAAGATGATTCACCTAGGCTGGTTCATGTGTGCATCCCTTCATCCCTCTACAGAAGGTTCCTTTCCTCTGAGATCACACCACATCTAGCTTAACAACATTATTACCCCTTGTCAGAATGCTAAGCTGAATCATTAAAGCACAAAACAGTTTAAACCCCTAGGGAGGACCGCTGGCGTTTAGCACTACAGCAGAGGGCGGTGCTGTTTGTTTGCACTGCTAAAGTATGTCACTGATGTCAAACTAGTTCGGAGAAGAGCTCTATAAATAGGCTAATGGTTGCCTTTGTCAAGCTTGAAAAGTAATTTGTGGTGTATTCAGTCAAGCCCTAATTAAATCATTCGATACTATGCCCTTTTAGTGTTAACTTATGTTTTGGTACTGGGGGTATATGTGCAAGCCCCTATCGCCACGGGAACGTCACTTTTTGTGATGTTTCCGTGGCGATAGGGGATTTGCCTTATTTACAAGGCAGCCTTGTAAATAAGGCCCCCTTTCCCGCTATACTTAGCATGAAAGGGGTGGGTAGTGGGTGTTGCAGTGGGCGTTCCACCGCAACACCCATTGTATTTAATGCTGCCCCCTATGTACAAGGGTGACGTAAATAGGAGGCAGCGCCAAAATTGAGACCAGGAAAAACCTGGTCTTAACTTAGCGAAACGAGGAGAAATGCTTTATTACTCCTCGTTTTTGCTTTTTCCATGTGTGCTGCCTTGTGCAGCACACATGGAAAAAGCAAAACGCATCTGATTGTTTAAGTGTAGGAAGGTGACCCTTCCTGCACCTAAACAATCCTTAAAAAAAATAACATTTTGTAACTTCCATGCGTGCTGCATTAAGCAGCACACATAAAAGTGACAAAACGGCATTTCAGGATTATTTATGTGCCTACACATAAACAATCCTCCCCGCACGCCGACACCCTGGCACTACGGTGTAAGGGTGCCTGCGTTGGCGCTACACTGCTAAGTGTAAAAAAATCCAGTATTTATAAAGCGCACAATTACCCGAGGGTGCGAAGGTGCTGGGGGCCGTCAGGAAGATTAAGCGTGCTATTGCCCAGAGTCACATGGTGCTGGGCTAACCTGCCGCTGACACCAGGGATCGAGCCGTGAACCCCGTGGTCTGGAGTCAGGCGCCCTGGCCGCTGCGCCACACCTCTTCCCTAAGTGTAGCTCATGCGCAGGGGGAAACACAAGGCTGCACCATATCCTTGTGAATATGGTGCAGCTTGCGTTTCTGAAGTTCCGGAGTGAGGTGTTAAGCCATGATGGCTAACACCTCACTCCGCTACTTCTTTGTAAATATGCCCATAGGTTTCCTTATTTCACAAGAAATATTGACTTCATTGATGGCCCCTGGTGGAGGTGAGTCCTAGACAGAGGTCCTCCATGCATTTCTATGCGATCATACTTGAGCTGGGGTTCAGTCCAGCAAGGCTATGTCCTTCGAATCCACCTTCTTATGGTCTTTTATGCACACAAGAACTCAGTGCTTAACTTTTACAAGAATAAGTGCTGGGGCACGCGACGGGAGGCCACTGCAGCTTCCACCAGACATTACCCCTGCCAGCTGCAAAAGACAGTACAAGCACAGCCACAATCATCACACTCTTACAAGTGAGACAATTCATACTATTCCAGCCCCCCAAAGCTATAAGAATGGCTTGGGATGCAGGTATTAGCCATTGTAAAAGTACATTGAACTAATAAACGTCTGATGTTGTGCTCATACCTAAATTAGCCAGGCAGCGCCACCATGTGGCAGACTGTCATTAGCCCCAGTGCTCGTAATTAGGTGTCAGTGCCGAGCACACGAAACCACTAGCCAAAATAAGCACTGCACGAACTCCTTCTAATTCACTGACATTTTTAAAAGGGGTGAACTAAACTAACCCAGTATCACCAAAGAAAAAAATCCCAAGTAACTTTTGTCAAGCTTAACTGTAAATATTAGATGTGAACACCTCCATTCTTTGACCACTCTGTATCAATGGCTGGCGAACCAAGCCATCATTGTATGCATGCTATTGAGGATCATAACTAAGGCTCCCTGTTTTTACGGATTTTTACAGATAAATACAGACAGAAAACATTTATTTTCTTGTCTGTATTTATTTTTAAATGTGGATAAACCAACGGAAATTGGGTTGCTTTTTGGAGTAATTCTAAATACTGTCTGCCATGACTGCCAGGCCAATTGCTGTGTGGATTCATAGGTATGGGAAAGAAAAAGAAAGGAATTTTAGTAAAGAGGTTTTAACAGCAGTAGATATGCACAAAGTTGATACTGAAATATGCATATTTTCTTATCAGTGCATTGATTTACCTTCTGTGGGGGTTTACAACATTGAAACCTCGCAGCCATTCAAGCATGAGTGCATATTTACCGGTTAAATAAATGTGGAAATATACTAATTTTAGCTTCATTTTTCCACAAATCCCAAAATAAATATGGATAAATACAGATAAAATTAGCAAAAAATAAATATGGATAAATACAGACGGAAATGTCAAAAAAATAAATACCATAAAACCGGGAGCCAGTGGGTGGGTTATGATTCATAACCCACCCACTGGCCTTCATTTAACTTCTGTTTAGGACACCTTCCTGTCTTGGCCAGTGATGGTTCTTGAGAGTCTGTGTGGAAGAGAAGCTTGTCACTCAGTGGGAATAAAAATGTGAAAAAGTTGTACCTGATCTCTTCCTCCTCATTGGCTTACCTGCCTAATGAATACACAATTCTCTAGATTATTAACGTTAGATTCATCTGATGAGAAGGAAAAAATGAATTTCGTGTTGAACGCTAACATAATGAAGATGGGATTTTTTGAACCCATGTTCTTTAAGCTATTTAATTCTAGATTTTATTGATTCAACTAATAAGGAGAAACTACCGAGGATATTTACAAGCCCCATTCGCCACCGGAGCGTCACTTTTTTTGACGCTCCAGTGGCGTAGCGGCATTTCCCATATTTACAAGGTGGCGCTAAGCCACTTAACCCCTTCGGTGCTCATGACGGAACGGTTCCGTCATGAGCCACGGTTGAGCTGTGCTCATGACGGAACCGTTCCGTCATGACCACGCCCGCGCAAGATTCCGTCAGCACAGCGGCGGAATCTGCGCAGCATGGAAGGGGTTAAAGTGGCTTAAGGCCACCTTGTAAATCCCCCTTTCCGCCGCAGTTCTCTGCAGCAAAAGGGCGTGCAATGTTGCTGCCCCAGATTTTCAAGGCTTAGGCAGCGCCAAAAAATAAGGCCCGGGAATACCTGGTTTTAGCATGGTGATACTTTTTGCTCTTACTATGTGTGCCATATTCTGCAGCACACATAGAAAGAGCAGACCACCATTATTGATTGTTTATCTGCAGGAAGGTGTCCTTTCCTGCACATAAAGAATTGCCCCTGCAGCTCAGGCATCCTTGCCACATGGGGGCAGGGTGCCTGCACTGGCGGTAGGCAGCTTTTTTGCGCCAGAGCTAGGGAAAACACAGGAGTGCGCCATATTATTGTGAATATGGCGCATCCCTAAATTTAAAAAATGTCGGATTGTGGCATTGACAAATTTGGCATAGCCCCGCTCTAAGGCATTTTTTTGTAAATATGCCCCAACATTTTTGTTAAAGAGATATATCCTGATGATATTTTTGTAATATATTTTTGTTGAAATGTTTGAGTTTAGATTTCCTATCTTTTTTGGTTTGTGTTGTATGGTACATCGCTCGTATGTTTTTAACCCAAGGACGCACTCGTTTTAAATTAAATAGAGATTGACCAGAGTTCATGTTTAGATAATATTGCAATAAACTGGGATGCCTTTCATCTGTAGTGTAGCTAGAGTGATTGCACGTGCCTTGTGAAATAGGAAAAGGTGGCTCGCCTCAGTGAATGTTTTGTCTGGGTGTTTGTTATGCCTTGCATGTGCTGGTGATGTCAGAGCACAGCCATCAGCTTTCATCTGTTCTATTTTAATCCGGGTTATTGGCCAGCAGTCCTCATTTCCTCTCTCTGATTAAATCTGAACTGGATGCTTTAATCAGGCCTGCAGTCTAGCTGCACTTTGCCTGGCGGCTCTCGTGACCTCAGCAAAAGGACATGTTGGTTGTAACTGCAGTTCTGTTGCATCATAGAAGGTATGCCTCTCTGTCAATAGAGCTGTGTTAAAGAAAATGTCTTGCCAGTCTATATTTTCTTATGAAATAGGTGACAAAATGCATGACCCATGTTAGAGGCTTCTTTAGCACAGACGTGCATAAAACACACAAAATATATATTAACACAAGGCACATTTTTTTTGGGTTTCGCCTGCACAACGCTGTGCTTGCAAAGTCTTTTGTAAGCAAAAATAAAATCTTAAAAGGGGCTTTGAACCCCACCCCTTACTTACCTGAATTTGCCGTTCCTTTATTCCAACGTCGCTCAAATTGTACGTGCTTCTGATTGTCCAGTACGTCGTCTGCTTTTACTTCCGCTCTTGCTTTGCCTTCCTTGCCTGGCGTGGAGATTGGGCCAAGTACCGCTTCTGGTCACTGGCTACTGGCCAGTGTCCTTCCACTGGCTACTTACTCTGCAGGAAGAAAAAAATTACATTCCGAATGAGCCCTCCATACGAGTGCATGTGTTTGTCTTCTCCCTGCACCCTACTGCCATTCAGGGGGCTTTTTTTATTTGTCTTTATTCATTATTTTGGGTCTTTTATGTAGAGCAAACATGACCCGAAGGTACTGGAGTTCTTTTCACCCACCGCTGTTGTTTTGAACGACCTTACCCCCCCCCCCCTGCTTTTCACCCATCACGTGCTCCTCCATGCTCGCGCAACCTTCCTCGTGGCCACCCTCTTCTCTGAAGTCCTTTTCATTGCCATACAGGCGCTTTTTATTTTCTCACATCTTTTTGCCGCAATTATGTAGAGCAAACTCGATGCCGAAGGGATTGGAGTGCTTTACATGAGCACCACTTACAATCCACAGGGACACTTAGCGATTCACTACCCCCTATGCTGTTTTGAACGACCCCCACCCTTTTAACCCACTATGTCCTCCTCCCTGCTCTCGCGACCTTCCTCGTCACACCCACTCTCATGTCCTTTCAGGAACTTTGAATTTTATTTAATAACTTTTTTTTGCCACATTTATGTAGCGCAACCTCGATGGTATTGGAGTGCTTTACATAAGCACCACTTACCTTACACAGGAACACTTTCATTGTTAGGTCTCGCCTTGCTATCGCGTAAGCGATTGCAAAGCGAGACTATTGTAAAAGGCTCCCAAAAGTGCTCCGAAAAGCGGATTGCATGGCGAGCACGCGCATCGTGCCGCCATGCAATCCGTTTGGCATCGCACTTCAAAGGGTCCGCTCCCCCGCCTGGAATGCGCTCCCCCGCCCCAGCCAAGCGCGCGCGCCATGCTCCGCCGGGCTTGTCTTGTTTTATTAGGTAACTTGTTTTGAACATGCCCTTCATGTGGATTTGTGGGCCGGAGGTACATTAAACTCGTAAACAACGGACTTCTCTGCCAAAGAACATCTTCCCACCTTTAATTCAGGCACAGAGGAACACCTTTCAGTGTCCCGCAGTACTGTATGCATAAGGTAATTGCTTTTGATTTTTTAATTCATTCAAAGCGAAATGGGGGCTGACTGAACGCTGATTTCCGAAACCAGCCCTCCCCCTTTTGTTCTATGCTCTTTTTGCTTAGGATAATCTATATGTCGCACTGACTCTCACTTTACTTATTTACGGTGACCTCGCGCCTGCCTCTGAGTCCGAGATGTTTAACGGCGGTAGCCTCGTGCTGCTTCAGGGAGAGGATGCGGCCTCATGGCCAGAGCTGCCGACTTTGTCTCTGAGGAACCAGGTTCGAGCCTCGGTGTGGGTTCAGCATCGTGTGATTCTAGGCAAATCGCCTAATCTCTCGTGTCTAAAACACTGATGGTGTCCTTGAATAACGCAACTGGTGCCCATTTGAAGTGCTCCAATACCTTCGGGTCGAGTTCGCGCTATATAAACGTTCCCATTTTATTAGGTAACTTGTTTTGAACATGCACTTCACGTGGATTTGTGGGCCGGAGGTACATTAAACTCGTAAACAACGGACTCCTCTGCCAAAGAACATCTTCCCACCTTTAATTCAGGCACAGAGGAACACCTTTCAGTGTCCCGCAGTACTGTATGCATAAGGTAACTGCTTTTGATTTTTGAATTCATTCAAAGCGAAATGGGGGCTGACTGAACGCTGATTTCTGAAACCAGCCCTCCCCCTTTTGTTCTATGCTCTTGTTGCTTAGGATAATCTAAATGTTGCACTGTCTCTCACTTTACTAATTTACGGTGACCCGCGCCTGCCTCTGAGGCCGAGACGTTTAACGGCGGTAGCCCCGTGCTGCTTCAAAGAGAGGATGCGGCCTGACGGCCAGATCTGCTGACTTTGGCTCTGGGGAACCAGGTTCGAGCCTCGGTGTGGGTTCAGCATTGTGTGATTCTAGGCAAATCGCCTAATCTCCCGTGTCTAAAAAACTGAAGGTGTCCTTGAATAACGCAACTGGTGCCCATTTAAAGTGCTCCAATACCTTCGGGTCGAGTTCGCGCTATATAAATCTACAAGAAAACAAAAATCTATCAGATTCTTTCTTCCTCTACCGTCGGCCATGACAGGCATGTTGTAAAAGTACGGCTTTAAGTTTTTTAGCTGCAAGTGCAGAGCAAGCCTTCTGTTTTGAAGTGTCGCCATGGCATAGGTTTCAGGACCTCGTTTAAGCGACGCTGTGGTGTTTTTTATTTTAAGACTCACTCAAATCGATGGAAATGTGTTGCGTCCCTGAGGGGGGAATGAAGGCGGTGAAGTAATTAACAGGGGAAATGTCATAATTCAATTTTAGAGGGTATCCCACACTAGAACTATTTTATCTGACACCTGAACATGCCATTGGTAACACGTGGTTTTCCGTATGTAAAATTCCTGCGCGTTTGCTGGACAGAAAGCACTCGACTCCTTGCTGGCTACAGAAAGGTCTCAGGTCTCCTCAATGACTTGCATAGGCAGTGGCGGCTGGTAACATTTGAAAGTGGTAGGGCGTGAAAGTTGTGGCCAAGTGCTAGTCGCAAAACTTTTGAGAAAAAAAGAAAGGGCAAATGGAGAATTTAAGGCAAAATTGAGAGCAAGGTGGTTTATAAAGAAAATGTGAATCTGTAGACTTGAAAGAGTTAAACACATTTCAAAAGACCCCACATCAATCTGCATTAAATATCTTCAACAGTTACGTTTTTGTGGTGTGCAAATCATCTTTATGAGCTGTAATGAGCTGTGTGCAAGTGAGTCCTGTGGTTCAGGTGCGGCGGGTAACAGAATGAACATGTACGTTCACGCCATCTCTGCACTAGTGCCAATTTTGAGATGTAGACAGTGTATTGAGAGGAAAACACATGCACAACCTCGTACAACTATGATATCTCTTAGTCGTTCGAAAACCCACTAAATCAGCTTTTTAAACAGTAATTGAGCATGAGGTCGCTGCCAAAGACTTTCTCTTCACATCATGTAAGGCCTACTACTGCCTACTTAAAACAAGTTTTTACACCCCAGCCTGCCAACAATCCGTAATGCTATGCAGTGCATACTTTGAACCGGTGTCCCTCCTGGATAATAAACAGCCAACAAGAACACGTAGAATACAGCACACCTGCTGCATTCTGATTATCCCCGAAATGAAATCGGAGCTGCGTAGACAAACTCTTCCACAGCCCACTCCCCCAGCTTCCAACATCCAATCAGGAGGCTTAAACAGCAGTACAAACATGAAGGGAGTCCTTTAGTTGTTGCCACCCACGTCACTTCGTGGATGTATGCCAGTCCTGCCCATTACCATTTATTTCAATGGGGCTCTGCTAAAAACGCCTGTGCCACAGCATAAGCGCCCCATTTAAAAGTTAACCATTGCCGCTTCCTCCCGACACTCCCGACACTCCCATTATGCTGACATCACTCTCCTTGTGGGTGCCTCATGGGCGAGCGATAGCCCCCGCCCCGACCAGCACATGCGTGCGAGGACTTGTCTCGCTCCTCAAATCTTTCCTTAAAAAAACAACAGAATCTGTGTTGCAATTAGCACGAAGCAGTGAGCACTTTATTTAAAGCTGCTCCATGGTGTACATTCTCTCTTTCCTCCCGGATGCTAGTAGGGCAACCCCCCTTTTGCCCGTTAAAAGCAGCCGCCGATTTCATAGTGCCTTTCGTTCTAAAATGTCTGTTTGCCCTCCCCACACCAACAATGTTGAAATTATGTCCATAGTTATTAGTGCCACTTAGCAAGGTTCTTCCAACTCCTTACATGGCTTAAAGAGTTAAAACTAGCATTACCACCGTAATTGGTTTACTTTGACTATTAATGATGGATCAACAACGCAGCACTAGAACTCTTTAAAGTTTCCCACTAGCATTGTCTGTCTGTCTTAAGTATGTATAGATAAAGGTAAAAAATAATGTTCATGCCATTGGAAAACCAGCTAAGCAGCCATCATAAGGAAAGCTGATTCTTGGATCTTTTATGGGTGCAGCTGATTGCTGGGGTGGTCTAAACCTGACTTTAAAGTTGGGTAACCAAGTTCAAGTCTGGCGGGAGCCTCAAACATCCTGTGATTCTGGGCAAATCATTTAATGCCCTGTGTCAACCCAAAAAAAAGCATTTACAATGTAATAAGTCTCGCATGTACACAAGTTTAAGCTATTGGCACTGTAAATGACAATGCCTTTTATGTATGTTTAAAAACGAAAACAAAAATAAAAGGCATTGTTATTTGCAATGTCAATAGCTGAAACTCGCGTAAATGCGAGACCTATTGCATTGCAAATGCTTGTTTAAACATGTTGCACAGCGGCGCTATCTGCTGTACAAGATGGCTTACAGTTTTTTTTTTAAACGCTGCAGCCTGCACCACATGTCCATTCAGGGGCTTTTATGTGTATTTATTTATTATGTTGGCGCATTTATGTAGCACAAACATGACCCGAAGGTATTGGAGTACTTAACGTGAGCACCACTTACATTTCACAGGGACACTCAGTGCCCCACCAACTCCTCTGTTGTTATGAATTACCCCCTCCTTTTAACCCACCACATCCTCCTTCCTGCTTTAATTGCCTTTTTTGCCGCATTTATGTAGCACAAACTCGATATCAAAGGTATTGAAGTGCTTTACATAAGCATCACTTACATTACATTAGGGACACTTTCATTTTTTAGAATAGTGGTGCTAGCTACTTTACAACATGGATTGCAGTTTTTAAAAAAAGACTGTGACATGGCCAGCGTTGACCGCGTCATAAGGCTTTAAAAAAAATCTATAAGCTATGCACATTTCTAACAAAACATTGACAAGACCAACAGAATTTGCAGAGGTGAAACCTATTGGCTTTGCCAATGCTCGCTTTTTCTTATTACCAAATGTAGGAAGGTGGATATCTGACTATGGTTACCCCCAAATTTTTGCCTAGTGTCTAGCTGGTTTTTCGACTTAGTTGGCCTGAGATCCTGCCATTCAGGACCTCAGCCCATCTGCTCTCTCTTTAAAATGGACTCCATGTACCCTAGGTACCTACCCAATTGGTTGGATCACCCTGTGAGCCCCTGTACCAGTGTACACTAGGTACCCAGGGCATTGGTGTATCTAAGGCCTGCCAGGGGCTGAAGCATGTATTATGCCACCCTAGGCTTGGCCTAACAAATTTGATTCAACTGGCTGATCACTCAGCTGGGGTAAGTTGGTGTAACCACCTCTTACTTAGGTGTAGTATACCTATACCTAACCTTAAATGGGACACATGTTAACCTATAAGTCACTCCTGTGGCAGGCCTTAACAATCCTGAAGGCAGAGTGCTTGGTTCCATGTGAGATGGTGCTCTGGCATGAGCTGAGCCTGTCTGCAGTGGTCGGAACAACTTCCTTCTACTGTTTCCAGATATCGTCATACCATATACTCTTAAGTGCATTATGAACCTCGCGGTTAAATGCTAACTTTGGTTTGGCTTTATCAAAACATGTCGAGTAAGGTGTCATACGAATTGGAATACTAACCCCTCGCCAATTCTGGCGACGGGGTTAGCATTCCACCCTTCTAGAGGGACACGACATGTACAGTACCTGAAACCCGGGTAAAATCAGACATAGCCTCAGCTCCACAAAATGGATGCTGCCACCACAGACACAAGTCTGCCCTCCTGCTGCTGGGAGTCCTTCCAGCTTGGGAGGTGTGGACAAAGGGTTTCCTGCCAGGGGAGGTGCGTGCACCACCCCAGACAGGATTTTTGTGCATTGGTCAGGTAGGGCTTGAAAGAAACCAGACATGCCTGAGGCTCACAAGGAGCCTCGGTGCATATGCCAGTTCAATCCGGTCCTGGGGCACACCAGTCCCGGGCCTGGGGCGAGCTGGACAAAGGATTGGGGGTGTAACCACCCCCCTTCCTGGTCCCACCCTTAGGGAGGGACCTAGCAGGTAGTCCGGCCCCTAGAATCCGCTTAAAGGTAGGAGCTGTGTCCTAAGACTTCAGACATCCTGGAATCAACTTGAAACTAAGAAGAAGACGGGAACTTCGACGCTCTGCCGCACAGAGGACTGAAGCCAATCTCCCCTGTGGTCAGGGAGTGACCACCTTGCTAACGCAAGCACCATCCAGCGAATCAACGTCTGCTTTGCCGCCGCCTCCCGCTGGAGCCCGAGCCCAGAGACTGACAAGACCTGGACCTCCAGACCTCTCACCGCCCGATCCACAGTCTCTGAGAAGAGGAGACCCGTGGAGGCACCGAGACACGTGGAGCCAGCCATCTTGAAAAGACCACGACAAGCTGCAAGCGCAACAACCGAGGCTCTCTCCAAGTTGTGCTTTGGGATCTGAAAAGCCCAACACCCGAGCAGCATCTGCACCAAAGGTGAGCCCTCCAGCATCTCCACGATCTGCGTGGGGCCCTTCTGCATTTTGCCACTCGACGCGCCTAACCGGTTGCTGGCCCGCTGGCTAGTGGCCATCTTGGCGACGAACCTCAAGAAATACACCGCTGGTCTGGTTGCTCCAGACTGGCCCTTGCTCCCCTCCAAAGGAGCAATCCCTCTGACCTTGCTGGTCAGAACCATCAGCTTATTTCGTTTTCCACAACAATTGCTTTTGCCAAGGCTTGTTTGCTTCGATCAAGTCGCCGACACCGCCGACAGCGAGAGCCTGCGTGGGACAGCTCGTGACTTGACTCCTGGACGTCGTCGACCTTCAGGGACCACGTGGCTGCAGAGACAAGCTACACCTTCCTTCCTGTTTGCACCCGACATCGCCTGGTACCCACCTGGTGCCACGCTGGTCACTGGCTAGTGACTGTGAACACTGTCCCCTCTGCTTACAGGTCTTCAACATCTCCGATCCACTCTTGGATCCACCGCATCTCTTCCGGACCGGCCGCCTGCAGCATCTTTGTCCACAGGCTCCATTGAACAGATAGAAGAAACCCGACGCACTTCGACGCCTATGCACCCGCTTCCTGTGGGTGAGGTAAAGCTGGCACTCCGGTGCCCAAGTGTAGAGAATCATCTCTAGTGTCTGTGTTTCCAATCTTAAGTTCCTAGTCCATCCGGAAGATCCTCTTTGCAGTAACTTTGTACTTTTTACGCACCCATTGAAAACCTATGGGAGCTCGCGTGTGACTATTTGCTCTGCACACGCAACCCGTGGACCTCCTGGTCACTAACTGAAGTTAGCTCCTTGTAGGCCCAGCGATTCTGGAGGCCCTAGGCCTTTTCCCTTTTCTGTTCGTGGTACTTATACCACTATTTTAGTATATGGTTTGAGCGGCCACCAGGGCCTATCCATATAAAGTGCAACTTCTGTGTATTCTACTGTAATCTTGTTTGACGATTTGTGCTCCTGTGCTCATAAAGAGACTAGGGGTTACTTTGAGAAATAAATACATATATATTTTGAATATATATCTGTGTGGTGTCCTTTCATTGGTATAAAAGGGGGTTGCATTTGGTAAAACAGCCTGCTTAACACGCTTCACGAGTTTAGCCTCAAAGACTGCTTAGCCTACGCTACCACTAGGGCAGCTAGTCCGAAAAGGTTGACTTACAACCACACCATAAGGGTTGCTTGGCATGGTACAAGGTGGTCACTTTAACTAGTGAACATCATATACCAGGCCAACTTCTCACATTGGTGAGCAGCGGTTGGATTTGAGCTTGCTGTGTTTTACCATTGTAATCTCTTGGTTACCAATTGAAAGATCACATAGGTACCTATAGGTACATATAAAACAAGATTAGATATACTTAAGTTCTACTGAACTTAGTTGTTGTAGAGCAAAGGGAGTAGCACACCCTGACTACAACTACTAGATAGGTTTAGTAGGTAAACCCAAGTGTAGGTAGATTGCAACACATCCACCCACACTTAAGAGCAATGGCTGGGGCAGAGGGGTCCAAGGTACCCATCTCTGTTGAGAGTGACCCCCAGAGGGCACCATCCATCTTTGCTACCCTAAATCAGAATGAGCTCAGGCATTTGGCAACTCTTAGAGGCCTTAAACAGCCCAAAAACCCTACCTCTGCTGAGCTCAGAGAACTCTTACAGAATGATGAAAATCAGAAAGAGCTCGAGAAAGCTTCCCAGTTAGCCCCCTTAGGGACAGGAACAGGAGGCCCCCCTTCTGAAGATGCCACTGAAGTACCCATTTCCAATAGCCATCCCTTAGATGAGCACCATGCTACAGAGGAGGAAAGTGGTGGGGATACAGATGTGAGTGAGGATGAAGGGAGAACTAGCCCAGTGCCAAGTGTTATACTTGGCCCAGCTAAACTAAGGCTATTGGGGACTGACAATGGGATCATCCCATTGGATCTCCCCAGTGGACTTAACCAGAGGTCTGGGAGGCAAAGGAATCACTCAGGTGAATCTAATGCTTCTCATACCTCTAGAGGCTCTCAAGGTCACTCCAGGAGAAGGATGACCACCCCTCAGAGGAGGGAGCATGAGGCCAGAATGCAGGAAGCCCAGCTGAGGATCAGGAAGCAGGAGCTAGAAGTAGCCCTGATGGAAGAGAAACTGAACAAAGCTAGGCAACCTAGAGAGAGTGGGTCTATACCCACTGGTGGCAGCATTGTCCCTAGGGACAAAGATAGGGTCTTTGATAATAGGAACCTGTCCAAGGTTGTGCCCCCCTACAAAAGTGGGGATGATATCCACAAATGGATAACTGCTCTTGAGAGAGCCTGCAAAGTACAGCAGGTTCCTGAAGACCAGTGGGCAGCAATCTTATGGCTCTCCTTTGAGGGGAGAGGCAGAGATAGACTCCTCACTGTTAGAGAAGAGGATGTCAGAAATTACAGAGTCCTGAAGAGTGTCCTAGTTGATGGGTTAGGCTTAACCACTGAACAGTACAGGTTAATGTTCAGAGACACCCAGAAGACACAGACTCAGGACTGGTCTGAATACATTGAATGTGCCACTAAGGCTTTGGAGGGTTGGTTGCTGGGAAGTAAGGTATCTGATTTTACAGGATTGTATAATTTGATGATGAGAGAGCAGATTTTAAGTAATTGTCAAAACCAGCTTCTCCATCAACACCTGGTAGACTCAGATTTGACCTCTCCCCAAGAATTGGGAAAGAGGGCAGATAAATGGGTCAGGACCAGGATCAGGCCTAAAAACCAGGGTGGTGACCAAAAGAAAGATACCACCAAGCCTCAAGAGAAGGGTGGGGATAAAGCAAAAGAGAAATCTTCCTCAGGGCCCCAAAACTCCACACAGGGTGGTGGGTCTCAAGCTCCCTCCTCTACCACAGCTAAAAAGCCTTACTGCCAGGAATGTAAAATTCCTGGGCATTGGAAAACTGACAGCAGTTGCCCAAAGGCTAAAAACAAAACTGTTCCTCCAATTACTCCTGTCACACCACCTATTACTGTCAGCAGTAATCCCCCAGGTGGTGGGAGTGCCCCCAGAAATTTGGGTGGGTTTACTTGGGGAACACAGGGGGACCCTGGCTTAGCCAATTCCCCTACAGCAACTACTCTTGTCTGTGATGGTGGCATGGGGTTTGCCAACTTCACTGCCTGTCCCAACACTTTGGGTAGGTACAGACAGGAACCCTACATCAATGGTACACAAGCTGAGGCCTACAGAGACACTGGAGCTAGCATCACTATGGTGGCCCATTGGCTAGTTCCCTCTGAGCAGCTTTTGCCTGGTTTCTCCTACCAGGTGACTAACATTGATGGCAAACAGAACAGTCATCCCATGGCAGAGGTATGTCTCAGCTGGGGAGGGGTCACTGGCCCTAAAAGGGTAGCAGTGTCCCCAACCTTGCCTGTAGACTGCTTACTGGGGAATGACTTAGAACTCTCAGCTTGGGCTGGAGTTGAACAAGACACCCATTCTAAAATGGTAGGCCTTTCACAAAAGGGTAGTGGGGTTGTGCCATTCACAACCCCTGTCCAAATAGATTTCCTCCCTGAAAAGGTTGGAAGGGCAGTGGTAGCCACAGCCCAGGCACAGACAGACTTCCCTGTAGAGACTGGCAGAGCTGTGACAGTCACAGCTCAAACACAAACTGAGTGCCCCCCTGAAAGGGTTGGCAAGGCTGTAATGGTCTCAGCCTATACTCAGACTGACATAGGTGTAGTGATGCCTGAAACTATGGATCACTCCACACAAACAGAGAGTAGTGGGGAGGAAGAAAAGTCTCCCTCTCCCCAGACATTAGGAAAAGGTCAGCCTCCTCAGGGATCTGACCTCACCCCTTGTGAAGGAACTGCCCCAGAGGTAGCCAGGCCTGGCCTGGCAGAGCCTCTGATGTCAGTGGCCCCTTCCAAGGTGGGACCCAGTCTGGTGCAGGTAGCCTGCCTCTCTCTACCCTGCCTCAGTCAGCCCAGGGCTGCAGAGGTCAGGGAGGCCAGTGGACCCCAAGAGGGCCCCTGTCCACAAGAACACCCCCATCAAAAGAATGAGGATTGCCTGGCTAGTAGCCCTAGCCAGGTGATGGGTAAAAACATTCCTGAGGGATCTCCTTTACAGGTAGTTAGGGACCTCCCCCAGAGGGATTCTGTTGGGCACAGGCAAACATGGGACCTTAGGGCCCCAAACCTGACCTGTCCCTCCAGTAAGCCCACAAAAGGGACCCAGCCTCCAGCTTTAGGTAGCCAGAGGCTGACCCTGAGAGCACAGTGCAACTCAGCTAAAGAAAGAAAGGCATCCATGGTGGAGGATGATTGGAGGAAGCTGAAACCTCACTTTGAGGACACTCACTTCAGTACTCCATCTCCACACCAGCCTTTTACTTTGCAAAGACACACCAAAGGTAGAGATTCCCTATGGTGGAGACCCTCTGATACCCTTAGGGTGAGGGATTGCTTAGTGGACCATGAGACAGGGGGTAACCATGCCAGTGCTGGTTCCTCCTTATATGGCCAGTTGGGCAATATAGGCTTACCTGGTCAAGGTCAGCCTTATCTCCCTTCGTTTGGGGGGGGGGGTTGTGTAGGAAGGTGGATATCTGACTATGGTTACCCCCAAATTTTTGCCTAGTGTCTAGCTGGTTTTTCGACTTAGTTGGCCTGAGATCCTGCCATTCAGGACCTCAGCCCATCTGATCTCTCTTTAAAATGGACTCCATGTACCCTAGGTACATACCCAATTGGTTGGATCACCCTGTGAGCCCCTGTACCAGTGTACACTAGGTACCCAGGGCATTGGTGTATCTAAGGCCTGCCAGGGGCTGAAGCATGTATTATGCCACCCCAGGCTTGGCCTAACAAATTTGACACAACTGGCTGATCACTCAGCTGGGGTAAGTTGGTGTAACCACCTCTTACTTAGGTGTAGTATACCTATACCTAACCTTAAATGGGACACATGTTAACCTATAAGTCACTCCTATGGCAGGCCTTAACAATCCTGAAGGCAGAGTGCTTGGTTCCATGTGAGATGGTGCTCTGGCATGAGCTGAGCCTGTCTGCAGTGGTCGGAACAACTTCCTTCTACTGTTTCCAGATATCGTCATACCATATACTCTTAAGTGCATTATGAACCTCGCGGTTAAATGCTAACTTTGGTTTGGCTTTATCAAAACATGTCGAGTAAGGTGTCATACGAATTGGAATACTAACCCCTCGCCAATTCTGGCGACGGGGTTAGCATTCCACCCTTCTAGAGGGACACGACATGTACAGTACCTGAAACCCGGGTAAAATCAGACATAGCCTCAGCTCCACAAAATGGATGCTGCCACCACAGACACAAGTCTGCCCTCCTGCTGCTGCGAGTCATTCCAGCTTGGGAGGTGTGGACAAAGGGTTTCCTGCCAGGGGAGGTGCGTGGACCACCCCAGACAGGATTTTTGTGTATTGGTCAGGTAGGGCTTGAAAGAAACCAGACATGCCTGAGGCTCACAAGGAGCCTCGGTGCATATGCCAGTTCAATCCGGTCCTGGGGCACACCAGTCCCGGGCCTGGGGCGAGCTGGACAAAGGATTGGGGGTGTAACCACCCCCCTTCCTGGTCCCACCCTTAGGGAGGGACCTAGCAGGTAGTCCGGCCCCTAGAATCCGCTTAAAGGTAGGAGCTGTGTCCTAAGACTTCAGACATCCTGGAATCAACTTGAAACTAAGAAGAAGACGGGAACTTCGACGCTCTGCCGCACAGAGGACTGAAGCCAATCTCCCCTGTGGTCAGGGAGTGACCACCTTGCTAACGCAAGCACCATCCAGCGAATCAATGTCTGCTTTGCCGCCGCCTCCCGCCGGAGCCCGAGCCCAGAGACTGACAAGACCTGGACCTCCAGACCTCTCACCGCCCGATCCACAGTCCCTAAGAAGAGGAGACCCGTGGAGGCACCGAGACACGTGGAGCCAGCCATCTTGAAAAGACCACGACAAGCTGCAAGCGCAACAACCGAGGCTCCCTCCAAGTTGTGCTTTGGGATCTGAGAAGCCCAACACCCGAGCAGCATCTGCACCAAAGGTGAGCCCTCCAGCATCTCCACGATCTGCGTGGGGCCCTTCTGCATTTTGCCACTCGACGCGCCTAACCGGTTGCTGGCCCGCTGGCTAGTGGCCATCTTGGCGACGAACCTCAAGAAATACACCACTGGTCTGGTTGCTCCAGACTGGCCCTTGCTCCCCTCCAAAGGAGCAATCCCTCTGACCTTGCTGGTCAGAACCATCAGCTTATTTCGTTTTCCACAACAATTGCTTTTGCCAAGGCTTGTTTGCTTCGATCAAGTCGCCGACACTGCCGACAGCGAGAACCTGCGTGGGACAGCTCGTGACTTGACTCCTGGACGTCGTCGACCTTCAGGGACCACGTGGCTGCAGAGACAAGCTACACCTTCCTTCCTGTTTGCACCCGACATCGCCTGGTACCCACCTGGTGCCACGCTGGTCACTGGCTAGTGACTATGAACACTGTCCCCTCTGCTTACAGGTCTTCAACATCTCCGATCCACTCTTGGATTCACCGCATCTCTTCCGGACCGGCCGCCTGCAGCATCTTTGTCCACAGGCTCCATTGAACAGATAGAAGAAACCCGACGCACTTCGACGCCTATGCACCCGCTTCCTGTGGGTGAGGTAAAGCTGGCACTCCGGTGCCCAAGTGTAGAGAATCATCTCTAGTGTCTGTGTTTCCAATCTTAAGTTCCTAGTCCATCCGGAAGATCCTCTTTGCAGTAACTTTGTACTTTTTACGCACCCATTGAAAACCTATGGGAGCTCGCGTGTGACTATTTGCTCTGCACAAGCAACCCGTGGACCTCCTGGTCACTAACTGAAGTTAGCTCCTTGTAGGCCCAGCGATTGTAGAGGCCCTAGGCCTTTTCCCTTTTCTGTTCGTGGTACTTATACCACTATTTTAGTATATGGTTTGAGCGGCCACCAGGGCCTATCCATATAAAGTGCAACTTCTGTGTATTCTACTGTAATCTTGTTTGACGATTTGTGCTCCTGTGCTCATAAAGAGACTAGGGGTTACTTTGAGAAATAAATACATATATATTTTGAATATATATCTGTGTGGTGTCCTTTCATTGGTATAAAAGGGGGTTGCATTTGGTAAAACAGCCTGCTTAACACGCTTCACAAGTTTAGCCTCAAAGACTGCTTAGCCTACGCTACCACTAGGGCAGCTAGTCCGAAAAGGTTGACTTACAACCACACCATAAGGGTTGCTTGGCATGGTACAAGGTGGTCACTTTAACTAGTGAACATCATATACCAGGCCAACTTCTCACACCAAAACTCAGCACTAGATTTGTTCCTTCCTGGGCAAAAATTCCAAAGCATGTCCCCTTACAATGTCCATTCCCTAAGTGTTCATGCACAAACATACACAATGTGCACATGAGCAAAAAGAAATGTAACATGCTTATTGCACCATTAACGAGGGCTGCTAGCAATAACACATTTGACAAAATACATGCATATTAAAAATGGCCCCTATGAGTAATTAGAAAACTAAAAATGTGGCCCAGGTTTATAAATTGGGGCAGATTTGAACTTGTAAAGACACATATAGGTGTTTTGCAAGGTATGGAAGACTGCATGGATTTGAGTTTGCTCCAAGCAATGTTTGTTTTAGTAGCAGGGAAACCAACTGTAAAAACCGCCCCATCAGACCCTAAAAGAGGCCCGCAAACAGCCAAAAAAACGGCCCACACACTGACCTCTCAGACCAGCCCAACAGGCACTGCCTGAGTGCCCTATTGGCCAGTCCGACCAAGCCCAGTTAGCTCTTAGGCCTCTGAACCTACCTCCAATTCACCATCCGTCTTCCAACTAAACGTTGAGAGAGGGCAGTCTGGCCTCAGAGGAAACAGGGTACCTATTGGGGACAAAAGCTAACAAGGAACATAAATTACACTTACCGTATGAGCCGCCGCACCCGGCCCTGGTCAAAGCACTGATCATGGACACTGGCCCGCCTTGAGAACTACTGGTCCATGATGAAGACAGAGGCATGCCAGTCTAAGCTGCCATTTGAGGGAAAATGACCCTTTTCCTGAATGTCCCCCCAGTACACAATTACACATGTCACGCAGGGCACTAAACCTGCACGTGCTTACACCATGCACACCATGGCTGTCAGCTAGCACTATGCATTGCTCCATCAGTCAGAGTGATGCCCACGACTAGCCTAAAGTGGAACGTTCAAGGGCTCAATGACCATTGAAAAGCCAGATTGATACACGCTTACCTCAAAAACACCTCATAGACATTTGTTGCCTTCAAGAGTTCCACCTCACCCAGTCGACGCCCACCCGCCTGCATGCATGAAGGTGTGCGAAAACACACATATCTCTCTACTCTTATTACGTTCATGGCACTGCTATAGTTCTATGTAAGGGCCTCTCTTGGCTCGCCATGCAAACTATCTGCGACACGGATGGTCAGTCCGGCCTACTTGCAGACATACTTCAAATACACCTGGTCATTCTTTCCTCAATATACTGTCGAAATGTTGATATCCCCGAATTCTCTGTTGAAGTATGGTGGCTGATTCCTGGCCTAGGCCAATGCACTGTGATATGAGGTGGCGATTTCAATGTAGTACTTGACTCTGCTGTGGATCAGTCAGGCGCTTTGCGCAGACCACACCCTAATGCAGATGCTCTGCTTCATACACATGATGGATAACTGCTTGACAGACGTTTGACGGCTGTGGCGCACAGCAAGGAGGGCACTTGTGTCACCGCTGCGCACGGTCTCAAATCAGTTATTGGCTACTCAATCAAGATGCCCTCATATATACCACCTCGGTGTCATAACTACCCCGTAAGCTTTCAGACCATGTCCGTGTGCCATTTTAGCTTTTTTTGCCCCTACCAGTACCCCTGGGCTTTACATGGCGACTGGCTCCCTGGATGCCTCGCAAAGCAGTCATTAGGGATGAGGTCCGCGCCACGATTATTGACTACTTTGCCACTAACGCGGGATCCGTCTCTTTTGAAAGCCAATCGCAGGTAGCTGGCCAAGCTCGAGGGAGAACTCCCTTTCCTCGAATTGGAAGACTTTGTGACTAAGAACGCCTCAGTCATGGCGAGTATCTGTTAGAGGCTATCGGAATAGGAGAAGGAGGCCATGCCAGAAATTAAATATCTGAGTGTGAGGTAGTCCCCGACCACCCAAAACCAGTGTCCCCCCCCCCCTGGATTGTTCCCCCTCCAAGGTTCTCCCTTCCAGGGTACAACATACGGAAAACGATCTACAGCGTCCGTGACAACGGAGACCCCGCCCCTCTCTTTATTACAGGAACCAATCCAGAACCACAGCGGACCGGAAGGACTACCCCGTGACCCCGGAAGTCCCTCCTCCATACTGCCGGCCAGCCAGAGAAAAGACGGAAGGAAGGATTCAGCGGGCGTCGGGGTATCGTGGCAGGAGGTTTCGACTGGAGGTGCGGAGAACGGTGAAGGCGGTGGCGGAGAAACCGAAGAGTGGTCCAAAGAGTGGTGGACTCCTACGGAGGTGGCTGAAGAGCGGCCGTAACTCGGAGGAGCGCGTGAGTACCGGTTACCATCTTTATAGCACGCTAGGTGCTCTGTGTAAATAGTGTAAACTCCCGTGTAAATGCCCCTCTCCCCTAGACACGTACTTTTCACCAGACAGAACCCGTCTAAATCATATACAGCACCGTGCACTTTGTAAATATTGTCCCCCACGCCCCATTCCGAGCACCCTCTTTTCCCTTTGTCAGCTCCGCTCCGTCTCCCTTCTCTCCCCTTTGCCCTCACGGTCACTTCTTCGCTTTTCTCACCCCTGGTTATGGTTACGGTTTCTACCAACGAACCTCAGTAGGACTAACGGCTCCTTTTCTCTCTCTTACTGCCCTCCGAGGAATCGTCCCCGCCGGGTGCCGGGTGCCGAAGTCGACGTCAACGAACCAAAGGTCTTGGGGCCCCACAAAGATGGGAACAGAGGAAGAACCCAACTCGGAGTGCCGTCCTTCTCCCGACTTGAGGCCTTTCTGGGACCCCTTCGTTTCTATACTACCTGACTTGTGTACAATAAAAAAGTCAATATTGCCCATTATATCCGGCCTCCTTGCCTGCTTTTCCAGTCCGCCTACAGCCCACGATCACAGTTGGTGTCAGAAGTGGGATCACCTGGAAGCATGGAGGCTGTGATGATGAGGATGGCCGATTCCCAAGAACCATTGGGACAGTTAATGGAGCGATTCTTAAAGACCGCCGAAAATGATCGGGGACAACTCCACGATGTCTTGAAAGGTCAGGGGGACACCCACGAACAAGCCATGGGGAAACTGACAACCGTTCTGGAACACCAGAGACCAACAACCTCCTTGCCCTCTGTCGTTCTACAAAAGTACGTGCCAGGAGAGGATCCCGACTTCTTCTTTACCAACTTCGAAAGACTAGCCCAAGCTGCCTCGTGGCCTAACGACCGGTGGGGCCACTACTTGGGTCCCTTGTTGACCGGTGACTTGCAGGCCACATATCAACAGGCAAACATACAGGGTACCACTCCGTATGTGGAAATCAAGAAATGCATCCTCGAGCGACTGGGCATTGATGATGAAACCTATCGTGTAAAGTTACGTCAGGTCAAGGAAGGACCCCAAGAAACCCCCAGAGCCCTGTCGTTTCGAATCAAAGACTTAACCAATCGATGGCTGAGACCGGATACTGCCACCAAAGAAGAAATTCTCGAGAAAATCTATCTTGAACAGTTTTTGATGTCCTTATATCCTAGCACGCAAAGGTGGGTAAGACAACATGCCCGTCTTACCCTGGAAGTCGCAGTAGAAATAGCCAGCGCCTACAGTCGTGCTCAGGACCTGCAACGAAGCAAGGAGGATCATCCCCCTAAGGCCCACCCAACAGGGCCACGAGCTCACCGTCCTCCCTTCCCAAGAAGACCGGAACCAGTCCCTCTGCCTCCTGTTCCTGTGCTACCGAGGCCTATCAATCCCGGGCCCCAATGTTACAGTTGTGGTGGGTTTGGACATATCGCTCGGGTTTGCCCCCATAAGGAAGAACCAATGGAGGTGGGCCTGGCCCGAAACTATGTGTGCTCAGTCCCGGGTACTGCGCCACCACCCTTCCTTTGTCCGGTGACCATTGAGGGACAAACACTGATGGCTCTGGCAGACACCGGGTGTCGACAAAGCGTTCTTAGGCCTCAGGTCTTGCCTAACCCTGTTCCTTCCCCGTCAGGCACAGTCGCCATTCAATGTGTTCACGGCGACACGAAAAGTTACCCCACCACCCGAGTGCAAGTACAACACCCCAAGGATCCTGGAACCACCCTCACCGTAGGTCTGATTCCTGCTCTTCCGGAACAGGCCATCCTGGGGAGCGACTATGCTGGTTTACCTGGGCTTCTGCAGGACACCACCGATTCCCTGACCCGCTGGTGGGAAGAAGCTCCTTTTCCCCAGGGGCCATCCTCCCCTACGATGGAATCCAATGTTCCGAAAACCAAAACCCAAAAGAAAAAGGAGAAAAGAGAGTACACCGGGGTATTTCCAGTCATACCGGAAGAACACCCCTGGCAGACCGACAGGGAGTTCAGGGCGGCACAGCAAGAAGACCCTAACCTACAGGAAGCATGGGCAAAGGCGTTAGACCACGAGGATCCCCTTACCGTAGGTCCTTATTTCTACAAGAAGAACGGGTTATTATATCGTAAGGGGGGGACCCAACAAAAGCCCCAACTTCTGATCCCAGGCCCTTTTCGCCAGAAGGTCCTGTTCTTGGCCCACAGCCACCTCCTGGGCGGTCATTTTGGGGAGGAAAAAACCAGCCAATCCATCCTAGAACGATTCTACTGGCCAGGGGTACACCAACACATTAAAACGTATTGTAGAGAGTGTCCGGTATGTTAAAAGCATAGTCGATATCGCCCACCTAGGGTACCCCTACAACCCCTTCCAGTTATTGATGTCCCGTTCAGTAGAGTAGGGATGGACATTATAGGTCCCTTGTTGCCCTCACGTAGTGGCTGTAGGTACGCCCTAGTCATAGTAGACTATGCCACGCGTTTCCCTGAAACCCTACCGCTGCGTCAACCCACAACCCAAAATGTCGCCAAAGCTCTCATCTCGGTGTTTTCTAGGGTAGGGTTTCCCCGGGAAATCATAACCGACCAGGGAACCCCTTTTGTCTCCAATCTAATGAAACAAGTCTGCTCCCACCTAGGGATCAAACAGATCCGAACCTCAGCATATCATCCCCAAACCGACGGTCTTGTGGAAAGGTACAATGCCACACTAAAACAAACCCTAAAAAAATTACTGGGGCTAGAAGCAAAGCGGTGGGAGGACATGTTACCATTGGCCCTGTTCGCTATTCGCTGCAAAACCCAGAGCAGCACCGGTTATTCACCCTATGAATTGCTCTATGGCCGACCCCCTCGTACCTTACTGGATATGGCCCAAGAAGCCTGGGAAGCGGAACCTGATCGCACGAGACCCCTCCCCGAATACATGGAGAATCTAAAAACACACTTAGCTGTGATAAGAGACATAGTCCACCGTAATCTAGAGAACGCCCAAACAAAACAGAAGGAGCAATACGACAGGGGTACCAAAAACCGCGTCTTCTCCGTGGGTGACCAGGTTCTCCTAATGATGCCATCCTCCGATCAAAAACTCTTAGGCCAATGGCAGGGTCCTTATGCTGTCCTTCGCCAGGTAACCCCCGTCACCTACGAATTAGACCTGGATCCCACACGCGGTACCACTCAAATATACCATATAAACCTGTTGAAAAAATGGGAAGGCTATCGTGTCGCCCTATCTGGCTCGGTGGACCATACTCCCCTTTCCTTTTCCCCTTGCATAGACTCTGGACTAACCTCACAACAGTGTCTCGAACTAACAAATAGTCTATACCCCTTACGCAAGGTGTTTGTCTTTTCCCGGCCATACCACCGTCACTGAACACGCCATACGAACAGTACCTGGGAAGGTGGTGCGGCAAAGACCGTATAGAGTCCCTGAAGCCCGCAGGGTGGTTATACAGAGGGAGATCGAGCAGATGTTGAAAATGGGTATAATAGAACCCTCGGTGAGCGATTGGAATTCCCCGATAGTACTTGTACCCAAACCTGACGGGTCTGTCAGATTCTGTATTGACTTCCGAGAAGTCAACAAGATATCCTCCTTCGACACATATCCGTTGCCGCGCGTCGACGAGATGGTCGAGCGTATAGGGAAGGCTCAGTATATCTCCACGCTGGACCTCTGTAAAGGGTATTGGCAGATACCCCTCAGAGAGGAGGACAGAAAGAAAACGGCGTTCTCCACCCCTGAGGGGTTGTACCAATTCCTAGTACTTCCGTTTGGCCTGCATGGCGCCCCTGCCACCTTCCAAAGAGCCATGAATCACATATTGAGGCCCCACAGCGTGTATGCGGGAGCCTATCTGGACGATATCATCATTTATAGCGACAGCTGGACACAACACCTAGAACACCTACAAAAGGTCATCACCTCCCTGGGGTCTTACGGATTCACCATCAACCCTGCCAAAACCACTCTAGCAGCACAAACGGTGAAGTATTTGGGATACCTCCTGGGTGAAGGCCTGATACGACCCCAGCAGAGCAAAACTGAAGCCATCCACTCCCTTCCCTTTCCCCAGACCAGAAAAGACCTTCGTGCTTTCCTGGGCCTCCTCGGTTATTATCGGAGGTTTGTACCAAACTTTTCCCAAAGGGCAGCGCCGCTCACCGATTTGTTAAAAAAGTCCACAAAAACCGAAACTTTCCTTCAGAACCCAACCCCTGATTTGTGGTATGCTTATACCGACCTGAAAAATGCCCTGACCTCTAGCCCCGTACTGATCAGCCCTGATTATGCCCAACCCTTCCTCCTCCAGACAGACGCCTCCGAACAGGGACTAGGGGCGGTGTTGTCCCAAAGAGACCCGTTTGGGAACGAGAAGCCTATCCTCTACCTCAGCCGCAAATTATTTCCACGAGAAAAGAACTATGCGGTGGTAGAAAAAGAGGCTCTAGCAATCAAGTGGGCCGTGGAAAGCCTCCGCTACTATCTGGAAGGAAGGGACTTCACCATATTCACGGATCATGCCCCTCTAGAATGGATGGCTCGGAACAAAGGACATAACGATCGGGTCCTCCGTTGGTTCCTGGCCCTCCAACCCTATCGCTTCACCACTGTGCATCGGAAAGGAGCGAACCAAGGTAATGCGGACTACCTCTCCCGCTACCCAATGTCCACAACCCGTACAAGAAAGACAGCTAGGGAAAGGGAATGTGAGGTAGTCCCCGACCACCCAAAACCAGTGTCCCCCCCCCCCTGGATTGTTCCCCCTCCAAGGTTCTCCCTTCCAGGGTACAACATACGGAAAACGATCTACAGTGTCCGTGACAACGGAGACCCCGCCCCTCTCTTTATTACAGGAACCAATCCAGAACCACAGCGGACCGGAAGGACTACCCCGTGACCCCGGAAGTCCCTCCTCCATACTGCCGGCCAGCCAGAGAAAAGACGGAAGGAAGGATTCAGCGGGCGTCGGGGTATCGTGGCAGGAGGTTTCGACTGGAGGTGCGGAGAACGGTGAAGGCGGTGGCGGAGAAACCGAAGAGTGGTCCGAAGAGTGGTGGACTCCTACGGAGGTGGCTGAAGAGCGGCCGTAACTCGGAGGAGAGTTACGGCGGAGCGCGTGAGTACCGGTTACCATCTTTATAGCACGCTAGGTGCTCTGTGTAAATAGTGTAAACTCCCGTGTAAATGCCCCTCTCCCCTAGACACGTACTTTTCACCAGACAGAACCCGTCTAAATCATATACAGCACCGTGCACTTTGTAAATATTGTCCCCCACGCCCCATTCCGAGCACCCTCTTTTCCCTTTGTCAGCTCCGCTCCGTCTCCCTTCTCTCCCCTTTGCCCTCACGGTCACTTCTTCGCTTTTCTCACCCCTGGTTATGGTTACGGTTTCTACCAACGAACCTCAGTAGGACTAACGGCTCCTTTTCTCTCTCTTACTGCCCTCCGAGGAATCGTCCCCGCCGGGTGCCGAAGTCGACGTCAACGAACCAAAGGTCCTGGGGCCCCACAAAGACGGGAACAGAGGAAGAACCCAACTCGGAGTGCCGTCCTTCTCCCGACTTGAGGCCTTTCTGGGACCCCTTCGTTTCTATACTACCTGACTTGTGTACAATAAAAAAGTCAATATTGCCCATTATATCCGGCCTCCTTGCCTGCTTTTCCAGTCCGCCTACAGCCCACGATCACACTGAGCCAAGAGGCGACAGTGAGCCGCTATGCCGAAGGAGACCCCACTGGAAAGACACTGGCCAGTCTTCTCCGTAGGCCGCGCACTTTGGAATACTTATTAGAGCTGCTGGATGAGCAGCAGGAGTGGCAGTCTTCCCCTGCTGGCCTACTCCAAACCATGACTACCATCTACACCCACCTCTACAGTGCCACCCCTGTGCCATGCAGGGAGGAACTGATGGTCTATCTCAATACCACCCAGCTGCTATGGCTGGACCGAGGTCATCGCCTCTAGCTGGATTTCCCCTTCACAGAGGAGGAGGTGCTCCAGGTCATACGAAGCTTCCCTAGCAACAAGGCGCCCAGTCTGGATGACCTAACTACATCCTTCTACAAGGAGTATTCTAGCCTCTTGACCCCACTTCTCCTAGTGATGTATGATGATGCCCTGAAGACATAGGAACTACCCTGTCGCTCCGCGAGGAGGTTATCGTCATGGTACTTAAACCAGACAAGCCAGCGAACTGCTGTGATTCATACCGCCCACTGTCCATGATTAACATGTACAATATTCGCCAAGCTACTAGCCAACTGCCTGCTTCCGCTGCAACAAGATATTGTCCGCCCGGACCAATCAGGGTTCACCCCAGACCGTTCAACAGTGCATAACCTGTGCACAATGTTTTCCCTCATGCAGTGCTTGGACCCTCCGATTGCTTCGGTAGCTGCCCTCCTGCACGCCACAAAGGCATTTGACTCGCCGGAGTTGGCATTTCTTTTCCCCCTGCCGGCACGCCTTGCCTCAGCCTGAGATTTATGAGCCCGATTCGGATCCTACACACCCTCTTGATGGCTAGATTGCACTTGAACAGAATGATCTCGGACCCGTTCCTGGGTACAAGTGGCACCTGGCAGGGATGCCCACTATCTCTAAATTTTTTTGCCATTGCAATAGAGCCACTCGTGGCCCAGCTACAGCAACACCATGCACACCGGGGAATTAACTTCACAGCCCGCAAGATATTGGTCTCCATGTACGCGGACGATGTCATGCTCTACATTCTGGTACCTCAAACGAACCTGGACCCGATCATCCGTGAAGTTATTTGATTTGGATGCTATTCTGGTATGCACATTAACTAGGCCAAATCCACCTTTCTCCCCATTAAGGAGGGCGCGCAACCATTTGACTCAGAATATCCACTAGAATGGGCCTCTAAACCTGTGCGGTACCTAGGGATCTGGCTAAGTTGTGACACAAACGAGCGTTGACAGGCCAATTACGGCAGAGCCATGGTGTGGCTGGAGGAACGAATCCGAATTTGGAATAGTCTGTCCTTGTCCTTCTTTGGTCGCATCTTGATTGCAAAAAATGCTCATACTGCCCACATTTCTCTATCTATTCCTTAATATCCTGGTCCCTCTCACCTCAAAATTCCTCGGGCAACTGCACTCCAATCTGGTGGTGCTGGCCTGGGCTGGAAAACAGCCGCAGATCACGTTCGATACGCTTATGCTCCCACTTCAGAAGGGAGGCCTCAATGCACCTGACATGACACTATGGTGCCGATCACGATCCGGTAAAAAATTCCCCCGTGCGACTCGTATCGGGTCTTTTTACCGTACGAATCGTACAAGTGCCGTACGAACTGGCAATCACGATTCGCATGGTAAAAAGTCCATACGACCCGCACCGGGAATCATTCCCCACACGTCCTCGGGTCGGAAAATGTGTCCGACACGTCCTCGGACGATTTACCTTACAAACGTAAAAATCCAAGTCCGACCGAGGAATCACGATCCATCCCGTGCGTCCGAGCCTACAACCGTATGGAAAAAACACCGTCCGCACCGAACACCAATAGCAACCATGGAGACATGTGCCCGCATACGCGCCCAACACTCCCCCCAGCCCCCGTACGTCCGACACGTACCCCCCGTATATGTATACCCCCACCCGTCTATGTACACCCCAGTACGTTCCAGTCGTACCCCCACCCCAGTACGTGTCGTACCACCGTCAATGGAAACCCCCCCACCCCTGTACGTGTCGTACCACCGTCTATGTACACCCCAGTACGTTCCAGTCGCACCCCCACCCCAGTACGTGTCGTACCCCCCGTGTACCTACACCCCAGTACGTTCGAGCCACACCCCCACCCCAGTACGTGTCGTACCCCCCGTGTACCTACACCCCAGTACGTTCGAGCCACACCCCCACCCCAGTACGTGTCACAGCCCCGTCTACCTACACCCCAGTACGTTCCAGTCGTACCCCCACCCCAGTACGTGTCGTACCACCGTCAATGTACACCCCCCCACCCCTGTACGTGTCGTACCACCGTCAATGTACACCCCCCCACCCCTGTACGTGTCGTACCACCGTCTATGTACACCCCAGTACGTTCCAGTCGTACCCCCACCCCAGTACGTGTCGTACCACCGTCAATGTACACCCCCCCACCCCTGTACGTGTCGTACCACCGTCAATGTACACCCCCCCACCCCTGTACATGTCGTACCACCGTCAATGTACACCCCCCCACCCCTGTACGTGTCGTACCACCGTCTATGTACACCCCAGTACGTTCCAGTCGTACCCCCACCCCTGTACGTGTCGTACCACCGTCAATGTACACCCCCCCACCCCTGTACGTGTCGTACCACCGTCTATGTACACCCCAGTACGTTCCAGTCGTACCCCCACCCCAGTACGTGTCGTACCACCGTCAATGTACACCCCCCCACCCCAGTACGTGTCGTACCACCGTCAATGTACACCCCCCCACCCCTGTACGTGTCGTACCACCGTCAATGTACACCCCCCCACCCCTGTACGTGTCGTACCACCGTCTATGTACACCCCAGTACGTTCCAGTCGTACCCCCACCCCTGTACGTGTCGTACCACCGTCAATGTACACCCCCCCACCCCTGTACGTGTCGTACCACCGTCTATGTACACCCCAGTACGTTCCAGTCGTACCCCCACCCCAGTACGTGTCGTACCACCGTCAATGTACACCCCCCCACCCCAGTACGTGTCGTACCACCGTCAATGTACACCCCCCCACCCCTGTACGTGTCGTACCACCGTCAATGTACACCCCCCCACCCCTGTACGTGTCGTACCACCGTCTATGTACACCCCAGTACGTTCCAGTCGTACCCCCACCCCAGTACGTGTCGTACCACCGTCAATGTACACCCCCCCACCCCTGTACGTGTCGTACCACCGTCAATGTACACCCCCCCACCCCTGTACGTGTCGTACCACCGTCAATGTACACCCCCCCACCCCTGTACGTGTCGTACCACCGTCTATGTACACCCCAGTACGTTCCAGTCGTACCCCCACCCCTGTACGTGTCGTACCACCGTCAATGTACACCCCCCCACCCCTGTACGTGTCGTACCACCGTCTATGTACACCCCAGTACGTTCCAGTCGTACCCCCACCCCTGTACGTGTCGTACCACCGTCAATGTACACCCCCCCACCCCTGTACGTGTCGTACCACCGTCTATGTACACCCCAGTACGTTCCAGTCGTACCCCCACCCCAGTACGTGTCGTACCACCGTCAATGTACACCCCCCCACCCCAGTACGTGTCGTACCACCGTCAATGTACACCCCCCCACCCCTGTACGTGTCGTACCACCGTCAATGTACACCCCCCCACCCCTGTACGTGTCGTACCACCGTCTATGTACACCCCAGTACGTTCCAGTCGTACCCCCACCCCAGTACGTGTCGTACCACCGTCAATGTACACCCCCCCACCCCTGTACGTGTCGTACCACCGTCTATGTACACCCCAGTACGTTCCAGTCGTACCCCCACCCCAGTACGTGTCGTACCACCGTCAATGTACACCCCCCCACCCCAGTACGTGTCGTACCACCGTCAATGTACACCCCCCCACCCCTGTACGTGTCGTACCACCGTCAATGTACACCCCCCCACCCCTGTACGTGTCGTACCACCGTCTATGTACACCCCAGTACGTTCCAGTCGTACCCCCACCCCAGTACGTGTCGTACCACCGTCAATGTACACCCCCCCACCCCTGTACGTGTCGTACCACCGTCAATGTACACCCCCCACCCCTGTACGTGTCGTACCACCGTCTATGTACACCCCCCCACCCCTGTACGTGTCGTACCACCGTCAATGTACACCCCCCCACCCCTATACGTGTCGTACCACCGTCAATGTACACCCCAGTACGTTCCAGTCGTACCCCCACCCCAGTACGTGTCGTACCACCGTCAATGTACACCCCCCCACCCCTGTACGTGTCGTACCACCGTCTATGTACACCCCAGTACGTTCCAGTCGTACCCCCACCCCAGTACGTGTCGTACCACCGTCAATGTACACCCCCCCACCCCAGTACGTGTCGTACCACCGTCAATGTACACCCCCCCACCCCTGTACGTGTCGTACCACCGTCAATGTACACCCCCCCACCCCAGTACGTGTCGTACCACCGTCAATGTACACCCCCCCACCCCTGTACGTGTCGTACCACCGTCAATGTACACCCCCCCACCCCTGTACGTGTCGTACCACCGTCTATGTACACCCCAGTACGTTCCAGTCGTACCCCCACCCCAGTACGTGTCGTACCACCGTCAATGTACACCCCCCCACCCCTGTACGTGTCGTACCACCGTCTATGTACACCCCAGTACGTTCCAGTCGTACCCCCACCCCAGTACGTGTCGTACCACCGTCAATGTACACCCCCCCACCCCAGTACGTGTCGTACCACCGTCAATGTACACCCCCCCACCCCTGTACGTGTCGTACCACCGTCAATGTACACCCCCCCACCCCTGTACGTGTCGTACCACCGTCTATGTACACCCCAGTACGTTCCAGTCGTACCCCCACCCCAGTACGTGTCGTACCACCGTCAATGTACACCCCCCCACCCCTGTACGTGTCGTACCACCGTCAATGTACACCCCCCACCCCTGTACGTGTCGTACCACCGTCTATGTACACCCCCCCACCCCTGTACGTGTCGTACCACCGTCAATGTACACCCCCCCACCCCTGTACGTGTCGTACCACCGTCAATGTACACCCCCCACCCCTGTACGTGTCGTACCACCGTCTATGTACACCCCCCCACCCCTGTACGTGTCGTACCACCGTCTATGTACACCCCAGTACGTTCCAGTCGTACCCCCACCCCAGTACGTTCCTGGCGCACCCCCAACACAACCTCCTAAGTACGGAGCGCACCCCATGCCCCAACATCACAACCGCATGTACGAGTCGTACAAAGCCACACACAAGGACCAAATCGTACAACCAAATGGCCCATGTACACACCGTACACACGCTCAAAACGCACGTACACAACAAGGACAAAACAAAACAACTCAACAATACACCATTCGAAAGGCACACAGCCACTAAACATGGCCAACAACCACTAACATAACACAATCACTGACCTGCAACTGTCAAAAACAAACAGAGGCCCAATACACCACCACTCCTTATAACACACCCACCCAAAATTCAAACACTGCCACACCCACCCATGGACCAATAAAAAGGGCCCACACACACAAACCATGAGCCTTTGCAACAGACCCACTGCTGCCAGACACCACAGAACCAGACTACAAGCGACACCACATCTTACACTTGCACACCTTCACACGACCACCCACACAAACACCCTCTCATCACATTCACACACACACACAACCATCCACACCCCCCCCCAACATCCACACACCCCCCACACCCACACCATCCCCACCCACACCCCTCACCATGCCCACTACCAAGAATCCAAAGTTCAGTCACCGAGAGTTGGAGGTCCTTGTTGATCAAATCCTCAGAGTCGAGCCACAGATCTTTGGAACATTGGTCAGAAGCACCAGCCAGGCAGCCAAAACAGCCATGTGGCAGACCATCGTCGATGCTGTGAATGCTGTTGCGGACACCAGGAGGACCAAGCAGGATTGCCAGAACAGGTGGTACGATCTGCGGAGGAGGGTCAGAGCCAAGAGACAGGAGGAACACGACCAGGCCAACGCCACCGGAGGAGGGCCCTCCCGCAGACCCGTACAGTACCATCCCTGGGAGGAGAGGGTGATGGCCATACTGCCGGTGGAGGCAGTTGAAGGAGTAGAAGGACTCCGAGACCCGGGTGAGTACACAAACAACGCACCTCACATGGGGGGAACTGCAACCACAACCAAAATTAATAACAGGCACGCAAACACCACAAGCCATCGCATTACTCAACCACACTCCATGAGCAGGCACATGCCACTGCTGCCACCATGCCCCATGCACCCAGCTGGACAATGTCAAGTCACAGGCCACAGAAGACAACAACACATGACACGGTAACCCGGATGGCGGGAGTGTGGGCACCAAGAATCACATAGTGCGACTCCAAAGCAGACAACAATGCCCTCTGCCCATATGGCCTAGGTCACAGCCAGACAAACACTGTGTCCCAACACAGGAATGACTTGCCAGCAAATGGCGGATGCCTTGCATCAACACATGGGGGTGAAGGCACTGTTTTGCACATGCCAGCAGCTAATGAACAGCCAACAGTGTGAAAGAGTGGCAGCACACACCACCACAGCAGCAGCGCACAGACACACAGCAGACAAAATGGGTGCCTGGAGATCAGAAACAAACTCACATCAACAGGCCAAGGGCCACTCAAAGATCTGCTAACAGTGTGTGCCCAGGAAGCTGGGCCAAGGTGACAGAGGGTGACACACGGAGGGAGGGAGAGGGGGACACAGAGGGAGGGAGAGGGGGACTGAGAGGGAGGGAGACACAGGAAGATGGACAGAGGGAGGAGGCTGACACACAGAGGGAGGGAGAGGGGGACAGAGAGGGAGGGAGAGGGGGACAGAGAGGGAGGGGGACACAGGAAGATGGACAGAGGGAGGAGGCTGACACACAGAGGGAGGGAGAGGGGGACAGAGAGGGAGGGAGAGGGGGACAGAGAGGGAGGGAGAGGGGGACAGAGAGGGAGGGAGACACAGGAAGATGGACAGAGGGAGGAGGCTGACACACAGAGGGAGGGAGAGGGGGACACAGAGGGAGGGAGACACAGGAAGATGGACAGAGGGAGGAGGCTGACACACAGAGGGAGGGAGAGGGGGACACAGAGGGAGGGAGAGGGGGACACAGAGGGAGGGAGAGGGGGACAGAGAGGGAGGGAGACACAGGAAGATGGACAGAGGGAGGAGGCTGACACACAGAGGGAGGGAGAGGGGGACAGAGAGGGAGGGAGAGGGGGACAGAGAAGGAGGGAGACACAGGGAGAGCAAATCAGTCCTTTGGTGTGTGGGAATGTCTGCTCGTCAGCAGGTGGACTGCGTGCATGTAGACAAGGGTGCCCAGTGCCAGAACCCCCCCTCTTCATCATGGCAAAACGCAGGGCCATGTTACAACCTGTACACGAGCACAAGGACAGCCACCTGCATCATATGAGTGTGTGGATCCACTCCATGTGCACATGTACAGTGCTACAAGGAAGGCGCAAACGCATAGCTCGGCACACATGCACACTCCACTGCTGACTGCAGTCACACTTGACGCAGCAAGTAAGACTGTGCCACACATAGTTAAAGGGGCCAAATTGGTGCCCAAGGGACACACACATGCACAAGTGCACTGTGAGTGGAATGCAAGACAGATCCTAATTCCAAGAGGAAATGTGCCAACTTTGTAACGGATGCAACATGGATGTTGCATGGATCCAAATTAACATTGTCTCTCTCACACACAGGTCAACGTCGTGCTGCACCCCCCAACACTGGGGGGGAACACTCACAGGACCCGGATCTGCAGGAGACCGATCCCACCGGCAGCGACCACTCTCACCACTCTGCGGACGACCCCGACCGACCTGGCCCCTCTGGTGTCCAACCACCTGCAGCACCTGCGTCAGGTACAACCGTGCCAACCACCACCCCCACTCCTGCCACATCCCAGGAGACACCCAGGATCCCTGCCCCAACACCACAATGCAGCCAGGCTCGCCAGGAGGGACACGGTGTCCCGGGCACCCAGGAGGAGGCAGGCGACAACGCCAATGCCACCCCTCAGGGGTCCCGGAGACCCCATGTGCCCACAAGTGCAGGCCAGACGCAAGTGGGCAGGGGTGGTGGGAGTGGAGAGCGGCGGAGGCGCGAGCCTGACCAGTTGGCTGGGGATCCGGTATTTTCCCATGTCCGTAACATCCTGGACTCATACCGGCAGGACACCACGGGCATGGCCCAGGTTGTGTCCGTCCTCGAGGGGATCAAGGTCCAGCAGGCCCAGCAACATGCGGAGCTAATAGCCTGTCTACAGCTACACCAACGGAGGATGGAGGACAGACAGGCTGAGCAAGTGACGGCGTCCCAGGGGATTCACGCTGAACTCCGTCGGATGGCCGACACCATGGCCGACCCTCCCTGTGCCAGAAGGCGGAGAACATCACCACCCACAGGGAGGGATCATGAGGAGGAGGAGGAAACATCCGACGGAGCATCCCAGACGTCGTCACGGCCTGCTGCTGAGGTTCCCCGCAGGAAGCCGGGTCGTCCACGGAAAGGACCGTGAGGGTGGCTGCTACATCACCATCTCCCAGGACACCTGGCCTGGCACCTGGCCCACTGGAGCAACAGCATCACAGCATCAAGAGACATTCTCTGCCACATGGCCCTGCTGGTCACTGGCTGACCAATGTTGACAAAGACTGTGGCATGGACTCTGAGGATTTCCAATGGCAAGGACACCAACTCCCCTACTGAACTTTGGATTCCCTAATCCCGGAAAGCCCCTCACTTTGTCCCCCCCCCCCCCCAATAATAAATCACACTATTAAGAGTAGATGCCTGCTGGTAGCATTATTACCTAACATGTGTCTTGTACAGTCTAAACATGCCTGAGTCATCTGTTCACTTCAACCATCCACACCCTGGGGCCTGAGTCTGGCACAGGACACATGGGTCACAGTTTTCTAGGCAAGACAGACATGGAGCACCATACACACCCGTGATGGTCAGAACCAGCTGAGGGGGTGGCCGAACAACCGTGCTGACAGACACATTGAGTACAGCAACAGTCATGCGCAGAGGTCAGGGATCCTGGCCCGTGTCCTGGGGGGCACCCAGGTACGTGTAGACAGGTGGCAGAACCATGTCCTGCAAGCTTGAGTCCGGTGGATGCAGAGAATGGGGTCATGGACAACGTTGGATGCATGGGGATGGCACATGTCACAATACCCACACAGTCATGGACATCATGCCCATTACACAGTCTCAGCACACACACACAGCTTGCATCTTGCCACTCGACACATTGACACATAGCCACAATCAGGGAATACCATGCCAGACATGCAGGATGCACCGTGCCAACACACCAGCATTGACTGAGAAGAGGCACCTTGGAGGCATAGGGACACCTTTAATAGTCATGTGTTTGGGATTGCAGAGGCAACTTGAAGTACACATGAACACATCATGTGGAGTAACATGTGGCTCCAACACTGGCACCCCCCTTCTGCAGCACAAATGCGTGATAGCCATGGAACTGGCACACAAGTGTCGGATAATAGCTAAATACCCACAGCTGCTCACGGAGAGCCTGCCATACACCATACATCCGCTGATGTGGAAGTCCCACGCCATGTCAAGACAATGTTAACCGTATGTGTCCGAGGGCAGTGTCACACACATTGATGCCTTCATCACAATCCACCATCCCATCACTGATGACTGACAACCAGGCAGCCCATCTATTCAGGTGTACCCAGCTGCATGTCGTGTCCCATGGGGATGCCACATGTCTGCAGAGGACCCAAACCCCGACCGGGGCAGTGTGCACACATCGTGAACAACTGCCACACCCAATACACCCCAGATGCATCCCTTACCCCATGGAGACTTCCAAACGTGTCCGTGCCTGTAACGCTGAGTCAGCCCACGATGCCATGTCCATGAGGAATAGCAGTGCCACAACAATGCAACCAGCAAACGGCATGCGCAGGTACCTGGGGAAGAGAGACACACAAGAAGTCAGCCACAAGAAGCACAGCCACTTGCATGTGCATGTACTCGACACATGTATGTATGACAACATGCTAGGTCACAATTATGTCTGGGGAAATACTACCATCACTGCCACCATCACTCCAGTGACACACCCACACACACCTCTGACCCACGTGCCATACATGCAGGTGGAGACACACATCACAACGCATGCCACACGGGGACCAATGCGTGCACACTCAGACCCTGGTACTCACCACTAAGCAAAGAAGTCGCGTATGAGCCGAGTCCGGATGTCCTCTTGCGGCTCCACATCCTCCACATCACTAGCCCCATTGCCAAGCCCTTCGTCCTCCACGGGTGGATGGTCCTCGTCATCTTGATCCAGGATGAGGGGCACAGCTCTTTCAACTGCCATGTTGTGCAGCATGCAGCAGACCATGAAGATCTTGCAGACCTTCGCCGGGGCATATGGGAGTGCGCCGCCGGTCTTGTGGAGGCACCGGAATCGGCTCTTCAGCATGCCAAACGTCCTCTCTATCACTCGCCTTGTCCGGCCATGGGCGGTGTTGTAGCGGAGCTGGGCCGGCGTGATGGGGTTGCGGAGAGGTGTCAGCAGCCAAGGCATGTTGGGATAGCCAGCGTCCCCTAAATGGAAAGCACATGGATATCGTTAGAACAGGCGAAGCGGTAGTGCTGCTCGGCCAAACAGAATACAGGACAGACAGACTGTACCCACCAACAACACATGCACGTTCGTTGCGCAGCTGCATCATCATATCAGGCATCCCGCTACGCCTCATGATGTAGGCATCGTGTGCTGATCCTGGAAAACGAGCACAGACATGTGAAATCACCATGTTGGACAGACACACCACAAGGGCATTGATGGAGTGGTAGTGCTTCCGATTGCGGTACGCCACCTCCCGTGCGTGTGGTGGTACCAAACCTACATGTGTCCCATCTATGGACCCAATGACATGGGGCATCCCTCCCAGGGCATAGAAACCACGTTTGACCTCAGTCATCTGTTCAGGGGTTGGGAACTTGATGAAGTCATCCAGGTGAATCAACATGGCCTCCAAGAAATCATGCAGCACACCGCTGAACATGCTCTGGGACATGCCACCAACATGAGCTATGGTATATTGGAAGGTACCCGTGGCAAGGAAATGTAGGGCAGCCATTACCTTCAGCTGGGGTGTCAGTGCCGTAGGATACCTGTGCTGCGGTTGCAGGTGTGGTGCCAGTCTCGCCGTCAGCTCCAGAATCAACGGTTGGGTGAAGCGGTAGAGCCGGATCCTGTCATTCTCCTGCATGGTGGCCAAGTCTGGAATTCTTCGGGCAACAGGAGGCGCTCTGCAGTAATTTGGAAGTGACAAGGAAGAGTGAGTGCACTACGAGAACAACTCATGTCTACTGAGCACATGTAAATCTGCCAATACACACATGCCACATAGGGAGTCAGGCATGTGCTACATGCCCAGGACACGTATGGATGCAAGGTGACACTCCTTCCAAGACCCAGCTACACACGGTGATTGAGAACCTCCCCATGCCACGCCATGGGAATAGCTGTGTCCCAGTGCAAGTGAACAGCCCGACGCAAGACAGAAGTGACATACACCCACACATCAGCAGAAGTAGGATGCCGATTGTAGAGACTGGTAGCGGAACACCGGAGCCACAGGTCACATGACATTACACTAGGCCTGCCCACACACCTTGCCATGAAGGTGCACATGTCATGACTCACCACACATTCCTTGTGAGGATGCTGACATGGCCTTGTCACGCTACTCCGTGTCCCATGCATACATGTGCACCTCACATCAGATACCACATGTGGCATGGTGTGCGGAACAGTGTGCAATGACAATCTACACACAGACACATGTTGGTTGCTGCAACGGCTGCAGCTTTTGAGGGTGCTACAACATCAACCTGATGTAAATCCCGGACACATAAATGACATAGTCACATTGTGCACTGTGGGTAGTGACAAGTCAGGTGTCATGACCCCTGTACCGGGCATCATGGGACACTTCCGTGTGTTGGTGTCCGTGCCATGCCAGTGACGCTCACCCCAAGTGCGCAGTACGACATGCACACATGTCAAAGGAGTCAAGGGCATGCCTGGCACACATTGCACCCTCACACAGTACACCTGTACACATCTCATCATACATCTGGTGCCTCCTCCACTCAGGAGGCATGTTCCACATCACAGCCTGTCACACCTGTGCCCCACACATGTAGTAATGCACAGACGATGCCTTGATGTCCATTCCTGGACAAGTATGTCCATCCATGGACAAGTATGTCCGCCCTATTCCTACCTGTGTGTCGACTATCACCACAGTGATGTGTACAAACCGGCGTACTGCTGCTAAGAGGGCCTGTGTATGTTCCCCAATCACTGTGGGAGTGCTGCCGTATGTGTACCCATCGTGATGGCGAGCGTACAGGCATTTGTACGGTCCGTACCACAACGAGTACGCATACGCGTGCAGACCCATAGTGATAGTGAGCGTACATGCGACTGTACGGCCCTCTCACTATGGGTCTGCACGCGTATGCGTACTCGTTGTGGTACGGACCGTACAAATGCCTGTACGCTCACTATCACTATGGTTCTGCACGCGTATGCGTACACGTAGTGGTACGGACCGTACACTCGCATCTACGCTCACTATCACTATGGTTCTGCACGCGTATGCGTACACGTAGTGGTACGGACCGTACACTCGCATGTACGCTCACTATCACTACGGGTACACAGACCCATAGTGATAGTGAGCGTACAGGCATTTGTACGGTCCGTACCACAACGAGTACGCATACGCGTGCAGACCCATAGTGAGAGGGCCGTACACTCGCATGTACGCTCACTATCACTATGGGTCTGCACGCGTATGCGTACTCGTTGTGGTACGGACCGTACAAATGCCTGTACGCTCACTATCACTATGGTTCTGCACGCGTATGCGTACTCGTTGTGGTACGGACCGTACAAATGCCTGTACGCTCACTATCACGATGGTTCTGCACGCGTATGCGTACACGTAGTGGTACGGACCGTACACTCGCATCTACGCTCACTATCACTATGGTTCTGCACGCGTATGCGTACACGTAGTGGTACGGACCGTACACTCGCATGTACGCTCACTATCACTACGGGTACACAGACCCATAGTGATAGTGAGCGTACAGGCATTTGTATGGTCCGTACCACAACGAGTACGCATACGCGTGCAGAACCATAGTGATAGTGAGCGTACAGGCATTTGTACGGTCCGTACCACTACGTGTACGCATACGCGTGCAGACCCATAGTGATAGTGAGCGTACATGCGTGTGTACGGTCCGTACCACTACGTGTACGCATACGCGTGCAGACCCATAGTGATTTTGAACGTAGGCATGCATGTACGGGCCGTTGCCATGCATTTGGGGTGCCCTAGGGCCCGGAAACGCACCGTACCTGTGTGTGATTCTCCTAATTACATAGGGGACAAGTATTAAGGCCTACATGCATGCTGGTTGTCATGGCGACCAGGTTCAAATTTCGATTTTGTTCTGGAAGGTGCACAGCAGAAGTCAGTTGGAATTCTTCTACTTTGTTGCAATGTGTTTGTGGGGCTGACATCATGCAGGAGAATGAAACCGATAGAGAACCCACAGACTGCTAGGTTTGAAGGGATTGGTGGAAACATAGGATGCAAATGTGAGTGACCAATCACTCTGTACTCCTGTGCATGAGACTGGGCAGAAGGCCACATATAAGGCAGCCAGGTCCCATGAGGGATTACTTGCCTGCACATCTTTGCATTTGTCGACCAAGCTGCTGCTACTGATTCCCTGGAACCATGTCAAGGGCTGTGGAGAGGACACAGCCATTCACCCTGGAGGAGAACATGGCTCTGCTGGATGTGATCCTCCCACAGTACCCCATGCTGTATGGGCGACCAGGGTATCAGGTGAGTGCATAGGCCACTGCCACAGACTGTCCCTATGTTGTGACTGTGTCTTCAGGCATTGTGACCCGGTGTGACACACATGCCATGTACTGTCGGGGGGGTACCAGGGGGGGGTGCCTGATGTCTCCCAGCAGTGCCCTGAGACAGGAGGGGTGTGTGCAGAGTCCTCCCAGCAGTGCCCTGAGACAGGAGGTGTGTGTGCAGAGTCCTCCCAGCAGTGCCCTGAGACAGGAGGTGTGGGTGTGATGCACAGTGTGAGCCTTGATCATTGATTGTGACATTGCCATCATTCCACCTGAGTACCCACTATGGCACGTACTGCCTTTTCCCTCACCAGAGGATGATGTCCCTATGACAGAGGTGCAATGCGTTGGCTGCATTACATGCCATGTAGTAACCAGCTATTATGTTCACATATGTCTCTCTGTGACATGTGGCTGGTGTATTGATGTGGTGTCACTTGTACTTCCTCACAGGTAGGCGCCTCTGCCAAGGAGCAGATCTGGCTGACCGCCGTCAGTGCCGTGAGGCGTGTGGATGGTCGGAGGCGGAGCCTGTCCCAGGTGAGGAAACGCTGGCAGGATATCCGGTGCTGGACGCGGAGGATTGCACGGCTCCTGCTGGGGGACTCACCTGAGAGCCACAAGAACCGCGGCCGCCGCCGTCTGACCCACCTCCACAGGCGTGTGCTGCCGGTGGTCTTTCCAGACCTGGAGAGGCGCTTACAGGCGATGCAGCAGGCGGAAGGGGGTAGGTACATGTGCGTTTGTTGTGTGTCACCGGCATTTGTAAGGGCACAGTGGCATTAATTCACTGGCAGGGTTTAAAGGTGCTGTGCCCATCCAGTTTGCCCAAGTGTAGCGCTGCGCCCCTGCCACCCTTCCCCTCCTTGCAATGTGTTCCCTGGTCTGTGTGTAGTCACTCCTTCACAAGGTAATGTAGGCTGGCGCTTTGTCCACGAGAACAATGACTGTAGCATCATGGGTGGTGGTGGTGGGTAACAGGTTGTGGGACCTTGCCTGTGAACTGTCAAGTTCACTGCATGTGGGTTCCATGTCAGTTGGCACTGATGCTGGCTCCAGACATGGGAGTTGGTCTCTCATGTGTCATGCCTTACAGCGCGCATGTCCTATGTAGTGGCCTGTGACATGATGTGCATGAGTGAGCGCTACGCATAGTGCAGGGATGGTGACGTGTGTAGCAGTCATTCCCATTCAGTAGCATGTAGTTGCGTGCCCAATACTGTCCCCTGGGGCACCTTATCCTCAGTGTTGTTTGTGTCATCATCAACGTGGACACTCTCACTGTCTACAGCGTAGGTTGTGCTCTGTGCCATTGTCCCCTGTCACCATGTATATAGACGTGCTATTATGTACAGGTGTCCACTGTGCAGCCTGACCTGATTGTCCCTCTTCATACTCACAGTTGCCAGTGCCTGTGTGTCTTGTTATACTCATCTGAGGATGGGCACTGGTACCTCATTATTTGTACAGGCGCACCTTTGCTGTTTTGCGTCCAATCTTGCCTTTTGCCTGCCACTGTGTTTATCACCCAGACTATGAGATGTTGGTGCCACCTGTGTCTCAGCAATTAGCATCGTGTGGGGGTTGCTTGGGGCGGGCAATGCCTATGTGTCAAATCCTGATTCCTAATTGCTGGGTCTGGACAGTGTGTGATGTTACTGGACACACACGCAAGGTGCAGTGACCGAGTTATGTTGGGCATGTTTGCAGCATTACCTATGCAGCATGTGTCTCAAGTTCATGGATATTGTCCCTGGTCATAGGTATTTTCACAAACGCTGTGTGGTGCAGAGGCAGTGCAGGATTGTCCCCAGGGCCTGGGTGCTATGTCAGACTCCGTTTCCTGTCATCAGCTATTGTCTCATGCTCTCCATGGTATTTCAGTGGCATGGTGGCTCAACCAACTGTGTTTCATGCCCTACATCGGTACCTTGTTTTGCAGATGTTAGGGATCTGCCTCTTCAGGCTATGCAATGTTGACTATGTAGATTGGACTCATGTGACAGATGTGTACAGGTGTCTGATTAATTTCTGTCTCTCCACCCTGCCCACAGCATCGTCGGGGGACACAGAGGGAGACATGGACACGGACCAGGCGGAGGGACCGAGCACCAGTGGCAGCCGTGACATCGGGGCTGGCACATCGAGTGGGACAGAGGCGGAGGATAGTGTGGCCGAGGACCTGTCGACTGGCACATCAGACTACGAAGCTGACAGGTCCGAGGAGGATGTCTCAGGGTTGGCGGAGGCTGCACCAGCAGCTGACAGTGGAACAACACCTGCCACCGCCCCCTCAGTTCCCACCAACCGCCTCCCACTTGCTCGTGTCCCTTCCCAGCGTGCCCGGTCACCGCATGTCTCCTTCCTGCCAGGCACCGCACCCCCTGCCCCTGTCTCCACTGCTGCCGCCAATGCTGAGTCTATGGACATCCAGCGGCAAATGCAGGTTGGTCAGGCTGCGATCCTGAATGTCCTCCATTCCCACGGGAAAACCCTCACCAACATCGAGGCATTCTTGGAGGGCATTCATTCTTTGCAGGCTGACCAACGCAACTTGCTGAGGTCCCTAGACTCCACACTGACTGCAGCAGTGGGTCTCCTGCAGCGCGACCTCCCCCCACCTACCCCTGCCCCATCCACACTTCCCACTTCCATGCCTGTCCCACGTACACCCAGACGTCGGCATGCACCCACCACAACAGACACAGGCACCACACCAGCAGGGAAGGTCCACCGCACTCCTCCTGACACGCACACACAGGGTGAGATAGGCACACCCACTGGGTCGGGGGGCAAACGTGTGACACGCAGCCAGAGTGGGAGTCCGCATTCCACACAATCCACTCCCTCCAAATCCCCTCCCCTCAGCTCTCCTGGCCACATCTCCCCCAAGGACTCCTTCATGGCCGCTCTGTCCCTGAGCCCCACAGTTACGCCACCACGCAAGCGGTCAAGGAAGTCCTCGGTCAGGGTGGTTGAGTCTCCCCCCCTGTCTCCACCCTCCCCCGGCGACGCTGCAACCCATCCCTCTGAACCCCCCCCTCCTTGGGGCCTGAGGTCACTTCGGGTGCAGGGGACTCCCTGGAGGACCTTGCTAAGGTGTGTAGTGCCATCCTGGCCTCCGCCTTTGGCCATGACACACCCCCTGTGGTTGAGTCCTCCATCCCTGCACCCACAACGCCGCCCCTTTGCCCTGATGTCCCTGCGGTGCCTGTTGCTTCCCCCCCCCCTGATGCCCTCACCAGTATGGAAGACGATGGCATTTGACTGTGCAGGCAAGGTAGGGGACACACATCCCACTGTGTCCCCCATGCAGCTGGGAATAATTGCCTGCCCTATGGCCTTTGTTGACTTTGAACTGCCGTTGATCCACGGACATTGTGCTCATGCTGATTAAAGCTTATTTTTTTTTTCATTATCACACTCCTGCTATGGTGGTATTGTTGTTGGTGGGGCTGCTACATTGTTTTGGGTGGTGTTTAAGGCTTTGGGTGTGTGGGATTTGTAGTAGTGTTCTGCTCTTTGGGGCCACCCTAGGATCTGTGTGCCATCACAAGGTGTTGGCTAACTTCCTTAGGTCATGTCAGCAGTTACTGCATGGTTCAATTGTCCCAGGGTGTATTCCTTCCTCTGTGTACCCAGTTTCTTCCCTGCAGGGTGTTCCCAATGTTTAGCGCAGAGCTGTGTGTACATGAGCTGTGTGTGTGACGGAGCCCTTCTACTTTGGCCATGCATGCATGGCCATGTCTCCACCTGCAACAATCGTGGCATCCTTGGTGATCACTGTACTTGTGTGTGGAGTCAGTTGACATGAGTTCATGGGGACATGTTCCCTTGTAGGCAGTATGGATGTGGGTAATTGTGGCATCACACACATGTGTTACACCCCTCCTGGGTGTGGACACTGCTGGGAGGACTCTGCACCCACCCCTCCTGGGTCTGGACACTGCTGGGAGGACTCTGCACACACCCCTCCTGTCTCTGGGCACTGCTGGGAGGACTCTGCACCCACCCCTCCTGGGTCTGGACACTGCTGGGAGGACTCTGCACCCACCCCTCCTGTCTCAGGGCACTGCTGGGAGGTCTCTGCACCCACCCCTCCTGGGTCTGGACACTGCTGGGAGGACTCTGCACACACCCCTCCTGTCTCAGGGCACTGCTGGGTGGACTCTGCACACACACCTCCGATTTCTGGATATGTGCGCTTGGCACATACACGGTGGGGTTACGCACACTGCATTAGAGGTGAGGGTACGTGTCTACTGACACTGGTGTGGTGGGGGTACGCTCCGTACGTCCGCGGGTGTGGGTACGGGTCGTACTTACACTGTTGGGCAGGGGGGTACGCTCCATGCATACGCGGGTGGGGGTACGGGTCGTACTTACACTGTTGGGCAGGGGGGTACGCTCCTTGCATTCGCGGGTGGGGGTACGGGTCGTACTTACACTGTTGGGCTGGGGGTACGCTCCGTACGTCCGCGGGTGGGGGTACGGGTCGTACTTACACTGTTGGGCTGGGGGTACGCTCCGTGCGTCCGCGGGTGGGGGTACGGGTCGTACTTACACTGTTGGGCTGGGGGTACGCTCCGTACGTCCGCGGGTGGGGGTACGGGTCGTACTTACACTGTTGGGCTGGGGGTACGCTCCGTGCGTCCGCGGGTGGGGGTACGGGTCGTACTTACACTGTTGGGCTGGGGGTACGCTCCGTACGTCCGCGGGTGGGGGTACGGGTCGTACTTACACTGTTGGGCTGGGGGGTACGCTCCTTGCATTCGTGGGTGGGGGTTCGAGTCGTACTTACACTGTTGGCATGGGGGGTACGCTCCATGCATACACGGGTGGGGGTACGGGTCGTACTTACACTGTTGGGCAGGGGGGTACGCTCCTTGCATTCGCGGGTGGGGGTACGGGTCGTACTTACACTGTTGGGCTGGGGGTACGCTCCGTACGTCCGCGGGTGGGGGTACGGGTCGTACTTACACTGTTGGGCTGGGGGTACGCTCCGTGCGTCCGCGGGTGGGGGTACGGGTCGTACTTACACTGTTGGGCTGGGGGTACGCTCCGTACGTCCGCGGGTGGGGGTACGGGTCGTACTTACACTGTTGGGCTGGGGGTACGCTCCGTGCGTCCGCGGGTGGGGGTACGGGTCGTACTTACACTGTTGGGCTGGGGGTACGCTCCGTACGTCCGCGGGTGGGGGTACGGGTCGTACTTACACTGTTGGGCATGGGGGGTACGCTCCGTACGTCCGCGGGTGGGGGTACGGGTCGTACTTACACTGTTGGGCTGGGGGTACGCTCCGTACGTCCGCGGGTGGGGGTACGGGTCGTACTTGCACTGTTGGGCTGGGGGGTACGCTCCTTGCATACGGGGTGGGGGTAGGGTCCGTACATATCCGTCCCCACGCTATGTGATGTTTGTGCGGCCCGTACCCAGGCCTTTGCCACGTGGGTGCGATCCGTCCCGCCATTGTTGGGGTGACGTGTGTGGGCGTGGTCCGACTCGTACCCACGCTCTTCAGGCGTGGGTACGGGACGTACCTGTCTGGTTGTGTTGCCGGTTCGCGTGGTGACGGACTTCCGTTGTGGCGGTCGCTGGATTATCAGGACACGCCCCCACCCCTTCGTGGTGACCAGGGCATGGGAGTCAGGTATGTCCAGGCCATGTGTAGTGTGTCACTCATGTGGTTGTTTTGTGGCCTGCCCTGGTCGTGCCACCCCCACCCCACCCCACTTTCCCCCCTCCCTTAGTTATTCTGACCTTCTGCGGCGTCTGCGTCGTAACCTGTAGAGGAGGTGTACTGCTATGAGGGCAGGGATGACTCGTAGGTTCGGGTCCATGTCTGTCCGTCGCGTACTGGTACTCCTTGCTCGCGTCGTCCTGTCGCGTACGGGTCCTCCTTGATCGCGTCGTCCTGTCGCGTACGGGTCCTCCTTGGTGGCGTCGTCCTGTGTGTCCGTCACGTACTGGTCCTCCTTGTTCGCGTCGCCGTCTGTCCGTCGCGTACTGGTGGTCCTTGTTCGCGTCGTCCTGATTTCCCGGCAGTTTTTGGCTGCCGCAAAATATTCACCGTGCGGGGTGACGTCGGTGCGAATCGTGATTCCTGGGTCGTGAATGGCTGGCTGCGTGCGTCCCGACGTCAGGTCGGCGCTTTCCCGGATCGCATTGGTAGGTGTTTTTTGTTCGGTCGGTCTTTTTTACGATTCGTACGGTAATGGTGTACCCGTGCGAATCGTAATTCCATGTTTGTATATTTTGACGACCGGGTACGCGTCGGACGGAGAATATGCTCCGTCCGACGGTTCGTACCCGGTTTTTGCCGGATCGTGATCGGCACCTATATGCTCTGTGTGCCCTGGCTCAATGCCTGCAATGCTGACTTTACCCCACGTGCTTCCAACCCCACACCGCGGTGGAGGCAGGCGGGAGTAGCCCGTGCCTGCTGTCCGTATCAGCCCTCTAGGCCTGCGTGGGTGGAGGTGGACACAGTGGAGTGCGTACACTGGGCTTCGAATGGTTTGCAGTGCCACGCCCACTTGCCATGCCTTTATGCTCCATCTGTTCCTATCGTGTGGAATCACCAGATTCTGGCACTCCAAGATGACAGAGCCAGAGCTCACACACGCAGATGCAGACTCCACATGTTTGCAGATTTTTATCCTGATTGTCATTTTTTGCCCACCTTTGGACCTGCGAACCCTCCCAGGCCTACCGCACTAATATGCTGCTATACCATCAAGTGCGCGCCACATGCCGCCAATGCATCCATAATTCCCAGGACCCCCACTCCACGCACTCGAGCACCTGGTCACAAACACCTCATCTCATAAACTCTTTGCTCGCAAACCCCAGCGGCACATGAGACATGGGACCTTGACACTGAACCTCCCATCACAGATGCGCAGTGGTCAGAGAGCTGCATCCAGACTGCAGCGCTGTCACCTAACTACTGACTGTGCCTTATCCATTTCAAATTTTAGCACCCCACTGAAATTTCTGCATATGGGTGTAGTGGACAAGGCACGCTGCACCCGCTGCTCGGCCCCATGAGCTTCCTTCCTTCAGCTCGCCTGGGAGTGCCCGCTGGTGGTGGGTTATTGGTCCGAGGTGTATTACCTCCTATACCAAATAATGAGATATCCACTTCCACAGATCCTGCTGGCTGCGCTCTTGGGTTATGTCAAAGAAGTTGCCCCAGCCTCCGCTGCCTCACACCTATGCTCCTGCTACCAGACAATTGACAAGTGGCCATGCACTGGGGCGGACAACCCCCACCCAAGGCCACGAGTGGCTGTGAGATGCAGTCTACTGCCAAGAACGATTGCATACTGGGACCTGATGCCACTAAAATCTCGCTCAAGGGATATATGGGACCCACTGCTAACTTGCCTTAGACACAGAGACACCCCCCCCCCCCCACCCGCCCAACATGGATCAGCCTACCAGCTCGGACAATGTGTCAGACAACCCAACGGTTTCCCCCTCCCAGCCCCAGGTTCGCCTGAAGCCCCTTGAGAGGGGTGAGCTTGGGTTACTGCGCTCTCTATAATTATATGCTGTCCGCCAGTTAGAACAGTGCTGTATGCCCTCCCAGTAGATTTTGCTGATGTCTTTGCACACTTGGTCTTAGGGGATGCGCTGATGTGATAATGCCATACTGTCGCCCAACTGTTCTACTTTCATGAATGTGCCTATCTACCCTGTCCTGCTCCTCCTCCTCTAACCCAATCCCCCCCTTCTTTTTATCTCCTAGCATTGTAATTTGGAGGCTGCCACTTCCTTGTTGTGTTCTTCAAGAAATGCCAATAAAAACTGTTGAAAAAAAAGAGCCAGATTTTCAGCTTCTTTAGGAACGTAAGACAAGAGGAGGAGGCTCTGATGTGTTGAAGGAGGGCTTTCCATGTCTTGGGTGTGATTTAGGATAATGGGGACCCAGTGAAACGTTCTGATGTGGGTGCGGCATTGGAGGTTGAGTACGAGTCTGCGGCAGCATTCTGAATGGTCTGGAATCTGTGTAATAGTTGTTTGGAGATTCAAGAATATACAGTGTTGCCGTAGTCCAACCTGTTGATGATGACCATTTACGTGATAGTCAGTCTGGTGTTCAGAGGCAACCATTTCAAGATCTTTCACAGCATGGGTAGGATGTGGAAGCAGGGGGTGCTCACTGCGCTAACTTGAGCCATCATGTTGAGCTGGTCTTCTAAGATATCCTGTGTTTTCTGTGGGTGTTGGTCTGAGCTCCGACAGCCACCAGGTGCAGTCCCTTTGGGAGGTCTTGTTGCCAAAGACCAGTATTTTCATCTTGTCGGAATTGAGCTACAGGAAGCTGGTTCACATCAGGCTGCAAACATGGGCATGCAGTTGGTCACGTTGGTCCTGGTGGTGGTTGTTTTGTCTGTCAGGGAGAGGATGAATTGGGTGTCATCGGCGTAGGAGATGACAGTGATGTCTTTTGATCGAATGATGCCTGGCAAACACTGCCATGTATATGTTGAAAAGGGTGGGGCTGAGGGACGATTCCTGTGGGCATATCAGTTTCTTGGTCTCTGATGTGAAGGGTGGCAACCTGACCCTTTGGGTTCTTCACATGAGGAAGGAACAGATCCATTTGAGAGGGGATCGTTGTTTGGCAATCTCATTGAGTCTTCTGATGATGGTGTTATGGGAGACAGTGCCACAGGCTGTGGAGAGGTCCAGCAGGATGAGGGCCGCTGTTTCTCCTCGGTCCAGGATGGTTCCAATATCATAATGTGTGGCCAGGGTAAGTGCTGTTTCAGTGCTGTGGTTCTTTCTGAATACTGATTAAGTGTTGTTTAGAAGATAATGAAGCTCAAGATAGGTTATGAGTTGCTTGCTGATGGCCTTCTCAATTATTTTGGCTGGATAGGGAAGGAAGGAGATGGGTCAGACATTGCTCAGTTGATTCAGTTCACATATTCACATTTGATTGCCATTTTAGATGCTTCAGCGCTAGTTAAAAAAGACATGAAAGCGTTCGTAAACTAAATGCTTCAGGAGTACTACTTTACATAATTAAAAGTTGCTTTATGAATAGGTCTCACTGCCCCTACTTTCCAATTGTACTGCTTGGATAGGCATGCATTACACTTCATTCAAAGAGGCCACGAGCACTGGACATTATAAAAAGCTATGTTGCGTTCAGTGGGCTTCACGACATTGACCCATACTTAAAAGAGACATGCAAACACACATTATGTATGTGTACTTCTCCTGTATCATTGTAGGCCACTGGGAGATTAAAAACTAATATTACATCCCAAAGGATTGAATACTTAGCCTTGGGAAACCTTGTTGGTTATAGTTTCAGAGCTCTCTTGATGAAAAATGGTTGCGAAAAGGTTACCTGAGAACAAGGAAATAGCCTGCGGCAATGACTGATCTAAAAGTATTGGCAGTACAATAGGCTTTACCTTCAGACAATATGTGTAGAAAAATATTTACCACCTGTTCTCAAAGGGTATATAAGGGATCCAAGCATTTCTCAAAAAATTAATGAACTCAGAAAGAGCAAGCACTTGATTGAGTTGACAAAGCACTATTTAAGAATCAACATTGATTCCTCCAAAAGACTATGGAAATTCCAGGAATCCTTGAACTCCTCCAAGTCAACAATCTCAATTGACCTTACAATAGTTTTATTGCAAAATGTGCCTTCCAGACCTAAAACAAGATGCAAAAATAATGGGAGCACTAATAATGCCAACATTTCCCTCCTACAAACTAGGGTCTGGAGGATCATATAATATGGGGGAAATGCATTACCCTGAATTCCCTACCTTAATTCATGAAGTGCATCCATAGAAGATGCTCCTGGATGCATGTTATTAAATTGCAAAATGTTTAATTCTTATAATTTAGCTGTGAGGCAACGAGATCACCTTGAAAGTGGGCCCACAATAAATCAAGAGGAGGGGTCTTCCCGAGCCAGAGCACAAACATTTCTTCTGGAAGGAAGCTAGAGTCCCAATCTGAAGCGTTGAGATGCCTAGGATGGACCCTGGTTGAATCATTGTTTTGTTGTCAGGTAGAAGTAATAACAGTTTGAAGCCAAATCAGGTAATCTTTGGGACCTAGTTCCTCCAAGCTTGTTGATATAACAAATTGCAGATAAATTGGCCATTCTCAGAAGAATGAAATAGGTTACTCTGACATCTATGAAACCTTTCATGGTGAAAGATCTTACAAGCAGCTCCAATAAATATAGATGCATCTATTGACAATGTTCCTTCTGTGGAGATTTGATCACACCAAGCTCTTCAACCTACCTTGCTGGCATCTGACTCTAATACGGTATCAGTAACATGGTCAGACATGGATCTGCCTTCATAGGGACCCACAACTACACTTATTCGCTGTATCTCCAGAAATGAAGTTGGATGCTTAGTAAAGAAGGCCTCATGTGAGATTAAGTGCTTTTGGTTTCTGAAGTACACTGCAATGTAAGTGGGCTGCAAATACACTGTGGGGGAATGCTGACAATATCTCTTCTATCCTGCCTCATTTCCAAAGAGAGAATAAATATTTTCTCCAAAATCCATTTATTGAGCATGTTTAAACACAGTACAACCTAAAGCCACTCAAAATGTACATAATATCAAAATATAACTTGATCCATTTTGGTACCAAGCTGCCAACTGAAATATATATTGGCTCAAAGTATGCCTAATCAATAGATGTTAGCAAACATTTAACAACATCATACAACATTAGCTTCCATAACTACTCAATGGGCTAAGAGAAGGAGCAGGGGAGGAAAAAAAGTACAACATTACAAAAGCAACAGCACCTCATTAACATTCACTTCCACAAATACTTCTGACACAGGCAGTTTCAAGATTGCTCCGGTCCCACAGTCACCAGTTCCTCAAGTGACTGGTGTTTCTCAGGAATCACCCCGCTTTCAAGTTCATAATGCCCAAAAAGTCAAATGCAGAATGTGGTTAGGAGGAAACAAGCTTTTTCCATCCACTACTACTTGGTCCATGGTCCGTAAACAAAGAAACACCCCCATGCCAAATGCCCACATCTTCTTGATGTTTTGAAGTTTATCCATCCTCCTCCTCTGGATTGCACAACTTAGGGCCAGAAAGAAAGCAGGGCCTATGGTTTCAGTCCTTCCTTTTGCCTAGCACTTATTACTGCTGCTCTCTGTGAAAGAACTTAAAGGTCCACGACAATTGTTTTCACATTTGGAATTTAGAGCAAGACCTGTAGTAGGAAGCCAGGCCTCCCTTCAAAAACCCAAATGCACATGAGGGTCACCACCTAGAAAACCTTTCATCAGTAAATGAAGGCTTAGGGAGCATGCATCTTCACACTCTTTTTACTCATTTTATTCTTACCCCTCCATGGTGCTGTGGGAACATGAGAAAAGCTGAAAGATGCATGTCTGACTCCAAAGAAAACATAGTACCCATTACCACCAAAGTTACTAAGGTAAATTACTTTCTCTTCTTAGACTTGCTCATAATTGGACAGATGTTGTCAGTGTCTAAAACAGCAGATACTTCAAAACCCTGGTTGATTTTTGGCAGCTCAGCCATGCATCCTCATGGCATACCCATGCTTCTATATGGCTCTTCCTGATCCAGAATACTACAGCTAGGCCTGAAACAAATTTTGCATGCAGCTTTAAAATATGTGAGAGAAAACTTGCTTATCCGTTAGTGAATGCAAGTTGTGCAGTGTCATAAAGATGTGTTGTGAATCCTGGGTTCTAGGACCCAGGTCTGCAGGGTTTTGGTTCCCAACACATGGGTACAAGGACTTAGTTCAGTGCACCATCACTGAGTAGGGAAGTCCAGTTTAACCGCACCCCCACATAAACCAGTGAGAATTCCTGCAGGAGTGGTGTATAGGTTTTCTGGGTTAGCCACAGTCCCATAAAGGATTCAGAGAAATAGCATCAAACCCAATGTTGTTCTCAGAATAGCACACTCAAGAATAGGACTAAGAAAGACACTATATATGTGAAAGTGTATTTACAACAGTTTTATTCTTTTTCTTAGTACACGAATAATAACCACACATAATGAGACTGAGTCTCATGGCTCCGAAGAGCCATGAGACTCTTCGGAGTGATATGTTTTGCGCTATAGAAAAAACTTATGACTTGACTTGACATAATATAATTAAAATATCACTTGTGCATGTTGTTAGCAGCGAGAATAAAATGAACAGTTTCTACAATATGAGAGCATGGAAATCTAACTTTTCTCTAGAGTTTCTTGGGGTCCGAAGGCACTGCATACTTGTTCGCAGGGATCTGCTGCATTATCATTCTTCATCCAGAAGAGAGTGTTCCTTCATAAGGAAAATACATACTCAGCTGAGCTCAGCTCCTCTCATCACTGGATCAACCCCTGGCATTAGAGTGGATGCTCTTGTGATAACCTGGTGTAAAGGCCTCTCCAACTTTGTGGTCAAGGCCAGAGGTATGTATAGGTCATTGACCACTGACTTTTAGCAAAATCATATAGGGATTTTCTAAAATCCAAGATGCAACCAATCTAGACTAGTGAGATGAAAATACATAAACTCAGACTACATGTTTAACTTTCATATCTACTGTTAAACCTTGAGACGCAGATATTGAGTAGTTTGTGTCTGATTTATGTCTCCTGAAGTTACAAAAAATTAATGCTAAGGTGAAGATGGCCCTTTCACTAGTTCTGCGAAAGATAAAGACATGCTAAAAGTGGACCAAAGGCAGACAGGGTAACTTAAAGTTTAAAAAATGGATTCTGACTTGGGAGTTCACGACAGACTAAAGGTTCCATGCATCTTTCCGTGCAAATGCACTTGGGTATCTAACAACAGTGTGTCTACGATTTCCACTTTTCAGAAGGAACTGTTCGTTTGTTGGGCAACATAAACGTTGGGATGGTGCCAGACTGATTCCATGCACCCCCTCAGGATATGTTGGCTAACAGTTCTGCTAGCTCACAGTGCCATCATAAGTACCCCTAAACCTAGTAAGGTAACAAATGGTTTGGGCAACCTCGGAATATGACAACTCTGACCCCCAAGGAATCATGGTAAGAGATCTAGAACACTATCGCTCAGTCACTCAGGGGCATTTTCAATTTCTATTGAACCATCATGATTCTTATATAAAATATATGCACTGCAAATGATTAATAGAAGCAGACAGATATGATTAGCAATATAAGGACAGTGAAAAGAATGAATAATTCCGTCATCGTGCCAAAACAGTGTATATATGCTTGCAGATAAGTACTGTGTCTAGTGTACTCCGACCTATGCATTCCCGAACCTAGATGCCCAGGGAGGGTGTTCTGCCAAGAACTCCCTGCTAGATTATTTAAATCCCCAAACCTGAAGGGAAGGTATGTTAGTCCCCTTCTTGGTCACAGGTTGGGCATCCCTCCTCCCGGATGGTAAACAGGAATCAGCTCTGCTAAAACGCCGACGATAGTGATCACCTTGCAATGACAGCAGAGTGCTCCTCTAATTTGAGTAAGGATATGTATGTGTATTTATAACAACAGCATTTATGCTTCCTTGTCTAGGCTTCAGCAAAGCTCACATTGTTTATTGTCTCTGTGATAGCGCCGTCGCCTTATGGACAAATAATAAACTACAACATTTACATAATGTATGTTCAAGGTGTCGTGATAGTGTATTTACAAAGTAGAATTGTAAGCAATGTGGATTCAGAGAAACTAATCCTACACTGTCATATAAGCAAATGAGTGTCAAAAGTCAGCGTGTGGAATACAAGTTGGCAGTGGGCCTGTCCACCCCTTCCCTATTGTTAATATATTACAATTTCTTTCTAGGTGTGAGAAAAATATATATGTTTTACAACCAAATTTAGTGTTGGTTGCAAAACATTATTACATTAGATACCAATTCGGTATTTAGAAGGGACACTTACAACACTCCCCGTCTAGATACCAAATTGATAGCCATTCGGAATCCCACTTTTCTGATTGCAAAAAATGGATTAATACACAAGAAAAGCGTTTTAATCGTTGCAACGACAAATTGAATTGTTTGCAACTGATAAAATGTTTAGTATATTTGGACCTCATTTCTCATACCATTTGCTTGTTACCTACACCCTCATATATGAGATTGCCTGTTTGCTTTCTCAAATGGGACATGTGAGTGTAGGCTGGCTTATAGAGGCTACAGGAGTGTAATTGTTTTTAGACTTTCAGTGCACCAAATGCACTTTTCTTTCACTTTGTATGTGTTTGCTAGCTCTCCTTCCCTATTGATGATACTTGTCAATTCCCCTCAAAGAGTCAAGGTGAATTGGGAAAGTCATACAAAGTTCAACCATACCTCTGCACTGCCTATATCTGCAGATCGAAGAAAGCAAATTACTATGAACAAAAAGTTATATTCTCCCATGGACGTTTTCAAAGAGAATTGATTGATTTATTGATTGACTGACTTAAAATAATACCCACTAGCCCCTGGGGATTGGTAGAGGGCACCATTTGCTTGACACTTGTCTTACCAACTGTCTAACCAGCTAGACAGACTTTAGTTTGTCTGAGGTTAAGGAGTGAGGAAGAGCTCCTTGTTTCTATGGGTAATATCTAAGTCATGCCTGGGGTCTTGTACAAAGAATGAATGGGCGTCACACATTATGAGGTTTTACCTACGGGCCTTTATCAAACTTTTGTCTTTGCTGCAAAGTTCTCGTTCAGGAAACTGGAAGGAGATTTTAGGACAAAGATGGAGAGGTGCCAGCGCATGAAGGAATGTATTAACTGGACATAAAATCTTGAATATCATCCAGTCAGAGATTGGTAACTAGTGTAATGATCTACATGCCAATTACACTCTTTTACAAACATCCAAAATTGCAGGAAACACAGCATTCTGAGTTTACTGAATATGATGAAGAGATTCATAGATAATTCTTGCATAGAGGGCTTTAGAATAATCCAGATAAGCACTGCCAGCTGCACCTATTACCAGGGCATGGCTCATGTGTGAAATTGACATGCTTGCAATACATGCAGTAATGGGTACAATCCCCCGTTTGTTGAATGCTGGGGAGAATAGGACAGAGCACTTTTTGATACACCATGCTAGTGCTAGATCTCTAAGAGCATCTGGAAGTGACAGCTTATTCAAAATCACAGTACTTTCTTCCAAACAAACAGGAACGGGGGTGATGTGATCTGTAATGGGGAACCCTTTGCCCATGGAGGAAATTCTTTACCATATAGCTTGAAATTTGCATATTCTATAATAGATAACAAATTAAGTAGATGACATACCTTCTGTGTTGGTTTGACAGTGAAAGAGATTGATAATGTGTTAGTTTCTGCATTGACCAGCTGAATAAGAGTTTTGGAATGACTGGCAACTTGTTAATTTCATCATCCCAATGTGCTTCGTAGCATCCATCATAACTTTCGTCGCAATTTTCATTCAGGTTAAGTATTGTTTGAAAATGGCATGAGTTATTTTTTTATTTACCATTTATTTTTTCAAGTCTCTGAGCCTTTTGTTTTAGACCTTTTTGCTAAGAAGAGAACCATGGAGCCTTATCTGATTGGGTCCTGGAGATCTGAGTGGAGAAACATTGGCTAATATAACTAACCTAGAGAAGAGACAAAAGGCTCCCATCCAAAAAAGTAGATTTTTTTTTCTGTGCCTTAAAAAGGTCAGTAAATAAGTTTGCAAGAGTTTCTCCTGGACCTCATTCATAGGCCTCATGCCAGGACCTCTGGGCACTTTCATGTTGTAACAAATGATTATTTAACAGCCCCTTAACAAAGTATTTTAAAGGTATGGACAAGATGAGAAGGTGGTGTGTGTTGGGTAATATCAATGCATGAGGATTGTGATAAACTCACACAATGAGGAGACTAGAAGTACCATTTCATGTTCAGCACTTTCCTGTAAAAGTAAAACAACTACCAACACAAATAATACTCAGATACCCAACAATGAAAATTCCAAATATGACAAGCTTAATGTCTTAGGTTTGTCACAATGCGCAGTTGAGAGGTTCTCTGCATCAAAAGCCTGTTGACACTGGAATTTGCCCAAGGTTTGTTAAACATATATGCTAAGGACTTTTGGTGGCCTCGGATTAAAGAGCTCTATCTGTGTATCCCTCAACCACAAAGATGAGAGCTCAGAATGGACTATAGAGTTCTCCAAAGCCTGATCCAAGGGCTTGACCAAAGAGGGATTCAGGGCCCGGCACATACACTCCCAAATTATATCAAAAGCATTGTTTGTTTGCTTAGACAAATTAGCCTCCAACCTACAAACTTCTGTCTGTGGCCTTGGTTTAACTCTTGCTTAACTCAGTTTTATGAGGGTTCAACATGCTCTGAGTGAATGATGCTGGCTGGGTGGTATGAGGCTTGCTGTGCTGGCTTCACCTTGAACAAATCACTGAACCGAAGCCAGAGCACTGGCGAGACATGTCTCTGTTGATGTTTGAAATGATTGGAAATTAGTCTTTTAGTGGGGTAGTGGAGAAAATGAATAGTTTCTTGTGATAAATGTTTGTCTTTTTGTTATAGAAATGTTTAACATTCTACATAGACCATTGTAAGGAACTTGATATGTTAAAAGGTTAGGCATGTAGTCTAAACGTGGGAATGCAGATCTGAATGGGAGAACTACCAACATGAACTTAGATTGCTACCATTTAGTTGCAAATCTTACATTGCTGTGTGTAGACTATTCTATTTCTGTGGGATGCCGAGGAGTGATCCTATTCTCCAGGATAACATCAAAGGATGATTGGCGGGCTGAAGGAGGTGGAAGACCAAAAGCTGCAACATTGATGAAATGTGTTATATATATATGTGCGTGTTCCTAGAGTAGGTTAACACTCCTCCCCACACTCTTTCCTAGACCACATGCCACCTCCATTTTTCCCAGACCCTTATGCCAAATTGTTTGAGACTCTACTGAATTTCTCAAACCTCTTTTTATGGGCAGTTCTGATTTATTGATTTATTTTATATAGCTGACTTTAATGCAAAAGCTTTACGCTTTTCCCTCACTCTCTCTCAAACTAGGACCCTTAATGAGTTCTGACTGATACCATTTCTCCTCCACATTCCTAGAATAGGGATTCTTCTTTTACGGAACGTGCTTTAATGCATTTACTATAATTTGATTAACCAATATTGAATTTATATATCTGTTATATATTGATAATTGAGATTAGTAGGAATTTAACTTGTGTTTTGCAAGAAAGATGAACTACTAAATGATTTAATCAAATCATTATTCATTATTAATCTTAATTAATATTAATCAATACAACCCTTTAACCCATACCAAACTCTCATTATTGACTGAAAATACATCAGTGATGTTTAAAAGGCTCCCTCGAGCCATTTGAGCTTACGAGCTCGTGGAGAGGCACCTGCGCGCCTTGAGAGGTACTGTGAACCGAGAATACTTTGGCAGCCTGCTCAGCAACCCCAAATATTTAAAATGCCTAATCTCTACTGACGACGGATAATTATCCAGAAACACGTGTATAGAGATGGCCAGTACTTATCTGCACCAACCTGGTGAAATACTTGAAAGACTTTTGCAAGTACACACGCTTGGCGAACTGCATGAACCATAATGCTTTGGGGCGAACCTGCTGGGAGGTGAAGCAGTGTGATCCCACATTGGTTTCCTGTTTAAAAGGCTCCCTCGAGCCATTCGAGCTGACGAGCTCGTGGAGAGGCACCTGCGCGCCTTGAATGGTACTGTGACCCGAGAATACTTTGGCAGCCTGCTCAGCAACCCCAAATATTTGAAATGCCTAATCTCTACTGACGACGGATAATAATCCAGAAACACATGTATAGTGATGGCCAGTACTTATCTGCACAAACCTGGTGAAATACTCGAAAGACTTTTGCAAGTACACACGCTTGGCGAACTGCATGCACCATAATGCTTAGGGGCGAACCTGCTGGGAGGTGAAGCAGTGTGATTCCAAATTGGTTTCCTGTTTAAAAGGCTCCCTCGAGCCATTTGAGCTGACGAGCTCGTGGAGAGGGACCTGCGCGCCTTGAGAGGTACTGTGACCCAAGAATACTTTGGCAGCCTGCCCAGCAACCCCAAATATTTGAAATGTCTAATCTCTACTGACGACGGATAATAATGAGGAAACACATGTATAGAGATGGCCAGTACTTATCTGCACCACCCTGGTGAAATACTCGAAAGACTTTTGCAAGTACACACGCTTGGAGAACTGCATGAACCATAATGCTTTGGGGCGAACCTGCTGGGTGGTGAAGCAGTGTGATCCCACATTGGTTTCCTGTTTAAAAGGCTCCCTCGAGCCATTTGAGCTGACGAGCTCGTGGAGAGGCACCTGCGCGCCTTGAGAGGTACTGTGACCCGAGAATACTTTGGCAGCCCGCCCAGCAACCCCAAATATTTGAAATGCCTAATCTCTACTGACGACGGATAATAATGCAGAAACACATGTATTGAGATGGCCAGTACTTATCTGCACCAACCTAGTGAAATACTCGAAAAACGTTTGCAAGAACACACGCTTGGTGAACTGCATGCACCATAATGCTTAGGGGCGAACCTGCTGGGATGTGAAGCAGTGTGATCCCAAATTGGTTTCCTGTTTAAAAGGCTTCCTCGAGCCATTTGAGCTGACGCGCTCATGGAGAGGCACCTGCACGCCTTGAGAGGTACTGTGACCCAAGAATACTTTGGCAGCCTGCTCAGCAACCCCAAATATTTGAAATGCCTAATCTCTACTGACGACGGATAATAATGCAGAAACACGTGTATAGAGATGGCCAGTACTTATCTGCACCAACCTGGTGAGATACTCAAAAGACTTTTGCAAGTACACACGCTTGGCGAACTGCATTCACCATAATGCTTAGGGGCGAACCTGCTGGGAGTTGAAGCAGTGTGATCCCACATTGGTTTCCTGTTTAAAAGGCTCCCTCGAGCCATTTGAACTGACGAGCTCGTGGAGAGGCACCTGCGCGCCTTGAGAGGTACTGTGACCCAAGAATACTTTGGCAGCCTGCTCAGCAACCCCAAATATTTGAAATGCCTAATCTCTACTGACGACGGATAATAATCCAGAAACACGTGTATCGAGATGGCCAGTACTTATCTGCACCAACCTGGTGAAATACTCAAAAGACTTTTGCAAGTACACACGCTTGGCGAACTGCATGCACCATAATGCTTAGGTGCGAACCTGCTGGGAGGTGAAGCAGTGTGATCCCACATTGGTTTCCTGTTTAAAAGGCTCCCTCGAGCCACTTGAGCTGACGAGCTCGTGGAGAGGCACCTGCGCGCCTTGAGAGGTACTGTGAACCGAGAATACTTTGGCAGCCTGCTCAGCAACCCCAAATATTTAAAATGCCTAATCTCTACTGACGACGGATAATATTCCAGAAACACTTGTATAGAGATGGCCAGTACTTATCTGCACCAACCTGGAGAAATACTCGAAAGACTTTTGCAAGTACACACGCTTGGCGAACTGCATGCACCATAATGCTTAGGGGCGAACCTGCTGGGAGGTGAAGCATTGTGATCCCAAATTGGTTTCCTGTTTAAAAGGCTCCCTCGAGCCATTTGAGCTGACCAGCTCGTGGAGAGGGACCTGCGCGCCTTGAGAGGTACTGTGACCCAAGAATACTTTGGCAGCCTGCCCAGCAACCCCAAATATTTGAAATGTCTAATCTCTACTGACGACGGATAATAATGCAGAAACACATGTATAGAGATGGCCAGTACTTATCTGCACCACCCTGGTGAAATACTCGAAAGACTTTTGCAAGTACACACGCTTGGAGAACTGCATGAACCATAATGCTTTGGGGCGAACCTGCTGGGGGGTGAAGCAGTGTGATCCCACATTGGTTTCCTGTTTAAAAGGCTCCCTCGAGCCATTTGAGCTGACGAGCTCGTGGAGAGGCACCTGCGCGCCTTGAGAGGTACTGTGACCCGAGAATACTTTGGCAGCCCGCCCAGCAACCCCAAATATTTGAAATGCCTAATCTCTACTGACGACGGATAAAAATCCAGAAACACATGTATAGTGATGGCCAGTACTTATCTGCACAAACCTGGTGAAATACTCGAAAGACTTTTGCAAGTACACACGCTTGGCGAACTGCATGCACCATAATGCTTAGGGGCGAACCTGCTGGGAGGTGAAGCAGTGTGATCCCAAATTGGTTTCCTGTTTAAAAGGCTCCCTCGAGCCATTTGAGCTGACGAGCTCGTGGAGAGGGACCTGCGCGCCTTGAGAGGTACTGTTACCCAAGAATACTTTGGCAGCCTGCCCAGCAACCCCAAATATTTGAAATGTCTAATCTCTACTAACGACGGATAATAATGCAGAAACACATGTATAGAGATGGCCAGTACTTATCTGCACCACCCTGGTGAAATACTCGAAAGACTTTTGCAAGTATACACGCTTGGAGAACTGCATGAACCATAATGCTTTGGGGCGAACCTGCTGGGGGGTGAAGCAGTGTGATCCCACATTGGTTTCCTGTTTAATAGGCTCCCTCGAGCCATTTGAGCTGACGAGCTGGTGGAGAGGCACCTGCGCGCCTTGAGAGGTACTGTGACCCGAGAATACTTTGGCAGCCCGCCCAGCAACCCCAAATATTTGAAATGCCTAATCTCTACTGACGACGGATAATAATGCAGAAACACATGTATTGAGATGGCCAGTACTTATCTGCACCAACCTAGTGAAATACTCGAAAAACGTTTGCAAGAACACACGCTTGGTGAACTGCATGCACCATAATGCTTAGGGGCGAACCTGCTGGGATGTGAAGCAGTGTGATCCCAAATTGGTTTCCTGTTTAAAAGGCTCCCTCGAGCCATTTGAGCTGATGCGCTCATGGAGAGGCACCTGCACGCCTTGAGAGGTACTGTGACCCAAGAATACTTTGGCAGCCTGCTCAGCAACCCCAAATATTTGAAATGCCTAATCTCTACTGACGACGGATAATAATGCAGAAACACGTGTATAGAGATGGCCAGTACTTATCTGCACCAACCTGGTGAGATACTCAAAAGACTTTTGCAAGTACACACGCTTGGCGAACTGCATGCACCATAATGCTTAGGGGCGAACCTGCTGGGAGTTGAAGCAGTGTGATCCCACATTGGTTTCCTGTTTAAAAGGCTCCCTCGAGCCATTTGAACTGACGAGCTCGTGGAGAGGCACCTGCGCACCTTGAGAGGTACTGTGACCCAAGAATACTTTGGCAGCCTGCTCAGCAACCCCAAATATTTGAAATGCCTAATCTCTACTGACGACGGATAATAATCCAGAAACACGTGTATCGAGATGGCCAGTACTTATCTGCACCAACCTGGTGAAATACTCAAAAGACTTTTGCAAGTACACACGCTTGGCGAACTGCATGCACCATAATGCTTAGGTGCGAACCTGCTGGGAGGTGAAGCAGTGTGATCCCACATTGGTTTCCTGTTTAAAAGGCTCCCTCGAGCCACTTGAGCTGACGAGCTCGTGGAGAGGCACCTGCGCGCCTTGAGAGGTACTGTGACCCAAGAATACTTTGGCAGCCTGCTCAGCAACCCCAAATATTTGAAATGCCTAATCTCTACTGACGACGGATAATAATCCAGAAACACGTGTATAGAGATGGCCCGTACTTATCTGCACCAACCTGGAGAAATACTCGAAAGACTTTTGCAAGTACACACGCTTGGCGAACTGCATGCACCATAATGCTTAGGGGCGAACCTGCTGGGAGGTGAAGCAGTGTGATCCCACATTGGTTTCCTGTTTAAAAGGCTCCCTCGAGCCATTTGAGCTGACGAGCTCGTGGAGAGGCACCTGCGCGCCTTGAGAGGTACTGTGACCCGAGAATACTTTGGCAGCCCGCCAAGCAACCCCAAATATTTGAAATGCCTAATCTCTACTGACGACGGATAATAATACAGAAACACATGTATTGAGATGGCCAGTACTTATCTGCACCAACCTAGTGAAATACTCGAAAAACGTTTGCAAGAACACACGCTTGGTGAACTGCATGCACCATAATGCTTAGGGGCGAACCTGCTGGGATGTGAAGCAGTGTGATCCCAAATTGGTTTCCTGTTTAAAAGGCTCCCTCGAGCCACTTGAGCTGACGAGCTCGTGGAGAGGCACCTGCGCGCCTTGAGAGGTACTGTGACCCGAGAATACTTTGGCAGCCCGCCAAGCAACCCCAAATATTTGAAATGCCTAATCTCTACTGACGACGGATAATAATACAGAAACACATGTATTGAGATGGCCCGTACTTATCTGCACCAACCTGGAGAAATACTCGAAAGACTTTTGCAAGTACACACGCTTGGCGAACTGCATGCACCATAATGCTTAGGTGCGAACCTGCTGAGTGGTGAAGCAGTGTGATTCCAGATTGGTTTCCTGTTTAAAAGGCTCCCTCGAGCCACTTGAGCTGACGAGCTCGTGGAGAGGCACCTGCGCGCCTTGAGAGGTACTGTGACCCAAGAATACTTTGGCAGCCTGCTCAGCAACCCCAAATATTTGAAATGCCTAATCTCTACTGACGACGGATAATAATCCAGAAACACGTGTATAGAGATGGCCCGTACTTATCTGCACCAACCTGGAGAAATACTCGAAAGACTTTTGCAAGTACACACGCTTGGCGAACTGCATGCACCATAATGCTTAGGGGCGAACCTGCTGGGATGTGAAGCAGTGTGATCCCAAATTGGTTTCCTGTTTAAAAGGCTCCCTCGAGCCATTTGAGCTGATGCGCTCATGGAGAGGCACCTGCACGCCTTGAGAGGTACTGTGACCCAAGAATACTTTGGCAGCCTGCTCAGCAACCCCAAATATTTGAAATGCCTAATCTCTACTGACGACGGATAATAATGCAGAAACACGTGTATAGAGATGGCCAGTACTTATCTGCACCAACCTGGTGAGATACTCAAAAGACTTTTGCAAGTACACACGCTTGGCGAACTGCATGCACCATAATGCTTAGGGGCGAACCTGCTGGGAGTTGAAGCAGTGTGATCCCACATTGGTTTCCTGTTTAAAAGGCTCCCTCGAGCCATTTGAACTGACGAGCTCGTGGAGAGGCACCTGCGCGCCTTGAGAGGTACTGTGACCCAAGAATACTTTGGCAGCCTGCTCAGCAACCCCAAATATTTGAAATGCCTAATCTCTACTGACGACGGATAATAATCCAGAAACACGTGTATCGAGATGGCCAGTACTTATCTGCACCAACCTGGTGAAATACTCAAAAGACTTTTGCAAGTACACACGCTTGGCGAACTGCATGCACCATAATGCTTAGGTGCGAACCTGCTGGGAGGTGAAGCAGTGTGATCCCAAATTGGTTTCCTGTTTAAAAGGCTCCCTCGAGCCATTTGAGCTGACCAGCTCGTGGAGAGGGACCTGCGCGCCTTGAGAGGTACTGTGACCCAAGAATGCTTTGGCAGCCTGCCCAGCAACCCCAAATATTTGAAATGTCTAATCTCTACTGACGACGGATAATAATGCAGAAACACATGTATAGAGATGGCCAGTACTTATCTGCACCACCCTGGTGAAATACTCGAAAGACTTTTGCAAGTACACACGCTTGGAGAACTGCATGAACCATAATGCTTTGGGGCGAACCTGCTGGGGGGTGAAGCAGTGTGATCCCACATTGGTTTCCTGTTTAAAAGGCTCCCTCGAGCCATTTGAGCTGACGAGCTCGTGGAGAGGCACCTGCGCGCCTTGAGAGGTACTGTGACCCGAGAATACTTTGGCAGCCCGCCCAGCAACCCCAAATATTTGAAATGCCTAATCTCTACTGACGACGGATAAAAATCCAGAAACACATGTATAGTGATGGCCAGTACTTATCTGCACAAACCTGGTGAAATACTCGAAAGACTTTTGCAAGTACACACGCTTGGCGAACTGCATGCACCATAATGCTTAGGGGCGAACCTGCTGGGAGGTGAAGCAGTGTGATCCCAAATTGGTTTCCTGTTTAAAAGGCTCCCTCGAGCCATTTGAGCTGACGAGCTCGTGGAGAGGGACCTGCGCGCCTTGAGAGGTACTGTGACACAAGAATACTTTGGCAGCCTGCCCAGCAACCCCAAATATTTGAAATGTCTAATCTCTACTAACGACGGATAATAATGCAGAAACACATGTATAGAGATGGCCAGTACTTATCTGCACCACCCTGGTGAAATACTCGAAAGACTTTTGCAAGTACACACGCTTGGAGAACTGCATGAACCATAATGCTTTGGGGCGAACCTGCTGGGGGGTGAAGCAGTGTGATCCCACATTGGTTTCCTGTTTAATAGGCTCCCTCGAGCCATTTGAGCTGACGAGCTGGTGGAGAGGCACCTGCGCGCCTTGAGAGGTACTGTGACCCGAGAATACTTTGGCAGCCCGCCCAGCAACCCCAAATATTTGAAATGCCTAATCTCTACTGACGACGGATAATAATGCAGAAACACATGTATTGAGATGGCCAGTACTTATCTGCACCAACCTAGTGAAATACTCGAAAAACGTTTGCAAGAACACACGCTTGGTGAACTGCATGCACCATAATGCTTAGGGGCGAACCTGCTGGGATGTGAAGCAGTGTGATCCCAAATTGGTTTCCTGTTTAAAAGGCTCCCTCGAGCCATTTGAGCTGATGCGCTCATGGAGAGGCACCTGCACGCCTTGAGAGGTACTGTGACCCAAGAATACTTTGGCAGCCTGCTCAGCAACCCCAAATATTTGAAATGCCTAATCTCTACTGACGACGGATAATAATGCAGAAACACGTGTATAGAGATGGCCAGTACTTATCTGCACCAACCTGGTGAGATACTCAAAAGACTTTTGCAAGTACACACGCTTGGCGAACTGCATGCACCATAATGCTTAGGGGCGAACCTGCTGGGAGTTGAAGCAGTGTGATCCCACATTGGTTTCCTGTTTAAAAGGCTCCCTCGAGCCATTTGAACTGACGAGCTCGTGGAGAGGCACCTGCGCGCCTTGAGAGGTACTGAGACCCAAGAATACTTTGGCAGCCTGCTCAGCAACCCCAAATATTTGAAATGCCTAATCTCTACTGACGACGGATAATAATCCAGAAACACGTGTATCGAGATGGCCAGTACTTATCTGCACCAACCTGGTGAAATACTCAAAAGACTTTTGCAAGTACACACGCTTGGCGAACTGCATGCACCATAATGCTTAGGTGCGAACCTGCTGGGAGGTGAAGCAGTGTGATCCCACATTGGTTTCCTGTTTAAAAGGCTCCCTCGAGCCACTTGAGCTGACGAGCTCGTGGAGAGGCACCTGCGCGCCTTGAGAGGTACTGTGACCCAAGAATACTTTGGCAGCCTGCTCAGCAACCCCAAATATTTGAAATGCCTAATCTCTACTGACGACGGATAATAATCCAGAAACACGTGTATAGAGATGGCCCGTACTTATCTGCACCAACCTGGAGAAATACTCGAAAGACTTTTGCAAGTACACACGCTTGGCGAACTGCATGCACCATAATGCTTAGGGGCGAACCTGCTGGGAGGTGAAGCAGTGTGATCCCACATTGGTTTCCTGTTTAAAAGGCTCCCTCGAGCCATTTGAGCTGACGAGCTCGTGGAGAGGCACCTGCGCGCCTTGAGAGGTACTGTGACCCGAGAATACTTTGGCAGCCCGCCAAGCAACCCCAAATATTTGAAATGCCTAATCTCTACTGACGACGGATAATAATACAGAAACACATGTATTGAGATGGCCAGTACTTATCTGCACCAACCTAGTGAAATACTCGAAAAACGTTTGCAAGAACACACGCTTGGCGAACTGCATGCACCATAATGCTTAGGGGCGAACCTGCTGGGAGTTGAAGCAGTGTGATCCCACATTGGTTTCCTGTTTAAAAGGCTCCCTCGAGCCATTTGAACTGACGAGCTCGTGGAGAGGCACCTGCGCGCCTTGAGAGGTACTGTGACCCAAGAATACTTTGGCAGCCTGCTCAGCAACCCCAAATATTTGAAATGCCTAATCTCTACTGACGACGGATAATAATCCAGAAACACGTGTATCGAGATGGCCAGTACTTATCTGCACCAACCTGGTGAAATACTCAAAAGACTTTTGCAAGTACACACGCTTGGCGAACTGCATGCACCATAATGCTTAGGTGCGAACCTGCTGGGAGGTGAAGCAGTGTGATCCCAAATTGGTTTCCTGTTTAAAAGGCTCCCTCGAGCCATTTGAGCTGACCAGCTCGTGGAGAGGGACCTGCGCGCCTTGAGAGGTACTGTGACCCAAGAATGCTTTGGCAGCCTGCCCAGCAACCCCAAATATTTGAAATGTCTAATCTCTACTGACGACGGATAATAATGCAGAAACACATGTATAGAGATGGCCAGTACTTATCTGCACCACCCTGGTGAAATACTCGAAAGACTTTTGCAAGTACACACGCTTGGAGAACTGCATGAACCATAATGCTTTGGGGCGAACCTGCTGGGGGGTGAAGCAGTGTGATCCCACATTGGTTTCCTGTTTAAAAGGCTCCCTCGAGCCATTTGAGCTGACGAGCTCGTGGAGAGGCACCTGCGCGCCTTGAGAGGTACTGTGACCCGAGAATACTTTGGCAGCCCGCCCAGCAACCCCAAATATTTGAAATGCCTAATCTCTACTGACGACGGATAAAAATCCAGAAACACATGTATAGTGATGGCCAGTACTTATCTGCACAAACCTGGTGAAATACTCGAAAGACTTTTGCAAGTACACACGCTTGGCGAACTGCATGCACCATAATGCTTAGGGGCGAACCTGCTGGGAGGTGAAGCAGTGTGATCCCAAATTGGTTTCCTGTTTAAAAGGCTCCCTCGAGCCATTTGAGCTGACGAGCTCGTGGAGAGGGACCTGCGCGCCTTGAGAGGTACTGTGACACAAGAATACTTTGGCAGCCTGCCCAGCAACCCCAAATATTTGAAATGTCTAATCTCTACTAACGACGGATAATAATGCAGAAACACATGTATAGAGATGGCCAGTACTTATCTGCACCACCCTGGTGAAATACTCGAAAGACTTTTGCAAGTACACACGCTTGGAGAACTGCATGAACCATAATGCTTTGGGGCGAACCTGCTGGGGGGTGAAGCAGTGTGATCCCACATTGGTTTCCTGTTTAATAGGCTCCCTCGAGCCATTTGAGCTGACGAGCTGGTGGAGAGGCACCTGCGCGCCTTGAGAGGTACTGTGACCCGAGAATACTTTGGCAGCCCGCCCAGCAACCCCAAATATTTGAAATGCCTAATCTCTACTGACGACGGATAATAATGCAGAAACACATGTATTGAGATGGCCAGTACTTATCTGCACCAACCTAGTGAAATACTCGAAAAACGTTTGCAAGAACACACGCTTGGTGAACTGCATGCACCATAATGCTTAGGGGCGAACCTGCTGGGATGTGAAGCAGTGTGATCCCAAATTGGTTTCCTGTTTAAAAGGCTCCCTCGAGCCATTTGAGCTGATGCGCTCATGGAGAGGCACCTGCACGCCTTGAGAGGTACTGTGACCCAAGAATACTTTGGCAGCCTGCTCAGCAACCCCAAATATTTGAAATGCCTAATCTCTACTGACGACGGATAATAATGCAGAAACACGTGTATAGAGATGGCCAGTACTTATCTGCACCAACCTGGTGAGATACTCAAAAGACTTTTGCAAGTACACACGCTTGGCGAACTGCATGCACCATAATGCTTAGGGGCGAACCTGCTGGGAGTTGAAGCAGTGTGATCCCACATTGGTTTCCTGTTTAAAAGGCTCCCTCGAGCCATTTGAACTGACGAGCTCGTGGAGAGGCACCTGCGCGCCTTGAGAGGTACTGAGACCCAAGAATACTTTGGCAGCCTGCTCAGCAACCCCAAATATTTGAAATGCCTAATCTCTACTGACGACGGATAATAATCCAGAAACACGTGTATCGAGATGGCCAGTACTTATCTGCACCAACCTGGTGAAATACTCAAAAGACTTTTGCAAGTACACACGCTTGGCGAACTGCATGCACCATAATGCTTAGGTGCGAACCTGCTGGGAGGTGAAGCAGTGTGATCCCACATTGGTTTCCTGTTTAAAAGGCTCCCTCGAGCCACTTGAGCTGACGAGCTCGTGGAGAGGCACCTGCGCGCCTTGAGAGGTACTGTGACCCAAGAATACTTTGGCAGCCTGCTCAGCAACCCCAAATATTTGAAATGCCTAATCTCTACTGACGACGGATAATAATCCAGAAACACGTGTATAGAGATGGCCCGTACTTATCTGCACCAACCTGGAGAAATACTCGAAAGACTTTTGCAAGTACACACGCTTGGCGAACTGCATGCACCATAATGCTTAGGGGCGAACCTGCTGGGAGGTGAAGCAGTGTGATCCCACATTGGTTTCCTGTTTAAAAGGCTCCCTCGAGCCATTTGAGCTGACGAGCTCGTGGAGGAGCACCTGCGCGCCTTGAGAGGTACTGTGACCCGAGAATACTTTGGCAGCCCGCCAAGCAACCCCAAATATTTGAAATGCCTAATCTCTACTGACGACGGATAATAATACAGAAACACATGTATTGAGATGGCCAGTACTTATCTGCACCAACCTAGTGAAATACTCGAAAAACGTTTGCAAGAACACACGCTTGGTGAACTGCATGCACCATAATGCTTAGGGGCGAACCTGCTGGGATGTGAAGCAGTGTGATCCCAAATTGGTTTCCTGTTTAAAAGGCTCCCTCGAGCCATTTGAGCTGACGCACTCATGGAGAGGCACCTGCACGCCTTGAGAGGTACTGTGACCCAAGAATACTTTGGCAGCCTGCTCAGCAACACCAAATATTTGAAATGCCTAATCTCTACTGACGACGGATAATAATGCAGAAACACATGTATAGAGATGGCCAGTACTTATCTGCACCAACCTGGTGAGATACTCAAAAGACTTTTGCAAGTACACACGCTTGGCGAACTGCATGCACCATAATGCTTAGGGGCGAACCTGCTGGGAGTTGAAGCAGTGTGATCCCACATTGGTTTCCTGTTTAAAAGGCTCCCTCGAGCCATTTGAACTGACGAGCTCGTGGAGAGGCACCTGCGCGCCTTGAGAGGTACTGTGACCCAAGAATACTTTGGCAGCCTGCTCAGCAACCCCAAATATTTGAAATGCCTAATCTCTACTGACGACGGATAATAATCCAGAAACACGTGTTTCGAGATGGCCAGTACTTATCTGCACCAACCTGGTGAAATACTCAAAAGACTTTTGCAAGTACACACGCTTGGCGAACTGCATGCACCATAATGCTTAGGTGCGAACCTGCTGAGTGGTGAAGCAGTGTGATTCCAGATTGGTTTCCTGTTTAAAAGGCTCCCTCGAGCCACTTGAGCTGACGAGCTCGTGGAGAGGCACCTGCGCGCCTTGAGAGGTACTGTGACCCAAGAATACTTTGGCAGCCTGCTCAGCAACCCCAAATATTTGAAATGCCTAATCTCTACTGACGACGGATAATAATCCAGAAACACGTGTATAGAGATGGCCCGTACTTATCTGCACCAACCTGGAGAAATACTCGAAAGACTTTTGCAAGTACACACGCTTGGCGAACTGCATGCACCATAATGCTTAGGGGCGAACCTGCTGGGATGTGAAGCAGTGTGATCCCAAATTGGTTTCCTGTTTAAAAGGCTCCCTCGAGCCATTTGAGCTGATGCGCTCATGGAGAGGCACCTGCACGCCTTGAGAGGTACTGTGACCCAAGAATACTTTGGCAGCCTGCTCAGCAACCCCAAATATTTGAAATGCCTAATCTCTACTGACGACGGATAATAATGCAGAAACACGTGTATAGAGATGGCCAGTACTTATCTGCACCAACCTGGTGAGATACTCAAAAGACTTTTGCAAGTACACACGCTTGGCGAACTGCATGCACCATAATGCTTAGGGGCGAACCTGCTGGGAGTTGAAGCAGTGTGATCCCACATTGGTTTCCTGTTTAAAAGGCTCCCTCGAGCCATTTGAACTGACGAGCTCGTGGAGACGCACCTGCGCGCCTTGAGAGGTACTGTGACCCAAGAATACTTTGGCAGCCTGCTCAGCAACCCCAAATATTTGAAATGCCTAATCTCTACTGACGACGGATAATAATCCAGAAACACGTGTATCGAGATGGCCAGTACTTATCTGCACCAACCTGGTGAAATACTCAAAAGACTTTTGCAAGTACACACGCTTGGCGAACTGCATGCACCATAATGCTTAGGTGCGAACCTGCTGGGAGGTGAAGCAGTGTGATCCCACATTGGTTTCCTGTTTAAAAGGCTCCCTCGAGCCACTTGAGCTGACGAGCTCGTGGAGAGGCACCTGCGCCCCTTGAGAGGTACTGTGACCCAAGAATACTTTGGCAGCCTGCTCAGCAACCCCAAATATTTGAAATGCCTAATCTCTACTGACGACGGATAATAATCCAGAAACACGTGTATAGAGATGGCCCGTACTTATCTGCACCAACCTGGAGAAATACTCGAAAGACTTTTGCAAGTACACACGCTTGGCGAACTGCATGCACCATAATGCTTAGGGGCGAACCTGCTGGGAGGTGAAGCAGTGTGATCCCACATTGGTTTCCTGTTTAAAAGGCTCCCTTGAGCCATTTGAGCTGACGAGCTCGTGGAGAGGCACCTGCGCGCCTTGAGAGGTACTGTGACCCGAGAATACTTTGGCAGCCCGCCAAGCAACCCCAAATATTTGAAATGCCTAATCTCTACTGACGACGGATAATAATACAGAAACACATGTATTGAGATGGCCAGTACTTATCTGCACCAACCTAGTGAAATACTCGAAAAATGTTTGCAAGAACACACGCTTGGTGAACTGCATGCACCATAATGCTTAGGGGCGAACCTGCTGGGATGTGAAGCAGTATGATCCCAAATTGGTTTCCTGTTTAAAAGGCTCCCTCGAGCCATTTGAGCTGACGCGCTCATGGAGAGGCACCTGCACGCCTTGAGAGGTACTGTGACCCAAGAATACTTTGGCAGCCTGCTCAGCAACCCCAAATATTTGAAATGCCTAATCTCTACTGACGACGGATAATAATGCAGAAACACATGTATAGAGATGGCCAGTACTTATCTGCACCAACCTGGTGAGATACTCAAAAGACTTTTGCAAGTACACACGCTTGGCGAACTGCATGCACCATAATGCTTAGGGGCGAACCTGCTGGGAGTTGAAGCAGTGTGATCCCACATTGGTTTCCTGTTTAAAAGGCTCCCTCGAGCCATTTGAACTGACGAGCTCGTGGAGAGGCACCTGCGCGCCTTGAGAGGTACTGTGACCCAAGAATACTTTGGCAGCGTGCTCAGCAACCCCAAATATTTGAAATGCCTAATCTCTACTGACGACGGATAATAATCCAGAAACACGTGTTTCGAGATGGCCAGTACTTATCTGCACCAACCTGGTGAAATACTCAAAAGACTTTTGCAAGTACACACGCTTGGCGAACTGCATGCACCATAATGCTTAGGTGCGAACCTGCTGGGAGGTGAAGAAGTGTGATCCCAGATTGGTTTCCTGTTTAAAAGGCTCCCTCGAGCCACTTGAGCTGACGAGCTCGTGGAGAGGCACCTGCGCGCCTTGAGAGGTACTGTGACCCAAGAATACTTTGGCAGCCTGCTCAGCAACCCCAAATATTTGAAATGCCTAATCTCTACTGACGACGGATAATAATCCAGAAACACGTGTATAGAGATGGCCCGTACTTATCTGCACCAACCTGGAGAAATACTCGAAAGACTTTTGCAAGTACACACGCTTGGCGAACTGCATGCACCATAATGCTTAGGGGCGAACCTGCTGGGATGTGAAGCAGTGTGATCCCAAATTGGTTTCCTGTTTAAAAGGCTCCCTCGAGCCATTTGAGCTGATGCGCTCATGGAGAGGCACCTGCAAGCCTTGAGAGGTACTGTGACCCAAGAATACTTTGGCAGCCTGCCCAGCAACCCCAAATATTTGAAATGTCTAATCTCTACTAACGACGGATAATAATGCAGAAACACATGTATAGAGATGGCCAGTACTTATCTGCACCACCCTGGTGAAATACTCGAAAGACTTTTGCAAGTACACACGCTTGGAGAACTGCATGAACCATAATGCTTAGGGGCGAACCTGCTGGGGGGTGAAGCAGTGTGATCCCACATTGGTTTCCTGTTTAATAGGCTCCCTCGAGCCATTTGAGCTGACGAGCTGGTGGAGAGGCACCTGCGCGCCTTGAGAGGTACTGTGACCCGAGAATACTTTGGCAGCCCGCCCAGCAACCCCAAATATTTGAAATGCCTAATCTCTACTGACGACGGATAATAATGCAGAAACACATGTATTGAGATGGCCAGTACTTATCTGCACCAACCTAGTGAAATACTCGAAAAACGTTTGCAAGAACACACGCTTGGTGAACTGCATGCACCATAATGCTTAGGGGCGAACCTGCTGGGATGTGAAGCAGTGTGATCCCAAATTGGTTTCCTGTTTAAAAGGCTCCCTCGAGCCATTTGAGCTGATGCGCTCATGGAGAGGCACCTGCACGCCTTGAGAGGTACTGTGACCCAAGAATACTTTGGCAGCCTGCTCAGCAACCCCAAATATTTGAAATGCCTAATCTCTACTGACGACGGATAATAATGCAGAAACACGTGTATAGAGATGGCCAGTACTTATCTGCACCAACCTGGTGAGATACTCAAAAGACTTTTGCAAGTACACACGCTTGGCGAACTGCATGCACCATAATGCTTAGGGGCGAACCTGCTGGGAGTTGAAGCAGTGTGATCCCACATTGGTTTCCTGTTTAAAAGGCTCCCTCGAGCCATTTGAACTGACGAGCTCGTGGAGAGGCACCTGCGCGCCTTGAGAGGTACTGTGACCCAAGAATACTTTGGCAGCCTGCTCAGCAACCCCAAATATTTGAAATGCCTAATCTCTACTGACGACGGATAATAATCCAGAAACACGTGTATCGAGATGGCCAGTACTTATCTGCACCAACCTGGTGAAATACTCAAAAGACTTTTGCAAGTACACACGCTTGGCGAACTGCATGCACCATAATGCTTAGGTGCGAACCTGCTGGGAGGTGAAGCAGTGTGATCCCACATTGGTTTCCTGTTTAAAAGGCTCCCTCGAGCCACTTGAGCTGACGAGCTCGTGGAGAGGCACCTGCGCGCCTTGAGAGGTACTGTGACCCAAGAATACTTTGGCAGCCTGCTCAGCAACCCCAAATATTTGAAATGCCTAATCTCTACTGACGACGGATAATAATCCAGAAACACGTGTATAGAGATGGCCCGTACTTATCTGCACCAACCTGGAGAAATACTCGAAAGACTTTTGCAAGTACACACGCTTGGCGAACTGCATGCACCATAATGCTTAGGGGCGAACCTGCTGGGAGGTGAAGCAGTGTGATCCCACATTGGTTTCCTGTTTAAAAGGCTCCCTCGAGCCATTTGAGCTGACGAGCTCGTGGAGAGGCACCTGCGCGCCTTGAGAGGTACTGTGACCCGAGAATACTTTGGCAGCCCGCCAAGCAACCCCAAATATTTGAAATGCCTAATCTCTACTGACGACGGATAATAATACAGAAACACATGTATTGAGATGGCCAGTACTTATCTGCACCAACCTAGTGAAATACTCGAAAAACGTTTGCAAGAACACACGCTTGGTGAACTGCATGCACCATAATGCTTAGGGGCGAACCTGCTGGGATGTGAAGCAGTGTGATCCCAAATTGGTTTCCTGTTTAAAAGGCTCCCTCGAGCCATTTGAGCTGACGCGCTCATGGAGAGGCACCTGCACGCCTTGAGAGGTACTGTGACCCAAGAATACTTTGGCAGCCTGCTCAGCAACACCAAATATTTGAAATGCCTAATCTCTACTGACGACGGATAATAATGCAGAAACACATGTATAGAGATGGCCAGTACTTATCTGCACCAACCTGGTGAGATACTCAAAAGACTTTTGCAAGTACACACGCTTGGCGAACTGCATGCACCATAATGCTTAGGGGCGAACCTGCTGGGAGTTGAAGCAGTGTGATCCCACATTGGTTTCCTGTTTAAAAGGCTCCCTCGAGCCATTTGAACTGACGAGCTCGTGGAGAGGCACCTGCGCGCCTTGAGAGGTACTGTGACCCAAGAATACTTTGGCAGCCTGCTCAGCAACCCCAAATATTTGAAATGCCTAATCTCTACTGACGACGGATAATAATCCAGAAACACGTGTTTCGAGATGGCCAGTACTTATCTGCACCAACCTGGTGAAATACTCAAAAGACTTTTGCAAGTACACACGCTTGGCGAACTGCATGCACCATAATGCTTAGGTGCGAACCTGCTGAGTGGTGAAGCAGTGTGATTCCAGATTGGTTTCCTGTTTAAAAGGCTCCCTCGAGCCACTTGAGCTGACGAGCTCGTGGAGAGGCACCTGCGCGCCTTGAGAGGTACTGTGACCCAAGAATACTTTGGCAGCCTGCTCAGCAACCCCAAATATTTGAAATGCCTAATCTCTACTGACGACGGATAATAATCCAGAAACACGTGTATAGAGATGGCCCGTACTTATCTGCACCAACCTGGAGAAATACTCGAAAGACTTTTGCAAGTACACACGCTTGGCGAACTGCATGCACCATAATGCTTAGGGGCGAACCTGCTGGGATGTGAAGCAGTGTGATCCCAAATTGGTTTCCTGTTTAAAAGGCTCCCTCGAGCCATTTGAGCTGATGCGCTCATGGAGAGGCACCTGCACGCCTTGAGAGGTACTGTGACCCAAGAATACTTTGGCAGCCTGCTCAGCAACCCCAAATATTTGAAATGCCTAATCTCTACTGACGACGGATAATAATGCAGAAACACGTGTATAGAGATGGCCAGTACTTATCTGCACCAACCTGGTGAGATACTCAAAAGACTTTTGCAAGTACACACGCTTGGCGAACTGCATGCACCATAATGCTTAGGGGCGAACCTGCTGGGAGTTGAAGCAGTGTGATCCCACATTGGTTTCCTGTTTAAAAGGCTCCCTCGAGCCATTTGAACTGACGAGCTCGTGGAGAGGCACCTGCGCGCCTTGAGAGGTACTGTGACCCAAGAATACTTTGGCAGCCTGCTCAGCAACCCCAAATATTTGAAATGCCTAATCTCTACTGACGACGGATAATAATCCAGAAACACGTGTATCGAGATGGCCAGTACTTATCTGCACCAACCTGGTGAAATACTCAAAAGACTTTTGCAAGTACACACGCTTGGCGAACTGCATGCACCATAATGCTTAGGTGCGAACCTGCTGGGAGGTGAAGCAGTGTGATCCCACATTGGTTTCCTGTTTAAAAGGCTCCCTCGAGCCACTTGAGCTGACGAGCTCGTGGAGAGGCACCTGCGCCCCTTGAGAGGTACTGTGACCCAAGAATACTTTGGCAGCCTGCTCAGCAACCCCAAATATTTGAAATGCCTAATCTCTACTGACGACGGATAATAATCTAGAAACACGTGTATAGAGATGGCCCGTACTTATCTGCACCAACCTGGAGAAATACTCGAAAGACTTTTGCAAGTACACACGCTTGGCGAACTGCATGCACCATAATGCTTAGGGGCGAACCTGCTGGGAGGTGAAGCAGTGTGATCCCACATTGGTTTCCTGTTTAAAAGGCTCCCTTGAGCCATTTGAGCTGACGAGCTCGTGGAGAGGCACCTGCGCGCCTTGAGAGGTACTGTGACCCGAGAATACTTTGGCAGCCCGCCAAGCAACCCCAAATATTTGAAATGCCTAATCTCTACTGACGACGGATAATAATACAGAAACACATGTATTGAGATGGCCAGTACTTATCTGCACCAACCTAGTGAAATACTCGAAAAATGTTTGCAAGAACACACGCTTGGTGAACTGCATGCACCATAATGCTTAGGGGCGAACCTGCTGGGATGTGAAGCAGTATGATCCCAAATTGGTTTCCTGTTTAAAAGGCTCCCTCGAGCCATTTGAGCTGACGCGCTCATGGAGAGGCACCTGCACGCCTTGAGAGGTACTGTGACCCAAGAATACTTTGGCAGCCTGCTCAGCAACCCCAAATATTTGAAATGCCTAATCTCTACTGACGACGGATAATAATGCAGAAACACATGTATAGAGATGGCCAGTACTTATCTGCACCAACCTGGTGAGATACTCAAAAGACTTTTGCAAGTACACACGCTTGGCGAACTGCATGCACCATAATGCTTAGGGGCGAACCTGCTGGGAGTTGAAGCAGTGTGATCCCACATTGGTTTCCTGTTTAAAAGGCTCCCTCGAGCCATTTGAACTGACGAGCTCGTGGAGAGGCACCTGCGCGCCTTGAGAGGTACTGTGACCCAAGAATACTTTGGCAGCCTGCTCAGCAACCCCAAATATTTGAAATGCCTAATCTCTACTGACGACGGATAATAATCCAGAAACACGTGTTTCGAGATGGCCAGTACTTATCTGCACCAACCTGGTGAAATACTCAAAAGACTTTTGCAAGTACACACGCTTGGCGAACTGCATGCACCATAATGCTTAGGTGCGAACCTGCTGGGAGGTGAAGAAGTGTGATCCCAGATTGGTTTCCTGTTTAAAAGGCTCCCTCGAGCCACTTGAGCTGACGAGCTCGTGGAGAGGCACCTGCGCGCCTTGAGAGGTACTGTGACCCAAGAATACTTTGGCAGCCTGCTCAGCAACCCCAAATATTTGAAATGCCTAATCTCTACTGACGACGGATAATAATCCAGAAACACGTGTATAGAGATGGCCCGTACTTATCTGCACCAACCTGGAGAAATACTCGAAAGACTTTTGCAAGTACACACGCTTGGCGAACTGCATGCACCATAATGCTTAGGGGCGAACCTGCTGGGATGTGAAGCAGTGTGATCCCAAATTGGTTTCCTGTTTAAAAGGCTCCCTCGAGCCATTTGAGCTGATGCGCTCATGGAGAGGCACCTGCAAGCCTTGAGAGGTACTGTGACCCAAGAATACTTTGGCAGCCTGCTCAGCAACCCCAAATATTTGAAATGCCTAATCTCTACTGACGACGGATAATAATGCAGAAACACGTGTATAGAGATGGCCAGTACTTATCTGCACCAACCTGGTGAGATACTCAAAAGACTTTTGCAAGTACACACGCTTGGCGAACTGAATGCACCATAATGCTTAGGGGCGAACCTGCTGGGAGTTGAAGCAGTGTGATCCCACATTGGTTTCCTGTTTAAAAGTCTCCCTCGAGCCATTTGAACTGACGAGCTCGTGGAGAGGCACCTGCGCGCCTTGAGAGGTACTGTGACCCAAGAATACTTTGGCAGCCTGCTCAGCAACCCCAAATATTTGAAATGCCTAATCTCTACTGACGACGGATAATAATCCAGAAACACGTGTATCGAGATGGCCAGTACTTATCTGCACCAACCTGGTGAAATACTCAAAAGACTTTTGCAAGTACACACGCTTGGCGAACTGCATGCACCATAATGCTTAGGTGCGAACCTGCTGGGAGGTGAAGCAGTGTGATCCCACATTGGTTTCCTGTTTAAAAGGCTCCCTCGAGCCACTTGAGCTGACGAGCTCGTGGAGAGGCACCTGCGCGCCTTGAGAGGTACTGTGACCCAAGAATACTTTGGCAGCCTGCTCAGCAACCCCAAATATTTGAAATGCCTAATCTCTACTGACGACGGATAATAATCCAGAAACACGTGTATAGAGATGGCCCGTACTTATCTGCACCAACCTGGAGAAATACTCGAAAGACTTTTGCAAGTACATACGCTTGGCGAACTGCATGCACCATAATGCTTAGGGGCGAACCTGCTGGGAGGTGAAGCAGGGTGATCCCACATTGGTTTCCTGTTTAAAAGGCTCCCTCGAGCCATTTGAGCTGACGAGCTCGTGGAGAGGCACCTGCGCGCCTTGAGAGGTACTGTGACCCGAGAATACTTTGGCAGCCCGCCCAGCAACCCCAAATATTTGAAATGCCTAATCTCTACTGACGACGGATAATAATGCAGAAACACATGTATTGAGATGGCCAGTACTTATCTGCACCAACCTAGTGAAATACTCGAAAAACGTTTGCAAGAACACACGCTTGGTGAACTGCATGCACCATAATGCTTAGGGGCGAACCTGCTGGGATGTGAAGCAGTGTGATCCCAAATTGGTTTCCTGTTTAAAAGGCTCCCTCGAGCCATTTGAGCTGACGCGCTCATGGAGAGGCACCTGCACGCCTTGAGAGGTACTGTGACCCAAGAATACTTTGGCAGCCTGCTCAGCAACCCCAAATATTTGAAATGCCTAATCTCTACTGACGACGGATAATAATGCAGAAACACGTGTATAGAGATGGCCAGTACTTATCTGCACCAACCTGGTGAGATACTCAAAAGACTTTTGCAAGTACACACGCTTGGCGAACTGCATGCACCATAATGCTTAGGGGCGAACCTGCTGGGAGTTGAAGCAGTGTGATCCCACATTGGTTTCCTGTTTAAAAGGCTCCCTCGAGCCATTTGAACTGACGAGCTCGTGGAGAGGCACCTGCGCGCCTTGAGAGGTACTGTGACCCAAGAATACTTTGGCAGCCTGCTCAGCAACCCCAAATATTTTAAATGCCTAATCTCTACTGACGACGGATAATAATCCAGAAACACGTGTATTGAGATCGCCAGTACTTATCTGCACCAACCTGGTGAAATACTCAAAAGACTTTTGCAAGTACACACGCTTGGCGAACTGCATGCACCCTAATGCTTAGGGGCGAACCTGCTGGGATGTGAAGCAGTGTGATCCCAAATTGGTTTCCTGTTTAAAAGGCTCCCTCGAGCCACTTGAGCTGACGAGCTCGTGGAGAGGCACCTGCGCGCCTTGAATGGTACTGTGACCCGAGAATACTTTGGCAGCCTGCTCAGCAACCCCAAATATTTGAAATGCCTAATCTCTACTGACGACGGATAATAATCCAGAAACACATGTATAGTGATGGCCAGTACTTATCTGCACAAACCTGGTGAAATACTCGAAAGACTTTTGCAAGTACACACGCTTGGCGAACTGCATGCACCATAATGCTTAGGGGCGAACCTGCTGGGAGGTGAAGCAGTGTGATCCCAAATTGGTTTGCTGTTTAAAAGGCTCCCTCGAGCCATTTGAGCTGACGAGCTCGTGGAGAGGGACCTGCGCGCCTTGAGAGGTACTGTGACCCAAGAATACTTTGGCAGCCTGCCCAGCAACCCCAAATATTTGAAATGTCTAATCTCTACTGACGACGGATAATAATGCAGAAACACATGTATAGTGATGGCCAGTACTTATCTGCACAAACCTGGTGAAATACTCGAAAGACTTTTGCAAGTACACATGCTTGGCGAACTGCATGCACCATAATGCTTAGGGGCGAACCTGCTGGGAGGTGAAGCAGTGTGATCCCAAATTGGTTTCCTGTTTAAAAGGCTCCCTCGAGCCATTTGAGCTGACGAGCTCGTGGAGAGGGACCTGCGCGCCTTGAGAGGTACTGTGACCCAAGAATACTTTGGCAGCCTGCCCAGCAACCCCAAATATTTGAAATAACTAATCTCTACTGACGACGGATAATAATGCAGAAACACATGTATAGAGATGGCCAGTACTTATCTGCACCACCCTGGTGAAATACTCGAAAGACTTTTGCAAGTACACACGCTTGGAGAACTGCATGAACCATAATGCTTTGGGGCGAACCTGCTGGGGGGTGAAGCAGTGTGATCCCACATTGGTTTCCTGTTTAAAAGGCTCCCTCGAGCCATTTGAGCTGACGAGCTCGTGGAGAGGCACCTGCGCGCCTTGAGAGGTACTGTGACCCGAGAATACTTTGGCAGCCCGCCCAGCAACCCCAAATATTTGAAATGCCTAATCTCTACTGACGACGGATAATAATGCAGAAACACATGTATTGAGATGGCCAGTACTTATCTGCACCAACCTAGTGAAATACTCGAAAAACGTTTGCAAGAACACACGCTTGGTGAACTGCATGCACCATAATGCTTAGGGGCGAACCTGCTAGGATGTGAAGCAGTGTGATCCCAAATTGGTTTCCTGTTTAAAAGGCTCCCTCGAGCCATTTGAGCTGACGCGCTCATGGAGAGGCACCTGCACGCCTTGAGAGGTACTGTGACCCAAGAATACTTTGGCAGCCTGCTCAGCAACCCCTAATATTTGAAATGCCTAATCTCTACTGACGACGGATAATAATCCAGAAACACGTGTATAGAGATGGCCCGTACTTATCTGCACCAACCTGGAGAAATACTCGAAAGACTTTTGCAAGTACACACGCTTGGCGAACTGCATGCACCATAATGCTTAGGGGCGAGCCTGCTGGGAGGTGAAGCAGTGTGATCCCACATTGGTTTCCTGTTTAAAAGGCTCACTCGAGCCATTTGAGCTGACGAGCCCATGGAGAGGCACCTGCGCACCTTGAGAGGTACTGTGACCCGAGAATACTTTGGCAGCCTGCTCAGCAACCCCAAATATTTGAAATGCCTAATCTCTACTGACGACGGATAATAATCCAGAAACACGTGTATAGAGATGGCCCGTACTTATCTGCACCAACCTGGTGAAATACTCGAAAGACTTTTGCAAGTACACACGCTTGGCGAACTGCATGCACCATAATGCTTAGGGGCGAACCTGCTGGGAGCTGAAGCAGTGTGATCCCACATTGGTTTCCTGTTTAAAAGGCTCCCTCGAGCCATTTGAGCTGACGTGCCGGTGGAGAGGCACCTGCGCACCTTGAGAGGTACTGTGACCCGAGAATACTTTGACAGCCTGCTCAGCAACCCCAAATATTTGAAATGCCTAATCTCTACTGACGACGGATAATAATCCAGAAACACGTGTATAGAGATAGCCAGTACTTATCTGCACCAACCTGGTGAGATACTCCAAAGACTTTTGCAAGTACACACGCTTGGCGAACTGCATGCACCCAATGCTTTGGGGCGAAACTGCTGGGAGGTGAAGCAGTGTGATCCCACATTGGTTTCCACATCACTGATCGTCTCTAAAACAACAGCAAAGATCCATTAGACATGGAGAGACCCAAAAGCGGGGATTAGCCCAGATGATGGTGAACCAAAATACTTTAATTTAAACCAAATCCCTGCTCCAGCAGACAAATAGGCATCAAAGAGGGTTTTTGACCACAGTTACCAGAGTGGTGAAGGGGCCAGACTAGGAGGTTAAAGGTAAGGCAGGACAGCAGAGCAGAAGGCTTGGTGGGAACAAGAATCTGAGGAACACCATAAGTGCACAGCCTGGAGGTTGAGCCTGACTTAAATAGTTCTGTTTGTTAACAATCTATGAGTCAATGTAGGGTTGTGCCACGAATTCCAAGCTAAGCAAGTTTTGCAAGAAGAATTATACACTTGACATGTCAAAGGCCAGGATTAGATCTAGAAGGATCAATGCAGTATGAATGGTTAAGTCAGAGAACATTTCTCAGATCATCCAGCACTGAACAATACTAAGTTCATTTCAATGACCAGGCCAAAAGCCCATCTGTGTGAGTCAGAGGAGGCTGGTATTAGACACAAACTCAGAGAGATGTTAAAACACCGCTTTCTCCAGCATTTCACCAAGGAAAGGTAACTAGGAGATGGGTATATAGGCATATAGTTGAATTGAACTTCAGTGTCTAAACAGGGCTTCTATAACAACGGAGAGACCACTTCTGTTTTATAGATATCTGGGACACAAACTCCCAGAAAAGAAGTATAAATAATAGCTCTGGCTCAACTAGGGTCCATCATTAAATACTCTTGTAAAGGCTTTTGGCCACCAAAAAATCAGGTGGCGAGGCAGAGACTTTTCTAAGGATGAAGAGGTGCAAAAAGTATTTGTTGCTAAGTGGTGCAAACTCAGTAATCTTTACCTCAAATCCTGGACAACCGGACTCGGGAGGAAACACAGGTGCCGGAAGAGAGAATAGAATATCCTCAATTATGTGCACAAAAATGTCACATAATTGATTTGTTACATTTCTCATTGGATTGTATCGATTTTAATAACTGAAAAAAAGAGCTTGTGAGAGGTTGGGGGCATTTAGAATTCTCTCTCATTTCTAGGCAAAATTGAGTTCACTCCACTCTGTTTTAGTGCTGGGATTATAGTCCCTGTGCAAGCGGCATTCTAGGGTCCTAAGGGCATGCTAGGTGGATTTAAGTTCCAATGAATACCACTTATTGGCTGTCTTTTACTACCCAAACAGGGTTTAGGGGGCTCATTTTCCTACATGGCGTCTTTGCTACGCTACTGGATATAGAGTGGTTGCACACTCCATAAAAACCAGTAAGTGTGAGCAAACACAATGAAAAGGGAGATGCAGCAATTGCAGTGCAGTAATTGCAGTCATGCTTCGCCAAAGCCAGTTACATTCCAGTTGCACACCTGCTATTTTACTCTAATTAGTCTATCTGCTTGCCCACTATTACTGCTAGTAATACTGGGCGGTAGCACTATTGTAGTGCTACTAAACGTACTTCAAAATACAGTTTGTGACTAGGACCCAGGGCATATGAGACCTAGGGATATTATGAAGGCATATAGGGTCATATGTACTAAATTTCCATTTAGCATTTTCTAAATAGCGAATCCCAAGAAATCGCAATTTAACCCCTTCAGCGCAGCGCGGATTTCCGCGCTGTGCTGAAGGTTCTGCGCGCGGGCGGGGCCATAACGGAGCGGTTCCATCATGCGCACAGCGCAACCGACGCGCATGACGGAACCGCTCCGTCATGCGCATCGAAGGGGTTAAGAAATGCAAAATGGAATATACAAAAATAGAGATTTCCTAAATCACTATTCAGGAAATTACTATTTAGGAAATGCCCAACCATTTGTTCATTTAGCAAATTAGCGATTTGCTAATAGGAAATCGCAAATTAGGAAATGGAAAACTAAGGGTGCCTATGGGCCTAAGGCCCCCCTTGATGCACCCCCTAAAAAAAGTGGTGCACATGTGAAGCACACAATTGAGCTAGGGGCATGTGAGCACTAAATGGCACTTTAAAAATGCATTTTGGGGGCTTTTTTTTTTAAATTGCACATGGTTACCATCGACTTGGAGTCGATGGTAATAGACTCCTAAACGCCCATTTCGAATTTAGGAAATGCTTTGTACATGTGCTTAGGAAATCGCAAATAGGAAATCCCTATTTGCGATTTCCTATTTAGGTAATTGCAAAATGTGATTTCTACTGGGTAGAAATTGCATTTTGCGATTCCCTACCTGCCTTTGTACAAATGGAAAGGCAGTTTAGCATTTCCTAAAAGACCGAAATTGTAATTCGGTGTGGGAAGAAATGCTAAATCCTTTCGAACAAATGACCCATAATTTGTTATAGTCCCAAAAAGCTATGAGACTATCCACTGTGACCCAGTGTACATCAGTGCCCAGCAGAGATACGAGTTAGAGTGGTGATATGCAGAGCATCTGTAATAAGTGTCTCCTGTGCCATTCACCTTTCCCCAATCTACTGCTACCCAACATATTACTATTGTTCACATATTACAATTGTGTTACAGAAAGACCACCTTCTCTGTGCCATATATACATGTGATGTACCCCCAGGCACCTTCAGCAGATATTTAGGGTACTAGACACATACAACATTAAGAATAAAGCTAAACACAAGTGTAGAATGAGCCAGTGAGGAGTTATGACAGTCCTACTGTGTACTTCCTTCCTGACAGTCATATGCTCAAACCTCATGTGCTCATGTGGTTTGCAGCGCTTCACATCTTCAGAAGAGTTTGTGAATGTCCCGCTGGGAACCAACAGTGCACGTCTTTGTTTTGGCAGAGATTTAAGAGTTAGTTTCCACACTGCTAGAAAAGATCCCGCTTTTTGCCCAGGGCTGAGTAAAGCAGCACATGGCAGGAATCATTAATAGCTGTTTCTAACGACAAACCATACAAGAGCTGGTGAGTTTACCTCAATTCGCCTCAATGGAGATATTCAACTTGTCTAATGTGGGGTGAAGGAAGGGTGCCAACACCGTTATGGAAAACAGCCATTACCCAGCAGTAGGGTGGTAAACCACAGGCATAGGTGGGGTGCAGTGTATCTCTAATGGAGGGTATCTGAAATTGCAAAGATTTTGTCTTGCAAACTTTCTGTTCTTTACTTATGGATACTACAATTGCCTACCCGTAAGCCATAAAGATTTCTGCACGTGAGTTTTCATGTTAAAATTGGGACTTTCATCACCCTTTTAGGTTGTTGAACAGAAGAAAAGATTGCCAACATTCATCCAGTATTCCAATCACGAGGAAAACCTTTTTCGGTTTATCGCACAAGAAATCACATCTATTTTCAATGCCAAAGAGTACCCGTAAGGAAATATTGCCAGCGCACCGGGGGGCAAATAGAGATGTTGTAAGCAGAAGAATAGAGGGAATCTCCGCAAACCAAGGGTAGGTCAATAATCGGGATCTGCACAGACTTCACTTGAATAATACAAACAGTGGCGGTCGGCATGACTCGCGGGTGGTGTGATGGGGCCGGGTGGGCGCGCGGGGTTGCACAACGGAAAAATATATATATACTTACCTTGCCACCAGGTCCCGCGTCTCTGCTCCTTGCTCCTGCTCTCCTTGTTGGACTTGATGAACAGGAAGCCTGGAAGAACAGCCAGGCTTCCCTGACCAATCACAATGCTGCAATGTAGCATTGTGATTGGTAAACACCTAGGCTCCCCTGACCAATCACAACGCTGCAATGCAGAGTAGTGATTGGTTTTGAATATCCTGGTTCAATGATCAGCCAGGGAATGGAGGCCTGGGCATGTTCTCCACGCAGGCTGCCTGCATGGACAACTTGGAAAGTGCGCATGACTGGTTTGGGCGGCCCGAGAGGGCCGACCAAACAGTCATTGTGCACTTAGGAGTGGGCAAACCACTCCTCTCCTGCCCTGCTCCGATAGCAGAGCAGCCCCACCCACCCACAAAGGAAACATAAAATGATAATAACTCAAAATGATTATCATTTTATATTTCCTTTACTTTACACTGCTCAAACGCAGTGGGGCAACGCTCCTCCCCCATAGTGGAAGAGCCACCACAGAATACAAACATCACTCACACTTAATGCCCATGTGTGCTGGTGCCACATAATTGTTACCCTAATGATAGCTATGCCGGGTGAATAACCTGTATGGCTATCAGTACACAAAATCAAATCTGGATTGCCTCTAGGTAGAAAAGTCACAAATCATCTAGATCCTGGGCACACACTGACTGGATTGACATCCAGACAATATGATGCACTGGCAGAAATAAGGTTTAAAATCAAGTTTATAAAATTATTTGTGCGACCAGCTGCATCTGTAAAGTGTGCTACCATTTATATTGCAATAATTAGTATTTCAGAAAAACATTGTCTGCAAAAATATTGCCCAATTTGTGTTTTGTAATATAGCAGTAAATTCCACTGCTATGGGTTATAACGGTTGTTAAAGGCCCTCTTCCAGAATTATAGGCTCGATCCCCAGGAGAGGGCTTATAATGTGGGGAAAGGTCTTTAATAACCATTATAGCCCGAGATAGAAGGGCTATAATGATATAAGAACATTCCACCCAGTAAGGATAGAAAGTTCTGAAAAAAGAGCAGAAAAACAGGAAAACAATCAATGCAATGTAAAAGCAGAATCGCGATACCAGTCATTATTGGCCCTGAGCCACTTTTATGGTCTTCAAAGGATATGAGCACAGGTGAGATTTCAGGCACTTGAAGAAGCATGGGAGGTTTTCTTCGAATCAGAGGTGTAGGGAGATGAGATCCCAGAAAACAAATTACCTTATCTTTGGAGATATCAACCACTTAGAATTTGTCTACTTAGCTGAGTAAACTGTTAGCAACTTGTAGACTGTTAAGTTGTTGGCCATCTGGTCAGTTGTATGGTGTAAAGATTTTCCAAAGAGTGCACAGCCTTGTGGACTGTATAAAATGAATTGAACTGTGTTCTTTTATGCAGACACTGCCCGGTCAGGGTTAATGTGGTCTGTTCATTTTAACCAATTAAGATGTGGGCTGTATGGTTTTGGGCCTTTGCTGTATGCTTACTGCCTCTTCAGGCAGACATTAATGGATGCTATTGCAAATGGGCAAGGGCCAGAGCTCTCTGATGTAGTATGGTGATTAAGGAGTAGACCCCTAAAATTAAAATGTGTAGGTAATGGATCATGCTCCTGGTGACTCCACTCATGTAGGTCAGTGTCACAGATCACACCAAAATTATACATCTTCTGCACTAATAATGGAAAGCATCTTCATGACGCATCAAATGAGTGGGAGCTTAATCTGTAAAAAAAAAATATGAATAAGTGCCGAATGCTCTGCTGAGGTTGCCACATACCAACACTGCTTGCTGTTGATTCCAACTCATGCTTTCTTTTCCCTGCACTTTTTGTCTCTTCATTTCACTCCTTTTTCATACCTGGGGGCATATTTACAAAATAATGTTGGAGCGTGGTGCTGCGTCAAATTGGCAGCACCACGCTCTGACATTTTTAAAATGCAGGGATGCGATGTATTCACAAGAATAAGGTACACCCCTGTGTTTCCCCTAGCGCTGGCGTAAAAAAAGCTGCCTTGTGCCAGCACAGCCACCCTGCTGCCATGTTGCAAGGGTGACTGTGCTGCAGGTCTGATTGTTTATGTGCAGGAAGTGGAACCTTCCTGCACATAAACAATCAATAATGGCAATTTGCACTTTCTACGTGTGCTGCAGAATTCAGCACACACGGTTGGAGCAAAAAACAAAGAGAAATGTATCATTTCTCCTCGTATCACTGTTCTAATGCCTGGTATTCAATGGCCCTGTTTTGCCTGTACCTCCGTTTTGTAAATCTGGGGCAGCATCAAAAAGCTATGGGTGTTGCGGTGGGACATCCACGATAACACCCATTGCACTCCTCTTTGTCGCAAAGGACTGCAACGGAAAGGGGTATATTTCCAAGGTGACGTTAAGCCACACTAATTAGCTTAGCGTCACCTTGCAAATATGGGAAATGGCGCTACGGTACCGGAGTGTCAAAAAAAGTGACACCACAGGGCCACTGGGGCTTGTACATATGCCCCCTGCTTTCTCCCTTTGTCAGTTTTTCTGCCATTCCCTTCCTCCTACTTTCGCTCTTTTCTATCTTTATCTCGCTTTCTGTGAGACAAAGGTGTCCACCACCGGCAACCACCAGCACAGATTAAGCACTGGCTTTCATAGAAGTATACGTTCTGAGAGGTACTAATGGAAAATCTCCTAGCTCTTTCCCACAGACCTTCTCTTCATGTAGTCTCTGCAAGTAGATGTGATGATTAGGGAGAGACAGGAAATATCCACCTGATGACACGTGGGGGAAGTGAGAGGAAGAGTATTTCAAGTGCTCGCTGTCAGACTTGTTTCCTCACTCACAGTCCTCCTATAACTCGAACTCACAGTCAAACACTACTTTATCTCACTAGCGCCCCCTAAAGTCTCTCTCATGGTCTGCTATTGCTGTCTGGCCTTCCTTCCTAGAGTCGCGACTGAAGACAAGGCTGCAAACAGTGGACATGCTGTAAGCAGCAACATTGGAGGACAGCATTCCTTAACCAACCTGTACCTTTCATTGTCTACATCCTTGTTCCCAATCCAAAGTCTTCCCCTCCTCCTCCATTTTCTAAATGTGCTTTCACAAGCTCCTGTGTCCTCTTTCCTCTTGACTCCCTGCTTTATAGCCTGCACTTCCCCAGTCTCTAGATTTGGATTTTGACCCGAGGTGCATAGTCAGGAATGATGTGCGACTCATGGAGCAGATGGTAAAGATCCTCTTAATGACCTGCATGGCTTTGCTGACTTGTAACTACTTCTGACATTCTTTCTCCCTTTTGCAGGAGCGTTCCCCCCTCCCCCTGCTAGCGGGAACAGGTGGATAACAGGCACCACAGGGAGTTGTGTGCACTGTTATCAGTGCCCTTGATGGTTTGGCCGGCCGTCTCAGACCGCCCAAACAGTCATGCGCATTGAAGCTCGCTCCACCCGAGTTGCGTTGCTGTGTAGGAGAGAGCCGGCACAGGTTCCCAGTCTGCCTGGGTGCACAGATCATTGGTGCTCAGGCCAATCCTGAAGCTGCTCTCATTCATGAGAGCAGCTTCAGGATTGGCCGCAGTGGAGCCACAAGAGGAGCAGAAGACCGCAATGCTGCAGGTAAGTTTTTTTTTTTCCTCATTTATTTTTCATTGTTTGTTGTCTTCCCCACCCCCACCCTGCCACGCAACTCTCCTCTGACACCGGCCACTACTGCCCTTTTGATTTCCTACCCATATAAGAAATCACCCCATTTTCTATCTTCGAGCCTCATCTGGACTGTGTATTAAAGTCTACATAACTTAGAGGCTCTGTTGATGAACCTTTATAGGTAAAGGGTGCACAGGTGATTTTTGAAAATACTCATTACGGAAAGGGCATACTTCCATCTCCCCTAAGTGGACTCAAGGGTAGCTGTGAGAGATGTGATAATGGATATTTACCTTTGCTCCTTCTGCATATATTGATTGTTCATGTTGTCTCTGATAAAAGAGTTAGATTGCTACAGACAAAGTGCCTGCTAAAAGATGGGACTTTAATGGCATTTGGGCATCGGGACAAAAGGAATCCTTAATGGATGTACCAGCTCTGTATTATTACTGAGTTTCAGCTTTGAAAATTGTAATAAGTATGCAACTAGAATACAGGTAGCAAACTTGAATTGTACAAAAAGCAAACATAAATGTTTACTTGTAGTAATGGTCATAGCACCTGACAGAACTTTTCAGCAGCACTCATTCATCTGTAACCGGAACTTTATCATTCAGGTGATTTTTACTCATCAAAAATAAACACGTGTTAACCCAAATCTGTTACCCTCAGCACTCTTATGACCTTACTTAAAACACAGAAGGAATTCTGTTTTTCAGGGGAATCAGAATTACTAGTAGAAATGACCCCACACACATCTTTGAACTTTGGCAATAGTATTTTGCACAGGTTGCATTACCTTAAGTGCAGTAGCATCTCATGAAGAAATTCTGCCATTTTTAAGAGTGTACAAACACCCCTAAAACTAGTGGAAAAACCTTGTGAAAATACCAATACCATACACCAGGCTACCAGTTCTCTTTGAATACAAAGATTTAGGAATATTGTTTTTATAAAAAGGGTGTTGTTTGGAATTTAAATCAGTGTCGACTCATCTCCCCAAAAAATCGAAACGACATGTGTCAGCCTGGCAGTGGAAAAAGGAAGGATGCTGAGGTATAAAGGGATAAAAGATTACGGAAAAGGGATCACAAATGGACACTGAGGCTTCAATTACATGTGCCTTTTTAATTTCAATGTGGCCTGGAACTGGAGTTACTGGTCCACTCGGAATAGTAATTCCAATAGTAAAGACATACCCCTGAATGCTTCACCCAGAGAGTTCACCTGCTAAAAACAGGTGGACTCCTGGTGAAATATCAAATAAGGGATAACCAAGTGACTCATGAATGGAATAACTAATTCTCCCAGTAAGCTTTTACTTCTAAGGGGGCCTTTAGTGCCCCACTAATAATCGTCCAGTAACTCCATCCAGCACGTGTTACCAGTAAACCCTGATATTAGTAACTCTATAATGTGGCCCTTAGCTATAGACAAATGCAAATGTACAGTTGAGATGGACACAGACGCTGCAGAAAAAAGGAGCCTGTAAAAAGAGGGTCTTGTGAAATCCCCCATGACATTTCACAGGAGACACTTTGATACTTTGAGTGGGGGAAAGGGAGGGTTGACGAATAGAAAACCCCCAAAACACACATGTTAATGTGCTGCAGGCAGCTAATGTCAATGCAACTACTGTTGTACATTTTGCAAATAGTGGCATTGCCTCTATTTGCACGTGATGGAGCACCAAGTTCTTTTGGTGAGTATTGGTGGCCACCTTCCAAGGTTTGGGAGCCTTGGAACACAAGTGCTGAACTAAGTGACAAGTCAATGCACAAGATTAGGTACATAATTTGGAAGTTACACAGAAAGTAGTGGATGAAGCATGGATTCAGTACTGGAACTCCATACATATAAAGTTCATATTTACGCAGTCGGTAGCTCTTTCGTGGATGGTTAAGTGTCGTGAGACTATGTGAGCTAGGACCTTTGCGTTTCTAGGCGGACTCAACAGAGGAATTACATAATTTGCTGGGAGGTGTGGTTATTAACGATTATGATGTAATCAGAGTTCAGTGGGTGATCATATGCTGAGGAATAAAGACATCTGTTAAAGAGCTCCGTGTGTGGCATGTTCATTTGAATGCTCTCGGGCTGAAGAGGACACTACAGAGTCTTTCCAGAGTAATGGTAAAAGAAACTGGAAAGATCTAAAATGCGATGGTACACAGACAGATGGGTACAGATAGCAGGTGAATGTGAATAGGTTGCAGTATCCAAAGCGGAGTAAGCTCATGCGATTAGGGCATATAAGAACTGATTAATGTACCAGTGGGTGGCTTTTAAAATGAGGATGGGTAATTAGCAGTGAGCACTTTCTTCTACACTTATTTATCCTAAATGGTGTCTAAGGAATGTGGAAAGAGAGTGACAGGATGGATTGTACAGTATTCCAAGAAAAACTAATGACTTTGTTCAGGGGGTAAACATACCGAAGGAGATCTGTCAGTAAGCTGTTACGATAATCACATTTGTTGATATTGTTGTTGTTATTTTTTTGTTTGATCTTTTTACTGACATTTTATATTGTTCATTACAGTAATATGTAATACAGCTGTATACTTTTGCCGTGTACATTGCCCATTTAACAATTCTGCAATCAGCTATATTCACTACTTACCTTTCAAACTATAACTCCAGTCACATGGTCAGACCACCATTTGCTTGCTTTCCAACATAAAACAACGCTAAGCGACTCACCTAAAACTGGCTTACATACATCCACCTATCGACCATGGAACAAACTCAATTTGGAACACTTAGAAACACAACTAACATCCAGTACAGATCTGGAAACAATAAATTCTGTTAAAAAACTATATGAGTGGCTACAGGAAAATTTGACATCCTGATACCACTCAAAACCACACAACAGAACAAAAGAAAAAAAGCACCTTGGAGAAATATAGAGATAAAAGACATAAAACAAAAAATTAGAAAGCTGCAACATACCTGGCCCAAAACAAACGCCAAACAAGACAAACTTCACCTACAGAAAATTAACAGAATATACAAGTCAGCTATTAAAAAAGCTAAGAAAAGGTACTATTCCGACAGAATTCAAAATGCTAAATGTGCAAATAAAGAATTCTATAAAATACTCAATGAATTTCATAAACCAAATTGCTTAGAAGGAACTCATCCTGTTACTCAAGATTTCAGAGACAAACTGGCAAATCATTACTCGGACAAAGCAGACGTGTTGGACTCGTACTTATGACAGAGGCAAAGCACCAGCACTAACCCTTTTACAAAACAACAATCCAAGAATACTAATTTATGGACCTGGTCAAAGCAAGAAGCAGGCCTGCCGGCAGCCCTTCTGATCTGTGTCTACCGCAAACTTTCAAGACAATTCTTTTAATAACCTCTGCTTCCATTCCAGTAAGAAGAATCATGAACAATTTCCTAACTACTGGAATATTTCCAGAAGAACTAAAAAGTCATACATACACCCTTTACTGAAGGAAACAATCTTGCACCCGCTGAACCCTGACAACTACAGACCCATTACAAATTGACCTTTTCTGGGCAAACTGAGTTCGCCCAGATGTCACAATTCATTGAAGAGAATGCCATACTTTCAGACTTCCAAACAGGATTCTGTCCGGGAAGAGGCACAAAATGTGCCCTCCTTGCCATCTGGGATGATCTGAAGAACACAGTAGACTGCAACGGGGTTGCTGCACTACTCCTCTTGGACCTCTCGGCTGCCTTTGACGCAGTTGACCATGACACTTTGAAACAAAAACTCTATGAAGCCGCCATAGAGGGGACTGCTCTAGACTGGATCGTGTCCTACAATCGAAACAGAACTAATGTCATCCATTCCCCACCTTTCTCGTCCAAACCATACTCCACAAAAGCAGGGGTCCCTCAAGGCTCTATCATCTCGCCCATGCTTTTCAACATCTACATGAAATCATTACCGGTACTGATCAATCGATTTCACCTCACGTGCTATAACTATGCAGATGACACACAAATACTCCTTCAACTGGAATGCCCCAAAGACATTGGAAACCCTCCAATTTTCAGTTGTCTCAGAGCCGTGGATCAGTGGATGACTTGGAGCAATCTTAAATTGAATGCTTCCAAAATGGAAATACTCATGTGTGGCGATTGGAAATATTATGACCCGCTTGTCGTCTGGCCTGATGAACTGGGATCACCGCCTAAAGTATCGAATGAAGTAAGAAACCTCGGAATGACCATGGACTCCAAGCGATTGATGAATGCCCAAGTGGACAAACTAGCAAGATCAAGCTTTCTCACTATAAAAACGATGCAACAAAATTTCCCCCATTTGGGATTTCCACACAAGGTTCAAGCTACCATCTCCCTTGTTCTGTCCAAACTCGATTATGCCAATAGCCTCTACCACGGATCATCTTTACCAACTATGAAAAGACTATAATGGATTCAGAACTCGGCTGCCAGACTACTCTTGCATATCAAACTGGGAGACCACATCTCACCTGCCTCGAATGCCCTGCATTGGTTACCGGTTGCCAGAAGATCAACGCTCAAGCTGCTTTGTTTCACCCACCCAGCAATACATGGAATGGGACCACTCTTCATCAGGAATAAAATCACCAAACACATTCAACAAAGGAACCTCTGCTCTAAAGTGGCACCTCGCCTCAAAATCCCAAGATACAAGAAAAAAGCCATGGGCGGCACATCCTTCTCTGTTCAAGCAGCCAAACTATGGAACTCTTTACCCCCAAACATAAGATCCACAGACAACCACTTTATCTTCAGAAAACTACTCAAGAATTGGCTCTTCCCCATATAAGCACCATACCCAAACAGAAATTTACACCATATTCCACTGTATATAAGCATTTATTTTGCTATAGATATGTACCTATCTTTGTGTATTGCTTTGTATAAACATGTAGAATAATTATGTTGTTAAAATATAAATACAAATACATTTTTAAAGTACAATAACACTTGAAAACCAGAGTTTATCTAATGCATCTTTTTACTTCCTTTATGCATCTATATACCTTCCATGTACTTGGATCTATATATTTATTACTTTTCTCCTAAAAATGCATATCCAATACACTACCCTATTTCTCATCCTATACCTCTATCAATATATTTAATCTACATATACCTACCTCCTTAATGCACCCATATACTTTCCATGTACTTAAGGATCTATATATTTATCACTATCTTCCAATTCAGCATATCCAATGCACTATCCATTTTCTCAACCTATACTTCTCTCAATATATCTTCTACCCCAACTTTGTGACTCATCTCAAACTTCTTCCTACTACTCTTTCCAATGCACAACCCTATTTATCACCCTATATCTCTATCAATATATCCTCTACATCCACTCTCTTATCTCTCCCAAACCCCATACCACTACTATGATCTAAAAAAAAAACCTTTCTAGACTCTCCAATACTCTACCCCTCCTTGCATCATCTGGCACCTCATTTACTATATTGATCCCCAAAACAAGCCTTTCTAAACTCTTCCCTCTGACTCTTCCCCTCCACATCCCCTTTGTACTCATCCCAAAGCATCTTCCTACTGTTATGACCTCAAAAAAAAGTCTAAATCCTTCACTCTTCTATCCCTCTACTATCCTTTCCAATTAAAATAACAGACTAACACGTTCACTTCTCAAATTTCATATTTCACTATACTAATTCACCACTAATCCTTTATGGGTTCCAGAGTAGCGTGCTACTCGCCAAAAAAGCGCTTTAACACCCCATCAGGGGTAACAACCGCTATATAAATCCAAACCTTTTTTCCCTCTTCTATACCTCCGCTGTCCTTCTCACTCCAAATAACTGAGTAATATCCACCACTCAAATTACATTCATATTTCACTATACTAATTCACCACTAATCCTTTATAGGTTTCTGGAGTAGCGTGCTACTCGCCCCCCCAAAAAAGTGCTTCAACACCCCATCAGGGGTAACAAGCGCTATATAAATACAAACCTTTTTTCCCTCTTCTATCTTTCCGCTATCCTTCTGAATCCAAATAATTGACTAACCTATCCACCACTTAAATCACTTCCATATTTCACTATACTAATTCAACACTAATCCTTTATGGGTTCTGGAGTAGTGTGCTACTCACTGAAAAAGCGATTCGACGCCTCGTCAGGGGTAGTAAGCGCTATATAAATGCAATTACAATACAATACAATAGAGTGGAGTGGCATATAGCCGAAAACGCGTACAGATGAGTAGCATCGAATGGAGTGTCATACAGTGGAATAGGGTAGCGTGTAGTAGGGTAGAGTGGATTGGCATACAGCTTAGTGGCGTTGAATGGAGTAATGTACAGTGTAAAAGCATACAATTGATTGTCGTAAAGTGGCGTGGCATATAGTGGAGTGGCGCACTGTGCAATGGTGTAGACTGGAGTTGCAATGGGTGCAATGGCGTACAGTGGAGTGGCATAGAGTGAAGTGGCATAGAGTGGAGTTGGGTTGGGTAGAGTAGAGTAATGTAGAGTGGAGTGTTGTACAGTGGAGTAGCATACAGTGGAAAAGCATTTATTAGAGGGGCGTACAATGGAGTGGCAGATGGTGGAATAGCATGGAGGGGAGTGTCGGATAGTGGAGTTGACTTCAGTGGAATAGTGTAAAGTGTATTGGCACATTACATAGTAGCGTACATTGGAGTGGAGTGACTGGAGTGTCTTACAGTTGAGCAGCATACAGTGGAATAGCGTAGAGTGGAGTGCTGTACAGTGCATTGGTGTACACTGGAATGTGTTAGAGTGGAGTAGTGTACAGTGGGCTAGCATAAAGTAGTGTGGCATTCAGTGGAGTGGCATAGAGAGGAGTGGCGTACAGTGGAGTGCTCTACAGTCGACTGGTGAAGAGTGGAGTGAGGTACAGTGCAGTGGCGTACATGGAAATAGTAGAGTGGCGCATACTGGAGTGGTATACAGTGGAATAGCATACACTGCAGTGGGTTATAGTGGAGTGGCATAGAGTGGGAGAGGTGTAGAGTGTAATAGGGTGGAGTGGAGTGACACAGAGTGGAGTAGCATAGAGTAGAGTGGCGTAGAGTGGAGTGAAGTACAGTGTAGTGGTGTGTAGTGGAATAGTGTAGACCGGAGTGACATAGAGTGGAGTGGTTTGCAGTCTAGTGGAGTAGATTGGAGTGTTGCAGAGTGAAATACCATAGAGTGGAGCAGGTTATAGTGTAGTGGGGTAGAATATAATGGCATACAGTGTAATAGTGTACTGTGGAGTGGCATAGAGTGAAGTTTTGTAGAGTGGAGAGGCATACAGTGGAAAAGCATAGAGTGGCACGGCGTAGAGTGGAGTGGCATACAGTGGAGTAGAACACGGTATAGTGGTGTAGAGTGAATAATGTTGAGTGTTACTGTTGTGACGTAGTACAGTGGAGTAGAATGGCGTAGAGTTTAGTGTTATGGTGTAGTGCCATACAATGGAGTGATGTACAGTGGAATAGCATACAGTGGATTCTCGTAGAGTATAGTGAGAGAAATAGTTTACAGTGCAGTAGTGTAAACTGAAGTGGCAAATAGTGGAGTGGCATAGAGTGGAATAGTATAGAATGTAGTGTTGTTCAGTGGAGTTGCGTACAGTGGAGTAGCGTACAGTGGAGTAGCGTAAAGTGGATGGGCATACAGTATATTAGCATACACCGGAATGTCATAAGATGGAATGGCGTAGAATGTAATAGCGTACAGTGTAGTAGTGTGGATTAGAGTGGAGTGAAGTATGCTGGATAAGCCCAGAGTGGAGTGGTGTATAGTAGAGTGGAGTGGCATAGAGCGTAGTGACATACATTGGAGTGTGGTAATTGAAACAGATGTAGTGCGAAAGTGTGTTAACGGATGTAGATGTAATTTGACAGGAAAATATATTGTTTGGTGTAAATGGTGATTTTTGGTAGTATGTGTGAATAGTGTAAGTAGTTTTAAAGTTACATTTTTAAAAATACTTAGTTATATATTGTGGCGTGGTATACCACAGTAAGTTTGCGGTATACTGCGGTACATGTGCATGATAAAGCAGTATGTGATTGGCTAATTGTTGTTTACCAAAGGTTAAAAGCAGCCATATCATGTACGCCACATTTTGTCCTCATTCTGGGTTTCACTGTGTTCTGGGTTAGGGTCTTAGATGTAGGTAAGTAGTAGGTTTTAGTGTTGTTCCCTACCTATTACCGCCTTATTAAAGTGTTAATAGATAGAGAAATACATTTATAATTTTCAATATATTTTTACAGCAGTTTACGGAAAACTGTGCATTTTTTAAATATGCTTTAAGTAGTGATGTAATTTGTAGGTATACTGCAATACTCCATTGACGTTTTACTGAAGATTGAAACATGTTAAAAGAGGAAAATACACTGTAGAATACTATATTTGTAAAATATAGGGCTCTACTGTGTATTTTTTAATTTTTGTATATTAATATATATATTTTCTTTTTTTAATTCATTTTTGGTACCGCGGTACTCTTGAGGCATTCCAGCAGTACTCTGTAATTTTTTTTTAAAATACATAAAAACTTTAAAATGTCTTTCCCTACCCTATTACCAATTTAATAAAGTGGTAATAGGTAAGGGAAAAATATCAAACCGTATACTTACCTACATCTAAGGGGGAAACGTAAAACATAATAAAAACTACATGGCGGCCTTTAACTTTCATAAAGGCAGTCATTAGCCAATCACATAATGACTTGTCAACACTATGCACGATGGTACTCCGCGAAATACCACAACATTTCATGAAAATACTGCGGCCACAGATGTCACTAAATTAAAATGCCTTATACCTTAAAAAATATGTTCCCTACTTACCTGTAGTACTTCAAAGGATCATCTGTGCACTATAATGTCTAATCTTGCCAAATTTCATGGAAATCCGATCAGCTGTTTTTGCGCTACGTAATTTCCAAAAGTCTATGGAAAATGCATTGGTGGAAAAGCGCGTTTTGGGATACCCCTTTTATCCTTTTGTCTTTGCACCTCTTTGACCAATCACTATGAAACTTTATATCATCCACTAATGTTGAAGAAAGAATGGGTCTACAAAGTTTAGTGGAGATCGTCAATCTGGCTCAATTATTTGCAACCAAAATTCCAAGGAATTACGATACCTGGGAATCATAAGTATAACCACAGAATGGCTATCACCACTGAAAAAAACAAAGGTTAGAGTAAAGTTATAGTTAGGTCTGATAAATAGATCTGTTTTTTTTAAACCTTATAAATTCACTGAAAAAACAAAGGTTAAAATAACGTTATAATTAGGTGAAGATGTCAGTGACAACATTAAAAAAGCCCAGAAATTCACCAGTTATCGTTAGCAGAGCTAGATAGAACTTGCGCCCTGCCATGCACTGCTTAGAACCTCAAATATTAGATCACTCAGGACATATTCTAGGACATCATTTATGACATCACTGATTCAATTCTATTCTATTGTATACAGCACTTGTATCGCGCATAGATGCCCTTTGGCATCCGTGCGCTGATACCGTGGCACCGACCCATTTGAGGAATTTAAGACGAATAGGCCCATTTGAGGACTTTAAGAGGATCTATTCTGTAAGTTGCAAGGTCTTTAATATCTTTTGAAAAGGAAGTTATTTTTTGGGCTGATCTCAGGGGGAACGGAAGACTATTCCAAAACTTAGCAGTGTTGTGAGCTAAATAGCACCCTACACATCTTGTCTTTCTGACCCTACTGGTGGACCATGGAGGGTTGCAAAATTCTCGTAAGGAGATAAGGAGATAGTAAAGTGTGGGAGAGCAAAGGTTCTTTATCAAGGAGTGCCCTAGGAGTGATGCAGAGATTTAAATGTTATATTTTCGGCCACCGAGAGCCAATAAAGGGAGGTGAGGGCTTGTCAGGTGGATTGATGCTGAGGTAAGGTTAAATACAATCCAAGCTACGGAATTCTGTACCACCTGTAGTTTTTTTATTGTAGCCTTTGGGACTCCCAAGAACAGAGAGTTGCAGTAGTCCAAGCGGGAAAGATTATTGATCTGGACCACCAACCTCTTCAAAGTAAGGGAGAGGAGGGGGAGAATCTTTTGGAGCATTCTCAGTAGACCCTAACATATGGCAGCAAGCTTTACTTGCTAAATGTCAAAAGCCAGGAATTTGGCCAGCCACATACCTAGACTCTTTATGGCTGTTTTTGGGAAGGGGTCTATACAGCTAGGCCACCTCAGATTCAGTGAGGGAATGAGATTATTGCCAAGAATCGTAAACTCTGATTTACCTCAGGTTATCCGAAGGCATGAGCTGTTTATCCGGCCCGCAACTATTTTAAGACAAGTGCCTAATGCGGGGGAGAGGGAGGACTGGGTTTGCATGAGAGAGAAGACCAATTTGGTGTCGTCTGCGTATGAGACTATTGATATCCCAAAGGGATGGACAACATCTGCAAGTGGCCTCATATGAACATTAAAAAGAGTTCAGCTCAGAGACTATCCCTGGGGTTCACCACATTCTAAGGGAGAGATATCTGATGTACAATCTCCATCAAAAACCTGAAAAGACCTGTTTCCCCAGCAGGATCACAGCCAGTCAAGGGCACGTCCCACAATTCCAGCATTCTGTAATCTTTCAGCAAGAATGTAGTGATTCACCGTATCAAATGCTGAGCTGAGGTCTATGTGGATAATGGCTGCTGAGACTCCTGGATCTAGCAGTTTCTTGGCTTCTTCTACCACTGCCAGAAGGGCACTTTCTGTGCCGTGGTAGGGACGAAATAGAAATCCAGTCTGTGTGGGATGGAGGATATCATACTTTGCCAGGAATGCAGACAGAGAGACGTTAACGTGTTTCTCTGTTATTTTGCTTATCCCAAGAAGCAGAGAGATTGGGCAATAATTTCCCAAGTCAAGAGGATCCAAATTAGGTGTCTTTAATAATGCTTTGACCATAGGATGTTTTCAGGCCACAGGGACTAATCCCCTGGTCAAAGAGAGGTTAGCCACTTCCAGGAAGGTCATAAGTATCTGATCAGCTACTGTACTTAAGATGTGTGGAGGGGCAGGATCTTTGGGGGAGACTGATTGAATTTTACTCAGGATCTCTAAAAAGCTATCTGATTTCGGGGGGGGGGGACACTGAGACTAGGATGGTTTAAACCCTGCAAGTCTTCTCTATGACGCGTATTGTTGTTTTCCATGGATTATTCAAAGTCACTGTATATGTTGTTAATTTTATTCTGAAAGAATCTAGCAAGGCGATTACAGCGCATAGGGGAGGGTTCAGCGAATGGTAGCACAAAGGAGGGCTCTGATAGAATTTTACCTATACTAAACATTTCATGCGAGGAGTTCGCAGCACTGTTAATCTTTCCCTCAAAGTATGATGATTCGGCTTTTTTTATTTCAGCATGATACACTCTAATGGTTTCTCGATACTTTTGTTTGTTTGTCTCCTGGTAATCTGTTCTCCAGAACCTTTTTGGGTTTTTACATTTCTGTTTAGGTTTCCGGAGGATGGGGGTATACCAGGGTACCAATTTGCCTTTTGCTGTTCTGGTATTGGCAGTTTGAGGGATAACTTGATCAAGGGTGGATGTAATCCACTAGGACATTTTTCTCGCTTGCTAGATTAGGTTACAGGCCTAAAATAGGTCTTGATTCAATGAGGGCTTGTTTAATGGATTCAATAGGCAATTTGGGCCAAGGGCAGTCTCTCCAAGTGACCAGTTTTCAATTAGGAGGTGAATAAGGAGTGTCCAGAGTAAGCAGGGTCATAAAATTATATGACCATATTATTGGAATTGGTCATGAACCTTTAAAGGTTTATCATTAGAAAAGACAGGGTCAAGTAAATAGCCTCTCTCGTGTGTGGGTCCGAGGACCATTTGCATTAGTTGCATGGCCAGGAGGTCCTGTAGAAGACCAAAGGCTTGGGTACTCACCAACACCTCCAAGTGGAGATTGAATTCTCCTATAAGGCAAAAGTTTGCTCTGGTACTTGCCAGGTTCGGGCGTGAGTGTAGATATTTACTACTTGGTCCAGAAGACCTATATAATAAAGTTACCGAAAAGGTCAGTATGGGGGAGAATTAAATAGCAAACAGCAGGCTTTCACAGTCTTGGATGTGAAGAGGTTCAATGCGACAAATGAATTTTTCTTTAAGAATAATTGCAGTACCTCCTCCCTTCTTATTTTCTCAATCTAAATGGTGGAAATAATATATAGGGGGCAAGGTTTGCACCAAATCAGGCCATCTTTAATGACATAATTGATGACATCGTCCAATTAAAGTATTAGTTTGTTTTATAGTTATAATCCCCGATGGCAAAACATTTGTATTAAGGAGATGGGGGCATTCAGCCCCCTTCCTGACACCTAATTGGTCTGGGTACCCCATCCCTGGCACCAGATCCAATAAAATGGGGAGCAGGACATTGTGGCCTCCCTCTCCAATCCTTAAAAGACCCCAGTAACCTGTCCCAGAGTCAAATACAATTTAACAGGGAAGGAGGGCATGCACCCCCCTCCCGAGCCTTATTAGGCCCCGGGGACCCCATCCCCCAGAGCTGTTCATGTGATTTTTAAACGGGATGGGGGAACATGGCCCCTATCCCGAGCCTTCTCAGATCTCGGGGACCCCTTCCCCTGGGGCTTTCCATTTTTAAAAGGGAAGGGGACCACACAGTCCCCTTCCCCGAGCCTCCTTTAGCAGCAGGTAACCCATCCACCAGGGCTGTCAATTCTTTAAAGGGGGGAAGACTGCCACATGCCTCCCCAAGCTTTATTAGGCCCTGGGGACACTTTCTCTCGGGTCTCATTACATTATAAAGAGGAGGGGTAGTCGTGTGGTCCCCCTCCCAAAGCCTTCTTGGATCCCAAGAATCCTATCTCCCGGGGCCATGTTACATTATAATGGGGCCACAAGGTTCCCTAGCTTTATTAGGCCCCAGGGATCCCCTCCCCCGGCCATATTTTATTAAAAAGGGGCTGGGGCCAGACAGTCCCCCAAGAATAATTAGGCCCCGGGGACCCCAAACCCGGGATCAAGTAATTAATAAAGCAAGGGGGCATGCTGGCACACCTTCATGAGCCTAATGAGGCCACAGTAACCCCATCCCCGGGGCCAAATTTAAATAAAAGGGGCGGGGCAGCATGTCTCCCCTCTCGAGCCAGTTTTGTACTCAAGGACCCCATCTCCCAGGGCCTAATTTACTCATTTAGGGGAGGGGAGCATGCAGTCATCACTCCCTAAGTCATATTCAGCCCCAGGAACCCCATCCCACAGGGCCCAATTTACTTATTTAGTGGAGGGAGCCATTAGATCCATCCACTGGTCCCATGCGGGCCTCTCCCCAACCACCTCCCAAAGCCCAATTTGGTAATTTAGGAAAGGGGCACATGATCCCCCTCCTGGAGCCGTATTCAGTCCCGGGGATCCCATCGCCCAGGGCCCAAAGTACTTTTTAAGGGGAGGGGGCTGCACAGCTGCCCAGCCCCCTCCCCGTTTTTTTTAAATGGCCCACATGGCCACCTCCCCTTTTTTGGTATTTTTGGTATTTTCGTCCTGCGCGGTGGGATCTCCGGTGCCTTTGATGGTTCATGAAGAGGAGCCGCATAGCCCCCCTCCCCTTAATGAAAGAAAGCAGGCCTGGCCGCCATTTAGTTTTTTCAGTCCTGCAGAATTGCAGCAAAAATGCCATTTTTTTTGTTTGTTTTTAGCCCCAGGGGGGTCCCTCTGGGCACTCCCCATGGGGCCTTACAGGGCAGGGTATCCCTACCCTCCCCACTTATATATTTTTTAATTTAAAACTTCAGCACAGGGGACTAAGTCCCCAAGTCCTGTAATGGCTGCCAGAAACATTTTCCTGAAGGTGGTGGCAGCCAAAGCAAATTGGTCCAAAGGGAAAAAAGCTCCCTGGACCAATCAGAAAGCTCCATTTTTAAATTGCCACTCTCATGAGAGTTTCCCGAGCCTCTAGTGGACCCAAACGTCCAAATGTGCAATATTTTTTGTACTTTAATTTCTCAAAAACTACTGAGCGGATTTACACCAAACCACAAAAAGCATAAGCTGCATACCAGGATATGCCTTCCTGTCAAATTTGGTGTCTTCCATTCAGCAGTTTTTTCTGTGCCCCTGCCTAAAGAAGTCTATGGAAAATGCATTGAGCTTTTGAGTTTTGGGACTCCCCTTTTTTGTGGGCCCCCACTTGATGAATCACCCCAAAACTTTCCATGCATGCAAAAATTTGCCACAAAGCAGCACCTTTTTGTGAAGTTTCGTGGAGATTCGTCAAATGGAGCCAAAGTTATTAGCAAGACAAAAATATAATTTCCTATGGAGAAGCTGACCTAACGATAACTACTTAGTGGTGACCCCCACTGGGATATTATATATATATAGTTTTTGTTTTGCTTATAATTTTAGCGTCATTTGAGAAATCTTCATGAAATTTTCAAAACTAATTCTTTGTTCATATCAGCTCCTATGTGGGAAGTTTGGGGGTGATTCGTCAAGGGGAGCCGAGAAAAAAGGGGGGTCCCAAAACGTGTTTGCTCTATGTTAATTTCCATAGAAAACTTTAGACAAGGCTACAGGTCGAACGGGTGAACGCAATTACCCCAAATTTGGCAGGGAGAAGGGTCTTGGTCTAGAAAGCACGCTTTTGTTAATGTGGTGTAAATCCGTTCAGTAGTTTTTGAGAAATATAAAAATTTACAGATATCGATATTTGGGCATTCTGCCATCTGATTGGCTGAGGCGTTACGAGCACGAGCTTGCTGCTTATTGGTTGTGAGCGCTGCGAGTGGTTGCAACTAGGAAGTGTTGCCCGCCATTTTGTGATTCCGTTGAAGCGAGTAAGGGGAAAAAAGGGTGAAAAGAGTAGGAAAGAGGCGGGTAGGAGCGCTGTGAGGTCTGTGGGGTGGTTAGGGTGTGCTATACAGGGAGTGTGAAGCGATGTATTCACCCCTACTGGTGTGAAAGTGCTGTTTTGCGTTTTTTGAGTGAGATGATGCTGAGGTGAGGTGCCGGTACACTCAGGGATGAAAACCATGAGCTGATTGCTGTAAACTGATGTGCTCTGGGCGCTGTAGGATACTGGCCGCTGTAGCATAGCTGTGCAAGTGGTGTTAGTATGGGTTTAGAGTATAGCGGTGTGAGCTCTGTGGAATGGTTAGGGTGTGCTATACAGGGAGTGTGAAGTGAAGTATTCACCCCTAGCGGTGTGAAAGTGATGTTTTGACCAGAGTGAGATGGTGCTGAGGTGAGGTGCCAGTATACTCGGAGATTAAACCGTGAGCTGATTGCTGTAAACTGATGTGCTCCTGGCGCTATAGCATACTGGCCGCTGTAGCATAGCTGTGCAAGTGGTGTTAGTATGAGTTTAGACTATAGCGGAGGTGGCAAGCAAACTACTCACCCCTACCATTCTGAAGACTCGAATGGAGTGTTTTAGCAAGCAGGAATAAAGAAATAATTGTGAAGAATATAATGCAGAATGTTGCAATGCCACAGAAGACAAATGGTGAAATCAGGTGTGTTTAAGAAAGTGGCTGTGTGGGATAAAGCGATGGAGTCTGCAAGTTATATAAAAAGTGTCTTTATGTAAGTGCCATAAATGGAACCACTGGTGCAAGAGCTAAGGCATCTAGCTGAGGCAAACTCCAACCACTTCTGTTGTATTATGACCTAAGCCCCTGCATCAGTCAATTCCACATTACATGTTACAGTTCTTTTTTTTTTTTTTTTTAAGTATATTTTTATTGATTTTTTTTTTTACAACATATAACATAGGCCTCGCTTTGTTGTTGCAGGGTAGTAGCCCAAACTGGCCGTGTTGGTTGCGGAACATATCTGGTTTACGTATGTTCAGGTGTTCCCCCTATCCACTGTCACAGTAGGAGGAAGGGAAAGGGTGAAAGGGGGCGGGAAAGAAATTAAGATAGAGAGAGAGAGAGAGAGGTAGCATACAGGACGTTTTATTATTTTTCTCGTTTATTTCTTGATCCGGCGGTGCTTTGCTTGAGCTACGAATGGTTTGTTATGAAGGGCCTATTCACGGCGGGTCGTAAGGGCCTAGGAATTTGTCCAGAGACTCCCACATTCCCCTGTATGGTTGTCTCCATGGAGAGATTCGTAGGGCAATTGTATCAGCGCCTCTAAGGTACTTCACCCAATTGATCCAGCCCTTGAAGGTTGCCTTAGAGGTGTCTTTCCAATTGGTGAGTATTATTTTAACTGCCGTTGTTAGTAGGAAATCTAATAGGTCTCTATCTTGTTGGGAGTTTAGCTCTGTTGTTAAAAATGTGGTGGTAAGTGTGGCAAATTCTGCTTTAAGTGTGCACCCCAGCGTTTTGGATATGAAGGTGAGAATCCTCTCCCAGAATTTTTTGACTTTGGGGCAGTGGTAGATAAGGTGTGCCAGGTCCCCTACTTCTTTGTCGCAATTCCAGCACTGGTCATTCTCCTTCAGGCCCAGAGTCACCAGGCGGGCCGGGGTCCAGTAAGTTTTGTGATGGAGCCAGAATTTTGTCTGTGCCAAAACCGGGGAGATTTTGTTTTGCATGGGGGAGGACCACACATGTTGCAGTTCTATGTGACATAAACAATACCTATTAGACATGAATGACTGTAAATTGTAGAATGAAAATAAAGGTAGGATACGATTACCACACTGTGCCAACCAGTTCCTAAACAATGCCGTGTTTTTTTATCTTGATCGCCAGTTCGTGAGCAGATGCTGAGGATGAGCTAATTTGTGTGAAAGGGCTTTGTGGATAAGAGGCAGGCAGAGAGACGTGTGTACAAAGAATAGATATGGTTTCAAAATGGATGTCGGGTTTAGGCTAATTTAGCAAGTAAATAGCGTATTTGCATAGGCCATACATCATCCATCCCTGGTTAGTGTGGAGAGGTAAGGGCCAATAATGAAAACAGAGTTCAAATGCCTAAGCATACTTAGAAAGTTATTATATGAAAATAGTTCAATTGAAGTGTATTAAAACATTTTATAGGAAAAAGTCAAAAAAGTTGGAAAAAATCAATCCAAGAATAAAGTGAATTTCTTACAAGTCTAGGAGATTGCAGTCCGCAAGTTCTTCAGCGGTTTGAGATGCGTAATGTTCCAAGAGGCGATTGTTGGCATCGTGTGAGAAAAGCGAAGCGATCCAATTCATATCCTCGAAGGGACAGTAATGTTCCTCGAATGTTGGAGCGGCAATTTGAATTGACAGGCAATCTGCGATGTTGTCAAATGTCGCACGTTGCAGGAGATCTTTCGCGGCTGCGCAGAAATCCCATTCAGCCAGGATACCTTTTTGCGTTGCATCCGCCATTGCTCGACTGCCCGAATAACCAAGTTCATGGTTTTCTAGATACTCCATTACCTGCTGGATATCAGGAGCACTTGCTGGGATGTTGGCAAGGCATAGATCCATTCGCCAGTCAATTGGGCAAGTTTTGCTATAAAAAGATGGTTGCACGCAGATTGTATATGTGTAAATAAATGTCATGTTGTAGCTGGTTCCGATAATAGATAGAGGCAAGGCAGCCGAAAAGTTGTTCAATTTTTTCACGGTATTGATGTAGATTCGCGTAGAGGCGTATTCTGTCGGACATGCTTATTACCACAGGGAGCGAAGCCATTTTTAACAAGCTAAAATAGTAGTAGGATGGCAGAAAACAGAGCGAGAATTGTGGGCACTGTTGCTGTTATTCCAGAGATGATCGAATGAATGAAGTCTGGTATTAGACTAAAAACAGTTTGAAAGCCTGTGAGAAGGCCAGAAGAGACAATGTTAAAAAGTGTGCCAGACCTTAAATGTCAGACGTGTTGAAAATTGTGTAACAATTCACAAAGTGTAATGGGAGGTTCGTATTTAAAAGGGAGCGTATTTTTCCCTGAAGTTCGTGCTATCTGCAGTCGATAAATTACTTTTGGAGAAGTGAGGGACACTTCTGTTTCAAACAAAAGCGCTTTCAGTTTGCTCCGTTTAATAAAATCTGTTTTCAAAGTAGGTATTGAAGGCCAAGTTGAACTTTGGGAGTTACTTTGTGTGGGTGGGAATAGAGATTGCCAGAGAAAGGTATCCAGTTTGAAACAGTAAGGACATACGGTATGCCAGCTCACATTGCGGTGCAGTCCATGTTATTAAGAAGCAGATAACTACCGTTAGAAAGCTGTGTGAATGTTGGTTTGATTGTGGGAGTTGGCGTGTTTTTAAGAAAGCACGCAATATTGGGGGCTGTAAGCTTAGAAGCGTTGTGCAGTTGGACATTCTTGCATAGTAATGAATGACTGCCATTGTGGTCGCACTTTTCACCTGTGAGAAAAACTTCTGTATCCTCTTTAAGACAGCGATATGTAAATGGGAGAAACCACTGCTCGTAAATAAACGCGCTACCTTATATAATCACATACAACATGACAAACAACATGTACACCTAGCAGACACAACAACACTACGTACTGTGGGAACCGTGGCTAGCCATGTACACAAACCAAACATGGCATGGCACCTCTGCCACACAATGCAGAATGCGGGGAGAGATGGGAGCAAAGTATGTGCGAAGGAGGCAAGTGATTCTCGATTATAAAAGTATACAATGCAAAGTGTTGAGGGGATGTGCCGGAGAGACTTGAGTATGCAGAGAACAGACCTTTACATGTCAACATACACTGATGGTCTATTGAGTGAAGTCGACAGTGGACGCAACCATGATAGTATAGTCAGTAGGGAAGATTATGAAAACATAGCGCGTACGTGCCCCCCCCCCCCCCAATCTTTAGCGTAGTGGGCTGGCTCGACGTACGCAAGGCTAGCGTAGGGGTATGAATAAAAGGCACGTTTCTCTGGGTGTGGTTCTCTTCCAGAATACCGAACATGTCTGTCAGGTCTGCGCAGCTTACACCGTCACAAGGCTGACGCCGTGAGCGAGGGTGGCTGCGGGAATAATGCTCTCAGCCTGCTGCTACCCAGAAACCGTCATGGCCGCTGCGACGCACATATGCCCCACAGTTCACCTTTCAACACTGTCGTATGTGAAAGAGGGCCCACCACATGCCAGTGGAAGCTTTTGGGCCGAGGTCTGCGAACTGGGAAGGCTCCTGAGATCAACACTGGCTACCGTGACACAGGTAGACAGCGCCCAGCCTGAGGCCCAGCACCGTGAAGTGCTCTGTATACTACTAACACAATAGTCGAAGAGGTACCAACAGTGGAACGTTGTCTTGATCCCACAATGGACAATGTTAGAACCGCATCTGAGAGTGCAGATGAAGGTACTCCTTTCGACCAGCTGTAACCAACTCTAGGTCCCAACAGTGGAACGGTGTCTTGATCCCAAAATGGACGATGTCCGATATTACTTGCTGCTTGTTTTTGACAGAATTCCCTCCGTTGAGGTGCATCAGACTCTGTGCTTCCATAGCTAACTGCTGCACATGATTATTGGGTTTGGTTGACTGCAGTCGGTGGAGTACACCGTGGTACAGCAGGTGGGAACAGTGAAACGGGGTCTTGATTCTGTGATTGAGGATGTCAGAAGTTAAAGTTTGTGATGATTTCTGTGTACCCACTCCGATCAGGTGGAACCAACTGCATGCTTCCGAATCCAACGGCACGTGGCTGTGAGGCATTAATGACAACTGCCTCTGTCCTACAGTGCGGTCAGCAGGGCTCACAATTCAGATGGAGTGGTGATTGTTTAATTACAGAATCCAGTAGGCAACTAACTACAACGTCTATTGAAATATACACAATAGCCTTTTAGTATACTTGCTTGAAGAAGTTTTTTAAGATGACTTATAGGTCTAGTACAATGACCAAATTCTTCTTGGTAGTGGTAAAGAACACTGAATAACAGTGTACACAGTCGACAGCAGAGATCGCAATTCGAATTGTTTTGATTATTTATTGCAGAGTTTTGTGTAATTTATATTGTTGTATTTTATGAAGAGGACGTGAGAAAAAGTATTCATGGAAGACTGTGCTCACTACTGCCTTCAATTTACACTGCAGACAGCAGTGTTCACAATACAGATTGAGTCGATATTGTAGATGAAGCAGTCCTGTAGGCAAAAGACATTGCTCCAGTGCGCTCTGTCCGCACCACGCATACGCATCATCACAGGGTCCGCACACGGTTTTTGTTGCTTCGCATACGGCAAACTGGGCAGCTCAAGTCAACGCCACGTGGCTGTGGGCCCTTGCTGACCGCTCTCTGGCCTACACTGCAGACAGCAGTGTTTACAATTCAGATTGAGTCGCTATTGCAGATGATGTAGTGTTGTAGGCAACCGACATTGCTCCTTGTATGGCCCGCCCGCAGCACGCATCATCGCTGGCTGTGCACCTGCTGAATGCTTTTGATGTGGCTATCTAAGTGCACTAGACCTGATGGACCCTTTATGATACAATCATTTTGTGTATTATTTCAGACCTAGTGCCTGTATCTTAGAAACCACAAGTTATGGTTGTTTTACGATAGAATCTTTTCTGTATTATTTCACATCTAGTGTCCCTACCTTACTGCAGCACAAACTATTGCCGCTTTTATTATTGAATCTCTGTGTGTGATCCAATGATTAGTGTTGTAGTTGATGCTAGCAGCAACTATTCCCTGAGGGCTGCTTTACACTCACCCCACACGCATCCAGCACAGACGTGACTGGATATGTAACCCTGGTAATAAAAAGAAGCCGAGTGCACGTGCCCGTACCCACTTCCACTATCTATCGGTGTCCGTGTGTTCATTATGTATGCATGATACTGCCCCTGGGCCGTACCAAATTACATTGTGCTGTGAACAGCGTATGCAACCATGTTACCTCTGGCAGTGGGGAAAAGTTCTGTTATGTAGCTTTTAGATGCATGGCTATCACAGGTGGAAGGCTACTTTACAGAGCATGAATATTGATGAAGATGATGGTTGCATGTTGTGTGTACTGTCAGATATGTGTACATAGCAAAACGTTTTCAAAAAAGCTCTGTAAGCAGAAGAGGAGTCTCTCATCAAACGCTGTAGAGAGAATGGCGAAAATGGGTGGGGTCCTCCAACTGTTACAATGGGAAATGTTATGAACCAATCAAATGCTTTTCTTTAAGGTAACATGGCAATCGCGCAGCGAGCGCGCTAGGAGGCCGCACCCAACCGATTTTGAGAAAATATTATCATAATATAAGTTTATTACAGTTAGAAATCTATAAATGTTTAAAATATTTTAGATTATCGCTTGTTCTCATATACACTTTAAACTTATTTAGATATAGTTTTGAGCCGAAAAACAAATGAGGGAATCGCATCCCCAGCGCGACACCACACGTCTATGATGTAACACAGGGCCTGGCATCGTGCACTCGTCGCATACGCAACGCGCAGCGGGCGTGACCCCATACGTATATGACGTAAGGCGCGGCTTGGTACTGCGTACCCATCACATAACAAAGTATCCTTTACGAGTTTAGCAATATGGCGGATAGGATTGGCGTGCTGATGGTGCTTGGTACACTACTGGTACGCGACTTCAGTTTTCTCAACAACAACAAAAACAATATACATACTTTTTTTTGAAGATATAAAACATTACATATTTTTCAAATTAGAAACAAAATAGGATAATAGAGTTCCAAAATATTACAAAAAAATAGAACAAATATAGGTTTTATAAATATTTAAAAAACCTTCGAAATTCACTGAAAAAATCATAGGTTTTACAGACGTTATAGTTAGGAATTAGCATTTAAAAAACCTTTGAAATTCACTGAAAAAACCATAGGTTTCACAGACGTTATAGTTAGGAATTAGCACTTAAAAAACCTTAGAAATTCACTGAAAAAAACATAGGTATCAGGGACGTTATAGTTAGTTGGACATTTGACTCATATAAAACCAGAGAAATTCGCCTGTAATAGTTAGTTGAGCTAAGTATAACTCGCGCGCCCGCAATGCACTGGTGATGATGTCACTTATTACATCACTCATGACATGGTTAGTGACATCACTGATTACATCACTGATGACATCTCAAATGACATCACTGATGACATCATCCACCTGATAATATGATGCACATACTGATGGCCTAATATAAACTTTGATACACGCACTCTTAAATACAGACTACTATTTTTGAAACCATACACACAACAATGCCAGATACTACATACCACCCACTATTTCCTAGGTCTACACTCACATCCACTCACTTATACATGCAGTTACTCATTCATACCGTACTATAATATGCACTCATACACCTATACATACAGTCACAGTCTGCCACTCATCCATAGAGTTACTCACACATCTAGTCAGTCATGCAAAGAATCAATCATATACCCATTTACTCATATATACAGTTATACACATCAACTGCGTTATTTATACACACACCACATCATTATTTATGCAGATACAAACAGCAGTGTCCCGGGGGTGGGGACCCCGGGACACTGCAGGAGCCGGCCCTGGGGGGTGGCGGTCCCCAGGGCCTGTACAAGGCTCCAGGAGGGGGGCCGCGTGGCCCCCCTCCCACATCTGTTAGAAGCCCCGGGGTGGCGGTCCCCGGGGCTGGGGGGGCCTGAGAGCCCCCCCACCCAATTTGTAATATGCCCGGGGGGTGGCTGTCCCCGGGGCTGGGGGGGCCTGAGAGCCCCCGTACATAATTGAATATAGCCCCGGGGGTGGCGGCTCTCTGGGCCCCCCTGTACATATAATCCATTGCCCCCGGGATTTGGCCCCCCCAGGGGCTAAATACTAATTAAGCGCGGGAGCCCACGCTTAATATTTTTTTTTTATCTGCAAATTTTTTGGGGGGGCCTTGGGGGTCCTTGTGGGACCCCCTGAGCAGGCCTAGGGGGTCAGGGTGTTTCTACCCTGCCCCCTTTTTGCGTTTTGCGACTTTTTTGGGGGGTTTCTTGTGCCTCGCTTCTACCGAGGCACAAGATGGCTGCCAACACTTCCTGATTCAGAGTGTTGGCAGCCAATTAAAATACAGCTCGTGCACGGCAGGGCGCGCTTAGGGTACGCGGACCCTCCGAGGCCATAGATGTATATGTACTTTTAAATGTCATTTTCTCTGGAACTACTGAACGGATTTACACCATTTACGCAAACTGCATGAGCCTGAACTAAGGACTCTTTGCCAAATTTGGTGTAATTCCGTTCAGCAGTTCGGGCTGTAGCTACGGCTAAAGGTCCTATGGGAAATTGCATGGGGAAAACGCGTTTTGGGACCCCACTTTTTTCCCAGCCCCCGCTTTACGAATCACCGTGAAACTTTCAGTATAGGAGCAGACCGGAGCTGGCCAAAAGTTTTGAAAATTTCGCGAAGGTTCGTCAATCGGCGCCAAAGTTATTCCAAATAGAATGTTGCGGATTTCCTATGGAAAATAGGTCCTAACTCTATCTACCTACTGGCGAATATATATATATTTTTTAATATATATATATATAGATATATTTATTTCGAAGTCAAATAGTTCGTACCAAATATATGAATCAGAAAACCATCACATTCAAATCAACGTACCTTATAAATTACCAGGACTAGGGTGAGGGGTAGTCTGAGGATTGTTCCTAGAAGTTGAGGCTCTAAAGTTATCCTAACTGGAGGATTTTATTCATTCTTTCATTTGTCCCATGCTCTCTGCGTCTGTCAGTGCTGTATGCTGGCCCAGCAACATATTGCAAATAGTCGTGTCCGGTGGCAGCCTCACTGCTATTTTTCCACTTTGTTTTTAAAACCGCTCTGTGCCACGGTAGCCATATGTTGCTTCATTAAACTGTTCCTCCCAGCACCCGTACACATCACAAGGTCACTAACTGTTCCTATATTAAGTACAGACCCCAACAGGAAGCGCCTCACAGGGCCTTGCAAAATGGAGGCAGTCTTTCCAAGAAAACGGGGAGTACAAAAAAGAGGATTAATGTTCAAATATAAATTAAATGAGAGAAATCGAGGGCTGCCCTGAGGGAGGATGGACAGCAACAAAACACTGCTTTTTTAGCAAAACGTCTGGCAGTTCAGAGAAAAGGGGTCAAAAGTCACCTACTTAAGGAAAGGTCTCCAAGGGAAAAAGGCCGGGGAGCTTATCCTGCCTCTACAATGGGCCTCTATGTGGCGATTCCGTTGCTGAATGCATCAGCCATTGCAGTCATGTGGTTTCAAAAAATAGTTAACACATGACAAAAGTATGTATTTTCGCTTTTTTCTCCATATCTTATATTAGCACTTCCCTCGCAGCTAAAAACTTGCTGACGCATCAAGCTCACAGTGCAGTGTCCCCAGGACCCAGTATTTTACATATCAGGAATAAAAGGGACAATTAAAGTATAAAATGTGCCAACTTTTTGGGGGAATAATCCATACAATTTTAAAAGATCTTACACGAAAATATATCACAGGCTTGCTGGGTCGGTGCAAGGATTGTTGCCTCTAGTGCAATATGTTAGGTTAAGTTACAGGGTTTTTGTATAGTGCAGCATTCACCAACCACTAAGCCTCCTGAAGCTTTCAGCAGAGGTTCTTCACTGGGTGTTGGGTTCAGAACCACTCTGAGGTGGCTTTTTTTTGCACCCTTCAAGGCTAACCCATGTGAAAATTGAGTGTAGTGTGGGCTTGCCATGAAGTTTCAGGCCTTGAGGCCCTCTGCCGATCCCATGTCAACTATGGCAGTGTTGTCACATAGGTCAGTGGGTCTTATTATGAATACTTTGCACACCACACTTTATCTCCTCCTACAAGCACAGGAGAGGGGAAAATCTGTTTATTGTCAATAAGTGCATGCAAGTGTTTAATAGTTACATTGACAGATCATAAAATGTAAATACTTAAATATATCTTCATACAATGATCACATTGAACATGCTTCTCACAAACCCCATTAGATGAATCAGACTGTCTAAAATTAACTTAGTTCTAGTCCTGAGCTTGGGGCTTCTTCTCCAGTACATGAATTCGAAAACTGTAAAAAAAAGAAATCTTAAACCTGCGACACGAAGTAGGTAATACAATAGAAAGTTCTAATTGAATTAACTATGGTGGTGTAAAAGGCCTGGGAAAAGCCCCATGAGGTATGTGGATTAGCAAACCACACTATTGGGGAAAAAAAGGCAGGAGATAATTCACATGAGCACCAAGAGGGGTCCAATATATAGTTGGGGGCGTCTCATTATGGCAGCAGCTGGAAAAGAGCACAGGGAAGGAAGGGAAAATGTCGTTATTGCCACAACCAGCCGCTTAACATTACTATAGAAATGGTGGTGTGCTAGTCCTATTGGCTAAGCAATTGGATCTGGTCTGAAGGCAAGGGAGATCAAATCAGTGAAAGGTGTGTTGGTACTACCTATAGAACAAAACTGGGTAGCCATTGAGAAAGACTGCTTTGCCATACTGTGGGCCTTGCCTTAGTTCCACACTTATTTGTTTGGCATTACGTTTGTGGTGCAAACAGAACATAAGCCATTGAAATGGTTGATGGTCATGAAGGGAGAGTATTCCACGTCTTTGAGATGGTCTGTTTCTCCGCCTCAGTTACAAGTTGTAGTGGAGCCACAGTGGCAGATTAAGACACAGGAATGCCGAAAGACTTTCCAGCTGGTTTTACCGATCTGGCCACCCAACCCCTTCAGGTTAGGGGTTGGTTTAGAGTAGTCTGATCTGGGAGGAGCATCTGCCTGGATGGAAAAGACCCTCACATCATGACAGGCGTGAACACCTGCCCTGAGTGCCCCAACAGCAATGATATATAGATCCCTGGTGCTGATATTAGTTGGCATGAGTGCACATGCACCATGCATGTGCCCAATGACATGGGCCTGTCCCATGGACTGCAGTCTTGTTCGATTGGGAGGGGCAGCCAAAGACCTACCCTCATAGTGGTGCCTTTATCAGAAGTTAAGCAGCATGAGCGTGGTGGTGGCTGGATAGCATGTAGTGATCAGTAGACATCAATAGGACTATTTTCAGACCTGTGTCAGTGGAGTGAGGCCTACTGTCTCACTCAGGTAAAGTTCTGCTGCTGAGTGCTTACCTCACCCTTGGTCTACATCAAGTTAGTATGTACTTCTGTGCAGCGTGTGAATAGTTACACATGTGCTGTGTGTATGTGTGCCTAGAATACAGTACATTACAACGCAATGTATTACATCGCGTGCTTTTACAACGGGGTTGTTACAACGACCGCGTTTTTAGTACGCAATGCATTTACATCGCAAGTCATTAGAACGACTTGCTGTAGGGGGCGTGCTGGAATTAGGAATAGTATTATTTACTATTCCTACACCAGTTTGCGCAACAGTAGGGAAGGTGTTGGAATTCATTTCCAATACCTCAGCGCCCCCTGCAGCAAGTCGTTGTAATGACTTGCGATGTAAATGCATCGCATACTAACAACGCGATCGTTGTAACATCCGCATTGTAATAGTCTTGCGATGTAATGACAGCGTTGCAAACGCTGTTACTCGTGTGCCTATGAATGGTACAACACAGAAAAGTCTCTGTGTTCCATTTTGGGAGACCCAGGGCTGAATTGAGGAGCATGAGGAAGTAGAGGAATCCCCCCAGACAGATTTGTAGATTGCTGTGAGCTGGGAAAACCAAGCTCCTCAGTACACATCACAGGGTGCTCTTTAAATCAGGGAGAGATCACTCGAAATAGGCCTGGGCTCATCTCAGGATGAGGATGGGCCTAATAAGAGCATGATAAAGAGTAGGGCTGTTAGTCTAGGATAACTTTTTTATGCAACCTTCACTGTGGCTGGCATCCAGGTGTGAAACTCTAGTCACTCCCTTGGCCTGTATTGTGGGGCTAGCCGAGTTGTCACTCCTGCTGTGACAGACTGCGTTCTGCCTGCTTGCCAAGACCATTGTGCCCTTTGAGGAAGAGGAGAGCGCTTGGAGAGAGAAAGTTGCAGTGGGGGATCCTGGTGAGTGGATCCCTGTAGTGAGGTTTGAGGAGACTGCTGCTGCACTAATTGGGTCATCACCCATGTGCAGGTTCAAGTCGGTGACCCTGTATGCCAGAGGAGGCTGCCGTGAAGCGAAAATACTTCATTGCCAATCAGGCTGTAGCCCATGTGCGGAGTGAAGTGGGTGTCCCCCTATGCCAGAGGGATTGCCGTGAAGCTTACTGTGTGCAGAGTAAGGTCAGTGACCTTGTGTTGCAGAGTGGGCCACCATGAAGAACAAGTGATGTTGCCTGGTTCAGCCGTCATTGAGAGGAGAGGATGCTGTGGTGACCTGTGCATGCCCAAGCCCGACTGAGGATCGGAACCCGAGTTATTGGTCCCCATCTGTGAGAAGGATCAGAAGAACTTAAAATCTCGCAGGAGGATGCACCGTGAACGACCAGTTACTGCCTCTGCAGAGGCATGAGTGCTCCTCACCATTAGGAGTAGCTGCAGCCCTCCACGACATCTGAGAGTGAAATACTCCCAAGGACTCCAGGAACTGGTAAAAGTGATCACAAAGCTAGAAGGCTTCGGGCAACTTAGTCTGTCAAACAGCACCTAAGGTGCTGGAACACTTCTGACTTTGGAAGAGTTGGAGTGGGGCTCATGAGATTATGACTACTAGTGGGCTAGTGGGGCTTAACCTGAATTCGGCCTATAGGAAATTGGGAATAACCACTACCATTACTGAGAGAGAAGTGGGAGTAAGGGACCTGCCTATCGAACACCAGAGCCCCGATCCCAGGGGACCGAGGGGCAGATGTTGCTTCACCCTTGTGCCTCACAAGGGGGCACAAGGGTAATACAACTACTAAGTCAGATTTATCAAGCCATGCATGGCCACCTTGCATGACCCTGCATGCCTTGATAAATCTAGAGTAACGCAACACAGAGAAAATCGCTTTGTTGTGTTACTCTGACCCAGGGATCCTTTCCATGGGTGGCACACTGGTGTTCCCATGCCTCCACCAATGGATTTTGGTGCATTCCCTGATTTACCATTACTGGTGGACCTGGGATGCGTCAAAATGCTATGCCTCCCAGATGAGGTGTAAGAAGGAGAACTGTATTTCTCCTTGTTTGTTCCTCTATGTTTGCCGCATTCTGTAGCAGACATAGAAAGAGGAAAATGCCTCAAGATTGTTTTTGTGCAGGAAGGTATCCTGACCAGAACAAAAATAATCCTGTCTGCAATGCAGGCACCCTTGCACCACAGCAAAAGGGAGCCTGCGTTGGTGCTAGGCAGCAGATTGTGTGACAGCCAAAGGAAAAGACAGGATTGTGCTGTATCATGTTAAATACGGCGTATTCCTGCCCTTTCCCTTTCATGCAGTGCAACAAGGTGGCTTGCTGCACTGCATGAAATAATGATAAATCCGCCCCTGTGTGTATTAGTTGTGGATAAAGTATTTTACTTTGTGCTCATATATAAAAACTCATTTTTTTTATAAAGCCAAGTATTTGGCTGGAAAATCATTTATTGCTGCAAGTGAACATATTTAAGGCCTCATTTTTTTAAAGTGTTGCATCGCTGCATGAAAACAGCGATGCAACATTTTTCAGTGTGCCCTCCCTGTGATACCATGGATATGCCATGTGTACTGTACGGTGCTCGCTGTTGCAAGGATTTACAGATACATCAGTAGTCCTGACGTATCTGTAGATGCAAAAGTGAAGCATTGCTGGGGTGAGTCTGAAAACAGACGCAGCTCCAGCAATCCTTTCACATGGGGCAAGTCTCATGTGAAAGGGCCTGCGTCACACCTTAAGCTTGCTGTAAAGCAGGCGTAAGGATTTGACACAGTGGCGTCCTAGAAGTGGCATAGTGAAATCTCATAGATACAAGCATTTTGTGTCGGAGGAACGCCCTCCCTGCATATATTATACCTGACGCAGGTATAATGTAGCGCAGGGGTAAAGAAAGTGATGCATCTGCCTAGATTTGTAAATGTGCCACGGAGTGGCGCATATTTTACGCCACCACAGTGTCACAAAAAGTGACACATTGGCGGTGTAAAGGGCTTATAAATAAGGCCCTTTGAGTTGTGAGCCAGCGATCACCCCGTATCTGTCTGTCCCTGATAAGCCTTGGACTGCTCAGCTCACTCTACTACTGAGGTTCAATAGCTGACAGGGTACTTGTCCCAGTTGCTCAGGATCCATATTAAGTCAGGTCCTGGGACATCAAGAATAAAGGGCCCGATTCACAAAAGTAATCTGAGACAAAATCCTAACCTTACGACTTTCAGTATTCACAAAAGGCATTTAGGAGTAGTAAAGTTAGGATTCCTAACTTTACTACTCCTAAATGCCCTTTGTGAATACCGAAAGTCGTAAAGTTAGGATTTTGTCTCAGTTAAACTTAAGTTTTGGTCTTAAGAGACCAAAACTTAAGTTTAACTGAGACAAAATCCTAACTTTACGACTTTTGGTTTGTACCGAACTATGGAAGTATAGTTGCCCCATTGACTGCTTTGACATTCAAGATTCAGCCTAGAAAAGTGATATGGACTGATGAGTTTCAAAAAGCATTTGAGGAACTGAAGAAGGCATCATGCATTGGACCTGTACTGAAAGCACCTCACTACAGTAAGCATTTCATTGTACAGATGGATGCCTCTGAAAAGAGAGTTGCAGTGGTGTTAGCTCAGCTGGATGACAAGGGTAGAGAGTGTCCAGAAGCCTTTATTGGTAGGTGGTTACTACCCATAGAACAGACCTAGGTGGCTATTGAGAAACAGTTGTTTGCCCTAGTGTTGGCCTTTCGTAAGTTCCACACTTATTTGTTTGCCACTAAGTTTGGGTGCAAACAGATCATAAGCTATTTAAATGGTTGATGGCTATGAAGAGAGAGAATCCTATGTTTTTGAGATGGTCTATTTCTCTGCCTGGCTTAGACTTTGCTGAAAGGCTTTCCTGACGGTTTTACCGATCTTACGACCCAACCTCTCCAGGTTAGGAGTTGGTTTAGAGCAGTCTGATCTGGGAGGAGAATCTGCTGGGCTGGGAAAGACCCTCACAACATGGCAGACTTGAACACCTGCCCTGAGTACCGCAATTGCAATAATGTCTAGATCCCTGGTGTTGATTTTTGTTGTCATGGGTGAACACGGGTCCTGTGTGTGCATCATGACAAAGGCCTGTCTCACAAAGTGCTCACCCTCATTGTGGTGAAAGGCTACATCCTTTGCAAGGAGTTAAGTAGCACAAGCTCGTTGGTGGCAGCATACCGTGAAGGAATCAGTAGAAGGGAACAAGCCTTTTTAGCTGTGCAACTGGAGTAAGTTCCACTGCTGTGTGCTTAACAACTTCAATTTAGTATGTAGAACTGTGCAGTGCGGGTGTTGTTGTATGCATGTGCTGGGTGTATGTGTGCCTGTGAATGGTCCAATCCATGGAAGATTCTCGGTTCCATTTTGTGAGACCCAGAGCTGACAGGAGGAGCATCAAGAGGTAGCTGAATCTCCCCCACACAGATTTGCGGATTAATGCCTTCCTGTGAGATGGATGGGTATACACACACTTGAGGAAGGAGAGCCAGGCTCTTCAGTACACAAAGGGTTCTCTTTGATTCAGGCTCTGCACAACTTCTGCCTGTGACCAGGTTTAGAGGCTGAGACCTGCCGGTCTCCCAGCTGGGATAGGGAACATCACCCAGGGAAATCCAAGTCCACCTGCCCCTTGAGCCTGGGGCACCAGTGCCTGCTTGCTTGCCAACACCAGTGTGCCCTGTGAGGACTAGGAGAGGGCTTGGAGTAAGAGAGGTCCAGAAGGGATCCTGGCAAGTGAATCCCTGTAGTGAGATGTGATAAGTTGGCTGCTGCACCGATCAGGCCATCGCCTGAGTGGGGGTTCAGGTCGGCGACCCTGTACGCCAGGGAGGGCAGCCACACAGTTACCCATGGTTGGCATTGTTGCTGTGCTGATTGGACCATAGCTTATGCGCGAATGAATTCTGCTAACCCGCATGCCAGAGGGTGCCGCCATGACAATTGCTGCAGTGGTGATCGAGTCATAGCTGTTGTGCAGAGGGAAGCCAGCGACCCTCTATGCTAAAGGGGCCACCATAAAGAGGAAGTTACTGCCATGCCAATCGGACTGTCCCTCATGTGCGGAGTAAGGTTGGTGACTTTATATGCCAGAGGTGGCCACTGTAAAGGACATGGACGTTTGCATGGTTTAAGTTGTCATTGAGAGGAGAGGCTGCAGTGGTGACCCGTGCCAGTCCAAGACCCCAATTGAAGATCGCAACCAGAGCAATCAACTCCTCCACCTGTGGGAAGGATAAGAGGAACTTACCGTCTCACCGGAGGAAGCGCAGTGGACACCCAGCCACTGCCCCTGCAGCGTCCATGAGTGAAAGGCTCCCGGAGACTCCGGTCAGAAGCAGGTAAGACTGATCATAGGGCCGGAAGGCCAAGGGGAAACTTGTTTTGCCACATAGCGCTTCAGGTTCTCACCCATTTTTGACTTTGAAATTGTCAGAGTGGAACTTCTGAGTCTCAGACTACTAGTGGGACTTAAGCTGAATGTTACCTATAGTCAATGGGGAATACCCACTGCTGTTAATGAGAGGGAAGGAGGGAAGTTCAACTTAGCGACTTGCTTATTGAACACTAGAGCCCTGACCTCAAGGGGCTGTGAATATGTTTTGTATATGCTGTATTTTACTTTGTGTTTGTATATGAATGCTTCTTTTTTCATGCTATGAGGCCCCACTAAAGAAGTCTTACTGAAGACAAACATCTATGAAAGGTTCTGTGTTGCTTTCTTTATATGCCACCACAATCTGTGTTTGTGTTTGTAAATTATTTTGTGTCTGAGTAGTCACTAGTCAACCAGGATGTGGTAGACGACAGAAAAGAACGTAGAAACAGGGTCTCTTCAACACAATTGGCATGATCCACAAAGGTAAACTTACACTTTTTTGTAAGTTTATGATTGTTTGCTATTCACTATGGCATGTTACAAGTAGTGTCCTAATGAATGTGGAGTCTCTGCACATAAAAATATATAATAGGGTAATGCTATCTTTTTATGTGTGGAGTCTCCACAGTCATAAATATACTACTCGTAAAATACCTTTGTGAACAGCAAACAATCGTAAACATACACATATATAGTTACTGTTCCAAATCAAACAGGTTTCTCCAAAAAAGCAGTAGGGTGACTAAGCAGCCTTCTTCAGTGAATATGATTTAGTTTGGCACTCATTCCCTCTCTCATAAATGCTTTATTTGTAAGCTTTTTCTTTATGAAACATCGCCTTTAACAATTCGATGTGTGTTCATTCAGCATTCTGCACTGCCTGCTGCATTTAGTTTATTAATGTCTCTCAGAAAATCTGCCTTTTGAGTCCTAGATTGAAATGCTCACACACCACAGGTGCTCCTCCATCAAACCTTTAAGAATTTGAAGTGTGGCACTGCTGATGAGTGCCCTGAAAAACCTTAGGAAATCAAAAACGTAATGGGCGGGTAGCTTGAATTTAGTTCCACCAATGTTAATTACTCTGGGCTACAATCCGGTCCATTGTCTTTTCACCCACAATGCTTCCTACTACAGGAACCAGCCATATGCAAATCAATCTTAATCCTGCTCCAATAGGAACAGTCCAGTCTGAACTGCGAGGCTAGCCCCCCTCTGAGAGAGAACACAAACAGTCCAAGACAAGTTCTGTTCTATTTGGGCATCCTCAGTAGGGTGTAGCTTAAGTTCCATACCACAGTAAACAAAGGGATCTATAACTGGGCATACCTGTCGCGCATAGAACCTCGTAGCTAGGAAAATGCAAAAATGTTGGGTGAAATGCTTGAATTAAGCAAAGCCACTGATGAATACTCTGGACTTCATTTAGTTTTGAGTAGTAATGAAAAATTCTAATATTTATGGTAGAAGAAAGAAGCCATTGCAGGAATTCCTGCTACCATCCCATTGGTGGACGAAGTTACTACTCTGGTGAATTCTCCTCGGTATTAAGCATTTCCTCAGAAGTTACAGTAACTTTAAATTACCACCCAACTCCAAACCATTCCCATATAGTTTACACCACTAGGCATTCAGTTTGTCGAAAAAGTCTGACCTGGAATGCATGCTTATTCATCATGTGTTCATCATCAGGCCTTATTGACCAGAGAGGTTGTTCATTGAAATACCATTGACAAGCAGTAGAGCCAACCATGCAACGCAGAAGCGTCAAATGCAGTCTCCCTTCTGTTTCCTCTCGGGTCAGCCAGGTATTTTCTACAATACGAAGGAAACATGTTGTTCCATGAGGTAACCGCCATGGTCTGAAAAACGATTTCGATTCTTAAGGTCACCTGTAGTGGTGTGACCGAGAACGTTAGTGGTGGCATTAATGTTAAGACCAGATGAGCGTATTCTCCATTTGTAAATCGTAAATATGAAAGAAAGATATATATATAAATATATTGTTGTTATGGTTATAAATTTGACAGTAATGCCTATTGCCTGTTTAGTGACCAGACACAATGTTGGAGGTACATGCTACAGGTTGAGAAAGGGCTTTTAAGAAGTGGTTTGGGCCAGGAAATGTGTTGCATTCGTTGGAAAACTGCCTCCCCATGGGTAGGCCGCACTTGACTGGTGAACGTAGGGGTGAGTTGACATATTTTGAGGCTGTAGTAAAGCAGTTCCACACCAGAAAAGGCTAGTACACCAGGTATAAATGAAAGTGGGGACTGTGACCTCTAAAGGCTTGACTGGGTGATCCAGAAACATTTAGGGATTTACATGGGAAATGCAATGGGGCGATGATGCGCATAATTTTTTGTGAATTCTTTCAAATTTCACTTATTATGGAACTGACCTTTTAATAACTCAATGTGATCGATCTGTGAATAAGTGTAAAGCATTTTTCACCAAATCACGAAATTCTTAAAACCTGTCTGTGAAGAAGTTTTAGTCACAGAACAGTTGGGCCCTTTTTTTCGTGAATCGATTCCGCAGGGTGAATATGCTGGAATGTTGCAGACCTTACAACATTTTTGCCATACATTAACCAGTATGAACAATAGTGAACCAGCAGAAACAGTTTACATTTCGTTGAAACAAAAAAAGTCGCAAAAAAGTGTTTTGTTTCCCTTTTTTTGCTTCCACATTTTACAAAAAGGCACCTGAGCCTCTTACCGAACACCCCTGTCTGAGAGGTGAGATTTTGTTTTTGTTTGTTTTTACTTGATGATGCACGTTAAAGGCGACAACATAAAATGGACCAAGCAAGTTGATGATGGAGACCCTTTTAGGAGACTTGAGAATGCATTTTTTTGTTGTCGCTAAATAGTTTGTGATCCCTGAATAACGTTTTGCACTGGGTTTGCATCACAAAAGTGTTTTTGGATTTACTTTCCAGCGCAAAACTTGTTTTGTGCTGGAAAATTGCCTCAAAGTAATGCAAAGCGGCACAAAGTGCTGTTCTGCGTTACTCTGAATCAAGGGGGTACGTTACATATGTGGTAACTGAGCGTTTCCAAACAACCACCCATGGTTTCTGACACAAAATCCATCTACTAACAAAAGCAAACAGGCTTTTGCATCAAAAGATAACTCCACTTCGAAGGAGGCGCAAAACAGGAGAAATGCTTTTATTTCTCCTAACGTTTCCCACTTTGCTTGTGTGCTGCAGTGGACGGCACACATCAAAGTGGGAAAAGTTTTAAAGTTTGTTTAGACATAGTTATTTGTGCTGGAAGGGTACTCTTCCACAATGCTCAATTTGTAAAAAAATAAGTGCCAGGGCCCTCGTCACGGGGCCACTTCTGTTCGCCCCTCTCATTGCCCCTGCCAGTGCTGCCAATGATATTACAAACACACCTACTAACCATGACACTCCTACAAGTGTGAGAGTTCAGACTATTCCAGGCAACCAAACCTAATAGATTGGCTTTGGATGGCGGGTATTAGTCATTTTCAATGTATATTCAATTTATAAACAACTTCTGACATTTTAACTTGCACTGCAATTGGTGCTATGGCAGTGTCTGACACTTTAATTAAACACACATTTTACTAACACACACATTAGCATCTGAACGTCTGAAACCAGCCACTAGCACCTCATACTAATAACACAAAAAAGATTTGGGTAATACCATGTTATCTTGTGGAATGAATTCCTTTTTAGGTCTCGCAGACCTAGCGCTGGAGCGCGCATACGCTCCTTGCTCTGCGAGGCTTATTGTGATCGATACACTTTCAGAAGGGGACTTGAAGCCCCGCCCATGATTCCTGTTGGCTTGTGTCATAGCGCATGGTAAACGGTGGCTTCTCATTGTAAATGAGGCTTTTTAGTCCCTCCTTGTTACCGCCCTGTCTCCTTTTGGCCCCGCCCACCCAGACTGGATCTTTTACTCGCGGCGTTAGACATCGGGTTTTAATTCCTGGGTGAGCACTGTTTTTTGTTCATTCGCGCAATGGCGTGGCGACAGCTTGTTCCGATTAGTAGCTGTGCACTCAGTTATTGCTTGTATTTATCACCTCAGCCGCGACCGTCGAGCTGGTGAGCACTTATTTTTGTTCTTCTTTTGCGCAGTGGTATGGCGACAGCTTGTTCCGATTAGTAGCTGTGCGCTCATTTGTTGCTTGTATTTATCACCTCAGCCACGCCCGTTGAGCTGTTGGGTGGGTATGTCGAGGTTCAAGGAAGATCCCTGGTGGCTCAGTTCACCCAGTAGCTCTGCTCTTTTGGAACACAGGTGGGTCTCCATCATGCTACACGTATGTTTATTGGGTATTTTTATGTTTTTTCTAAAGCGCTGGCTGACTTCTTATGGCGCCTTAGGGGGCTGTTTACGGTTGCTGTCTTTTTTGGCCTTGCTGATTTCTTGTTTTTCCCTTTCTTGGACACTAACTGTTCGAAAGCATGTATAAATGCTTCGAGTTTATGTAGTAGTGCAGTGAGCTGCATAACCAAAGTACTGCAGAAGTGCATTTGTTTTGACTGTTCCACGTGGTGTGGTGAGTGCTGCGCACCGCTTTTTGGCATCTCCTCTTAGGTCTGCCCACTCCGGGGTCACAGGAAGCTCTGACCCCTCTAAGCAAGGTTATTTAAATGCAGCCTGGCCCCTGTGTTGTCCTTCTATACGTCTGCTTCCCTTCAGATGGCCCTGTATGTCACTTCTCTGTTGAGCAGGCCCTCTCTGTCTCCTCTTCCCTATTTTTCGTGTCTGAGACTCACTCACACTTCCTCCTTTGGGTGAGCTGCCCAAGCTCTCGCTCGTCCAAGATCTGCGGCTTCTCTGTCTGTCTACTTCCAGTCCTGGGGCAGCGAGTCATCTCGATTGCAGTGCCTACAATGCCACAGCTCCTTGGTAGGTTGTTGTACAAGCTTTGAAGTCCTGCGGCTTTCAGTGTTGTTTATGCGTGCGTAGAGTGTGCGTGCTGTGTTTGTGTGGTGTGAGTTTGGCCAAACAGGCCCACATGTAATGTTGGGAGATGTTCTTATTAAGCTGCCGCTGGTCGTTAGAGCTTTACCCCCGATCTCCCCCTCCCTCCCACTGTCAATTGTCACTTGTTTACCCCTACCCTCCCTCCCGTGGTCACTTGTTTACCCCCGCCCTCCCTCCCTCCTGTTAAACATTGTCACTTGTTTACTCCCGCCCTCCCGTTTTCCGTGGTCACTTGTTTACACCCGCCCTCCCTCCCGTTATCCGTGGTCACTTGTTTACCCCCGCCCTCCTGTTATCAATGGTCCCTTGCTTACCCCCGCCCTCCCTCCCTCCCGTAATCCGTGGTCACTTGTTTACCCCTGCCCTCCCTCCCTTATCCGTGGTTATTACTTACATGATGTGAGCTCCTACTAGCACTGCTTTGCCCACATCTACTCCAAACTCTGCACATGTTATCTATTTACTCTAGCCCTCCCCTTAGCACACCCTTCGCTCGTCTTTTACAAATAAAACGGGTGTGAATGCTATTCATTCTGCATGCTAGCCCTCCTTTGAACTTTTTCTCCAGTTACAAAATGCTTTACTCCCATTTAGGAAACAGCTTAACTTTATTTTTATTTTCTACGTACGTCTGTAGAAATTCAAACAAACGTTATTACAAGTGTATTTAATAGGTGAAAACATTACCAATTACGACAATAGCTCTAACTCAAGCAAATGCGAGACCTATTGTATTTCCAATGCTTGTTAATAATGATGTACTGACATTTTAAATCTCACCGCAATTGGTGTTATGGCAGTGTAAGAAATTTTTATTGCAGTTACAGCACTCTATCTGTGCCATATTTATTTGTCATAACAATTTGTGTGTTTTTAAATCACACTAAAATGCATGACATGACAGTGTCTGGCACCACATCTAGCTGCGTTGTTTTATAAGTTTTATTAGTTTGCAATGGCTTTAATCAGCTGTGCAGTAATAAATAAACTTGAAACTATAAACAACTTCTGTTATGCTACTCTCTAAATAAGATAATAAACAGCCCTACCATGTGGCAGATTGCAATAGGTGCTGGTGCTGACAATTAAGTGCTAGTGCCGAGCACCGGAAACCACAGGCTCAAATTAAGCACTGCTCTTCCAGTATAAAATCTATGCTAGGCTCATGCAGACACCTTTCCACTAAGGTGCAAATGTGTGTGGGTGGCGCTTGCCTGCCTGAATGTGAACTAGCGCAAAGGAGAAAGAAAGATAGCGCCATATCTTAGTAGATATGGCACTTTCCTGCTCTCGCCCTCTCATGCACGCAGCATAGCAACTTTGGGTGCTGTGCTGCATCGTGTGACAGTTATGTAAATCTGGGCCAAAGCCACAAGCAATAGCCTTCATTGTGAGTCGCCTGGAACCATAGCGCCCAGGGGAGAGAGCTTTAGAAATTCTCAGGTGCTTGGAGTTCCTGTACCCAGGATTACCTGTTGCAGGAACACAGGGCCCAGGTTCACTGGGTACCAGAATGCACCTGGTAAAAACCACAGAGATTTCCGCAGAACGTCTCCATTTGCTCCAAGTAGGTGGACATTTTTCACGGAAAAGGCAGCAGAATCGGGAAAAACGTGGCATTTGACCCACCAATTAGGTCCAACTAGTTATTCTCCATTCCACAGCCTGCTACTCCAATGGATGGAAACATGAATAACCATTAATTGCGCCCCAGTATCTCCACCATCTTGCAATGAATGCCAATGTGTCGGTCTCAGAAGGATTAAAGTTTAGGGTCGAATTTAAAGACTTACAGGTCATAGAGATGTCAAACTCCAGCGGTAAACTGTCTCGGCCATCTTGCCTGTCAAGACATTCTAATAGTGCTGAGCGCATGCGCCTCCCAGGTCCTTCTGCATACAAAGCTGCTCAGATGAAAGACACTTCACTAAACCCAAATTGTTGTCATTCTGTGTGGCCTTGTCAAATCCACTTTAACTCAACGTGCTTGTAAACTAACGAGATGAACATGCTGTTCCACCCAGCCTGCAATGCCACACACAGTCACAATACATCCGGGCTAGTGTTAGTGAACGGAGAGATTCATCGCTGCGCATGTTGCTAGCATTTCTTGAATTTCTGTGAATTTGAGCCGTCGCTGCCTGGCAAGATCTTAATTAATATTTGAATGGGATGAACATGACGAGCCAAAGCTGGGTCGTTTAGAAATTACTGTCTCTTGAATTATAAATAAACATTACTCTAACTACGAGGCGGGTGGCATTAGGAATTTCGCAACTGTACTAATGTTGACTAAAGTAATGCTAAGTAAACTGGGGTTCTGGGAAAAATAAATATTACAATTCATCTCTGACGTGACGCAAGCGCGGTTAGCGCTCCATGCTGATTAAAGTATGTACAGCATCTGTATCTGTACGCCTGCATGTGGAGATTGGGGAACATTTCATGTTACATGCTGCCGTGAATAAATCATGTGTTTGCACTTTATCTGTCTTGTAATATCTTATTAACATTTTTAAAAGGGTATGCTCACTCGAACTGTACTGTGTAATAAGTATAAACATGGTACTTTTTTTAAATATATTTATTTATTTGCGGTTTTATATAGCAGCGACCAGAGCCAACGGGATAGCATAGCACTTTACACGGGAGCATGACCTCCACAAGACACAGAGCAGACGGAATTAATTACATAGTAAAAGCACATAATGAGGTTACACGGATATCCCAAGTGTTTGTGTTGTAGAGATGAACCTTCATTTAAGAGGAGCACGGAGGGGGGGATGGGAAAGAGGACCAACAGGCAAGAGAAAGATGGCGGGGTGGGGAAAGCAACAGGGAGGGCTGGAGTGGGAGGAGAAGCAAAGGGCGAGAGAGGAGGATGGGAGAAGCAAAATGGAGGGCTGGGGTGGGAGGAGAAGCAAAAGGCGAGAGAGGTGGATGGGAGAAGCAACACAGAGGGCTGGGGTGGCAGGGGAACAAAGGGCGAGAGGATGGGAGAAGCAACACAGAGTTGGGGAGAAGAAGCAACAGGCAAGTGCAATTTAGGAAAGGGTACTCACTTGAGATAGAGAGATAGAAAACACAGGCCCTCTCATGGAGTGCCGACACAAAGAGAAAAAAGTAGTTCCCTGAAAACGAGCATGGGAACCAAGCAATTAAATACCTTGTAAGAGTAAATCGTTAATGAGAAAGACAAACACAAGATTGACAGAAACACCATCAAATAAGAAGCAAGAAAATGAGAGTGACAGTAATGTAAACCAATTGTAAGTAACAGGTTGGTTCCAAGCCCCGCATGTTCTTGGTAAGCCCACAATATGTTTTGCATTAGTAGACTTGACCTAAAAATGGCACCCAAATGAGTCAGATTTCCAAACTTATTGTTTGCTTCGAAGTCAAATATGCACCTACACAGAGGCTCCATGCCAGTAGAAGCCCACGTAAATATCCCCACTGCCTCAATAGAAGGACTACACTCCACCCGTGCTGCTTCGGCCAACCAGCATCTGACACCCATGTTGATTTCCCTTCCACTTTGTAAGGAACGCATTCCACATATACAATTCATGGCGGCAGGAACTGAAGTTAAAATGGGTTTGAACTTTACAGTTTTTTGACAGCATAAGTACTTTTAATGGGTCTTCCATCTCATGCCCCATTCAGATGTGTGAGAGGAGGGTAATGTGGCGGGGAAAGGGATGCATAATGGGGAGTTTGATGATGCAAAATCATGATGGGCAGTAGCCAAAGACTAGAGAACAGGAGTGACTGGAGGTAAAGATACGTAACAGGGCAGAGGCATTGAATGAGAATGGAAAGAAGCATGTGTACTCTGTTTGTTACACAAACGCATATTCAAGAAGGGACTATTTCTTGTCAGATATGTACAATTCTTTGTTTGTTACTGAGCATTGAGGGGGGTGTAACTTACCACTGATGAAGAGCCTATCAAATGTATGAGTCTTTAGGGCAGTCCCCGCGAGCTTGCCTTAGCATCGCTACTTTGACTTAGGACCCACACCATTCCGGACATGCATACCAGAACAAGTGTCAACACCTTTGTGACACTGCTCTATTTGACAACACCACAACTAAGAAAAGTAAATTGGATGTGTGCATAGGGTGGCGAGAAAGGAGTATAAAAATAACAGATACAATTAGGCAAAGTAATTTCGGCTGCCTTCAGGCTAGGTTTGCACTATAGAAATACCATATACATACATTTATACAAGGTTTGATGAACATCTAGGCAATTATTCATTTGTGGAAAATTGTTTGCATGCTAGGTTATTACATGTTTTATACAGAGCAGAACCCCCTATCCTCTTTGCCTCCTGCTCTTAATGTTTTTTTTTTTGTGTGTGTGGTATTGTTCAGCGTTGTGTGCCTGTTTTGCACCACCCAATGGTAGTGTATCTGTACTTTTGTAAGCTGTGCCAGTGAAAACACAACTTCTGCAGTGGCTGATATTGTGCACCATGTTCCCATGTGAACAGGGGCAGCTCCACCTCAATGGCGGAGGAGCGTTGCCCAACTGGCTCAGAGCCAGCAACTGCAAATAAAACAATATTTTAATATTGTTTTACTTTTCAGCTGATGGCTCCGAGCCAGCGCTGTAGGGAGAGGTGGGCCGGTCACATGGGAAGTGGGAGGAGGACTGGTTCCTGCACTCGAACTGCATGTGTGTGTTTAGCCGTCTCATGCCGACCAAACACACATGCGCACTTAGGTTTCTCCAACCCGTCTGTATTGAAAAGCCGGGTTGGAGAAACAGTACAGACTCCCTGTCCTGAGCGGAGCATCAAAGCAGCCGTTTCAGGCCAATACCCATGCTGCTCTCATAGCAAGAGTGCCGAGTGGGGATTCCACAGGGAGTCTGATGCTGACCCAGTGATTGCTGGGACAAGGAAATAGGAAGAAGACCACTGAGGCGCGACGCAGGAGGCAACCGTATTAATTATTATTAACCCCACTCCGCGCTATCCCTCCCGTGCTCCCCCACACCCCCACTACTTTGTGTATGAGGCGGCCGCCACTGCAATCAGTTTCCAGATGTTGTATTATAAAGCAGAAACAATGACTGCAATGGCTGAGGCCACCAGGTCCATAAAAGATTGAACACGGACTAGTGCCTAATGAGACAACGGGCAACCAATGATGATGTTTCTTTTTCTTTTTTCAGCACAACGTAGGCCAGGTCTAGATCCCAGAAGCTCCTCTTCCATCTTGTTTTTGTCAGCTTGGATCTGGTAGTTTCCTAAACGTCCCAGATAATACATTAGTGTATACCAAAATGTCCAACCCCTCAGATACATTCAGCATAACAATCTTCATGGAAACCTAACAAATTTGATGCCCTCCTTCCCCTTCCAACAAAAATGGAATGTCTCCTCTTTCACTCCGTTGACTCTATGCCTCTTGTCAAAAATGCCCGCAAGCACTCTCATATCTTGGCATGTCACCCGCCTGGGTTCTGTCCTCTGAATCTTTTGATACTTCAGCAGCCCAAAACGAATGATGGTGCACATCTCTAAAATTAACTAGTTCTCCTTCACCCACCTTCTACTTGTAAAAAAGCTAACCCACCCTTGGACTGCAGAACTGTTGTACCAGGTGTTCTCCCACAGCAGAAGTGCTGTATCGTCTGGGGTTGAATGTCAGAATATTGTCTACATAAATATCATGTGGCATAAATACTGTGTACTGAACATCATTGAAATTGCTTTAGCCCATTGGGAATACATTTGAATTATTTTTCAAAAATCAAACTCAATGAATGAGCCTTTCTATGGCAAGCACTAATTATGATGAAAATAATAATAAGAAGAAGACGAGGAAGAAGAAGAACAACAACAGCAAGGAGAAGAAGGAGAATAGGAAATGGTTTGTTAGACAAGTTGTCTGTTTCAACGAAATACACTCTCTGTCAACAACACTAAAACAATGAATACATCAAACATTATAGACGTTTAAAAGACCAAAAGAAAAAGTATCCCCAGTACTTGATATTTCATATTATATTTAAAAAGCATTACTGTTGTTTGCGAAGAAGAATTTCACACACAATAGTCAAGCACCAAGAATCTGGAGCAGTCTACTCTGTGCTTAATTTGACCCTGTGTTTACAGGTGAGGCCCACAGGCGCTACTTTTTGCGGACCGGCACTTCATTATACTTTGAGCAAGAGAGTGATAACAGAGAAGGTGGAAAGAATAAGGAAGAAAAAGATGGGAAAAACATGACAAGATTGCAAGACTGCAAGATTGAAATAAAGAGACAGGGAGTGTCTGTTTGATGGTGGATTAAATAGGCATAAGTGGAATTAAGATTACGCAGCCTTGGTAATTGGGAAACAACCGTTACAATGCATGTGTTACAATGCATGCCATTACCCCGCATGTCGTTACAACGCGAATGGCTTGTTGCAGGGAGCAGAAGGTGTTGGATTTTACTCCAACACCTTCCCTACTGTTGCACACACTGGAGTTTGAATAGTAAATTATACTATCTCAACTTCCAGTGCACAGCCAACAGCAATTTGGGGTAAAGATTTGCATTGTAACGGCATGCAGGGTAATGGCATGCGTTGTAACGTCATACAACCGGCACACCAATTAATTTAACACTGGCCACAGGCTTCAGAGCAAAGCTTTGGTCCCCAGAACTTATTCTTTTACAAGGCTCTAGGGACAGTGAAGTGTAGATTCCATCATGCAGTGACAATTGTGCTTCAAGGAGTAGGAGAAAGCAGGGAGAGATGTATTACCAGGTAAGGGATGTTGGGAGGAAAATAGGAGACATAAGGTGAGTATCCCTGTGCCACCAAGGAGGAAGCAGGCCCACATTAGAAAAAAACACACATTTCATGTGTTGGCTAATAATGCGTCTAACTCGCCACTTCGGATTCAGTACAACAGGATATTTAAAAAGTGGGACAAAAGGTGCGACTGCAAAGCATTTTGGGCCATGTGATTGTCGAAAATGGGTCATATTTCAGGGACACCTCAACTATGGGGAATCTTTCATTCTCTACCACTTTATCGAGTTTTTATCAAACTGCAATAATATTGAGTCCAGAATATCGACTACCAACATATTGTCAAGGAAAGCATATATAGGTAGTATAGGTATACTATTCTCGACTTCCATCATCATGGTACATACATGTGAAGTTAAGAATAATCAATGACAAATAAATATGTGATTACCTATCTTGCAGCGGCAGCCACCATAAACGATGGTTGGTGTGGTGGGTCTGGTCATGTGGGGGGAATACAATATTAAAAAATAAAATAAAACTTACCTTTTGCCGCCGGCTGCTCCAGAATCGCATCTCGTTGCGCCGCCTCTCCTCTTTCTGCCTGCTGGTCCCAGCAGACTCCCTGTCCAATACAGCGCGGGGATTGGTCTTAGCAGGCAGGAAAGACGCCCTGCTCAGACCAGGGAGTCTGTGGGGTTTCTCCTGCCCGGCTGCTCAATGCAGCTGGGCTGTAGCCCCTTAAGCTGGGAACTTGCCTCTTCCCTGTGCAGAAAAACTAGGTCAAATGGGTGAAGGGCAGGAAACTGCTGCTTCTCTCTTATCCACCTTTCAGTGTTTGGCAAGGGTAGAGCAAGAGGTTGCAGAGTTGGTGTTCTGCCTGCTCCCCTCCTATAGTGCTGACATAAAGTGTGTTGTCACCACCAACATCTCTTGCTCTGTTGGCACCACCACAATGTCTTGCCCCGTTGGCACCACCAAAATCTCTCTCCCCACTGGACCTCAAATAATACTCTCCTACTTCTACACAGGTTGCCCAATAATTCTTGCTGCCATTACTCCTCCCCTCTTACATTTAAGGCCTTGGCCTCAAAGTGAGGGTGGCATTGGGACCTCCCACCCACCAGGTGATAAGCAGGTGCCAACACTTTGTTATTTGCAACATAATAAATACTGAGCCTCATGCTCTTCTAGGGCACGAGAGGGAGTTTTACTGCACGCCGTGCCTGAAAAGTTGAGCTGCTGGTATCCTTGCGACTGAATGTGCTATATGGGGTGTACAACGTCAGCAAGGCAAATCATTACATCAGTGCACTACGGTCAAAGGTTTTATTTTTAGATTGGCCACCTTGCTGTAAGGGATGGCCTAGTCTGACGCTGTACAACTGCCAACACACAAACACCTAGGGCTTCAGCCTACAACAGGGGGTGGAGGCGGCCTCCGCATTGGGGCCGAGACCCACTGGGTAGGCCACAAGTAATAACCTACATATGGCTGAGGGAGAGACTCGTTGATCAAGGAAACGAAACTGATAACGCTACGCTGGCATAACTACGCGCATGAGGTCAGGAGCGCTTTGAAATTGAGGTGTTATCCACAACGGTGAATTTTGTCCGGACTACAATTTTCTAATAATTGCCACCATGAGTGGGCCCCTTTCCAAAGCACCCCTTCTCTCCTTTTTGGAGAGGGGTCCAGCATTTATGCCCTGGAGTCTCACAGACCCCTCTGAGAGAGTCCACAGCGACAAGGGAGTCTCACACAGCAGACCTGGGTTTTTATCCCATTACCTCCGGGAGCACAGCACCGTACACCGTGACCGGCGTGCTCGATTAAACTTTTGGACTATGCCCCCCCCCCCCAGGTGGAAACTATAACCTTTCTGTATGTACTGCAGTGCCCGAGCAACCTTTGGCCGATGACTGGTGGAGCTGTCCCAAGCAGATTTAGAGGAGTTTGGCTCTGGTTCACCCCTAAGCCGTCACCTGCCCAGCCGGACGTCGGACACTGTTTTCCATCGTCCCCCTGTTGTGCCTCCTACACCCTCCCCCTCCTCTTCCCTCCATTATTCTCTGTCTACCTCCCCTATTCCTTCCCTCTCTCCCCTAGCCTATTTTTTTCCTCATGTTTATGCTATGCTTATGTACTCATGTAATTCCTGCAACTACGCTCCAGTAACCGATGTAACTTTGTAACCATGTTCTAAAACAATGTTTCTTCCTCATGTAAAGCGCTCTGATACCTCCGGGTCTAGCCAGCGCTATATAAAACTAAATAAAGAAATAAAATACAATAAGACCCTGCTGCGACGTGGGTGTGTGTGTGTGTATGTATGTGTGTGGGTGGGTGGGGGGGTGTGTTTGTGTGTGGTGTGTGAGTTTGTGTGTGTTTGTGGTGTGAGTGTGGGTGTTTGTGTGCGGTGTGTGTGTGTTTGTGTGTGTGCGTGTTTAACGACAGCACATTGCATCAGTTCTCATACTATCTTAATGCTACCAGCAAACATCAGTTTTTAGCCTCCATTGCGTTGAAGGGATGGATGGGTGAATGGAGGGAGAGAGGGAGAAAGTTAGCTGCAAGAATACGGCAACTGAAGTAAAGAGAGGGTAAACAGAAAGAAAGGGCAGAACGACCAAGTGGGAAAGCATACACTTATGATTTTCGAGGAGAAAAAGAACACGGAAACTTATAGTTAGGAATGTGATAAATAGTCGAGCAGATTGGAAGCAGGGCTTTAAGATGTTGCAGGGTCAAGAGCGATGCAGCTCTGTAAAGGTTTCAGGCGTCAGCGCACTCTTTGCCTTCTCTGCACCATTTACAGTCCTGGTTAAACAGTCCCCGCCAGCCTCAGCTTTAGTGAAACACTTTGGGCTCATAATTGATTGCTGCACGAGGCTCACAGCTGACGAGAGGGCAGAGGCCATTAAGACGACGTTTGTATTACAAAGCTGCACGCTTCAAAGCCACCCAGGATGGAGGGGTTATAACAAGATACATCTGAGAGGGGCTTCTTTTATTGGGAAGCGAACACACACAGACTCAAAGGCAGTGGCGCAGTCCTCCCTCCATTGTCCCATCCCCCGCCTAGGACAGCTTAAATGAAGGGACTAACTAGGGTTATCAAAATGGCGTCATTCACCCTAGGGGCTCTAATCATTTTCAGACGAATTGCAGGGGTGAAGGGGTCCTCTAGCAACTCTCATGATCAAGGGATGTTTGAAGAAAAGAAATAGCGAGTGGTTACTGCCTGGCACAGGCTTCAGCGCCTAGACAAACTACAGTGAGCCTGCTGTCATTAAGACAGCCATGGGTCTGGCCTTGACTAGCTAGTGAGTTGTGCGGTGGTTATTTTTTTTTTTTTACTGCAAGTATATTATCCTACAAAAGAAAAAAAAGAAAACTGTGCTACCACCTAAAAATGGCAGCCTTTTGTTTGCAATAAAAATTTGAAAGCAGAAAGCAAGTGTACTTTTTAGGCATAATGCACGTCATAGGAAACTAAGGTTCTTATTGGGGCAAAGAAAAAATACCATGAATTACTCTAACCTGAAGACATGTCTTGAACACAGGGCCTGACTAAAATAAATAAAAAAAGGATAAAGAATGGAAATAAAAAAAAAATTAGCAAAGAAAAGTAGAGCCCTGGAACTGAGGTGCACTTCGTCTGAGGGGATGTGCACATGTGATCAGGCAAAATGCTATTACTCACAATGCAAGACAGGGAATGGATGCAGTAATCTGACCTATTGCCTCATAATGCATGATGTGGGGGGTGGAAGCAAAATGTGAATGACTGTTGAATTGGCAAATCAGTGAAGAGGGCTAACCCAGAGCACGTGTGTGTGTGTGTTAAAAATATATTTAAAAAATAGACTTGAAGGAGCCTAGCGCTTGACCAAGATGGCCGCGTGAGCTCAGAGCTCCCGAGACCCTCGCGCCCTCCGTCGACTATCCTGTCTCTAATCCTGTCGGTATGCATGGCATCGTGTAGATGATTGGTCAGGGAGGCGATTGATGCTACCCGCGGTCGGATCGCCCACCGGGAACCGGACTTACGCCTGGCGGAAGATTGCGGCCTATCTCCCGGGGAAGCCAGGGGCTAGAGTTGGCTGGATGCCCGACTCCTAGTTGAACAACAACGGCCAGGCGAGGTGTGAACTGTCGTACGGAGGTCCCCGCTCTTTCACTTTCGATTTCGCTCCCTTTGTCAGCCCTGCCACTGGAGAGCTCTGGGTGGCTTTATTACCCCAGGGACGCTCTGCAGGCTACTCTGGCGGCCCACGGCAGAACTGATCACTCCTTATTCCTCTCCTTGAGAGGGACCTGTCTTAACTGAACCGACCTGCTTGGAGTCAACCATGTCGGGCAAAGCAGAAGGGGATCGGCTGAAGCCTAAGTCTACCAGGCGGGGAACTTATACCCAAGTCAACAGCATGGACCGATATGCTCTGCAGAAGGGATCACCGAGTGGATCGAGCCAGGCGCCGGATGCCCAGAAGGAGGACTCGCCTGTGGCCCCGGAGCTCTCCCTACAGGATGTCATGGGCGTGCTCGAAGGGATGCAGACTTCGATTGGGAGACAGTTTGAGGCCCTGGCGCATAAGGTGGATGCCATTTTGGTGGATGTCAACCTGATCCGTGCGGACTTGGGCAAAACGAATGAACGGGTTAAGAACTTGGACCTCAAGACCACGGGCCTCACTGATGATGTTACGGAGCTGCAGACCGAGGTTCGTAAGCTGAGGACCGAGAGTGATCTCGTCGCCCGCCGGCTGGAGGACTTTGAGAGCCGGGCCAGGCGCAACAATGTGCGCGTCATCGGGGTCCCGGAGTCCTCGGATGAGGCTTCGGTTGACCTGCTTGTTGAGGACTTGGTCCTTAATCATCTGAAGCCTAAGGGCCTTGGGAAGTTCTTTGCGGTGGAAAGGGCCCATAGAGTGCCGGGCGGGAGGCCCAAGGCGGGTGCCCCGCCGAGGCCGATCGTCGCCCGGCTCTTTCATTTTCGAGATCGGGACGCTATTCTGCAAGCATCGAGGGTGACGGGCCCGGTCCCCTTCCAGAACGCGTCGGTGAATTTCTATCCGGACTTCACCCAGCAGGTGCAGAGGCAGAGACAGGGCTTCCTGGGGGTGAAGCGGAGGCTCCGGGAAAGAGACCTGAAGTATGCCATGCTCTTCCCTGCCAGACTGCGGGTGGTGCACGACGATCGGACATTCTTTTTTGACTCTCCTGTTATGGCCGACGAATGGCTGGACGCTCTGCCCCGGCGACGGACGGGGGACGACACAGCCGAGGATGGAGACAGTGGCCGGGATGGACAGGGCTGACATCTCGGAGCCGGTCTGACTTGACTTGACTATACTTGAAGACTTGCATAGAGTGCAGTAACTGTGGAGGGTTGCGGGAGGACGAGGGGTGCTCTTTTCCTCCCTTAGGGTACTTTTTGTAGACTTTTGGTTTTGTAGGGCGACAGGCACACTGCAAGTTGGGGGGGCTTTGTAAGCTGCAGCAGGGGTGCAGGGTGGGGGGAGTTTCAGGGATTTTGGGTTTGTTGTTGGGGGGTTTATTTCTGCAAGGCATGATGCTTATTTCCAGGGCTGTTCCATGGTGGCTCCTCGGGTGTGGGGTGGGCCTCTTTCCGTTTGAGGATGGGGGTAGGGGCTTAAGTGTTATAAGCTGGAATGTTAATGGTTTGGGGGATCGCATTAAGCGGGGGATTGTTTTGCAACTCTTGAAACGATCAATGCCGGATGTTGCCCTGCTGCAGGAGACGCATCTTATAGGTAATACGTGCTATGCCCTGAATAGGAAGGGGTATAAATTCATTGCACATTCAGGATTCTCATCTGGGTCCAGGGGTGTGGGCATCCTAGTTAGAGCTTCGTTGCCATTTGAGGTGGACTCCACCATTGTTGATGATAGGGGGAGATTTGTGGCGGTGGCGGGGCGGTGGGAAGGACGGACTTTGGTTTTAGTTTCTGTTTATGTCCCGCCGGCCCTGCAGGCCTCCACGTTTGCAGATCTGGGTAGGGCCCTGCTGGATCTCCCGGGGGGAATGCTTGTGGTGGGAGGGGATTTCAACGCTGTTGGCTCCGGCCTGCTGGATAGATACCCGCCCAGAGACACAGGGGGGGCTCAGAAATGGCTTCCAGACTTCCTAGACACGCTTGGCCTGATAGACTGCTGGCGGCTCCGGCACCCCACACAGAGCCAATACACGTTCCACTCCGGGGCACATGGTAGCCTTTCCAGGATTGATTACCTGCTCACTCTGGCCGCGCATGCCTCGTTGGTGTCCGAGGCGAGGCACATGGCGCGCGGTATATCTGACCACTCGCCAGTGTGGATCCGGCTGGATCTAGGTCGGGAGGGAGGAGGAAGGGTGGCCCCTATTAACCCTTGGTATTTCCGAGACCCCAAGATGCGCAGCGCCCTGGTAAAGAAGGTAGATAATTTTTTCAAGGATAATCAGGGAACCGTGGACTCGGCAGTGTCGCTGTGGGAAGCTTTTAAGACCGTGCTTCGGGGGGAAGCCCTCTCCCTAGTAGTGGCTGCCAAGAGGCGTAGAGATGGTGAGATTCTGCAGGTGGAGGAGGAGATCGCGGCTCTGGAGGGAGCGATGGAGGAGGAGGTTACAGAGTCCTCACTGCATGAGCTTTGTTTGAAGCAAACTGAGTATAAAGACCTGGTGACGAACGCCGCTCAGACCCTCAGTAGGGAACAGCAGGGCCGACTGTATGATGTTGGTGATAAGGCAGGGAAACTCCTGGCGTGGCTGGACAAAAAAGAACGGGTCAATAGAGTGGTGCCAGAGTTGACGGGAGAGAGGGGAGAGGCGATTGTGGAACCTGAGGGGATTGTAAAGTGTTTCTCGGACTATTTCTGTAGGGTTTATGCCTCGGCGTCGGATAGGCCGCCCGAGGACTCGTGTGACCTCCTCCGTGATATCGAGTTGCCCTGCCTCTCTGCTATAGATAGGGACGATTTAGATGGTGACATAACGGTCGACGAGGTGGCGGGGGCTATCCGCGCGTTAAACTCGGGTAAGGCCTCGGGACCGAACGGCTTGCCGATCGACCTGTACAAGCTGTTCCCGGATAGGGTGGCCCCTTACCTGCGCGCCATGTTCTTGGAGGCGCGGGGGGGTGGGACCCTCCCGTTGGATCAGCGACTGGCGTCGATTGTGGTCATACACAAAGAGGGTAAACCCCGCGATAAGTGCGCCTCATATCGGCCTATTTCACTTCTTAACGCGGAGCCGAAAATTCTGGCTAAACTCCTGGCGACCCGTTTGATTAGGGTACTTGGCGACTTGGTCCACCCGGATCAATCTGGCTTCATCCCGCACCGAAACACAGCGTTGAATCTTAGGCGTCTTCATGGCGTAATCGCCAGGGCGGGCACGCTGCGTGAACCGGCTATTGTGGCGTCTCTTGATGCCACGATGGCCTTTGACACGGTGGAGTGGGCATACTTGTGGGCCGTGCTGGCCAAGTTCGGCTTTGGCCGCGGTTTTGTGAGCTGGGTGAGGTTGCTGTACGAGGGGCCGCTAGCTAGTGTTGTGGTGAATGGTCGGGCGTCGACTCCGTTTCAGCTTGGGAGGGGTACTCGGCAGGGTTGCCCCCTGTCGCCTCTGTTGTTCGCCCTCGCCCTTGAGCCGCTGGCTGCGTGGATACGTTGGCACCCGGATATACGGGGCCTTCGGTGGTCGCCTGAACACGAGGACTGTATCTCGCTCTATGCCGATGATATCCTGTTGTATCTTGCCTCACCTAAGAAGTCACTTATAGTGGTCTGTGACGTACTCACATCTTTTGGTAGGAACTCGGGTCTCGTCATCAATTGGAGCAAATCGTACTTGTATGTTCTTAGTGGCGAGGTTCCACCGATCCCTAGAACATGTTCGATACAGGTCGCCCAGCAGGGTTTCGTGTATTTGGGGATCTTTATCTCCAGGGACTCTGCTGTGCGCTATGAGAAGAATCTGCTCCCCCCCTGGCACGCCTGAGGCGCGATGTTGAAGGTTGGCGGAGGCTGCCGCTCTCCCTCGTTGGGCGTGCGGCCCTGTTCAAAATGATGTCTCTTCCCCGCTTCCTCTACGCCTTACAGAATACCTTGGATTGGGTGCCGGCCAAATACTTTCGGGAGGTCGAAGGCCTCCAACGGACGTTGCTGTGGGATGGGCGGCCGCGAATTGCTATTGCAAAGTTGACGCTTCCATGGTACGACGGGGGCATTGCGCTCCCAGACATCCGACGGTACTATTGGGCCACACAGCTGAGCGCGATCAATCATGGGCTTTATGGCCCTGCCCTCAGCCCTGGGTATGCCATGGACAGGTGGTTGCTGCGTGGTGGTAACTACTACAGGGCGTTGTACTCGCGGTCCCTAGACTCGTCCCTCACGGGGCCCACCGGTGTGGCAGTGCGGGTGTGGAAGATGGCAACTGACTCGCTGGGCTGGAAGGATAGGCTCACCCTCGCTACCCCGTTGTTTGAATCGGAGAGATTGGGAAGGCTTTGGCATTCAAAAGGCTTTGATAAGTGGGACCTGATTGGCATCTCCAGGGTGGGTGATGTGCTGCATAAGGGGAAGGTGAAGTCCTTTGAGGAGTTGCAGACTGAGTATGAGCTGGGGCCCTCCGAGTATTTCAGGTATATTCAGATGCGCCACGCCCTCCGATCAGTCCTCGTGGAGGGTGAGAAGGTGCCTGAGTCCTCTCCTTTGGAGGACCGGGTCCTTGATGGCCATATGCCCGAGAGCACGATCTCGCTCATATATAAGAAACTGATAAACGTCCGGGCGGATATGCTTCTGGGGCTGAGGGACCAGTGGACTAGGGATGGCCTCGAGTTGGATGATGAGGACTGGCAGTCAGCTGTTTCTTCTCCTAGGGAGGTTGCGATCCCGTCGCGTCTGAGGCTGGTGCAGCTTAAAATACTGCACCGAGTGTATGTGACGGGGCCAAGGCTGGTCCACATGGGGTTCTCGGAGGACGGCCTGTGCAGGAGGGGGTGTGGTATGGTGGGTACTTTCCTGCACATCATTTGGGAGTGTGGTGTCATTGTGGAATTCTGGAGGAGAGTCCATGCAGTTATGGGGGAGGTGACGGGCATTGCTGTGCAGCCGGAGGCGCGGTGTTGTCTCCTGAATGTCTGGGGGCCCACTGACCTCGATGAGGCGCGGACCCAATGGGTGACTCTGGGTAACATGGTCGCTAAGAGGGATATCGCGCGATTGTGGGGCTCCTCGGGGCCCCCCACACTGACTGCGTGGAAAGAGAACATGGACTGGAGCATGTTTAGGGAGAAGACGGTCTATTGCTCTAGAGGCCGCCCCCGGAAGTGGCACGCCATCTGGGGGCGGTGGAATCAATACAGGGGGGGAATATGTCTTGCCCCTGATCTGGAATCTCCCGAGGAACAGCTTTCCCCCTGACCTTATTTCCAGCACAGTCTGGTTTGTGAACTATTTGGGCCTCTGCTGTCCCCCTTCTTCCTCCTTACACTATCTTGTAACTGGTAGATGAGTGGGGTCCGGCCTCCCCTGGGGGCTCTCACCATGGGTTTTTAGTGTTCTTGCCTTGCTGGGGTTTGCTGTGATTTTTTGTGTTTGCTTAAAATTGAACCTTTGCACTTCTCTTTGTACTGTACTGGAGACGCATCACTGTTTCTAATTATCGATGCTGCCGAACCTCCGGGTTGTCGGCTGAATAGCTGTGTCCTGATTTTTAAATAAAGGTTTTTCAAAAAAAAAAAATAGACTTCCCTTGCAACATGTCAGCTTCCGCCTTCCTCCGCTGACCCTGCTGGGTTTTCAAAAAGCATCATGAGTGAAAAATCCATTTGCGATGTGAAATCAGAGTGATGCAGACCTGAGGTATTTTGAGATATGCCATACAAAATAGTACGGTCGCCAATACTCAATCCATCTGGATACAAGGAATTTAAAAGGTACATCCGTGGGTTTCCTCTGGATTCCAGTACTTCTGTCTTAAATACAATCTTCAAATCTTCAATGTTGAAAGCAACTTTTACCAAAAGGTTAAAATGATTGGCTATAGGCTGGTCAAGTTTTGGAAAAATGATTGCTGATTTGTGATTCTTAAAGTGTATACGGAGGTCATTTACTGTTTGACCTACATATTTTTCCCCGCTTTGGCAATGGCTCTGGATCACATAAATGACACACCTTGATCGGTATGTAAGATGCTGTCCTATGCCATCAGTCCCTACAGTAGCGGAACTTTTTACTGATGAAGCTTGTAAAACTATTCACATGTGATGCTTATTGTAAAATCACTGCAATGAATCCCCACACTTTAAAAAACTTGTTTGGTTTCAGTTCCCACAATAAGCTTGTAAATTAGGAGCACTGCGATCAGCAATGACTTGTGGTTTAAAAAAATCTTTTGTAGTTTTCACGGGTGGATATTATGGGAAATGCTTTTTGCATTCTGTGTTTGTAGTTAGGAGCAGATGAATGATAGACTACCACAAATGGGATTCTGCCATTTTGTTTCCATCTTTTTTGTTACAAATAAGTGTTCCTTGGGCAATACTTGTACTATGCACTATGTAAAGGATAGCCTCGGATTTGGAGCAGTCTAACAAGCTGCAGTAGATCTCCTTTACAAGTATCCACTTCATCAAACATTGACCCAGACCAAGAGAGTGAAAACAGAGACGGGGGAAAGAATAAGGAAGAAAAAGATGGAAAAAACATGATAAAGGGAGAAAGCAGGCACCTGCAAGATTGAAGTAAAGAGACAGTGAGTGTCTGATGGTGGATTAAAGAGGCGTATGTGGCCTAGTGGCTGCAGCAGTCGACCTCGAAGCTGGGGAACCACGTTCGAGTCTCGGAAGAGAAGCTCAACATCCTGTGATTCTGGGCAAAATGGATGATAGACTACCATAACTGGTTACAAATAAGTGTTCCTTGGGCAATGGCAAATACTTGTACTGTACGCTATGTAAAGGATAGCCTCAAATTTGGAGGTCACCCTCGATGTGACAGATGCAATTACAAATGCTGTAAATAATCTTACAGGTGAGATCACCCATAACACTATATAAAAGATGATTATGAAAGTAGCATTATTTACCGGCTTGTGTATGTATTGTTATTTAATTACTTTGTGCTTTTAGGTGTTGGTATTTTAACATTAGACATTGTGAAGTCATTACATTTGATGTGCAAGTTTTGTTTGTATGGCTGCTGTGGTAATTATAGATTGCAGTACTCAGTATAACTGGTGAATTTAAGTGATCATTTGATTTTAATTCACAATCATAACTCCAGTTTAACTGTGTTTTTTTAAGTGGAGGTTTTTTGAACATACATTAAGGGTTTATAACCAAAGCTATCCTTAACTTTATTTCTTTTAACCTTTGTTTGTTCAGTGAATTTTTTTTTTTTTACCACCTCCAACATTTTCTGTGCCCAACTGGCTGCAGGAGGCCTTCCCCAGGCGCTCAGGATCATGAACAAAGTGATTTGGACATTGGGCCTATCTGAAAAGATTTGAGAGTTTGCCAACAGCAGGTGGGCAAACTAAAGTTACAAAATAAAAAGAGACTAGTAAATAAAGAAATAGAAATGAGAGGCTCGATCAATTGTGTGGTTTTTGTAGTTTTATTATAAAAAAAGTTTTAAAGAACTTAAAAGCTGAACTTTTTCCAACCAGCTCTGCTTAAATAGTGGATGCAACTTGTTGAACAGTTCCAGCGTTTTTCATCTCCAATTTTCTGATTTTGTTCTTCACACCAGATATTTTTGGCACACTCCACACAACAGAGTTCAAAGAAATTGATCACGTTTTATTATCCTGAACCTCCACAGCGGTACGGACACTGCTCTCCTGTGTCTTTATTTGATGAGCACACTCAGCTTTTGAAAACTATTTGGAATGCCTTGCTTTCAGATGCCTACACATTCTGGAGGTTCCAAAAGAATATAGTGCTGTGTAACTTAAGGTCATATAGCTTGCAAGTAACCTTCCCTGTACTCAGCTTTTGTTCACCTGGTGGGGCACTGGAAAATTCCCAGACAAAGCTTGTTTTCTCTACAGCTGTCTACTGATTGCAGCTGAAATCATATTCTGACTTCTTTGTAGGGCCAACACTGTCCTCCATTTGTGCTGACTCTGTGAGTCACCACTCCTTGGTGTCCTCGCTCACTCATGTTCCTCCATTGAGCCGGTACGCTATAGCATACTTAGCACTGACAGACAATAAATAGTATGCACACAGGCAAGATCTTGTTAGCAAGCAATGTTTTTATTGTTGGGGGGATTCACTACTTCCATTAATGCCATAGCCTCTTTCTTAAGTTTTCAAGGTCTGGGACCCAGAGGCTGTGTCCTCAGACCCAAATCAGGAAGTCCGGAACCCCACCAAACACACGCACAGGACATCCTGTTTTGAGTAGATGGACCACATGTTTGGCTCCACAGACTGCATACAGTCATGAGTGAACAGCAGCCCAAAACATGTCCATAAATTCTAGTTTGCTGATCCTTCTACAGGTCCCTGGACTTTGGGCATGGCAGAGGATGGCCCTTTGCATTTCCAAACTCACAGATTCCGTGGAGTAGACTGTAAACCCTGTAATATTGTCGAATACTTTGTGTTATTTCTAGACTAATCAGGGGGCATTTTGGGGGCCACCCAACATAGGCTTGAGGGTACGGGTGTGATCACTCTACCCCTTATGTTGCCTTTCAAGTATTTTTTTCAGGACTAGGGGAGCAAATCCCTGAGTCCTGTAAATGGAAATCACAACAGGTCTGACACAGAAAGTCTTGGGTTCATGAACGTGGCTTTGTGGACCAGAAATGGATGATGGGAGGAAAAGATCTCTTGTCCAATTGGGTTTGAGTATTTTTATAAATTGTGGTACTCAGATAATCCTGGGTTTGTAAATCATCCAGCCATCCAGGGACTAACCGTCCAGAATGGATACCTATGCAATTTAACACGTTCAAGTATAATCCAGGGCATGCATCAAATGGGGGTTCTAGAATATGCGAATCCTTCCTAAAAATATTTTTTTTCTAAATTATTTTATTGCTGAGGTTCCATCTAGCGCACTGCCACATTGGCCTGTACGTCAGGGTAAGTTCACCTCTCCCTCATATGACTTTTTTCTTTTTCCCAACATACTGCTAGCTTGTGTAAAGGAAACTGCAGCAGAAAGTTTTCAATGACAGCCAGCTAATCTGAGAGCATCAGATTTTCACACGAGTCCAGATATCTCTGTAATTTAACACTTTCAAGCCAATAGATTAAAAAAAAAAAAAAAGAATAATTTCACAAAACAAATATTAAACAGAATTAAACCAAACCAGGAAAAGACATGTCCTTGATTAGACTATGCTGTGTACCCACCAACCCACACATGGCCAACCCACACGTGGCCAACCTACCACAGACACCCATGCCCTCCCTTTTTATTTAAAAAGAAAATGGATCCACCAAGGGTCAACAAGGAAATATAATGAGTTTACGTCATACCAGAGCAGATCCAACACTATTGTAAATAATGATAGGTTTTCCCTATGAACAAAACAAAATATTAAAGTGATGATCTGTGGTCTCCTCAACAAGTGTTCAATTCATAAATGACAAGAAACTCAAAAACCATTAAAATACTTAGAAACACTGACACACAACCAACCGGGGAGTATTTAATACCATATTTTTGCGACTTGAATTATAAATGTACATGTAATTCTTTGTCAATGTTCATACCTCTTGGTGTGATACAGCCTGCCTTCATTATATACTTGGATTATGTAAGGCATGTGATCCGTCACCCCCTCAGGAATTCTTTGGTACAGCATCCATTCCAAAATATTGCAAATCATTCAATTTTCCCTTACATGACTCACAGAAATGTTTTGCTGTACTGTGAAATCATGATTCTTTATTGCCCTTATGTGCTCTAATATTGTTTTTTTCATTTTACAGGAAATATGGTACTGCCATCGCACCATTACCTACATGAGCAAGAGATGATGTGTTGCCGATGCCACTAACCTGGTACAAGGCTCAAGGCTCAATCCACAGGAGCGACAAGGATTTCTCCACACTCCCTAAGGCAGTACCCAGATGAGATGCAAAAACACTCTCATGCCATGAAACAGACAGAAGGAGATGTGGGGATTAGATGTCAAGGCGTAACTACTTCTCAATCCCCCAGCCGATTCCCACAGAGTCAGGGCAGAACAGGAAACAGGAGGGGCAGGAACCTACAGGAAGATAATTACAAACAGCTATTAGAACTTCTCTCCCACATATGAGAATTCTAAGAAGACAAAGTTATGCTCAGTGCCTGTTCCCATAGAAATAAAGTAATCCCTTACTGGCTGGACATCTCCTTATGTCTTGTAGGGGATCCATGCTGTTTACAGGACGTGCAGGTAAATGCTCCTTTACTCGCACCAGCAGTAGAGATCACAGACGTGACAGTATAAGGAAAAGAATAAGGGAGTGGCAGCTGAGGAAGCAGTCTAATTAATGTTAACAGATTCCATGGCCATGAGCTGCTTCAGGTATGCAATGAACAAAATGTTTTACTGTGCACCGCACTTGGTATAAAGGAATAGCGAGGAAAAATAGTCAAATGCGCTCTGCGCGTATAAAAGAAACAAAAGCTGTCAAACGCGCACCGCGCGTGTTGTCTGATACAATGTATCCAAAGGCTGTCAGAGCTTGAGCATAAATGCGGCCATATATACATCAGAATATAGAACGCGGCCCCGCCGAGAGAGGCTGAAAGGAGAGGAAAGTCTAGGACCAGGAGGGAGTCAGAACGCGGCCACGAGTGAATGTCAGAAATGAACGCGGTTGCGAGTCAGGGTTTCAACAATTGGGATTAGGAATCAATCAGCACAGCGAGGGGTATAGCGACAGCGGTAAACTTGTGGTAGTTGCTGTGACTGGGAAACACAGGATACCACCAAACGCGGAGAGAAACCAAACGCTAGGTTGGAGGGAAGTGGCGTGGAGTCAGGAACCGAAAGCCAAGCAACGGCTTCTTCGGTTGGCCTCTATTTAAACGAAGGGAGCGTGTACAAACTCCACCTCTCACAGTAGACAAGGGACTCACTGAAAAGAGCTCTTCATTTCTACAGAACAGGCACCTGAGTTTCACATGGGCTCCAGCTAACAGTGCATGAAGCGTGAGGTCTAACATGATGTATAGGGCATAATCAGATTGCAGGTGATATGTTTGTTGATCATGTGTTTCTCTTTTATCAATGGTAGCTCATGCTGTTTAACCCCTTCGCTGCGGCGCGAATTCCGCCGCGGCGCTGGGGGGGTGAGGGGTGAGCGTGGCGCCGCCATGCTCATGACGGAACCACGCCGTCATGAGTCACGGGCGAGCTGTGCTCATGACGGCGTGGTTCCGTCACAACTCCGCCCACTCTCTATTTCGCCCGCACAGACGGGGAATTAGTGCCGCGTGGGAGGAGCGGCCGCCAACGGCCGCAGCATGACAGAACAACGCCGTCATGAGCACACGCCGCCCGTGGCTCATGACGGCGTGGTTCCGTCATGAGCACGCAAGGGGTTAAAATTTGAGCTTTATTCACAGACCTTGCAATGGCCACATACAAAAACATCCCAGGACGGTAATCAGCCATGTGCGGGATATGGGAGGCAGATGATTGTGTAGCAACATGTGTTTGGTTTAGGGACATTTCCTATAATTAATGGAGGGGTTAATTCCAATTCTTTCCTTCAGTAGCTCATTTTTGCTGATGATGTCCCAATTCCTTTTCAAAATACTTCAAAGTGATTTGGCTTAAGACAATGTACAGGGAACAGCAAGGTAGACTGTATGATGTCGGGGATAAGGCGGGTAAATTGATTGCATGGCTTGATAAGAAGGAGAGAGTGAACCGTGTGGTCCCTGTGCTTCAGAATTCTGACGGTGTGCATGTGACTGACCCTGGCGAGATTGTGGAGTGTTTTGCTGACTATTTTCGTGTGGTCTACTCCCCGGTGTCCGATAGAGATGAGGATGATTCTCGTTTCTTGTTGAGGGATATTGCGCTGCCCTGCTTGTCTGAAGAGGATCGAGAGCGCATGGAGGCGTCGTTGTCGGCCGACGAGATTGCTACCGCGATTCGTTCACTTCTTTCTGGCAAAGCTATGGGCCCCAATGGATTGCCTATTGAATTGTACAAATTGCGCCCGGATAAAGTCGCACCGTTTCTCCGTGATATGTTTCTGGAGTCGCGTGAGCTTGGTTCCCTCCCTTGTGACCAGCGTCTGGCCACTATAGTTGTGATTCCTAAGGAGGGCAAGCCTCGTGATCGTTGTGCCTCATACAGGCCTATCTCCCTATTGAATGCTGAACCGAAGATTCTCGCCAAGGTCCTTGCTAATCGCTTACTCGCTGTCATCTGTGACCTGATTCATCCGGATCAATCTGGTTTCATTCCGCACCGGAACACTGCTGGCAACTTGCGGCGCTTACATGGCGTTCTCGCCAGGGCGGAGTTTCTCTCCGAGCCGGCCATCTTGGCTTCCTTGGACGCCACGATGGCCTTTGATACGATAGAATGGCCATATCTTTGGGCCACTCTGGTGAAGTTCGGTTTCGGTGCGGGGTTTATTAGTTGGGTGAGACTTCTATATACGGACCCGCTAGCTCAGGTTGTTGTCAATGGTAGGGTGTCCCAGCCCTTCGCTCTCAGGAGGGGTACTAGGCAGGGGTGTCCGTTGTCCCCCCTGCTCTTTGCTCTTGCTCTCGAACCGCTTGCAGCCTGGCTCCGATGGGAACCATCGATAAAGGGCATTCAGTGGGTCCCTGACTTTGAAGACCGGGTTTCATTGTACGCCGACGATATTCTTTTGTACCTCACCTCCCCGCGTGTATCCCTTAACGTCCTATTTGACGTCCTCACTTCTTTCGGTAAAAACTCCGGTTTGATTATTAATTGGGCTAAATCGTGTGTGTATGTTATCTCCGGTGGCCTTCCCCCCTAACCGAATAGGTTTCCCATTCAAATTTCGCAATCCGGTTTCAAGTACTTGGGGGTCTACGTATCGTTGGACCCGGCGGTCCGCCACGAGCATAATCTCCTTCCCCCTCTCCGGCGATTGAAGTTGGACGTGACTCGGTGGCGTAGATTGCCGTTGTCGCCACTCGGTCGAGCGGCACTCTTTAAAATGATGTCCCTGCCCCGATTTCTCTACGCACTCCAGAACTCCTTTGATATTATTCCGGCGGCCTACTTTCGGGAGGTGGAGGGTTTACAGAGGAGACTTGTTTGGGACGGTCGTGCACGCATCGCTCTGGCAAAACTGACTCTCCCCTGGTATGACGGGGGCATCGCGCTCCCGGACATCAGGAGGTATTATTGGGCCTCCCAGCTGTCCGCCATCAACCATGCTACGTATGCACCCGGTCCGAATCCGGCTTTTGAGATGGATAAATATCTGTTGCCCGTTGGCAACTTCAACAGAGCGCTCTACTCTCGGACGGCGGGGAGGAACCTAACGGGACCCACTAAGATCGCAGTACGTGTGTGGAAGGATGCCAATGTGGCTGTGGGATGGAATGATCGCCTGACACGGGCGACCCCCTTGTTCGCATCGGATAGATTGGGATGCCTCTGGACAACTAAAGGTTTTGATAACTGGGATATGATTGGCATTAGCAGAGTGGGTGATCTCTGGGTGAAAGGTGCGGTCAAATCCTTTGCGGTGCTTCAGAGTGAGTATGAGTTGAGTGAGAGGGAGTTCTTCAGATATGCACAGGTCCGCCACGCTTTGCTGTCGGTCTTCGAGGCCGGTACCACAGTCCCTGCATCTTCACCACTCGAGGACCGTATACTTGATGGTCATCTGCCCGATAGTACGATTTCCTTGATTTATAAGAAATTAATCAACAATCGGGTGGACCTCCTTGTGCGTCTTAGGGAGGCCTGGACCGGAGACGGGTTGGAGTTGGATGACGAAGACTGGCAGTCCGCACTGTCCTCCCCGAAAGAGGTTGCCATTCCTGCCCGTCTCCATCTCGTCCAGCTTAAAATTCTTCACCGTGTTTATGTGACGGGTCCTCGTTTGGTTGTGATGGGTTTTTCTTTGGATGGGTTGTGTAAGCGCGGCTGTGGAATGAGCGCCACCTTCCTTCATATCCTTTGGGAGTGCCGCGAGGTTGCGGCATATTGGCACCGTGTGCATGCTGTAATGGAGTGTGTTACTGGGGTCGCTCTGTTGCCTGAGGCTCGTCGATGTTTGTTGAATGTATGGGAGCCGAATGACTACAACGTCGCCCAGGCCCGGTGGGCGGCACTGGGGAACATGATTGCAAAGAGGGATATTGCGCAGCTTTGGGGTTCCCGACGGCCTCCCACCATGTCAGTGTGGAAGAAGAACATGGACTGGTGCATGTTCAGAGAGAAGACGGTGTATCTGGTTCGGGGCAAGCCTGGGGCGTGGGGTAGAATTTGGGGTCAGTGGAACACCTACCGAGGTAACATCTGTACGCCCCCTTTTGTAGATACTCCGGACATTTCTCTGTCCCCCTGATCCTGAGGTTCCTGGAATACTGTACCCTTTTGACTGATTGTTCTGACTTCCCCGCTGCCTCCCCCCCCCCCCCTTGGTCATCTTTATTGTCCTCCTGATTCTCTACCTGGTATGGTGGGATCCCCCCATCGGAGCTCGACACCATCTAGACTGTTTCTCGCCTTGAGTTTTGTTTCATTGTTTCTTTGTTTGTTCTTTTCTTTTAAAAATTAAAAATATCTGTATCCTGCCTAGCTTCTGAGTTGCTTAGAATATCTCCTGTAACCCTGCTTAGCCTCTGGGGATCAGTCGCTGCTTCGTGACATCCAGCAATTGACATGCATATACTAGCGGCCGGCCCTGGTGGTTGTAGGCCCATACTTGTAACGATGCTACTTTGCACAATAAAGTTTTTTTAAAAAAAAGAAAAAAAAAAGTGATTTGGCTTAGGTGCTAACTGTTTTGAAAAAGCAAATGGGTCCCATGTCATCGTTCTTAGTTCTATTATTCTTACTTTCATTTCTAAAGAGCATGATTTCCCTGATCCCCTGTCACCTCTATTGGATGCTTGTTTAAGTATTCTAGTTGCATAACTTCTGTGTTTGAATCATCTTGTTCTGTGTATTAATATGGATCTCATTGGAACTACAATTATGTTTGGCCCTAAAACATTCTCTGTTAAGAATACTCCAGTGGAAATTTGGGGGATGATTACTTTTGGCATGAAGTATGGAGTTCCCTGTAGTCCCTTTCCTAAATGAGCCGGTTTCAATGGTGGAACCCAACGTAGTCAACTTCAAATCAAGGAATTCAATAAAGCCTCTGCTATGATTCATGGAAAATTTAGTGTTCAGGTCACTGATATTTATAGTGGAGAAAATGTAATCCATCTCGACTACAGAATAAAAGAACAGAGGAATGCCGGTAATACTGCCCCTCCCCCTCCTACTGTGGACTATATAAACAGTAGCCAGCATTCAGTCTGTTCTTTTTTCTGTTTACGATGGAAGATGGGGACATTCCCGCAGGGCTTCCTGTTTACCAGAGTAGTATGAGGCAAGTACTTAAGAAGTCGGCAGCAAGGTAAGGCAGCATAGAGCTTTTTGACTTAGATGCTGTTATTGGTGATTTCTTTGGACTGCCTTGTGATTACAAATTATGGGGAAGCATTCTTTGAAGAGGAGGAATGGGGAAGCCTCTTCTTCTTACTCATCTTTTTATTCTCCTCCCCATTCCAAGAGGCACAGGGAAAGTGATGAGGTGAGGATCTAGTGGCTAATTAGGAAAACTTTGCGTGAAATGACCCCTGAGAAAATCCAGAGCCGGGACAAATCTCAGCGGCTATCATCCCAGCCCTCTGAGTCAGAGGAGGGCACCCCAGCTTGGAGGGGCATAAGGGGCACTGTATTGCACAGGAAATGTTTCCTGAATTAGTTATGCATGTTAAGGCAAATATGGGGTTTCCAGAGAAAGAATTACCAAAATTACCTCCTCTTTCCCTTCTTTGGCAGTTTCAGAGTGCAGCTCCCCTGAATGTTCCAGTACACCCCTATATCACTGAGGTCCTAGAGAGAGAATGGAAGGACTCAGATAAGATAATTCTACCACATTTTATGACCAACTTACATCCACTTCAGGTTTTGCTGCAGAACCTACCAGACTCAATCCTGATTGACTCTTTTTTGGCTAGTTTGGTGGGTATGAATTCTTTGGCAGAGGATGGAGTTATCCAGGACTCTGTCGATCAGAAAATTGATGCTGCATTTTGAAAGGTTTATTTTGGTTCCTATTTGGCTCTCAGGGCAGGCATTTATTTAATTTATGTGGCACAGTCTTTGATTTTGGACACCAAGTCGCTGTTTGGGCCTAGGGATAATGCTTCAGATTGTTCTGCCCTTCTGGAAAAGATAGATCGACAAGTGGAATACATGTCTGATATTTCTTTTGATGCAGTGAGAGCCTCTGCACTCTCTGGAAGGGCATGTACAGCTTCTAGGAAAAATCTGGTTTTGAAGGACTGGCACACTGACTTGGCACAAAAAACATCTGCTCTTAGGCTTATTTTTCAGGGTAGTCAATTGTTTAAGGAAGAGTTAGAGGACAAGCTTCACAAACCGTTTAAGAAGAAAAGGCATTTTTCTTCCCTGAAGCAGTCATCTTCTGATAAGTCTGTCAAGCATAAGTCTCCTTTTCGTCAGCCCTCTCACAAAGTAGATTTCAGGCAAAGAGGGGAAAGGACAAAAAGGCAAAATCTCCCCCTAAGCCTCACTCTTGTCTATATGGCAGATGGCCAAGAATTTGCAGTCGGAGGCAGATTCAACATTTTCTTCCAGAATGGGAAGTGTCAACTTCCGACGCCTGGGCTCTGGGGATTATGTGAGAAGGTTACAGGATGGAGTTTGCCACTCTGCAGAGGACTCTAGGATCAGAACACCTCCATGGCCCTCGAACAAGTGAAAGAGGTTGGCCCTTTCCCAAGGAGTAGAGTCTCTTCTAAAGAAGGATTCAATCTTGTAAGTGCCTCGGTTGGAGAGGGGCAGAGGATTTTTATTCCATTGTGTTTCTGGTTGTTAAACCAACAGGGGGCTTTCCGATGGTGCTAGATCTGAAGGCTCTCAACAAGTTTATCTGGACCCTGCTCTGCAGGATAAAGACATTTCAGCAAGTGATCCCATTGGTGATCAAAGGGCTTTTGTTGTGCACCTAGGATCTACATGATGCCAACTATCATGTCTCGATCCACCCTTAGTACCAAAAACAACGCAGGTTTTGCATCAAGGAAAGGCACTTCCAGTTTCTGAGGGTTGCCCCTTGGGCTGAGGTCCGCTCCGAAGGTGTTCACAAAGGTGGCGGTGCCTTAAATGGCATCACTCCATTTTCAAGGCATTCACCTGTATCCCTACTTAGACAATTTGTTTCTGCACACCCCTACGAAAGATCTTGCCATGGTATGTTCCAGTGGCGGCTGGTGTAATTTGAAACTGGTGAGGTGTAAGCAGGATAATCAATGAATGCTAGGGAGCGAGTGAAGCGAGCGAGCCCAACGTTAATAAGGTGGGTTTGGGGTGATAAATGGACAAAAAAGACAGTTCTTATAGGCATTCATAAAGAAAAACTCATGAAATATTCCATAGAATTTCTGGGTTGCCAAGCAAGTCTGACTTCCGAAGGGGACTAGGGTACTAGGCAAGACTGCTTTGACTCTACCCATAACAATATAAAACACAAAACATATGTTCATAAACGTCCACAAAGAAATACACTTGTTATTTTGTTACTACCGGTGATGCAGGCTGACCACTTCCTTTTCTACATCAGCTATTTAACGTTGATTGCCCAGTAATCCATTTAAAACAAACATTTAATTTTTAGGAAGTCAGCAAAAGCTTTATATTTATGCGCAAGGCAACTTTTCAAAAACTAAAACAAAAAAAACAAGTAAATATTGTACTTAAAATAGTTTATACATCGCTCAGATTTCAGCTGGGTCCATTAGAAAGGCCGAAGTTAAGGGGCCATCAGGCCTCCTTTTTTCCCAGTATTCTGGCTAGGAGCAATCTGGAGCCTCAAACCTTGATGCAAATGCAATGGAGTGGAAAGAAAGACTCACAACGTATCACTTCACAGTACTTAAGAGAGGCATGCTTTTGACTTTGTTCAGTCCCTGTATATAAGAGATATGCATGCACTATAATAATGTCAGATGTGCTGGTTTCTTCCAGTATTTACACAAATAATTTCAATACCACTATTTTGTTTTTTATTTCTTTTATAGTGCTACTCATATGTATGTAGGGTGTCAGAGCACTTTAGATCACATGTACACATTACATATGGACAATAAATCATGAGTGTGTAAATCAATGTACAGGATGTGTTATGTAAGTTAGTGAGGGTAATAGTGAGGGTTACAAGGTGAGTCACATGTCATTCATAGCTTACTCTGCTGTAATAGAAGGATTACAAGTTATGAACTGTAATAACAAAACGATCTCTGTGTAAAAAGCAGTAACCCACTTATCTCTCTACATAAAATAAAAATCTGTCATCTGCATATTACATGATCTGCTTTGCAGGAGATATATTAACCCTCTGTGCTACTTTGATTCAAAACTGGAATTGGACTAGATAAAACAGAGATCTCTCAAGCAAATGCTCTAATCCCCAGAGTTAATTATTCACTGAGATTATCCTGGGCAAACAAAGATCTCTACAACAGATGCCTTCATCCCATAAGATATAAATGCAGACTTTGCAAACAATTTACCAGAATAAATGTAATGCCACATTTATCCATGTTGCCAATTTATTTATGGCAGAGTTTAAATGTACTCATGATACTACTAGACCTGCTAAACAATGCAATATGCTTAAATAATTAAAAAGTAAAATATGTAATATTTTAAACTTACATTATCAGGCAGCTTCTGTTCCAGTTAGTCCTGCAGCCGGTTGATGAGTTCATGCCAGCGTTGGTGTGCTTCCTGTTGCTGTCTTGTGGTCCCAGTCTGAGCTACAGTTCACAGAAGAGCTGAAAGTGAAAGCTCTAATCTGTGCCAACTGAAATGCTATAAACAGAAATACACTTAGCACACACATATGCAGGGTATTCTGTTACCAGCATGTGACTCAACCTCACAGGGTCATACGTTGAATCTCATGCATGACCCTGTGACGTCAGGTCAAATGTGATTAAAAGCATTTAAAAAATGTAGGGTTACTACAGTAATCACAGCACAATACAAAGTGCAGTGACTATAGTAAAAACATTGCTGGCAGGCAGTAACAAAAAGCCTACTTTTCCCAACTCGTCAAAGAGATGAGTGGGGTCAGTTATGCTTGATGCCCCCACCCCATCCAGTGACGACTTGTGAAAGGGCAAGTTCGTCATTGTGCAGCTTTAGACAATGCAGCCTCTGGAGGTACAGGGCATATACTGTACCCATATTCACAAATAGAGGGACAAAGGGTTTTTATACATGAGGTCCAGCACAGTTGCCCAAATGCAATATGAAAATTAAAGTTGTGCTGTTTCTGAATGATCTAGAATGCAGCAATATACAAAGGACAGTAGGCTACAGAGTCAAAGAGTTGGGAATCCATTTCTTTGGAATGTAATTCCCTCACACACACAGTTGGGTGTCATGCTTCATCATCGGGCTGCTTCTCATCTGGCCGGCGCTGCAATGCCTGACGTGCTCCTGATGAGGGGCACTTTGGTGGACATCTTTTTCCAAATAGCCATTTGGTGCCGTGGGGGTGAGAGATTTAGTGAGTGTAGATGAATAAGTGGTGTGTGATGTTTATGTGAGTTAACACAGGATTGGAAGTACCAGCAAAAATAACTTCAATTGTGGGGTCTCCTACCCTGAGTAAAATAAAGAGGAAAGGCGTACTGCTAAGTTAATGTTTTAGGTGTGGCGCTCTTCCGTGTGGTTGAGTAACATGTTTCCTCGCAATTCTACAAGTCTAGAGGCGATTTGTCAGGACCTAAAGTTAAAAAACTATCTACACTAAGGTGGAATGGAAAACAATAATGAATTAATGTTTAGGATTTAAGCCACTATGACTTACTCTGTCTAATGGCTGGTAGTACGGGTTCTACCTATTATGGAGAGAAAATCACATATTAATGTAAATTGTCAAACAAATATCACAAGTATGAAACACTGCTGTCCTATTCCCTGTGTGTCTAAATCACAGAACACAGTGAGGTGAGGTTTTACAGGCACATAAACACCAGGTGCCAAATATTGAAGTGGTCACATTATAGCTCATGTGTGTAGTGACCAAATCCGTGTATTAAAAACCAAAAACTGCAGAAAGAGCACGAGACTCACCCTAATTGGGATATACTACTGCTTCATCAATCCCCGGCAGGTCAAAATATGAGGAACTTCTCCATTTACTACAAGGGTATGCAGATAAAAAGGAACAGTTAAAAGCTGCCAGCTTACAAAGTTATTAACGTTTTAATTTAATAAAGTAGAGGATTGGATATGTGGGCCTCCTTAGAACATATAGTAACGTGCTCCTACATCATGCTATCTGGCACATAGAGTAGTGCACATCATTCAGGGGTATTTCTTTAGCATTGCCCACAGCATTAAAAAGTGATCCTAGTTATGGTTAAATAACACAGGCTTAACATTTGTTACTGAAGTTGGGCTTAAAAAAAAACTGGCTGGGAAACCCATGAACAGGGGTTGGGAATGTGGAACCTCAAAAGACCATAAAGGTTAACATAGTACTCACGTTTGCGTAGTACGCAGTGTGTCCAAGGACCTACCCACTGCTGCCGGAACCGTGAGGTATGGTGTAGTGAAAAGGCCAGGTTTAAATACCCGCTGCTCCTCCTCTTTAACTCCTGATTGCTACCAGCTGGACCGCTCGCATGAGTGAGGACAGCCATTGTGCTGTTCACTCTACTGCGGGCGCCATCTTGGAGTGGGTACCCTAACTTGAGCAGCTAGTCAGTTTCTACATCTGAAGGCTATGGAAACTACCCCGACCAGGTACAGGGTTTTGGAGGTTGTGGAATTAATAAAGCGCTCAACCGCCCGGGCTTCCGCCTTATTTTAAATAAAAAGTATATACATGGTGAGCGGACGTGAGGCTACTAGAGATATATAGGCCTGGGCGAAGCACTACGCTACGCTCGCGTAGTTTGCGAAGTTCGCGCTACTTCGCACTACGCGAACTGCACGTAGCACAGTGCGAACACGCGTAGCGTAGTGTTGCGTAGTGCTGCGGTCATTTTTTGCTTGCTCGCAGTCCTCAACATCAAGTTGGCGACCGCGAGCAAGCAAAATGACATCCTGGCGAGACTTTTTCCTTGTTCGCGATCGCGAGCATGGAAAATAAACCTCCCGGCGAGATTCCCAACGCGAGAAGGTCAGGTTTCTCATTGCGAGGGGTCGCGTATGCTCGCGACCGCTCGCGATGAGAAACTACCAGTTCGCGTTGAGAAAGCTGCAGCTCGAGTAAAAATCTACTCGAGCAGCAGAAAACTACAGCTCGCACTGTGCAAGATGCCATTTTCAATGATTGCACAGTGCCGGTTGCTTGTCCGCACTGTGCAATCATTGAAAACAACATCTTGCACAGTGCGAACATGTTACTTCGCAGTTCGCGAAGTGCTACGCGTAGCTCGCGTAGTGCGAACTTCACTTTGCGTAGCTTCGCGAAGTGCTACTTCGCGAACTACGCCCACCCTTAGAGATATATATTGTTCTGCCCCGCACTGTGTGAAATGCAGATAGGAGAGTAACCTAATAGGTTATGTGTCGAGTTTATGAGGGTAATCTTGGTTGGCAACCATCATGAGATTGGCGTGTCCTCTGTTCATGGTGAAGAAAATAAAAGGACGATGGGGGCCATTTTGTAATCTTTGGAAAGCTTGGGGGCCCTTTTGGAGTGGAGTAAAGGTCACAATAAGGCTTCATTATCCTCTCCTGCAAAGTATCTCCAATATGTAATATTAGATAATTGTGAATCTTAGTGTACTGGGTCTAATGAAGGGCAATAGGTGTCAGTGATGCAGTGATAAGATGCTATTCCAAGGTAGTTATTAAGTGAGTAAAGCACTCCAAGGAATGACCTCATTCAGTCCTTGTCTGGCAGAAGACAGACAATGCACCCATCTTTGTTCTTTATAAAAAACAAAGCTTCTTTGCTGATTTTAGTGAATGTTTCAAGAATTACCCAACGAAAAGAGTCTGGTGAATGTTGGGTGTTGGAGAAGTGTGTGCACATTTTGCTATTCACTTTATGACACCGGAAATTACTGCGATGTTCCGTGATTCTCACTTTGACCGGACGTGTAGTCATCCCTAAGTATCTGAGATTGCAGGGACACGTAATCATATAAATGCAATTTGTCGTATTACAATTTGTATGTTTATGCAATTCCCATGTGAAGGTTGCATTGAAGATGATATTCTTAGTCACAGTTGTGAGGGCGCAGACTGTACAGGTGCTGCACGGGTAGTGACTATGAACTGGCGGAAGGTCCCACAACTGTCTTTGTGTGTTAACCATTCATGTCTGAGGCCTGGTATGGATCAGTATGTCTTTCAGATTTTTGATCGTTTGAAGGCAAAGCGTGGTTGCTCAAGGGTCATTCTCCCAGTATTTAATATGCCCCAATGTTTCGTGATGACATTTTTTATCCTATTGGAGGCTGGAGTATATGTTGTTACACATGTCAACATCTCTGTTTCTGCTTTTTGTCTAGGTTCTAATAGAGCCTCCCTGTTATTGTTTCTTGCACGTTTTTTTGAAAGGGCAATACTGCGTGCGGGATATTCACGTTGCGCAAGACTTTTTGCCAATGTTTCTGCTTCTGTTTTATGGTCCTCCAGTTGGCTACAATTTCTGCGGAGTCTCAGAAACTGTCCTACAGGGAGATTCTCTTTAAGGGCTCTTGGATGGCAACTACTGAACAGTAGAAGGCTGTTGCGATCCGTTGGCTACCTATATATTGTTGTGCTCAAGGTGCCATTATCTAGCCTTATCAAGAGATCAAGGAACAGAATGTGGTTGATTGAAATGGAGCTTGTGAATTTGAGGTATGGATTCAAAGTATAAATCCACACGCAGAAATCGTTACATGTATCCACATTGCCTTGCCAGAAGATGATTATATCATCTATAAACCTCTTCCAGAGGCATAGATTTTCCTGGTATGGGTTGGAGTTGTTTAAAATGAATTCCTCTTCAAAAGAGCCCATGTACAAACAAGCTGCACTTGGGGCCATGGTGCTCCCCATGGAAGTTCCCTGGGTCTGAAGGTATAATTGCCCTTTGAATTAAAAAATGTTTTCGGTCAGAACCAGTGTCACTAGTTCCAAAACAAAACTGCTGGGTGTGGGCGACTCCCAGGCAGTTTTGTTGAGGGCTTCCTGAATCACACCTAGAGTGGCTTTATATTTATGAGCAAGGCAAGTTTGCAAAGACTAAAACAAAAAAAAACAAGTAAATATTGTACTTAAAATAGTTTATACATCACTCAGATTTCAGCTGGGCCCATTAGAAAGGCCGAAGTTAAGGGGCCAGCAGGCCTCCTTTTTTCCCAGTATTCTGGCTGGGAGCAATCTGGAGCCTCAAACCTTGATGCAAATGCAATGGAGGGGAAAGAAAGGCTCACAACGTATCACTTCACAGTACTTAAGAGAGGCATGCTTTTGACTTTGTTCAGTCCCTGTATATAAGAGATATATGCATGCACTATAATAATGTCAGATGTGCTGGTTTCTTCCAGTATTTACACAAATAATTTCATCCCCATGGAAGTTCCCTGGGTCTGATGGTATAATTGCCCTCTGAATTCAAAAATGTTTTCGATCAGAACCAGTGTCACTAGTTCCAAAACAAAACTGCTGGGTGTGGGCGACGCCCAGGCAGTTTTGTTGAGGGCTTCCTCAATCACACCTAGAGTGGCCCTCTGCGGGATGTTAGTGTAGAGGTCTTCTACATCTAGGGTAACCAATAGATTGATGTTACTGGCGTTGGGGAAGTTCGCTAGTAGACGTAGCACGTCTGCGGTGTCCTGTAGATATGTGGGTGTCTGTTTTACCAATGGCTGAAAGAAGTGATCGCAAAACTTGGACAGGGGTTCAAGTATCGAGTCTATCCCAGATACTATGGGACGACCCGGGACTGGTTGAATGCCCTTATGGATTTTTGGCAGTGTATAAAAATATGGAATTTTAGGATCCTTTTTAACCAAACATTCAGCCTCCTTTTTGCTTAGCCACCCTTGGCTTTCTGCCGAGAAGACCATTGATGTTATGGTTTGGTGTAATCGTGTAAGCGTGTAGTACTGTCGATTCACTAATTGCCGTTGGCATTCAAGGTCATATTCACTGGTAGCTATTATCACAGTGGCTCCCCCTTTATCTGCATGTTTGATGGTTATGGAGGTGTCATTGGCCAGAGAGTTAACAGCCGTTAACTTGTCATTAGAGATGTTTTTGAAGTGTTTCTTGATTACCCCGCTTCCAAGCTCTTTAAGCACGGCCTGTTCGAAGGTTAAGACTTCGTTGGGTACCATCCCATTGTTGAGCGTGAATGTCGAGGCATTATGTAAGCTCCAATCAGTCTGTTGTAGTGTCGGTGTCTCATTAAAGAAGGCTTTAAGGCGTCCATTCCGAAATAAATGTTGTAGTTCACACTGTTCCTGAAACCTGTCTGTCCTGGGAGTTGGAACATACCCAAGGCCCTTTTCTAGGACTCTTGTCTCTATATCTGTCAGAGTCCGGCAGCAGTGGATAGGTCCTTGGACACACTGTGTACTACACAAACGTGAGTACTATGTTAACCTCTATGGTCAGTTGAGGTTCCGCATTCCCAACCCCTGTTCATGGGTTTCCCAGACAGTTTAAAACATTCATCTAGGTAGATGCACTCTCCCTACCTCCCCTCCCCCCTTTTTTTTGTTGTTGTTTTGTTTCTTTTTGTGTTTCTTTAGCCCAACTTCAGTAACAAATATGAAGCCGCTGTTGTTTAACCATAACTAGGATCACTTTTTAATGCTGTGGGCAATGCTAAACACCTACCCCTGAATGATGTGCACTACTCTATGTGCCAGATAGCATGATGTAGGAGCATGTTACTATATGTTCTAAGGAGGCCCACATATCCAATTCTCTAGTTTATTCAATTAAAACATTAACAACGTCACAAGCTGGCAGCTTTTAACTGTTCCTTTTTATCTGCATACCCCTGTAGTAAATGGGGAAGTTCCTCATATTTTGACCTGCCGGGGATTGATGAAGCAGTAGTATATCCCAATTAGGGTGAGTCTCATGCTATTTCTGCAGATTTGGTTTTTAATACACAGATTTGGTCACTACACACATGAGCTATAATGTGACCACTTCAATATTTGGCACCTGGTGTTTATATGCCTGTAAAACCTCACCACTGTGTGCTGTGATTTAGAGGCTGCCTGGAAGTATGACACTGCTTGGCGTCATTTGTGGGCAGGTTTAAAGGCTCCCAAAAGGGCCAAAACAGTGACTACAGGACTGGCACCATATCAGCCCGCATTCGAAAATTTTAATGTGACACATGCGCAACGCGCATTAGTCACAAGAAACCTGTCTGAAGCCCACGTCTGACTCGCAACATCTCAGACAGGCAGGCAGGAGGACTGATGCAGGCTTCCACATTTGTTTTAAAATGGTAAGTAACATTGCTACTGGTGTTACTTAGCATTTTATAAGAAATGCGGTATGCTGAGGATGCCGGCGTGGTAATTAGGTGAGCGCCGCCCCCCACGCCCATCGAAGGAAACCGCCGCTGGAATGTGTTCTCATATCCAGTCTTATGGTTTTCCCCTCAACACAGGGAACTGTCAGGTGTCCCCATCACAGGATCTGACTTTCATCGGGCCCATTTTCATACAGATCTGAACAAAGTGTTTCTTCCAGAGAACAGGGATACTGTATTGAGATCAATATCTCTTTGTATGATGAACCTCAGGTGTCTTCCTTTCCAGCAGTGATTACAACTATTGAGGTATCTGGCTGCAGCAGTCTTCACGGCCCCCTGGGCTCATTTTCATCACTCGTTTTGAAAATCAGAAATTGGAAGACTTCGAATGTGTGGTTCCCGTGAAGGAGCGGGGAATCATGGCCCTGAGTTGGTGGACTCTGCTGGATTCCCACCTCAGGGACTTGTGCTTGCAACAGGAACCGCCATTGATTCTAGCGACAGACGCCAGCTCCTTTGGTTGGGGAGCCACTCTACAGGAGGAGTCTCGGCAGGGTTAATGGAGGATGATGGAGGGCAAGCACTTCCCCAAAGGGAGGGAACTCATGGCTGTGTGCAACGCAATTGTGGGTTTTCAGCACATTCTTGTAGGTTGCAATCTGGTGGGCAGGTCAGACAATCAGGTTACAGTGGCTTACCTGAACAACCAAGGGGGGATTTGTTCCAGTTCTTTGAATGCTGTGGTTACCCTGATTTTTCAGTAGGGGGAGGTTCACTTGGAACCTTCTGGTGGAGGTTAACATCAGAGGGGTGGACAATGCTGTGGCGGATTCCCTAAGTCAAGTATTTCTCCCTTCCCAAGAGATCACTTTAATCCGGGGGGATTTTGTGAGCTGTGCGAGAGGTTTTGTGTGCCCTTTCTTGGCCTATTTGCTTCCCTGCATAATGAGCAAGTCCCGAGGTTCTGTTCTCCTGTTCCACAGAAGGGGGCTTGAGTGGTAAATGCTTTGAGTCTGCCTTGGCCAGATCAACTCCTGTGTATACATTTCCCACGGTTCTGCTAATTACCATGTTGCTCAATCGGCTGATGGAGGAGTACAGAGGAATGGTGGGAGTGGCCCCATTATGGCCCAGGTTCTCATGGTTTCCCAGGCTCAAACTATTGGCAACACAGGGTCCATGGATGATTCCTTGTTTTCCCTCCCCTTTCAGAGCCTCTCCCTTCCTGTCCCTCTGGAAGTTACACCTCTCACGATGGAGATTGAAAAAAGGGGGTTGCAATGGAAAGATATGTCACACCATTTAGAGGAGGCTATTCAGCAGTCCAGGAAGCCTTCCACCCTCAAATCTTATGAAAGACATTGGGGTAGTTTTTGTAAGTGATATGACGAGCTCCATCTTTCTCCTTAGGCCTGTCAGCCAAGTGATGTTCTGCACTTTTTATGGGACATATTTGAGAAATGGTTGTTAGTGTCCACTCTGAGAGCTCAGTGGGCAGCTGTCAGGGCCTTTAGGTCTCCTTGGGGCAATTTTATGCTAAGGACTTGGTGGCAAGATTTTCGCGCAGTTTCTCTCTTTCACGGCCTATGATTAAACCCTTGTTTCCTTTGTGTGATTGGCCATTGGTTCCAAAGGCTCTGGTTTCACATCCTTTTGAGCCATCAGACAGAAAATGATTGACCTTCCAAGTTAGTCTTTCTGGTCACTATTACCTCAGCGAAGTGGATTGCAGAGTTAGGGGCTCTTATGGCAAGGCAACTGTTTTTGTCTTTTTCTGAAGATAGTGTGACTCTCTGGCTGGATTCTTCCTTTGTGCCCAAGGTGGCATCTCAGTTTGATCATGTTAAGGAGTCGATTGTTCCAGCCTTAGCTGTTGTAGGGGAGTCTGAGTTGGACATGCAGTGGGCTGTGTTGGATATCAAGAGAGCTCTTTTGCTCTATTTGGGTAGGACTCAGTCTTATGAGAAATCGGATTCTTTGTCTGTTTCTTTTGGGTCATCCTAAAAAGGGGGATAAGGTTTCTTCATTGTCATTAGGAGGAGGATAAAGCAGTTGATTTCTCTGAGGGTGTCTTCATTGTGGATAATTGTCAAGCAGGCACTTGGGTTACTCCAAATGCATTTGTGAAACATTATTGTTTGCAGAATGTTTTGTAGGATGATACTAACTTTGGTTCGGGGGTTCTGCAATCTGTGATTTTGTGATCTGCCCTCTCTCTGATGTTATGAACAAATTCATTATGGGGTGCAGCATTCATTTGTTTGGTCTCTCTGTATTGATTTCTGGATTTTTATTTTTTCCTTCTTCTAAAAGCTGGGAGCTTGGCTTGGGTATACCTCACTCATGAGGAAGAAGACGGGTGGATCTGGGGGTAATGTATCATTACTTACCAGTAATATTCAATACTCCTCGTTCTGTTGTCCTCGTACCATTTATCACACCCCTTCCTCCCTCCCAAATTGCCAACTTTCATAGGGTGAGCTTGGTAGTTCAGACTGAATTCTGGGTAAGTGCTGCTCATGTAGTCCCCAGTAGGAGGGGTAGGGGCAGTATTACCAGCATTCCTATGTTCTTTTTTCTGTAGTCAGAGATAGATAAACTCAATTGTGATGAATGAGGTGAGGACAACATGACCAGGAGTAATAATGATTATCTGTAGTTAATGAGACATTCCTGAAGACTGCCTTCATAATGGTAATGAGGGAAGTTGGAATGTGGGCCCCAAGCACTCTTTCTGTGAAGTGACAATTTATTTTACAAACTGCTAATGGCACACAGATGGTGGTTGGGCCCACGTGCACCAACGTCTTTCATGCTGTGGGAAGACCTCCGTGCCACTTGAGCACCGTGACGTTGCAAGTCACTTGTAATAACTTATTATTGTATTTTAGGAGCATTCTGAGGTCAGAGGGTGTCTGGAATAAGAAAATGAAATGCAAAACATTATAGTAGCATAACAGCCGCCCACCTTTTATAGTCCTGTTAATAAACAATGCAATGTTATCCTTTTCAGAACCCCCCATGGATGGGAACAGAAGGGTTGAGAAGCAAATATTGATATAGTCTTGTAATACTGCAGTGATATACGAGGATGATGGCTGTTTACTAAGTGAGATTTACTAACAGTTAATTGGTGTCAGTGGGCAGGTACATCAGAAAGATTGCCATAGCCTCTCACAGTGCACGCACTGGGGCCCAGCTGGAACAGTAGTGTAGCAAAGGCGGGCGGGGGGTGGTCCACACTGAGCGGCACAAGTTTTGGGGCTGCAGTTCCCCCCTGCTCTCACATGAGCTTGCTGGGGGGGGGCAAAGGCAGGAAATATCACCAGCAACCCCCCTCTTCAGCACGGTCGTGGGGTAGTAAAGGAAGGGACCGCCACGGGCAAAGTGCCTGAATCTCCCAAGGCTTTCCGGCCCTACAGCATAGCGTGAAAGGATATAGTTACCAAACCACTGACAAAGGTGAGAGCTGGACACTTGCATGTCTGGGAAACAGGTCATTGGATGGTAATTGGCCAAGATTTATCTTAGGCTATGCCCGATGGGGCTCCCATAATGTTCCAGAACCTTGGGGAATTTAGACTTTTTTGCAAATTAGTTAATTTTGTTCCATGTATATTTATTTTTACATTTTGAATTTACTTTATTGTTATTTTAAATGTATTAAAAAGTGTTTACTGTTGTTATATACACACACATATATTAATTATTGATAATTGACTTACACTATGTAGTTTACATTATATAATTACTGGGACACCATCCCTGTATTATCAGGACCACCACAATGCTACTACAATTTAGGAAAGTGTTGAATGCACATCTCTTTAAAGAACACTGGATCACAATGCATTAACTGTCCACAAACAGCTAACTTTCCTATGACTTGTTGACTTTATGCTTGTCTTTGACCTTGTACAGTGGTCCGCTGGCTTTTGGCTAGGTTTACACGATAGAAATACCTCATATCTCATACATACATTCATTCAAACATACATACATACATACATTCATGGCCTTCATTATGAGCAGCCCGGTAATTGGTGTGATGTTCATCGCACCTGATAAAGCCAGACTCTGACGAGTTGAAATTAATCTGTGTGACAAATCCTACCCAGGTACATGTTTATGAGGAATAACATCCACATTTTCTGAGAAATACTGCACATTTTCTGCCCAATATATCGGCAGGTTTGACCTAGAGATATTTAACACAAATTGTATAATTTGCGTATTGCCGTAACAGGAGTTACCGCATATATCACAATTAGCCAGGCCATTCGAAATAAGGGCATAAGTGTCAGGCGAAACCTTCGTACTTCTGTATTAGTTACGCCAATATCGAGCATTTCCTTCAGCTTCTTCTTCCAAGCATCCTGCAGACTGATCTCTATGCATTGCTCAGCATCAGAATGCTGTTGCATCTTAGAGCAAAGATTAAGAAGCCTTTCCAAATGGCACTGCCTAACATTTATCATGTCTCAAATGCAGGTTCAGCTACTATATCCATTGCTGTTCCAAATGTCTCTGCAAGTAAGCAGTGCATTACCCGAGGATGATGAACAGTGATTGCTGCCTCTACTTTGTATTGGCATTCTCTTAATAAAATATGATCTTGTCCAAGTTCAACTTTGTCCAAGGTTTTCATTGCATCAGCAAAATAGTACCCATTGCTTAATGGCACATACAGTATCAATATAACATAGCTCAGCAATCGAATTTTTGGAACATTGAGGCACAGAACATCAGATACACTACTGTGAATTGTGAACAGAAAACTTCAATTTTTTAGGTTTAGTTACAAGCAGATTTATTGACTACATGCTATCAATTATTTTAAAAAGTGCAATTAGGACAGTGATAATGTGCTTTATATTATCCCCTTCAGTCACCAACTTTTATGTGATTTTCATGTTTTGCCATTGTTTGGATGGGCTGTCCATTTAGGACCTTATATTGAGTTTGGCGGTCCAATGGACCGCCAAACCCACTGTGGCGTTGCGGCTACGGCCGCCCCTGTAGTCCAACTGCCCTTTTACAAGTAGGATGGTCAGACCGCCATGGGACTACTGCTGCCGCCAGAGATCGACGATCCCTGGCAGTCTTGCAGCGGTCTGAGGCCCCTAATATGTTGGCAGTGCCGCTGCGACACCGCCAAGCATATTAGGAGTTACCACACCGCCACAGTTCTTATGGCGGTAAGCCTGCCATGAAAAGTGTGCCGCTGAGAAAACAAAGGGGGCCCTACAGGGCCCCCTGTTGCCTCTGCACCAGGAGATGCATGCAGGCGGGCACATGGTGTGCCCTGTGTATGCATGTACCCACAGTTCCTGAAGGGCATGTACTTGACAGTGCATATGCTGCAGGAACTGCCTTTACGACACACTCAGTGCGGTGCATTTTTCATAGGCACCTCAGTGGGACCGCCAAAAAAACGCCCACTAGAGACAAAAAAAAGTCATAATCTGGCGGTGGTTTCTCATCACTTTGGCGGTCTTGGAGCGGGGCGGTGGTGTGGAAGCCCCGCCCCGAGACCACCTATGTCATAATAAGGCCCTAAGTCTTCTGTGTATTGTGGATAATTGACATTGTCCCATTTGTGTTACCATCAGGTGTTGCTGATTGTAGATAAAGTAAACATTTTAAAGACTGCAGGTGCAATGTGACTTGTATATTTAAGCTGAGAGCATATGTGCAAGTGGCTATGTACAGGTATGTGACTTCTCACAGGAAGACACATCAAGTTAAGTGATCCGTGAAGTTAGGAGAGGGTGAGCCAAGTGCTATGTTTCTGGTAATTGCTGGATGTGACCCTCCATGTCCAAGTGCATACAACAATGATGAAAATGTTGACTGACAAGCGATAGAATCCTCTTCATTTTACTAATGGTTTTAAAGGTAAAAAGGGGGCGACTTGATGCCTGCCCAACCCAGAAAGACTTTTCTTATTGATGAAGGATTTTTGATATGCAAATACCTACATAGATTTTCAGCCACCATGCACAATTTAAGGGCAGGAAAAATATAATTGTGAAGTAAAAGTGTGTAGGGTGTGGTAGATGAACTTTGCTCTGATTGAAGCTGTTTCCTAACCGAAAGTATAGAATTGCCCCATTCCAATGTCCCTACCAGGGACTTAGGGGCATATTATCAAGCACGGCGTTAAAATTATCGCCGCTTTAGCGGCAGAAAACTGCCGCTAAAGCGGCGATAATGGGCTTGATAATATGCCACAGAGAATTCCAATAGAAGCCCATGTTGACACCAGAACATGGGCTTCTATGGGAATTCTCAAGGGCATATTATCAAGCCCATTATCAACGCCGTGTCTTAATAATATGCCCCCCAGTCCCTTAGAACTATCTCCGAACTTGAAAGAAACTCTGCTTCAACAACTTGCTCTCAGGGCTGTAAACCAACCAGCCTCGGGTGGGATTCTCTGGCACAAAGTTTCATGGCAGGTGTGAACTACTGAGTGGCCTGCTGCCTTCAAGAAGCATGTAGTGCTTTAAGAGTGGATTGGCCCTGAGATCCTGCCTCTCAGCTGGGTTCTTTTCCTCCTGACCTGAGTGTGTTACAGCGAGACCAACAGACACTGTGATGTGTCAACGACTCTGCAACTTTTCATCAAGTATTCAGCATCAGTGAGGCTGACCAGAAATTATCTATCAATGTGCAAGTCTTTTGAAACTTGTATACACTTTAAACCAGGTGGTCCTAACATACAGTTTCAGCGACTGATTCGACCAGACACCTTGGATCAGCTTCCCATGTTCTTCATCATCAAGCATTTGACTTTTCGGAAATGGACTTGAGCATGGCTCGCCCTGTGCAAGTCTCAGAGGGAGCGCTGGTTTGTCAACAATTTAAGGTAACTCTAGTGTATCCAGTTACTCTTTTCCCTGTTTTTAACACTTGATCAGCTATGGCCTTTTTCCATGTAGGGCAGATTCGCTGATTATTAAGAACTTACTGGCACATGCATCAACGTAGGCTTTTGCAATTCCTTAATTGCGATTATTAAAGAATCGCAATTAAGGAATTGCAAAAGCCTATGCATGTAGGAATCGCTATAAAAATAGCGATTCCTACACATTCCTTAATTGCGACTCGCAAATTGCGGGTCGCAATTAAGGAATGCCGTCCCATTCATTCCTATGGGCCTCCAGGCCCATAGGAATGAACTGGAGATTGCATGAGCAATTTGCGAGTACCAGTAGGTACTCGCAAATTGCTCATGCAATTTCAAGGGTGCAAGGGTATCAAAATGACACCCCATTGCACTCTTGAAATTGATCTGTGCACATATGTTGCACACACACATGCCCTAAGGGCATGTGTGTGCAAAACATGAAACTTTGAAAAATGCACAAAAGTGCATTTTTCTAAGTTTTTGCAAACTACTGTGAAGTTCAGCTTCATGGTAATTTGCTCCCCCTATTAGCGAAATCGCTAATTTTTTAACTTTAATGCATTGCATTTAAGGAATCTCAATTTGAGATTCCTTAAATGCAATCGCTATTTAAGTAATCGCAATTTAGAGATTACTTAAATTGCGATTTTTGCATTTAGGATGATGCATCTCAAATGCAAAAATACCGGTCGCAAAGGGGCAGATTCTGAGAATCTGCCCGTTTGCGACCGGTTTTTGCTTTGATGCATGTGCCTGTTAGTACCTCACAAAAATAATTTGATCCTCTGTAATTTCACGTGCTATGGCATAATTTAAATTTGTTCTGTCCAACATGTTGTTATCTACTCACAGATACGCGGACAGCTTCAATGTTTTCAGGCATGCCTCTAGATATCTTTTTATTCTTCTCATACATGTCAGTCGGAAGCCTTTCTTCAAAATCATTGTTTTGGAATTGAAAGCTAGCTGAATATTGGCAAGAGCTCAGTCTGAAGCAGAGTCAAGACTTGTGTTATGATTCAGAAACAGTCAATGGATTCAGCTTTGGCACCAGGACTGGCCGTAGCAGGCTCTGGGCGTTTTCCGGTTGGGCCAGAAAGGTGCAGGCTGGTTCTGGACTGGTGATAACTACCGTAAGAGTAGCTTAATACAACTCTCAACATCGCAGCCTATCATGGGAAAATTACGCCGTGCCAACCAAATATTCACAACGCGGTGGTAGCATGCGATAGTCACCAGATAACGCATCAAATGGCCACGCAAAACTCAATGCCATGAATGCAAAAAATCATGCGATGAGGCCAATCGCGGTACAAAAAGTAGCGAATACAAGCCACAGGCTTGCAAATCCCACGCGTCTGGGAAAATGCACCATAAAAACAACAGAAACAACACACCAGAAACAAGCCAAAGCACGTGACAACATGGATGCACCCTGACCAAGCGCAGAGGCCAACACGAACCCCACAAACCCCACAGACCACCAGCAAGGAACAACGGGGATGCGGACGGCAGAGGAGAAGAGGGAGAGGAACACGGGGTGCAGTCCGCAGCAAAACCAGATCAGCGTCACAGACGTGACAGAACACTACCATCAACCGACCCACAAGTAGACCACTTGGAATGCAGTCGGAGTGACGAGGAGGCCAATCGAGGAGGTCAAGAGGCGCTGGCAGGATGTGACAACCTAAACCAGGCACAAACCCGCTGTCAACAGGAAGGCTGCAACAGCGACAGGAGGTGGCAGTCCTGTGGTCCACAGGAGGAGTTGGAGGAAACTGAGGCCACAGTCATCAGTGTGGAGACGGTGCAGGGAGTAGGGAATACGGACACAGCTCGAGAGGACCTGACACAACATCAACAGGGTGAGTAACGACCAGGGACTGGGGGGACGGGGGGAGGTGGGCACAATGGCACACATGCACAACGAGGTGTAGCACACGGCACACCCACAATTACCCAGGATCATGTCCCTGATCCTCTTGGCCGCTGCTGCACACACACATAGCAAGAACAGCACACACACATTGACGACAATGTGGTACAATGCGCAAAGCCAACACTGCAGAACAGAGGACACAACTGGCTCCGCACATGCACAGAAACATGCCTACTACATCTGACAGAGCAGGAAACTGTGAAATGGAAATGTCCCACAGCAGTATTCAGCACCTCCCAAACAGTCACAATGTACATTGTCATACAGTCTGCATTTCAACCAGAACAATGCACCAACATACATGTCAACACAATGTCAACATGCATCTCCCCTTCACATTGCAGAGGGGCACACAACACCTCCAGCAGAGCACAAAAGACAACACATCTGTGATACCGGAGAGGACCACGACACCTTCGACACAGACGCCCTACAACAGCCCATGGTCATCCCATGCAACCCACCACCAGGACCCGGGCAGCCAAGCTACTTAGAGGAGAACACAGAGTCTGCAACAGACCACACAGCAGGAAGCACTCGCAAGCACAGCTGGCTCACGACACTTCACCCACCCACACATGGTACCCCAATGCCATGTGTCAGCACGACAAAAGGAGGTGGCCGAACTGGTGTGGGTGGGCTCCAAACCCATGGAAGTCGAGCTACATCACATATGTTGGTGTCTATTACCCTTCAGGGACCACCTACACCCCACAAAGGAGGCCCACACTGCCATAGAAACACATGCAGATGCACATTCACAGTACAGAACCACGCCCAGGGGCACACAAATAGCAGTCACACACCCACGTTCACTCTGCGTACAACGGCCCAGTCCACTCCCCTTATAAATTGAGTGGGTGACGACAAAGCTACATGTCCAAGCTCGAACCCGCTGCCTGCGGTGATATGTCTGCATCCGCTGTACACAGCACAATGTAATGTCGTAGGGCCCGGGCTCTCATGCATACAACAAGATTACAGGGACACATGCAGATATTATGTTGAACTGGCTACGGGCACATGCGCCTGGCCCCTTTATTGGCAGGGCCACATGTACAGTGACACCTGTGCTGGATGGGTGTGGGGTGAGTGTAAGCAAGCACGCACGGAGTGCTTGGTGCTGGCAACCAGTTGAACAGTGGACACCAGTGCAACGGAAACTGAAAACACCTGCATAACAGAGTCAACTGCTGAGCAACATGGAGGGAGCCGGAGAAATTCCTGAGGACACCCAACATGCAAACAGAAGTGTCCATGAGTTGCAGTGCACTGAGGTTGGGGCACTACAGCTGAGCGCGCCCACGTGAAGAAAAAGTCTCAGATTGTGTCCCTTCGAGATATTCCTGATGCAGATGCAGTGGGGTGTGTTAGACCTGCATCATCTTCCACATCAACGTCCCAGGTCTCCTACACTGCTTGAGGTGACATTGCTGCGCAACCTCTCCACAGCACAAAACTCAATCAGTAACGGACAATGGCTTGAGGTGCCTGGAGTGCCGAGCAGGGTATCAGTCTGATGATGGCATCCACGAAAGGTGTGAGCAACTCCGTAAGTCTGTCAGGACCAACATTTCGACTCTGGCAGATGGCGGTTGGAGGAGGTCCTGGCGGTGGTGGTGTGTGCCTCCTGCGGTGAAGCAACGTCCGGCCTGGTCAGGACTCGATTTAATGTGTGAGCCCTGGTGGACCGCAGTTGAGGCCGGAGGCAGTGGACAGTGCAGGGCCATAGACACATGGCGTTAATGACCCTAGGGCCATCGCCTCAGAGGCCGTCCAATATCTCAGAAGAAGGGGTCCTGGACCTGACCAGCACAGAGTTAGTGGCCCCGGATGCACAGCGGCCAGCACAGGCACCCTGCCACGGAACGGTGACTTGCAGTGCACTGAGGTAGGTCCACGCGCAGTGTGCCGGTCCTCATCGATGTTGAAGGTGAATGTAGCCGAGGTTTGCGGGGGACAGAGGAAGGTGTCCTCCAGGGCATGATGCGGAATGTCTGATGTTATCCGGAAGCAGCAAATGGTGGAGTGGAAAGTGATAGCCTCGTTTTCACCACCAATTCGGTATCAACTACATGAGGATGAAAACTAGCCCCTAGTCCATAGACTCAGAAGCCACCAATGTATGACCAGAGAGTGTCCATGAATATCAGGGAACAGACTTAGTGGCACCAGTGCTGAGAGGGGATGCAGTCTGTGATGATGCAGGTACACTGATATGAACTCCGCCATCTCTAAATCAAGACTCAGTGATCTACTGGACCGCAGTGTAGGCCGGAGGCAGCGGTCAGCAGTGGCCCACACCCACCTGTCGTTGGCTTGCGATGCACAGAGTTAGTGACACCAGGGCAGTTGTCGGTAGTGTAGGCGTAGGCCCACAGACATGTGTGGTTGTAATGCTATGCACAGACTTGGTGGCACATCACCGAAGGGAGTATAGTGACATGAACTTAAATAATGTTCACTGCCATGGTGTAATCAAGACTCAGTTCCAAATGTGTGACCTACTTGACCGTGGTGTAGGCCGAAGGCAGCGGTGATCAAGGGCCCACAGCCACGTGTTGTTGGGATGCTATGCACATGGTTGCTGCCACCTGACCGAAGGAAGTACAGTGAAGTAGAATCTTCCTTATTGTGCGTACACGGACAATGTATGATCAAGACTCAGTTCCAAATGTGTGAGCTGCTTGACTGTGGTGTAGGCCGTAGGCGGCAGTAGAGTACGTCAACGAGAAAGGACTAAAGCGGGCCTGGGTCGTGGAGGCCGTGATGGTCTGAGGTGGCTGCCAAGTTCACGGGCCTCGGGCTTGGAGCTTGCGCAGACACGTGGTGGGCCCTTCTTGACACACGCCGGTGTCGGAAGATGATCAGTGTGGCCTGGCTGCCCAGGGGCGGGCCAGACGGGTTTGGGGTCCAGCAGGCCAGGGTACAGCAGGCGCACAGGATCGCAGGCAACTCCGCTCACAAGGACAGCTTCGGCCTCATGGTGTGGTGAGAGGCGCCGCCCTGGCAGAGACGTTGGGCTTTCCGGAAGAGGACCACGCCCAGGGCTACGTGTTTTTTATTCACACCCCTTCACTGGCCTGGCATACGCCAGGCCATCCCACTCCGCTCACGCTATGGGGGGGACGTAACAGGCAACATTTCCGCAAACTCCCCCACTGGCTGGGGTGACATGGCTGCATCCACTGTCCACTACACTCCATACACCAGAGGTGTATGTCGCCATGGTATGGGTGTGTTCTGCATACTGTGGTCTGTCCAGCACATCTCTGCCACTCTTGGCATTGTGTACTTTCCCAATCATGGTTCTCCTGCATCCTTCACATATGCCTGGTTGCCACCTCTCCCCACATTTGGCTAGTGTGTGGCTGGGGTGCCATGCCGTTGATGGCTCATGTTTACGGCTTGCCCAGGTTACCATTGTGAGTTATTCTGTCGTGTCTGGTGGGTGGGCATGTTGTTTTGCATGTTGGTTTTGATTTTGTGACTTGCCAGAGTTGTGAGTTGCATGGTTGTGGAGTTGAGGTGAGTGGGGTGTTCATTTGGAACTTGCCAAGAAGCTGTGCATTTCCCTTGGTGCCATCCTTGGAACGCTGGTTGCTGATGGACTGTCGGAGGATGAAGGAATCATGCACACTGGCTAGGTAGTTGGAGGCGACATTGGTAGAGGTTCCACGGTTTTCGGATGTTGCCTGCACATTGATGTGAGATGTGTGCTTTCTGTTGCGGTGATTGTGTGCCATGTCACCAGGGGGCACAGGTAGGACATGTGTGCTGTGGATTGCACCCAACATGTGCGTGCATCCAGCTATGGCGTATAGTCCTTTCTTGGTCTCCAGCGATTCCTGCGCATTTTGTTGGACGTATAGGGACTGGGGTACCAGGCTGATGGTGATGTCCAGGACAAGTGTGAGGGACCTGGATGTGGCTGGCTGTGAGCCTCATCCAATTCTGGCGGGTGTTGGTTGAGGGGTACCAGGGGCCAACAGGTGCAGCACAGCCAGCAGCTTTGTGTGGGGTGGGATGTTGGTTGGGACAGGCCTACGGTAACTCAGGACAAGGACAGGCCTTTGAACGTCCCTTGCCGGAAAATCGTTTTTTAGGCAATCGACGGGGCAACTATCGCCCACGATACCAAAACCGTTTCCAGAATCGCTCTCAGGGTTTCCAACAGAGGGGTCAATACCAGGACCCAGCACAGCCACAGAGGTATATTCAAACCCGCCAGCATCAGTATTGGAGGACATGAATACTATTCCCATTTTCAACTTATCGAAAAGTATAATGGACCATTCTGCTGTGACACTACTTACTAAGTGTCTGTCCTTTATTCCTTCCACTAGGATCAACAAATTTGAACTCTTCAAAGATCTGCATGCATTTTTTCGCAAAGTGCGTCTTAAAAAGTTTTTCTTGAATGAAGAATCTAATACTAACCATGACAACTTGTCTGGTCTGAGGCCTCCTTCCAACTTTACCCCGTCCCTAGAGACTTTAGGTACGGAAGTTAACTTATTTGAAAAAGCAGTCCTCAACAAAATCCAGAAGGCAGTCAAATATGTTCCCAAGCCTGCATACAACACCACTAGGGAGGAAAACCTTGCACTCATGGCCCTCAAGAATGATAATGATCTTACGATTAAACCCTGTGATAAGGGTGGGGGCATTGTCATCTTGGATACTGTCAGATATAAAGAGAAAATGCTTGACCTCCTTGGTTCGACTAGACATTATTGTAAAATTTTGACGAATCCTGAACCCAGAATCAAGCATCGTATCCTACGAGGTGTGGAACAAGCGGTCGAAAGAGGAGACATTTGCCTGTCGGAAGCCCTTTTTCTTACACCTACCCATACCTGCATACCTATAATTTATGGTCTACCTAAGACCCATAAGGACCAATATGACCCACCCCTGAGGCCCATTGTCTCCACTATTGGCTCGGCTACGGAACCATTGTCTAAATATCTGGATAGGTTTCTTCAGCCGATTGTGGGTAATCTACTATCTTATGTGAAGGATACTGATCATTTTATATCTAAGATCGAGGGCCTTGACTACGACCCAGAGCGAGAAATTCTAGTCACACTGGACGTTGAATCGCTTTACTCTAATATTCCCCAAAGGGAGGCTTGTAGGGTGGTAAGCAACATCATTGCCTCTGATCTCTCCTTAGCCAATGGCACTTTTTTGACACAATGCCTCGAGATTGTTTTGGAGGAAAACTTTTTCGAATTTGATGGGCAACTCTATCAGCAAGTGCAGGGAGTAAGTATGGGGGCGGCCTGCGCACCGAGCATTGCATGCCTATACATGGGCGACTACGAGAAAAACAACATCTTCAATGAAGTAGCTCCTTTCTTCGAGAATGTCCGACATTGGTCGCGTTACATTGATAATGTTTTTTTCATTTGGACTGGCGACCAATCATCTTTGAATGACTATATTGAATGGTTGAATGCGGCTGACCATAACATCAGGTTCACTGCCCATGTTAGTACTACCAAACTTGAGTTCCTTGACATCTGGATAGAACACCATAATTGTAAGCTTATGGTGTCACTATATACGAAACCCACAGCCAGAAACACCCTGCTTCATTTTGAAAGCTTCCACCCCAGGAGTCAGAAAGATGGGATCCCCTTCAGCCAATTTCTGCGTCTTCGCAGAAATTGCACTTCTGTTAAGGATTATCTCCTCCATGCGGAAACCATGAAGTTTAAGTTTATCAGCAGAGGGTATCCCCCCAGGATGGTGAGAAATGCATCTAAAAGGGCACGTTTCTACAACCGCGATGCCATGTTTGAACCCAAACCGCAAAAAAAAGTAGACAAACTTGTTTGTGTCACAAAACACTCTCCATTCAATAACAAGTGCTGTCGGCCTGTTGGGCAGTGTTGGTCAGGATGCGTATGATGGTTGTCCTTTTGAGCCTGTAGTGGGCAATGACATTGTCAGGTGTTGGGTCTGTGAGGCTGGTGCATCTCCTGGGGATCCGCTGTCTTTGTCTGCGCTGACTCTGTGGTGGTCCAGGGGGGTTCAGAGTGAGGGTTGGGGTCCTGGGGTGGTGGCAGTGGGTGTTGTGGCCCTCTTGGGTGTCCGGGCCACATGACCAGTGGTTCTATGGCATTTGTTGCCCTTCCGATGTGGCTGTGGGCTGGGCTCCCTTTTGTGGCGCAGGCTGGCGTCCGACTTTGCACCTTATCGCCTGTTTTGTGTTCTTATCTCCAATCTGGCTGGTCGTTGAGAATGTTGAGGTGTGGTGTTGTCGCGGCTTTTTGCACGGGAACGTCTACTCTGCATCTCATTAGCGATAGTTGCGGGGGTCATCTGTGGCGATGTTTTTTGCGGCTGCTATCGCGGGTATACTGGTTCTGTGGGCTGTTAATACCAGCTTGTGATTGGGGCAATAAGTTTATCGCAACTTTGGCTGCAATAAAGTGCCGTTAACTCGGCGATGGATCCTTGTGAATATGCCCCTTAGTGTGGTGAACAAAGACTGGTAAAACTCCAACAAGGTCAAAAGCAGAGTTACGAAACCAAACACTTTGATTAACTTCCTCAACAGCAATAGTTGGCAAAGCCAACAGGACTCAGATTGGCTGGCAGCATTTTGGCTTTTATTTTTAGGTCTCAAAAACAGACATTCTCATAATAGTCCCCGGAAGGGAAGTATATTGTGGGCCTGGATGTGCTTCTTGTGAAAGAGTAGAATGTGACCTATTCGTATTTTATTCATATCGCAAAACTAAAACCTGATGACAAAACTTTGGGGCGCAATTTGTGACCATTTGTTGCGACCAGTGATTAGTGTTTCTGGCCCTTGGTTATTTATGCATGGTGTTATCACTTTACCATACATACCATACATAAAGAAATATACTATGTAGGCCAGACTCTTTTCAGTATACGGTCTTTTGGGAGGGGTGCTTACGTGTAGATCTAACTCGGCCCTTGTCTATTTCATCATTGAACTGTAGGAACCAGCAGAGCGGTGGCTCATGGATAAATCTCTACTTTCAGAGCATGGTTACAGCATCAGTGACCATCATGATACCTGGGGTGTTCAGCCGCACAAATGCCTGCAGGTATGTGAGTTTCATTGTAGGAAGTGCTTTAAATTGGCTGGTAAAAACTACTGGCACTTCTTAGTTTCCTCTCTTTTATTGCCATCACTTTTTCTTGCAAAAGGAGAGTACTGGTTCCCATGAAGATGGAACAGGCAGGTGCGGCTCCGCTGCTAAGGTGGAGGAGCGTTGCCCCACTGCTCGCGGAGCAGTGTAAAAGAAAAAACAATAATAGCACAAGTTATTCTCTTTCTATTTTTAGGATCGCCAGGTTAGGGTGGAGCGGGGCTTTGCTCCCGTAACGTCCGGGAGGAGAAGTGGTTGCTGCATTCCAAAGTGCGCATGATGGTTTGGCCGGCCGTCTCAGCCTGGCCAAACCATCATGCGTAATTTGCATGTTCTCCACCCAGGCAGCATGACACCCTAGATGGAGAACATGCCCAAGCTCCCATTCTTAGTCGGAGTGATAAACCACAGCACTCAGACCAATCACAACGCTGCATTGCAGGGTTGTGATTGGCTTAGGGAATCTGGGTGCTTCCTGGTTGAGGAGCGGAGGACAGAAGACGTGGGAGAGTCGGATGAGAGGCACTGCGATCAGGTAAGTGATTTTTTTTCTCTCCTCTCCCTTCCCCCTACCCTGCCATCCCCATTCCGTACTGGCCGCCACTAGGAACAGGGTCATGTTCGTGGATTGGGGGGCGTATTACAATGAAAGGGCTGTCAGAGCAAAGCAAAGTGCTTCTCCCTGACAGCTGAATCACTGTGCTAGGCCCCGACTGAGCCACGGCCGCAATATGCATCAAATGCTTGTTTTTCTAGTGACAGTGTGGTTCACTGATCAGGGCATTCATTCTAGGCTGTGTATCACACTAACAGCACACAGACCAATCAAACCCTACGCTGAATGTATGATGTTGGGTGTGCTGTTTTCAATGTCATTGGACAGGCAGCCTATTCTCATGCTTCATGTTAGTTTACGGAGAAGGTGTGTCCAGTGTGCTGAATTCTATGAGCATGTATGAATTCATCTGCCTGTGTGTGAGTGCCAGTGAGAGAGAAAGTGTGTGCTTGTGGTTTTTGTCAGGTTTCCACCCCTGATAAAAAGATGACAAAGGCCCAGATGTTCAGCCCTCCCTCTAATAATAGAAGCACACCATTGCAGGGAACACACATGCATGAGTTCTGCTGGTAGCGTATGGCCACCATCTGCAGGATCTTGCTACTGATGGCCACTGTCTTCGGGACCAATGTAAAAAGACCAGGTGTTCCAGTCCTCAAACCGCCCAGGAGGAAGAGGTAGAGAGACAAGGAGTTCAGAAAGGATTAAAAGCAGAAGAATCATTCTAAATCCTTGAACATTGCTGTCCAAAGTCCAAAGCCCTTTCTGACACTTGGCTGGTCACCAGTAGCATCACGCCAGCAAGCTGTGAAACCAGAGTTCACAGAGAACCCTGCATGTCTCACTTCCGAGTCTACCACTGACTCTCTGTGTGACCCGAGGAGAGCCATTTGCTACCCTATGAGACCCCACTGATCACCTATATGTGCCTGACTGAGCCCTTCACTAACGTGAGCAGGGTCCACCCACTACCCTTGTTGTCCCGCTCCTTAGTAATGACTGTGTGAGTGAGGAAACCCATTTGTTTTGCCTCACCAATTTCAAAGATGCCCAGTCGCCACTTTTGCATTCCTTGAAAATATGGTCCCAGTCAACGTTCCCATCCTTGCCCTGATCTAGGCTCCACTAAAGCCCCGCCCCTTGCCCCACTGCAAACTCCGCCCCTATTACCACGCCCACTCAAAGGTGAGTATCTGCACTTTTCTTTTTTCAATCAAAGCACTCGTTGTAGGGTACATTTCTTCTGAGTGCGATGCATCTTACAGTATGCATGCTTTATGGTAGTGAGCTTTGGCTGCTAGATTTGGAGAGAAACTTCCAAATAGTGTTGTTTTATGGATACAAAAATATTTATAATTACTTGGAGCAGGGCTTTAAGTGGACCGGGTGCTGCCGGTGCTCAGCACCAGCAGCTCTAAAAAGCAGGTGCTGAGACAGGTCCCTATCGGGCTCTCATTATTTGCTCTCACCCTCACGGTGGAAAAAAAAATCTTAACTCTGGAGCAGTGCCACTTTTCACTGAGTTTGATGGAACTTCAAAGAGACTCGTTATAGTTCGTTCACAGTCTCATCATTTCAGAACTGAAGCATTTTCAATATTAAATACAAAGAAGCCATAGTTGTTGCTTATTTATCTTAAGCAACTAACAATCACTGTCAAAGCCAATAGATCTGGCTTGTAGGTATAATGTTACTTGCTATATTATATATCTAGATGCAATGACAGAAACAGCAAAATACCAGTCTATTGGCACACTATGCTAAACACAGATTTTTAGCTTAAGTGTTTTTAAGCCACGCCCTTAAGCACATAGGCCACGCCCCTTTGAGAGGCCCTGCAGTTTTTTCATCCCACTGAAAGTCCTGACTTGGAGTGAGATTTGTTTGGAGCTTTGGCTCTGATACTGGTTCTGACGAAGGTGTGAAGACAGGCCCCAGTTAATGAAGGCCTAGAACAGTGCGTTATATTTTTTAACAATCTTGGGGGCATATTAACAAGGGCTTTATCTCTGCTTTTTTGGCTTTAAAAGCCGAAGAAGCGGAGATAAAAATATCGCCCTATCAACAACAGGGTGCTAACATGCAAAATCGCATGTTAGCACCCTTTTTCACTACGCTTCCCTTTGCATCTCTAATGAGATGCAAAGTGGGCATTCCAGACATTTCTCCTATTATCAAGCTTCACGCTAACCCTGTTAGAGACAAAAAAAGCAGCGCTAACCACGGTTAACGCTGCTTTTTTACGTCTGCTAATTTTCAGACTTAGCCATGTAATCCAATGGGAGCTGGATTACATGGCTAAGTCCACCATGGGCTATAAACAAGGATATCCCTATCCTTGTAGTTTTATCGCTGCATTACCAGCGATGACCTCCCAAAATGCCGCTATCGCTGGATTTTTTATCGCTTAGGCGGTTAGCGTTGTTAATAACGCGATAACCAGGCGATATTATCCAGCGATAGCGGGCGTTAAAAAAGTTACCGCTAAGCGCCCTTAGCGTTAATTTTCCCTGATCCTTGTTAATATGCCCCCTTATTTTTAGGGTCGTCGTAGTGTGTGAGTCTCTGCTTGTATGTACGGCAATGACTGTGTGAGTGTGGAGGAGGGAGGGGGGAGACTACGTGATTGTGTGTTTGTCTGTGAAAATATGTGATTGTGTTTGTTTATGCCTGCAAAGAGAGGACCACCAATGATAAAATAATACAAAAAAGGAAGGAAGAACAGTGCATGAATGTTTTCTCTCTAGAGGTTCTTGCCTAGCCTTACCTCCATCCTTGTATCTTTTTACTTCAGTTTTTTCACCAAGTCTGGAGCATCGCAGGAGATCGAATATCAAAGTAAGCCATAACTTGGAAGTATAAAACAAAGACGTTGCAACAAAAAAAAAGTAAAAAATCTATCTACAGTCAATCAGTGCTATCAAGAAATAATACAGTACAATTCAGGCACACTTTATTTTTGTTTTAGCAACACTCTCCTTTCCAGGGTGATATATGTTATTTTTATACGACAAATTACGGATTTTTTTAGCTACTTTGTAGTATTTTCTAGTAACCTTTCAAGAGCTGCCCCTCACCTCACCTCATCCTTCGCCTCTCATCATATCTCTCCTGTCCCCACCAGCTTACATTTTTTAGAAAGTGAGTAGCAAAAAAATTGAAGATTAATCCCCCAGGCAGAGCGGTAACAGTGATTGGTCTGCAGACATCGATAATGTCACGCGCTTATCCAAAGAGAGGCCTGGGCAGGCTCCCCGCTGCTGTATTCAAATGACTCGTCTGTGTCAATGCAGAGGCTCTGCTTCTCCCACTCCCTAAAATTAATTGGAAAGCGCTCTCCACGGGGGGACTCCGCCATTTCCACTGGCCGTAGGAGCGAACTCCTTTTATTCTAGCAATTGCCTTACTTTATTTGAAATCCTCCGTCCAGAGACTAAGGGGCATATTATCAAGAAACGGCGTTAAAATTATCTCCGCTTTAGCGGCAGAAAACTGCCGCTAAAGCGGCTATAATGGGCTTTATAACATGCCTTTAAGAATTCCCATAGAAGCCCATGTTCTGGTGTCAACATGGGCTTCTATTGGAATTCTCTGCGGCATATTATTAAGCCTATTATCGCCGCTATAGCGGCAGTTTTCTGCCGCTAAAGCGGCGATAATTTTAACCCCGTGCTTGATAATATGGCCCCAAATTCTTCACTAATTTGTTTAAATCTCCTCTCTACTTCGTTCTAGGTTCTCTGTTCATTTACTTATTTCAGTATTTTGGGGGCATGCCCCGGAAAAATATAGCGGGGCCATGCTGCAGTTGGTAGATGATATGGTATTAACGCAGAAATCAGAATAGGGTACCCGAGTAAATGACAGTATAGTGCATACTGTGCCTCGTACGAGGGGCCCATAATTATCTCCCATATTTTTCTACCTCTAAATTAAAATTACTGGGGAGCCCAGTAATTCTGCAGGTAGGAAATAACAGGAATTATTATATTTTGGGGAATAACATGAGGGAATCAGAAATTGTATTGTATTGTATTGTAATTGCATTTATATAGCACTTACTACCCCTGACGAGGCATCGAAGCGCTTTTTCGGCGAGTAGCACGCTACTCTGGGACCCATAGAGGATTAGTCTTGAATTGGTATAGTGAAACATGCAAGTACATTTTAAGTGGTGGATAGGTTAGTCAGTTATTTGGATTTGGAATGATCGCAGAAGGATAGAGGAGGAAAAAGGGTTTGTATTTATATGGTGCTTGTTACCCCTGATGGTGTGTTGAAGCCCGCTATTCAGGAAGCCCATAAAGGATTAGTTGTGAATTAGTATGGTGAAATATGAAAGTAATTTGAGTGGTGGATATTCGTCAGTTATTGGAGTGAGAAGGATAGCGGAGGGATAAGAGGGAAGAAAGGTTTGCATTCATATAGCACTTGTAATCCCTGATGGGTGTTGAAGCGCTTTTCTGGCGAGTAGCACACCACTCCGGAACCATAAAGGATTAGTGTTGAAAATTAGTATAGTAAAATATGAAGTAATTTGAGTAGTGGATATGTTATTCAGTTCTTTGGGTAGAGAAGGGTAGGTGGCCGGGTAGAAGAGGAAAAGAGGTTTGTATTTATATAGCGCTTGCTACCCCTGATGGGGTTTTGAAGTGCAAGTTGCACGCTACTCTGGAACCCATAAGGATTAGTGTTGAATTAGTATGGTGAAACATGAAAGTAATGTTAGTGGTGGATATGTTAGTCAGTTATTTGGATTGAGAAGGGTTGGGGAGGGGTAGAAAAGGGAAAAGGTTTGCATTTATATAGCGCTTGTAACCCTGATGGGGGTGTTGAGACACTTTATTGGCGAGTATCACGCTACTCTGGAACCCATAAAGCATTAGTGGTGAATTAGTATAGTTGGATATGGAATTTGAGAAGTGAACATGTTAGTCTGTTAATTTTGATTGAAAAGGATAGTGGAGGGATAAAAGAGTGAAGGATTTGTTTTTGCTTTTTTTTATTTTTATTTTTTTATTTTAGGTCTTAGCAGTAGGGGGAGGCTTTTAGATGAGTAAAAAGGAGTTTTGGATGGGTGGAGTCAGAGGGAAGAGTTTAGAAAGGTTTGTTTTAGGGGATCGGTATAATAAAAGAGGTGTCAGATTATGCAAGGAGGGGCAGAGTAGGAGAGAGTCTAGAAAGGGTTATTTTGGGGATCTTAGTAGTGGTATGGGTTTGGGATAAATGAGAGAGTGGATGTAGAGGATATATTGATAGATGTATAGGATGAGAGATAGGTTAGTGCATTGGAAAGAGTATTAGAAAGAAGTTTGAGATGAGTCAGAAGGTTGGGCTAGAAGATATATTGAGAGAAGTATAGGCTGAAAAATAGGGTAGTGCATTGGAAATGCTAAATTAGAAGAAAGCGATAAATATATAGATCCATAAATGCATTGAAAGTATATAGATACACAAACGAGGTAAGTATATGTAGATTAAAGATATTGATAGAGGCACAGGATGAGAAATAGGGTATATCTCGGACCTTATGTTGGGGGGTAAAGAGTTCCATAGTTTGGCTGCTTGAACAGAGAAGGATGTGCCACCCATGGTTTTTTCTTGTATCTTGGGATTTTGAGGCGAGATGCTCCTTTAGAGCGGAGGTTCCTTTGTTGAATGTGTTTGGTGAATTTATTCCTGATGAAGAGTGGTCCCATTCCATGTATTGCTTTTCAGATTCAGTGCCTCTTCCCGGACGGAATCCTGTTTGGAAGTCTGAAAGTATGCAATTCTCTTCAATGAATTGTGACATCTGGGCGAATGCTGCTCTTTCTATTAGTTTGCCCAGGAAAGGTCCATTTGTAATGGGTTTGTAGTTGTCAGGGTTCAGCAGGTCCAAGTTTGTTTTCTTCAGTAAAGGGCGTATGTGTGATTTTTTGAGTTCTTCTGGAAATATTCCGGTAGTGAAGGAATTGTTGATGATTCTTCTTACTGGAGTGGCAGCAGAGGTTGTTAAAAGAATTGTCTTGAAAGTTTGTGGTGGACAGGGGTCAGAAGGGCTGCCGGCAGGCCTGCTTGCTTTGACCAGGTCCATAAATTCATTGTGTGAGATGTTTTGGAAGGAACTGAGAGGCTTGGTTAGAGTATTCTTGGGTTGTTGTTTTGTACAAGGGTTAGTGCTGGTGCTTTGTTTCTGTTTTAAGTACGAGTCCAACGTGTCTGCTTTATCCGTGTAATGATTTGCCAGTTTGTCTGTGAAATCTTGAGTAACAGGATGAGTTCCTTCTAGGCAATTTGATTTGTGAAATTCATTGAGTATTTTATAGAATTCTTTATTTGCACATTTAGCATTTTGAATTCTGTCTGAATAGTACCTTTTCTTAGCTTTCTTGATAGCCGACTTGTATAATCTGTTAATTTTCTGTAGGTGAAGTTTGTCTTGTTTGGCGTTTGTTTTGAGCCAGGTACGTTGCAGCTTTCTAATTTTTTGTTTTATGTCTTTTATTTCAATGTTTCTCCAGGGCGCTTTTTTTCTTTTGTTCTGTTGTGTGGTTTTGAGTGGCATCAGGATGTCAAAAGCTTCCTGTAGCCACTCGTATAGATTTTGAACAGAATTTATTGTTTCCAGATTTGTACTTGATGTTAGTTGTGTTTCTAAGTGTTCCAAATTGAGTTTGTTCCACGGCCGATAGGTGGATGGATGTAAGGTAGTTTTAGGTGAGTCGCTTAGTGTTGTTTTATGTTGGAAAGCAAGCAAGTGGTGGTCTGACCATGTGACTGGAGTTATAGTTTGAAAGGCAACTAGTTCAGTATTAGCAAAAATGACATCTAGGATATGTCCAGCGGTGTGTGTCGGATTGTGGACAATCTGATGCAGGTCAGTGCCTCTAGGCCAGTGATTATTGTTTTTGGATGGGTCATATTGGGTTTGTCAAACCAAATGTTGGGGTCACCCAGAACGCAAAGGTTGGAGTGTATTGTTATCAGGTTTGAAACTGTGTCTAGAAGTGCGTCTGGGAATGTCGCCTTGCTAGGTGGAGGTCTGTAAATAAGCAGGAAGTTACAGGAGGAAGACGGTGTAGGATTGCATCTTGTTAGAAGAGCCTCACAATTCTTTATGGAGATGTTGTCAATTTTAGTGATATGTATTGTGTGCCTGAATGTAACAGCTAGTAATGTGTTTTCTACATATTTTCCCCGGTCTTTCGCAGAGACACATCGGCGGCTTTGCAGTATATAATTTCGATAGGCGCGGTAACTATAGTTACCAGGCCAAACCCAATTATCAAGACACTTGTAATCAAGGCCTTAGTATGCAAAACTGTAAACCAGGAAATAAAGCAGTGTGCATACATTGCTTGTTGTGACTATTGTTTTTAGCAACCAGTTCTTTGGATAAGGTTTGTTGATGTGGGGAACTCCTGGATAGCTACTTGATGTGCATAAAAGTTAGCAGCTAAACAATGCCACTTCTGATCCTCATTAACACACCTACCACCATGTTCCACCACAGTGGCCGGCCTATACTTCAAACTACATCGTTTGCTACAAATCATCAAATGTGTCCCTCTGCCCTGGTTGGATGTGAATTTCCGCTGCCTCCTTATATTGCTGGACCTCTCAGCTGCCTTAAACACAGTCGACCTTCCCACTCTTATATGCACCCTGGAGTCTTGATTTGGATTAATCAACAATGTACTACACTGATTCACCTCCTGCCTTTCCAACCGACATCAGTTTGGGCACTTGGGCATCTCCAGATCACCAAAGATCCATACCACCTATGGAACCCCCCCAGGGTTCCGTAGTGTCTTGTGTCATCTTTTACCTTTACATGGAGCCACTTGGTGCTCGCCTCACAAATAACAGCGTCAAGATTTACCAATATGCCTATGAGGTAGTGGTGGCTGGTAGAGAACAGGAGCGGGGGAAGGTGGTGGGTTAGGAAAAAAAAGAAAAGAAAACTTACCTGGTGGTCGCCGTCGCCAGCTGCTGCTCCTCCTCCGACGTATGAACCAGGAAGTACACATGCTCCCAGACTCCCCTGACCAATCACAACGCTGCCTTACAGCAGCGCTGTGATTAGTCTCTGCGCCGTAGTTAGGCGCTCAGAGAGGGACTGGGAGGCTGGGCATGTTCTCCACCCAGGCTGTGCAATACAGCCTGTGGAGAACATGCAAAGTGCACATGACAGTTTGGCGGCGGCCAGACCGACATGCAAACTTAAGGTACAGCCACCTCTCCTGATCCCTCGACATCACAGGAGCCCGGCCCCACCCTGCCCTACCTTAATCTGGCTGCAGTGCAACTGCAACACTAAAAATAAAATGATAATAACATTCCGTTATCATTTTATTTTTCCTTTGCAATGCTTTAAAGCAGTGGGGTGATGCTCCTCCACCTTAATGGAGAAGCCGCCACTGCTATGAGGTACAACTCTCCTTGAAAGCCTCCTCTACTTGAGACATCCAATGCCTCAAACACTGCTTGCACATCATTCAAACCTGGATGTCCGGAACTTACTTGAACCCCAACCAAACAATGACAGGAATCCTTTTATTTGCAGAGAACAAGAAACAGTTCCAACCTGCTTCACTGAATCTTGATGGCTTTAAACCCCAACTTTCACTGAATGTCAAGCCAATTGGGTTCATCCTGGACACCATCCTCACCCTCAATGAACACATTACCAAAAAAACAAAGATGGCATGACACCAGCTCTATATAACCACGCTATCCCCAGGGTCTCCTGGGGGACGGAAATAGAGGCACGGGGCAACGGGAGCAGGCCAGCCTTCAACATACAATGTTCAACACAAAATGGGGCCGCTCCCAGAGAAGGGACCTAGGTGAAGTTTAAATTGTGAGTGTGGACATCTCACAAAATGTGACGGACTGGTCTCACACACCAACTGGTGTCATGCTTCATCATTGATCAATCCTCGCCCTCCAGAAACTTGGTTTGGTGGAGGGCGGGCATACACCTGATGACAGGGATTCGCTTCTAAGCCAAGTGGGGGCCCGTGATTAGTAAGTGAAATTTAAAACCATTATAGTTACCAAATTAAATTTAATGTGACTGGCAGCTATATGGTATTAAAAACAGATGAACGGTGGAATGGGAAAATTATTGTCCCCTCACTGTCATTGGTGCAGTCAACATGTTTCTGCCGTGTGGCCCGGTTGGGTCCGTGGCATTCATCAGGACCTAAAGTTAATAATGGGCACCGTTCTTACCGGCCATGCAGTGATAAGATGCCACTAGATGGGGTGATCTGTGACACACTCCACGAGGAAAAGGACTTATTGCGAAGTCTTGTAATAGAGACCTAACTGCCCCATGGAAGGAGGACATCGGGAGGGAAGACTCCTTTAGTCAAACTTGCATCAAGGTGCGTCTCCCGTAAGTGCAAATACGTGTGTGCTCCTCTCCTCCCCGACGATCAAGCTCTCTCTTCTAAAGAAAATCAAACTTCCAGAAAGAGACTTCAGGACTGCTGTACAAGCCCTCCTACTTTTGCATTTGGATGGTGAAAATGCCCTATTCATGGTCTCCCAGACTCCACACTGGCACTCCTCAAAGACATACTAAACATTGCAGCACATTCCATCCAGAGCTTAAAGAGGTATGATTACATCACCCACATCCTGATGGAGCCTCTTTGGCTCACCTTGCTAAGCAATGCGTAAAAAAGGCTTCAGCTAAGGACGGATACATAATATGTATTCCTTTTTCAGCCATGCAGGACAGTGCTTTGAAGCACAAGTTCACCCATCAGCTGAACTACATTACACAAAGCATCTATTGTTCAGCCTTGAAGCAGAGAATGAACAGGCTGTAGAATTATAGCTTTTATCACTAGGTTAATTGGGAATAAAGGGGAATGTGGAACATTAAGTTGAGTATAATATGGGTGATTGCATGACCTTCTGAAAAGATAAATTGCTGCAAAGGAACCAGGAGGGTTCCATCATTGCCCTGTGTTTTACTGAGGAAGTATCTTGCTGTGTTGGGCGTGTTCAAGCACAGGATAGTGAAGCTATCCCAATATAGATGCGGTAGTCACTTGTTACTGCACTATAGTGTGCACAAGACTCAAATTAAAGATCACAACTTGACCTGGAGATGATCATGGTGGACACTCCTGGGCTCTGTGTCCTAGAAATATATCATCAACGAAGAAAGGGACTTGGGGCACTTATAGGTCCAGCATAAAAGCCCCTAAAATATCAAGTAATATCAACCAAGTATGCAGTTCCTTTGAGAGAGTGAGAACAAGAGAATCTGGGACTGGTTAGGTTAGTATCCAAAAGGGTGGGACAGGAGTCAGCTCCTTTTGGAACTGGGGTACTCACACACCCAAATGGGTGTCAAGCTTCATCATTGGGCTTGCTCCTTGTCGGCCAGAGCTGCAATGCCCAACAGGCACCCTAAACGGGGCTTGTGAGACACTGGCCTGGTATAAGCTGTCCACTAATTAAAGCGTAAGGTTTGGATCAGGAAGGTCCAGGAGACTCACCACACACAGGGGAGTCATTGCAAGCTTGGAGCAATCAGGGGAGCCCAAGAAAAGCAAAGTTGACCCTCAAATGGACCCACAGGCCGGAGGCACAGGAGTCGCAAAACAGCAAGCCACAGATCACTCAGTGTGAGGTGGATGAAGATCTTTGTGCAAAAAGTTGCCAGAGGTTGAGGCTTCTCAGAGCCCAATGCACTTGTTAAAGAATTGCCAAAAAGCACATGCACTTGCAAAAGTATGCGGTGCACAGGTGTTCGGGTATTGCAGCCCACATGAGGGGTTCTGACCTCAAACTTGGTGAGAGGGCAGCTAGGGCCTCAAGGGACATAGAAATCTACCTCCTGTGTTGCTGGACCCTTCAGAGTCCGTAGGAGCTCAGAATCAGCAGACCGGTCAGCCGTGTTGCGGTGCCTGCGACTGCAGGTGAGTGACTCCTTCACTCCAAGGGAGATTATCTTCAGTTGTCTTTGATGCTCCACAGGTCCTGCACAGATCCTGTATGGTGCACAGGCACAGACGATGCAGTAGATTGAGAGGGAGACTGAGTCAGCCCCAAATGTAGTCCAGAGAAGTCCAGAATGTCCAGGCGGTCGAAGTGCTGTGGTTTCAGGTTAGAATCTTGTCCACGATGAATCTAAGGTCCTACAGCCAGGTAAGCTCTTAAGTACCCACGGGATAGGGTTGGAAAGATTCAGGGGACCCTCCCGGGGAGGGCCTGTAAAGGGGAGCGGTTACTCCCATTTCCTTTGTCCAGTTTTGTGCCAGAGCGAGAGCCAACGGCTCCCAGGACTGGTTTGAAATGGACTATGCACAGGGACACCAAATGTGCCCCTCATGCAGACTTTAATTCACTGGCAAGCGCACCCACCCAGCACTAATACACTAAATCCTGTCTGGGAGGTGGTCACACCTCTCTGTGACAGGATGCCTATTGTTGTGCCTTTCCCAGCTGGAGCTTGGCTCAGCAGCAGGAGGGCAGAAGTGTGTCTCTGGTCGGCAGCAACCATTTTGTGCTGTCCGGAGTTAGAAGGCTGATACCGGGAACACCAGGGACCCCACGAAGCTCGCTTCTCAGGGGTAGAATCATACCTTCCACACTGGTTACCGGTGTGGGGGTTTGATTCCAACATGTTTGACACCAAACATGACAGACTTTGTTTCAGCCGTTTTAGAGTTAGTCATGACGAATTGCCAATTGATCAGACAAGAAACATGTTGACTATTTTGACTATTTTGTAGAAGCAACCACAGAACATTATGTCAGTGGTTTGCCACTGTTTTCTTAGTTAGACAAACAGACTCATCTTATCATATTTAAAGAGTACCACTTAGTATATTATAAACTCCCCTGCGCACATCACACATCATCAACACGCCTATCTACACTTACGGCCCTACACCGGCACTTCTCATTGCGGCTTTGGAATAAAAGATCCCCGATAAAGTGCTCCTTTTAAGGTGCCTGCCAGGCATTGCAGCACTGGCCCGACGAGGAGCAAGCCCAATGATGAAGCATGACACCCATTTGGGTGTGTGAGGGCCCCAGTTCCAAAAGGAGCGGACTCCTGTTCTACCCTTTTGGATACTAAACCGACTAATCCCAGATTCTCTTGTTCTCACTCTCTCAAAGGAATTGCATACTTGGTTGATATTACTCTGTGTCCTAGACCTATGTTTTAGTCGGCAGTTTTAGTCTGGAGCGTTGGTGATGCTACAGATGTGTGGCAAGGGAATGGGGAGAGATCAGTGTGGGGTGCAATCATTCTCGGGTTGAAGAGAAGCCTCCTTAAATACACTTGAGGAGGAGGGAGAGCAGTGTCTGTGGACTGGTACATGGCAAGATGTTGGAGGGCAGGGTCTCCAAGCATATGAGATGAGTAAGAAGGTGAAGGGACCTGACTGCACTTGCGAAGTGACGCAAGCTTTCCGGGCAGATTTTTGCACTAGGTACACCAGGGCTGCTGTGTAGTGTGGTGGCTTGGAAAGCATGTGGGCTGAGCAGGTGTGGCTTGGAAGGGCTCAGGGAGAGGCGGCAGTTGAAATTAGGCCTGATGATAGGCCTTGCCACTTTATAAAAGCAGAGTGAGGGATTGGTAATTAGCCAGGGGCCAGAAGGAAATGATAGGAGCACTGAATTCCATACATGAAAACGTCGAGAATGTGGAAAAGACTAGCGTTGCTTTTGATAGAAAGTTAGAAGCAATGGAGTCTAGGGTGAAAGCAGAGGCACTTGCAACATATTAATTGGAAGACAGAATGAGTACACTGGCAAACAAGAAGGCATTAATGGAGGAACAGATAAAAGAGGGGAAGAGGTTCAGAGACGCGGTAACAAGGATGCAGTGCACCCTGGATAATAAATGGGAGGTATTAAAAAATGTACGACAAGAAGTTACCATCCATGCTTTCTTCCCACTGGCCCAGGGTTGTCAATGCCCAAAGTGATGCATTCCTTCAAGGAGCAGCTGCGCCTCCCAGGCAAAGGTGATGAGGAGATCTTATGTAGGGCATACGGGCTCCTGTCTTAGTCAGCTAAGAAGGCTGCAGGCCCCAAAGGGAACATTGTAAGTTTATTGTATGATCATTGTACATTGTATGATCATAGTATGATCACTGTACATCACTCTGACCTCATAGACCCTGTACTGCGAAAGGGGGCTGCTATGAGACTCACTGCAGGGGGATGGTCAAGGGATCCTTTTTCCCCAAACCAGAGGAGACAGCAGCTACACTGTCTTCGTAAACAATTTGTGAGTCTTGGTATAACAGTGGCACTGTGGACTCCTGCACAGTGGACATTTTGGTACAGTAATGAAAGCTGCACCTTGATACACTCTGAAGCAACATAATCCTATTTGGATGGACATAAAACAGACACCTGACTATTCTGGATGATGTTACCTTATGGTCTTGCTGTTACTCGAAGCTGAAAGTCATCCCGTCTGATCCTCACTGATGAGCACAACCTAGAGTGTTGTGGACTTGGGAAAGGGTTGTAGGTTGACAAGGTGATATACTTCAGAGACTACCTTCATTCCCACTTTTTAACACTACTGCCTGATTTAGAGTCTGACACAAGGGTACTCCCCACAATTATGCAAATCTCCCACCTGCCTTATTTCAAGTGCATTACTCTAGATGTACTGAATCTAAGGTGCTGTTTACAAGTTTAAAAGCATCGGAGAGCTGGTCTGGGGCTGTGATTCCACAATAGAATGTTAATATAAAAAAAGACTGGGGACTCCCGTTTGATGTAAAGTCCTGAAGAATCTGTTTATATGGCTTCGACTCTTTGACCTAGCTGGTGATGTATGTTGGTGATGTTTTGATGAAAAATGAACATAAATGTCACAGATCCTTGTTATCAAACAGGAAGGGATCCAAAACACACAGGAAGCAGTTGGGCCCTACTCTTTCGGCCTGTAGTTGTTTGACCTTCTGCTGCAAGGTGGTGGTGTCTTTGACCAGAGAAGACGCTACGTCCTCCACTTCCTCCACTCTTGCGGCCATTTTGTGGAAGTCCACGTGTAAAAATGAGACATCCGCTGAAATTGACCCCACCGTTGTTTGTACCTTAGTAAGTGCGGCCATAATGTCCTGCAGTGTTACTTCATGCTGGCTGTCCTGTGTGGGGGGTTGTTCCTTGGTGGCTGTTTTATCTGGCAGTGCAGGAACGTCCTTGGAGTAGGCAAATTTGTCTAATTTCAGCTGTTGCGGCGCCCGCTGCCGCTTACTCCCCATTATGATGCTGTGCATGGCAAAAAGTGCCCACTCTAGAGATGGCGCAGTATTCGCCGCCGCCTTCCGAACGGGTGTACTCCGCGCTCGGCCTGTCGGTTTTCCTGCTTTGGCGGGGACACTGTGCCAGTAAATGGGGTGGGTATACTGTGTCGCTGTTATGTCTGGAGGGGTACTTAAGGGGTCGTGGCACCCAGCTTTAGATTTCCTCCCCGTAGTCTGCTGTATTGCTGGGCCTGGTACTGACTGTCCAAACGTAGCCCCGCCGGGCGGGAACGTGGGATGATGCCCTACGCCTAGAACTGGCGACGCCCCGGGGCACTTACAGTACGTTTATGGTCCCAGTGCAGCACCTAATTCAAGTCAGCCTTCGCCCCTGAGATCTGCTCCGTCGGTTAGGATGGCCGCCCTGGCCAAAGTCTATGCTAGATCCCCCTGGTACCTTCACATGCGTGCGGCCGTGATGGTGGGAGAGTCTGCGCTATGTGGCGTGAGGTATGCAGCGCCGCCACTCCGTCCACAGTGCACTCCTGGGGAGAGGCCCCGGGGCTTCAGGATCCCAGGCGGGCCTCAATATTGCTTGGTCCACACTGCCCCTACCATCCGTGGGAGAGAGGAGGGGGCCGTCGCAGTCCGGGCGTCACCTCCCCGGGCCGGCGCCAAACTCGGGGCCGCCGCTGTAGATGTGTGTCTAGGCCTCGGGTGGTTCTGTTCTGCTGCTGCCGCACAGTGGTGCGATTTGGCCCTCGCACTCTGCCTACCCAGAGCCGGACCTCCTCCGCTATAAGTGTGATGCGGGAGGGACCGCCACACCGGGCACCACCGCCACAGGCCGGGTTTGTCCCTCACTCGAGGCCGCTGCTGTGGATGCGCGCACAGGCCTCAGATGCTTTTTGTTCGCCGGCGAAACACCGCGGCAAGGATGCCCCGGGAAATTCACTCACCAGGAGCCGAACACCTTCCGATCACCGTGGAAGCGTGTTGGGGGTATGTTCCATGCGGATTAATGTACGGATGACTGGGGGAACCTCTTGGTGGTCCCGGAGCTCCTTTAGGCTGCGGCCATATTGCACGGCAGCAAGCCACGCCCCCTGGGCCCTACTCTTGTAATCAGTCCTACCCCAGCATGTTTTTGTGCTTGCTGACTTGTGGACTGGAGCAGTTCTCAGCATACACCTGATCCTCAAGGATGTTCATCTTGATATTGAGTCTAAGTCTCTGTGCTGGCTAGTTGAAGAGCAGCCAGAATATCCTAGAACCAAAGCTAAGCCATCTCGCTGCATGCCCTATTAGCAAAAGTAGAAAATAGCATCATACAAGGGACGTAGAGATAAACAATAATAACTGGGAACCAAGAGTTGGGTGGGCCTTCGCTGGCCATAAGGACAGAGGCATGTAACTAACAGGGTCACATTATGCACTTCAGACGAAAAATTGGAGTTTATTATAAATGGCCAGTCCAAAAGTCATCAACATTTCAAGTTTATTTTCTACAATGCACGCGAGCATGCGATAAGCACATCAAGCACTTCCACTTCTCTGTTATAGGCCTTCCATTTAGGGGCAATAGCCTTGAGGGTCAGTCTACCAACCTAAAGAGGAATGTGCAAAAAGGAGGGACCTACAAGCATAAAATACCCAATAGGAAAGAGATTACACTGTTTATTTCGATCATCTGCATCATTCGTCTGACCAACAATTCCCATAAGTAAATTGGCAATCAGTTAGTAAAGCAACACATGTCAAAATATAGGTCTGGATCCATGAAAACTACAAATTACCTTGGAAGATCATTACTCTGTAACTCTACATGACTCAGCTAATAAAGATGTATCTGGGTCACTGATTCTGATCTCGTTATTCTCATAATACTGAGTGAAAGTATTTCCATTTTCTCTTATTTGTCCATTCCTTCATGTCACCTACAGTACCTATTCTAGGCTGTTCATAAAGCCGTACAGAGACCTTTGCATGGTTCGAGCTAAAACCAGGAGTAGGAAATGTTCATTAATCTGAGATTCTATTTAAAACAAAGTTCATTCAGGATTGAGATGGCTATTTTCCCCAAACAATTTGAGTTAAGCTACTCGTTCTCTTGGTCTGCCAGTGGTTAGAAAAGATTGGGCCTTTCAGGATTTGAGTAAGTCAGTTGTACCACACAGGCACTTTGGAACACAAGACAGCATGCACTTTATGACGTTATCACCATCTTAGATTCCACCATTTATCCAACAATTGTCGGAAGTGGGTGAGGATAAAGTTAATAAGACAAATCACGAAGGGCCTATTTACAAGTTCGGCGGTCGATGGGACCGCCCAAACCATGGTGGCAGTCCACCCACCTTATTATAACTACGGCGGTGGAACCGCCACAGGACCACCGCAACCGGTGTGAGGCTGTAATGTGGTGGTGGTGCCGCTGCAGCATCACGATGCATATTACGAGTTTCCTCATTGTGACTCTTTTCATGGCAGTGAGCCCGCCATGTGCCCGCCATGAAAAGGGTGACAGTGAGGAAACTAGGGGGGACCTACAGGGCCCCATGTTGCCTCTGTGCCTGTGGGTGCATGCAGGGGGCCACATGGTGTGCCCCCCTGTATTTTTGCAACCTCTGTTCCTGCGCAGGCAGAAATGCACAACACTGTGCATTTCTTCAATGCAGGAAAGGGCTGCGGTGCTCCAACGGTGGTACATTTCTAAGGTTCTACCATGAGCCTTAGAAAGGCACCGCTGTGGGACTGGTGCAGATCGGGGTGTACAAATTCTTCCTACTTCCACAGATAGAGTAATTTCACAGTTACACGCACATACACTCATCATACACTTGGGCCCATTTTACTAACATACGCTTGAATACTCTATCAGCACTAAACCTGTGGAAAGAAAAACTCCTAAACACCCTGCATCTACACTGAGGTCGATAAGACCTAATTGTTACTGTCCTGAGTCATGATCTAAACAATCTATACATCAATAATCAAAATAGAGTACTCAATAATTGACAAGAAATAACCACCAACACTGTATTTAAAAATAATGGTACTTTATCTAAAATTAGTCAAAGAAATTCAATCAGAGTAAATCATTATTCTCATAATTACCTATTCTAGCTAAATGTCAGAATGGGTCAGGACAGGTCTCTCAGTAGAAGTCTCCCAAGTCGCCGTCCTCACAGCATCGATCCTCACCAACGCAGGTTTGGGAAGAAGTGGCCTTAGACCCTCTCTAGGCTAACAATACTTATAGAAAATTTTGCAAATTAAAGAAACATAAAATGTTCTACATATCCGCTGAACCGCTGAGCAGAGCGAGCAGGAAAGGATGTAGCATCGCTACATTTTGAAAAATCTCCGCTCAGAAAAATCACAAAAATAAAAAGACGGAAGAAGGAAACTCGAGTTTTACAAATGTTTCTTTTACGTTCACATTTCCTCGGAACTAGCGCTGTAATCATAAAGTTCATTGTGGCTCCCTTGTCCTCCAAGGACACTTGGACTCTCGCCCAGAGCTGCTGTCCTCACGGAAAACTTTTAAACCAGGCGAAGACTGTGGTCAGATGACTCTCGACCATGTTCAGCAAGGCCTTCTCATCAAAATTCAACTACTCGAGTGCAGGCTTTAAACGGCAGCCATCTTTACGATAGGCCAAAACGTACCATCTTAATTAAAAGAGACAAAAACAACATTACCACAGCATAGTGATTAAACAGTGTTAACCCCACTAATACCCTTATGTGTATGTAATTATCTAGCCTTTGCAACACAGAAAAGCATTAGTACACGTTATTTCAAAAGCGTTTTGTGCTTTAAAACAAACAGCACTCAGCAACATTCATTTAATAAAACATGCACATTATTATTAAGCAACATGAATGCATCCCCACGTATAGTTTTCTCTTGTTAGTTCGTGTTGGTTAATCAGAACATTCACACAAAACAAATAATTAACGTTACAAATTAATATTTTTAATTATCGACATATAGACAAACCAGAGCTTAAAAACCCAATAGATTTTCAACAGAAAACTCTGCTCCAGCAATCCCCCCTTTGGTGATATTATCACCAAATAAACAACCCAAAAAAAAAAATCTTGTAAAATTTAGTCCCATTTTAGGAGAAATTGGAAATGTCTTTTTCTCCCTACACAACACTACACACCAGACACCCTTTCATCATCCCTCTTTGTTTCCAAGAAAACACTCTCCCTCAATTCTTCTAATTCTATTTCTTGTGGTTCTCTTTTCAACCTTTTATTTCTCTTTTCAATATTTCTTTTGATTAATTTCTTTTTCCCTCCCCTGTTTTTACAACACAAACACCCCAATCTTAGTATCAATAAAGCAACAATTATACAGGTCAAAGGAAACAATATTTTACCTATAATAGTACTACCTATTTTTGCAATAAAACTCTTAACAGCTATCACCTTATTAGCTAATTTAGTCCAGATACTTTCAGCTTCTAGTGGTACCAATTCTTCATGCAAATCAGTAATATTTTTGATATAGACCTTCAGGTCTTTGCTTTCATCTGGAATGTAAGTGCAACAATGTTGAACTTTCAGCATTCCACAGACTCCACCCTCCTTGGCCAATAGAATATCAAGGGCAAGTCGATTTTGCATAGACATGGCACGTACGGCAATCATCTCCGTATTCACTAAAAGAAACCCTCCAGCGGTACTTGTCGATAAGCGATCCACCACTGTTGACAGTTTCCGAATTCCATAAGCATTCAAAGAAATTCCCACTGCTGGAATTAAAACACCAAAAATGTCACCCACTATTTCTGACCAAGTTTCTCTCTTAAAACGTGTTAGTAAATTAATATGTTCTACATCTTCTATTCTATCTATATGAAAGATCTTTGGAAAGACCAGGCCCACATAACACGTGCCATACCAATGGTCAGGCAACTTGTAATAAGCCTTGTTACCACAAACATAATACACTCCTGGGAAAATTGGATCTTCTCCTCCCTTGAAACCCCATCCTGTTGCAATGAAGTATGTATCATGACACTCACTAGTCCCAACAAAATATGTATCATATTGGGATTTCCTTCTTGTAATGCACAGTTTACCCTTCTGTGGTGCATCTAGAGCTAAAGTCGGACTAGCCCCATTTTTCAATTCTTTTCCCATCTCAATGTCCCAAATTGTCTCACTCACTTTATATTTCCCTGCCTTTTCATGCATGCTCATTCTCCTTTCCTCCACCATGTTTAGGAAAGCCTTCTCCTCTTCTTTCAGACTGCAAGTTAAATTATTCTTAAAAATGTAATCTAATGTTAATTCTTCTTTTTCAATAAAAATTTCACCAAAAATATCAGCTTTTTTAGCTGGATTCAGCCTTTTGTTCATTGGCAATTGCCCAAAAATGTTATCTTTGTTAGACATCTCATAATCTATTTTCCCTAGCAAATAAAAAACACTACTTAACACACTACAAGAAATTCCATACGTAACTGGTAAATGGTGATAAGTAACACCCTCTGAAACGGATGCAGGTAACTGCATACATACGTAGCAATCCCTAACTTCCATTGTTTTCACATATTCGTACAACAACTTTGAAAAAACATTACTAGAAAAATCATTAATTGACCTATCTTTATGTATGTAAGTATTACTAATTCTAGTTGGAACTACCTTTTGTGAACTCTTCCCTACATTAGTCACATTCTCTGTATGCATCTCAAATGTACCTATTGTAACTCTAAAAGTAACTAATAAAGCTAATACACCCCATAGTAGCATTAATAATCCAGTACAGCAGCAGCACATTTTACACCATCTTCTTAGGAAGGCACATCTACTTTGGTTATTCTCTATATTAGCCATTTTACTACTTTGACCGTGTCTTTTGACTTAGCCTCTACTACTCCACTACTGTACTACTGAAACTTTTAAAACTTCGAATTCTGGATTACTTCAAACAACTAATTTTCGGGGGAGGAGCCTAGCGCTTGACCAAGATGGCCGCGTGAGCTCTGAGCTCCCGAGACCCTCGCGCCCTCCGTCGACTATCCTGTCTCTAATCCTGTTTGTATGCATGGCATCGTGTAGATGACCTGCCAAGGAGGCGATTGATGCTACCCGCGGTCGGATCGCCCACCGGGAACCGGAGTTATGCATGGCGGAAGATTGCGGCCTATCTCCGAGGAATGCCAGGGGCTAGAGTTGGCAGGACGCCCGACTTCTAGTTGAACAACAACGGCCAGGCGAGGTGTGAACTGTCGGATGGAGGTCCCCGTCCTTTCACTTTCGCTTTCTCTCCCTTTGTCTGCCCTGCCCCTGGAGAGCTCTTGGTGGCTTCATTCTCCTTTGGACGCTCTACATGCTACTCTGGCGGCCCATTGCAGAACTGATCACTCCTGATTCCTCTCGCTGAGGGAGGGCCGTCTTATGTGAACCGACTTGCTTGGGACCAACCATGTCGGGCAAAGCAGAGGTGGATCGGCTGAAGCCTAAATCTACCAGGCGGGGTGCCTATACTCAGGTCAATAATATGGACCGCTATGCTCTGCAGAAGGGATCACCGAGTGGGTCGAGCCAGTCGCCAGATACCCAGAAGGAGGCCTCGCCCTTGGCCCCGGAGCTCTCGCTGCAGGATGTCATGGGCGCGCTTGAAGGGATGCAGACTTCGATTGGGAGGCAGTTTGATGCCCTGGCGCATAAGGTGGATGCCATCTTGGTGGATGTCAACCTGATCCGTGCGGACTTGGGCAAAACGAATGAACGGGTTAAAACCCTGGACCTCAAGACCACGGGCCTCGCCGATGATGTCGCGGAACTGCAGACCGAGGTTCGTAAGCTGAGGACCGAGAGTGATCTCGCCGCCCGCAGGCTGGGGGACTTTGAGAGCCGGGCCAGGCGCAACAACGTGCGCGTCATCGGGGTCCCGGAGTCCTCGGATGAGGCTTCGGTTGACCTGCTCGTCGAGGACTTGGTGCTTAATCACCTGCAGCCTAAGGGTCTTGGGAAGTTCTTTGCGGTTGAAAGGGCCCATAGAGTGCCGGGTGGGAGGCCCAGGGTGGGAGCCCCACCGAGGCCGATTGTCGCCCGGCTCTTTCATTTTCGAGATCGGGACGCTATCCTGCAAGCATCGAGGGTGACGGGCCCGGTCCCCTTCCAGAACGCGTCGGTGAATTTCTATCCGGACTTCACCCAGCAGGTGCAGAGGCAGAGACAGGGCTTTCTGGGGGTGAAGGGGCGACTTCGGGAGAGGGATTTGAAGTATGCCATGCTCTTCCCTGCCAGACTACGTGTGGTGTACGAAGATCGGACATTCTTCTTTGAGTCTCCTGTTATGGCCGATGAATGGCTGGACGCTTTGCCCCGGCGGCGGACGGGAGAGGATACTGCCGCGGATGGGGACAGTGGCCGGGATGGGCAAGGCTGATTTCTCGGGGCCGGTCTGACTTGATTTGACTTTATTTGATGACTTGATTAGAGTGCAGTAAATGCGGAGGGTTGCGGGAGGACGAGGGGAGCTCTTTCCTCCCTTAAGGGTGCTTTTTGTAGATGTTGGGTTTTGTAGGGCGACAGGCACACTGCAAGTTGGGGGGGCTTTGTAAGCTGCAGCAGGGGTGCAGGGTGGGGGGGATGGTTGGGATTTTGGGGTTGTTGTTGGGGGGTCTGTTTCTGCAAGGCGAAGTGATCATCTTCGGTATTGTCCCATGGTGGCTCTTCGGGGGGGGTGGGCCTCTTTGTGTTTGGGGATGGGGGGTAGAGGTTTAAGTGTTATTAGCTGGAATGTTAATGGTTTGGGGGATCGCATTAAGCGCGGGATAGTTTTGCAACACTTGAAACGGTCAATGCCAGATGTTGCCCTACTGCAGGAGACACACCTTATAGGTAACACGTGCTATGCTCTTAATAGGAAGGGTTATAAATTCATAGCTCATTCGGGATTCTCCTCCGGGTCTAGGGGTGTGGGCATCCTTGTCAGGGCCTCGCTGCCATTTGAGGTGGACTCCACCGTTGTTGACGATAGGGGGAGGTTTGTGGCGGTGGCGGGGAGGTGGGAAGGTAGAACTTTGGTTTTAGTTTCGGTTTATGTCCCTCCAGCCCTGCAGGCCTCCACGTTTGTGGATCTGGGTAGGGCCTTGCTGGATCTCCCGGGGGGTATGTTAGTGGTAGGGGGGGACTTCAATGCTGTCGGCTCTGGGCTGGTGGATAGGCACCCGCCCAGAGACACAGGGGGGGCTCAGAAGTGGCTTCCAGACTTCCTAGACACACTCGGCCTGATAGACTGCTGGAGGCTCCGACACCCCACACAGCGTCAATACACCTTTCACTCCGGGGCGCATGGTAGCCTTTCTAGGATTGACTATCTGCTCACTTTGGCTGTGCACGCCCCTTTGGTTTCTGAGGCCAGGCACATGGCGCGTGGCATATCGGACCATTCGCCAGTGTGGGTCAGGTTGGATGTCGGCCGAGAGGGAGGGGGAAGGGTGGCTCCTATTAACCCCTGGTACTTTCGAGATTCCAAGATGCGCAGCGCACTGGTGAAGACAGTTGATAATTTTTTCAAGGATAATCAGGGGTCCGTGGACTCGGCAGTGTCGCTCTGGGAAGCATTTAAGACCGTTCTGCGAGGGGAGGCCCTCTCACTTGTAGTGGCGGCCAAGCAGCGGAGAGATGGCGAGGTTATGCAGGTGGAGGAGGAGATCATGGCTTTGGAAGGAGCGCTAGAGGAGGAGGTAACAGCGGCCTCACTGCATGAGCTGAGCTTGAAGCAAGCCGAGTATAAGGACCTTGTGACAAATGCCGCTAAGACCCTCAGTAGGGAGCAGCAGGGCCGCCTGTATGATGTTGGTGACAAGGCCGGGAAGCTCCTAGCTTGGCTGGATAAAAAAGAACGGGTTAATAGAGTAGTGCCGGAGCTGACGGGTGAGGGGGGAGAGGTGATTGTGGAACCTGAGGGGATTGTCCAGTGTTTCTCGGACTATTTCCGTAAGGTTTATGCCTCAGTGTCGGATAGGCCGCCCGGGGACTCGCGTGACCTCTTGCGGGATATCGCTCTGCCCTGTCTTTCTGATGTAGATAGAGATGATCTTGATGGAGACTTAACGGTCGATGAGGTGGCGGGAGCTATTCGCGCGCTGAACTCGGGCAAGGCCTCGGGCCCGAATGGCTTGCCGATTGACCTGTATAAATTGTTCCCGGATAGGGTAGCCCCTCACCTGCGCGCCATGTTTGTGGAGGCGCGGGGGAGTGGGACCCTCCCGTTGGACCAGAGGCTGGCGGCAATTGTTGTGATACACAAAGATGGTAAACCCCGAGATAAGTGTGCCTCATATAGGCCCATATCACTCCTCAACGCCGAGCCGAAGATCCTGGCTAAAATCCTGGCGGGCAGATTGGTCAGGGTACTTGGAGACTTGATTCACCCGGATCAATCCGGTTTTATTCCGCATCGCAACACCGCGTTGAACCTTCGGCGCCTTCATGGGGTGATCGCCAGGGCTGGCACGCTACGAGAACCGGCTATTGTGGCGTCTCTTGATGCCACGATGGCCTTCGATACGGTGGAATGGGAGTATTTGTGGGCTGTGCTAGCTAAGTTCGGCTTTGGCCCTGGTTTTGTGAGCTGGGTGAGGTTGCTGTACGAGGGACCCCTTGCGAGCGTGGTGGTAAATGGCCGGGCATCGACTCCGTTCCGGCTTGGGAGGGGGACTCGGCAGGGCTGCCCCCTGTCGCCTCTGTTGTTCGCCCTTGCTCTTGAACCTCTGGCGGCGTGGATACGCTGGCACCCGGATATACGTGGCCTTCGGTGGTCGCCCGAACACGAGGACCGCATTTCGCTATACGCTGATGACATCTTGTTGTATCTTGCGTCGCCCAAGAACTCACTCATAGTGGTCTGTGACGTTCTTACATCCTTCGGTAGGAATTCGGGCCTCGTCATCAACTGGAGTAAATCGTATTTATACGTCCTGAGTGGTGAGGTTCCGCCGGTCCCGCGAACTTGCTCGATCCAGATTGCTCAGCAGGGCTTCGTGTATCTGGGGATCTTTATCTCCATGGACCCCGCTTTGCGGTATGAGAGAAACCTGCTCCCCCCCCTGGTGCGCCTGCGGCGGGATGTTGAGGGCTGGCGGAGGCTGCCGCTCTCCCTCGTCGGGCGCGCTGCCTTGTTCAAAATGATGTCCCTTCCTCGGTTCCTCTACGCATTGCAAAACACTCTAGATTGGGTGCCGGCCAAGTACTTTCGGGAGGTCGAAAGCCTCCAACGGACGCTGTTGTGGGATGGGAGGCCGCGGATAGCGATTGCTAAATTGACGCTTCCATGGTATGACGGGGGTATCGCGCTTCCAGACATCCGACGCTATTACTGGGCCACCCAGTTGTCCGCGATTAACCACGGTTTCTATGGCCCGGCCCTCAGCCCTGGTTATGCCATGGACAGATGGTTGTTGCGCGGTGGGAACTATCTTAGGGCGTTGTACTCGCGGTCCCTCGACTCATCCCTCACGGGGCCCACTGGAGTGGCGGTGCGTGTATGGAAGATGGCGACTGACTCTCTGGGCTGGAAGGATAGGCTCACCTTAGCTGCCCCGTTGTTTGAATCTGAAAGGTTGGGTAGGCTTTGGCATACGAAAGGGTTTGATAAATGGGATTTGATCGGCATTTCCAGGGTTGGAGATATGCTGATTAAGGGTAGGGTGAAGTCCTTTGAAGAGTTGCAGAAGGAGTATGAGTTGGGGGCGTCTGAGTTTTTCCGATATGTTCAGGTGCGTCATGCCCTGCGGTCAGTCCTTGTGGAGGGTGAGAAGGTACCTGAGTCCTCTCCTTTGGAGGACCGGATCCTTGATGGCCATATGCCGGAGAGCACGATCTCGCTCATCTACAAGAAACTGATAAATGTTCGGGCTGATGTGCTACTGGGGCTGCGGGACCAGTGGACTAGGGACGGACTCGAGTTGGACGATGAGGACTGGCAGTCTGCTGTTTCCTCTCCTAAGGAGGTTGCGATCCCGTCGCGTCTGAGGCTGGTGCAGCTTAAGATCCTGCATCGAGTGTATGTGACGGGGCCGCGACTGGTTCATATGGGATTCTCTGAGGAAGGCCTATGTAGGAGGGGATGCGGTATGGTGGGTACTTTCCTACATATCATCTGGGAATGTGGTGTCATCACGGAATTTTGGAGGCGAGTTCATGCGGTGATGGGGGAGGTGACGGGCATTGCCATGCAGCCGGAGGCGCGGTGTTGTCTCCTGAATGTCTGGGGGCCCACTGACCATGATGAGGCGCAGACCCAGTGGGTGACCCTGGGTAACATGTTTGCTAAGAGGGACATCGCGCGCTTGTGGGGTTCCGGGGGGCCCCCCACGTTAACTGCGTGGAAAGAAAATATGGACTGGAGTATGCTCAGGGAGAAGACAGTATATTGCGCCAGAGGCCGCCCTCGGAGGTGGCATGCCATCTGGGGGCGGTGGAACCAATACAGGGGGGGGATATGTCTTGCCCCTGATCTGGATCCCCCCGAGGAACAGCTTTCTTCTTGACCTTCTTTCCAGCTCCGTATCTAGATGTGATGGTTAATTGACCTCTTGGGCCTCTGCTTTTCCCCCTTTTTCCTCTTATCATAGTACTGTGACCGTTAGATGATTGGGGTCCGGCTCCCCCTGAGGGGCTACCACTGTGGGCATTCAGTGTTGTTGCCTTGCTGGGGTTTGTTGTGTGTTGTAATTATTAAAAATGGAACCTTCTCACTGCTCCTTCAATGTACTGTGGACGATTCTTTATACTCTCCTAATGAAGCTGCCGAACCTCCGGGTTGTCGGCTGAATAGCTGTGTCCAGATTCTTGAAGAAATAAAGGTTTTATAAAAAAAAAAAAAAAAAAAAAAAAAAACAACTAATTTTCAGTCTTTCTTCCTTTCACTCTTCTCCAAGTGATTTCTTCTGTTTACTCAATTTGGATATTCATCATTCTTCACTTCAACTTCTTCAACATCAAATTGTATTAGATCTCCAACAATATCCTCAGTATCCGACTTTTCATCAATATCAGTCAAGATAACTTTCAGGATTTCACCTGTATCTTCCTCAACCACTTCTCGTACGGTCTCCTCTGGATTTCCTTGACTTTCTGCCTCTTCACCTTCAGACAGTGCCACGTACGTCCATTCCGGCGACCTATACTTCTGGTTAGGTTTTCTTATCCTCTTGATCTCCTCTGGTTCTTTCGATTCTTTTCGCTTTTCACTTTTTGCTGGATTCTGACTCGACACCTCATTCACTTGTTCAGCCTTCGAGGTATTTGCTCGTATCAGTCTATATCTCAGCCTCTTTATTCTGTTGTTAGGCCAAAGATCTCCTCTTACAACCTTTTTCGGTCTTGTTTCTGTATTATTTCTTTCTCCAATCCAAGTTCTCTTTCTCAGAACTCGACCCTCTGATTTCTCATTCTCACTTTCATCCGATTCTGTTTCAAATGCCTCTTGTTCTTCAGCAGTTTTCTTTCGCACCACAGTTTTCCCAACCACCGTTTGAGATTTCCCTAACTCTTTCCCTCCTCGGGTCTCCGACACGCAATCTTCTTGCTGTCTACTTGTCCCTTCACCTAGCTTATCAGGAATGTTCCCTACACCTCCTCGGGGGTCTTCCGCAATCTGTCCCTCTCTATCTTCTTCTGACCCTACTTCTTCAGGTATAAAGTGGTTCTTCAATCTCCTCCTCTTCTGATTCAGGAGTAGTTTCTGTGGAACTGCTCTTTTCTCTTCTTTTTCCTCCACTGCTTGTCGGAACTTCAGGCTCTCTTACAGAATCTGATCTCCCTTCTGAGACTCTCAATGATTCTCTCTCTGAACTTTGATTTTTTCTCACTGGTTCTGTGTCTTCATCATCACTGGAATCTGACTCTTCAAAATACTCCTTACCAGTCCCATCTTTTGGGTTTGGAACTCTCAGAGTATGACTTGCATGTACCCAGTTTTTCACACCAGCACACTTCACTGCAGTTGTCGTAGTCAGAATGACTTGTCTTGGCCTTCCCCACCTTGGAACCAAGCAATTTCTTCTTCTGTGTACTTTAATCCTCACCCAGTCCCCTGGACTCAGATCATGAGCTTGCTTCTTCTCAAGTGTGGTAGCTTCTTCTCCAACCTGGTGAAACACAGAATGAACTGCGTCAGCCAGGCCTTTACAGTAATCCAAAATCATGTCATCAGTTATTGTCATCAACTTATTGACAGGTACAAATGCATGACGCATTGCACGTCCCATTAAAATTTCATGTGGACTCAAACCAGTAGTTCTATCTGGAGTAGATCTAATAGTCATTAGCACTAGAGGCAAGACATCAGGCCATTTCATTCCAGTGGCTAAACACATCTTACCAATCCTGTTCTTGATCGTGCCATTTATCTGCTCAACAACACCAGAAGCCTCTGGCCTGTATGCACAATGTAGCTTCTGCTGTATGCTCAATGCTTCACAAATCAAACTCATGAGCTCATTATAGAAGTGTCCACCTCTATCAGACTCAATCGTTACTGGAAACCCGTACCTAGGAATCAACTCCCTTAACAGTAACTTTGCCACTGTTACTCCATCATTTCTCCTAGTCGGATAGGCCTCCACCCATCTTGAGAACAAACAGACTACCACTAGAACATACCTCAGTCTGTTCACTTGGGGCATTTCAATGAAATCAATCTGCATTCTTGTGAAAGGACCACCTTCTCTGCCTATCGTTCCCAGACTCACCACTGTCTTTTTCCCAGTGTTAAATTGCTGGCAAATCAAACATCTTTGACAGATGCTCTCTGCAATTGTCCTGAACTTTGCATTGTACCAAGTCTGCTTAAAAGACCTGATCATCGCATCCCTTCCCAAATGTCCCTGGCCATGATACATCCTTGCCATTGTTGACAACATAGAATTAGGCATGACTGGTCTACCATCTCTATAGACCCAAACATGGTCTGTTTCTCTTGGGGCACAACCTGCCTTGATCCAGTCTTTCTTTTCTTCCTTTCCTGTCTCATCCTGCAACTGTTTCACCTCATCCCACGTTTCTAGGACATTAGTAAACATCACAGAACAAAAAGACATTTCCCCTTCTCGTTCCCTATTAATCGAATGATTATTTTTAGCACAATACTGTGCAATGTCATTAGCAAATCTGTTTCCAAGAGTTACAAAATCATCTCCTTGTCCATGAGCAGCACATTTCACAACTGCTAATTCTTTAGGCAGCTGTATCGCCTCAAGTAATTTTCCAATCACTTCAGCATTCTTTATTGGAGTCCCACTCGACGTCAAGAAACCTCTCTGCAGCCAAAGCTGGCCAAAATCATGCACAACTCCAAATCCATACTGACTATCAGTCATCACAGTCACTCTCAGATTCTCTCCAATTTTACAAGCTTTTGTCAATGCCACCAATTCAGCAACTTGTGCAGATTTCACTCCTTTCAATGGTGATGCTTCCATAACTTCTGAAACCTTGCACACTGCATATGCTGCACTCAGCACACCCTCATCATTCCTCAGACATGATCCATCCACAAACAGCACATGATCATTCTCAAGCAATGGAAGATCTCTTATGTCTGGTCTCGGTTTTGTACAGTAATCCAGCACATCCAAACAATCATGATCATCTTCTGTCTTCACACCCACATTTTCAATATCTGGCAACAATGTCGCTGGATTCACATTCACACATCTCTCAAGAGTCACATTTGATGCTCCCAGAATGACTTTCTCATATTTAGTCAGCCGACTATGTGACATGTACTGGGTTCTGCTTCTTGTCAAAAGAATTGCCACATTATGAGGTACGAATACCCTTACAGGATATCCCATTATGATTCCCTCACTCTGTTCCAGACTTCTGCATGTTGCAGCCACAGATTTCAAACAACCTGGTAAACCCACAGCTACAGGGTCAAGTGTCGATGAGAAGTACGCAATAGGCCTCCTCAGCTGTCCATGCTTCTGAATTAACACTGAAAGTGCACATCCATTTCTCTCACTGCAATACAACTCAAACTCTTTCTCATAGTCTGGCATACCCAAAGCAGGGGCTTCACACATTCTGCTCTTCAGCTCTTCAAATGCTGCCATTTGTTCTCCATCTAGTTCCAATGGGTTCTTTACCTCACTTTTTGTCAGCTTAATCAGTGGTCTTGCTATCAGAGAAAAGTTACTAATCCACTGACGACAATAACCCACCATCCCCAGGAACATTCTCACTTCCCTCTGGGTCCTTGGGGCCTTCATTCCCCTGATAATTTTGATCCTGTCATTTGTCACCTTTCTCAGACCTTTTTCAATATTGTGTCCAAGATAATGCACCTCTTTCTTGCAAAATTGCAATTTGGCTGGAGATACTTTCAACCCTCCATCTGCCAGATGATTCAGTAAAGCTATGGTATCTACTTCACAAGCTTCACGTGTCTTTGATGCCACATCAATATACTGCACTAGTACTGAGTTTTCAGGCATGATCAAACTCTCCAATGATTTTTTCAATAACTGATTGAATATCGAAGGACTCTTTGTATGCCCCTGTGGGATACAACACCATGCTAAAATACGCTGGCCAAACCTAAATGCAAAAATCGGCTGGCTGTCATGATGCAATGGAATTGAAAAGAAAGCATGACACAAATCAATCACTGTGTACCACTCAGCATCATGTGGAATCTGATACAAAATCACTGACGGATTTGGCACAATGGGACAACATGCCACCACAATTTGGTTAACTTTTCTCAAATCCTGTACAATCCTGAATTTCCCATTAGGCTTCTTTAGCCCCATTATCGGTGAGTTACACGGACTACTCAGTAGTTCTCTCAAAACTCCTTGCTGAATCATTTTCTCAATTATAGGAGTTATTCCTTCAATTATTTCTGGTGTCATTTTGTACTGAGGAATGTTAGGATAAGTAATTCCCTCTTTCACTGAAATTTTCACAGGATCTACATTATTCATCAATCCCACATCCTCTCCAGTAAAATCCCAAACTGTCCTTTTCACTGTGTCTCTCAGCTCTTGAGGCAAATCCTCCGGATTAAACACAGCATATGCACCAACCATCTCACTCTCTCTATTATCTAGAGTCATTCGGTACAAAACATCCTCATCTGGTGTTTCAAAAGCTATTCCATTCGGCGTACAAAAAATTGTACAGTTCATCTTACATAGCAGGTCCCTGCCTAACAAGTTCACTGGACTAGTGTCACAGACAATAAATCTGTGCATGTCTGAAAATTTCCCTATTCTTACTCTTACTGGTTCAGTAAGACGTGTCTTGATTTGTGTATTGGCTACACCAACTACTTGGATTGCTTCATCCGAGAGAGGAAGATTTTTAACATCTGCTGACCTGACAGTTGATCTTGTCGCACCTGTGTCTACTAAAAAAGTAACACTTTCTTCATTTATTTTCCCATCCACAAATGGTCCTGCCTGGTCTATTTCTAGAGTTGCACCAAGTATGCACTCTTCCTCCTCTCCTCGGCACCGTCAATAGTCACCTTCAGACTCACTCCCTTCATTCTTTAACAAATACTGTTGTACCTGGTTAGAACGCCTTTGTTTGTTTACCTGCTCATCATTGTAGAATCCTGAATCCTGATTGTACTTTTGTGACCCTCTATTCTGCGGCAAGGGCGGTTTTGGCTCTTGACTCTGCTGTCTCACAACCTTCTGTTGTTGCTGCTGTTGATTATTCCCCTCGTTCTGCACCTGTTGATTTAAGGTTTTACCCTCATTATTTGCAGTTGTGACAAGGGAATTTCTTTTTGGCTTCCTCAAGATTCCCCTTTCCTTTCCCTGCATATCTGGGCCTATTCCCTGTATTATTTGCCTGTTCCACCAACTGTGCTTCCTGTCTTTCCGCAACTTTCACTTGTGCCCACATTGCCTTTTCTTTCAGCTTTCTCTGTTTCGCTTCAATTTCATCACTGAAGTACTTTGCATGTCTCAGAATCTCATCTATTTTCTTACTCTGCCAGTCCACTGTATGTTCACGAATTCTCTCACTAATCTCAGGTCTCAGGCCATATACAAATCTGTATACAAAATGACTCAAATCTTTGTCACCCAGGTGCTCATCCCCGCTGAATTGTTTAAAAGCCAGTATCAGCCTCTCATAAAAAGCATGAACTGATTCTTTTGCTTCCTGATGTGTTCAATCTATTTTAACCCAGTCTGTCTCTTTTGGAGGTACTTTACTTTTCAGGTATACGATCACCTGCTCATACTTTCTCATTACCTCTGGATCTGGTGCTCCTGTTCTCTGATCTCTTGGATATTCCTCAGTAGGCCAACTTACAACTATTTTACACTCAGCCCACAAGTCTGCTGGAACAATTATATCAAACAGACTATTCAGGTCAATCCACAGCACTTTTGACAATTTCACAAACCTGTCTACCTGCCTATACCACTCGACGGGCTTTTCTCTCAGTCGAGGGAAATCATTCGTAAATGATAAAATATCCTGTCTGGTCCATGGAACATGTACATATCCTCCTCCAGGTATTTCTCTCATAGGATAAGCATCCACTGTTTTCTCCTTTTCTCTCACAGGAAATGCTGAATAAGTCCTGTCCCCTGATTCTTCTCTTTTCTTGTCCCACCTATCCTTCCACTTCTCTACATCACCCCATTTTCGCAACAATGCGACCATTTCCTTAATCTGTCCTGTTCTACCAGCACCATTCAGATTTTCAATATCTTTATCTGTGAAATCCATCCTGTAAGACTTCTGCAAAGCTTTCACCTTATCCATATCAACTCCCTGCTCATTCGCTACTGCTCTTAACCTGTCATGTGTATTTCTTGCTCTCCAGGTGATGTTTTTACACATAAATAACAGTTCACCATCATGATGGTTTTTTAGAATTTCTGTAGGAATTGTCCCTGCAACAAGCTCCTCTAATTCTACACGTAACCTGGCCACATCAATTGCCTGTGAATCTTTATCCCTCTTTTGAAGGACTTTCATCCAATAATTCAAATCTTCAGCTGTTATTTCAGTAGTTTTTCTCACTGGAACCACTTTCTTCTGTGGTTCTAAAATTGGCATCCCTGAACAACTAGCTTCACTAGCATCCAATCTCGAATTAGATTGTACCTCTAATCCTTCACTACATGTGTCATGTCTGGATTGTCTCAGATCACTATTTTCTGTCCTTTTTCCTGAATCTCCTGAGGGACCAGCCAAACTTGTTATCTTATTCCCAACATATGGAATCACCAAATCATTTTCACCTGTCCTCTGCTTATCAAAAACAGGCATAACCGGACCTATGGTTACAGGTACCGTAACAGCTTCCAGATTCTTTGTCAGCTCTCTAATCTTTTCAGTCAGCTCTGATGTAGTTCTGGCTAATTCTCTCGTATTCTCATCACCACATCGATTCTCTCTCTCCCTGAAAGGATTACCACTTCTTAACTCAGGTGTCACAATTTCTGTCTCAATGATACGCAATGTATCTCTTATCGGAGAAACAACTGGTGTGCTTTCTTCTGGTTCTGGTCTATATGGAGGTGGTCTCTTGTAAATCATGTCATTCAAGACCTCATCCTCATACTCATTAACTCCATATCTTTTCACTTCTGCCTCAGGAACCCTTTCCGCACCCTTCCTTTCTTCCCTCTCGTCAACTGTTCTCACAGGATATAATCCCTCTGACATACTAGCATCTCGCCATCTCTTCATTCGATCATGATGAGTTTCACGATCATGTTTCCTCCCAAACATGTATCTGTAATTGCCTCCAGACCTCTGTTTTTCTCGCTCATGTACTTCCTCTTCCCATTCCACTAAAGCCTCAAACTGTGTCGGCCTTGGTCTTGGGTCAATACACATCATTTTTTCCCGTAAATTTCTCAACACGGCCAGATTAAATGAACCATGTTCTGGGAATGCTAGGACACCATCTTCCTTTGTATACCTAACCCAATTCTCCAACCATATACAGGTATGATACCCATATCTCGCAGCCATGAAGGATGCAGGCGATTTCGTTGGAGGTAACAATTCACCTTCTCTTGTTTTAACATCTTTATCCTTGTCAAACCAGCGCTTTATTTTTCCAAACAAAGATTTTTTCTTTTTCTCTTCTTTGTAATACATTTTAACGTTTACCAAACTTTTTAATCCCTTCCGTAATACAACTGTACTGTACAATTTTTCATCCAATAACAGCGCGACTCACACTAACGCACCAATCCTGGAGCGTCTACGTCACAAGAGTATAGGGTGACTCCTTCCAATCCTTGCGCGGCTCACACCAACGCACCAATCTCAGCGCGAACACTGTTCTGATCCAATATCCAATCAGAGCGCGGTCTGTTTGACGTCAGCAGTCGCTGCAGTCGCTCCTGTCTCCTGTCTCCTGTCACTCGTCTACCCCTCCTTTACAAAACTTTTCAGTAGACTTCGTGTCAAATTCTACAAATCTATTAGTTACAACATATAAACATCTCCATTGTCTGCTTCGCTAACCATAGAATAGTAAAGAAAATCTATTTCACAAGAATCCCGTCTTTCACTCACTCCAGTACGGAATTAATACTCTCGTTGACACAGTAGCACATCCCTCTACTCTGCCCTTCTAACATGCATTCATTAACTGTTTCCTCTAGGACTGCTCCAAAGAGTCTTACAATCAACTAAATGCTCATACATTCACGCACATTCAAACAAGAAAATGTAGTACATACACACAGAATCCTGCCTTCCCGAGAACAGCGAACAATTTGTCCCGCTACAGAATTATAACACACGTTAACCAAGCAGCTTACCTCTGCCCAGTCCTTCAAACAAGCTCAGAGAATACCTATTACTTCTCCCGCGATAAGCTTTAACGGTGAACCTTACGGATCCCTGGGACTTAAGACCAGAGTTTCACAGATAACCTTCGCTACCATACACACTCCTTTTATACCAGAAATATTTCTAATAGTAACATACGACAATGTCACTGATTCCGAACTCAGACAATGTGACGCGCAACTTCAATTGTCACACGTTTTTCCTGCATACATACAGGACCAACAATCCCGTCTTTCCCGAGAGCAGTATATACTTCCCTCTGCCCTACTACGGAACTGCTACTAGCTCCCAAGTTCCAGAAGCACTACATATAACTCAATACGACGACTCCAACATATAGTATTAGTACATATATCAACATCAATCAATAATCAATAAATCAAAGCCAATATACAAGCAATCTAATCAGATCAAGACAATAATCAATAACCATCAAATTCTGCTACCAGGAAATTGGTGCAGATCGGGGTGTACAAATTCTTCCTACTTCCACAGATAGAGTAATTTCACAGTTACACGCACATACACTCATCATACACTTGGGCCCATTTTACTAACATACGCTCGAATACTCTATCAGCACTAAACCTGTGGAAAGAAAAACTCCTAAACACCCTGCATCTACACTGAGGTCGATAAGACCTAATTGTTACTGTCCTGAGTCATGATCTAAACAATCTATACATCAATAATCAAAATAGAGTACTCAATAATTGACAAGAAATAACCACCAACACTGTATTTAAAAATAATGGTACTTTATCTAAAATTAGTCAAAGAAATTCAATCAGAGTAAATCATTATTCTCCTAATTACCTTTTCTAGCTAAATGTCAGAATGGGTCAGGACAGGTCTCTCAGTAGAAGTCTCCCAAGTCGCCGTCCTCACAGCATCGATCCTCACCAACGCAGGTTTGGGAAGAAGTGGCCTTAGACCCTCTCTAGGCTAACAATACTTATAGAAAATTTTGCAAATTAAAGAAACATAAAATGTTCTACATATCCGCTGAACTGCTGAGCAGAGCGAGCAGGAAAGGATGTAGCATCGCTACATTTTGAAAAATCTCCGCTCAGAAAAATCACAAAAATAAAAAGACGGAAGAAGGAAACTCGAGTTTTACAAATGTTTCTTTTACGTTCACATTTCCTCGGAACCAGCGCTGTAATCATAAAGTTCATTGTGGCTCCCTTGTCCTCCAAGGACACTTGGACTCTCGCCCAGAGCTGCTGTCCTCACGGAAAACTTTTAAACCAGGCGAAGACTGTGGTCAGATGACTCTCGACCATGTTCAGCAAGGCCTTCTCATCAAAATTCAACTACTCGAGTGCAGGCTTTAAACGGCAGCCATCTTTACGATAGGCCAAAACGTACCATCTTAATTAAAAGAGACAAAAACAACATTACCACAGCATAGTGATTAAACAGTGTTAACCCCACTAATACCCTTATGTGTATGTAATTATCTAGCCTTTGCAACACAGAAAAGCATTAGTACACGTTATTTCAAAAGCGTTTTGTGCTTTAAAACAAACAGCACTCAGCAACATTCATTTAATAAAACATGCACATTATTATTAAGCAACATGAATGCATCCCCACGTATAGTTTTCTCTTGTTAGTTTGTGTTGGTTAATCAGAACATTCACACAAAACAAATAATTAACGTTACAAATTAATATTTTTAATTATCGACATATAGACAAACCAGAGCTTAAAAACCCAATAGATTTTCAACAGAAAACTCTGCTCCAGCAGGACCACCGCTGCACTCCCACCACGATTAAAACTCGTAATCCGGCGGGCAGAGCGACTATGGTTTTGGTGGTCTTGGAGTCGGGTGCTGGAGTGGCGACCTGCTCTAAAACTGCCAAACTCGTAATCAGGCCCAGAGTATGTTCCTGAGCTGACGCTGTTTTATGGAGCATTCCTTAGTAATCCTATGAGGAAGTGGCAGGCAGTGTGGGTCCAAGATATTAGGCGGTCAATGTTTGGAATTCTGCAAACAGTTGCGCATTCACCAAAGAACCTCACTAACCGCAGGATGCCTGGTTGTAACTGAAACTTTGACCTCGTTCATCCTTAGCATAGGATCACCACCAGGAAGAGCCTGTGTTTCCAGAGGATGTGTTGGTTGCTAGAGGAGGTTGAGCTCTACTCCACCTTTACCACACTTACAGTATGCAATTTGCAAATGGCGTATCAAACTGCACTTTTGGCATACATGTGAACTGTATTTCTTTCCTGTATTTGATTTTCGACTGATACCATTTTCTTGGTTCATCCACTAGAAAACCATTGTGGATAAACTGGGATAGGTTGGACATTTAACCTACCTGCAGAGTGGGAACAGTTCTGCTAATCAAGAATGACATTGATGAAGTCTCAGAGAACTTTCCTGAGTCTTTCTGGTGCTCTGTGTTTTGACCCAAATCAGCAAAACTGGAGAAAATCTGGAGGAATTAAATGCAAATGTGAAGCTGATGCTCGGCTCACCTACAGCAACATCTCACCCAGGCAGTTGGCTAGATACAATGAAAATAAAACTTCAATGCCACATGACTCAGGGTTCTAGGAAGAAGATAAGGAAAGAAAGTGGGTGCATACTAGAAGGTTAAACAATTACAGTGCATGGTTCAATAAGTATGAAGAAGATGGAAACTGGTCCATTCTTTTCCACATGAAGTGCAATCCCTTCCAGGATACTGTCTGTCCCAAGAGACAGAAGAAGCTTCTGCATTGGTTGCGGAAGGAATGTCCCTGCAAAAAATGACAAAGAATAAGAAGGGAAAAGTCACAAAGACATAAAACCATCTGGGTTCTAGTGCTTTAGAATAGACCAGTTCCAGTAAATACAAGACGGAAGCAGTGGAAGATGAGCTTGTTCATCATGCTGAACAATGCTGGACTGGTGTTGATGTATTAGAGGCCGGTCTACCAGCACGTAGAAACAGCACTTGAGTCCAGTCCATACCTGTAGAATGAGGAGGGCCAAGGAATGAAGAACTGGTGGCACAGAGGAGCGAACCAGACGGCTTAAGAAGTGAGCCAGAACTCCAAGACTGCTAAAGGAGACTGAGAAGCATCAAGGAATGTTTGGATGCGATCTCATTTAGAGCAGTGCCTCGTATTATGGTTTTATTGAAAAACGGCATGGCCTCCAGGGCATAGAGGTACACCCTCCAAATTGTCACCATCTTGAGGAGGCAATCAATAATCCGAAAGCTATCAGTGACACCAGAAATCCATATGTAAGATCCCAAAGCCCTCTGCCGCAGGGCATTGAGAACAACAACACTGATGAGCAACTCAAAGTGACCTCAGTAAGTGTAGTTAAACACCAATCAGCACCACATGGTAGGGGTGTGTTTGTGTGTGCGTGTGTGTGTGTGTGTGCGTGCGCGTGTCGCACTGCAGCTGGGCCATTCTCAAGACCTTGGGGGCTTTACAGGAATTCCCTTATATATAGTGGGATTTAGGAAAGAGACTATAGGGCCTGAACTAGAAGAAATAGCCAAGAGGTAATATTTACCCCCAAACTGAGCCCAAATAGACAAGAACCATGATGAATCATAACAAGAAGGCACTGCAACTCATAGTGTTTAAAATATCCCTGTGTGCCAGTCGCCACCTCCCTGCCTCTTGCAGCTTATAACGTGCATGCTTGCAAAGCATCTGTCTGGGTAATTTATGTCACCGCCTCGCTCTTTCTATGTGGGGTGAAGTGCATTGATGCATTCTCGTCCAATAGATCTATTTGCCATCAAGAGCTGCAAATGACTAGACCTCCTATGGGACAGTAAGACTGCTCTGTGAGCTGCTTACATCTGATGTGTCGACTGAAGCCTTACCTCTAAAAAAATTAAATGGATTTCAGTGAGGTGAGTAGTATTACTACCTAATATGAATATCGGGAAAGGGCTGTGTCAACGATCAATGTGTGAAATTCAGGATATTTTTTTTGCATATTTATATAGGGCGAACTCGACCCAAAGGTTTTGGAGCGCTGTACATGAGCACCGTATTTACATTACACATTCAGGCACGGGGAGATTAAGTGATTTGCCCAGAATCACAGGTTGTGGACGCGACCTCGAGGCTCGAACTCTGGTTTCCAGCACCAAAGTCGGCAGCGTAGCCGACGGACCACATGGACCCAAATATTATTTTCGCTCTCGAGGATAACTGCCATGCTTGCTTTTAAATCCACTGGATTCCTACCTTGTTTAGCTCTAGCGCCCTGTCAGTATAGCACCGCAGGATGCCTGGTCGCAACCTTTGTATGCAGCATTGTCAAGCAGGGCTAAACCGCCCCACCCCCTGCGATTGATGTGCTGAGCTCCAGGGCAGGAGGATGGAGTTGATCCCCTAAATCCCCTGGTCTACAGAAGGGCGCTAATCCGATCTGTTAGTACATTTTCATTTAAGGCGGACATCACGCACACTGCGACGCCATTTTCCTTATTGTGACGATTAACAGTGCCGCAGGGCTGGGGATGAAGGGTTTCAGCGGCGGGGATTTCTGAGGTTAATTTCTGCGCACATGTCTCAATGTGGAGTAAACGCGGTGCTTGAGCCTGGCCTGGTGACATCAAAAGGTTTCTACTCTCAGCCATCTGATTATTAGCAAAAAAATATATAATGACAGGATTTAACAACAAACAAACTTTTCTGGTTGGATCATGACTGGCGGATTACTCATCATATGGTCAGAGGAAAGGAGAAAAAGAGGGCGTCTGACGTATATGTGGTTGGCTTCAGAAGAGTTAGACCCCTTGGTGGATATTACTGGCGCCCATTTGCAAATGGTTTCCACTGGATTCAACTGCTGGTTTACTGGACTTTGGACATCTCCAAAACTATTGTTGATTTCAGCCACAGCTTGAAATTGGTTATTTTTGCCACATGGCGTCCACAGGCATGGCATTGGCAGTCCCTGTTAACTAGTAGAATTTACAAAGTACTTTTGTGGTCTACATAGTAGAGAACTTTCCAAAATTCCATTTGCGACTCTTGAATCCAATAAGAGACGTTTGCACTCGAAATGTACGCGGAGCTGACTCTTGTTGAATATCCTTTCCATAAGAAAATCAGTGCTTAATTTGTGCTGGTGGTTCCAGGTGAGGCCCACTGGCACTGATTTTTGGGGTCTGGTACTCATTTTTCCTTCATTAGACTTTGACCCAGAACAAGAGACAGAAAGAAAGAATAGGCAGAAAGAAAGATTAAAAGAATTAGGAAAAAACTGTGACAAAAGGAGAAAGCAGGGATGAAAAATAATCTGGACCAGTGGGATAAAGAGGCAGAAAGTATAGGGTATTGGATGAAAGAAACATGAGGTGGAGCCAAGACTAGACAGCTTTGGTATTTGTCAACTCCAACATTCGACAGGCCGGTTGTGGGCGTCTGAAAAAAAAGTTTGTGCACCGCCATTTATTATTTTACAAATTAAGCACTGTGAAGAAAAGACAATTCTGTGGCCAAGTTAAAGAATATAATTAGCTGTATGCGTTGTAAGGAACATATGAAGACGAAATTGGTGCTGGGTGCTTCTTTCTGAAAATAAATGGCATGACAAGATGAAAAAGAATGAAGATAGCATAGCATTGATGAATAACCTGACAAACCTGTAAATGTTTTCTTTATAAATCCATCATTGCCTCTTTGTAGGCACAACCTGCCCACTGGTGACGTAAATTAAAATGTTCGCTAATGCTTGCGGGCGCTATATGGCCACATGGGAAAGTCGGTGGGGGTGGCCCCCACGGCATGGTTCAAACATGGAAAAAGGCGAACAAGGCAATGTGTTTGGCAGGGAGCAATATCATGGAAAAGCCACTGTAGGATGCGGATCCGCTGTTAGATTTGCAGAGACTGGGGGATTCCGTCAGTGAGATCTGACTGGAATATCTGAAGTCTGCAGTGGCGGCTGCCTTGGAATAGGAATGGTGAGCTGGAGGATGAAAAAAAAATAATAAACTTACCTTCACCGCCGCCACTGAACGCCTCTCCTCCCTCCTCCGCTGCACGCCTCTCTCCTTCGTCCTCACTCTGCAGCACACCGGAAGCACCCAGGCTCCCGGACTCTCCCAGCCAAACACGATGCTGCATCAGCAGTGTCGTGACAGGTCTGAACAGCCTGTTTGGCCGCTCAGGCATTTCCTGGGAGCCATGGCAGGTACTCCACCAGGCTGTGCAACACAGGCAGGTGGAGAACATGCTAAGTGCTCATCACTGTTTGGCTGATCCAAGAGGGCCGGCCAAACAGTCATGTGCACTTAGGGAGTGCAAACCACTCCTGCTTTCTCTGATGGCGGTGAGCCCAGCCCCACCCTAACATTGCTTTGAGTGGCACAGAAAAAGAAAATGATAATAACGTCTTTTTTTCATTTTTTGCACTGCACAAAGAGCAGTGGGGCGGTGCTCCGCCACCTTAGCGGAGGAGCCGCCACTGGAAGTCAGAGAGTTATATTGGGAGTCAGGGATGGTTTCCTTTGAATATTTGCAGGAGCAATACGAACTGACCGAGTCCCAGAGATTTAGATACTTGCAGATTAGACATGCCTATGCCAGGAGTATTGGGCACCTTGCAACAATAGAGAAGGAGACCCACCTAGCGTTCAGGCTGCTGTCAGGAACTGCATGGCACCATTAGACAGGTGAAGGACAGGTGGGAGAGGGACCTAGGTGTCCTGGAGGAAGAGGACTGGGCTGATGCATCCCTATACCTGAGTGAAGTGGCGATCCAGGCTGGTTTCCACCTCATTCAGCTTAAGATATTACATAGGGGATACTATACACAGAGAAGACTTTACAACATGGGCAGAATTCCTAATGACAGATGTCTGAGGTGATGTGGACTGAAAGGGACCCTGGTGCATACTTTGTGGGAATGCCCGAGGCTGGGGGCGTACTAGCGGACCATTCACGGGCATATGGTGCAAATGTTAGGAGCTCCGGTGGACTTATCGGTACAGCTGTAATGCCTGAGTATCTGGGGGGAACAAACACTGCAACATTACTCCCTCCTGTTTTGTAATATTGCACTGAAAATGGCTAAAAGAGATATTGTTCAGGCCTGGGGCACAGAGAGCTCTCCGAGTGCATCCAGGTGGACGCAGAACATGGACTTGTGTATGCTAGCGCAGCAGTCAGTGTACCAATCGCAAGTATGCCAGAAGAAGTTTGATGAAGTATGGAGCTAATGGTTTGAGTTGAGAGAGCAAGAGGTCTAGGGGACAGGTAGTCAGGTAGCCGTGTGGCAACATTCGTGGACAGAGGGGAGGTATAAACCGGCAAAGCTAAGGTAGAGTTGGGGCCGGCAATGGGATTGATGCTTCCTGTTCATGGGACTCTTTTACATATTCATAAACTTCCCGAAGATACCACGGTACATGATGCTGGATCTGTACCATTGTTTGTATGCTGATACATTTTGTTAAAAGTTTTTTTTTTTGTAAACTAATGTTTGTCTGGTCAGCTACAGGTGATGTAAACAAGTGAGGATGACTTTCTAGTCTCTCTATGTAGGATGGAGATGCATTAGTGTACAGGTAATGCATTCATGCAGTACATATGTTGATACGTCCGTTCCAACATAAATACTTAATGAAGCGGATTACATCCTATTTACTGCATACACAGTCTGCTTTTCAGCTCTTAGACTATATATGAACCAAAGCATTGACTATTTAGCGATGAAGGTTCTTGCATGGAAAAGGAAGTTCTACCATCCTGTTCCTACACAACCTTTTCTGGAGATAGAATGTTGTACGAATGGGGTTCTCTGAAAGGACAGATTGTATGCAGCACAAGGTGGCATTTTCCTGCACAGGAAAAACATGGTATGGTTTACATGTCCTTGAGTAGCACATGTGACTTCACCTCAGAAACCCTATATCATTTTCATGCCTGCAATGCTTCTGGCTGCAGACACAAACCACCCCACTTTGTTCCAGTTCGAAGATCTTCTTGAGCAAGGAAGAGAGCGTTATGCAGAGTATTCAAGAGCTGCTGAGAGTTCAGGGCTGGTGTCTGCATGTAGCAAGTCTCTCAGAGGTGAAGGACCATCGCCTGGAATCTGCACAAATTGCCAGAGAAGCTGTGGGTCTGCCAAGCTTCCCAATCTGTGTACCGTGGCTCCGTAGGGAGCCATCAAAACTAGCCAGTGGAGCCACACACCAAGCACTTTAATGCATTTAATGTTGAAGGGTTTGTTGGCTTCAGTTAAACTAATTAGACTTAGACGCATGATGTCAATGATTTGTAAGTGACATGCCCAAAGCTAGAAACGTAGTGCTTAATTGATGGCATGTTGAGGGAGAGGACCTCCATATTTCACTGGATCCTCACGTTTCAACAATCCCAAAGTAAGCGGGAGACGCCTGATCTATTTTTTTAGACTTGTTGATAGTTTAGTTTTTTCCAAATGCATTTTACACCAATGCAAGTATCCAGGAAAAGTACAGTTGTCCTGTCTCTCAAACCATTTAGTGATATTAAGTATTGACATGTGTACTTGAACTGTAGGTACTTCCAATATACATTTTTCAGTACACACACATTTCCAGACAGTGCAATTCTTTCTATGACCACAGGGAAGTAAAACACGTTACGGGGCATAATGCCAACATTTGCAAGCAAGAAAGAGGGACGTTTAAAAAAGAAAAAAAAATCTGAGGTATTTATTTGGCTTGTATTGAATTGGAGACAATTTTAGGGAGGAGACAGCTAAAATAAAGCTGTATGTGGATTAAAACATTGTGAGTCACTCTGCTGAGACAGGTGTGTTGGCACATATGACATGGTTAGAAATGGAAGTGCATGCAAATATTCTTCAAGCGCAGAAACACTTTGGCAATGGGGTCTACATGCATAGGGGTGCTATCTAGTACTGTAAGTGGGATTAAAAAGTTTGAGAGGGTTCACTAAAAAAGGCATTGGCAAAGAAGTGTAACTAGGAATATTTTATTTCTCCACCTTAGTAAAACAAAACACCATGCATATATAATTATCATACCTTCATCAGCTTCATCCCAATTATTTTAAGAGAGAAAAATGCAACTACTCCCAAGGCCGAACTTACATCCCCCCACCCTCCCAAAAAAATTAACAGTGGGGAGCCGCGGCCAATGGGTCAGGGGAGCCGCGAGTCGAAAAAGTTTGGGAATCACTGACCTAGAAACTTGCTTGATGGCTCAAATTAAAAAGGAGAGTGCCTGGTCCTCCAGAAAAAGGGATATTCAGGAGGAGTCCAACCATGTTCCTGATGTTTGAAATACCCAGAAAATGCAAACTGCCAAGTGGGAGCTTTGCTGGAACTGACCTGAGTAGTGAGCAGTTGTCTGGTCTCCCAAAACACTTTTCATGTGGTGAACTGCTAAAAGAAACTTTAAGCCAAACAGCATGCTGTCCAGCATCCCTAAACTTTCCTGAAGGACTGGTTTTCCTTCGACAAATTTGTGCCACATTCCCCCAAGGAACCATCGTCTCTTCTAATGCAGAAGACCATTCCCCGGCCCAGAGGCTGCAGGTAATGCAAGGCCCAACCTCAAAAGACTGAAAGACTGTGGAGTGAATGCACAATAGATATTCCTGTCATAGTAAGTTACCCTTACCGGTGAGAATGATTTGGGTTTAAGAACTATTTGAACTGACCTACAAGTCACAGATAGGACGGCTTAGTGAGCTTTCGAATGGGCCTAATCTTGCTAAAAGTCTGAATCACGGGGGAATCACCATAGACATGGGGGAACACCTTAGAGTTGCGATAAGGGCATCCTAGAAGGTGGAGTGCCTAACTAAGCACCCTTGGGAGAGATTGTTCATCTCACAGTTGTACCCCCTTGTCTAATTGTGCAATACTCCATTTTGCTGTGATTTTAAACTACTAAGGGGCAAATCTAGGAGGCAATGGCAGAGCGTGGCGTTAAGCACAAAATGCTAATACCACGCTCCGCCATTCCGAAAATGCAGGGATGAGTCATATTTACAAAGATACGGCACATCCCTGCTTTTTTCCTAGCAGTGGCATTGAAGTAAGCTGCCTAGCGCCAACACATGCACCCTTGCATCACAGTGCAATGGTGCCTGCATTGAGGTAATGATAGTTTATGTGCAGGAAGGTGTCCCTTTCTGCATATAAACAATCACAACTGGCAATTTGTAACTTCTTTGTGTGCTGAATTGTGCAGCACACATAGAAGTTGCAAATCGTCATTTTTGTAATGATTGTTTATGAGTAGGAAGGGACACCTACCTGCACACAAACAATCATTTATGGCGGTTTGCTGTTTCTAAGTGTGCTGCACAATGCAGCACACATAGAAAGAGCAAAAACGAAGAGAAATAAACCATTTCTGCTTGTGTCACCATGTTAAGACCATGTTTTCTCCTGATTTAATTTTGGCGCTGCCTCCTATTTATGCCATCTTTGTGAATAGGGTGAAGTGTCAAAATCAATGGCCACCCCTTTCACACTAAGAGGTCGTTTAAGATGTCGTTCAGAAAGTATTCCGACCGAATCGGTTTCAGAATGGTTTCTGACCAAATCTGATTCGGATTATGGATTACAAACTGATTCAGTATAAAATGTCTCCCATTTTGTTAACCCTAATTCTAATGGTTCTAAAGCTCACGGACACTTTAATTATCTACAGCCCCAGTAATCACAAGCAGTTTGTTAATGAAGCTTCATCTCCAACAACAAAGTCCCAATTGACAAAATATTGCTTCTGTCTTTTATGTCATTTGTCCATGTTCAAAGATCTTCTTCTATCACAATATTATTTTAATCCCTGTGGATAGATAGGAAACTGCAAGAGAATACAAAAAAAACAGGTTGAAAACAACAGCATGACCTAAATATTAACCAGAAGCAATACAGTTAATTTAAAGTTCATCTCTCTATTGTAATTGTATATGCACAAATAACTCATCATAGTTCAACCCCACCAACCCGAGTAACAACACTGTAAATCAATAACGTACCATGATACAAGAAGCCAGCGTTTCTTCTTTTTTTATTAAATTATGTGTCTGTTTTCACTTAGTGTCACAATTGAAAGTCTGAACACATATTAAGATGGAGGTTGAGTGGTGATGTGACCCATGTAATGGGCAAGGTCAAATGTGATTGAAACACATCAGCTACTCACTTTAATGAGAAAAAACGCTAGGGGGCAGATTTATCAAAATGTCACGCAACGCAGAGCTGCAAGGCAATGTGCTGTACTGCTTTGTATGACAGGAAGAGGGCAGGAATGCGCCCTATTTAACATTATATGGCACATTCCTATCCTCTCCTTGTGCAGTATGTGCTGCCTAGCACCAATGCAGGCACCATTGTACCATGGTGCAAGGGTGCCTGTGTTGCAGGCAGGATTGTTTTTATGCAGGAAGGGACACGTCCCTGCATAAAAACAATCCTCTGATGCTTTGTCCTCTTTCTTCGTGTGCTGCGAAAAGCAGCACCATAGAAAGAGACAAAAAATTAGGTGCAATAAACATACTTCTCATCGTTACGGATCCCCAGGGAAGGCGTAGCATTTTGATGGATTTCCAGATCCACCACTCATGATAAATCTAGGAGTGCGCCAAGATCCATGGGTGGATGCGTGGGAACACCCACACCGCACCCATGGAATGCTTTCCCAGGTCAAAGCAATGCAAGGAAGCAACTTGTGTTGCCTTGCTTTACTCCAGGTTTACCAAACCATGCAGGGTGGCCTTGTGTGGCTTGGTAAATCTTATTCTAGGTTTTGCGTCACCCTGCATCCCTTTGCGTAACGCAAGGGCAACTCAAACCCTTTGATAAATATGCCCCAAGGTTTTGGAGTTTACCCCATTTGCACTGGCTTTCGCCGCTGTGTAGTTATTGTTAAGATGCTATTTCTATTTAGACCCTGTAGACGGATTTGCATGAAATTTGGCATTTATTAGATTAGTCAGCTAAACTTCGGCATGCCAAATTTTGTGCAAATCCATCCACAGGAAAAATAAAACATTAAGCGAGGTGAAAATATAAGTGTTTTCTCAATTTAGGTGAAAGACAAAGAAGGTGATGGTAGGAATGCTGCAATTTGTCTAACCACTGGCGATCGCTCTGGATAGCATTCCAACCCATCCTTCTTTTGCCCACCCTGCCACCTCAGTTTGGACCCAGCCATATGTAAAGCAGGCTTGAGTCTGCTCCTCATGGGAACAGTCCAGCCCGAACTGACAGCCCAGGTCCTCCTTGAACCGGAACATAAGCAACCCAGGGCCGCTTTTTCTCTAGTTATGGGCTCATCAGCCTGGTACAGCTTGGTTCCAGTGAGCATGGGACCATCGTCTGGGCATACCCATGCCATGTAGGGCAGGACATGAAACACACAGAAGGTAATGGAAGGAATGCTTGCGAGTTGTCTAACCACTGGTGATCGCTCAGGGTAGTATCCCACTGAAACAGAGCTCTAAGGCAGAAGGCACCACATTTTGTTATAGTATTACTTCATTAGTTTACCATTTTTACACATATTAACACTGTGTGGGCAAATATTTCACCTTATTGGGACCTGTTTAACACCCACATACAGCAATAAGCAACTGATAAGTGATCAGTCAACTTTTCCAACAGGCCATCCACTGCACAGCATCAGGTGTACCTGCATGTTTAGTAACTTTTGATCCGCTTAAGCAAAAAAAAAGATTTTTGTCATTTATTGGTTAAAATATGCACATTATGCCCCCCACCCCCGTACCGCAGTGGTGCCTGCCAGCAGCAGTGCCTCTGACAATGTTTGATGCTGATCGAACCCCATAGAGACAGAGGGTATGATTCACCAAGGGCCTTTGCACTCACGGGGGAGGCCCCGCAGTCGTGTGCGAGTCTACGCACTCAGGGCGGAATTTCCGTAATGAGATTCTCTTTGCGGAGATTCCACCCTGAGGGCGGAGACTCCTCCACGACTGCGAGGCCTAAGCCACGAGGGCAGAGGCCCTCTGTGAATCAGTCCAGAGTGTGTCCCCCAGTGAGACTTGTAGGGAGTGAAAAGCTTAGACAGCCTCAAATCATTGCTACACCTCTGGCGGAGTTAACTTTTACAATGTTGCCTGAAACGGTTTAACGAGAGCTACAAAGATCGCTCAGTTTTAAAATAAACAACTTACACCACGCTTGACTTACTCCATGAAAACAGCACTTACAGCACTTAAATGTGCAATCAGGCTTAACTTCGGTTTATCAATTTAATGGCTGGCTCATTTCAACACTGTCACACATTTATGAGACAAATTCACTTTCAACTAAATTTTGATCATTTACTTCGAAGTGTTCCTTTCACATTTCCATCTGTGATCATAAAACAATAATATGATCATAAACCTGAGAACCATGGATGGGAAAGCATGTTCTTGTCAATTTCATCAATATAGCACAAATAAATGCATTTGGCTGCGTGAGACATCCCTGATTGCAACTTGATGACTTAGAAATATAAAGGCTAACAGCTTTCGAGCTTTCGAGTGCATAGCTCCTCAAAGCAATCTTCGCAAAACGTAATGTTTGTTTTATTGCATGGCGGGATAAGGCACATCTGTTTATTATTTTTTGCTACACACATCACCGAATGTTCATAAACCCATGCAATACTTTGAAACTAATATTTTTTACATTGCTTCACTTGTAAAATGGTTTTGAGTGACAGAAAGCACAGAGAGACATGAATATGAGATTGATATTTGGAATGTATACATGTATAAGATATATAAATAATATATGTACTGTTGCATAGACCATTTGAGTATGTACACACACAATGGGCAAGATGATCAAAATGAAAAATGTGATATTCAATAATAGGTCCTGAATGCACTGTAAGAGGTATCTGGTATGATCCCAATCTACTGGGCACATACCAATACAGGGAGATTTGGCAGCCCTACCTCTGCCATGGAAATTGTTGTGTTATCATCCAGGATAACTACCTGCAGGAGAAAGCGCTGCCAGGGCCGGCTTTAGCGCTGGTGGCACCCGGTGCAACAATCACTTTTGGTGCCCCCACGTCCCATGACTGCCTCCTCAGATTCTCTCCATACCACCTGCAAAAATGCCCCTCATCTCTCCTATCATAAGATATTGCTAAACACAGCACCCCCCTGAGATCACAGCGGCCCCTCCACAGGTCAGCGCCCAGTGTGGCCGTACCAGTTGTACTGCCCTAAAGCTGACCCTGAGCGTTGCACTTGATATTCTTTTAGGCCTTCTGATGCCTTATTAGTCAGGAAATAAGGTAATTATTACTCCTGGAACCCTGTGTAACCTACTTGTTAACATTTACTATTTTTAGTCATTTGTTTACTATTTCCATCCAGATTTTCTATTGAATGAGTCCTTGGTGAACTGGTTTGCATTATTAAAGTCAAAATTCAAACCAGTACTTTCCTGATCTCTCAGAGCTCCCTTCCTGATGGATAGAGCCTCTTTGTTCAACTTACCATAAAGTGGCACTAAAATGGCACACTTAAGACAGAGAAATGTTACACAACCATGCTGAAAAGAAAGACATGTCACACCCAAGCAAACCAAAACATGGCATCTATGCAGGTGTGTTGTTGAATTGGTCAAATAGGATGGAACTAATATTTTTGCGTGGTCCTTGCAAACAGATTTCATTTGATTTAAAATGTTACGTAGGAGTCTGATTTGGAAGATATTTTGGTATATTAGTGCAAACTATTTAATTGCACTGCTCTTCCTCCTTCCCCCTTGCCCCTTCCCCATCCCCCATTTGTCATTTCCACCATCTCAAAATTCCTGGCAGCACCACCAAGGCCTCTTATGGGCTAGCATGGTCAATTATTATAGCTCTTCATATGTAGGACTCCCAGGGTATCTTCCCCTTGGCACCACCGTGAAGAGCCAAACTACCTTAGGGCAAATTTACATGTGATCCATATTTAGTCCTTTTATATCCTAGAAGGCCAAACACCTGACCCCTTGCCACTTTCTAGACCCACTACCACCACCACACTTCCTAAAAACTTAAGTCCAACACCACTGCCTGGATGGCAAACACAAAGAGGAAAGAAAACGACGAAGCACCCTGAGACCCCAGATTCAAGCGCTCAAGAGAGGATGGCAGTCGCAAGGCAGGGTCCTGGGTTACCCTGCCCGGAAATGAAATCCTGCTCCTTGAGTTAGTTTACCCATAGTATCTAAAAGATCTGTGAAGCTAACTACCCCTAATTTCTGCCACTACTAACTAGTAGGGGATGCAGAACAAGATTCTCACCCATATTGACATGGGTGAAAGACTTCATTTGGAGCACTCTTCAAAGAGATATGATTTAATTAGACTCTGACACAGAAATGAGCTGGAAGATCACTAGGACAGGGTGCCTTATGCGGCACAAGGCTGCATAACATTATACAAGGGGACCAATAATTCCAGGGAAATAAGCTCTGGAGCAGCCTGTGTCTGGCTGGAAAAACTTCAAATACGGCGCTTATGGAGACATCAATAGAACTAACTAAGAATTGCAGATATCAGTCAAAGGAGCAAAAAGCCCACAGAGAAATAGAAGATAACATGGTCTCCGTAAGAAGACAGAGACAAATGCCACAAGACAGTATTTAAAAGGATGGAAGTGATCTGGGGATGCAGTAGTAATGTGAGAGTAGAGTAAGAACACAACCACTGTGCTGAAATGGACTGTTTTTCTGTCTCCGTCTCCTCTCTTCCCCTTCCCTCCCCCTGTCTATCTGCTCTCCCTCCCTCTATTACTCTCCATCTCTTTCCTCGTCGTATCTCTCTCTACTCACTTCTCCCTACGCATCCCCACTCTTCCCTCACACATATCCACTCTCCTTCATGCTCTATTTCCCTCTCCCCAAGCGATGACGCTTCTGAGCGCCTTGGAGTTGCAAGGACCAACTACCTCTAGGAAGCCACACAAGGCAAAACGTGAAACCAACAAATGCAACGTGACAAGTACATTACACCAACTGCCAAGATCTGGGTGTTCAACATGAACGAAACCACTAATCCCATTTACAAGGCTACAGTTAAATACACCAGATGCACTAACACCAAAAGCACATACAATTAACACAGCTCTAGAGTCCCTCCAGATGCCTATGTTTTTCTCGCTAAAACCAAAGTACAAAACCAGATGCTGTAAAAATATAAACCCTCACAGTGCTTATTTTGTAAAACTAAAAATAAGTGCCTGGGCTCTCGTCAGGAGGCCACACCAGATAGCATCACACATTGCCCCTGCCATAATGCCCATGATAGTAACAACACAACTACTAACCATCACAATCCTGCAGGTGTGACAATTCGCACCATTTCAGGCCCCCCGAACCTCCCCAAAAAAGCTGTAAAAATGGCTTAGGGAGAAGGTAATGGTCATTTTATAATGCATTTTGAATTCATAATTAACTGTTTTTGTGGTTACCTATAAATTAGCCAGCCAGCGCCACCTTGTGGCAGACTGTCACAAGTGTCAGTGTTGACAATTAAGTGCTGGTGCTGAGCCCTGGAAACTACCGGCTCAAATTAAGCACTGCACCCTCATCTAAAAATATTTCAAAGTAGAGAAATTATTGTGAATCTCCAACTTCCTATACTTACTGCTTTAAAACAGTGAAAACAAATGATTCCACATCTCATAGGGCAACTAAGCAAATACAGAAGAATCTACTCTATGCACTTCCACCACTCTCACATACAATCAAGACAACTCCTACGGACCTACTGGGAATAACATCTCACTTGCCAACACAACTAAATAAAATCAGAACTGTCCAGTGCGTACATTATAATCCGAACATAAAATAAAGAGTTGTAGAGGTTTGTAATGTACTAAAAGGCTACACATATTGCTTTTAATCACGCACACCCACCACATACATTTCTCATGACACTGCAGCCTCATTCAACCAAAGCAGCATGAAGGGCCCTAAACAGATGACAACATGGTAGATAGGTTGCTGAGGTATTGTGCAATGGAGTACTTTATGTTCCTAAATTGTGCTCTAATTATTTAGATGTTACAGATGTATTTAGTCATGTTAAGGTGTCACATTTTGTCATCTGTTTCAGGGGACTAGGCAGAACAGGATCTGGAATCCAGAAGAACTTTAGAAGGTTGAAGAAACATTACTTCAGAAAAACTTGGGGACAAAAATGTGAACCAATGGGTGACAAATGCATCCTTCTCTGTTTCTAGCTGCCCAATACATGAATAAGCATGATGTGACATCTTAAGGCTAAAGGAGGTACCATCTTACTTTTGGACTATGAATTGCCCGAAACAGGAGTTTCAGTCTTCTTGGATTGGTGAATAGAAAAACAAGCTTCTCCCACTGGAAGACTTCCTGTTGTGCATCAAGGAGGTGCGGACGTAAGACAAGATGGACACATTCAGGATAACTTTTTACCTAAATTCTTCATGAATCTCCGTGTCTGCAGAATGCCACCTGTGATGCCACAACTCTGCTGCGACCATCCAGAGAGCAAAAGGGAAAAAACAGCGTGAAGTCGATGAACAGCGACAACATGCAGAGAACCGCTGCTTGGGCCCAAACACACATAGGTGCAGCTGCACTTGGCGTTCTCAGACGAGTTGTTCTAGGGACCACAGCACTCCGACCAAACCAAAAAAAGCGAGCAAAGCCATGGAAAGCCTGTGCTACACCTGGGAACAAATCCTCAGGTAAGTTGTTTGCGAAATGAAACAGTGGCGTAGTAGACTGTTCGGCCAGGAGGAATAACAACATGTTGCATGCATTTTAGTGGCTTGTGTGTCGGTTGTGTGCCTGTTAAATGCATGCTTCCTATGCACAGTGAGTGAGTGCTCTGAGTGTCCTTGATAATGATGGAGAGTCACAAATTTCCATCTGTGCAGGCATGGTGCTGAGTTGGTTGACTATGGTGTTAGTGTTGCAAGTGTGTTGGGCATTGTTTGTGGGGTACATAGGTGTAGGATAGATAGGTTTCTGGGGTGTTGATCAATGGAGTACTTTGTGCTTGTGAGTTGTGCTTTAAGAGATTAAATATTGTGGACTTTTTTTACTGCTAAAGGGCGATATGTTGTCATCTGTTCCAGGAGACTAGGCCTATACTCAGTGGCGGTCCGTGCAGGTAAGCACGGTGGGGCGGGATGTGGGACCTGCACGTTTGTTAAACAACATAAACTTTGGGTGAGGTGCCTGATTCCGGGCACCCCCACAGGATATGTTGGCCTAGAGACCAGTTAGCTCACAGAGCCAACGTAAGCCTCCCTAACCTTACCAGGGTCCGAATGGTTTCTCTAAACCACTTAACATGACAACCCTGACCCCTCAGAGATCGTGGAAACAGATCAGGACCTTTCGCTGAGTCACTCATGCTTACTGGTGCTCAGAGAAATATACAGAATACACAGTGGGACGTTTTCAATATATTTATTCCAACGTTATTATTGTATAGAATACTGTGATAATCAGTAGACAGAAGCAGATGAAAGTGATTACAAGCACCAAAAGAGTAAATAGTAGATACAGTTCTACCATGGTGCTAAAACCGTGTCTCTATGCAGGCATATGCTACAAGGCAGTAATCAGGCGTACACTTACTATGCAAAACTCTACTCTGTGTGTACCTTGAGGGTGCGTTAGGTGTGATGCCAAAAAGCCCCCCAAGGGACTATCCAACCCCATTACCTGGTGGGAGAGAATGTAGGAGCCTGTCTTGATCACAAACTGGACACCCTCTCACAGAAATGTCAGACCGCTGCGTGGGGAAGTCTCAGCATGCAGGGACCCTCGGTGTCAGCTGAAGTGCCTCCTCTGCTAATCTTTTGGAATGCTCTTTATCTATAATAGAAAGCAGCCTTGCAATGTGCATATAGATTAGTGATGTTATGGATATGTAGATAGCCCTGTCGCAGGTGGATGAAGATAGAATGACATTTGTACATACTGCATAAATGGGCCTGTACATGATGTTTGAGACATCATGATAATGTTGTACGAAGGTAGATGTGTACACAAAGTAGTTTCAGAGAAACTAATCCAACATTGTCACTCACACAAATATGTACAAAAGGTCACAGCAGAAATGTTATTGTGAAAAAAAGGACAATGTAAGAGATTAGCCGCTTCGCTACATGGGCTAACCCAGGCACAAAGCAGTAGAATTGGGAAAAAGAATAGGGAATTTTATTAAAAATGCAAAATAAATTTTTTAAATTACCTGTGAAGTAATATTGTGCAATTTACAGTGACTGAGAAATAGATTTAAAAATATGCAATTGTAGAAGGCAGATATGCTTATTCGTACTATGCCTCAAAAATGCTCGAAGAAGCATTGCTTCACAAGTATTCGACTAGATGTGTTGAAACATAAAAAGTGTTCAGATCTTGACCTTTCAATGACTGTGTCCTTAATGAATGCTTCACATAACTTTGCAACATGTTTCTGATTATTTTTATAATTTAATGGAATCATAAAAAATAATCACACAAGAAATGCAATGCCTGAACTAAACGTTTGACCTCTTTAATATATTTGCCTTAATTTCTAATGGAAGATGCAGTGCTATGCTGTGCTAATAATTTTCTCGTTAGAACAGATGTTTTGATTTCTACATAGCCCATTGTTAAGCTAACATACATTCTGCCGTATTAGATTGTTAGAGATGGAGTCATGTTCGTGGGAAAGGAGGTTGAAATCAAAAGACCTCATGTGTAGTTAGAATAACACAACAAAGTTGCACACTCGATGATACCCGTCTGTAGGCTATTGTACCTTGTGTGAGAAAGGAAGGAGTGATCCTGTTCTCAGAGAAATACCGAAAGCTGATTGGACAAGAGGCGGAGAAGATGCAACATGGACAGCAACATTTCTTTTTGACTGTTTATAATAGTATGTGTCCCTACAGCAGGACATATTTGCCCATTTATGCCGTTCTCCAGACCTTATTACTGATTGCAGTTGCTACTGCTAGTGCACATTTATCCTACTTTATTCTTTAGAGTTTTGAAACTCTGCTGAGAACCTCTCTTTATGCGAAGTTCTGCAGTTAACGTCCATTGATTTTTAATTGAATTTTGATTGTTATGCTTGATCTCACTCTTTTCTTTCGAACTTGAACTCTTCATGGGTTCTTACTGACACATTTTTACCCCATTCTTAGAACAGGAAGTCTTTCCTTTATGGAACGCGCTTAAAACATTTTGTTATGATTTGATCTAACCACATTATTATCATGTATGCTGTTAAGTGATGGAAATATTGAATATTGATGATTTACTAAATTTTGAATATTAAAACCTTTAAATCTCACTTAAACTCTCATTATTGACAGAACTTAGAATAATAGATCGTGATTATAATTTATGTGATGATTTGTTTCTGATCTTCTCAAATTCTATGTCCAAGGTCCTTCTCACTATTGATCAGAGACAAAAAAGAAAACGAGCAGGGAGCGACCATTGCGCTCAGTCCCTGACACATGTATTGCCTTCAAACCTTTACACCAGATGCACTCTACCTCTCCTGCATGCTTTCTTCGCTTCTACCACAGCATTGGACATGTGCCACTCATAACAGAACTCTCACCACACATTCCTGCTGTCATCAGCCCTGCACATCTCCTGTTTAATCTCACTCAAGACTCACCAAACCTCTATGCATCCCCAAACCGAAGGCCAAGAAACTAGCAACTTACTGCTCCCAACACCGCACCTTGTCATGATATCCTCTTTGAGTTCTAGCCAGCCATGTCCTCCAAGTTCACACCTGTACATGCTAACCAAGATATGCTACTTCCTGATAGCTCATGATCCTTCCAGAACCATGCGAAATCACAAACTAAGATAGCACAGTACAGAGACACAGCAGACCGCCCAGAACAATTGCTGCTGTGCATTTGCAGAGAGACCACAAACACTAGAACCAAACCATTTCCAACACTGAAATATTATTTGCTCCCCTTTGGTATCGCACACCTTTGTAATGGCGGATAATGAACACACAATAGTATCTCCAGGTGGAAATATACGAGCTATAATAGTGGTTAATTTGAACAGAGAACCTTGACCTAATTGCGATACTTATATTCATGATTAGACTAATTGTGGAGTGGCCAGATAGATCTATATTTTGCAAGAAACATCTTTTGCTGAGCAGCATTATTTATTTTTAGATGCAGGCACAGATTTTGTTTTATTTCAATTATGGAAGTGAAACAACAGCAAAGAGGCAATGGTGACAGTGGCTTATGACTTCTCTTCCAGACCATAAAATACACAAAAACAGAGAGAGCTACTGACTTGCCTATAATTGGCTAGATTGAGCCAGAATAGGCCAGGTTAGAGCTATGCTTCTAAAACACCGCCAGCCGAACCATTCAATGATGGAGGTCCGGCTAGCTGTTGTGGAATTTGCAAGATTTAAATTTGGATCTTCAACTCTAGCCAAAACAACTCTGAAGTTGGCCCACAGCAAGAACTTAATCTACTCTTTCATATTTTTCCCGTACATTTAGTTATTTCATTAATCCTGTTTGGCTTTACTCCACTAGAGGGCAGCATCTGTTTCCACCGATCAAACGACCGCCGCCGACCATCGACCGCCGATTGCTGACCGCTGATCCCGCCGACCACTGACCGCTGACTGCTGACCGCTGACTGTGGACTGTGGGCTGAGCTGCCTGAAACAACGTGGCACGGCACGGTACGGTGTTCTCACAGCGGAGTAAGGGGCTTTCAGCGGGTGTAGAGTAGAGCAGAGCTGCGGAGTATTTACAAGTGCGGGGAGCTGCCGGGAACTGCGGGAACTGTGGGATCTGCGTGTACTAGGACGACGAGCAGAGAGCAGAAGAGAGGAGCAGCCTGAGGGAAGGTGAGAGAGGCAAGAGGAAAGAGGAAAGTGGTGATCTCAGATCTTAGTTCTATTCTGCCAAAGCCGGCTGACATTCTGTCAGTCTGTCAGGCTGCAGGCGGCGGGCTGCAACATTGAACCCATGAGCAGGGGTACACAATAGACTGTCTTAGTTACCATCTAAAAACAAATACCCATACGCAGCCATTGATGCCATTTCCGCCACAGTCATCGCCTTTACTATCATCGTCTTTACCCTCACCTGCACCAGAAGCAGAAGATCTCTGTGTAAAGACCTCTGTGTAACGGCAGAGAGCGATAAATACCCCTATACTGCCATTGCTGCCATTTCCGCCACTGTCATCGTCTTTACTATCATAGCCTTTACCCTCACCCTCACCTTCACCAGAAGCAAAAGACCTCCGTGTAACGGCAGGGAGCCAAGGATACGGAGAGGTAGGAGGTTGGAGTTTAAAATAGCTATTGATTCTCAGCTACTGATTTCTCAGAGTTATATTCTCTACTCTGACTGCGGTCCGGACTGTAGGGTTCAGTACATAATAACAGAACGAAGAACGAGGCAACTGGCCGTTGGACCGCTGGTCAGTAGCTAACGATGAGATCAGGCAAACAGAGATCTTTAGCCCCGCAAAAGAAAAGGAAACGGAGAGAAAACTTAGAGTCAGCGAGCCAAGACCTAACAAGGTCTCTAATTTCACTGCCAAGTGCTCCTGGCAGAAACTCAGCCATGGCGGCCTTGGGCGACGAAGGATTAGATGTAGCTTTTCCGAAAAACTCACAACCCAAAATAACGTCTAAATTTGCCTTTTTGAAAGACGCAGGGTCAGCTGTTTTCTCAAGCAATATGAAACTAAAGGGGCTCCCTGCTCCGCTAAGCCCGATAGTGTCTATCATAAATGGACCTACTGGAGGATGTAACAACGGCGGTGAAACTCTAACCCAAGGATCATGCAGCAACACCCTAGCATTGCCCCCGTTAGAAGAGGGAGGCCTTATCCATCCCGCGTTGACAAATTTGGAGGCACTTGCTGGACCTACCCAGGGAAAAGTTCTTTTCAAGTCTACAGGACTATTAGCAGCACAATCAGCACAATCAGCTCAGTCAGAGCCTATGAAGAAGTATACCGACGCACTTGTCAGCAGCACAAAATGCTCCTCCTCAAGAACCAATTTATTAAATAAAACTCTTATTCACTCTAAGCCTTCTTTAGGTTGCAACTATTCTGAACCAGCATCAAAATCCGTCTTAAGTCCTACATCAGGTGGTAGCTTGGAGGGGAGCAAACCTACAAACATTTTTACTCCAATATCACCAGCATCACAAGCACTAGCTGCTTTGGAGGTGGAAGGAAAAACTGTTTCAGAAAATAGCTCTCCTCAAAACGTGAGTGGGCAAACTTCCTTGCATAGCAGCCAAGCCATGGAGAGTGCAAGCGCAGTGGAGCTTAATCTCTCTTTTTTCAACACTAATGAATGGGATAACTTAATGTTTTCACACACAAGGGAATTCCCTATTCATTCTCAACCACCGCTACCCCCAAGAGAGGAGTCAAAAGAAGGTCCTGGGCTAGAGAAAGCATGGACAACAGCTTTGGAAATCTTGCAAAGATCAGCGGATGCAAAGAACTTCCAAGCTGACAAAATGGATATTCAGATCAGCCTTTTGGATACACTTGCTACGTATATAATCAAAATTGATGAGAGAATCTTGAACTTGAACAACTTGATTAAACGGGCACAGGAAGGTGGGGAGTACCAACAAAAAGGCTGTGGCTGCTCACCAATAATAGAGAAATTAGGATCCCTTCCGGAAACGATGGGGAGCTTACTGGCAGACTTAAAATGAATCGCATACCTTAAGGTATCATCTCCGAGCTGCAAAAGACAAGACTTGACTCAAGGAATTAAAGAAATGGAAACAAATAGCCAAGGAGGGAGCAAGGATGCGTCAAATAGTTCTCTCTCACCCAAGGTTACTTTAGCGATTGCGAGTTTAAAGAATAAACAACAACAATTTCTAGTGGAGGATAAAGTTTCTATAGTTTCTAACATTTCTCCTTCCCATCAACAACAGGCCACGGAAGATCAATCTGGCAAAGGGAAAAGACAAAGGAAATGGAAGGGTCGAAACAAGATCAGCAGGGCGAGAAAGGGCCTGAGTCTTTATCCATTGTTCAACAATTGCAGAAGGCCAGCAAGCACAGTCCTCGACAACCAATTGGGTAGCGATGATCCCGGTGACAAACTAGAGGCTCAATTATCTACCTCAGGAAGAGATCAAAAAAACAAATCGGATTTATGGGATGGAGCTGAAAGCAAGGAGCTAGTCACGATCGATGAGGTCAACACAGGCCCAATAGAGGGAAACAAGCAAAAGGACTCAACCATCTTGAAAGGCACGCTTTCTCTAAATTCAAAGGGAAAAAAAGGACAATAGCCTTAAGTCTCAGTGCCCCTAAGGACTTGCCCTGTTCAAAGACTTTGGATAGCCAGGCTCCTCAATTCACTCCAAGTAAAGGCCTTATAGGCCCTTCCCAGTCAGAGGGGCCGTGCAAGAATGAAGAGCTGACAAAAACCAGGGAAAAGAACTTACGTAGCCCCAGTGTACAAACCAGTCTATTTCCTCTGCCGGCCCAGAAAGTAATATTGGGCTGCCCACTACAAAAACCAATAGGAGCTGCCCTGCACTATGCGGCTCTTGGTCAGGGGAGACTAGCAGAAAGTCAAGTAGGTTCGGCTTACAGCAATACCACAGCCACGCTCCTCTATCCGGAGTACAAATCAAAAGGTAGCTGGGATATACTAAATCGAGGGAATATTAATCGACTGCTGAAAGGCTTGGATCCATTAAATCCAATAACTTCGCAGGACATCATTTCCATAGAATTTATCGCACCCAGCACTGGCCAATCGAATGAAAGTACAAAGGTCACTTGGAGAACGCAAGAGATAGCGGACAAAATCCTGCAACAATCGGATGCCTTTATTTCATGGGGCATTCTTATCCAACCTGGTAGGGATCCGGGCTACCCACATCCCTTGTGGGAGCAACACGGCCTTGGAAACCCAAATATAGGAAAAAGTGCGGTCTACTCCGTCTTGAGGGGCGCCCGCAACCAAACTCCTCCGCCCGATGCAAACAACGCAAAAAACAAAGGGGGAGAGACCAAACCTAAAGGGGATTCGAGCAATGCAGATTCATGGTCCTGGCTTGTGGGTGCTTTGAACTCCACCAGGCTACTACGTTGACATGACAATTGCCAGCGGGGATATGACACCAGCCCGTTAAGGATCTGCTCGTGGAATATAAACGGGCTAGCAAGGAAAATGGAGGACTCAGTTATAATTGCTTACTTACAAATGTTTGATATCATATTCCTACAGGAAACATGGCTACTGGATCCGCAGGAAAATGAAGGTTACAAAATCCACCATATTCCAGCCCAGAAAACGAAATCCACTGGAAGAGGCAGCGGTGGTGGCTTAGCAACACTTATATCAATCAAAAATGCAATTACATCTTGGGACCTTGTAAATGATTCTCACTCTTTTCAGATTGTTGGAATCATATTTAGAACAAATAAAGGGCAGCCTAGGGCATTAACTCTAATAAATGTCTATGTTCGACCAAACTCGGCTGCTAGACAAGCCTTTTCAGATGAACTGATCGAGACCTTAGCGAGAATGAAGTCAAGCCAGGTGAACACGGATTTTATCCTATCAGGCGACTTTAACATGTGGCTTATGTCAGATTTACATGCCAACGAGGTAACCCTTGCGCAAGAAAATGGGTGGTCCATCCCATTACAAGTCCCTCCTACATGGCAAAAAGAAGATTCAAAGGGTCGCTCCTTACAAATCAACTTGGAAAATCTTGGACTAAGGGCTCTAAATGGGCGATTTTATCCCGACAAACCACCAAGTCCTTCATACTTTTCAAAAACCAGGGCATCTTTGATTGATTATACCTTTGTTAACCTCGGTCTTTTACAACACATATCAACTTTTGGATTTAGTAACATCGTGGGGAGCGAGCATAGACCCCAAGAAATTCTGATTAATACTAGCTTACAACAACATGAAGAAGAAAGGGCACAAATTCATGAGAGCCACACAGTGAATTTAAAACGTATAAAGTGCACGGTCCTAAACTTACAGGAGGTCTCCACTGAAGCCAAACAAGCCTATGAACAAGGATGTAGGGACCCAAAGGATAAAATAGCATACTGGACGACGTTTGTAACAGCACTGACAGCCAAGTATGCTAAACAAACCAGGCAAAGAAAATCATACGAAAAGGAAAATTTAACATTCTCAAGTACAGCACTTCGATCAGCAAAGAAAACTGTGAACCAACTTTGGAGGAAACTCAAAAAAAGGCCATCGGACTCAGAAACATTAATAAATCTGAGAACAGCACGTAACCATCTTAAGAAAATCAAAAGAGAACTTCAAAGGGACAACTGGAATTCATTCTGGGCCAAACTATACCAAGATATTAAGTCGAATAACTCGGCAAGGTTCTGGCGTACTATTAATGGCATTGGCGGGAAGGCCACAAAAGTGGCAGCTTCAAACATCTTGGAGTCGGAGTGGAGCTCTTTTCTGCATATTCATTTTTGTGCCCAATCAGCAGTCCCCAATGATCAGGGACGAGGAAATATGGTGGGCGCATCTAGAAAGGAAGTACTCTTGTCCCTTGGGCTGGCCAACAACAACATTACAGTCGCTCCTCTTACCGATCTAGATCCCGCTCAATCAACAAACAGGACACCATCAAGACTCAGCCATTTAATCAGCACTGAAACACTAACAATCCAGGAGGAGGACATAGTAAAACTGATTAAAAAGGGCAGGCAAGACGGTGCCCCCAGCCCAGGAGGCATTCCCCCGGCTTTGTACAAAGAGGATCCAGTTTTTTGGGCATCAAAGCTAGCTCCCTTGTTCTCTTTCATTTTACAAAAGAACATTATTCCACCCCTTTGGAATGGATCGATCCTGGTGCCAATCTTTAAAGGAGGGAATAAGCAAGCCCCTGAGAACTACAGACTGGTCGCACTCATTGATAATAAAGCAAAGTATTTAGCTGGGATATTGTTGAACTCACTACGGGCTTGGGCGGAGGAAAACCAAGTAATTCCGCCAAACCAAACTGGCTTTATGAAAGATACAGGAACATCAGTCAACCTCATGTCACTGTCCTGTCTGATAGATCAGGCAGAATAAAGCAAAGGATCTCTTTACATGGGATTTATTGATTATAAAGCCGCATTCGACAATGTCAACAGGGCAAAGCTCTGGCAGAAACTCTACAGTCTGGGCATACCACACGACCTATTAAGAGCCATACAGATGCTGCACCATGACACCTGGGTCAGGATTAAAATTGGGGACGGATCAAGACTATCACGTCGAATAACAACAACTAGAGGCCTAAAACAAGGATGTGTCTTGGCCCCCACCCTTTTTAATCTTTTTCTATCAGAGCTTCCCGAGGCACTAAATAAAATAAACTCCCATGCTCCCAAACTTGCCAGTTTTCGGTTGTCAAGCCTCTTATATGCAGACGACCTGGTCCTTTTAAGCAACACAAAAATAGGTCTCCAAAGATTAATGGATGCAACTGCTCAGTATTCTATACGGAACGAGCTTCAGATAAATAACAAAAAAACAGAAATCTTGGCGGTGCGTCCTGGTAAGCCCCGGAAGATGGCTTGGTTTTTAAATATGGAGAGAATTGAAAATATTTAGGTGTCTTTTTTAACAACAACGGCGGCTACAAAACTCAGCTAGAAGAGCAAAAAAAGAAGGGAGTAGCACTTTCTTTTGCTCTCAGCTCCATCTATAAGAAACTGTTTGGACCAACATTTACCCCTATTCTGCAGACAGCCCAGGCAAAAGTTATTCCCACCCTATCATATGGAAGCAAGGTTCTAAAGGGGCGGGACAGTGGCAACTTGAACACAATTATTGCAAAAAATTTTAGAACAGTGTTTAAGCTTCCAAAAAACACCTCATCAGCACAGATCAGGCTTGAATTGGGCATCAGCAATCAATCTCTGGCGAGACTAATGAGTTTTTTTATAAACTGCCACAAACTAAGGTCATCAAAAGCCGGGAGTCTGGCACAATATCTTTGGTCTAATACTTTGGTCTAATATATCCACAAACCAATGGCATTCGGGGCATGCATACTGGGCCAAAGGCCTGGCAACTTTGAACTTAATAGAAGCATGGGATTTGCAAATCAGTCAAGGTGAATTTAAAAGATTGGCAAAAATAAGTATGAATAAACTCTCTGTAGTAGAGGACAAATCATGCCTCGCAAAAAGGTCACACGGTTGGTTAACTCTCAACACGTACTCCAATCTGTCTCCCCGGGGGTACCTAACTTTACCATTCTCTGCACATACTAAACTTCGTTTCTTAAGATTAAGACTGGGAGTGTCCAACCTGCTTTGTCACCTGCCGAAGTGGAAAAGAGACCAAACACAGCAGCTATGCCGCCTTTGTGGGAAACACAGAGAAGATATAATCCATATTCTCTGTTTATGTACAAGCCTGATGCAGGAAAGAAGGTCCCTCCTAAGGAAAATTTGGAACAAAATGGAAATCAGATCCTGCAGAGCCGCAGTTTTAGCAAGTTTTAATTCACACAACCCGGAGCTAAATTATGCCTTAGTAAGGTTCATGGAGCAGGCCGGCAAAAGAAGAATGAAAAGGTCAAAAAATTTAAATTATGATCATGGACTTAGTTGGGATGCTGTCCCTGAGTGGTGAGGTCAAATGAACTTGAAATCACCACATACCAAGACTTTGCAAAATTAATTTTATAGAAATTTGAAAATGTTTTAGTAAGAGCGAATGGAGAATGGACTCCAAACCTGATAGGCTGTACTTTTACGTTACTCAATGCACTTTATTGATCGTACAGAATGTTACTTTTAGAACCTGTACAGTCTTATGGTAATATCGCAACCTTTTAACGTATTTAATCAAATCTTTCTTTTACACAAAATGTGTTGCCTATCTATTTGGGCTTATGTTATTGTACAATGTAGTGGATTGCAAAGGTTTTATTTAACTAAGCAATAAAGTTATTATTGTTATTCATTCATCATTATTTCATTTATTGTCTCTTTTAAATGCTAAACAACAAAGGCCAGAATTCACATGAAATACAGCACTGAACAAGAAACACACGGCTTGAAACAACTATGGAGCAATCTATGTCTGTGTAAATGTACAATGCTGCTTATTTGACAAAAATGGTAAACTTCTATCATTGTACTGGTATTTATATCCAGTTAGGGCTCAGTGGAACAATGTACTTAGCAATATGCCTGACAAAGGAAGTAAGGACATCGTATACAAAACTCTGGCAGCAAAATACTTGTCACAAATTGCAACCCGTATTTTTGAGACCAGTGTGGAATTTTGCAAATTGACCTATGTACTAAGAATCCAGTTAGCAAAGTTCCATAGGGAAGTAGGTCGCAATATAACCTACCTCATGAGTATTAATGAGGTATGTCACAAATGATGACTTACTTCAATTGGATCTAACACGCAAAAGGTGATGGCCAGAATGCTTGTAGCCTAAATCATTGGTAATCACTCAAGGTGGCATACCAAACCTTTGTTTTGTTGCCCACCATGCCACCTCAGATTAGACTCAGCCACATGCAAATCAGCTTTGGTCCTGCTCCAATAGGAATAGCCCACCCCGTACTGCTAAGCCAGGCTCTCTCTGAACCACAAAACAAGTAACACAACTTGTTTCAGCATATTTGTGCCTCCTCATTTGGGTGCAGCTTGATTCTAGGGACTTAGTGAGCATGGGACCCATGTCTGGGCATTCCCTTGCCATTTGGGCCATTACATCAAATACACAAAAGGTGATGATGGGATTTCTTGCACTTAATCTACTTACTGCCGATCACTCAGGGTGGCATTTCAACCCATCAATTTTTGTGCTCACCATGCCACCTCAGATTAGGTCCAGCTGTAGGGAATTCAGCTTAGGTCCTCTTCAAATAGGAGTTCTAAGTCTGAAACAAAAGGAGCCCACAACCAGTTTCAGCCTCTTCTGTTGGGTGCCGTTTTGTATCGTTGTCACAGTGCGCATGGGACATCTGTTTGACCACTTAGGGTGTTACATCAAATACACAAAGGTAGCATTCCAACCCATCATTTTTTTCCCACCATGCCTTCTGATTAGACTCAGCCATATGCAAAGCAGCCTTGGCCCAGCTATAATAGGACCAGTGCAGCCAGAACTGCCAAGCCAGACACTCTCAGAATCAGAACGCAACCAACACAAGACCAGGTTTGACCTATTTGGGCTTCTTCAGTCGGATGCAGCTTTGTTTCAGTGGCATAGTGAGCATAGGAGCCATGCCTAGGCATACTCTTGCCACTTAGGGCGTTTTATCAAACACACAAAAGGTGAAGGGAGGAATATTTGAACATATTTTTAACACTGGCAATATCTCAGGGTAGCGTTTTCAGCACATAATATTTTTGTCAGAATGGACCCAGCCATATGCAAATTACCCTCAATACTGCTGCAGTAGGTACAGTCCAGCCCAAACTGTCAAACCAGGTTCTCAATTAATCGGAACACACGCAACAAATAACCAGTGTCAGCCGATGTGGTCCTCTTCAGTCGGGTGCAGCTTGGTTCAAGTGGCCCAGTGAGCACAGAACCCACATCTGGACATATCCCTTGGCCATTTAGGGTGTTACATCAAACACACAAAAGGTGATAGAAGCAAAGCTAACAGATAGTCTGACCATTGGCAATTGTTCCGGGTGATTTTCCAACAAATTGTGGTTGTTTTTGCCCAATATGCCATCTCAGATTAGACCTTGCAATATGCAAATAAGCCGTGGTCCTAGCTCAGTAGTAACAGTCCAGGCCAAACTGCCATGCGCTGCCTCTCTGAACCAGAACACAAGCAACCCAAGACCTTTGTCAGCTTTTTTGAACCTCTGCAGTCAGGTGCAGCGTGGTTCCAGTGGCACAGTGAGCACAGGACTTACGATTGAGCATATACCTTGACCACTTCAGGTCTTGTTTATGAGGTTTTGACACAGGGCAGTGCCACAAGGAATTTTGCTGCGCCTCCCTGCGTCAAAAGAGAAGGGCAGGAATGCGCCCTATCTATGTGATACAGCGCATATTTGTCCTTTTTTCCTGTGCTGACGCACAATGGGCTGCCATGCGCCAAACCAGGCACCCTTGCGCCATGGTGCAAGGGTGTCTGCGTTGAAGGGGTAATTTTATGAGGGCAGGAAGGAACAACTTCCTGCACAAAAACAATCATGAGGGGTGTTTTCCTCTTTCTATGTGTACTGCAGAATGCAGCACACATAGAAACAAGAAAACACGAGGAGAAATTAGGATATTTCTCCTTGCTGCGCCTCCCTAACGCCACCCTTTGGGTGGCATTAGAATACGATGCATTACCACGTTTACAATTCCTGATAAATCTGGGAATGCTTCAGATTCCATGAGTGTTGCCTGGGAACACCCACAGCAACACCCATGGAACGCCCCTGTCACCCTGTGTTCTGCGTAAAAGGGGCACATATTTACAAGGCCATGAAAAGCCATGTAAAGAGGCTTTATGTGGCCTTGTAAATATGCTGCAGCACATTGCGAACTGGAGCGTAAAAAAAAGTGACACTCCGGCGGCACAAAAGTGCCGCTAGGGTCCCGTAAATGAGACCCTGCAAGTGTTACATCAAGCACGCAAAAGGTGATGGGAGGAATGCTTGCAAATAGTCTAGCCCAGGTTTCTACAAGTAACTTGTGAGCTACTGGTAGCTCTCCAGCTACCTGTGAGTAGCGCACCTGTGTGCAGCCCAGCCTAATAGCTGACAAGCTTTTGTTTATTTGAATTAATATATGTGTACCAACATTGAAAAGTGTGTATCAGTGGCAACAATTTGTGCGTATTTTCAAAGCTGGTATGCTGATGATTGGACGAAAACCCTTGAATTTGCTAAATTTATTTAAAGCTGATATTTAAGTTATACATTGTGCGGCATTGGTATAATACTCATATAAATACCTTGGTGCCAGGGGCATTGCAGCTGTGACTGTTCATTCCAAATTGGCCAAGCCATCTTGACATTACAGCTAGTAAACCTCCCTGATACACTGAAGTGATCACTGCTGGTAATCTTGTATGCAGTGGCACCTAATGTAATCTTCTCTGACATGATCACGGTTACAACAATAATAATATTAGTAGCTTGGGATGATTTTCATTGAGCATAGGTAGCTCTTACTACAGAAAAGGTTGGAGACCCCTAACCTCTGGAAATTGCTCAGGGTAGTATTCCAATGCATTACTTTTTTGCCCACAATGCCATCTCAGATTAGACCCAACCACATGCTAACTTGCATGTGCCTTAGTACTAAAACAGTCCAGTCTGAACTGCCAAGCCAGGAACACAAGTAACTCAAGAACAGTTTCAGCCTTTTCAGTCAGGTGCAGCCTGGTTCCAGTAGCAAAGAGAACACAGTATGCATTTCTGGGTTCACTCTGAGCCACTGAGGGTGCTGTATCTAACACACAAAAGTGATGAGAGGAATGCCGGCAAATACTCCACAGATAGATTAATAGGGGTTGCATCAACAGTTGAACAGGGAAGGACTAAGAGTGGATGGGGCCAACATATGACCACCTCAGAAAATGTTTTGGTTCTGGCTCGACTTTGTTTATCTTTTTTCTTCTTCTTACAGTTAAGCACTTCCATAAACCTTTGGGATTTGCCACAATTTTTTTCTACAGAATAAGGTCTTCTGCAAAAAGTGTTTCAAATGTGCCTTATTTAGCTTGAGACAATGATTCCTGATTAACGTTAGAAGCATATTAATTTCAGGGCAAGTACACTTCTAATCTGCTCCACCTTGTACTGCGATAGGACTTGGACCTATAGTAGGTAATACCTTTATACTACTCTTGGGCCCAAATTAATGTGCATAATTTTTCTTCTGCACATTTATGCAAATTGTTTGTGAAATTAATTGTAATTAACTGGCATTTGGTGCTGTTTTTAAAGTGAAATAAGTCTACGCATCTTCTTTGGATGCAAGGAGGCCAACAATAGTGGTAAAAAGCACAGTGTACAACAGCCTTTCACAGTCCGTCATTCACATTGTTCCCATGCGTTTGTAGCAATTTTTTTGTGCGAACGGGGCATTCATCATAAATTCTAACCCCGAACGGTGCTAATTACGTGGTGTGGTGTAATGGCATAATTTTGGGACTTTCACAGAACAAAAGTAACGCAAAATTACATAAATTATGCTCATTATGCCCATGTAACACAAATTTCACCCAGGCTGAATTAGACGTTTTACAGTACCGGGGCGATTTTACCACTTGCATGTGAATTTACTGTTACTGTGCCGTAAAATCACGCAGTCCCATGCAATTGTGAGCAAAACCCTCTGGAATGGGGGATTACTTTGTGGGAGTGATTTTTTCAGCAGTAAAACCACACAGAAATCGTCAAAACATGTTTTTACCCCACATACAATTAAAACCTGCTCTGAGCAGGTGGTAAATGTATGCAGGGGTCCAGTGCGTTGAGTCGGGGAGTGGAGGTTGGTAGGGAAAGTTCTTTTCTAACAGGGCAAAAACATAAAATAAAAAAATCAGAATGAGACGTGTATGCTATTGTAGCCAAAATCTCATGCAATCTTTCAGTCTGATTTTTCCAGCCAGAAAAATTGCTTTTGTTCACACACACCCGCTAAAACGGGTAAGGAAAAAACAAACAATGGATAATTTGGTAGTGCGAAATGAACGCAGGAAATCATAAGGTAACTTTGCTCTGCCTATGTTATAATCAGTGCTCAATTTGTAACAGAATAAGTGCCAGGGCTCAAAGTTTTGGGTGCGAAGATCGCGATAACAAATACCAGGGCTGTGTCCCCTGGATCCAACCTCATAACTCTTTAATTCACCTCTAGACATTTCCTGCCTCTTTAGCTCACTCCCGCAGGTTCTTTTTCACCACGCCTTCTCCCTTTGAGTCTGTTTTTCTGTGTTTTTCGTTGTCCTTCTTGCCTCCTTTTGTCTTTTGTTCTCTCTCCTGTGCTGGTTCAAAGCCAGATGAAGGATTTTTTTTGTCCAAATTTTACTGTTTTAAATTTATTCTGAATATTTTTAATTGTCTGCTTTGATGGTTTCTTAATAACCGAATAAAACATTATTTGAAGTGCCAGTCCCAAAAATTAATTGGCCCTACCTGTAAGCACCTCCTCAAATTAAGCACTGGTTTTAATCCAGGCCTTGGTCTCTTATGGTCTTCTGAGTCAGCTTCTGTCTTCTGAGACATATGTAATTTTCTAATGCACCTTCAGGCTGTAATTGTTTTCTCCGACCTTCAATATATAGCACCTTGGTTATAATAAACAACTAAAGTAATCCAATTATTAACGCTCACCAGCCCTGTCTATCAAACCTCACCCCTCCTCTACAACAGAGAAATACAACTGCAGTGCTGAACAGTACCCTTGAAAATGTTATGACAGTTCAGCAAGTGATAATGTGGTTTCTGCAGTGAGGAGACACAGCACAAAGCACATTTGAATGTTTGGAGCCCAGAATCTGTCTTCTCTTAACGTGAAGTACATTCCCATGTTATTTTGATATTACAGTGTTGGTCTGTTCTTATCTCGAGTTACTGCACCTATTGTGTGGCTCTTATGTCATTACCGCTCTCTTCTCTCATCTTCTCTTCTCTTCTCTTCTCTTCTCTTCTCTTCTCTTCTCTTTTCTTCTCTTCTCTTCTCTTCTGTTTTGGAAAGGCCATGGCGATTGTTGACCATTTATTTAGTGTCACCACTGTTGACATACCCGTTATCGTGACAAAAGGCTCGCTTTTGAGTTCCTGTATAGGAATCGCGGCCTTATGCTATTTTTTAAGCCCTTTAATGGTCTCACTATCTCACTTGTACCTTCAGGAGTAAATGAGCTGATATAATGAGTGAGTAAAATATTATGTTATATGTAAGTTTCTAAAGCGCTAGGTAGACCCGTTGACATCAGAGCGCTGTACAACGGAAAAAATAGTTTCCCTCAGCAACGACAACAATGTAAAATCAATAAAATCACTAACAGGGGAAACATAACCTGTCACTATCAAAGAGATACTGTCAATATTTGAAGAATAATAGAACCACACAATAACAAGAATTAACGGGAAGAGTCTACAAAGTGAGACTAAACTAGTCTAATATTGGTGGCCCGTAAAAAAAAAGATTTGTGCGGTTGCTCATAAAGTAAAATATAGCACCTATTTACTACATATTATAAAGGCCCACGAGCACAGCTCAATAGTAAATCTACGCCAATATTTTAAACTGCTTCCAGAAATTTGGCAAATATTTCTCTTATCTCATATTTTCAAACTCAAGTGAACTCCAGGGCCGGCTCTAGGGCGGTGAGATCGGTGGCACTGCACGGGGCGCTGACTTGGGGTGAAGGCGTCATTTTTGCAAGTATATTAACATTTTAAAAGCACCTGCTGCTGCGTTCCTGGCCTCCAGCAATGTTCAGGCATCAAAAAATGTCAAGATAACTCCCGTGATTAATCATCTTCCTGGAAAGAGACAGGAAGTTTGTTTAGTGGAAGTTTTGACTCATCTGAAGGTAGCGCAGAGGGTTAAAATGCCTGCTGCTAAGAACATGTACCATCAGATCTGAAAATATAATGTAAATGTAATGTATGTGTTAGACCCGGGATCCTCGGTTGGCTGAGGTAGGTACCTTAGGCCAAGTAGGGACCCGCGTTCCAAAATCAGGGAAAGCAAGGTCACCTTTTTAGATAGCCTCGCTCACCCCCTCGGTAGCTTGGCACAAGTAGCCAGGCTTATCTTCAAGGCAAATATGTAAAGTATTCGCAACCACGCTCACAATAATCCAATGATGACACCACAAATAGACTCCACACGAGTTTTATAAAACGAGTATACACTTTATGTAAAAAGATATAAGATAAGACCACACGATATAAAACCAAAATATGAGGTTGTGTAATATTTCTCCTGGCTGGTTGTTAGGCCAGCCAGCCCTTGTAAGTTCTGGCGATGTCAATGAGCACTTCTAAACATTCTCCTGTACTCCTAATCACATGTCATACAGTTCGTAATGTTAGAATCAGGTACCTTTGCAATGGAAAAATTCTGTAATGCGTAACACAGCAATCAGACACTGCAATGAAAAGAATGCAATGCGTAACGCAACATTCAGGCACTTTGCAATGCAATGCGTAACCCAACCACCAGATATGTCGTTCTGCAATAATGAGGCAATGCGTATACACTAATCAGGTAATTCGTTATGCAAGAATAATGCAATGCGCAATACGCTAATCAGGTAGTTCGTTATGCAGGAACAAGGCAATGTGTCATACGACAATCAAGTAGTTCGTTATACAGAAATGTTGCAATGTGTAATACGTCCGTCAAGTACTCCGCTCTCAGAAATGGACTGCTAAGTAGTACACTCCGGCCCGATCACCGGACCTTAGGCGGTCTCTCCGCCTCCTCTTCTGACCTTCTGTCAGCTTCTCCCAGTTGCCCCCAACACTGTACGATATAATTTCAAAGTGCAACTTCGCACTCCACCCCCGCGATGGCCACTTCCCTTAGCAATGCGGACCGCTATACGAGCCGAAGCAGAGGCGCGCACTGCCACCAAGAGCGAGAGGCCGAGTGCGTCTCCCTCCGAGCCCGCGCCCCGCCCCAGGAGTCAACACGCAAACCCACTCTCCTTTCCTCGTCCAGCAGCTGGGCCTCCAAGCAGCTTTGTGGAATGGCAACGGCGGCTCGGGCCGGCATCTCAGCTCCTCCAGGACTGCCGGTCCGGGCTGCTTCACTTACGAAGATCTCAGGCTGCCACAAATCACACTCACACAGCGTCGCTGAATCTTCCTTAACTCCGAGTGCACAATCACTGGGCACTCCATACATGAGTCTCCGGCTGCATGAAGATCACACGCACAGCGTCGCTGAGACTCACTTTACTCCGGTGCACACAATAACACGGCAAATCCTCAAGAAAGTCTCAGGGTGCACAACGCACCCGCACACAACAGAGTTGAGACTCACTTGGCTTCCGGTGCACACGATGACAAGCCCAATCCTCACTAAATTCTCGCGGTGCACAACGCACCCGCACACAACGGCTTTGAGACTCACTTGGCTTCCAGTGCGCACAATGACAAGGCAAATTCTCACGAAGGTCTCACGGTGCACAACGCACCCACACACAACGGCGTAGAGACTCACTTGGATTCCGGTGCACACGATAAGAAGGTGACTACTTTGAGGGTCTCAGGCTAGACAGAGCACATGTACACATCGTCTCTGAGACACACTAGGACTCCAGGTGCCACGATCACAGGGCACGGCTTACAAAGATCTCAGTATAGACAGAGCAAACGCACACAGCGTCTCTGAGAGTCTTCTTTGGAAACTTTTGTGTTCCTGTGTTTCCGAGACAGCTCACCTCAGGCCCTTGGGGATAGTTACACCAGGACCCAGCACACCGCAAAGTCCTTCAAGCAGGGGGACACAGCACACAGCAAAATCTCTTTAGCCTTTCCTTGGTTGAAACAGTAACCTGCAGGCCATCCCCAGATCACACAGCAAGAGCAGTCCCATCCATCAGTCTTTTCAGTTGTTTCTTCCTTGGCAAAGGTCCTCTTGACCACGATGTAGCTCCAGTCTTGTTCACACTTGATCAAGCCATTCTCCCAAGTTCAAGGGCTTCAGTTCTCTTAGTTATACCCCTCAATGGCTTTGAAGTCTTTGTGCTTCAGGGGGCACTGACCCCTGCTCAAACCAGTTCTGGGTGCCTCCCTGCCCCCGACATCTTTCTTCCTTTGATTAGTGGGGGTCTGGATTCTCAATCACTCAGCAGGAGATGGGCCAATTGTTTTATAGCAGCAACCCAGGCCTCTTCACCTCTAAGGCTTCTCCTCCCCCTACATTCCAGATGCAGGTCAGCCTGTTGCTGTCTCACCTCCTCCCCTGGGTCAAGACATTCCCCAGATCCTATTGCTTTCAAATCCATGCAGTAAATCCACTGCCAGGCAGAGACACACAGAAATGTCAGAGCACAAAAATGCAGCCACTTTCAAGAGTGGCTTCTAAACACACAATGCAAAAACCACCCAAATAAAAAGATGTGTGATTACATTGTGAGTTCAGGCATACTAAACGTCACCTTTCCATCTTAAGCCTTTGGGAGGACAGGCTGGAAAACATATTACACAGCCCTCTATGGGCAAGATGGCCTTTCAACAGTGAAAAACGAAATGGTGATTATTTCACTGTCAGGACATGACACACACCTTAGTACATGTCCTCCCTTTCACATGCACTACACCCTCTCCAGGGGGACCCTAGACCTACCATAGGGGTGTCTTAGGTGCACAGAAAGGGAAGGGCAAGGTCTGGCAAGGGAGTGCACTTGACAGAACAACATGGCAGTTTCACAAACTGTGTGCAGGCACTGCAATGGCAAGCCTGAGTTCCCCTTTTAAAGCTACTTGTCTGGGTGGCACAAATAGTGCTGCAGGTCCACTAGTAGCATTTGCATTACCAGCCCTGGCACACATGGTGCACTTTACTAGGGACCTTACTTGTAAGGCAAACATACCAATCATGGACAACCAATTACAATTACCTTCTACAGTGAACACTCACACTTTGACACTGCTTAGCAGTGGCAAAGTGTCCAAAGCATCTAAGTTGGCAACACTGTGCCAGAAAAAGGTCTAGAGGGAAAGCAAAACGTTTAGGGACTTTAGTCAAAAAGGGCCAAGTCCTACAGTATGCTTATAATGTAATAGGTCAGAAAATAGGTCAGTGGGTTACTGCTTCTGTAAAAGAGCTCTTTTTGTTACTTGTAGTTTATAAGTCAAAATCCTGATATAGAACATTGAGTTATTAACTGTCATCAAAGAGCTGCATGCAGACTGCAAGATATATGTTTGAGCTATATTTTTTTGCACAGTCTTTCATAATCCTAATCTTCCGAAAAGGGTTCATTTGGGTAGAAAACAAGTCTTATTATTAAAGAGAAGCCCTAAAAATGATGTTACGATTTAAATTATGTATGTGCTTTTCCAGAATAAGGACTCAAACTATATTGCCTACCAGTATTGATGAAACGTCACTGCTACACTACACCTTGTGTGGTGCTCTAAAATTAAATGAATCTGAAAGACAGTGGTTATGGAGACTTGAGGGGCACTGTTAAAGGGTACTAGTAAGGGAATCTGTGGCAGAGGTGGGCATTGGGGGGGCGTCAACAAACATTGTCGCACAGGGCGCCACCAGTGTTAAAGCCGGCCCTTGTCTCCACACTAACGTAACATAGCCCTTAAGGAACTACTTAATCAACCGATGCATTAGGACTTGATTCATAAAGCTATTGTTCCAATCTTCATGAGATCAAATTACAACAAGCATTGGCAAAGCCAGTAGGTCTGTCCAGGCTTTTGGCTTTGTCAATGTTTTTTTTGTTTTCGCAAAACTTTATTGTTAAGGAAGCTACTAGGCTCACGTCAATCTAAAAAAAAGTAAGCTAAAAGCAAAAATACTTTTTGCTTTTCATAAAGCACACATTGCCATACTACTCTCACACTGAAGGGAACTAATTTATGTGCTCCTTGTAAAAGGGCAAAATGCTGTCACTCACAGTGAAATTAGCAAATGGCTGAAGTGGGCTGACCCAATCTCCCATAGTGTGGCCGATGGAAGAGATATGTGAAGAACACACTAACAGACCAGTGAATGAAGAGGGCTTGCTAAAGGCCCCTATAAATATGTAACATGTATACTTTTAGTAAAATCAAAAAACTTTGGCTAATGCTAGATCTGAAAAAAAAGTGCAATTCAGGCATCTACAGTTTCACAAATGGAATTGTGAAAAATATTTATGAAGCAGATTGTTAGGTGTACAAGCATCTGCCCCAGGTCGAATGCACACTTAGGGATGGGGTCAGGAGTACAGCCAAGACAGGGCTGCGTTCATCCCTTTCTCACTGAGGGATGTGTACAGACCTGTATCTGTCACAGTGGCGGCTACTCCACTATGGCGGAGGTGTGTCACCCCACTGCTTTCAAGCAGTGCAAGAAGAGGAAACATACAATGATAATAACCTTCAGTTATTATCATTTTATGTTTGTGCTGCTTTGTGGGCGGGCTGCTCTGGTCTCATAGCAGGGCAGGGGAGGAGTTGTTTGCCCACTCCTAAGTGCTCAATGACTGTTTGGTCGGCCCTCTGGGGCTGCCCAAACCAGTCATGCACACTTTCCCCGTTCTCCATGCAGGCTGCATACAGCCTGTGTGGAGAATATGCCAAAGCCCCCATTCCCTGGTTGAGCATCAAACCAGGACGCTCAAAACCAATCACAATGCTGCAGGTCAGGGAAGCCTGAGTGCCTACCAATCACAATGCTGCAGCGTTGTGATTGGTCAGTGGGGCCTTGCTGTGCTTCCTGTTCCTCCAGGAGAGCAGGAGCAGAGACGCAGGGCCCAAAGGGAAGGCACGTGAATTTTTGTATTTTATTTTTTTATTATGCGCATCCTCACACGACTGCCCCCAGCACCCGCCCCCGCGAGCCATGCCGGCCGCCACTGGTCTGTCACATACTCAATTTCCATAGTTGATCATGAAGTTGAACTCATGTTGACCATGAAGTTGACTGCCAAACTAAAACAGTAATGTTATAATGAAGTATGAGGACCAACCCCTTTCAATCCAGCATTTAATACATCACCAATGTCGAGTCTCTCTTCCCAGAGCCAAACTGTCGCCTTTAGAATCGTTACTAAGGTGTTAGCATCCATACCATAAAAGGGAAACATAAGGCAATCACTGTAATCGGGACGGTACCAAGGGTGAGATGAGAAGAGGGAGGGTTGAAATCATAAGGAAGATATGAAACACGAAGGCCAATAAAAACAAATCACATCATAAATATGTAAATGATGTCACCTTCCCATAGATGTGCACATTCAAAATGAAAACTAGAGAAACACAAAGATGACACAACAATCCCAGAGTAGATTAACTGAAGTGCATATTGTTAGCACAATAGCCAAGTAATATAAAAAGATTTCAGCCAAAGAGATGTATCCTTCAATAAATACAATCAATATTGCCTCAAGCTTTACATTGTCTCTTACAATACACCAATCTTTCTTACTCTGCAGGCTTAGCGACCTCATATTGTCACTTTTCCATAGCTGGGTTCTATCCCATATTTTTCCACTATCCAATTAATCTCTGGCGCTGATATATTTATTTTTAGACAAAATTAGAGAATAAGTATGAGAAAGAATCTCATGCCACAGAGCATACAAATGCCGAAAAGCCCACAGAAAGGGGCCAAATTCATCTTGTTCACCAGAAGAAGACCAAAGAACAGAAAGACTAGTTTATCTTCAGGAACAACAGATGAACTAGATAAAGATGATGAACGTAGTGAAGATAAAAGGTCCCTTAAATGTTGGGTATGGAAAGGATACCAAAAAAGTGATGAATGGAATTCTTGAATTAATCTAAGCCACTGGTAATAAGTCGGGCCGCATCTCAATCCATCGTTTTTTTGCATACCATGTCACCTCCTTTTGGATCCAACCATATGCAACTCAGTCTTTTGACCCTGATCCAATCAGAACAGTCCAGCCCGAACTGCCAAGCCAGGTCCTCCTGAACTGGAACACAAGCAACCCAGGATCAGTTGCACCCTAGTTATGGGATCCTCAGTTGGCCCAAATGAGGTGACATGGTGTGCAAAATAACAATTTATTGAGATGCGGCCCATGTAATATTTTTTACTGCTGTGAAATTTGAGAGTGCTTCATTTTTAAAAGGACAAGAACTGGGCTGGACATTGAAGTTATTTTATCTGTTGACTCATTGTTGAGTTCTGAGCTTGTGTGCCCACACTACCTCTCTGAGAAGCTTTTAACTGCTTGCCCTCCCTACCCTGAGAGTCAAGTGCAGAAATGTTTGTACTTGGCCCCGATTGCCAAACCATTGTAGGACAGGTCACAGGGCACCAGTGGGAAACTTCCTCGATCCCTTGGAGCCTTATAACCCCTGTGTGCACTTGTGGCCCCAAATGGGTTCTGACACATGTAGTAAACTGTACAATAACAGCAACTGCCCATCTGTGAGGTAATAGGTCAACCTCGACATTGAACTATGCTGATAAACACTGTACCTGTGTGGCTTTGGAATTGTGAAACAACAAGAGTCAACCACTCACCTTCAAATTCAACAGATTGTCATTGAAGGCTAGAAATAACTAGCTGTGAGATCAACAGGGATTCTAAGAAGATGAGGACAGTGTAGACAGAGAGTCTAGCTCACGATACTCAACAAGCCGAGGTAACACTTTGAAAGAAAAGTGGCATAAGGTTTGAACAGGCATACCACCAAAAAGTATAATGATATTAGTGCACCTTGATGTTCACCTTCCATACTTCCTCTTCCAAAAGTGAGGTACTGTGACAAGTGGGGACAGTAATCGTACTTCCCCATGTGACTGCCAATGATATGTTAACTACAGTAATGTTTCTTTACTCTCATTAGCTAAAAGCAGATGCCAAAAGTAGATGTCAATCAGAGTCGTTTTTCCTTTCCCCTTATAAGTGTCCAGGAGGAAAATCCCTGGGAAGCAGAACTTTACAGAACACATGCGGGAGAGAAGATGTGTGTAAAGGTTAGTAAGTCTAGAAGAACATGATGGAAGTTCCAGTGGAAGTGCTAATAATAGTGGGAATAGTGGTAATGATGATAGTAGTGGTGTTGGTTGTGATGGCAGTAATTGTGCTGGTGGTGGGAATGGTGGTGAGAATGAAGGTTATGGTACCAGTGGTGGTTTAATGGTAGTGGTAATTGCGGTGGTGGTGGTAATTGTGGTAAGGGTAGGAGTATTAGTGGTAATGGTGTTGGTAATCATGATGGAGATAATGGGGTGTTGGTAATTGTGATGGTGATAATTGTGATGGTGGTAGTGGTGGTTATTTGTAGTGATGTAGTAATGCTGGTGGGAGTAATAATGATCAGTGCAATACTGGTGACAGTAATAGTAATAATAATGGTTGTGATAACTGTGTTCATAATTGTGGATGTGGTAATAATTGTGTTTGTGATTCTGGTGATGTTAGTAAGGGGGGTGGTGTTGGTGATAATTGCAGTGGTAATGGGGGTGGAGGTAATGGTGGTGGTAATGCTGATGATGGTAAGGTAAACAACCTTTAGAACGAATGTGTTACAACGCATGCCATTACCCCACATTTTTTAATCCGCAAAATCTTTTACAATGCAGGACTTTACACCGGAAACCATTACAATGCATTCCCCATTACAACGCCCCGTGGAGTTAGAATAGTAAATGGGTTGTAATGGGGAATGCGTTGTAATAGATTGCGTTGTAAAGCCCTCCGTTGTAAAAGTTTTGCAGAGTAAAAAATGCGGGACAATGGCACACACTGTAAACGCCTGCGGACTAAAGTGTCCTATTCTGACGGTAATGGTGGTAGTGGCAGTAATGGTGGTAATGGTAGTAACGTTGGTGGTACTGGCGGTGGTAATAGGGGTGGTAGTAATGTTGGTGATAAGAGTGGTGGTGGCTTTACTGGCAGTGGTCATGGTATTGGTGATGGTGGTAATGTTGGTGGTTGTGATAATGGTGGGAATGATGTTGGTGCTAGTAATGGGGCAGACGCTAATGTTGGTAATGGTGGGAGTAGTGTGGCGCTGGTGGTGAAAATGTTGGTAATGAAAGTGGTGATAATAATTGTGGTGATGATCGCTGTGGTGGTAGGGGTGATCATGATTGTGGTAATAGTGGTAATGGTAGTGAAAATGGTGGTAGCAATGGTGATAATGATGATGGTGGTACTAATAATGGTGGGGTGGCAAGGGTGGAGTAGTGATCACGTTGATAGTGGTAATGGTAATGGTGCCGGTGGTATTAATGGTAATGGTAGTAGTGTTGGTGGGGGTAATGGCAATAGTGGTGATTGTAATGGCAGTAAAAGTGCAATGGTGGTAGTGGTGGGGGTGTTGGTACTAGTTTTGTTATTGGTGATAATGGTGGTTGTGATAACTGTGGCTGTGTACTGGAGGTGGTGGTGGTAATGTCAGTAGGGGAGTCAATGGGTGCTGGTGAGAATAGTGTAGTGCTGGTGGTGGTAATGGTGATGGTAGTAAAAGTGGTGGTGATAGTGGCAATGGTGGTGGTGGTAATGGCAGCAAGGGTGGTGTTGCTAGTAATGGTAATCATAGCAATGTTGTAATCGTAGCGGAGGTAATGGTTGTGGTGGTGGTATTGATGGTAGTGCTTGTGGTACTACTCATAGTGGTAAGGGTGGTGGTCATGGATGTGTTGGTAATGGTGGTGATGACGGAAACGATGAGAATGGTGGCTGGGCTAACCCTCACCCAGGTCCACTACCCTTGCCCTCCTGCCATTTTAAAATGTGCTGCTCCTGTGGTGAATTCCATTATAAATAGACTGATGAATGACTCCTTGGACCTGGCGCTGGTTGCTTCAAATGGGAAACAAGCATTGTTGCTTCCCCTGTTAAAGAAACCGTCGGCTGACCTGGAGGTCCTAAGCAACTTTAGACCAATCTCACTCCTTCCTTCGGTTGCTGAACTGTTGGAGAAAAATTTTAATAAGGAGATATCTCACTTCCTTGAATCCAGTCATCTGCTGCATGATTCCCAATCGGGATTTCGTGCTGGATACAGTACCGAGTCAGCCCTGCTCAAAGTTTTAGAGTTCATAAAAGAAAATCTGGATCTGAATTCACCTGTTATGGTAATGTATTCAATATGGTCTTTCATGCTATTCTACTTGACAGACTGAAATGGATTGAAATCAGAAAACAGGCTCCGCTATGGTTAAAATCTTTATTCAGTGATCACTCTCAGGCTGTCTTATACCTCTTCATCCAAATGTCTTGAGAGTGGAGTGTCCCAGGGCTCGAATCTTAGCCCCACCCATTTTAATGTCTATCTGTTGCCACTGGCAAAATTAGTTGAGTCATGGGGTGTGTGGGTTGTATCCTACGCAGATGACACCGAACTCCTTTTGACTTTTTATGAAAACACGTCAATTACCTTGAATTCCTTTAAGCTTTGCCTTAAGGCAGTAGTTGATTGAATGAATGTAAGCTGCTTAAAACTTAACTCAGATAAAATCGAGATTCTTTCCTTCAGCACAAAGGACTCTCTGAATCCAGCATCTGGTAGCCGTCAGAACTAGGTGCCCCTCTCCCTCCACCTATTGTTAGAAATCTTGGTGTGAAATTTGATTTAAATCTTACTTTTGAGCCCCAAATCAAGGCGATATCTGCCACCTGTTTTGCCACTCTTCTGGCTCTATGAAGGATGCTTAATCTCATTGCTGAGGACTTTCGGAGAACGATAGTCCATGCTGGTTACATCCCGGTCGGACTATGCCAACAGCTTGTACTTTAGGTTGCCTGCATTTCTAAACCAGTGCCTTCATATTATTCAGACCTCCACTGCTCGATTAACTCTCAAGATTCCTCCTCGTGTTTCGGTGTCTGGCCACCTACATTGACTCTCATTCAGTAAGAGGATCTAATTCAAGGCGCTCATCGTTGCCTTTGGGGCCTATACTCACAATGGTCCTCTCTATCTTAGGAGCCGATTTAAGACTTACTGCCAGGTGAGATCACTGAGAACAAACAACCTCAAACTGTTCCAACTCCCTCGCATTCACAAGGCGAGGCAGATCACTTATTTTCATAGCCTTCAAGTTGTGGAATGCTCTTCCTCTTGACTTGCGAAGCGGATGCTCTTCCTCTTGGCTTGCGAAGCAGCCCCCTGAAGCTGTCTTCAGAAGAAACCCCAAAACCCTGCTTTCTGATTCCAGCCTAGAGGGCATCTAGCCTCTCAGCTAATAGGTTTTCCTTGGTCATGACCTTTCCTCTAGCGACGGGACACCTTCTCAGAGGCAGCTGTGTGCTCTACAAATGACTTTGAATGTATATATTGCATCGTATATGTTAGTTGTACCTCACAGGTCAGGTAGCCTAGTATGCATGGGCGTCTGCAGGGGGGAATTTCCACTTGTCCTTTAACAAAATTTCAAGATCACGCTGCTGTCTGGAAAGGGTTAGAGAATGAATGACGTTAACATTATCCCTCCCCCTGAAAAAAATTCTGCAGATGCCCATGCTAGTATGTGATTGATTTAGACCCACCCTTACTGCCATTTGATCTATAGGAAAACCCACCTATTTTACCCACAGTGGACTTTAAAATGAATTACATTTCTAAACGTCCTCAAACCCTATAAGGTGTTTATCGTTGTTCACCCCATAGCTATGAATTTACCATGTATTGTTTGAAACAAATGAATGGGTTTATGCCAACAAATCCCCCGTAAACCAATTTCAAGTTTGCCACGACACGACTGGAGTATCTTTCCAAGCTTCAGGCATTACACTCTAAATTTTCCACAAAGAAGAACACTATAAACACATTCATCCAGGTGTACACAGCAAGTCACCGAGCTTTACACTGTATACCAAAAGCTTTCCACAAAGACCACAAAATAAATATATACTCATCCAACCATACGTAAGAACCGGATAGCCTCCTACCCACCCGCCGAGGAGAGCACTTCTGAGCCAAGACAATGGCATGAATGGCTATATAAATATTACAACACAATACAAGGTCATAGCCTGTCATAATAAGTATTATTTTGAAGTTTTATATATTTACAGAGTTTCATAAAGCGCTGGCATGCTACCTTGTGGCCACTTCAGAGCACTAGGCAGTGATACAAATGATTAAAAAAAAAAGCCTGACCTTTGCCAACGATGCCAATAGAGTCTAATGAAGGCGTCTCCAAACTTTTGAGTAATAAGAGCTACTTATGTTAAATGAAAATTATCGCGTAGTCACTAATATTATTAGAGTTGTGATAGTGACCACATCAGACAAGATTACATTAGCGTACACCATATGCAAGATTACCAGCAGTGATCAGCTCAGTGCATCAGGCAGGATTGCGGGCAGTAATGTACGGAAAGGCTTTGTCAATTTAGAATACCTCTACATAGGTAATACATGCCAGCCACAGCTGCAGTGCCCCGGCACGAAAGAAATAATATTAGTTATAAGTCTCCACACACGATCTGTCACTCAAAACTCCGCTTTAAATATATTTTGAAAATTCATTAATTTATTTTTTTCCGATAATTAGCTAATGAGTTATGAAAATACACACATGTTCGTGTTAAATACACAATCAATTTTAGCACATATATATTTATTCAACAAAGCAAAAGGTTCTAATTTAGGAGACTGGGCTGCAGACAGGAGAGCTACTTACAGGTAGCAGGAGAGCTATAGGGCCGGACAGGCTGTAGCAGGTACTGGGCTTTTTCCCGGTAGGCCGGAAGGGTGTGGGGCCAGTTTTGGAGCAGTGATAAAGATTACAGTTCAGCGGTGGAGGGCTACCAGTAGCTCAGAGCTACTCCTTGGAAAAGCCTGTTCTAATGTATAAGGACTGCAAGCGAAAGTATAGCGCCAAACAAAATAGAGGAAATGTAGAACCATGTGGCACCGACATTCAGTTGTTGTAGGTAAAGTAAAAGAAGGTTGTATCTCACTAAATTAGTCGATAATGACTCAAGTGTTTGAGCGAAAAAAATGACCAGCTAGCAATGTGAGCCCTCAGGAAGGATCTAATATCTATCTGCGCATTTAAATGACTTCAACGAGGTATTTAGCGTCCAGGCTGCAGGCCGCGCGCACGACCAGTAACTCCAAACAGAAGGAGCTTGTTTCAAATGTCAAGCAACGGCCATCTCTGAGTCGTGCGCTGGTGTAAAACCGGGCTGACGTCCGCAGGACCGCTCGAGATTCCACACCGACGTGAAATGAAAGGAAACCATGAAAGGCTTCAAAAATGCCGGTAGCTCTTTTGCAGGGTGGCTTTGGGTCAGGCCACGATGGCGAAGGTAATGCCCTCTGCTGCCCTGAACAATGGAATACCATGAATTGTGGAAATGCTTGGTATATTTATTTTCAAAACAACTCAAGGAGTCTATGCAATAGGGTAGTTTCTGAACTGCGCGGTTTTTTTGAACAGAATACAATTTCAGAGTCCTGTGGGAAGATGGTGCGCTTTGAGAGGACAGGAACCAGTGATAACTCCAAGAGTTTTATTGTAGATAGAGCCCCCAGCACAACACACTGCCGATGTACACCTCCCAGGTCGCAATGGCTCACCCAGGCCGCTGGAATCTCTACACCAAACCTGACATGAGCCCATGGGTGAACAGCACGAGACAAGGGCCCCTGAGACCACACAGAACGGGCACGAGGTCACAGCTACTACACACAACACGAAGAACACGGCAAACAAAGGCCAAGGTAAGTATAGCAGACCCAACTACCACATCTTGAGGTTTGCAATGAAGATATTGTGGGGGGGAAAGTAGGCTGAAAAAAGTACCAGAAACGTCGTCTGCTGAAAAGAAGTACTGAAAAGAAGTTATAGCTACAAACAAAACGTAAAATGTTGTACCATACAGTGGAAAGGCAAGTGTACTAGGAGCAGGGGCAATGTAGCAGCCTCCTGCTTAAGTAAAAGGGAGCATTTACAGCGAGGTGGGGAAGGGGACTTGTAAAGAGATTTTGGGGGTATTCAGGGTAGAAAGTGGTTAATAAGGTTCAGTGATGGATACCTTTAAAGAAGTAGTAAGGGGCTTTTAGGCATTTAGCAAGGGTAGTTTTAGGGTTCAGGTATGGTAACATTAAAATGTGGTGCAAGGGATGTGTAGTATGAGAGGACTGTAAGGGGTTTTTGGGTTCAGGGGAGGGTAGCGTTAAGGGCTAATACGGTTTTTAGAGTTCAGGGAGGAGTAACAATAAGGAGAAATAAGGGTTTTAGGTTCAGGGAAAGGTAGCATTAAAAAGTAATAAGGTGATTTTAGAGCTCATGAAAGGGTAGCATTGAAGGTATTAAGGGGTTTTTAGGGTCCAGGAAAGAGTTGCTTTAAAGGATAGTAAAGGATTTTAGGGTTCATGGAAGAGTAGCATTAAGTGTTAGTAAGGGGTAATAGGATTCAGGGACTGGTAGCATTAAGGAGGTTTTAGGGGCTTTTAGAGCTCATAGAAGAGTAGCATTAAGGGGTAGTAAGGGTTTTATGGGTTCACAGATGGGTAGCATTAAGTAGTCCAGGGATTTAAGAGTTCGGAGATGGGAAGCGATAAGGGCTATAAGGGATTATTAGGGTACATTTAGATTAAATTAACACATGTAACAAAAATATCTTTTAAAATTCAACTTTTTGGGACTTGGCTTAGGTAATAATGAGGGACACAAAATTAGTACCTCAACTCAACTTTAACGTAATCAACATTGACTTTATTACATGCAATCCATTTTGCTACTGGGATGGTATCACAGGCAGAGTCACTTCTGTAAATGTGGGCAGTGAGGTCAACTCCTGATCAGCTACAGACCCTCAGAACATATATACATAATTGTAGATGACTAGCAGTGAATAATGTGATATTTTTAATTGAGGGGTTATGAGTGGCATCAAATGGACAATGAGAGCAAAGCTTGAGTTGTCTGTGATGTCACTCAGAATCCCAAGATGAAAACATCACCATTAATCAGAGTTTCCTATTTGTAAATTTATGTTATGTATGGCCCACCCAAATCATTCTGCCTCAGCTTTCAGCAGCTATGCTGAAATAGAGGAGCCTTGGTGAGCTGTACATAATGTAGACTAACCTCCATCAGCCCCTGCCCTGAACCTTGTGTCTTACCACCAACCCCCGCCATCCTCTGCCCATCAGGACCTCCCACCCCAAATCAAAAAAAACTGCCATCTTGGTACCCTCTCATGTCACCTTTAGCAATAATTAACTGTATAAAAGTGGAACATTATCTGACATGGAAGAAGCTGGCACAAGCTTGAAGCTGGCACAAGCTTGAAGTGGTAACTTCAGTTTTATTCTCAATAAATTGCCTCAACCACCACATCATCTTTAGGGCAAACTCTTCACTAACTTTCTTATTCAAATGATGTTCCTCACAGGCACCATTACATCACAAACTATCCTGTTGGTTTTCTAGTACTTGCATCACTGATGCCCACACGCAGTTTGCCATAATCTTTCTTCTTACCAGAACACATAATATTAGTCCATCCATTCCACAATCTACTAATTGTACATCCTCCCTATATCCAATTAAATTAATGAAAAGGCTTAGTAGAATTCTAACTTGAAAATTATACATCTAGCCATACTAAAAACATATGGAGGCTTAACTGAAATTATGACTTGAAAATTATTGATGTACATTCTGAGGAAAAACATATTGAAAGCAAGAGTATAGTGAGTTTACAAAACTATATCCTTTACACCAACAAGTATCTGAGCAGCTTCACTTCTCTGTTGCTTCTTCTCACACTCGAGCTCCCATCCATTTCCTCTTTCAAATATGCACCACACTTTGTGCCCGATTCACAGAACTAATTTAAGACAAAATCCTAAACTTACTACCATTTTGGTATTCACAGAAGGCACTTACTCATTTTGGTATTCACAGAAGGCACTTACTCATTTCGGTATTCACAGAAGTTAGGAGTCCTAACTTTAGGAATCCTAAATACCTTCTGTGAATACCGAAAGTCTTAAAGTTAGGATTTTTCTCAGTTTAGGAGTAGTAAAGTTAGGACTCCTAAATTTACTACTCCTAAACTGAGAAAAATCCTAACTTTAAGACTTTCGGTATTCACAGACGGCATTTAGGAGTCCTAAAGTTAGGAGTCCTAACTTTACTACTCCTAAACTGAGAAAAATCCTAACTTTAAGACTTTTGGTATTCACAGAAGGCATTTAGGAGTCCTAAAGTTAGGACTCCTAACTTCTGTGAATACCGAAATGAGTAAGTGCCTTCTGTGAATACCAAAATGAGTAAGTGCCTTCTGTGAATACCAAAATGGTAGTAAGTTTAGGATTTTGTCTTAAGTTAGTTCTGTGAATCGGGCCCTTTGTCACAGATGATGGCATTTGTTTCAATCTGACATATGTCTTGCCACCCTCCAACTCACAACTTTCATTCCTTTTACACCACCACTTTAGATTCCAAATCCTCGAGTCTTCGTGTCCTTGGTTAACAGTTTGATGACTCTAATTGGTCTAGAAGACTTAGACCCATGATCCATGCATCAAGAATGTTTGATCTTGATTGAAACACCCAAGCACACAACTTTTTTTTGGCTGTTTTTTTGTTATTGTACCATCAACTTTCTTCCCCACATGTACTTATCTTTTTGTTCCTCCAGTCATCACCAATATTCTTTTCTGCAGCTCTATTGTACAGCCAGGCCAAAAACACCATGATACCAGGTCTCTTACCTCTGAACAATTTGAGGGGTATCTTACCAGTTGTGCAATGAGGAGTAAGTCTATGCACATCAATTCTCATAAATACTTTTTCTTACAAATTCTTCCCACTGGTTTTCACAATTATTGTGACTTTCTTTAACACTCTGTTGAATCTCTCAACCATTTAATTGGCATTAAGATAGTAGTGGGGACAATGTTTTATGAACAATTACTCTCTTTTGAAAAAAACAAAAAGCTTCTCACTCAACATAAGCTGAATTCCACTATCTCTTCACCTCGTATAGTGTTCCTTCTCTGCTAAACACATCCCTTAAAAATGTAGATACATGCATAGTTTCAATGCCATTTTTAGTACATATTTTAGACCACCTGGAAAACAACTTAATCAAAACTAACACATAGCATTGACTGCCTTGAGTGTGTAATGGAATCAAGATGCCCAGAGCTACTTCTGCCCAAAGTCGCTCCTGTAGTCTTCACTCTACCATGGGTTGCATGCATGGTTTGTGAATTGTATCACTGTGCAAACATTTTATATAATCCCTAACTGCTCTTTCAGATTGAACGCCCATGCCGTGCCATCAATAACTCAATCTCATTCTCTTTTTAATCGTAGTTATATCTGGTGCTATTGATGCACCAGCTTTATCAATTCACCTAAGGAGGAATCAATTTTGTGCCCATGGAAACTATCCCCAAGATCATCCTTAACACTCCAGAATTTCCTACACTGCTGACTGAAATCTGCTGTATTTTTCCAACCATCCATAATGAATTCCAACACTTCTTGTAGAACCACATCATCTTCTACCTTTCCTTTCCACTTATCTTTGCTCAAAATTCCATCTGAAATTTCACACGTTGTACTCTTTCAACTCATCTCCTTCTTCATCAACCTCCCCTACTATTCTGTTGGAAACAAGCCTTAATAAATATTCATCTATACAGTTGTTAGCTCCTGGGATATACTCAACATGGTAGTTAGACTCTTTCAACCAAATAACCCATTTGGTTATCCTACCGGAAACAACATGTTTGCCCTTCTTAGTAAATCCCTCCTCAAGTGGTTAGTCATCAGTGTTTACTTTAAAGAACATCATGTTTTCTCAAAGTCCAGGGAATCTCTAGAGCTTATTTTTTCTATGTCCAGCTATTTCAGTTATAGTGCCTTCAAACAATGCAATACAAATATGATGGTTCTCTCTGATTTTCCCACAATACTGCTGCCAACCATTTTAGGCTCACTTTGGTAATCACAGATGTCAGCTTTCTAGATTAGGAGTGCATGCCAAGCTTTCTTTTAAGGTCACACATTCATCCTCAGACTCTGACACCATGTTAACTCCACTCCTTTCTTGAAAAGAATCCTCATGCTCCTAGTTTTATCTGCAAAAGCTGGCACAAATGTACTATAATACTCTTTCATACCAGGAAATGTCATCAACTCTTCTTCATTCTCCAGTGAGGCTACCTCTAAAATCGTCTTCACCAACCCTCTTTAGGCCTAATGCCCTCACCTGTAATCTTTTTGACCCACTTTTAACAGTTGATCCATTTTCCCACAGTCAACACAATACTTCTCGTAGTCTTTCAAAATGTTCTTTCTCATTGCATCCATAAATAGAAATGTCATCCTGATATATTGTCACACCAGCTGCCTCTCTATGGTCCTCTGAAACACCTTCGCTGCCAATATTTGTCCAAATGGCATTCTATCATACCTAAAGATTCCAAAAGATGCCAGAAGACCGTCAGATCTTTTGATTGTTCATGCAGCTTTATCTGATGGTATGCTGACATGAGGTCCAATGTGGTGAAAATGTTTGCACTTCTAAGCAATAACAGAATTTCAGAAATGTTAGGCATAGGATATTTATCCATCAATTCACACGTATTCCGTCCTCTGAGGTTGATGTGCAATCTACGTCTCCATTTATTTTGTGAATAGCAACTACTGGCTCCAACCATTCAGGGGCTTCAACTTCATCAATGATACCTTCTCTCACTAATGTTTCGAATTTGTCACTCATGACCTGTCTTACAGTTATTGGGTGTCTGTGTTCTCTCTCCTCAAGTGAATTTGGTGAACATAACTCTTAAATACCTCAACGTCTCCTGGAAGACCTCATGAAGAACTCTTTGTAACTTTTGAGTCACTTCATTCTCATTTCCCGCACTGTTTAACTTCATCACATCTTTAAAAATTATTAGAGTAGTGTTGTTGGACCCAACATAAGTTCTAGATATTTCTGGTGGAACTAGCTCAAAATGCTGTCTCCCTCAGTAGACACATATACTTTCCCTGAGGTGTATCTTCCTTTATATTAGACCATTCCTACAAAATACCCTTCTAACAGCTCATCATCATAGGCAGGTGGCCTGATATTAGGTTTATCAGAGCTTCATATTCGTTTTTAAGCAATTTGTGTAAAATCTTTGGATATCAAAGTTATATTTGTCCCAGAATGAAACAACATGTGAACTTCAGCTTCTTACACATTAACCAAAATAATAGAAGTCTCTTTCCATTTACCATTTATCTGCAAAACTATCTCTCCACATTTCAAATCCATAGAAGAGGTTTTGGTCCCTATTTCAATCTCTCTGAAATTTCCCTTGAAGGTCTTGCTTCTACAGTTTTTTAAATGGTGCCCTTTCTTTATACACATTTGGCACACCACTTTCTTTGTTGTTAGCCATATAGCCTGTATTGGCACATCTAAAACACTTTCATTGAAACTCTCTCGCTTGACCTTGGTATACAATTTGTTGCTTAGTTTTCAGCACTCTCTTAACATTCATGCTGTCTTTCTTAATCTTTTCAGTATGGGCATTGAGTGTTATTTTTTGAGCCAAAACCTCTTCTAAATTGTGATTATTATTGTGCAAAATTTAATCTTTGACCTTTTCTATGTTGCAACTAAGCATAAATTGATCCCTAATTCTCTCCCCAAGTGAACCTCCAAATTTATGTGAAGTTACTAATTTGTGTAGATCTGTTACATCGCTTTCAGTAGACTCTCCAGCCTTCTGTACTTTTTTCCCAAAGTGGTGCCTCTCAATGATAGTGCTCACCTGGGAAGGATAGTGGAGATCAAGGTTTTTCATTGAGTCCTGCAGTTTCTTCATTAAATATAAGATAGTTCAGGAAGATGATGATAGATTTTCTGACCCTTTGGTCCCAAGTAGTATACCAATGAAGATTTTTTTCTCCACTCAGTGATGGTTCACAGACCCTGGCATAATTTCTAAAAGCTTTTTTCACACTGGGGTCTCTGGCAAAGTTAAAAAATAGAGTTGCTGTGATATTCAATATGATTAACTACACAATACAACAACCTGTAATATAAAGATCTTGATTAATTCCCAATGCTGTTCAGTCCTCTTCAGCCTGCGGGTAACTCTAAATAAGGCATGCAGACTGTGTTCATAAATGTGACCAAACTGTAAGTGTGATCAGCGAATAATGATGTCAATTAAGTGAGACAGTCAGCACAAAATAATAGTTATTACTATTCACTGATGCCTGAATTGGCACCGGAGGCTCCCTCACCAATGCCCAAATTGCCATCTGAGACTCCACCCACCAGTAGTTGGAATATTACCCAAGATATACCTCAAAAGGAATATTTAGTGAGAAAAGCTTTCCTAAAGTCATTCCTCCTCACACAGTTTTGATACCATGCCACTTGAGAATTCTTTGTGAAAAAAACATTTTCTAAAGTAATTTCTTCTTCTGTAACAGTACCACTTGCTTATTCAACTTGTACAGAATTCCCAAATGTGAGCCTCTTGAAATGTGTCCTATAAGCAGTACTGATACTGCCCCCCCCCCCCCACTCCAATAATTTGACTGGAACAATTCTCAAATGCCCTCCGTATTATACATGTGTATGTCTTTATTTTGCTCCTTCAGTGTCATATTGGTAACTGTCTTTTGTTGTGCAATTACTGAAAGAGACCACTGAGACGGTAGCACACTATAGCACATGCCAATTTATCTGTGAGCTGCCTTAGAAACCCTTGCATCTGTTTATGAGGACATGCTGAGGCATGTTCCAACTTGAGCATGCTCCCTCGTAATGGACGAAGAGGAGGAGCTCTGTAAGCGTTTCCCGTGATAGATGGTGTGTGCAATCATCGAGTGTCTCATGTGGAAAACCCAAAATGTTGCCTTTGACTCAAGGGTAACCTCTACACATAAAATACAGCAGTCATAAAAACTTCATCAGGCTCAAGGTCATTTATGTTGTCAGCGAAGTCATAAACTGCTAACCAGTCAGGGCCAGACAGGCCTTTTATTCCACTGGGCATTTCCCCTGTGGGCTGGAGACTTTGGAGGCTTTTGAAATCCCATGGCTGCTCCTTCACTTTCCCCAGCTCCCCAAGGTTAATTGTAGCAGGCACAGGGAGGATTCATGAGAGACAGAAAGAAAGGGAGTGACGGTGGGGGAAGGTTGAGAGAAAGTGAACAGAGAGGGAGAAAAGAGAGAGGATAGAAGGAGAGCGAGAGAGAGAATGTATGAATGGAAAGAGAGAGATTGCATAAGTATACAAAGCGAGCGGGCTGGTTTGAGCATTTTTGCCAGGGTTGCTTTTGGTTTCCAGTCATGCTCTGTAAGAGGTCATCCACCACAGCACTTAGGGGCAGATTTCTCAACAAGTTGTGCTAACCTTGCGCTACACAAGGGAACACAAGGGCGACGCGGCAACTAAGTCATATTTATCAAGCTACGCAAAGCCACCCTGTGCGGCCCTGTGTTGCTTGATGAATCTAGAGTACCGCAACGCAATGGGTGGATCGTGAGTGTTCCCATGCACCCACCCATAGATTTTGGCACATTGACAGGTTTACCATTAGTGGTAGACCTGGGAATGCGTCAAAATGCTATACCTCCCCAGGTGAGGCATAACACATAACACAGAGAAATATCTTTATCTCACCTCGTTTTTTCCTCTTTCTTTATGTGCTTCATTCTACAGCACACATAGAAAGAGGAAAATGCATCAGAGGATTGTTTTTGTGCAGGGAGGTGCCCCTTGCTGCACAAAAACAATCCTCTCTGCAAAGCAGGCACCCTTGCACCACAGCGCAATGGTGCCTGCATTGGAACTAGACAGCACATTGCAGTGCAAGGAAAGGACAGGAATCTGATGTACCATGGTTAAATACGGTGCATTACTGACCTTTCCCTTTCACACAGTGCAGCACAGCACATCGAGGTGGCTTGCTGCAATGCATGAAATGTTCATAAATATGCAGCTTAGTTTATATGTTTTCATGCAGGGTGGCACTTAAGATAAAATGCAGGTCCACTCTCAATCCATCAGAACAGCACTCCACAGATGCTTGCCAGTTGTAGTTTAGTTGTGGATGAGTTGGAGGCTGAAATCCACATGAGTCACAGGCATGCAGGAGTGTACTTGAGAAGTGCAGCTCTTGTTAGGTGCTAAGGTATCGCGTGTGGGTTGAATGAAGGCAGCAGCTCGTCGCCACTGCAGAAAAGTGATATAATCCCTCACGTGGACACAGCAGGCACAGCTTGAAGTGGTTTAGAAACAGCAAAACGCCTCAGCCACTGCATCACCTTCAGGAATACTTTCCACTAATTGCCTTATTCAAACAGGTTCCATTAGATCACAAACTACTGTTAGTGTCCTGATGCTTGCATCACTGATGCCCACATACAGAATACCACAATAACTCACCCACAAAACCTAAAAAGAAGTTTTACTGCTGTCTTGCTCCCGACCATCACCACTCTTTGCATATACCACCTTTCCACCCCAATAAAAAAAATGGTGATCTGTCACTCAATCACACGACCCTTAATAATACATAGGCTCCTGCCACCCACCTTCAACATGATCTGTGCCTTCCGTTCTCCGCCCCCCCCCCTCTCTGCCCAAAGCTGCAGAAAGTCAGTGGTGCACTGGCGGACTCACAGAGAGTCCTGTCAGAGCAGCCTGGAATTCCTTTATGAGTAGCCACAGTGGGAAGCATAGCAGTGAGTTACCAGATTTAGAATCTGGTATTCTACTGTCGCTCAGTGAGAGCCATTCATAACATATAGAAATCCTGGACATCAAAGTAGGCATTATTTTTACCAGTTGGGTGGTAATGCTCAATCCAAAGGGCAATAAAAAATAACCCCTCTCTGCACAGGCAGCCAGAACAGGGCTGATCCAATCATTTTCCCACCCATCCAGACATGTCTGCCCTAAGGGTAGGCATGCAGTTTCAACCTCTCGAGTTTGGGCACCTGAAATCGCCCTACATGCTGCCATTTTTCATGAATAAAGCTATTAAGCCCTCCCCAACAGACAATAACTTGACCAGAAAATGACTTGTTTTACTATGGCCTGCATATTCTCAGTGAATGAGATAAAGAATTATAGATGGGTAAAAGTGCATTGCAGGGACATTTTTCAACGAGGGGTTCTGAGAGACATGAAATTGGCAATGAGAGCAAAAGTAAAAAAACATCCCCATAATTCACTTTAGACCCATCTAAAATGTGATGTTATGTGTGGCCCTCAAAGTCATCTGCCCCTGCTTCCAACTGCTACACGGGACAGAGAAGTAAAGAGAGAGCCATACAAAGCATCACTTCTCCTCCCTGACCTAAATGTGAAAAAATACCTCACCTGTCCTCCTTAACTAGCCCCTTCCTGTTTGACAGCCTTCCTTCCCACTCCTGTAGCTGTGTTTTTATTTCCAGCTTGTGTCACTCTGGCACCGATCTATTGTATCTGAGAACTCTACAAAATCCAATGACTTTTTGCCCACCTGTCACTTTCTATTTGTTACCACCATTATAACTCTTGTTCTATTCAGCAGCCCGTGGGACGCCGTCACTTCTTTGTCTCTGTGTGGAGCACGGCCGAAGTACAGATTCATTTAACTTAATTAGTCTCTCTCTGCCACAATTGAGGTACTATTTCCTTTTTTTGCATTTTTAAATAGCGCCACGTAGACCCGAACTGAATTTATGTAACGCTATACTTGAGAACTAGTTACTTTGCGCAACTTCACATTCATTTTTATGTCAGGGGAGATTAAGTGATTTGCCCAGAACCACAGGCTGTTGAGGTGACGCCAAGACTCAAACCTGGTTCCTCACTTCCAAAGTTGGTGTTCCGTCTACCTACACTGTCCATAGCGCGGCTTCTGTCCTAGTGGTGCCCGTGCTTGTTTTTGTGGAGTTATGGGTCTGTTCTGTAAGGGCACGGCAGCCCACGCTTAAGGAGGCCACATCAACATCCTCTGCATGATGGTGGAACGTCGTGACGTCATATGTTGGTGATGCTCAAGTCTAAGAGTATAAGGTACGGGAAAAGCGCTGTTTTGTGGAATTGTCTAATACATCAGAGTATGTCATAAGTATATATATCATCTGATAGTAATTTTGTGAAGTGTGATTAATGTATGTAACTTCAATCTCCATGAAAACAAAGTAAAGGAGGTAGGCATAAAAAATCCGGTGCTGCAGAAAAACAAATAAATGGTCAAGTAGCTGAATACCTTCTGTGCTTATCCTGTGTAAATACCCAGGACAATTTCAAAATGAAAAGAGGTAAACAAAGGAGTCATGGGGCTGTCGCTGTACATACATTCAGTAGGTATCTCAATCCCTTCTATGTTTATACCAGCAGGAGCTTATAAGACCCTATTATAACATTCAACGGAACACTTACATATGGAAATTTGTTAAAGAAAGGTGGGTTATGTCCCATGGTAGAAGATATCACATTTAATGAATTAAAATGGAGTTCGCCAGGAAGCTTAAGTGAAGGTAATGTACTAAAATTTGTATGTACAACTGGTTATTTTCTCATCCGAGGTGCCGTGTCATGACTGAAGATGTGTAGAAGGTCATGTCATAATGTTGAAACACGGGGGAACCATGGTATCTCCTTGTCCAACCCTTGAATGTGAGTCTTCAGGCAATACTCCCATCTTTGTTCGTTCAATAGTAGCCTTCGAGTGGGATTACTGTCATTGCTGGTAACAATCTTCTCTACCATGACCCACTTAATGTCATTCACTTAGTGTGTGAGCACCAAAACATGGGCAGTCGTTCTGGTGTTATGACATTGGCATCTGATGTTGCTTCTATGTTCCTCAATTTGTGTGTAGATTTTCCTGGCTGTCATGCCTATGCTGCGGAGGCCATAAGAGCATGTGAGCGTATTAATCATGTAGTTTGTATTGCAATTAGTATGTGTCCTAATATGCTATGGCCTCCTAGTACATAACTAACATAAAGGGGCATGCACTGCACCTGCTGCTGCAGAGATAATACCCCGCTATAGCCAAGAACCCCATAATGTAGCGGCTACCTTAATCTGGTCATGTATGTACGTGTGGAGTAGTAAATCCCTAATCTTTTATCTGCTTTTAAAAGAAAAGAGGGGGCTGTAATCACTTCCATTAGTGTTTAGAATTTTGGAGGCTTAGTTAAGACTCAACCAAGTAAGGCTTCACAACAATTATTACATGCTATTTTTCTCGCTTTTTTTTACTATTATGTTTGGATAGTTATGGCTAATTTGGGGGAAAATTTAGAAGCTTGTCATCATACCTAGATATATTCGAACTGTTGCGCCTAATATGCAAGAACTGTCCAGAGAGCAAGTTCTCCCTCAGAGAACACAGGTGGTGCCTGTCAAATCTCAGCAGACAGTTTCTATCTGTAGGTTTGTGGTAGACCTCTGTTTCGAAAACAGTTATTCTTAGGAATTACTTTTTTATCTAAATTTGGTAGATCAGTGTACCTTAGAGTGCATGTAAACATAAAGAAGGGATCCTTTTCATTGACCCATTATGAAACCCAGGGCCACACAAATTGTAATAGCACACCCTAACATACACACACAATTTAAAAAACAGAGTATAGTAATTGTATAGCTCTTCAATCCCTGGTAGCACAGCCCCCAGGATAATGTACTGCTTGGCTTCACACATAAGCTCCAAAGGCGAGACCTATTGGCTATGCCAATGCTTGTTTAGCTTTGAGTCAAAGCAGCACAAGATTTGTTATCAACTGTTCCTAGTCATAGCAGTGAGTTACCAGACTTAGGGGCATATGTACAAGGAAATGTTGGAGCGCGGAGCTGCGCCAAATTTGGCAGCGTTGCGTTCTGACATTTCCAAAACGCAGGGATGCACCGAATTTACAATAATTCAGTGCACCCATGTTGTCCCTAGCGCTGGTGCTAAAATTAACTACCTATCGGAAATGCAGGCACCCTTACACTGAGAAAGGGTGCTTGCATTGCAGGGAATGATTGTTTATGTGCAGGAAGGTGTCCCTTCCTGCACATAAACAATCAAGGGTGATTTGTTAATTCTATTCTGCAGCACACATAGAAGTAGCAAATTGTCATAATTAAAAATGTTTTATGTGCAGCAAGGGACCCCTTCCTGCACATACATAATCATTCATGGTGTTTTGCAAAAACGAGGAGAAATAAAAGTATTTCTCCTCGTTTTGCCATTCTAAAACCATGGTATTCGTTTTTGACGCTGCCTCAGATTTACACATCCTTGTAAATCTGAGGCAGCATGAAAAGCAATGGGTGTTGTGGTGGAACACCCACAGCAACACCTACTGCACGGCCCTTCATGCGGATACCTGCATGAAAGGGTATCATATTTACAACAAGGCGTTAAGCCACAAATTGTGCCTTAACGTGACTTTGTAAATATGGAGCAGGGCATTGCGCCACGGGAAGGTTGTTTAAATTGACGTTCCTGTGGCGCAATGCCCTTGTAAATATGCCTCTTAGAATCTGGTGTAAATAGTTGAAGCTTCCTATTGAAGCCATGCATAACAATAAAATAGTGCTAATCTGGCTTTGTTCATTGGCGATCAAAAAGGGTCATTTGCATCACCTTGCAAGTGATACCTTGTGCAGGCTCCTATCAGCCGGACTTTCGCCACAAAAGCATCTATCAGTGACCAACATCCCTTGTGCAATGGCAGAAAGACCTAACATACTGAAGGCCTCATGTTTCTGTCTCTTTATATTCTGTTGCAAACCAAGAAACAGGCAAACAAACATCCATAGCATGGCTGTACCAAATGAAAATACGTTTTTTATTTTTTTTGTTAATTGAAACCAAAACAATGTTCAAATAATCAAAAGACATCAGACCGTTAAACTGCACGCAGAATTAAATGCATGTTAAAATTCATGTTTACATCTGTTTTTTTCAATAAATAATTCAGTTTGGCAGTGTAAGGTCGAAATGAGTGAGTGATACACCACCAAGTTTATACAGTACATAAAAAATAGTTGATGTATACAGTGCAGTTGGTGTCTAAAGCGACGCAGTGCATGACCACTGTCAATGTTTTAGGTCTTTCTCCCAGATGATTAAAAATGTTATTAAATGGCAACTAGCTGCAGGCATGGGTGTACCAAGTGCTCCAGCCACTCATACCAGAAGCCTGTAGCATGCTGATTACTGGAGTTCCCAGGTGGAAAAGGCAATAAATGCTATCGGTCCATCTAGTTCAGGTAAACGAGCCCTTTTACTGTGAGTTCCCAGAGGCCATGATCAGCAGAAAGATTCTGATGGAGAGATAGGGCTAAGACAAAGCCGGCATTGCATATTCGAAAGGAAATGTACTTCCTCTGCTGACATGTCTGCACCAGTCCCAGACCTTTTCACCCTCACCACATGTTCTGCCAGGCCAGTGTGCCCCAAGCCGTTGATCTTTAACTCCCCTTTTTAACTCCTTTATACAAGAAGGCCCTTTGTAGATCGATTGCTGGCCGAAATTGTCTCCGTCTGTAGGCCCGGGTTGTTTCTGATATTTGTGTATTGACAAAGCGGAGATCCAATCAAAATGTCCGAGGCATGAGACGGTGCTTCGTAGCTCTGACGTCTGAGGCCCAGATTTTCAAACAAGTCGCGGAACGCAGCGCAGCAGCCAAAAATGCTGCGCTGCGTGACAGGGAGGCAGCTGGAGAGCTCCATTCTCACAGAGATATGTCTCTCCTACCCTCTCCCTCCCCCTGATTTCAGCTGCCCTGCGCCAAGCACACACCTTAGCGCCATAGTGCTAGGTTGTGTGCCTGTATCTAACATAGGTTTTGTACAGGAAGGGTACCCTTCCTGTACAAATACTAGGTTTAGACACACTTTAAAACTTTTTCTACTTTGTATGTGTGTTGTACAGTGCAGTACCCATGGAAAGTTGGAAAAGGAAGGAGAAATAAAAAAAATTCTCCTCTTAACGCCTCATTTCAAACAGCGTTAACCTTTGGAGCTAAACCCTGTCTACTATTGTTTGGAGATAGGGTTTTGCAACAAAAGACATGGGTGGGAGCAAGGGAATACCCATTTACCACCCATGTAATGCCCTCTTGGCGCTAAGTAACGCAAAGCAGTGCTTCTCGCTGCTTTGTGTTACTCTCAGGGTACTTTCCAGCTGCAAACAAGAAAAAAAACATTTTGTGCTGGTATGCTTCACTTTTGTGACACTAACCCAGCGCAAAACATGTGTAAATCTACCTCCTACTAATGGATTCACAAAATGCGCAATCCACTACATTGTGTGAATTCCAGTCAGGTAGGGCTCTGGTAAACATCTGTTTTTTTAGGTGTTTGATATTTCTGATTTCGAACCGACTGCAGCATCCAAGCGTGCAACAACAGAATTCACCATTCCAACTTTAATACGATTGTGCCTTCAATGGAGTATTAATCAAAAATACTCAGATAGTGGTGAGTACTTTAAGTCATTATTTTGCAAATTGTATGGCACACCATATAGATAGGCTTCTGCAAAATGTGCATAAAGATTTAGTATCTGATTTATAATTTGACGGACGGGTTACTCTGAGACAAAAGTTGCGGCTATCCTGTCTCCTTTATTACAAAAGCCTTAGGATATAATACACTTGTAATACGGTTCGCAAGATAACTGTCATTTTGTTCTGCCACACACTAAATCAGGCCCTTAGGGGAAGATTTATCAATATTTCACGCAGCGCAGCAAGCCACCTTGCTGTGCTGCGTGAAAGGGCGGGAATGCACCATATTTAACATGATACGGCGCATTCGTGTCCTTTCCTTGCGCTGACGCACAATGTGCTGCCTAATGCCAACGCAGGCTCCCTTGCGCTGAGGTGCAAGGGTTCCTGCATTGCAGGCAGGAATGTTTTTGTGCAGGAAGGCACTCCATCCTGCACAAACACAATACTCTGGGGGATGTTCCTCTTTTTAAGCATAGAAATGCAGTTCTAATGCAGCACACATAGAAAGAGGAAAAAACAAGGAGAAAGAAAGGTATGTCTCCCCGTTACGCCTTAGCCAGGGAGGCGTAGCATTTTGACGGATTCCCAGGTCTACCAATAATGGTAAATCTGGATATAGCACAAAGTCCATGGGTGGATGTGTTCAAACACCCACACTTCACCCATGGAACGCCTCCCTGGGGCAGAGTAACGCAACACAGTGATTTGCGCTGTGTTGTGTTACTCTAGATTTACCAAGCCACACAGGGCCACGCAAGGCGGACATGCGTGGCTCGATAAATCTGACGTAGTAGTTGCGTTGCGCTTGTACCACTTTGGATGGAGCCAGGGTGACTCAACTCGATGGTAAATCTGCCCCTAAGGGCCCGATTCACAAAAGTAATCTGAAACAAAATCCTAACTTTACGACTTTCGGTATTCACAAAAGTCATTTAGGAGTAGTAAAGTTAGGATTTTGTCTTAACTTTGTCTTAAGTTTTGGTCTTAAGACAAAATCCTAACTTCTTAAGAAGTATAATTTTGCAAATATTGGATGATTTATTAATAAACTTAATTTAAAAAATACATTAAATTTGTAAAGATTTTGTTGCAAACTTGTAATCGTTTTTAAATTAATTAATTAATTCATTCATTAAATATATCTTTTAACAAGGTTTACTAAATATTTTTTAAAAACTTGTGAGGATTAATATTTTTTAAATATTGTTGAAAACATATTCATAAATGCAATTAATAGATTCATTTATTTTATAGTATTTAAAATACTTAGAATTGTATGAGTTAATGTGTTGTATATGTTATTTTTATTATTTCCATCTAATTTTAAAAATGTAAAATTAATGTACATTTCTTTTACATATTAAGAAATATATGTGCCACAGGTCTTTGCCATGATGCCGGGCAAGTCCGCCAAGTAGGAAGATCGTAAAATATGGCTGTAAAGACACTTGTAGTAACTTCATGGTCATAAATACCATTGCAAGCGGTTCCTCCCCAACAATTGAGAGGATGAAGAAATGTAAGTCTAGACCTTGGTGTAAACCTCCACTTGGGAACGGAGAATTGCGAAAAAGTGGAGAGTTGCACCTAGGTGTAGGCATAGGAGCAAATATACACATGAGTATATGTATATTTACCTTTTGAATCTGGCTCTGGGGTTTCTAATATTGGTTCACACACCTATGTATTGATCCTTTTAATGAACGGTCCACGCCTGCATTGATTATTCCTGTTGCCCGCATTCCTCTATGACAGCACACACATATTTACGTCTTTTTAGGTCTTGCCTGAATGCGCTTGCGCTAGCCCATGCCGACCTGCCAACTCACACGGTGCCACTGTGTAACTCATGATATCGTCTCCCATCACACAGTCACACGTTGAGGAGCCGATATCACACAGTGGTAGAGAAAACGAGCTGAAAACCACTATAAATAGATTTCCAGCTCATTTTCCGATGCTTTGAACTGCTGATGTCCAGTAAGGGATGTGAAAACACCCCAAGACATAGGCACCAGCAAGCTTTTTTTTGGAGGAGGAGGAGGGGCTTGGGGGCACAAGTGTCTCTTAGGTACTCCTTGGCCTGAGGCCCTGCCCCCTCTGAGGCCACACCCCCTCCTTACATGGTGAGATTTTTGTTCAAGTTGTCAGGTCTGCACATGCGCTCATTCATTGCCATCATTATTGCTTTTCTGTACTGTCTTCTTATTGGGCAGCGGGAGCCGCTTTACTTCCTCTTCTTGTGGTTGGAGCACAGACCAAGTACTGTTGGCTCCATCTTAATTGGGGTATTTCTCCTGCTGGCGCTATGGGTGAGATCCTATTTTTATTTATTTATTTTTCTTCTTCCTATGTTTCAGTCATAGCACCAGCAGAGGAAGGCCTGTCAGTACTGCTGTCAATGTTAGTTAAAGGTGCAGAGTGTTCCATTTGTATGCTGCCAAGGAAGTAGATGCAATCCGACCTTGTAATAACTTTCATTGTTGATGACTTCACACACCACCAAATTAAACATGTATCTATGTCTCAATGGATGCAGAAGAAGAAAAAAAAATCACAAATCTGTGTACTTTCACGTTATCAACTTGCACTGAATTAAAAGTGCCTGTGTAAACAAGTGATCGTAAAAAAATATCTTTAAATATTGATGCAGACTGATGAGTGCATACGCACAAAATTTGAAACACTCACAAATTGTAAAACACAAGTATTAATGCTTATGTAAATGTGTTTTTGTGTTTCTTCCCTCCCCTACACCCTTGTTGCTTTTTCTCCCACCACCCTCCTTGCCCGTGTTGCTTGTTTTCTCCTAACCCCACCTCCACCCATGCCCCTCTTATTATCTATGTTGCTACATACTGGGAGATGTAGTGCTTTTTGGGTGAACGGTGATGCGTGCTCCATTTGTACTCTAATTCTTGTGCACTGCTGCCACGGAAGTAGCTGTATTCTGACCTGTAATACCTTTCATTGATGATGTCTTTACACGGCCAAATTAAACATGTGCTTATGTTTTTTAAACCCGGATGCAGAACCGCCTTCGTTGCCTCACTTTCACTGCAGCCTATCTATGTGGCACGTGAGAAATGACTTCAGGGACCTCGGAGCCTGTCAGGGCGAGAAGAGGAAGCATCTCAGCCAATTAGAGACTATCACATTGAGGAAGTGCAGAAGGGTTGTGGCACACCAGGAGATGTAGTGTTTGGGATTACTGGTGCCCAGTGTTCCATTTGTACTCTACAGTCTTCTTTACTCTGGGTATTTGGGCTTTCCTGAAGCCAATTGATATATTCAAGGCTGCTCAGAGACCTGTTACTAAACCCAACAGCTGGCACCAATGATGTTTGCACAAAGACCTGCAACAATTCACAAAAAAGTAAACATAAGACTGTGCTGGCGACTTTAACCCACAAACGCTTAGTAGCAGGACGGCACAATCCATGCACCAGGCTGCCTCTATGCTTCCAAAATGCCTAACTTTTAAAAGCACTCACCCCAAAAAGCAGACAAAGGGGTTCATCTTTACTGCTCCACGATAGCTCAGATGGGGACAAACAAAAAAATATCCTACAAAACGGGATAGCCACCCAGACTTAGGTGAACCAGCCTGCACAATGCCACAGTCATGCCCAGTGCCAAGAGAATAACACAGGAGGCGGAAAGATGCTCCACGGAATAACGCAGGAAGCGGAGAGATCCTCCGCGGAACAGGGCAGGAAGCGGAGAGATGCTCAGCTGAATAATGCAGGAAGCAGAGAGATGCTCCGCGGAAAAACGTAGGAAGCAGAGAAGCTCCGCAGAATAAGGAGGGAAGCGGAGATATGCTCCACGGAATAAGGTAGGAAGCAGAGAGAAGCTCCGCGTAATAAGGTAGGAAGAGGAGAGATGCTCCACAGAATAAGGTAGGAAGCAGAGAGATGCTCAGCTGAATAATGCAGGAAGTGGAGAAATGCTCAGCTGAATAATGCAGGAAGCGGAGAGATACTCCACGGAATAGGTCAGGAAGCGGAAGGATGCTCAGCGGAAAAACGGAGGAAGCAGAGAGATGCTCTGTGGAATAAGGTAGGAAGCGGAGAAATGCTCAGCTCAATAATGCAGGAAGCGGAGAGATGCTCTGCGGAACAAGGTAGGAAGCGGAGAGATGCTCTGCAGAATAAGGTAGGAAGCGGAGAGATGCGCTGCAGAATAAGATAGGAAGCAGAGAGAAGCTCCACGTTATAAGGTAGGAAGAGGAGAGATGCTCCGCAGAATAAGGTAGGAAGCGGAGAGATGCTCCGCGGAATAGGGCAGGAAGCGGAAGGATGCTCAGCGGAAAAACGCAGGAAGCAGAGAGATGCTCTGCGGAATAAGGTAGGAAGCAGAGAAAAGCTCAGCTCAATAATGTAGGAAGCGGAGAGATGCTCTGTGGAACAAGGTAGGAAGCGGAGAGATGCTCCGCGGAATAAGGTAGGAAGCAGAGAGATGCTCCGTGAAATAAGGTAGTAAGCGGAGAGATGCTCTGCGGAATAAGGTAGGGAGTGGAGAGATGCTCCGGGGAATAAGATAGGAAGCAGATAAATGCTCCGTGGAATAAGGTAGGAAGCCGAGAGATGCTCAGCTGAATAATGCAGGAAGCCAAGAGATGCTCTGCCGAGTAAAGTAGGAAGCGGAGAGCTGCTCCGCGGACTAAGGTAGGAAGCAGAGAGATGCTCAGCTGAATAATGCAGGAAGCGGAGAGATGCTCAGCTGAATAATGCAGGAAGCGGAGAGATGCTCCGCAGAATAGGTCAGGAAGCGGAAGGATGCTCAGTGGAAAAACGCTGAAAGCAGAGAGATGCTCTGTGGAATAAGGTAGGAAGCGGAGAAATGCTCAGCTCAATAATGCAGGAAGCGGAGAGATGCTCTGCGGAACAAGGTAGGAAGCGGAGAAATGCTCCGCGGAATAAGGTAGGAAGCAGAGATTTGCTCCGCGGAATAAGGTAGGAAGCAGAGATTTGCTCCGCGGAATAAGGTAAGAAGCAGAGAGATGCTCCGCGGAATGCAGGAAGCAGAAAGATGATGCTCCGCTGAAGAATGCAGGAAGCGGGGGAGATGCTTCGCCGAGTAATGCAGGAAGTAGAGAGATGTTCCACGGAATAAGGCAGGAAGCAGAGAGATGCTCCACAGAATAACACAGGAAGAGGAAAGAGGCTCAATTTGGGTGTTCATCCACCATCACATCAGCACGACTCAGCAGCGTTTAAGCAGATATGTACAACACATGTCTTCTGACTGCAGGAACATATTACTCGGAGGTCTGGCTTCCTCAGGTCTTAGTGAAAAACTAAATCCTACTTCTAGTTCTCTAGTAAGGGTATTTTTTCACAAAAATTAGAATTCCTCTGACCTTGCGTGGGACCCCGGAACACATTTTCTATTATAACATTTTCATTTTAAAGAGGACTTTTGCACAGTAAAAATGCTTTTACGGCAGCATTTTCTGCCTTAATTTCAAACTCTAATTTGTATTTCTTAAAGCAACACTAAGTTATATTTCACATGGAAAAAACATTTTTTCAAACATTCTCCTTTTTAAAAAAAAGAAGAGCAGAAACTGTGCAACAGCCATTGCTTTTGAAACGAGATAGATTCCTTTAAGGCATTTTAAATGCCACATAGTTTCCATCATTCTTTGCAGGGTTAGGCAGTTCATTAGGTCTGCCCTACTAGACGACACATGCATACATGCGCTCTCTATTGCAAAACATATTGCTGGCTTACTGAGAGCCTTATTACGACTTTGGCAGTCCTCCTGCGGCACCGCCACCGCTCCTTCTGCTAGAGGACCGCAAAGGCCGTGGTGTGCCTGCCTACCGTATTCAGAGTTTAATCCAGGTTGGCCGGCAGTGTTGTGGCAGTCTCACGGTGGCTGATGAATCAGGCCCATAGAAGAGCCTCCACAGCAAACCACTGTTGTGACAGCACCTGCAGCACCTTCTTGCACGGTGTGGCATGCATGTCACACCGTGCAGGAATGGGGGTACAATTACAGGGGAGCACAAAATATGCGCCCCCCTGCATGTACCCCCAGGCCCAGGTCTGGTAGGGGGCCCTATTAGAGCTCCTGTAGTTGCCTTTCCAACACCCTTTTCATGTTGGACTCACCCCATTGAAAAGGGTGGTAAAAAGGCAACTCGGAATATGCCCTACGGTGCCGAAACCGGCACTGTCACGCAAACAAATGATGGACGGAATGCTGAATGAATCATACATTCACCACCAGTCAAGAGATCTGGGTTAAATCCGTCGTTCTTTTGCTCACCATGCCACCCCAGTTTAGACCCAGACATATGCTAATCAGTCTTGACCCTGTGCCTCATGGGAACAGTCCAGACCAAACTGCCAAGTCAGGTCCTCCCTGGACCGGAAACAAGCATCCTGGGACCGGTTTCACGGTATGTCACCCTTCATCAGCCAGGCTAGCTTGAATCCAGGGGCACAGGGAGCAAGGGACCCACGTCTGGGCATACCCATCCCACATAGGGCGAAAAGTGCTACACAAACAAATGATGGATGGAATGCTGAATAAATCATACATTCACCCCCAGTCAAGAGATCTGGGTTAAATCCATCATTCTTTTGCTCACCATGCCACCCCAGTTTAGACCCAGCCATATGCAAATCAGTCTTGACCCTGTGCCTCATGGGAACAATCCAGACTGAACTGCCAAGACAGGTCCTCCCTGGACCAGAAACAAGCAACCTGGGACCAGGTTCAGGGTATGTCACCCTTCATCAGCCAGGCTAGCTTGAATCCAGAGGCACAGTGAGCAAGGGTCCCACGTCTGGGCATACCCATCCCACATAGGGCAAAAGGTGCTACGCAAACAAATGATGGACGGAATGCTGAATGAATCATACATTCACCCCCAGTCAAGAGATCTGGGATAAATCCATCGTTCTTTTGCTCACCATGCCACCCCAGTTTAGACCCAGCCATATGCAAATCAGTCTTGACCCTGTGCTTCATGGGAACAGTCCAGACCAAACTGCCAAGTCAGGTCCTCCCTGGACCGGAAACAAGCATCCTGGGACCGGTTTCACGGTATGTCACCCTTCATCAGCCAGGCTAGCTTGAATCCAGAGGCACAGTGAGCAATGGACCCACGTCTGGGCATACCCATCCCACATAGGGTGAAAAGTGCTACACAAACAAATGATGGATGGAATGCTGAATAAATCATACATTCACCCCCAGTCAAGAGATCTGGGTTAAATCCATCATTCTTTTGCTCACCATGCCACCCCAGTTTAGACCCAGCCATATGCAAATCAGTCTTGACCCTGTGCCTCATGGGAACAATCCAGACTGAACTGCCAAGACAGGTCCTCCCTGGACCAGAAACAAGCAACCTTGGACCAGGTTCAGGGTATGTCACCCTTCATCAGCCAGGCTAGCTTGAATCCAGAGGCACAGTGAGCAAGGGTCCCACGTCTGGGCATACCCATCCCACATAGGGCAAAAGGTGCTACGCAAACAAATGATGGACGGAATGCTGAATGAATCATACATTCACCCCCAGTCAAGAGATCTGGGATAAATCCATCGTTCTTTTGCTCGCCATGCCACCCCAGTTTAGACCCAGCCATATGCAAATCAGTCTTGACCCTGTGCTTCATGGGAACAGTCCAGACCAAACTGCCAAGTCAGGTCCTCCCTGGACAGGAAACAAGCATCCTGGGACCGGTTTCACGGTATGTCACCCTTCATCAGCCAGGCTAGCTTGAATCCAGAGGCACAGTGAGCAATGGACCCACGTCTGGGCATACCCATCCCACATAGGGTGAAAAGTGCTACACAAACAAATGATGGATGGAATGCTGAATAAATCATACATTCACCCCCAGTCAAGAGATCTGGGTTAAATCCATCATTCTTTTGCTCACCATGCCACCCCAGTTTAGACCCAGCCATATGCAAATCAGTCTTGACCCTGTGCCTCATGGGAACAATCCAGACTGAACTGCCAAGACAGGTCCTCCCTGGACCAGAAACAAGCAACCTGGGACCAGGTTCAGGGTATGTCACCCTTCATCAGCCAGGCTAGCTTGAATCCAGAGGCACAGTGAGCAAGGGACCCACGTCTGGGCATACCCATACCACATAGGGCAAAAGGTGCTACGCAAACAAATGATGGACGGAATGCTGAATGAATCATACATTCACCCCCAGTCAAGAGATCTGGGATAAATCCATTGTTCTTTTGCTCACCATGCCACCCCAGTTTAGACCCAGCCATATGCAAATCAGTCTTGACCCTGTGCCTCATGGGAATAGTCCTGACCGAACTGCCAAGCCAGGTCCTCCCTGGACCAAAAACAAGCATCCTTGGACCGGTTTCAGGGTATGTCACCCTTCATCAACCAGGCTAGCTTGAATCTAGTGGCACAGTGAGCAAGGGCCCCACGTCTGGGCATACCCATCCCACATAGGGCGAAAGGTGCTACGCAAACAATTGATGAACGGAATGCTGAATGAATCATACATTCACCCCCAGTCAAGAGATCTGGGTTAAATCCATCGTTCTTTTGTTCACCATGCCAGAACATTCAGGCCAGTTGCAGACCGCCGGCCCGGTGGAGTAGACAGTCGGACTGCTACACTCCGAATACTGCAGGTGGGCCTGCAGTGTGACGGTGGTCGGACTGCCACCACGAGTACGGCGGTCCTTTCTGTACTTCTCTCTCCCTGAACTCCATGTTGCTCTCTGTCAACATGTGCTTCTCCCTGCCCAAGCAGCTGTATCATTTTATAGGCAATCGCATGTGTGGTGTGTGATACAAAAATTATGTTATTGGGCACATCAAAGGTTTTTTCCATTTAACTCCTGACATGCTGCACAGCCTCGGGAATGCTGGGATGCTGTGCTGCAAGACTAAAAACCACCAGCAAAGTTAATAGGTCCCAAAGTTGAGGCCTACTGGCTTTGCCAATGCATGTTTCATTATGTGATCATCTTGAGCTCTAAGTACTACTTTGTGATTTCATCACTAATGTTTGACTCTTGCATACTCTGAGCAAATTAATGCAGTATTCAATTTGTTTATACAGTGCTAACCTTTGCTGTCTTTTTATTAAACACGTTGCTTCCGTTGATAATGCAACAACTACTAACTAGGTTTCTGTATACATATAAATGAGTCTATAGTAAACCATTGGTCCATATGTAGAAAAAGAGCAAGCACAGGAAGACGGCCACTGTGGCACCACAAACTGCTGTGGAGGTGGGACCAGAAAAGGAGGCCTTCTGGGTGGACACTATAACAGCAACTGGATATATGTATATTTTTTTAAAGTTTATTTTATAAAGTGTGAACCTGGCCTGAGTGGGATTTGGAGCACTATACATTGTAGCATATAGTGTTTGCAAAACACAATGTGGCAGCACTGAGAAGTAGATGATAAAAATCTAGCAGATATCCCAACTAGCTGCAATTAATCATGGCCTTTACGGGCCCGCCTTGAACCCGGCATTTGAGATGGACAGGACGCTTCTGCCCGGTGGCGATTATAATCGAGCGCTCTACTCTGGCGCGCCCGACTCCCGTTTGACGGGACCGACGCGTGTCATGGTGCGTGTCTGGCACGCGGCTAATGCAGCTATGGGGTGGAAGGACCGTTTGACCCGAGCGTCTCCGCTGTATGCATCTGAGAGGTTGGGCTCCCTGTGGACGTCGAAGGGCTTCGAGAAGTGGGACACGATCGGAATCAGCACGGTGGGAGATCTCTGGACGAGGGGGGGATTCAAAACTTTTGAGACGCTGCAGGCGGAGTTTCAGCTGCAGGGCAGTGAGTACTTTCGGTACCTACAGGTCCGCCATGCGCTGGGCTCCGTCTTCCCGGATGTTGCATCCATTCCGGAGTCTTCCCCCCTGGAGGACAGAGTGCTAGATGGCCATGTCCCGGACAGCACGATCTCCCTCATATACAAAAAATTGATTAACGATAGATCGTGTCTGCTGACTAGTCTCCGCGAGGCTTGGGTTGCCGACGGGCTGGAGCTGGACGACGAGGATTGGATCTCCGCGGTGGCCTCTCCGAAAGAGGTGGCCATCCCGGCTCGCCTTCGTTTCGTCCAGCTCAAGATCCTTCACCGGGTCTACGTGACGGGGCCAAGGCTTTTACGTATGGGTTTTGCCGGTGATGGAATGTGTAAGCGTGGCTGTGGTGCGTTGGCGACTTTCATGCATATACTGTGGGAGTGCCCGAAGGTGGAGCGATTCTGGCGTGGTGTGCATGAGGTTCTACGAATGGTTACGCGTGTCGCGCTGCTGCCTGAAGCGAGGAGATGCTTGCTGAATGTCTGGGAACCAAATGACTACTCGGTCCCGCAGGCGCGGTGGGTGACTCTGGGATACATGATAGCCAAGCGTGATATTGCCCAATTGTGGGGATCCCAGAGGCCCCCTGCGGTGTCGGCCTGGAAAGAGCATATGGATTGGTGTATGTTTCGTGAAAAGGTGGTGTATGTGGCGAGGGGTAAGCCTGGGGCGTGGATGAAACTCTGGGGCCCCTGGAACGCCTACCGCGGGGGTATTTGTGAGCCGCCGCTGCTACCGGCGGCCTCGCCGGCTCCGTCTCCCTAGATGGCGCCCCTCCCTTGGCCGCGGGCGCGCGGTCCCCCAGTCCCTGATCTACTCCCGTCCCCCTCTTCAGAATTTTGCTGCTGGTTTGGATCCCCCACTTATGGAGCACGTGTTGTCACTTTGGATCGAGGGTTGCCTTGCGGTTGTGGTTTGTTTACGTTGTTTTGCTTTCAGAAAATGGAACCGTACTGTGGGCATGGAGCTGTGAGGCCTGCACCATTGATCACTCCTGTCTTCCTACTGTGCACCGCTGAGAAAGTTTTTTGCTGTATGTATGTAATATGCTTTTGATGCTCTAGCGGCCGGCCGTGTGGTTGTAGGCCCATACCTGTAACTTCTATAAACTGCAATAAACGGTTTCCAAAAAAAAAAAAAAAAAAAAAAAAATCTAGCAGATAGAGTTGAACACATCGGAGAGTCAGGATGAGTAGACAGTAGACTTGTTTATTTGCACATCAAGGACGCATTTATAAATCTGTAAGGCAGGGTAGACTCCATACTTTGTTTATCAAGTGACCACAAACAGAGTGAAAGTTCTCCTTTTAATCACTTCTCCAAGTTGCTTGCATATGGATTTCAGTAGTTTGTCTGTTTTCCAGTCGTCAACACGTTTTGCCCCAACGAGTCATGCCAACATGTTTTCTCAAGGTTGTGAATTCTGTTAAGTGTTTAAATCTCTGGTCTGGCGCATAGCTTGCGGTCTGGACTTCTCCAGTATGTCTTTTTGTGGTATACAGCTTTTACTGTATTCCCGAACTATTCCATTTGGCAGTCTAAGGGCCTCATTGCTAGTTGTGCGGAACTGTATTTCCGTATGTTTTTCTGTGGCAATCCCACCGCTCATAATTAGAAGTTTTACCAGGTGCAGAATTGCCCACAGTATTACCACGCGATGTCCGTCACCTCTTCCACCTGCTAAAAGTAGGTGGAATATGCGAGCAGAAAATGCCCCTGAATTTGTGAACAACATGTGGTCAGCTGCTCAGTAACTCAGGAACCTGTAAACAAAGTCAAAAATACTTTATTTCCAAGAAATACATTCTTACAGAAATAGTGCCATTTTCCCATTTCAGGAACATGTATATTATATATTATTCCCTATTCCAGGCCTCAAACTTGCAATCGCCCAGTAAGTACATAAATGGGAATCCTGCACGGTAATTGTAATACCGCACTCAGTATTACAATGCCTTCAGTTTCGGTCCTAAATTTGCACTTTTTGGATGCCTGCTTCTGTGCTGTACACTTTCTCCATGTTTGTGTGGGGCATATTGTTCTTGTGCCTAGGCGAACATTGTCACATAATTACCATGAACCTCATTGATGGAAGGTTTCATTGTTGCAGTGTTTGCTGGAGTGCCTAGAGGCACAGTGGCTCTTTCCGAGAAGAATAAGGGCTATATTTACTCTCAAAATGGCACCACACGGACATCTTTCACATTCTTGATATTTCAATTTTTTTAGCACTGCAGATGTTTGTGGTTCAGCGGCCGCTTTGCAAATGATTTAAAGCTTGCTTAATCAGACACCTTTTAAGGGAGATGTGTATGGCGCTTGTACCATTCAAAGCAAACATATTGTATTTTAAACTTTCTTTAGGGTACTTTATGATTTCTTTTGTCTTGGAATCTTTAGCAATTCTCAGTTACATCTTAGATTAACCCACAGAAGTCTTTTTGCGTCACTGATTTTCTATTGGCTGTTTAGGTGTCCTGCCTCCACTGACAAACTATTTCACAACTCTGAGCAGACCAGTAGCACTGGGAAGAGAGTGCTGACACAAGCGTCAGAAAAAAGGGATGCTACAAAACAAAAAGGGCTGCTTTATTTTCCATAGAATCCATTTTTCAAATGCTTTTGCCTGGGCTCGTTTCACCACGCACAGACAAGCAGTGGCAAAGCCAATAGCATGCCATATAAACGTCAAACCTATGAGTTTTGCCTGTGCCTTTTAATCCGCATAGAAGGTTCACTGATAATTTACATGCAGCCAAGGCATGGATGCATCAGAGCAAAGCATTGTGAATCACGGTGGCCTTCTCATCACGCTGAAGCCTTCAGGCAGTGCTTAATTTGTACAGTAATAGGTGGCAGTGCCCTCGTCAGGACGCCACTGCAGCTTGCACCACCCATTGCTCCTGCCAGTGCTGCCAATGACAGTTCTTACATAACTACTAAACATCACACTCCTACAAGTGTGACAATTCAGGCTTTTCCAGCCGCACAACACTACAAGCATGACTTGGGTGACAGGTAAATAGTCTTTTTTAATGTATGTTGAATTAATAAACAACTGTTGTACTGCTCATTTCTAAATCAGACAGACAGCGCCACCATATGGCAGACTGTCACAAGTGCTGGTGTTGACAATTCAGTGCCGGTGCCGAGCACCGGAAACCACCAGTACAAATTAAGCACTGGCAGGGACACATGCAGTAGAAAATGTTGCTAAAAAGATGCACTTACCGGCAAGCGGCCAGCGACCAAGAATGCACAAACACTAGGCAGAGAACCCCCTCATAAACGCGCTTGGATATTTTACAGGCAATAATCAATTGCTCTCATGCCTTCCAATTATCCCATGCGGTTCCGGGGATTGAAATGCGTTAGGTTTTGGCATGCTGAATAACTGTAAAGAGTGGAACAGCACATAAAACCATTTAACTTCTCACTGCCTTCACGCCCCTCGCTGTGAAGAAAATATCTGAGCAGTGATCCCAAAGTGTCTTCTATCACTGCCCCCGTTGTGTCTATTACACACATCTGAAAATATATCTGTGGGTATTTCAAAGTAGCATGCATCTAATGGCGACAATATATTTGTATTCACATAGAAAAGCGTGGCAATTTTAGCATTTGTGTCGACACTTGCATCTCCTTAAATCTAAATTGCAGTACCTGCTGATGCAGGGCATCCCAAGGCACATTTAGGATTCTTTCCCAGACACTTCTGATTTTAAAAACCTTAGTTGAAATATTCACATATACATGAGGCAAAACAGATAGGAGTCTGAATAGCGAAGGCTTCTCTCATTACATGAATTAAAGCATGTTTACATAGCTTATTTTATTTTGGTAACAGCTAGATCCTTGTGAATTTCTCGTTCCAAGCAGTTTATATGTTCATGGAAAAACACATCTTATACCTTCATATTTGGTCAGCAATGGATAATTGTGGTTTCAAGTAATTTTTGATCTCACATTTCAAGTTTTAATTTTCATATAATTATTTGTTCTATAAGCACATTCTATCAGGGACATACATAATTTCCATCTTAGCTATATGTGTCCCGGACACACCAGCACTTTATATTTGAGGTTAAGAATTTTACAAAAGCATCCTTGATCCGATTTTAATGCTTCAAGGCACTAGCTTTAGGTTGTTGCCCCAGAGCGGAATAACTGCTAACTACATATTCGATATGTGTTGCCCTTAAACTTGAGCCAAGAGCTCTATTCTGTGTGAAACTAGTGGAATGGTCGAGGACAGCAAGGGTGAAAAGCCACCTGCCAGCGTGGGGGTGCAGGAAGAAACCGTGGCGTGGCTTGCTGGCTGGGCACCCACAAGTCATCAGTGTGCCCAGTCACACCACACCTGATGTTGTACCTTTGAAAGTATGTCAAAATCCTGATTCTACGCCCCATTGGTTCTGTATGCAGCCGGGGTGCTACCAACTATTCTGGGAGGCTGTTTAGCACTAGCATTGATGCACATTAAGCACCAACCATCACAACAGAACAAGCATTTGCAATGCAATAGGTCTCGCATTTACTCGAGTTTAAGCTATTTGCATTGTAAATGAATGCCTTTTATTCATGTTGTTAAAACAAAAAGTAAAAGGCATTGTTATTTGCAAAGTTAATAGCTGAAACTCGCTTAAATGCAAGACCTATTGCTTTGCAAATGCTTGTTTTAAGTGGCCTCCGTGGTTACGAGGATGTGTCCATACAGCATACTTTATAGGTGTGTGCCCTTCCCTCACGTTTTATAATTTGTATAACACGTTTTGCATCAGATGCTGGCATTCCTGCGTCCCCAATTATTGAATGAGTTGCTCTGCAATGTACTCAATTTTACAGCTGTAAATAACGCTAAATACTGGGTCATACCTATGATTTTTAAGTAAGAGTCTGTTTTAGGTGTTAGCGGGTTGAGTACGCCGTCACAAAGGTGACGGATATCCCGTCCACATTATTACTGTCTCCGCAGGCTATAAAGGGATCGCAAAAAGGCGCCAAGTTCTAAATCGGGCCCTATCTGTGTAGTGTCGCCCCTATATCATGAATGACGCCGACACTATATTTCATGTAGGACCTTTATTTCCTTGCTTCTCTCCTGTTACTAGCCCTGCTCTACTCTAAATTTTCCTCGCTCCTCCTCTTCCGCCGCCCCTCGCTCTCCTACCATCTCCCCTTCTCATGTGCTGGTCCTAGCGCCCAGCACATGTCACGACATTACATCTTCCCCCTTCTTAAACAATTTTAACAATTTTAACTGTGTCAGATTTACATTGTAGTATAAAACAATATAGTTACAGTTCTTCAATTAGGCGAACTGGTCTTCGATGAGTTTGTTGCGGCCGGACATGAGCATTTCGAACCGCCTGTTCCCTTTCGTCAGGAGACATGGATGGTCGATGATCACTTACTGACCCAGATGCATCTCCTGTTTCCACACTAATGGGTGCAGTCAATGCTTCTCGGACATTGGGCGTGCATTTCTGAAAATGCGTCACATTCCTCGTGACCCTCTTGTTCTCCGACTCAGCCGTAATCATGGTCCCCTTTTGTTTTGTCACCAGGAGTGGGCAGGCATGATATCGACAGTCTGCTTTTCTCTGTTGTTCTTGTCTCACCAATACCCAGTCCCCTTCATGGATAGATGGCTGTGCAGCTTTTCTCCGTCGGTCTGTATATTCCTTCATTTTCTCCTTTTTCAGTTTGTCTATGGCTGCTAATTCTTCGTGCTCAGAGTCTTGAGACAAACCACTAGTTGCATCTTCCCAAGTTGGCAGCTTTGGTTGACGCTATGAGGTGCGCAATAGGGAAGCGTGAGTATTCGTCCATTATGACTAGGACATACTTGCCAGATTGTAGCGGTCCAAAGAAGTCCACTGCAACATGATGCCACACACCATCCGGCAGTTCGGACATCTGAAGCCGCGCAGGGGGATCCTCTCGACTTACTAGCTGACACTGTGGACAATCTTTCAGTGTAAGTTCCACCATCTGATCCAGCATTGGGAACCAGACCCGTTCCCGCACCGCTCGCTTCGTGGCTACGATGCCTCTGTGCCCTTCATGAGCTAGGTTGATGACTCCTTGACGCAGCTGTTTCGGGATGATGATCCGTTTGTCCCTTAGTATGAGACCATCGGCGGTGATGGACAGTTCCTCCTTCACATGTTTGAAAGAGGACAGTTCCTGATTGTCGATCTGTTCACTTTGTCCCAATTCTTCCAAGTGCCTCCAACTGTTTGCCCAAATGCGATGTTTTACATTTTGAAGTGTGACATCTTCATTAGTAGCTTCAAGGATGGCTTCTAAGGGAACAGCGGGCAATGTACTCCTCAGCCAGTGATGGATTGGATTTGGACATTGCCTTGGGATGTCGAGACATGTAGTCAGCAGGGTTTGCAGCTTTTCCTGGCTTGTGGATTATAGTATAAGTATTCCTGAAGGCGGATGCCCCAGCGCTCTATTCTGGGTGGCATTTTGGCTTGGGGATTTCCGAAGATGGTTATCAGGGCCTGGTGATCCGTGATAAGTGTGAACTGCTTCCCATAGATGAAAATGTGGAAATGCTTGCAGGCCCAGACTACCCCCAGGCATTCCTTTTCAGGCTGAGAGTAGGCTCTCTGTGTCCGTGAGGCTCCTACTGGCATATGCTACAATATACCGTTGGTCACTCTCATTGTCATATTGAGCTAATATCGCCCCCAATCCTACGGGACTTGCATCCACAGTGTTTTCGGTTTTTCTTCTCGGATTGAAATATGCAAGATTGTTGGCAGATTCAACCGCAGTTTTGATTTCATGAAAGGCTTGATCACATCTTGTGGTCCATTGAAATGGGTGTCCTTGTTTGGTCAGCTTTCTCAGAGGATAGCTAATGGTGGTATAGTCCTTGACATAGCGTGCACAGTAGCTTGCCATGCCTAGGAAGGAACGTACATCCCCCGCGTCTCGCGGCCTGGGGGTATTATTCAGAGCAGCAATCTTTTCTGGATCTGGTTTCATTCCCGCGCCTGAGAAGATGTGTCCGAAGAATTTCAAAGTGGACTTATGGAATTCACATTTGTCTTTATTTAAAGTGAGATTTGCCTCCAATAGAGCATGGCAGACTCGGTCCAGCGCTGTGTTGTGTTCTTGCATGGTTGCTCCATATACCAGGATGTCGTCACTGTAATTTAGAGTGTTGGGAATGTGATGGATTACCTTTCTGATGGCCTCCTGGAAAATCTCAGCGGCCGAAGAGACCCCAAAGCTGAGTCTTTTGTATCTAAGTAGGCCTTGGTGAGTCGAGAAGGTGGTAATATATCTCGATTTTTCATGAAGTTCCAATTGGTGATAGCTCTTGTTGAGATCTAGTTTGGAAAATATTTGAGCACCATTGAGTGACGCAATCATGTCGCTAATATGAGGTCCCGGGTGTCTTTCTCTTTCAATGGCGGTGTTGGGTGCCCTCATATCGACACAGAGGCGCACTTTGCCAGGAGAGCCCTTCTTAGGCACGACGACCACTCTAGAGACAGAGGGCGTGTGTCCTGACGTTCTCTCAATAATGTCAGCCTGGAGAAGATCCTGTAGTTCCTCCTCTACAGACTGTTGAAGGTGAAATTGAATTTTCCTGTGATGTTGCGCTATAGGAGTCACTTGTTCGCTTATGTGCAGTCGAACTTGGCAGTGAGCCATCTTTCCAAGGCCGGTGAATAATTTTGGAAACTTGTGAACTATGTCTGGTTCATCATCTACTTTATACAAAATGTCCACTAGTCGAAGTCGTTCCGCCGTGGGCAAGCTAAGAAGACAATCCGCTTCAGGGCCATCAATGACATGAATGTGAGCTGGAATAGTTCTGTCCTTGTATGTAAGATTAGTCGGGAATTGTCCTAAACACGGAAGAGATTTCTTCGACATCCAGATGTACACTCGCACGTTGGCTTTATGCAAGCGTGGTGGTGGACTCATTTTCTTGTATTCTGCAACTGAAATGTAGTTCAGAGATGCTCCACTATCCAGAACAAATTTTGCCCAGTGTGTGTCCATTTTAATATCTAGTCGCTGTTATTTTTTCAGCCGGTCCGGGTCAGCAACCATGCAGACGTACTCATCGCTGTCTTGCGATATTGGAGACAGCGGCCTTTACTCACGAGATTGTGATCGACGAGATTGATAGGTCCCATGAGACTGACGACTGGACTGTGAAGAACCAGTGGAAGAATCTCTGTAGTCCCACACTGCTTTGGCATGATGGCGAGTGTTAGACTGTCTGGATTGTCTGTAATTGTCTCTGTGGGTGTCTTTGCGAGGGGTTCTGCAGACGTTTTCAAAGTGGTTGTCCCGACCACACTTCCTGCATTTTTGGCCTAAGGCAGGGCATGTCTCCGTGTGAGGGAAGTCATATCCACAGCGATAGCATTTAAGTTGGCGCTCCTGTCGCTTATCAGTCCGGCTAGAACTGCGACGCCGGCGACATGTATAATGGGACTGAACTTTGGATCTGGAAGATCTTTGCTTTGTAGGGGAGGACCTGTTGGTGTTACGGGATTGGAGCCGAAATGCTTGTTCGCGTTTTTCGCCTCTTCCAGCTACCATTTTCTTGGCATGTTCTTCTGCCTGATCATGTATTCGCGTCATTTCTTCAATCTCATCCAGCGAGTAGCTCTTCTTTAGCAGACGTCTACGTAACGACTCAGACTGGCATCCTTCTATGATTCGCAGGTGAAGTGCATCTTCCGTCGAGAAAGAATCAAATTCACAGTAGCGGGCCAAACGTCGAAGTAGCGTGATGAAAGTATTCATGGGTTCATCTTTTTCTTGTAAAGCCAAATTGAATGTATATCTTTTGTAGTCAACATTCCGTTTGTGAAGGAATTTTCTGTTTAGTGCACATTGGCATAGGACGAAGCAGCATCAGCCGGAAGCTCCTTTATAATCTGCCCAACATCTTTACCAAATAAATTGCGTAACGCAATTAGTTGCTGCTCTTCCTCGGTCACATGAGACCCTTTCATGAAGTCTTCAAAGTCTTCTAGCCACTCCTGCCAGCGAAGGCCCATACCTCCCCCCGATATGAGGACCAAGGGTTCCGGCGGGCGTAGAAAAGAGACTCCGATCAAGCCGAGTCTGGGTCCAGCCATGTGCCCTGTGGACGTAGATGAGTCCGGCCTGGTGCTGGCGCTGACAGAGGCATGACCCTGCCTTGAGGTTGGTGATCCCGACATTGCGTATGAAAATGGTGAAGCAGATGCTTTGCGAAAATGGGCAAGTCACAGGGACCCTCCAAGCGCCTGCCACTCAGTCCAAACTGGCACTGTCAACGCCACTCTTTAATGGCGCTAGTATGTAGGTTCAGTAACAGGGCGCCTATGAAGTAAAAGAGCAGTCCACCAGCTACTGGAAAGATATGAATGGTCACTTGTATCACTGGACATTAAGGGCAGGCAACTAGATGAGCAGGCAGTCCCATACGTCTTTTAAATGGTCTTGAAATTGATTATAAGCACCAGAAATAGTCTCACATAGCCATTTGCCAATGCTTGTTGTCAATTGCAGCAAACGCCTGACCTAGGCGCTGGGCACTCCTCGCAGGGGATTGGGTGAGGCGCCTGACTTCAAGATGGCCGCCGGTGGGATCTCGCTCCTCGCGAGATTTGGGACTTAATTCTGCCGGTGAGAGCAGCCATGCAGGCATTCACATGGGCAGCAGGAATTCAGGCAGGACACAGCAACAGACACCTGCCTCCCTCAGCAGGCGGCACTTGGCCTCGGGCACCACCTGCACAGAGCACGCGATCGGGGTGGGCTCCCGGATCGCGATCAGAACAGCGGCCTCCTCACCACACGCGACCGGGGTGGGCTCCCAGGTCGCGGTCGCGGTCACGGCCTCTCCTGGACAAATGCACGCGGCTGGGGTGGACTCCCAGGGCGCACAGAAGCAGATCCTCCAGCTCCGAGGCAGCGGAGCGAGACAACACCACAGCGGGCACAACGCGGCCGGGGTGGGCACCCGGTCCGCAGCACAGCTCCGAGGCAGCGGAGCGTACGCACAACAGGAAGCAGGTAGGCTGCATGCACAGGTTGCGACCACCTTCGTTGCCAGTTGTAGTGTCGCCCCTGTATCATGAATGACGCCGACACTATATTTCATGTAGGAGCTTTATTTCCTTGCTTCTCTCCTGTTACTAGCCCTGCTCTACTTTAACCTTTCCTCGCTCCTCCTCTTCCGCCGCCCCTCGCTCTCCTCCCATCTCCCCTTCTCATGTGCTGGTCCTAGCGCCGAGCACATGTCACGACATTACAATCTCTTTCCTGATAGAATGTATTTCCACTCATGATACCAAACGTGTATTTTGAAGTGCTGTGCGTTTCTTTGATGGTACTTTTAGTTAAAACAGCTCGCATGTCTTTCGTATTATTTTAGATGCCATTGGCGGGAGTGATTGTGCCGAGTAGCGCTCCAGACAGCGTGTTTTCCGGTGGGATCACCGGTTGTAGATTTTGATGTTAGAACAGGCACACATTTCATGGCGCCCTCTCTGGCTGGATTGCGCATGTTCGTAGAATGTATTTTGCATCTGCGCTCGCTCCTTTCCATTCTTAACCCGGACTTCCCCTGGCAGCATGCAGCCAGCGGAGCTCGTCTCTCGCCCAGAGGATGGCATCTGTGGCATCGCTTATGCGGTGGTATCTGTGCCATCGCACAACTTTATAATGTGTGCCGTAGTCGGGTGGGCTGTTGGAAATCTAAGCCACACGGGTTTTAACGCCCACAATAATTCACAAGTGCCCTGCAGGTGCTTGGATAGGCCGCGCTTTGTGCGAGTCCAGATATGTCTATGTTTGCTTGCTTGTAGAGCAGTTATCCGTGACTCGTGTGATTGGAATGGCCTGTGCTCAGCATGTGGGCACATTCCCAAAGGGGCAGCTGTAACGACGGATGCGCCCAGCCTTTCACATTTGTAGGAATATTCGACATAGGTCTTAACTGCAGTGCACCTTGCAAGTCTTTTGAGCCAAGAGTGTTGTTTCCGATGCTGCATCTGTTTGAGTGTGTGGGGGGGATGGGGGGGCAGGGGGAGCATCTAGCGTGGTGGGCAGTGCTTATCGGGCAGCACACGATGACTACATGGTTATTACAGGACATCCCGCCTTTAAATGGCGCTTATGGGAAGGCATCTGAGGTGGACAGAGGTAGCACGTGGGACAGCGCACATGGGAAAACACTTGAAGACTGAGCTAGAAAAAAAGGGACAGTGCATATGGGAAGGCACGTGAGGAGGGCAGAGCTAGAACAAGGGGCAGCGCTTATGGGAAGGCACGTGAAGACAGCTAGAACAAGGGAACAGCGCTTACGGGAAGGCACGTGAAGACAGAGCTCAAACATGGGGCCTATCGCTTATGGGAAGGCAGTCACGTGAGGGGGGCAGTGCTAAAACAAGGGGGCAGCGCTCATGGGAAACCACATGAAGATAGATGTAGTTCAGGGGCACAGCGCTCATGGAAAGGCACATGAAGACAGAGGTAGTACAGTGGGACAGCGCTTACTGGAAGGCATGTGAGGAGGACAGATCTAGTACATGGGACAGCAGTTAGGATAATGCACGTGTGGAGCAGGTACAAGGGGACAGCGCTTACGGGTAGGCACGTGAAGACAGAGTTAGTACAAGGGGACAGCGCTTAGGGCACGCGAGGAGCACTGAGTTAGATCAATAGGGCAGATCTAGTACCTAGGACAGCGCCTACGAGAATGCACGTGAGGTGGGCAGAGCTAGTACATGGGACAGCACTTACGGGAAGGCACGTGAGAAGGACAGAGCTAGTACATGGGACAGCACTTGAGGGAAATCACGAGTGGAGAGGGCTGCAACATTGGACAGCACTTACAAGGACGCACGTGAGGACAGGAATAGGCCAGAGGACTGCACTCATGGGAATGAATGCACGTGTGGACTACAGAGCTAGTAAATGGGACAGCAGCCATTGGAATGCACGTGAAGAGCAAACTCTTAGTACATGGGGCAGAGCTTAGAATGCACGTGAAAATACGCTGCTTGTGCATGTATACTCTTCGTGCGGGGAAAGCACTTATGAGAAATCACATACGGAAGAGAGAGCTTGTACGGGGAAAGCGCTTTAGTGAAAGCGCTTTACTATATAGTGCCAGCAGATATGAGATGAGGACAGCATGCTGCCTGGAGGGGGGCTGCTACTAGACTGTACTTCCTGCCCCCGTTCTTTTGCGAGAAGGGGAAATACGTTTTTAGGGACTGGAGAACATGGGGCAGTCTTTGCCCCGAGGGGCATCTTTTGCGTGGGTTCGGCACTTGAGTGGGGTGACAGCACTTTTCTGAGGTGAGAACACTTTTGCGGGTTGACTTAGCAGCACTTCTCCAGAGGAGTATGTGTCTTGCAAGGGAAGGCAGCATTTGCGTGCATGGCACAGCAAACATTGGCGGAAGCTGTGTGGGCGGCGGCACGGGTATCCTGGGAGGAGGCCTGAGCTGAAGCCGCATGGAGGGCAGCCTTCATGGCCCGGTAGCGGGTCGGTGGCCCTCGCTCATCCTGGAGCTCTGGCATCCTCATCTGCCTACCCTGGGCTCGTGCACTCTGCACACGGCGGTGCACACGGCCTCGGTCCTTTCGCGTTTAAGCCGGAATTTAGGATTTGACAAGCAGCGCTGTTTTCTGTACGTTAGAAAAATGCACATTGAATAGCACTCTATTACAAACCCATTAGTCAGGATTTCTTTAGGTTTACAAAAACCCTACCACAGGCCATGGACGTAATAACTAATTATTGTGTGTAAATACCAAACAAGCAGGAAGGACGGGGCTTCGAGTGTTTGTGTTGAAAGGCGGACCCCGGCATCCACAGCCCTGTGCCTGTATGTCTTCTGAGCATGCATTTGTCAGCAGGAACCGCCACTTCGACATAGTGACATGTAAATCCAAACAGTAATGCACCATGATATAATTTCCCCATTGTGAAGAAAGCAGTAGTTATTCATTTTTCACAACTCAATTTAGCAATTTGTGTACAGATTCCTTATTTTAAATGAAGAAACGTCATGTCAGAGCCCTGGGAGCATGAACGCGCATGTTAAGTTATTGATCCTAAACTGACGACAAATAAACATGATATACTGAAATGGATTTAAAGCAATCCCCAAGTGAAATAAACTACAGAATTCCTCCTACTGTGTAACTTAGAAAAAAGGCAGGGGGCCATCTGTTTTTACTCAGCTGCGTGTTTATATTTGCATCTCGCTTTCACTTTCACTTTCACTTTAAGTGAAAGCGCGATGCAAAAAAAAATGAACACGCTGCTGAGTGAAAACAGATGGCCCCCATAAAGATTAGAAATTGCTTTGCGACAGCAGCAAAGCAGACGACCCTGTCCGGATCGGCCAGACAAAAAGGTGAGAGGGCGTCAAAAAGCCAACTAATTTCCAATGGCAGGCCAACGTTTAGCATAAACGGTGACGCCAGCCAATGGAAATGAGGGGCGGGACTTCAAGCCCCCTTCTGAAAGTCCTCATCCACAATATCTCTCGCCAGCGAGCAACGCACGTGCTGCAACTCTAGGCGAGACCTAAAAATGTGGGCAGGCGAATGGGACTGATGGTTCATTTATTTACTTAGGTGCTGAAACGGGTCTCTATCGGGCTCTCGATTTTTGCCCTCACCCTCGGGATGTAAAAAATATATCTTAACTCGGCAGCAGTACCACCGTTCACTGCTGTTGACGTAACTTTAAAAAGACTCGGTATAGTTTTTCAGGGTCTCACCATTTTAGAATGGAAGCATTTTCAATATTCTCTGCAACAAGGCCATAATTGTTGCTTATTAATTTAATGCAACTAACAAGCATTGACAAAGCCAATAGAACAGGCTTGTTGTAGGTGTAATGTTACTTATTGTAGTATATTTCTGGATGCAATGACAGAAATAGCAAAATACCGTTCAGCGGCACACTAAGCTAAGCACAGATTTTCAGATAAACATGTTTTAAGCCACGCCCATAATTACTTCGGCCACGCCCCTTTGAGAGACCCCCCAGTTTTTTCATCCCACCTAAAGCCCAGCCCGAATGTGTAGCTTGGGGCAACGGACAATGTGTAGATCTTATATGGCACACAGGTGAGGCCTTGTAGGTGGTCTTTGGATATTATCTTGAAACAAGCTGGTTCAAGAGAAGAAAAAAAATAGTCTTTTTCATACACACAGCCTGCAGTTCCCAAAGGTTTTCTAATTTCAAAAAGGCGAGCTGCAATTAACTAAAGGAAAATTTGTCACTACTTGTGATTTCAAGAGAGGCTAAGGTGTGAAAGTGGTGTCCTTAACACCTTCCAAAATGTAGGTTTGCACAGAATATTTTAACCAGATGGAAGGTTTTTGTAGATAATATTGTCCATATTGGGAAAATTATGTTTCATTGAAGGCTAGAAGAAGGTAGGGGTCGAAGATGACGTTTTGGATGTTTTTGCCATCATTAAATTTTGGCCTTGCCTTTAGCAATGTCCAAGAGAGAATGACCTTTGTCAGTGATACCCACTTGGTGGGCGGAATCCAGAGATGGTAGGCTCTTGCTCCTGGCAGATTTAAGAGCAGCCAGAGATTCATAGGCATGGAGGTGGAAGAAGTAGTTCCATACATAGGTGCCCCGATGGTAGCAATTGGTGCTCTGCAGGTCCCAGTAACACATTTTGGAAGAAGTGAATTTTAGTCCTACCTAAAGTGTCTGGACTCTGAAGGTGCTGGCAGGTACTATGCTGAGCTGGTTGGTCTGAAGAGATAAATGGCCATCAGACTCACTCCGCTTGGTGCAAAACACAATCTGCTGGATTTTTCTGTGAACAAGTGAATAGGTTTGAAGTCATTCCAACTAATGGGCCCATTTACCAGGCTTCTGGGCTCTGGCAAGTCATGAGGGGTGAGTAAGACTCTCAATGGCTTCCTTTAATGTCAGCCACTTCGGTCCCATCAAATCTATCATCATATAGTAGCAAATTAAGTTGCTCGCTTTGAATACTCAGTACATCACTGCAATGAAGGTTGATTATGAAAGAGAGCAATGATAAAGGTGAACAGATGGCACCGTCAATACCTGAATATGCAAAATTGGTGTGCAGTTCCTTAGAGAGAGTGTGAGTGTTCAGGTCTGTGGAATAGCCTCCTTTTGGACGAAGTAACCTCACACACCCCGAGGGATATCATGCTTCATCATATGGGCCTGCTCCTCGTTGGGCCGGCACTGCAATTGCCGACTGGCACCCGTGAAGGGTCTCTTTGGCGGAGATCTTTTTGATGAAGCCATTTGGTTCATGTGGGTGTGTGGAATGAAGTGAGTAGTGTTGTGAAGTTCAGAATAGTGCACTAAAATAGGTTTTGGAAGGCTCTACTGCATAACTTTTTATTCATGGGACTCACTAACCTAACTTAAAAGCAATGTGGCCCTAACTGGATACAATGGTCCTATAGGGCATGTGTGTTGTGAACAAAGGTCGACATGTTTCTTGCCATTGTTAGACCCTAGCGTGTCTCTCGGCAATTCATCAGGACCTGGTGATTCATAAAATATCCGTAGTCTTACACTACTGCAAGGCTGGTGCTTAGGGTGAAAGAAATGCTATAGTTACCAGCTTTGCGAGTAAATACAGGGTGTAATTTACCTAGTATTGTTCGAGCCCACGCTGTTGATGTCTGGGCTGATGGGAGAGTTAGCAGAGCGCGTCGTTACTCACGACAGAGAGGCGGCGTGGCAACTAGCCCTTCTCCTACCCCGGCTCTGGTTCCCGGTACCTCAACAGCGTGGCGTGTGTGAGGGCACTTCCTCAAAAAGGAGGCTATTCCACAGACCTGAATACTCACAGTCTCTCTAAGGAACTGCACACCAATTTTGCATATATAATTCTAGTTAGGGAGTACGTGTGCTGGACCTGCTTAAACAAGCTCCAGGTTCCTGTTGTTTTGAGAACCTTCAATACCTGTCCACCTGGGATCCCAGTCAAACTAGTGGCCTGTTATGAGAGTGGAAGGTTAAAGGTGGATAGTCAAGCCAGATAGGAGGGAGTACTTGAGTGGTGCAGCAGTTTGGGCCATTGAAAGGGGACTAACTGTAGGGCTATACGCCTTGGATTCAACTCCATGTAAACTGCAGTTTGTGATGTAGGACTTCAGAAAGGAAACGAGATATGGAGAAAAACCTGAATCTTTGCAAATCAATGTTCAAGGACACAAAGAAGAGTAATAGGCCATGCTTGTTACCGCCTTAGAGTCTCTGATTGCGTACTACCTCGCTGAGGTTGCAATGGTTTGGGTGACAGATGGACAGCGTGGCTTCTTGGCTGAGCCCACAGCGTGTGAAGAAATCATACAGGCAATAGACACTTTGGATGGCTCCAAGGCACCTGGCCTTGATGGCCTTACTGGGGAGTTATTCAAAGCATTTAATCATTTATTAGCCCCATATCTCCTTGCCGTCTATACAGAATCCTTAGATGCGGGCTCCCTGCCCCCCCCACACTCCATGAGGCGGTACTCACACTACTACTGAATCCTTGCAATGACCCCCACCAGACACTCACCCTTCTTAACCTCGATAACAGAATCTTGGCTAAGGTTCTCGCCACAAGATTGTCCCTGCTGATGGAGTAGATTATCTCCCCTGTACAGTCTGGCTTTGTCCCCCATAGGTCAACCTCCGTCAATTTGTGGACAATATTTGCAGTCTTGAACAGGGTGTTCCCGACCACCCCTGCGGTTGTGGCCTTATTGGATGTTGAGAAGGCCTTCCACTCACTGGAATGGCCCTTCCGCAGTGAAATATTGTCGAAATTGGGACTGTCTCACTGTTTCATCTCTTTAAATATGCTTTTATATTCAGAGCCGGTGGCATGCCTTACAGTAAATGGCTCCCTTACAGATACCTTCCCCATCACTGTGGGGGACGAGGCAGGGCTGCCACCTTTCCCCTCTCCTATTCATTATTGCAATGGATCCCTTGGTCCGCCAACTTCAGGAACGCATATACATCTTGGTCTCCTACTCACACATGGCCCACTCCTACTTTCTTTACATGTAGACGACATACTATTGTTTATTCGCCATCCCTCAGACAACCTCCCCCTTTGATCTATGAGATCTTACATTTTGGGGACCTGTCAGGCTTCTCTATCAACTGGACCAAATCTGAGCTTTTTCTACTCACCAATAGCACTTTCCCCATGAATGTCAACTATCCTCTAACAAGGACTGCGGATTCCACTAAATACTTAGGCATTTATCTCCATAGGGATAAGGACCAAGTGCTCCGACTTAACTATGGTATGGCCTTTGACAGGCTCTTGGCACAAGTAGAATGCCGAATCAAACTTCCGTTATCCATGCGGGTCGAGTTGCTATAGTTAAGATGGTTATTCTTCCTTGTTTCCTGTACCTCTTTCTTAACATTCCAATCCTGTTCACACAACAATTTTTTAATACCCTCCTCAGCCTCCTGCTTAGACTTGTCTGGGGCGACCGTAAGCCCTGTATTCTCTGGGACACCCAAACACTTCCTTATGACGCGCGCAGAGCCTGAATCCAAGAGGTGCTGCCGCTAGCTGTGTCTAACTGTTCACTATTTTTACCGCTTTTAGCAAAACATGATTTAGGGCTGCTCTTAATTCTTTTAACGTTTCACTCATCGTGCTGCTATCTGTAAATATTGTTTGCTTTGCTTATTTGCACACTCACCTGCCACTTCCGTGGAGTGCTCCTAAGCCCCGGTCCGACTCTGCTTGTGCCGTTGAGCGGAGGGTTGGTCGGAGGCACCTCCCAGGCTGGTCATTTCCAGGTCGTCAGTCAGACAATCAGCGCTCTCGCGCTGACTCTGTACTTAACCTGATGCACTCCCAGTCGCGCAGCGGACGCGCGCAGAGCCTGAATCCAAGAGGTGCTGCCGCTAGCTGTATCTAACTGTTCACTATTTTTACCGCTTTTAGCAAAACATGATTTAGGGCTGCTCTTAATTCTTTTAACGTTTCACTCATCGTGCTGCTATCTGTAAATATTGTTTGCTTTGCATATTTGTACACTCACCTGCCACTTCCGTGGAGTGCTCCTAAGCCCCGGTCCGACTCGGCTTGTGCCGTTGAGCAAAGGGCTGGTCGGAGACACCTCCCAGGCTGGTCATTTCCGGGTTGTCAGTCAGCCATTTAGCGCTCTCGCAGTCGCGCTGACTCTGTACTTAACCTTGTGCACTCCCAGTCGCGCAGCGGACGCGCGCAGAGCCTGAATCCAAAAGGTGCTGCCGCTAGCTGTGTCTAACTGTTCACTATTTTTACCGCTTTTAGCAAAATATGATTTAGGGCTGCTCTTAATTCTTTTAACGTTTCACTCATCGTGCTGCTATCTGTAAATATTGTTTGCTTTGCATATTTGCACACTCACCTGCCACTTCCGTGGAGTGCTCCTAAGCCCCGGTCCGACTCGGCTTGTGCCGTTGAGCGGAGGGCTGGTCGGAGCCACCTCCCAGGCTGGTCATTTCCGGGTTGTCAGTCAGCCAATCAGCGCTCTCGCACTCGTGCTGACTCTGTACTTAACCTGATGCACTCCCGGTCGCGCAGCGGACGTGCGCAGCGGGCGCACCTTTGGCGCGCCGAAGGCGCGCCAAAGGCAAGCCCGTCTGCGCCCGTCCGCGACCGGCTGGGACCTGGGGCCAGAACCCCTGGCGGTTTTAATACCACCATTCGTTACAGCGGCCAGTTTCTTAAAACCCTAAGGGGCTCCATCCCTGCCAAGTGCGCACACTCCATTAATCCTGCCATAAAGTCCTCCTGCCCTTCCTGCTATTTTTCACTGCTATCCAACCTCAAGAAGCCCCATATGTCCACACCACCTCTAATGCTGCTCTTGCTAAATTGTCGCTCCATGCCCAGACATTCCACAGAACTCCACCTTCTACTAGAAGACCGTCAACCAGACGTCTTATTCTTAACGGAAACCTGGCTACACGACAACTCTGCACCTGATATCGTCCAGACTCTTCCCCCTGATTATCGCATATGCAGAACTGACCGGAAAACTACTAAAAGAGGAGGATTAGCCATAATTTATAAAATGCATATAAGCTGCCGTTCTTCTTCCTCAGAAGGCCCACTCGACTGCGAAAGTATGCAGTTCGCCCTGGAATTCTCCCCCACCTGTACCCTCTCCGGTCTTCTGATTTACCGACCTCCCGGTCCCATTGGCCAATTCCTCACGTCCCTTCCGTCATTTGTGGCAGAACGAGCGGTAGATCTCTCAAATTTCACTGTGCTCGGTGACCTAAATATACATTTAGATGACTCCTCTAACCCTGCCGCAATTGAGCTATCTACTGGCCTCTCTGCCCTACAAATTACTCAAAATAGTCTCTGTCCAACCCATGATAAAGGCCACCTTCTTGACCCCGTTTTTAGTAACGCACATAACCTTTCAGTGGCCACTCCTATCCCACTCCCTTGGACTGACCACTTTCTAGTTCCCATGGCCTGGGAGACTGCGAACTCTATTCCCGTCCAGCTACCGATAATCACATTGGAGAGAAAATGGGCGAAGCTCTCGGCCACTACCTGGTCCACGAAACTAGCCATTAGCAGACCCATCCACGACCCTAATCCTGAGCTGGCGAACAATAACTTCAACTCATGGATCTGTAACTCGCTAGAATCGCTCTTGCCCAAGGTATCAGCCCACAAAAAATTCAGGGAGAAATCGGCGCCCTGGTACACTCCTAGCCTGAGGAAAATCAAACAATCATGCAGACGTCTAGAGAGAAGATGGAGACAAAACTACGTGGAAGATAGGAAATACGAATACAAAGAAGCATTAAAGTCCTATAAAGCTGAGATCAAATCTACCCAAACACGCTTCTACGAGGACAAGATCAATGCCGCCGCTTCTGCCCCCAAAGAAATTTTCAGAATTGCCAAATCCCTCTTGGCCCTTCCCACAGAACCTCCCAAAATCGAGGACCCTTCCCACCACTGTAACAAGCTGGCCGAATATTTTAATCAAAAAATCCAACTAATTTGTCAGTCGTTCTCGCCTTATGTGCCCGACCCCTCAGACTCCAGTCCTAGCACCAAATTGACGAAGACCTTAGAGAACTTTCCTCTGCTTGACGCAAAAGCTCTGGACACTCTCTGTACCAGGGTTACTTCTGGCTCTCCTACCGACCCTGCCCCCCCCCAACAACTATCCCTGGTTCAGCACATGGTAGGCCCGGTAATTATGGATATACTTAACTCTTCCATCATCTCTGGTAGAGTTCCCCGGGCGTGGAAATGCACCCAGGTCAGAGCGCTCATAAAAAAACCTAATCTGGACCGCTCTAACCTGGCCAATTATCGGCCCATCTCCCTTCTTCCTTGGCTGAGTAAATTGATTGAACGCCATATCAATTCTACTCTAGTCAATCACCTCGAATCCAATAACCTACTACACGTCTCCCAAACAGGCTTCCGTCCTCAGCTAGGCACTGAGACTGCGCTGCTTGCTGTTACGGAGGATCAATCGAGACCAGAACTGGGGGAGACCGACCAGATGGAACCAAGGACGCGGCAACAGACGTGGGAATTCCAGAGTACGGTTTCAAACACAGCCACAACAGAACCACGGAGAGATTCGGACCAGACGTCAAACTTACCGTTGGTAATTAGTAGTCCTAATAATGAACTGTCTATAGCCTTGGAAGCATCCACTACAGAACAAGGAACAACAAATGCCATTACAAATATCAAAGATCCCATATTGAATATCTCAAATTACACCTTGAATAAGGCGGAACACGATATCCTGTCGAGAGGGTTGTCCTTTGTACCTACCTCAATACCCAATTCCTTTAATATCAAATTGGAATTGCAACAATTCTTCAGAAAGATCCGTCTAAAATACTTCTTTGTGAAAAATGAAAATTACAACAAGAAACAGACAGCAACAGACTTCCGCCCAATATCAACCTTCACGCCGGCTTCTCACTTGATGAATGAAAGAATCATAGCCTTCGAGAAAATAGTGATGAGTGAAGTCATGGAACTGTTAAACAACTTTAAATATATCAAACACAACATCACCAAAGAAGAAAGACTAGCCCTGCACACACTGAATAGCAATAAATCTATTGTTATTAAGACTGCCGATAAGGGTGGAGCGGTGGTAGTACAAAATACAGAAGACTACATACTGGAAATCAATCAACAACTTGGTTGTACTATGAGTTACACGCGGATTCCTGGTGATCCCACTAAGGAAATTGCGAAACTAATTAGAGATCTTACTAACCATGGCATTGAGCAAGGCTTCCTGTCAGAGCCAGAGAGTAAGTTCCTAAATAAAACAAATCCTAGGATTCCCACGATTTACACCATCCCGAAGGTTCATAAAAACTTACAAAAACCCCCCGGCAGACCTATTGTGTCGGGTTGTGGCTCAGTGTTGGAACCACTGAACCAATATCTTGACAGTTTTTTGCAACCATTTGTTGTGGAGACCAGATCATATGTCAGAGACACAATGCACACTATTATATTGTTTGAAGACCAACCTTTTGATGGGACCACACAGTTATTTGTCACACTTGACGTGTGTTCACTATACACAAGCATACCACAGAATGAGGCCATTGATGTCATCAGGAACATACTAGAAACCCGCCCTACACCTCACTGGATTCCAACTGACTTCCTTGTACAGTTACTGCATATTGCTATGGAGAAAAATTACTTCATCTTCCAAAATGAGTTCTTTTACCAATGCAGAGGAGTAGCCATGGGAGCCGGGTTCGCGCCGAGCTTGGCGAACCTGTACATGGACCACTTCGAAGACAAACACATTTATTCTGACGAAAACCCCTATATCGATAATATCACTGCCTGGAAACGATATATCGATGATATCATGATGTTATGGCGAGGCTCAGTTGACCAACTATTGGAATTTCTATCATGGCTTAATGCGCGCAACACAAATATCCAATTCACCATGACGTACAGTGATCAATCGATCCCCTTTTTGGACCTTACATTTGAAGCGGAGGATGGCAGAATTGTTATGAATCTATATAAAAAACCAACGGATCGAAACACCCTGCTCCAGTACAATTCTCATCACCCTAGAAATCTAAGGGATAACTTACCCTATGGACAATTTTTGCGATTACGTCGCAACTGCACCAGAAGGAAAGACTTCTTTAAAGAAACTGACATTCTGCTTGCTAAACTAAGGGAAAGGGGATACCCCAAAGGACTTCTCAATAGAGCCAGAAAAAGAGCCTGGTATAGGCCACGGGAAACTTTACTTGAAGTACAACCCAAGGACCATACAATGGATAAATTGGTATGCGTAACGACTTTTAATACCAGAAGCAACGAAATAAAAAAAGTCATCAAAAAATATTGGAACCTTGTTGGTTCAGAAATTGGTATTACCGACACTCCGATGTTTGCCTTCAAACGTGCAAAAAACATTAAGGACTTTGTAGTTTCTTCATTTCTAGAATCTCCGCATACACCAGATATTAGATCGCAGCTTGGCCTACCATCAATCAAGGGACACTACAAATGTAGTCACTGTAAGGCATGCGATTGTACCACACCTGGAGCCACCTTCAGTCACCGTGGGAAAACATATGCACTTAATCAATTCTCTAATTGCAATAGTCAAAATGTTATCTATGCCATCAGATGCCCGTGCCAGCTAATCTATGTAGGCCAGACGACCCAAAAAGTAAAAAACAGGATCCTGCAGCACCAGAGCAGAATCAAATGTAAGACCTTGGGGCCCCCATGGTAGAACATTATATGGACGCAGGACACACTCATAATCATCTAGAGTGGTGGGTAATAGAAAAAATCACCTTACACCAAAGGGGTGGGAACACTGCCATTTCCCTTAATTATAAGGAATGTCGTTGGATCCATACCCTTGATTCTGTAAATCATGGCCTCAATGAACACGAGGAGACATATGTGCAAATGAGTAAGTTATAATATGTCTTAATTGTGCAAATACATTAACATCATTATCTCTATTTATGAGTCTATGGATGTAGGACACACTCCCCATTAATGGATTTTCCATCAGAAAGATGTATTCAACGTGTACTCATTTACAAGTATTTTGCATGTATAATATGCAATATATGATTGCTCTGAATGTGATGAATTGCGCCGTATGTTCAGACAGTAATATACGTGTCAGTTTTAATTTATAACCCATAATTCTATGAGAATACAAACCTCATTAAGGTTATGGTATATAGAAAACACTGTTTTAAATCCACCTTCATGTAGCGTAAATATATTTTGCAGAAAACACATGTACTCCTTAGATTGTTTGAAAACTGATTCAGAAAACTGTCGATATTTCTAATATGGTGTTTGAATATTGCTGCTTGTCCACATTCCACTAAGTATTTGGTACACATGACTTGTCTTTGAAATTATGTAATTGATTTATTCCACTTGTACGAGGAGTTCTTTCCGTAACTGATATTTAATAGGCAACTAAATACTGCCTCGATGAATTATATCGGGAATGGATATAAGAAAAGACACATAGGAGCTCATTTACACCACAGCTTTTCATTGTACACGTTACAACCAGTACGAATTCCATTAGTTGGCCCATTAAGATCCGTATCGCTACCGCATTTCAACACGGTGGTCGGCTAAATGTGATACACTTTTCACAGAGATAGGATCTATGGGATATAACATTCCGTGTTCTCACTTATGAGTATTGTTTGCGACCGGATGAATACATAAGATAACGCGCCAGGAACCTGTGACCGGGTTACTTTTAGAATCCGCTCCGGGTTTTGTCCACGAGCAGCTGACTGCCTGCACGTAGACACCAATTGGGATAACGTCATATAGCCGGCTTCTCCCTCGCCTCGCTGTCATTAGCTGCAGAGCGTGAGACGGATACAGACGTCCTTGCGGAGAAATCCATGTAAGTTTCAAAACCATTGGCCCCTCGCCCAGCCGCGTTACATGATTTCTTTTTAGACGTACAAGCACTTTGCTGCGAAATGTCAAAACAATGTCCCCAGTTATAAGACTACGCGGATTTATTTAAAAACCATAGTATTTGTAAATTGGTACCGTAATTGAGAAACACTTCTGAAGTTGCCAATTTAAATACCATGCATATAGGACCCTTTCGTTCCACAGCTCAAAAGCTCTAAGTCGGGTCGATTACGGAGTGGGCTTTACGAGTGCCACCCGTTAGGAATGACTTTCTATTCTGCACACATTTGGCTATACGGTAGAAGAATATTTTCACATGGGCGCATAATACGCATCTGCTTTTGCTTTGTACAACACATTAGTCTACCGTGTAACTGGTTAAAATCAATCTAGGCTTTCCATTATGGCGCTAATTTCTGCCCTCTTATTTACAGTAAGTGGCGATCGTTTTGACGGCACCACCATTCTCCAGTTGAATCTTTCACTGTGAAGGTACGTGACCTGTTAACTATACTGCGTTACATGTCGTCGTGTACAATAGGGATTTCTAGAGCCTATTTCTGTTATTTATTGATTACAGAATTCCTGATTAATTCAGATGACGGCTGAGAACTCTAATGAGAGACAAGGAAATTAAAATCCCATATTACCCTGACTCCAGGTGAGCGTCTGAGACACTGAGGGATACCTTCATTGTTCCTTCATTCTTCATACACACATGTCCCTTATGTAAAATTATTTGTACTTACAGGCAGCCAGCCCTACTTTTTGTCCTGAGGAAGACCCGTTCTAGATGCACACAACCCAGCACTATTATATAGGGTCGAAACGTCGACGTGCTCTGTCCAAATCGTCCACGCACTTCCACAATCAGAATTGGGAAATCATGTCCAATTGTGGTCAATGCTCTTGATTTGTGGACTCTATCTGTATCATTTTATTTTTGTTATTGTTGTGATTTGTGTATATGGCAAATGTGATTTTATGTTAATGAGTCTATGTAAGCACTGAATGTTCTATGTTGTATTTGTATTATGGTTGGTCAGACCTGTAAATGCACAGCTTTTTGAAAAATTTCCGGACACTGATTATAAAGTAAAAATTAATTTAATTTCTGAATTCTTTTGTTCATGTGTGTATACTCCCCCCTTTTTTGCTCCATGAATGAATGTTTACTGAATGAGATTTAGCATTTATTGCATGTGTAACTAAGCTTACCAATTCCCAACAGAACCATTTTTTGCCTTTATTGCTGTTACGGAGGAAGCCAGGAAACTCCTAGATCAGGGCGGATCAGCAGCCATTATTCTACTTGACCTCAGTGCCGCCTTCGCCACTGTCAACCATAACATCCTTCTTGATCGGCTGACCAACCTGGGGATTGGAAAAACTGCACTTACCTGGTTTCAGTCCTTCTTAGAGGACCGCTTTTATCAGGTATTTGAGGGGACAGTCACGTCCAATCAATGGCCTCTTAACTGTGGGGTCCCACAGGGATCCTCACTAAGTCCCACCCTCTTTAATTCCTACATGGCCCCACTAGCCGAGATAGTGCTTCCCTTCGGCATTAAAATAATCACCTACGCTGACGACACCCAGCTAGTGGTGGCACTCAACCACCCTGAGGGTTCATCTGACACTCTTGGCCTCTGTTTAGAGGCAGTCGCCCATTGGATGCACCACTCGCACCTCAAATTAAATGGGGAAAAATCTGAACTCATGTTCCTAGGAAAGTCCCCTTCGCCTTCCTCTTCCTTCATCTGGCCACCATGCATGGGACCTTTGCCATCCTCAAAGCACCAAATTAAAAGTCTCGGCATCTGGCTCGATAATTCCCTCTGCTTTAATTATCAGACCACGAAGCTTTCGGCCATATGCTTCGGTCTTCTACGTCTGATCAGAAAAATTTTGCCCCTACTTCCCTTCCAAGCCAGGAGAATCATGTTCCAAGCATTGATTTTATCCCGTCTAGACTACGGGAACGCACTCTACCTAGGCGCTCCTCAATCGACTTTAAACAAACTACAGGTGATTCAAAACTGTGCGGCGCGTCTCCTGGCACAGATCCCCCGAAGACAGTCAGCTAAGCCTGCCTTGATGTCCTTACACTGGCTGCCCATCCGCGCCAGGATCCAGTTTAAAGCCATGTGCCTAGCACACAAAGCCTTCTGGAAACATGGCCCCCAAATCCTACAATCTTTGGTTGTGCCTTATCAACCGACCAGGACTCTCCGGTCCATTGACACTTTCCTAACCGCGCCCCCAAAAGTCCGGAGAGTGAGATGGGGCGGACGGTCCTTCACTCTTAATGCCTCCAACCTCTGGAACACCCTCCCACTCACGCTCCGTGGCGAACCTAATATTTCACTCTTCCGCAAACACCTCAAGACCCACCTCTTTCTCTCAGCTTTTAAGTAACCCTCTTCCTTTCGCTGCTCTCCGCCGTCCATAAGCGCTAGGAGTCCTCCGGGTAGCTACGCGCTATATAAATATAACTTCATTCATTCATTCATTCATGAGCGAGGTGGTTTCGAAGTTCCCGATTTCCATCTTTACTATCTTGCTGCTCAATGTCAGTATGCACACCGCTGGTACCTTTCGGACACCTGAGTCCCATATCTCAAACCAGAGAGAGACCAACTCGGTGACCTCTCATTCTCATCTATCCTACCAAAGGGCATTCCAAGTAACACTGTTGATATTCAGACCCTATCCACCACCTGCTGGGCGTGGAGGAAAGTCCATCAAGTCTTGGGTGGCGGCCCCAGACATACCTCTGGCTGATAACCCCTGGCTTCTCCTTACAAATGAGACACTTGTTGAGCACACCCTACAACGCCATAGACTGCACGCTGTGGGAGATATATTCCGGGATGGCCATGTTCTCGCACACGCGGATGACAGCTATTTCCGCAATGCCTCGCACATGGACAATTTTGTTCTATGTCAGCTCCATAATACCTTACGCTCATGCATCCATACCTACCTTCTTGCTCCGGATGATTTCCTCCCACTGATACTCATTATTTCTAACACTGATGACGATCGGCTCATATCTAGGTTAATCGTACTGGCTTGGCCATGAAACCAGATTCCACTAAGCGCATCAGGGAGGCCTGGGGCAACGACCTGGGCTATTCACTGTCAGACAAAATTTGTACATATTGCTGTTCTCAAACAAAGCTTGTTTCTGTTAACCAGAGGCATAAACTACTCCACTTCAAGTTAGTTTTTCAATCTGGCATATATCATCCCAGTGCCCCAAGTGTAATGCTCCAGGTGCCACTTTTGTGCATCTCATCTAGATGTGCCCTCACATAGGCCGATATTGGTCTTCCATTTCTTCTTTCCTCTCCACCATGATAGAAACCACAATCACACCCGACCCCCTGGCGACATTGCTGAGATATACCCACCATCTCCCCAAATCCACCCGTAGATTAGCATCTGTGGAACGTCTACTTGTGAAATGGGAATTAGCGTTACTTTGGGGTAGCGCGCAAGTTCCCACAGAATCTACTTAGCTTAAAAGTATGTCACATTGTGACAAAACCAGTGAAAATTATGCACAGCTACATCCCCTCACATCTAGGCCTAAAGATGTTTGGCAACCCTTGAGGTATTACTTACTTTCCCTGGAGCTGGACGGCGCTGACTGAATAGTTTCTGACTGAATAGTTTCCTGTCAATTTAATGGATGACTATTCTTTATAGCTATTTTATTTCATTTTGTCTGTACCACCCAGCAGCTCTACAGTAATATACAACTAATCTATTGTCCTTTTTCATTCACTCCATTCATTTACTTCTGCAATGAAATGTATTTTTCTTTTTCCGCATGTGTTATCTTTTCATAAAACTCCAATAAACAATTTTATTTTAAAAAGAGGCCATTCTTGTGGCTCTGCACTGTGTCAGAGTCATAAGGTGAGTGGCGAGGGCCACTGGGTAAGTGTTCAGGTCCAGATGCTGACCCATAATCTTATATGGACCATCTGTTGTCAAATGTACTGGGGACTGTTTCAGGAAGCTACAATGTCACCACACTGGAATATGTGGTAGGTAAGTGCCCTCAAGAAGCTGCCACCTCTCCAGGAGGAAAAACTCAAAGGCATAAAAACCTCTTTGCTGGACAAAGAGATCACAGGGTTGAAGAAAACCAGTAGTCTGGAATCCGACAGTGGAATCCTTCAGGAGCGAGGAGTCAGGATTAGGAAGTGGAGGGAGTGAGGAAACAAGCAAAGGAACACAGCTTAGTTGCGACACAGCCTCCAACCAAACCAAAGCCTTTATACAATAAAAGAACACCAAAAAGAAATTACATCAAACAGTACATGATAGGAAACTCGAAGGATTGGGAAAACCAAAAAGGAATCAAGGAAGAAACAGACATATTGGAAAAGGGAAAGAAATAGGACCGCAAAACTGAAGTAGTCTAGCTGCAGAGCAGATTTAAAAGGCAGCTGCACACCGTGGACCTGAAGGAACAAGAAGCAGCAGCTAGGAGCCAGGAGCCCGAGGGAAGGCAGCCTCAGGTGAGGGAAACTCATAGCACGGGCTTCATGCAGCATTTCCTGGGACCCAGAAACCTCTGAACGAATCAAGGTACTGTGACTCTGGAACACCCAGGCGACCAAGATGCCACTGTTGCAACTGTAAGTCTTGGTCAGGCACATTGGGTGGCCGTATGAGCCAAGGCAAATGCCCACATAGTAAGCTGAGTAATGCCTTCCACTGTGTCATCGACACTGCTGACATCATATGGTCATATGGGCCCTCGCTCAATACCTCTCCTCCTGCAGATCAACAGACATGATCTTTGACCAGGGCTTAGTGTGCTCTAGCTGCAGGGTCTGGTCATCAATCAGACCTGTTCATTTCAGTCCTGCATTAAGCACACCTGAACTCAGAGACCAGTGGATGTGATTGAAGGCCATATCCAATTGCTGTTAGTGGTAGAGTGCTGAGTGCAGAACACACAGGGCCTGGTTAATGGCAAAAGATGTTTGCACCCAATTTATCAATGGGAGTCAGGAGGGAAGCGCTCGTGATCCCAGGATGTTTCCCTGATCAAATTCCTCTAGATATTACTTGGAATAATTTGAGTGGGGAAACATGTTGGAAAGGGGTAAAACAAGCAATTCCCCCAGTCGGTGAAGAATGAGGTGGTAAAACCACTCAGGGGTAACAAACAGCGCAACGTGCATTACCATTTTTTCTGCCAGGCAGTTTTACAGACTGCATTTCCTTTTAAATTTTTTTTTTTAAATTTATTTAGCCATGATGTCAGAGTGAAGCAATAGTTAATATCAAAATAAAATATGCCATATATCAAAAATACAAATAATATCCAAATTTCATATTACATATCAAAAATTAAAAGCCGTCAGTGCATGACTAAGACAATCAATAAAGTCAATACTATCGTCAGCAAGCAGGGCACCACGGAGGAATAAAATCATAAAATAAAAACAAAAAAAAGAACAAGAAAGAAGAGAAGGAGTTTAAGGGTCATTGCATTCCTCATTCATATAGTCTCATATGGCTCCCCAAACCATTAAACCAAGGTTCCTTCTACGAGGTCCTTTGAGGGAATATAAACTGTGCTCTAAGCTAAAAAATGCAAAAAACCTAGCTTTCCACATTTCAAAGGAAGGTGGATCTTTTGGCAGCCATGATGAAGCGATACAGAGCCGAGCCACATCAGTTGCCATAAATATAAGGTAGCCCACATACGGTATACCCAGTCTAGCGAGCGTGTCATCTGGGATGCCTAGTTACATACCCGTGATTTCTACCCCAGTCACAGATGTTAAAAAGACCTCTATCCCTAAAAGAAGCTGATGCAGCTTCGTGCATGCAAAAAACACGTGGAGACTATCAGCTAAATCAGCTCCGCACCGAAAGCATTTGCCATAATTTACCCCACCCCACTGCAACATTTTCACGGGTGTATGATAACGATTATAGATGGTTTTATAATGCTGTGCCCCAAGACTTGAGGAGATCAAGATTTTCTCAGCAATGTCGATAGATCTCTGTAAAAGCCCCGCTCCATGCCCCAATCTGCTGCTCCATTTCTTATCCTGCTCTTCAAGGTCATCCTCCTGCATTTCCAGAAGGCCCATGTAGAGACTTCAGATTTTCTGCTTGCCTTTAATTGCTTCCATGAGACCCTTCTTACCCATGTCCACCAGCTGAGATTTGTTTTGCCTAGATAGTCCCGTATCTGTAAATACTTAAAGAAATCTGCATTTGGCCATCCAAATGTTTCCCTAAGTACCGCAAAAGTACACAAGTTATCGGGGGCGCTAGGTGGCGCTGGATCGACATGGCCGCACTGCTGTGAGGCTCCAGCCGGCCAGGCAAATAACGATCCGGTAAGCCCATCCTACAGGCCAGCAAATGACCCGATGACCATGCCGGCGAGAGAAGGGACACCTTAAGCCTCTTCTGGGCCAGTTTGGTGGAGAACGGCAGCCGGGAGGAGGAGAAATCGGCTCCTGCAGGCCCGCGGCGACGGGACCGTTGAGAGGGGTGGAGCGACGAGGCGGACTCTGACACTGCCACAGGCCGGGGATCTTCGGCGACTGTTGGGCCCCGGAGCAGGTGCGGTAATCTGATGCTGTGACGGATGTGGACGCACCGGTGAGCGGGCCGACATTACCGGTCAGTCTGGTGCAAGTGCTGGGGGACGCGGAGCCTCGGAGGCGGCGAGATCGCTCCCCACGAGCTGCCGGGACGAAGCCTGCTGCGTGGGCCGGAGCGGCCATTGGTGACGCGGTCGCGCCGGATCCATCGAGCTCTGGTGCTGCTGGAACGCTACTGCCTGCGCTGAGTCCCGGCTGCGCCTCTGACAGCCACATGTCTACCCCGGTGAGATTTGTGTTGGCTGGCGCAGGGCTGGGCGAGCGCCCGATCTGGGGAGAGGTGCCCTGAACTGGACGTGCTTGTAGGAGGCCTCCCCAGTGTGACACCACAACCCTACCCTGAGTGCGCGCTTTCCTGCCTCAGCAGTGGGCCTGACTGGTGTGTGGCCGATTATACGGGGGCTGGAGAGGTGCGGAAGACGCTGCGTTCCCTACTAACTGGGGGTCAGCACTGATCACTTGGTGGCTATTCCCCGTCTGGCTGCGCCATTTGGTCCCAGCGGGCTGGCGTGGAGTGGTGACGCAGAGGGGAGTGTGCGCGGCCTGGGCTCGGTGCCGACAGCGTGCATTGTCCAACCCACTCCCCGCTTGAACTGACCCCAGCGGTGGCGGCTACTATGGGTAAGACGGACACGAAACAATCAACGCTACCTTTCAGCTCCGCGAAGGGGAAAAAAACACGCGCACAGAATGCGGATGGCGGGGAGACGGGCCCCGGCGTGGAGGATGATTTGGACTGGAAGTCCTTGCTCGTGGGCATGCAGCGGAGCCTAACCTCCATCGACACAAAGATTGATACTATGAATGCCAGGCTGGACACGGTGGTGCAGCGACTGGATCAGCACGGGGAGCGGCTCGAGGAGGCGGAGGGTCGGATCTCGGAGTTGGAAGATGGAGCCGGGACTAACGCCACCAAACTCTCCCAGATGGACCGCCTACTCAAAATCATAGCGGAGAAAAACGAAGATTTGGAGGCGCGTTCCTGGAGAAATAACGTTCGCCTGGTTGGTCTGGCGGAATCCAGTGGCGGTGGCCGCATGGAGGAGTTCATAGAGCGCCTACTGACAGATAAATTTGGACGGGACGCCTTTTCGCCTCAGCTGGTGGTGGAACGGGCCCACAGATCCTTGGGTCCTCGACCGGTCCCGGGAGCTCCGCCGCGCCCGGTGATTATCAAGTTCCTCAACTACAGAGACCGGGACACCCTGCTGCGCCTGGCACGAGAGCAACAACCGATCCAGCACGAGAACACTACACTCTCTTTCTTCCCGGACTTCACCCAGATGGTACAGGAGGCCCGTCGCAAGTTTGTGGGAGTAAAGAAAAAGCTGCAACAACGCAACATCCCATATTCAATGCTTTATCCCGCTAAGCTCAAGGTCACGCATCATGGCAAAGTCCACTTTTTCGGTAACCCACAACAAGTAGAAGACTTCCTACGGGACCGTGGGTCCTCCGCGTCTCCGAGGCGCAGCCCCGGGGCGAGATCTGGATCCCGGTCCCCGACGTCAGCTCCGGACTGATGAGTATTACACCATGTTGTCATAAGGTCCACTTCTGTCTTCTCTCCTCTGTGTCCCTCTCACTCCTCCCTCTCCACTCTTGGCTGCTCCCCCCCTTACCTCTTCCCCAAATTTACTCACGCTCCCTTTCTGACTGTAAGAATGGACTGGCGGACTCCACGAGCTGGACTGTTTGGCTACACGGGAAAGTGTGTCCAGACCTTTGATTCCTGTCTGAATTGGGGGAGGATGGGGGGAGAATTTGGAATTTGAGTGTCCCACTCATATCGCCATTTGTTATTCAGGAGGAGCTGGCGAGGTCGAGGTGGCTGCTATTTGCCTTGGCACTCCCCCCTCCCACCCCACTTTCGCTCCCAGCCCTTGGCGGCGGCGACATAGTGGGTGAAATATCGGGATAGGGGAGGGTAGGTCCAGCTCACTGGTGCTACCCAAAGAGGGAATACCCCATACGAATGGCTTTGTTTGATGGGGGGGTCGGGGGGGGTATGGTTCCCGGCAGGATTGGGCTGTCGCGGTGGGAGGGGGTGGGGTGTGGGAGGGACGGGTTGTTGAGGGGATTGTTGATTGATAAGTTTTCCTCTGACGAGTTTGTTGAGTCGGAAGGAGCGGGTGAGGGGAGGGAATGTATATACAGCATTACACTGATCCATTGGACCAATCACACATATACATTGGAGTGGATGATACGGCGATACATGTGGATGGGCGACTGGCAGTTCGGGCATGGCTGAGAGCCGATCCGCAAGCGGGCATCTGGCGTCAGTTGGTGTGACTGCACAGGAGGGAGATACGGCGCCGCGCGACCCGCATAGTAGAGTGAATGTTCTGGCCTGGAATGTACGGGGGCTGGGTGACCCGCGCAAGCGCCGCCAGGTTCTGGGGTACCTCGATCGCCATCAAATACATATAGCGCTACTGCAGGAAACGCATACGGACCCCCGGGGCATACCTCCCTTTGCGTCCCGCTGGGCGTCTTATAGCCTATTCTCCTCTTATTCTACCTATTCTAGAGGAACGGCCATTCTGGTCAAGAAGCACACCCCCTTTGTGCCCCTAGGGGAAAAAACGGATGCCGAGGGACGGTTCTGTGTTGCGTGGGGCCGCATGGGCAACGCCACGATCACTATCGTGTCCTCCTACGGGCCCAATCTGGATGAGCCCACCCACTTCATCTCCCTATAGGAAGTTATATTGGGGGTAGGATCCACTCACCTGCTCTGGGGGGGTGATTTCAATGTTACCTTGAATCCGTCTCTTGACCGTTCCAATGTAGATACTCCACACCACCCCCGCTCTCAGGCATATATCTCTGACCTGCTGACCCATCATTTGCTGATAGACGCTTGGCGCCGGACACACCCGGATACGCGGGAGGGTACGCACTGGTCGGCGCTGCACTCCACGTGGGCTCGTTTGGACTACATACTGCTTTCTAGGGGCTTGGGGTCCTCTCTGCTGGCGGCGAGGCACTTACCTCGTACTTTTTCAGATCACGCACCGGTACTGATCACTCTGGCCAGGACGGGGATGGTCGGGGCACCGCTCCCATGGCGCATGCAACCTAACATCCTCCGGGATGGGCTATTCCAGCACGAAATGTCCCAGGAAATCACGGACTTCATAGATCGCAACAGAGGGTCGGTGGATAGCGCTGCGACGATATGGGAGGCATTCAAGGCCACTATGCGAGGGGTGTGCATCTCGAAGGGTTCGGGGGTACTGCGCTTTCTTCGCGCCACTCTGGCTTCCCTGGAGCGGGACCTGGGGGCGTTGGAAACTGCCCCAGATTTCCTGGAGGACCCCGGAGCGCAGCTAGAATATCGCACTAAGCTCTCGGAATATAAGCGCACCGCGGAGAGGGAGGTTCATTTCAGAGGGAAACACTTCACGGCGAGGGCATATGGGGAAGGGGAGCGACCCGGCAGATTCCTTGCGGGGGTTCTTCGCCCTCCGCAGGGCTCTAATCACATACTGGAGGTCAGAGCCTCGGATGGTTCCATATGCCGGGATACCCCCTCTATACTCTCCTCCTTTGTCTCACACTATTCGGGCTTGTACACATCCAGACGGGAGTCGCCGTTGGAGATGTCCGACTATCTCTCGGAGCTCACTCTCGGATGGTTATCCAATGCCCAGCGGGACCTCTTAGCGGCCCCTATAGGCCTAGCTGAAATCAAGGAAGCCATAATGCAGACTTCCTCCGGAAAGGCGCCTGGCCTGGACGGCTTCCCTATTGATTACTATAAAGCCTTCATTGACCCGCTTGCGGCGGTCCTGCGGGAGGTGTTCGAGGAGGCGAACGAGACTGGCTCGTTGCCACCCAGTATGTCAGAGACCCTGATAGTCTCGCTCCTTAAGCCAGGGAAACCCCCGGATTCCTGCGACTCCTACAGGCCCCTTTCTCTCCTCAACAGCGACGTGAAGATACTAGCCAAGGTTCTGGCGAACCGTGTTAACCTCCTGATTGGAGACTTGATCCTGCCGGATCAGTCGGGGTTCGTCCCAGGCAGGTCTACCTTCCACAATCTGCGGACCCTGTTCTCGGTCCTGAATACTGCGGATCCCTCTCTCGCTTTGGTGGCGGTGTTCTTGGATGCCACCAAGGCGTTCGACTCGGTCGAGTGGGACTACCTCCATTTGATTCTGCGTAACATGGGCATGCCCATAGCCTTCTCCAGATGGATCCAAATCCTGTATCACCGCCCCATGGCAAGAGTTCTTATTAATGGGCGGGTCTCTGAACCTTTCCTGGTGACTAGGGGCACTCGGCAGGGATGCCCACTATCGCCGCTCCTTTTTGCCTTGGCAATAGAACCCCTGGCGTCCCGGCTCCGGCAAAACTATCTCGCGGCTTCCTTGCGCTGTCAACGGAGGCAACTCTTGGTGTCGCTCTACGCGGACGACCTCACACTGTACATCAAACACCCCCGGGAACACTTGAACCCCATTCTCAGAGAGCTTGTCCGGTTCTCGTTGTATTCGGGAATACACATCAACTGGGGCAAATCGGCGGTCTTCCCCTTGACTGCGGGGGTTGACAAATTCCCACTTGACTTCCCTTTAGAGTGGTGTGACACTGACGTGAAGTATTTGGGGGTGTGGGTCTCCAGGGACCGACAGGAGGTTATGCGTATGAACTATGGCAAGACTCTGGAGGACATACGTACAAGTATAGTTCGGTGGCTGACCTTACCGCTGACCATGGCTGGGCGCGTTTCACTTATCAAAATGGTTATACTTCCCAAACTACTCTATTTATTCCTTAATATACCGTTTCATCCGGGGGGCTATTTTTTTAGGGCTCTGCGGACGGAACTCATCCGTCTGGTGTGGGGGGGAAGGAGGCCGCGACTCCGATGGTCGGTGCTCACGCGCCCGTACATACAGGGGGGCCTCGATATCCCGGATTTTGAGCTCTACTACAACTGCGCTCAGGCGCACTACGCGTATTATTGGTACCACCCTACCCCTTACATGCCACAGATCGCGGTAGAACACTGGTTGGCGGACCCTATTCCACTGGAGGGCGCGGCCCTCGCGGAGATCCCCTCGTCTCGGGCTGATCGGAATCCCGTTCAGGCCACGGCGCATGCTTGGAGTGTTCTGGCTGGCCATGTGGGTGTATCGTTTCTTTATTCCCCACTGATGCCTCTGGTCTACCATCCGGCTCTTCCACTCCTTGAGGAAGGTCTGTTCCAGCGCATCAAACTTAAAACGGGGATCGCGCGGTGGGGGGACTTATTCCATGAGGGTAGGTTTCGCGACCTCCCCCTCCTATTTGGGGCGGCTGTCCCAACTCCCCTGGAGGTCTTTGCGTTTATTCGGCTGCGCAGTGGCCTGCAAAAAATACTGCCGGCATATCCGGCAGAGCCTGCAATCCTGGAGCCGTTCCATTACCTTCTCGACTCCACCTCCCCGTCGCACATGGTCTCCTTGCTTTACCGGCGCCTCTACTCACACGGACGTGGGGACATTCTGAGGTCTCGGGCCGGCTGGGAGACTGAGATTGGCGCAGAGTTCACGGATAAACAGTGGGAGTACTGCTGTCTGCAAACCGAGATGATCTCCTCGAGTAGTAGGTTCCGTATTATTCACTACAAATTCCTACACCGCCTCTATTGCACCCCAGTCCAGATGCATAGGTTTCATCTCCGCAACGACGATCGATGCGATAGGTGTCACTCCCCGGGGTCTGATTTTTTACACCTGGCTTGGACCTGCCCGAGTATAGACGACTATTGGAACCAAGTCTATGCGGCCTTGGGCGAAATGCTTGGAAACCCGCTGCATCCCTCCCCACTTCAGGCTTTGCTGGGATACACCCGAGATATACCCAAGGCGGATCGGCGCTTTGTTACCTGTGCGTTGTTGCTAGCCAAGAGACGTGTGGCATGTCGATGGGGGCGGGGGAGAAGCCCTAAGTTTAAGGAGTGGTTGCGGGATATGCTTACCTGTCAGGAGAATGTTCTACTGTATGCTGAATTGTTGCCGCCTGTGTCACGGCCCCCAGACATTTGGGCCCCTCTGACGAGATACCTCTCCGCTCATGAGGACCAGGATGCGCATTCTAGTGTCGCCGAGGGATAGTGTCGGATGCTTGTGTGCGGCATGGTGAGTGTGCTGAGGTACCCATCTGGTGAGATTACGGACCGCAGGGGCCCTGGGAGTTCTTGTATTCTTCTCTGGACTAAAGGACTACTAAGATCTAAAGATTGCCTCCAATGTAATGTAATATGTGAAATGGTGATATTGCAGTATCTCCTTTTACTAATATGTGTGATGCTTGTTGGTTTCCTCTTGCTGTATAAATCAAAAATAAAGAGTTAAAAAAAAAAAAAAAAAAAAAAGTACACAAGTTATCATACTAGAAGTCCCCAATAATTGCGATCCCCTTTGATTTCCACCTACCCATAATTGTATCCCAAAAGATAGGGGGTAGTAACTGTGTTGCATGAATAGGTGTGTAATAATCAATTCTCCCAATTTTTAGGCTCTCACCAACCTGTTTCCAAACTTATAAGGCTGCCCATAGAACCTTAAACCGGGTCTTTTTATAGTAGCTTGGTTCGATTGCCCTTAGAAAAAATCTCTCAGCTTCTGCACCTAGCATCATATGATAGATAGAAGGGGCATCAGCTATATTTCTACTTTCTTCTCTAGTTAATAAAATACTCATATTCTGCAGGAGACAAGCATAATAATAAAGCACAAAATTAGGGACCGCCCACCCTCCTCGAGTTCTGAGTATCGTCATATACCTCATTGCTCTGCGAGATTGTTTCTAACCCCACATAAATCTGACACAAATAGATTGTAGGTTTTGTAGCTGGATTCTACTAAGCTCTAAAGGAACCCACCTGAATAAATAAAACACTTTAGGTAATATGTTCATTTTCAGCACGTTACAACGACATACCAATGAAAGATGTAAACACTCTAACTTACCCAATTTTTTCTCGATTCCAATCAACAAAGGGTCCCAATTAGCAGCTACTAGATCATCCAAGGAAGCTCTGATGTTAATATACCTAATACCTAAATACACTGCCTCTTGCATAACTCTTGGATCATCATAGATAGCCTGGGTTGTACATATGATCTGTGTTTTAGCGATGTACAGTTTATACCTTGACATTTGACCGAATGAGGCGGCCAATCAATCTATGTCAGGCAAAGCTATGGCAGGTGTTGTCGTGACGATGGCCACGTCATCAGCATAAGCCAATAATTAATAATCTTCCCGCTCAATGTGTACAGGTTGTATGACTGCACTCTGCTCCAATTGGACAAATAAAGGATTGATGTATAGCGCAAACAATAGAGGGGAGCACGGGCATCCCTGTCGCATCCCCCGAGTTATATGAACAGGTTCAGACTCAAAACCCATCACACAGATCCGAGCAGTAGGAGACCTGTACATAATTTTAACTGCGTTAATAAAGCCACACCCAAAGCCTATACGGCGCATCACTGTCCATAAAAACTCCCAAGAGACACGGTCAAACGCTTTCTCGGTGTCAAGAAGAAGTATCAGCCCAAGTGGAGTCTGCTGAACTTTGGCTATATCAAGCATAGTGACCACCCAATTAATATGGTTGACTGTGCCTCTTCCCGGTATGAAGCTGTGCTGGCGTATTGACACCAAGGGTGTTGTTACCCTAGATAGGCATGCTGCCAGTATTTTAGCATAGATTTTACCATTGCTATTTAGGAGAGAGGTAGGTCTGTATGATCCTGGAAGGGTTGGTGGTTCATCCCTTTTTAAAAAAAATAATGATGTTAGCAGTATCCCATGATAATGGAGCCTGTCCACGCTGTGCAGCCTGAAAAGCTATCAGCATATCAGTTTTAGTTCCAAAAAAAAGTCTTCTAAAATTCCAGAGGTAATTTGTCGGGTCGTGCTGCTTCACCTATCGCCAATAAATTAATAGCACTCTCAAGCTCTTCCAGGGTTATTGGCGTCTCAAAATCTGCTGTATCTTCGCTGCTCAAAGTCTAGTTAAACAAGGCTTGTGGTAAGGAACAGGATGGGATTTCCTCTGCTCTAACCTCCCCAGTGAACAAATCCTGGTAGAAAGATCTAACTACTGCTAAAATCTCAGGAGGTTTACTGACTAATTTCCCGGCCAAGTCTTCTATAAGTGCTATACCCCGCTCGGTCTCCTTGTTCCGAACTCGTTTAGCTAGGCACCTGCCAGTAGCCTCCCCAAATTCATAACATTCTCTCCTGTAAGTTTGATACCTACAGGCAATATCTTTAGACCACAATAAATTAATCCTAGCCCAACAGTGGGCAACTGCAGCCTGCGCCAAAGAGCTTGACACCTCATCAACCACACATTGTATCAAGCCGCATTCAGCCCGCCTTAGATCGTCATAGAGGCCCTGGAGCAGGACATTATGCTGTCTTTGCTCATATATACCAAAGCTCAATATTTCCCCCCTTAGACCTGCCTTCAAGGCATCCTACACTGCAGAGGTAGAGGCCGTATTCCTATTTATTTCCAGAAACTGAATGATCCAGCTTTTCATATGTGTCACAAATAATTCATCTGCTAATAGCTTCCTCTCAAAGGTAAAACGTCTCTGAGGCCTGAGTAGACCTTGAACCGAAATATCCATAACCACTGGGCTATGATCAGACGTAAGCCTGGGAAATAGTTGAATTTTGCCCATAGCAGCCTGACCCCTAGAGACAAACAAATAATCCAGCCTTACCAACTTATTGTGGGGACAGGAAAAGTAAGTAAATGCAGCATGGGGATATGTTTTTATAAATCACAGATCTACTAAACCATGCTCAGACACATGCTGTTGCAGTGCCCTGAACACTTTAGGTTTCCTCCCCATATACAATCCGTTGCCAGAATGTAACTCTGGGCCGTCCAAGTGTATATTAAAATCCCCACATGATAACAAAGGAGTTGCCAAGGAAGCCAATTCTGTATTAAGCAGATCAAAAATTTGCGCATAATCCACATTTGACCCATAGACCGAGCAGAAAGCAAATTTCCACTCCCCGACCGCGCATTCAGCGATAGCCCACCGGCCATATTTAGCTGCAATAGCCCTTCCCTCCAAGCGTACAAAGGTTTTAGCCAATATAGGCACCCACGAGTTGGGGAGCTGTGAAGTGCACACACTAATACAGTGTATCCTAATTCAGCCAGCACACCACGCTTCTCCCAGGGAATACATGTTTCCTGTAAACACACGCCATCGGGATGGAAGCCTCTCAATTCCATAGCAAACCGTTGCCTCTTAGCCCTATCGTTCAAACCAGACATATTAAATGTACAGACCCGTAAGCTCCCAGCCATCAATCCATCCCCCATCTTATCAGGGCATACTCCTCCCGATTTGACATCATAGCATTTTTAAGTAAGCAATGCTCCCCCTTGACCTTCTCTCCCCTGACCCTCCCCGTGCCTCAGGACCACCTACCATAACCCCCTCACACCCCTCACACCCCCGAATAAGTGTCACCCCACCCTCCATGACCACCTCCCCCCACTTCCCTCCGCCTGATGAGGCAAAAGGTCCAAAGGTCCTCCGTGATGGGAAGCTGACAGAAAAGCCCCCGGTTTCCCCCCCAAACAAAAAAGAGAGAACAACCAAAGCCTTTCACAGTATATATCTACTGAACCAGATCAGCATACAACCCACATCTATATATACATTATCCTAGCTAATCTAAATTGATTGTGAATATATTTTTGCTTGGACTTCGGAGGTAAAAAACTGCATTTGGCCCTTACAGGTAACCTTTAGTTTGGCTGGGTTAAGCAAAAAAACCTGCGCTCCCTTTGCCTGAAACATTGGCATCAGTTACCACAATTGCCACCTCTTCTCCACTTTCGCATGACAGAAATCGGGCCTAACGAAAAATTCACTCCCCTTTCCTGCCCTTTTACTGTCTGGTTGTGCTAGACTATAGATAACTTCCCAAGCCAAAAAATTATTCAGACATATCAATATAGCTCTAGGTTTAGTAATGAGCTGTCCCGATCGCCTATGCTGTTTGAAAGGGAATCTGTGCGCCCTCTGAACCTCCAAATTCCAGTTCCACTGTGTAAGTTCCAAGAATGCCTTTGTGAAGAGCTCTACAATACATTTCTGAACATCTGTTCCCTCCATGCCTTCAGGAATACCCAGAGCTCTCAAATGATTCCTTCTCAAACGGTTTTCCGAATCAGTTAGCTTCCATATGGTATCGTCCTTCTGTGTTCTTAGAGACCCCGTGAGGGTTCTTTGGGCAGCAAGTTTGTCTTCCAGCATAGAGATCTGGGTCCCTGCTTCACCAATCCTCACTGCAAATTCTGAGCAGGACTTCAAAAACTCTGCGGATAGAGTTCTGCAGCTTACTGCATGCACCTTGGGTTCTTAGGCTCTCAGTCTGAGTCTCCTCCCTGTCTGCCATAATGCTCTGGTAGATGATGTAGAGCGAGATTTCCTCTGGATTTTCCACAGCACGGCAGCCGTATTTCCAGTGGCTACATCTCCACCACCCCCAAGATTAGGAGAGAAGGAGTAATCCCATACTAATGAGCCCACGGCCCCCTTAGACTCAGTCATGGGCAGCTTTCTGTGATCTCTCTGCTTTTGGACAGTTGAAGGGCTAATTGAGAGGTTGCCTCATGCATCCCCAATCACCCCCTCTTCCACATGCAGGCTGCTCGTATTGCTCCCATCACTGTGAATGAGTTCTTCTCCTGTCCAGTCCTTCATACCTCCCAGGCTCTCATCACCCGAAGAATTAGAAGGGTCTGACATTGAAAAAAACTTATCACCAGAATTCACCTCTTTTACGGGGCCCGGATTGTCCTAGCTACAAGCTTGGTCCCCCAGATCGAGGTTTTAGAGCTCCCTGATTTGGCTATTTTCCTGCATTTTCCCCCCCAGGAGATCTCTCTGAGGTCCCCATTTTAGCTTGGGGTACTTCCAAGCATTCACTCTCTAGGGAAGTTATTTGGGGGCCTATCGGCAAAGTATCTCCTGACCCCCTCAAGCCAAACATCCCCCGTCATGGTCCAGGACGCCCCCATATTCAGATGGCCCCCCCTGCTCTTATCTACAGTCTTTCCACTTCCATCGCTCACCTCTTTGCCATAGAGAGAGTCTGGAGAAGTGGAATGACAAGTTGCTTCCAAGTTCACCAGGGGGCTCCCTGCAGCCGTCATGCTGGCCTTAACTGCAGTCTCGTTGATCTCCGTCTTGGCAATATGCATCTTCCTGGTCTTCGCCGTCTGTGCTTGGAAAAGTGCCGGTAATGTTTTCCTGTCGCAGACGAAGGAGCCTACTTTCAAAATGTACTCACCAGAGTCAAGGGGAACACCTCCAGCCACCTGCTGCACTCCTGCTCTCGCTCCAGCCCCTGCTCCTGTCCCCTTCACAGAGTTCAGCACTGTGGGCGGTCCACGATTCTTAGCACCTCTCGCAGGTTTCGGCGGCATTGGGATTGCTACGTGAGACAGTCGAGTCTGGAAGAGCAGGAGACCTGCGTTGGCAAAAGGTAACCAGAAGCACGATGGCACCTGCAACTCGTGGCATCTTGCACAGAGCCTTAAGATCATGCCAACCGGGAAGAAGGCCGGCCGTGATCCCATCCAAACAGGTAGGTAGAGGGGGGAGTTGATCATGGGGTGAGAGCCAGCTTACTCGACCGCAGATGAGGCCGCCATCTTACCTCGGACTCTCAAAACATCTAGACTGCATTTCCTACGTGAATGAGGACATAGATAGCAGTTTATTTCCTTTTTCAGCGTCACCCCCCCGACAGCTGCCTCAAAAAACGTCAGGAAAGGAAAAATAAAACGATAATAAACAAGTTTCCTTATTGTTTTATTTTTCCTTTCCTGCTAAGTCTTTGGGGACGGGGCCATGGGCGATGACAGTCTGTAGGAGGAGTGGTGGGCACTGTTGCCAGTGCGCATGGTGGTTTTGCCAGCTATCTCAGGCCGGCCAAACCGTCATGCGCACTATAGCTGTCTCCAACCCGAGCTGCGTTGCCGGGTTGGAGACAGCAGTCACATGCTTCCAGTCTAACTGGGAGCGCAAATTCACGTCGCTCAGGCCAATCCTGACGCTGCTTTCATTGCCACCAGCAGCATGAGAGCAGGGTCAGGAATGGCTGCAGTGGAGTCTGGGAGCCTGTTCCTGTTCCTGCAGAGGAGAGGAGAAGAGCGGTATGTTTTTTTTTTTTAATTAATTCTTTTATTTTGTCGCCCGACCCCTCTCCGCCTCCCCACCACTCTTCGTCAACACCAGCCACTACTGCCTTTTTGAACTCAAGCAAGTGAGCACAGGTAACAATCAACTGAAAAGAGGAGCAAATGTAAAAATCAGTCAGGTCTAAATTAGGCCATTTGTGTCACAGACCATTGGTGACTGCACTTTGTATCTCTGGTATTTTTAGCATAAACACAAAGAAATACACATATCTGAAACAACTACAAGTACATCCGTTTCAGTGGTTTTTGAGTAGTGGTTTCTTCAGGAAGCATTGCTCACAGCTTAGAATGCAGTCTCTCTCTTTTACAGGCTGTCCTTTGATGAGAGTAGCTCGAATGGCTTAGGGTATATAGATTGCTATTGTTATTCGAAAATTGTTTGTAATGATGCATTTTTACATTTTGTTGGGAAAACGTTTTCAGTGCCCCTTGTATTAGTCATATGCTCTAGGCTTTGAGAAAAATCATGAAATAAATGGAAGAACTAGGAGCACATAAGGTTCCTTTTCCATTGGTTTTGTCACACAGTAAACCTGTTTCAGACCATGTCATACTGAATATGGTGCATCTTGCAGTACGCTAGTATGTTTGATCTGCAACAAAGCAATTGCCTGAATTTGGTGACAGATTGACAAGAACTGGCAAAGCTAATAAGTCTTGCTATTTTTGTATGCGCTTGAAGAGCTGCAATCAGCACTTTCTTGGGGTAGGCCAGTGGCGTAGCAAGAGGGGGGCGGAGGGGACGGTACGCCCCGGATGGCAAATGTTTTGGGGGTGGCGGCATCCCCCCATTCTTACATGCGTTTGCCATGGGGCGGCAAAAGCAGGAACCGCCACGGGCGGCAAAGTGGCTAGCCACGCCACTGATGTAGGCTGCTGTACCTGAGCCATAGGGACTTAATCTGACAATTAAATCTGACTTTAGTGTTGCGTTGCTCTTGTTTTACCTTGCGTGACGCACGGGCGTTGGGGCGTTGCCCCCCTGCCCCTGCCCGCGCCCGCAGCTCCCTCGGCGTCTCTGAACTTAGTTTACTTAAGTTCAGAGACGCCGAGGGAGAACTGACAATACATGTCAGTCAGCATGACGTCGGACCATGGGCGGTCCGGCGTCATGTTGACTGACATGCATTGTCAGGCCAGCCAGGGACAGGCAGCACTGCAGCACAAGTGCCCATGAGTGGGCAAGGTGAGCTAATTTTTATCCCGTGCCCAGTCATGTGCACTTGTGTTTTCACAGACTTGCGCATGCCCATTAGGAGCCCCTCGGTCTCCTAATGGGCAGGCGGCGGGCGAAGAGTAAGCTGTGCCCTCAGCCAATCCTGGCACTGCAGCAGCGCCAGGATTGGCTGAGAGGTTGCCACTCCAGTGCTGACGTGCTGTTCCGGTTTGAAGAGGGCAGAGGCGCCAACGCGGACAAGGAGCAGAGGCGGTCAGATTAAGTTTTCGTCATCTTAACTTTAATTGTATTCTCCCTTGCGACCCCCCCCTCGCGACCTCCCCTCGCGACCCCCCCCTCACAGCGCCCACCACCTGCAATCACCGGTACATATTAGGCACTATAGTAGAGTCTAGAGATAGTTCATCCGATTCTTGTGTGAGATGTGCTCTGTCGTAACTACTTGTCATTTGCTATGACGGGGGAATGGAGGTGCGGAGACAGAGAAAGCGACGAGGGAGGAAGGGATACTGAGATGTAGGGAGGGATAGCAAGCAAGATGGATGTGACAGCAACAAGATAGGAAGAGATAGCAAGATAGAAAGAGGAAGCAAGATAGGGAGAGAGGAGAGCATGGAGGGTTGCGAGACAATGGAAGGGGCAGCAAAAGACAGTCACCGGGCAGTGTCAGCAGCACCCAGCCAGTGACAGAGGAGGGGAGATGCTGAGATAGTGAAAGAGATAAGGTAGGAAGGGATACTTAGATGATGGGAAAGTGAGAGTGTCACTGGAAGAGAGTGACTCCGATAGAGCAGCTTGCAGCCACTTACAGGTGAGGTGGTGATTCTGGGAGAGAGATAGGTAAAGAGAAAAGTGACAGTTCACAGAGCACTTTCACAATTGCTTTATTAACCTTCCTGCTTTCTCAAATTTGCTTGAAAATGCACCATTTTTCTTCTCTTTTTTCAAAATGTTCACGGGAAGAGACATGCATGATGCATTGTCAGACGAGGGGCAGGCAGCACCACAAGTGCGCATGACTGATGAATGTCGGTGAATTTTTCTGCCGTACCCAGTCATGCGCACTAGTGTCTGATCTGGCTGGCGCATGCCCATTAGGAGAGCGAGGGTTGATCAAAGGCTCAACCCTCGGTCTCCTAATGGCCAGGCGGGCGGCGAGTAACCCTGCTCTAAGCCAATCCTGGCACTGCTGGAGCAGCGCCAGTATTTGGCTAAGGGGTTGTCACTCCAGTGAAGGCGCCAACGGCCCAGCAGAGGCGGCGAGGACCGGCGTTCAGGTAAGTTTTCTCTCTTTTTTCTTTTTTTATTTTAATTCCCCAGCCCCCACCCCCGTGCGACCCCCCCGCGAGTATTGCGATGCGAGACGCCACTGCTTGTGAAAGAGCCCACTCCGCTCGAGTATGTATTTCTTTAGTCAGAGATGTCTGGCATTAGTGAGACTCATGTGGGGCGAGGAGGGTCTTGGGGATGGGGAGGCTGAATAGTGGTGACAGCCCCACAGCGCTATGCGAGAGTGTCCCTGCTGCTGGCGCTGCGCTTTGTGTTGGTGAAACAAGTCCACGATGCCCTCACCCACCGGGCCTCTTCCTGCCCCACACCCCTATCCCCAGCAGGTGATAGTCATGAGGTGGACATCTTTAAACTCAGTCAGGCCCCACACTGACCCTTCTTGAATCGACCCCATGACAGGATCTACCCCGGGCTTTACTGTCCTGGCGGCCTCTTTCGTCTGATGAGTTGTTGCTGTTTGGGACTTGAACCTCCAGTCTGAGGAGCCCCCTGCCCGTGTTAGCCAGCGGTCACTGCAGGCCTGAGGAGCCCCCTGGTAGCCAAGAGGTCACTGCAGCTCCGAAGACACTCGTGTTAGGTGGGCACAGCCTCTTTCTACTTGCACTGTTGGCACCCATATATGTCCTGGTACCTGGCCATTATTGTTATGTGCATTGCACACCAATCACCGGGAGGAGGGTGTGCAGGTAGCGTGCTTCTCAAAGATAAGAGGGCCTTACACGCGGCTGCCAAAGTCCCGGGGACAACTCAGACAGTCTGCCACTTTAGTGTCACCTCACGTGCCCCCACCAGCATCCATCACTGCCGGCCTCCATCTGTGCAGCTTCCAGTGAGGGACCGCGTGCAGGCACCCAAAGTAAGTGTTTCCGAACTGGATATCCATGCAGGAGGCTCTCTGCAGGGGCGGTGGGAAGGGATACCTTGCAGGGGGTAGTGTGAGAGCACTTTGAGAGAGGGCATATTGCACTGGTGTGAGAGGGCATGTTGCGTTGGCTCTGCATCGAGGCATGTTGATGAGGCAGGTGCTTTTTGTTCATGCCAATCTGTGTAAAACCATTGCGCTGAGGATTAATGTACAGGGCACCGTGCAGGGCAGTGTTATGTAGAGTAGCACTGTACGAGTTTGACGTCCTAGGAAAATATACAGATCTATTGTGCACAGGGCTATTATGCATGGGTGTGGTGAATAGGTATAATGAAGGAGTAATGTACATAAGACTTTTTGTATGGGCATAGAGAGCAGCATCGATCCAGGAGTTTTGTGCAGTGGTCATAGTGAAGGGGCGCCAAGTAGTGAACTTAGCGCAGCTGCAATGTGTTGGTTTCTTGCAATGAAGCATGACGCAGGAGCATCATGCAGGGGTATTTTCATGGATCTTTGATGTGCAACATGATGAATGGGCAATTTGTGCATTGAAAACTGAATTGTTTGTAAGAAATGTTTTCGACCTCGACATACGCCTCCATGCATTCCACAAATGTAAAAAGTAGTTTACGGCTCATGTCCATCCCGAGCTCAGTGTTTATGGCCTGACAAATGGCTTTGAGGAAAGCAGCCTTTTCAGCCCCTCCCAAATGCAAGCAATACATTGAGGTAATTTGTGAGGGCATGAACACGGGGCCTGGTAGGGTGGACAACAGAGCAGATTGGCAATGGAATGAAGCATGTCTAGCCTCAGGTTGCAGTCTGTGTAAGTGTCAACATTTGGAAAGAAAAATCCCCCATTAGGGTCCAGCCTTGTCTTTGATGCAACCCTTGTGACCAGGCCAGAGAGTTTGCAGCTGTCATCTGTTCTGTATACTATAATTTATGCGTTACCAATATAAGATGCAGAACTGAAGTGGCTTTTTACTTGCAAGAAGTCATAGAATATCTTCTGAAAAATAGTTGTAAATTGTATTTTTGTTGGACTGGAATGAATGGCAGCGACTGTGTTGCATGTCATTATGTGTTAATTAGTACTTACAGCAAAATATCTAAAGGCTTTACATATTGTAATAACAGGTTTATTTTTCAGTTTTATATAGCGCTTTATTATCCTACTTGCTTTCTCAAATGTGCTTGAAAATTCACCATTTGCCCACTCTTTTTTTCAAACTTTTGGCAGGGGGGCACCCCCGAACACCCCTTATGACGGTTGAGATCGCTCGCTACCAGCAACTCATCCCGAACTTTTCCGCTCACCACTTTCAAATGTCACCAGCCGCCACTGGAAGAACTCCTTCTTATTGATCCCGCATCTGCTGATGGTGCATGAGGATGCATTTATTCAAGGGAGGCTCCCCCAGGACCTCAGGGGAGCGATGATTATGTTTATTCTGACATCTGACAAACCCCCGGCAGACTGCGGTTGTATTGTCCTATCTTACTAATTAACCTTGAGGTGAAAATTCTGGCTAAAGTGTTGGCTACACGATTAGCTACAGTGATAGGATCAGTAGTGCATGCCAACCAGAACTGCTTTATGCCGGGCAGAAGAACCACGCATTGCCTTCATCAGCTGCATCTGGCGCTGGCCTGCTGTTACGAATTGTCGGAAAACATTGCCCTTATCCTGGTTGATATAGAACAGGCCTTTGATATGGTGCACTGGCCTTATCTCTCAGCTGTCCTTCATAGAATGCACTTTGGTCTCAGGTGTAGGAAGTGGGTGTCACATTTGTACATGCAACTGTGGGCCAAGGTCTGAGTGAACGGAGCCCTATCGCAGTTTCCAATATTACAGGGCACTCGGCAGGGGTACCAGCTCTCCCCCTGTTCTTCGCTATAGTGATGGAGGCTGTGGCAGAGCTCATCCGGATGGATGCCAGGCTTGGTGCTTTTGAGTGGAAGGGGAGAGCGGAGAATCATGTTTCTCTGTATGCAGATGACATACTCCTCTTCCTTTAGAGGCCCCAAGATACTGCCCTGTGGCTCATGGAGATCTTGACGATTTACAAGGAAGCATCGGGGCTCAAAGTTAATTCGGGGAAGTCGACACTGGTGACGATACGAGGAGTGGTAGACCGAGGGGGGGGGGTAGATTCTCATCTAAAATTTCACTATCTCTGCGTGACAAGGCCCTCACCCAACAAATGTATTGGGAACTCAATATTAACCCACTGCTGGCCAGGGCATGTCGGGATATGGGGGAATGGTCCAGGTTGACTCTGTCGATGGCGGGATGAGATGCGCTCTTTCAGATTGTTTCCCTCCCTTGTTTTCTGTATGTCTTGCAGCATTATTTCCCCCGCCTGCCACTATTTTCTTTGCAGATCTGCAGGTACATATAACCAGTTTCCTGTGGGCGGGCAAAACACCCAAAGTTTCCTTTGCAAAGTGTCAAATGTCAAACTGTATTATTGGGCCTCAACATTAATGACTGGTTCAGAGGGGACTGGGGGGGCTCAGCTCACAGGCTGAAGCTGGAGTTGATGCACCACTATGGTGTACTCTCATTGCTGTATGCTAGGTCAACCCCTCATTTTCTGCCACCTGTCACCCAAGTCCCCATTCGGTGCTGGTATGTGGCCCTCAGCCACATGAAATGGTATGGTGCAATTATGGGGCGACTCCCCCCCACCCCCAGCATTGGAGGAAGAGGCTCATGTGGGGTTTCATTCTTGGGACCTCATTGGTATAGCTACGCTGGGGGGTGTCGGGGGGGGGGGCACATGGGATCATTCCAGGAGCTGGCGGCTGAGCTTCATTTACACTCTTCACAGTTCAGTGGGTACCTCCAGCTGCACCATGCTTTGGAGAGCTAGAGGGATTGGGTACCCACCCGGAATGTAACCATCTAGAATGTAAGTTGGTAACGAAGGACCTGGGTAGAGGGGGTGTCTCACGTCTATATAAATCCCTGGTTGTTAATACACTGGGCCTCCTAATGGCCCTCTGGGAAAAGTGGGAGCATAATGTGGGGGCTCGGGATGATAAGGAGTGGTTTTAGGTGAAAATGGCACCCAGAATGTTGATTATTTTTATATGCTTTTGTTTAATACAGTTTAAGTATCATCACCGGATTTATTACTCCCCAGCACAACTTTGGCGGATGGGCGTGCCCCGGTGCCTGAGTGTCTCCAGTGTCCCTACCCCGGGCTGCCTTTACCATGCTGTGTGGGACTGCCCTATGGCAAGAGATTAACATCCGGACTGGGCGGGTGGTGGGCCGGCCATTAGCTCTGGACCCCAAAATCGTGCTGCTGGGGATCATGGATACAGATCTTGTCCCATGTAAGCCTCCATTGCTACTCCTTACATGGTGGCTGAGAGAGACCTGGCGAGGCATTGGAGGGCTGAGCAGGCACCGCCACTGCTGGAGTAAGTCTGGGGCATGTGCCACTGTGTGGCTATGGAGAAACTGGCATTCAAAGAAATATGATTAGATATGGGCCCCCTGGACAGGCTATAAAGGTCTCAGGGACTGATCATGATGTTTGTGAACACAAAGGACTCTTGTTTTCCACGACCACGGATATGTTATAATGGGGGTTGTATTTTGCTTTCATTGCACTGGTTGTTGCCATGTTTGTTGACTGGCACTCGAATTTGAGGCCCTTGGGGCCAGCGTTGTATTCAATGTTATTAAATTGCTGTGCAAAATCAAAAAAAGGTGTAATAAAAAAGAATAATAAGGAGGAAATCTAAAGTGAAAAGCCATCGAATAAGGAGCAGGGTACTGGATCAGACAAGGACGCTACTGAATAAGGAGCAAGAGGCGGGCCCAAAGCCCACTCTGGGTGTATGTTAAAGTGCTGGTAACAGTAGATCTCGTGGATAGCATACGTTGTCAGTAGAGAGATATAAAAGGGATGGTGGAAGTCCTAAAAGTATCTGCCAAGACCCTCAGATGCTGGAACAAGTGGTTGATCCCCAAATCTGGACTGCCAGCAAGAATCATTTTGATTTGGACCCCTTCTGAGAGATGCAGTCATTTGAGGTTGGGAAAGGGGATGGGGATTAACATCCCAGCAGGGAGGGGAGCCAGGGGTTTCTGTCCTGAGTTGCACACTTTTTGAGATATGCACGTTCTCAATGAAAGAAAAGCCTGCCCTGTTCCTGGGTGATGTAGTTCATGCAGACCCATTACTAGGTGGAACCAAATACTTTGTTTCTGTTTCCCATTGTACATCCTTTCCTAGTTATGAAGTGGTCCCTGCATTACAAACCAGAGAGGGCCCCGCAAAAATGTTTGCCCCCGGCCCCCACAAAAGCTTTTGACATGCCTGCATTGGACACTAGTCAGAACAGCTAAACGAGAAGGCTATCTCTGCCCACTGCAGGTGGTTGTAAGAATGCCACTTGTGCACCCGGCAGTGGTGCACTAGGCCAGCCGTGTACACTTTGGTCACAATATAAAGGGGCATATTAACAAGGAACAGGGAAAATTAACGCTAAGGGCGCTTAGCGTTACTTTTTTTAACGCCCGCTATCGCTGGATAATATCACCTGGTTATCGCGTTATTAACAACGCCAACCGCCTAGGCAATAAAAAATCCAGCGATAGTGGCATTTTGGGAGGTTATCGCTGGTAATGCAGCGATAAAACTACAAGGATAGGGATATCCTTGTTGATAGCCCATGGTGGATTTAGCCATGTAATCCACCTCCCATTGGATTACATGGCTAAGTCTGAAAATTAGCAGACGTAAAAAAGCAGCGTTAACCGTGGTTAGCGCTGCTTTTTTTGTCTCTAACAGGGTTAGCGTGAAGCTTGATAATAGGAGAAATGTCGCTTAGCGACATTTCTCTTTTTATTTTGCTATGGAACGCCCACTTTGCATCTCATTAGGGATGCAAAGGGAAGCGTAGTGAAAAAGAGTGCTAACATGCGATTTTGCATATTAGCACCCTATTGTTGATAGGGCGATATTTTTATCTCCCATTCTTTGGCTTTTAAAGCCAAAAAAGCGGAGATAAAGCCCTTGTTAATATGCCCCTTAGTTCTTGAGGTAATAGAGCAAAAACAAACCAGCTGGTTTGCAAGAGAAACAGGGGATAAGGAGTACCAATACTATGGTCCCAGCTCATAGTTCTCTTAAAATGGTAACGCTCCCAGAATGCCCTGCGGTGATGCTTCCCATGAGAGTAGGTAGCTCGTTATTTGTGGCAGCATCTGTGTTTAAGAAATGCCAGAGCAGTATGCCTCTTTCCATATCTTCAGCAATGTCCTATAAAATGAATTAGTAATTATCAAGGAGAGGGAGGCCATAGGAAATTGTATCACCTCTTCATAATGTGAGTAAGCCCTCAAGAAAAAATATCCATTCTGCGCCCTCTATAATTTTAGAAGCATCTGCCAACCAAATCTCAACCATCAGTGAAAGCATCGGAAGCAACATACATGATGAATCACAAACTGCATTCTGGCACACTGGACTGTGGAATTAAGATGAAAGAGACACAACTTGGAGTTAGAGTGACGACTTCCTGGCCGACCGTGAAGTCACCAAAAGAACGTTTTATTGAAAGCTGATACCGAGAGTCAATTTTAAAAACAACAATCAAGCACATCTGCTTCAGAACAATATTTCTGGCAAAATACGTTTTCATTCGATTTCATCTTCTGTTTTGACCCTTTATTGAGTGTAGCCCCAGGTTCCCCTTGGCCTTCATTAGTAAAGGAGTTAGCAAGAAGGCAAAGCACATTTCACTGTCCTTGTAGGCAGAATCTGGGGCGGCACTGTGTATGCCAGTTAACAGGAGAGTCCTTTCCACTCCTGAGCTGTGGAAACCTGACTCGATGCATGTGTTGTGAAGTACTGTATATACAGCCTCTTATTTTTCCTTGTTGTGATTTAACATTCATGACCTATTGTACCTCCACAGTGTCTTCAAACCTAAAAAATATTTCACATGGAAATAGTCATGTTAGGCCTAACATCCTTGGTGTGGTAACTTGACGCGGGAATTTGCATCCTTGCACCACGCAGCTACTGATCAGAATCAATGCAGAGCAACGCGTAGCCACACATCCAAGACATAAGGTACAACTCTCAGTAGGACTGACCTAGTCCCTGTATCCGGTCTGTGCTCCATCTTGGTTAAACTGAACTTGTGACTTTGTCCCGGTCCAGCGTAACCAGATAACCACAGTTGGCACTATGTGCTTCTTGGTGCTGTTTTTGCTTAAAACTTTAAAATTGAATATCTTCTGTACTACTGATTGGATTTTTGTCATTCTGGTATCATTTATATTTTTTATTCACACTTACCCTATTTTTCTAAATTGCTTTGGGTTTTTTCTTGCGCTGTGTTTTCACTTTATTAATGTTTGTGTGCTTTAATACTTCTTTACGCATTGCCTCTAAGTTAAGCCTAACTGCTTTGTGTCAAGCTACCAGAGGGTTAAGCACATGTTAAGTTAGTAACTTTTGTGGTTCACCTAGACAAGGACTGTGGCCGCTGCCTGAGTGGGGTTCAAACAATAATCCAATTTCCTACAGACTATAAACTCAAATTCTTCCACGTGTACTAGGGGTGCAGCAGTGCTCCAGTGGAGGCAGTCATGGTATATTTTAATGTCTTGGAGGCAGACTCTAAATACCTAACCTTGCACTGTCTACTTGCATGGTTACAATATCACTGCACAATAGAATCCTTCCACCTGTATGACCATGGTTGACCATAAAATTGTGAAACCCAAGAAACATCTGTGGATTATGTCACTGAAACAAGACCGGTTGGACAGTTTGGGATGATGGTGAAGGACACACTCAGCATGGACTGCCTGTTGGGAGAGCAAACAAATTGAACTGGGGTGAGTGGATATTGTTTGATTTTTTTTTTTAGAAAGGCTACCTCATAGACTCTTAACAGGAGGAGACCTCTGACGGAGAGCTGCGGTTGAAAGGAGTACCTGGAACTCAAGTAGGGCAGAACCCAGCAATGTCACAAATGCAGAGCAATGGATGGTCTGCTCCTACAGGAAAGGAGACTGGGCACCTGGATGTGCCCAGTCATGGGTGATAGGGAGTCTACCTAACAACAACGGCTGCTGGCTGCAGAAAGTCCCAGAAGAGTTCTGATATACACGTAAAGGACTGCATGATATGTGCAGACCAACAGCAAAGCTGCTTGGCACATCACAGATGGAGGAGAAGGTGGGTTGCTTTATAGTGAGGCATCAGATCCTGAGAAAGGTGTTAGCCAAAGACTGAATGTCTCACAGTGCCTAGGAATCATCCTGTGACAGCTAGTCCAGAAAGTACCCATATCAAGACATATTGCTGTCACAAAAGCAATGAACAAGCTGCATCCTCTTTTCTATTGGCCTGTGTTGTCCTAGATGCAGAGAGATTTATTGGCCCTACCTAACTTTCCAAATTAGCAGTAGGTCTGATGGACACGTAAGGGCTCAACTTGTGTGTGCTACAGCCCGTGGTTAGGGTTCTCTGTGAGAGTGCATATGTTAACATTGGCACTACAACTACCTTAGGCGAAACATGCCTATCATCAGTATGTTCAAAGGCACCTCCAGGGGGTAATGAGGGAGGTGCATCCCAGTTACAGTGCTCTTGTAATGCACAACCTTGAGAAAAGAGCTTTGTTCCATCCTTGGATTTGAGCTCCTGGTACACTTGCTATAACAATGAGACCACAGATGCATTCTTCTCTTTACCCTTAGAACCAAATACCCTCCTGCAGTGCCCTTGAGAAGACGCACTGCCCATTGGAATTTTCTCTAGTTTTCTTTTTAAGGAAAGTTGTCTATGATCACTGGAGTATTTTATAGTCATGTACATGAAGTACATGTGCAAAGAGCGTGATGTGATCTTCTAGTTATATTCACCCCAAAGCAACGTCTTGATGGAAGAGTTTAATGGACACCCAAGCAGAAAGTTGACTTCTTCCTGCCAAGCCATTATTTGACTATTGGGAGGTGCCACAGAAAACAATTGGTTTCAGTTCATCTGAACATCTTTTGCCATCACATGGGTAGCCCCATCACTTTGGTGAAGGAGAGAAGGGAAAGCAACCAAAGTATCACTACTCATGATGCAATGGTGTCAGAAATCAGCTGCAATGGAGACATAGGCAGCATACGTTTTGCATAAGAGGAATCAAAATTACGGTTTAAAAGTCAGCCCTGAGTCTAAAAGAACAGAAACAGACAGTCGCACTTCTTCTTTGAGAGTGGTTGTTGGTTTTTACCAGGACGGTCGGTCACAGGTCCACTTGTTCTGTGGTGGTGTTGTCTTTTCATGTCCGCATGATGAGTTTCTTCGGTGTAGGGTGGGTTTTCCAATGCCGGCAGTGAATAGCTTGCAGACTGCTGTGTAGAGAATGCTGTTCTCTTCTGGAACTGCTACATGTTCCACACTCCATTCCAGAATCATTTTTATAATTTAATCCATGCCAGGATTTTCCATTTGAGAATGATTCTTTCTTTCCCTAAATATCCTACTCAGATTCAATTTGGTAGACAAATATTAATTCCTGTTCTTTCTAACTACTTCCAGGTTAATGGACACTTTCCCTATAAAATTAGGTCAGGTGGGTTCTTCTCGGTGTTTCAACTTCGCTGGTTTCCTTTGCTCATCCATCGAAATCCAGCCAGCTATCCTCTCTCCAGGAATCCTGTACCTTCGCATTCTACTGGAAGTTCTACTCCTGGTGGCCTATATAAATCAAGAATGTTTTTTATTGATTTCGTTTTTTCTTTTTCTTGGGTTCAAGATCTATTTCATCAGCTTATTTGACCTTGGAAACGGTAGGTCATATTTTCAAGAGAAGAATAGGTACCTTCGAATGTGACCAAGAAAGCTGGACCTTGACAAGTGGGCTAAATGCTGTGTCTTAGAAAGAAGATGGCCTAGTTGATGGAAGAGGTAAATTATTAGCGTCATGCAAGCCAAGAACGTATGAGTGACTGGCATGACCATAAGCCTAACCATTCTGATTGCTAGGTTGGTCAGTTAGTTCTGACTCTCAAACAGATTAGTGGTCTTACTCTGATAGATATTTGAAATGGCTCTCTGATGATGATCAAAGAGGTAATTTGCCTGATTAATGTTTGAACCAGAAGGGTTTACCAAATGCATCATCTTAAACCGTGCCAGCAAAGGCATCAATTGTTGTGGCCACTGACCAGGTCGAGGAGGACAGTGATCCTCACTTTGATTGGCTACCTAAATTAGAAAAGGAAACCTCATTGGAGGGGGTTAAAGTTTAATTCATTATGATATCTGCATAACAAAAAGAGTGTAGAACGATCCTGAATATCCTACCTATTCTTGAAGAATGCTTGGTCGAATTAATCTGCACACGTGGCTTGGATATACCGGGAGCAGTCTTGCTATTAAAAACAAGATTTACTGGATGTAAGGCAACATGCAGGACTACAATCACTGAATTGCAGAAATCAAGGTCAAGGTGGCCGAGATGTCAGCTCTAGAAGATGTGGAACACTCTCAAACCTCAGCCCTATCAACACTCTGACAAAGGCTGCTGTCTATTGTTTTCTTTATGTTGTACACTATTTTGGTTCACACTCTCGCATGTTAAGTCAGTCATTCTACTACCCACTATGATAGATGCAGCTCAATTTATTAATTGTTGACTTAAATCACACTTAAATTATTTCAGCAGTCAGTCAAACACTTGCTCAGTTGGAATTGGAAAACTCCTACCCTTAAACTGACATGCCTGCTGACAAATAGGGAGTCACAGGGTTCTTGCCCTTGTTTAATTTGACCAGTGGGTACTGCTGGATTTCACTTGCTTCTATCGTCAGGGAGATGCTGTCATTCTCCACCTCAGCACCTCTCTAAACATTATGGTTTATTACAAATGGAAGTCACTTCACTGGCCAGGACCCTCAGATTGTTGATGGTCATAGAGACTGAGAACTCCAAGTCTCAGTAACACAAGGCAGATATGACACAAGGAAATGCTGCCAGGTATTTGAAGGTCTTCCCTGTCTGTTGTGTCTTTTAAAAGGGACCCACCCCACCAAAGAAATCGTACCTGCTGTGTCTATTCTAGTAACATGCTAAAGGGATGAAATTGCTCACTTGATGCAGAAAGCTATGCATACTGTCAGCTTAACTTTTTCTGGTTAATCCTGTATTTTCTCCCCAGTGCATTCAACATCTCCAAGCTCCTTCAAGGTGTTCCCTGTTTTCATTGTGCTCTATTGAAGGAGAAGAACAATCAAGGATGCACCCAAGATGGCTACTCCCTGATCAAGCTTTGTGAGGCACCATGATTGCTGGCCCGTTCACCCTACATAGAGGGCTTGCATGGACCCTGTGTACATCTTGGCAGGACACTGATGACCCTGGCAACCGAAGAGGCTCCTTACTGCCCACTGAACTAAAGCAGCATGTAAGCACTAGAGAACACTGTCTTTGGCCCAGGGGTATTGTATTACGGAGAGAGCAGAAGTGGTGCGCGGAGACCCAAGAAGGCCGTAAAGGGAATTCAAACCAAACCTTGTACCAACTGAAGAGAGGCTGTGCAGGAAGCAGCTGATGAATGTGAAAGGACTGCTGTGTAGAGTTGTATTAGGCTGGGGGTGATAAGGAAAACCTAAATGTGCACATTACACAAAATACACAAAGCAATTCAACAATAGAGACAAGTAAAGTAACAGCAGAGAGTTAGAAAAGATAAATTACTTTGCTAAATAGTTATAACACTTATTAATAGATTTTCATAATAAGATTGCTTATGCAACAATGCTTACTTTTTCATGTACGGATGAAAACTAATTAATCTAATGATGAGGCCTAACAGTTCTATTGCCTTTCATTGCAAATGCATTACAATTAGATTGTAGTGCAATTAGATGATAACATTTACTAGGAAGTTGAAACTTACAGGAGTGATTGCAGAGACCTTAATGATTTTAAAAATCTAGTAAAAAAAATTGGTAAAATGTTTTTTAAGAATACGTTACATGTATGGATGTTGAAACATTTGTAGAAGTAGACCGTAACTAACGCTAATCAACTTTGTGTAATAATACATTGGTGAAACAATTATTATTATCTCTTTGTTATGAAATAATGATTTGATGCATTATATTTGATTTAAATTCAACGTAATTCATTTAGAACGGATGTGTGCATTTTAGTCTTTAAAAGTGTTCTTTTTTGAGCTGCAATTTTTCCCTTTGCAAGCATAATAATTCATTGACATTTTTGCAAATGTTGCTTTATTTGTTCTGTGCATGTTTCAGTATACATACAAAGGACATTCTTTCTAAGTTCATGGTGGAATGGTTCGCTGGTAAAATCAACTCTCACCCAATGCCAGAGTATGTTACATTGCATATTTTCTACCGTTGACTAACCTGTGAAGCCCGAAAAGCCAATTAGTTCACATGAAATGCTTGGGAAAGAATGCATGAGTAACTAAATGAATTTTGTGACAGCACACGTAAACTAATATCATACAATGAACTGATTAGTGGAGTGACATCATGTCATTAGGGTGTCATAAGGACTATAAAAGAAGAAACACCAAAGGAGGGGCAACGCTATACCTTTTTCCCTCCGACAAGGCATCGCTATTCATTTTTCTTAGGACAACTCATTTTTTATTTATTTTCTTCCTTGGGGAGAGAACAGCGCACATTTCCAAAGATTTTATTATCATCCTTTGAATCCTATCTTTGACTGCATTTTGCTAATGCTGATGCATGTATGCAGTGATCTGGAATCCTTCTTGCCAAATAAATAGATTTTTGATTCATATTTTCTTTTTGCCAATGCTCATGGACTTAGAGGACTTTAAAATCGATTCTTTTACCCTTTTGCTTTAAATCTTAAGTAGGACAGAACTATTCTTCTGCCTCTAATGGTGGTAGAAGCCTGTAGTCCCATATCTGATGGTTTGTTTAAAATTATCCTCTCAGATTTTAACGTTTTACTAACTGTGTGGTCTAGTTTTATATGCTTTAATATTCTTGATTGGGATGCTTAAGAAATTTCTTATTTGTATCAATTTTGGAACATTAATACAATGACTAACTATCTAAATTGCCAGAGTCTATTATTGTGGCCTGATGTTCTTTATTTGAAACTATATTGAATTACTCTCTTGATCTAAATTAATTGTAGAGAAAATCACCAAATCTTTTCAGAATATCAAGTTCTGCTTCTTCTATTCTGTGTCGCAGTAGCAGAGCTATTAGTTTGTATTCTTATGGTTAGAGTTAAATTGTTTAGGAGATTGGGTCTCCCAATTGCAATACTTTACTTTTACAGTATGGTCCTGAGAGTAGTGTATTTGAACCTTATTTCAAATTTGTCAGTTAGTCACCATTTAATTGTCCTCACTGGGTGACTAACGTTTGTGTTTTATACATCCTAATTCCCACCCCTCCTATCGAAGGAGAATGATCCTTCAGACCATTCGCCTCTGTGGCTAGGCTAATGCTTAAATTTATCTAGCTGTAGGGGACTTGGTGCAGTTAGAGGGATAGGTGAGTTCTGGTGAAGTGAAAGTTAAAATTTAAAATATTTATATCGCTTAAGCTGGATCAATGGTCTGTTATGCTGCAACTGTCCCTCCTGCCTGTCTGGTATGGTCAGCTTGCTGCCTTTGCCTCTTTCCCCTCTGTTCTCTGTTGTCCACGTGCAAGGCCCTGTCCCCTCCCTATTGCTTTCCATGGTCCACTGTACTACACTGCCATCCCACTTGCCATGTTGGTGTATTGTGCTGCTGCAACCCCAGATGCCTGCCCTGTGAGGTCAGTTTGGTGCCCCTGCCCATCTCCCTCCTGCCTTCTGTTACCCGAGTCCATGTCCCTACTCCATTCCTCCTTCTCTCCATGATCCAATGTACCATACTTTCCAACATTTTAAACTTGGTAAGAGGGATATTTTGAAAACAAAGCCTGGGGAATTGATTTTCCCCATTGACTTACACTGAAAAAAGTAAATTTCAGGCAGGAGACAGATAAAATAAAGCCCTTGTGGGCTTAAAAACATCGGGAGTCTCCTGCTTGAATCAGGTATTATGGCATTTATGGTTGTACTGCCACTGCCTCTTCCTTATACTCTCAATGGTCTGTTATATTGCCACAGCCTCCCTTGCCTATCATACATGGTTTTATTGTTGCCCCTGCCCCCCTTTTACCCTGCTCTCTATGGTCCATTGTGCTGCCACTGCCCCTCCCGCCTGTGCAGTATTTATCAACTTGTTGCCTCTGCACCCACCTCCCTGCCCTCGATTATCTGATTCTGTGCCCCTGACCTCTGCCTCCCAACAGTATTCTAATGAACTAGATTTCTAACATTCTATATTTATTAGAAAAGTGTGGAACGCCTGACACTCCTTGATGTAATCAAAACTGTAATACCTAAAGCATTTCCTTTAGAAATTATACAAATGAGAGGGTCTAATTCCCATAGAAATGATGGTTAGTGCTCTAAAAAAACTAAAATGAGGACATGTTTTTTGAGTTTTCAAATAGCGACAAAGCACTTTTAAATTATTTGCTATCTTTATGTTTGTTTATCCCGTTGATCACTTGATTATATGTTACACTTAGGGGAGAGGATGTGGCGTTTTGGCCAGAGCAACAGACTTTGCAACCGGGGAGCCAGGTTAGAGAGTCGGCGTCAGCTTGACATCCTGTGATTCTGGGCAAATTACTTAATAATAATAATTAATTAATCTTTATTCGGATTCAAAAATGTATCCATAAAAGCACGGGTCAAAATAAATCAATATTAAAATACATAAGATCGGTATAATAACAGCATCGTACAAAACCGTGCCCATAAAAGTCCAATAAATACAAAATGGCATTACAATATAGCTATAAAGTGCAGTTGGTTACATTTGTTCATTACAAAATGCCTCGATTTCATGTGATCCTAAAGGGGAAATAACATATACAGTGCGCGCCTAAAAAATGGACCTTCATTAAGTACTCATAGAGGTGGGTGAGCGGACTGCCGCTTTCAAGAAGGAACCTACACGGAAAACCAAAGCATCCTCTTCTAATTTAAGAATTTCTGTGTAGGCTGTTTTATGATCAATAATGGTGGTTTCCTTAAAAAAAGGAATCAAAAACAATTTTGTGTACATTTGATAGAAATTACAGAAAAATAGAAAATGTGGCATTGTTTGTTTACTAAGGTTATCACATGGGCATAACATTTGATCTAGCTTAGCATTAAATCCTAGGGGGAAACAGAGCATATATTTCATAGTACCCGCTCTTAGTCGAAACAACAATCCTCTTTCCCAACGGCTAATATTCTTCAGAAGGTAACTAGATGGCAGATAAGATGGCGGCAGTCGTACATCTTCTAAGGACATATACCTTGCTCCTGAAGATTTCAGGAGCTCTTCATCATGTCTACCCCTGCTATACTTATCATATAACACCTCCTGAAGCGATTTTTTACTTATACTCTCCATATTAGTTGGGTTTAAGAAGATATGTTCGAGGTTTACACTGATTAGACTTTCCCGTACGGCAGAAAGCCACGGTATGTCTATCCCCTTTTCACATTTCAGGCAGTCACAAATTATATTTCTTGTAACTATTGCTGCTGGGTTCTGCCAAATTTTAAGTCAAAATATACAAGGTCGTGCCCTAATAAAGTCCCCGATATATGGCAATTTTAACACTCCATGGCAAATATACTGTGATGCGGAGATTGGGGCCCCCAGCAATTTCCTACAGAATCTGTTTTCCTCACCCTGAATGCCACTACAACCAGTGAAGCCCCAAACTTCCGCCCCATAGGTTGCAACAGGGATGCACTGCAATTTAAAAATTTTGGTAATAGTTAGTGCCACCTCAACTTTTTTCGGTTGGGGTAGTGACAATACCGAATTAATTGATTTAGCGAATTTTCCCCTGCTGTGTGCCACATGAGTAGTCCAGGAACCATTGGCTGCAAATATCAGCCCCAGATAAGGAAAAGTGCAGGTGCTTAGTAAACGTTAGTTTTTTTGGGCCACATGCCATTATAAAAGATTTGTTAAAATTTGTACGAAGATCTAAAACTGCCATAAAATCAACGAAACCCTGTATTAAAGTGCGCAGTGCATTTGGTGTGCGGCCCATCAGGACCGCATCATCCGCATATAATAAGGCGGGTAGGATATTACCATTAATGATGGGAACATCATTAGTGAGCTTAGACAGGGAATCATGCAAATCATCAATATATAAAATGAATAAAAGAGGGGCCAATACGCACCCTTGCCTGACCCCTCTGCCAATAGTGATATCCTGTGTGACCTCACCGCCTTTACCAATCCGCACCCGGGCCTTTAAGTCCCTATGTAGGTACGCTAAAAAATTAACTAAAACTTCGTCCAACCCATATTTTAAAAGAATAGACCAAAGGTGTGACCTGTTAACAAAATCAAAAGCTGAAGTAAGGTCCATGAAGGCTAAGTAAATAGGGGATTTTCGTGCTACGGTATATTTACCAATAATTGAGTTAAGGTTTAGGCACTGTTCTACAGTGCCTATTTTGCTTCTAAAACCTAACTGACAAGAATTTAAAATATGTTCATCCTCGGCCCAGGACCTAATCTTATTGAACAGGATTCTCCCAAGGATTTTTAATGTATTATCAATCAAGGAGATTGGTCTATAGCAGCTAGGGTTGGAATGATCACCCTTTTTAAAAATAGGAACAATAATGCTAGTAGACCATGTGCAAGGAATTGGAGCAACAGTTAGATTATTAAAAACATTCAATAAAAGGGGTGCCCAAAAAACAGGTTTGTGTTTAATAAGATCTATCAGTAGTCCGTCGGGACCAGGGGCTTTATTGCCCAAGCTTTGGTGTATGGCTTCCTCGACTTCAGATACGGATATCTCAATCCTAGAGGGTCTTTGATAGTTATATGATTCCTCATGCCTTGGTGAGGCTTGATAGATCTTTGAAAAATGGGATACCCATGCTTCGCTGGAAATTGTACAACTTATAGAAGTTAATCGGTGGCCTGCAGTTCTCATCTCCTTCACAGCTAACCAAAAACCATTCCCGTTGTTAAGTTTGGTAGCGCACACAAGGCTATCCCATCTCTCTTTTAGGACCTCTTCTTTCCGTTGTTTCGTGATGCACTTGTATTGGTGTCTCAAGGATTTTACTAATACCGAGTCCCTAGGATTCATCACAAGGGCCTCGCGGAGATCTCTATTAGCTCTAGAGCAAGCACTATCAAACCAGCGTGGACCCCTGTTAGACTCAGTTAGTGGTCTAGATAATATTTGTTTAATGCCCCCACACAGTTGAACAAAGGCATCAATTACCTCAGGGTTGTGATCAACTGGTGACAAACAACTAGCAATTAGTCCTGGAAAAGCTTTTATCATTCTAGGAAATAGGTGGTTGTTATCAACGCCTCGCCAGGCCAGTCTTAGATTGTCAGTGGAAAGCACTAAATTATTAGCCCCACTTTCTTTCACAAATTTTGGCCTGGGGGCCACTTTTAGTGTTATAGCAATAGGGTTATGATCGCCCAGAAAAGTTCGTAAGACCTCAGCCCTTAACAAACAATCTTCCAGTGAGGGAGATATAAACACATAGTCAATAGTGGAGGCACAGCCTCGCCCTCTATATGTTGGTATAATATGACTGTCTTTATGGGATACAGCCGCAATTTCCATTACATTTATTAAGTTGTAATTAGACAAATGAATCAACAGTTCTGCTCCCCTAATACACGGGCGTTTATCTGTAGTGGGTTCCTTGTCAAAAATGTTACTGCTAGGAATCCTCGCATTGAAGTCACCACGTAGACAAATACCAGCTAACTTGTCAAACAACCTTTGCCTTTGTAAATTTGAAATAAAATTAAACAAGTTTATAAAATTCCCATTTGGAATGGTATAGAAATCATTATTATAAAAATTAATCAAACAGACGGAAACACCTTGAGTATAAATTAACGCCTGAAACTTGTCATTGTCAGTTGCTAGGAACCTAACACTGCCACCTGCGGAGATTTTAATCCAGATAGAAAGACCGCCTGATGGGCGGCCGATCTTAGGAATGGGGGCAGTTATATTATAACATTCGAACCCTTCTTGATGTAATTCTCGTGTTGCCCAGGTTTCTTGCAGCATAAGGATGTCATATGCTTGAACTGTTTTTACCCATTCATCCAATTCAATTTTTGAGGCCAAGCTGGCAATATTCCAACTCAAGATATTTAAGTTAAATTTGTTTTCAACAGCAGGTTGGAGATCTTGGCCTGGACTTACAGGCATAGCTGGTAGGAGAATGGTCGGGTTAGATAATGGTAAAAGGGCCAGTCAGTCCTGGTTGTCAAGGCCGGACAGGCTAGAACACCTATTATGCGTGGTCAATGGAGGGGCCTCATAAGTTACCGTCCCTAACACTGGTTTATAAAAATAACCCAGCGGCAATGACCAAATAAGAGTGGGGTTCATTGTTAATAATAATTTTCTACCAACGGTGGTTTTCTAAAGTTAATGACTATGCGATCACCCCTGATGTTCTTTGGGGAGATACCAACCCATCCTACCCTTCGTACCATGATAATATCATTAATGTTTGCTGCCCGCAGTCCTTTATGTTTTCCGAGCCAGTCAGCGCATTTATTGCGCAACTGGACCCAAGATTCTTTTTGCTCATTTCTGAGTGGAGGTACTCCAGCTAAAACCAGTACATATGGGCAGGCTACCGGGGGGAGACTGAGGACTTCCCTGCTTCCTTCTGTCAATTCCCTGCTCGGGCAACTAGGGACTTCACCACTTTGTGTGTTCTGCATGCTATGTGGGCTGACCCTCAAACTCCCCGAATTTATTCGCACTGCAGTGCTCACTAGGGCATTTTGTGTCGCTAATGGCCCACATGGTGGAATGGCAGGTGGGCAACTCATTAGCCCTATGCTAGGTTGTTTATCATAAGTTACAAAAGATTTAGATAAAAAACATTCTTTAACTTTATTGCAAGTGACACAGGTTTCTAAAGGGGCAGTGGCTGTTATGACTGGTGCCTGTGATTGCTGACCACTGGTAGATACACCAACAGGATTAGAATTCAGTCCGTGTAGTGTAGTAGTTTTAAGGGCAATTATTTGGGAGTTTAACTTGTCTGACAGTGTCTCCAAATAATCTAATCGTCGGCAAAGAGCGGAAAAGTTCTTGTCCACAATGTCTTTAAAGCGTTCACATACAGTGTCCATAATGAAATTGATTGAGACCTCACCCGGTCCGCAGCTGGTAGAGAAGGGCACGACAGCATCAGTTTGTGCACTGATGGAGCAAGTTATTACATTAGTTTGTGTTGGCTCTGCTACTAAATCAGCCACGGCACTGTCGGGAGCGTTTACAGAGCCTTGAATCCATGCGCTAATAGCAGTGCGGGGATTACTTAATCTGCCCATACCTAAAACCAAAATGAATGTGTCCTTGTGTAATGTAACTGATGCTCATGTAAAGCACTCTGATACCTTCGAGTCAAGTCTGCACTATATAAAGCTACAAGAAAACAAACAGATTAAGTGTTTTGGAGACTGCTGTCATCGGGCTATTCTTTTGGGTGATATCTGTGCTACATTTGGGCTCTTTTTCATCTGGTGAACCTCTTAAGATAATTATTTGTTATGAAGCTCTCTAATTTCCTCATTTACCGTAGTATCCTCTGTAGGAAATGCTTTCAGTTTTCCACCTCGATTCCATCGAGATGACGTTCAGATGTGCCACACTTTTGGCATGAATTCAGAATGTTCGCACTCTAATTGTTCATTAGAACACTGTAGTAAAGCTGCTGATCACAAGGGAGTTAACTGGCAGTCTGCTGCTGGTTTTGAAAGTGCATGTTTCTGTCTGCATGTCAGAATGTTTTAATAAAATAGGAGAAGAAGATATTTGAGAACTCACTTAAAACGTGTCCTAATTTTTCTTTCTATAGCACTAACCATAATTTCTATGACAAAATGACCCCCCTCATTTTGTTCCTTTCTAAATTAAGGGGGAGATTTACAAAAACTCCATTCATCTCAGCGCAGCCCCCAACAAGGCTTTGCTGCGCTGCATTGCACGACAGGGAGGGAGCATGAGAGCGCCATATCTTCAAGGATATGGCTCTCCCCTTTCCCTTGCGCCGGCGCAGATTACAGCTGTCATGCACTATGCACACACCTTAGCACCATTGTGCTAGGGTGTGTGTGTGTGTGTGAATCTAGCATAGGTTTTGTACAGGAAGGGTACCCTTCCTGTACAAAATACCATGTCTAGACAAAATGCAAAGATTTTCCCACTTTGTATACATGCTGCAAAGTCGGAAAATGAAGGAGAAATAAAAGCCTTTCCCCTTCCTTACCCCTAATTTAAATGGGCGCAGTTTTCTCACTCTAAACCAAATCCACTTTATTTAGAAAATTGGGTTTATCGTGGAAAACCTTGCGGGGTGCATTCGAACGCCCATCCTCCACCCTTGGTACGCCCCCATGGCGCTAAGTAATGTAAAACAGCGCCATGCGCTGCTCTGCATTACTTTTCAGTTAATTCCAGTGCTAAACAAGTTTAGCGCTGGAAAGTAAATTGGAAAAAGAAATTGCGCCAATTTTCATCACTTTTGTGATGCAAAAACGGCACAAAATCTTCATAAATCTCCACACAAACGTTTTAAGTGTTACCAGTTTCATTCAATCAATATGGCTTCAGGTGTCCCATACTTTTGTCATACGTAAGACTACTAGCGCTCTAGTTGTTGTTTAGAACACTGGAAAGCTGCAGTAGAACACAAGGGAATTAAGTAACAGGCTGCTCCTGTTAGAAGTACATGTTTTACTGAGAATGTCAGACTTCATTCTCATATGGCTGAGAAAGATAGTGTGAATTTACAGAAAATATGCTCTCATATTAGCTTCTGGAGCATCTTCCACAACCTCTATGAGAAAACAGTTTTCTCTAGAACATAATTAATACAATCCCAGCAGAATGCTTTTTCATAGGGTAAAACTACCTTAGAACACACCACAATTCCTAAAATTAGTTTGGTACCATCAACAAATGATTTATATTGTATATAAAATCTGTTATCTCCCTTTATATGTTCTCCTTTTTGTGCCCCTTAAAACCTGTCATTCACTACAATGCATTTTAGTGGGATGCTATCATGCATATTGGTCCCAAGATGCATGATAGCAACTTCCTGGTTGAATTGTTGGCAGCCAATCAGATTCCACCATGAGATCTGTGCTTAGGCTCCTCACAGATATACAAATTTGATTTTCCTTTAATATCTCCAAAACTAATGAATGGATTTACACCAAAGCGAATATAAAGATTCTATGGAAATTAACATGGGAAATGCTCTATTATTTACCACTCCTTTTTCACGGCCCCTACTTGACAAAACTTTCAATGCACAATTAGAATTACTGGCGCACTTGTTTTTGGAAACATTTGTGATGATTCGTCAACCGGTGCAAAAGATACAGGCAAGTCAAAAACTCTGTTCCTATGCATTTGCACTTTACTGGAATCCAACGTTGTAAATTGTTAAATATTGTATATCTCAACTGCCAAATGCTCTTATGGATTTGTAATTAAATCCAGTGTATAGAATCAGTTGTGAGACCGTGCCTACAAATATCAAGCACACTGATGCAAATATTGAAATTTACAAAAAGTGTCTGAAACTTGTGAAATGTATATATATATATATATATATGTATATATATATATATATATTTAGATATATCGATACATATATATTTAGATATATAGATACATATATATATTGTATTGTAGTGCATTGGAAAGAGTAGTAGAAAGAGGTTTGAGATGAGTCAAAGAGTTGAGGTAGAGGATATATTGAAAGCGGTATAGGGTGAGAAGTAGGGCAGGGCATTGGATATGCTGAAAAGTAATAAATATATAGATTCATAAGTACATGGAAGGTATATAGATGCATAAAGGAAGGTAGTATATGTTGATTAAAGATGCATTAAGTAAACTCCGGCTTTTAAGTGTTGTTGTACTTTAAATTAATTTTATTATTTATATAATTTCTTTTGGATAATTCAATAGTGAAGCAATTGTAGATAAATAGTTATGATAAAAGATTTACTTATTTATGCAGTCACTTATACACATGTTAAAAACATAGAATAATGTAACTATCAGTAATACGCGCATTTGTTAAGCAGAACAAACGAATATCTATTTTTTTTTTTAAATCATAATCTTTCTACACGTTTATTCAAAGCAATACACAAATATGGGTACATGGAATCAACTATAACAGGGGAATCCTGGGTAGACCATTTTTCGAAAATATTTCATCCAAACGGCGTATCCTTGCAACGTCAAAAAGACCACACAATTCTTAATTTGGAAACTGCGACCCAATTGAGTTTATCTATTTCTGCCAGTGAGGTTGAAGAGGCGCTGATAAAAGGCATCTCTGCAAAAGCCCCAGGGCCAGACGGGGTACCCTAGACATGTTTAAGGGCAATCTCCAATTATGGGCACCCTTTTTGGCAAATGTTTTTAAGGCAATAATAGTGGGTCGCATTCCTACTACGTGGAAAGAGGCCGTGGTGGTGCCGATATATATGAAAGGCAACAGGAATGATCCTGTATGCTTTCGGCCCATGTCCCTAATTGATGCAACATGTAAAGTGCTGGGGAGGGTAATTCTCGCCCGTCTGGAAACCTGGGCTAATGACTCTGGTCTTATATCTCAATCACATTATGGTTTCCGGAAGGGAATGGAAACGAATTAACAATGTCTCAACCTGTCCCTAGTTATGGGTAAGTACAAGAAGGCCAAGGGTGGGTCAATCCACCTGGCCTTCATGGACTTATCTAGTGCTTTTGACACAGTCAATAGAGGGAAGTTGTGGACATTAATGGAAAGTATGGGCTTTGAGGAAGCACTTATTACTTTGTTGCGTAGATTGCACTCGACAACCTCTGTCTCTATACGCTATGGACCAAGGGGCGAAAAAACTAGGCCTATTGCGTCTACTGAGGGTGTCAGACAGGGATGCATATTGGCCCCCTTTTTATTCTTTTTATATACAAATGGTGGAGAAATGTTTATTGGATCAGCAGCTGGACTATCCGAGCATTGGAGGAAAGTGGGTTCTCCTTTTATCATATGCGGTTGATACGGTGCTGATACGGTACTGATGACTTTAACTGCTAATAGCCTACAAAATGTTTTAATGGCTTTTACTGACTTTATGATGGTACCTGATCTTAAAGTAAATTTTAGGAAGTCTTTTAGTATGGTGTGTGGCCCAAAACAAACATAAATGAGGACATTTGTGGTAAAGGAAAATACTGTAGACAAAGTACCTAATTTCACATATCTGGGGAACTTCTTCAACAATAAACTGAATTGGGATCATCTGATCATAGTGAGGGTCCAATTCACTAGCAGAATCATAGAGAGTTTGTTCCGCTTTGCATGCAAGTTGGGTCATAAGCCGGTCGCGGAAATGCTTACCTTGTATAGATCAAAATGCCGGTCAGTCACAACTTATGGGGCAGGAGTATGGGGCTATCAAAAATGTAGCCAGATACAAATTCTGGAAAACATTTTTTAAAAAGACTATTGATGTTCCCTATTAGTTTTCCTACGAAATTTTGTCACTCCGAATTGGGAGTGGATTATGTTGAAGTCCGAATTAAAATTGCCCCATTAACTTTAAGGTGCGAAAGTTTGGTCTTCAGAGGAATTGTCATTTACTAGAGAGATCATTAAGGACTGTATGAGCCTGGACAAATGTATTGTCCATTCCTTTGCTCCGTTATGTTAAAAATGCATTCAATAAGATTGGTCTGGGAAATAATTATGACAATCCCGAAAGCATACCAGCTAATATGAAACCAATCATAAAAAATGCTTATTACAAAGAATTAGGAAGGCTTGACTCGGTCGACGAGCTTTTAGTTTATAGGCAGCCGAGAGACCAGGAATGTTATCTATCTTTTAGCACCCATACACAATCACGCTTCCTTCTGGCTAGGTTTTGTTTCTGCACAGTGCACTTTCTTCTGGGTTTTCCTAACCCAGTGAACTGGTGTGAGAGACTGACTCCCTGTTCATGTAATAATTTAGCCCAACAAAGCACAATGCACTTAATGCTCTTTTGCACATTATATAAGGATATAAGGGCCCGTTTTATTAGGCCAATTTTGAAGGAAATTTGTCCTAGTTCGCATCAAGAGGGTTTTCATTATTTATTATCTTTATCTTCGGTTGCCATCTGTAGTGCTGTGCTTAATTTTATTAGAGCTGCATTATCAATTAGGAAACAATATGAATTGTGTGAGGAAATCCAGGTAATGCGATTGAAGGGTTTAAATCCATGCCTGTTATTTTCGGATAGTGAAAGAATACACTGAAAGGTTAAGATCGTGTTTTAAAATCTTTATACTGTGAAATTTAAATATTTATCCATCCCAAATGTTGTATTGGAAAATTTTAAAGATGTTTTATGTATGATGCTTACTTTTATGATTCAATGAATCGAATAAAGTTTATTTGATGATGAGGTACATATCTATAGTACAAATATATGCTTATATACAGAGGGATCTGCTGTATATTTCTGTTTGCGTATGGTGGTTATCTGGGGAAGAGCCAATTCTTGTGTAGTTTTCTAAAGATAAGGTAGTTATCCGTGGATCTTATGTTGAGGGGTAAAGAGATCCATAGTTTGGCTGCTTGAACAGAGAAGGATGTGTCACACATGTTTTTTTTCTTGTACATTAGTATTTTGAGACGAGGTGCCACTCTGGAGCGGAGGGTCCTTTGTTGAATGTGTTTGGTGATTTTATTCCTGATGAAGAGTGGTCCCCTTCCATGTATCGCTTTGTGGGTGATACAAAGCAGCTTGAACATGGATCTTCTGGCAACCAATGGCCAATGCAGGGCTTTCAAGGCAGGGGAGATGTAGTCTTGCGGTTTTATATGTAAGAGTAGTCTGGCAGCCGAGTTCTGAATCCGTTGTAGTCTTTTTATGGTCATTAAAGGTGATATGTGGTAGAGGCTATTGGCGTAATCGAGTTTGGACAGAACAAGGGAGATGGTAGCCTGGACCTTGTGTGGAAGTCCCAAATGGGAGAAGATTCATTGCAGAGTTTTTATAGTAACAAAGCTTGATCTTGCTAGTTTGTTCACTTGGGCATTCATTAATAGCTTGGGGTCCATGGTCATACTGAGGTTTCTTACTTCCTTTGGTACTCCCAGATCAGCAGGCCATGCGGCGAGCGGGCTATAATGTTTTCAGTTCCCACATGTGAGCATTTCTGTTTTAAAAGCATTCAATTTCAGATGGCTGCACGCCATCCATTGATCCACGTCTCTGAGACAACCGAAAACTGGCGAGTTTCCAATGCCTTTGGGGCATTCAAGTAGAAGGAGTATTTGCATGTCATCCGCATAAAGTATGGCATTATTTTCTATGAATTGTGACATCTTGGAGTCAGTCAGAGCTCCAAGCCCTTCAAATGTTGCCTGCAGCACGGACGTGCGCTGCAGGAGTACCACTGGTGTGCCAAAGGTTCCTAAAGGCAAGCCCATCTGCGCCTTTCCGTGCCTGACCGGGGCCAAAGGCCGAGCCATTATGCCCAAAAACTGGTCTATTCCTCCGAGTCCTCTGACCTCTCTTCTCAAGGAAGTCACCAACTAGACCCATCTGTCTTGTCAAAACTTAGTAAATTAGGCATTCTAAATCAGAACCTGTCCATCACTGCACTGCTGTACAGACTTCCGTAACCAATACTTTCTCTGACAGCAATTCTACTTCCGCCCCCATTAAACAAAATAGTAATCACCTCACAATCACTTACCTTAACACTCATTCACTAGTCAAGCCCCAACCTGAGATATTTGATATCCTTAAATCGGAATCCCCAGATATATTAGTCAGGACTAAAACTTGGTTAACCGATTAATCTTTGCCAGATATCCTAACAACTCTCCCCAAAAACTATTATTTACTCAACACTAACAGACCGATAGGTTGAAAAGGAGAAGGGGTTGCAGCAGCTGTAAAAAATATCTTATTTTCACTAAACTTAGTTCAATATAGATCCAAATGGTTGGCAACATTTTGATCAAATTAGACTTACCAACATCCCCCTTGATATGTGCCCTCATGTATAGACCCCCGGGCCACATGCAACAATTCCCCCAACTTTTGGCTGACTCCATCTCCTCATTAGCCATTGACCACTCAAAAATCCTACTCTTTGGAGATTTAAATCATTGGGCAAATGAGGATAACGGTGGCCAAACATACACAGATCTGACTGACATTTTAAGCAGTCTTAACTTTGACCAACATACTTATACCCACACACATCAAAGGTCACACATTAGACCAGGACTAATCCACTAACCTAACCATATCCAATCTCACTGTCTCTACTTGAATGTGGTCAGACCACCTCCTAGTTAAATTCACTTTAAATGACCTGACCCCACTGAAACCCCTCACATGTCCAGGATTTTCACCAGGAACTGGACTCATATAAACCTTAACACCTTCCGCAACTTACTGGAACTTTCTTTACCCACCTCTACTGAGAGCCTGGATGAGTTAGATGAGGCAATATCGGACTGCTTAACAGTAGCCAACAACACTCATGCCCCTCTTCGCAAAACCAAACAAACCCCTCACTAAATAGCATCCGAATGGTATTCAGAAGACCTAAAGACAGCCAAACTCGAACTCCACCGAGCAGAATAGAAATGGCAGAACACCTACTTGCCCAAAACAAGGTAATCTTTGTCCATCATCTAAAAGATTACACAAAATCAATCATGCAAGTTAAATCTAACTTTTTTAAAACAAGATTCCAAACTCTATAAATAAAACAAAGGACATTTTTAGAATTGTCACAAAATGATCTAACCCCGGTTACTACCCTACCTATCGTTGCCACCCAAAACATATGTGATGCTCTGAACTGATTTTTCATTGACAAAATCAAGGTGATTAAAGATAGCATCCCCCCAGCTCACTAGCCAATGTGACCTCATCCGAAGACAAAAATTCTACAACACTCTTGGCTTTTCACGTCATCAGTAAAGAATGCCTTATGGTTCTGTTGGCCAAAGCTAAATCAGGATCCCGAAAGACACTTGCCCGACCTCAGATCCTATAAAACTGATTCACTCTCTTTTCCCAGCCCAGCTATCTCCTTCCTTAACCTATCCCTAAGTAAGGGTAGTGCCCCACGCACCTTCAAGGATGCTGTGGTAATCCCACACCTAAAAAACCCAGAGAGGACCCTGCAATCTTGAAAAACTATTGATCCATCTCTTTACTTCCTTGTCTAGTAAAGCTACTAGAGGTCCATGTCATTCAGCATCTCTGCTCCTTCCTAGAGGACTCTAATCTCCTCGACCCTCACCAGGCAGTCTTTCAACCTGCCCACTCAACAGAAACAGTTATCCTCTCTGTAGTAGGCGACATGAGAGCAGAAGCAGATAGAGGCCCCACTCAGACACTAGTCCTCCTAGATCTATCAGCAGCCTTCGACACAATCGACCATGCTATTCTGATCGACCGTGTTGAGGCCACGGGCCTTCAGGGTACTGCCTTGGAGTGGATGAAATTCTTCTTCAAAGACCGCTCACAATCAGTCTGTCTCTACCCCTTCAGTTCATGTAAGTTCCAGTTAAACTGTGGAGTACTACAGAAGTGGAAGGTGAAAATCTATAACTACGCTGATGATATGCAGCTGCTTTTCACTACTGATAACACCTTGGAATCCATAGAGTTCTTCCAAAACACAATTTTATACATTTGTGATTGGACGAATAGCCACCGACTAAAACTAAATTACAATAAAATAGAATTTGTTAATAACAAAAAGCAAACTCCAACAATGGAATCCCTCTTTCTGGCCCCCTGAGATGGGATCTCCCACCTGCCCAAGAAAGCAGTAAAAAGCATTGGCGAGGATCTTTCCATGAAACCATAGATAGGAGCAGTGACTTCCTCATGCTTTCTCCAACTTCTGGGAAATCAGAAAAATCTGGAAATACTTTACCTTTAAAGACGTCATCCAAATCAATATTGCCTTAATTATCTCCCAGAAAGATTACGTAAACGCCTTCTATTTGAGACTCCCAAATATTTCGACAACCTAGACACTACCATATCAAGCCATTGATGAAAAAGCTACATTGGCTCTCAGTAGCCCAGAGGACCATCTTCAAAACTGGCTGCATAACCTTTAAATATCGCGACGACAAAAGCCAGATGTTCATATCCTTCAGAATTCAGAGCTACACCCCAAATTGCAACCTTGTATCGGCCTACCTAAACCTCACGACTATACCAAGATTTAAAAAGAAGAAGTTGGATGGTGCTAGATTTTCGGTGATTGCTCCCCACACACGGAACTCTCTTCCCCCTGACATCAGATCTGCATTCAACTATGCGAGGGTCACGCAACTCCTAAAATACTGACTGTTTAAGCAAGCATAGTGTTAATTCCCTTGACAGCATTCCAGCTACTCATTACCTTAGCACAAAGAAACCTATCTGGTGTACATGCACTCTACAAATTCTAAGTACTATAACATAACAGTCCGTATCATCTGCACAAGGTCTGCCTCACTTTTCTCAGAACACGAGAAATCAGGGAAAGGGGCAGAAAGCATAGTTTAGACCAAAACACAATTTCATGTAGAACAAAATTGCCATGACTACTTACAGTGGAAACTGCGGGCGCAGAACAACAAAAATGGCCTCCTCTGACGTAGCAAACAAATATACCTGAAATATACCCAACTTGACAAAGATTGACTGCACTATTTTAGGGTGGAGACTTGGCTCAGATGGGCAATAAAACACCTGCTCATCTCATTGGCTGACGTTCTGAAATCAAACCAAATAACTCACCAAAAGCAGAAAATTATAAGTAGCAAACCAGCACCACAACTTCAGAATGTAGACACACAGAGGACAAAAAAGAACACCGCTCTGCTTGTTGGCATACCCCATAACCATAGCGTTGTTAGTGAGAATGTGGCTACCCTTTGCTTAAACTGAAGGCATGATGCCTTGAGGGCAAACTGAATCGCCAGTAAGTCAAACAGATCAATGTGGCCCTTTTGCTCAGCTGTGTACCAAAGGGCTCAAATATCCATTCATATTTTCCAAGTGGTCCCTTCAATCAAGTTAAACAGCATCTGTCACAAACATGGAAAATGTTGGTGGAGGACAGAATGGTTGTCCACAGGTGAGGTGGCCCCAGTCCAGCCACCTTTGCAGTTCCAGGGACCCTTCTGGAGAGATTAGTATGAGGTCCTAGTGGTCCCCTGGCACTGTGCCTAGTGTTAGCAAAGTCAAAAATGTAACCTGGAGATGTTGCACAGAAGGAATGACATTCATAGCAATGCTGTCCTGAATTGCCTTAATGGAAGATAGGCACAGAGCAGTTTGCAGGTGAGACTTACAACCAATAAATGAAAACCACAAGTGGGAACGGAGAGAAACTGTACCCTTCAAGTGGTCTGATGACAGGTGTGGCAAACCTGCCTTCAACAGCCAATATATGAGTTACCCGCATTCAGCTATCCCCGACCTGCTAAAATGAGCCACAAACAAGGGCATGTCTTGTATTAAGGCCTGAGAGGCCAACATAAGGCAAAAGAGGAGCACCACAAACTCTTAGTGAGTGGAACCCATCAGGAATCGCAGATACCTCTTGTGAGACTGTAGGACTAGAACTTAAAAATATGTGTCCTGCAAGTCCAGATACACCATTAAATCCTCAGCCCCATACTCCATGGGCAGCAGGACCCTAGTAAGAGTATTTTGAACTTCTCTTCACACCAAGTTAGTGTCTTTGGAAAGAGTCTAACACTTGTATGTCCAGATTAGATCAATGGCTCCCATCTTCTTGGGGACCAAAAAAGTAGAAGGAATGACATGCCTGGCAGGTTTCTGCCTCAGAGACCAATTCAATTACTTGTTTGCTCACCTCATTGGAAAGTACCTTGGCATTATTGAGTGACACTGCCGAACAAACTGGGGGAATTTGAGGAGTTATGTTTCGGAATGTGAGTATGCACTCATTCTTCAAAATGTGGAGGACCAAGAGCCTCCAGTTTGCTCAAAATGAATATGCATCCTCCCACCAGACACGGATGGTCGACAGGGCAAATTAAAGTGCTTTTTAAGAAGGCTCTTAGCAGGGGGAGGAGAAGGAGAGCAACTTGCTTCCACACCAGCCCCCTTAACGGCAGAATAAATTGCTGTGGCTGAGAGAACTGCCTTTGGCAAAAGAACTGGCCCAGTAAAAAGTCCCAGAAGTTGCTTATGAAATTGCTATGCTAGAAAAGTGAGACCCAGTAAGCATACTGACGAACAGCTCTTTTTTAATCACTCCAGCACAGAGTCCTCTTTGTCAACATTAAGCTGTGTGCCACCAAATGCCATATCCATAAGGTTTGTTTAAGCGTTAACAGAGAATCCAATCAAACACACCCAATTGTGCCATCTAACAATGGCATCTGTGCCTATGGACCTGGCCATGAAATCAATCATATCTAAGAAGGTTCTCAAAGCATGCTTGCCTCATACTGCCCATCTTTGACGAATTAAGCAAAAGGCCCGCAAACATGTTCTGGCAGGCTATCTGTTGCTAATTGGACACGAGACAAGAACTGTGTGCAAGCAGGTGGCATTGGAGGAGTGTAGCAAAAGACCCAGAGACAAGAAGAACTTCTTCCACATAGCAATTATGCACTTTTACTCGCAGTAAGGAGGAATGAAGAGAAAAGCGCTGGGCTTCAACTTGGGTGTACTGGCCATTATGTTAAGGGTGGAAAGAGAGACATTTGGGATCGCCATGGCCCAGGTCTATTACATCTAGCAACCTGATGGGTCACCACCTGGTAGAAAATGGTTAATGAGTTGAAATGTTTTCTTGCTGTAGTCATCGTTTCCAAGATCTATGACTTACTTACTTTCCTTAGCAATGTCTATGGCGCCTGCTCCAAATATTTGGATAAGCTACAGACAGCACCAGCAGTGGCTGGCAGGGAACGGAGGTGGCAGGGCGGAGAGAAAGAGAAACAAGATAAAAAAAATTTAAAGACACTTACCTCCTCACGGCCACCTCCGTCTGTCCTCCGTAGTTGCTTCGCTGATGAGTCCCGGAAACACCCAGTCCCCCCTAAGCCAATCCCAGCACTGCAATGCAGCGCTGTGATTGGTCTGAGCGCTGTGGTTCGGTGCTCAGATGGGGTCTGGGAGCCTGGGCATGTTCTCCACCCAGGCTGTGTATTGCAGCCCGGTGGAGAATATGCTAAGTGAACATGATTGTTTGGCCTGCCCAAGACAGACAACCAAACAGTCATGCACACTTAAGTGCATGAACCAATGCTCCGCCTGCGGCACCAGCCCCGCCTCGCCCTAACCCAGCCCGTTGCTCTGAAAAATAAAATGATAATAACTATTTTATCATTTTCTTTTTCCTTTCTCCTGCTCTGAGAGCAGTGGGGCGACAGTCCTCCATCTTAGCGGAGGAGCCACCCCTGGACAGCACCGAATACAGGGCTTCAATGCTGTAAAATAAAAATAGAGAACCTTGTGCAGTAGGAAACTCCACTTTTAAAAATAGAGGCCAAGGGATAGTCAAGTTGTGGTGACTAACCTCCAAAGTATGTTAAGAGATGTCTACAACACCAAGTAGAAATTTAACATTTCTCTTCTCTCAAGAATGTTCTTCAGTCTTTTATGCCAAAATCTCTCCATTAGGAGTACTTGACAGCCCACCTCTAGTGATGACATTGATATCATACATGATAGAAAAATGCCATTACATCCAAGAGTAAGTCTATAACAAATGGATGTGTTGTGTGTATTTCTAGCAAAATTCAAGGGATGTGCAGGTGACATAACAGGTTTGTAATTTTTCAAGGAAGGTATAACAAACTAGATAAACAAGAATATGTGTCAGCACGGGGAAAAGGCAACAATTAAACAATTCTGGTCACAAAATAAGGCCTGTACACAACTGACAAAAAGGAGGAAGAATGACTAATACTACAGACATCAAGTCAGTCGATTCCAACAGAAAGACTGAACCGGCATGAAAATCTAGCGCTGGACCAAACTCTTACCATTAATTATCTGACTGATCTTTTCTTTGTCGACTGAGAGGTGATGGGAGTTAGCACATAGTCAAACACATCTAATTAACAGTGTAGCTCATTCGGCTACACAATAAGGACTAGGGATCAGTAAATAAAGTTCAGAAGTTTTATTACAAGTTAGCAGTTAGGTTAATGTAAATGAATCTCAACACCATGCTGTAAAGATACAGAATAACCACTGAATAGCCAAACCTCCTAAAGAAGTTCAGCCCTATCAGTAGGAGACAAATCAGAAGTTTAGTCACAGCAGTACAAAGAATTAATAGCAGAGTTTGGTGCTCAGTTTGAGTTTTTGATCCTCTCTTTTAAACATGAGTTATGTCTAAGGCCATCTAATTTAAAGTTTAAAACCATCAAAAGTGATTAAATCTATATGAATCTCAAAAAGTTGCGAAAATGCAGAAAAAGAGAAAATGTTGGGAAGTGTGGGAAGGTGTCAGCATTTCAGTCACTTGGTCAAGAGACTTCTGGGGATAGGGAAATAAGTGTTAGCCTAAGCCACACTCAGCAAAGAATCAAAGGGGAAAGCATAGAGGTCTGTACCTCTTAAGGTCCAAAGGAAAAGTGGCCAACATCAACCTGTGAGAACACCAATTAGAAACATCCCTGGGTCACACCATCAGGAGCTCCATTGTCCTTTCCATTCTCACGTTGCCAGCTGCAACATTAGCAGATTCTCCCAGGCCAGTCCTAAGAACAAAATCGTCAGTTTGGGCAACTGCAACACCTCGACACATTATTGAGCAGAGACTGTCAATTAACGCTCTGGTTCTCCATGTTCTTTGTCGAGGCCCTCTTCTCATGCTTTATATCACTGGTACAGTATTACATCTATTCTCAAACTAACAAACCAAGTGAAAGTACCTACAAAGACACGCAACCAAAATGGAAAAACTATATTTTATGCAGAAAGAAATACAGGCCTACTTGAGTCAACTTAAACATATAATCCAATGGCGCCCATTAATATGTGTTAACAGTGCACGTACGACCACAAATAAACTACACATGCCAATACATAAATTCAGCATTAGATTCTCTTGCAGTACAAGAAAATGAAAAGTAACTTTGAATGCACGAATATAAGTGTGACTGAGAACTACATTACAAATGTGAAAACATTAGTGCACACCTTTACATAAAGCTTTTTCATTTCTAAAGTAAATACATTTTAATAGTGTGAAGATGAGTTTATCCAATCTTAAGACTGCATTTCATTTTAACAAGATTAAGGCTCACAATGTACATAGATTTCTAGTTCTACAGTGAAGGTACTTCAGTACTAAATTTAAGTGCAACACTTACATTGCACTTACACTTATATTAATGATGTTAGGACACACAAAGAATGTAATGCCAAGTGCACATATATAGTGACATTCATGACGTATAAGGGTGGAGCCAAAATTGCGCTACTCCAACCTCATATGGGCTCTGGTTTCTATCAAGTGTCTGAAGCTCAACCAACAAATGAGCTAAACTAAACAAATGTATTAGTAGGTCAGAATTTCAGTAGTTATACTTTCCAGAGGAAATTGTGTCATTTAACCACCAAGTTCAGCAAGTATTCGTATATTCCTGGCAAGACTCAGCCTACTTATTTATTTTTTACTTTATTTGACAACAGCAGTCTGACCTTTCGCATAGAAATTCCGTGCACAATAAGTACAGAGTCAGTGCATAGCATGATGCACATTTTGGGTGGCGGACACACATAAGAGTAGGTGATTAACCCCTTCAGTGCCCGCCCCTTTCCCCGCCCTGTGCCGGCCGTTGCATTAGCAGGCAGGGTCTATGACGAGCTGGACTCGTCATGGGCACAGCGCAGCGCGGCCCATTACGAGTCCAGCTCGTCATGGGCACTGAAGAGGTTAAGGCATTTGATTGAGGCATGCACAACAAAGATGATCCGTGACAAGTCATCAGTGAAACAACTCTAAAATAGACAAGGTAAATGGGATAGTTTCATAAAGGACTTCTTTATTGTTTAGATAGATCTACCAAACAAACAATTCATATTCCAGACCAGTATGTAGTGAGATACAAATTTCCTGGTCCCATCAAGGTTTGCGAATTTCATTTTGACAACACACTATCCTACAAAGCAGTAAACATTTGCCAGCAGTCAGACCTCATTACTGGGAGTTTAGAAAAATGCTGCCTATTTCTCTCACGTTCAAAATGAAAATATCCAGGAAAAGAAGTGTTGCTGCAGCTACGGATAAAATGCGAAGGTTTACAATGTTCCATCGCGTACTGCACCAAGAATGCAATTGCTACTAGACAAATGTTCAATTGGCCCCATTCATACAATTTCGATCTGCCAAGAACTTGTCAAATATTTCTGAGGCAGCTGAATTCGTCTTAGGTGCGGGAAAAACAAGCATTTGCAATGCAATAGGTCTCGCATTTACGAGAGTTTGAGCTATTGGCAATGCAACAGCTTAAACTCTCGCAAATGAGAGACCCATTGTATTGCAAATATTTGTTTACTAGCGCCCATGCGGCGCTTTCACACTCATGGAGACTGCGCCCCTTTCTTTAGACGAGCTGCGTCTAAAAAAAGGGGCGTGGCCGACATTAAAGTGAAACTGCGGCATGGGGTGCTTTTTTTTGTAAAAGCGCCCATGCGGCGCTTTCACTTTAATAGCGGACGCACACCTTTCTTTAGAAATTGGCGAAGCCTCCATGAATGGTAAAGCGCTGCATGGGCGCTAGTAAACAAATAAAACAAAATTAATAAATAGGTAAGCGCGGCCGCTATACTTAAAGTGGACTGCGCTGCTAAAATAAGTAAATAAAGAAACGCAGTCCTTATAGTTAAAGTGGACCGCCATTACTAATTTAAAAAAAGGTGTGCAGCGCGCTGCAACGTAGTGAGTGGAATAGGGGTCAATCATTAATCAAAATAGTGCTCACAGCTTTTGTCCTCTCTAGCGGATCCCGAACTGACTGATCAGCAGCAAGTTACAGCATTCCAGTTATCCACATGGTGCGGCAGTGCTCGGAGTGCGGCGGGCCTAGAAGTGCTCTCCGATTGTGAGGAACGCAGGAGAGAAGAAGAAATAGCCTAGAGGCCAAAGTGATCACAGAAAAGATTGTGCTTCGATCGAGGTACGACGCAGCCACCTGCTTCAAGGAGTAAGTCGGAACCTTCTGATTTACCTTAGCCCTTTCACTCAAAAGAAATAGGAAAAAGAAATAGATTTGAGACCGATCCTTTAAGAAGTTGCCATTCGCCCATTCTCTGCCCTAGGAGCCCACCAGCCCATTATCATCATTTCAACCACCCAGTCATTGGTAGTTCACGGTACCCCCTATTCAGTCCTGAGGAAGACCCCCTTGTAAGGATCAAGATCACCTACGTATGGCTGGGGTCGAAATGTCGATATTGTGTTGTTTCTATGCCGGTGTGGTTAACAGGGCTTTTTCGCTGTGCCTGTTTAGTACACCCAATGGCAGATAATGTGTTCATATCCAACTGTAATATTGTTTATGTATGTATTGTCACTACCTTTCCTTTCCCATTCGACCCTCACTTTACACACAAAAATCTCCTTTTCCCTTCTTCACATTCAGGGCACTCTTGCTGTATCTAATTTCCAGATGTCTGCTGGACTTTGAACATTTGCAGTGGTGTTCAATATGAATAAATAATATTGAGCAGTAGTTTACAGTGTAAGTAATGGGTGTTGTTGCATAAATATTTGTGTTATTTGAAGTTGTCCTCCTGGGGCCGTTTTTCTCCTGTACTGTCAATAACCCAGGTCCCAGTGGCTTTTTGGGGTTATACCCTTTCCCTGTAACGACAGCCAAGATAAAGCAGACCGTGTAACAAGACAAGTAAAAGGTCTAGTCATTATGGGTGGTAACAAATGCAGACAAGGCGGTACCAAGGAGGGACTAACAAGCCTCATAACGACTTGGAAGACAGCCTTACTCCCAAACTGCATGCCTCGCAGCAGCGCATGCACTTCCCAGGCTCGACCTAAAAACCAATTGCGAGTGTAAAACCCTGATACATTCAACCAGGATTGGCAAACAATTTCTGTTGCAGGTGGAATTAGAAAATTATTAAATGCAATTTCTGGAACCGCAAATTTATGGTTATCGGTGGGTTTGTGAGCATTCCTGAGGTGAGCTAACATGCAAAGGCAAGTCAACATCCACAAACCGATAGGTGTATGGGGACACGCTTATCTCATGCTGAACATTTCCCATCTGGCAAATAGACTAGGTAAGCAACAGACACAGGTAAGGAAGATCTGGAAGTGACCTTGTTAGTGTGGCTAAAGAGATGACTTTCGCTGGTGCACCTTCACGTGCATCCATTTGCCGGAGGTAGGTTGACTTCAGTCCTGCTCACCAAGTGTGCAGTGCAGCTTGAGGCTGGGAAGGGATGCTGTTGAGCTTATTAGTGTCTTTGTAATGTTCTAGATCTAGAATCACATCATCAGATAAATGTAAATTGTGTGTATGCTGGAGACACTGAAGTGGGAAAAGGGGGAATCATGGGTCTGCTCATCAACATTTGATAGGGAATCAAACTAGCCTTTTGGAAGGGGTGGCCCACATTGACATGAGTGCAAAGAGTTAGGCGTCTGGTCATTTAAGTCCTCTCTCCTCACATATCTTAAACACTTAGGTCCTTATTACGATGCCGGTCGGATGAGCGTCCAATCGGCATCGTAGCGGAAACTGGACCACTCGACAAGGAGTTGGCAGTCTTGATGCCATGAATAGGATGCAACCGCCTTCATGGCGGTCATAAAGTGTATTTCTCCTATTGGCCTTGTGCTGCGGGACGCAGCACATGCTGCAATAGGAAAAATACGCTTTTGAAACATCCATGAACCGTGTGGCAGACACCATGCGGTGCCTGCCACACAATGCATGGATGTTTAGGGGGCATCACAGGTGCACCCCAGGGCACATTGCAGCGGGCCACAGGGGACAGGGGCCCTGCTAGGGCCCCCAAAAGACCCCTTCTGCCAGCCTTTTCATTGCAGAAGAACCAACATGAAAAAGGATGTCGGAAAGGTGTCCGTAATCCCCATGGCGGTACCTGAGCAGGCACCTCCTCCATTTTGAGGATTAAGATCTGCCCGCCACCCCAATGACCTTTGAGCCTGTTGGAGGAGGAGCAGATTCCTACAGCAGGTATCAGTCCGACCGCCTGTATAGTAATACGACTATCTGAGAGATGCCTCAGATGTCGGGCGGACCACCACAGATGAGCTGTCGGATAGCATTCCGCCCGACATCGTAATTAGGCCCTTTATTGTTATATATTTTTATAGAGTTCCATTGTAGTAATCAACTTTCCCTGATGACTCAGGGTGGTAGCAAAGTGAAAAGGTTGTTGGATGCCTACAACTTTGTATAGTTCCTGAAATACAGATGACACAATGTGACTTCCCTGCCACTCACGCTCTTAAGAGTGATCCCAAAACTGGGAATAATGCTAGTAATTGTCATACCTGCTGCCTGCTGCGCAGCCAGCCGAGTTCAGCAGAGGTGGAGCCTCTCGGGGATATCTGCAGCATCAACAGGCAGGAAGCTGATTGTCGTTCTAGTTGTTTATGAACAGCAGCTTCCTACAGTCGTTTTACCAACCTTTTGGCTCCGGGATTTCCCTTGTTGATCGTGGTGTTAGAAAGAAAATTTTAAAACAAACGAGACTTGCATAGACGTATCAGAATTTCGCTTTAGAATACATTTAAAACTCTGCTAAGAATTGCATAAATAAATTACACGTAGGCAAAATGTGCTTGCTTAAAACGTGTAGGAATATTAACATAAGGTGCAAAATGCAGTAGGCTATCATTCTCAATGTGCTCCTGTAACTAGGCCCAAACCACATTTTCTTTCGACTCTTGCTTACATCTAAGTAGACGTTTCTTTAGAATACTTGCCTAGCACTAGCATCTTACTTAAGAATGGACTGACTTTAAAAATATATTCTTTTGCTTCATCACACCATATTAGCTCACCCTGCTTTGACAATGAATTTAGCTGTTTTGGTTTAAAATGAATAGATTGTTAGAATATAGAACAAATTAGTAATAACATGTGTATGGTTAACCAGGACATTGTCGTTAGAATTGTTGCATCGTATTTCACTATAATAATAGTCGGGTTCCCGTCAGGACCGGAATAGGTAACGAAGGCAGGCGTACAGACTTGATGAAATTGTGACTACAGGGGTCCGCCCCTTTCGGGATCCAATACAGCTACTCAGTTTATGCAGCTGGTATTTCAACCAGACGGTTGGGTGCATAAGTAAGGTTACACCACTGCATGCACAGCACACCATAGCGAGTGTGCTGAAAAAACTTACGTGGCTATATTCCCTTTTACCACATCACATTTCACATCATATGGTCCTGATGAAAGCCTCATTATTGAAGATGAGACTGAAACGTGTCGACCAGTTCTGGGGGATAACGAAGACCAATTTTTCATCTTCATAATATCCCAGCTCAGTTTTTATCTGTGTCCTAGGACCCCAGGAATAAACACTATTAGTGGGGGATCCCAGAGACATTTTTAACATATAATGTAATATATGTGACCCCCAGTTCCTCGTGTACAGCGTATGTGGGTGTTCCCTGTGGCACTTTAGAAATCTGTCTTAAAAATTTATTTTGGGTTATCTGTAAGTTATCAGAAATTTTTAGCCCCAAATCTCATTCCCATACAAGGCCTTGGAAATGCAAAATGATTGATATAATTTTAAAATCACCACCGGGGGCCATGTACCTAACCTGTATGTATAATTTGCAATAACTCCCAGGGCTTTATTAATTTCCTTTGCCTTTTCCTCCTTCAGGTTTTTGACTAGCCCTTTGTCTTCACAACGGGACATTGGAAAGCAGCTAACCGCTTAAGTATGAAGGTTCTTGTGTGAACTTTCTCCCATTTATCTGACATTGCAACATTAGTTAAATTATGTATCTGCATTAATGTTTCCAGTGGGAATCCTACGGAAAAGCAACGGATGGCGACAACCCCATTGGATGAATGGTTTCCATTGGCTAAAGATGACTTAAACCTATTAATTTTTGTTACATCAAGTGTTCCTAGCTAGAGAGAAGGGAAGACTCTTTACAATGCGTGACACCTGACACTTAAGGCATTCTGTCCTTATTACTGAAATTTACTGCTGACAGTGATTTTCCCTCCTATTTTCCCTGACCCTTTTTGATCAATGCTACAGCTACGATCATTCCTCTATCTCTGATTTAATTAACCATTGCTGCCGCAACTCCGAGTTTCTGCAATGACCCTATATGTGAAGTTCAAGACTTTATTTATGCCCCGAATATTTTGTTTTTTCCAGAAGAGACTCTTCATGGGTTCTCTGTAGGATAGGTTAGGCTCTTTAGATAGATAGGGGTCAATTCCCTTATGGAACACTCTGTCTATTATGCTGCATTTAATAAACCTTTTCTCGATATTTCTGTAATTAGACTAATCTGAATAAAAACTACAAAAGCTATACTAACTCCTTAAAGAGAAATAAAGGTTTCAGAAACTTCTTCAGCTTCTCCTCATTGACTGATAATTAAGAAACTGACAGCTGATGATAAATGCCAATATGATGGCAAAGGTCTGATGACGAAGCGCTAAAGGATTTCGAGGATCTCAGTTGTAGATTTGAGGTGATTGATCTGAACCCAGATTTTGACCAATCCTTGGGTGCTAATTGTGGCATCCTCCGCAGTCTCCTCTCATCGGGATGGTTCCGTCGTGCCTCGTCGATAGCCGCTTCTTTTGGAAAACCTTCTTCTGAACCATGGATATTCCTACAATGCTCCTGTAAAGAAAAAGAAAGTAACAAAGTATCAAGCCACACATAAATCGACTGGTAAAGCACTAGCGTGCTGACATGTTTTATGCTTAATCTTCTTATTTTGCTATGCTTTACTTATCTGAAATTGAAGTCTTCTGATTTGCCATGGATATAAACAGACACTCCTAATTTTCTTCCTAAAAGGAATAACAAGAAATACGAACAGAGTCATTTTTTAACTACTGCATTAATGCCACTTTGAACTGTCTCAGCACACCTGATTTTTTTGACTAGGCTTATTTTGTTGTTGTTGTTTGTGACCCTGGTGATGTGACTGACATATTGGGCGCATGGAGAAATGCACTATATATATGTATATTAATATGCTTGTTGTTTCTTATGTACTCTCTCTAGACATGCCATATAAAGCCTAGATTTAAGAGGGCATAACTAAAGTTTAACGTATGCTGCCTATAAGATAGTAGTTCAGGAAGTACTATAAGCAATGTTTCTCCTTAGATATGTGGTATTATCAGTTGACCTCACTATCTTCTACATTAGACTGAAGAGGGGATTCACACCGGTATTAGGACATTACGTGGTATATAGATAATTTGGGATTACATGGTGATTACCTGATGCACTTTTGTTCTTTCACACAGGAAGAGCCTCGATGGTCCCAATAGACACAACTCCTGCAGCACAGTCTTCAGTGGATGTCTTCTCTTTTCTCTTCCCATCCCCTCTTCCCCTTCGGTTAGGGGTGACTTTGATCACTGTTGAATCCTCTCAATTGATAGGGAGGTTGGGACCTAGCATCACAATCCCCTATAGCTCCTGTGAAAAATCCAGTTGAGATTTCCGACAGTAATAGACTCTTGGCTACACTGACAGCATTAGGTTGGGCACAGGGGTAGGCTTCAATCCAACCACAAAACACACATGCTAGGACTAGAACATCACCATAAGAACAAAAATAGCGCATTTGAATGAAGGCAATCTGCACATGCACAGAAGGATAAGCAACAGGGGTAGTTTGACATCCTTAAAAAAATTGTAGTATTGACATATAGCATAAATATGATAGCACTGTTAAGCATTGGAAGCAAAATAAGGTTCAAACTAATGGGTGCCAGCAGAACAGACTACTTCACCTCAACTAACGTGTTCAATAGTATGGCATAAGCATGCCAGATATGGAAGCAGTATTCAAGGGAGAACCATTCTACCAATCTTGTCTTGCCCTGACCCATTGGAGTATGTATGGCATCTGTGCTTTATTCCAGAAAATATTTCCAACTTCGGGGGCCTGGCCTTATAGTCTGCAAGATCTTGTAAGGTGGGCATGAGAAGTTCAGCAGCTTGGGAAACTAAGTCACTACAGAGTTAAGGGACAAAGTGGCATTTTTAGCACCATGGTTAGATAAAGGATTGCCTTTGGACACTTTATCTTGAATAGCTGCTGAGCAGCGCACTTAACAGCTATTTTTGGGGCATTTCGAAAGCATCATGAAAAACTTTGACCTAGAATACATTTTTTGATTGGAGGTCTCTGCAGATATGAGAAACCCTTGCTGAACCTAAAGGAGCCCAAAGTCATAGAAACCCCAAATGTAAACTTTAAATTGGTGAAAAAGGTTAGAGTTTTATAGGTAGCTCATTTACAGACATTAGTAAGAGGAATCATTTCAGATATAAGAGCTAAGTTTGCCTGTGCTTAACATCAATTTTCATAAATTTCATGAAAAATGCAAAAATCATAACCAGCTACTAATGTCCCAGACATTAGTAAGAGGAATCATTTCAGATATTAGAGCAAAGTTTGCCTGTGCTTAACATCAATTTTCATAAATTTCATGAAAAATGCAAAAATCATAACCAGCTACTAATGTCCCTTAAATAAAATATAAGTGATATTGAACAGCTCGGGTAGGGACCATTTACATGAATTATTACTCAACCTCATCTTAGGGGTTAGTATATCGTCTTAAACGTAAGACAGCTGTCTGCAGCATTCTATATGATTCCTCCTACAACCCTTTTCGACAGATTCAGATAACCTGGCAGTCAAAAAGAGCCCTTTTCTTGGCTAAAGTCTTTCTTACAGGATAGATCGCAGAGGGTCTACCTTCAGCTGTTTTTATCTTCGCCTAAGCCCCTACTTTATGGAGTCCCTCAGGGTTTAGCACTGAGCCCTACTCTTTTTAATCTTTATTTACCTCCTCTGACTCAAGTGATTGAATCTTGGGGGTACAGATGGTGTCCTATATGTACGATACACAACTGTTACTGTCCTTTCAGGAAAACTCAGACTCTGCCCTGTCCAACTTCAAAGAATACTTTAAGGGAGTTGCAGGTCGGATGGACAACAATTGCCTCAAATTAAACGGAGACAAAACGAAATTATTTTCTTTGGTACATCTTCCCCTCCACCTCCAAGCCTTTTGATGGCCTGAGGAAATTAAGCCCCCACGGCCCCCACTGCCCAAGCAAGAAACCTGGGAGTTATGATTGACTTCAATTTTTCTTTCTCTTCTCAAATCAAGCAGGTGTCAAGAGTCTGCTTTGCTACACGTAGATCTTTGAGGAAAATGTTGCACTTGATCCCGGAGGAGGCTCGCACGGCAGTGGTTCATACTCTGGACTATGCCAATCGTCTATATCAGGGGCTTCCTTCTCTTTTAATCTGCAGACTGGAACTGGTTCAAAATGCTGTAGCAAGATTGATCCAAAGAGTCGGAACAGGCAATCTATATCATCCCATTTGAAAACATTACACTGGATGGCAGCTATAAAATTGATCAAGTTTAAAGCTCTTACATTAGCTATCAGGTCTTTTTCTGGTCAGGGTCCTGCCTATCTGAGAAAAAGGCTTTGGCCGTATAGGCAATGTAGATCACACAGATCAAATAATTTCTTTCTGCTACAAGTCTCTAAATTGACCAAGGCAAGGAGGGAGATCTTTCACAGCCCTGTCAGCTAAACTGTGGAATACACTTCCAGTGAGCCTGTGTAGAGCAGCTTCTGTCTCAATTTTGAAGAAAGAACTTAAAACATTTCTGTTTGCCAAAACCCAAAGCAGCTGTGCGCTACACAAGTTGCGTTTGATTTGACTTGATTTGACATGACAGAATTCTCACAAATAATACATGGAGGTGCCTCGCTGAGCTTAGCAGAACTGAGGACATGGCCTTAAAAGTTACAAAACTGTAAAGTTTTTCCCTGAGCAAATTAATTCACAATGTCTCAAGTGCCAACAAGCAACATGTTTCAAAATCAGCAAAGGGAGCATCCTGTGGCAAGTCCTAGCTTGAGCAAGAAAACATGGTGAAGCAGGGTATATTTACAATAAGACAGTCAAACATATTTAAACTTGTATAGTTGTAAAGAAGTTCAGATGTCATGTAAATGTTGTTCAATTTGGGGATACTATGATTTTCATGACCCAGTGATGGCAAGGGGTTTAGAAAATAGATTTTTTTTTACAATTGCTCTTTAGTAACCTTCTGAGAGCCAGTATCACTCAACCATGAGCCAGAGAGGTCTATCTTTTTATATGCGGACTTCTCTGTCCCGACTACACAGTCATAAATGTACTTGTGTATAGCAAAACAATAGTAAGCTTACCCAAAAGTGTAAGTTTACCTTTGTGAATCAGGCCCTGAGTACAATAGCGCCTTACCAATACACAGTACCTCATTCCATTGTTTGGTATCTACAGTACACTTTTGAATATTGGGTAATTTGGTTTTGGTGCAGGCACTGTAATATTAGCTCAGACCAAATGAGATACCCTCCCAGAAGCTCGATCGGTAGATGAATCTAGGAAAAAGGACAGAGATATGATAGGCCTCCAATCTTTTACTGGAGTGTATAGTCCCTTGTACTACTATAGACTTTCCTCAGTTCTGTAAGAGAATTAGGAACAGCATTAAGAGTCATCATTGTCTATTTCAGCCTGCATTCCAAAACATTTTTGTAATGCAGAGATTCCAATTGATCATGGCAGAGTTTCTTGCCAAAAAACACAAATAGGCCCTTGGGTCTAGAGGTGGGCAGTGGAAGAGCGCAAGTGTGTCACGGTTGCGCGATCCGACGCCCGCCATACTCCATGGTTGAGGACATAGACGCCCCTCGAGTTTCGTGCGGATGTGATGGTGTCCATAAATACCTACCTGACATATCAAATAACACAATTTGACTTTGACTGAGTGACAGTCCAGTTCAACCACTGGTTCGTATACCTCCTTTATGGTTTTTTATGTCCCTATAATTTAGGAGGAGTCATACTTTTTACTATTGGTTCGGAAAAAAGCCGCTACACCTCTAAGGAGGGTATGAGGCTGAAGCATGTTGACCAACACTATGCTGTGACAGGTTTAATCCACTCCTGCCACAACTTTTGCTCTTAATCCTAACATCGTGGATGCCCCAATAACGTTTTTTGTATCCTCTGAGTTCGCTGTAATCCACATACACTTCTTGCAAACATTTTGCACAACCTTCACCATAACCTACTCATCTATAGGTTTTAGTATACCTCAAAATCTGACATCTAAAACATCCCTGAGTTCTTCCCTCTCAGTGAGGGGGTTGTAGCCCGCTCTGTGACCAGGCTCATATTGCGTGGAGTTACCGTATAATGAAGCATGCCACCCTCGGGTGAGCGAGGGAAACCTTCCTTTGTGTTACAGGAGTCACCCCCTGCTGGTCTCTAAATGTCCTTAGGCCCTTTTTGTGTTTCTAGAGTTTCTTGCCACCATTCTTTGCTTTTGGATCCATGGGAACCATCACCGCTCTACACTCTGCACGGGTTCTCCCCTCTCCTCTGTGTCTGGCAGTTCTGGATTACCAAATAGGCAAAGTAGGCACTAACCTACAGGCCCCATTCATTTTAGGAGTTCCGTGACAACGGATCAAAATAATATTGATTTGATCTTGAAAGAATATTACAATCAATCCTTAAGTATTGTTTCCAATAGATAGAAAAAAAATGAATCAACTCAAAGGAATGAAAACTTTACATTAAAGACTCGATAGCGACAATACTGTATTCATGTAATGAACCCATTAACAACTTGAAATACATAAACCAGAGACATCAGATTCACATACCAGCTTGTCTCTTAAAAGCTCATCTTCTGGCAGCTGTCAGTTTGTAAAATAAATCTGGTGCATTGGGTATTAGGAGCTAATTTGCGCAGACCCCCGAAATTTCGACATTGTAGGGGCCTCCACAGCGTTTAATCTGGCTCTGGTGTCTGAGCGCCCAAGCCCTACTCTCTTTGGAGACTCTCAGCTCACAGTTTTCTTTATAGGTTACAGAGAAGCAGATCCAGGCATGGCCCTATTAACTGACCAAATGGAATCGGTTACTGGCACTTGCGACTACAGCTGAACTGCGCCATCTGTCCTCGGGCTCTGCATAAAGGGCTTCACTACCCTTGCTGTGACACCTCCATGTGTGTCCTTGGGAGAGGGAGGTGTGTCATGGGTTGTGTTCTGAAATTGACTAGAGACCGTCTACTGAGCCCAATATTAGTCCTCTCCAGCAGGGATAAAAATGTTTGAAGGTTTGGGTGGCTGCCATTTGTGTTTTTGTCTGCAACAGTCCCTGGGGGTGTGCAGCAGCAGACTCAAGAGACATTCCTCATTAACCTAGAAATTTCTGCCATCAAATATTCTTTAGACATTCCTTTACATCCACTTCATCCTATGGCATTACTCTGTTGCACCTATGGACATCCAGCCCCGCTCAGAAGGTTGCAGTCCTGTTGCTATGGGATGGCCATGTAGTTATCCATCACACTTGGCTATATACTTTGCACAGTTACCAGAGAGGCCAACAGGAAAGATGCATGTGGCCTCACAGCATGGATTCTGCATTTTAAATCATTTATCCATGAAGGAGCACCCAGTGTTTGGTGTCTTCTTGGCGCATTACTTGCTTCAACCTACAAATACATTGAATTCCTTCAGCTTCTTTACAACTGGTTGGGTACCTATATTGGTGTGCTAGATATTTGTACAACAATATTCCTGCAAAGGTTTGATAGACACAAGTTAAATGCAGTGTGACATGTTTTGGCCGGCGAAAGTTTCTGGCCCTTTGATAAATCCGAGGATGTTACGTCACTGACAGTTTGAGTCTACTGAATTACTGGGAAATTCAGTGTATGTACAAAACGGCATTAGAAATACTTCCTAGGTCTGCCCACGTCCATCCTATATATCTGTTTGAGTTAATACTACAGATGAAAAGTATATAGTCAATAGTCTTGTAAAATAAGTAAATATGTTGTCTAACTCTCTTTAAAGAAGGTAAGGTAGTATGTATTACAGTGGCACTGAAAATAAAGACATTGTTCCAGAATCTTCTGCCGTGACTAGAACATGGGTCTTTCAGGTGTCCATGATCATCCCTTACAGTCAGTCTTGTTCCTCTGGAGAAGAGCAGCAGACCTCCAGCAGTACCTACTACTTAGTTGATCGCATATCTGTTTATATTCAGACTTCTCCATCACCTGGCTGATTTGATGTCTACAAATCAGATGGTATGTGGTGGCACTCGCAGGTCAGAAGTTTCCAATTTGAGGTAAATAATTACTGGAGTAGCCATTTCTGCCCTCAAACCAAAAATAGAGGAACTGCTGTACATTACGCAACAGTACAATGCTTCCAAATCTATTTTATAGTTTTAAGACGACATGTGTTTGCCATTATTTCGAGGAAGCCTTATCTGGATATGTGTAAAGCGTTGCCATTGGAAATACAATGTGCATTCTTCGTAAATGAAACAGATCTATGAGATGCTGCGGTGACACCAGTGATCCAATAGGGTAGTACACACATGTGAGTCTGTTTCATGAGCCCTCTCATATAAAAAAGTGCCTACCTATTTGCAACACTTGTGTAGCTTTCACTCCCATATATTTGCCTCTTTTCCTGCTGCCAACATTCACAGCCTCAGGCTGTCTTTACCTACCCGCACCACAAGGCGTTATCACACCTGGTAGGAACCAAGAAGCGCACTCCTAGAGCCCCTTATTCCCCAAGCCTGTTCCCTAACCGGGAGCCACTTAGATGACCCAAGTCAAGTTGCATTGCCCTCACTTGCAGTATATGTTAATATCTCTTCTGCAATCACCCTAGACACAGGACCAAACCAATCAATCAGGATTCTTGTAGAGCACGTCTACTCACCCGTTAGGGTCTCAAGGAGCTGGGGGGAGAGGGGTGCAGGGGAATCTGTGGTTCAGTCAAAGAGCCAGGAATCAATCAATCAGGATTCTTGTGGAGCGCGACTACTTCTTGTACCAACCGCCTTTGTAAAATCCTCAAAGAGAAAAGTCGAACTCATGCGGCAGTGCGACCCAAGGCAGCAACAACACTACCAACACTTATACTAATAATGTCACTAGGTACCCCATCCATATGCAGTCATCTTGCACAACGGCAGACTTGCCAAAGAAAATAAGACAAATAGCCTGACTCCTTCTTCTCTAGAGCCATGTCCAATTTTTAAAGTTTTAAGTCACGGTCAGATTTTCATGCAGGGTTTTAGAATATCGTGGGAGGAGACATACAATCAAAGGTTGTTACATATAGAAGTAAGCTGTGGCAAGAAAACATGTTTTGCATGTGTTGTAGTACTATATTAAGTATTCTGAAAGGCACTAGAAATAGGTGTACAATCTGTCTGCCACTAGGACTGATTTTTGTTGGGACAGGAATGTCCCCTGCATGGTATATGGGTGAGTACCCTTGCCCTGAGTGCCCAAAGGTGTATCTAGTATCCTGACTTTTATTTTAGCCCTGCTGTTATACTAATCTGGCATTTGTGCAGAGGCCTAAGCCTGTCCCTGTCACTGCAAGGCCCAGGATTTGACTTGTAGCCTGAAAAGGCACACACATTTTACACTCGCAATGAACAGATGACAACTGTACCTGGCTTGGATTTAGCACATAAAATGGTGGTGGCAGCATATCCTGTTTTATGTGTATGAGTCTCTGCACTGAAACCAGTGGCATAATTTGTCTCCAGGCCCAAGGGCACCAATCACCAGCGCAGCCCAGACTGACAATCTAACTTCAAGGACCACTCAGGACTTGCAAGTCAACAGGAGGGAGACTGGTAACCCGCCAAGAAGAATTGTCTATCTCGCATCACGAACACTGAGGCATGACAGATTAGCACCTAAACCAGGGCCAGACTGGCCTTAGCGGGCACCAGGCATTTCCCCCGTGGGCCAGAGGGGTGGTGGGCGGTTTTGTCACTGGAAGGCCAGTTTTGAAGCTGCAATATTAGCCACTTGTAACAAAAGCGGGTGCAGTGCTTCTTGCTAGCACCCCCTCCACCCCCACCCCCTCCCTCCGCTACCAGGGCGGTCCAGCAGCCATCTGCCACGGCTGGTTGCTGTTCCCAGTCCGGCCCTGACCCAAACCTGCACATTAGACTCCTTTGCAGCCTCATTTGTTGTCACCACAGCCTTACATGTTTATCTTCAGTGTCACAACCTTGCACTCTTCTCCCCTCAGTTTCTCTGTAGCTCCCTTCCTAGTGCCTTTCAACCATCTACATGGAGAGGTGATTCACGTCAACTGCATCCTGTTTCTACTCGCTGCAAATACTATTACTGATTAGTAATCATATCAAGCTACAGTTATATATGTCTCCCCTGCCCACTGAGCACTGCTGATTGCATGCAAAGCAGTTCACTACATCCATTTAAGTCTGAAGGCTGCTGCTTCAAAGCCAATTCTTTTCAATTGAAGACAACTCTACTGTGGTGATCAATATTTTACGAGTGAATGTAAGTTAATTAATTTTGTATTTCTCTCTGGAAAGAAGGGGTGTTATAAACATACCTCAGTCTGTCAACCCACTTCTGATTTATTTCTTGCTGACTAGATTCGCCAGCCATGGGCTTCTCTTAGTGAAGTACTGATTGCGTGGTATAAAGCTCGATTTGGAGAAAACTAAAAATGTGCAGATGTCTCTGTCAAACCAAGATTGGAATACAGAGCACTGTAGACCCCTCCAGCGGTTTCTAAACAAAGTGAAGATGTTATACCCAAAAATTATGGCTCCTACCACAGAAAATGTTTACTTGGGCAAGTATGTAGGACATTAATGTTCACCAGTCCTACTGTTGGCTTAATAAGGGGTCTGTTCAAAGGCAAATGTACAGGAGTAGATGTACTCACATGTAAACTTACACTTACCTCTAGGAGTAACTTTAGTATTTTTCGCTAATCTCCATTTTCAAATGTAAGGTACAGTGGGGGGTAAAGCTTCATGTCCCCGCCCCTTCAGTTCAGGAAAGTCTGTATAACCATAATTTAGACCGTGAATGTTATACCTGACATCCCTGGTGTGGTTTTCCCCAAATCTTTTGCCTTCACTCTTCCTGATTTGCTGAATTCGATTTTTTGACGCCTTAGGATTGTGCACTTTACCACTGATAACCAGTGCTAAAGTGCATGTGTTCTCTCCTCTAAACATGGTAACATTGGTTTATACCCAAATGGCACATTTAGTTTACCTATACCTCCCTAGTAAAGTGGTACTACATGTACCCAGGGCCTGTAAACTAAATGCCACTAGTGGGCCTGAAGCACTTTTTGTGCCACCCACTTAAGTAGCCTTTCTAAACACGTCTCAGTTCTGCCAATGCACCCTGAATGCAGTTTTAAACTGCCAATTCAACCTGGGAAAATAAACCTTTTGCCAAGCCTAAAACTCCCTTTCAATACATATAGGTCATCCCTACTGAAGTTCCTAAACAGCCCTTGGTGCAGGGTGTATTGAATTTTAAAAGGTTGGGCATGTACTTTTAAGTTTTACTTTACCTAGTAGTGAAATCTCACAAATTAGTTTTCACAACTGTGAGGCCTACCTCTCCCATAGGATAACACAGCGCAATGCAACTCGATGCAGGACCTCACATCACAACCCTCACAGCTGCTCGTCGGAACCAACGCAGCACAATGCAACTCGACGCAGGACCTTACATCAAAGCCCCTCGCAGCTCCTCCTCGGCACCAAAGCAGCATTGATGCAACTTGTCACAGGATCTCCCATCACAGCCCTCAAAGCTCCTCATTGGAACCCACACAGCACACCGCAACGTTTCGTGTCAAGGACATAAGGTACAGTTATCAGTGGGACCCACCTGGTCCCTGTATCCGGTCCACACTCAATAGCAGTCAGCCTGAACTTGTGACTTTGTCCCAGTACGGCGTGAACAGAAAACCACATTGTGCTTTTAGGCACTATACTTACCTTATAACTTTGAAATTGCATATATCCGGTTCTACAGGTTGGGGTTTTGTCATGTTTTGTGTCAAATAATTTATTACATTTTACTCTATTATTCTAAATTGGTGTGAGATTATTCTGGTGTTTTTTCAATTAATGACTATTTTTATGCTGCATAAATACTCTACACATTACCTCTAAATTAAGCCTGACTGCTCTGTGCCAAGCTACCAGAGGGTTACGCACAGGTTAATTTAGAGACTGTTTGTAATTCACCCTGACAAGGATTGTGCCCGTCGCTTGAGAATAATTCACACCCCCTTAACCAACAACCCAATTCCTCACAGTAAAGTTATGCATACTTGGCAGAGATCTCCACAGTTGGAATGGAGATCTTACCATAGAATAGATTTGAGAGGGAGAGACAGAGGTCTCCGCATGTAGGTTTGTGAACAGCATTTTTTAGTACATGAGTAAGTAAGTAAGTAAGTAAAAGTTTATTTCAGAAAATTAATTCCCAAAAACTTACACACAATAAAACAATGATTTAAATGCAACAATACAAACTTGTTAAGACCAATTGAGATCACTTTAAGACCTAACATAGCATAACTCTCTTTAAAAAAAAAAACTATCATAAGATGGTTCTCTTTAATGAAAAAAGTGGAGCTGGTCCAGTAACCCCACCTAAAAAACAGAGTTGGACACACGCAAAGGAGGTGATCTGTAAAAGCAGCCCATTTTAGCCTGAGCTAGAGTTTAAGGCCTTTAGTTTTCCTTATTATTCCGGCCATAAATAAAAATGTGCTTAGAGCAAACACAATGGAAATAGTTGTGCTGCCCTTCAAGATTGTCATTGCCCCCTGATATCTCCAGAAACCATAATACAAACAAAGTTGGCGTATCCATTTCCCTCTAGGCTTTTCGTACACTGGGCAGAAAAAGTATACATGGTGTGTGGATTCATTTGCAGCTAGTGAGAACATAGTGCATACATATGAGTGAATAATGCTCCTGTTTGAATTCCACAGGGCAGTAAATGACCCAAGCTCCAGTGTATTTGCTGAAGCGGGAGGTCTAGAAAGGTTTCATTGAATGGGCGGTCCTTGATAGACAAAAATTGATCTGTCAGCCTACCAAGTAAGGAACTGTGAAAAAGACTAGTGTATATGTGTTCCCAGTAGCGTTTTTTTAGCAACAACTTAGAAGAAGCCTCCAATGAGGCGGGATCTGACCAAAAGGTTCAAAGGTCCAATCTTTCAAACCATTGGTGGACGTGTTTGAACCAGGGAAAAGTCAGGGCTTTGTAAAGGACCAACGGCTCCTCAACAGCCATCCGATATGGCCTCAACTCTTCTGTGCTCTAGAGGCTCATCCCATACAAAAGGAGACTTAGTCTGGCTACTTCTCCCACTTTTTTATGTTGACATCATAGAGCATCAGTATTAAGGGAGTGATCGATTGGAGATGGAGTACTGAGCGGACAAACTTGTTTTCGCTTATGGGTTCAGCATCTAGATTAGCATATCCCCAAATCTCTGCCCCGTACAACGTGGCTGATTGGGCCTTCAGGTTGTAGAGTTCAAGAGCTGGGAGTAGGGCTCTCAATGTTGTTCCCTGGAACCTCCTGTATTTCGCTGAGGCCTGGTGTTGAGTCACAACCCTTCTTTTTTCTATGTGTGTAGACCACGATAATTTACTCTCGAGCATTATGCCCAGGTACTCGAATCTAGATACTTGTCCTAGGTTTTCATTTGCCAGAGAGATAACTTGCTTAAATGTTTTGTGTGGACTAATGGTCGTGAATTTGGTTTTCGAGATATTGATCTCGAGGCCATTAGCTAGACAAAAAGGATTAAAATTAGTCAAACGCTGCTGGAGGCCCATCGGGGTCTGGGAGATTAAAAGGGTGTCATTGGCGAATAGGAGTGTGGGCACCCTAGCCTTGTCCATTTTAGGTGCATCTGTATTCCCTAAGTAGAGAGCTTCTACTAGGTTATTAATATATCTGGAAAAAAGGGTAGGAGCCAGGACGCATCCTTGCCTCACTACCCTAGCAATCAGTTAATTGCCCTCCTGTTCCACAACGGACTTGGACATAGTGCTCTGGTGGAGTCTGATTATCTGGGTAAGGAGGGCGCCCGGGACCCCTAGATCCTTTACAGATTCCTAGAGTAGCCCCCCAGGAACCAGGTCGAAGGCTGCTCTGAGGTCTACAAATGCAATATATATGTGTTACTCTCTGTGTCTTGTATATTTCCAGAGGATGATTAACAGCCTTAGGAGTTGGTCGATAGTGCTAACTTTGGCCTAAACCCTGCTTGATATGGGGACACAATCTCTAGTAATCCAATCGTTAAGTTTACTTAACAATTGTCATGCATAGACTTTCTGCAGGGCATCCAGTAAGCTAATTGGTCTGTAGCTTGCCGGGTTTCCCCTTTCCAAGTTTCTGGGGTAGGGGCTCTTGCTGCTATAGCATTAGTCAGCCAATCGACATAGGGAATCCAGACTACCAAGTCATGACAGAACAACTCCAGGGATTTTATCTGGACTTGGGGCTTTGCCAGTTTAATTGAGTGGCTAACCTAGTCTCCTCAGGCATAAAATATGGATCTGGACTAATGTGATTAAGAAAAAAGAGTTGTTTTGCCTGGGTGCCCATGAGATTTTTAGAGGGATGAGGGTCCAAGAGAGAGACTGAAGAAATAGAATCAAATTTGTTTTGGAAAAACCCCTGATATTGAGTTCAGACCAAGGTACTGAAGTACGTAAAGAAGGAGCTAGCAAAATCTCCACTTTAGGAACTGAATCAGAGAGGGTAGTGATCTAAAATGTTGTGAGATGAAACTCAATCTTTTTGTGAAAAGAATTAGTAAGTGCAGAACATAACGTCTGAGATGCAATAATAGAAGAGGTAAATATTTAAGGATTGGATAAAGATTTATAGAGAGAAAAAACTTAATTTGTTAGTTCTTTTGCATTGAGGATCTTATCTTGATGCAATATAGTACAAGCCTCATTGAGAAAGATTTCGTGATTCCTAAGATCTTGTTTGTAGATAAATGTATCAACCAGATTGTAGATAAGATGCAGATTTCTTTCAAATATTATGCATCTTCGTTTGGCTAAGGTCAAATGAGCTGTGTACCATAGAGCTGAAGAAGTGTAACAGGGCACAGTAAAAAATTTGGTCGGTAAAAGTCTATCTAACATGCTAGTAATCCACTTATTAAAACATATTTATTAACGTTATCCTGAGGCACGGGCATTGTCTGCTCCAGATAAGCCATCAATTTAACCAGATCTAATTTTGATCAAACGGGACACATTTCTGTAGAAGATGCCCTAGTGTTTGTTTTAACTTCTCTCTTAGAGTTAATAGAGAAAAAATGACCATGTTAATTCTAAAATAGACCAAATATCAACTAGATTCTTGCTCGAGTATATGTGGTCAAGAGTATGACCAGCTGAATGGGTAAACCCTTATATATGCTGACCTAAGTCAAATATTGTGCAGATATTAAGCAAGTCTGTAGCAGCCGTATCTGTTTCCTTCTTTGCATTGAGATTAAAATCCCAAGCAAAATGAAATTCCTGGAATCTACATATGGTGAAGCAATAGTTTCTTAAATCGAGGAATTTAAATTTTAACAAGACCAGGAGGTCCATAAATACGCGGAATCTTAATTGACACATTTGGATTAATTAAAATACTAAAGAACAAGTTTTTTGGGTTTAATAAACCATCAGTTGTACACAGTTAGACATTAAATTCTGTCTTGTATATTATGGCAAGGCACTGCTATAGCGCAATATATGATTAGATAATTTAATAATATAATTAGAGGAAGAGAAAATGGCTAAAGAAAGTCCAATGCCAACTATTCGTTAGTCCAGCTTACCGTTATAAATGCCACATCCACCTTCGAATATTACAAGAGACTCCTCATCTTTGTGGCATGCCTCACCAAAGATCAAGCATTTAGTTATACACAAGTGATTTAAGCCTTAGTATTTTTACCTAACTGCTGTCTACCCGAGATAGCCACACTAGGAGAGTGAGAGGAAGATTAACTCTAGTTTATGGGGGCATGCCATAAATCATTCCATTTCTTTAGAGAGTTGCTGTAAACACAGAGGTTCTACTTAGAAAAAGGTGAGTTATGGAAAGCTAAACAGTGTCCCTACTTGGGAGATACATTGGGCAGAATCCTGGGCCCTGGGCACAGTGAGTGTGTGGATGGGTGGAGGCATTGTCGGTGCATGGATGGGTGGAAGCATTATCGGTGCGTGGATGGGTACAGATGGGCTTACCTTTGGCATGCCTTAGGGGTGTTGGAAGTGAACCTTCTGCATGTCCGTGCTACCACAGGGCCTAAATAGGGCCAGTCCGACCAGCACATGCAGGAAGTATTAAACAGTTAGAGGGCCACTGTTCTCTCCGTGACCAACACGGATTGGAGACCAGGTAAAAAGATGAAAAAGCTGTCAAACGCACAAAGATACACAGAGGTTGCACGCCAAATAATATAAACAATAAACAATCAAAACACCAGATATGGCTCAAACTCATTGTCGAATAAAATGTAAAATATCTGCTAAAATAGTCCTCACTCTTAAAAGCATGTGGCAGGACCGCAGGAAACACAGAGACAGTGGAGGGTGGTGAGGAAGATTTTATTGGTCGTAAAACCTTTTTCCGATATGTGGCCGCTCTGTAATAGGGTAGGGGGGAGTCCGCCTCTTGTTCCGGTGACACTCGTCTTTTCGGACTCTTCGTTCCTCTCCTAGTCCGGTCCAGGTTGACTTCGTCACCGTGGAATACCTCGCAGGTCCAGGGCGTGGGTGACAAAAAAAAGAAAAGGGAGACTGGTTTCAGTCGGGTGTTCAATAGGTGTCTTTACGTGAGGGGACGGGGTGAGGGTTCACACAGTGCTCTTTCTCCTTTCTTAGGTGTCGGGTGTGTGAGGGTAGGGATATAGGGGAATACGACTCCTATGGCTTGGCTAGCCCCTGTCGTCCCGCCCAACCCGAGATGCGAGCTCGTACCTGTTGGTGCCACGCTTCTCCTGAAACGTGGCGGGGCGAGTCACAGGGTCGTTGGCCTCCTGGCTCCGGTGTCTTTATCTTCGGTCTCGGGGCACTTCTTCCTTCGTCTGCTTCTCTCTCTCATACCTCCTCTGCAATCGCTCTCCTCTCCGTCCGCTCTCGCTACCTCTTGCCGCTCTACACTTCCGCGATTTGAACTCCTCCCGTTCTCTGCATCATCGGTGTGGGCGGGGCATGCGGCAAATTCGGCCCAGTTAAAGAAAGACGAGTCTCCTTTTTCGCCCGTGGTTCGTGTGGACATTTCCGGGTTCCAGGCTTCAGGCTGCTGGAGGTAAAGAGGGGAGAGGGTATTGTTCACATAAGCAGTCATTAGTGGTAGACTCTCATCCTCGTCAGGTCGGGACACCTCGTTACAAAGCACTAATAGTAATAGATAAAAATAGTGACCATTTTTATGTGGGGAAAGTATTTCTCTACAAGGAAAATTATTTCCCACTGGATTTGTAGCAAAAAAAGTATACTGGTGTAAATGCACTTCTGCAACAGAGTTCTGCAAGCAGAAACATCCTGTTATATTTCTGTATGTAGAAAAGATTACACATTTGAGCACTTTGCAGTTCTGAGGAATCTTTCTGGAATTACTTTGGCATTCTAAAATGGTTGAAAATGTACTCCAAGTGTGTGAGTAAGCCTAACATAGTAGAAAGGTCCTACCTCCTCATTTACAAGAGGCTTGTAACTCCAAAGAGGGTTGGTAGCTCGGTTATCGGATCCATAAGCAAATAAGCAGGGGCGTAGCTTGGTCAGTAAGATTGAGGGGAGGGGGGGAGGTGGTGAGCTTCAGATTTTACAACAATCAGGCTGGCATATAATGTTAAAATACATCATATGACATGCAGGGTGCATGAGAGGGGCCTAAGGGGCAATGGAAAGGGACAGGAATGTGATTAGTAGGGGCACTAAGAGAGAGGAAACACAATATTTTGTAAAATAAATACACTTTTGAGGAATTTCAAAACAGAAGAAGAGAGAGTTTGTGTGCGTTTTGGTCTGTGTGTTTGTACAAATTCCTGGTAAAATCCTACAGAAACCTCTCCATACCCGGCTGAAAGCACTTGTACCCAACTATTTACTAGGAAGTACATTTATCAGGGTAGGTGTAATGCCCCATACACCACCCCCCCCCCGAAGCTACCCCCCTGCAAATAAGCAATGATGAACTTCGCTTAGGTACTGCAGACCTCTACTGTTTCCCCTGGAGACTGCAGCTGCGGATGCATAATCCTTTCAAATTCTAAATGACCCCCCCAGACTAATTGTTGTGATTGAGATCATCAAGAACATCTACAGCTGGGAGGTCCTCCTAGTGGGATCTGTCTAAGTGATTTTTATGTTTCTACTTGACACTGGAAGATTAGATGGTGTCAGAGACACTAAGCCTTCATTACAAATTGCACTTTGTAGTATGTTTTGTAGTACTACAAAAACATACTATAAATTGCAAGTGATAAACTGCGTGTGAAGTTTTACATCTCTGCATTGCCTATAGCTATGTGTGCGAAGTACTCCGTCCTGACTTTGGAGTCTCCGTACACTTAAGTATGTGCTTTAGCAGTAAATGGGGGTGGGACTGGAGTGAGTGGGAAAAGGCGCATACTTACTACAAAAGGGGATGAGATTATGGAGGAGTAAGAGGGTCGAAGGAGGGACGAGAGGATTTTTTTTACTGCTTTCTCCTTCCTTACCCCCTGTTTTTCGTTGTTCTTTCTCCTGCTTTTACCCCATTTTTTTAAACTGCTTTCTCCTTTCTTTCCCCCGTTTTTCTGTGTGCTTTCTCCTGCTTTTTCCTCGTTTTTCACTGCGTTCCTTGTTTTTTCCTCAACATTGCCTTGAGACCCTCACTGGTGATTTGCAGTGCTTTATAAATCATGGTTGATTAATTGAATAATAGATTAATTGATTTAGGGAGAAACGCCACCCACCCACACAAGAGTAAATCAATTGTATTACTCTGGGGACGGAGACGTGTAATTTACACTTTTGTAGTAGGTTTACATTAGGAATTTGTGACTACCGAAAGTAGCAAACTTACTCAAAAGTGTAAACTTACTCAAAAGTGTAATTTACCGTTGTGTATCAGCCCCCTTTGTTTAGGTGCTTTGGGGACCAAGTACAGTAACTACATAGACCGACCTTTGCCCTAGCAGGTTTTATGCTTGATACTCACCATTTTGAAATATGACCTGTTTTACACTGCTTTTTACAGCAGGTGTTCAGGCTCTCGGGTTTGCCTCTGACAAACTTTCTACTCAACCACAATGTCTTAAAGTTGCAAGACAGGAGACATTCATCTATCAAAACCTGCTTCTCATCCTCTGTGACTAAAAATAAACCAGCAACCACCCGCAGAAACTCACTCCTATGGATACAATAGAGACAATGCAGTTTTAGCCTCCCTCTGGGCAACCCATATTATTCTAAATTCCTGCTACCCATAGCACAGTAGAGTCACATTCCACTCTGCTGACTAGCAGATGAAACTAGCAGGTGAAAAAGCACCCAAAGTTGGTTTAACAAGCTAGCCAACGCCAAAATAAATTCTCACACTCTGGTTAGATGCACTGAAGCATCTTTCAGACAAGCGTGGTCCAACATAAATTCTTCAGCTGCGAATGGCCCAGACCGGCCCACTCACAGAGCCAAAACACTCAGTGAAATGTTAGGGAACACAAGCCAATTTTCATTGTTGATGGTCAGACGCATGTTTTTGTTTAAGGGTGTTTGGCAGCAGCAGCAGCTTCGCTCAGTTCTCGCCACACTTGTGTGGTCAGTTTGTAGGTCTTTGTCTCAAAGGGAAGGAGCACTGAACACAAACCGGGCAAGCGGTGCTTTGTCTGCGGTCTTGTCAAAATACTCCTGCAGTGAAAATTTAAATTGTCAATACAACTACTGGGAAGTAAGGACTGAAAAAAAGGTTCATGGGTTATATTCTCAGAACTAACATGTATTAGAGATGTTTCCTAAAGCAGTAATACTTGACAGCTTTGTTTCATGCAACATTTCCGTTTTAAATGCACACAGATTTTGAAAAAGTGAAATAAAGAAGTATTCCTCCTTTACAAAAAAAGATAAATGGGTGGGTACCTAGGAATCTGCAAACCCCCTGTCTTGATCAAAAATGATTCTCAGAAAAATTCAGCTTTCTTTCATCAGGGCAGATATTCAAAAGTAAGTTTCCTTTAGAAAGAGAATGCACTTTTTGGCAAATATCTCTTAACATCTATTGACAACTTTTAAACTTGTAGTTGAGTTTTCGGCTCTGATTTCAATGTTCTCTGGAGAAAAACTATCGTGATATGGTAATTTGAGACGTACTCTATGGAAAAAGAAATATAACTATATTTTAGTTCATAGCAAAAAAGTCACCCATCTCTAATGCTTGCCATAAAAAAGATGGTAGCTATTCAGCTGGCTGCCACATAAATAAAAGTACATTTCTATTCTATGTACCTGGCCACCAGATAAATAGAGATTAATTACTATTTGGCCGGTTGCACTGCAAATAGCAAAGAAACTCCACTCTTTACCAGGCAGCTAGCTAAATAGCAAAGATTGTGCAGTATTTGGCTTGAGCCCTTGCAAATAGCAAGCAAACGTTACTATTTACCCAACGTGTGACTAAAAAATATACTTTTTAGCTGGCAGCCATAAAACTGGCAAAGTAATTTCACTGTTTATCCAGCCAGTTGCTAAATAGCAAACATTATTCACTATTTGGCCGCTGGCCATGAAAATTGCAAAGAAAGTTCACTATTTACATGGTTGTAAATAGAAAATATTATGTACTGTTTGGATGGCAGATATCCGAATAGCAAAGAAGCTTCATAATTTACCTGGCCATTGGCTAAATAGCAGACATTATGCATTATTTGGCTGGCAACTGTGCAAATAGTTAAGACATTTCACTAGTTACCTGACCACTGGATAAAAAGCAGGGCATTGTGTATCAATGGGATGATAGCTGTGCAATTAGAAAAGAAGCTCCACTATTTACACAGGCACTAGCAAAATAGTAAATATTATCCATGATTTGGACAGTGGCTGTGCAAATAGCATAGAAACGTCTTAACTCAGCCTGTGGCTAATTAGCAGAAATGAGGTACTAATTGGCCGGCAGTCTTGCAAACAGCAAGGAATCTTCACTATTTACCCTACTGCTGGCTAGGTAGCAGACAGTATATGATATTAGGCCAGCATCCATGCAAATAGTGAACAAAGTTCACAATTTACCAAATGGCTAAATAGCAAAGATTATGTGCTATTTGGACATCCGTGCTAATAGCAAAGAAACTCAGCTATTTACAAAGCACAGGCCAAACAACTGAAATTATGTTTTGTTCTGCCTAGCACAGATTTCAAAAGGCGCACCACTAGGTAGATCAGCAAACAAAGAGTGAACACAATTGGAATCCACCACTGTATGCAAGCTAGTGCTAAAACAGGCTCAAATGCAATTTGTACCTAAGTAGCACTATCTCAAAGATCTCACAGTCCTAATAGCCATTGAAGAGAATGATTGAATATTTCAAAGACATGACACAGAATGCCACTCCATTATACCAAGGGCCACTACTTTGGAGGCCCATTAAGGATTGCTGCTTACTCCACACATGCTCCTGCTTCTTTACTTTATCTGAACAGGTGGCTATAGGCACAGGTGATCAGGTCATGAGTAAGACTAGACACATGTGTTTACTCTTTTAGAGCTATGTACTCAGTCTGACTCACAAAGTCATGGAACTGCACCAAGGTAAGATATAGAGTGACTAAGTGGTTCTATATTATCACAACACCCCATTCTCTGCCCCTGGCTTTCATTTAATATATAGGTGCTTTGAGAATTGTAATTCTGATTGAGTTCAGTTGTAAAAGGAGAGCCCAGAACTGTAAATGTGTTATTTCAGTTATACTGTGCCCCCCCCCCCCAACCCTGATAATCAAATATCATATTGAAAGGCTTCACTCCAATCTCATGATAAAAGGAAGAAAAACTAGATAGCTTTAAGAAAATAGAATATATGTACATAGGAAACTGTCTGTAAGTTTCTTTGTCAGATGCCTCGTACCAATGCTTGGTACTAAATATTGTCTAGACCAAACAACTGAAAACTTTGTAATAACTTTGTCATTCAATTATAATTCCTTTAAAAACAAACCTAGGGAATGGAAAGTGGAACAAGGTCACAAAATATGTGATTCTTACAAGGTATCCACTGTGCATTGTATTTATAGGCCAGTATATTTAGTTGACCTTCCAAACTTCTATGTACTCATTATCCTCTTGTTAAACTCTTTACAATTTTGTAATGAATAGTTTAGCACTGATTTCATACAGCCAGTCCTCAGACTATGGCATCAACAACCTTAGACAGGTAGGTGCCCTTCATTTTAGTCTCAGCATCTCTATTTTCCACACATAAACAAGATGCATGCACTCTTTCAACAGGCCACTCTCTAAGTCCCACATACTGAAAATGAAAGGATACTCCCTCTTTACATTGGTGATATGGTGTGTGGTAATAATAAGGAATGTGTTTGGGAAACCCATAACAGCATTCAAAATGTTCTCAGTATAATCATTATTGTGTGATATTGTTAAATTGAAAAGGTTTTGTTAAGCTTTAGCAAACTGATGAAAAGGTGGCTGAATGAAAAGGGTGTCAAGGAAAGTGGCTATTTCAACGCACTTCCAGGATTACAAACGTTGAACTAAATCAATGGGATGACTGTCCCCTGGATGTGGATAAAAAGCTATACAATCCCACCATGTCTGTCCTTCTGGCTATCCATGTGTTCCTCCAGGGAACTGGACATTCATGCGGGTCTCTGGGTGTGCTCCATCCTTTTGCTTTCCTGTTTAGTAGGGCTCTATTGACTGGACCCACTCTGCGTCACATTTGCTACTGGGCCTCAACCCCAAACTATGAAGTTTGGGGTTGGGCTGGGTTGGGTGGTGGTTGCAACAGATTAATAGTGTATAGCACAAGATGTTTCACTTCTACCAGGTAGATATCCTATTGCCTCTAACAAGGAGATTGCCTATGGCATCTCCAGCCTATACATGGGGTCTCTTGCCTTCATCGTATTTGGAGGCTCAGTATGTGTGTTGTTTCCCAATTCATGGTGAACGGTGATGTTCATATGAATCTGGGTGTGTGTTGCACTAGATGGTGTCCCTCTTTAAGCGATCACTGTAGACATGCTAGTCTGGTTATACTGCTTTCTAGGTCTCCATTCCTGAAGCCAGTTCTGGATCTTTGATAGGGGGGAAAGCTCCCATTCTGATTGCAAGATAAGGTGTCTATTTGCTGCAATGAAAATCACTTGTACCGGGCAATGGGAATAGATGGAGAGGTCTGTCTAACCTGGAATCATCAGTTCTCGAAAAGAGAAGTTACAAAAGTAGAAAACAACAACACTTTTTAAAATAGTAGTTGTTTATTCTGATTATTAATATTGCCATTGGAAACACCAATAAAGTCATTTTAGAGGAGGCACTCAATTTATCACATTGCATATTATATTGTGACCACTATATTTACATTAGTTAAAATGGAGTCAAACACATACACTAATATCCCTATTAGAATATGTTCTTAAATCATGGTCAATATAATTCCATCAATGTTTGTCTCTTACATATGAAAATCCTTCCCTTCGATACAGGAGTGAAATGATATATCAGTCCTCGCTTTTACATCAAATATATCTGTGGATCCCATTATACAATTATATTTCACACACCACGAAGAGGAGTTCATAAACACTGGAAACTCAAATTCATTCCTACCCATCATTTTCATATAATTTATGTTAAAGCAATGTTTTCTAATTTAATTCATTGTCTAGACACTTTCAGGCAATACGTATTCCTCATCCTCGGTACATATTATCAGTTTCAATTAATTAATACAACCTTGTGTTATTTACATTCCTAACCATTTTTATTTACTTTTGTAATTTTTCATGACATGGGGAACAAAATGCACAATGTATTCATAATTGTCCATACACCGACAGGTAAGACAGAAGCCATTATATTTTCACGGGGGAATTACTTCCTATAGCAATTTCGAAAGCAGGCATCAGATTTTTTACATATGGAACACAGTTTTAACACTAAAAAGAAACTGGTGGGGGCGTAGCTGTCCGTCGAAGATGGCAGACCCGAGGTAGCGCAGCTCCTGCTGCCAGCCCAGCTAATCCGGCAGCATCCGAAACTGAGGAGAGAGAAAACCAGCCTCCATGTGCCCCCTCTTACCTGCCTACTTTGAGCAGGGGATCCCTGGGGCCTCTGGAGCGAGTGCCAGGCCCAGATTGCTCAAGTTTGGTGGGAGCTAATTCCTCACCACAGCCCGAAGTGGCGGCCACCCGATAGTGCTAGGGCTCCAGGGACCCCTTGATGAACGCAATCGCAATGCTTCACTCCTCATCGGAACAGCCAATGCTAGTATCCAGGGTTAGGTCATAAGAACACCAGCGGGGTAGGGGCAAAAATAACAAGCATTGGCATAGCCAATAGGTCTCGCCTTTGGGACCTTATAAGTGTTTAGCCATGCAACAGTTGCATAACTAAATACTTATAAGGTCCCAAAGCGAGACCTATTGGCTATGTAAAGCGGCCTAGCCGCGAAAGTTAAAGTGATCGGGATCACGATCAAACATCAAAGCGGCCGTGCGGCCGCAAAAGTAAAAGTAACTGCGGTAAAGCGCGGCGCGCGCGCCAGCACACATGCACTGTAGCTTTAGGCTGGCCTGGTAGCACTTTTTGGAGCCCTCTCAATAAGTCTCGCCAGACCAGCGCATGCGCTGGGTCTGGCGAGACCTAAAAAGTACTGTGTGTGGTTCCCCACAGGCATGGTGGGTGTCAGCCAGTGGCAGAGTGTCCCGCCACACAGGGCACTGGTCTGCACAGAAATCTCTCCAGTGCTCGGGAGTGCAGATCTTCCAGAGCCCTGCTGTTTGCTCCCTTCCCTTTGCATGGCCCAGAGTATTTTGCAGTAGAGCGGCCTACTGCTGATTCCTGACAGCAGCTCCTGTGGTGTAGCGGGGTATCTCCAACTGAGTCTTTCACCCCGTGGGGGTGAGGGCATGCGCTGGATGGCCTGCCCATTCTTGTGTTCTTGATCTGCTGGGCCCAGGACAGAGGCAAACATACAGGCCTGAATCCCTCCCCCTGCACCCTGGTCAGCATGTGGGGTTAACAGAGGGGATGAGCACTAACATTTGGGCTCAGTAGATATGTACCAGCTGCTTGTGTCAACTCTGAGTGTCAGGCGGGCTGAGAGAGCATTAAATGTTTTTACCTTACACGCCCCCATTGACCTGGTACCCCGCACGCTTACCTCATACATGCCACATGGGCAGGGACAAACCTATCAAATTTGCCTCACACCAGAGCAGAGATATGCCGTCCTCGCTAGACATCAATGCAATCCCTGCTATTCTCTCCTCTGGCGCACCGCCCGGGCACCAAGAGGCTGAACCTGACAAACTTGATCGAATCCTTCTAGCTATGCTATGCGAGACACCAGAACAGCCTTGAAGACGAAAATAGAAACCCTGGCTCTGGACATGAACTTACTACATGAAGATGTAAACTGCAAGATAGGGTGCAGACTACTGGGGAGACCTTAAAAGAACTTGTCCGGCAGGCCTCGGACACTACTAGACCTCTGAAGGACCTCACTGAGTGGGTTTAATTTCTAGAAGGGCAAGCTGAAGACACAGTGGGGCATGCCAGGTATAACAACTTAAGGATAGTGGACATCTCTGTGACCACAGAATGCCCAGATACTACTATTTTACATAGGAAATGGCTCCAACAGGTGTCCCTCCAGGTCTGTCCTCTATGTTTGCAGTTGTAAGAGCTCACCGGACTCCTGACCGGTGCCCTCAGCCTGGAGTTCCCCCCAGAACGATGGTCGCACGGCTCCTTAATTATTGTCATCAAGATCTCATACTCCACAAGACTCGTACTGGCGCCCCACTGATACTTGAGCATTCAAAGATAATGATATTCTCTGACTACACACTGGCTGTACAGCACAAGATGGCCTCATTCATGGGTCTCAAAAAGCACCTCAGTTACCTGGTCTTTATGTATTGTCAACTATTCCCAGCAACATGAAAAAACATTGCCTTCAGTCACGCCTACTTCTTCACTAGTCCCAAGGAAACCTGAGACTGGGGGGAGGAACATAAGAATGGAGATGGCAGAAGTAATACAGCAGGGACGCAACACTTGGGTTGGGCGCGAAGCACCATCCCCTGAGATCCCTGCATAGTGCTGTCCGGGTAGTACCATTCTCTGATCAAATCCAGAATGGTAGATCAGCAGCACTGGAAACAGTGGTTACAATCTTGACCTGACTTCAGAATACTCGGAGAGAGAATAGGTGGAATCTAGCTCTGGCAATGACTCCACACGGATCACATGGGCAACACCACAAACTGCAGACAAACTTGTTTAACACAGGATATCACACTTAAATGCCAGTGCTATGAACGTGACTCTATCTAGTTTGTACACCCCATGCCCACGCTGGACAAGAGCCCCCCTGCTCTGTGACACTCTTGGGGAGGTCACATGCAGCAATCAGCATTCTACCAGGCTGAACGTGCTGGGAATGAGTAGAATACCATCCCACAGCCTTCACCTCCTACGTACACACCTTTACATAGATCTCTGTAACACAAATTGAGCTGCTTGTTGCGACAACACTTATTGCACTGTGGCTGACTAGGCACACTCCCCCAAGCAATTGAACTGTTAAGGGGGGGCATCACCCAGGTACTCACTTTGCCAGACCAATGTGTAGTCTTCTACGTAGAGCACTGCGCTACACTCTATCACATTACCTCTCCACTGTACCACCTTGAATGTCACAACACTTAGAAGCAAGTCACAGAAGCAAATATCTATTTACCACGTGAAATTTTAATGGGTTGGGTTCATCACAGAAAATATATTAAACGGTAGCTCATCTTTGACGTGAGGGAATACACATTGCGTTCCTAAAAGAAACACATCTGACTGAACTTGACAGTGAAAAACTATAACAAAATGGAGGAGACAACTACGTCCTCAGCATTTGCCAAAAAAGCTTCCATATGGTTGACACCAGATGTGCCCTTTGTAACAGTGTATATGCGAATAGACCTTGACTGGCAATATCTACTGCTCATGGGAAGACTAGAAGGTCAACCATTAGTAATGGGCAGTGTATACTCCCCAAATGAATCAACCCTTCTTCTTGACAACACTGTCCCAAATACTTGTAGATTGGGTGGACCCCTGGGTCATTGGAAGGGACTTTAACACAGTCCTATATATCCATATCCATCATTCCCTTCTGCCCCTCCCCAGCACTCTGGCTGTGCATAATGCAAAGGTTTTTGCGCATGGCTGAGAGATTGGGGATTGGTAGATGCTTGGAGAGGGAATAATCCAGGTATCCGTGAATATTCATTGTACTCATCCCCACATGAATTTCATGTTAGGCTTGGTCGTACTGTTTGCACCACATCCTTACAAACACTGATATACCACACAACATACATATGGAAGACTCTTTTGGATCATAATCATCTAGAAGTGGGCCTGGAATAGGGCCAGATCCTGACCCCAATCCCAACTTGGGAATTCCAGTCAAGTAGGCCAGAAGAAACAGCAACTCCCTAAGAACTTAGACAGGCCATACCCAATTTCTTTCAAGACAACAAGTACACTGCATTGTCACACGATCTTGAATGGGAAGCCTTGAAAGTGGTTATCCATGGGTATTGTTTTAATGCTACCATTGGTGCCCATGGAACGATAAGAAATGAGCTAAAATGAACAGAGGACCTATTATTAGCACTGCAACACACTGCTGTCAACAATCCAATGCAACTGCCCCGCCTTCTTGAGGGCCATGAGACAAACTCTGCCTTGCTGGAACAGGTTTGATGCTTTGGCTGGCCAGCAGATACAGAAAGGGTTCATGCTGAAGTGAATAAAACGGGGTGTCTACTGGCAAGACTACTACGTCCCCTTCCATCCTCAGCACACTATTACAGTCATTAAAACACATGAGGGGCTTGTGGTACATAAGTAGAGCAAAATGATCGACACCTTAAGGGATTACTACACCACCTTGTACACAGCCCGATTGAATGGTTTAGCCTCTGCCGCTGACAACTTCCTGCGCGCTACCCCCATCCCTCGTGTGTCACTTTCAATACTAAACACTGATTACAAGAACCTTCGTAAAATTTTAGTTGGTAGAATCAACTCTTAGCTCCCGGAATTGGTCTTTGTAGACCAAAATGGCTGAATTCCATGCCAGAACACATCTGTCAATATCAGATGATTTTACCAAATTTATGACAAAGCTTCAGTCACCTGGCCAAGTTCGGCCTGTATAGCCCTTGACCTCGAACAGTCCTTCGATACCCTAGATTGGTTATATCTCATACGAGTCCCCTGCACCTTCAGTCTTGGTGAACAACTGATTGCCTGGATCCGGCTCTTGTATGCTGCACCAGCAGCCAGGGCTAAAACTGGGAGACACATCTCGAATAGCTACACAGTGAACAGAACCACTAGAAAGGGATGCGACTCAGAGAACAGGGACGAGGCTTGGGTATCCCCGGAACGGCGGGTGTGCATCTTATATTTTTGTGCGATATGCTACTCTATGTCCGTGACGTAACCACTGACCTTGGAATCATAGCAAACACCATCACCAAGTTTTATGGCAGTTTAGGCCTACGAGTTAACCCCTCAAAGTCTCAGATTTTCCCATTTTGCGGTGCAGCGCCAGAGTAACAGATAGCGCTGTGGGAACAGATGGTTTAATGGGTGCCCTATACATTACGTTACCTAGGCATTGATATCTATCACTCCCAGGAGGATTTGCTGGTCAAGAACTTGGGGCAATCACTACGAGCATTGAAGGCTCAAATGACCTTTTGGACGTCGTTTCCACTTGCTGTTTCGGGCCGAGTGACAGACACCCCCGCCTATTATATTACTTTGCAAATCTCCCCTTAATGACACCAGCTGCATAATTTCAACAAACGGATTTCCTCCTAATTGGCCTTGTTGGGGGTAACAGACGGCACAGGGTGAGACTGGCCAAACTGAAACTGCTGCTGACCAGGCGAGGACTTGGGTCCCTTTCAGAACCCCTTTCAGAGGGCCATGGGGCACGTAGGCATTACTGGGCCCAACCGTGGTGGTTGAGGCCTTTTACTTCTGATGTCCCGGGGCCCGATCTCTATAGATCCCGAGTAATATGGCCAAGTACGCCTTCCACACTCAACTTTCAGTGGATGGAGCAGTCAACGGCTCCCTCAGGGGGAAGTGCGGATACAGGTGAGTGAAGATGACTCATAACTCAAAGCACACACAGTACTAACAATAAATCAATGTCCAGTGACATACTTACTTTTATAGGGAAAAGAAGAATTTTATTTCTAACTCTACACATACAAAAATAATAACGACATTTTTGAACAATAACATTGTTGTCGGGATTCTGTTTGGAAACAGAATTATACCTGGGACCACAGGAAGTCAAAATGTATGGACCGAGTCTCCATACCACATCAGTAACTATGGGCCCATATCCGACTACCTCATGGAGCTTTACTTGACCTCCTAACCTTCCCAGAGTAACAGGTAAATTGGCACCCTAGAACGCAGCTCTCTAGTCCTCAGGGCAACCATAGAAACAGATTGTCACCTTTTGTTTTCTCACTCATGCATGTGCATATAAACAAAAGAAAGACACGAGGGAAGTTTACAATATTTATTGAAACTATCATGCTCTATTATGAAACAACAGTGCACCAATTAGAAAAAATATACAACTGAGCAGAGTAATCAACATCACGAGTAAACTGTATACCATGAAAAGCCCTACCATTGCATATCATATATCTGTCTAAGGATACCCTCACTACAAGGACTGTGATATATCAGTGATCTCAGGGTTTAGAACTGGCCCCCAAACCTGGCATTTGTAGTTAGGTGGTCTGCAACTCAGGTTACACATAGCTAACGCAACAATACCGGGACCTTTTCTATCTGCAAGAATCCTCCTCTCTGTTTTCAAAAGGCAAGTCTCGGTGTACGTGATAAGAGGTGCCTCAATTGAAAACAGCAGACGTTCCTCTGTGTTGTGTCTAAATGCTAAGCTATGTTGCTAACCAATTACAGAAAAAACAGGGCACAATGTTGTGCGACCTTGTATGAAATGTTCAGACTGAGTTCCAGAAAGGAGAACTGAATAAGGGAGAACTAAGTAGGCCCTAAAGGGAACTCATGACAACCCCTCCTTGGTTGGGAAAGTAGCTTAGCGACTAACTAAATGATAAAAACGTAAACCATAAGCTAAGCAAATTCAATGCTTTAGTAATAAGCATGTTAGACAAAAAAATTATAATGAAAATAATAAAAAGAGCATAACGTCAATTTCGTAACCGTGTCCAAATGTGTCGGAGGTGTCCATGAAGTCTTCCATGATTTGAATAGAAAGCGAATCCAAGATGGATTTCATCTCCGCAGACGACGACGCCTCAATTGCCCAGTTGAAATCGTACAGGGAACAGACATGATCCTCGTTATGAACCAGTGCTGAGGACGTATCCAGACAACCTGCATCCATGTTAGTAGAACCAAAGTTCAATGTGTAATGTGCCTAAGTAAGCACTCATCTCCTCTGAAGGGAGGGGCTCATACCTTGCATTGTGCAACAGCTGCAAGCCCATGGGACTACACCAAAAATGGTCATTAGAAGACTCATCAACAGGTTGATGTCCATAGGAACCGGCCTTTCCAGAGCCAGGCAAATATCCAGTGCCCATTCAAAGGGGCACCATAGGCAATGAAACACGGGTTAGACACAGGCAAACCAGACAGGTCAGAATGTCAATGATCAGTCAAGGTCCAGTGCTTAAGATTCCGGAGAACTATGGATGCATGTGCTCACAGCACAGCCGGATCAGTTCCATAGACCTTCAAGATGGGACATCCATTGCAGAGGAGCAAAATGGAATCAAAATGCCACAAATGAGGAATAACACCAATGCTATGCCCCTGAACCCACTGAAAAAAGGGAATGAATAATAGCCGGTATTACTCTAAAGATTTTTGAGAAGGAACTGCCTAAGCCAGAACCGCTAACTTAAAATAAGTGTGCAAGGCCAGCTGTATTAGATGCATTAAAAATGTGATGAACTAATTCACCAAAATATAATGGGAGGTTGGTGTTTAACAAGGACTGTATTTCACTCAATATCCTTACAACTTGCAATTCAAATGTTTCTCAAGTAGATGTTAGTGCTACATCTTTTTGCAACAATAGTGCTTTGAGTCTGCTTAGCTTGTTAAAGTCTGCCTTCATAGTTGGAATGGAAGGTCACAACGAGCTATCAAAACCGGTTTGAGTGGAGGGAACAGCATATTGTTGCAGTAAGTCACTATTTGGAAAACCAATAAAATATAAGGGATCCCAGCTTTCGTTCCACAATAATCCTGCTATTTTAACATTAGATAGTTTCTGTTTGAAAGAACTTTAATAAGGGGGACAATTGAAGGGGCTGTTATTCCATTTATAAAACATGCCAAATTAGCTACTGGCACGTTACATGTGCAATGAATGGTAACATGTTTACAAACAAGTGAATGGCCAACAGAATAGTCACATTCCTTTCCAGTCAGGAAGACTTACCTGGTAGCACGTTTGCAACAATAAAAAAAGGGAGTGACCATAATTCATGAATGATGCTGCCTCCTAGGGTTTCATATGTACCGATAGGGAGATGGTTCATGCAAGCTGTAAATTGAAATGTTGAGATTGGCAAATATATTATGCCATGTATTAACTAGACAGCGGAAGTTGTTTCTGCTATTGTGAATGGGAGCTGTTCTAATTTCTCAAGAAGTAACATCGGGTATGTATCATCTTTCTTAGCCATGAGTTGTTAACATTGTATCATCTGTAATTGATATCATGCAAAGTGATATTTCTCCATTGTACCATGGGCAAAGTCAGCTTAAATCTGTCATGCAGTTTAGCAGGACACCTCAAACCCTTCAAAAAATGGTCGCAACCCTTGGCGTTACCCTAATTCTAGGCAGCTATTCTTGCCGTTCAATCTGATTCGAATGTAATCGCTATTTAGAAATCGCTTACCAAAACGTATGTACATCGGGCCCTTAGGTTCAGACACATTGCTGATGTGAGGACATGGATAATATTAACAACCACATCCTGCCCGAAAAATATCAGTGGCATGCATGTGTTAGCTGTTGTCTGTTTAAACTGTACTGAATGAGATCACACAGAGCGCTGTGGCGCTAGAGGCATATCTAGCTTACAGAGAACAGAAAGCGGATGTCCTGCTTGCAGTGGGCCCACCTTATACATCCTAGTAGAGTACCGAAGTGATGTAAGGGGGCAGTGAGTGACTGCAGCTGTGAACGAAGATATATTGGGACCACTGAATAGTAAACAGAACATATCGAAGATGGAGAAGCAATGCATATAGAGAGTTTATCAAGATGCCTTTGTAGCATGCTTTTCTCCCTCACTAATACAAGGCCACTGGGATTATTTCCTTTATTAGCTTTACTGGATGTGGCATATTACCGTGACAAGTTTGCTGACATGACACTCTCTAGATCAACAACAAGGGAAAAGCTTACCTGGACTTAGGACCGGCTCTAGCGCTGGTGGCACCCAGTGCGACAATCATTTGCCCCCACACCCCATGACCGCCTCCTCGGAGTGCCTCAATACCACTGGGCAAAAGTTCCCCTCATCTTTCCAATCGTAAGTTATTGCTAAACAAAGCCCCCTGAGGTCAGCGCCCCCTCCACAGGTCAACACCCAGTGCGGCTGCACCAGTCGCACTGCCATAAAGCTGGGCCGGCCTGGACTAATGAGCCATTACCTGGCCTGACAGTTGTAGTCTCCTGAGCCAGCAGGGTATGCAAGCTGGTGGGGGCACACGGTGGAAAGGATATGCTGCTGAATGGGTTTGAGTAGAGGGAATGATGCAGCCCAATCAACAGCTGTCATCTCTATCCTGGACAACTTATCCTACCCTAGTCTGTTCTCATCATGTCAATTTTTACTTATCTCCTACACCCCACCCTCATGCTGCCACTGGTGGCATTCTGAAATGGCATGCTTCTCAGATCCGCGGATGCGGTGTTCATCGATGTAGTTAACTACAAAGTTTACAACAATTTTTGCCTCATTCTCAGTGAAGTTCCTCTTTGACTTGATGTAGTGAAGTAAATGATGATCAGGTCCACGTAGGTTCTTGTAAGAATAAGTATTTATTTAGTAGATGGTACAAGATAGTAGTCAAGGTATCAAGATGTTAAGAAGGATGAAAAAAAAACACCAGGAGCTGTCTCCTAACAGCTCAGCCCCAAGCTCCCAACTGAACTGACAGACGGAACCCAACATTCTAATGTGTCATCATGAATATCAACATTTCACATGGTGACAGCAGAGGATGAGCAAGACAGGATGAGTAGCAATCACTGCACTTGAGTGGGACTTTTCTGCATTTTTAGTGAAGCTGATGCGGTCTGAATCCAAAGCAGCATGCACTACAAGGGGAAGAGGGAATGGCTCTGGTTGTAGCTTGTATCTAGGTGCTTTGGCTTGTTATTGTCGCCAGCATTTGCAATGGTCACACAGTATGTGTATGCTACATACTTTTCTACCTGTATTATGTATACGGCGGTACCTATACGCTATGAATGCAGTGTTACGTGTAGTGACATTCCATTTTAGTTTCACACCCAAGTTCACACTTTCTGATTTACATTATTATAAGACAGCCTCTTGACAGATGTGTACACTTAGAAATCTATGCATGTTCTTTATGAACGCTGTATATTCTGAATCATACGCATCATGTCAAACCTATTTCTGTGTGTGCTTGTATTGCAGGAGGTAGATTTTATGTTATGGGGGCATACAAACAAATCTCCTTTAATGACTTTTAAGTGTTTTGTGGCAATTTCCCCCCCAAAAGTACCCTTTAGTGCTCTGTTTCATCCCATTAAAATACAGTGATGTCCAAGGGCCAGGGATTACGGTGCAAGCTCTTCCAGCCCAGATAATCTGTGATACCGATGAAAGTATTTGTTGCACGGACATGCATCACATTTTACTAATGTGCCGTGGTATTAGGACCAGATGGAAGACAGAAAGAACCATGGATCATACCCGAGAGAGTCAGGAAGACGCAGAGAATCAAGAGAAGCTGTAGTACACAATAGAAGGGTTTAAGAATATGCCTTATTATTGTACCTTACAAATTTTGATGGCCATAGTTATATACACCATGAAAGATTTCCAAAGAAGTTAATCTCAGATTAACGATTGGCTCCACAAAGAACTATACAAAAAAACTGACTAAAAAGTTCAAGAAAATTGAAAAAAATGAAATCCATCATACTGTAGAACAATAGACTTGCTTAGATCCCTTTCAAATAAAACAAGTTAATTAACTACAATCGAAAGGAATTTAACAGTCATATAGTTAGCATTTCTTTTATACCTTAAACAACATCAAGCACGAGAGCCCTAGTTCGAAAACAAACAGTATTCTGAACAGTGGAGGAGTATTTGTTTTCAGCTTTATATAGCGCAAACTTGACCCAAAGGTATTGGAGCGCTTTACATGAACACCAGTTATATTCGACAAGAAAATATAAAAAAACATTTTGTTACACATGGGGAGATTAAGGGCCATATTTATGAACTTTATGGCGCAGAGAATTGCAGCAAGTCACCTGCGTCACAGGTAAAGGGTAGGAATGGCCATATTCGTCCAATATGACACATTTCTGTCCTTTCCCCTTGTGCTGGTGCAGTTTTGGCAGCTTAGTGCCAATGCAGGCACCCTTGCGCCATGGTGCAAGGGTGAATGGTGCAAGGGTGACTGCATTGTAGACAGGACTGGTTTTGTGCAGGAAGGGACACTGCGCCATGATGCAAGGGTGAATGGTGCAAGGGTGACTGCATTGTAGACAGGACTGGTTTTGTGCAGGAAGGGACACTGCGCCATGATGCAAGGGTGAATGGTGCAAGGGTGACTGCATTGTAGACAGGACTGGTTTTGTGCAAGAAGGTGTACCTTCCTGCACAAAAATAATCCTCAGAGGCTGTTCCTCTTTCTATGTGTGCTGCAGAATGCAGCACACATAGAAGGAGCGAAAAACAAGCATTGGCTTTGGGACCTTATAAGTGTTTAGCCATGCAACAGTTGCATAACTAAATACTTATAAGGTCCCAAAAGCGAGACCTATTGGCTATGCCAAGCAGCCGTGCGTCCGCAAAAGGGAAAGTGATCGCGATCACGATCAAACATCAAAGCGGCCGTGCGGCCAGACCAGCGCATGCGCTGGGTCAGGCGAGACCTAACAAGGAGATATAAAGATGTTTCTCCTCTTTACGCCTTTCCTTTGGAGGCGTATCTTTTTCGCACATTCCCAGGTTTACCAGGTTTGGTAAATCTGAGAATGAGTCAAAACCCATAGGAGTTGCCTGTGAACATAAACCGCAAGGCCCATGGAGCGCCTTCCTTGCACAGAGTAATACAACGCAGCCATTTGAACTGTGTTGCATTACTCCATATTTTTGAAGCCAGTCAAAGTCATGCAAAGTGACTTTCGTGGCTTCAAAAATATGACTTAAAGGTTTGTGTCACGCATGTACCACATTGCATTTTGCAAGCATAATGCAAATCTCTCATACATATGCCCCCTAGTTCCCAAGTTCCGAAGTCGTCGCTCTGGCCTTTACGCCACCTCCTCTCCACGAGAGCACAGATGAATCAGTTAACAGCCTCAACAAACGGAGAGCAGAATTTTACAGAAGAAAGGCGAATAATTGTGGCTGCCTCCTCTTTTGTCCGTCCCAAGTACACACATGAAGGGAGGAAGTGACTAAGACCTATATTAAACAGAAGAAGGCAATGAAAATACAAAAAGGCCTTCATCTCCCTGCTCAAAGGAAAGGGCGCATTACTTAATTATACCATGATGCATCCATAAAAGAAGCCCTAATTACAAAGCCGTGCAAGAGGCTACTGGAATAATAGCAATCACCTCAAAAGATTAGCCCTTCACAGGCTCATGGACGCTACGCGTCGCATCATATTGCATAGTATCAAACCCATGTAATTGTTTGAAATAAAAGTATAAAATTGCGGGCTAGTTTATGTGTGTGTCCGTGTATAGAGGTTGGTGCATTTTCTATTTTTCTTAATTGCTTATTTCGAAAACCTTATAATAAATACTTGTTTTGACTGAGTGACTGCCTTCATGGCATACTCAAGATCCAAGAGACCTGTTTGAGAAATTGCAGCAGCAGCTTGTGCAGCAACAGGGGAACACTGGGGCATATTTACAAGGGCATCGCTCCACCGGAAAGTCACTGTTTTCGAAGTTCCTGTGGCGCAATGCCCTGCTCCATATTTACAAAGCAGAATTAAGCCACTTTGTGAGGCTTAATACTGCTTTGTAAATACTGTCCCCTTTTATGCAGGTATCTGTGTGAAAGGGGAGTTCAATGGGCGATGCTGTGGGCGTTCCACCGCAATAGCCGTTGCTTTTTGGAGCTGCCCTAGATTTACAAGGATATGTAAATCTGAGGCAGCGCCAAAAACGAATTCCACTGAATTGCAGGCGTTAGATTGGTGCAACGAGCAGAAATACTTTTTTTTCTCCTCGATTTTGCTCTTTCGATGAGTGCTGCATTCTGCAGCACACATCGAACAAGCAAATCGCCTTTAAAGATTGTTTATGTGCAGGAAGGTATCCCTTTCCTTCATATAAACAATCGTCCCTGCAATACAGGCACCCTTGCACCATGGTGCAAGGGTGCCTGTGTTGCAGGGAATCATCCCTTCAACGCAGGCACCCTTCCTCTATGGCGCAAGGGTGTATTTTTTGGCGCTAGGCAGCTTACTGTAGCGCCATCCCAAGGGAAAACACAGGGGTGTACCATATTCTTGTAAATATTACACAGCCCTGCATTTTTTAAATGATGCAGTTCTGCCCTGCTAAATTGCGTGCAGCACCACGATGCGTCACACTTTACTCTTTGCAGCTTGGAGTTAAGGACTATAAATATTCATACAAAGAGGGGTAAGAGGTGAGGAAGTGATGCACTATGTAAAGGAAAGCTTTCTGGTTCTCGCTTACAAACAGCTTTACTGTCTGTCTATAAGGACCTATTGCATCTAATACTTTAACATAATCTTAGAATGGACTTTTGTCAGTCCGCTTCAAAGCATTGGCTTTTAGTGTGCTTCCTCTTGTATCCATTGGCTTGAAACATTGTCAAGCACAGATTAAAGCAACTCACAGGTGATGGGCTTTCTCACCTCATTCTACCGAATGTTTCTGTGTCCTTCTGACTCCTATGTGTTATGGGATTCCAGTGCTTGAGTGGCTATGTTTTCTCCTGCTTCTCCCTCTATCCCAGTGACATAACAAAACTTGAGGGGGCCCTCATGCTAAGAAGAGGGAGGGGGCCCTCCACGCTCAGGACCCAGTCAGGAGTTCTGAGGCCAGGGTCCGCCGCCTGTGCACAGTGCTGGAGCGGGTCTCTCCCGCACCGCAGGGGCTGTTGTTACGCCACTGCTCTATCCTTGCTTGTCGCTGCACTCTGACCCTCCTTGACTGTAGCTTTCTCTCTCACTTTCCTCCACCCCGCCCCAGGGCTCCTCTGTACTCTTCCACCAATCCTCATCCCTCCTCCAAACTATCTGCTATTTTAGATTTTTTTATGAGCTAGGTCATCACAGCTGCACACTGCTTACTGACTAGTCAGTTTGATTTATGTGTGTGACATCCCTCACATAGTTTATTATTTATTTACCAAGCACCGGCTCCTCCATAATGGCGAAGAAGCATCGCCCCCATGCTTAATGCCAGAAGAAGAAAAATAAAATAATAAAACTAATTTATTATCCTTTTATTTTTCACTGAGTGAGCCAATGCAAGTCTTGGTTTGGGTGAGGCAGGGCCGAGCCATCCTCTATCGCTATGGACAGCAGCAAGGAGGAGCGCTAGTGGACACTTGTAAGTGCGCACGTCAAATTGGTGGGCTGTCTTAGGCCAGCCAAACCGACATGCGCACTGATATTTCTCCAACCTAGCTGTGTTGCACAGCCGGATGGAGAAAAGGAACAGGCTCTCTGTCCCTGAGCGAGCATCAAACCAGCCAGCTCAGGCTAATTCTGTTGCTTCTCTCATGCTTGGTAACAGCATGAGAGCAGCGTATAGATTGGATTTGGAGTCTGGGAGCCTGTACTGTGTGGCCCATGGACTGCCGGGAGCACAGGAGCAAAGAGGCGGCTAACAGGGTCAGCGGCAGGTAAGCAATTCTTTCTACTATTTCCCCCCCCCCACGCTGCCCCATCCCTTTTTATTTACAGCAGCCGTCACTGCATTTACCAGTCAAAAATGCCCTCCACCATCGTAGAACAGTGAATTCCTAATAACATATAACAAAAAAAGGTGGCCTCCTTTACATGCATCTATGTTGGTATACATAGTGTCCATCAGTAAAAAGGTTCTTTGCAATACTTTATCACAACAAACACTGCAATATATCCACTGTTCATGCACATGCGTCTGCAGGCAGGGCGCCATGTTGAAGCATTATTTGTAGATAAAATGAAACAAAAAACAAATCAGAGATGGTCATTGCGAGGCCATTGTTCAATTGTTTCTTCCATAAACTGTGTGAAAATTGAACAAGCATTGGCATAACCAATATCTCTGTACTTCACTGTCACAGGCAAGGTTGATTGTCTTTGCCAGTGCTTGTTTTTCTGTTATTCCTTTCTGAACAATGGAGTTGCACATTAATATGCTAGCATTAAGCTATTCACAAAGTTAAGTTCTGTATTTGCTTAAGGAGATATGCATCTACAAAACTATAAAAGTGGAATTTAAGTAACTCAGAAAAATATGGGGGAGTGTTATAATCTGCACTGTAGGAGATTTCAAATGTCATCAGTATTGTAATATGTGCAGTAATAATTAGTGCATCAGAGCGATGTAAGTTATATTTAAGTCAGTTACTTATTACTGCTTAATTTCAGTGTTTTTTGTTTTTAAAATGTTAGTTTTTTTTATCATTATAAGACTTATGTACAATTCTACTTAATCTTATTTTTTTCAGTGAATTTCAAAGGTTTTTTATTGTAAAGTAATATTTTCTTACGATATGTCTGCAGCCATGCCCTGTGCCCATCCAACCCTGGTCACCAACCCCAGCCATGCGCGGAATTTAATTTTTTCCCCCAGGTGCACAAGGGGGTGTGGTGGTTCTCCTAGGACCACTCTGTGGGGGGGGGGGGGATGGGGGGGGGGGACCATGACAAGCAAAAAATATATGTATTTGTTTAGGACCTTCATAAGGGCTAGGATATCCCTACCCTGCCCTCATCTGTGTGCTTTTCATTTATTTTTCAGGACTTAGGGCCTGATCCCCTAGTCCTGTAATGGTAGCCTCAACATTTCTACACAAATTGCAGCCAGCCAATCACAGCTCTCGGACCAAAGGGACTGAACTTGGTCCAACGGGCCAAGCTAATCTGAATGCTTCTTTTGTTGTTTTTTCCCCCGTTGGACTCCCGCACAACAGTCCCAGGACACTAGATATTGTTATTTTTTAACGTTAATTTCTTTAAAATGGTTTAACAGATTTACAAAACATTACAAAAAAGCACAAATTCTGAGTTAAGGTTTAGCTTTCTGCCAAATGTGGTGTAATTCTGTTCAGCTTATTTTTTTGTATTGTTGCATAATTTTCCCTATTGAATTGGCATGGGGAAAAAAGTGCAATGGGACCCTTTTCTTTCACCTCAAAACAATACGTATATTCATATATACATCTATTTAATAGAGCGATTTTTGTTTTGCTAACAACTGTTGAACTGTCTGACAAGCGAAATTTCCCCCCCAAAATATTGGCACCTTCATGAAAGTTTCCCGCCATTAACCAGGGGCCAAGAACAGGGGAGAGTCCCACAATATTAATTCCCCACAGTAATTTCTAAAGGAAACTTTACTGTCAGATACAGAAAAAAATGATTGAATGGAGTTACACTATATTTGCTAGAAAGTTAGAACTTTACTCACAAAGCGTGCTTCTTGTGATTTAATGTAAAGCTGCACTGTAGGATCCACCGTGCATGCTTCCACCCAATGGTACCGGGTATCATAGAAACTTCTGTTACCAGGGTGGAAGCTTGGCAAGCAGGTACCATGAGAGTATTGCAGTACCTGAAAATATTTGGAAAAATAACAGAATGAGGGTTGGGCACCTGTGGATGCAGGGCCTGGACAGAGTTATAAGCTGCCCTCTTAGTAGGGAGCTGGTAGCAGGACCTGGTGACCATTTCCCTGATGCACATAGCCAAAGGTCGTGCACTGCAGTAGAGTTGGCCACTCACATGGTTGCGTTGGGCGGTGGGCAGACCAGGCCCTGCGGCCGACACCCATCCGCATAGGGCCATGGTGCATATCCAACAATGGTACATCACTGCATACCATGGACTTTGGCTGCAAGTGGGTTGGGTATATGCTCAACTTTGAATATGTTTAAAAAAAAAAATCACTAAAACAACAAAGGCTAATGTGGTGTCATAGTTATGTGTGGTGATAACATCTAAGCTTATGTAAACAAAACCCTAGAAATTCATTGAAAACAACAAAGTATAAAGAGATGTTATAGTTAGGTGTTAAAATAAAATAAAAGCTAACATTTTAAAAACAATTAAGCAATGACATTCACCAGTTTACTGAGCTACCTATAGTTTGAACCCCGCCATGCACTGCTTATGAGCTCACATATTAATAATATTAATAGTAATATTACTTATGATATGTTAAATGACATCATTGATGACATCACTGATGACATCTGAAATTAAATCATTGATGACATCACTGATTACACCAGCCAGTCATTGTGTGGCATCCTATAGGGTTTGTGGACTTGAAGTAGACACACTAAACCTGTGGCCAATCTTTTATTCATCTTAATGGTATTCATTTTTAATACATATTTTATTGATGTTTTCAAAATACAGAGTTAAACACCCATACTACAGCAACCGCATACTGATAGGCAAGTAGGAATTATTCACCTTCATGGGATTACCCTCTTAAAACATCGCATGATCAACATTTTTAAGTCAAGAGGTTGGCAGGTATGCATTTGCCACTGAAAAGAAACCTTTTGCCAGGCCCTATAGACAATCCTCCGTAGCTTGGTAAAATATTCTACAAACACTCCTGAAATGGGCACAATGGCATACAACCTTAGAGCCATGCTTACATCATCAATGTGAAATATACCACCTCTAAGTGTGAATCCCCTACATCCTACATTATTCAACAATCTACAATGCCTCTTTTCTTCTGCAATGGTCTGAAAATAAGCATCTACACTTTATAAATGTCCTTGATATGTAGAATTTGTTTATACCACTCTATTACAACTATTTAATATGGTACGTGCCCAGATGTCAACTGGTGGATAATCTATTGTAAACAGAAACTTTGGCTTTTCTGATAGATTGTTGGAAGAAGCTTTGGATTTAAACCACAAACTATTTTGAAACATACCTCTGCAACCCATATCAAGTGCGCTCAGTCTTTACCATTTTTAACACAGAGAAGAACTTGCACCCCAAACTTTTATGATTTGTAAATTGGATACCATATAACTTTAAACATGCACAAATGCACATGACTTACGTTACTTCCATGCTATGGACACTCATGTTTACACTGAGTAACTTTATGCTATATATGACTACAGTGTTATCAGTGATGTCATGAGTAATGTCATCAATTATGTAATGTGAGATGTCATCAGTTATATGTTTAATGATGTCATTCAACATGTAATGAGTGCTGTAATAAGTGATGTCATAAGCAGTGCATGGCGGGGGCACAAGTTCTAGCTAGCTTAGTAAATTATATCTGGAGAAATTCATTGTTTTTGTTTGGTTTTAAATTTGTTCCCTGGTGGCGGCAGTGGTGCCACGGCAGTTGAAGTGCCCGAGCTGTAATCGGACAGTCAGGAGACCCCCATTGCTGCGCCCACGTGAGACTAGCAGGACTCGTAATTGGGCCCTTAGTGTTTTCGTGAATAGATACAGAGATAATAAGATAGCTAGATGTTGTAATCCAAATGAAGTTTTGTGCTACTAGCGTAGATTAGTTAAGTTCTTTTATTAAGTTGTTAAGAAAACAAGGGAAAACCCCACCAGGAGCAGCTGTCCTACTGCTCAGCCCATACCCAACTGACATTCCCAGACATCCAACATTCCACACCACACTCATTCTAGCTGAGCAGCAGACAAAGGTAAGTTACAACATATCTCCCTTCTTTACGGGGAACAAGTGCATTGTGAAATAGATTAGATGAAACAATTAAAATAATGACAATATGGCAAATAACATATAGTCAAGAAATGAAATACAATGCACTAATAATAAGAAAATAATACAATTCAATATAAACTACTCACATCACAACCTGTCACACCATACCACATCTCATCAAACTCTCATAAAAGAAACACTCTATCACACATACTACATCTCCTCTCGCACACAGTGTATAATTAAAAAAAACATTCTTTCACACCATACTACATCACAACTCGCACGGAAATTATATTAAAGATTTCACTCCACAGTACGTTCTGACCAAAGTATCACATCACTTCCTGAATTAAACCACCCTCCTACATCATACACCAAAACCTATATGCAATAGATCACACCAGTTGGCCAGACCGGTACGGCAAGCAACATACAGGGAACAACCCTTAAAACAATACATATATCAGGACACAACGTGCGCACCGCGGGTCAGAAAACGATCACCCTCATACACTTCTACACACACATCCAAAACTCAAACACCAATACAATCAGTGTCACGTTCACACACATTATACAACAAACCCTACCTAATAATGAGTGACTTAACAGAACACAGCCATCTCATGCACGACTCAAACCAATGAGTGGCCCAACAATTAACCACCACCTCATACACAACATTAACAGTGTTTCAAAATTCTGGGACCTGTGTCCCTTCCCACTTCCAATTATGGGACATGGCTCTTCGTCGTGGTTCAAATTCAAGCACTAAGTCAATGGGTGACTTATCTACATACTATCAATCAACAACAAACATATAATAATGAGTGACTTAACAGAACACAGCCATCTCATACACGACTCAAACCAATGAGTGGCTTAACACTTAACAGCCACCTCATACACAATATCCACAGTGGTTCATATTCTGGGACACTTGTCCCCTCCCAATTCCAATTGTGGGACTTGGCTCTCTGTCGTGGTTCAAATTCTGGGACACTTTGTCCCCTTCTAATTCTGGTTCAATGGCCAGCTTCTGGGATCGCTATCCCGGTTCCAGGCTCACTCTGGAGGCTGCTAGATTCTATCTCCTAGGATCACTGTCCCGGCTCTGGGCTCTATGTCCCTTATCACACTCTTGCTTTTAGTTACGGTCTCTGTCATGGTCCGGGTTCTGGGAGATTTATCCCAATTATAGACTTTATAGTTATTTTGGATTAAAGGGCACACTGACGATATTCAGCAGATAATCTACAGCTTTCAATAAACTCTATCACCCTGACCAGCGATGTAATTGGCAAACGTGAGCAAAGGCAGGATCTTTTCCTCTCACTTGTGTTTTTTTTTTAGACATTCTGAGTTAAAGGACCCGCTGTCAATATTCTCACAGCAATTTACACAGTCATCTTAAGCTGTTAATAAAAACGATATATCACGCATCAGCAAGGCAATAAGGTTAACTGATAAATATTTCTCTGACCAACTGCCGATCTCCACGTAACAAGGTTCCTGGTTCTTGGTAAACTGAAACTCTCAATTGACATTGTTGTCAATACCTGGTCCTGTAAACTGTGTGCGCCTGGATTATTCTCATAAAATGGAGGCACGCATATCAACGTAGAACCGGGTGGTTCTCGGCACACACATGCACCCATAATCGCCACACAGGAGTAGTGACGCGGATTGGAGTGAGGAGTGGTCACAAAAGAGATGGTGGTGACATGGTGACGCCGAAGGTCTCCATGAGGAGATAAGTTGGCGCAAGTGTTGTCCTTCTCGTGCAGGATTATTTTTTTGGTTTAAACCGTAACAGATAATCCGTTACTGAGGACACAACCGCACATACACGGCACACCCCAACAAAGCAGTGAAAACCATTGAATAAAGTTGAAATTCAATCGACATCAGCACATCTCTACTCCTGAAAATATTTGCTGCCAAATAATATATGCATTGTTTGATGATTTGTCAACCTCGGAGACTTCCATTAGTCATTGCCCTCACTCGACACTTCCAAAGAATCGATGTTATTCATCCCTGCCAAACAGCATCAGACGGCAACTTGGCCCGTATTTAAAGTCACAGACTGCATAACAGCTTCTCACCGGGGCCCGGTCTTTGCCCCCGAGTAATATATTCCGAAATACACACCGGGGCTCGATCTTTGCCCCCGATCAACACACACAAAGATTCTTCACACTGAAACCTAACTCCTCAATAATTAGCACTGGGTCCCGATCTTTGTCCCCGATCAACATATTATAAGTGAAATACTGAAACTCGTATTTTGTCCATGTTTAACACTAAATCTGGCACGCTTGGCTTAAAGGGCGACCGTTGGCAGGGTCACTGGTGGGGTTTGGGTGCCAGACAGCATTTCATACATACTTTTAATTTCCGTATAAAAGTCTTTTACCTTGTGGTTTCCATGGCTATTATTTTCTGTACCTGTCAGATTTCAGTTCTCGAACATCCTTGGACTTCTCTTTTCTGTTCCTGTCAAGTTTCACTTTTTTTTTTAAGTTCCATAGGTGGCACACGTGGATTCTTCTTCTAAATCATCGCCAAAATGTTGTAATCCAAATGAAGTTCCGTGCTACTAGCGTAGATTAGTTAAATTCTTTTATTAAGTTGTTAAGAAAACAAGGGAAACCCCCACCAGGAGCAGCTGTCCTGCTGCTCAGCCCATACCCAACTGACATTCCCAGACATCCAACATTCTACACCACACTCATTCTAGCTGAGCAGCAGACAAAGGTGATAGATAGATAGATAGATAGATAGATAGATAGATAGATAGATAGATAGATAGATAGATAGATAGATAGATAGATAGATAGATAGATAGATAGATAGATAGATAGATAGATAGATAGATAGATAGATAGATAGATAGATAGATAGATAGATACACAGTGGCTGTCACCACTGTATAGTTATAATAAAAAGGTCAGAGTTGCTATGGGAAGCACCACAAAACTTTCAAAAGTTCATTGACTGCAGCTCCTTCCCAGAACTTTTCAGGGTGATCCGTCAGGCAACCGCCTAGAAAAGGTAGGGGCCCAAAACACAATTTCCGCATGCAATTTTCATAGGGAAGTTAAGACAGCGCTGGCTAAAACGGCAGAATGGAATTATACCAAATATGTCAGGAAGCAAGATCTTCAACCAAAAAGCATGCTTTTTCGAGATTTAGAGCAAATCCATTCAGTAATTTTGGAGAAATTAAGGACGAAAATGCAGAAATGTTGGCAGATGGGCTGAAATAAAAAAAATGTACTCCTTCTAATTGGCTTAGGGGGCTTTTGGGAGCAAGCGCTCTGATTGTCTAGCCGCAACAAAAGCAGAAATGTTGTGGCGGCCATTACTGGACTTTGAAACTTGGACCTCTGTCCTGAAAACGTTTTAGAAAAAGGACATAAGGGGCAGAGTCAAAATAAGAAAAACAGATTTGGGTTTGCGGTTTTCTGGGAGTACTGTGGTAGTGACGAGAAAAATGTTTTAAAATGTTAGCTATGGCTGGCTTTCACACTGGCACCCAAGTATGGGTGCTGGCTGGGGAGCCAACAGGGCTGTGGGGGCTTTGGACCTACCCCTTTGACCCCCAATGAGATACAGAGTTGTGGGTACGCCGTGTGGGACCGGGGCATCCACCAAATAAAGAAATGCAAAGGGCCTGATTCACAAAGGTACACTTACCCCTTTATGTAAGTTTAAGATTGTTTGCTATTCACAAAAGTATTTTACTAGTTTTATTTGTACGGTCGCAAAGTCTCCACACATAAAAAGATAGGACGGTCCTTTGTGAATAACAAATACACATGAATAGCAAACAATCACAAACTTACACATAATTATAGGTTTACCTTTGTGAGTCAGGCCCAAAAAGTTGGTACGACCCTGCATGGCCTCAGAGGACAGGGGCTGCATGCAGGGAGCCAGCGGTGCTATGAGGGCCTAGTGGTTCCCCCTGCAGACCCCCAACATGGTGGAAAGTTGTGGGTGTCCCAGGTGGGACTGGGACACCCAAAATAAAATTAAAGAAGGTAGCATGAGGCCGCAAAAGTAATAATAAATGAGCTTCCAGAGCCACTCATTTAGTGTTACCTCACCTAGCATGGAGCTCCACATAATGCTCTTTGTGGGCGGATTTGTATTTTATTCCCCTGCGTTGTGGTGCCCCAGTGTGGGCAGGTGTACCACCAACATTGTACAAAAGTGTTGCAGTGGGGGATGAAAGGAGTTCAGCAACCCCCCAGAAATCACTTATTCAAAGTAACCTTATGTTTCATGGGGTGTTTACAACGTGACCCCAGGAAACCCTTACAGTGTTTCAGAGCTGGAGATTTTGCTTTTCAATTGAAGATTGCAGGGACCCCTTGTGGTTGATCTTATTGCTGCATTTGAACTGAGGAGTGTAAAAAACCTTTGACACCTGTTTAATATTGTTTTGTATAGTCATACATTATTTGAAGGTTTTTTGACAAACATCACAATGCTTGTTATTAGTAATGAACACCTTTGAAAAAGGGTTGGTATTCTATTCATTTTAAAGTTTAGTCATAACATGATTGCTGTTTTATTACTTGACAAAGATAATGGGATTGCCTTTACATAATTATGTGGTGACCACCTGACTAGGCCAATAGGCTTGAATTGTATACTGATGTGTTCACCCCTTGACAAAGCCAATAAGTCTGACTTTTATAAATTAATGAGGTGACCACTTGACAAAGCTAGTAGACCTGCCTTTTTTAAAGTGACACCCATTTATATAGAGATGAGCGCCCTCATTGGCTGCCATGGATGAGGGGTTTGGGGGCAGGACCAGTCCATCACAGGCCAGTGACGGTAAAGTTAGGTATGGCACTAAGCTCATACTTCGCATTAAAAAGAACCTCGAAAATTTACTGAATAAAAACTAAAGTTAAAAGTGACATTATAGTTAGATAGGGTAATAAGATCTTACTTTATGTAAAAAAATCAGACATTCACTGAACAACCAGAGGTTGAAATTAAGTGCTAATTAGGTCTGGTTATAATATTTTACTTTATGTTAAAAAACAAAGCTTAAAAATCACTGAAAAAACAAAGGTTAAAGTGATATTATAGTTAGGTGAAAATATCTATTAAAAATATAATATAAACTTAAGATGATGACATTGCCCCGTATGCTATAAGTACTGCAAAACACCCCGTGCCCAATTCCTGATAAATTCTTTAAGGAAGTTGACATTGCACTTAGGTCACTACTGTGGGATGGATGGGCACAAGAATCGTGCTTGCCAAACTGCAAAGGGGAGTCTATGAGGGAGAACTGGCTATCCCAGACTTACAAAAATATTACTGGGCCTCACACCTCATGGTTATCAATGATTGGGTGTTCGCAGACAGGAACGATCTGGCGTATAGGGTGGTTCATTGGGCAAATGGGAGGGGGGTCATTTAGGAGCACTAAATAGTCGAAAAAGTCAGGATGCAGGCCATCTCATACACAGATAGTAGTTGATGTGTGGACAAAGGCCAATCGTTTCCTGGGCTGGATTAATAAGCTGACGGAGTAGATCTCACTCTGGGACAGTGATATGCTTCAAGGAGTGGGTTGCCTGCAGGGCTTTGGAAAATGGAAACTGATCGACATAACATGACTGGGTGATGTGTGGCGGGGGCAACATATGCACACTTTCCCTAAACTGCAGGCTGACTACCAGCTTGCGGAAACAGAACATTATAAATATTTGCAGTTGAGACACGCTCTGACCAGATATATAAAGGAGGGGGACCTGCTACCCGAAAAGGTAAAGTTAAGAGAGTACTGGGAATCAGGATGTAGGCCTATTTGAAGATGATGACTGGGCGGAAGTGACACAAAGCCCCGGAGGGGTGGCGATTCGAGCGAGGTTCAGGCTGTTACAGCTAAGGATTATACATAGATCCTACTCCACTAGTACACTCATGTTTAAACTGGGGCGCATTCCCACGGATCATTGTCAGAGGGGATGTAATCAGAGAGGAACCTTCTTCCATGTTGTGTCGGAATGCCCGGTCATCCAACAGTATTGGCAAAAGGTGATGCGCATAATGTCTGTTGTGGTGGGACAGGAGGTTCCTCTCGATGCCCGATGGGATGTGCTATGTGTACCTGAGGAGCAATCTTGGCCTAAATATCACAAAATATGGCTGTTGGTGGCCGCAATGGTTTCCAAAAGAAACATAGCCAGAGCCTGGGGGGCCATGAAATCGCCAACGGCTACACAATGGAAGCGGGACATGGATTGGTGCTGTACGGCAGAAAAGACAGTATATGAAAGCAGGGGAAGCCCAAAGAAGTGGAATAAAGTATGGCAACAGTGGGAATCATATAGGGGGAACTGGGAGACTCCGGGAAGCTAGCAGAGGGGGGGTAAGGGGCAAGACAGGTGTTAGATCGAGACCTTGATTGTAGCGTGTCACTGGACAGATAGAATTACTGATTGCTGCTTGTGTTATATCATATGTACGAGATATGGAATATGTAACTGGAGATGATGAGCTGTTCGATACCGGCGAATGTTTAATACAATTTTTTTTTAAAAGATATACATCAAATAAACTAAAAAAAATGTTTACTGAGCTAACTACGACGTGCCCCTGCCATGCACTGCTTATGACCTCACATGTTGCATCACTCATTTATTTAAAGCATGGGTTATTTATTGTGAGATTGAAAAATTCAATGTGGCCCACATGGCTTCAATATAACAGTGAAATTATAAACAATAAAGCAATAGAAACAATATACACCTGCCCTTTATAACCCACTCCACTTATCTGCTACAAAACATAAATGGAATCTAAATGGTAGACTGGTCGTCTCACCCCTGGCCAGACACCCTCCTCCCTGAATTGCCCAAAAGTCATCATCAATTAGGTGGCGTATGTAACGGACTGGTTCTAATTCTCTACCTCTACAATCTGCTCATCCCTTCCAGATCTTGGGATGTTTCTGAGGGCAGCCCCTCACCTTTCACATCGCCACCTCCAAACCAATACAGTGGTCGAACCCCTTCTTCCACACAGCCAACGACTAGGGGGGGAAGGGGGAGGACAGCCTTCCACTCTCTAGCTATATCCTGTTTTGCTAATGTCAGTCCTAAATATAGCAAGGACAATTTACACCTATCCCCCGCCTAAGGCATTCGTGAAGTGGAGGAGGGTGACCCTTGGATCCCTCAGGATCGGTCATGACAGGACTCTAACCAGGCATGCTGTCAGCCCCTGGCAGAATTCATCCAATTCGTAGCAGCTCCTCACCGTGTGGATAATTGTGCCCTACCCCATACCAGAGCAAAGACAGGTCGGGGATGCAATCACCCCCACCTGCCAAAGCCTGTCAGGCCTAAAGTAGACCCTGTGGAGATATTTGGGCTGAATCAACAGGAGCCTGGCTGCAATAGCAACATCGTGAGTCGTCCCTATGACTTCTGCCTAATCCTTGTTTTCCAACGTCCCCATTTCTGCCTCCCAAGCCATGCAGAGGGCACCAAATTTTTCCGACTTTGGAGTCACCTAGGTCACCCATAAGAAGTTTCCCCTCTAATGGGCTGCATTCAGGAAGGCCAGATAGAGTGGCAATGTAAGGGGTCAGCGCATGGCGGCGTTGAAGATACTGATGAAACTGACTGCAGTGGATATGGTACTCAAACTGCATACATTGGAATGATTTGAGGACCGTACCATGCATCACATCCCCCAAGTTAGAAATCACAATAAGGGGGGGTGTGGCTTAGCCGCGAGAAGAAATGCCCGCTTCTCCGTAGGGCTCCTGCTCCCGTGAACCCTTCCTTGCGATCCGGCACATTTATCCGGCCCCAGAGGCAGCTCCGAAGCCGCATGCTACCCCGCTGCATCTGACCCGCACCGGCACGAAGAATTGCGAGCCGTGTCGGCAGGCGCAATCCGGGCGAAACATCGAGGCCTGTGGCTCCTTTCGGGAGCTGAGATACGGGGATGCGGCGTGCTGGGCGTGGCGGCCTGGTCCCGCTGACGTCCACTTACGAGAGGCCGTGGTGGAGGCCTGCTGCCTGTCTGGAGGCATAGAGACCCGCGGACGACAGGAAACGAGAGGCACATTCCCGAAGTGACCCCAGGCGTGTGAGGGAGTCCACGGGCCACTGACTGTGTCTTTGAAGGTTGGCACGTGCACGCCCAGCGGGAGCAGTGGCTAAGTAGAGGAGGCCCATGCACGGTGTGGTGCAGCACGGCAGTCCCCTGAGTGGACCCCCCGGGGGGACATCATCCTTCCTGTGGCTCACCCTTGGAGTGACCAGCAGTGCTCCCCGGGGCGGGGGGAGAGAGCGAGCTCCACTTGGACTGGTGATTTGGGACCCAGTGACTGCCTGTGGCCTGGGGACGAGCGCTGGTGCCTGGATGGAGCGTAGTGCGAACCGAGGCCTGTTGGGGGTCATCGCTTCGCGTTGGCCCAGTGCCCTCTGTCATCTCTGGGCCCCTAACATCTGGGCAGGCGAGGCCCCCTTGGCTGGTGCTTGGGACATACCTGTGTTCTGCCTGGACTACCATGGTGGAGCAGGGAGTGAGACTGTCGGGGGTGTCGCCCTAGTGGTCTGGTCTGCGGAGGGGGTGCCCCTTCTCCAATGCGCACGGCCCATGGGAAGCACGCCAAGACAGCGCCTGCGATGATTGGAGGCCGGCGGTGGTGCCGGGGACGCCGTGGGCTGAGACGCAGCAGTTAAGATGTCAGGGACCAGGTGCCCAAAGACAGTACAAATGAACAAACTCGACAAGTACGCGTACTCAAAGGCGACCCCCCCGATTCGCAAAACGCTGCAGTCGCGAGGAAGTGTACGGAGGGGTCAGCCGCGGAACTAACATTGCAGGATGTGATGGACGCCGGATCTCCGGTGTACAGGTGTCCCTGGAACAGCGGACGGAAGCCATTGCGACAGAGGTAACTCTCCTCAGGGCAGACCTCACTGAAATCGGGGAAAAGGTCAAACAACTGGAGCTCACGTCATCTAGCCTGGTAGAAGACACCTCCCAGCTGCAGCGAGAGGTAATAGACTTGCAAGTCTTTTGGAAACACGTGGAAGAAAGGCTAGACGACTACGAAGGGCACACTCGACTAAACAATGCGCGCATTATTGGAGGTACCGAAAAAGCGGAAGGGCAGGCCACGGACCTGTTCGTGGAAGATCTGATCCTCACCCACCTCCAGCCTAAGGGTCTATCCAAGTTCTTCGTCATTGAGCGGGCGCATAGAGTCCCCAACGGGTTCCAAAGCCAGGAGCACCGCCCAGACCGATACTAGCTCATCTGCTAAACTATCGGGATTGGGATGTTATCCTCCAGTTTGCTCGGAAGGCTCCTCCGCTTCGGTACGAAAACGCAGAAATCTCCTTCTTTCCAGACTTCACCCTGGCTGGTCAGAAGCAGAGGAGATCCTTCTTGGCCATCAAAAAGAAACTGCGAGATAAAGGGGTGAAGTACGCGATATTGTTCCGGGCCCCGCTCTGGGTGGAAACGGATGGTAGAGCCTGGTTCGTCGACCATCCAGAAGACGCTGCGGACTGGCTTGAGGGCAGGAGAAGGGCGGAGGACCAGGACGAACATCGATGATCCCACTTGAGCTGCCAAAGACATTGAACACTACAGAACTGTAAGATACAGACTCATGGGGGGATTTCCTTCTTTGGGGCGGGGAGACATTGCTTTATTGCCTTCTGGTGGGTGATTGCTGAAGTACTTTAGGACACGGGGTGGTCTGTTGGCTGCTCCTGGTCCGTAGTCTTGTGCCATACTGATGCTGATTGGGGTAAGGGTTCACCAGGGTTCACCAGGGAGTGGTCATCCACCCCCCACACACAGTTTAGCTATAGTTAGAACAGGTTGGGCAACAGGCACTCTGCAGAGTTTTTTGATGGGCAGTTTGAGGCTCAGAGTGCAGGGAAGCAGGGAGGGGGGATGTTGGGTGGGCTTTGGGGACACTGTTTTGTTCTCCTTTTGCATTTTTGTTTGTTTTTTGCATGTCAACTGTGCTATTCTTCGAACTTGGGTATTGCAATATATCAAACGTCACTCCCCTGAGGTAGTCCTACTTAAGGAGACGCACCTAGTTGGTAACACCTGTAGGGCGCTAGATAGATGGGAATACAAACTGGTGGCTCACTCTGGATTCACCTCTGGGTCCCGAGGAGTGGGTGATTTAATCAAGAAATCCTTCCTGTTCGCAGTACAGCGAACGGGAAGGACGACATGAGGAGGTTTGCGTCGGTGTCTGGGCAATGGGAGGGTGCAACCCTCAATCTAGTCACAGTGTATGTTCCGCCAGGTCTGAAGAGCCTGACATTCAGAGATTTGGGAACCCGCCTGCTCTCCCTCCCCGAGGGTAGGTTAGTGCTCGGTGGTGACCTCAATGCAGTGGTCTCGGGACACTTAAATCGCTATCCCCATGGGACATGGCACAATCCCAGAGATGGCTCCCGGACTTTCTTGAGGCTATGGGACTGGAGGACTTGTGGTGCACACGACACCCTGACACTACCCAATACACGTTTCATTATGGGGCGCACAGCAGTTCATCACGCGTGGACTACCTACTGGCCCCGGCACAGGGTACATCTGACCACTCCCCCGTCTGGGTGCATTTGGTTCTGGGGGGTGGAGGGGCCGGGAGAGTAGTGCCGATCAACCCCTGGTACCACCGCAACCCTGCTGTCAAAAAGACGATCTTGCAGGCAATTACTAACTATTTTAGTGACAACGAGGGCACGGTCCAGTCAGCCCAGGTCCTATGGGAGGCGTTCAAGGCGGTAATACGGGGTCAAGCTCTGTCCTCTTTCGCCAGGGTTCAGAAAGATAGGGTCAAAGACCTGGTCTGGGTGAAAGATGAGATCGGTCACCTCGAAGACTCAGAGGGAGGTTATCCCTCGCCGGAGGCGCTTCACAATTTGCAACTCAAACACGAAGAGTACAGGAGCATTGCCACGGAGATGGCCAAAACACTGGGGAGAGAGAAAGCCAGTAGACTTTACGACCTGGGCGATAAAGCGAAGAAATTGTTAGCCTGGCTGGATAAGAAGGAATTGGCTAACAGGCTAGCCCCAGAATTGGCAGTCGAAGGGGGGCACACAATCACTGACCCACAAGCAATCACAAACACATTTGCTGACTATTATTGCTCCATGTATCGATCCACTTCTAGCCTCTCTCTATCGAAGACTCGGAGCAACTCCTTTGAGATATCAGAATGCGACCCTCACGGTTGACGAACGTGACGTGCTTGACAGTGCCCTAACGGAGGACAAACTGGTGCAGGCGATCCGTGTCCTTCGTACTGGCAAGATTTCCGGTCCAAACGGACTGCCGATAGAGCTGTACAAACTGAGACCAGACGTCATAGCTCCCCATCTGCAAAATATGTTTGTCGAAAGCCGCGACAAAGGACTCCTTCCTTACGATCAGCGTGTGGCCACAATAGTGACGATACACAAGGACGGTAAGCCCAAGACTCACACCTCTTCATATAGGCCAATTTCCCTTTTGAATGCCAAGCCCAAGATCCCCGCCAAGGTGCTGGAGAATTGTCTGCTGCCGGTGCTCTGCCGCCTCGTCCACCCAGACTAGTCAAGCTTTATGCCCCACCGCAACACTGCCTTAAACCTGCGATGCGTGCATGGCGTTCTGAGCAGACTCGACACCATCCGGGAGGTGGCAGACATGGTCTCGTTGGATGCCACAATGGCCTTTGATACAATTGAGTGGCTTTATCTCTTTGCGGTCCTGACCAAGTTGGGCTTTGGCCCTGGCTTCATCGGCTGGGTGCGGCTTTTGTACTCGGAGCCCCTGACGCAGGTGGTAGTCAACAATTGGCCTGAGACGAGGGACCCGCCAAGGGTGCCCTCTTTCGCCTCTCCTTTTTGCCCTGTCCCTAAAGCCACTGGCTGCCTGGATCAGCTGGAGCCCCTCTATTCGAGGGCTCAAATGGACAGAGGGCTGGGAGGATCGCTTTTCCCTCTATGCAGATGATATCCTCCTATTTTTAGCCTCCCCAGGCTCCTCCATACGGGTGGTACATGATATCTTCACTGTTTTTGGGAGGTACTCGGGTTACAGGATAAACTGGAGCAAGTCCCTACTCTACGTCTTTCACGGGGATCCTCCACTCTTGCCCCGCGACTGCCCGATTCAGGTGGCGAGTGAGGGATTTCGATACCTGGGCATATTTTATCGCTGCAGATCCTAGGCTTCGTTATGAGCGTAACCTTCTTCCCTCCTTGATGAGGCTTAAACGAGACATTGACGTGTGGAGACAGCTCCCGCTCTCGCTCCTGGGTAGGGCAGCACTATTTAAAATGATGTTTTTGCCCCACTTTCTATACGCCCTGCAGAATTCCCTCGACCTGGTCCCGACCAGTTATTTCAAGGAAATAGAAGTCCTGCAGAGAACCTTACTATGGGAGGGTAGGCCTCGGATAGCACTCCAAAAACTGATTTTGGGTTGGTACGATGGAGGTATTGGATTACCTGATATACGGCTGTACTATTGGGCCGCACATCTGGAGGCTATCAACCACTGTGTATATAAACCCGAGGACGACCCTGCCTACAGGATGGATAAATGATTGCTTCCTGGGGGCACATACCATAGAGAGCTCTATTCCAGACCTCGCCGGTATCAACTCATGGGCCCGACCAAACACTCGGTGGCGGTGTGGCATACGGTGAGCAAAAGCCTTGGGTAGGATGGGAGACTTTCTCTGGCGACCCTACTAAGAACATCGGATAAGCTGGGCACACTCGGCACCACCAAAGGTTTCGACAAATGGGATATTATTGGGATGTCAACCATTGGTGACCCCTGTGGAAGGGGGGGCAAATGGTGTCATTTGCAGACTTGCAGCACCACCACGACCTTGCAGACTCAGAACGCTTCCGCTATCTACAAGTTCAACATGCACTACAATCGAATATTACTGTGGGTACTACCCCATTTGAAGCCTCGCCGTTAGAGAACAGGCTGCTGGATGGTTATTTACTGGATAGGGTCATATCCTTGACATATAAAAAGTTGTTTAACAATGCACCTGACCCCCTAGCACTCCTGAGACAGCGCTGGGTGAATGATGGGCTCGAGATACATGATGAGGAATGTCAGGAGGCCCTGGCCTCCCCAAGGAGGTAGCCATCTCTTCTAGATTGCGTCTTGTACAATTAAAGATCCCACATTGGATCTATATCGCTGGCCCAACACTGATTAAAATGGGCAGGGTGGATGAGGGTGAGTGTCGGCGGGGCTGTGGACAGACTGGTTCCTTTATACATATAATCTGGGAGTGTCCCCTCATTCAATCTTACTGGTCCAGGGTGCTTGAGTGTATGAGTCGGGTAACAGGGGTGGTTACCCATCCGGAAGCGAAGCAATGTCTCTTGAATATCTGGGGGCCTACAGATCTTAACAGCAGAGATAAATTGTGGGTCACTTTGGGCCAGATGATAGCTAAACGGAACATAGCACAGGCATGGGGGTGAGGGAACCAGTAGGGGTGATCGCCTGGAAGAACGACATGGACTGGTGCATGTTTAGGGAAAAACCTACTGTGTATATCTCCCATGGGTGCCCTAGGAAATGGTCTTCCATTTGGGACAAATGGAACAACTATCAAGGGGGTATTTGTGCTCCCCCCCCCCCATCCTGACACTGATGATCAACTTACACCTTAACATCCTATTGTACTGCTCTTTAAAATATATGATTGTACCCGAGATCATCACAAGATTCGAAGCTGAGGTATCTGCATTTCTTAAAGGTGTGTTCTGTCGACACTGTTGTAAGTTTAATAAAAAGATTTACAACAAAAAAAGAAATCACAATAAGGACCCACTTTCGTAAGCCCTCTAATGCCCCATCTATAGCGGTGGGTGTACCGTCAGCCTGCCCCACCATTTAAAGCGTCATAATGAAGAACGTCACAGATTCAGCACCACCCTTGTCGCTGGGGGGGGGGCCATAACTTCCACTCCCACGTGCACATATGAAACAAGAGGGGTAACTCCCATCACCCATTTATCTAATGCGTGAGCTGGATCGCCATGAATGTCATACCACCAGTCATTTATTATAAGGAGGTGGGCTGCCAGGTAGTATGATCCAGCGTCTGCTGTTACTATGCCCCCACAATATGTAGACTTGAAGCATTTGCTGAGGGCAATATAAGGGGTGTCCCTCTAGCATAAAAATGCATTAAGGATGGAATTCACCTCGTGGAACTACTGCCGTGGAATATCGTACTGGAAGTTCTGTAGTTGATTGAGGGACACCATCTTGAAGATGGCTGACCGTTCAGGCAGAGACAGGAGGAGCACAGAACAGATCTTTATATCATACTTCAGGCAAGCCAGCCCAATTCCAAATTAGCCTTCCATGCCACTGTTTGATCAGGGAAAACAAACACGCCTAAGTATTGAAACCCGCTTGTGCAACCCGCATTCCGGATGCCCTCCTGAATTCCTGAGTGCTAAAGGCCCACGCGAACACCGTGGACTTTGACATATTGATGTGAAGGCCCGGGGTTTCCACAAAAATGTGCAGATTCTGCAATATTCGGGATCCCATGGTGTCGGACCCCGTAAGGAGGAAGAGGACCTCCTCAGCGTATAGGGCTATTTACAGAAACACACAGTCACTGGATGATATAATCAGTGTAATCAGTGATATCATTTGAGATATCATCAGTGATGTCATCAGTGATGTCACTGAGCATGTGATGAATGATGTAATATGTGACGTCATCAGCAGTGCATTGCGGGGGCGCGAGTTATAGTTAGCTCAACTTTTGTACGAGTGAAATGTCCAACTAACTATAACGTCCCTGAAAGCTGTGTTTTTTTCAGTGAATTTCTAATGTTTTTTAAATGCTAATTTCTAACTATAATGTCCCTGAACCCTAAGTTTTTTAAAGTGAATTTCTAATGTTTTTTAAATTTCTAATTTCTAACTATAACGTCCCTGAAACCTATGTTTTTTTCAGTGCATTTATATGGTTTTTTAAATGCTAATTTCTAACTATTACGTTCCTGAAACCTATGGTTTTTTCAGTGAATTTCAAGAGTTTTTTAAATGCTTTTTTCTAATTATAACGTCCCTGAAACCTATGTTTTTTTCTGTGAATTTCTAAGGTTTTTAAATGAAGATTTCTAACTATAACATTCCTGAAACCTGTGTTTTTTTCATTTAATTTCTAAGGTTTTTTAAATGCTAAATTTCTAACTATGCCTCCAGAGGTAGGACATGTGCAGAAAGAGGAAGAAAGGCGCAGAATGAAAAAAGAGAAATGCAGAAAGAGGCAACAGAAGTCCAGAAAGAGGAAGAATGGTGCAGAAAGAAGCAAGAGATATGGAGAAAGAGCCAACAGAGGTGCAGAAAGAGGCCTTGTTGCAAAGTCATCCTGTTCCCTGGGCATCCCCCAACTTTTTGCTGACTGGTACTGGTGGTAACTGACTCTGACTGACCCTGGGCTCTGCCTAACCAGGCCCGCAGCCAGTGCTATGCTGAAAGACACTTAGAATAGAGTAAAAATACCTACATACACTAGGGTACACTGTGGGTTGTGGTATGGCATGACCTCCCTGTAAGGCCCTAGTACATAATAGGGCAGGGGGTTTAAACCTACCTCTAAGTCCCTAGCATATATTAGGACATGGCAGTTTAGAGGCCAGCAGCCTGTTTCTGCACTTGCATGTCTGCACTGCTGAACCTGAGGTCAGTTTAAAAGTAGCCCTGTGTGTGCAGAAAGAGGCAAGAAAGGTGTAGAAAGAAGCAAAGGAGGTACAAAAAGAAGCAAGATAAGTAGAGAAAGAAACAACAGAGATGCAGAAAGAGGGAAAAGGGGTGCAGAAAGAGGCAAGAGAAGTGCAGAAAGAAGCAACAGAGGTACAGAAAGAAGCAAGAGGGGTGCAGAAAGAAACAAGAGAAGTGTAGAAAAAGGAACAGAGGTACAGACGGAGGCAAGAGGGGTGCAGAATGAGGCAGCAGAGGTGCAGAAAGAGACAAGAGAACTGTAGAAAGAGGCAAGAGAGTTGCAGAAACAGGCAAAAGAGGTGCACAAAGAGGGAACAGGGGTGCACACAGAGGCAAGAGAGGTGCAGAAAGTGGGAAGAGGGGTGCAGAAAGAGACAAGAGGTGTGCAGAAAGAGGCAAGAGAAGTGCAGCAAAAAGCAAAAGAGGTACAGAAAGAGTCAAAAGAGGAGCAGAAAGAGGCAAGAGAGGTGCACACAGAGGGACGAGGTGTGCAGAAATGTGTAAGAGAGGTACAAAAAGAAGCAAGAGAAGTGCAGAAAGAAGCAACAGAGGTACAGAAAGAAGCAAGAGGGGTGCAGAAAGAAACAAGAGAAGTGTAGAAAAAGGAACAGAGGTACAGAAGGAGACAAGAGGGGTGCATAAAGAGGCAGCAGAGGTGCAGAAAGAGACAAGAGAACTGTAGAAAGAGGCAAGAGAGTTGCAGACACAGGCAAACGAGGTACACAAAGAGGGAACAGGGGTGCACACAGAGGCAAGAGAGGTGCAGAAAGTGGGAAGAGGGGTGCAGAAAGAGAGAAGAGGTGTGCAGAAAGAGGCAAGAGAAGTGCAGCAAAAAGCAAAAGAGGTGCAGAAGGAGGCAAAATAGGAGCAGAAAGAGGCAAGAGAGGTGCACACAGAGGGACGAGGTGTGCAGAAATTTGTGAGAGGTGCAGAAAGAAGCAAGAAAAGTGCAGAAAGAAGCAACAGAGGTACAGAAAGAAGCAAGAGGGGTGCAGAAAGAAACAAGAGAAGTGTAGAAAAAGGAATAGAGGTACAGAAGGAGGCAAGAGGGGTGCAGAAAGAGGCAGCAGAGGTGCAGAAAGATACTAGAGAGCTGTAGAAAGAGGCAAGAGAGTTGCAGAAACAGGCAAAAGAGGTGCACAAAGAGGGAGCAGGGGTGCACACAGAGGCAAGAGACGTGCAGAAAGTGGGAAGAGGGGTGCAGAAAGAGACAAGAGGGGTGCAGAAAGAGGCAAGAGAAGTGCAGCAAAAAGCAAAAGAGGTGCAGAAAGAGGCAAGACAGGAGCAGAAAGAGGCAAGAGAGGTGCACACAGGGGCACAAGGCATAAAGAAATTTGCAAGAGAGGTGCATAAAAAAGCAAGAGAAGTGCAGAAAGAAGCAACAGAGGTGCAGAAAGAAGCAAGAGGGGTACAAAAAGAAACAAGAGAAGTGTAGAAAGAAGGAACAGTGGTACAGAAGGAGGCAAGAGGGGTGCAGAAAGAGGCAAGAGCAGTGTAGAAAGAACCAAGAGACATGCAAGAAAAGGGAAGAAGGGTGCAGAAAGAGGCACAAGGGATACAGAAAGAAGGAAGAGAAGTACAGAAAAAAAGCAACAGAGGTGCTGAAAGAGGCACGAAGGGTACAGAAAGAAGGAAGAGAAGTGCAGTAAGAAGCAACAGAGGTACAGAAAGAGGCAAGAGTGGTAAAGAAAGAGGGAAGAGAGGTGTAGAAAGAAGCAAGAGAGTTGCACATAGAGGGAAGAGGGGTTCAGAAAGAGGCAAGAGGGGAGCAGAAAGAAGTAAGTGAGGTGCAGAAAGAGACAAGAGAATTGATGAAAGAAGCAACAGAGGTGTAGAAAGAAGCAAGTGATGTGTAGAAGGAGGCAAGTGAGATTCAAAAGAGGTAAGAGAGGTGCAGAAAGAGGGACGACGAGTGCAGAAAGAGACAACTGGGGTGCAGAAAGAAGTATGACAGGTGCAGTAAGAAGCATCAGAAGTGCAGAATGAAGCAACAGGGGTGCAGAAAGAGGCAAGAGAAGTGCAGAAAGAAGTAACAGATGTGCAGAAGGAGGCAGGGGAACTGCAGAATGAGGTAAGAGGGTTGCAGAAACGAGAAAAAGGGGTGCAGAAAGAGGGGACAGGTAGGCAGCCTGAGGCTAGAGAGGTGCAAAAAGAGGGAAGAGGGGTGCAGAAAAAGGCAAGAGGAATGCAGAAATTTGCAACAGAGGTGCAGAAAGAAGCACGAGCAGTGCAGAAGGAACCAAAAGATGTGCAGAAAGAACCTACAGTGGTGCAAAAAGAGGCAAGAGGGATACAGAAAAAGGCAAGTGAAATTGAGAACGAAGCAAAAGAGGTGCAGAAAGAACCAACTGAGGTGCAAAAAGAGGCAAGAGGCGCACAGAAAAGGTTAGGAGAGGTGCACAAAGAGGCAAGAGGGTTACAGAAAGAGGCAGGAGGGGTGCAGAAAATAGGAAGAGAACTGCAGAAAGAAGCAACAGAGGTGCTGAAAGAGGCATGAAGGGTGCAGAAAGAGACAAGCAAGGTGCAGAAAGAAGCAACAGAGGTACAGAAAGAGGCAAGACTGGTGCAGAAAGAGGGAAGAGAGGTGTAGAAATAAGCAAGAGAGTTGCACAAAGAGGCAAGAGAGGTGCAGAAACAGGCCTCCTGGCGCACTGCTGTTTGGGGAATGAAGTCCACTTTAGTCCTAAGGTCCTCTGGACACAAGAGGACCTCATCCCCCCACCAGCAAAGCACCAAGAGGCGAGTTTGTAGAGTGGTGTGAAATGGGGTGTGGCCTCGGACCAACTCTCAGCAATCCCACTGTGTGGGGCCTACTGGAGTTGCCTGGTGGGCTAGTTGGCCCCTAAGGACCCTTAACATTCAGGGAGACTTAATCCCCCAACCCAGAATGCGCCAGGAGGCGCGTTTGCAGAGTGGTGTGGGGAGGGGCGGGACCTCCGGTGAGATGCCGGCTTTTCCTTTTTTGTTAGCGTTTTTAGAAGGGGGGCTTTGTGGCCCCCCTTCTTTTAGTATTTTTTGGGTCCTGGGGACCCCATCCCCCAGGGCCTTAGTCATTTCTTTATTATTTATTTTTAAAAGGGAAGGGGACCGCACAGCCCCCCTCCTGAGGCCAATCATAGCCCCAGGGACCCCAACTCCCAGGGCCTGGCGAGTCTTTTTTTTGTATTTTGGAGGGGGGCCGAGTGGCCCTCCTCCTGAGGCTAATTATGGCCCTGGGGACCCCATCCCCGGGGCCTGGTCAGCCTTTTTATTTAAATATGTAGAAGGGGGCGCGTGTCACCCCTTCCCTCGGCCACTATTGGCCCCCGGGGACCCCACCTCTGGCCAGACTTTTTGTTATAATGAAAAATATGTATAAGTGTGGGGGCGCATGGCCCCCTTCCCTGGGGCACTATTGGCTCCGAAGACCCCTTCCCCCGGGGCCTGGCCAGACAATTTTTTTTTTGGGAGGGGGGCCATGTAGCCCCCCCTGAGGCCAATTATGGCCCCTGGACCCCATCTCCTGGATCCTGGCCTTACGTTGGGGACTGTGGGGGGAGCCCCAATGCCCCCACGGTCCCAGCCAGCTCCCCGCCTCCTGCGGGAGCCGGCACTGCTTTTGGGCAAAGGGAGCTGCTAACATGCAGGGATGCGGTCCCCAGGGCCATTGAGGGCTCCATGAGGGGTGCCGAGCGGGCCCCTCCCAACTAATTTAAGCCCCAGGGAGGTGGTGGTCCCAGGGGCCCGCAACGGACGACTGCATTTAAATAAAGTGTGCCCTGGGGAGGTGGTGATCCCTGGGGCAGTGTGGGGGGAGGAGCCCTCCCACGCATTTTAGTAAACTAAACCCCAGGGAGATGGTGGTTCCTGGGGCTGCGGGGGCCCGAATTAAGCTTGTGTTCGGGAGGGTGCACGAATACTCCTCGGTGCTCAGATATATACATTTTTATTTTTCGAATCTCTCAGCAACTACTAAACGGATTGACACCATTAAAAAAAAATGCACTCTTGCTGGACCAAGACCTACCTTTTTGCCAAATCTGGTGTAATTCCGTTCAGCAGTTCGGGCTGTAGCTTTGTTTAAAGTTCCTATGGAAATTAACATGGGGAAAACGCATTTTGGGACCCTCCTTTTTTCGCAGCTCCCGCTTGACGAATCACCTGAAACTCCAAAACAGAAGCTGACCTGAGTGAACCATTAGTTTGGAAAATTTCGGGAAGATTTGTCAAACGGCACCAAAGATATTGGCAAAAGAAAAAACGCTTTTTGAATAGAAACAAGGTCTTAACTATAACTACCTACTGGCGATTGTAAAAACATCAATTGTTTGCCAGCCGACGGACAATAAAGTTACAAAATCGCTCCAACCAATGGGAGTGAGAGGGGTTGTATTTAAACCTTGGCATACGACCCTGGATGCAGTACCAGTGTTGAAAAAGGCAGTTATCGTCGAAAAGCGTCCAACTGGTGATTAAAGGAGTGTGTGATAAGCTGTAGAGTGCTCTGGTTTCTACTTGAAACATTGATGGATGAAATATTGACGTGTGGCCATTTGCACAGATGGAGGCACCCGTTCAATGGAGTTCAGCAGTTTTCAAATGGCATTTGGTGAAAGACTGTTATAAACTGCCAGAACCGCTGCAGCCAGCGATAGATACTTAACTTCCCAATTGGGGACAATATTCAATGGAAAAGCGAGGGCTACTATAACGGTCGCTTTCCGGCTTGTATACTAGAGGTGGCAAAATGCAGCAACTAGGGGCACACAATCCGGCAAACATTATAAACAAGATTACTCTCCATAAAACACAGGATATGGACACGGCTGGCATTTTGTGAGGTGGGTGTATTGATCTGTGAAAACCCACATAAACAACTTTACTTAAGCCAAGATGTGCGCATATGTGTCATCGTAAAAAACATCAATTGAATGAATGAATGCATTTATATTTATATAGCGCATGGCTACACTGCGGCCTCCCAGCGCTGAGGACAGATGCAGATGGACACAAGGCAGAGAGTTAGAGCAAGTCCTTGAAGAGGCAGGTTTTCAGGAGTTTTCGAAACGCTAACAGGTTCGGCTCCTTCCGCAGATTTAAAGGAAGTGTGTTCCAGAGTTTAGAGGCGTTGAAAGAAAAGGAGCGGCTGCCCCATCTAGTTCTTCGTATTTTTTTCGGGACGGCAAGATAAGAGGAGCTGGAGTGAAGTTTTCTGGGAGGATGGTAGGGGGTAATGAAGGAATGGGTAATGACCAGGCCATTCTTCCAGAAGGCCTTGTGAGCCAAGCACATGGCCTTAAATTGTATCCTTGCCGTAATAGGGAGCAAGTGAAGGCTCCTCAGTGCTGGTTTCACAGATTGCCTGCAGTACAGTTCTGGATAGTCTGGAGTTTATGAATAGTAAATTGGGGGGATCCCAAATAAAAGGCGTTCCCATAATCCAGGTGAGAAAGAATAAGAGCTTGAACCATGATCCTTCTCGCCTGGAAGGTAAGGAGGGGGAGGATCTTATGCAACATCCTCATCAGGCTATAGCAGGTAGCTGAGACCTTGGTGGCCTGATGGTTGAAGCTAAGAGAACAATCAAGCCACATATCAAGGCTCTTGATCTGGACTTTTGGGTCTGGGGCAGGGCCAAGACAGTCTAGCCAGAGGAGTGCAGGGTTGAAGGAGGGTGAGTTGCTGAGGAGCATGTGCTCGGTCTTGACCCCGTTGAGCTTGAGGCATGAGAGTTCCATCCACTCAGCCACCGCCTCTAGGCAAGGACCTAGAGAGCTAGATGACCTCTCAGGGTAGTTTAATGCCACCACGCGCTCGGTGTCATCTGCATAGGTGATGATCTTTATGCCGAAATTGTTTGCCAGCCGTAGGACAATAAAGTTTCAAAATCGCTCCTTTCTGTGAAAAACTTACCAACCAATGGAAGTGAGAGGGGTTGTATTTAAACCTTGTTATATGACCCTGGATGCTTTACCAGTGTTGAAAAAGGCAGTTATCGCCGAAACGCATCCAACTTGTGATTAAAGGATTGTGTGATAACCTATAGAGTTTCTTGAAACGCTGATGGATGATATTATATATATATATATATATGTATATATATATATATATATATTCACAACGAAATCCCAAAGCTTTACCATCCAAAGGAACGGCGCAACACCAGGATACAGACTCCGTGGGCAATGTTCAAAATTAGTGTTGTTTATTCACACATCAAAGGTCCAAATGACGTGTTTCGGCCGCCAGACATGCGGCCTTGTTCACATAGCGCGCTGATAGTAAATTGTGCAATATATACATGTGGCAGTGGTAGTGGTTTTTCTATGTTTCTCAAAGTGACTAGGCATTTTACAACAAGTAGTAACTGTTTGTAAGACGTTGCTTTACTGCTGACAGGCAAAATGACATCACAGCTACTTCAATATGCATTAACATGGTAAACAGACTATGTTAAAACCGAGTGAATTGCAATGTAAGTCGCTGTATGGGAATTTCTGCATGTGTGTGTGTGGTGGCAGTAAATGTGAAAAATTAAAACATTTCTGAGACAGATCACGTGTGTCCTGGAAGTCACATTGATAAGATGCCGGCATAGATCAGCAAATAAAATAAAAAATTAAGTACGTTAGATCGACCTCCGTTTGCTGTCTTGGTCCGTGCCTTAAAGCTTACGCGAAGGGTGTGCTTAAAAGACCGAGAAATGCAATCACATGTGTGATCTGTATAACGATCAATAATGTTTGACCCGCAGACATCCCCGTAAGTAACCGGGTTTGCAGGAGGTGTCAGTGTAAATCATATGATGTCGATCTGCGCGAGCAATATCATTCTAGAGGCTGGATGACACATGCTATGAAAAATGCATAAATGCAAGGCTGATTACCACTGAGTCAATTATCAAAATGGATGTGAGTGAGGGTGAGGCATAAGATTGGTGTTATATACAACTTGAGGCAGGCGTGCGTGCATAGTGCACAAATATACAGTGAATGTCTGTGCAGTCATGATGTCTCTTCAAGGGCGTGCAAAAAGTGACATGTAGTGCAATATAAGTCATGCGGGAAAATGCATGCTAAATACCAAAATAGTACCATATATATATATTCAACCAGGATTTCCTTCTTCAACCTCCCACCGGCACTGATGAGGGTACGAACTCCTCTTAATTTTACGCGTTTCGGCTGGTAAAACCGGCCTTGCTCACATACTTTCAACAGCGTTACTCTGGTTGTTTTTGTACCACCTCTTTGTGTCACATGACATTTAACAAACATAAAAGAAACACTCTCAGAGTTTACGCGTGGATAACATTCCTGAGTCCAGGACCTATATACATTTCATATGCCATCCGGCTAATAAAACATTAATACAACATATAAATACATAATGTAATGATCTATAAATGCTCAAAACAAACCGTTTAGTATTATAAAATGCATAAGAGCTGCCTGCATTAATGCATTCAAGTTTTCCTGTTTTGCCAAATTGTGGTTAATGTTCTACTGCACGCATCTAATATGTCAGTTACATGAATATATTAGCTAGTGTCATTTATCTCGAGTCATTATTACATTTGACTACTTTCATGCATAAATGCCTCCTATGACAATGCAGTTGCGACAATATTTAAAGATATACCCATTAATAACCACTGTAAAACAAAGTTGGCAAGACTAAAGGAATCGAAGTTCATGTTTGATCGGTTGTTTTAAATATAATATTTCACTGCTGTCTTGGAACTCAAATAAAATTACATTTTAATCCACATAAACCCTGTTTCAAAACCACTTATTTCATTACCCTAATAACAGTGTATGATTACAGTACTATTGAAAATGTGCAAAGTTGTACCTTGTGCAAATGGTGCATAGAATAAAGTGCAAAGTGCTTTTAATAATACAGTGCTGTATGATCTATAGGGAAAAATATATATTAAAATCACATCTATAAAAAACTTTTTTTTAGGAGAAAGTGAGTTTTTCTTTATCACGTTAAAAATTGATGTGTGTTCTGGTTAAACCATATATGCAAGGCCGGATATTCATCAAGGTGTATGACGTAACTTATAGATTGCACTTATAAAATAATGATCTAAATTCATTTAGAACAAGTTACACTATATCACTTAGAATTGCTACAAGCAATGATGCAGATCTTCCGTAGTGTTAAGTCCCAAAGGTGTCTTGCTATCAAATTCAATGATTGTGCGTGTTTCTAACTGCCTCACTTTGTGTTCTCTAATGCCTCCTCGGCGCAATGTCGGGATGGCATCTATCACATAGTATTTAAGACAGTTAAGGTTGTTTTCATGTGTGGCCTTAAAGTGACAAGCTACTGGGTAGTTTGAATCATTGTTTACTATTGCACGTAAGTGCTGTAAAATATGTACATGCACTTGCAGTTTTGTGCTCCCTATGTAATTAAGGCCATATGTGCATGTGAGTACATAAACTGCATGATCAGTGCGGCAAGTAAAATGTCCCTCAATGGGTCTTTCTTTGGGGCTAAAAGGTACGTTTGTAGTGGGTTTTGTCTTCACCAAACTTGCAGGCCCGGCATGTAGAGCATTTAAAAAAGCCTTGTTTTGGTTTGAGCCAGGTGGTGCTAGAAGCAATCTCTGGACTATTTTTTACCAAATACATCCTCATGTTTTTGGCTCGTCTGAATGTAAGTGTGGGAATCATAGGTAATTTGGGCGCTAAAACCCCGTTAGTAAGGAGGATAGGCCAGTTTTTATTAACATATGCCCCTGATCTTTCTTTGTTGTTTACTATAGGTGGTGATCAGTCTTGGTGTCGCGTTGTAATTGGAATTTTGTGTGCTGCTGCAAATTGAAATTGTATCAGAACTATGATCTTTTGTAGATAAGAGTGATTTTTTATCTCAAGGTTTAGCTTTTTCATATGCCCCCCGGAGGATTTGATCACTATATCCTCTTTGTTTAAATCTCTCCATTGAGGCTTGAGAGCATTTATCAAACTCACCCTCCGTGCTACATATTCTTTTTATGCAAAGTAATTCCCCATACGGAATACTTCTTATCAAGTGTTGAGGAAGTGCACTTTTAGCATGTAGTGTGGAGGTCCCCGAGGTCAATTTCCTGTGTAGTGTAGTTTCCAATTTGCCTTCTTTTATTTATATGGTAGTATCCAAAAATTCAACGCTGTTACCACTTATATTTGATGTGAAATTCAAGTTGGCATTGTTAACATTAATGTGCCCCACAAACTTTTCTGCACTCGCCTGGTCTCCATCCCAAACAATAAAAACATTGTCGATGTAATGAAGCCAACATTTTGCATGAGTATTGTACATTTCAGCATGGGTTCCCCCTTAGAGCCTGCTCCTCCCACCAGCCAACGTGCAAACACGCATACCTGGGGGAAAAGCAGGCTCCCATGGCAACTCCTCTCTTTTGAATATATAAGTCTTTACTGAACATAAAGAAATTAATGTATAGACACCACTTTATCAATTCTAACAGCATGATGTTATGATTGTAGAGGCACAGAGGCTGAGTATCCAAATAATGTTTGACTGCTGCTATACCAGTTTGATGGTCAATACTGGTATAAGGTGATTATATATCTAAGGTAATCGATAAGTATCTTTCTTCCCAATTGATTAAGCTGATTTTGTTAAGAAAATCACCAGTGTCCTTTACATAGGTGGGGAGACTACGCACATGATTTTGGAGGAAAGAGTCCACATATCTGCTGATATTTTCACTTATTCCTCCAATGGCAGAAATGATCGCCTCCCTGGTGGTGGTGATATCTGTTTATGTATTTGGGGGATCAGATACATAGTTGGAATTACTGGGAATTCGTTATACAGGAACTCAAATTCCTGATTGGATATTAGTCCTTGTTTCTTATACTTCAGCAGTTCTTTTTTAAAACTTTCTTTGGCTCTCTTAAAGTCAGTCATTTGTGCTTTTGCATAGCAATCCACATCGCCCAGGCGTCTTTGTGCCTCTTGAATGTATTCCTTCCGAGGCCAAATTACTAAATTTCCACCTTTGTCTTAGTTGTTAATTATGATTTCATGGTTTTTCTTTAACTTATTCATTAAGTTTGTGTATTGCAAATCCTGATGTTTCTTTTTTGTTTTTGTATGGCATACTTTATAGTATAATTGTTTAAGATCTCCGGTGACCCTTTCATGAAAGATGTCCACCGCGTCTCTTTTGGCATCATCGGAATGAAGGTTGATTTGTTTTTAAACTGACTCATCCTGGCAACTTGGTTTCGCTGAAGTTATAGCTCCCAGTCTCTCTTGAGTTGAAATTTGTCTAGGATGGCCGTCCATTTAGTTATATATATATATATATATATATATATATACATACATACATATATATATATATATATATATATATATATATATATATATATATAATCTACTGGCGGTCGCCAGTAGATAGTTATAGTTAGGACCGTGTTTCCATAGGAAATCCGCAACATTCTATTTGGAATAACTTTGGCGCCGGTTGACGAATCCTCACGAAATTTTCAAAATAGGTGGGGCGCTCCGCTCCGCTCCTACCCTGAAAGTCTCGGGGGGATTCGTCAAGCGGGGGCTGAGAAAAAAGGGGGGTCCCAAAACGCGTTTTCCCCATGCAATTTCCATAGGGACCTTTAGTCCAAGGTACAGCCCGAACGGCTGAACAGAATTACTTGAAATTTGGCAGAGAGGTAGTCCTCAGCTCAGGGATGTGCGTTTTGCATATATGGAGTCAATCTGTTCAGTAGTTCCTGAGAAAATTGCAGTTAAAAGCACATACATATCTATAGCCGCGCACCGTGCGAGCACCGTGCGCGTACCGTGCGAGCACCCTAACATGCGCGAGCGTAATTCTGATTGGTGGTTACATGTTAGTCAATGTTCGAATCGGTCGAAATCAGGAAGTGTCGGCCGCCATTTTGTTTGTTTTCAGTGCGAGAGTGAAAAAGGAAGGTGGCGAACGTGAAAAGGGGGCAGGGTAGAGAGTTCCTTACCCCCTAGCCTTTGTCAGGGGGTCCCTGAAGGACCCCGAAGGCAGAAAAAAACATTTGAATTTTTTTTTAAAAAAATCGCGGGGGTGCGCGCACCGTGCGCGCACCGTGAAAAAACAAAAAAAAAAAAAATATAGAAAAAAAATAATAATACATACATAACTTAGCATTTAAAAAACCGTACAAATTCACTGAAACAACCATAGGTTTCACACACGTTATAGTTAGGAATTAGCATTTAAAAAACCTTGCAAATTCACTTAAAAAATCATAGGTTTCACACATGTTATAGTTAGGTGGATATTTCACTCGTAAAAAACCAATGAAATTCCCCCGTTATAGTTAGTTCAGATAACTATAACTCGCGCTGCCGCCACTCTATCACAAGGATGATGTCATCAGTGATGTCATGAGTGATGCCACTGACCATGTCATGAGTGATGTAATATGTGACGTCATCAGCAGTGGACTGCGGTCGCGCGAGTTATAGTTATCTGAACTAACTATAACGGGGGAATTTCATTGGTTTTTTACGAGTGAAATATCCACCTAACTATAACATGTGTGAAACCTATGGTTTTTTAAGTGAATATATATATAACCTAAAAAACAAACGCGAAAAACGCGACAAGGGGGCAAGGTAGAAACCCCTAGGTCTGCTCAGGGGGTCTCACAAGGACCCCCAGGGCCCGAAAAAGATTTTTTTTTTTTTTTTTTTAAATCGGCGAGATTCGCGCACCCAGCGATAATTTCGGCTGAAGAAAAAAAAAAAAACAGCGCGGGCTCCAGCGCTGAATATTCTATTTTGCCCCCGGGAGCCAAATCCCGGGGGCATAATTGAAGTAAAGACGATTGCTTTTCCACATGGGGAGCAGCATTTTAGCTGCTCCCCATGTGGAAAAGCAATGCCGGCTCCTGCAGGAAGCGGGGAGCCGGCTGGGACCGTGGGGGGATTGGGACCCCCCCATGGTCCCCAACGAGATGGCCAGGCCCCGGAGGATGGGGTCCCCGGGGCCAGTAGTGGCCCAGGAGGGGGGCCACGCGGCCCCCCTCCTAAAAATAAATAATTCAAAAAACGGCCCTGGGGGATGGGTTCCCTAGGGCCAAAAGGGGACACAGGAGGGGGGCAAGGCAACCCCCCTCCAAAAACAAAAATTTTAAAAAAGGCCATGCCCCGGGGGATGGGGTCCCCGGGGCAAATTATGGCCTCAGGAGGGGGGCCACGCGGCCCCCTTCCCGATTTTTTTTAAAAAATTTTTTTTATAAAAAAATACAAATTGGGGGCAGGCCCTGGGGGATGGGGTCCCCAGGGCCAAATAATAAGAAAAAGAAGGGGGGGCTACACAGCCCCCCTTCTTAAAAAGAAACATTTTTTTAAAAACGGGATGGGGAGGAGGCCACGCACCCTCCTTTCATCACTCTGCAAACGTGCCCCCTGGCACGTTTGCAGAGGGGGAACAAATTCCACTTCAATACTGGGGGTCCCTGGGGGCCAACTAGCCCACCGGGAACCTCCAGTATGCGCCAGGGGGCTGCGTTGCAGAGAGGTTTAATGAGGCCACGCCCCTTTTTACACCTGTCTGCAACGCAGCTCCCTGGCGCTTACTGGAGGTACCTGGTGGGCTAGTTGGCCGCCAGGGGACCTCAGGATTCAAGGGGACTTAATCTCCCAACTTAAAACGTGCCACGGGGCGCGTTTGCACAGTGGTGAAGGTAGGGGGCGGGGCCTGAGGTGATACTGTGCAAACACGCCCTGTGGCGCGTTTTAAGTTGGGGAATTCATTCCTCTTCAATCCAGAGGTCCCCTAGGGGACAACTAGCCCACCAGGTACCTCCACTAAGCGCCACGGAGCTGCGTTGCAGAGTGTTGTAAAAAGGGGTGCGGCCTCTGAACACCTCTCTGCAACGCAGTTCCCTGGCGCATACTGGAGGTACCTGGTGGGCTAGTTGGCCGCCAGGGGACCTCAGGATTCAAGGGGACTTAATCCCCCAAATTAAAACGCGCCACAGGGCGTGTTTGCACACGTCACCTCAGGCCCCTCCCCCTTCCTTCACCATTGTACAAATATTCCTCTAAAATCAGCCGAACTACGAATTCCGATTTACTCACCTGTTATCAGGAGAGAACCCAGGGCTGCATCTTTTAGCCCAGCACTGACCCTGAAAAGTAATTCTAAGCGTACTTACCAGTAACTTGTATTTCCTTCCATAGGAATCCATTGTGTGGTTTTCACCAGAAAATTTTCTAAGTGTCCATTTTTGAAACGTACAAATATTCCTCTAAAATCAGCCGAACTACGAATTCCGATTTACTCACCTGTAATCAGGAGAGAACCCAGTGCTGCATCTTTTTGCCCAGCACAGACCCTGAAAAGTAATTCTAAGCGTACTTACCAGTAACTTGTATTTCCTTTCATAGGAATCCATTGTGTGGTTTTCACCGGAAAATTTTCTAAGTGTCCATTTTTGAAACGTACAAATATTTCTCTAAAATCAGCCGAACTACGAATTCAGATTTACTCACCTGTAAGCAGGAGAGAACCCAGTGCTGCATCTTTTAGCCCAGCACAGACCCTGAAAAGTAATTCTAAGCGTACTTACCAGTAACTTGTATTTCCTTCCATAGGAATCCATTGTGTGGTTTTCACCAGAAATTTTCCAAGTGTCCATTTTTGAAACGTACAAATATTCCTCTAAAATCAGCCGAACTACGAATTCCGATTTACTCACCTGCAATCAGGAGAGAACCCAGTGCTGCATCTTTTTGCCCAGCACAGACCCTGAAAAGTAATTCTAAGCGTACTTACCAGTAACTTGTATTTCCTTCCATAGGAATCCATTGTGTGGTTTTCACCAGAAAATGTTCTGTCTATTTTCATAAACTAAAAATATTCCTAAAAAATCGTCTGTGTGACTTAAACACATTCTTCCAACTGTTTACAGGAGGTTGGCCAGTGCTGGATCCAGGATCCACCACTGAGTAAGAAAAAGTAACGATAACACTACTTACCTGCTAAGTGAATTTTCTGCCATAGGATAACATTGGTGATTCTATGGGAAAAAGTTTCTAAGTGTCATGTTTTAAAATACAATAATATTCCTTAAAAACTACTGCTGTAACCAAAGCGCTTTTACTCAATGGTTTACAGGAGATGTCCAAGGACTGAATCTAGGATCCAGTCCTGTGGTTAGAAAAGTAATCCATAAAGTAACTAATTGCATTTAACTAGAAATTCACATTGAGCTCAATGTTGCTTTGTGTTTGAAATTGTGTTGCCCATTGCAACAACTGTAACTACTGTACTTAAAAGTCTGTTGCCTATTTGCCAAGTATTTAAACTAAAGTAATTCATTCTGAGAAAGTATATTTTGTATTGTAATGTATAATGTAATTAAAAAAATATCTAAAAATAAATAGTTTAAAAAATGTAGTAAATCAGTATCACAAAAATCAGTATAACAATTAATACATTAAAAATTGTCATTTACAAAACCTTTTGAAATTCACTGAAAAAAACATATGTTTCAGGCCTGATATAGTTAGGAATTAGCATTTAAAAAACCTTTGAAATTCACTGAAAAAACCAAAGCTTTCAGGGGCGTTATAGTTAAGAATTGCCATTTAAAAAACCTTAGGAATTCACAGAAAAAAACATAGGTTTCAGGGGCGTTATAGTTAGCTGGACATTTCCCTCGTACAAAACCCTAGAAATTCCCCTGTTATAGTTAGTTCAGCTAACTATAACTCGCGCCCCCGCAATGAAACTGCTGATGACGTCACATATTACATCACTCATGACATGGTCAGTGACATCACTGATGACATCACAGATGACATCTGAAATGACATCACTGATGACATCACTGATGACGTCATCCATGCGATAAATTAGTGCATCTTCTCACACCCTTTGATATACTCAATCAAAATTTCAGACGTCCATTCTCAAAACCATAGATACTCCAATACCAATAACTACATACCCACTCATTGACTCTTAGATCTACACACACATCCACTCACTCACCTGTACAGTCACCCATACTTACAGTCACTCAGTACAGGACTATCATATGCATTTATACACCTACATAGACACTCTCACACCACCAATGATCCATAGAGGTACTCTCATACCTAGTCAGTCATGCAAATAATTAATCACACTCCCATTTACTCACCTATGCAGTTATACACACACAAGTTCACTTACTCATAAAAATAGTACCACATTCTTACGCTCTTACACAATCACTGATACAAGCACACACTCATCCATACAGCCACTCTCACAATCACACACTCTCACATATACCCACCTATATACTCTTACACACATATATACTGCCTTTCACATATGTAGTTACTCACACATGTACCACTGAGAGATACATTCAATCACTAACACACCCATACATACACTCACCCAACCATACAGTCCATCACAGATGCACTCTTAAAACCATGCACCCATAGAATCACCCACTTACACATGTATGCACAGAGTCACTCACACACCACCCACACAAACACTCAGGCACCCATACAGATACTCAGACAACCAATCAATAACCCATAGAGACACTCATATAGCTATTCACAAAACCATGCAGCCGCTTATACACCAACAGACAGACAGATACAGGCATTCACACAGTTTAGTCACTAGTCTGCAGTAAGATACGTTTAATGACTCACTTATAGAGTCAGTCACGCACCTACTAAATCATCCATTCACACACTTATACACCCACTCCTTCTTCCATAGGTTTTCCCTATATATATATTAAATATATTTAAAATTTACAGAAACACACACTCACTGGATGACGTCATCAGTGATGTCATCAGTGATGTCATTTCAGATGTCATCAGTGATGTCACTGATCATGTCATGAGTGATGTAATATGTGACGTCATCAGCAGTGCATTGCGGGGGCGCGAGTTATAGTTAGCTGAACTAACTATAACAGGGGAATTTCTAGAGTTTTGTACGAGGGAAAAGTCCAGCTAACTGAAGTCCCTGAAACCTATGGTTTTTTCAGGGAATTTCTAAGGCTTTTTTAAATGTCAATTCCTAACTATAACGCCCCTGAAACCTTTGGCCTTTTCAGTGAATATATATATATATATATATTATCTACTGGCGGTCGCCAGTAGATAGTTATAGTTAGGACCGAGTTTCCATAGGAAATCTCAAAATTCTATTTTGAATAACTTTGGCGCCGGTTGACGATTCCTCGCGAAATTTTCAAAACTAATGGGGCACTCCGCTCAGCTCCTACCCTGGAAGTCTCGGGGTGATTCGTAAAGCGGGGGCTGAGAAAAAGGGGGGGTCCCAAAATACGTTTTCCCCATGGATTTTTCCATAGGGACTTATATATATATATATATATATATATACATATATATATACATAAATACTGCTTGGCAGTAAAAGATGGTTGGGCAAATTAATGTGAGGTAAGGGGCAATGTCTGCTTGTTGTTTTTCTCTGTTCCACAACTATGGAGATGGGGCACAAGAATGTGTGGGGCTAGAGTGAATAGATCTGGGGTATTGGACCCATCTGGTACTCCTTCCAGAGATGCCAGTGATAAGGAGAATGGGATACCGGTCACGTGTGTGACGGAGCACTCATGTGCCAAACTCTAAATCATGCCCTAAGTCTTCTGAAGTAACCTGCTCGATTTAGAGATAGACAGGGGAACCGGAACAGCTGTGTTCTAGCAGCTGAGTCAAAACATGCTCAAGTTGTAGATTAAGAGAAAATCAGCTTATTTCTCACATCTACTTTCATACCAGAGTACAAGAAATAAACTCCTAAATACTCATAATAAGTGCATTATTGAAGAAACTGAACATTTACATCTATTGTCTCCAAATTATCTGGCATTTTCTCTTTTCTTTGCTGCCAATTAAATAAATGTGTAGGAAGATCAGCGGCAAAAACTAGAGCGTCTGCCAAACAGATAGCAATATTGCCATATTTTGTGTTCATAAAATGGAGTGGTGAAATTTAACATTGATTTCTCAGCATTTGAATACTGTGCCTTTCGGGGTAAAAGGGCAATTTTTTTTTTTGATAATAGGGCCCTTTACAACTATGTTCAGTCTGTTCTTCAGCGTTAAAGAGAAATCGTGGGGTAAAGTGGGTGAAAAAGAAGGAAATGGAGAGTGCCTGTCGCACACCAAGCAATAAACAAAATGGCAAGAGCCTACCTTATTTAGCCCAACAAATTCAACAGGACAGTCAAACTGCCCTCGACTGTTTTATATGCTTGCTTCACTCTCATACTGAATTAGGAATGCAGGCAAACATTAAGAGTGGTTTGGAGAAGCTTTAGAAGCGTTCTAAATGGCTGAGACAATCTCAACATTCCATACACACATCGTGATAATGACAAATTCAGCCCTTTCTTGCACTTGCTCTGCTCATGACATATTTGATTAGCACATTTATGAAACACTCAAAGGGGCAGATTTACAATAACTGGCGCATCCCTGCATATCAGCAGGGATGCGCCAGTTATTGTGCGTCACGGCTCCGCCACCATGGATTCGCCACATTTACAATGCGGCGCACCATGGGGCAAAAATGGACAGATGCGTGACGCATCTGCTGCCATAAAGGCGGCGCATTGCTGGAGTTGCGTCGCAAGCACGACGCAGCTCCAGCAAGGCTCGGGGGAGCCCTATCTTTAAAATGCTGCGTCAATCCTTACGCCTGCTTCAAGCAGGCGCAGGGTTTTGACGCAGCATGGCCTTAAAAGTGGCTGAGTGAAATCTTGTAGATTTCACTCAGCTACTTTTAGGAGGCATCCCTGCGCTGGAACGCCCCCCCCCCCTGCGCCGGAACGCCTACATGTGGCGCAGGGCTTTACAACGTGACGCATCTCCCAGATGCGTCACGTTGTAAGTACCCGGCACCATGGCACTGGCTTTGCACCGCCGATGCGTCACAAAAGTGACACAACGGCGGCGTAAAAGAGGCGCAAGCGACTTGTAAATCTGCCCCACTGTTTTTTAAAAGAGTAAAATGGTAGCGATAAGGACATTGCTATCAGAAAAAACACCCGACTTCCTTTGGTGCCCTCCCCCTCAGAATCTCTGCCTTAACCCAAAGATATGTATATGTATAGCCTTTTGAAAATCCATTTGAAAATGTTAAAATACATCCTTGCCTCCATTTATCAAGGAAGTTGTCAGAACTGCATCCGTTTTTTTATGTTTATGAGTACTTGCCCAGAGCAAAAGCTGTATGACCCCATAACACAGTTGAGAACGACTAACAAAAATATTGCATCCACTACATCGCCTTCAACTACATTACAGAGGTAAGTATATAATTACTATTCTTAACTCCATGTTTACTTACCTTGTGATGTAATGGTTATGACAATGCAGTGGATGAAATAATTTTGTTATTCGATATATCGCAAGAGGTGTAGTGTTTATACTAATACAAAATGCTGCAACAGCTGCTTTAAGGCAGTCACCAAGTATCTGTCACTAATGTTCTCGCAAGGTGTAACAATCTGGGCCATCCAAATAATGGAAAATACATTTTTAAGAATGACAATTTAAGGAAATCTAAATAGTTCAAAAATAAAGGAAACATTTTAAAGGAATGATAATTTTAAGGAAAAATCCAAAATTACATTACACTTGGGTGTTTAGGAGTAGTGAGGGTTTTTTTTGAGTTAGGGATGGGTGAGGCTTAGGGTGGTGTGGGTTTTTTAGAAGTTAGAGGTGGGTGGAGTTCAGGCATAGAAATGGGTTTTCAGGGTTCAGGTGATGGGTGAAGTTTAGGTGTGGTGAGGGTTTTTAGGGATCAGCAATGGGAGGAGTTTAGGGGGTGTGAGGGGATTTAGGGTTCACAAGTGAGGGATTTTGGGGCTGTGATCGGTTTTTAGGGTTCAGGAATTGGTAACGTTTAGGGATTTTTAGGGTTCACAATGGACAGAGTTTAGGACTTGGTAGGGCGTTAAGGTTCAAAGATGGGTAGATTTTTAAGGATGGTGAATGGTCATTAGGGTTCTGGAAAGGGTGAAGTTTATGAGTGGGGAGGAGTTTTAAGGGTTCCAGAATGGGTGGAGTTTATTGGCAGAAAGAGTGTAGGGTTAATGAATGAGTGGAGTTTAGGTTGGTGAGGGGTTTTAAGGGTTCAGGGATGGGTAGAGTTTAGATGTAGGGAGGGGTTTTGGATTCAGGGCTGACAAATGTTTAGGGGTGGTGAGGAGTTTAAGGGTTCAGTGATAAGTGGCGTTTAGGTGTCGAAGTGGTTTTTATCGTTCAGCAATGGCTAAAGTTTAAGGGTAGTGGGGGACCTTAGCAGGGATGGGTGGAGTTTAGTTGTGGTGAGGCATTTTTAGGGTTCTGGGATGAGTGGTTTTAAGGGTGGTGAAGAGCTTTTAGGGGGCAAGGGTAGATTGTGTGTAGGGATTGTGATGAGGGTCATGGGTGGTGAGGGGTCATCAAACAAAAAAAAACATCTGAAGTAACTGTTTGAAAGCATTGATACAAGTTTCAAATAATGTCCCTTGAAGTAAAGCACTGAAACAAATACCTCCAACAAAAATGTTTCTGAAAGTAATGCAACCGTTGCATTTACACTTTAAAAAAGAATGTAAAAGGCAATTTTGGAAAAAAGACATTCTATGAATTTGTTTCTGTGAGATGGTAAATGTCATTCATCCTGCAAATTTCCATTAAACAGTTTAGGTGAAATAGTTTCTCAGTAATGGTGTTCTATGAAATTGTTATTCTGTAAAAATCATATACAAACAGTATTTATACCCCTTCCCCCCATACTTCTGCTCCCTACATTGTTCTTCCATATTTTACATTACTGCCTTAATGCCTTCCAAGTCGTCAACATAAGCGCTTACTCTCCCTTCATAAATATTTGCTACCAGTTGCTCTCCTCTTTGTGTTATGCGTTGACCAGACTCATTCTCAGCTCAGCATTGGCAATCTTGTTTTCTAGCCATAAGTGCTGAAAGTAGGGGAGCAGGGGGTGCTATTGCACCAGATAACCATGTTGATATTCCGACAGTGCACGAGGTTTAAAGATGCCAATAGTTTTTATCTTTGTGCATTTACAAAACATTGAAAGACAGGGGTCAAATGTCAGACTATGGTGTCTGATAAATTGCTGCTTAAAGGGATATTGGTGTTCACTGTTCTTTCTTTGACTGCAAAGTGAGAAAAAGAAGTATAAAGTGAACTATCTGGCAAACTTGCAGGGATTCCTCCAAAGGGTGTGAAAGGAAAGGCAGTAGGGTGTTATTTTTTTTGTACCAAACAGCAAAATGATAATACCTCAAAATGGACTGTAAAAATATTTCAAAATATAAATGCAACAAGGAAAGCACAAATGAAGCACATTTTTAATTCTGAAGTTCGAAATAAAGATTTTAATAGATGTGAAAATTATAAATATTCCCACAAAAAAGTATCATTTCAGGGATATATTATTTTATCAGTGAACCTGTATGCCTGTGAAAATGTATAGGGTATTTCAATGGAAAATGTGCTGTATAAATGACAGTACGCTATCATCCCATGCGAGTAATGTATTTGTGAAAGTGTGCTACACAATGCACCACAGGACTCATACTACACTCTTCTGTTGAATGGGTGTGGCTTATTTGCTGCACTTGTTCTTTGGATGATGCCTGGATTTTTCACAAACCTTATGACTTCTGTGATGTAACATTGATGGCAGTGCACCCACTCGGAAAAGTGTTCCAGTACCACTGCCCCTAGCCTGTTGCTGAAGAGTGACTGCAAATATATCCTTAGGCAAACTATTGAACTTTCTTGAGGCATCAAACTCTGAAACATCCCTGCTCTCATAGGAACTCAAGAAATTGACGAAATGAACCTGGAGTAACTTACAGTTGACTTATGGGATTTTTGTATGAGATTGGCACCCTTGTGCTTAACATCTCCTTTTGAAGCACTGTAACATGAGTCTGTTGTGTCCTTCAGGAATCCATAAATTTCCTTTGGGAACCTCATACAAAGTCACAACTCCCTCATTAAAATTATCCGTCACTAGCACTGTACGCCCCTTAACTAATCTAAAATTCTCCCTGTCTGCTTGTGCGTCGGAAATTGATTGGAAACGGTCAGAAAGCTAAGCACGGCTCCCCTTGCAGGCACGTCCAGCCTACTGTACATGAAAGCCGGTCACTGAGAACAAGCCCAATGGCCTGGTTCAGATGGTGCATTTTATTACATAATTGGAAAATACCTTATAAATCTCATGTGTTCCAACCTATAAATCCTGGAGGATTGTAAAACGCATATTAAATCCATGTTGAAACCTCTAAAATGTAATTATATAAACCATATGCATTGCTTTCAGTTCGTCATAGGATCCACCGTGGCCTCTTCTAGCTGGGCCAGCTAAAGCCTGAGGCTAAGGCGGCTGTATGCAGAACACACCTTTCAGCAGATCCCATAAACAAATTAAACGCCACAATTAAACGAGCAGAGATTATTAGTACAATCTTGCTTTAAAATAAATCAATACATAGTACTGTAAACAAAATAATTGAATTGTTAAAAAAAGTCCCCTTGAGTCGTGCAAGCGCTTTCTTTTTTTAATTATTATCGTAAATAATAATCATAATCCTCATAACCATAATAATAATAGGTGGGGTGGCACTAGTTTCATAGTCAGGAGTTTCTAAGTTTGATCCGTGACGCAATGATAATGCACAGTGTGACGGTTCATTTTCTCTCCCAATGCTCAAATTACCTCAAATAAAACTGTTTCACACAAAGCAACTTGCCCAGGTTATCTGACAAGCATTACAAAGAATATGGCACATTCACATGAATTATGTAGCTGTTTTTCTCAGCTTCAGGTTTACTAGTCTCTGAAGTGCCACTTATTGTACATTTTTTGCTCCTTGGCCTGAGAAAATTCCTAGATTTCAATAACTTGTTTGCCCCACATAGACAAAAATGCTTTTCCAATCAAAGCAAATTTGTTCAAATAATTGCATTTTGCGTTTCAAGGAAAATAGTGTGAGTGATTGTGTGTGTGTGTGTGTGTGCGTGTGCGTGCGTGCGTGTGTGTATTTGTTTTTTGGGGGGTAAGTCAACAACAACAAAAGCAAAAAACTCTGCCACTGACACCACATCACTAGACAAAGCACCTGCACAAAACGTCAATGAATTCCAGAACAAAGATTACATTAACAATGAAAACAAGGCTCTTGGTCCAGATAAACGATATAGAAGATCAGTGAGAGACTGGGTTTTAGTTAGCTCAAAATTAAATAAGAAACCTTCATATTCAGCAGATGGAGCAGGGGTAAACATACAAGTTAAGTATTCCGGTATATAACCACTATCCCACCACCCTTTTTGTGAACTCTATCCTGCATATAAATAGCACAAAAGGGTGAGACCGCTACTATCATCTCATGGCCAAAAGACTGATCCACCCATGTTTCTGTCACAAAAGCTAGGTCTAGCTGGTGTGTGTTCACATATTCTGCAAATTCAAAATGATGTTTAACCAAAGACCTAGCGTTAATTAGCTCACATTTAACCTTTGAAATGGGGTTCAAGAAGGTATTTGCCAAATCCAGAGTAAAACAAGATTTTGCAATGCAATAGGTCTCACATTTGCGAGAGTTTAAGCTATTGGCGTTGTAAATGACAATGCCTTTTATTTATCTGTTGTGCTAATTAACACATAAAAAAAGGCATTGTCATTTACAATGCCGATAGCTCAAACTCTTGTAAACGCGAGACCTATTCAAAGAAGCGGCCGTTATTGTCCCGGGATGCTCGGAAAGTTGAAGTGCGCATGGTGCGCTGAATGTTGCAGGATAGCATGTCGTGCCTGCAGTAGGAGAAACTCATTAAAGAAAATAGTGCTTACAGACTAAAAAAAGTTGTGCCGTGTAACAACCGAAGTAAAAGGGCGAGTCCTCATGGGAGGTTCCAAATGAAGAAAAGGCGGTACTAAGGAGGGATTAATACCTCTATTAACGAATCAGACCAATATGGGCGGAGAGTGGGTGGGGCTTTAATTCCATACTCCAATAGAGCATGCAGCAGGGCAGCGCATGCGCTGCCCAGGCTCGACCTAAAAAAAGAGGAGAAAGACACCTCATTGTGAGTGATGGAATGAATACATTTGGTAGTACTAACTTGACAAATATCCCATTTCTTATCTGGGATGGAGGGGTTGAGGTTAGGGCACTTATAAACCTTACCTGGTTTAAGAGGCAGCAAGGCGTCTCTCGAATAGCTCAGCTGCACGGTGTTGCAGGAATTCAGCCAACCAGGGGGACAGGCCCTGGGTCGGGGCCAGCGCAGATGGTCTTGCCTTAGATGCACCTTAGGAGCGCTCTATCCACTTCTAAATAGCCCGTCATAGAGCGTGCCTAGGGATGTGTTGAAACACAGCGCTACTACAGAACACAACACAAAACAGGCAGGGAGAAATTCAAACTTAACTGGGGTCCAGCGACCCCTATCACAGGTCACAGACTCCCCTGCAACATGTGAAATACTGGTAACATAAGTATAAGGCACCTTAAATTGGAGAAATGAGAACACATAAATCCATTAAAACCGGGGAAAGCCCTCTACTAAGATTGCGCCCCCGGAGACTGGAGCCAGGCAACTCCAAAAACTGCACCGAAGCACCTACAAGGAAATCAGTGTGAGGCAGCAACTTACCTTGTTACAAGCCAATAATGAATTATATTGCATTGATAACATGAATCCAAGACTAGGTAAACGAATTCCACATCAATGGCATCTCCCCAACTCTAACCTGAAAAATAAAATCACAGGCGTTATTGATGAACCTCCATGCATCAACATCATACTACACTGAGCATACAGTAAAATCATTGAAATCCTCTGTATACTAACTAAAACATCTAAAACCTCTTCCCCAACCAATGACTGTCGGCTAATAGGTCAAACACGCCCCATCTCACGCAGTGACCACAGTAATGCCACTCTTAAGGGTATCCCATAATCATCCCTAACACACCTCAAAGCTTACTCTAGAAGTAAGGAGAACTTAAGGTGACTTGCATTACTTGTAAAGCTCTCTGTCACTAACATTCCTCATACCTACTATCATCCTTAAGAATCTCAGGAGGTGTTTGAAATTAAGGAGCAAAAACATACTTTGACAAGAAACAAAGAAATCTAAAACTCAATTTGCAGCAACTCATTCGTTTTCAGATTTGGCCCCGCACTCTGGCCTTCAGCACCTCATAAACGTAGATGTCTGGAAGCATTTCAATTTCTGATAAAATGAATAACTCATTTATTCAGAATTTGTTTTGACACGTAATCAACACGTTAAGTAGTTTCCTCTGTACCTTTCACCACCTTTTATCATTTCCATACGTAATCCTCTTTTTTGCATGCCCTTCTTACCCCTACGTGGAAAGCTTCTTTCTCATGCCCTAAGGTAGCAGCATCTCTTTTCAAAGTGTTGCTGCTCTCTCCTTGCTTCCACCTTTTTTCTTCTTTATTTTTCTTTAAACACTTTGAACACTGATTTAAATACAAAGGATTCAGGTCTATTGCTATCCTCCCTTGAACTCTGTGCTGTTTTTTATTTTCTATATTTGAATCAATGTAAATGGAATGACACGAATCAATTGTAGTACGTGAAGCACACTGTAACCGGTTTAAAGGCAGAGTCACAGTATGCATAAATGCAAGATAAATGTAAGAATTTGGGTCCGTCTAATAACTCGCCAAGCCCTTTATTTGGTTTAATTATCTTTATTTCCCCCGAGCGCCGGGACGCGTACTTTCCACCGCATTGCCTCGCGGCGATCTGCGCGCTCGGCCGCGCCCCTTCCTGGCATGCCCCTTGCGCTCTCTAACAACTAGAGCGCATCACCACATATCTCCCCCCTTTAGACCCACCAACAACAGGGCCAACAATGAACATAAACTTATACAGTCTTACTTGATGCGTGTGTCAAATTCTTCAAACTTCTTTGGCACCTTGATCAATCTGCCCAGTCTTGTTCAGGTCTGTGTAGGGACATAGGCGGCACTCTGGTCCTGTGCCAGGAGTTCACCTCCTACCTTTGCTCCCCCTTGCAGCGTGCACTGACTGGTCGTTTCTACACCTCCGCTCTCTCCTGAGGTGTCTGGATCTTCCCTACCTCTCTTGGGAATGACAGGCCCTTGCTCTGTGTTCTCCTGTTCTAGTTCTGTCTCAGGCTCTTTTCCTTCCTCTGGGATGGACAACCTTCTGTTCTCCGGATCTTCCCCCTTCATGATTTTGTTGCACTTCGCCATCCTATCTTGAGACCATACCTTCCCATCACTCAACAGAGCTGACCTGGCATAAGGTTCTACAACTTGCAATGGTGGACTGAATTTACTGTCTCCTTTCCTCTTCAGAATAGCTTGTTTCACTCTAACCCACTCTCCCCTTTCTAGGGTTACTTCCTTGACGTTACGTCTTTTGTTGTAGTACTCGGTGTACAAGGCTTGCGCCCTGTCTATGTTGCATCGTACCACCGCTGGCGACCACCTGCTTTGTACTAGCAGTTGTTTCCATGCCAGATTGTCCTTAGTGAAAGGATCACGCCCACTGAGAATTTTGAACGGGCTGTATCGAGTGTTAGTCGGGGGGATTCTATAGGCCCACAGCATGCGTTGGAGCTCTTTTTCCCAGTTTAGTCCTGCGCTTATCGCTGCTTGTACTGACCCCATAATTACTCGGTTGAACCTCTCTGCTAGTCCATTCCCCGCCGGGTGGTAGACAGGAGTGTGTTTGACCTCTATTCCATTTCTGTCCATGAACGCGTTCCATTTTGCCGACACAAATTGTGGCCCATCGTCGCAGGTAATCACCTTTGGGATTCCTTCCCTCAAGAATGTGGTCGTGAGGAAAGCCAGCACGGCCTCAGCGTCTGCCGTTTCACATACTTCCACCTCAGGCCATTTAGAGTATCTGTCTACTAATACTATTTGGGTACCCCCTCCGCATTCAGAATGGGCCCCAGTATGTCCACTGAAAGCATTTCCCACGGGCTGGACGGACAGGTGAACTTCCCTAGTGGCGGGCGTAGTAATACTTGTGTTTTGTCTGCCCGGTTGCACAGTTCGCACGTTCTGACGTGTCTCTCCAGTTGTCCGTCCATCGCTGGCCACCAGTATGCCTGCTTCGCTCTCGCCTTGGTCTTCATGACCCCAAGGTGTCCTTCATGTAGGATGGTTAGAAGATGACTCACCAAGGGCTGCGGAGGAACTACTTTATCCCCTCTCAGTAGGAACACTGGATTGTCTCCGATGGATAGTTCCTCCCGGACCTCCCAGTATTTTCTCAATTCACTATTAAGGTGCTTCTTGTCTGGCCATCCTTGAGTTACGTAACTGTTCACTGCTCCTAGGGTCTCGTCAGCTGCGTACGCTTCTTATCACTCTTGTGCGCTGACCGCTCTTTCGTGGTCTTGCGTGAATTCCACCATGTAGTCTTCCCATTCTGAGGGCACTAGATCTCCCGCTGGCTCCATTGCGGCTGCTCTGCTCAAAAAGTCGGCTACTTTGTTTTTGGCTCCGGGAAGGTACTCCACTTTGTACACATAATCCAGTAGTCTCAGGGTCATCTTCGCAATGCGGGGGGTCGCATGGGCATGTCCGCTTGATGTCAGGACTCTCACCAGTGGTTTGTGATCCTTGCGGAGTAGAAACTTCGAACCCCAAAGGAACTGTCTGAACCGTTCCATGGCCCAGACGGTTGCCAGCATTTCTTTCTCAATCACACTGAATTTTTCCTCGTTGATTGCTAAAGACCGTGAGGCAAAACTGACCGTGGTGACTTCTCCGACCTGGGATCTCTGCATTAGCACCGCACCCAGTCCCTTGTCACTGGCGTCGGTAGTTAGTATGGATAGGGCTTCTTGGTCGAATCCCTTAAGGGGAATGGCGGAGCAAATGTCTAGTTTTAGCATCTCGAATTCTTCTTGCTCTTCGTGCGTCCACTTGAAGGTGTTCTTTTGTTTCAGGAGCCGTCTTAAGTGGTGTGTTTTGGATGCGAAGTGAGGGACAAATTTGCTGTAAAACTCCGCCATGCCTAAGAAGGAACGAACGTCTTCCTTCCTTTTGGGTGTCGGTGCTTCTTTGATGGCCGCAACGTTGGCTCGTTTTAGTTCTATCCCCCTTCCGCTGATTTCGTGGCCCAGGTACGTCACCGATCCTACGCCGAATCTGCATTTTTCCCATTCAGCGGTGAGACCATTCTGTGCTAGTATCTTCAAGACGGTATGCAGTTTCTCGTTGTGGTCTTCCTTTGATTTCCCCATTACGAGGATGTCATCCTGGAAGTACTGGACTCCTTCCACCTTCTGGAACAGCCGGTGCATGAGCTTTTGGAACACCGCGGCGGCTTAGGCAAGTCCGAGCGGCATCCTGAGAAACTTATAACAGCCAAACGGCGTGATGAATGATGTTAGGTGATAGCAGGACGCGTGCAAGGCAATTTGATGGCAGGCGGAAGTGAGATCCAATGTTGAGAACCACTTGACTTCCTTTGTTGTCGCCAACATTTCGTTTATCCGGGGTAGCGGGAACTTATCCACCAAGATGTTCTTATTGAGCTCCCTCAAATCCACGCACAGGCGCACCTTCCCGTTGTGTTTCTGTGTGCCACCAATGGTGCGAGCCACTCTGCACTTTCGATGGCTTCTATGACTCCATTTCTCTCTAGGCGTTGCAGTTTTTCTTGGCCTCTCTGCTCCTGAAGGGGATGTTGCAAGCCTTGTGGCTTACTGGCTTCGCCCCGGCCTTCAGGCATATCTTGTGCGTGAATTTCATCATTCGCCCTATTGTTTCCTTGAAGACTTCTGGGTATTCCTTCTTCCATCTGTTTTCTTCGTGTACTTGGGCTGTGTTAACCATTAACACTTGGGTGGTCCCGCCTGGATTGAGTTGAATTTCTAAAGCTCCTTGATCCATCCATCCCAGAACGGAGGGTCCTTTCTCTGCCACGTACAGTTTTCCTTCTGCCGTTCGTTCTTTGAACTCAAATCGTAATGGTCTGTACCCCACCATGGGTATAGGTTCTCCTGTGAACGTGACTGGATGGATGTCTGTGGGGAGTAATTCCTCACCCACTCTGGGCTTGAAGTCGTTGTCCCAAAGGGTCCGTTGAATAATGGTGTATGGGGAGCCGGACTCTGCCACCATGTCCACTTGTACACCTCCGATCGCCATCTGTAACACCGGTTTCTTGGATCTCGCACAGTTTACTCCCAGGACCTGGTCGTCTATGCACAAGACTTCGTCTTCTTCATTGCCTACATCCCGGACTTCCTCGTCACCGTCCACTTCCTGGGCTACGTACTTCACCTCCATCCTGCTGAGCTTGCGCCAGCACACCTTCTCGTAGTGTCCCATTATTCCGCAGTAGGAGCATTTGGCTCTGAATGCTGGACATGCTTTATCGTTGCTTGAATGTGCTTGGCTACCACATCTGTAGCACGTGTGTTTGCTCTCTCCTTGTGGTCTCTGGGTTCTTGTAGCCTTCTGAGAGAATTTCCTCTGGTACCTTGTGTTGGACGGTGAGTGCTGTCTAGGTGTTTCTGGTCTGTTTTTGTCTGATATCTTGCATACTGGCGTTCTGTCACTGCTCTCTCTTTTCGCCGCTTCAGCACATCTCTTTGATAGTTCCGCCTTCTTCACCAGAGCTACTACCTCCTTCAGGGGTGCATCTCCGTTGACTGACCACGTCTCTTGGATAGCCGTGTTGGCGGTGTGCATTATGATCTGATCTCTGATGAGTTTGTCGTGGAGGGTGCCGAATTTGCACGTCACCGCTAACTTCTGTAGCGCTGCCACATACTCGTCTATCGATTCACTGCTGCTTTGCTTCCTTTGGAAGAAGTTGCATCTGTCTATGGCTGTGCACACCACTGTGCGGTAGTGGGAGTCTAGATCTTCCAGAGCGTGTTGGAACACGTCTGCGTCATCCGCAGCCCTGGTCGTCTTCACCAGGTTGTCGTATACCCCGATGCCTTCCGGACCTATGTTGTGTAGAAGTATTTGCTTTCTCCTTGAGCTGGAGAACGCCCCTTCGCTTTCTTCTTCTAAGGCCTCTAGGTAATTCAGGAAATACCGCTTCCAATCCTCCCATGGCATTGCCGGCTCGCCTCTCTTGGGTAGGAAGGGGACCAGGTTGGTAAGCGACGTCGTTTGCGCACTCATTCTGTCCCCGTTGCGTTGGGTAGGGCCTTGTCTAGCGTCTATCTCTGGTGGGCTACCTGGCACATGCCGCTCTCCTGACTCGCCGGATTGCGTGGGTGAAGGACTTCCTCGCCCTACTCGTGATGACCCTGGAGCCGCCAGTTCTGTTGCTCCCTTTTAGCGTGACGACCACTGGGTAGCTCTCCCCTGGCGTGCATAGGTTTGCTCTGCTCCGGCCTGCGGCACCCGATGCTCTCTTGGGCACCAATCGTGGGTGATGCTGCTGGTTCTGGCCTTTGGTTTTGCAGGGTGGTGCCACTTTTGGACATCTGTTGCCTTTTGTGCCACTCGATCACTCCCTGCGGTGTTGCTCGAGGCCCTGGGCCCACTAGCCTTGCTACTCATTTGCCTATGTGGGCTCACACGTGCCTTGAATTCTGTTTGGACGCAGGCGGTCCTTGCAGGCGCAGCTGGCTCACCTGTTGCTGGACGGCGGTGCTAGAGTCGCGCACTTGGCCTCTCTCGTCGGCCTCTGCGCACGTGGTGGGCGCGCTCCGCTGCCGCGCTCGGGGCTTTAATTGGGCTCAGTATTTGAGGACACTTGCTGCTCTTTCGACAGTAGTGACGGTATCCCAGCCCTCATCGCCAATTTATGTAAGAATTCGGGTCCGTCTAATAACTCGCCAAGCCCTTTATTTGGTTTAATTATCTTTATTGCCCCCGAGTGCCGGGACGCGTACGTTCCACCGCATTGCCTCGCGGCGATCTGCGAGCTCGGCCTCGCCCCTTCCCGGCATGCCCCTCGCGCTCTCTAACAACTAGAGCGCACCACAACAATAAATAAGTAAATAAAATAAAGTCAGCCAGGTCTCCTAGTAGGAAATGTCTTTTTCGATTGACTGGTTTAAAATCAGAAAGGTGAGTTGCAGACACATACCTACGTTATACACATGGGTGTGCATTGTCACACAGAAGCGTAGGGCATGGTAAGGACCGGTGACATGCTGCGTGCGCTTGGTCTCAGTCCTCACTCGGTACCACAATGTTTTCTAAAAATTAAATTTCTAGCCATGACCAAGGCCAGCTGTGGAAATGGGCAGAGTCCATCATGGCAGTGACTAAGAAGCATTTGCAATGCAAAAGGTCTCGCATTTACGAGAGTTTGAGCCCTTGGCATTGTAAATGACAAGGCCAATAGCTTAAAAGTCTTGCAACAACGAGACCTATTGCATTGTAAATACAATTTTTGGAAAGCACCCCATGCCGTGCTTTCATGCTAATGTCTGCCACGCCCCTTTCTTTAGACAAGACACGTCTAAAGAAACGGACACGGCCGCCATTAAAGTGAAAGCGCTGCATGGGGCGCATTTACAAAAAAAAACATCTGTTTGTCAAGTTGACAAACAAATGCTTTTTTTTGTTAAAGCGCCCAAATGTGTGGTTTCACTTTAATAGCGGCCGCACACCTTTCTTTAGAAACGGCTCGTCAAAAGAAAGGGGCGTGGCCAACATGAAAGTGAAATCGCCGTATGGGGCGCTTTTTACAGAAAAATATTTGCGAGGCAATAGGTCTCGCATTTGCGAGACTTTAAGCTATTGTCATTTATAATTCCAATAGCTCAAACTCTCGTAAATGCGAGACCTATGTCAATGCAAAGAAGCGACCACAATTGTGCCGGGCTGTTTTGAAAGTGAAAGCGCTCATGGTGAGCTGAATGTTGCAGGAAAGCACGTCGTGCCTGCGGTACCAGAAACTCATTAAAGAAAATAATGCTTACAAACTAAATAAACATCTATGTAACAACAGAAGTAAAAGGGCCAGTCCTCATGGGAGGTTACAAATGAATACAAGGTGGTACTAGGGAGGGACTAACAATCCTATTAATGAATCAGAAGCCAGCATTTACGAAGGACAATGACACAAGCCAATGAAAAATATGGGGCGGAGAGTGGGTGGGACTTCAAGTACATACTCGATTACAGCATGCCTCGCAGAGCAGCGCATACTCTGCCCAGGCTTGACCTAAAAAGGCAGTAGGGTCACCAGGAGACTCCTTTAACATAATTCAGCGCCTGCACTTACGTTTATTTTATAAAAGGAGGCTTGAATCCCAAAGCAAACGTAAAAATGTAATTCTGTATACATGCTCCTATGCAAGGATGTAGAAGTACAAGTTTAGGAAATTCACATATATTCCCAATAGTGTACCTGTAAAGCTGTTCCAGTCACAGGTTTACAGTTGCACTCCTGGGAATGGTAAGTGGCGTTTTTCCTAGTTGCTATTTCCTCAATGCAGAATTGTATAGGCGGTACAAGAGTCAGTATTGGGGAAAAGAAACTCAAAGTTCAAATACACATTTTCTATTTTTTATTCTCCAGGGAGAAAACATATTTTGCCAGTGAGAACCCCCTTCCACTACAACCCCAAGCAATTTGTGAGTGCCCCACAGCTCTTCCCATCCTAAAGGGGATTTATTCCTGCTCCTTGATGGAGCAAATCTCCAACCTTTTCCATGATAGGAAATGATCAGAGAGGAGTTTGTGAATGACCATAAAGTCAAGCCTTTTTGCACATTCACAAACTTTCAAGGCAAACCAGACCGTGGCTCACCTACTCCCCGCCCTTTGAAAGAGGTTTACTACTGAGCAGCTGTATGCAGTCATGGTGTACAATTTCGCAGCAGTAAAAGCATTTATACTTGATGTATATCCTTATGTGGGTGATTGACTGGGGCAACTGTCGATATTTGTAACCATAAATATATGTTTATGAACAAAAATAGTTTACTGAATCGAAACGAGACTGAGCCTGTTTACAAATGTTTTTAAATATAATCTGATAATGCAATTTCAGAACGTTAGTACTTATCTGTAACATGGTTTAAACACTGCTACATCAAGCCACAAGAGATGTTGAATGGACTGAGTGTATGCTAAGCAATGTCAAAAAGCTCCGTTGGCAATTTAGGGATGCATGAAGTTGCAAAACGTTATGCCTTCCAATTAATCCAGTGAAAATCAGTAATTTTTAATTTTGCTCAATTACATCTTAGCTATGATCAGAATGAAACCTATTTCACAATATGGTGACATTTATTTTCACAGCGCAAAGAAAATTGGGCAAAGCTGAACTTAAACCCAACACATTTGCAAACGTTATGAATTTCACAAAATCACCAAATACACAAATATTATGATTTACTATGGGATTGGGAGTAACAGGGTCTGTTGAGCAGTTTCCTTAAAATTGACATGCCAAAGGTTTCCTGCTTTAACTTGCTTCCCAAAGTCTCCAAGCACCTAACTAACTTTCTGGGCAGACCTACTGTGTCCTCTAATTTAAGACTTTTAGAGACCACTGCTATCTCCTTGAACCACTTTATGCTTCCTATTGTATTAAATCTACCATCCTACTGTAGGTATAGTACATTTTTTCTTCAAGGCTGATACTCATTGGGTATTGTAGATGAAAACTCATTATATACCTGCAGTCACCATGAACAGGGATTAGAGAATGTAAAAAAAAAAAGCCATTTTGATCATAAGGCAATGTTACAGGATATGATAACATCTTCCTTGTGCAATTGCATTTTTGTATTTGAGGAATCCTACTTTGGACAACTCTGTGTTTCTACTATGGGCACCTGCTTTGAACCCAGTTCCACAAATCCGTTCATGGGCAGTTAGGAGGAGCTGGTGGTGTGGACTACTAAAAAGGAAAGCATGATGAATTACATTCCACTGTGGATCCGTTATATAGATGACTTAATCATTGTCTAGTATGAGGATTCGCTGGAAGCAGAAACTTTGATTAACCTGATCAAAATAATGAATTGAATCTGAAATTTACTCGCAAGTTACACAAAAGTGAGATTGAGTATTTGGATAAAAGGATAGAGCTAGAGGAACATAAACTGAGGACCAGTCTACTCAGAAAGAATGCTGCTTGTTGTAGTATCCTTCATGCTTGTAGCCATCATCCAACTAAGTTTTGGGGGGGGAGTTCCTTGGGCCAGTAGGAACTATAGCAATGAGGCTTTCTATCAGCAGGAGAAGAGAAACATACAGACCACATTCCTATAGAAGGAATACCCATGTTGTCTGGTGACACATGCATCTGTTTAAACAGACACTAAGCCTAGGAAGGAACTGTTTTATGGTACTTCTGTTAACAGTACTAAGACATCTAATCAAATCAAGTTTTAAAAAAAAATCAAATCAAGTTTATTACCACTTTTATCCTGTAGTCCCATTATATCCAGAATTATCGCCATTGGCATTTTATGAAAATGGTCCAGGTAATTGGTATGATTTCCCCCCAAATGTCTCTATTACATACTGTAAGCTCAAATCCTTTTGTGACATTCTGGTACACAGCCATTTAATGGAATCAAAGGGACAGAGTTGGCTCAAACCTCTTTATGGCTTCTTTAAGTGTGATAACTGTAAATCCTGCAAGAATAATCCCAACTTTAAGGTTTACAGTTTTCCCAATGGGTCAGAAAGAACCACAAGCAACGTTGGGTGGACTTCAGGGGAGTTGACCTGACCCCACCGACTCCACTGCCCGCATTGTTGGACCCAGGGCTTTTGCCTCGTGTATAGTGCCATTTTTGCATGCACGGCTATCGAGTTGATGAAGAGGATGATCTCCGGCATAGTGTACAGGGACACGGTCATATCTTAAAATAATTATTCTTTCCCACCGTTATCGCAGCTGGTTCTCTTTTATTTCTTTTTCTTCTGTTTATTTTATTAAAGTACAAATGCGCAATTCTCTATATGTATGCCAATAATATATCTTGTCTTGCATGTATTAAATGGCTCCTGGAGCATGATGTTGGCAAAGAAAATCCAATAAAGTATGTTTATACACATTTTTTTTTTAAAGAACTACAAGGAAATTTGTCACACTTTCTAGTTTTTTTCCTCCTCTTCCCTGTGTCAGGGCACATATTTCATTGTTGGTGAGGACCCAAATATTGATTACATTGCCTGCTTAGACATCACTTTCTTGTCCTTTCTCCCTATACCAAAAATGTTTTTCTTATATGATTGTCCAGTTACTGTTTGGGAAGGAGCTCATTTAGTTAACAGCCTAAGCTTGGACATTACATGTTATTGGCTTCCTTGCTGATCATTTGAGATGGTCATCATCCTGCTACATGTTGTTGTTGAAATATGCAATGATAAACTGTGGATGATTCATGTAATGTACGAGATTCTTCTGGGTAATTCACTTATTATTTCTTTATTTTACAAAATGTCCTGCACTGTACTTATCCTGCACTGTTGTGCTTTGGATTTAGCATGGATGGTGATAATCCTCTTTCTGCATTTGTTTTTATGGTCACTGTAAATTGAGCTGGAAAGAAGAAAATTCCATGTGCAGCTTGCAATAAGAAAAACCCTTCCTGATTTGATTCCACGGCATATCATGCATATATATGAATTACATTTGAGAAAATTACAGAAATCCCATAAAGCATTTCTTCTATGTTTATGGAAATTTGTGATTGCCTTGAATATGTCGAAATTATGTACATCATCAGCAGAAGTATGCAATTTGTTTTTCAATGTAAGCCACAGTTGGAGGTCAAATTATATATTCATTGGTCATCATCCATGTTACAACGACTAAGTCTGTTTATCATTTTAATCACAATTTGTGTTCATATTTCCACTGTGAGTGGGCACTTTGTGATTGTCTGGAAGACAGCATTTGCCAAAATGGATTGACTACCATAAAACAGACTACATTAACTTCTTAATGCCTGGTTTTCCTTGTACAACGGGTTTCTGCAAACACCCACAAACACACACATCACTGAAAAAAACATAGGTTAAAGGTGTGTTATAGTTAGGTTTAAATGATAGTCATAATGTGACCTCTAAAACCTGGAAAAAACACTGACATTCATTACTATTGTTCAGCTGGCTAATTAGAACGTGCCACATGCACTGCTTACGACCTCATATATTACATAGCTCATGACATGTTCGGTGGACATCACTGATGACATCACTGATGACATCATCCAGTGTCTGTGACAGTTTGCTATCCTCTTAAATGCATTTAGTAAGCTACATCTAGAGAGCATTTTCTATTCCTTTTCTAGTGCTAACAAGTGTATGTTTTGAACATGCTTGCTCACCTAATGGAGCTTGGGTGTTCAGAAGCCGTGGCCTCTCTGTGAAGACATTTGCACAGAGGAGAAGGAGCTTTACCATCTAATGGGGCCCAGGTGTTTTGAGGGAGAGGGTTCTCCGTTAAGACTACTTTGCAAGGTGAAGGATGTGCATAGTAGAGTTATGGCCACCCAATAAGGCTTGGGTGTCTGGTGGGAGTGAATTTACTACTAAGACTCCTGTACACGAGCATGGGTCTACGTAGTAGAGGCTTGGCCAGCTAATGGGGTTAGGGTGTTTGGAGGAGTGGGCTCTCTGTGACGATTTCTGTGCAAGATGAAAAGTGTGCATATTAGGGGTTTGGACACCTAATGGGGCTTGTGTGTCTGGAGGAAGTGGGCTCTCCAGGAAGACGTCCATACAAGGAAAAGGGTGTGTGTAGTAAGGGCTTGGATATCTAATGGGGCTTGAGTGTTTGGAGGAAGTGGGGTCTCCTTGAAGAATTCTGTATAAGGCAAGGGTGTGCATAGTAGGGGCGTGGCAAACTAATGGGCTTGGGTGTCTGGAGGGAGAGGGCTGTCTGTTTGCTTGCTGTACATGGCAGAGGGTGCACGTAGTAGGACCTTAGCCACCTAATGGGACTTGTATTTTTTTCACTGGTCCTGGCGTACTCCCACGCAAGTGAGGCAGATCCCCATGTACTCTTGCGGGAGTCATGTGGGACCACCGCAGGAAAGGCTTATTTATTTTTTTCCCCCCTGGATAGAGTGGTCTTTCTAGGATCTCCATAACTGCAAGTGGTTTAGGGTATGCCTACCATACCACCTTGCATATATTTATTTAAGAGTCAGGACATGGGGACCAAGTCCCTTTGGCCTTTAATGGCAGCAACAACATCAAATGGTGTTAAAGTTATTAGCAAAACAAAAACACTTTTCCTATGGAAAGTCTTACCTAACTGTAACTGCACAGTGGTGCCCACAACTGCGTAATAATATATATAAATATATATTTTGGCACTCACCACTGGGCAGTTATAGTTAGCACCACGTTTCCATAGGAAATTGATTTTTTTTTCTTAGCTAATGAGTTTGGCGCCGTTTGACAAGTCTTCATGAAACTTTCCCCAAAAAGTTTCATCCACCTCAGCTTCTATCTAGCAAGTTTCAGGATGATCCATCAAACGGGGGGAAAGAAAAAGGGGGGGTCCCTAAACAAGTTTTACCCATGCAATTTTCCATAACAAAATTAAACAGCAATACTTCAAACAAGTATTGGCAAAGCCAATAGGTCTCGACAATGCAAGAGTAATTGGCTTTGGCAAAGTGTTTTAGCCATGTTGTACACCAGTGTGGCTGCTGTTCAGCATGGCTAAAAGTTAGTGGTGTGGAGTCTAGTAGAGTGGAGTAGGGAGGAGTAGAATTTCCCAGAGTGGATTTGCTGGAGTAGAGTGTCGCAGAGTGGAGTAGGGGGAGTATAGTGTGGTAGAGTGGAGTAGAAGTGAGTAGAGTTCAGTAGATCAGGGGTAGAGAGTGCAGTGCAGTGTCCTCAAGTGGAGGGGCGTGAATTGGGTTGGAGTGGATTGAGGTAGTGAGATGGATTGGATTGGAGTAGAGTGGGGTGGGTGGACTGGTGTAGAGTGGGGTGGATTGGAGTGGGGCAGAGAGTCGGGTGGGGTGGATTGGTGTGGGGTGGATTGGATTGGAGTGGGGTGGATTGGAGTGAGGTGGATTTGATTGGATTGGGGTGGGTGAAATTGGATTGGAGCGAGTGGAATGCATTGGATTGATTGTACTAGGGTGGGATGGATTGGAGTGGGGTGGATTGGAGTGGGGTGGATTGTGGTGTATTGAATTGGAGAGGGGTGGATTGAACTGGCATGAAGTAGATTGGATTGGAGTTGTGTGGATTGAATTGAAATGGGGTAGATTGGCTTGGAGGGTATTGGAGTGGGTAAAGTGGGGTAGGGTGGGTGGATTGATTAAAGTGGAGTCGATTGGCTTGGAGTGGGGTGGTTTGGGCTGGAATGGAGTGGGGTGGATTGGAGTGAGGCTGACTGTATTGGAGAGGGGTGGATTGGAGTGGGGTGGATTAGATTAGAGCATGGTGGATTGGATTGGAGTGGGGTGGATTGCAGTGAGGTGAATTGGAGTGGGTAAGGTGGATTGATGGAGTGGTGTGGATTGATGGAGTGGGTGGATTGAACTGGTGTATATTGGATTGGGGGTGGAATGGATTGGAGTGGTGTGGCATGGATTGGGTGGGATGGATTGGGGTGGGGTAGATTGGAGTGGGGTAAATTAGAGTGGGGTGGATTGGATGGGAGTGGGGTGAGTGTGGTGGATTGGAATAATTTGGACTGGAGTGGGGTGAATCGGGATGGAGTGGTGTGGATTGGATTGGGTGGAATGGGGTGGAGTGGACTGGATTGAGTTGGGTGGATTTGATGGGGTGGATGGATTGGAGTGGGGTGGGTTGGAGTGAGGTGGATTGGTTTGGTGTGGGGAGGATTGGATTGGGATGGATTGGTGTGGGGTGAGGTGGACTGGACTAAGGTGGATTGGATTGGGGCAGATTGGAGTGGGGCACATTGAATTTGGGTGGATTGGAGTGACATGAATTGGGATGGGGTGGATTGGATTGGGGTAAGTGGATTGGATTGGAGTGAGGTTAAGTGGGTTGTATTGGAGTGGGGTGGATTGAATTGGAGTGGGGTGATTGAACTGGGGTGGATTGGTGTGGAATGAGGTGGGGTGATTTAGAGTGGAGCCGATTGGACTGGAGTGGGGAAGATTGGATTGGAGTGGGGTGGATTGGTGTGGGATAGATTTGAGTGGGATGGATTGGAATGAGATGGATTGGAGTGGGGTGAATTGGAGCGGGGTGGATTGAATTGGAGTGGGGTGGACTGGAGTGGGGTGGATTGGATTGCAGTGAGGTGGATTGGGATGTACTGCACGAATATGTGTTACAGCATAATTTTGAAAATGACACAAGAAAGAAACAACTTTTGAGAATATCTCCCACAAGCAAAAACAAAACACAACAAAACATGAGTGCAAAGTGAGAAAACAAGAGTTGGCAAAATAAAAGAAATGTAACGACAGAAAATATACTTTGCAATTTTGGTTGTCCTGCTAGGCACGTTTTTGCCAGTCACACACCTTTTGTTTGCAGGGCCCTAGAAATCATAACAAAAATAAAAATATTACCTCAGTCACATTGGCAGCAGCGGACGAGCACTAATTAAGTTGTAAGGAACGAAAATGATTCTTGGCCTGCAGTGACCAATTACGAGGCTATAAAGAAGAGTGCCACGCAAGCCAACATGTTGTAATCAACAGGCGGGCTCCAAGCCCTTTTTGTTAACAACAGTGTCTCGCAAGCGAGATGCATGCGCTAGCGCATGCTTTCACAAGCAAGACCCTAAAAAGGCTAATTTAAATTACACCAAATTGGAGAGGGGTGGATTGGACTGGCCTGGGGTAGATGCGATTGGAATTGTGTGGATTGAAGTGGGGTAGATTGGATTAGAGGGGATTGGATTGGGTGAAATGGGGTGGGGTAGGTGGATTGATTAAAGTGGACTCGATTGGATTGGAGTGGATGGTTTGGACTGGACTGGAGTGGGGTGGATTGGAGTGGTGTGGACTGGATTGGATTGGAGTACAGTGGATTAGATTGTAGTATGGTGGATTGGAGTGGGGTTAGATGGAGTGAGGTAAATTGGAGTGGGTGGGGTGGATTGATGGAGTGGGGTGGATTGACGGAGTGAGGTGGATTGAACTGGGGTAGAATGGATTGGGGTGAAATGGATTGGAGTGGTGTGGTGAGGATTTGGTGGGGTGAATTGCAGTGGGGTGGATTGGAGTGGGGTGTGGTGCGGTGAATTAGATTGGGGTGGATTGGATGGGAGTGGGAGTGGGGTGACTGTGGTGGATTGGATTGGATTGGAGTGGGGTGAATCGGACTGGAGTGGTGTGGATTGGATTGGATTAGGTGGAATGGGGTGGAGTGGGGCGGACTGGATTGAGTGGGGTGGATTTGATGGGGTGGATTGGATTGGAGTGGGCTGGGGTGGGGTGGATTGGAATGGAGTGGAGTGGGGTGGGTTGGATTGGTGTGGGGTGAGGTGATGGGGACTGGACTGCCGTGGAACGGATTTGGGCAGATTGGAGTGGAGCACATTGAAATGGGGTGGATTGGTGTGGGGTGGATTAGAGTGACGTGGATTGGGGTGGGACAGATTGGATTGGGGTACGTGGATTGGATTGGAATGGGGCTAAGTGTGTTGTATTGGAATGGGGTGGATTGGAGTGGGGTGGATTGAATTGGTCTGGGTTGGATTAGAGTGGGGTGCATTGGATTGGAGTGGGGTGATTGAACTGGGGTGGATTGGTCTGGGATGAGGTGGGGTGAATTGGAGTGCGGCAGATTGGAGTGGCGCATATTGGATTAAAGTGGGGTGGATTGGAATAGGGTGGTTTGAATTGAAGTGGGGTGGATTGGGATGTACTGCACGAATATGTGTTACAGCATAATTTCAAAAAAGACTTTTGACAATTTCTCCCACAAGCAAAAACAAAATACAACAAAACATGAGTGCAAAGTGAGGAAAGAAGAGTTGGCAAAATAAAAGAAAGTTAACTATAGAAAATAAAACTTTGCAATTTTGTTTGTCCTGCTAAGCATGTTTTTGCTAGTCACACACCTTTTGTTTGCAAGGCACTAGAAATTATGAAAAACTATATATATATTACCTCAGTCACATTGGCAGCAGCGGAAGGGCACTAGTTAAGTTGAAACGAACGAAAATGATTCTTGGCCTGCAGTGACCAATTATGAGGCTATAAAGAAGAGTGCCACGCAAGCCAACAAGTTGTAAACAACTGGAGGGCTCCAATCCCTTTTTGTTAACAACAGTGTCTCACAAGAGAGACGCATGCGCTAGCACATGCTTCTGCAAGCAAGACCCTAAAAAGGTTAAATTTAATTACACCACATTTATCAGAAAGCTAGATCTTGATCCAGAAATTGTGCTTTTTTCATTTGGTGTAAATCTGTGCAGAAGTTTTGAGAAACTAAAACTCAAAATTTGTGTATATTTCACGCCAGTGAGGATACTCAGACCCGACAGATTAAAGGATAAAATCTGATCAGCTGCCACGACTTCAACAAAGATGTTGCGGCAGCCATTTTAGGACTCAGAGTTTCAGTCCCCTGTCCTTAAGAAAGGTTAACAAACATTTACGGCAGCGTATGGATACCCTAATCCTGCTGGCCTGGTTGGGGGATTGCAGAGGGACCACCCTTGGGGCCAAAAACGTAATTTTTTTGGACTATACTGCATATACATAGTAAAATTATTATTTGAAGGGAGGGGTGTGCAGCCCACCACCCCGAGCAATTACATGGCCCCAGGTAACCCCATCCCATGGGGCTGCAAATAGTTGTTATGGGGAAGGAGCATTCAGCCACGCTCCTTGAGCCTTTACATGACACTGGGGACCCCATGTCCCGGGCCCTAAGTAAATAAAAAGTTGCCTTGTGTGCCCTTGTCCGACATGGAATGTCCACAGCGATGAGAAGCCTTGAAGCCATGGGAAGAGCCTCAGAGCTTCCACGGCCATGCCGGTCCTCTGCTTGCACTCATCCCAGGTGCAGCGGGAGCTGGATGCAATTGCCTGATCCCGCCTGTCAGTAGCAGCATTTCTTTCTGCTAACAACAGGTGGAGCAAACCTATGTTACCTGACCGGGAGAGTGTGGGCAGGGAGTTGGATTTCTGTTCCCTATCTGTGCTCTACCAGGCAGGGAACAACTCAGTGTCTGCGGATCCTGGGATACTGCTGTCATCGGTGACCGGGGTTGGGGTCCTTGGGGCCATTATATGTTTTAGGGGTGGGGGGCTCAAGCCCTGCTCCCCAAATGAAAAATAATAGAAAAGGCTCAAGAAGGGGGGGCCCACACTCCGTCTCCTTCAAAAAGATAATCCTCCAGGGGAGGAGATACCCAGGGCCTTCCAAATGCTCAGGGAAGGACGCCCTCATAAAAAATGCATTGGGCTCCGTGGGATGGGAGTCCCCAGGGCATTAAATGGATTGGGGAGGGGGCGACACGCCCCTTCCCAAATAGAAAATATATATAAAGTAGGAATGTATAACGAGTGAAGTAGACACTCATTTCACATTCGGCGCTCCAGCTGGGGAGCCCCCCATATTGTTCTGCAGGGGCTTTATTTAACAAATATTTTTTATGCTTGTGGTGCCCGTAGAATGGACAGATAAACTACCAGATTTTCATTTTTTAATGTTGTGGGGGGTGGTAGAAAGCACAGCAGCACCTCTAACATTTAAAACAAATTGCAGTAAGCCTCCTAAATCACGGAATCCATGACCTCATGAGAGCTTACCATTATTTTCAAAGCACTCTGAGGCTAGAGCTCTATAGTCTTCAGCTGGAGTGCAGGACCCCTCGTAGTTGGTTCTATGGCTGCACTTTGAGGCCTGAAAAATGCTAAAAAAGACTGAAAGATATGTTTCTTTTTTTTTAATGCCATATTGAAAATACTTTTTTACAATCACTATTATTAAACATCTCAGTGTGTGCATTTATAAAATATACATTTCATTATAGTTATTGGTGACATTTTGACAAAGCCAATTGGTCTGCTTTACATATGTTGATGTGCTCACCTCCTAATAATGCCAATAGACCTGCCTTTTATAGTGTGGTGTTCTGATCTTCTGCCAAAGTCAGTAGGCCTGCCTTACTTAAAATGACACACCTTTGTAATGTTGCTTACATTTTTATAATCTTAGAAATTCACTTAAAGACAACAAGTTAAAGAGATACTATAATTAGGTGAAAAAGGTCAGTGACAATATAACGTTTTGAACTAAAAAAACACTGAAATTCACCAGTTATAGTTACGTTAAGTAACTATCATTCATTCCCTACAGTAATTGGTTTTACCCTACATATTATATCACTGATGACATGTTCAATGACTGCACTAATAACATCCCTAATGAGATCTGAAATTACATCATTGATAACAACACTGTGCAGGGCGGGGTTGCGAGTTATAGTTATGTTAGGGCATGGGCCATATGAGCATCACCGGCCCAGGAGTAAGTCAACAGCCTGAACAGAAGCTTAGAGCAACTGGGATGAGGTTGTGAGCCAGCAACACCCACGGAGAAGAGCCAACCTGGAGCAGTTGATGAGACCTCTAAGTAATGTGATAAGCCAGGAGCAGGAAATAATAATTGAACAACCTACCCCACAATGTATGACGATCATTATGGGAAACACATGGAGAGGTGGGGAAATAACAAGCTCCCTGCCTGACAAGTCAGTCAGAGCACCCTCCCACTGGTGGCAGCTGCAACTCGCTGCTTGTGATAGACTGGATTTATGAACAAATGCAGCAAACAACAAATAAGTAAAGAGGATTAAAAGAAGCGAGGAGAGAATGAAGCATGCCCCAGTCAACTTTTTGGGGAAAGATGCACACAAACAATCGATATAAAACACTGCACCATAAAGATGGGGATAAATGGAGAATTTGGAGAAAATGCTAGCTAAATACGTCCCTAATAGAGCTTGTGAAGGCCTTAGGAGAGACTGACTGATGTTCAATAAATCGAGCTAGTGCAGGGAACCATCAATCAAAGTAATAGTTCACTGATACTTAACACTCAACAAATTCAGCAAACAGTACAAGGGAGTATCTTTCTGCTCTCTGAGAGTATGTGGAGCCACAGGGGACCCTATTCAAATCTGGTACATTGTCCAATACTTTTGCTCTTCTCGAACAAAGTATCAGAGGTAAGAAAAGAGGTGGTAGGCTTCCCAGTCCAGGAAGACACTAAAGTAGTGATTCTGATTAGTAAGCTAGAAGAATGGAAGGATTTGGGTAAAAGAGACTGGTCGTTCTTCTTCCAACTGTTGGTGGCAGCTAAAATTGTGATATTCTATATGTGAATTCAAAAATCCTTATCTCCGCTGAACCTGTAGAACAACAAAGTGTGGGACACAATGGCAATGGAGCTGGTATCCAGGTACTTAAAAATATTCAAGATTTGAGAGCACTCTGACAAGCCATGTTAGAGTACATGGACACAAGCCATGCTAGAGTACATGGACAAGAGACTGCATGGAAGTAACGTTCCATCTGAGACTGTGGGCCTTGCATCTGTTTGATTGAGTCTTAGAGAAATGACATGTGACCACGTAAAACACATATAATTGTAAAAGAATTGTTGATTAATAGAACATGAGTTTTTTATCATCAGTGTTCAAAAGGGGTTTATTGCAGGCTGGGGAGAAAATGGATAATAGAGAGGGGTTTGGACCAGATGGGTGAATATTAGTATTTGTACCTCAAATGGTGTAGAACCCATAATTTGTGGTTGTATTCTTCTGTGAAAATATCAATAAAAATATTTCTTCCAAAAACAGTGGTAAGATTGCCAGTGAAAATGTTACCAACAACTGTTCATATTCACTTACAGAAAACGTATTTTGTTCTTTTTCATTTCATCTATCTTCTCTTGCAAGGAATATGCTTGTGTGTGTGTGCACAAGTGTATGAGTAAATGTGGAGCATTGGGGATTTTAGGTTTTGCGTTGTCAAGACCTATTGAAGACAATACCAATACTTACAGTGGTCTTTGATATAGCACATTGCATACCATTGGTTGGCTTGCTTGGCAATCTTATTTGCTTGCTTCTTGATCAATTACTTTCCTTTGTCTTCTTGTGTCTGCTCCTCCCCTAGAGCACAGTTTTTTTACTATCCTTTTGATTAGATGACTTGCAGCCTTCACTACTTACAATCAGGCAATTGCTTTTTCAGGCTGAAGTCTACCAGACAGCACAGCTGTCTAGTTACTAAAAGACATAGGGCCTAATTTAGATCTTAGCAGCGCTGGTCCCACCGTAGCTTTTTCGGCAGTCTTCCTGCCCTCCGCCTGGGTGGGCCGCCCATCCAATTTAGATGTTAGCAGGTCAGAGGAGGGAAGATCGCTGCAGGCCCGCCACCCCAGCCAGAATCGTTCTCCCACTTCGACCGCGTCAGAGGCAAAAGCTGCTGTCAGAGGGATTCCTGCCAAGATTCCTGCCATCCAGATTACAATGTGCCTTTCTGTGGAGGCAACTGTGGTAGGGAAACTTCCAAGTGCGAATTGGCGGAATTGATTGAAAAAAAGAGTTGAAAACTCACCTTTTTTGGGGGTCCCACCACGGAATCTGTCTTGAATGCCAATGTCAAGGTCCTTCCTGTGTTATTGGTACTTGACCATGATACTCAGCCACCCTGTTGTCGCCAGAATCTATCTACGGTAGGCTTTTGGGTTGAGTGCGAGTGGACATTTAATAGTGTGTGTATGCTGTTGATGTGCAATGCTATATGTTACAAAAATGGGCAGTACACATTACCTACATGTACATTTTGACAGATTCACAAAATAAATATGTATTAAGATGAAAATAAGTAGTACTTATCTGTCTCCACACCACCTTGGCCTCGCTCCTTTAGGACTCTGTCGCCAGGATACCATCAACACAACGGCAATATCTAAATTGGCTCAGCGCAATCCCGCCGGTATGATGGCGACTGAGTACTGTTAGCCAGCAGAGAAGACGGCCGCCACGGTGGTCTCTTGTCTACTGCTACAACATCAAAAAACTGTGAGCGGACCACGGTAAGCTAGACAGAGTGCTTGGGACCGCGGCCGATGTTAGTATCGCCAAGATCTAAATCAGGCCGTTAGTGGTGACATTCTGAAAGCTTCCCTGGCATTACAATACAATTATTGCTTACCATTGACTTTGTGATTTGTAACTCACATTTCCTTTCTATTTGCTGGAGTTATTAGTTTTAGGCTGCCCCCCATGTTTTGGTGTATCCCGTGGAGCATAGCCTGTTTACCATTGCTCCTTGTATTCTTCCACGAGTGCTCGCTTTCTGTAAACAGGCCTTTAAATTTTGTTCTTATCCTGTCACATTTGTTGTGCATTCAAAGACAGAGGTCAAATATCAGGCTCTGGCTTCTGAGGGAGCTTGGTGTTTGCTTTCCTTTCGCTGACTTCAAAGTGAGAGGATTTATGTCACAATCTTGCTGGATACTAGGTATGGGAAAGGAAAGGGTTTTTCTACCACACAACAACATTTAAATGTCTGTAAATTAACTGCGTAAACATTTCAGATCGGAAAGCACAAATGAAGCACATTTTTTTGTAATTCTGAAGTGTGGTGAAAACACATATTTTATCATAATCTCAACATTTCAATACACTATGTGATGCAATTTCTAGATATTATCATTTGTGTGCTATATAGCTTTATCAATAAAACTGTTTGTGCAAATGCAATGGTCATTTCAATTGAATATGTGTTGTCTGTAATGGCAGTGCACTACCACACAATGCATACTCCACTCCATTCTACAACACTCTACTACACTCTACACCACCCTACGACACTATGACACTCTGACAATCCACTTTACGGCACTCCATTCCACTCCAGTCTGTGACACTCCACTCTGCGACACTCCACTTTATGACACTCCACACTAAACACAAAACTCCACTCTATATCACTCCACTCTATGCCACATCACACTAGGCCAGACTGAGCCACTCCACTCTATGACACTCCACTAACACTCTAGCCACTTCAATCTACGACACTTCGCTCTGTGTCATTTCACTCACCGGCACTTCACCCCACTTTACTCCACTCTATGACAATCCATGATACTCCATAACACTCTACAGCACTCTATGCCACTATACACCGCTCCACAACACTCCACTCTATCACACTTTACTCCACTCTATGACACTCTACAACACTCCACTTTATGACACTCTGCTCTACAATACTCTCTGCCACTCCACTCTACACCACTTTACTCCTTTCTACGCCACTCCAAGCTATGCTACTGAACTCTATGACACTTTACTTCACTCTACGCTATGCCACTCCACTCTATGCCCCTCCACTCTACGACACTCCACGACACACCACTCTATAGCACTGTACTCTATGACACTTTATGACACTCCACTCTAGGTCACTCTACCCCACTGCATTCTATGACTCTACTCCACTGTAGACTCTCTACACCCCTCCACTCTACAACACTGTACTCCAGTCTATGCCACAATAAAACACTCTACTCCACTCTGACACACTACTCCACCCTACGCAAATCTCTCTACACCACTCCACACAACTTTACTCCATTCTATGTCACTCCACTCTACAACAAACTACTGTACGACACTCCACTCAACTCCTCTCTACTCCACTCTATGCCACTTCACTCTAGGCCACTCTACGCCATCCCACTCTATGCCACTCCACTCTAAGCTACTCCACTCTACTACTCTACTCTACTCTACACTACTTCACTCTATGACACTCTACGACAGTCCACTGTCCACCACTCCACTGCATACCACTTTACTGCACTCCATGCCACTATACGCCACACAATTCTACTCTATGACACTATACTCCACTCTACGCCCCAAAACTCTATGCCCCTCCACCTACAACACTCTACTCCACGCTATGACACTCTACTCCACTATACGAAATGCCCTCTAATCCACTCCATGCCATGTTACTGTACTCTACGCCACTCCACACTGCTCCACTCAACACTCTACCCTACAATACTCCACTCTACAAAACGACACCCCATTCTACGACACTCTACTCTACGACACTCCACTCTAGCACACCACTCTACCACACTCCACTCTGTAACAATCTACAACACTCTACACCACTCCATTCTATGGTACTCTACTCCACTCTACACCACTTCACTGTATGCCACTTCACTCTACAACACTCTATGCCTCTCCACTCCACTCTACTCTGTTCACCTCTATTCTACACCCCGATACTCTACGTAACTCCATGCTACATCACGCCACTCCACTCTAGCACACTCCACTTTAGTACACTCCACTCCATTCTACACCGCTCTATGCCACTTCACTCTACGACACTATACTCCACTCTAGAACAATTGACTCTACAACATTCTCTACCACTCTATGTCACTCCACTCTATGCCACTGCACTCTACTCCACTCTACGTCCCTTCACTATACTCTGCTCCATTCTACACCCTCCACTCTCCACCACACTGATCTACAACACTCCACTCTATGCCACTCAACTTCACTATATAACACTCCACACCATTCTATGCCACTCCACTCTACAACACTCTACGCCACTCCACTGTCCGCAACTGTATGCCACTCCACTCTACGACATTCGAATCCACTCGACATCACTCTACGCAATTCCCTCTATGCCACTCCATACCACTTTAGTCCACTCTGCGCCACTCCACTCTACTCCACAACACTCTATGACACTCCACTATTCCACTACTCCACTCAACACCACTCCATTGTGTTCCACTGCACTCTATGACACTGTACTCCACTTTATGCCCCTTCACTACACTCTGCTCCATTCTACGCTCCTCCACTCTCCACCACTTCGATCTACAACACTCCACTCTATAACACTCTACACCATTCTCTGCCACTCCACTATACAACACTCTATGCCACTCCACTGTACCCTACTGTTTGACACTCCACTCTACTATATTCGATTCCACTCGACATCACTCCATGCAATTCCCTCTAAACCACTCCATGCCACTTTACTCCTCTCTGTGCCACTTCACTTTACTCTACTCCACTTTACTCTACTCCACTTTACTCTACTCCACCCCACTCTACTCTACACCACTCCATTGTCTGACACTCTATGCCAGTCTACTCTCCGCCCCTCTACTCCACCTTACGCCCCGCAACTCTAAAACACTTTACTCTACTCTAGGTCACTCCATGACACCCCACTCTAGTTCACTCCACTCTATGACACACTACTCCACTCTACTCCAATTCACTGCACTCCACAAAATTCCATGACACTCCACTTTATGACCCTCTACTCCACTCGATGCCTCTCCACTCCACTCTGCGCACCTCCACTTTACATCTCTCCACTTCACTCTACTTTGAAACAATCTACTCTATGCCACTGCACTCTAAGCCACTCTACTCCACTTCAAGCCACTGCACTCTATGCCGCTCTACTCTTAACCACTGCACCTTTTCACTGCACTCTACTCTGCATCACTGTATTCTACCCCACTGCTCTCTTCACCACTCTACTCCATTCTACACCACTGCACTCTGACACTCTTCTGCAACACTGCACAATCCACCACCGACCTCTCTGCCACTCTACTCTGCACTACTCCACTCTATGCCACTGCACTCTACAGCACAATACTCTACTCTGCACCACTCTACGCTACTCTTCATCCCTTATGTCACTGCACTCTATGCCACTCGACTCTCCTCTACACTCTATGCCACTGCACTCTATGCAACTCAACTCTACTCTGCGCCAATGCCCTCTGCATCACTCAACTCTACTCAACACTACTGTACTCTACGCCACAACACTCTACTCTACTCTGCGCCACTCCACTCTACTATGCACCACTTTAATCTATGCCACTGCATTCTACGATGCTGCATTGTAAACTTCTGAATTCAATGCCACTGCACTCTACGCCACTATACACTGCAACACTCTATGCCGTTCCCAACCTTTGATCTGGGGACCCCGGGGGGTCCGTGAAGCCTCCTTAAGGGTTCCAATGACTACTTAGAAAAGTAAATAATATTAACAGATTAATAAAGTGTATATAAATAAAGAAGCTAAATGTGCAACTGAAAATTTTGAATTGTACTGTTAATGTGAATGAATTTGAAATTGGAGACTAAAAATTAAATTAATATCCTCAGATTGATTTGTGGGGGGAGCAGTGTAAGTGAATCAAACAGAATATAGAATGGATGAGGAGTGGCCTCAATTAAATTTAGAAAAGTCCCAGCCTTCATATTAATATTTTAAAAAATCTTTTTTTATGTATATGTGTTTGCAAGTTAAATAAAATGTGTCATCATTATTTGTGTATTTGTTTGAATATTTTTTTCTGTATCTTCTGTGTATTGTTTTGCAGTTCAAATCATTGACAATGCTTAGGCTGGGGCCCTCAGCTAGCCGTCATGACTCAGTGGGAGGTCCCTGGATTCCGGTAATGATTGGGGGGTTAGGTCCCTGGGTTCCAGTAATGATTAATTGGGGGACCCCAGAAGTCAAAAGGTTCAGAATCACTGCTCTACGCCAATGCACTCTACACCAGTCCACTTTACGCCACTCCAGTGTTTCACACTCTACGCAACCCCACACTATGCCACTTCAATATTCAACACTCTCTGCCACTCCACTCTACAACACTCTACCTCACTCTTTGCCATTCCACTCTACGACAGTCCACGCGACTCTCCTCTACGCCACTAACATTTAGCCATGCTGAACAGCAGCCACGCTGATGTACAACATGGCTAAAACACATTGGCAAAGTCAAAAGCTCTTGCATAGGCGAGACCTATTGACTTTGCCAATGCTTGCTCTCGTATGTCATTTCTCTAATGTCCTCCTTTATCTATATCCCCCCTCATATCCAACTCCTTTCCCAATTCCCCACCTACCGCACTCTATCTATTTTCTTTCCTGCTTGCTTTCTCTGTCTTTCTTCCACTGTCTTTTTCACCCTCTCTTCCTTCCCTCTGATTCACCGTTTAATTCCTCTCTGTGCGCGCACCCACCACTTAGTGCGTTTGCTGTTTAACGCGAACTATTCTATACTATTGAAAAACTAAATGACTTTTCCATAAATGCGGGTTTTTTTTTTGGCTTGAATGACCCTAGATTCTGGAAAGTAGCATGAGGCGGATGACAGTAACACAAACGGGGAAGAAAGGCGTGTTGCGGTTTTCGGGTAAGAGAGGGGGAGAAGTTTGAGTCAATATTCTCGGAGACCTCTCCTGAACAGCACAGCCGCAGGTCGGCGAGCGCGCTTTCTCAGCCCAATCCTGACTAAGCAGACGGGCGGTGCGTGTTTCGAACGTTCTATACTAAACATACGCACTACCCACAGCATTGCCTCATCGTGGTGTCTGCACGCAGTCCCACGTAGCGTCAACCACGAACAGCACGGCGTTGGGGGTAAAACAGTAGTTTGCCCACGGTACGCTTTTCAATCCACTGGACGCCAGCCCACGTCATGACTCGTGTCTTTGTCACCCACATCTGAGGGGTTTTGTTGACAGAGCACATTCTGTGAACCACCCGATTCACGAACGTGCTGGTACCGCGGAGGCACCGGTGAGGAGATGACTAACTCTGCCGGCAGACATCAAGCATAGTCAGCCAATGGGAGGGGGTGGTCCGGCAGAATAGAACTTTCAAAGGAGGCTAACAAAAATAAATGTGACTTGCCCACAGCGCTTTGTTGCATTGTGTGCTGGCTTTGAAAACAGAAAACACAATGCGTTTGGATTGGGTGAGCGATGCCTCTGTCATCACGAATTCCTGTCAGGCTCAATTCAAACCGCCATTTCACAATTAGAACGCTCACCACTCCCACGTGTCAGGGATTTAGTTAGAAGAAGCAAAATTAATAGGTTTTAAAATGTCAGGGTAAATAGAGACACGGGACACACAGCCAGCCAGTTTGCCCTCATCAACTCAGCTCAGGGTGGATGGAGATGGCGCCAAAAACAATCCCATCCCGCCATCAAGATAGGTGTTTTTTTTTTTTGCTGAGAAAACATAAATCATTCGTTTTGTGTTATTTTGCAGAATTACAGGTTGTCGTCCTCTTTTTCAACCAGAGAAAATATGAAATGATGAGTATATTTTTCGGTAACCCAAACATAACAAAAAAACTTCAGTCTTAGATCTTCACAGTGTTTGCCGTTGTAGGAGAAAACGTACTTTTCAAAGCACATATTAAAGTTTGCTTTCAGTGGTAGGCTGATTTAAAGTGATCAGAAACTGCATTCACTCCCAGTTTCGCCTGCTTCTTCAGTGTTGGTAGGAGAGAAAATGTAACTATAATGCATGAAAAATTGTCGCAGAAAAGATCTGCGTGTTATTCAAAATGTTTGTGGAGATGTCACAAGGAAAACAACCCGTGCAAATATTATTTGAACCTGAATATTGCAGTAGTCTCTATATCATGACCTTTGTAGTTTTTATTTCTTAATTTGCATTTTGTGCAAGGCTCGGGGGCATAAGAGAACTTCAACTTTCCAGAGTGACAAGAAATCTAATCGGCATTCGAAAAGGTGAGCCTTGTCGGATACACATGCACATGCTACACAAGAAAGTCTGAGGAGAGGATAATGATTTTTACCAGCTATGAACAGAAAATGCAACAAAAAACATATAAAGCGTGAAGACGTATTAAACAGCATATCTTATGCTACTATTATTTAGTAGCTGACAAAAAGAAGCCAGAAAAACATGCTTAAATTAGAGAAGGATATTTAAACACTGACATTTTTTTAAAGATCAGTTATGGTCATTCTGAATGAAACTCAACATCACTGTTGTTTCACCCCAGAGGTTTTCAGACATGTATTCTAAAAAGAGGTAGTTATAGTTCAAATGTTATCTCCTCAACTGTTTCTCTGATTTTCTGAAGTCTAGGAAAGAGCAAATTAAATAATGACGTTCCAGGTGTCAAGAAGTGGGGTTGGAAATGCTGCTTACCACTTTGTGTGCCATCCGTGTGCGGGGAAGCAGTACTTTGAAGTGACCAGTGCTGAGTGCCTTTCGGTGAAAGAAAGGCTGTAAGCCATCACGGAGTGCTGGTGCTGTCTGGATTAAGGCTGCATGCACAGGGAGGACGCGCTGTGCGCTGGCAGAGAACTACCATTCCTAGAAGACCCTGGACTCGTGTGTATAGAGAGAGACAGTGGCCATCTTGGATCTTCAGGTATACCTTTCCTCATGGTTCACGGGGTCTTTTGAAAGGTAATCGTGCTACAATGTTGCTGCCACCAGTATCTCACAACATGGATCTTGGATTTCGGGTGGCAAGACCAAAACTCCTTAAAACCGAACTCTTTGGCAACTGACTTCTGCTGGTCTGCTGTCCTGCCTCCAACAGAGCGGAGATACCCCTTCGGGATGATTCAGGCGCTTTATAAATTATAAATTAAATTAAATTTCTTCATAATGGATTGCTCTATGGACATTTTAGTTTACAGAGAAGTACCCTGAAGTCATGTGTTGTTGAAAATAAACTTCCAAACATATTTCTGAAAATTTGTTTGAACTCTTGAGACTGAGTTACAACTAAAGACTGGGGTTATGAGTTCTGCAAAAAGTCCCTGTGAACGAACAGGAAAGATTCTTAAGAGGACAATTGCACATGGATATAGATTTACACATTCTCTGCAGAATATATTAAGTCCCAGTCTGTGTATAAAAAAATTGGGAGCAACAGGTGTTAATGGTAGTCATTATTTTGCAGTTCTGCAGACGTCAAGTAGAAACTATAATCATCTTCCACAAAAGAGAGTTTAGTGGTGAAGATTGAGGTAGTTATTCAAATCATGCAGGGAAGTGGTAGTGCACAAGTGTTTTTGAAATACTGATGTTTATATGTGTTTACGTTTCAGGAGTTCCCAGTTTCTTATTGATGTGCAGAGCGTTGGTAATACAGAGAGATTACAAAGGTATATCCAGTCACAATTACAGTTACATTTAGTATCTTGAGTGCCAAGTTACTTAAGATATCTTTTTGTCCTGTAGAGACCCACTATAGCCTGCAGATCTCCTTGGCCCCCAGAAGTAATGAGGCAGACTATGGAGTCCTGTAATGCCGTTTTCTCTCTTATTCCCTTCCACTTCCCCTGCTTCTACCACTGGTCCTCATGTCCTTGCGTACGTGGTCATTGATGAGATACAGAAAGAGCAACGCTCCTGTAGGATCCTGTGGCGAAGTTGAGTGCTACCTTAAGCTGGGTTTGTTTAGCAAAAAAAATACAAGACACCAACGAGGCTTAATACATGTTACAACATAGAAAGACATTTATATTTAGATATCGAGGTTGACAATACACACATCACATAAAATTAATTTGCCAGAACTTCATAATGTTTATTACTACCCACTAGAACACATTTTATCAATCTTAGAATATTGGTTCTTATTTTAAATGGGAGTGATCGCTGGCCTCTGCTAGCGGCTCGAAAGCTGATAATCAGCCAGGGAGTACAAGTGACACCCTTACCAGTTACTGATTCCAAGCGTAGGAAAACGCACTTAGATGACAAGCAATTAGCAATTTTCACCTCCATGCACAGTTCAGAGAGTCTAGTTAGAAGTGACATTGGTCAAGACAATATCATTCTGTGGTATTCAGCTAAAATGAAGACAGTTGTAGACTGCTTGGCAGTGACCCTTTAGATGAGAGCGATACCAAAGGGGATGATGGACGGAGCAGTTGAGCAAATCAAACACTCACCCCCAGTCAACTGATCTGGGTTTAATCCATCATCATTCTTTAGCTCACTCCACCACCCCAGTTCAGACATGGCCATATGCAAATCAGTCTGACCCTGTGCCTCATGGGAACAGTCCAGCCCGAACTGCCAAGCCATATCTTCCCTGGACCGGAAATAAGCATCCTGGGACCGGTTTCGGCTTCATAACCCTCATCAGCCAGGCTATCTTGAATCCAGTGGCAAAGTGAGCAAGGGACCCACGTCTGGGCATACCCTGCCAACTTAGGGCGAACAAAGCGATACCAAAGGGGATGATGGACGGAGCAGTTGAGCAAATCAAACACTCACCCCCAGTCAACTGATCTGGGTTTAATCCATCATCATTCTTTAGCTCACTCCACCACCCCAGTTCAGACATGGCCATATGCAAATCAGTCTGACCCTGTGCCTCATGGGAACAGTCCAGCCCGAACTGCCAAGCCATGTCTTCCCTGGACCGGAAATAAGCATCCTGGGACCGGTTTCGGGCTGAACTGGGGTGGCAGAGTGGGCTAAAGAACGGTGATGGATTAAACCCAGATCAGTTGACTGGGGGTGAGTGCTTGCAATGTTCAACACTCCGTCCATCATTTCCTTTGGTTTTTGCTTTGTTCGCCATAAGTTGGCAGGGTATGCTCAGACGTGAGTCCCTTGCTCACTTTGCCACTGGATTCAAGCAAGCCTGGCTGAAGACGGCTGAAATGCCAGAAACCGGTCCTAGGATGCTTGTTTCCGGTCCAGGGAAGACATGGCTTGGCAGTTCGGGCTGGACTGTTCCCATGAGGCACAAGGTCAGACTGATTTGCATATGGCCATGTCTGAACTGGGGTGGCAGAGTGGGCTAAAGAACGGTGATGGATTAAACCCAGATCAGTTGACTGGGGGTGAGTGCTTGCAATGTTCAACACTCCGTCCATCATTTCCTTTGGTTTTTGCTTTGTTCGCCATAAGTTGGCAGGGTATGCTCAGACGTGAGTCCCTTGCTCACTTTGCCACTGGATTCAAGCAAGCCTGGCTGAAGACGGCTGAAATGCCAGAAACCGGTCCTAGGAAGCTTGTTTCCGGTCCAGGGAAGACATGGCTTGGCAGTTCGGGCTGGACTGTTCCCATGAGGCACAGGGTCAGACTGATTTGCATATGGCCATGTCTGAACTGGGGTGGCAGAGTGGGCTAAAGAACGGTGATGGATTAAACCCAGATCAGTTGACTGGGGGTGAGTGCTTGCAATGTTCAACACTCCGTCCATCATTTCCTTTGGTTTTTGCTTTGTTCGCCATAAGTTGGCAGGGTATGCTCAGACGTGAGTCCCTTGCTCACTTTGCCACTGGATTCAAGCAAGCCTGGCTGAAGACGGCTGAAATGCCAGAAACCGGTCCTAGGAAGCTTGTTTCCGGTCCAGGGAAGACATGGCTTGGCAGTTCGGGCTGGACTGTTCCCATGAGGCACAGGGTCAGACTGATTTGCATATGGCCATGTCTGAACTGGGGTGGCAGAGTGGGCTAAAGAACGGTGATGGATTAAACCCAGATCAGTTGACTGGGGGTGAGTGCTTGCAATGTTCAACACTCCGTCCATCATTTCCTTTGGTTTTTGCTTTACCCTTTAGATGAGGCCAGATTTTTCGTCTTTCCCATGATCACTATTCAGTGTGGCTTTTTACAGCCAGGTAACTCACATCTCTTGGTAACTTTGCTGCTGATGCTGTACTGAAGTGCCTAGGAGCCAGCCTGCCGGCAGAGAAAGGGAAAGAGCCTGCTATCCCTGCAGAGGGTGTTACTGTCCTTTGCATACTAGAAGCAGCAGGATCCCAGTGCTGCGAGGGTAAAGTGACCTGTGATCCCTATGAGTGATGGGCGCAGTCTCTTCAGAATAGTGGCCCTCCCTAGACTCATGAAGGGAAGGACACCCAGGTAAACAGTAGGGCTAGGCAGTATCCTTAGGCGCAGTTGTATTGTACCTGCTAGCATTACCTGAGCGATATTCCGTTGTAAGTGTGTATTGAAGTGCAACACGGGGCTGGGCAACCAGACACTGCCATGCTGGGTGATTTGTGTGATGTCCAAGCTAGTGGAACCTCCACACTACCTTCCTGAGAAGCCAGCGACTGCTTTCCATTACTTCTACTTAGAGTCAAGTGATGAAGGGATTGTATTTGGACCAGTTTTCAGAGCCCAAGTTAGGTAGACTGAGGCCCATTTTCTCCTGCTTGCTTCGTGCCCCCCCCCCCACCCGAATGGCATCTGACATTTACAGAAATGACTCCCACATTTTTAGAGGAATGGTACTTGTATGTAATAAAGAAAAATTGACACTTTAAAATCACCTTCCTACAGCCATTCATGTGGAAGGGTGCCAGTCACCAATTACCATTTAAATATGTAGTTACAGTAATCTTTCAAAACTACGACTATGCCAGTGCATCTTGGAATAAAGTACATGTTGTGCAAGATGAGCACGCCTCCAGATGGTATAAATTATGTCCTCATCTCCAGGCCATCAACAACGACTGCCAGCAACTGTATTTACTTTAGTTGCGATCAAGCAGTTAGTTCAGTGGCTATAATATACTTTCATTTGGAGCAGAACAAAAGACTATTCTGGCTCACATAAAATTCTAATTCATGTTTAACTACACATAGCACATGAATAGTCATCCAATATAAAAACAATGTTGAATATAGATCTGAAAGTGTTGGTGACTGCCAATTAGGTTTCTTACTATTGACACCGGCATTCTTATGCAGAAGTGCATGTAAAGCATCTGTGCAGACAGTGACAGCTTCATAGCAGGATTCAGAGTTTCAAAATATTGGAGTGACCTTTGGCCTGCGGAGACTGACTTTGACATACATGGAGTGACCCATGGTCTGCAACAAGTGACCCGATGCTTTACATGAAGTGACATCTTGCAGGCAGCGTCATTTTTGACATACATTGAATCCTGCAAAAAAAGTGGTCCTTACCTACCTGGAGAAATTCCTGGCATGCACAAAGTGGCATCTCACATACTTGGATTGGGTGGTAACCTGCAAGGAATGGCCAGTTGCCTACAGGGGGCGTACACCAGCTCTGAGTGCCTTGTGGCTGTAAAAAATGACATATCTGGAGATGGAGTGACCCTGGATTCCTGTTCTGTTGTGTAAAGAACAAGTGCAATTTATATGGCCATGTGCAGGGCTGGATTGGACTTTCTACCATTTCCCTGGAGACTACAGGCTAGGAGGCTGGTTTCCCAGTAGGATGGGCTCCTATCACCAACCCATGCCCCAATGGCCCTACTGCAGTCATGGCATCGTGCAGTGTGGGTCTGGTTTCAACATTTGTGCCAGGGTTGTATTTAGTTTCCAGCCTGGCCCTGTGATACTTGTTCCATTTGTGAGTGATTAGGGAGAGGATTTGGCCTAAAGGCCAGAACTGATGGCTTTAGAACTGGGGAATCAGGTTTGAGTCCCAGAGTCAGCTCAGCATCCTGTGATTCTAGGCAAATCACTTAATCTCTCCGTGCCTAAAAACAGTAAAAAATAATGTGTCCTTGTCTGATATAACTGGTTCTCATGTAAAGTGCTCCAATACTTTTGGGGTCAAGTTCGCGCTATATAAATCTGCAAAAAAAAGAAATTAGGAAGATTGCTTGTTATTCCGTGTGCACAAGTGAAGTGTGCACTGCTGATGTGCATGTAGTTCCTCTTTTATGTGTAGACAGAAATCTTGCATCTAGGGCTCCCTTTGGCCCTTGTGCACACCATGCTCCCCACTTCGCATACCCACTTTATCATTACTCTTCTCCTCTGCCACCCTATTGTGATTGTCGGTTGGCCATTATAGAATGAAAATGCGCTGATTAGACTTCACTGACATACAGCACTGTTACAGAATAAGCAGCAGCAGTGCAGGCGTCTCTAACTTCAGCAAAAGGTGTGAGGAGCACACACATCCCACATACAACATGCAGCAGTGCAACGTTCCCTGTGTGTGGTAAATATGCTTTTGTTACCCATATGCTAGCTGTCCTGTTTATTACTCAACCTTAAAAACATACCAAAGCCAAAATGAGTGGCATTGACAATACTTATTTGCTTTATATTTCCAACCCCTCACTATTCCTTCTAACCCTCGCAACCGCTCACCATTCCTTTTCACCATCGCGTAAAGTGTTCAAGGCTGCAGTGGTGGCACCTCGGCTATGGGGAAAGAGCATCGCCCCCCCCCCCCCCACACTGCCAGCAGCCTCAAAACGTGTAAAATAAAGCAATAATAAAACATATTTATTATCGTTTCATTTTTCCTCTGAGGGCCGAGTCTTGGGGGCGGGGCCATCGCGATGGCTGTCATGGTGGGCAAAGTTATCAGTGCACATGTCGGTTTGGCTGCCCGTCTTAGGATGGCCAAACCAACATGCGCACTGAGCTGTCTCCAACACGAGCTGCGTGGCCGGGTTAGAGACAGCAGGCACAGGCTTCCAGTCTCTCTCTGCGAGTGCAAATCGAGTGCGCTCATGCCAATCCTGATGCTGCTCTCAGCAGCATTAGTGCAGCGTCTGGATTGGCTGCAGGGGAGTCTGGGAGCATGTGCCTGCAGTGGATAGGAGCCAGAGAGGAGCGGAAGAGTGGCGATGTGGCAGGTAAGTTATATGTTTTTTGTTGTGTGTTATGTCATGAAAAGGCAGGCGGAAAGGCTCTTTGGGGGCCCCTAGAAGGGCGCACTTTCTCTCCGTTAAGGGGCCTGTGGGCACCCAAGGTGCCCCCCAAACATCCATGCATGGTGTGTTAGGCACCGCATGGTGCCTGCCACATTGTGCATGGATGTTCTGAAAGTGTATTTTTTCTATTGTGGCTAGTACTGCAGCCCGCTGCACAAGCTGCAATAGAAAACACACTTTACAACCGTCGTGACGGCGGTCGCATCGTAATGAAAGCAGCGGGACCGCCGACTCCTTGTCGGGCGGTCATGTTTCCGCTACAGTGTCGGTCGGACGCTCGTCTGAACGACATCGTATTTAGGTCCAAAAAGTCCACATAAAATTCTTGATATGTAGGTGGGTGCCATTTGCATATCTTATGGATGAACGCTTTTGAGATTGTATATAATGTAGAAGTTGGGCAAGAAAATGCCTGCCCTATTATAATATTTATAAAAAGTGCAGCCCATCATTTTATGTCAGAAATTTGTTGTAAAAATAATAGCCCGGTTTGCCATCATTTCATTGGGTTAACATATCTTGTCCATGTTGTTCTATATTGTATACTTCAATGCGGTCCAACCATGAAAACATTCTAAATGTTTCTTTTTTTTTTCAGGAACTTCTTCTAATTGCCACTCTCCTAAAATCAGCTGGTGCATCCCAAACTGTCTTTGGGGAGCGTTTGCCAGTAACCTTGGTCTCTACATTGTCTAAATTGCCTGTCAAAACAAATTGGCCTCCTCCATGTGTTGGAGCACCACTCTACTATATCACCACACACTCATGGTTCTAGGTACCAAACAATCATCCAGCTGCCATGAATGAGAATCTGTTAGTCTAAGAGGTTAAGTTTAATCAGGATGCTATACATCTGTGAGAACATGAGGTATGTAGGGTAATATTGAACAAGTTACTTACCTTCAGTAACGATGTATCTGTAAGAGACATATGTTAGTTATAGATTCCTTACCTTAGAATTACCCCCAATAGTTAGACTGGATCAGGAGATTTTTTTCTTAGCAGTACCCCTGCGCGTCAGTGGGTGGTGTCGGTCAACTCGGTGTCCGTCATCAGCATCATGGTCGCTGGGATGATATCGTGGTGTCTACTTAGACCGGCCCCTGCGAGCTGATGTCAGTTCTGACACGACTTTCCACACCAGAAGCGCAGAGCAATGAAAGACACTGACCACTGGGGCGCAACAACTAGGGCCCTGCAAGGGAGTCCCTATCTCTAAAAGACTGTTCGCAGAGTGGGGAGGATGGATGGGGCGGTAAGGAATCTATAACTAATATATGTCTCTTACAGATACATCGTTACCGAAGGTAAATAACTTGTTCATCTGAAAGGGACAGTTAGTTATAGATGCCTTACCTTAGAATAGATACCCCAGCAATACCAACCCTGGAGGAGAGTCTGTAAACCAAGTTCACACCAGAAAGTCCCGGAGGACAGAACGGGCAAAATAGCCATCCCTCCGGACTTGGCTGTCCAGGCAGTAATGTCTGGGGAACGTGTGCAAGAATGCCCACGTGGCTGCCTGACAGATGTCAAGAAGTGGGACTCCATGTGACAATGCAGTGGTTGCTGCTGTAGCTCTAGTGGAATGAGCACGTAGCCCCACTGGAGGTTCTTTTTTCGATAAAGCGTAGTAGATCTTTATACAAAGGATAACCCATCAAGAATGGTACCCTTTTGAACAGCCTGGCCTTTTTTGGCACCTACGTAGCCAACGAAGAATGATCATCCACCCGTAAGTCCATCGTGCCGTCAAGGTAGAAAGATAGTGTACGTTTAGGGTCCAGACGGTAGAGTTTCTCCTCCTCCTTGGAAGGGTGCAGAGGTGGAAAAAAGGTGGTCAAAGTGATCATTGGTCCAATGTGAAATGGTGAAACCACTTTAGGAAGGAACAAAGGCCTCGTCCTAAGCACCACTTTGTCGAGATGCACAGAGAAGAAAGGGGGCTTAGAAGATGAAGCTTGAAGCTCATCCACTCTGCGAGCAGATGTGATGGCAACAAGGAAGGTCGGTTTCAGAGTGAGGAGCCTGAGAGGACAGTTGTGAAGAGGCTCGAAGAGAGCACACATACAATAAGTTAAAATAAGGTTCAAATCCCACTGGGGCATTATGAAGGGAGAAGGAGGAAAGAGATGAATAAAGCCCTTAAAGAGGTTATTTACAATAGGAGACTTTAATAAGGATGGCTGATCCGGTAAGTGAAGGAAAGCAGAAATAGATGCAAGGTAGCCTTTAAGAGTGCCCAGGGCAGAGCTCTTATGGGCTGAAGAAATAGATACAGAAGGTCCTCTGAAAGAGGGGCAAGGAGGGGATCCACTGCCTTTGCTGCTCACCATGCCACAAACTTGTTCCATCAACAGGCGTATACCGTTTTTGTGGTGGGACACCTGGCGCCAGGATGACATTACAGACTTTGGGTGGAAGGTCAAAAGCTGTAAACTCGCAGGAAGAATCCTTATCAGACAATTCCGACTAGCAAGGGTGTGTATAGAGATCACTGACGAGAGGTGTTTTGATGTGGTTAAAGAGACGGGTGCAAAGGTAAAGGGAAAAACAACAGGGGTCCTTAATGTACTACAAAGGCTGAAACGAGGGAGATGTAATGTACGTTGTGAAGAACGATATGGTATTGCAGAAATGGTTGGCAATGAAAATGTTAATAAAAAGAGTTAAAAAAGAAAAAAAGCTGTAAACTGTCGCCGCTCAATCTCCACGCAAGGAGTGGAGGCTGGACAGGTTCGGGTGAAGAACTGTCCCCTGCTGCTGCGACAGAAGATCCTCCCGAAGGGGCAGTCTGATTGGAAGATCGATGGCCATGCTCAAGAGCTCGGGGTACCAGACTCTTCGTGCCCAGTCCGAAACCACAAGAATAACTTTGGTCCGGTTGCACTTGAACTTCTTCAGTACTCGGGGCAGAAGTGGTACAGGCGGAAAGGCGTGTAGGAGGCCGCAACTCCACTCGCAAAAAAAACCAATGCCGAGCGAGAGCCGCCTTGGAAACAGCAACGTCCAGAATTGCTGACATTGCCCGTTCTCTTTGGTGGTGAACAGATCTAACCAAGGCTCTCCCCACCACTGAAAGAGACACTGCACCACCTCTGAGTGAAGACGCCACTCGTGATCTACCAGGCACTGACGCTGAGTTCATCCGCCCTGGCGTTCAGGAAACCTGCCAGGTGTTGAACCACCAGGGACATGCCCTGATGTCCCAGTCATGTCCAGAGGCGAAGAACCTCTACACACAGGGTTCACGACCCCACCCTGCCCTGTTTGTTGCAGTACCACATGACGGTGGTGTTGTCTTTGAACACGTGCACCACTTTCCCTCAGGGAGAGGAAGGAAATGCTTTCAGTGCCAGGTGGATCGCCCGGAGCTCCAGCAGATTGATATGGAGCCCGGACTCAGGGTCATTCTCACCGAAATCCGGGCTAGAGGCTGAAACATCAGTATCATAGCCCGCATATCCGAGAGTCGCTGCTCGGGAGGATATGCCCGAAACTGCAGTGTGTCCAGAACAGCTCAGATGAAAGGGAGCGTCTGAGAGGGAGTCAAGTGTGACTTCAGCACGTTGATAGTGAACCCCAGGGAATGCAGAAGGTCCACCGTAGTCTGGAGATGAGAGACGACAGTCTGGGGCGAGCCAGCCTTCAACAGCCAGTCGTCGAAATAGGGGAAGACTGGAACCCCTGATCTGCGCAGATGAGCTGCGACCACCGCCATCACCTTCGTGAACACCCGAGGAGCACTGGTAAGGCCAAAGAGAGCACGGTGAACTGAAAATGCTTATGGCCTACCACGAACCATAGGTAGCGTCTGTGAGCTGGCAGGACGGGGATATGGAAATAAGCGTCCTGCAAGTTCAGTGCCACCATCCAGTCTCCAGGGTCGAGGGCAGACAGGACCTGAGCCAAGGTGAGCATTTTGAACTTCTCCTTGTAGAGGAAGCTGTTGAGGGTCCTTAGATCTAGGATAGGACCCAGGCCTTTGTTATTCTTGGGCAACTGAAAGTAGCGGGAATAGCAGACACAACCTACTTCTGGCCCAGGGACCCTCTCGATGGCCCCCTTGGCCAAGAGAGCTGAGACTTCCTGGCAGAGAAGCACCAAATGATCCTCCGACATGCGATCGAAAGACGGTGGCATGGAGGGAGTAGTAGTCTGGAAGGAGAGGGAATAGCCCCTTCGGACAATTTGCAAAACCTACCTGTCTGACGTGATGGATTGCCAGTAGGGGAGGTGATGGTGAATCCTGCCGCCCACTGGCCGTTGATGGTCCTGAGAGGTTAGACTAGGAAGGCTTGGAGGCTGCCGAAGAAGGGAAAGGGTGGAATGGCCTGCCCGCTGGCTCCCAGACCAGCGAGATCGCTGGGTCCCACGTCCGCGGCCACGCAGAGGCTGGGCAGCTTGCGTGAACCAGTGGCTAGACTGGGCCGAACGAAAGAGATTAAAAGCAAATTGGAGTGGATGAGAAGGCGCAGCGAGGTCCAAAGATCTGGCCGTAGCCTGAGAATATTTAAAGCGCTACAGCGCCGAGTCTGCTTTGTCGCCAAAGAGGTGACGGCCATCAAAGGCATGTCCATCAAGGAATACTGGACATCCCCCGAAAAGCCAGATGTCCTCAACCAGGCATAGCGACGAGGGGCTACCGACGTGGCAAATGTTCTGCCTAGTGAGTCGGTGGTTTCCAGTCCACATCTTATCGTGAATTTGGCTGTATCCCTCCCATCCGCCACTGTCTGAGCGAGAACAGCTTGGGCGTCCTATGGCACTGAGGCAGCACTTGCACAACCGAGTCCCAGATGGTACGGGAGTATCGGCCCAAGCGGCACGCGGTATTCACAGACTGCAGTGCTAAGCTGGAGAAAGAAAACATGCGCTTCCCAAGGGGAAAACTGGGTCGGCCGGGGCCGGGCGATGGCGGCGGGTGATCGTCCTTTCCACAGGAGCCCTTGGGCTGGACTTGAACCAGGTGCCCACAAGGACGTCAGTGAGGGCTTCATTGAAGGGCAATAGGGGTTCGGAAGTGGATGCCGCAGGTTGAAAAACGTCTGTCAGGAGGTTAGTCCTGACCGCCACTAAAGGGAACTCACGGCCCAAGACCTCGGCCGCCCTTGTCACCACCACAGCGTAGGACGCTCCCTCCTCCGTAGCCACGGTAGGGGGAGAAAACATGCCAAGGTCTGTAGAAGTGTCCAGACCACTGGCATCACCCAGGCCCTCTATCCAGTCCGGCTCTTCTAGCATGTCTTCTAAAGGGTCCAGCGACCCTTCCCAGTCCTCAACACCACCTTCTGGGTGATAGGTAACACCAGGGTTGAACAGGGGAACAGAAGTACCCTCTGGTGTCAGATCCGACGTCGGTCCGGGTCCATCTCGGGGGTGAGGATCGAGACGGCATCGACCGGGGTCACGGTCGGCAACAGGGGCGTTGACGCCGGGGAAGGTAGGGTAAGATCGACCGGCGTTGGTCCGGATCCAGGCCTGGATCCGCGGGGGCCCTCTGGAGCCGGAGCTCCCAGCATTGAAGGCCCCAACCACCTACGCGAGCCTGAAGGCGCACCGGCAGTGTCGGGCTGCCCAAAGACGAGGTGGAGGGCCTCATAGAACTTACGAAGTTGGGCAAGGGACGCTCTGGGTCCCGGAAATGGAGGGAGGCACAGAGTCGTCCCTAAAGGAGGCGAAGGAGCCTTAGAGCAAAGACGCTCTGGGTCCCGCGTCGCATCAGCCGACCGACAGGGAGTAGGTGAAGAGCACCGGTGCTCTTCGCCTTCTTCTTGTGCTTCGACTTACCCGAAGAATTTGAGAATGACGAGGTGTGGGGGCTCTGTGAGCTGCCTCAAGTCTTTCCTCTCAAACGAGACCGAGAGCCACGTGTGCCATCCGCCGGGCCTCCAAGAGCTTTCGGGACTGCTCCCGCAAAGACTTTGGATTCATGGCCCAGCAGTCGGAGCACGACTTCGGGTCGTGGTCGTGGTCACGCTCCGGACACCAAAGGCACATGAGGTGTGGGTCCGTCACAGCCATCAGCCTGGCACAAACCTAGCAAGACTTGAACCCAGTCCAACGGTGGGCCATCCCTCGCATACCAGGAGTTGAAGACTCGAAAAAGCAGTCGACAAAAGGTTGAAAAAGTTTAGTCAAAAAGTGACAAAAGAGGTAGCTCTCACCGGATTTACGCTAGGCTGGCGCAGAAAAAAGAATTGACATCAGCACGCAGTGATGGCCTCTAAGTAGACACCACAACGTCATCCCAGCGACCATAATGCCGACTACGGACGCGGAGTCGGCCAACGCCACCCACCTACGTGCAGGGGTACTGCTAAGAAAAAATTCTCCGGATCCAGTCTGACGCCTGGGGGTAATTCTAAGGTAAGAAATCTATAACTAACTGTCTCTTTCAGATGTATGTAGCGGTGCTATTTCGAGTCTGATGCAGAAATCTCTAGGCATCTGTCCTGCCCTTTCCTGGGTTCGGGAACTGAAATGCTTGCTGATTCACTGATTTCTACACATCTGGCATCCCTTAGGAATCCAGTTCCCAATCAAGCCAAGAAGTCCATTCAAGTGCTCTTTGCCCTTGCTGCACAGGATTAAATCCGGTGTTCGGTCCTTCTTAAAGTACAGAATCATCATATTTCCTGTCAACAGATGTTATTCGCTCAGATTTTGGGCACATGCAATTCTGCGGTGCTGCTGCTTATAGATCTTAGTGCCTTGTACGATACTGTGTCCCATAACATACTAATTTAGTGGCTCTGGGACTGTGGGGTGGGTCACAAAGCGCCGACTTGGATTGCTTAGTTCCTGTAGGGTCGCACTTTTCAAGTGTCACAAAAACCCTATGAGTCAGAGGTTTTTCCTTTGAGACAAGGAGTGCAGCAGGGCTTTTCAGTGAGCCCTCATTGTTTAATGTGTACATGCGACCGCTGGCAGAGATCATCAAGCTTTATGGATTTACCATCATATCATAGGCAGATCACATGCAGCTTAACATCACGCTGTTACAGAATTCGGCCCGTATGGCCTCTGCCCTGTGCTGCTATCCTACAGAGATTGCTAGGTGGATGGACCTAAACTGTCTCAAACTCTACGTTCGGGAAGACAGAGGTCATCTCCTTGCACAACCAGGCAAACATCTGGTCCACTGCATGGTGGCTTCAGGAGCTGAGTTCAATCACTGTTCCCAAACCTAAGACCAAGAACCTTGGTGTATGGTTTGACAATAGACTATCATTTGATAGTCAAATCACTGCAGTGGCGGGCATATGTTTTGGATTGCTGAAAATGCTGAGTAAAATCTTGTGCCTGTTGCAAGCATCAGCTCAAAAAACGGTGATTCATGCATTCGTCAAGCCTTGATTATTGCAATGTCTGTATCTTGGAGTTATTCAGGGAAGAATTAAAAGACTCCAGAGAGTGCAAAACTCAGCAGCACGCCTACTACTGAATTTTCCGATGCGTGTGTCTATTGGGTCTGCGCTCAGGAAATTGACGATAAAGCAGAGATCAGCTTTCAAAGCACCGTGTTACTGCCACACGGCTTTTGCCAATAAAGGACCGGGATACTTTCTATCCCTAGTGAAACCATACATACCTTTGAGGAACTTAAGATCAGCAGGGGAGATGTTGCCGATTGTCACTAGGGTAAAGAGAGTTTGCTCTGGAGGTAATTCTTTTGGTCATCTGGGGCCACATTTATGGAACGCATTGCCCCTGTCGCTTCATCAGGTGCAATCAGAAGAGCATTTTAGGAGTAGACTTAAAACCTGTTTTTTCAGGCAGGAGGTTTGAGAGTTTAGAGTTGTGCGTAGGATGTGGAGTCCTACCTCTAGCCCTGGGACACCTCATGTGAGGTAGCTAAGCGCTTTATAAAATATTTTATTATTATTAAAAAGGGATGGCAGTAACGCTTGCAAATAGACTAAAACACTGGAACTTGGTCTAAATACCATCATTTTTAGCTACTATTCCACTCTCGACAAGCCATAATTGGGCCTAAGGACAAGGCCCAAATAGACAAAAACTGGTCTGGGGTTTCTTGTGTTCCGAGAGGACTTGTACTGGCTCTGCAGCACGGGGATTGGATGGGAGTCCGTCCCAGGGGCTGCTGGGACCTCACCCAGGAAGAGGAGGAGAAGCGGCACGACACCGGAGGCAGCCGGCTGCTGAATGTAAGGTACGTTTTATTTCTATTTTATATTGTATTGTAACCCCCCCCCCGTGCGCAACACCCCACGCTGGCAGCAGCCGTCTCCTCACATCTCGCTACAGGGATCCAGTCACCAGGATCCCTCACTGGACCTGGTTTACTGTTCTCTTCCTCACATGGCACACTGGTCTTAGCAAGCAGGCAGGCACTGGTGCTCCAGGCTCCAGAGGCAGGTGGTCTTGAATTATCTGGGTGATGTCTCCTCAACCAGCTGGGAGAATGGCAGGCTTTGGCCACCAGTCCTGGTCTAAGGAAGAAGTTTTGCAGAACTTCTCCTCCTCGCGTAGCCTGATTGGCTGCTAGACAGTTGACAACTTTGGGGGGCCTCGAGCTCCCCCTGTTATAGTCCATTTCCAGACAGCAAATGTGATTTAGAGTCTGAGTCTTTGAAGTTTAAGTTGGGGGTCTGCTTACATTTGAAGTGCCCTTTCCTCTACCCTGCCTCCCGAAATCAGTCTGTCACAGCAAGAGCGACTCCAAATCTGATAGTCTCACAACACTGACCATGAGAATGGCTATAGTCTCACTCCTGGATTTCAGCCACTGCGACATGTGTATCAAAAGGTTACCCCAGGGCCTCAACCCTACTCTTTATGATTCTCTTATCAGCCCCAACTCCTTCCTCAGATGTGCCCAGGCCCTTTCCTAGTGACCTCTCTCTGAATCAAAGAGCACCAGTTGAAGTATACTGAAGATCCTGGCTCTCCCTTCCTCCAGTGTGTCCCACCCAGCTCACAGGGATGCAGCAACCCACTAATCCTCTACCTCCTCATGTACATCTACTTAGCCCTGGGTCTCCCAAACTGGAACCCAGAATCTTCCAAGTAACGCGGCATTCACAGGCTCACATACACCCAGGACATGGGATTTGAATTTTGACAATATCTAAAAAATCTAAAACATTGCATGAAAACGTTCCGTGAATCCATGCTTCCGTTCCCATCCTCTGAATAAAAGCAATAAATAAGTATTCAATGTATTTCCCTAGTTTGTAATGCAGTTAGTGGTCCAATTGTCCTACAATACTCAATTTCTTGCCCTTTCTGTAATATGTAAGAAGCAGCTGCTTCCTCTCTTGTACATCGACCAGTCTGGGATCAAAAATAATTCAGCTGTCTATAAATCTCTTTCTCATTCTGCCAGCCTAATTGTATGGATTTTGCATATAAAAGTTACCACTTTTTAACATTTTCGAAATTCTTCTTTATGGATGCCTGTTTTGCCTTGTTACATATGCCCGTGCATCGTGTAGTAACATATATATAGGCTTCAAGAGTATCCCATATCACCTCCCTAAGAAGCTGTTGTCTGATTATTTCTAATAAATTCAGCTAGATTTTGTGTCATATAATCATAATATGTCTTATCCAGGAATAGTGTATAAAAAAACATCCATCCTCTAAGCACTTCTGATGATTGCGGCATGGTATATTATATGAGTAATGGATGATAATCGGAGGCTATCACAGTAAATTTATACTTCAATTTGGGATAAATGATTATAGGGCACAAATACCAGATCTTTAAGAGAGTGCAATTTATAAACAGGTGAATAAAAAGTAATAAGTTGCTTAAGCATGTTTGTAGCCTTTCGTACGTTAGTCACTGACTGCGTCGTGCGGGTTGGATGTGTCAACATGATATGGTTGGAGGGAGAAGAACGCTATTCCTGGACTCTGAGGACTACTAGACCTACAGACCATTGAAGAACAAAGGAAGGGGAGAAGGAAACAGACCCTTTCAATTGGGCCTAGTGCTATAAAGCTCTGACATCGGGCCAGCTGTGTGGGGAAGAGAAGAACGCTGCTCCAGGACTGGTGGGAGTAATAGCCCCAAAATCTTTTGAAAACTGAAGGAAGGAGAGGATGATGCAGGCTCTTTCAATTGGGACAAGCACTATATAAAGTGTTGACATCGGACCTTCTACCTGGAACACTCACAGGCTGCGCCAGACGAAGCCGGGGCCAATGGTGGGTCCATAACAGCCTTCAAAGCCAGGGTAGGTCCCCACCCCCAAGGGTCTTGGTTTTTTCACCACAGCCCCTTCTTTGTTTTCGTGAATTGCAGACCTAGGAAGGTACCGTTTGTACTGTTGTAATTTTAGCATGGCAAAGTGACTATTTTTGGATATTACTTGTCTATTGTATTGTATTTTTTCTTTCATGGGTATTGGTCTCGAACTGTGCACTACAAGAACAATTTTCATTGTCAGAAAGATTAATTGTAACATTAATGGATTATTCGCCCAATCAACCTGTGGCTTAGGTTATATATTTTAGCTGATTAACAGCAGGTCTTATTTTGCGCCTTAGTGTTACTTTTGGGTAAACCTTTTACACTTTCTACATCTAAAATTCTCCTTCGTGGATAGTAATAACAACAACAATTGTCGCGCTGGGACAAAAGAAAGGCTAGTGGTAGCCCTGCAGGCTTCCTAAACCATAAAAAGACAAGCAAACACACAGCTGAAAACTGTATGACAGAAAATATTGACATATTGATAGAAGAGGTTGAATCACTGCTGAATGTCAAGGCTTCTACAAAAGATACTTCATAAAATCGAAGAAATGTAGCAAAATATTTTGATAAGAAATAGAGATGGCCCCAAAGGGGTTCTTCATTTCCCAAATCTTGCCAATTGTGAAATAAAAAACCTGACTCAAATTTAACATCAATGGCTAACCTGCCAAGTCCAACTTCTGAAGGGTGCCTTTAGAGCCACTAGTTACATGCTCCAATAGGTATGAAACCCTTCAACCACATTTAAATAATGAAATAGATGACCCACTATTGGTTCCTGAAAGTGATACTAACTTGTTATCGAAGTTCCAGCTTGATTGTCCCGCTCAGCCAACTACTGATGTGTGCAAATTAATTAAGGATTTAGGCCAGGAGGTAATTGGCTTAAGAAGAGTTGAGAATAGCCTTGTTGAAGTTTTCCAGAGGAATTATGCAGTGCCACCCAATTTACGGCTGAAATAGCCAATATTAGTGGAGGGTTCTTGTGGTAATTCCACCTCCGACCCTCAGAGGATTAATCAGAAATAGGCAGGTGGAGATATCCACATCAGGGGAATAAGTGGTGTGGTGCCACCAGGGAGCCAACCAAGCAGTGAAATGACTAAACAAAGGGGCTCTGGAAATAATGTAACAACCCAAAAGGTCGATGCATCCAGCAAAATTCTAAAAAAACTGAGCTGCCCCATAATCCGGATTGTAGCGACTTTGGGCCACTTGCGTAGGAAGATGCGGGAAAGGGCACAACATTACTATTTCACATTTAACCCATATGATACTTATAAACATAGAAAAGCTCCCTTGATCAAAATGTTATTTGTTTGACACACATTCCAAAACTTCAGAGTGGCATGTACAAAAATCAGGATTCCCTAAAGAGCAAGGTTATCCACTAGATCCGAGTTGTTTGTGGTTGTTGCTCCATTGTTCGGTTCGACATTACCCATGTAAACCACGTTTCAGCTCCATAAGAACAGTGGGACCACATTGTGATCAAACTTGTGCATTCTTGCCTCATAAGGGGCTAGTCATGCCGGTGCTAAGATGTCCATTAGCTGGGGGTTCAGCTACCCAGCTACAGTTTAGGCCGCCACATAATACGCAATTCATGTGCATAAACACAAGTCCCAAAAAAACTTGTTTTACCCGTGGCAGTACTCTGACAAACTTTGAGAGCTCCATTTTTAAAATTATTGATTGATTCTATGGACCGCTAATGACAACTATGCCAGAATCTATAGAACAGATATCACAATCTATTTATAATTTGAACAGTGAAATGTTGATGAGCTCTTATACCCCCAGTAATTGTAGCCTCGTGTATAGTAACAACATGGACATGTCGGTCCCTCGCCTCTCTTCTTTTAGAATTAGCTGAAGTAATGAATATAGCCCCACAGAGCTTCCTGAGAAGTCCTTAATTAGCTGGAATATTTCAGTGCTAAACTTTTGAATTAGTGGACCCCAGCTGGGGTATGTTTATAGAAAAATGTGATTTTTATTTATTTCAGGAAACATGGGCTACCACATACGATGTGATACAGAACTTGCAGTATTGAGGCTCACGTTCCAAAATCGGAAGGCCATATGGATGCTTGACAACTTGGGTCAAAATTTCGCTCAATTGTAGATTAAGACACATTAATGCATGTTGAGAGGGTATGTTAGGATTACCAGCCTTGTAAGTGGTAAAACTATTGCTTTGTTAGACCGCTACAATAGATGTACCACAACCCCTGCAACAGGGAGTCTACCATTCTTATAAAACTGGGTAATATTCTAAAATCTATTGATAAAGGTGGTTAATTAATTATTGCAGAATATTAAAATACATCTTTTGAATCAATAGGGCTGGTCTCTGAGCTCACCAAAGATGAAAATGAGCATTGGGTTGTTATTCTCTGCCAGGTATAGCGGGTCGAAGGCAGCTTTCCAATTAGTAACACTATCATTGTCTTAAAGCATTCATGCCTGCAATGGTTGAATATGACAGCCCTGCTCAATCTACGTTTAGGCGGGGTAGCTCTATGACTAATATTGATTATATTATTTTATGTTGGATCTCCGTATCTGTTAGAGACATCTAGCCGTAGATTCCTTTCCTTTGAATTTCCCAGGTGTCAGACTGGATCCAGAAGACTTTTCTGCGAGCAATACCCTTGTGCCCCAGTAGATAGTGCTGGGCGGCTCCGCATGATGTCGTCTCCGCCGTTGTGACGTCTGCGTCACGTATATAGGTGCCACCTTGGTGCGCTGACATCATTTGTTTTCGTTCAGCGCCAGTTAGCGCGGATCCGTGAACAGAGCTACCCTCTGTCACTTTTATTTTAACCTTTTTTGGTGTGTAGGATATCCAAGAACACTTCTGGATTAAATCCATGCAGCGACTGTCACCGCAACATTTTGGTAGTGGATCCACACCTGGTTTGTCTTTGGTGCCTGGAGCGCAACCACAACTCGAAGCTGTGCTCCGACTGACAGGCCATGGCGCCGAAAGCTTTGAGGGAACAGACCCTAAAGCTACTTCTGACCCTGTGCTTGGAACCACGTTGTTCGTCCCGGAGGTCTCGTTCATGGTTCTGATCAAGCGGAAGGACCAGGCACCACTCCGGGAGCCCAGAGTCTTGGTCCTCCCACTCGAAGTCTTCGAGTCGGACAGGTAAAAATCATAAAAAACACAAAAAGTTGAAGCGTGCTTCAACTTCTCCCCATCGGTTGGCTGACGCGACGGTGGAGCCTTGCCGTTCTAGGCTTCGTTCGGCTGAACCTGCATACTGAGTCGGCTCAGGACTTCCCGGCCTTCCCGGGAGCACCCCCTCCCGGCTCACAGAATTTTATGATGCCATATACCTTATATTTTGGTGACCTGACCCTCTCTGCATGCTTTTGGGCCCGGAGGCTCCAGTGGGGGGGGGGGCTCCATTGGGTTTCTAGCCGGTCATTCTGGCCCCGGGGCCTAGGACCCCCACCCCCTTCATGGATCCAATAATGAATCCAGACCAGCCCCCACATTGAGACTCTCTACACTCTGGCACCCACCAGTGGCGCCAGCCCCATTCTTATCCCCGATGACCTGCAGACGGATTGGCACCTACTGACGCTGATTCCAGCGCGACAGAACTCTTTGGTCCTAGGTCAGTTCCTCAGCCTTAGTCTGAAGGGCAAGGAATGGAGCAAGACTGGGAAGGGTCGCTGGACCAGCCAGAGCAAGAAATGGACTGTACGAGGAATTGGGTGAGCCCAGTGATCTGGACACCTCTCCAGATTCTGCTCTGCTTTCTCCTCCTACTTTGGCTATGGAGGAGAGAGCTTCATAAGTTATGGTGGTGCATAGGGCAGCTGAGGTCCTTGACTTCAGCTCCCTTCTGTGGCAGTCATGACGAACATCTTGACGCAGGTCCTGTAGCCGGATGTCTCCTACTCGGAACCCCTCCTGCCTTTCAATGAAGCCTTAAAAGACCAAGCCCAGCACAGGGGCTCCTGTGAATAGGACAATCGCTTGCAGCCATCGCCCTGCACCAGGTGTCCAAAGTTCCTCCCCAATCGCCCTATCCCAGAGAGGTTGGCGATCCAAGCCTCTACATCTCAAGGCACGTTCCCCTCTGCACCCCTGGACAGAGAATCCAAGAGGCTGGACAGTTGGGGCAAGAAAATGTTTTTTTTCGCCAGCCTTGTATTGTGGTTGGTGAACCTACTGGAAGGTTACCCCCACTCCTTGTGGAAAATGATTGCGCAAGTTCTGCTACAGGTCCCGGAGGAGGCACAGGTCATCTTCTCACAAGCAGTATCAGATGGGAGAGATGCAGCAAAGTTTGTCTTTCGTTGTGGGCTTGACACGAACGACTGGCTGGGCACCAAACGTGGCTGTTCGACTCCACGCCTGGCTGAGAACTTTTTGTTTTCCTGGGGATGTCCAGGCTTCCCTTATGGACACGCCCTTTGATGGCACCCGCCTCTCTCTTCAGAGACAAAGCAGACAAGACCCTAAAGCGCTTTAAGGACTCACAGGCTATGCCAAGTCCTTGGGCCTCTCAATGGCCATATGTCCCCGGTCTGCTTTTCGCCCCTTTTGTGGCTATGGAAGGTGCTTTTAGCAGCGCCAGCCATACCAAGGCGGCACAAATTCAGCAGCCTCTGGGCCACCATGGGCGCGGCTCGTTCTGACCCCATAGGTCAGTCGGCCAGAGGTCGGGTCAGTCCACCACCCCCATGCTCCCTCAAACTCCAAACCCTCCTAGTCTGGCCCTTCAGGATCATGGGTGGCCAGTTTGTGACAGGAGCAGCCATAACCTCCACTATTGGCAAAAGGTAGGTTCTTCAGAAATTGGCTCCAACTTATGACCGGCTAATGGAGGATCACCTGACTTTGCTCCAGAAGGAAATCTTGACTCTCTTGGGTAAGGGAGCCACAGAGAAGGCTCCGGCACCAGAAGTAGGCTGTGGTTGTTATTCCCTCTACTTTCTGGTCCCGAAGAAGGAAAAGGGCCTACACCCTATCCTAGTTCTGCAAGCCCTCAGCTACTTCCTAAAAAAGGAAAAGTTCAAGATTCTCACTCTAGCTCAGGTCTTGTCTGCTCCAGACTCTGGAGACTGGATGGTAGCGTTGGACTTGCAGGATGCCTATTTAAACATTGTCGTCCTGCCTGCTCATCGGCGCTACCTGCCGTTTACGGTAGGCCACGAACACTTTCAGTTCACTGTGCTCCCATTTGGCTTTACCAGCGCCCATCAGGTGTTCACCAAGGTGATGGTCGTAGCTCATCTGCGCAAATCTGGGGTGCCAGCCTTCCCGTATCTCGAGGACTGGCTATTGAAGGCGAGCTCGCCCCAGGATGTCGTCAGCCACATCCAGACTATGGCGAACCTCCTGCATTCACTGGGGTTATCTATCAACATGCCGAAAGTCACACCAGACTCCCTCTCAGACACTCCCTTTCATCTGAGCTGCTCTGGATATAGTTTTGTTTCAGGCCTATTCTCCTAAGCGGTGAGTACAGGATATTAATAATACAAATAATAATTCAGCCTATGATATCGATGTTTGTCTCTATCCTGGATTTCGATGAGAATGACTCTAAGGCTGCTGGGCCTCATGGCCTCCTGCATGTGACACATGCCAGATGGCATATGCGGGCTCTGAAGAGGGTCCTGAAGTTCCAGTGGGTGCAGCGTCAGAGTTATCTCTCCGACATGGTCCAGATCTCAGGGAGGACTGCACAGGACCTGCAGTGGTGATTGACCAACCACGATTGGGTCAGAGGCACACCCCTCTCCCTTCCCACACCGGATCACACAGTAGTGACAGATGCATCACTCCTGGGATGGGGCAGCCATCTTGGAGAGGTAGAGATCAGAGGACTCCGGTCTCTGGCAGAATCCAGACTTCACGTCACCTTGCAGGAGAACCAAGTGATTGCTTGGCCTCGAAAGCCTTTCTTTCTTCAATCACGGGAAAGCTGATTCAAGTATTCACAGATGACCCCACCACCATTTGGTACTGCAACAAACAGGGCAGGGTAGGGTTGTGGACCCATTGTCAAGAGGCCCTGCGTCTCTCCAGACATGGCCGGAGCAGCAGGGCATATCCCTAGTGGTTCAATACCTGGCAGGTCCCCTGAACGCCGGAGCGGACAAACTCAGCCATAGATGCCTATTGGATCACAAATGGCATCTTCATCCAGAGGTGGTGCAAGGTCTCTTTCAGCAGTGGGGAGAGCCTTGGTTAGATTTGTTCACCACTGCAGAGAACACGCAATGTCAGCAGTTTTGCGTGTTGGAATTTCCAAGGCGGCTCTCACTCTGAGACACTTTTTGTCTTGAGTGGAGCTCAGACCTCCTATACGCCTTTCCTCCCATTCCACACCTACCCAGAGTGCTCAAGAAGATCAGGAACGACAGGGTCCAAGTCATTCTTGTGTGACTAGGTTTCCAGTGGTATTTTGTTTTAAAGGAAGAAAAGGCAAGTGATTACTTCTCGAGGTCCCAATCAACTTGTTTTATAACCCTTCAAAGGAACCTCCCAGTCAACTACCCACGCAGGATGTCTGCTATAGTCTTGTTGTCCAAGAATTACATTCATTTCTTAAAAACCTTCACATATTTTATCTTCATTCAACAAAAGGAAATATGTGTGTTATAAACAGTTCAGGTGGCCAAGCACTGAGTAAGCAAATTAATCCTGTTGAACAGTTCATCAACATTATTGTGGAAGTAAATCAGCAGTAGTTACAATGACTGGTGAAATTATTTTTTTTCACTCACTAACTTATCTTTTGTCTTTTTTTTGCAGGCCAGGTGCAGACAAGTATCAATGAATCCTAGTATGAGAAGCTAAGACAGTGCATGCCCGCATTACCGTTATTTTCATGCAGATGTCAGTTAGTGAGTTGTTTTTCTTTTCTTTTCCTTTTTACATGCTAGAAACAGCAAGCAGAGGTTGAGAAAGCAGAAGACCTCACTGAAGGGAGGATCGCAGTGAAGTGGCAGGTGGCAAAGCAGGAAAACCCTCCCGACGCCTACAACATGACAGAATACCCTCCAGTTAAGGATATCAGGTAAGTAAAAATAACAAGCTTTGCTTCTCGGGCAGACGCATCCATGATAGTTGCTGTTCTAGAGAGAGCTGTAACCCTTGTGATAAAGGTCTCCAGGCTTTGGTTACCATGCACTAGACACAGCCCACTGCGGAAGCCTGGACCTGCCTCCTGTGTGTCAGGACTGGCACATGAGTGCTGCTTGTTTGCCGCAGGGAAATGTCCTGACTTTTTGGCACAAAAGAGGGACTTGGGGGGAGATGGGCTTGCCTGGTCTCCCCCCAGGCTATTCAGGAGAGGTGGTGCATTCCAACAACGCTCTGGGCCCCACAATTGATCAGGTTTTTTAGTTGTTTTTTTAGTATCGAGGAGGTCGTGGGTGACCTCTTTGGATGTTATCACACCCAGGGGTAGGGCATGGTTAGCAGCTGTCATCTATATAGGCCAAAGGGTTAACAAGGGATTGTTGATGTTTGTAAGAGTATTTTAATTGGCATGTGAGAGTAGAGTAGTTGAGGCATTGAAATTCCTCCGGGATGTAGATAGGGAGGATTTGCAGCAGGAGGGAGTTTTGGAGCAGGCTTGTGTAGGTTTAAAATGTTTCAAGGGGGCGTCTTCTGGAAGAGTGGCTGCTGCAATATTGGTCTGTGAACTAAAATGTTCAGCCAGAAAAGTGTAGGCAGCAGGCTAGCACGTTCCGTAACTGGTGAGAGCGTGTCTGGTGCAGTTATCAAGTCCGCTCCAGTTTTTGTGCCGTTTGGTGGCATGCAGGCATGTAAGCGGGTGGGTCCGTGACTGGCTAGAAGGTCAGGCACATTGTTGAGGGAGCGTGTTGGTGGGCGCAGTTGGGCCTGTTCATCAGAATGAGGAGTGAGTATACTTTGAGGCGGTGAGTGAGCACACACATAAGGAGGCCCGGCGGCAAGCTTTTAAGACGTCACAGATGCCTGCGCGTGATGTTGCTGATATCTGTTAGTGCTGCCATTGGGAACTTTGAGGAAAGGCATTTAAGGAACGACCACCAAGATGGCGGCGCCCATCAGAGAATCTGATCTGATAGTCATATCGGATTCAGACACAGAGGAAGTTGAGGCAAGGCTGATGAATGAAGGGGGTAATGACTTAGGGGGAGAAGTAACAGTCATGGATGGAAGTTCTTTACTCATTTTGGGTAGGAAATAGTGTTGAGGTGGGTTAGTCCCATGTTAAATAAGGTGTAACTGTGGAAAGTGGAGTAAGGTATGGTGAATCAGGATACAGGCAATGGAATGGAGAGGGTGGCGCGCAGATTGGGGTGGCACAGGGCTGGTTTCAGATGCTAGTGGTGTTGATCTCACAGATCAAGGGGCATTATTATCTGTTGACTCTGGTGATTTGATGAGCGGACAGCCTCGGGTTTCTGAGGGGCTGCCTGGGTATAAGAAATCCTCTAGGTTGTGTAACGTTGGAGAGAATAGCCTGCAAAAGCGTTTTGAGGAGAGCGCCAGTGGTCTCCAGACTCCGATGGTGACTTGTGCGCCATCTGGGCAACAGACCGAAGAGAAAGCAGTATCCGGAGCGGCCTGCTTGAAATCAGGGGATACAAGAAGACCATGCTTGGACTTGGATGGAGGAGTTGGCATTAAAAAACAGTCAACCACTAGTGGGGGTGTTGCTGGTTTTTGGGGTATGAGAGGTTGTAAGGACAATATATTGGCCTAAGATGAGGAAGGTTTATTAGAAGAGGGAGAAACTGAGGAAGAACAGATTGGGGATAAAGAGAGTCACGATCAGTTGAGGGCCAAAGTGTTAACAAAAGGAGGAGTACTGGTGTCTTTCACAGTGGTGTGAAGCGGAATGTCAGGTGTCGAGAAGGGGAAGAAAAAAGAAAGAAGATTGAACCCAAGCATCCATCATTTCCTCGAGGTAAGCCCTTGTTTGCCAGGGGAGTTAAAAAGTGGTTGAAGGCAGCGAGGTTTTGAGAGTGGTATCAGTGGGTGTGGGCAGTAACCCATTCAAGACTGGGCACCAAGGTGCGTGTAGTATGTTGAGTAAGGACATGGCGATACAAACAGTGGCTGAAGGGGCTCAGCCAGGTGTAAAAGGGGATGATGTTGGTAAGCAGGTTTTGGATGCTGCCGGAGGTTACAGGTGAGAGGACAATTAATGACAATGCAGGTGCCTCTGAGGGCAGTGTAAAAAATAAAAATTTACCATAGGTGAATTCGTTGGTGCCTTTAAATTATTACATAGAGAAGTGCAAGCAAAAGAAGGTTCCAAAGGGGAGGAATGGGAGTTGGCGAGGAGGTCAAAGATACCTACTACGATTGAAAACTGGACTTCGGAATTTTTTATATATGCCAGTGTTTACTGCGAGTGACATCTGGAGCGATATGTTGCTCTTTTCAAATATATGGATGTTGTGCAAAGAGCTCAGGTGGATTATGGAGGTTTTGGTTGGTTTAGATATGACGAGGAATTTCAGGTGAGATTAGCTGTTAATCCAGGTAAGGAATGGGGTGAAATTAATAATGAGTTGTGGATGCAGTGGTTGTCTGCTTAGAATGTACCCATTGTTCATAAAGCTAGCAATTTGCCACTCTAGTATAAGTCCTTTCAGGTTTGCTCCACCCAATTTGGGATTGGTAGCTTCGGGCGAGGACAGAATGGGTCTTGCTAGTCCTTTAACAGAGGTGCCTTCACACGCCCCCAGCGCAGAGTCAGGTATGACTGCGCAAACTGTGGAGGGAAACATCCCCTGCTGCAATGTTTTGGGGGAGCATAATGGGGATGGCAGAGAGTTAGGGAGTCAGATAGGGGATGGGGAAAGTACAACAGGTAGGGTTAAAAGGTTCCTTCACCTATTAAGTTACAAGTTTTGAGTTACTGGTTGCAGTTTTATCCCCAACAAGATGAGGCAAAATGTTTGTACTGGGGTTTCTTGAAAGTTTCCGGTTATGTAATCAGGGACCGAGAGTAGGTAAGTGGGTGAAGAATTTGAGATCGGCTTAGGAAAATCCAGAAGTAATGAGCAAGACTGGCTAAAGATGTATCTCAAGGAAGGATTGTAGGGCCCTTTAATTATTGGCCTTTCCCTGATTTGTCTATCTCTCCTTTGAGTATGGTTCAAAAGAAACACCAGGGTGAGTTTCATTTAATTCACCATTTATCTTGGCCTCATGGTGACTCAGTTAACGACTTCACAGCTGCTGAAGATCAACTGATGCATTACGTCTCAGTCGATGAAGCCGTTGTTTTGGTAAAGTCGTGTAGAATGGGTACTGACAATGGTGAAATTAGATATTCAATGTGTTTTTGTTTGTTACCACTGCATCTTGAGGGCTTTTCTTTGTTGGGTTTACTGATGATGATTTTATTTATGTTAATATTTTTTTTGTTGGTCCTCATTGTGCAATAAACAGGTTGAGATAAGATAACGGGCTGCCGGGGGGCCACGTCCTAACTGTACCAGTCTGGCCCTGCCCCAGGACATACACGTGAAGAAGGAAATGTATGGGGGTATCCTTCCGCCTAATGGGCCCCCTTAGCATCCCATCCCCCTCTTACCGGGTGGGGAGGCTGCATTTCTGGGGCCACCAGCGCAGTTCCCACACTTATGTGTCATTACTGCTATGCTTAATCATTGGACTTTGGATTATTTTAAACACCTTCTGTACATCCGTCCTGCGACTTGTGATGGTGTTCCCATATATCCCAAAACCCTGTTCTCTTACTTTGTTTCCCATGCCGATCTAACTTATTAACCCTTTGGACTGATGCTAACCATTCACCTTGTGTTGGCGGGATATGACGTATCCATTTAATACAAATCTCCCGTCTAGCCAATAAAATTTAAACAAAAAGTAAGTTGTTCTGTTTTTTACTTAGGTTAGGACCTGCCATATTACCACTTAACACCCTGAACCGAACTAGTTCTATGCTTACCTCAATATTTTGACCCAGCACCTCCGAGAGGATCTTATCTATATTGTTCCAATATCCCTGTAGATGGGGGCCCTGCCAGAACATGTGGATATAATTTGCCCTTTCTTCTCTGCACTTGGGGCAACATTTCACCTCTCGCTTGTTCAACTTTGACAGCTTCTTCGGCGTCCAATATGCTCTATGCATCGTAAACAAACCTTTTCTTCTGAGAGGTGCAGATTTAATGATATACCAACATGTAGACATTGATATTTGCCATAATTTTTGTATATCCAGCATCGGCAGATCCTTTACCCAGATCTCCGTGGGTAAGACAGAATCCTCTTTTCCTGCTGAAATGAGCAACCAATACCAACTCAATAGTTCTTTCTTTATTAGAGCGTCCCTTGTATTTTCCTCTCAATGTCACCATTTCCTGATCCATCCTTCCCTAGGGACCTTATCCAGCTCCCAAGTTGATAATACTTAAATTTAGAGAGTGTACTTTTAGTCAATATTGATAACTGATTCAATCCTATTATTGTATTTTCTTTTATCAGCTGCTCCCTTTTTGTTATCCCTTCATCTCTCAGAGGTGCTGATAGCCTATCTTTCAAACATTCCGGTGTTCCTGGAGAAAGCCAGATTGGGGCATTGTCCCTATAGCATGGAATTTTTAACAAGCGCCTGATTTGGTACCATAATCTGGCGACGGACAATATTATCTTCAGCTTCACTTTAAAAAAAAAAAGAAAATTGGATACCCAAATTTATATTGAAAAAAACTACCTTCCAAACGGGTCATAGCCTGCAGATATATGGGATAAATCAGGTGTTCTTTGAATAATGATCTAATGTTCTTAAAATGAAAAGCTCTATAATACTGATTGAAATCTGGAATAGCAATCCCTCTGTGTTCCTTCTTCCTTCTTATCTTTTTCCAGGCTATTCTGACCTCTTTTGATGCCCATATAAAGCTGCTTAGGTATCCTGGGAGCTTCTTAAACCATTCTCTCCTAAATTCCAACGGTATGGTATTAAATATGTATGTGAATTTCGGGAAAATCACCATCTTCACAGCATTAGAAGGTCCCATGAAAGATAAAAGGGAGGCTTTCCCATACTTTCAAGAGCTTTCTGGTTTCTGATGGTACTTTGTTAAAATGTAATTGGGCAATTTGACCTATATCTTCCACAATCTGTATACCCAGATATCGTATCTGCTCCTTTACTAGGATATTATTACTCTGCGAGTTCCGCTCCATGATTTCGTGTTTATTGTTGATTTACTTGATAACCTGAGATTTTTCCAAACTGCTCCAGGATCTAAATTATTATCGGGAGCGAGCCTGCCAGGTTAGCCGTTAAAACCATTAGGTCGTCCAAATAGAGGGCAACTTTCTTCTCCCATCCATTAAACTTGAAAGGAGTTATCATATAATTAGCTCTAAGGGCATTAGCCAATGGCTCAATACATAGTTTGAATAGAAGTGGGGAGAGTGGGCATCCATGCTTAGTTACCTTCTCTGTAAGGTTCCCGTTAACCAGAACCCTAACTGTTGGATTATACAGAGATTTTACTGCCCCTGAAAATGCGCTCTCCAAATTACATGTTTCAATTACTTTGTGTAGAAAAGGCCAGCTGACCCTGTCTAAGGCCTTTGCTGCGTCAAATGTAATCACAGACAGAGGGATCATTTCCTCTACAGCCACATCTATTGCCCCCACCAATTCATGTGTTAATTCTTGAATTTGTCTACCCCTAATAAAGCCTTTCTGATCTTTATGTATTAGTTGGTCAGCAACCTTTCCCAATATCTTGGCCAGTATTTGGGTATAGATTTTATAATCATTATTTAGTAACGATATAGGCCTATATGATTCGTACCTCTTTGGATCTTTCCTTGGCTTCAATAGTAGACATATAATTGCTTCTTCCCAGGACTTAGGTAAATCTTGTCCACTTGAGAAGACCGCATTAATTACCTCCGTCAGGTTGGCTGCCGGTTCTTCCATTAAAGACCTGTATATTTCATTGGGTATTGCGTCGGGGCCTGCTGCTTTCGCCTCTTTTATCACCCTTCTGTTTGTATTTTGGCATTTAAGTCACACTTCTGCTCTTCTGTTAGAGATAGTACTATTGAATTTTTTAGATAACTATCTATTTGTTCTTCTTGAATCACTGTATCCTCTGAGTAGAGTTCTTTGAAGAATTTATTAAAGGCACTCTCGATCTCCGAATCTTTTGTGCTAGGTTCTATCTGATTTTCCCCTTGGATATACGAGATCTTATTTCGGTTTTGTTCTGTTTTTATTTTCCAGGCTATCATTTTGCCACAACCCTCCGCATACTCATAATGTGGGAGCTTGCTTGCCTCCCACTTACTCCTAGTTATAGAACCCAAAACGCTAGACAGTCCTTACTTGTTATCATTTATTTCCTTTTCTATCTTGACCGTCTCCTGAGGAGTTTTAACTTCCTCCACTCTCCTACCTAGATGTTGTAATTCCTTTTCTAATTGGCTAATCTTTATCCTGGTGTCTTTATGCCTAAAAGCTGCTATACTGATTAGCTTCCCCCTTATCACTGCTTTATATGTATACCAAGTAACCTGTACTGAAGTCCCAATTATTTTTACTGAGAAGAACTGTTCTGTCTCAATTCTCAAACTTTTTTTAACCTCAGGGTCCAAGAGCAAAGACCGATCCAATGTCCATCTCGGTATAGTCCAGGCCTTTTCAAGACATACTTCCATCTGGACTGCAGATTGATCAGACAGGTGTGCACTCAAATGCTCTACTCTACTTACACAACTGCATAAGACCTTGTCCACTAGAAAAAACGTCTATCCTTGAGGCATGGCCATGTTTTTTATTCTTGAAAGTGAATTTATGTAAATGTAAAATGTAAATCCAGTACTTGCATAGCGCACAAATCACCCCTGAAGGGGTATCTCGGTGCTGGGGGCCGTTGGGTAGATTAAGCGAGCTATTGCCCAGAGTCGCATGGTGCTGGGCAGACCCCTGCCACCGGAGCTCGAACCGTGATCCCCAGCGTCCGGCGTCAGTCGCCCTGGCCACGGCGCCACACCTCTCCCCTTATGTGTTTTATTCCCTTTACATATATCTACCAATCCCAGGTGCTTAAGATAATATTTCAGCCATTCCCTCATTCTAGGCAGGTTTAGAGCATTCCTCACTGGCAATCTATCCTTCCTTGGATCTATAATCAAATTAAAGTCTCCACCAAGAATTACAGGGGCTAAGACATCCAAAAGGTGGGTATATTGAGCCTGCAAGGGGGCAGGGTAATCAACATTGGGACCATATTATCCAGCAAGTACATATACTCTGCCAAACATACGAACCTTCACTACGGCCCATCTCCCCTTCGGGTCACAACTAGCGGCTTTTATTATTGCTTTAACTGCTTTCTTGAACAGAATAATAACCCCTTTCACGCAGCATGCCTGATCAGTACAAATATATGTATCTACCCAGCTTTGTTTTTTCATTATTTCCCCCCATTCTGCTTTTAAAAGATGTGTTTTCTGTAAGATTATTATTTTGTTTTTTCCCAATTTTAAATACTCTAAGATTTTTTGTCTTCTGCTTTTGACCGAAGGCCATTTACATGCCAAGTTAGGATATTAATTGACATTAAACTAGGTTGTATTGTTCCAGATCCTCCCCCCTTAGGTCTTAACTGCTCACAAATTGGACAAATACTTTTTTCTTTTTCTCCCCATATGCTCCCACACCCATTGTGAAATGTTAATAAAACACTCTTATCCCCCTGCCTCCCATCCCTTGCCCTCCCTTGGAGAGCCCTCCCTTTCTTTTTATGGCGAGACACTCCCGCCCATTTCGAGATCCCTATTCTCTAGGTATTCATTTTGTTTGTTGCGCTTTAATCCAATTTATTAGACTCCACCTCCTTGGTGTCCCTTAGGTTGTGCATTTGATTCCCCCACATTATTGTCAAAGATGCTGGGAAACGCATTTGGACCGACGCCCCCAAGGTCCTTAGCTCCTGCATGTGTTGCACCAACTCCCACTGCCTATCCTGCGTTGCTTTAGAAATATCAGATCTTATTCTAAATGCCCATTAACCTTTTGTATGGGATCCGACTTTTATTGCCTTACTAAAAAATTCTCTCCTTCAAGGCATATGTTCTGAAATTTATCAGGATTTTTCTTGGGTTTTTTCTCGGCTTTCCATTCTCATACGGTCCCTATGCACACTCTGGATGTCTTCTCCCAGTACCCCCGACTCTGACCATGGAAAAAACTCCTTAAGGAGATCAATCACAAAACGTTTAATGTTCTCACCTTCCTGCCCCTCCGGAACATTCAGACTCCTCAAATTATTCCGCCTTGCCTGGTTTTCAAAGGATTCAATTTTCCCTCGGAGGTCCTTCTCGTTTGCTTTTAGAGTCTGTATTTCCTCTTTATTTATTTCTACTCTCCTTCCCCGTTCATCCACAGTGGCTTCCACTGTGGTAATTTGTTCCATTAGGGTATTCATTTTTGCCTCCAGAACTTCGCATGCCCTATGTGTTTTAACTTGATTTTTTTCTGAAGTAGCAAAATTCGCCCTCATCTCTAGGATTAAAGACTCAATCATTTTTTCCGCTCCTCTGTGTTCTTCTGAGGGGTTTAAACCCGCCACTTGCAGCTCCGCCTGTGTTTGGAGAGTGACCCCTGCATCCTCCTCATCTGTAGCTAAAGCCTGGTATCTGTTACTGCTGAGGGGTACACCCTCTGCTGGACTATCCCCTGCCATATTTAAACCTTCTCTCTTTTCCCCGTTCTCCTGGGGGAACGTTTGGGAGATTCTGTTTAACTCTAAAGTAAGAGCGAAGTGGGGGGTGATTTTTACTTTTGAGCCTGCTACCCTGGCTCGTGGTGGCGCTGGAGAGGGCTCCAGGGTTTGGGGAGGTGTAGCCTGCTTGCCTTTATTTTTACTACTTATAGGCACTGAGGCTAGGATTTTACGGGTTGTATATATAGTAGTGGTGGTGTTAAGTGTCAGGTTCCTGCTTCTCAAGCAATACCTTATCCCTCTTCTGTGGTTAGATTTCTGTACCTGCTCCTTTTGTTTGTCCATGCCTCCTCCTTTCTTTTCTTTAGCGGATTGCAGTGAGACATGATCTCGTTTGGGACTGTTTCCCTCACTTCTTTTGGCCCACTCACTTACCAGACACATGCGTCCCCTGCACCTGCTGCCTGCACTCCAGTCCCTGTCTCTTCTCAGTATTTTCCTGCCCCCTAGCAAAGAGAGGAAACCTGCTGTCACGCTGCTGCCGCTGCCTGACTGACTGCCGCTTTACCCTGGAAGGAAACCAGGGCGGCAGCCTTCCTATTGTTGCGAAGGACCGCTGCCGCCTCAGCCCACACAGTGTTCACAGGGGAGCTGGGAGTCTTGCTCACCGATGCCCTCGCGATGTGCCGCTGGAAATGACGTTGGTACATGACGTTCTTCTGTGGAGTTTACGGTAATGTGGGACATAATCCTAGCAGCACATCGAAATTACACCATCATTCTACTTTGTATCCGCGCACTTTTCCACTCATTTTGTGACCCTGCCTAGAGAGCTCAGGAGCTCCCGACCGGACTCCTCAGTCGTCGGCCATGTTCTCCCTCATTTATGTTAATATTGAAAAAGTCGATGTCAATGTGAATAATGATACATTCATGTATAAAAACTAAATTGCATCTTTATTGACGAATTCGCCCGTTGTGAACGCCATTTCAACCCGACTCAGAAATACTTAGTTAGGCAACCTTTGACAGGGCTGATTGACAGGTCACAGGTGGGGTGGCACATAGCCAGCAGACAAAAAGCACAAACAGGAAATCCCAGATCAATCCTACAGGGGCAGCGACAACATAATGGTCCAGGGAGACTGGCCCCAATAAAGTACACATGGCCAGAGGGGTGTGCACTTTCCCATAAATCCAAAAAGGCATATACCACATGAAGTTAGGAACACATAGCCAATCAAAACATAGCACACACAGTGATCACGCACTCCCCATCCCGGACATGTTACCCACTGGCTGCATTGTGTCCACACAAAGTAGAGGCCCAACTGGATTCCTCATCCAATACATTAATTTATGACTCCAAAGACAGAGGTTCACATTCCTTAATAATAAAGAATAGCTGTAACTATTTTATTGCATTCAATGAACTTTATAAAAACCCATGTTACGCGGATTCTAAATTGAGACAGTCCTCCAACCCTGTGCCTGTGGTTGATATCCCGGCCGCACTGTTTAATTAAATGAACTGTCCCTGTTTTCCCAAACGCCTCTTGTCTCTTATGTTTTCAAGGTATTTCATATTCAAGCAACATTTTGGTAAGCCAGCCAGGAGATGATTTGTACCTCAACCCCGACTGCAGCCTAAGGAAGGAGACCCCGCCCAGACAGATTCACATTTGTGCAACTAAGAAAGAGAGCAGACACCACAATTGATTGGAAGTTTTGCTGAATCCGCGGTGCGGAGGTCCGTCCTGAAGCAGCCGTCACAGAGGGTAAGAGAGTACATCAGAACCATAGTAAAGCATGTACCTTATGGCAAACTAGGGAGAAGCGTAAAAAGATAACCTGAGCACCTTGCCACTGACAGAAATCTGGCATATTACCGATGTATATGTCCTAGCTGAGTAGTCGCCAGGTGGCCTCAAAGGAGATCACGCAGAAGTCACCCTTTTTCAATAGTCAGCACGCTAGGAAAAGTGAATATTTATTTATATAGTCCTTTATGGTTCCCAGAACACTATTTTTGTGTTAGGCTATCCTGATTGGGCGAAATTGGCACCTCAATCTTATTTCTTAGTCAACACGGGTATTTTCAGTGCCACCATTTTTTCAACACCGTTGGTATCTAAAAGGAGTGAGAGATGTTAGTTGCTTGGACCGCTGGGCGCAACACGAATGGTACGCTTTTCGGCTGGGCATGACACAGCCGGTATGCTTGGACCACTGGGCATAACACAGATGGTCTGCTTGGGTGTGATACAGAGTGCGATTCGTACATTTACGGAAAAAGATTTGGGCCTGGGAGATCAGGTGTAACTTGTGTTTGGGCGAGAGGGGCCTGTGGTTCTCGAGTTATTCCCTTTTTTCTGCAAACTATTGTTATTATCTTTGTCCCAGAACAGATATTGACAGACTATCAAGCTTGTCTAGTCCCATGTACCACACATAGCTTCATCTCGTCACAGGATAGCATGCGCTAGGAGCGGGCTAAGGGATTTTTGACAAAGTCATCATATTTCTGTCTGTTGTTTAGGTGTTGATAACTTGGATCGCTGGGCGTGATACAGATGGTACGCTTGGCTTGGCTCATGGGTGTGATACAGAGTGAGATTATTGATGTATGGTATATGTGTGATGTTGTGATGCTGGTAATTTCTGCAATCTGTGTTTTGTCTTAAGTATTGTGTCTCACAAACTGTATTTAATGCCAAGAGTCAATATCGTTCAGATACTGTTTCTATTGACAAAATGCACTTTTTCTATGTTGCAACCCTTCATATGCATTGTTATTTGGGTTTATGAAATGTTCATGTTGAATTGTTGATGCATCTGTAGGTAGAGCTGAGCTCGTAATTAGAAGCAGTAACTCCTTTGTGAAAATTCCCCCCACAATTCAGATCGAAACCAAAGAGCCCCTAAAACAAATAAGGAATCTTATCATCTAAAACTACCAAACTTATCATAGAAACCCCATTAAACACACACAAATCAGGTTCCCCACACAGGCTAAAAAAATTAATAAGGTTTGCCAAGAATGGCATGCACACACGAAGGCCCATACATTTCACTGGCACATACATTTCAAAGGGGCAAACTTTTGACAGTAATGCAATTGAACACATGAGAACACACATACAAACCAAATACACAGGTCTAAAGAAAAATAAGAGAGAGTCATTGTTAGAACTATGGGCCATCCTCCACAAAGCCCTGATCGACAGTCCTGCACTACAGATAGCGAGCAAGGCATCAGCACCTCACCTCCCCTACCATATGCAGGTATGGAGGTGCTCTTGCCTGCTGTCCTTGCATTAGGATACTCCAATCCACCAGTTGAAGCAGCAGACGAGCCCCCTATCGAACAACAAATAGTTAGGCCCAGGTATGAGAGATTAACAGGCAAGCAGGCCCAGACAGTTCCAGGGTAACCCCAGTCAGGAGCTTGGGCTCCCAGAGGTTCGACCCCCGCCCGTCGTGTCTGACACACAGAACTGCTGCAGCGCTGAGAACATGCACCCCCACTGGTCTAGGTGAACACATACGAGTGACAGGGAAGTTTGTAGCGGTTCTAGACAGTGATACAGATAGCGGGAGTGAGGAAGGGGGCCCCAGTCCCCAGGGATCCGATGACGATGGCGGAGCTACAGGATTTGCTCAGGCAGCTGAGGAAACAGAGAGCAAATTTGATGGCACAGCCAAAAAGAACAGCACATAGCTCAGAGCATAGGAGGCAACCTAGATGAGATGTGGAAGAAAGGCGCAAGATAAAGAGGGAAAGAGAAAAAGCTCGCACCAAGGAAGCGCATCGAGAAAGCAGAGAAACACGCCCCCCACATGAGGACAGCAGGGGTAGGCACAGGTCAGGCAAGAATCAGAGGTAGAATTAGATGAGAGGCTTCTGGCTGGGATCCGAGCCTCCCCAAATTTTCAACGCAGGAGAGGGGCAGACCAAGGTAACCCGGTACTTTCCCAACCAAGACATAGAAAAAACAGGATGGCACCTTTGCGGGCGCACCGAGCTTGCATTGGAGCAATTATGCTGACAAACACCGAGCATGACTAGGCCACATTCAATTCATACAGGCACCGAATATGGACAGCCCTGACGTAGGAGGGTTACTGGCAGAAAATATGAAGCCAGGCGAGACAATAACCGATTTTCTGGACAGGATGAGGGAACAATGGGGATAAGAGACAGGACAACCGTAGACTGATATGGGCCCGCAAGTCACATTCTCTTACAATCTTCTTAAAAAGGGGCTGCCATCTGAGATACAAGCAGAATGGACAGCGTGGTTGGTTTAGACACCAAAGCCTAGAGGGAGATACAAGCCCATATATTGCATTACCACAAAAAGAAGCACGAGAAGGACAGAGAAAAACAGGAGCAAGCCCAGAGAGACACTGCTAAATTGGTCTACCATATATTCAAAAAGCCGTACTTGAGGGGGCTGCGTTGGCCGCAAGCGTGCAAATGGCACAAGTCTTAAAGGGAGCTCCACCACAAAACCCCAGAGGGTTTCAACCTAGCTATAGTGGCAGAGCCCAGGGAGGGTGGCAGCAACCAGACCCTAGGCAATGTTACTACTGCCCATGATGGACCACCTGTTAAGAGCATACCTTGAACAGAGATTGATGGGCCAGCCACCACAAAATCCTCATCCACAAAACCAAGCCCGGGGTAACCTGAATGCGTCTCACATTCCCCGCATGGAGGTCAGACAGCCGCCACACCACCGGAAGGGAATGCCTTCAACAAACACAGAATCCAAATGTGTAGTAAGATAAAACACCAGTGTAAAATACCACCCATTCACTCACATCCCAAAAATTAACTGAACCAAAACCAAAAGAATGACCAATGAGACAACGTTGGGAATACAAACTTTTTCTAGCATCTGGCGATTCGGGCTGTAGTATCTGTTCTGTCGATCGGGTATCCACATTAAAGTTTGCCATTAATGGCGCCTCCGGGAGCCATGGCTCCACTCTGCTGCTAATCCCCCGGGGCGGGGTTAGCTGACCACACACCGGGGAAGGACAGTCTGACGAAGGGGGGGGGGGGGGCTGTGCCGTACCCCTCCAAAATGCTGACAGCTGTATGCCCACTAGTTAGAAGTCCCTAGCCATAAGCCAGGAACCGCAGATCGAAAATGCACTGAAAAGACGTGGTCCGAGGGATAGGGGTGGGTGCTTAGGAGAGGGGAGTCCGCAAAGTCAATCACAGCTCCAGGTGAGAGTAGAACGCAGAATTCAATTACCCCGTACTAGGCCTAGCAATTAACCAATGCACCAGGACTCCCATACACCATCTAGAGAGAGCAGTAAGCTATGACCTCGGACCCCACAAGACGATATGACCAGGGGTACATGGGGGCCACAGACCAACTTTCCAACCCCCTCTGTCTCAAGATATGTGAGAGAGCAGATCACACAGCATCTAGGGAAGCGCCAACAAACGGAGCCTAATGTTAGCCCAAAAAGAAGTCATTAAAGAAAGGGTGGAGTCAAGATATCTGGTTCTACAAGGGAGGGGCACGTTAGATGCAACATGCAGAGAACAGAATACATACACCTGATCTCAGGGCATGTTGCAACCACTAACACTTAACAGCGACACACCCCTCCTTACACAGTCCCGCACACGTGTAGGTTGAAAGTAGTGATGGCGCCCCCATGCACACAACAGGAGAGAAAGGGTCTCGGAAAACTGGTGACGTCCATAAAACCCTAGATAGAAACTGATACAATCCACCCCTATGATCACAAGACCACTTCATAAACATTTCACACTAATCCAAGCACTCAGTTCGGTACGAATGCTCATAAAATAGAATAATTAGTCTGATCACCAACAAGCCACCTTTAAGTTGAACCATCAAAAAGATACCCCTATTGGGGCCACCTTCCGGTGCCTCACTAAACATTGCGTAAATGGAGTGTGAAGAACATATCTGTAAGGGAAATACAGGAATTCAGGAGAAAATAGCATTAACGATGGTACACATGCAATGTTTTTCTGAATCAACAAATAAACATTGTTGTTATTCAACAGGTTTGCAATCGAACTTCCAAGTTCACCACCTTTCAGCTGCCACATCATCATCCCAACACGGATATAAAGTGCGTGAATCACAGCGCTTCAGAGGGGATCTTTCCCCATCTCACTTACAATTACACCAACCCAAACACTAGCATTACACATGCACTACACAGTGCCCTTTTAAACAACATGTGGTATCAGCACATGACTGGCATGGGCTCGAAGACGTCAGCCAGGTCATGCTACGTTTGTTTACTGATACCGCATGCAGTAGGCGCAGGCTGACTTTACTTGTCCCAAGAGGTGGCCCCTGCAAAACGCCTTCTCCACTGATACCTATCCAGAATCAGGGACAAAATCGAACCCAACAACAACAAGATGGGATGATATGGTAATATCTATGCTAGGGGTGGTCATGCATGTTCAGTCTCTCAAATCTTTCAAGAGCTCCAGAGAGAATACAATATGCCACATACTCGGTTCTATAAATATCTCCAATTCCGACATGCCCCGTCCCCATCCATTGCAAACCTTGAGACCCTTCCAGGATTTAACCCTATAGAGGCCAAAGTATTTATGGGAGACCTGGGTGACCATAAAATTACTAAGATCTACCAGTCTTTTGTCACTAATAGCTTTACCATGCTTGACACCCTCCAACAGTCCTGGCAAGAAGACCTGGGCCTGTTGCAGGATGACGATTGGGCCAAGGCTCTGGAGTCCACTAGCTGCGAAGTGATCGCCTACCGACTGCGCCTCATTCAATTTAAATACCTACATTGGTTATACTTCACCAGACATAAGCTTTGGAGGGCTGGCCTACTAGCATCCCCTACATGTTAACGTTATGGTAATAGCGACGGCACCTTTCTACATACAATCTGGAAGTTGATGCACTCACTAGGTTTTGGAGGGGGGTCAAAACGTGCCTTTTTGAGGTTTTGGGCTGGGATCTCTCTATGTCACAGAGATTGGCCCTATTACACATCGCAGGTGAGATTGTGGGCAATAGGCATAAGTGCCACCTACTGTTTTTGGTCCTCACACTGGCGAAACGAGATATCGCTAGATTATGGAAAGCTACTTCCCCATCTTTCTTTGAAGTTTGGAAAAAGGGTGTGGATTTTTGCATATATTTGAAGCCGGGGGATGCCCACAGAAATACCCTAAAATCCGGCAGAGATGGGCAGACTACTGAGGCCTGTATTTAGAGCCTCCTGCTCCAATGACAATAGTTATAGAGAATGCTGGACAATAGTGAGGATGGTGAATGTACTACCATATGATTTAACAGCATTTGAGACACTATGGTGCGGGAGGGCAAACGCTGGGGAACATAGCGGGGGCATAGCACAATATGCTGTATTATGGAATGGTAAGTTATTTTTTCTTTCATTTTCTTCCTTTTTTGTTTTAGAAAGTATCGATGTTGACATTACGGCTACATTGGTGTACCTTAGATTCTGGCAGCATAGGCCATATGTGAATGTTTGCACAAATAAAAATGTGTTCGGGGGGGGGAATAAATAAAATCGAACCCAACAAGGTAGAACCCCACAGAGTAGTAGTGAATCTGACCTATTACGAGACCATCCCTATGGCTTTATACCGTTTCACCGAGCCTAGCGATATCCAAACTGAGCTAGATAGGATGTGCAGCAAGTCATCATAGATGAGGATACTGTTTGGCCCCAAGACTTCTTTGGGAGGAAATTCTTGGAGGTAGCAAAACCCTCCAACTCAATGCGCAACCACATCCACTCCTGCCTGCATTTGTGGTCCAAGGGTAGCTCTTAGGATATCTGGGGCTGTCTTTTTCAACAAGTAGACCCCTGACATGGAGTTCCTGTGTCGACGAGGAGGATGTGTCTGCTGCAAGCACAATAAGTCACTTTTTATTCATCTAATGTATGCATTCATTAGATTTCTGTTATGTATTAATTTTATGAACCCACCCATTTGTCCGCCCCTCCAATCACGGTACTTGCCAGCCGCCACTGAAGGCAGTGGTTGCGGAGGCAGCCCATCTAGTGGTGGGTGCTCCTCGCGGCTCCTCAGGGCTCCCTGTTGGCTCCCTCACTGGCTTTAGCGTAACTCATCATTGTTGCATACTGCTGGACCTCCCTTCTTGACCCCCTCCAAGGTGCTGGCGCAACAGCTCAGCAGGATTCAATTAAAGATATTTCTGCAAGACATAGGATAAGCTGCTTGGAAAAACGAGGACATGAAACTCCAATGAAGCGATAATCATTTTATGAAATATCTGCTAAAAATGGACTGTCTGTAAAGACAAATAACGGTCAAAAACATTGTATAGCAGCTATGAAACCAGGCTAAGAGAAGCCCAACTTAGAATGTCTAACTATGTTTTCAGGGCAAGATCGTGCGATAATCAATAAAAACACTGATGTAATTGATAATGGTGCCCACACGTTGGCAATGTACGGTAGATTCACATGAGACTGCCTGTTCACGCGCTCAGGAGACAGCATTACGATCAACGGATGGAGATGAAATTTAGAATAGGTAGAGTCTTCGGTCACCAGTTGACCGTAGCTCTGCTGATAAGGCTATGTGTGGGAATAGCCAGATAGCAGCCACGGTGAAAGCTCCTCAACCCCTAGCCGCAGTGGCAGCAACCGTTGCAGTGAAACAGATAAGCCTGCCTGGTTCAGGGTCAGACCAAGTAGCACCTATGCCATCCCCTGTAACACCATATCCAATTATTGTAAAACCTCCACATCCCCCAGGGCAATCTTCTTTGGATCAAACTGCAGTGCACCATGCCATGCCCAATGGAGATTTTAATCTCAACAATTTGATGCACGAGCAGACATCCCTATCTTTGAGCATCACGCCCAACAGCGGCAGCAGCCTCCAAGAAGCTCCCAGTTTGGACAATTCTTTTAAAGGTTACAAATCTACATACACTGCTTGATACATAGTTAATGTTAGAAATGGGGCTTCTGGTTGGCTAAAGTGAACACACAAGCCAGGCAGAACCCACCACTCTAGTCACGGTAAGATGGATACACAGATGAGATAACCTGTGCTCACCCTCTGGTAACCTGACGCAGAGCAGGCAGGCTTGTCAAAAGAGGTGATCTGTAAAGTATTTGCGCAGCACACACACACAGTAACACAATCAATACACCAAAAAAAGACTCCACACAGGTTTAGAAACAGAGTAGTTCCCAAACTTTTGACTTATGCGGACCCCAACTTAATCATTACTGGAACCTGGGACCCCGACTGAATCATCATTATTGGAATCCGGGCTCTCCCCCCCACCCCCTTCCCCCACGAGTCATTAATGGAAGCCGGGGACCCTGGCCTAAGCACTGATGATTTGAACCGCAAAACAATACACAAAAATACAGAAAAAAGCAATCATCAAATACACAAATGTGGACACATTTTATTTAATTTGCAAACACATATAAATAAACTTTAAAAAATGTAATTTTAATAGAAAGGTTGGTTCTAAATACAATTGTGGCCACTCATCATCCATAATAAATTATGTGTGCTGCATCTGCACTGTTCTCATGAATCAATCTGAGATACTAATGTAATTTTTAGTACGTTTTATAATTTTCAATTGTACATTTAACTTTTTTATTTATATACACTTTATTAATCTGTTAATATTATGTAATTATCCAAATAGTTGTGGACCTCCAGGGGTCCCAGGAACACAGTTTGGGAACCACTGGATTCCATTCTTAACAAATCAAGACCAAAACAATCAAAATCACATGTATACTTTTGAAGTTATGCAAGTATTAAAAATAGCAGGGCTATAATTATCTCTGCTCTCAGAATCTTTACGGTAATACTAGAAAAAAGGGCACAGGAGCTTTCTCATTGTAGGCACAAAGTGTAGTACTCTTTCCAAGTCCACACTGAGGACGTCTCTATTCAGTCCCTCGAGACAGGAAAGCTGGGAAATAAAACCCAGCCACCCGCTATGTCACATAGGCTGGCTGTGGAGACCTAGCGTGTGTAGGGGGAATCACAGTACCTTTGTTGAAAGAAAGACAGTCGTTCGGAGAATTGAGCTGCGACTCCCTTCGTTGATGGAGGCGGGGCATGACGCAGTCCAGAAAGCTCTGATCCAGGAAGGTTGTGTGGCAGGCGAGTTCTGGTCGTCAACACACAGGGGCTACAAAGCACACTGGAGGGTCCGCCTAGAGTGCTACAGCATCTGGTGTAGAGGCGGGGTGCTAAGGCTGGCACGAACTGGAGCGAATGGTTGTGGTCCCAGGCACAGACAGGCCTAGCTGAAAAAGGGGTGCTCTGCAGACTCCTTTCCGGAGTGTGCATTGGAAACAGGGGAACAAACAGCACTCACTAAGCTCCCACCACAAGAATGGGATTTAAGAGCGGTTTGTTTATTGTCAATAGCCCACTGCGGGCGCACAGGGTGTGAAGTTCCATGGCAGGGACAAGAAGTCAAAGCCTTTGATTCCCCTGAGACATCGGAGAACAGGGGGGCAAGTCAACAAGCCCTAGGTGAATGCTTTTTAGTCCACACGGCAGTAAAGTAGCAGGCCAGCACAACAAGGCAGGTAGCAAAGTGGCAGTCCTTCATGCAGCCCAACAACCAGCAGACCAACATAGCAGAGCAGTTAGCAGAGTAGGAGTCCCTCCTGGCAGCACAGCAGTTCCTTCTGGCAATGTGCAGATGTAGAGCTGGCAATGACTGATTACAGGTCCAAACCTTGTCTGATTGAATGGGGCCAGAGACCCAGTACTTAAACCCAAAAATTATTTTGATGTGAAGGTGACTTTTAAAGAACTCTCTGAAGTACACAGATCCCCTTTCAACCCAGACCAGTCCTGTCTGTCAGCCTCGCTATTGGGGGTGGGGTGGGGGGTGGTAAATCAGCCCTTTGTGTGGCGAGAGGACACTACCTATTCAAGTGAAGTGTTACCTTCTCTCCTCCCTCCTGCCCAGGATGACCCATCAGTGTGCAGATGGATGCCGATGCAGTTGACTGTCCTGTGTTGTGGCTATCTAGAGGGAATGCACAAATGTAGCGGTCACCTCGCCCAGACAAGTATTGGAGACAGGCTGTTAAGCACACAGAGCAGTAAGTGCAGAGAATGTCCACTTTGTAAAAGTGGCATTTCTAAAATAGTGAAGTTAAATCCAACATCACCAATAAGTAGGATTTATCAATACCATTCCAAACATATGAAGCATCAAAAAGCTACTCTTCTGTGATCAGGTATTACAACTTAGAAGATTATTAAGGAATTCCCAATGCTACATTATGATAGGGTTAGGCCTCGCAGTAGTGAAAAGGCAGTTTGTCTTACAGGCCCTGGGTACACAGGGTACCATTTTACAAGGAACTTACAAGTAAATTAAAAAAGGGCAATCAGTTATACACCAATCACAAGCATGTGTAGAGAGGAAGCACATGCACTTTAGCACTGGTTAGCAGTAGTAAAGTGCTCAGACTGCTACAGCCAACAACAAAAAGGTCAGAAAAAGAGGAGGAGGCAGGCAAAATGTTTGTGGTAACCCTACAGAAAGGAATATCTCCGACAGTTAACATCAGACCACCTTTTGCAGCCACAAGCAGCATTTCTGGATGATACACTGAAACAACTGCATGCTAGCTCACCTATTGACATGCTCTCTTCTCCATCAATAGCTATGTTACCTCAAATATTAAGAGCAATTTGTGAATCGAGGACTGCCCAAACCCAGCTAAAAATGGATGTGAACAAAAGGACCGTACGGCTGACCAATGTTGAGCACACCAGATCCAAATTCAATATGCAGTTTCTTAATTGGTGCAAAGACACGTCCAGAGCAAGCCGCACTTGTGCTCTACTGGAAAACCAGATATACAAACTTGTTTTTAACAAAGGGACGGTGCACTCAAGGAAAAGTCTTTTCAAATATCCCAAAGGTTGTTTCTTTATTCTTATTCAAATCCAAGAACAGTCAAACTCAGCCAACGCGTTTCGTTCTTTACGAACTTCGTCAGGGCTGTAAATCAATCCAAATAAAAACATACATTTATATAAAAACACATCTTGTACCACAAAAAACACAACAACCTACATTACCATATATTGTTGGTAATGTAGGTTGTTGTGTTTTTTGTGGTACAAGATGTGTTTTTATATAAATGTATGTTTTTATTTGGATTGATTTACAGCCCTGACGAAGTTCGTAAAGAACGAAACGCGTTGGCTGAGTTTGACTGTTCTTGGATTTGAATAAGAATAAAGAAACAACCTTTGGGATATTTGAAAAGACTTTTCCTTGAGTGCACCGTCCCTTTGTTAAAAACCAGCTAAAAATGGATGTTTAAGAGCAATTGCTTACCACAAATGATAGCTTTATCCAATGTCATTTATGAACTGAACAAACGGAACAGAGGACTTCAGATCTTGAAGACAGCTATAACAACTGGATACTTTGGCAGTACAAAGGTGAGCTAGACTAAATCAGAAAAGCAGGCACCGCAATGGGAACGGCAAACATTTTCCAGTGCGGTATGGACTGTGAAGTCTATTCCGTGCTGGAACTGGGGTGTGCAAGCAGAGAGGGGGGCACATGTTGTCCCCCCTGAATGCATCCCCATGGCGGGGGGAATGGGGGCCCTGATTCCCCACCATCAGCCTTTTCATGGCGGACTCGTGCCCATGAAAAGGCTGGCAGTTGGGAAACTAGTAATATGCTGGGCGTGACTGCGCCCGTCCCGCTCTGCACAATGCATTGCCCCTCCGCCAGGGACCAACTGTTACCTGGCGCACCAGATGGTCCACCGTTGGAACAACTCAGAGTTGTAATCCGGCAGACCGCCAGTGCTGCGCCATCATGAGTGTCATTAAGACTGCCACAGTCGTAATCAGGCCCTAAGGCTTCACAATCATGTGTACTCACACAGTTTCCAGCACTGTTTCTCCCAATGCAAAATATTCTCAAACAATTCTGGTCAATTTCGGAGATTATCATATTATAAAGCAGATTCTTTTAAAAGCATTACAAACAAAAGCCTTCCAAACAACTGATAATTATTTGTTTCAGATTTTTTCTGATATGTTATTTCCTACCACCCGGAGACAAAAGGAACTCAAGTCAGAGCTGTTCAGGAACGTTGATGCACAGGCAGGCTTAGTCCAGCAGGCAAAGCTGAAAGTCATCCACACTGGACGATTCCAAATCTTTACATTAGTTTCGCAAGCCACTGTATTTTTGGAAATTTTACGCTCTTCAAAGGGTTAAAGGAATTGCAGTTGCTTTTTTGTTGTTGTTCTGTTCTACTTTTTCACACTTTTCCTAATATCTTTTTGTGGAGATAGACTTGCCTTAATGTCAGTGGCGGCTACTCCGCTAAGGCGGAGAAGTGTCGACCCACTACTTTTCAGCGGTGTAAGAAAAAATAAAATGATAACTCAATGTTATCATTTAATTTTTTCTTGTTGCGGACACGGCAGCTCTCTGAGGTGGGGCGAGCTACTATGCTGAAGGAGCTGGGGAGGAGTGGTATTAATTCCATACGTGCGCATAAATGTTTGCCCGGCCGTCAATTACTATGAAACTAAACCAGACAATATATGGACAAAGCAAAATACCATGTGTTAACCATATGTGCAAAATTTTCAATGGAAAGGTATAATTACCTATCTGCTACAGCAGCAGAGAAGACAAGTGCAGCAGTCAGGGCCACTGGAATAATGCGATTGTGCTGTGATTTTGGCATAATAATACATTTGACGCATTCAGCACATAATACATCATCTGCCACATAAACTGCAGATTTTAACAACAATAAATGTTGCTTCTGCTCAAATGGTTCAACAGTTAAAAATGTAGCAACACGAGTTGCAGCGCAGTGGAAGGCCCTTTGCAAAGCTGGATTGGTCACCTTTCTGTTGCTTATTGCTATATTTGGGGAGGACACTGTCCTAGCCCCACTTTTGGCAGCAGGACAGGCGGGAAAATTAGTAAGCAGAGTAGGAAAGTACAACTTAGCCTGGTACACTCCTAGAGTTGCCCAGAGCTGAAGTGAACCCCTCTCTTGAAAATTCCCCATCTTGTTTTACAGAATTAGGCTCAATAGGAATAGGGGTGTGCCCATTCCCCCAAAGGGAGGGGGCACCCAAAGGGTTTAGTCACCCTAGGGGACAGTAGCCATTGGCTACTGACCCCGACCTAAGTAACGTCCTTAAATTTAGTATTTAAGGGATCCCGTGAATCTTGTTCCTCAGATTCGATGACCTACGAAGAAGAATCGAAGAGCATTGCGGCAGTGGAGAAGAATACGACAACTAACTTTGCCCCCGCTCTACCGGCCTTTCTCCTCCTCCAGCGACACTGCTCCAAGAAGCCGGCGTGGGCAGCTGCCAGCAACCTCCAAGAATCTTGGGGACTTGTGCTGTCTTTAACAAAGACTCTTTTCACCAGTGGACACCGGATTGGTCCAGCAGGAACCTAATCACAAGAACTCCAGATCCAGACGGATCCACAACACTTGCAGGTGGTCCACTGACCAAGTGACATCTCCCTGAGAGTCCTGACCTGGGATCCAGCATTGGACAACCTCTCCTGAGCTTCCCCATGCCGCCTGCAGCCTCAACTTTAAGGGTCCATGCAACCGTGACAGGATCTGGTGAGAGAACCCCGATGCCTAAAGACACACCTGCACCCATAGCCCCCAGGCCTTAGTGTGCCCAACTGATGAGGACCCTGCATCCCCCCACTATCCAACTTACCTCTCCAGTCGTTGGATTCCTTCAACCAGCCACCTGAACCGAGCCTGCAGGCGTTTTCTTCAACCAAGGATCTCCATTGGTTTCTACAAAGCACATGACGCCTCCTTTGCACTCTGCACCCATCCGCCCCAGTGCCCCTGGTCTCAGTGCTATTTGGTGGCCCCTCCAGTGCTGATCTTAACCCCCAGGGTCTGTGTCCTTGAACCACAGATCCTTACCTGCAACCGGTGCCTTTTCGAGGTGCCCCCAGCCTCCATGGTATAATGTTGGGCCCAGTTACCTCTGCACCCGGACGCCCAAGTGCCGCTGGTGGTGCAGTACTGTGGTAATGTGTTTTGTACTCTCGTTGCAGTGCGAAGTTTGTTTAGTTAACTTCCTTGTCTGCAAACGAGCTGTTGCCATGTTTTATTCTCCATTGCGCTCGCGTGCAGGCTCACTATTATTATAGACACATTATGTTGTGATTCAATTGTGTATTCTTTTAGATAGAGTTCCATGTTTGTGCTCGCTTCTAACTGGAGTTTCTTTTTCTACTGCTGCTCTGGCAGGCGGTTGAGACGCTCCTAGAAGCAAGTAGCCACGTACATGGGATACTTTGGATTAATGAACTGGACCTGTTTTGTACTCACCTACATGGGACTTTCATTCTTCACATTTGGCGACAAGGATGATTTCCCAGTTTTGGAGCCCCTGATTTGCCTCTTCGTAATTTTCTTCAGTTTTTGCACCTGGATGTTCTTCTGTGGCTATTCCTGGCTGTCTCCCTGCCGCCCCCGTTTATTGCCATCTTTTCTAAAGTACCCGGGCTGCGGCGAAGTTGGTTTGTATATTTGAGATTTTTGTTGTTGCTATTAATGCCACCAAGTTTGCACCTACCAGGAAAGTAAACCTACTGTTTAGTCATCTCGGGTGTGAGGGTCAGCAGGTATTTGACAATCTTCCTCCAGTACCAGCACCTGGGGGAGATGGGGAGGGATAGAATGAGTATATGGAGGACAATTACTTGTTTACAGAACAATTTTGCTGAAAAACCAAGTGTCCTTTTGGAAAGGCTTAATTTCTTCCAAAGACAGCCAGCTGATGAATCTGTGTAAGAATTTATTCCTGCCTTACGTTTGCTTGGTTCCACTTGCAATTTTGGTGCATCGTTGGACACATACTTTAGGGACCAATTTATTTTCACTTGTTTCCCACTGAAAATTTAGGAGACTGCTCAGTTGTAGGGATCCTTCCGCAGCTGAAATAATCGATGTAGCCATAGCCATAGAACGCTCCATGGTCTCTAGCAAGCTAAATGTCTAATCATCCTCCCACCTAACAGGTTAATAAGAATTATTATGCTGCTGAATCTCTGATCCCATTAAACCTACTATTTCACGCCATACGCTGCCTGTTTGCTAGCTGTTTGCTAGCTGTCTCCACGGTCCAGGAGAGACCGCAACGCCCTAGTGCTTTCGCCACCGCTGTCCCAGGCTACTCGGCAGGAAAAACTACATTCCCCAGCATTCCCGGTGTGGCGCACGATCATCTGCGTCACTGGGAAGCGCCAGGAGGTGCTCAAAGGACGGTGGGGGCTCCCGCAGCGTGGGTCCCATTAAACCTACTATTTCACACCATTCGCTGCCTGTTTGTTAGCTGTCTCCACGGTCCAGGAGAGACCGCAACGCCTTAGTGCTTTCGCCACCGCTGTCCCAGGCTACTCAGCAGGAAAAACTACATTCCCAGCATTCTCGGTGTGGCGCACGATCATCTGCGTCACTGGGAAGCGCCAGGAGGTGCTCAAAGGACGGCCTTGGCTCCCGCAGTGCGGGATGCGCGCGAGCGTGCCCTGGCCAAGGGCAGGCCCATCCGCGCCCGTCAGAGACCGGGTTGGCCTCCACCCTGAGACCTGCATCATAAGAAGGTACAGTGGATGGTTCCTCTATTTCATATATCACGATATCAAGATATTTGAGTCATCAGCATCGACTCCTTGTTCGCTATATACCTGTCTTAGTGAGATAATACCAAGATGAACAAGCGAGAGGGGAAGGGGGAGGGCGTGCAGCCGGGTGGGTGTATTGTGGGGACACGATCAGTTTCTGATTAGGGCTACCTCCGTACTTGAACACGAGATAGTGAGGACGGAACAACGTCTATCTCTGGAGCCTTTCTCTAATAAAAGATGTTCGTTGGGGGGTATACCTCCCCTCTCTACTCAGGATTGCGGACTTAGCACTGATCAAGTGAGCGAAATAGCATCAGATGTAGTCTCTGAGACAGTCCCCGAAATACTCACTGGCTCGACACCCTGTGAGTATGTGCCCGAAGTAGAGCCAATATGTACCATCCAAAGAGCTTCAACCAGGGCATCAGGAATGTCTAAAACCCCCGAGCTTGGGACTAATTCCTGAACCCGTTGTGAAGAGGAAGAGGGGGGGGGGCCGTAGAGACCCAAACCTGCAAAATCTGCAAGGCAGTCTAGAATAGGGGGGATGACACAGCTGACTATGGGACAAGAGCCCAAAGTTTTGCGGAAATATCGAACACCGACATTCCCCAAGCATCCTTCCTGGTGACGAAGTTTCGTGGCAGAGGTTGGAAACCCTGGTCTCTATGTTAAACCCCATTACATTGAGACTGGCCCAGATTGAAGATAAGATAAATGGTCTTGAATCACAGGCTAAGTCAAACTTTCACACTACAGAGGCATTACTAATCAAAATCAGGTCCTCTCCACCACTGAAGTCACTACCCAAGAGATAAGTGGAGAATTGTGGCTCACTGGTTAGAGTAGGCAGACCTGGAAGCAGAGGTTAGCCCGGGACCAGGGTTCAAATGCTGGCTCTGCTGGGTCTTGAGTCCATAAATTGTCCATGGACTCGATAATTCTCGCTCCAGTGCATACTCGATTCATGGGTTCGCACTCTGCGACTCTGGGCAATAGCTTGCTTAATCTCCACAGTGGCCCCTCGCGGCGGGATGCCTGGCTTTCACCTTGTGGATGCCCTGCTGGGTTATCTCACAGGGGAATACCAGGACGGGTTCCCTAAGCAAGCGCTTAGAGACCGGTTGGTGATTTGCGCTATATAAATATCTGCACATTTACATTTTACATTTACATAAGTAAAAGGGCACTCACTGCGAAACCATCTATGTCCACAAGGACGAAGTATGTACCCCAAACCTCGGCATTCCCCTCAAATATTAATTCAGCCAAGACTATGGATGAAATTAACAACACAGCTGATACAACCGGCGAATTTGCCTAAATCTTCACGAGTCCAACCGAAGCCAAAAACTTAAATAAAGTGGCTGATGTAAATAATTCACCAATGGCCAATACTGACTGTGTAACTACTGGGCAGAGAAGCTCAGGAGTTAACAGGAAGTTTGAAAGATCGGTCCGAGGCACACTAAAGACTGGTACTCAGATTTTAACTCTGCATCTGCCAACAGCGGCTGCCCCCTTGGTGGTGGTACTGGGAAATGTGCCATTATTGCGGGAGGGTCAGGCTGAATCCACAGTTCAACTAATGACTAAAGCCATGCATTGGGTGGACCAAAAGTTGAGGGGGGCAGGGGTGTGGGATGGGAATATACAAAGTCAATTGACTATGGCTAGGAGAGTAGCTTGGATAGGGCCTACAAGGAAAGAGAAGGGGGGAGACTGTGTGGTCTTAAATTTTAATACTTTTTTTGTGTCAAATCTCTTTTGGATATTTTGGGCACCGACTTAGACAGGAATCCTAATAATATTACGGTGCTACCACTGGTTTTTTTTTATAGACCTCGTCTCCAACAATTACCAGAGAGCCATCAACAACGTTTGATGTTGGAGAGACAGGCCTGGCGGCCTCAAGAGGTTTACCCAGGGTATTTAATGTAAGATGTGAAAATAGATTTGCCCCTCTTTCTGATTTAGAAGCCTGGGGCTGACTACAGCCAGCACAACTGTATCACACTGAGAGCAGCATAAGCCAGTCTCCAACACCTTCCCTTATTGGGGATGGTGCCCATGCAGTGCCATTAATTCAATCAGAGAGTAGAGGGAATCAGCCTTTTCTGGTCTCTACCGGTGGTGATACCTTACTGTCATCTAACAGACTACAGGGGTCTCAAAATGCGGCACTCAAAGTAGATCTTAGGAATATACTGGGAAATGACTCTAAACAGTGTGATAAAAATCAGCTAAAAACACAGCAAAGTCACGATTGTTTGGTGTCACCTCCCCCTCAGTTGCCGCTAGGGGTGGCTGAAGTAAAGGGGATGAGATTGAGCAACCCTTCTACCATGCAGGGAATTGTAAATCAGGAGGGCATTGATTCCCCTAACGGTGATCCAGTAAGCCAATTATTAGCTATTGCATCATGGAACATTGCTGGTTTACAATCTAATATTGCATCCTCAGATTGGTAATCTTTCATAGAGGGGCATGATATCTGGGTCTTTCAGGAAACATGGACACAGAATCCCATTTTTCGCCCAGGATTCCTGAACTTCGCAAAACCCGCTATTGCTAGTCAAAAGAGGAGACCCTCATGGGTGACTTTGGGTAACATGGTCGCTAAGAGAGACATCGCGCGATTGTGGGGCTCCGTGGGGCCCCCCACATTGACCGCGTGGAAAGAAAATATGGATTGGAGTATGCTCAGGGAAAAGACAGTATATTGCGCTAGAGGCCGCCCTCGGAAGTGGCACGCCATCTGGGGGCGGTGGAATCAATACAGGGGGGGAATATGTCTTGCCCCTGATTTGGATCCCCCGGAGGAACAGCTTTCTTCTTGACATTCTTTCCAGCTCAGTATATAAGATGTGATGATTAATTGACTTCTTGGGCCTCTGCTGTCCCCCTTCTTATCACAGTACTGTGACTGTTAGATGATTGGGGTCCGGCCTCCCCTGGGGGGCTTTCACCATGGGCATTCTGTGTTCTTGCCTTGCTGGGGTTTGTGTGTTTGTGTTTACTTAAAAATGGAATCTTTTCACTGCTCCTTTAATGCAATGTGGACGCTTCTTTGTCCTTCTCTATCGAAGCTGCCGAACCTCCGGGTTGTCGGCTGAATAGCTGTGTCCAGACTCTTGGAGAAATAAAGGTTTTTAAAAAAAAAAAAAAAAAAAAAAAAAAGAGGAGACCCTCGGGGGAACTCACTATCTGGGTAAGGCAACACCCAGGATATAGGGTTGAAGAGATATCAACATATAGCTCTGATATCTTGGCTATCATACTACGATCACAATATGACTTGGATATCATAGTGATTAATGTAAACGCAACAGGGTTCAGCACTTTTAAGGAAAGCCAACAAGTATATAAAGGAATGTCCAAGACGTCGAGGTAATTTTCCATAAGAAATTCTTTTCTTTATTTCATATTTTCACAAACATGGAGAGTCAAAGCCTCATAGACGTGAAAGCCATAGCCGACGCGTTTCATCTCTTATAAAGAGACTTCTTCAGGGCTTCAAAGAACAGTATAAAAAATTGTTCAGATTAATTATCAATATAATTCGCAATGATTACAGCAAGGTCCAAAACTTCAATAGGCTTCTTGTAGGAGCATTATCAATATAACGTGGTAACCGGTTTCTTCCAGTTTCTTCAGTCAAAGAATAAACCGAGCACCTAAGCGAGGACATATATAAACCTCCGCTCTAAAATATACAATACCCAAACGGCATGGTAGCCCGTGTCTCTCGGTCTCTTCAATTTCGGAAGGTAAAAAAATAGAGATTAATGTCTATGCAAGAGGGATGGCGGGTGGAAAACTCTCAAATACTGTCTCCCTATTAGATACCCTTATTGAGAACCTTAGGGGAAATAACTATATAGTTATCGCAGGCGACTTTAACTGTACTTTTAAGCCCCTAGGTTACGAAGATGGCGGCCTTAGTAGTGAAGAGGACTCCCTTTGGGGTATCCCATCGTTAACTTTACCACCGATAAAAAAATGGACAGAGGCTGCACTCTAGTTAAAAAGCCTGTGTCTGGAGCAGGGTATTAGGGATGCAAATGGAAGGACTTTATCTGATAGCGAGGGCCAGCATACTTACAATAATGGGTTAAGAAGTAGTTGAATTGACTATTTTCTTATTAATGTGGAGTTATGGCACCGACTTATCGATATGGCAATACAACCGAGAATTGAGAGTGACCATAACCCCTTACTGCTAACTCTACAGTTAATGGGTTAGGGTAACCAGGCAGAGCAGATTGAGATAGTGACTGCAGATATAATTCTGACAAACGACATGCGACGGGTAAAATGGGTAACATTACTGGGAAATGATTATAACTTAGAGCAGATGAGGATTGCAGTGGAAAACACACTATTAGCTATTTCAGCATTAGACTCCAAGGTAGACAGCAATATTGCGATTACAAAGGCGCATGAAGAGCTTTTTGCTAAGCTCAAAAGTTTCTTCATTAAGATTAAAAAACCTAGCAGCCGAGCTCCTAAAAAATCAGCCAAGTGGTACAATAAGGACTGTAGCGCTCCGTATAGGCATTTGTCTCAGGTTATAAGGGGGAAAGCAATAGAAGAGGTTAAAACCGCACGGACTGCGTATAAAAAAGTTTAATACGTAGCTAAAAAGGAGTTTGACGAATTAAGATGGAATGAACTATTGCAGGCAAGTATTGGGAAAAACATGCAGAAATTCTGGCAGAAAGTAAAATGGGGAAGTGGTGAAATTACGCAAACCCCGGTCAACAATGTAGCACCAGAACAGTGGGTTTCTTATTTCCAGGCACAATTTGCCGCCCCGCCAGATAACTCCAATACAAATTTTGAACTAGTTCTGAGACAACGTTGACCTTTGAGATCAGGGAAGTTGAAGTTGCCCTGGATGCAACCCAAACCGGAAAGGCACCCAGTCTGAATTGTATTCCGGACGATTTATTTAGATATGACAAAGCCAACTGGCTTAAATACATCCATATATTAGCAAATGCTAGAGCCAGAGGGGCTCCTATCTCTGATTCTTGGCATGGCGCAGAAATTATACCGATTCATAAAAAAGGGGACCGCACCTGTCCAAGAAATTATAGGCCAATAAGCTTGATAGATACGATGCAAATGATCCTTGCCAGGCTCGTGCTGAGTCGAATAAATATGTGGATAGGTGAACGTGACATTCTATCAACACTACAAGCTGGCTTTCGCCCCCATGTTAGCACCATAGATCAAGTCTTCAGATTTATGATGATTTACTGGAGCACCGTAATCTTGGCCGGGGGAACCATATACACAGCCTTTATAGATTTAAAATCTGCGTTTGATCTAGTCCCCCTGTGGAAAACTAGCTGCAATAGCTGTTAGCATCTGCTGAAGCCATTTTGTTTGTGGCAGCCATTCCAGTTAGCCATGTCCTCGCCATGTGCTTTCTCCCTCTTCGCTGTTGACTGCCCTTGTATTCTGCTCGTGTCATGTGATATAGTTAACTCCTTCAGCACTGAGCCAGAGCCTTGCACATGCTCAGAAGAGTCTGTAGATGCTCATGCACCTGCCTTAGACTGTAACTGTCAGGCTGTTCTAACTGATGTCAGCAACTCATTACTCCTCCTACTTGTTGACTGTGCATTTTCTGTATGACCATCTATGTGTGTAACTCTTCTCATGTGTATAAAAGGCCCCTGTTCTCTGCACTCCTTAGACTGTCTCCTACAGTGGCCTGAGGGTACTGTACAATGTAGTCTCCCTCATGTGAGGTTAATAAATACTTATTTTTGATATTACAGCTTCTGTGCCAATCTCTTCTTTGTTGGGTTAAAGGACCAGGTGTATCAGTGAACCCCTAAAAAGGTTTTTATTTTTTCACCCCAAAACAAACTATGGGAATCTCTAAAGGAAGCAGGAAGGCCTCCAGAACTTCCTTTCCTGGTTGTTAAATTGCATGAGTCTAACAATGCTCAGGTCCGCTGGGGATCTAAGGGAAAGGTTACAGAACGGTTTCCAGTAAGAAAAAGGGGTACGACAAGGCTGTGTTTTGGCACCCATCCTCTTTTCGAAATTTTATTAATAGGGTTGTTACCTACTTAACATATCCAACAGATGCTCCCTCACTTGCTGGTTTAAAGGTACCACTACTAATGTTTGCGGATGATACCTTAATTCTATCCAAGACACAAATAGGTCTGCAACGTGCCTTGGATAGATTTTCGGTATTCTGCAAAACCATGATTTAGTGGTTAATGTAGACAAAACGAAATCCATGGTCTTACATAGACCTAAATCAGTGAAAGGGAGAGTAGTAATGGATAATGTCCTACTGGAACAAACTGACACCTTCACATATCTGGGAACTACCCTGGGAAAAAGGTTAAATTGGAAACCCCAGATTGACCTATTGGCTCTAAGACAAGCCCAACTTGCAGGTGTCCTTTTAAAAGAGCATCGGCTCTCACATACCAAGCCGGTAGGCCCTGCTATAACGATCTATAATGCAAAGATCAGGGCTTCAATATTGTATGGTGCCGAACTATGGGGCTTCGAAAATGTAACATCGCCAGCTATAGCCCAAAATAAGTTTATGAGATCGTTGACAGGTCTCCCACTATCAACGCCTCTTAAACCCCTCTTCTTAGATCTGGGTTTGTACCGCATTGGAGGAGTTAGCTCCCTACAGGCCCATAGCATATTGGTGAAGGCTCTGGACTACGCTGGAGCTGCTACCATATGCTACTGCATTGAAATATGTAAAAGAAATTGACTTGTCAGGTAAAATTAAATGGTTACAAAAGATAAAGGGCATGCTGGCCGATATGGGGTTTAGCCATTTGTGGGAGGATTCAGCGGGTAGTATGTTCCCATCCAAAAAAGATTACAAGGAAGCTTATTGGAATATGGTGAACATTAAGTCCCGGTCACTCATACAAAACACCTCCCTTACCAGTATTTTTCTGGAGCATAAATTTGAAGCATGATTTGAAGCATATTGGAACTTTATTACCAGACCATGTGACAGGAAATTGTTCCATCAATTCAGAGTAGGCTCACTACCCATTAAATCTTTCACGATAAAATGGCAAAATGCAACAGATATTAAATGCCTTTCATGCCATTTGATGGATGAGTCTATAATGCACATATTGTCCGTATGCCCTGCATATAAACGCCCCAGAAATAAATGGTTAAAGTTGATCTGCTCCAATCTTGGCATAAAATCAAGCATAATTGCTCTCCGCATTTTGAAAACAAATTTGCAGGAAGACAGTTATAGCAATGGCTAAGTTTTTGAGTTGGATGTGGGACATTCCCAGAAATAATATTAATAAACTAGGTGTTATGAATGCAAACCCTCTTTATAATAACCTAGGGATTATGCTCTCTGCAAATTGTGGAGGTCTGGAGCCAATCTTAACTTGAGACTCATTGGCACCTTAGGTCTGTTCCCTTTAGCTGCTGAGATTTTGAAAAACTCCATATTTAAGGGGGTTACCTTATATTAGGTATTATCAGTGCCATGCCATGAAACGCCAAACGTTTAAAAAAAAGTTTTTTAAATATTTTAACTTCATTTTTGTATTGTTTGTATTACCAAAATATGTAATTAGTGGTGATTAATGATTAACGTTTTGTATCTTATTGTGTCTTTAGTGATTGAAATTATCGAAATAAAGAAGACTTTGAATCTCTGATTAATGTGATTTCCAACAAGAGTACGTTTGATAGAGGTGCTCAAAAAAAAATCAAAGTTTTTGCTTCAGATATGGTTCTAGGTCTCGTCTGAGTAATAGTTCAGGCTGTCCAGCTTTGGGCAAAGGGTGCATCAAATGTAAGAAATCGGGACACTTCCAAAGTGTGTGCAAACAGGGGGGTAGATCGTCCATTGAGGCTAGCAATGTGGATGTCCCTGATGATGTTCCCCTAGATAACTGTGTTTTGGGGGGATTTCTAATTTTGTTCTTAACATTCATGGGGGTGGTCCAACGGTATCGACATTGACTACTCAGTTTAAAAGGACCATGGTGCAAGGTCTGCATTCGAAATCATAGCATCAAAATGCAATCATTATTTCGGATGAGTTTTTCTTTAATCTTTGGGGCGAAAATGTTGTTTTAGAGCAACAAGATATTTTAGGTTATTTTACCGATTCCATAACATGAATTTGGTGGGATTTAGCCAAATTCAGTCTTATGCCGATTCCTGGAGCGGAAACACTTATAGTGGCTATTGACTCTTTCTTTGCCAGTTTTCAAACCAAGTTACCTTTGGTCAATAATTTCTTTATAGAGTTTTAATAATTATTTGTCCTCTGCTTTTCACTCCTCTCTTGTGTTCACTCATACCTCTGTTGGTGGGGAGGGTCATTAATGGTATTAAAATGCGTGACACTGATGTGGTCTCCAAATTTCCTGAGGTGTTCAAGGATGAGATAGGTTCCATTAGGAATTCTGAACACAGAATATAAGCTTAAGGTTGGTGCTACCCCTGTTGTCCAATCGGTACAACCTTCCCCGCCGATTGCAAGGGATGACCTCAAGATGTTATTTTGGGTGAAGTAGTTGGTGACCAGGCTTTTCAGGACTATGTACTTAATGTGCTATGTGTGAGCAAGAACATAATTGTTACAAATCTTTAAAAGTGTAGGTGTCACCCTTAGAGCAGATAAGTGCAAATTCCTTTTTCAGGAGCTGGATTATTTAGGGCACTGCATAACCGCTGAAGGCATCAAGCCAAAGATTTCCCTGGTGCAGGCCATTGTAGAGGTCCTTCCATCCAAAGATCAGGTTTCACTTCACTCATTTTTAGGGCTTAGTAAATATTATTCAAGATTTACTGAGGGATATGCCTTTGTTATCCAGCCCCTGAGGGTTTTACTCAAGAAAGGTGTTAAGTTCATTTGGAACACTGTACGTGATGAAGCATTTTCATCTGTTAAGAAGACTATCTCCTTGGCTCCCGCACTAGCACCTTTTGGCTTTAATGGCAAGTGATTTCCAACTGTAGATGCTAGGCAGGTGTGTCTAGGGGTGGTGCTTTCACAGTGGGTTGATGGCAGATAACAGACTAGGGCATTTGCCTCTCGCTGCCTTAAGAAGCCAGTGATCAACTACTCCACTATTGAGCTCGAGGCTCTTACCTGCAGTTGGGCAGTGGAGAAATTCAGAACATTCTTGTGGGGTTCTAGATTTTTACTGATCACAAACGTATACATGTAGGATGGGAGTGGCACCAGTAAGGCGTTGTCTAAACTGGTTAGACTATTGGCACGTCTTCAGGAGTTTTCATTGACCATGAAATATATCCCTGGGGGGTAAAATTGCAGGGCGGACTAGGTGTCTAGAGTTCCTTTGCTGTCTGATTCAGGGTTGGGTAATGAGGACGACATTGAGTGAGTCATAGCTTCCGTTGATGACTTGTTAAACAAAGGGGCAGGTTCCAAAGCAAAATGGTTGAACGCCCTTGGATCTTGGTAATGTGTTTTGTACTCATGCTGCAGCGCAAAGTTTGTTTAGTTAACTTCCTTGTCTGCACGTGAGCTGTTGCCATGCGTTATTCTCCATTGCGCTCAAGTGCAGTCTCAGTATTATAGTAGACATGTTATGCTGCGATTCAAACGTGTATTCTTTTAGATAGAGTTCCATGTTTGTGCTTGCTTCCAACTGTTGTTTTTCTACAGCTGCTCTGGCAGACAGTTGAGACGCTCCTGGAAGCAAGTGGCAACATGCATGGGCTCCATTGGATCAATAAACTGGACCCGTTTTGTTCTCACCTGCGTGAACTTTCATTCTTCACAAGTACCTACCTTGGTTCCACCCTTGCCCAGTGTTGACCAAATCCCCCGGCAAATGAATCTGAAAACTGTTTATTTACCTTTAAGTTACTCACCCGGCTTTCCTCCTATAGGATTGCATTGGCTTCTCGCTGTATTGTACTAAATGTTGATCTGAATACAAATTACCTTTTTGCTACACTGAAAAGCATTAACTGCGCATGAAAATTATTGTTTGATTCAATTATTTATAGAGTTTTATAAAGCGCAAACATGACCCGAGGTATCAGAGTACTTTACAATTCTTCAGGGACATAAAAAGAGGGAGACAAGTACGTCAGAACAAGAGTATGCAAGATACAGGAGTACATAGGAGGACTGATATTTCGCAACGCCGCCAAGACTATACATACTTTTGCCAGTAATAACTTGAAAGTATTGCATAACTAAAAAGTCTGCTTACCTGTAACTGAGTTCAACTTGGTTCCTAAAAATAAAAAGTAATTAGTAATATTTTTACAAAGCATTGGCCTGGAGTTAGTCATTGAGTGTGTTTCTGCCTTGCAGGAGTATGTACACCAAGTGCATTCACACTCTGATAAGACTAACTGCTCATCCTAGCAACCACTAAATTAAGAGTAAGGTATTATCTACTGTATCCTCTGCTATATCTTTGGTGATTCACTTTTAGGTATAGTATATACAGAGCCAGCTTTCTACAAATGCTATTACAAAACGTGCCGCATTATGCACTTCTTGCTGCATAATTTACTTAAGCCTGCCACATAATTTGGCGCTCTCCTACCACACAATTCCTGGGGCCCTAGCATACTGGACCTAACTAAAGGGTGCGGTGGCTTTGAAATGGTGTGCTCCTTATTAGGTCATAATTAGTGCTATATATCAATTTGACAATGTGTATGTGCAAGCGCGCTCATGGCTCTTAGAAATACTGCAACTTTAAAGGGTATGGGGAAGAATCGTTGGGAATCATTGTCTGGATCGTAATTGTACATGAAGGCTGAATTGCGGATAAAAATACTTTTGCTGCAGACGTTTTAGGCGCTGTGGATTTACTTTAGGCAGCGATCTTATCGGCTTACTTTACAATTAGGACTAGAGCTAGTATTTTCAGGGGCTTTCACTGTTTTAATAAAAAAGTGACTCCATTCGATGGCACTTCAAGTTTGATTTTCTTTGCTGATAAAGTTTTAAGTGATGGAGCAGTAGTCATTATTGATGCCTGAGTCTTGCAATAAAATGGGAGTATCAGACATTACTCAATCCTGAGCTGCAAGTAAAACACGATGAATATTTTTTAGAGCAACAGCTACAACGTTGTTGTTGACGTTAGAGGTCTGCATGCACGGTGTGATACTATAGATGCCGTTCTCACAACAGGTTGGTAAGAGAAACACACTATCGATGTCTAAACAATCATTTCACAGCATAACACGCAACTCGCAAGCAGCCCGTTTTGTGGCAAAATAAAGTTAAACTCATCTGCGTGAGACTACTTTCGGCTGCACGACAGAAGCGTCGCCCTTTTCGAAGAGGAAGTGTGCGAGTGAGCAGTGGCCAAGGCAGGGAGTAAGTGCAGGCGCCTGGCAGCACTGAGCGGCTGTTGTTTCTTGCGAGGTGACCTCGCAGTACCCCGCAGGAGGCAGAGCCAGTCCCGGGCGGGCTGGAGGGTGTCCTGAGATGGCTCCGCCGCGAGTGCAGACACGTCCCGCCCCTTCAACTGGAGGGACGTGTGGGTACAGAGTGAAAGTCAGCATGTCAGCACCCTCTTTCAATGCTCCATGGTACCCCATGAGGAGCGTTCTTAGAGGACGAAGCGGTCGGTATGTGTTTCCATTCCGAACACGTTTTCCAGCAAAGTTATTATCTCTCGGCCACCCCCACTTATTCGGCTGCATCAGCTAGTCTGCAGCGCGGCACCGCTCTCCAGGATCTTATTCGTATTTACTCGGCGGGAGCGAGCGTATTGGGTGACGTCAAGGGTTCGTCTTGTCTCTTGCCTGTAGACCTCTCCCTCTGCCCAGCCCCGGAGTTCCACAAGGACAATAAACGCACACCGCGTTTGACCAATCACTCGCGAGGATGTGGGCGGGGCTTTTATGTAGCCCCAGAGGCACCCTGGGAGGTGTGGTTCTTGCGCGGCTGCCATTTTGTATTGGAGAAATTACAATTTATAGCAGCGAGCGTGAAGCCAATACCTCGGTTTTCCCCTTGTTCAAGGGCAAACGAACACACTGAAAGGCATCGGATACGCGGCTTTTTCTTCGATACAGGCCAGGCGCCGGATCAAGATATCTGACCTCCTATCCCGGTGTCACCCTCCCCCTTTTCCCCAGCAGCAGAGCGTGCCGTGCGGCCAGGGAGCGTTTCACGTTTGCCGACCTGCTCGACAACAGCAGCGACTTCAGCTTTTCTCGTGAACCTTTTACAAACTGCGATCTAAAAGTCACGGTTTTCCTACGCCCACTCGCATCTGTCTCTACCCTACTGCGGGACTGTGTCTTTCATCGTCCGCTTTGCACGCCCATATCTGCAAAACAGAAATTTGCGACGTTCCCTGGGTCCTGGAGGCTGGGAGCAGTCCATTTAAAGTTGCTCGAGCTGCTCGCTTCCTATTGGCCGGGGAGCTGCAAACACAGACACACACGGCACAGCGGCAGCCAGGGCAGCGCAGCCAGCACCGCGGATCCCGCAGCCCCCCGAAGCCGCAGGCCCCCGCGCGCAGCCCCCCCGCCCCCTCTACCCCCTTAGGATGTAGCCAGGGACCCCTCGCTGCACCCCCTCGCCCCGGATCTGTCGTCTCTGAGGGTGCAGGGAGCTCAGGGCGCCCCACCTCCTTCCTTTTTGTTGCTAAGCCTGGAAGAAAAAATGCCCAACATGTCATGATAGTCTTACCGAAGTATTCTATTTTTAATAATGTTTTGAATACCTTTCCCACATCTCGTGTTTGCTAATGTTCGGACTATAGAAAGAAACCAACAACAAAGGATTACAAGACAAGCGCAAATTGAACAATAACAAATCAACCGAAGAAACGGGATCTATTTTTATTTTTGTACCTTCCTACCCCTTGGACTTTTGTGTTTCCGCTGCATTTTCGTTTTTTAATTCATGCGATTTATCCCAATCCCCCAATGGATCTCAAGATGAACAAGCAAAGGCCCAAGAGAAACATCATCCAGAAGAAATACGTAAGTGCCAAACGGGGTGCAGTGTATGCAGCGGTGCCTGCTGCACGGGGGCATTTTAAAGGGCTGCAATTCTGCCTTCACACAATTGTCACTGGCATCAATCCGATTAAAGTGACAGTAAACGCTGTGGACTATGACGTCCGTGCATTTTGTCAATTGGGGGGGGGGGGGCGGCGAAGGGTATGATAAACGATGGAAATCATTATAAAAAAGTTTTTATCTAAAAAGTCATATTAGAATTGTACGCTGAATGTATACATAATGGAAGGTATTTGTGGCACATTTAAGTGCATAGCATAAAACCTTTTTTGTATGTCGAATTTCCTTAGGGTTTAGAGAGAATTTTTCTCCTATTGTAAAATGAGCTGTTTTGTGCCTTTTACAAGCAAGATCAAACTGTAGGCGTTATATTTAAATTAGTGCAAGTTATAGATAATTGCAGGAGTAAGAAATGGTTGACAACCAAAGCATGTCAGAAGGCACAGAAGATTCCTCGTTTGTTGGGACCGTTTCTCTTGTACGTTTGCTAGCCGGTCTACGCTGTGCGCCTTTACTTACAGTTGTCTCTACTGCTTTTTTCTTACACGTAAAAATCTTGTTTTGTTGTTACTACCAGCTTTGTTGGTGACAAGCTAAAGTGGTCTCGTTTGTTTTGCTATAAAGAAAAACAAACTGCAAGAACTTGATCGTGGCAAGAGATCTGCGCTTCCGCAGCTGCAGAAAAAAATGGGGTTTGACCTGATAAGTGACATGTTAGTTGGATATGGCGGAGAGCCCAGAATGCTTTCGGTGCAGTGGTCTCCGATCGTCTAGTCACGCTGCAGTGTAACGTGCAATGTCTGCATCCGTGGTGTGATGCATGGGAGAAAGTGCACCTCTCTGCAAGGCCGCGCGTTTGCGTTTGGCGTTCTCGGTCCATCGTTCATCCTCTGCTGCAATGCTGTGGTTGTCTTCGTGCTGCTCAAAGTCGTCTAAATTGACATTGCGGTGCAGTTCGTCATTTTGCGCGTGCCATACATAGTTAAAGCTCTGTATCTCTTGGTAAGAGGCCGAGGTTAGCTCCGTGACTGTTGCCAATGTTGACCCATGTCCCTTTTTAAAGTTGCACATTACGAGGGTATTGGCATAAATGCCATCAGCCACGACACAGCACGAGTCTCTGGGGTATGTTAATTGAAGTCAGTCTAAAAGGGTCTGGAGGCATCATAAAGGCAGCCGCATTGCAGCAGGGCTCTGAAAGAAACTACAGTTTCCTTCAAGGTCCCCCTCTTCCTCTGCTTAATTTGATCCGCATTTCGAGATCGTCGGCATGCGCCCTAATAAATCCCCGGTGAGACTGTGCTTGGCTAACTGCGCAGCTGAAGTACTTAGTCACAGGACAGTTAGAGTTTTGAGTGAACAAGTTACAAATACATTATTTTCTAGTATCTTTGTTTGGTAAGTATTTAGTTGACCGGAGATTCGTGTACGTGCTGGACTGGCGCTGCTGTGCAGCCTTCCACCACCGCGGCGCTGCTCAGTCTGCACTCAACAGGTTGTTCATCTTCCCCTAGACGTGTATGGGAAAGCCCTGCGCGTGCCCACTAGCTTTGCCGCTGAGTTTGCTCTGGTCATGACGTCACAAAGGGATTCAACTCCTAGTTGACTTCAGGTCCTATCTCTAAGCTTCAACTTTCGTTCTGACGTCAGGCGCGCGGGGGACGTTTAGAATGGGACGGTGTAACCGGGTTGACAACGCAGAAACGTGGGTGCGTTATGCGTAGGAGTGCTGTGGCGTTTTGTTGCCTGGGCTCCCTCACGTCAGGGGATGCCAGGGGTCATCTCGACCCGCTTTGATGCTAGCCCGAGCAAATTGTCTGCGATAAGGTACCGCTCTTCGTTAAAACGGTGTAGCACTGACAGCATTACAATGCATCATTTTTAATGTTTCGATTAGTTTATTGCTCCTACGTCATATTGCAACTCTAGAATGAGAAGTAGAGGTTTCGTCTGTCTTGCCACTTAACCTATCGAATGCTAACATTACTACTTGTAAAGTTCATTTTAACAGTAGAAACACTAAAATCACGCGCTATAAGCGAAGTGAACGCTTCGCACGTGCACGTTTTGGGTCAGAGGTCCTGTTACGAGAACTATTTTATTTCTCATTATAATGGCAACAGTTGCACTCAAGCCTCGGCATATTTTTGAACTTTTTTTTCTTGAAAAATTGTAGTTGAAATGGCACCAGTTACCACAGAAAACGTTGCCCTTTATTGGCGAGCGTTAGAAATCCCTGGAAGGGGGTAACTAGCACTTGCTGTGCTCACTAACTCCAGTACTGTTTTCTGTTGCAGGTTTCAGTCACGAACTAAATATTCACAATTTATTTTTCTTTGTGGTCTCTCAAATAGATTTAATAACTCCTGGCCAACCAATGTGGACCTATGACAAAGTCTAACGTGTTACAGCTGAGTCGGCCATGTCTGATTTTTCCTTTTGCTCATTTTGTTTCAATGTGAAGCAAAATATTTATTTAGACAATCAAGTCCATTAAAGTTCAGAGTACAGGAAACAAAGAATTGTACAAACATGAATAAGTAAAAATGACTGTTGTGCAAATAAGCAGCCTTTCGCAATGTGCTATCTTAAAAACTTTATTTTAAAACCCTTGGGCTGTGGATAAAGTGCAGTGTTGTAAAGTGCTAGTATCTAAAAATATAAAAGACATGAGTGTCTTTTAATGATGCAGTGTAGACTGTCACCAGCTGTCTCTTGAGTATTATGTTTTGGGCAGGATAAGTAGTGGTTCGTGCTCAAGTTCACTCATTCCATAGTGTGACCATGTACTCAACGGCTGCCCCTTTTCCACATTTTTTAAAGAATTTGCTGTGACTGCTCCCGGTATTGGGCAGGCCCCATGTAGGAACCGGCTGGCTTCCAAAAATAATTTTCCCTACTGAGCAAATTCTTTTGGTATTACTGTGGTGTAGATTGACGTTAGTGCCTGTTTGCATGTTCTTGACCCATGCCGCAAAAAGATTGGCCTAAGGTACTTTCGCTACTGTTGTAGCAGGCCTGCGCAGCAGCATGCAATGTGGGCAGCCATTTTTGAGGGGTATTGGCACAGCCTACATTGCCTACGTCTCTGCTTAAAGTTCCTCCAGTGTGCCCTGTTTTCCCACATGGGCGTTTTTAAGAGCCTACGTGCTAGTATGTTCTTAAAGGCTCATTTTTCAATGGCAAATTTCAAGTATGGTTGAGAATGTGTGGCTTCGTGTGATGCTAAGAGCCCCACTGCTCCGGATGCATGATGTATTCATGCATGCTTTTACACCGCATACATACCTTTAGAAGGCGGGCAATTCAACTAACGTGTCGTTGCCACATGCTCCGTTACAACGCAAGCCTTTACAACAACTCGCCGTAGGGAAGTGCTGGATTTTGGAATAGTATATTTTACTATTCCTACTCCAGTCTGTGCATCAGTAGGGATGGTGATGGATTTAAAATCCAACAATGCACTCCCTAAAGCAAGTCATTGTAACGATGTGCGTTGGAATGGAACTCGTGGTAACAATGTCCACTCAATGTCCAAGCTCACCAGGTTAAACTCAAGGCTAATTAAGAATGCGTCAACTGTTTAGGTCTCGCCTGACCCAGCGCTTTCGCTGGTCTGGCGAGACTTATTGAGAGGGCTCCAAAAAGTGCTACCAGGTCAGCCTAGAGCTACAGTGCGCGGGTTTCGCGCTCCACTTTTACCACGATTACTTTCGCTTTAGCGGCCGCATGGCCGCTTTGATGTTTGATCGTGATTACTTTCACTTTTCGCATAGCCAATAGGTCTCGCTTTTGGGACCTTATAAGTGTTTAGTTATGCAACTGTTGCATGGCTAAACACTTATAAGGTCCCAAAGGCGAGATCTATTGGCTATGCCAATGCTTGTTTTTGGGATGGCACATATTTTTCTGTAGGTGACTATATGGCTGCGCTCTATTGGCTTGGTGAGCCTTCCAGGGAAAGCAAGGTGGCCATAATTTATTGTTGGTAATAATTTTGCCCCTATGACTCTTTGTATCACCCCTGCCGAGTGACTATGTAGGTTATGATTAAGGCTCCCTGTTTTTACAGATTTTTACAGATAAATACATACAGAAAATATTGTGTTTTCTGTCTGCATTTATTTGTAAAAGCGGATAAATACAGACAATTGTGCTGCTTTAAAGTGAATCTCCGTGCTGTCTTTCATGAATTATAGCCCAACAGCTGAGCAGATGAACAGCATGGCAAATTGAAAAACGGGATGACATTTCTTTAAATAACGGCATGTGTCAATATACATTTGTGGTATAATGCTAGTATTTGCCAGTGGATGTATTGTTATGCAATATTTGGTTGCTTAAAAAGCTAAAACATGACCGACATCTAAGTATGAGCGCATGTCTATCAGTTAAATAAATATGGTTTTCCAACTTCATTTATATGCAAAACACAAAATAAATATTGATAAATACTGATAAAATGGCCAAAATATAAATATGGATAAATACAGACGGAAATGTTAAAAAAATAAATACCATAAAACCGGGAGCCCTAGTTATGATAGTTTTGATAGGGCATATGTGGTTTTGGCTGCTTTTCCTGCTAACGCAGTTGGCTGCTATATGGGTATTTTCCAGTGTCTGCCAGCCAGACTCCGAGTTATTTGTATTTACTAGTTGTGACTATTTTCAATGGGCTAAGTTGGTATATTTTGATTCTATTGCGAAAATCAGGATTTAAGTTTTCTCGGCGCTCCCCTGCAGAGCATTCCATGCGTTGTGTGTTTGCAGTATGGCCAGGGCCCGCCTAATCCCAATACAGGGTTGATCTAATAATATCAGATCTTCTGCATATTGCATTATTGGTAGTTTCATTTGGCCCAATTTCGGCGGGAAATTTTTTCCTTTCAGAAATTCCTCAACCAGATCTGATGTATATAGAGTGAACAATGTGGGGTCGATGACACAACCCTGTTTAAGCCCTTTGTTGGTGATTATCATTGCCGTGGTGTGGATCTGTGTTATCTTGGTCCTCACCCAAGTGTTGGTGTATTGTGCTGTTATTGGCACAAGCAGCAGTCTCGGTATGCCCCATCATGGCAGTTTTTTCTAGAGGATTTTACGATCAATACCATCAAACGTAGTCTAGGAACCAGGCTTATTATGGTGGTGTGGTCAATTCACAGGCCTTAGTGCCCAGTTATGAGAGAGTAATGGCATTGTCCATTGTAGAGGAGTTAGGGCTAAACCCTGGCTGATAAGTTAGAATTATGTTATTCTCATTGATCTAGCACTTTTGCATATGCTCTGCAATCGACGTTTCGTAGGGCTAATAGCCTGTAGTTCTCAGGTCGGGTAGGATCGCCCTTTGTGTATAGGATGAAGGATGGCACCGTTCCAAGCTTCATAGATGATAAATGTAGTGAGGCATTCATTGAACAGATTGAGCATCAAAGGAGCCCAAAAGGTTCCATCTTTTTTTAAAATGCCCACTGGGTATTCCATCCAGCCCAAGGGCCCAATCTCTCTGAATGCTCTCCAAGATCATCATGGTTTCCGACTGTTATTTGACTGTCTTCCAGGCCTTCTAATGTGTTGTCCAACAAGGTTGCGTTGCTGGCTCTTGTTTTATCAGGATCTACTTAAAGGCTTTTTAGGTGCCCCTCTCATATATTGGCCGGTACGATGTTCTCCTTGGTGATTCGTAGTGTTTGTTAGACCTTTTACATATCTCCAGAAATCCCCTGTCTTACTGGGTGGTAAGAAAGCATGTATGTGTTTCCATTGTTACTGAGTTTATTGCTGTTTCAGGCTATTTTATTATGCTGGTTCCTTTCCTCTTTCATATTTTTTTTCCGTGCTGTTATTCTTCTCCTTTCTGTGTTTTGATTCCACATATCATCACTTATGTTTGCTCTCCAATAACTCTCTGGTCTTGGGGGACAGGAGTGTCCTTGTGGGTGCTACTACTAGTTGCTTTGTGTGTTTTTTGGAGCATGAGTGCTCCATGTAGTTTTTCTAGCAATGAGGACCACTTCTCTACCAGACATGCTTCATTACTCCAAGTTGGGTGCATATAGTTTTTTTTCCAGCGAGAGTACTTATCCATGCTGGCTGGAGCTCATTTGATTCTTTTCGAGAGAGCAACCTGCTGATTTGTAATTTTTATGTCATTGCTCCCATGAGGACTTCTATGGAAATGGGGTGATGATCACTTTCACTTCTTTGCTGGACCTCATAGCGTATTTGTCTTTTTAACAGGTCTTTGCTTAAAAAGATACCCTAGAGTTGATATGTCTTTGAAAGTGTGAATTGATTTGCACCCATTGGCCCCTACTAGATGGGCCGATCCTAGTTCAAATTCTCTGAGGCAATCTTGTAGTAAGGTTTGTGGATGGTTGTCTCACATTGGCCCTGGTTTTGGGTGTTGAAGTCTCAAACTACTATGCACGTGTGCCCCAGTTGCTCATATAAAAATGTTTTTATTTGTTCAATAATGATCTTGATATTGGCAGCTTTTGCATCTCTTTGGAGATTAACGTACAGGTTTATATGTCAGATTGTGGTGGTCCTTCCGTCTGGTACAAGTCCATTCATGCTGACTATCTGTACATCCCAAGAGTTTTAGGTCCATTCTTTGACTTTTATATGCAGATCCAGTTTCACATATATTGCTAGGCCACCCATTGGTCTTCCAAACAGATTTTTTTGTGTGTCCCGGAATGTGAATTGTTTGGTACTCTACGATAGGAATGATTGGCCATGTTTGTTGATAGCATAGGATGTTGCCGGTGTAAAGATACTCCAGTGTTTCTGTGTTGCTGTGAGCGAAGATCGGCCTGCTGCATTCCAGGGGCTTATCTTTAGCACATGTTTTCGGAGTTTTGTGTTTTCTCCATCTGCCCTAGGAGTTTGACCCCCCTTTTATTGTGAGAGCTGTGGGAAGCCAAGCCCAATCAGATTGTTCAAAACAAGTGTGTGTTGTTGAATCGTCCATAAAGTGATTCTCACTTCTGCTCCTTGTCAATTGAACTGATGGGCATATTATCAAGAAACAGAGGTAACATTATCGCCGTTTTAGCGGCAGAAAACTGCTGCTAAAGCGGCGATAATGGGCTTGATGATATGCCCTTGAGAATTCCCATCGAAGCCCATGTTTTGGTGACAATATGGGCTTCTATTGGAATTCTCAAGTGCATATTATCAAGCCCATTATCGCCTCTTTAGCGGCAGTTTTCTGCCACTAAAGCAGCGATAATTTTAACTCCTTGCTTGAAAATATGCCCCTATGATCTTTCTTCCCCTAATTGCTGGCGTTATCTATTGGGTCACTTAGTTTCAGGCTGCTGGTTGCTTTGGCAATAAATATGCCCCATTTTTTGAATTGTTCACTTTCTTTAAGACTATTCTAAACACCAGCGTTGTCTGTCCAGTCAATTAGTGTTTATTCTTTTTGGCTGATCTCCGGGTAGCTATTGAATTTCACAGAAGTCAAGCGTGACGTGGTGAGGTAGGATAGGGTGGGTATATTTTGTAAGAGGTACATTATGTTAGACCTGTTTAAAGTGTCCCACCTCCAATGTAGGCACTCAAATTTAATTTGCAAGGATTCATTACTGGTATTGTCAACACTTTTAGCTCACAGGTGGCATTTGTAAATGCAAATTTAGGCAAAATGGTTAATATTTTTTCATTCACAAGTGTAAAAGCCAGCTTGAGGGCTGGTTTATGAGGTTCCTTCGTAGGCCAGCCTTCAAAGTAGGCCAACGCCTACAGACTAAGAAGTTTGAGTATTCAAATACCTCTTGTTAGAAGTTTCTCATCCTAGTGGCACAAGACATTTATTGCAGTCACGGATAGTAGTTGAATGAGTTTTGATGGATGATGAAAACCCTCTGTTTAATGGTGGTGTACAGGAATGCCGTTTCCCGTGTGAAATTTTTTTTTTTCCTTTACTGTATTGGTATATGTATAGTTTTTCTTTAGAGTGATAATCGGAGGCCAGTTTGTTAAAGCGCATTAGTATAACGTTAAATTCTTTGCTTTGAAAATTCTCACTTGTGTAAATGTTTTTGTATTGAAGTAAGCAAGTAAATTTACTAGTACCAGACATTTTCTTGAGTACTTAACACCTGTTGAGTTCCTGAAAGTCTGAAATTTGCTCCAACTGTGGAAACATTTTCTAAATGTAGCGCCTCCTCTTCGTGAAATAAGCTGGTCTCGTCTTCAGTTCAGAGCTCACTTGTGTGCAGGTGTGTTTTTTTTTTATTTTTTACCTCTCCTTTCCACGTGTGACCATTATTCACTTTTCTAACTGTTTGGTGTATTTCTATTCGTAGGTTGGGGGTGAGGGGAATGGGACTCACAAAACTCAGTCTGCTTCAGCATTTCCCAGTAAAAACATACAGTGCTATTAGCACCACCAGAATCCGTGCTAATAGAATTACTTCTCATCTTCCTAATTGAATAATACAGGCAAACTACTGTTTATGGCCAGATGAAAAGAAAGATATTTTAGGTTTCAGAACCCAATGTTATGAGGGGATTCAACATAGAACGGGTTCCTGAAATTACTCCAGGTTTATTTCAGCAGTTATTTTAAACTTACAAGTATAAATTACATTTTTTGTTAACTGTGGGCTCCCTATGTCTAATAACTCAATATGCAGAAAGGCTCTGCTAAAAGCCATTTGATAAATATCAACTAGAGTTCGAAACTGACCCAGGTCAGGATATGGCAACTCTCGATTTATGCACTCTAACACAGCACGAAAACTGGGCTCCATCAATTGGATGCCGCTGCTGGTCTCTCTCCCTGAACTCCCAATGGAACATGACTGCTGTTGGTCTAACGGTTAGCAAAACCAGCCAGCTTGTCAATCCCAACCAACCCTGGTCTGCCTGGCAGGCAGGTATTCAACAAGTAACACATCACGGCAAATCAATAAGATCATATACCCTTCTTCCATCTTTTCTCCTACCACCTATACTGATGGTCCCATTTTCCGCAGTCATACAAGTGGACAATGGGCAGCTACGTGTTAAACGAGAGCAATCAAACTGGCAGGATTCGTCATCTAGGCCTTTACACGTAGCCCAGTGCGGCCTTGATGCATGGGCACGCTGGGCAGTTTCCCGGCGGCTCCATGAGCATAGGGCCCCATGCAGACCAGAGTGTAACACCAATTTTTCATTGAACCTTTGTTATTCCTGTGAGTGGTTGTGTCCGCAGGGCCCAGTGCACTGCTTTGCCCGGAGGCCTATAATGCTGTTAAGACGGCCCTGACGTAGCCTGCCACTTTGATGACCAGAACATAAAAGCAGTGTTAAATGTAAAAGTGGAAAAAACATGCTGTAAGCTATCTCGTTTGCTTCTAGGGTTCTCTTTAGAAAAACATATGTGCCATGGATCAGAAATTGGTTGGTTATTTGTTAACGCTTATTGTATGATGATGTAGTTGCAGTCTGTAATGATGTGGTAGGTGTAATTGTTTCCCCCTTGACAAAACCTTCTAGTTCATGTATTTTTCTCCGCTCTTTCCTCCCACCACTTCCCATAACTTTACTGTGCCCGAACAGCTCGTGTGTGTCTGTGCAAACAATGCAAATCTTTCTAAGTGACACCTACGTGTTTTTCGCAACAGATGTGTCTGAGCTGGTGATTTGAGTCAACAGCGTATCTTGAAAACCTGTTATCTGACACGGTCACGATCTAGTTATTACATTTGAGTTGAGAATTAGTGTTTTGGAAGAAAAACTGTGTGGGTTCCGACCGTTTTCTAATATTGTAACACTGACAGTGTGTTTGCCACTCTGACTTGGGTGTCCAGGTCAATGATATGTTTTAGAAAAAGAGACCTTTTATATGAACCCCAAAAATCGAATCTTACTAGCACTTCTTTGTTTTTATTCAGCTGGCTTGTTCTTATCTTTGTACTTGTTCCGTTACTGGAGCATTCTAGAGTATTGAATTGTGCATAATTGATGAATTTTTATCATTTATATTTCTTTTATGCATGGTTAGTTTCATCTGTCTCTGGTTACAGTTATGTTGCAACTTTTTTCCTGTTTTACCTTTTATATTTCTCCTTGTGGTTGAGTCAAAGGTTGCCTAACTTGTACATTACTCAAACTTGTTTATCAGTTTTGCACAGCTTAAATATTGAGTATTGACGAATCCTTGCTACCTCTTTGACCATAGTGTGCCATAGAGGTGAGTTGCACTTGGTAGAAAAGCTTTCACGTTTTTAAAACATTAACTTTATATGTTAATAGACCACATTCTAGCCTTAGGAGTACAGAACGATCTGCGTACTATAGATCAAGCCAGTGATACCTGGGCTTTCTAAGGCGCAACTGTTGTCTCATGTTTTGTCTCTAGTGCTAAAAAACAGAGGGGTTCTTTCAGGTCTCGCGGTGCATGGGACCTTGTTTTGGAGCGTGGATGCAGTCGTGGCAGTGTCGCCTGCATTGAATGCCACTGGCAATCATTAGTTGTTGGCTTTGTTTCATCTTACGTTGCTGCACCACAGGCAGTCATCTAGTGGATTTTTGCAAGAAACCATTCCACTTTGATCTCATAAAACAAAAATGCAGTTTTAAGAATTGTCTGTCTGTGCATGTGTGTGTGTGTGTGTATATATTATATGTGTGTGTGTATAATATATGCATTCATTCACTGAAAAAATAAAGGTTACAGGATGTTGTTAGGAAATGTAATTTTTTTTAAAACCTATTATATTATAGTTCTGCTCAAGTTTCCCTATACAAAAGCATTGAAATTCAGCAGTTCTACTTAGCTGAGCTAACTATAACTTGCGCCGCTGCAATTCACTGCTTCACCTCGCATATTACATCACTCATGACCTGGTCAGTGACATCATTCATGACATCATCCAGTGACAGAGTGTTTTTAAAATGTCTGAGTGTTAATTTATATACTAAGGTGTATTGATGAATCGGTGGGTGTATGAGTGCCTGTATAGATGATTCAGTGGGTGCGTGATTGACTGTATAAGTGAGTGATTAGGTGTCTTAGTGACTGTATGGGTGAGTGACTAGGTTTTAAGAATGTCTGTCAGAGGGTGTCTTAAGTAGCTGTATGGGTTGGAGAGTGGGTACGTGAATGGCTGTATTGGTGATTGATTGGGTGTCTGAATACCTGTATGGGTGTATGAGTGTCTGTGTGGCTGGGTGAGAAGGTGTGCGAGTACCTGCATGGATGAATGAGTGGGTGTATTGGTTAGTGAGTCTGAAAGAGAAGGGCTGTATAAGTGATGCAGTGTGTGCATGGCTGTGTCCGTGATTGAATGAATGTGTCAGTGGTATATGGGTGAGAACGTGGATATGTGAAAGGCAGTATAGGTTAGTGTTGGAGTATATGAGTGCGTGAGTGAGGGATTGTGATAGTAGTGCATGGGTTAGTGAGTGCATGTGTGAGGGGCTGTATGGGTGAGCGAGTATGTGTTAATATCTGTATGAATAAGTGACTGGGTGTGTGAATAACTATAGGTGAGTAAATGGCTGTCTGACTCTATAGGTGAGTGAGTAGCTTTGAGTGACTGACAATGTGTGTATGACTGTATGAGTGGATATATCAGTGTCTGTGTTAATGAGTGAGTTGGTGTACGAGTGGTTGTATGGGTAACTGAGTGGATGTGTGTGTAGACCTATGAATCAGTGGGTGGGTGTGTAAGTACTTGTGTGTCTGTCAATGGTTTTGAGAATGGTAGTGTAGAAGTTGGAGTGGGTGTATGATAGGTTATATTGGGGTGTGAGTGGTTGTGTCAGATTCTGTGGATGATGTCATAAGTGTCATCCGTGATGTCACTGACCATGTCATGAGTGATGTAATATGTGAGGTCATAAGCAGTGTATTACCGGGGCGCAAGTTATAGTTAGCTCTAACTATAGCTGCGGAATTTCCCTGTTTCTGTACGAGTGAAACTTGAGCCTAACTATAACATCTTTGTAACCTCCGTTTTTTCTCTGTGAATTTCTATGGGTTTTTTAAATTATATTTCCTAACTATAACATCCCTGTAACCTTTGTTTTTTTCAGTAAACTTCAAAGTTATCTCCTAACTGTAACCTGAAAACTTTGAGAGTGTGTGTTAGTCACTAAATAGGTTGCTGACATTGTGGAGAGGTGTGGCTCACTGGTTAGAGGCGGCAGATCCGCAAGCAGAGAATCGGCCAGGGACCAGGGTTCAATTCCCGACGCGGCAGGGTTGTGGACCAGGGTCAAAACGGACTCGATAATTCTCGCCTCGGTACCTACTCTAACCAGGAACACACTCGGCAACTCTGGGCATTAGCTTGCCTCATCTCCACAATGGCCCCCCACATTCGCCGGGGATGCCTGGTTTCACCTTGGAGATACCCAGGAGGGACCATCTCACAGGGATAGCCAGGACGGGTTCCCCAGCGGTCTACAGCGCCACGACGCCTCAGGGCAGCAGTGCGCTTTACAAGACACATACATACATACATACATACATACATACATACTGACTGGGTAGTGAGTGGCTGTACAGGTCTGTGAGTGAGTGAGTGTGTAATGTCTGAGTAATTGCATAAGTGCATGAGTATTGCATGAGTGATTGTATGATTGCATAGGTAGCGCCTGTGTGATTCTATGAGTGCAATTGCCAAGGACACACTGCCAATACCGGGTGTTTTTGACAAAGTGTAACACACATATATGGACATATTTTACATAAAGTTTCAGTGTAGCTATTTAGTAACATACTAATTCCCCTTTCTATTCATTTGTCGAAATAAATACATCAAAAATGCATTTTCCTTCTTCACAGCAACACCAGAGATCGCAATGGCCTCAGTAGTTATAAATACAAATGAGAAAGTGCAACACAGATATATAGGCATATATTTTACACCTATTGGGTTAGCCTCATGTTAACAACCTATTTCAGAAAAAAACTGCTTAAAAAAATAACTTTCAACATCTGAACTCACAAATGCAACACAACTGCCGAACAAACCTCAAACTATCCATTGTTACCCAAATTCATGGGGAACCAAAAACTGCTGCAAAACTAGTGCAATGCACAATGTGTAACAAAACCCTCTCAAGAGGGACAAACAAAAATATTCATGTGGGACAACACCCATCTTCTATTATCTGAAAGCCTATCATAGAAAACATCTCTAACTGGCGATCTACCAGACGAAAGCTGGAGGGCCATCTACATCAGTGGTAGCAGCAACACTATATTAAAAGAAATGTTTCTTGCCAATGTACTTACTACTGGCTTACACATAATACAAAAACAGTTTTTATGTTATGTTGCAGTTTTAAATCTACAAATGAATCTACCTACTTAACTACAAGCACTTAATTCAATGTACCAGACCAAAACACAGAACTTAATTTATTGGGTACCTTTTAATATTATAGCACCCTCTCTTACAACACAACTGCACCATATCTCAGTTCTCACTTGTACACGCTAAAAGACCACTTTCTCCCTTATGTACTCCATATTAAAATAAACATCAACCAAAGTGTAAAAGTACTTGCAGTGTCTCAATATTGTAAATCCAAAAACACAACATAAGGTACATTTGGGGCCTGGTTACGATGTTGGGTGGTCATCGGGACGAGGTCTCGGATCGGACCACCCTCCGGTCGGCAGTCCCGACAACGGCATTACAATGCGGTCGCACATGGTGTGGTCACACACTCCCATTTCCCTATGGGAGCTTGTGCTGCAGCCGTAAACCGGCAGTAGCACAAGCTCCCATGAAGAAATGTGAGCCTATGTAAATCCGTGCACCACGTGGCAGGCACCTCATGGTGGCTGCCACACGGTACAGGGGGGGTCACCATAGGTGCAATGGGCCCCCAAAGTCGCTTTCCGACAGGCCTTCCATGTCGGAAAGCCCAACCTGAAAAGTCTATCGTAAATAGACATCAAAATCCCCACGGTGTTAACGCCGTATATATGGGAGTTATGAGCAGCCTCCGAATGGCCAGCGGGCTTTTGAGCTCTTCAGAAGCCAGTCCGCCTGATTGTCTGGTTCCAAATCCGACCGCCTTTATCATAATTAGGGCTCCCGGTTTTATGGTATTAATTTTTTTAACATTTCCGTCTGTATGTATCCATATTTATTTTTTGCCCATTTTATTGGTATTTCTTCCATATATATTTTGTATTTTGCGAATATAGGAGTCATAAAATGGTATATATTTTCACATTTAAATGATAAACATGCGCTCATACTTTGCTGCCTGTTGTTGTTTTAGCAAATTAAGCAGCCAAGTATAGCAAAACACTACACCTTCAGGCAAATATGAACATTATAATAAAAATACAGTAAACCTGCATTTAGGGAAATCTCAACCTATTTTTAACTTCCCATGCTGCCTATCTACTCAGCTGTTGTCCTAGAAATCACGAAAAACAGCATGGTGAGTCACCCACAAGAAGGACACTTTTTTATGCATTTTCCAGTATGTAAAAATAAATATAGCCAGGAAACACTTTGTTTTTTGTCTATAATTGGCTGTAAAAATGGAAAGCCGGGAGCCTTAATCACAATAAGGCTGTCTGATCCGAAACCTACGATGTGCAACTATTGTACATCTCAAAAGTTTACTCGACCATCATCACACTTAAGTTCTTTCTTGTTGATGCACTGTATACAGAGAAGTGATTTTTAGTTCTCGCCTGGGGTTGCAGCGCAAAGCGTTGCTCGCTATGCGAGGGCTTTTTGTAATAGATACAATTTCAGAGAGGGACTTAAAGCCACGCCCCTCTTTTCCATTGGCTGGCGTCATCATTTAGGGTAAACGCTGGCATGTGATTGGGAATCTGGCTTCTTTGTTACCGCCCTGTCCATTTTGCAGACGGCCCATCTGGACAGGCCGACGCCATCTTTGTTTTGCGTGGTGACGTAGGAGGGTGTGCTAATCTGTTTTTTCTAATTAGCACTTCCTGTTGCTTTCTGCCAGTCCTTGCAGATCAGCTCACGCCTTGCAATGCTCTCCCCACACCAAAACCTCCTATCGCTGCTTGCTTTACTTCTCCAATCACTTCACTACAGCCGCTTGCTAAGTAAAACAGATAATCGGCTGCCGTGCGTTCACGTTTTTTTCCCATTTCGACCGCATGTCTTGTCTTAATTGAGGCTGCATCAGTGGCAATGGGAGCAGTGCTCGCCCCGCAGTAACGTTTGCCTAAAAGATTGAGAACGATCCCCGCAACCGGTCTAGACTTGATGAACTGCAGCACCTGCTGAGCCCAGAGCACACCAGTGTACTGCTGAGCTTCAGAGTCTGAATCGTGCGGCCGTAGTTTGTAAAGTAAGTGAGTCAGCGGCTTAGCGCGTGTTCATTTTCAGCTGCCTCTGGCTGGCTGTGTAATGTTACAGCTGAAAACCTGCAGCCTGTCACACAGTCTCAGTCTGTCCAGTAGTTTTCAGTGACATGCTGCGCAATATACTATTCCCAGCACTAAACTTTAGGGCCGGTCAGGGTGAGCTGTTGTGACTGACTCTATGGTGCCAGTGCAACAAATTACTTTAACATTGCCACAGCAGTAACACTTGTCAGCAGAGCCTGGTGTAACTCTGACAGCCTGCTTGTGTGATCTTTGCTACTGGGTGCGCAGGTAGTACCACGCGGACCGCTCTGAGTATTAGGATTTGAGGTGGGGAGATTTTAAATAATACAGCTCCTTGGCTGGCTGTGACCTATACGAGTCAGCTGGGGAATTGTCAGACGCAACGGTTTTCTTTTATGTTTATTTATTAGTGAACAGCATGAAAGATGCTGCAGTCTTGAAGTGTGTGATGCATTCAAAAGTGAAGACAGTTTAGTATTCAGCCTCTCACGACTGATCTCACAGTCATGTGGTAATTTTTTAGTTGGGGAGGAGGATGGCGTACGTGAATTCATGCAGATGGTTAACTGATGCGCTAGAGGCGATTAGGCATTGTTGAGTTTCAGGGACATGACTTTTAAAGAAAGGGCAGTAGTGATCAGTTATTGGCAATTCAAAACAAGCATATGGAATGCAATAGGTCTTGCATTTCCGACATTTTAAGCTATTCGCATTATAAATGACTGGCTTTTTATTTATGTTTTAAAAACCAAAACCTAAATAAAAGGCATTGTCATTTACAATGCCAATAGTTCAAACTCTCCTAAATGCGAGACCTATTGCATTGCAAATGCTTGTTTTTTTCTTTTGGTATTGCAGCAGGCCATTTCATCCTTTAGTCAAGACATCAAATGCAAGCCATACCTATTGGTGCCCTCCTCTTCGTTGTTCCCAAATGTTGGGATATATGTGTACCTGGATATGTTTGAACCTCATTATGAGCCTGCCACATGTTATCTGAACAGCACTAATGGAATACCTTGCCACCAAGCGTGTGTTATGGAGAGAAAACAAGCTCCACATACAGGGACATTTTGTCATCTCTGGTCACCCGAAAGCATCTGCTTTCTCATCGATTAGATGAATTTGGCAGGTGAATGAGTAGGGTTTTCCTTTGTAACCAGTGATTTGCAGTAGCACTCCACTTTCTTCTTCCCATTGTCTGCTGTTTAAAACTTTTAAATGGGAGGTTATGCCTTGCACAGTGCCATCCTATTAATATCTGCTCTTGATGTCTGTTTTTTGCCTGGGTTTAAGTCTGTTTTCCTTAACTTTGCATCCACCTTTTTTGGGGGGTTTGACTGGTAATGAAAAGAATGGTTGTTATTAGGATGACAAACAAAATTCTTCCAGTTCTGTTCTAGCTATAACATTTGGTATATGCCTCTTAACTGCCCAGTGAAAATTGGAAACCGATCAGATCTTAAAGTTTGGGTATTCTGCTCCGGGATACAAGGCAAAGGAGCACAATGAGTTTCAGGTGGGTGGGTCTTCTTGATCTAAAAGGAATTTTCTGCGTGGCCGTGTGCCAGCTAATTTGCCACAACGTTGAAATCCTGGACGTAGGAGTACTGAGTGAGCAGGCGTCTCTTGAAACTGGAGAGGGGTTTAGAAGGGAAACCTGTGAGGTGACCCAAGTGCAGTAATTCATATTACTCCTTTGTGAAAGACCTATAATATAAAGATGAGCCAAGAAGCTTGAACCCTGTTGGTGAGAAAAGTGCAGTCCAAACCTCAACCCTTGCAGCAGCAGTGCCATGTGACCAGATTAATGCTAAGACACACTTGGCTCCCAGGGGCTAAGACTTCTCTAAAAGCTACTAAAATCCTTACCATCTTACAGAGTCCCAGAGACTAGCCATGCTGTTTGCGCAAGGTTGACTTGAAGTACCAAGCTCTAGACAAGACCCTCTGAATACTGAAAGAGAGAGTTGAAAGCCAGAAAGAAACATGCATATCATTCACTCCTAATTATGCCATTCCCAGGCGTCTATAGTCTAAAGCAGTGCTTCCCAAACCACATCCCAGTTTTTAGTGCATCAAACTTTCGAGACCCACTTAACATTAATGGACGAGGTGGGATTTTTTTTTTTAATGCAATACCAGCAATTGTTTGTAAATGTCACAACCATGACAACACACTTTGATATCGGACTGTGTACAAGATATCGTTCTGCCCATAAAAGTAGCAGAGGGTGACCAGCACTGGAGTATGGAGCTGGAACACTTTTCAGAGACTAAAATCAAATGGCTTCTGGTTGATACCGGGCATTTTTAGCAAATTTGAGAAGCCCCTTCTAGAGAATGGTATTGGGTAAGGCCACAAACAAATTTTTGTGTTAAAACGAGGTCCAGTGGTACAAGTTTTTGTTTGGGGGGGGGGGGGGGGGGTTGCAGTTTTAGTTAGCGGGAATATAGCCCAAGTGCTCTAGAGTAATTTACATGAGCACCAAATTACATAACGGTCATATTATTTTTAGGCCTCGCCTGAGCGAGCGCATGCGCTGCTCGGAGAGACATTTAGTATACGGGTTTCCAAAGTGCTACCAGACCTCGCTGGCCTAACGCTTGCGTTCACGCGAGCGTGCATGCGCACAGCCGCCAATCACTGCTGCGCGCGCACCACTCGCGTGCTTACCACACAGCGCGTCCCGTCCTCGCGATCACTTTCGCTTTGAGCACGATCGTGATTACTTTCGCTTTCACGGCCGCGTGGTCGTTACTTTTACGGCCTCGCGGCCAGTGCTTGATTCACAATTAGCTTACCAATAATAGAGTACTCGCTATTTAATCACATCAAGATAGACATGCTAGTCTTTTTCACTTGTTTTAGACACTTGCGATCACATGACATGCCTTCTCCTGTTTTGATTGGCTTATTTACCTACGTTACGCGGTGCCATCATCGTAAGGAGACTTAACACCCCGTCTTCCCTCTTGTCGGTCTTATTTAAACCCGCTTAGTTGTGCATCATATCGCTTCTGCCATATCCGCATCGGGACGCATTTATCTACCCCCTGGGCGTCTTGACATATATCAAACTTTTCAGTAAGGTAAGAAACTCATTTTAAGCTCCGCTAATTATACGAGCTGTTTACTCGCAACCAAGTACCCGGTGCTCTCTGGGGCTTCTCATTTATAACCGGTAGCCACCTAGATCACCATGTAGCTTCCCCTTTTTATCCCTTCTCCTTAATAATTACATCTATTTTATTAAGGGATTCGTCGGAGTCTTTTTCAGAATCAAAGTTTGCTTAATATGGAGCATTAGAAATATATAAGTATGCCTCATCACGGACAGACCTATTCATAAAGCGTAGATATATATTTTTTCGTTATTCTCTGTTTTTAGGTCTTGCTGAGTCAGAGCATGCGCTGTCTCTTCGAGACATTTAGTAAGTGGCTTTTAAAAGTGCCACCAGAGGCTTTTGCTGGCCTCAAGCTTGCGTTTACACGCGCGTGCACAGCCGCCATGTGTTTCTGTCCAGGCTCATTAAGCCTTGCGTGCCTCTCTCTGCCTTGTTTTATTTTCCTTTTGCGCATGCACACAACTCCCGGTCGCGGCCAAAATTCTTTCTCGCGATCACTTTCGCGCGCACCATTTGCTTGTTTCAACACTTCAAGCACTTTCCTTGATGTTTTCTGTGCATCGCTCATTCTTTCATTACTTGTCACTTTTTATGTGCATTTCTCAGTCTTTCTTTGCTTCTTCACTGTGCATTACTCCATCCTTCTTATTCCTTCTTTGCGGTTTTCTGTGCATCGCTCATTCTCTTTCTGCCACTTTCATGTGCTTTTTTCATTATTCCGCAATCTTTCTTTGCTGCTTTTTGAACTTTTACACTGATTCTGTGCCGATCTGCTGGGCATCTGCCACTCTTTCTCATTCATTCTTTGCTGATCTTCTGTGCTTTTGCCTTTCATTATTTAACATTTTTCTCTGCCCTTTTCACTCAATCATTGCTGCTTTTGGCTTATTTTTAGTCTCAGCTCTTCTCTTCGAGTTTCAACCTCAATTGCTCTCTTAACTCCTCTTCTTCCTTTTTCTCACTCTTGCTCTTCTTCCTGCCCTTTTCCTGAATTTGCGACCTTCCCTGCTTCCTCTCCCACGCCACACTCCCTTCTTGGTTCCTGCCAGTTACTTAGCCCAACCCATTGCCCCAGAGACCCCCCCCGCTCCTAATTGTTGTCCGCCGCAGCTTGGATTCACAGCCCGTATGCGCCCCTCCCGTGCCCAGCGCCAGACCCCTGGCATTCACTCCCATCACTGCTACGTCTCTGCTTCCCTCTCCTCACCCTTAACCTTGAATGCACCTTCCAGTGCTGCTGCTACGCCTCGGTAGTCGACTGCGAAGGTGCCTTCCCCTGTTCCACCTGACACTTTTCCTGCACCTTCCCACACCTTCACACCACCCTCACATGCACCGCACACAACACTCCCCTCTCCTTCGGCCACGCACACCTACACACCTCTCCCCACCCCTCCCTGTTCTGCCTTCTCCTCAACAACACCTCCCTCAATAAACACGCTACTGAAATATGGGACCTGCAGCACGACCACACATTGAAACTGCTCTTCCTCACAGAAACCTGGCTGATTATATCGACATTACCACACCTTTTCCCCAGGCACAAGGTTATAAGACAGGACAGAATTAACAGACCCAGCGGAGGACATGTCATTGTTTTCAAAGAGCTCATCAAGTGTTCCACTGCCTCAGCTAGCACCAACAGCACCATGAATCGGTGCAAACGTTTTTATTCACACAACTGTTGCAGCACATCAAGTGAAGTTTTTGTGTGCTGTATTCTCACTGAAGAAGGAAACTTGAATACATGGCTCTCTGATTGAAAAAATTGTGTTTCAATTCTTCATTGAACCTTCTTAGCCTAAAAGGCAGCGCTTCTGTCTAATAATCTGAAGGTTGCGAGTTCGAACCTCTTAGTGGGCATGTGTTTTGCAATATATGTGTTTGCATTTTGATAATTCTCCAGGCACCTATTTTAGGGTATACTTAACATTCTGTCTTCTCCCAGATTCGTTTTGTATCAGGACGTAGTTTGTAAATTAAACATAAGCACTTAATACTTTGGCAGCTGCGTTTATTGGCTGTAGTTTAGATCCTTCTACATTTTCTGTTTGACAATGCAATGTAAATTATTAAGAAGGTACAGTATGGTGCTGGTTTTAATTGGCAAGTTGTGCACCAATATACCTTAATTATTTAACACAGCTGTTTGCTGCACAGCTGTTTGCTCTAAATCGGTGGGCATCCTGGTTGAGTGGTGGAATGCGATAATTGAGTGAGGTTAATCGGGCATTGAATCATCCACTAAAGAGTAAGTGGAGCATGGAACCAGTCGTATCAACCACAGGAAAGCCTGTCCTCCCTCCTGAAACTCTCTCAAGTACCCGGAGCCCAGCCCGCACCCTGATTTAACCGCACACTCTAATGCCCACTTGCTAATAGCAGCTGGTAAAAGTGAGTGAAATGTACGGTGACCACCTTCCCTCCAGAGACACTATTTCCACTCCCGGACTTTTGTGCGATAGCCTAATGTATTATGGGTATTGTAGTCTTATTAATCTTCCACTGACCTAATTACACTAACCCACCTAAAATTCAGTGGTTTGTAGGTGAATAGTTCAGGACTGGAGATAGTCTGTTGTGACCTACAGTGCGGTAGCCACCCTATTAGTAGTGTACTTTTCATCCTCTGCCTAAGCACATTTCTTAATCTGCTCCATTATTCTAAATGTTGCATGCTGGATGTGTTTATTGTGCCAAAATGGCTTCTTTTGTCATCTTCGATGCAAGATGGTGCACACTCTGAAATCCGTAACAGTGCACTCTCTTAATGCTTTATTTTAATAAATATATTTAGGGTGATCACCAACCTCTAGTTCAGTGTGGACACTTTCTCCAGTCCTTGTCTCTTCTCTCCGTACGTCACACCTCTTTCAATAAACCTCAGTGCCCCACAGCACTTACCTCTCATGACCATATATATATATATCTATCCAAAACAAATTGCCCAGCAAATGAAGATGCGCACCACTGCAGATAGGTTTCCAACCTTTTTATTTACAGACAGCCAACTTGCCAACCCTCGTTACACGTCCTCTGGCCTGACGCGTTTCGGAGCAGTTTTACTCCTTCCTCAGAGGCCACGGTGAGTGTACATGGTTTCTCTGCGCCACCATCTCCCCTGCATGCTCTTCATTAATTGATTGGCCTCAGGTGTGCCCGGCATTTATTTGCTCGATCCGTCATAGTGCATGCTGGGAATGGTAGTCTATTTTGCATATTGAAAACCCTCCAGTGGGTCTGCACACTCCCGTTGTTTCCAGGACAATGTTTTAAGCCCTCCATTGGGCCCGGTTGACACTTTGGCTGTCTCCATACGTAATCCACAGTGCCACAGTGCAAGGGGAACAGTTCCCCTCGTGTGTTCTCCCCTTCTCCTCTCTGTTTTGGGAGCGGCTGCAATCTTCCGCGGCCTGGAGCCGCCGCGTAAAAATCCAAAACCAATTCCCAGCAAATGAAGATGCGCACCACTGCAGATAGGTTTCCAACCTTTTTATTTACAGACAGCCAACTTGCCAACCCTCGTTACACGTCCTCTGGCCTGACGCGTTTCGGAGCAGTTTTACTCCTTCCTCAGAGGCCACGGTGAGTGTACATGGTTTCTCTGTGCCACCATCTCCCCTGCATGCTCTTCATTAATTGATTGGCCTCAGGTGTGCCCGGCATTTATTTGCTCGATCCGTCATAGTGCATGCTGGGAATGGTAGTCTATTTTGCATATTGAAAACCCTCCAGTGGGTCTGCACACTCCCGTTGTTTCCAGGACAATGTTTTAAGCCCTCCATTGGGCCCGGTTGACACTTTGGCTGTCTCCGCGGAAGATTGCAGCCGCTCCCAAAACAGAGAGGAGAAGGGGAGAACACACGAGGGGAACTGTTCCCCTTGCACTGTGGCACTGTGGATTACGTATGGAGACAGCCAAAGTGTCAACCGGGCCCAATGGAGGGCTTAAAACATTGTCCTGGAAACAACGGGAGTGTGCAGACCCACTGGAGGGTTTTCAATATGCAAAATAGACTACCATTCCCAGCATGCACTATGACGGATCGAGCAAATAAATGCCGGGCACACCTGATGCCAATCAATTAATGAAGAGCATGCAGGGGAGATGGTGGCGCAGAGAAACCATGTACACTCAACTGTCTGTAAATAAAAAGGTTGGAAACCTATCTGCAGTGGTGCGCATCTTCATTTGCTGGGCAATTTGTTTTGTGTGTATATATATATATATATATATATATATATATATATATATATATATATATATATATTCACTGAAAAAACCATAGGTTTCACACACGTTATAGTTAGGAAATAGCATTTAAAAAACCTTGCTAATTCACTGAAAAAACCATAGGTTTCACACATGTTATAGTTATCTGGACATTTTACTGATAAAAAACCAATGAAATTCCCCCGTTATAGTTACTGTAGGCAACTATAACTCACGCGACCGCAATCCTCTGCTGATGCTAATACTGTATTTAGACACTTATTTGCCCATATCTTCTTCCATTAAATTTTAGCTATACATATATTACAAATATTTTTTTTTCATAAAGACACATATGTCATCAGCAGAGGATTACGGTCGCGTGAGTTATAGTTGCCTACAGTAACTATAACGGGGGAATTTCATTGGTTTTTTATCAGTAAAATGTCCAGATAACTATAACATGTGTGAAACCTATGGTTTTTTCAGTGAATTAGCAAGGTTTTTTAAATGCTATTTCCTAACTATAACGTGTGTGAAACCTATGGTTTTTTCAGTGAATTTGTACGGTTTTTTAAATGCTAAGTTACTTTACGCCATTTGTGGCGTGCGCGCCCACTTAACGCAGTTCGTTCCGTGCACGGTTTTTATCAACTTTAATAAGCCCTGTACATTTGGTGGCCTTCGGCCACCAAAAGCACAGGGGGTGAGGTCAATGTGGATAGTGTTTTTTTTATTTCGATTTTATAATTTCATGTTGCCAAAATTACGTTTTTTTTCTCTATTAATAAGCCCTGCACATTTGGTGGCCTGCGGCCACCAAAAGCACAGGGGGTGGGGTAAGTGTGGATAGTGTTTTTTTTATTTTTATTTTTTTACCGTAAGCGTACGGTAAGCGTACGGTAAGCGTACGGTAAGCGTACCCCGCGAAATTGCCGAAAAAAAAATAAAACCGTTTTTGCTCTTGGGGGATGTTTGGGGACTCCCTCAACATGACTATGTGGGAGGGAGTTGTCAAAACAGCCCCGTAACATGTTTTTGGCCATCATGTTTGATAAACAACACTCAGTGCGAGAGACAAAATGGCGGACGCCGCTTCCTGGTTTCGGCCGATTCGAATGTTTACTAAGATCTAAGAGCCAATCAGAATCGCGCTCGCGCACGCCACCGTAAGCTTACGGTAAGCGTACCGTAAGCGGGCTCAGATATATATATTGATTTAAAGGCTATTTTCTCAGAATCTACTGAACAGATTTACACCAAACCTACAAAAGGCACTTCCTTGACCTAGGGACTACCTCTCTGCCAAATTTCTAGTAATTCTGTTCAGCCGTTCGGGCTGTAGCTCGTTCTAAAGGTCCTATGGAAAAATGCATGGGAAAAACGCGTTTTGGGACCCCCCTTTTATCTCAGCCCCCGCTTGACGAATCCCCCCGAGACTTTCAGGGTAGGAGCGGAGCGTAGCGCCCCACCTATTTTGAGAAATTCGCGAGGATTCGTCGACCGGCGCCAAAGTTATTCAAAATAGAATGTTGAGGTTTTCCTATGGAAACGTGGTCCTAACTATAACTACCTACTGGCGACCGCCAGTAGGTAATATATATATTCTGTATCTCTTCTTTTTGCAACTCATCCCCCTTAATTTCTCTTCCATTTACTTCACCTCCCTCTTAATTTCATCTCTTTAGCTTACCCTTTCTATCATTGTTGCCATCTATACCTTACCTTTCTCTACCTCTCGCATGCCTCTTTCATTTCTCTCTCTGCCTCACAACTCACTGCCTCATGTCTCTCTTCCCTACCTCTCGTACACTATCTAGACTCCCAATTTACATCACCTATTGGCCTTCTATGTCTCTCTTTTTATTGATGTCCTCTTTCCCATTATTTTATTCTTTAATACTTTATTCGATAGATATTTATCATAAAAGTACAAACATGCAAAATACATAAAAACAATCCATCCATAGTACTACAATTACATCCAGAACAGCAAATAGCGAAAAAAGGGACAAAAAATAAAAACAGAATTTAAAACAATGCTTTCTTCATTCATGAGAATTTATATATTACCCAGCAGCCTAGAGCGGATTAACCAGGCACCCGCGAGGTATTTAGCAACCCCACAGATGGTATACATAGAAACAGTATTGATTAAAATAATACGCAGGGCTGATCTGTGATCCCTTACTCCCAGCTCCCTGCATACAGGTTTCAACCATTTAGCCCTAACGAACTTGTAGGCTGAACAAGCAAATAAAAAATGGCCAAGGGATTCCTCTGGACATTGGCAACCTGGGCAATTTAAATCAAGCCCCCCCCCCCTTTGGCCTTCCACCTTTCCAAAAAAAATTAAGGGGAAGAGTGCCATATCTTAGTTTCAATAACAAAGTTCTATCTCTAGGTAGTTGGATAAAATCTAAAAAGGGTTCCAACTTCATAGATGGTTTATGGTCAAGAAAGTTCATCGTTAAAGTTCCCAGGTTTAAGTTATTGTTAACCTTGGCCTCAACCCAGTCCCAGTATAATTTCTTTACAATTTGTTTTGCAGGGGGGACTTGTGTGGCCCAGGACTCCCCCAGGCCTATTAATACTACCAGTTTCTTAAGGTTGTTGAGCCACGTTATTTGGTGAGAAACATTTGGGGATATTAACTCGTCCAACACTCTAGCATATCCGTCTAATTCCTGGGTTCTTCTAAGGCGCACCCAAAATAACAGCGGCCTTAGTTGAACTTTGTCCGAGATTGATTTTTTTACCCATATCAAAAAATAATGGTAACAGAGGGGTTGAAACTGGAAGTGAGACTAGATCTCTGAAAAACTTATTTTCTGCAGTTGCCAGGACCTTAGTGTTTTCAGCACCCCATAATTCGGAGCCATAGACTGCCGAGGCTAAAGCCTTCCCTTCATAGACTACCAAGGCAGGGGCAACCGGTCTACTAATAGAGAGGCGCTGATTCTTTAGTATGGCACTGGAGACCCTTTTGAGGTTTAGTACCATTTTTGATATATGGGAATCCCAGCACATGTTGTTGGACAACCTAACCCCTAAATAATCAAATTCATTCACCACCTCTAAAGGGGACCCATACAAAGTAAGACGAACATTCCTAACCTTTCTATTTGGAAATAAAACCATTAACTTTGTCTTCGAAGTGTTGACCGTTAACCCACGGTCGTTACAGAAGAGGGAGAAGCGGTCAAGCAATTTTTGGAGACCCTTGGGGGTCTTGGACATCAGGAGGGTATCGTCCGCAAAAAGAAGTGTGGGGGTTTTCTCCCCGGCAAGGACGGGGGCATCCGCAGGGTCCTGCCTCAAATGATCCACCACCCCATTTACAAAGAGGGAGAACAGTGTCGGAGCCATCACACATCCCTGCCGCACCCCCCTGTTGACTGATACCCTCCCTGTCAATTGGCCCTGGCGCCCCCAACGTATCCTTGCATAGTTATCCTCATGGAGTTTGATAAGAAATTGCAGCAGGGAACTAGGAAACCCCATGGCTAATAAAACCTCCCATAGCTTGGCGCGTGGGATAACATCAAACGCGGTTTTCAGGTCTATGAAAGCCAAGTAAAGACAACCCTTAATAATTGATACTGACTTCCAATAGACCGCGCAAAACCGGAAGACTTGATCCATTGCACCAACATTCCGCCTAAACCCAGCCTGGAAATGGGTTAGAATATCATTATCCATTAGCCATGTCTCAACTCGATTTATAATGACCCTGCCAACTACCTTTTGAATGGTGTCAATTAAACTAATTGGTCTTGGCAGGGTCCTCTCTATCACCTTTCTTATAAATCGTGATCACCTCAGCCCCTTTCCATGATTCCGGGACGGGATGGCCTCGCTGGATGAGATTTATTAGATTTGCTATATAGTCTGCCCAAATTTGGGGGTCATGAAGTAGAAGATCCCCGGGCAGGCCATCTGGACCAGCCGCTTTGCCTGGAAGGATATTTAAAATAGCGACCTTGACTTCTTGCGGGGAGAATACGTTTTCATTACTGGGCAACTCCAAACTAAGGTTGCGCTTATTGCACACTGCTAATGGCAATGGAGAGACTTGATCGCCTTCCTCACAATACAATTTTAAAAAATGGGCGTGCCATTGCTGTTCATTAATATGATTTAAAATGGGGTCAACTCCCCTACGGTCTAAAGCATTGATCAATTTCCAGAAAATAGTAGAATTCTTCCCACTGGCAGCGATCTTAAGCTGCTGCCAATGCTCCTCCTCCCAATTTTTCTTGGCTGAGGCTATTGAACTACGGTACTGTTTCACTGCTATTGGGTCCTTCAATTTTATCGCCAAACCAATGGCTTTCCTCTTTTTCCTACATTCCACTGTATACCACGCGTTCGCCTTCAGGGGTCTAAGATCCGCTGGGGGGTTCCCTTGGGTGTTGTTGAGGAAATACTTTCTTATTTTATCGGTGAAATTTTGGTACTGGCCCAATAACTTGGGCCCCAGAGAGTGAACCTCTCCCAGATCCACCGCTGCGAGGCTGGAGGTTTCTGCTTTAACTAAGTCCCCAATACTATTAATTTTAGAGGGGAGGACATCCTTGGTGATCAGCTCCATCGCCCCGCTCTTACTAATCCCATTAGCCCAGTTGATTCCCATACATAATGGGTTATGATCACTATCTGAAGACTGCCTGACCTCCATATCTACTAAACTAGCCCATGAATGAACATCTAAAAAGATGTAATCGATATGTGATGGGCAGCCTATCCTATTATAGGTCATTGCCCCGTTATGATCAGAAGTGGTCCGGCCATTTAATGCCCGTAGATTATGTTCCAAAGCCAGTGCGTTCAACTGTATAGCTATGGCAGACCACTTCTTAATAGGGGCCAGTACTAAAGGGGGTATAGTCTGTCTCCAGTCCTCTGAGTTCAAACCCAATACATCCTCGTCATCCAGGGGTTCGAATGTACAGTTAAAATCACCCCCCAACAGGATTTTGGACCTAGGTGGAAGCTCAGACAATTTTACATCAAGCAGCTCAATTGTTTGCGAGGTTAAACCACCCTGTACCCCTCTTGCATAAACACAAAACAAATGAACAATACCCCCGTGTGGGCTTTTCAGGGAAATGTGCAAGATATCATTGGATTGGACCGTGTGTGTAATAATAGTAAAATTCAAATTCACCTTTACCCAGATGAGCAGACCACCTGAGGGGCGGCCTTTTCCTATGGAAACTGCTGGGACAAAGTATGTAGAGTACCCATTTTTATATTGCGGGGACAAACTCCAAGTTTCCTGAAACATACAAATATGGAAGGAGTCAATGAAGTCATTCCATTCCGGATTTTCAAGATTTTTCCTGAGCCCTGCTATGTTCCAAGAAAGGATGTTAATCGAAGAGAGTACTACAGTTGGTGCAACGGGTGTGGCTGTTGGACTACAATCCAATTCGCCCCATCTAGGGCAACCATTATCCACAAACACTTGAACCCCCGTTCCAATTGGAGTTACAGCCCGTGGTAACCCTACCTCCTCCCTCATAACCTCTTGGCCAAAGTGCTGGATCGAATGTCAATCAACTGCTTCCAGGCCACTGAAGCGATTGAAACAGGGTAATGGAGGGGGGTTATGCTGATGACCATGCCATTCCCCTTGAAACGGAGTAGAACCAAAAGGGGGCCTACCTACTCTCCTGTGTACTGTGCTCCACCCTCCATCTTCACCCGCATCCCACTGGTTAGAATTATAATCCATAAAAGGCTCCTCTCTCATCCCCCTTCTTGTGTAATTTTGAGCTCTTAACCAGCTCCACCTATTACTGCGGTGATCTGCAAGCATATAGAAATAGGAGAGGGGTTTAACTAAGATTGAAGAGTTGTTATTACATGGGGGCCCAGCACGGATATATTCCACAGTACGTGGGTCCTCAAATGTTACAACAACGCAGTCGCCCTGGAGATTTTTTTTATTCTCACCCACCCATGGTGCTCTCTCCACCATAAGCAAATTACTGCGAATGTTAGGTGGAATTGGGTAGTTTCTATCTAACCAGTGGCAAACTTTGTTTTTGAGAGCCCAAAAGGATTCTGTTGATGAGGGGGCAAGCTCGGGGACACCTGTTAAAACTATTACAAAGGAGTGGGCGTCAGGAGGTAAATTAATATTCTGGCGTATCTTAGGATTCGCTGGAAGGGATAAAAGGGGTTTGGGAGCAGGAATAATGGGACCATTTACTTTCTGTGATTTACTGGGTGCCTTGGAAGGCAACTTAGTAGTACTATTTGTATTACCCTTAGGTGTAGGTATTTTTAGTGGACACTTTGGAGGGGAAGGGTTCTTCCCTGCTGGTTGTTTAATAGACAGAGGCAGTTTGATGCCAGCCAATGCTGGTCCACCAATTGCCTTTTGGGCAGAAACTTTGGGTCTGGCTTTTAACTCCAGATTTAGAGCCTGTAGTTGATGTTCAATACCCTGTAGTCTAGTCTCCAGGGGAGACAGTAAGGATTTAATGAGCTCAGATATGGAGCTCATAAATATACCGTTCCTGTCTTCGGCCCCCTCAGAAGATTCATCCAGACTACTCTCTTCAAGGAGACTTGCTAAACTATAAATCGAGGCTGTATCGTCGGGAATACCCAATGGTATCGGGTGTGAAGCACGATGCGCCTCAGCTCTTCCTCCACTATTATCTATGGTATCCACATTAGCCCTCCCCACCTCTGGCCCACAAAAGGTGCTAGCAGTCATTGGGGCCTCCTGCCCCATCAACTATAACTACTAAATCAGCACTGTCCTTACTAGATATTTGGGAGCATTTGGGAATGGCACCCTCCCTTAAACCCCTTTGTGCAAGTGTTTTATCATGGTCGTCGATAGCTAACGAGGAAGCCATGGGAGAGGTAAGAGGGGCTACTGGTGGGGGCATCAAAAAAGCAGAGTCCAGGGGTACAGATTGACTGGTACTGATGGAATGGGTTGCAGGTATAGACTGAATGGGGTTTGGTTGGTGAGTGCATTGGGCTTTACTTGGTGTGCGCGCAGAGGCTATGAGGCCTAGAGATGATCTTCTCGCTTGTGCGAGATCCTGTGACACTCTTCTTTCCATGAGGGCAATCCCCTCATCAATTAGAGTGTTTGTACGCACAATAAAGTTATCTAATGTGCCTGTCAGCTTCGAAGCACCAGCCGCAGCCTTGCTTCGAGTTTCACGTGTGCACATCACTATGACCGGGGGTTACTGACTAGCTAAAACCATATACAACCACAGTTACAACATCAGAATACCAGCAAATAATATAAGGGTAGGCAGAGTTACTCACAACAAATATACCCAAGACAGCTAAACAAGAATCAAAATACAGTGGGGTGAGCAAAACCAAGAGCTATGGCCAGACCAGACCCTACAGGCCTCGGAGGGCCACAGAGGGCCCGCCCTTGTCCCGGGCTTCTCCCGGGACGCTCCCGCGCAGCGGCCGTGCGTCCTTCTAAAATAACAAAAATGGAGTGATGGGCGGGGGGGGCGGGGCCAGCAGGGAGAGCAGCCCAGGTGAAGCAGATTGGGCTCGCAGGGACTCCTGGGTGATGGAGTCCCTGCTAACGTGCTCGCAGCCCTGCCAGCAACAACACGCCCCAAGTCTTTAGACAGGAGACAGCCCCTCTCCCAGCAGCAGCTCTCGCTGATGGTATATGCGCTGCGGGACCCGCGAAGCAGGTCCGGCGAGTTGCTGGTGGTTTCCAAGGGCAGAGGGCAAAGAAGGCAGCAACAGCAGTCCGGTGGCAGGTCCAGCCGGTAAGGGTCCCACAAACAAAGTCCTGAAGTCCGCTTTTACTCCCTTGAGCCCCACCGGCTCAAGGGAGCCTGAATATTAACACAAATCCAATTGGTCGCACACTGCTCGTCCTACCAGCGTGTTACCCCAAAGCATTGTGGTCCATGAAGTCAGCATCAGCGAGTGCGCCTCTGCCAGAGTATTAAGCAAAATTAAAGTTGCGTTCGCCATCCCTGGACACGTGTTTCGAGGTTATTACCAATTGGATTTGTGTTAATATTCAGGCTCCCTTGAGCCGGTGGGGCTGACGAGCTCATGGTTACGCACCTGAGTGCCATGAGCGGTACTGGACCTGAGAACAATTTTGTCAGCCTACGCAGCAACCCTACACACATGCCTATTCCCTTCTGATGAGAGGTGATAACCTCGAAACACGTGTCCAGGGATGGCCAACGCGACTTTAATTTTGCTTAATACTCTGGCAGAGGCGCACTCGCTGATGCTGACTTCATGGACCACAATGATTTGGGGTAACACGCTCGTAGGACGAGCAGTGTGCGACCAATTGGATCTGTACTTCTTAGGGTGTGTTCTTTTACTTAGATTCCAAATCTGATTCTAAATCCTACCAGCATTGCCTGCTAATTGGCTCATTGAGACACTTCAGTCCTCTGCCACAAACACATTTTATTAGGATGGCAGTCAAAAATCAAATAAAGACTAATGTTTGAAAATGCGATTGAAACTTTATTCGTTAGATTGAATCTCACATGGCTCAACTAAACCGTTGAGACGTATTTGTATTCTCGCTTTGTTGCAGTACTTACTGTGTTCCAGTAGCTTCTTTTTGTCTTGAGCTGTTTCATTACTCTGTTCCTGCACTGATACCATGTGGCAATGACCTATAACCAATATTTTTTGTTCTGTAATGCATTCGGTGCTTTATGCATCCCAGTAAGGCTTTTATGCTATTCTTTGATTAAGGTTGTTATTCCCTTGAACCTCAGTGGGCGTCCTACAGGCCCGTCTTGGGTCCTTCTATTGAATTGGTTAAAAAGTAATGTGTTTGGGTTTAGAAACCATTTAAATGTCGGGTAAGAGCATGCTGCATTAACGCAGTGGTTGCAAGAGAGCCAGGTTGTTTCTGGGCCCTGCCCAATTGTTCTTTTGATAGCATTCTGAAATGGGAAGTTGACGTTTGCTCATTTCCGGCCCAAATCGAGTTATTGAAATGTGAGCAGAAATGCAGTAGTAATAAAATCTGACTTTTCTCATCATACTGAACCCACACCCCCACAAAACCCAATAAGAGTCTAGTCTGTCGTGGAAATAAATCCTGGCCTACCGAATGGCACTGCAATGCCATACTAAAGGTATCAAGTGATATACAAAAATGCTGAATAAAACTAGAATCCCTATTTAGCATGAATGTGCATGTAGGGTTTCTGTTTAATTTCTCACCGAGGATCAGGGTGTCACTCTCTTTGTAATGGCCCAGTGAACTGAATGTAAAAAGGGGATTGTCGCAATCCTTACAGAGAAAATCTGAGGTTTTATTAAGGATTGTGGGGAATATTATATGTACATAGCTCTTTAGTCACTGTTCTTCTGCAATAACAGGAGTTTTTAAGTCCAGCCTATAGGCAGCATAAGCTGTCTTTTTGCAAAAGACTTATTGTGGAAATTATAGTGGCTAACAGAACCACAATTACCTACCAGTGCTTGGCTTTGCTGTCACGCTCATTTTCTTATGTCTTTTTTCCCCCAATGTCTTTTCTTGTTTCTGTTTGCCCCTCTCCTGGGGCATTGCGGCTTTACCTGTGTTGTTCCACATGGAACTTCTTTCTTTTTGGTTAATCCATCCATTTCATAAGAATGCTTGTGTTTTTCCACTTCTCCCTTGTCTGCCTCCCCCCCCCCCCTCCCCGCCTGTACGCCCTGTTAGTCACGTGCTGCTTGCTCCTGTGTATTTCTCCCCTGCGCCCTATGTTTTTTTCCCCACTGTACTCTTCCTACACCATGAGATGCTCTCTCCCTCGCGTGCTGCCTTTCTTTTCCCTGCCTCCCCCCATCCACTCCCTCTGTCTGTTAACTGTTGTCCTTCCAACACCTGTTGCCTCCACTTGTTTTTTTATTTTATTTATTTATAAAACTGAAACTGTTCTACGCCTCTCCTACTCTGACACTTCATTCTGCTTAACCCCTTCAGCGCGACACGGATTTCCGCGCTGTGCTGAAGGTTCGGTGCGCAGGCGGGGCCATGACGGAGCAGTTCCGTCATGCGCACAGAGCAACTGACGCGCATGACGGAACCGCTCCGTCATGCGCATCGAAAGGGTTAACAGTACGCTACTCCACTCAATGGCACTCGACTCCACTGTGCAACACTTTATTCCACTCTACATCCCATGGCTAACTTTTCACCATGCTGCTGAGCAGTCACACTGGTGTACAACATGGCTAACAGATTGGCAAAGCCATAGCGCTTGCATAGGCTAGATGTATTGGCTTTGTCAATGCTTGTCTTCAGTGCAATGCCCCATGTCTTAAGGGTATGCATAGCTGTGTATCGGGCTCATTGTGCCACTGAACTAAGCAAATCCTCATTGAAAATTCTCAAATAGGCCAAAACTGATCTGGGGTTGCTTGTGTTCCAGTTTAGAGGGGACCTAGGCACCCGTCACTTCTTTGCTTGCCTTTTGAAAGGCACACTAAAGGAGCAGCAACGAAGAGGTCCTGGAACGCCCACCGCCTTATTTTCATACTTTTCTTTCGGTAACGTCACCCTAATTAAACAGTACCCCGCATTGCTCTCCAGGGACAAGTAGTTTAAAGGATGTACATATTACTATGTAACTCCCCCTTTAATTCCATATTAATTGGCTGTGTTTCTTGGTTTACTATAAATCAAATTAAAAAAATATATCTTTTTAACTCCAAAAAGTCTGGAAATCGTCAGTTTTTACCTTTTCTACTTTTTACTGCTGTGTCCATGTTTGCATTTCTTTTCGTGCAGCATGCGGTCAATATTTTTCTTTATTTCAGGTACTGGTACATTGTTATCACTTTGCTTCATTCTATGTTAGTTTTCAAGGTGTGTGTGCGTGTGGTTTTTTTTTGGGGTGGGGGGGGGGGGGGGGGGGGTTAAAATCACTCTCCATCCTTACACGCACACAATCCATCGCCCTTTCGAAAGGGGTATTCACCAAAACTAAGGAAGCGTACAACTCCAGGCTAAAGGGCATTTTCATGGTAATGTGACTGAGTAGGAGCACACTTTAGCGTTAAGCTACGGAGCATTGCACACTGCGCTGAATGGCCCACAAAGTGTTTCCGAAAGCAGTGAGCTCAACATCTGATCTCAAAAATCAGAAATGTGTGTTAGTGACATTCTAAAGAGCATAAAGGAAGTGCCGCAGGGGACGTTACTATGCGAGGCGTGTAACGAAAAAGTGTTTCCTCACAAAATGCATCGTTGTATGTATGGTTCGAGGGTTTAGCTATCAATAGCAAGTTCAGTGGCGCCAAATAGGAGGGCTCCCAGTGACCCGCTTCACCCCAATTAGTGTCTTTCTTATTAGCAAACCAGATTATTAAGGGGGGGGGGGGGCAATTTCTTATCTTCCTTCAGGTCTCACGGTGTCCTTTTCAATGCATTAGTATGGTTCCAGCTAACCTCCGGTACAAGCTAGATGGCGCTTGTAAATACTAAATTATTTCAAGTAGATTCAAGGTATGGCTTTGTGTGTATTTAACGTGTTTTTCAAACACCTGATTTCCACTAAGATGGCAGGTGAATATTTGCGTGCTGTTTGAAGCTGCATGCAAATTTGCAACAGGAGTCTTACTCTGAGGTCCATATACGTGCGAACGTTCACGAAACCCATGTTGATCCATGCAGTTCTTGTGCCACTTGAATCGTCACTGGCCTGTGGCTACAATTGTTGTTAATTAGGCTAATTGAGTGTGGGACGAAAGGGTCTTGAATGGTTAATGATGCACCATTCCTACTACAACAATGGTAATAGCATGTTGCTCTCTGCGGATCTGCCTATGCGGTTTAGCCTATTGTACTTATTCATTTGTAGTACTTATTAAAAACAAATATTTAATCAGAACCAAGACCCAAGTGGTTTAAGTCTATGCGCTAAAGGAAAGTCGCGCTGATTAGGCCCCATGGCTATTATTAGCAGGGCTGTTCTCTGTGAGGTTGTAGGTTCTCTCACATGATTATGCTGATCTGGGGTAATAGCATGGAATTTGACCTTTGCACTGTAGTAATAAACGTGAGAATGTTTACACTTGCTCAGACTGTTTTCTTGGGCCACAGTTGTTTTCACTGACTGGGCATAAATACTGAGCATATGCCCCAAAACTGCCGGTACACCATGCTAGTTGCGTTGTATTGTGTAAGGTGGACCTCCCTTTTCATCGCAGCTAGGTCTCGGCCTCATTCATTGAGCCGGGGTTGGGATCTTCACAGCTGCTCCAGGGCCTTCACGAATGCAAAAGAGGGAGCCAGGCAAGTGATGATTTTGGGGAAACCATTGCACTCTACATGTTCCTGGCCTTATTGTGAAGGCTTTTAAATCACTCGCACATGCCCAGTTACTGCAGATCTATTTTGAGGAGTCGGTCCCTTGTTTATTATGCTAGCCTGTTTCTTTTGGTTTAAGTATCTATCCTTGATCTAGTTCGTTGGGTTGGTGCACCTAAAGCTGGATAGTTTGGTTTCAGAAATCTGCGTTTAACCCAATTGTTTGACCGTGCGCAAATTATTTACTCGCCCTGAGCTTCGGTCCCTGTATCTGCAAAAATTATGAACACTTTGTGCTCACCCAGGCCGAGAGTTAACCAATGAATGAAAGGAAAGTTTTCCCTTTCTTTAACCATTCCTTATTGTAGTTTATAAATCTCCTCTTTTGCCGAATACCAGGAACCTTATTGCCCTGCCACTTCAAGTGGTGGTGATTTGAGATCCAAGGTGGAACATGCGCAAGTATTGTGCAAGAATCTATCTCGTCATCCCGCAGTCGTTTTCCCCGCAGGGAATCACAACACGGTCGTTACAATGACCGCGTTGTGATTCCGCATACCATTACTCCGCAAGTCGGAGCAACGACTTGCGGAGAGGGGCGCTGGATGTTGGAATAGTATAATTTACTATTCCAACGCCAGTCTGTGCGGACACTAGGGAAGGTGTTGGATTTTAAATCCAACACCCCCCCCCTGCAATTCGTTGTTCCGACTTGCGGAGTAATGGTATGCGGAATCACAACGCGGTCGTTGTAACGACCGCGTTGTGATTCCCTGCAGGGACAAAGTTTTGCGGTAAACGTTTGCCATTGTGCAATGGTGTTTGGCTACTTGTTGCATTCTAATTGTTGTTTTAATAAACAATTCCGCCACTGTACCTCCATAATGTACCATCGAATAATTGGCTTAGTGTCTGGCTTTTTGGGTTCTTACACATGAAATCCTGCTCCTGTCAAATAATACTAAACCTGTTTTGTATTTTGTTGGCCCCATTGATCCTGCTGGGATAAATCCTGTGGATTATATATTTTTTCTTTGAAAAAGATGCCTTATTTGCATTAATCATTGTCCACTTTCCTTAACCTGGCTCGTTTTTATGTGCACAGAAAAGTAATGAGGTTAGTCCTGTCTAAAAATTCAAACACTTGTATTGGAGTAAACTTGCACCACGCATTTCCCAAAAAGCTTCCTTCCTTCTTCCCCCGACGGTTTTGAAGGGACTTTTCTAATATTCCAGATCTGAGTTATGATTCCATATTTTATTTTTTACTGCAGTTTCCTTTTGGGATTGTATCTTTTCTCCTATATTAAAGTGTATTCATCACACTGATGGCAAGAATTAATTTAAGTCCTCCTTACCTTTCCATTCAGCATAGCATTTGTTTTAGCGAGATGGTTCAAATTTGAGCTCTGGAAATAATCTTTAAGCTGCAACTCACTGACCCAAGTGTGGTCACTTTCTGCAGAAAGAAGTGCTGATGCATGGCTGCAGGACTATCCTGATTTGTCTGACTGCTTTTGGGATAGCCCCTAGAGTGCATTTCTGATGCTGTGGTGATTAAAGCTTAAGATGTGTAGTGTATTCTGTCTTAAACTAGGAGGGTGTCCCATCTTCTCTTGACTGAAAATGTGGCTGGCGGTCTTCACATATCGGGTAACCCAAACCAGTTAACCAAAATCACCCACTTAAGAGACCAAGCTGGGGTATGATTGTCCGTCAAACCTCTGCTGCTGAAAGCACAAAACATGCACATGAAGCAGTTCAAGCAATATTCCTTCCTTCCTTTTTTTTATTTTCTTTTCTTTTTTTTTTTTTTTTGCAAAAACCATAAACAGCATAGCTAGTTGAACAAGTAGATGAACTCATTTTGAAAAATGTGATGATGCTGCTTAAAAACCACAGCACATTGGCCCTCGTAGTGCTAGTGCTCCTGCTGTCCCCTTCACAAACGAGATTTGAAACCTTCCTTGATAATCACTGGACAGCATGTTAGTCTTTGTTTTTAAGAGTGAATGCCAGTACAAAAGCACCCGTGTATGTGATTTTTACCAGGCCTGCGGCAAATTCAACATTAGTGTGCTTTTACTCCAATAAATTCTTTGTCTCTGCTTTCTAAAGGATATAGGGAATAACGTATCTGCAGATGGCTGTTAATGAGCATGTTTTTAAAAAGGTCATTTTGTACTTGCATGCTGATTTCGGTCATACTTAAGGTACTAGTAAAGTTGCTTTTAACACGCTCCTTTGGCAGACTACTAACATGCGTAATGAAGGTTTCATTTTTACCGCTCCTCCCGTTTAAATCATGAAGGTCACATCCAGGCGTCTACAGTAACCGAACAAGATACACCAGAAGTTTGAGCCAAGTCCAATTATGTGTTTGAACTTTAGATGTTAGGCTATTTTTCTGTTCTTTGTATGGGAGTCCTGTCAAGCCTGTGTAGTGTCTGGCTGCGCAGAGCGACTGAATATTCTGTTTGTATGGGATCCATTCTTTTACCCTCTTATTTTCCTTCCTGCATTTGTATTCACTCTTATTTATGTGACCCTCCTCCACCCTGATTCACTCTCCTGAATCAAGACTTGTGTTGACAGTCCTGCCAATAGAAAGCTAAGAAGTATAAAAAGTGGAGATTTTCTATAGTTTTCCTTGGTGAAGCTATCCATATGTCTATCTGTCACCCTGTTGTTCCTCGAATGAAGGTGGGACCTGATGATGAAAAGGGTGATCCCCTTAAGGGAATGGATAAAAAACAAGCATTGGCATAGCCAATAGGTCTCGCCTTTGGGACCTTATAAGTGTTTAGCTATGCAACAGCTGCATAACTAAACACTTATAAGGTCCCAAAAGCGAGACCTATTGGCTATGCCAATGCTTGTTTTAACTGCTGCAATCTATTGAAGCCTCACGGAGAACATCAAAGCGGCCATGGAAGTGATGCGATCAAACATCAAAGCGGCTGTGCGGCCGCGAAAGTGAAAGTAATGGGGGTAAAGCGCGACGCCCGCGCACATGCACTGTAGGTCTAGGCTGGCCTGGTAGCACTTTTTGGAGCCCTCAGAAAATGTCTCGCCAGACCAGCGCATGCGCTGGGTCAGGCGAGACCTAAAAAAGGTGGGTGGTAATGCACGTTCCGAAAGATGGTAATCTTTTAAGGCATATTTCTTTTAGGAGAGTGTGTTTTGCTGAAAAGAAGGCGACCCTTCCAAGCGAAGGTGATTAGACAAATATGCATGCGAGGAAAGTTCCATTAGCCATAATCCTTGAATTGGAACGCGACTCTCCTTTTGACCTGCAGCGTGCTGTGCAGGAGATTTACACAAATACTTTGGAACGAGTATGATGATGTTTTTACTACTCTATCTGCCAACAAATATGCGGGTTAGCGATAGGCAATTTCTTCAATTAAAAAAAAAAATTGTGCTTCCCTTAATTGCCAGTTTATGGTTGTTCTATATACAGTCGCTCTAAGCCGTATTTTACTCTATTGTTCTGACTGACTCATTTCATTGAGGTGTGCTGAGGCAGAAGTTGGTCGACAGACCCCGTCAAGATGTCGCTGCTGTGACTGACAGAACAGCCGCAGACATGTGTGCCTGGTTTATTTTTGTGTGTGTGTGTGTGTACACATGCCTGTGTACTTGTACGTCGAACGGGCCTGTTGTTGTGTGCGCTGTGCTCTGGCAAACAGATAGCCGCAATAACAATAAATCCCGACTTGTGTCAGCACATCTCACGTGTCATGCGCTGGCCTTTCAGCTGACCTGCCCTGCGCTCATTCAGGGCCTTCGGTTTCCATGCGGTGGGGGTGAGAGGGGATGTGCTGGGCTTACAAACATATTGAGCTCATTTGCAAGCTGCAGCCAGTCAGCTGCAGAAAGGCTTTCTTTCTATTTTATTTCATGTGTAGCTTTGCATTCTAGTTATTTTAACAGTGGGCTTGCTCAAGCCCCCTCCCTTTCTCCTAACATTACCCCCTTTCTCCTTGGAAACTTGCCCATTGATTTTATTGCAAGTCTTCAGCTGTGTGTCAAACACTGGAAAGAAAGACATTCTTGGTTGGGCGCCAGACCTTCTTACACTGCTGGTTGGAAGGCTCGACCGAGCGCCGAGTTTACAGCAGTGGTTCGATTTAGCGTTCAAGCTCACTTGACTCATACCCTAGCAAGTTGACTGGGGTAATGTCGTTCAAATCAGTAAAGGGAACAGCACAGTCGTTGTGAAGGAAAATATATATTTGTTGTTAGCTAATCCAATACACGCTTGGAGTATTTTAAGACAACCCAGAGGTAATTAGTTTCGTGGACACTTTTGTCCACTACCGCGCCAAAGTACAGTCAAACTATTCGGTTAATATACTGTATTATTACAATGATTTGTACTCGTAGGAGAATTGTTTTTTTCTTCGTTGTAGTCCGATTCTGAAAACTTCTTCTGTCATATATTCAAAAGTGCTACCCGGACAGACCCTCACTTGCTCTACCCTCTCAAATATCCTAAAAGAGCATGGAGTGCCTGAAAGTAATATGAAGTACGGTTGGGTTCTCCTCGAAGCCTATCGATAGCGACTGGCTGTGACCCCGTTTTATATAACTTAGCAGTGCTCTTGTGTTTTTGATCAAGTTATGTGGTGCTCCTGGCGCTTTAGGATTGTCCTGTAACACCGCCTTCCAACATTGAATACTAGGAAACGTGTACATTAGGTGCAAATACCCAGCAGTGGGAAACACTTTTACAAGCTGGGTCACCATGCATTGCAGGTTAACCTTTGCCAAGTCCTTTTAACCACACCACTAGGCAAATAAATGTTGAAACCCTTGTCCTTTGCTGTACACGGAAATAATTACATTCTCCATATTGCATCTATACAAATCTAATCTCTCCTTGTGCATCCTCAGCCGGTACATGTCTCCAGAATTCAACCACAGTCTGAAGCTGTGGAGATGTGTGTTTTGCTAGGAAAGTCCAGTTTTTAGCCTTGACGGATCCTAGCTAAAGCTCCGAATTTTAATAATGCAATGGCAGTACCGCTTCAAACGGACTATCAAGTAAAGACTGCCCTTTCTAAATATTGTTCAACCATCGTCAGCACTTTTCTCTTGATTGAAGCTGTAGTTGACTGCAACAGAGCTTGTGGGGTGGCAGTTTCGGGTGTCTTCAAGATTAATTTCCTCGTTAAGTTACAGATTGAACTTTAAAGCCTTGGTTTGAGCTTTTGCTACCACGGGGATTGTTTACTTGTACATTGGCTTTTTTTTTTTTTCCCCCACATCGGGTAGATATGCGTTCTGAACTAGTGCGTTTGACATAGCATGTATGTGGATTTTAATTTACATTCTAGAAAGAACAAACCATGGCAATGGCGTTCTTGGCGAGGCACAAATTATGCAACCATAATATATTATAATACATTGGAAAAAAGAAGTCCTCAGGCAACATTTTCAAACTTCTTTGGAAGACTATAAGCATTTGAGCTACTTGAAGTTAGGAGATCTAAGTTCCTCAGCCAGTGGGCTGCAGTGGAGAGGTTTTGTTCAACACAAGTGGGGCCGCTCCCAAAAAAGTGACCAAAGGTGCTCAAGAATAAATTGTGAGTGTGGACATCTCATAAAAAGTGAAGGACTGGCCTCACACACCATCTTGTGTCAGGCTTCATCATCGGCAGTCCTCGCCTTCTAAAAACTCTGATAGAGGGCGGGCATACACCTGACGACAGGGATGCATTTCTAAACTAAGTGGGGGCCCGTGAGGAGTGAGTGAAGTTTAAAAACCATTACAGTTGCCAAATTAATTTTAATAAGGTAGGCGGCTGTATGGTATTAAAGTGGACGGTGACGTGGGGAAATGTTAGTATCCCCTCACCGTAGTGAATAGGGTCAACATGTTTCTGCCCGGTGTCCCTTTGGGTACGTGGCATTCATCAGGACCTGTATCAAGCGGGCTCCGTTCTTATGAACTTCGTGAAAGAAAGTACCACTGGGTGGGGTGATCTTTGTCACTCCACTTCAGAGGGCTCTCAATAAGCCTGTAAGAAAAATGAAGTATACAAGAGAACTATCAGTAGTAGGCTCGGTCACTTAAATAAACTCATTCAGGACCACAAACACAAGAATTAGCATGCGTGGCTATATGTGTGTAACAAGTGGCAGTTGTCTGTGCACACACAATAAAATGAGAGATGTAATCTCTCACACCTTACCCAAGAGCCTCAACCTACGTGCTCCATGGGAGGAGGAATGGAAGGAAGGCCCCTGTAGTCAGACTCTGGAAAGTTAAAAACCATGGTAGCCATGATAAAGATATACACATTATATACACTAAATGTAGACTTAGGGCACAAGGTATGCTTTTTTCATGCATGCGCAACTACAATCGCACCACACTTTGCATGCATTCCCTTACTGCATCAAGGTGCGCCTTCCGCCGTAGCCCCCAACCGTGTCCTTCTGTCCTCCCCGATGATAACTGAGCTGGGAGAGGGCAAGGTTTAAATAGTGCTCTAAATTGAACAAGTGGTGGGAAAACCTGCCGTGATTGGTGTTAATTGCCTGCATGTTCATGGGATCCGGTGTCCCTAAATGCGCCAGAGGGAGGATATGGTTTCTTTGCCTGGCCTGCTCGCAGCGTTATACTCTGTGTCGCGTTGCTCCCCCTCGCCGAGATCCGGTGTCTCTAAATGAGCAAGCACAAGCGGACAGGCAAGCGCCTGGCTGTGGGCAAGGTCGAAAAGGCATCCAGTGTGGACGTAGACTCCCATTAGCGGGCGTCATTCCTGATCACGTGTATAGTCCGCAAGCGAGGGTCAGGCATGCCCGATACTCGCATCGATCTGTGGAATGTCGGACACGGATGAGCCTGATCCGTACGATAACCTTTAGTACAGGGAAAAATGGAGATCTGAATGGGTACTCCGTAGTTGAAATAAAAGGTCCCGAAATGGAGACCTGCACGGGTACAAAGTACCGTTACGCCCAATAGCCCGCTACAACCATAATAAAGGGTGCTGATTCTATAAAAAGTTTGGGTGATGAGTGGTGTTTTAAGAACACAGTTCAGTTAACAAGGATATTTACTAAAGTGGCATGAACCTAGCTGTGCCAGATAGTAGTGGTATGGTGAAGAGCAAATGTACTTCAACAAGGTTATATGACTCTCTCGATTTTGTAATGTGTTTAATCCTTTCTGACCAGGAGACTTTTTACAAAGTAGCATTGTCGCGATGTACATTAGCGAACCCAACATTTCAACGACAAGAGAAGGTATCTGTACCAAAGTACATAATAAACCAACTGATAACAACAGTTTACTTCTATACGAGAGCTACCACCCAAGGGCCTTATGGCAAAACCTGCCGGGTGGCCAATTTCTGTGAGTACGTAGAAACTGTTCAAGTATAAAAACTTTTAATGAGCAAGTAGAACAACTTGAAAGAAAGTTACTCGATCAACACTACCCAAAAAAAATGGTCAGAAAGGCGAAGAAAAGGGCCAGAAACAACCATCAGAATGCACTGCTAGAAAAAACATCTAAAGAGAAAACCGAGTGGTATGTGTAACTACATACGCTCCCGTATCAAATAAAGTCCACAGTATCATACGGAAAAGAAGTGCTATATTTTAAACAGTGCACAGAAACAAAGGGCACCCCCACTTTTCGAGTTTAAAAGGAGCAGAAGCCTGCGCGATTACTTGGTTCACGCAAAAATACAGGCCCAAGAAAGAGTAGGACAAACTACACTCTGGAACCATCAGAGACCCATAGGACACTTCCCGTATGGTAGCTGTGTGGCCTGCCCACTAGCACTACCAAAGAAGTGAACATAGGCACTAATAACCCATGGAAGCTGAAGGATTTCAGTAATTGTAATGCTGAGAATGTGGTGTATTTGCTAACGTGCCCACGCGATCTTATGTACATGGGAATGACCACTAGGAAAATAAAGATCCATATCAACGAGCACCGGAGCACCATCCGATGTAAGAAATTGAATGCCAAATTAACGAAACATTTCTTAGAGCAAAATCATAAAGACGCCAAATTAAAATGGGTGGTCCTGGAAGTTATGAAAAAGCAGAAAACTGATATCACTAAGCATCTTCATATTAGAGAACAATGATGGGTATACAGCCTCCGTTCATGGGAGACCGGTCTGAATGATGAAATTCCATGGCTGCAGATGGGATGATGAGAGCTCCCCATGTACTGTTTTCCAATCTACTACCTCCATCAGATGAACCCCCAAAAGCCAATATAATGTCTGCCTAACTGATTGAACTCTGAGTTATCCTCACCATGGGTTCGCTAATTTAGAGCGCAACAATGCTACTTCGGAAAAAATCTCCTAGCCAGAAAGGATTAAACACATTACGAAATGGAGAGATTTATATAACCTTGTTGAAGTACATTTGCTCTTCACCATACCACTACTATCTGGCACAGCTAGGTTCTTGCCACCTTAGTAAATATCCTTGTTATCTGAACCGTGTTCTTAAAACACCACTCATCGCTCAGACTTTTATAGAATCTGCACCCTTTATTATTTGATTTGAGCTTGTATTTATTGAGCGCACTATCACTCCGCGAGGAGTATCTTGGCGCTAGCGTCATACGGCAGTGAAAACACAGAATATAAACTTACTGAGAGTGATTAGATCAGAGCAAAACAACAGTCGTCCGAAATACCATAGATCCAAGTTTTGAGGTCTTTCCTGAATGAAAGTTCAGTATTACAGAGTTTGATCTGGGTTGGCAACTTATTCCATGCTCTGGCACCCAAAAAGGCTAGTGTTCTTGCGCCTTTTAGTTTATATCTGTAGTTGGGTAGTTTTAGAAGGTTTGCCGAAGAGGATCTGAGTGGCCTAGTAGTAGTGTAGGGGGTGACACGTGCCGACAAAAATTTGGGACCAACCTTCATCTTTGCCCTAAACGTGATAAGAAGAATCTTAAAAAGAATTATTTTGTGGACCGGGAGCCAATGGAGTTTATTCAAGGCGGCAGATGCTGAGGATGATCTGGGAAGTTTAAGAACCAGGCGGGCAGCAGCATGTTGTACCACCTGAAACTTCTTTAAGACTGATCTATTGGCTCCATGCGAGAAAGTATCAGGGCCACTGCTACGGACTTTCTAGCAGACAAAGGAAGAAACCTGAAGAATTTTTTTAGAGTTTTGATTAAGCCGAAGCACATTCCTGCGACTGCTTTGGTGTGGGGGAGAAAGGAAAGGGAGTTATCGAATTGGACTCCTAGGTTCTTGGCTACCTTGACCACCTCAGGGGGTGGTGTAGCCCCATCGGGCCACCACTTAGACGGATGGAAAGAAGTGCCGATCCTTGTAGGGAGAATCTCTGTTTTATCAGTATTGCACTTCAAATGATTAGTCGACATCCATTGGAGGACCGCAGTTAAACAAGCTTTAAAATTCATTTCGGCTTGCGTGGAGTCGTTATCCAAAGAGATAATCATTTGAGTGTCGTCTGCATATGATAGAACCTCAATCCCAAAGGAACTGATCAGGGTGATAAGGGGAGCCATATAGACATGGTTATGGTTGTAGCGGGATATTGGGCGTAACGGTACTTTGTACCCGTGCATGTCTCCATTTTGGGACCTTTTATTTCTACTACGGAGTACCCATTCAGATCTCGGTTTTTCCCTGAACTATAGGTTAACGTACGGATCAGGCTCAACCGTGTCCGACATTCCACAGATCGATGCACGGATCAGGCATGTCTCGCCCTCGCTTGCGGACTATACATGTGATCCGGAATGGCGCCCGCTAAGGGAGTCTACGTCCGCACCTGATGCCTTTTTGACCGCGCCCACAGCCAGGCACATGCCTGTCCGCTTGTGCTTCCTCGTTTAGAGACACTATATCTCGGCGAGGGAGCAATGTGACACAGAGAATAACGCTGCGAGCAGGCCAGGCTAAGAAACCATATCCTCTCTCTTGCGCATTTAGGGACACCGGATCCCACGAACATGCAGGTAATTAACACCAATCACGGCATGTTTTCCCGCCACTTGTTCAATTTAGAGCACTATTTAAACCTTGCCGTCTCCCAGCTCAGTTATCATCAGGGAGAACAGAAGGACACAGTCAGGTGCTACGGCGGAAGACACACCTTGATGCGGTAAGGGAATGCATGTAATGTGTGGTGCGATTGTTGTTGAGCATGCATGAAAAAAGCATACCTTGTGCCCTAAGCCTACATTTAGTGTATATAATGTGTACATCTTGATCATGGCTACCATTGTTTTTAACTTTCCAGAGTCTGACTACAGGGGCCTTCCCTCCATTCCTCCTCCCATGGAGCATGAAGGTTCAGGCTCTTGGATACGGTGAGAGAGATTACATCTCTCATTTTATTGTGTGTGCACAGATGACTGCCACTTGTTACACACATATAGCCATGCACGATAATTCTTGTGTTTGTGGTCCTGAATGAGTTTATTTAAGTGACCAAGCCTACTACTGATGGTTCTCTTGTATACTTCTTTTTTTCTTACATGCTTATTGAGAGCCCTCTGAAGTGAAGAGTGACAAAAGTCACCCCACCCAATGGTACCTTCTCACCACGAAGTTGTTAAGAACAGAGCCCGCTTGATACAGGTCCTGATGAATGCCGCGTACCCCCTAGGGACACCGGGCAGAAACATGTTGACCCTATTCACTACGGTGAGGGGATAATAAATTTCCCCACCGTCCACCATACAGCAGCCTACCTTATTAAAATTAATTTGGCAACTGTAATGGTTTTTAAACTTAGCTCACTCCTCACAAGCCCCCACTTAGTTTAGAAGTGCATCCCTGTCGTCAGGTGTTTGCCCGCACTCTATCAAACCGAGTTTTTAGAGGGCAACGACTGCCGATGATAAAGCATGACACTAGGTGGAGTGTGAGGCCAGTCCTTCACTTTTTGTGAGATGTCCACACTCACAATTTATTCTTGAGCACCGTTTGGTTACTTTTCTGGGAGCAGCCCCATTTGTGTTGAACATTTTGTGTTGGAGGCTGGCCTGCTCCTAGCGCCCTGTGCCTCTAGTTCCCTCCTCCAGTTAACCGCTGGGGTTAGTGTGGTTACTGCAGTGGAGAAGGCCTGGTTAGAAATCTATTTTTTAGCATGAGTGTTTCCAGTCAAGTTATGCATTTACTTAATTCAGATAGTAAACAGACACCCAGAGGTCTAAAGCTTTGTGGCGATACAGGAGACTATAGGCAAGATACGAAGATCAACTTGGATTGACTGAGCTTCAATGAATAACTATTTGAGCATCTGTGTAATATTTGTAAAGTTTTGGTGTCCAAAAGTGAATTTAGGACCAGTTGTTGCCATATAGGCCATAATCCAGAGAAGGCATTCTTGCAAGCAGGGTAAATTTGCCGGGCTTGACACTTGGATGTACCAGTGTTGTTGGCATACTGATTGACAGGAATGCCATAACTGGCCACAAGATCTCCAGCAATTCCATGCAGAAGTTACACAGGGTTGGTGAAGCAATGTTGAAAGCACCAGTCTGTGGTGGTTGTTGCTACTGTGTGTGAAAGCGAGTATCTCACTATCGTTCAGTTCTTCCAATTTTGTAACTTTTCTGAAGTTTCTATATCAAAAATTCTAGAAAATGTTCTGGACTTGCCCAGAGGCTTTTCTTTGAAAAAAAACAATGAAGGGCTCTAGAGTGTACCCACTGTTCCTTTCTATGATTAAATAACATACATGTATTTACAGGTGCTGACTGCTTCAAGTTAATATCTTCCATACTCAGGCTTTCATCCTACCGAGATTACAATAAAGGGGTATGCATCATCTTGATAACAATACTGTGCTTCTGTTTATAACCGCCAGACACCAAAACTTGACTGAGGACATGGTTTGCTATACAGTTGAAATAAAGGGGCACACTTCTTGGATTACATTAAAAACCTATGTTATCGTATCCTCCTGGTCCAGGGTGTTTACCTATGTTCTGAAGTGTCACTTCAGAAAAACTGTGCCACACAGACAGCGTATTTCAGTTGGTCATCCTTTCCTGTCCGACGGCACCAATCTCCTGATCATATAAACCTCTTAACCCTATTTTAATCACTTTCTGCAGGAAGTCTTTATCAGATAAGTCACTCCCTCTGTTGGACATCCTGACGAGCCTTCAACATAAAAGACTAATAGCTTTTTTTTGTGTAAATGGGAACATGGCCTAGCAGCCCTCTGGGTCGTTGTAGCTTATTGCCTTGTAACCACAGAAGTGGGGCTGCTAGTCTCTGCTTTTCACACAAGTCCCTAATTAAAAGCCGAGCCTCAGAGGGTAAGCATGCCTTTTCACAAACGTACAAATGAGTTCTCGTTGCTGAGGCACCCATTAACAGTAAACGTGTTGCTTTAGAAGTGGATTTCTGTAGTAACGTTAACAATCCTTTTATAACCACCCCCCCCCCCCACCCCATGTAACCAGTAAGTTGTAAAGCACTTCCTCTGCTAAATTGGCTTTTCACAGGTTGTAAAGAGACGAGCGTTGCGTGATGATAAATTATGTCTAGTGTATCTAACAGGGTAGACTGGCTACAGAAAGCTTAGCTTGTTGAACTCCATACACAGTTAATGGGAATATTGTTTTGATTGGCAACTCTGCGGCGTTGGGTGTGCGCGCACATCAGTACATGCCTCTAACTTTATGTATAAAATGTATACTAATGGTGGTCGATACTTCAGATCTAATTTAAATTTGCCATTGCAAAGTTTGTAGTGATGAGGACAAATCTGAAGTTGAGGTAGCAGTAGAAGGCGAAAAGAGGTGCTGAGGTGTCTTGCGACTAGCTTGGCCTAAAGTACTGACCACACCATATTTGACATTGCATATGCAACTAGTTTCCCTTTGGGTACGTACGCCTTTCTTAAAAGGAAGTGGCTAGGCCCTCAAACATAATTTGTTACGTGTATAATCACTGTGTAAAGTGTCTCTAAGAGAAATTGCCAAAGGTGCTTCTCCAGAGGAGTAATTTTGTGGTTATATAATCCCTTCTAATGCGACTTAGAACTACTTCTCACTTTTAACTGTAATCATTTTTCTGTGAAGTGGTTGCTTCTAAGACAGTCCTTACCTAAAATTGTATTACTACCAACAATCTTAGCTGGTAATGGACTGCCCGCTCTGAACGGCTACATCCTCCTTTAGAAAGAAAATACTAGCAATCACATTTGTTGGCAATAGGGGCTAAAACATCAATATTTTAGCAACCCGTTTTAAGGGAGTATTTATCACGTTCAGGTGAGAAATGGAGCAAGCAACCCATGTTCTTATTACGCGTCGTGTGCTGACTAATAGTTACAATCTTTTTTTATATAGCGCTTTGTGCCTCTGACTGTTTCCTAATATCTCAGAATATGAAATCCTTTACTGATATTATTGACGACTCCATGTTGATGATTAGACATAATTTCAAAGCTTATCCATGCTTTCCTGTATTGTGTATGATGTCCTTGCATTCTAAGAAGTGTTGGTTCCGGAATTCGGCTTGTGCATTGCAGAATCATGATGACCTGGAACAGGACTGATGGGTGAGAGTGAAACAGTTTTTGTAGACATTTCTTGGCCTTAAGTTGCATAAACCAAAGTTGTTTACTGACCCGTACCATTGTGGCGTTGAGAAGGACATCACGCTGCACTGTTCCTCAGATGGGCCATTTATCCGTTTATTATAGTGGGGTGTACTCAATGCAAGTGTTAAATCCATGGTCTTCAGGGACCAGAAAGCCTTGCTGTAGTTTTGTGCAAACATTGTGTTGGGTGTGATACTGCAGGAAAAAACCCAGTGTGTTGCATCTCATTTTCAGACCAGTGATGTTCATTCAGTCAGCTAGGAAAGGTTGTAACTCGTTGGCGGTAGCCGCCTGCTACCTGCAAACTTTGGCATAGGTTGATTTGGATTACATAGTCCTTTGCGTGTAATGGGGCTGACTGATGGTATAAACAGTGCTTGTTTACGTTTCGATCGATATATATTTGGATAATCACCTCCCACAGGTGGAAGCTTAGTTCATTCAGCCTCAAGAAGCCCTGCTCTTTCCTTTGTCTACAGAAGCAACAAGCATTGTGGGCAGAGACTCTTAACACAATAGATGTGTTCTTGCCTGCACTCGTCCTTCCTTTATTCTTATCACTTTCTTGCTTCTCCCTTCCTACTTTCTTTCTCTTTCAACCTTTCCCATCTTTCTCTTGCCCCTTGCCACCCTTTTAAGTGTCTCCTAGAGAAACACCTAAAGTGGGATAAAGCCCGTCCATTGTTTACCATTCATTGCCTTTCTCACTAATTTGCTTGCATCATATTCAATGGGGTGCCTTTTTCTTTTGTTTCTCCTTTATCTGAAGTATAACCTCTTTACATTTGTGTTTTTTTTTTTTTTTTTTTTTTTTTGAAACCGTTTATTGCAGTTTATAGAAGTTACAGGTATGGGCCTACAACCACACGGCCGGCCGCTAGAGCATCAAAAGCATATTACATACATACAGCAAAAAACTTTCTCAGCGGTGCACAGTAGGAAGACAGGAGTGATCAATGGTGCAGGCCTCACAGCTCCATGCCCACAGTACGGTTCCATTTTCGTAAAGCGAAACAACGTAAACAAACCACAACCGCAAGGCAACCCTCGATCCGAAGTGACGAACACGTGCTCCATAAGTGGGGGATCCAAACCAGCAGCAAAATTCTGAAGAGGGGGACGGGAGTAGATCAGGGACTGGGGGACCGCGCGCCCGCGGCCAAGGGAGGGGCGCCATCTAGGGAGACGGAGCCGGCGAGGCCGCCGGTAGCAGCGGCGGCTCACAAATACCCCCGCGGTAGGCGTTCCAGGGGCCCCAGAGTTTCATCCACGCCCCAGGCTTACCCCTCGCCACATACACCACCTTTTCACGAAACATACACCAATCCATATGCTCTTTCCAGGCCGACACCGCAGGGGGCCTCTGGGATCCCCACAATTGGGCAATATCACGCTTGGCTATCATGTATCCCAAAGTCACCCACCGCGCCTGCGGGACCGAGTAGTCATTTGGCTCCCAGACATTCAGCAAGCATCTCCTCGCTTCAGGCAGCAGCGCGACACGCGTAACCATTCGTAGAACCTCATGCACACCACGCCAGAATCGCTCCACCTTCGGGCACTCCCACAGTATATGCATGAAAGTCGCCAACGCACCACAGCCACGCTTACACATTCCATCACCGGCAAAACCCATACGTAAAAGCCTTGGCCCCGTCACGTAGACCCGGTGAAGGATCTTGAGCTGGACGAAACGAAGGCGAGCCGGGATGGCCACCTCTTTCGGAGAGGCCACCGCGGAGATCCAATCCTCGTCGTCCAGCTCCAGCCCGTCGGCAACCCAAGCCTCGCGGAGACTAGTCAGCAGACACGATCTATCGTTAATCAATTTTTTGTATATGAGGGAGATCGTGCTGTCCGGGACATGGCCATCTAGCACTCTGTCCTCCAGGGGGGAAGACTCCGGAATGGATGCAACATCCGGGAAGACGGAGCCCAGCGCATGGCGGACCTGTAGGTACCGAAAGTACTCACTGCCCTGCAGCTGAAACTCCGCCTGCAGCGTCTCAAAAGTTTTGAATCCCCCCCTCGTCCAGAGATCTCCCACCGTGCTGATTCCGATCGTGTCCCACTTCTCGAAGCCCTTCGACGTCCACAGGGAGCCCAACCTCTCAGATGCATACAGCGGAGACGCTCGGGTCAAACGGTCCTTCCACCCCATAGCTGCATTAGCCGCGTGCCAGACACGCACCATGACACGCGTCGGTCCCGTCAAACGGGGGTCGGGCGCGCCAGAGTAGAGCGCTCGATTATAATCGGCACCGGGCAGAAGCGTCCTGTCCATCTCAAATGCCGGGTTCAAGGCGGGCCCGTAAAGGCCATGATTAATTGCAGCTAGTTGGGAGGCCCAGTAATACCGTTTGATGTCCGGGAGGGCGACCCCTCCATCGTACCACGGGAGCGTCAATTTAGCCAGAGCAATACGCGGCCTCCCGTCCCAGAACAGGCGCCGCTGGAGGCCCTCCACCTCGCGAAAGTAGCGTGCCGGGACCAGGTCCATGGTATTCTGGAGGGCGTAGAGGAAGCGCGGCAGGGACATCATTTTAAATAAGGCCGCTCGGCCGAGCGGCGAGAGCGGCAGACGCCGCCAGCGCACCACGTCCTCCCTCAGACGCTGGAGGGGGGGCAGCAAGTTCCGCTCATAGCGGGCCTCCGGGTCAAGAGTGATATATATACCCAGGTACCGGAAACCCTGGGAGGCAATCTGGATCGGACAGTCCCGTGGCAAGACCGGGGCCTCCCCGGAGAGCACATAGACACAGGATTTCGCCCAGTTGATGACCAGGCCTGAGTTGCGACCGAAGGAGCGCAAAACATCAACCAGGACGATCAGTGACTTGCGCGGGGAGGCGAGATACAAAAGGATATCGTCAGCATAGAGGGACACGCGGTCCTCATGCTCGGGGGTCCAGCGGAGACCACGGATAGAAGGGTGCCACCGCAACCACTGGCCATGGAGCCCCTGGCGGAGGGCGAACAGGAGAGGCGACAGGGGACAACCCTGCCGCGTGCCCCGTCCCAGCGCGAACGGGGCAGATACTCGCCCATTCACCACCACCTGCGCCAACGGGCCCGAATATAGCAATTTGACCCAGCTGACGAAACCCGGGCCGAACCCAAACTTCGCCAGCATCGCCCAAACATATGGCCATTCGAGCGTATCAAACGCCATGGTGGCGTCCAAGGACGCCAAGATGGCCGGCTCCCGCACAAATGGGACACGCGCGAGCACCCCGTGTAAGCGCCGCAGATTAAGCGCCGTGTTGCGGTGTGGTATAAAGCCCGATTGGTCTTGGTGGACCAAATCGCCCACCACGCCAACCAACCGGTTGGCCAACACCTTGGCGAGGATTTTGGGCTCCGCGTTCAGAAGCGAAATCGGCCTATAGGATGTGACCCGCTCACGGGGCTTCCCCTCCTTATGGATCACCACAATTGTAGCCAGACGCTGGTCCGGCGGGAGGGAGCCCTGCGAGTGGGCCGCAAGGAACATCGCGCGCAGGTGGGGCGCCAACACATCCGGGCGTAGCTTGTATAGCTCAATGGGAATACCATTGGGGCCCATGGCCTTGCCGGATGCAACCAAGCGAATAGCCGAGGCAATTTCGTCCGAGGTGGGCGGGGCATCCAGCGAATCCCTGTCCTCCACCGTAAGGGAGGGCAGTGCGATGTCCCGAAGCAAGGCATGGGAATCTTCCTCCGAGCAGGGAGAAACCGGGGAGTAGACTTCGCGGAAATAATCCGCGAAGCAGGAGACAATGGCTTCCGGCTCAGTGACGCACACACCATCCACGCTCTCAATCAAAGGCACCACGCGGCTCGCTCTTTCCCTCTTGTCCAACCACGCAATCAATTTGCCAGCCTTGTCACCCACATCATACAATCGCCCCTGCTGCTCTCTACTGAGGCCCCTGGCCGCCTCCGTGACGAGGGCCCGATAGGCCGCCTGCTTTAAGTGCAAAACATGCAACTTGGCGTCTGTTACCCCGCTCCCCAGGTCACCCTCCAGTTCTGCAATCTCGGCCTCAACCCGGGTCACCTCCTCCCGCTCGCGCCGCCGGGCATTGGAAATAAAGGAGAGGGCCTCCCCTCTAAGAACCACCTTGAAAGCCTCCCACAGGGAGATGGCAGACGGGACCGACCCCACATTCTCATCGAAATAGCGCTGTAAGGATTTAATCAAGTCGGCACGAATGGTGGGGTCGCGCAAATACCATGCATTGATCGGGGCCACTCTGCCATCCCCCCTCGGGAAGACATCGAAATGCAACAACAATGGGGAGTGGTCTGAGATACCCCGTGCCAAATGGCGCACCTCCCCCACCCTCCCTGCCTGGGCCGCCGGGACAAGGATGTAATCAAGCCACGAGAGGCTACCATGGGCCCCCGAGTGGAAGGTGTACTGTTGCAATACGGGATGCTTTAAGCGCCAGCAATCCACCAGGCCCAGCGTGTCTAAAAGGCCGGGCAGCCACGCCTGTGCCCGGGGGAGGTCCCTAGGGGGATGGCGATCCATAGACCCAGAGGCAACCGCGTTAAAGTCCCCTCCAACCACCAACAGGCCACCCGGAAGGTCCAGAAGGAGGCGCCCCAGGTCCGCAAATGTAGTGGCTTGTAACCCAGGCGGGACGTACACTGATATAAAGATAAACACCCTACCCTCCATTCGTCCCACCAGAACAGTGTAACGTCCCCTCTCATCATGGCGCACCTCGTCAATCTCCAACGGGAGCGAGTTCTTGACCATAATACCCACCCCCCGCGAGCCCGAAGTGAAGCCGGAGTGGGCCGCCAAACGATATCCCCGCCGATTCATTGCATGAAAGGTGTTACCTATAAGGTGTGTCTCCTGCAGGAAGACAACATCTGGAGAAATACGTTTTAAATACTGCAGGACCACACCACGCTTAATCCTATCCCCCAGGCCGTTAACATTCCATGACAACACAATCAAATCCCTACCCCCCATCATACGTCAAAACAATCGGTCGCCCCCCACCGAGCATCTTAAAAACAACAAAACAGTTGCGGGTTTGCCTTGCGGTGCTAACAAACAACACACCCCCCCCACCCCCCGGTCCCAACAGAACTCCCCCCTCCCTGCACCCCTGCATGAGCCCAGACAGCCCCCCCAAAGTGCAGTGTGCCTGTCGCCCCATAGCTAAGTACTAACTAGTCCCCCCGAGGAGGAGGGAAGCCCCCAGCAGACCCCACCCGACCTCCATGGGAGGGGAACATACGAAAGCAATATATGGTAAAGGAACAATATCCAGAGCAAGGCCTATACAGTCACCCCTCAATTCTGATCCGGCGGGCCCTCCCCGCCAGCCGCGCCCCCCCCACCCCGATCTCCAGGCAAAGTATCTAACCAGTCCCCAGCCACCTCGGGCCGGTCGAAGAAGTGCGTACGGCCATCCACCTCCACCCTCAGCTTAGCCGGAAAGAGCATTGAGTACTTGAGGTTTAGGTCCCTTAGGCGACGTTTAATACCAAGAAAGCTCTGTCGCTGCTTCTGGACCGCCGGAGTAAAGTCTGGGTAGAAGTGTACATCCATGTTGTCCAGCCTGACCGGTCCCTGTTGCCTGGAGGTCTGGAGGATGGCGTCTCTGTCCCGGAAATTAAAAATCCGGGCAATAATAGGCCGCGGCGGGGCACCGGTCTTAGGGCGGCCCCCAGGGACCCGGTGGGCACGCTCCACCGCAAAAAGCTTACTCAGCCCCCGGGGCTGGAGATGGGTCAGGATCAGTTCTTCCACGAAGAGATCTGCCGCCTCCGCCTCTCGGCCCTCCGGCACACCAATAATGCGAACATTGTTCCTCCGGGCCCGACCCTCGGAATCCTCCAGTCGCCGGTCCATCAGGGCGCTCGCCTGGCCAAGCCGGCGCACCTCCTTCTGGAGGGCCACCACGTCCGTAGTGAGGCTCGTTGTGGTGTGGGCCAGGGAGTCAACTCGGTCGTTCGTTTTTGACAAGTCTGCCCTCACAAGGCCCACATCCACCAGGACCGAGTCAATTTTTTGCGCCAAGGTATCGAAACGCTGGTCCACTGAGGCCTTCATCTCTGCGATGGCGCCCATGACGTCCCGGAGGGTCAGATCCACCGGTTGGGCAGGCGCCTCCGTCGGGCCCACCAGGGATGACCGCGATGTCTCCGGAGAACCCTTCTGGAGCGTATAGCGATCCATACTATTGGCCTGGTGCGCCGTGCCACGGCGGGTTGTCTTCATCTTCGCCCGGTCGCCATCTTGTTTGGTGGACATGCTGGCCCTTCCACCGTCGTGCCAAGATCTCCAAACGGGCCGCCACACCAAATCACGGGTGTCAGGGGGGGGGGCGGGGGCGACCACCGGGCCGCGGGTCAACCCACCGCCGGCGGGTCAGCCGGGCACCTGGACAAGGCAACACCACCGCACCCCGCTCCGCAGCCCGACCCCGCCTGAGGCAAGGAGGGCGCAAAAGCGAAAGTGAAAGTGCGGGGTACGCGAGTCGCCCAGCCCCGCTCGCCGCTGTTATTCACTTCGTCCCCGGATCGCCCCACTACTCCAATCCGGGGGGCCGGCGAGGAGAAGGCCGCAACCTTCAATCGATGCTCCCACCGGTGTTCGGGGTCCGATTCGAGCCCAAAAAACGGGTGGCGCCTCAGCTCGGGTTCACCGACACAGTCCCCTCAACAAGGACAGGATATCGGCAGGATTAATTCAGGAGGTCGCGGAGGTCCTCGGGAGCCTCGCACCTACGCGGCCATCTTGGTTGCGCGCTAGGCTCCTCCTCCCTTTACATTTGTTTTGATCGACTTCTGTCCTTGCACTGCTCTCATTTTGGGTGATCATTTTTGGCTTTTTCATACAGCCCTCCGTGAGAGTCGATGCATTTTCTAGCTATTTCCCTTGTATGTTGCCCCCCCCTCATATGACCCCCGCCCCCCCCAGCTTGTCTGTAAAAGTAGAGCAGCATGGATATTTTTGTTGGGGTTTTGTCCAGGGCCACTTGTGCAATGCAGAAACGTTTTCTGCATACTTATGGATTTGCTGCATTTTCCATATAATCCACCATCTGTTGTATAACTTGTAGATTTTAACAAAAAATGTTTGTAAATAAAACAGATCAAAAGTCACTAATAACACAGTGAAACGTGTTGCATCGCACTGGTGGACCCTTCACAAATGTTGACTAGTCACCTTTCAGTTGCTTGTTGCTATTTTTGGGTGTTAAACTAGTACGAATAGGGTGAAATCTTTGCCCAACAGTGATAATATACAAATGGCAAAGAAATGAAGTAGTACTGCCATTATGTGCTGCATTATGCTTATTATTTTTTTTTTTTTTTACGCATAATTTAGTCAACCCAAACTCATAATTTGGTTCTCCACTGTTGAATAATTACAGTGGCCAAGAGCATCGCCGAAGAACATAATTTAACATGGTTTTACTTCTCCTATATTGCAGGAAAGCACACGCTTTGACACACAAGGACTTTTATGGTGCTGGAGGAAGTCCACCTGCTGCACTTACTCAGCTGAAGTAAAAGATCTACTTAATGTGACCCTTCTTCTGGAGGCCTACAGATCTCCTTCTCCCTCAGCTACTAGAGAGATCAAATGGCTGAATCATGTGTAAAGTAAATGGAGCCTTGGTTTCATTTTTAGGTCTCGCCTGACCCAGCTTGCGCTGGTCTGGCTGAGACTTTAAGTGAGGGCTTCAAAAAATGCTACCACCGGCCACAGCTTGCAGTGCATGTGAAAGGGCGCGTGCTTGAGCAGAGGCGCCATATGGCGTGGTTACTGCTGCGCGCGCACCACTCGCGCAAATGCGCTGCAAGCTGTGGCCGGCGGTAGCATTTTGCCCCGCGATCACTTTCGCTTTGGCCCCGTGGCATGCTTTTCGCGCGCGCTTGTTTCCAATTTATATTTCAGACAGTGTGACCCAATGAGAATGAATCCTATGTAATAGCAATTTCTTATGAATGATGTGTGGGAATTTCCTGTTCCATGCAGCTTTAAAGCTCTCAGCTTGGGAAATGCACTCTTACGTTTTGAAACCTCAGCTGGTTAATGCAATCACTGCAGATGTTTTGTGCATAACCTCAGAAAAACAAAATGAAGTCCTGGTTGGTGCAGCGGGGAATAATGCCTTCTGTATTATAGTGCTACGAGGTCTCACTCTGCAACTGAAAGCACTGTAAATATGTATGCCATTGTTTTAAAAATGTATTGCACATGGTAGAAGAGAGGCTGCCGCGGACGGTCATCCTGGAAAAGGGGCATTAGGCAAGTGAACGTCCGTTTCACGGGTTAGCTGCATTTTCAAGATATTTCTAAAGCTTCACATTGCTTAAAAAGGTTTCATTTCTGATATTCATCTCCCATGCAGGTCATTGATTGGTTTTACTTGTGAGAAAGAGTCACTCTAAGTGTTAACAAATTTTGCAGTATAATGTCACTCATAAGTACATTAAAACCATGGAAATGCTATATAAGCAATCAGAAAACTTGGCAATATGTATGTACAACATAATTGCCATTGGATGCCTCGGCACTGCAACTGGCGAGACTTCTTCCTGGAGGAATATTGTTCACGGGCAGACAAATGTCACAGTGGTCAGTCATGAAAACAGTCACGTTGGGGGCTGCTACACGTCAGGAAACATCTCCTCGGAGACCATGATTGGCGAATATAGACTACGACCTAGATACTTCCTGACGCATGGGTCCCTGATACATACGTTCCAGGAACCCAGGGGCACTGAGACGCAGGAACCCTATGCACGGATTTCCTAAATGCTATTTTTACTATGGGAGGCCTTAAGATGTCATATTGCTGTACAAAACCGTATACAAAAATAACTGGTCCAAATGTTAAAGCGGGGCAAATAAAACACACGTCAATCATCACTTATCCTGCATTGGGATAGTGTAGAGAGAAATGTAATATCATGTAAAGCGCCTCAATACCTTCAGATCGAGTTTGCGCTATATAAAAGTGCCAAAAACAGCTTCCTCCTTACGTAGATTGCCAAGGACTGGGATTCACTACGTAAGCGAATGGGAGGTGCTTTCTTCATTTGGTTACAAACAAAGAGGAGAACTTTGTCGCCCAGGCTACATAACAGCCTGCCGCTGTGGTAGTCACACTGCTGCTAAGCAGTTACCTTGCTGCCCACCTACGCTCTTTCCATTGCAGACTTCTACCACAAACTTCCATGTGCTTACCTGCCACGGGTTCCCATGCCGGCAGAATCTGCCCCTCCAGATTTAGCAACCTTGCCGGCACGTCACTTTTTCCACTTCCACACACACACACACACAACCACACACACACACACACAACCACACACACACACAACCACACACGCAACCACACACACGCAACCACACACACGCAACCACACACACACGCAACCACACACACGCAACCACACACACGCAACCACACACACGCAACCACACACACGCAACCACACACACGCAACCACACACACGCAACCACACACACGCAACCACACACACACAACCACACACACGCAACCACACACACGCAACCACACACACTCAACCACACACACTCAACCACACACACTCAACCACACACACTCAACCACACACACTCAACCACACACACTCAACCACACACTCCACCACACACACACACAACCACACACACACACTCAACCACACACACACACTCAACCACACACACACACTCAACCACACACACACACTCAACCACACACACACACTCAACCACACACACACACTCAACCACACACACACACTCGGCCCCACACACACTCGGCCCCACACACACTCGGCCCCACACACACTCGGCCCCACACACACACTCGGCCCCACACACTCAACCACACACACACACTCGGCCCCACACACACTCGGCCCCACACACACTCGGCCCCACACACACTCGGCCCCACACACACACTCGGCCCCACACACACACTCGGCCCCACACACACACTCGGCCCCACACACACACTCGGCCCCACACACACACTCGGCCCCACACACACACTCGGCCCCACACACACACTCGGCCCCACACACACACTCGGCCCCACACACACACTCGGCCCCACACACACACTCGGCCCCACACACACACTCGGCCCCACACACACACTCGGCCCCACACACACACTCGGCCCCACACACACACTCGGCCCCACACACACACTCGGCCCCACACACACACTCGGCCCCACACACACACTCGGCCCCACACACGCTCTCGGCCCCACACACGCACTCGGCCCCACACACGCTCTCGGCCCCACACACGCTCTCGGCCCCACACACGCACTCGGCCCCACACACGCACTCGGCCCCACACACGCACTCGGCCCCACACACGCACTCGGCCCCACACACGCACTCGGCCCCACACACGCACTCGGCCCCACACACGCACTCGGCCCCACACACGCACTCGGCCCCACACACGCACTCGGCCCCACACACGCACTCGGCCCCACACACGCACTCGGCCCCACACACGCACTCGGCCCCACACACGCACTCGGCCCCACACACGCACTCGGCCCCACACACGCACTCGGCCCCACACACGCACTCGGCCCCACACACGCACTCGGCCCCACACACGCACTCGGCCCCACACACGCACTCGGCCCCACACACGCACTCGGCCCCACACACGCACTCGGCCCCACACACGCACTCGGCCCCACACACGCACTCGGCCCCACACACGCACTCGGCCCCACACACGCACTCGGCCCCACACACGCACTCGGCCCCACACACGCACTCGGCCCCACACACGCACTCGGCCCCACACACGCACTCGGCCCCACACACGCACTCGGCCCCACACACGCACTCGGCCCCACACACGCACTCGGCCCCACACACGCACTCGGCCCCACACACGCACTCGGCCCCACACACGCACTCGGCCCCACACACGCACTCGGCCCCACACACGCACTCGGCCCCACACACGCACTCGGCCCCACACACGCACTCGGCCCCACACACGCACTCGGCCCCACACACGCACTCGGCCCCACACACGCACTCGGCCCCACACACGCACTCGGCCCCACACACGCACTCGGCCCCACACACGCACTCGGCCCCACACACGCACTCGGCCCCACACACGCACACACTCAGCCCCACACACACTCAGCCCCACACACACTCAGCCCCACACACACTCAGCCCCACACACACTCAGCCCCACACACACTCAGCCCCCCACACACTCAGCCCCCCACACACTCAGCCCCCCACACACTCAGCCCCCCACACACTCAGCCCCCCACACACTCAGCCCCCCACACACTCAGCCCCCCACACACTCAGCCCCCCACACACTCAGCCCCCCACACACTCAGCCCCCCACACACTCAGCCCCCCACACACTCAGCCCCCCACACACTCAGCCCCCCACACACTCAACCCCACACACACTCAACCCCACACACACACACTCAGCCCCACACACACACACTCAGCCCCACACACACACACACACACACACTCAGCCCCACACACACACACACACACACACTCAGCCCCACACACACACACACACACACACTCAGCCCCACACACACACACACACACACACTCAGCCCCACACACACACACACACACTCAGCCCCACACACACACACACACACTCAGCCCCACACACACTCAGCCCCACACGCACACACACACACACTCAGCCCCACACACACTCAGCCCCACACGCACACACACACACACTCAGCCCCACACGCACACACACACACACTCAGCCCCACACGCACACACACACTTAGCCCCACACACACACACACACACTCAGCCCCACACACACACACACTCAGCCCCACACACACACACACACTCAGCCCCACACACACACACACTCAGCCCCACACACACACACACTCAGCCCCACACACACACACACACTCAGCCCCACACACACACACACACACACACTCAGCCCCCCCCCCACACACACACACACTCAGCCCCCCCCCACACACACACACACACACTCAGCCCCCCACACACACACACACACACACTCAGCCCCCCCCCACACACACACACACACACACTCAGCCCCACACACACACACTCAGCCCCCCACACACACACACACTCAGCCCCACACACACACACACACTCAGCCCCACACACACACACACACACACACTCAGCCCCCCCCCCCCCACACACACACACTCAGCCCCCCCCCACACACACACACACACACTCAGCCCCCCACACACACACACTCAGCCCCACACACACACACACACTCAGCCCCACACACACACACTCAGCCCCACACACACACACTCAGCCCCACACACACACACACTCAGCCCCACACACACACACACACTCAGCCCCACACACACACACTCAGCCCCACACACACACACTCAGCCCCACACACACACTCAGCCCCACACACACACTCAGCCCCCCACACACTCAGCCCCCCACACACTCAGCCCCCCACACACTCAACCCCCCACACACTCAACCCCCCACACACTCAACCCCACACACACTCAACCCCACACACACTCAACCCCACACACACTCAACCCCACACACACTCAACCCCACACACACTCAACCCCACACACACTCAACCCCACACACACTCAACCCCACACACACTCAACCCCACACACACTCAACCCCACACACACTCAACCCCACACACACTCAACCCCACACACACTCAACCCCACACACACTCAACCCCACACACACTCAACCCCACACACACTCAACCCCACACACACTCAACCCCACACACACACAACCCCACACACAAAGGGAGGAGACAACTGCAGCAGGACCTTCGGCTCGATCAGGACAGCAGAACCACCGGAAAAGAAACCCCTCGGCACGACCTGGGCAGCAAGAAGTTGTCACTGGAGACCTTGTGATCCTATGAACAATAGTGTCATCAAAGATCTATTCCAAACTGTGACAAATAACATCCCTATATATTGCAGTACCACAAAAACCGCATCAAGCATTGGCATAGCCAATAGGTCTCGCCTTTGGGATCTTGCCAAAGTGTTTTGCCATGCAAAGTGGCAAAGTGTTTTGCCATGCAAAGTGGCAAAGTGTTTTGCCATGCAACAGTTGTTGTTGCCCAAGGATATTGTGCTGCATAACTAAATACTTATAAGGTCCCAAAAGCGAGACCTATTGGCTATGCCAATGCTTGTTCATTCTGACACAGCCTTGTGATTTTAAAGTGTGATTCCTGATTGAAAAGTATTTGAAAAATAAACCATACCATTTATAACGGTGGGGGCATTGCATTCAATGTATTATTTTGAGATACTATAAGCTATGTTTGCTTTTTCTCTAGAACTTTGAAAGTTTTTGTTTTTTACTTTGTTAAACAATACTTTCTAGATAAAGATTGGCAAAGCCAATAGCTCTGCACTTGCATTTGGCAAGACCGTTTGGCAAAGCCAATGCGTGTCTGAGCTCCTTTTCTCTCTTTCTGTCCCCCCTTTCTCTTTTGTGCTCTCTCTGCCCTGCCACCCTCCTGCATGCTCATTTACTCGCCCCTAATTTGTCTCATACCCTCCATTAGATTACAAGTTGAGGAGTTTTAAGGGTTTGAAGAGGCCAAGAGATCAATGGCTCTCATCTGACCCAGCAAGTTTAAACTATACATTTTTATAAAAATATTTTTATAATGTAACAGTGGTGGCTAACAGTGGGTTATTTTTGTTCACTAGAGCTTCCAAACAATCATTTAGAGGCTATTTCATTGGAAACTTCCTTTGTATTAGCCTTTGTTTTGCACATGTCCTACCTAGTATTGAGCTTGCATTCCATTTGGGCAGTCTAGTAAAGTTACTTTGACTACCTACTCTATCCGATTTTTAGGCTCCAAATACAGAGGTCTTCATTTTGATATCCACATGAATCTTCAGCCTTCCCAATCACCTATTTGCTTCCGTTACTGTCAGTCGGCTAGCCACAGACCACTTAAACTTCTTCACTTTGAGACACTACTGAAGTTCTCTTGCCCCATTATCTCTACCCGAACCCTTCTTCTTATGTCCCATTATGATCACTGAACTGCTGACTCAGACCCAGGAAGCCAAGTGCCTCCCTAGAAATTTAGATCATTTAAATTACTTGTATCATAATGCTTGACCCCCCAGTAATCTTCAGGTTGAATCCTGCCTCCCAGGTTTCAGGTTTACTTTTAATGCACGTCTCTACAATACCATGAACCTGTGCTACTCTCCCACCCTGTTGGTTCTCACCCAGTGGTCTTTGCCCCCAGAACACTGAATCTTGCCTTCTACAGAAGATTTCAAATGAATTATATTATTGCTGCTGCAGCTACCAAAAACTGTGGTCTATTTTCTGCATGAATATGGATTTTGCAGAACTTTCCCCATGTGTGTTGCATAACATGCAGTTTTCAACAAACAAGACTTATAGCTCATATGTATCAAGCATTATCAAAAACTGCATGTGGGGGGGAGGGTGCAATGTCCAGCTAGGCACCTTCTAAAAGTTAAGAGGTGACCATTTTGCATGGATGGTGTTAAAATTCCAAATTGATTGATTGACTGGCACAATTCCAGTGGGAAGAACCGAATGATTCATTCTTTTTCACAGACATTTTTATTTTGTTGTTCATTGTTACTTTGCAAATCTTCTGTAAAATGACCCTTATTTCGCAAATGCTGTTCTCAAAGAAGCTGTTATGTCTTGGTGCACTCTCGAGGTGGAAGAATCCCACACGTGTAGAATCGTAGGTTATGAAATCACAAACCTTACAGCACTGCCTAGTGGGTCTCTTGCATGATGAATGTTCAATGTAGAATCCTGTCCTGTAAGGTTATCCCCTAATGGACTTTAAGGTAAACACTAACTGAACAGTTTTAACCTCTTCAGTGCCTATGACGAGATAGTCTCGTCATGGAGCACGGTCGCGCTGTGCCCATGACGAGACTATCTCGTCATGAACCCCACCCACTAATGTAACGCCCGCCACAGGAGGGGGAAAGGGCGTGGCACAGAAAGGGTTAAAGCATACCCGAGATCCACAAGGTCAGAGGTGCATCTTTTTTAATTTTTATTACGGTGTCTTCAATGAGGCTTGTTTTTTAGGAGTACAACCTTGCTAAATCTACATAAATTATTTTATACTGAGTAGCAATGATAGTTTATATAAAGTGTTGCATCTGAGCATTGGTTGAAGATCAAAATTCATTCCTGGTGATTATCCGATTGAAGAGCATATTTATCATGAAGTCTTTATTTTCTCTAGCATTAAGATTCCTTTTCATTATGGTGTGGCCTTACAGTGGAAGCCAAAAAATATCTGAGCATCACTAGAGAGTAGCTTGGGGGTCCGGCCTCATGTTTGTACAAGCTTTGATTGGGCAGATGTGTGCTTCCACAAAAAAGTGCTTGCCCTCCAGCAGCTGTAATAATTTTGTTTATTTAGCGAGATCCCTAAATTTAAAATTTGAGAGGCGCACACGACATTGGAATGCTATTAAAGTGACTTAAAATTGTATGGTTTTCTCTGGCAGCAGCACAGATGGGAGAAGGACAGTCATTAACGTACATGGATGTGTAGGCCTGGCTTTACAGTGAAACTGTCACTTGACCTTTTCACTTACACCAACATTATTCTACAGTTCTTTGCTTCCATTCATATATATTTATTCCCATGCTATTTATAATTCTTGTATTTTAATGTATTAAACATGTTACCTGAACCAGCTAATGCCACGAAATATACTTCGTAGACACATAGATTATTTAGTACTTGTTGGAAAAAACATAGATCCAAAAGGATATTTCCTAACTCATAATTTACCACGTTTTGGAAACCACCTGCTTCTCTTTTTACATTTTATTGCATTTACATCAAGTTCTTGTTTGCTGTGTCACTTTTACCTTCCTTCCTTTTCGTGGTGATGTCTCATCTTTGTCTTTTTCCATCCCCCATCCCCCTTTGTTTCCTTCTCTTTCCACTACTTCTGCTTCGTCTCTCTTATTTCTGTGTGGTGGATACCCCACCCTTCCGCCTTCTTTTACAATTCTTTCTTATCGCTCTCCCTCTCCTCTCATGCAGTCCCTTATTCCTTAAAAAAAAAAAAAATGTGATCCCACTGGCTTTGGCTCTGTTTTCTACTTTGCTCACTTGCTCTTTATTTTCTGTGGTTTACTGCTTTCGGGTCCTGTGCTGCCTTTATTTATGTGAATGAATAGATTTAAACTTATTAATATTGTTCAACTTCTGTGAACTTGTCTTATTTCCGCTAAATGAGAGAAACTCTCATTGAATTTGTCCCGTGGTGAGGTGTACTCAATGAATGTGTAAATCATTGAATCTGCATTCTGTGAAAAGTCATCATAACTATATGTCCTATGATTTGCCTTTGTTTACAACTTGAAACGTACAGCATAATTTTGTCTTCTGTTGCTGCATAATTCCATTAGCTTGCAGTATGTCTTTTGCCTTGTGGTGTTCTCTCCACCACCATTCCACACAATCCCATCGCTACCAATGAACTAATAAAACCTATTGGTGCTATGTACATCAATAAATGAATAAAGTACAGTAATAATTCTACTGATCTCATGAAAAGGAAATATACATTTTCAAATTATTCAGTTTGGAATTTTTTCACAGTGGTCTCTCGTGCCGTGCTCAACCTGCTTGGCTATGTACCCATGGTAAACGTCTAGTATGAATGCTTGTCCTTTAGGCCACATACAAACTGACTAGGTATTGGCACAGTTTGGAGCAGTTACAAGGCTCAACAATTTCATACAGTTTCTGTATTTTACATAAGTATACCTCTGAAATGTAAATAAACGTGGTTAACTGTGTCAAGCCTAATGAATAAAAACTCACAACCTTATGGGCTATGTTTACTGATTGTGTCCACGCATGAGATGAAACCTGCCAGTCTAGCAATAGTTATGTGTTTCACTTGTTCACCTTTAACCTCGTTTGGTTTTGTAAAATGTGTAGAATACAGACACCCTCTTTATGAATCCTATGTCTTGATCATAAAATCTGTTCCAACCCTGCAGCTAATATGTGTTTTCAAGTGGTGGATTGGGGTGCGAATTCATGTTGGCGGAAAGAGACTGCATGTCGTTAACTTGCTTAGTATGTTTTGTGTAATAAGAGCAAGGGATAGGAGTTCCTCCTTTTAACTCCATATAATGGCTTCTTGTATATTGGTATTGAATTACACCTGTTATCACCAGGGTTCCAGTAGTTTGAAAACAGTGCCCCAGCGTGCAAGCAGCAGCTGATCTAGCATTGGGGGAAACACTATTTAACGAGTCTCTGTGGCTGTTGTTTATCTAGGAAGGAATACATGGTCTCTCATTGGCTTCTTTGCAAATTACTTGGCCCATGAAGAACATTGTGGAGATTGGGGGCCTCCATCCATTTTAGACCTGTATTTCATGAAAAGACCTGCGTCTTTGGTTGGTGCACACAGGGCAGGTTTTTTCAAGTAGGTAAACGGGATCGCGATACCTTTAATCACCTGTTTGAACTGGAATAACGTAGTTTAGATTGCAAGCTGATAACAACCGAATGCCGTTTCTGAAAATTGAGCTGGTTGGTAAGTTGGACGATGCAGAATGGGCATTTTGGGGGACTGGTCAATAAATGGTAATGACAATCTGTTACAATCGCGCTGTGCACAATAATTTAGTGTTTTATGTTTTTTCATTGCTATACAGTCAATTGTTAGGAACTTGAAGTATTGACAAGAGTTGTTCCTGAAGAGCTTGACATTTGGGGCATATACAGACCATCCACTTCAGGGAAGAAATCTCCCTCCTCAGAATGCAAAGCCCCGCAGCACGCCCATCTGCAAAGCTTTAAAGAAGAGCTCCAGATGAAGGCATTTGGGTTTCCATTTCATCCATACCGCTGGATAACCAAGGTTCCTGCACAAAAGGTGCACGGTGCTACAGTAAAGGGGAGCCTCTGATATACAGGCATAACTGACAGATTTGGAATAATTGACATTATTTGTGTAATCCTCTTGCTAACACAATCTTGCAGTTGCATGCTGCAGTAAACGGGTGTTATTTCTCAATTTAATGATGTATAGTTTATCATACTCGAAGGATAAAAATACTTTGTATACAGGATGCACAAAAGTTACCGCAACCCGGATATAACTCTTCTCGCTGCTAATGTAATTCTTGCTGCAAATATTGCACATCCGATTCCTGCTCAGATAGATTTTTCCATGAGGACGTAGACAATCCATGCTTTGGTTTGTAAGGTGCATGTTGGGTCCTTGATGTTTAGCCTTTCTACTGTGAAATCGGTTGACACACAGTAGGTAATGCACTGTAGGACCTCTCACTTCTCTGGTAATTAAAGGGGACATAAAAGCATGCTAGGACTTTGTAAGCCCATTTGGAGGGGCTAATTTCCCATTCTACTTCCTGGGCTGAGCCAAGAGCAGTTGTGAGGAAAGGACGCTTCTCTGTACCAGTAAATGGATCAAACAGGTGGCAAAGCTTTTTATTGTGATAGGACTCCGGCGAACACAGTGGGCAGAGGCGCAAGACATTGGTGCAGTAAATTCCTTTTTATTCAGTCTTTACAGGCTGTGTTTGGGTTGTTGGTGAATGCGACATAAAGTGGTGATTTGTGCACATCAAAGGTGCCCTGTTTCTGGTTCAGTGCGAATATTGGCATCGGGTATTTTAGAACTTTTTATTTCTAGTTCCTACGTTGTTTTGATGAAATGTTTAGGTATAACGTCTGTTGTTCAAAATCTCCTCATACGGGTGAACGTTGTCGTTTTCTTTATGATGTAACGAAAGGCACTCGTGTGTATCTGTAGAGCAAGTTAATCCAACTCTTCAGTTATAAAAAACTTTTTCTGAATTGTAACGGTCAAGTTTTGCTAAATGACAGTTCTCCAAGTACATGGGAAAAAACGAATTTAAAAATAAAAAGCGGAGCTGATCTGTTTTACAAAGTCTGAGTAGCCTCTGAAGAAAGACGCTTCTGTGAGAACCGACATTTTTGCCGCACATTGTAATCCTTATTTCACATGACACCACAGTTCGCTAACATGTATCCTCCTTTGCCATCTTTATTTTAAATTATTTTTTTCAAGCAAGTAGATTGAGCCCGAACGGCCAGCAGACTAATATTGATCTCCTTATGTAAACCTGAACAGTAACTAAACGCTATCCCTTTTCAATTTGAGGAATATGTGAGATCCGTTTACAGGCCTGTAAACCTTCACCAGTTGTTACATTCGAGACCTGTTTTGTCTGTAAGACTGTTTTCTAGCGTGTTACATATTTAGTCTCTCGCAGTGTCTTGAAATTCACGTAATCTGAATAATAAATTTCCCGCTTCCCTTGCTTCCACTCTCCGGCTTAACGTGCAAATGATTAGGTGAATGTGTGAACTTGAATGACTTGTGGGTGAATGTTCTTGATAATTAATTTGTGATATTGGAGAGCTTTATATATTAGAGAGCAGTTCCTCATGTATTACCTGTATTCTAGGATGGAATTCATGACCATTGTATGGCCACTATCTGGCAGAAGTATGTGTGTAAGGCTTTTCGAGCAGCGAATGCGGTTTGTCATTATAGCCGTTTAGTGGTGTATTGTACTAAGTTGGATGCATATTAGGTTTTCTGCTTTAATGTATTCTGTTGTATCATCATACATCCAAAGGTGGATTGGGGTGAGCACGGTGATCTCTAGTTATGATGTTTCTGTGCTATTAAATGTGCATACTGCTCCGTCCAACTACATGGCGGAATACTGGTTACAAGCTGTGTCCCTTTGAGAGGTTTTGTGTGTTCTTCCCGGAATGGTCCTGGGAAAGCAGACATGCTGCTGTAACAAACCAAGGGAACGAGACGAGCCAGTAGACAGTACCTTCACACGGCAGCAAGGAGAACACTTCTAGCACCCAGGGAAGAGAGAGTACGTTGGAAAGGTTACGACCAGCTGTAGAACAGAAGAGGCTGGAACAGGTGGCAATTATTGGAAGCAAATAGGATAATAGTCTGCAAGGGTGAGAGGGAAACTGGTGCAACTAGAGTTGTATGTGTAAAAATTCATTCACAGAGCATATCCCTCACATTTAATAGAGAGCCTTGACTTTGTGTTCGTGCTTGCAATTTGCAAGGTGTGTCCTTAAAAAGTAAGACTGCAACCTACACATTCCCAGAGGTATTGCCTTCATTTGCTCAATCCGTGATATTCGTATGACAAAGACAGAGCTGGGACTTAATGGATAATTCATGGATACATCAGTAATGGAGCAGAAGTGTAAATTTAAAACCAAAAGTTGAGCAGTTTTTAGCTGCCATCACTATGCCTCCTTGACGTGGTTAGAAAGTCCATCCTGCAGCTTAAATGACCAGTTTTTAGACCCGAAAAAGAACTGACTTAAGATTTCCTTCAATTTGACTAATCATAGTGTCACCGAATACTTTAGTTAAAATAATAGAAAGGCAACAGCGGGGCCATCTGTTTTACCCTGAACCTTTTCTAACTTAATTGCCTTTTTTTTTATGAATACTTGCGCCAACTGTAAATTGATATTTATCTTCAGGTGACTGACCCTCTAACAAGCAAGAGATGTTGGTTCTGAATTTGAAACCTGCTGATCCTCTCACCCCGCCCCCCCCCCCCTTTTTAGGTCTCGCCTGGCGAACGCAGCGCGAAGCGCTGTCGCCAGCGAGATCTATTGTTGCTGACTTGCCTCGGAAGTGGGACAGGAGATGGGCACGCGCATGGTCTCGGCGGATTTGAGTTGGTGTACGCGCCTACAGCCACGCGGCGTGCACATCTCCTGTCTCTCTTCCCTCAGCAAGCCAGTATGCAGTTTCACTTTCGTCCTCACCAGTCTCTGTGAACGCTCATACATACGCCCCAGCATCCAGTGATTCACATCAGCATCTGCTTAGCTGACTCTTCGCGCCACGTTAATTGGCTTCCTGCGTTGCTACACGATTAGCATAGCTCCAACTCGTAGTTTTTTATTTTAGCTCTGGCAGAGGACTCCACAGACCAGGCTGCTGGTGGACACCTTGTTTTCTGTATTTGATGACATACTGATATTTTACAAATTACTTTGACGGTGTACATTGTTCTACTGAGTTTCACCAATCCGCTTCCTCACTCGATATTCCTCCGTGGCACAGCCATTGGCTGCTGCCTTCCAACGTGCCCCGATGCTCACTTCGGTTCCTTTGACGGCCGTCTCCTTGATGCTACACAGACGCTTTCTCCCAGCACGGAACTGTGGGCGTGCTCGTTTCTCGCCACCGCGTCCAGAGTCCCGAGAGTCGGCCTTCTCCCGTAGCCATGTCGGTGTGCTGTGTGCCGCCCCCTAGCGCTCCGTGCCCCGTGCCTCCATGGCCGGTGCTCATCTCTCGCCCTCCGATCCCCCAGAGTGTCCCCCCATGCTCCATCCCACCCCCCGGACCCTGCGAGCCCACCCCACCCTGCCCTGCCCCAACACTCCTCTGGCCTGGCCACCGCCGGCTTTCGCAGGCTAAGTACCTTCGGAGCGAGTGGGCGGTGCGCGGGCGGCATGACTCCAAGTGGATGTCGGCGGAGACCGAGGCGAGGTCCCAGTGCAGCCAGACCGGGGTGACGAAGGCCCTGGGAGAGCGGCTGCAGGACCTGCACTTCTGGTGCTCCCAGCTGTGCCGCGAGATTGGGGACCTGACATCCGAAACCGACCTGCTGCTGGCCCAGACGCCACCGAGTCCCCGGCCAGCATCGCCAGTAACAACCTGCAGTGCGGGAGCGCCGGATCAGGCCCGACCTGGTGCGAGACGAGGTGGAAGTGGAGCTGATTAGGGTAGGTTGATTAACTACCATAGTTAACTACTATAGACAGGGTACACTCATCATTGATGGGCATCCAGGTGTAGGTAACACTCGGCAAGGACTCGAGACATCTGGACCGGGCACATCGTGCTCAGTAGAGGGTAGAAAGAAGGCCCACTAAAAAAACATTGATTTTCAATGGTGTCAAAGCAATTTCACTGATATATAGCTCACTAAAGCCTTTTGAACGATGCTATACTATGTTGGTTGCATGCTAGTTATATTATGGTGGGAATGGACCGGCAGGTATACAGTTGACTACTTCATCAGTGATGCCTGAAAGAAGGAGGCTGCCTGCCATATTTACTTGGTTAGATGCAAATTCGTCTCTAAGCTTTCTCGGTTTTCATTCCTATTATCATTCGGTACTGATTTCTCGAAACAGGTTTAATTATTCAAACGTGAGGCTTCCGTAATCATTTGGCACAATAATTCTAACTTATATTGAATTCACAATTTCTGCGGTGACATCATAAACCTTAAGGTCTCGGGGGCATATTATCAAGCACGGAGTTAAAATTATCGCCGCTTTAGCGGCAGAAAACTGCCGCTAAAGCGGCGATAATGGGCTTGATAATATGCCGCAGAGAATTCCAATAGAAGCCCATGTTTGACACCAGAACCTGGGCTTCTATGGGAATTCACAAGGGCATATTATCAAGGCGATAATTTTAACGCCGGTTCTACATAATATGCCCCTAGATTTTTGTCAGATTCGCATCATTCTCTAATTACTGTTCAGAGCTTGTCCTTCTTTAATCTTTTCTGACACTAAAGTTGGTCTCTGGCAGTGCTGCCAGCTCCCATTGAACACTTAGCCACATATTTACATCCAAGCGCTTCACTAACTACAGTAGCACAATCACGTCCTCCCTCCTAGGTTAGACTTCAACCTTTCCTTCGGTACGAAAATAACAGCATCACAATCAGCACCTTAGAGCAAAATAAGGATAAAACGTATCAAGAAACCATGACATGATACTTTATCACACCTACATAGAGGACGATGCTCCCTGCAGAAATAAACGTGTGTGTCAAAAGCAAACAACATCAGTGAGCGTGTGTCCAACGCCATGTAATGGCGATTCATTTATGTTCTTACTTCAAAGCATGAGCCAGGCACAAACTACTGGAGGATATGGAATCCATTGTTTGCCGTGAATTTTAATTTGAGAACGATTGTAGAGGGTGTAATCTTCATTAAAACTCAAATTACACATCTGAATGCACGCAGCGCTGTAAAGCCTCGCTGAGCTGGTAAATCATTGCGCTCCCTCTTTATGCATCTGTGGCCTGTTCCACTACAAACGAAAACACATAGGTAAAGCACACGGACATTTACAACGCCAATAGCTCTCACTCTCCCAAATGCGAGACCTATTGCATTGCAAATGCTTGTTTTTTTTGTAATGGCCTCAGCCATTCTCAGACTTCCTCTGTTTAGCCTTTTACGATATTTAAAAACCGCCCTTAAATACTTAATCCATGCACTGTCCTGAGTCATCTTGCAAGAGTAGGGATAAGATTTGACTTGCTTTGAGCCTTCAACCTGTACACACGTGGATTGTTAACTGGTGAAGCATTTACTATGTCACTGTTATAAAGACTATATCTAAATCGTTATTACTAGTGCTAAATTTGAGTAGGACAACTCGATATTAGAATCATTTTGTCACTTACCCTAGCAAGCAGTCCACTTTCTGTAATGTGGCGCCCTGGAAGGTAAAAAGAACAATTGATGGACAGAATGTAGAACAATGTCATACATTAACCCCAGTACATAAATATGGGCTTAAATCCATCATTTTTTTTGCTCCCCATGCTATTCCAGTTTGAACCCAGCCATATGCAAATCAGTCTTGACCCTGCTCCCTATGGGAACAGTCCAGCTCGAACGGCCAGGCCAGGTCCTCTCTGGACTGGAAACAAGCATCTTTAGGACTGGTTTAGAGGTTTTACCCCTCATCAGCCAGGATAGCTCGACTCCAGTGGCATGGAAAGCACAGGACCCACGTCTGGGCATACCCTTCCCACTCGGGTGGCAAATGCAAAAAGAACAATCTGTGTTACTTTTGCTTCATTGCCCTAAGTGCGCCGGGTATGCTCAGACGTAGGGCCCATCCAGTCTCAGTAAAAGGAGTTGAAAAGGAAGTGATGAACTCTCTCCAAAGGAGAGAGGCGTACTGGTCAATTGATATGAACAAGAGAGTCTGTGATCAGTGAGTAATGGGGTTGCACTTCAATGGGACGATAATCCGTTTCCTGTAAGTTTAAGTTTATTCATCGCTGATCTATGACCGTTAGGAGTCGCAAAACAAAATCTAAAGCTTTTTATATACATAGGGAGGAATGCTGTCCTCTGTAGTAGAAATCCATTTTATACTTTTGAATGCCTGAACCTTGTGGTTCTGTCCCTAGCACTAGTTGAAGGCCTCTTGTAAAGATTCTAGAGATTTAAGGACTTGCACACATCTCTGTAAAACACTTCCTATTTTACACATCCATTTTTGACTCCAAACTCTGTACAACTTTAAAAGAAAGTGCTATTATGTTACTTAACCAGAACTTGCACATGGTAGGGGTGAGAAAAATATGGGCAGTCTTGACTTCATTAATAAGTTCTTAAAGAGCAGGATCTGTAGTATTTTAAACTGCGTGTAATGCTCTCCTGTGCTTTAGAGGGTGATCTAAATCTTTTCTGCACTTGAACATTTCCAATCTTTTGTTATAGAGTAGTAGGAAGTTATTCTCTTTAGTTCTGAGCTGAGCGATTTGCCTCAGTCCGTCCTTTAAAAAAAAAAAAAAAAAAAAATTCTTGGAGTTGGCATATTCCCTACACTGTTTCCAATATTTGCTATAGAATGCTGTAGGAACAGTTAATTGCAACCCTCTTCTGCGTAGTTTATACATTTACTGGCAGAACCCAGAGTGAAAAGAAGTAGAGAGATAGTGTTCTGCTGGTGGCATCCACATTTCCATAAATCTCCGAGGCTTGTATTAAGACCACCACTTCTTTCTGATAATGAGGCACCTATAGGAGCACTGAGGGCTCGAGTAACAACAAACACCGCCGCCTACCTAGTGAGAATAACGATTTCTTTGACAGACTTGCAGAGACTGCATTGGCCTCACAAATGGCTGCTTAACCTCATGATGATGAACAGGATCTTGAGGTTTTGGTTAACTTCTAAAGATTGACCTATTTGGCAATTAACACATCTCTGTTTACCTTCATTATATATCCTGGCTGGGCACGACTTTGGCCTCTCCACTGGTTGACTGCGTTTTGGACTGATTAATAGAATTCTTATATGTACATTGCCTCCAGTATTTTTCAAACGCTTAAGTGTGGTAGCTTTAGCAAGTCAAATTTTTTGAGTCCGTGTTGAGAAGACCAATTGAATTTTCATTTTTTCCTTGTGTCCTAACAAAGGGTTCTGATTGGTCCTTCAGGATGGTGCCTCCTAGCTTTAAGACCTGCTTCTGGTACTCTAGATCAGTTGCATAAATGGGTCTTTATCAGGGGCGGCTCTTCCATTATGGCAGAAGTGCGTCCACCCAATGCTGCGAGTGCCGCAGGCACACACATTAATAAAATGGTATTAAATTCCATTTTATGAATGTGTCCAAGGGTCAGTGCGAGGGCAGGGGGCGGGCTGATCGGAGCAATTGCACTAGTAATTCAGCCCCTGCCCGTGCCCAGGTCAGATTGGCTGGCTGCCTACAGCCGACCAATCTCACATGCGTATTTCAAAGCCTGCAATCCTAAGGCTGAGAAACAGCTGAGGGATTGCAGCCGCAGGACCCCAGCTTCAAAATGAGCGCTGGGTTTGCCTGCTCCAGCTAATCCTGATTGGCTGGTTTCATGTTCTAGGGCAGAAGTCCTTTCCTTTCTGCCTGAGCCATGGAGGGCGCTGGGAGAAAGGAGACCGCATCCAGAGCCTGTGTCAGCGAGGACACAGAAAAGAGCGTTGGGCGGCAGGTACGTTTTTTGTGTTTTTTTTATTAATGTATATTGGCTGTTTTCCCCCCTCCCCATCGTTCTCCCCCCCCCCCCCCGCCACACCACTCTTCCCCCCCACACCAGCTGCTACTTGAGAAGGATTCCATAAGAGCACAAACGAAAGGGCTTAATCGCACACTAGGGCAGACAACTAACTTGCTTACCTGCCACATCTTTATTTCTTTCATTAGTAATGGGGCGGGTTTCCCTACTTACGTTTTTCTAGTTATCTGGCTACTACAATGAGCTGCAGGAGTAACGTGTCAGTTTTTTAGGTCTCGCCTGACCCAGCGCTTGTGCTGGTCTGGCGAGACTTAAAGTAAGGGCTTCAAAAAATGCTACCGCCGGCCACAGCTTGCAGTGCATGTGCGCCGGCGCGCGCTTGAGCAGAGGCGCCATATGGCGTGATTACTGCTGCGCGCGCACATGCACTGCAAGCTGTGGCTGGCGATAGCAATTTCCCCCGCCACAGCAGTCATTTCTCGAAGCGGGCGCCTGCTTTTTTTTCTGGTTTTTTTTCTGTTTATTACTTCTATATAGTAACGGCGGCACCCATGCTTTAGCTTAAACCTCTTAGGCTAAAGTCGGGTGCTGAGATTGCTTCAAAAGTAAAGAAATAGGCACCAGACTTTAGCTTAAGATGTTTAAGCTAAAGCACAGGTGCTACCATTACTACAGAGCAGTAATAAACAGAAACAAGCATTGGCATAGCCAATAGGTCTCGCTTTTGGGACCTTATAAGTATTTAGTTATGCAACTGTTGCATGGCTAAACACTTGTAAGGTCCCAAAGGCGAGACCTATTGGCTATGCCAATGCTTGTCTATATTAAAGTGTAGCTGAAATTTGCCTCCTTAACAGCACTAAGCTTCTTTCCCCTACCCTTCTGCTGTATGTGACTCCTACACAAACAGTGGGATTTAAATATTGCAGTTATCGGTTAAACACCACTAAATGGGCAGTCTGGATTGCTTTCTTTGTCAACTGCAGAGTGAGCGTATTATTCTGAGATTGGGACCCATAAGCACCAAGCACAATGTGCTATCACTGGATGCTCTGGTGCCTCTGCCCCTTTGCTGTTTTCTTTCCTGATGTGAAATACTTCCTTCGACATTTGACACCAAACAATATATGAATGCATACTCAGTTTTGTGCGGTTTTTTACCCTCTTAAACGCCAGCAGACATGTGTTAAAATCACTGTACCTCCTCACGAAGTAGAAGTACTGCTGTAAGCAGTTGGCCTCCCACATACCTTTAATCCTTTCAGCCCCCACATGTGGTTAAAGCCACTCCTTTTGTTCTGGAAACCAGGGCATACCTCTGTATCGGTTGCTAGTCATTTTGGTATGGTCTCCTATTTAAGGTCGTTGATTTGCTGTGTATCGAGGCACCAACCTGCTATTGGAGAATAAGAGCATTTTTGTGCTTATGGCTATCATACCCATCAAACATCGCTCCAGGCGGAGCTGCTAATATTCACAAATATTCAGGCGTTGTGAAAGAAACCTTGCTCCAAGGTGTAATTTTTTTCAGATCTCTAGCAAAAACCACAAGCCCTCGCCCCCAAAGACTGCAGCATAATAAACTTTGAGAATCCTTCTGCTCAGTTTGCAGTGTTGGTGATGCCCCCCCCACCCCCCCCCCCCCCCACCCCACCCCCAAGAGAATATACCTATCCTGAGTTCTCTTTATGAGAAACTAATACCATATACCATTACAGTCCTGGCTATCATTGAGCTACAGATTTGGAACTATTTTCCCGTTACCCTTCCTATATGAGCCATGATTAGGGTCCCATGCTTTATCGGAACTGAGAGGTGGCAAAGCATTACTAGCAACAGGAAACCAGAATTCATTTATAGACCTTCAACTCTATAGGGAAGAATCACTTCCTTGATCGATGACCTGCTCCTGCAGAACAAGGCTCGCAGTATTGGCCAAATCACTGCATTTCCCTCCAGTTGGTAGACACCTTAAAGACATACATTTTGCAGCCATTTGGGTCTACTGACGTAGGCTGGTGAGTCACTTTCTAAAGCACTGAGGGTGCTCAAAATTCCTTTTACCAATCTGTTGAATGTTTTTCATCCCCCCTACTCCTGTCCTGAAGAGCTTCTGTGAGTTCGCACATCAGCACCGTCTTCTATCTTAAGCTAACAAAATCCGGACCAGTGGACTTCATTTAAATGCAGATCATTGGCGAGAATGCACACCTGCATGGGATTATGAATTGGTCAGATAGACTTTGACCAATGCATGAACTGGTGCTGCACATTTTTGAAATTACCATCTTTAAAAACGTTTTCCTGCTTTCTACTAAATTGCTGGATGCAGCCAGGTTGGGAATAGAAGTGATTCCATGGATTTAGGAGTAAGCCAACCGCCACAAATGCAACTTTATTCTAGTCGTTACCACACGCCAAGAAAGATTGTGCTGCCTGCACGACTGGCCTCTACTCCCAAGCCCCCAGCTCCTCAGCAAAGTTTGCAAACATCTAAAGCTCTCAGCAATACAGTTAGTAGCAGTTTTCTGCATGAACCAGTAATCAGATGTACTAAATGTGTCGGCGGTGTGCGTAGCTAGGTTCCTCAAACTTGATCCTCTTTTCTAACATAGCTGGGATTTGAGAGTTTTTCTATTCGTAACTTAAGTAGCTCCGTGCTCCTGAATTTGAATACTTAAACTGACATATCAAACGGCTGGTTTGACAGTCTGCCTCGTGTGTTTTTTACTTGAGTACATCATGCCATTTCAGATGCCCAGTCTATTAATGCCGAGTCTGCTCCTCGGAGACCAGACCATTCATATGCAGTTTTGAACATGCACACAACGTATGCATCTTACTACGTTGCTGTAGACCTATAGCTTTCCTCCATATCTTTCTAACGTGAATATTCTATTGGTGCTATCCAGATTAAAATTCACCATATTTCTAGATTATTTGCCGTTTATTTACAGTTTAAAACATGTACACTGTGGTTTGGCTGGTTGAGGAAGCAGTATGGAAATGTGGAAATCTTGGCACTGATGCTTTCTTCTTCTTAGTGCATGTAGTGGTTTGTTAGTACTGAACTGTCGTTGCTTAAAGAATCCTCCATGTTTCGTGTCCCAGGTACAGAAGTCCCCATTCCCTGCCTTCCATTTTCCAGTGAAAATTTATACATTACACTGTGTCTTTTTCTCGCTTTTCATTGGTAGTTTTGTTGGGTACTAAATATGCTGATGCGTGTAACTGGGAGTTGTGGCCAGCTGTTTGCTTTCATGTTTTATATTGGGCCTGTTCACAGTAGAGAGCTTGTGCCCAAACGCGAGATATTTGCTGGCTTTTCAGTAACTTCTATGTGATCCAACTGTGGGTTTGGCATAAAGTGGAGGATTTAATGAGAGGAATTTGGTTTACGTTTTAGTTTCCCATGTGAGCAACTGATGAATTTATATTTCTGTTCCTCATGTGTTTTCTTTCCACAGCTGTTCTCCTAGAGCATTCGACTAGCATGTGGTTTCAACTTCAGCGTTCATTAGGATCAAAGAAATCTGTTTGTAACAAAAAGGCAAACCTCGTGCACCCGACGTGGTTTTTATACTGAATAAATGCAATGCAGGATATTTTCTACAAATTTCAAAAGCGTTTCCTACAATTTTTAATTTTTTTTTTTTATCGCAGCCTCCTTTTCATTCTGTATAAATACGCCAAAACTGACCCTAACTTTTTATTTTTTTTAACCAGCTCTTTGTTATTTTTTACCCTTAACTTCGATTTCCGTCTGATCCTCGTCTGTTTTAAATTCCGATAAAATGTTAAGTCCTGTTTTTATGCTGGTTCGTCGTGCTAGATTCTTTAAATGGAGCACCTACTGACTTGAATGTGTGAGTCTCCTCGGCTCCTGCATTGTTATGCGAAATAGCAAGAGATTTAGTGGAACACGGAATCCCACAAATAGCCGAGCATGAAAAGACCACCAGTTGAGTGTGTGTCTTATCGTGAGCAATACGGAAATTATGATTTACCCATTCTGGTTCCGTGAGATCCTTTTTAGCCTTGTTATGCTCTATATTGGTGATCTTTGTATCTATTTTGTGTCCGCCTTGCAATTACCATGTCACTTTAATGTAATTCAGAGCCAGTAACTTAAACCACTAGGTGTACTGAACTTCGTTAACTTGGGTCACGCTTTAAATTTTGTTAGACTGACTAATACCGTTTTTGAGTTAAGAGCGCAGACCTGAAGGTAATGAACGAGTAGAAATGAGTTGGTGCAGCAGAAATGGAGGATGACGTTATAACATAGCATCATAAAGTATGATTTGGTAAAAAGGAAGGGACCATATTGGCAGCAAAAATAATAGAGATAAGGAGAAGCATGAATAGCAGTAGCTGAGAATAAAAAGTACCATCTTCATCGAAACCATTTCGCTCTTATACTTCATTATTTCATTGAGGTGGTACAATCCTTTCAAATGAAGCATAATAAATGGACCTATATATTTGTTTGAAAAAGAACCTAATGGCCCGATTTTCCATGAGAGGTTTATCGCTAGTAAGAGGAGGGGAGTGTCACTACAATAGTGTGCCAGAGGAAGAGGGGTTCATGCTAGGTAATTGCCCAGGAGTCAAGTAGATCCCACTAGGGTGGCAGTTCCATCAGCTGTATCAAAGAGGAATGTAATTCATCTGTTTTTATTGGTCAACTATTCAAGGTGTGTTTTTCTCTTTCTTTCTTACGGATGAAGGGATCAAGCCTATTCCAGATGGAATTATATTTTTGATGAGGTTCGATTGTTAGTGTGTGATATTGTCTGCCCTTCTCATAAAAACTGACCAAATCCTCCACGTATGAACAGAAAATCTTCTTGACGATTTCCAAACTGAAAGGGTACTCTTGGTTACTAGTGTCAATAGTAGGTGCAACAACATGAAATCTGTATTTATCAGTGGTATGTCTTGTTTTGCTTGAATCCCTGACCAAAGTTATTCTTTTCAAGATTATGTTGCTAGCACGGATATCATTGATATATTATCTGCCCACAGTTATTGAGCTATTGACCCTGAAAAACTATGTGACAAATATTGTGATGGAGACTTTTCTCTATACACTAACAAGAGTAAAGGCAAACCTAGAATAAAGTATAATTAGCGAGGATGTGTCCTGTCTTTCAACTGCGCGTGGTTTCTCTTTTATGAGCATTTTAAACTTATAACCAAGGGTGTACTGGAAGGAGATACAATTCCACCAGGGCTTGTGGTGTACCTACGAGGATATTTGGGGGTAATCTAGCTCATTGTTTATCAAAAGATGTAGCAATAAAGCTGCCAATATCACATTTCCATCACACGCCGTGCCAGTGATGTAGCACACAGTCTGAAGTATAAAAGTTGAAAGGATGAGGAACACAAAACATTACACTGAACTAAGAAGAGCAGTGAAGAAAACAATAGTTGATGCCGTGATTTGCAGCCCAAGCCTGCATTGCCAGTTAAAACTCCTGACATTATTCTGTATCTTATAATTAAGACTCTCATTTTAAAAATTGTACTCCTTTTTGTAGAGAAGCACAAACAGAAAACAATGCGTTTCCTGTCTATTTATATTTAAATGCAAGAAATTGTGCTTCTTGTGAGTGACTCTCCATGGTGTCCTTCATGATTTCAAGGTCAATAACTCGACACCTAGACAGCATGGGAAGGTAAACAAGCATTTGCAATGCAATAGGTCTCGCATTTCAGAGAGTTTAAGCTATTAGCATTGTAAATGACAATGCCTTTTATGTATGTTTTAAAAACAAAAACATAAATAAAAGGTATTGTCATTTACAATGTCAATAGCTTAAACTCTCGTCAATGCGAGACCTATTGCATTGCAAATGCTTGTTAATCTTGCTCCGATCACTGCCTGGACTTATTTTTGAGGACAGAGGCTTATTTTTTATCTTCGGAGTTTGACGTAGGGCTAGAGAACGAAAGAGCCAACGAAGGAGAAACAGAGGATGGCATAATGGGAAAGTAGGGGTGAAAAGGAACCTTCAAAAGTGAGATTAGAAATTTTGTGATGGGGGAAAAAAGAGGCTCCTGATGGAATCGCCGCTAAGGCAGCCTTGGTGTTATATAACTCTGGCTTAACTGGCTCCCTATACAAACCATGCATTTAATCATCATAAACTGAGCACTGAACAGTACACACGCCGCAGCTTGGTAACAATCTTTGCAGATTCCAGGAAACCGCAGCGACTGGCGCTCGTGGCTAGTCAGCAGGGAGCGATGGAGGGAGGGTGTGCATTGAATAAGTGCGCGGTGTGCGGAAGAGGGTCAGGTCGCGTCTTGTATGTGCTGATGAGCAGCGAGCGAGGGGAGGGAGGAGTTGTGAAGAAGCAGCCAGGAGAGAGGGCTGTAGTTGTCTGGAGGTGCGGACGTCACGGTGCATGATTTCCGAGACAAGCATCAGCCTGCTCTCAGACACCGAGCGCCTGCACTGGAGCGGTCTCCCTCACTCCCAAGGTAAGACGCTGCGGCGCCGCCTGTAACCCTGCAGCCGGGAGGGAGGGCACAGGCCAAGCCGGGCCCTGCCACTGTCCGGATCCAGGGGCTGACATGCACCTAAAGGACCGGTGTCGGGGGTACACGGCGTGACAGCATTTCAAACCAGCCAATTGGAGCCAGGTGCTGTACTCTGCGTAAAAAGCCGGGGAGCTAGATTAAACATCTTTATGACGAAAGCGACATTTATCAACTAAGCAGTAAGTTACTTTGGTGAAACGTATTTGAGGTGCCTGTGTGGATGGTTGCAAAGCGGTTTGAAGCGCAGCTTCCAAATCTAGGCACTTGGCAGCAGAGGATGGAGTAGTTTCTAAAGATCAGAAAACACGAATTCTGCCAATCCCACTAGTAGAAATAACAAGTGTTGGCTGCGCGCGAGCGGCCAGAAATGCAAAATGTGGTGGGGGAGGGGGAGAAGCGGGAGTTGTGTGTGTGTGTGTGTGTGTGTGTGTGTGTGCGTGCGCGTGCGTCATCGTGATCGCTCTGAAAGCGAAAGTGATCGCGATGACGCACACGAGTTTTCAAAGTGCTGCTGGCGGCCGGCTGCGCGCGTGCACGATCGCGTGAACGCAAGCGTTAGGCCAGCCAGCAGCACTTTGAAAATCCCACATACAAAATGTCTCTTCGAGCCAGCGCATGCGCTGGGCTCTGCGAGACCTAAAAATGGGATGAGAGATCCTTAAATACAGGCATAGCTTAACATATATTTGTATATACTGCTAATATTTACCTGTAGGTGTAATGTTTTGTTATTTTTGGATGTCTAATTTGCTAAAATGCGACGGGCATCAAAGTATGAGTGCAAGTTTATCACTTGAATAAATGTGGAAATATACCAATTTATGACTGTTTGCTTTCAAAACACAAAATAAATCTGGATAAATACCAATAAGATGTGAAAAAATGGACAAATACAGGCGAAAATGTTAAAATAATCAATACCATAAAACCGGGAGCCCTACTTATAGTCTTCTTACACCAGACTATACATTTAGCAGTACTGTGTATGTGGGTCCCCAAGCAACTATGCCTGACCAAAAAGCTGTACAAATGAGAGAATCAATAACTGTGCACTCTGAAGAGGTAACCTCCCTCTGAGACCCCTGCTCAGACTCCAGCCAAGCTCAAAATGTCAGTTGCAAACAAACCGTGATCCATACTTTGCAAGGGAGCAAGGCGATCCACATACCACTTTTTTCCTGATCTGTTCAGTACAAACTGATTTTGCAATATTCATCAGGAGTATGTAGGTGAGCCACTTCTGCTCTGTACAGTATGTTCATCACGATAGTCCTCCACTTCCTCCCCCTCACCCTACTTGCTACCAAGAACGAGACCTGAAGGAGAACTGTAGGAGAAATCTAGTTATTAGCAATTTACAGCTCTCCTAAATAAACTTCTTAGATGATATAACCATAAATAAACATGAGGCTTGCGTAAAGCGCAGCTTCTTATCCCGTGTACACGCATGGTAAAAAGCACAGGACTGAACTGTCATTATAATTAGAAAAAGGGCCTATTACTGGATGGAAACTATTTTGAAACTTAAACCATGTATAGCTGGAGAAGACGTCTTCGCACTGGTTAGACTTTAAACTGTTTTGTGTTTGCTGCTCTTGGTGAGCAGTACTGAGTTCTGTAATACTAAGAGCCTCCAGCCATGCAGTAGACTCCAAGTTAATACATTTTCTTTAATGACATGTCCATTCTTTTTGTATTTTGGTATACCGTTGGCTTCCAATTCCAGTTTGTTCAGCTAAGTCTTACTGTAATAAACGCTTAAGTAACTCTTCAGTACACACCACACAGACGCATAATCAAAAACCGAAGATATTAAATATATCTAAACCACAGCGGAAGGATTAGTTCCCCTCCTAACACTGCCTGTCTATAAAATAAACCCCTTGCTTGCAGCCAAGCTGTCTAGATATAGAAAGCAACAGTATGATAACCAGGTGCTACACCTTTCCTGTAGAATGAAGCTTTAAATTCTGTGTGGTTTTTAGTGCCATAGTGCCTGAACAAGGATAGCAAAGTAATCCGATGCAACATAGTTGTTTTTGAACAATAAAGTATAAAATGCAATACATTTTCTAAACTTCCCCATTGACAGTTCTATTGATCACTTTCCTGGAGATCCCATTTTGCTGTATAGTAAGGTACCAGAATTGTTCATACCCAAATTGGACACGCCACATACAGCACACCTGGGGGTGGGTTGGTCGACGGCTCCTCTATATACAATTCATATCCCATATTTGTCTAAATAGAAATATACCCAGATAACTGGGAGCTTCCTCCTGACATTTGAAGTGACCTGCGGTTGCTGTAGCTATCCCTGATTTCCCATACTGTGGACAAATTGAAAAGGTTGTGGTTACTCAATAAATTTCCTACAATCTTGTGCAGTATTTTGTATGTATTCATATGGTAATTCTATAGTACGATTCTAGCCTAAGGCAGCTAAGGACTGCACATGATCAAAGGCAAACCAAGTCAGCAAGTAAAGGAGAGGAATCTGGTTTGTGGACATGTGATGAATTGTGATGTAGCATACTTTGAAAAGGAAAGTCTTCCACTCTTTCCTAAATTGGAGCGGCGTTGAGATGCTTCTGATGGATGCAGAGATGTTGCTCCAGTTTCTGGGTCATAGATGGCAAAGGCCTGCTTTTGTATTTTCCTTTTTACACTTGTTAATCTGCAGTGTGATGGTGTCCTGGCTGAGGGTGTGCCAAGAACCACCAGAGATCGTGAGCTTGTCTGTGAGATAAGGGGTTGTTGTAGTCGTGATGGCTTTGTCAACAATGCAGCTAGTTTTGAAGATGGTGTGGGTTGGCAGGGAAACCAATGAAATTGCATCAAGTTGATGATTGGGGCAGGGGTGGGGGGGGAGGATACGATCATATTTCTGCAGGTCCTGGATGAGATGTACTGAGGCGTGTAGGACGCCCCTAAGCGGTGCCACCATTTAGTTCTGAAGGCTATGGAGTTGAGTATTACCCTCCTCTAGATGAGCGCATGAGGGTTCGAACAGCAGTTCTGAAGTCTCTTTCTGAAAGAAATGGTTTGACTCTTTAGAAGAGAGCTGGTACCAGGTCGACTTTGTGTTTTGACTGTTGTGTTCCTTGAGGATGAGGTTGGTGTCCAGGGTGAAACCAAATGACTTGGCGGTCAGTGAAAGTTTGGGTTTGAAGCAGTCCTGGTTCATTTAATTGATTCAGGTTTGTACTGCATCTTGTTTTCTTGGCAAATTACAGGAATTCTTTCTTGATTAGGTTGAGCATCCAATAGGTGCTGGACATCCAGGTCTGGATGATGTGCATGTTTGAGGCATTGGCTGTCTGAGTACACGAGACTTTCAAATAGAATCCTATTTGAGACTCCAAAGCACATGCTTATGAGGGTGGGACGGTTGACTGTGTTGAAGACAGCTGCGTGGTCCAGTAATACCAAAAGGCAGGGGTCCCTTTATCTGTGGTCAAGGGGGCATCATCTGTGATGGTTAAAGTAGCAGTATCCATGCTGCAGTCTGATATGAAGCCAGACTGGTAGCCATGCACTCAATGGTTTTCAATGATGCAATCTTGGAGTTGAACATGGACTGCTTTTTAGGTCTGGCCTGAGCCAGCGCATGCGCTGCTCGGAGAGACATTCAGTGTACGGGTTTTCAAAGTGCTTCCACAGCCGGCCTAGCGCTTGCGTTAACGCGAGCGTGCACGTGCGCAGCCGCCATCTACCTCCCTTCCAGCGCGATCACTACAGCGCACGCACCACTCGCGTGATTACCACAGAGCACGTCCGATCACTTTCGCTTTCACGCCCCTCCCCTCCCGCGCTGCTTTCACTTTCGCGCGCGGCCAAGCATCTGTTGCTGCTTCTACAATGACCTCCTTTGTTTTTCACGAGCACCTTACATTCCACCGCCTCTCCCTACCTCCCCCGAGGGCTTCCATCTCTGCAGGTTCCTCTCACCTCACGTCTGTGGCTTTGCTCTGGTAAGCATCTGTTGCTGCTTCTACAATGACCTCCTTTGTTTTTTACGTGCACCTTTTCCACCACATCTCACCGCCTCTCCCTACCTCCCCCGATGGCTTCCATCTCTGCAGTTTTCCTCTCACCTCACGTCTGTGGCTTTGTTTTGGTGTGTTTAACCTTGTACTGTTTATTTTTGAAGCCCAGTGATTGGTGGTCGATAAGTTCCGCCCTAACATCGGAATTATTTGACAAAGGTTAAGCCGAACAGTGGTGCATTGCGTGGCTGCACTGCCACAGGCTGCCGTAGGAGCAGCCCCTCTCTGCGGTCTAAGACCTCACCTCCTCCCTCTTTGTCGCAGCAAACTAAGGGCAGATTCACCTCGATCCACGCCGCCGCTGCAAGACTATCTCCCATGATGCATTTGTGAACTGACAAAATGTCGGCTTTGTCGTATTGATGCGTCCCGCGCCAATGACCTGACCCAAAAAGTCATGCCATGGTGCAAGGCTCAGCTTGCAGTATCTTGAGGGAGTTCTATCTTTGAGGCCCACCCTCGTGTACAATTCACCTCAAGCAAACGACGGCTCAAGGGTAAATGTATACACTGTCATTTTTGCAAAAAAGGCGTGTTACGCTTAGAATTATCATGGAAATTCCTTTGGCCCATTGTTTGTGAATTCATTTCATGTGGCACAGTACTCCATTGCAGGCTAGGGGAGCTGCTTTGCATGGCTTTAGTTGATACGACTTTGCGTGGATTGCCAAGGGATGTTTGTGCTGTTCCTCCCGCTACGGCCACTTTGCAGGAATTATCAGCAGTTTCCAGTTCACTTCAACTTAAAGTGTAAAGCTGACAACGCAAACCAATAGTAAGTCTGGACGCAAGTGCTTGCTCTGGAGACTTCAACAAGTTAATGCATAGGTCACAATCTTAGCATCTCCTGCAGGGGACATCCGGTGCTCCTACATTGACACCTGCGTCTTTATTCTATGGTACCGAGGTATGGCAAACTCCTGCTGCGCCTCGGGCTCCTCTGGCCATAGCCGCTGTGGTCATCCAGCACAGACGGTGCACGTGCCCTGATGGCCAGACCCCTCTCCCTCCCAGGGTTTGATCAGATGGGACACTGCCTGACTTCCATTCCCAACAGGGCTTCAGTCGCTCCATCTCATGTATCCCCTCCTTGTCAAGGATTTCTGGACCCAGGAAGCTCTAACCCCTGGTAAATTTCACTTCCACCTCCTCACATACAGGAAGGACACGCGGAAGAGACCTTGTACCATGTGGAGGGCTGTAGAATGGGCCGCTCTGAAAATTCATTCTCGAAATTGTTGCTGCATTATTCTGCTTGTTGCCTTCCAAATTCATTTGTGTTTGCTTTGAGCATGTAAATAGAAGCTGTGCAAGTAGCAATGATGGCCTTGATGAAGTATGCCCGGATAATGGAAGTGTGCAATGTGCCATGCTCTTTACAAGAAACAGTAGGAAAACAGGTTGTGTCTTTTTCAATACATTTTCTAATGTTTACATGTAGGTCCATCGAAAGCTGGAGGAGCTCAGAGATCACCTAGAAGGCAGTGCGAAAGGATACTCTCTCCGAGTAAATGTATGAATGTACTCGGTGATTTTCGATTTTCTTGAAACCTGCAGACTGACAGCGTCAAATCCTGACTGATTTATACTTTCAACATCATTTCTGTCTCTCACTCCTACCCTCTTTCCTCTTCCTCATTGTTGCTTTCTCCTTTTCCGTCAGAATCTATTAAATCTTATCTGCCTCCCATCTTTCCAACCTCTCTGTACCTGACACACTTTCAACTCCTCTCCTCTTTTTACTTTCCTTTCTGCTTGTTCCCTGCTCCCTTCCTTTGGTACTCCTGCCTTCCACCACTCACTCCCACCACGTGTCCTCTCTCCAGGTACATTCTCCTCTTCTTTTTCCCCCCTGTTCCCATACTAACCACCTTCTCTTTTCTTATGTCTTTCTTCTCCTTTCTCTTGTACTTAGCTCTCTTCTCTCCCCTTCCACTCACCTCTGCTTTTCTCTCCTTTCTGTCCTACTTCTCTCATTTTCTACCAATCTCTCTACCCCTCTTTCTTACATTTTTTCCAACCTGACTCTCCACCCGCATTTTTACTTCTGTCTCGTTTGTTTTGTCTCTTCGGGCTGTCTTGTATTTTCTCATTCTTACATGCATGATTTTCTGAAAGATCCAGGCACCTTATAAAAAAGTAAGCCCTTCCTTAATATTTTCTATTGAAGCCTTTGGTCGCCTTATGAAAATGTTGGTTTGCCACTGGTTATGGGCCTAGATCAGATGCAATAAAATCCCCTTTCAAAATCAAAAATGAAACTGGATCTAATTCTTGACCAGTTAGATTGACAGCATGACAAGAGGCTTAAGAGCAACAGTTTGATTGTCCGTGTGAAAGTGCCAAATTCATAGTATTGCTCCCCAGGTGGAGCTGTAACAGGAATAGTTACTAGATTTAAGAAAAGCATATGCTGCCAAAACACGGACATACTTTAGAGTTGGCTTTACTCCTTTCTTTTAAGCATGACAATTGACAGGCCATTTTTGTGTGCCTTAAAAACAAGCATTGGCATGGCCAATAGGTCTCGCTTTTGTGACCTTTATAAGTGTTTAGCCATGCAACGGTTAATGTTGTTGCACCAAGGATATTGTGCTGCATAACTAAATACTTATAAGGTCCCAAAAGCGAGACCTATTGGCTATGCCAATGCTTTTTTAAAGATCTTGCCAATAAATGGTAGGCGAGTGATGAGCCGGTAGTTCACTAGGTCATTGAGGTCTAGTGTAGGTTTCTAAGACATGGGAGAAACTGACCTGTCCTGAGAGCTTCTGGGAAGATGCCTTGAGTGAGGTAAGCATTGACAATTGTAAGTAGCAGCAAGAGCGTCCCCAGAAAGAGCTTTGATGTATGACAATTGTAAGATATCATCTTCATAAGAAGTGCAATTAGGGTGTTTAGTATGTCAGTGAGATCGTTTATATATTTTATTTTGACTTATTATTTTGTTAACGGGTACTATCTACACCTACAAGCTTCTGCTTGTAGATTTAATATGGAAACTAATCCACAGCTTTACTCGTTGCAGTGACATATTTCCTGTCCAGTGCAGGCTAAGTTTGAGCCTTAAAGCATCTTTCCTGGGTCCAATATAAGAAGGGCTCTGAGAAATAGATTCTTCTTTGTCTGAGTATTGGTAGTTTTGCAATAACCTCGCACTTCCACCCGGCGAACATAGACTGAGACTGGTTTCGCTCTGTGCACCTGTATAATTTTACTTAAGGGGTCACAACCCTCTTGCGTGGGTGCTGTGTGTGGTTGCAGTAGGTCGGAGTTCGGCCACCAGTGAGAGTCCCATGGTGAAGTGTTCTTGCCGAAGATCACTTCTTCTGTCTTGTCAGTGTAGAGCTTGAGACAGTTGGCTTTCATCCAGTTAGAACCTTCGTTCATACAGACAGTAAGCTTGTTCCTTCTGTTGGGGGTCTTGTTGGGAAGGAGGGCATGAGTTGCATTCCGCTGGTGGTAGGTATGTGGTGGTGCAAGATGGGTATGCTGAAACTGACGCGGGTATGGTCTGTCCAGGTTGTAGTTGCTAGCTTGTCTACTTGCTGATTGAGGAGAAAATCGACTGCTATAGGGGTCTGGCGGAGTGGGTGGGTTTGGTAAGGTGATGGATGAGGCTACGGTTTCCGAGGTGTTCTAGAAGGGCCATAGAATTTGGGTCGGTGCAGTCTTCTAGGTGAAATTTAAGGTCTCCAAGGTTGATGATGGTGCTGGTATTGAGGGTTGCGACGAAGTCTTATGTCATTGGCGAAATGGTGCGTGGTACTGATTATCTGTATATGCTGGTTCCGCCTAAGGAGATGTTGGCTGTGATGCGCATCTTTAACCTGAGGTGTTCCATTTAGGAGGTGGTAGAGCAGGTGATATCTTTGAATATGATGGCTTGTGCTGTTGGTCTTGCCTGGCGATCTTGTAACCGATGGTAATGGCTGTAGTGACGTCTGGTTCAGAGATGCTTCTGTGAGGAAGAGCAGGTCCGGAGGGTAGTTGTGCAGTAGGTACCATATCTCCGTAGCTTGTTTGGTGAGTGAGCGGGTGTTGAAGAGCATGCATGCATGCATGCATGCATTCATGCAAGTGTGGCTCCCTGTCGGTGGTGGTGGGGGGGGGGGGGGGGGTGGTGCGCGCACGCTCAGCTGGTGCAGTAGTCGTGCATGTATGGTGTGGGAGAGTGCATGAGGAACATACGAACGCTCCAAGCCAATTGTTTGGTATGGCAGCAGTGCAGTGAGCAGCATCTGGGTTTAAGAGCATGGAGGAGCGCGGCAGGGTAGCCGTGGAAAAGCAGACAGCCAGGGTTCCTGGCACTGGGAGCAGATGGACTTGTGTTCAGCGCAGCAAGCTTGCTGCGCGTTTGCTCTGCAACGCCAATATGTAGGTTCTGCGAAGGGCAAGGAGCGCTGGGTGCCGTGGGTGGGAAACTAGTGATGTTGCTTTCTGTGCAGATGGATGATGGGAAATTCAGTGATATCACTTCCTGTGCAGATTGGTGACCTGGTAGATGTGAAGGGGGTGACAAAGTGTGCACATTCTACCCCAGCACTGCCGAGCTGGGTGATGCTAGAACAGTGGTCTTCTAACTTAATGTTGTACCACCATCTCTTTTTATACCGACTTAATTTTTTCAGCTAGCAATTGGCAAATACCCAGCAGCCAGGCGTTTGGGGTATATTGGGGGTGAGTTTTGGGGTTCTAAACACACACTGCTGACAATTATAATGGCCATGATCCCCGGTTGGGGGGGAGGGGGGGGTATACACCCTTCTTAGAATTGTGCTTGCGGCCCTGCCCTTCTGCCCTCTCAGGGACACTCCACACCAATATTGACAAGATCCTCCTTTGGCACCTGCCCCCAAGTCCACTCCTCCCTTCCTTCAGGCTTTGGTATGTTTTACTCTCTGCACTAGTTATACAAGATGCATGCTCGGCACACATTAGCGATTCCACACAGTATTGCAGTTGCGGCACGAGTGCCTCATGGTTACCACTACGACCGTGGATCCCTTGTCTGACTGCTTCTGGTCACCCTCAAATACAATATAATACAACAATTGTACGTTATAGTGCATATGCCTTTGAATGCTCCAATTGTAACTGTGCTGGCAGACTCTGCTACCTTGTTATGACGATGTTTTTTATGCCAAAAAACTTCAATAAAATTGTGTTTAAAAAAAAATGGCAGACTCTTTGGAGTTTTCTGAGCAAGGGAACCATCAGTTGGGTAATGGTAACATCTGTCAATTACCGGGCTTAGGAAAAGTAAAAATGAGTTATTTAGCATTCTGTAAAAAATAAGACGATATATGCCTGAGGGGTTGCTCCTTTATTAACTTAACCTAGCAAAACGAGATTAACCATCATGTCACACTCCCAGAAACCATTCTGGAAAGGACTAAGGACAGCTGTCCATAACACAGTTGCATCCCGTTTTTGCACTTTTCACTCGCAGAAAAATGTATTATAGTGGTTGTGACCTTGAATTATGACAGTTGAAAAGAAGCGCTCGCTAAACTGCCTCCACTTCTTGTTATTGTTTCTGTTGCCTTGCACCGGTCAGACCCTGTGGGTGCAGACATTTACTCGATGCATTTTCCTGAAACGAGGATTTTTTTTTTCTACTCAAATATTTCTGGAAACATATTGTGATAATTAGCCTGCTTGGATGGACACTAGAATCCTTTTAGCTCGATGGTACTGGGTAAAGAAGGTTCTGGTACCGCAGGTTCAGAGGTTTTAGCTCGCTCTTTTTTTTTTTTTTTTTTATATGTTTTTTTCATGATCTTATGACCAGTTTGGCACCGCACATTGCGGTAACCCTTCGTCGCCAACCAGCCCGCACAGCTCTGTCAGGCCCGTGTGCATGGTTCCATAAATCTGGTACTGGTCCGCCAGAAGCGGTTTCTCAGCCACGGCAGTGCTATAAAAAGCCCTGCCTTTGATCCAAGATATGAGTGACCTGACCATAGGATGCCGTGAGACCCGCCGCAGAGACGACTGGCTTTCCTAGCCTCCATTTCCCACTCCCGCGGCCGCCATTTCAGCCCTGTGAGGAAGGAAGCAGAGCAGACAGACTTCTCTCAATGTCGCACTAATCATCAATTATTGAATTAGCTCAATGTCAGTGTTTATGGCAAATTTGCTTTGTCACGAAAGCCTGCAGATCTCCCTACAGTGACTGTTGCCTTTATGATAACGGGCACCCACGTGACCAGCCGCCGGGCCTGGCTCCATCCTTCCTTTTAATCTTTTCGAAGTTCAGTAGCCAGCTTGCCGCAGTAACCTTTCAAAACCTTCACATGGCTCTCAAGTTACCATCTGTTGCTACTTGTCAGCATTCTCCCACCCGAAAGCAATAGCATTGGTCTAGTTTTAAAGACCTCTAATTAGGGTAATGCTAGGACCTCTGAAAATAATATCGCAGGACGTTCATTGGTCCGATTATGTCATCACGGGAAATCCGGTTAATAGAAATAGCCACTTTGCTTCTAATCCAAACTGCATCATAATATCTTCTATGATGTAAAGAAACTTACTTTAAAGACTGCAGAAAATTTGATTTTATTGACGCCTCTATTTATCAGCAGGCTTACAAATGTATGCAGTAATGTCTGTCAGTAATACCAGCATTTTCCCCATTGAATTCTGTTGAAGTGTAGTCAATTTTACGCTGCAGACAGATACAAAATATACTCCCCAAGAGCAGTAGTATGACTAATCTAAACATGTAGACTGTAGGGTTCATTTAAAAAACTGGGAATGTTTTGAAACGGATACAGTCATTTTTGCAGTGTTACCATCTTCATGATAGCCACTCTGCCTGCCACAGACATGGAGAGCTTAATCCAATTCTGTATACCCAAATATCTGATTGGTTCAACCTGCTATTTTAGTGGAAATTCTAGGGAGGGTGTGCAGATTGCTCTAGTGTGAGACCTCATTAATGATTGGGACAAATTGATAGTCCTGACCACTTACCAAAGGCTAAAATCTCTGTTACGGATCCTTAACCAACCATAATATATGATCAGTGTACATGAACGTCAGTATTTCCTGACTCTCAATTTGCATGTCCCTTGTATGGTGTTATTCTATAGGTATGCTTGCCAGTAGCTCTAACAGTAAAGAAACAATATTGCTATAAAGGGGCACCTCTACTGTGTCCCATCTACCTATCATAAGAGGCAGAAGCAACCCTTCATTCACTTAGACTCTGGCTGTTTTTTACCTAACCAAGGCACCATGGTCCTCCCAATCCCCAGCCTCTCCATCACTACGAACCGGAAAGACCATTCTATAGAATTAAAGCCTTTGTGCCATCTAGAAATGTGGCATCTGTTCATATTTGTAGGGCAATTTGATGTACAACATACATACATAGATTATCAACAGTAGATCTGCCTGTACTAAATCCAGATTGGTCAGGCAGGACCAGGCTGCATAGGTGGCAGTAGTCTATTGGGCAAGATTTTGGCTAGGATCCTATTGTTCAAGTTTATTAAGGAGAAGGGCCTGTAGGGATCACATTGATTAAGGGGTTTATCTGGTTTAAGTGAAGTGATCTCTATGGTTTCTCTCACCAATGTGGGAGTGCCCCTTATTAATCACTTCTACCTCACATGCCACTAATAAAAGTAGGCGACATTCTTCCAAGCACTCTTTGTAAAATGCTGTAGGAATGCCCGCGCCTCCAGGGACACTCCTGTTACTCATTTCTTTGATTACAGCTTTTCTTGAAGCTGAAGAAATTGACACAATGGCAGGTGCTCCTTGTGTTATAACTACGCCAGGATGTCGGGTACTTCCTTTACCAACTGTGACGAATATATCCAACAGTAGTTTTTTTTCAAGTTGCACCAGTATTGCAAACGGGTTACTGAGCACCACACCTTCACCCATGTCAATCTGTATGATCTCAAAGGCTTTGTGCTGTGGTCTAAACCTAGCAGCCAATGTGCGCCCGGGGCGCTCACACTCCCTGTATTGTATATGCTTGATCCAGGATCTTAACCTCAACCGTCTGTTTTCGGTAGATGTGCCCCCTACGTACGGTCAGGAGAAGAGTTTTCTGTAGCTGGCCTACCAGCTGCATTGTGGGTACCTGATTGGCTGCACCTTCCTAATTGCTACAACTCCAGATGTCCCAATGGCTTATGAAAATAAGCGCACTGTTTTCTTCTTTTTGCTACTGCATTTTCTGCTAGTCTGGTCTTCATTATGCTGCGGTTACTAAACAAGATGTAACTCTGTAGTTAATGATATGAAATGCCTCTTACTAATCTAATCATAGATCTGCCGTGGGCCTCCGGATTACATTTTATTCAAATAAACACAGAGAACATTCACATTTCATAAGACCAAAGGCGCTTGTTTACCCGTTCAGCGGAGGTGATGGATCCGATCTCGATATTGTTGCTCTGTCTTTTACAGTTTGCAAGCAGGCTGCAGTGGTTAACTGCTTTCCTCGCTTCTTGTGTAAAACAGATCAGTGGGGTCCTGTGGCAGTCCTTTCTTGTACTCACATTAAAGGGGCTTATCTTTTTTCCATTAAAAAAAAAAAGAAAATGGATGCCAATTTTTTCTTGCTCAGATTACTTTATTACTTTATTGCTATAATCTGGTCCCCATATCTTGTATCACCTTGGTTTAGAGGTGGGCGAGCCAACAAATTAACAGAGAGCAGAGCTAGTGATCTGGCTGAGCCCTTAGAGACCATGAACGAGCTGAGCCCTGAAATTGTTTGCAATGTAAATCATACAACAAATATCATGTAAAATTTGATAAAGTCCCATTAAAACTCCCAAAAAAGTGTATTTTCTTTAACATGTGATCGTTTTGACATATGTCACAATATGTAGCACTGCATTGAGAAGTGATAGTTTACTGATCTTCATGTCTAAAAACTAATAGGCAAGACAGTTGACGTGTAAACGCTTTACTTGGACCAGATTATTTTAGAGCAACATTTTAGTCTAGCAAATCAAACAATGTGTTTTGTACCACTGGTATTCTGAACTCACAAGGTGCTTTCATTCTGATAATGAAGCAAGAGTTTGGTTGAAATTAAATATTTGCCTAAGATTACACAGTTAAGCTTGTAAGCTCGATGTAGCCAGGTTTTCTGGTTCACTTTGTACAAAAAAACCTAATAAAAGTTTTTGTTTTTTTGTCGTTTCTTATATTAAGTCCTTGCTTTTACAACTTTGTGTATTGTTCTGCAGTTTTTATGTAGTGCGAACTCACCCCGAAGGTATTGGAGTGCTTTAAATGAGCACCATTTACATTACATAACGTCACATTCATTGTTTATAGGCACAGGCAGTTTAAGTGATTTTCGCCCAGAAGCACAGGATGTTCAGTTAACGCTGAGACTGAAACCTGGCTCCCCAGTTCCAAATTCAGCAGCTCTGGCCTTAATGCCTGGCAGACAGAAGCCATATGAAAGCTTATTATGAGCTCGAGGTTCTGTTATGCCATCATATTAGTCCGGGCAAGAACACCACCATTTTACATGTTCACTTTTAAAGTTGACATCTTTTCTTGAACGTTGACATTTGACACACATTTGCTTGCATGCTTGCATGCTTGTATGGGATAAGGTTCCATTAAATGACTTTATTTACATTTACAATTCTTTGTAGACATATTATCAGAGCCTTGAACATTCTGTACGAAAGCTAAAGTTCACTGGGCAAACTTTTGTTTATTCTTTGCTCGGTGACAGCTTTGTCATGATAGAATCAATAATGTCAGCCTGACTGGGACTTCATCATAGCAATGTGGGTGAAGTTTATAATATAAACGACCTCATGCCTTTGTGTAGTTAGAGGAGCATTTTGCTGACACAGTTGAGGTTGCCCCATGCCGGAATTCCTGCCCAGATGAATCCTGTTTACCTCCTGAGAAGGATGGTGCCCAGCTCTACACCAAGACAGGCTCCCAGATGAAACATACCCACCGGTAACTACAGAGTTAGATCACCTGCAGGGATTCTGGCAGATTCACCCACCCTAGGCACACTAGGATAGGGAGCGCTAGGTAGGAGTATAACTATACTTTTATGCAAGCATATATTCTGTATAGCAGCACAATGGTTGAACTGTTCATTTTCATTGTCGATCTTGTGACGTTGATTACTTTTTATATCCTTCTATTGATACTTACAGCACACTTATTTTACACAAGAATCTTATTGCTTCAATCAATATTTGAAATGCCAATTCGAGTATTTCTTGTGTTTCTCTTTGGGCACGCATGTTACCAAACGAAAGGCACTAGATCTGTTTCCTCAATTTCCTTGGGGAGTCAGGGTTGTTGTGTTCTGAGGTTGCACATGCCACCTGTTACCTTGCTAATTTAGGGATGCAGATGATGCACTGTGAGCTAACCAGTTCGCAGGCCAACCTAGCTTGATGGTGTGTGTGGATTCGGTCTTGCACGTTTTTGACTTTCACGTTGTCCCACAAACGCACAGCTTTGCTGAGAAAGTTTGAATCGTACGAAAGTTTCAACAGGATATCAAGCTGAGCCAGAGCTAGGCTTTAGCTTTGATAGAGCCTGGGTCGAGCTTTCAGTGTCTCGCCCACCTCTATTTCTCCTGCTTGATAAAGAATTTGTAGGTGTTGCACAATAAAATTCATATGTTTATGCCTGGCATACACAGAATTGGCATTATTTTCTTAATGTGAGCATTTATATATTTGATCTGTTTAACATTAAACCTTCTGCCGAGGCCTATACCTGACATTGTATGCCTTCCCCTATAGCAAGAGCTGAGAAGGAGAGATTTAATTCTCATTTCAACGTTAAAATAAAACGTTGGATTTTTGATTGAGTCAGTACCAGTCATTATTTGTTAATAAACACTCTTGGTGGTTGTAAGTATTTCCTATTTGTGATAGGATTGGTATCTATTGAATTTGAGTCCTCCCAAATGATTTATTAAAAGGTTTGGGTACCAGCTAAAATCTTGAAATGTAATTCTCACTGCTCGATCTATCTTCAAGTGGAAAATGAAGACTTTGACAGTTTCGTTCTGACTTTTGGTGGTGTTTTGTAACTGCCCTGGTGCTAGAGCAGTTTTAATTTGGATGTCCGAACATGACCTCCTTTTCAGTGGTACACATTTGCCCGGTTACCTTCCTGTGTTCTTTTTGAGCTGTACCATTCCTCTCATTGAAATTTGTCTCTCGTTTACCTGCCCTTTTTTTCTAATGATTTGTGGGAGCTATGACCAGGTGCTTTTTAAGACCAAAATAGTATTTTTGATGTTAGCCAACTTGTTGTTTTTATTTTTTTTAATAAGGTTGAGGACCCTCTACTTAAAAAACAAAATGAATTTTGGCTAAAACAATCATGAAACAAGCATTAAGATCAAGACGAAAGGCTGGCAGCCTGTTGGCTTTTCCAGTGCTTTTTTTTATTTCATGTTAAAGTACAGATTGTGGCTGAGGAGGACCTCCGAGATTGACCGGGTATGATGGCCCAATTGGTAGATGAGGGCAGACACAGGTAGGGGAAACGGAGGAGGGAGGACATGGAACACAAAAACATAATTAGGACTCACCCTGAGATCCACAAATATGCGAGAACAACTGTGGTCTGGTGAAGCGGGGTGGGGCGGGGGCAGTGGCTAGAATGACTGCACCAATATCTGTACTGTCTTTGTGTTGTGTAACACTGCTTGGAGGCGCTGACCCCCTTTCTGCACATGGTAGAGCTGGCTCGTATTTGTATTGTACACTTTTTATTATCAAAAATAAACATGTAAGCACCTGTAAATGTAAAGAATATTCCATATTTTCTGTTGAGGTCAACTCTTTTAGCAAGTCTAGCAGTAAGTTGTAAAAGTAGGTGTCTGGGTTATCCCAGATGAGAGACTGAGGAGGAAAGGAGTAAGTTAATTGAACTAAGTCGTGGTTGTGAACTCGGCATAGTTTATGAAAATTACGACCTGCCACCTTTCTTTTCCGCACCTCATGACTGTGAATTTCACAAAGAGATTCTCTAGTCATGTGTCTAGTGTAGTTCCTCCATGCCTTTTAATATTGGTGAGCCAGGCTAGGCTCAATCTCTTTTCTGGCTGAATGCACTGCCCTGGCTCTTGTCCCATAGGGTTTGGTTCACCAAAATAGACCCAGGCTGGCATCCCAGACTTGGCCCTTTTCATCCCTGATGCATGTTTTGAAAGTCAAAAACTGCCAAGTTCATGAATGTTTATCAAGTTCATGTTTAGAAACTTTCACGTGTAATAAATGCCGCTTATTGCAAAGATAAAAGCGAATGTACTAAATTACAACACTTCTAAGTAGTACAGAAACACTTTTTTTAATTTTAAAGTTATCATATTTGTGATCGATACTTATTGTGCCAATCACACACCAACTATTTTAGGGAAAAGCTGGACTCCTTGGTCCATCCATGGCTTGCCTATTACTTTTTGGTTTACCCACATCTGCGGTTAGTTTTACACTGAAGCCTCAAGGCTCTGTATTGCGAGCATGAATCTTGGCGTTTCTCTTGACAGCTGTGAAGTGCGGAGTACCAGCAAGGGTTGTCGCACCGTGTGTTTGGCAGCTCGCCATTGCCTAAGTATGCAAGCTCTCCTTGATTATAGGCCATTTGAAATCAGTTGAGCTGACCACACACAGGCATTGGAAAGGCGTCTATAGCTTGGTTATATTCACCTTTCCTGCCACTATAACAAATGTTTCTAGATTGAGACTGATCTGCTGTAACACTACCATTTGGCACACAACTGTAGTGCAAGTGAACTGTTTTAAACTGAAGGACCATAATGGCAGCAGGTCCGTTTCCATTGCTTGATCAAGGTTTTGATGAATGCCATAAATGTAGCCCCTTTCATTGCTCTGTTCTAGTTTGGTGTGGTGGAAGAGTCTGGCGGGAGACCGAAGCGACACCAGGCATCGATTAGCTTGCTGTTAGAGTCGGGGTGCACGTTTTTCTAGTGTTGTAGTCTTTGCGGTGGTGCAGATTTTTTTGGGGGGGTGGGGTTGCTGAAATCGTAGTGCCGTTTGCTGCTGTACATGATATATATTTTTGTTAGGTTGTGGTTGTGCCATGTAGTAGTATTTGCCCAGTGTAAAGCTGCTGTGCTGTAGTAGTGCTTGCTACAAGCAGACGAGAAGGAGCAGCGGGTTTAAAACCCAGCACGTCTTTAGAAAATGAAGTATTCTCCCTCCCTAGGCCCCTCTGTAATGCTGTAGCAGATGTGCAGAGGCACACAGTGAGCACATGGCAACCGGAGTTTTCCCTTGGCAATGTCCTTGAACAGCTGATGGCATACCCTGGCGCCATGTATTCACCATTGTAATCTGTTTGACCTGAAAGGCGCTTTAGCCAAACAATAAATACTCCCGCCCCCTAGGAGTGTATTGCTGTGAACGGATTCGCCTGATGTCTGTGCTCTCTGCATGTGGCCTTAGGGGCTCATTTGACCAGCCTCGGCACGCAGCATTTGCAGAGCGTGGTTGGATATACGTGCGCCTTCGTTGTATCGACTTGGGCAAACACATTCATTCTTTCCCATGCAGTAGATGCCCTCGGTCCATGCAACAATCATTTGGTTTATTTATCACAGTTTTTAGGATGGCCTGGATTTGTAGAGTCAGTTCAGTTATTTTCGTCGTGTTCGCATACTGAGCATAGAGGGCGATCACAGTTCTTGTGTCCCTGTGCGTGGGTAGGTAGTAAATGCCATAAATAAGCAGTTTTTAGCAAAGAGGACACTGTGCCAGGGCTGCATTTACGTTTGCACGTTTGCTTGGTGAACACTGCCAAGTAAATCGTTCTGTGCCCCCACAGTTGCTGCGAAATTGTGTTCTTTTTATATTGTACAGAATGTCCTGGTTCTTGTTTTTTAAAGTCTGGTCATCCTATCCTATTTGCCCTCGTACTGCATCACAAGGCGCCCAGTAGAACCGAGATGTTTTATTTTCTGAACCCGTTTTGCTACATTGAATGAACTTTTTTGACAGATTAGGTTTTAAAGTGCGCTACTCACCTGTGAGGGTCCAAAGGCGCTGGATTACACATTACCATGGTCCTACTCTAGAATGTTCTTTCTGATGGCTTCAATTTACCTCTCCCGCATTGGGATCTATCTGGCTTTTAGTGTTTTGCTACCAATTGCTCCCAAAGACCAGGGCTTGCAACACGTTCTCCATGTTTACCTGGTGAATTGGGTTTCTTGCCCTATACAACACACACACACACAGCCTGTGAAATTTTCTGATAGTTTTACTCAGTAATTTGTCCGATCATACGACTCTACATTGGTAACTAGCGTGCATTAAATGTTCTGCGCCTGATCTGTTGGTTTTTCTAACAATGGAACATGCAGCCGCGATTTATTATGAAAGCTAGATGCAGTGTGTATTTTTTCAAAAGAATAAATATATTCTTTAAAATGTTTTTTTTGGTTGCTGCACCGTAGTTTTACAGTTAGTTGTGAATAAAATTGATTTATGTATTGTCATTAGGCAAGAAGGGTGGGTCAGGAAGTTAAATGCTTGCCACTGAAATGTTAAAAATCTGCAAGTTATAATTTCCAACTTGGGCAAACCCGATTTAGCCTTCCCTCCGTCTGAGGTTAATAAACTTGGTACTAATAAATTGGGTAATTACACCGGGTCTTTACAGCACTTAAGAAGTTACTGAAGTGCAGTGTGAATTTCTGCATCAGAAAATTAAGAAAATCCTTCATAGACGCTCCTATTTTATCACTAGGCCAAGACGTGTTGATGGAAGTGGTTAGGTCTAGCCTATCTCACTTATCTGGTTGCAAACGGCCTATTGCCATGACCTCTCACAATGTGCTTACTTGTTATGTAATGGCTTGCCTTGTCCATCTTGTGCCTGTCCCTTCCAGTGGCAAATCCACTTTACTTGTGGCTTTCCACTTTAGAGAACTATTATTTTTTTTCTTTTTGCTTAAGCACTCCATGAGAGTGTGTGTGTTTCAGCTGTCTCCTTCGTGTCCCTCTCTTCCCCACCCTAGCTCTCCCACGTGCTTCAATGCCTCCCTCAACCTCCTGCCCCCCCTCCGGGGCTCCCATGTGCTTCAAACCCCTACCCCCGTTGTTACTTCCCACACCTGTACCTTCCATGTTGCCCCCAACGCCCCCACTTGGGCCCTTTGTGCTGCCTTACCCCTGTGCCCTTCGTGTTACCCCACACCACCCCATCCCATATTTGGGGGGGGGGGGGGGACACTTTTGCTCTACTTACTTCTAAAATCCATCTCGAATCGATCAGTAACTTAAAAAAAAAAATGTGGCGCTTCATTTTGTAGGTGAACCCATGCATAGTGACTCATGCGCCTGCCTATTAAATTATGAGGCTGCAGTAGCCACATAATAGCACCCCTCTATTTTTAGCCATATTCTACAGCCTCATTAAAATCTTTATAAAAGCAAATGGCTCCTAAAGGCGAGACCATTGCCTCTGCCAATGTCCCCCCCCCCCCTTCCCCAACAGCAACTGGCCTTGAACATTGCACAAACGTTCATCTTAAAGCTTCATGTTTAGAACAGATGTGCGAGGTTATTTCCCATTGTTTGCCTGTGCTGTCGAGCTGTATTTCCTAACGCATGGCTGGGTGCGACTGTGACCGAGTTGCCGGGGATGTCCCTGGGAGGCACATCAGCTGGCAGCCACTGTGCAGCAGATGATGCGCGGCAGGGGCCTGGTGACGTCCGAGGAGCTCGCCGGCCGATGCTAGTCAAAGGACTAATTGAGTGTTTTAATGCCTTGCTGTCTATTCGACCATTGTATGTGGATGTAGTTCATGAACCGTGCTTAACAACCATCTCCGGCTCTAGGAAGGCAGATTGTGCATCATTGTTGGTGCATATGAGAATGGTCCTTCACTACTATAAAGAAATATTACCTATGCTTCCTTTTAAGTAGTTTGCATCTGACCCATGAAAAGCTCAAACCTTTTTCTAAAGCTAGTTCTACTTAACCTAAATGTGAACCTCTGTATTATTTAGTATTGAGGCCAATATGTCATTGTTGCTTCCACCGCAGCTCATAGTAATGGGAGAACAAGCATTTGCAATGTAATAGGTCTCGCATTTACACGAGTTAAAGCTATTGGCATTGTAAATGACAATGCCTTTTAGTTATGTTTTAAAAAATGAAAACAAAAATAAAAGGGATTGTCATTTGCAATGTCAATAGCTCAAACTCGCGTAAAAGCGAGACCTATTGCATTGCAAATGCTTGTTTTAGGGCTTGTGCCTTGCCCGAATGTAGCTCTTCACTCGTACCGAGGGCCTCGGGGCGCTAGCTTGTGCCTAGGAGAGCAATTCAGTAGCAGAGTGAACACCCTCGGAGGTCCTCGTGAGAGCAAACCCGACATCTGCACTCACGTGCATGCACCCGGAGGCTGCAGGGAGGCGCTATGAATTATAGATCACTCACTATCCCTCAGTGCAGCTGTGGCTTCAGGGGGCGGAAAGTGGTCAGCAGAAAGGGTCGGGCGGAAGAGGGCATCCTTTCTGCGAAGTGCAAAGCTTTAGGGAGCAGTGGTCACCGGGCTTTGTGTTGGCAGCGTTGTGGTACCCTGCACACACTGGCAGACATACATTTTTCTATGCATTATTTCTAATAGCTTCACAGCGTTTTCAATAGCAGGAGTTACTACTACAGAACTCAACCATACTAATCCCACCTACCTCAGGCGGATAAATGGTCCGAGGGGGGAAAGGAGGGGGGAAAAGAGGAGAGGAGAGAGACTCTCTCCCTCCCCTCTGCAGGATCACCTTATAAACCGCTCGTAGTGGTTGTGAGTTAACCCGGGTGGTTAATGCACCTCCTGCTGCACTGGTCTGCGCGTGTGGTGCATGTCACAGGTTGTCTGTCACCCCATGGCTCGTAGTTAAGTCCCCTGCTACAGAGCTGGGGGTGTCTTGCGGGTCACGGGTTCGGATCCTGGGGAAGGTAACTTATTTTGTGGTAAATGCATTTGTTTAGTGCTTCCCTACCGTTGAAGGGGCTTGAAGCGCTTTATGGTAAGTAGCATGGTACTTATGAACCACAGGGTTAGTGGTTAAATCCAGCGGTTAATTGGTTATTAGGTTAAGCCTGCTGCTCTGAGAGGAAGCATTCCGTGCATTTACTTCAGTTTCCTTTATGGTAAATTTAATTAACATTTCGATGGCAGAATTAGTGAAACTTTCTGGCAAAAAGGAACTGGATCGAGGGAGGAACAGGGCTGGAACAGATGAAGTATTACTGGGATAAGGCACGAGAGGTTGTGATCTATGATAGCAAGGTAGGTAATTTGAAAGAACTTCAAAGTAGAACAAGACAAGCCCGGCGGAGCGTGGCGCGCGCGCTTGGCGGGGGCAGGGGAGCGCATTCCAGGCGGGGGAGCGGACCCTTTGAAGTAGGATGCCAAACGGATTGCATGGCGGCACGATGCACGTGATTGTGCGCGTGCTCGCCATGCAATCCACTTTTGGGAGCACTTTTGGGAGCCCCTTTACTAAAGTCTCGCTGAGCGATCGCTTACGCGATAGCCAGCGAGACCTAAAAATGACGAGTCTGCTCATACAATGAGAGCTTGGACCAATGCCTAGGGATGAGTAAGCTGTCTTGATGTTGCCCTGCAGAACAGCAGTTTAGGGCAACCGGTCCTCCGTTCTGTAGATCACCGCGGTCAGAACACCTAGGTCATTGTGGCTGAAACCTGCTTGGTCTACATATGTATTGTTTCCAGCCCATCCCCTTTCTCAGCATTAAGGCTACCTCTGATAGTCTGCAGCTTGCCTAGGAAGGAGACCTATAGGCTTGGATTTTTCTGTACCTTTACCAATCTTTACACACAACGGTTCCTATTGCCACATGGATTTCGAAATGGGATTCCTCTCCCTTCACTAGTACCATGTGCACTGAGACCACTTTTACCCATATCCCCCAGTTTCTGGAGACCAGAGCTTTCTGGAGGTCAGTGGAAAGGCTGTGTTGGCTTCTGTGTGTTTTTAGAACTTCTAGGTTAATTTGAGGAACAATGTAAAGGGTCCAGTTTTTTATTGCTGTCTGAGAAGAGCATCCCTGCTAGGTCTTTCTGATCCAGTCTGCTTAAGAAGAGTAGAAGTAACATTTCTTGCCCAAGTGCTGATGAGTCTGTCCTCAAGCACCCTGTGTGTCGCATGCAGGCGACTCATTTTATTTTTCTCAATATCCAATAGCTGCCCTGCTTAACTTTTTGTTTTTTTTGTTTTGGTATTTCAATTCCTATATTTAATCGTGTTCTTAAAACTTAATGTATTGCTACTCTAAAAACTCAAGTCATGGCAGTAGTGTCAAAAGTCCCCTTTGAAGTGGTTGGTTGTCACAGTACTCCGAATTTGCTCATCTGTAAGAGGCTGCACCAGCTGAGTTTGCTCTTAGTCACATTTTTGAGGGCAGAAGATCCTGCTAGGTATTGCGAATGCCGATTTGGTAAGGTCCATCAACTGAAGCTACTTGCCTGTGACAAGGTCAACAACATTGGTGAGTGCTTGTAGTGATCTATGGAGAAATCATTTTTAGATTTGTTTTTATTTTTAAATTGATGGAGATCCTCCGTTCTCCCAGTGACTTTGTGTATTTACTTTAAATGGATTTGAGTTGGACTCGCTTGGTGATCTGTAATGCCTTGCTATTATCATAGGCTCACTTTCATTAAGGCAGAGTAAAAGTGGGTGGGTGTTACTCTTACCAGTACTCCAGAGGGCAGGTTGGGCAGATGTTATTTGTTGCTGAAAAGTAGGGTGGTCGAGAGGGAAAATGGTGGGGATGTGGAGCATATGGGGGTGCCTTTTGCCTGAAGCAAGATAAGGGTTCGAGGAAAGAAGTTGTAGGAGAGAAAAAGGGCCTTTAAGCAGTTAGGCAGCATCAGTTTATATCTTTTTGATTACATTATTGAAAGCCTGTGGTACAATGGTAGCAAATGGTGGGCACCATTCATCAATTGCAGAAGGGGTAGTGATAGACTGGAGTTGTAGATTTCGAGTTACCTTCCATACTAACATTGCCATGTACGTGGAGCAAGTTATTAGCCAAAGACTCCTCAGGGTTTTTTCCCAAACGGATACCTGTATTGTGCACAGGCTTCTGTTAATTGGTTTCTAAATCATAGACTTTTTGCATTCCTAAATTCGAAAGTGGGAATGATTTCCCAAATCCCGATTCACAGAATCGAGAACTGAAGGTATATGCTCCAGTAGGCGGAGATTGTGAAAGGAGAATCCACTAGTATAACTGATTCTCTGAAGTTTGGAACTGGGAAAAGAGGGTCGTCCTAGTTGCAAGGGGGTGGGGGGGGATTAGATTTTCATGCAAACTTCTTGGAAAATCCACAAAGTTAGGTTTTGTGACCATTCACAAACATTTGGCTTCGTCATTCTCAACCTGTAGGTGCTCTTTAATCTACACAATCAAAAGATTGAAAATTGCTTGTTTCTGAAGAGCAAATGGGAAGGGGTACACCCCCAGAGTATTGACGGTTAGATCGAGTCGCTTAATCAGAAACTCTGTTTTCCAGTTGATATAATGGAAAAAAAAAGTGAAAAGTGCACGTTTCTGTTTAATGCATTTCTGTGGATTGTCCGCACAGCTGACAGTAGGTTGGAGTATTTTTAGTGGATGCATTGAAATATACAGCCTCTATAGATGTATGCGGCGATTCCTGTACATTTTCTTAATAGCCTAAATAGTAGAAATGTATTGAAATCGTAAGTTTATGTCTAGGATATATAGATTTTCGACTATTAAGAAACCTAAAATTCGCTCTGAAGGGGTTTGTTGAACCCTCGTTGAGAATCAGAAAACTCGGTTCGCTCTAATTTGACAACCGCCTCTTTCCTTAGGTTACCAGATGGTTGAGGGTAAGTGGAGAGTGCTATCGACTGTTAAAGGAAACAGGCCAGGCATGTTGCATTGTTTTAATTATGCTCCACTTGTGTGGTCAGGAGATTATTTGGTCTGGTGATCTTTGCCTGAAGCCCGGGTTCTCATTAATGTTACCTTGGCCACATCCTGCCAGAGTGATCATTGGCTCTAATCCACTGCCTGACAAAGGAGGGGGCGGGGCTGCCCACACCACTACAAGAGGAAACGTGATAGCCGTGCCCTGTCTTTACTCTTCTCCCTGCTAATTGTGAAATACTTCCGTCGTAACTGTCTGGTCTCGGCGTTTATTTCCTGTTTTAGCAGCAACCTCCTAGCACCGTATTGTATCGCACATTACTGTAAAAATTCCAGTTCTATGCATAGAAGGTGACAGTAAGGTTAAAAAGCGTGTCTCTTACAGTAGCGTTTTATTTTCTCCAGGCAGTCGAGCGCATAAATGTTTAAAGTTGTCTTGCCTTTCGCTAATAACGTTGGAGGAGGAGGCCTGATACATAAAGCATGGGAAGGCAAAAAACAACTTCAGACATCTATTATTTTTTTATTTTTTTGACTGGCAAACATGGCCCCTTGCAAAGTGGTCATAATATGGTTTAAAGGGGCTGAGTAAGGCAAACTGCTATGGATCTAACTGTTTGGGCTTTCCCAGTGTTATTTGTTCCTGTGTAATTTTTATTAATTATTATTGTTATTATTGCATTTTGCAAAACCGTTGATTTGCTTTGCAGCTTGTTTTCTGAAATAACCTGATAAATATTGTTCATTCATTATTTTCTTGTGTGGCCCTTTTTTAGGTCTCGGCTAGCGAAGGCTGCGCTTGCACAGTCTCGCTTGCGAGATTTAATGACTTGGAGAAGAGCGGCTTGAACCCGCCCCTCTTCTCCCCTGTTCTCCATTGGCTGGCCTCTTCAATGCTGGCCAGCCATTGGAGAAGAGGTCCCGTCATTCCGATCAGGCCCCGTCCTTTTCGGATCGGGGGGGGCGTGTTTTTTGCAGAAAGTCTAATTATCTCCTCCAGCCAATGGCAGGAGGAGATAACAGCAAAACACGCCCCCGAATCCGAAAAGGACACTGCGTTTCTCTGAGGCATTTCTGCTTCACCTCGGAGAAAGGCGGTGGTGTCTTCCGGTGCCCTCGGCTTGTTTTGCTTTTCGCTCGTGCCTTCATATGCCTACTAGTTTTGGTAACGCTTGGGAGTGAGGGGCGTAGATCGCACTCTCTCTGCCGTCTCTGGAAACAGCTGCTGGTTCCCCAGCACAGCGAGGGATGGAGGGCCCTTCTCCGGCTGGGTGTGCAGGGGCTCCAGAGAAAGTGGGGGACAAAGCCTTTCAGCGCAAAGCGCAATCTTTTTTTTGCTTTTCGCTCATGCCTTCATATGCCTACTAGTTTTGGTAATGCTTGGGAGTGAGGGGCGTAGATCGGTGCTCTCTCCGCTATCTCTGTAAGCAGCTGCTGGTTCCCCAGCACAGCGTGGGACGGAGGGCCCTTCTCCGGCTGGGTGTGCGGGGGCTCCGGCGATAGTGCGAGACAAGGCCGCGCGGCAGCAGGTAGGCGCAGAGACCCGGGAAATAATTCATGAGGCGGAGGGGTCGGGTTTCAACAGCACCGGGACTCACCACCGAAAGGTAAAGGGGGAGAGGGTTGATTAAAGTGGTGAATCCTGTATTATGATCTTACTGTTCACCATATGCCTTTCATGCAGGCTGCGTAGATCTCACGGTGTCCTATGTGACGTTGTGCGTTAGTAGACACATCCTTGTTTTTTTTTTTTTTACTACGGGCTGCACGTGAGCAGTGCGCAGTGGGAGTGCGCACGCCAGGACTCGGAAATGGTCTCTCTCACCTGGGCAACTGTCCGGCCTGGTTATTGTTGCTGCTGGGCGGAGCTGGCCTTCTGCTGCTGCTGAAGCTCCAGAGGCTATGGTATCTCTTGCACCGGCGACCCCCAGGGCCCGTCTCGCTACCCTTCTTGAGAAACGTGCTCCAGATCAGCTTTGGGGACCCGTTACAGGTCTTTGCTGAGGCAAGTGATAACAAACGTACTTAAAGCGAATTGATTGCACATGGGAGCTGCCAAACCGGGAATACATTGTGTAAAGATTTGGATAAATGTCGCAATTTTCAAGAGGAGATCTCTTAAGCCTCCCGAAAATTGCACTTTAGATGCCGCGTAGGAAAGGCACAGAAGGTGGCCCTGCCCTGGAAGCAGGCGACTTTAGCTAGTGGCTGACCATGCTGATATCCGTGTTTCTTTAAAACCGCCCTCTTAAAGGCAGTGTCCTAAACTAGGACTAATATACGAGTCATACAGTTCTATCGTTTTCCGAGGTACCATCACATACTCGTTGGCAGGGCTTTAAGTGAGATGAAAAAACGGGGGGGGTCTCTCAAGGGGGCGTGGTCAGTGTAATTAAGGGGGTGGCTTAAAAATACGTAAGCTGAAAATCTGTGTGTAGCACAGTGTACCGCCCGACTTTTATTTTGCTGTTCCTCTCATTGCGTCCAGATATATCATACAAGCCACATCATACCTACAACAAGTCAGGACTATTGGCTTTGTCAATGGTTGTTAGTTGCATAAGATAAATAAGCAGCAACTATGGCTTGTGTATAATTTTGAAAACGCTTCCACTTACAGCCCAGGTGACACCACGAAAATGTTGCTGCTCCTGAGATTCAAAAACAGAAGGGAAATCCAGAGAGAAAAGGACTCTCTTGAAATGATTTCCCTTCCCCTACAACCCTCACCACGTGCACATCGATGTGCCTGCTGTCACTGCAGTCCGGAAAAAAAAAAAGGACCGCCTATGCCAGGGCACAAAACAGAGCCCGATGGAGACCCATTCGAGGCCCCCTTAAAACCAGCATTTACAATGCAACGGTCTCGGCATTGTTAAAGTTAGAGCTATTGGTATTGCTCATGACATTATTTTTGTTTGTTTTTGTTTTTAACAATGCTGTTTATTTAAATGTTTTGAAAACAAAAACATAAACAAAAATAATGCCATAAGCAATGCCAATAGCTCTAACTTTACCAATGCCGAGACCATTGCATTGTAAATGCTTGTTTTTGTTCCAGCCTTTCAGAGATAAAACGTTGAACTAACTTTCAACATTCGTTTTTAAAGTGCTCTATGAAACATTTTCGTCCTGCCTTTTCCTCTTCCCTCGTATTATTTTTTCACCGTCTACTCTTTCGTCATTTTCACCATTGTTCTAAAGCCGGCCCACCACACTTACTTCATGCTCCTAACAAGTAACACCCGTTTGAAACTTGCAGGATATAGTTGTACTGGCCTTGTTCCAGTCTCCAACTGTAGTTACTATGCCCCCTTGTGGTGGATTCTGAAACTGCTTTTGTAGATATTTAATTAGAACTTAGAATGTCTGGTACCGTACCTGCCGGCTTGCATTGTATTAAAGCGTACCTCCTCCGACGTGGCACTAAGGTGGCCGCCCTACTATGGGGGCTCCCTGCATGGGCCGCAGACATCCTCATTCAAGGGCTTTTAATTACAGCAAGCGGGAGACGCGTTAGCACCTGCGCACATAGAGAGCAACTTAGATTGTGTGTTAATGATGGAAAGCCCTAAAACTTAGTTTATTCCTATTTATTTGGATGCCACCTGGCTCGGGACCTCGTGATTTGTATGTTTCCGGTACCAGGGGGTGTTCTGATGTCAGATCTGGTGAGAGCGTTTGGCTGCAGACTGGGGTTAAAACCGGTGATTGACCCACGGGTCTCTGGTCCCTCCGGACGCAGTGTGCAGCTTTGTGAAAACGTGCCTACTTCCACGGAAAAAGTGATGAGCTGTACGTCGAAGGCCACGTGCTTCCTGCAGAAATATTTGCCTGGGAGTGTTTGATAACATCCATCCATTTCTGAAGAGCATCCTCACAGGCGCAGCGAAAGGGGCTCTGAACGGTCAGGTGTGCACAGGAAAGGCTCACAACACTTGCAGTGATGTACACACGGGATGACAAAGCTGTACTGTTCTGGGTGCGCACATACTTAAAGTAGGCATCCAGGGTTTAAACTCGTATTGGACGCAAATCGCTTTGACGTAACAGTGTGGCGCTGTGAATTTACAATAACGTAATAATCCGTGAGGCTGAGCAGGGCTATATCGGCACACGCATAGCGCTAGAGACTGTTAGTCAGACATTACTGTCAAGATAACGGGAGTCCGAGGGCCCGGCCCTCCCTGACGAGGAACCAAACTCTCCGGCCATGGGACACGGGGCCTGTGGATTTCGCAGCCAGAAGGGGGTTCTGCAGACAGGCTTCGGCTTGCTGGCCTTGATGTGCCTGGGGTCCGTGCTCTTCCTGTACCAGCACTTACAGAAGAAAGTGCAAAGTTCCGAGAACCTGTCCCTCCAGTTCAAGCAGCAGGAGACGCTCTCTGCCCAGCTGGAAGTGGTGTATGAGCACCGGTCCAGGCTGGAGCGGTATCTCCAGAAAAAGTGTGCGGAGCACCAGAAGACCAAGGAAGATTTTGTAGTTTATAAATTAGAAGCTCAAGAAGCCCTGAGCAAAGAGAAGGAAGCCACCATGAACCGCTACGTCGCCCTCACCTCTCAGCACAGGATCCTGAAGAACCAGCATGAAGAAGTGAAGAAGCAACTCCTGGACTTGCAGGTGCAGTATAACTCGAAATCTGGAAAACCGGCGAGCGTTGGAGAGCCACAACTAGAAATATGAACAGCTGCAGCAGGAGAATGAGAACCACGTGGTTGTGCTGCTGGATACGATATCGAACCTAAGGGAGGAAAGTAAGGTTCTTCGCAAGGCACATGAATAGGTCTGCTCTCAGCTGTTTATCGTAGGAGCAGCTGAATCCGATGCACCAGCTGAATGAAGCTCTTCAGAGGATACCAAGCTTAAAGCTGGTCCCAGCCCAGAGTCACCAGCCATTGCAGTTACAGGCCCCAAATAAGCGTTCCCGAGCCTTGGAAGCTGAATTGCAGCATATTCGCGAACAGACTGGCCTACAAGCGAATCCTCTGGAGACAACGGCAGACTCTGGGAAGAAAACCCCAGAAGGTGGTGCCCAGACTGCAGAAAATCTCAGAAAAGTGTTGGTACCCCGGACAGGGTCTCTTGAAGTTCTGCCATAGCCAGCCTTGCCTCTGTGGCTAGCGAAGGTTAGAGATGGCCGTGCCCTGCGTTTCTAGAGGATGGTGAATAGCATCCAGGATGGAGACAAGATGCTGAAAGAATTAAAGACCATAAACTTCACCATCAGAAACAGCACCATCTACTATGATGAATTTGGGAACATGAATATTGGATATGACATTCTGACCTGGACGGTGAACAAGAATGCGATGCCTTTCCGCACTGTTGGCATGTACATGGGAAATCTGACCCATGATGCGGATCAGATTCAGTGGCACACGAAGAGCCAGCTAACAATCTTTCATAGCTCTATACTCCAGTGTGTGTGAAAGAGAGAGGGACTGTGCAAGCTCACAATCAAAGGGGACGAATTAGGAATTTAACGAATATTGGATTCCACTCCATTGTTGTAAGCCAGGTACTGGACGCAATAATACTCTCTCCCTTGCTGAAGACAGTAGTGGAAAATCTTATTCCCGGCCAATCAGGAGAGACTAATGGAAGCCAGGCTACTTTTCTCCATTCAAAGAGAATTCACTTGCTCTCAGCCAGCAGAGAGTAGTGGAAACTACTCTCCCTCTCTCAGTGAAGCATAATGGAAGCAATGCCATCCACTTCCACCCGAGAGAGAGTATTGGGTGCTCTTTTAGTCTCCCCTTCCTGGCAGAGAGTAATGGAAGTCATTGCAAACTTTGCCACCCAGAAGAGAGCCGTGGAAGTCACCCAACTCTTTTTATTTTTTTTAATATTTTTTATTTTTAACTGATAAAACACAGTGACGTACATTGCTTTATGCCTACAACCCTGAGGCCGGCAGTATAGCTTTGTAAGTGACATTGCACCACTGCTTATCCCACATCCCTGAGGAAGTCACCCAACTCTTCCTGCTCAGAAGAGAGGAGTAGAATTTTCCTCCTCACTCTAGCCAAGACAGACTAATGAAAGCCAACCACCTCTCCACCCACAAGAGAACAGTAGCAGCCATGTCACCTTCTCCACCCAGCCATTATACACTCTCCCTTTCTCACCATGGCAGTGCCAAGGGGCTTCAAATATCCTATGACCCTGAAAGGCACCTGTAATGCCCTTTAGTTTCAAGGGAAACGGTGATATGATCAGACTCATCCCTTCAGAAGATCTGGCCTGTTAGCACATCTAGCTATTTCCTCATTGCCTTAACCAGATATGGGCTACATAAGGAAGACCTCATTACATTTGCTGACTAATGATGCACTATTGGTTGTTAACCACTTGCAGGGAGGGATTCTAAAACGAGGTTCAAGGTCAATTTTCACAGGAACCTCACAGTTTCAGGTTCTAGGCCATAGAGGGTCCTGCAGACTTTTTGCCCACTATTTTTTTTTAATTAGTTTAGCCCTTTTTTGAGAAAGGATCCTCTGCTACCCTTTGTTTTACATTTCATTTTTTGCCATGATGTCTCTCAGCACAGTGGCACCCTACACCTCCGCTATAGTTTTTAAATACTAATTCTTTGTTACTTACCCTCATGATGGCTATTCCTTTCAATGTTCTAAGATGGCCTATGGGCTGATGATCCTCTCTAAATCTGAGGTTCGTGGTCCATCCGCATGATGGAGGTAATGCTCTCTGCCACTCTGTCAAATAGAGTACCTTCTTTCAAATGCTAAATCAGCCCTCAGTAAAGAATACTTATAGATGAACTCAGTTTGTGGAATCCCACACATCCAGTTATCCTGCTACTGTGTAATAAAACATCAGAAATATTAAAACCTGTGGAGATGCTCCCCTTTACTAGTTCCCTTTTAGTCACCTTGGTGCGGAATAGCATGTGATTTTTCTACTCGAACCTACAATGCAGAGGCTTTCCTCTGTGCTGTTTGCTAGAAATGTTGGTGTTTTTCATTGTCCTCCTTTCCTTGAGCTTGAGTTGTAAATGCCAAAACGTCCTAGTTTTTGAGCTTTGCGTGTCATGCCCCTGGCTGTTTGCTCTAACATTTTCCCTGCCCACATGATGTCTCTCAGCACTGTTATGAAGTACCTCCTGAATTACCTGATGTGTCTCAGAGGAAGGGGCATCCCTATTCCCAAGCCACTGGAATTATGTGGCTGGGGAGGACCACATTATGCTACAAGGTTGCAAACATGGTCTAATGCAGCATATATTTTCTTCATATTACCTCATTATTTTGCGTTTTTTACACGTTTACGCCATGTGGGCAAAGGTTTCACCTTATTAGTACCAGTTTAACACTCCAGTACAGAAATATGCAACAGAAAGATGACTAGTTAACCTTTGAGACGGGTCTCCCATCGTGCGGCAAGAAGTGTTGCTGTGTTTTTATAAACTTCTGATCCATTTGCGCTAGAAACTTATTTTGTGTGCTGAAATCTGTGGATTATTTTTATACAAAGGAAAAATGGTATAAAGGAATCAATGCTAATCAGTTTTAGGAGTAGAGCACATTTAATTACCCTCTCAAAAATAGTTAATATTCATAGTGAATATATCAAAATCAGTTCATAACGCACACAGGCAATGGCGCCTATTCAAGGAGAAACAAATGACATATATCACAATATATATTACATTACAATAAAAAACAAACCTAAAACATATAACAACCCTAAAGATATTATTCACACTAGGGTCCCCCTTATACTTCTAGGCGAACCACTTATAGGTAGTCAAACGTGAAACACTAAAAGGCTTATATACTAGTTGGCCTAGCTCTAGTGTAACACAACATAATTCCAAGAATCACTATCAATCCAGTGACTCCTCCTTGTATCAGTTTCTTGCTAAAAGTTTAATGATCATAAAAATGTCTTGCACTCAAAATATGTGGGAGTGAAGTTCTGACTGAAAGAACAGTGTGCTGATTAACATCTTCAGTAGTTAAAGAGGAGGTATTATATGAATTAAAGTTTAATAAACTATACAGGTCAAAAAGTAATAACAAAGATAAATGGTAGCTATGGATTAAAAAAGATTAGAGCAAGGTAGCCTAGGACTCATTTCTTAGAGAGTGAGATCCTGTTAACTATCTTAGAGCTTGATTTCTGATTATCATAGGCATCCATTTGGGCACCTAATTCCTGCTTGGTGCAAGAGCTTGTTGAGAGGGAGAAAGCAGCAGAGTCTGAGAGGAATGGAGAAGCATCCTACCTAATGTGTTTCTGTGAACCATTTGCTCTAGGCATACAAAGCACGCCACATACTTTTTTTCCCCTTGTATGTGTTTGGCAGCCAGTCGTCTGTGCATGTTTGTGGTGAAATAACCCATCGCTGCATACAGAAAGCTCCTGACTATTTCTGCCATCACATATGTTCATAGGTCTATGGACTAGAAGCCAGCCATTTCTCTTCACAAACTTGCCTGTATGCCAGGGTTGATTACCACGTGGAAATAAACATGCCTCCCAATGTCCCTCCCTTCCCCAATTACCCTGGGTGCTCCAGCCCTTCGAACATAGATAATGCACAGTTGGGCTCAGGACTTGGCTAGTAGCCAAACCCTGTGGCAAACTCCTGCTTCGGATGGCCATAAGGCTTGTTCTGTGGGGGTTCGGTAGCCATGTCATGTTGGGTCCGGCGAGAGGCCAGACCCTACAGCCAAACCCCCTATGCATAACCTCTGTCCGCAACTGGGGTATGACAGCACATCAGGGGTATGAAATTAAGTACATCACTAAATAAACGGGAAATACAGGGGGTAAAACACAGGCAAAAACTGTTATGGTGCTGGCTCAGACATGTAAAACCACTGAAATTCTTGTGTTATGGGTATGAACGCACACAACAGATGCCAAAACATCGTGTCGCCTGCCATTCTGAAACAACAATTTGAAAATGGTCCAGAGAGAAGAGTGACAACAACATGGCTTGGCGTGTATTGTGTGAGTTCATAAGGGGTGAATTTCAGTGGTGATAAAACTGAGAATTCGTCGTATTTTGTAGCATTTTTTTTTCCCTTACCGCGTTGGGTCTTGTGGTTTAAAATTGTCGCATTTATTCTCTGTTCTTTATGTCCTGGAAGTGTTCCGAGCAGCATTATTCTACCCTTCTTTTGTTTTAGGGACCACTTGTCGCCTAAGTTATCGAATTGACTGCATGAACGCACACGGTTGAGCAAGGACTTTAGCATGAGTATATCATTTTGTATCTGGCCATCTGCCAGTTGTAGTGTTTGCAGTGTATTTAAATCTTGTGTGTGGTTAGACATTCTTCTCAGCTTCCTGTTCTTCAGGGCTGTAAAAATCTGGCAAGCAAAGGCTAAAACATGATGTTTATTTAATACAGAGTGCGCTGTTGTTAATAAATGATGCCTTTTATGATCTGCAATAATTGTTTCCATTTCCTCTCCTCGTGAGACTTGCAGCACTCGGGATCAGGTAAATCCGTGATGGGAGAGAAAGATCGGATGGTGCAGAGTGGTGGATGCTCAGTTGGCGATGTAGAGGAGTGAACGTGAAGTCCTTTCAGAATTGTAATTGTCAGATAAACTCTTGTAGAATCTACGCACTATTGTGCTATATTTGGGTGAACAAAGCAAACCCAAGGAGATGATGGACAGAGCGCTGAAACTTTTCAGACACTCACCCTCAGTCACATATCTGGGTTGAATTCATCATTGTTGTTTAACTCACTTAGCCACCTCAGTTCAGACCCAGCCATATGCAAATCGGTCTTGACCCTGTGCCTCATGGGAACAGTCCAGCCTGAACTGCCAGGCCTTCCATGGACTGAAAACAAGCATCCTGGGAATGGTTTTGGGGTAACACCCCTCATCAGCCAGGCTAGCTTAAATCCAGTGGCAAAGTGAGCAAGGGACCACGTCTGTACCCTGCCAACTTAGTGCAAACAAAGCTAACACAAAGATGATGAATGAAGTGCTGAAACTTTTCAGACACTCTCCCCCAGTAACAGATCTGGGTTGAATCCTTCCTCGTTCTTTAGCTCATTTCACCACCCGAGTTCAGACCCAGCCATGTGCATATCAGTCTGTGTGATTTTTATATTTGGGCTGGAAAGCGGGTATTTAGCAAAATTGAATAATATAATAATTTAAATGCCGTTGTGGAATGGTTTGTTTTTATCTCAAATAAATGAATCTGATTGTCCAAAATTGTTATAGTGGCTCTCCATACTGGGTTTTTCTTGACCATTGGCACAGTGTGAGTTTCTCACTAATGTATAGTTACACTAGCCTTTTGTGCATTTGACGGATGCACTTTGTGCTCTCAACCTGCTTCTACACAAGTGGAATGCTCTGACCTCGCCTTCCAATTGAATTCTAATCCCGTTTTTTTTCTTTTCTATAAAAGCTAATTCTGGGTGAAAATAAAGCCTGGAGCCTGCCCTTCACCACCCTCTCTTGGGCTTTTTTGATACCACTGTGAAAAGGAGTCATTTTCAAGCAAAATGAACTAGATGTGGTGAAGTTTGAGGTTATATATTACAGTTTGAAGAGCATGTGGGGAGTGATGTATGTGTAAATGCGTAGACAGCAAGAGGTTTTGTAAACTACACCAGTCAATCTCAGACTGTTGCTTTCAGATGCTTTTACAAAAGCGGAGAGGGGTACCTTCTTTTGCTAAGATTTGTTTGCACTTTTCATAGATCTCGACCAAGACCGAAATTGTAAGTGTGATTTACAAAAGTACATTTTGATACATAAGGCTTAATACGTTGTACTTGGTTTGCAGGAGAGGCTCCTGAATTAATATAATCGGGAGTGAAAAGCAGTTTGTGGTGATTTTCTCGGCCAACGGGTCGTTCAAAAACAATAGGAGGGTCAGTGTACAAGCTTTGGCCCCTGAATGTGTTTCACCAAGGAGCCTTTCTGGTTGACGAAAGAGTCCAAAAGCAGGGTTAGCCTCAGAGTTGTATCAGCTCATAAGCAAAGTTGGCAATGTTCCAGGTGCCCTGGCTCCAGCTTCAGCGGTTCCAGGCAGGCCGGCTCCATAGTGATTGCACCCGTCTGCACAAACCTCGCTCCTTCCGCAGACAAGAGGTCAGTCTTGAAGTAGCTTTTTGCTCTTCTGCTGTGCTTGTGCTCCTGCAACTATGTCTGTGGGCCACAAACATCGATGCAGAACTTAAATGGCATCTACCGATGTAGACCATTTCTTTTCACCATTAAACATGTTTTAGGCTCGAGGCAGACATACCGGCTGATATGCAATGCATAACTATGGAGTGCTCAACTCCTCTGATGGGGATTTTTGTAGAACTACTCAGCTGCACGCAAGGGCACTTCTGACTTGTTGGCCACAAGTTCTGATCTGTAAAACCCCACTTTAGTTGCTTTCCTCGGCCAAGCAACACTCCTTGGCCGTGTCTGTGCACTGCTGTTTCCCATCCTCGTCTGTGCTAAACCTTGTACCTCAAGCAATGCTATTCCTTCTCCCGTTTCCAGTGCTTGGTGAGAGGGCACCTAACCTGTTGTCCCCATTCCCCCAGTAAAGTTCCTCTAAAGCCCCTTCTACCTTACTTCCTACTGTGTTGTAGTGGTTTGTGCAGCCAGCTATCAGATCCAGCTTTCTTGGTGTTATTTAGTGGCTGCAGAAGCTTGAGTCCTATACCTCAAACCTTCTTGTCCACCCTTTATTTATCTGCAAGAATGACTGTGAGATTGCTTTTCGCCGAAGAAGGACTTGTCGAGTATCGGCTGCCTTGCTTGAGGCCTGTCTCTTCCAGGTTAAACTTAAAGGGCTGCGAGTTGCCATGAGACAAAGTAAGAAACTCGCTTCGCTGACAGTATAAAGGCATTGCAATATTATATTTAACAAGCGCCCCCCTCCTCCCTCCATAGAGACATGCCTTGAGTTTGGCATCTTCCTGTTTAAAGCGTCTTTGGGTCTTGGCTGGCAAGCCCCTATTGATGCTTCTGCATGCCAGTGAGACTCTGCATGCCAGTGAGACTCTGCAAGGGCTGGTGGTCTGTCAGTTTCTCTTTTGTCCTAAGTTCTGTTTTTTTTTTGTATCATATTCTTTCAGTTAGGTTTGTTTCTGGGGTCAGTGATCCCGAGCCATAGCTTGGTGACGAGAACAGTTTCTAAAATCTGTGCTGAAGCCCGGCACTGTATCCAGTGAATTGTAACTAACACAAAGGACAACTTGAAATATGAAGTTTCGTTTTGTGGCATGGAAGTGAAGGGATCCAATCATAAGAGTGGTTATGACATGAGTAACGTAATTTGTTTTGTGGACAGTTTTTTTTTTTTTTGCTCCTTTTTTTTCTTCTTCTAATGCTGCAGTCGTGTGTTTGGTCGATGTGCCTACTTTTTAGCTACCAAATACATAACTGTTTAATATGCTTACCCTCTCATGCAAGCTCAGACACCAGCTTTGCTCATCCAGGGTCAAGGGTACCCGAAGTTCCACCTGTCTAACCTGGTGGAGTACTTGCTCACCTGCCTGCCGCCAAGTCATCCGTGTGAAACGCCATGCTCATATATGATGCGATGCTCTCTTGTACAGCTCGACCCGTCATCTTTGAAATGTATTCAGGCTCTCCCCGAAGGTATTCTTTGTTTATGCTTTACATAACCTGTTTCACGTTGCTGTAGGTGAGCGGCTTTCTGTATGAAACTGAAGTCTATGGATGTTGGTATTATATTTCTTTCTCAGCTTTTTTTTCAACTCTTCCGAGGATGAGAGCCACATTCTCTTCCTTAATCTGAGCCTGGTTTCTTCTTTCGGTTGGGATATTTGATGCATGTTCTCTTTGTAATTTGATTTAATTTATTTTTACTACGGTACTCGTCGTCATCATCAAAAACGTAATTTGATTATTAAAAAATTAAATAAAATCAGAAAAGCAGCACAAGATGTACATAATCTATCGCAAATATAAAAACGTGGATAGTAATATTCACTCATACAGATGATCTTTTCTGTTTAGAAACTAATGATTTTAAGAAAACTGCCGACGCTAAAGCAAACCTGAATATTGGGCAATCACACGTTCGTAAAAATAACAATACTGGCTTGCATTGACAAAGCCCATACATATTTAAAATAGGTTTTAACTGCTTACCAGTAAACTGGTGATAATATTTACAAAAACCATTTTCAAGAGATTGCACCGCAGGCTCATCACAGGGACAGACTAAAACGGAGTCAGTTTCGTATTAGAGATCGTATAGTTCCTAGTCCTAATCTCGCTAAGAGGGATCCCTCGATGGCTCAAACCCCAGCCCATGCACTGCTTAAGATTTGGCGTTGTGTGAATAACTGCATACTCTCGCAGGCTGAGTTTACTTAACTGTTCCTGCTCCCTGGAAGACTGCGAGTCGAAAAAAATGAAGCTGTTTAACTTTTGGGAGATCTGCTTTAGTTAGGGAGGAAGGATATGCAAATATACCCTCCCACCCAATAACCATGGACATACGCTTTACAATTACATATTTCATCCATGGGATGGTAAGGCCCGTCTTCCATCCCAGGCAATCCAGTATGATCATTCTGTTCAGGGATGTACGCGTATTGCCCAAACATAGACCCCAAGGACAAGTGGGGCCAGACTAATCAACAGAGACCTAGGTAATACCAATCTCCTCATTGAGGGAAAAAAAATGCGGAGTCGAGGGCTGAAGGTCAAGGAGCTGAGGTTAGAAGCAATGAATGGAAGCAGCCTCTTTATATTCCCGAACCCCTGCACCATACATTAAAATTGGAAGACTTTTTCGTTGATTAACCTCCAATAGGTGCTGGACTGGTTTATTACCCACCCTGTGTGAAAGCAAACAGAGCTCCCACTGCTTGGTTAGATAGATTGCAGACACCGGTTTGCTAAACAGGGCAGCAAGGAGGATCTCTGGTGGTAAGAAAATCCAACAAGCATTAAAAATTTAATAGGTCTCGCCTTTTATTAAGTTAAAGCAATTTGCTTTGCTATACAATACCATTAGCAAAGCAAATGGCTTTAACTTAACCAAAGCCGAGACCTGTTGCATCTTCAATGCTTGTTTATCATAGCGTTTCCTTACTGGACACTAGAACTACGAATCGGTGGAACTCAATATCCCAGAAATCATTTTCCGCGACATCTCACACCCCCCCCCCATATCCATTCCTAAAGCTCGTAGAGCAAGATTCCCTTTTACGGACCTTCGCCGGCTAGGGCAGAGGCAGGCGTGGTTTGGAAAGGGGCTGTTCTGTCAGATAGCATGCGTAGAACTGCCAGGCGCTGCCGCATCTTCCTGCCTGTTATCTTCTCGGTGTAACGCAACCCTAACGGGTAGTCTCTTGCAGCCGGCGCAAGCTGCGGCAGAGGGAATTGTCAGGGCACGAGGAGCTTCGGTTGACGCAGCACGAGCTGTCTCGTCTCCCCTTTCAGGCGTGAGCACCTGGGCTGTCTGAACACCAGCAACGAGAAGATGTCGAGGCAGGCAGCCAGCGCCCTGTCCAGTGCCCCCACCAGAACCGCGCGCGCCGCAGCAAGAGCCCCCTCCCTGCAACCTGAAGATAGTGGACTGCAAGCAACTGGTGCAGAAAGTACGGCTGGCCGAGAAAGCCGAACGATACGATATGGCGGCGGCGGCGGCGAAAGCCGTAAGGGGGGGGGGGGGGGGTTCTGTGGGCCACCCTGCTGTCCCAAGGGATATCGCACTGTCCTCCACCGGAGCTACTGTGGAGTTATGCACCTTCAGCGAGCGCGGGGTCGCTTGCCTGAGAGCGTCCCCAGGGAAGAGATAAGTATTTGTTACCCCAAGTCGCCCACCACCACCGACAATATTGGGGTGAATTAAGCAATATCAATTTGTGTCTGTCTGTCTCCCGCACCTGAAACAGAGGGCTCGAATGGCAAGACCCTCTGAACCCAGGGGAGGTGCAAGTTCCGTTTACGCCAGCCCCCCCCCCCCCCCACCCATTCTGTAACGAGCCTGCATGTTTTTGCTGGCAGTTCCCCCGGGACACAAGCAGGCATCCACTTCTGTCAGGACAGCTGATCACAGCAAAAATACAGAAGTGGATGCCTGCTTGTGCCCCGGGGGAACTGACAGCAAAAATAAAAGCAAAACACACGCAAAGCGGCATTAACGTTGCTATGACAACGAAAGGTTTGCAAGATGGTGTTTGACTGTCCACAGTCCACAGTCCGACGGACACGCGCATGCTGTCTGCTATGGACAAATGGCAAGAGCAGCAATGTTTGTCCATGCAGACGCGTGCACGCAAGCCCTTCGCAGAATCGATTCCAAAAGGTACTCGCAATAGCGAGAGCAGCGCATGCGCTGCTTTCGCTAGGCGAGACCTAAAAACAGGGGGAAGTCTGAGACTCTTTAAATGCTTCTGCCTCTAATCGGACAAGAACCTTCCTTTTTAAATCTAAGGTACTCATTGTTGTACAGTACATTATGGCGTATAGTGGCAAAACAACTAGATGCTGAAGGCTTATTTTGGTGGTGTTTTATGGGGCTGTAGAACCAGCAAGACTGACTACTGTATCCTTTCTTCCCACATTTCGCCCTCCTGTCTAAGCACTGTCATTTCCGTCAGTATGGTGCGTACCATTGTAGCATGGTTAAGTGCATTGCTTTTGCAAATACACCACTTTGATGTTGGAACAAGATACTCTGTTGTGAGCACCACTGATGTTGACAACCCACTTACCGTCTTCCCAAGCACACATGGCTTCCATCTCTAGGACAAACACGTGCCCATATATTTGCCTGTATTCCAGCTAAACTGGCATGGAGACAAATCTCAGCACAGTAATGGGGAGACTGCCTACAGGGCATGCCTTGCCCAGGCTTTACTTGTGCCCTGTGTTCTGGGCCTGCTGCAGACAGCAGTAATTCATGCTACTGCTCTGTTCTATCGGGCCTTTGTAGCCCTTAGCTTGGAAATCTAGGGAGTGCTGCAGGATTTTCAGCTGCATCTGCACTGCCATGCTGCCCATTTGTGCACGTTGATAAATTTGGCTGAGAGTTGTGTGCCGAGATTCCCATCTCCCTCGTCCACCTCTTCTTGCTCTCTATAGCACAAGTTCCCATCGTGGTGGCTCTACTACAGCCAGCACATGCCTCTTGAGCACTGTGGGCCAGACTTGTTACTGAGCTGTTCATAGGGCGAAACACGGAGTTGAGCTAACACTACCAGTGGTTGGAGGAGGAGTGATTTGGGAGTATGGCAATTGTGTAGTAAGCAATGTTGGACAGTAATGTTTCTGGATCACACGGTGAATGGACATACATGCATGCATGTATAGGAAGGAGGCTCTCCCTTATTTAACAAATGTTGATATTTGTGCACATTTTAGGTCTTGCCTGCCACCCAAAGCTAGCTATTTATTTGGAAAAGACCTATTGTAGGCTCACCAAGGACTTAAATTGGGCCTACAAGGCTCCCGTTGCTTGCCATCTGTTAACTTTGTCACTTATTTTCTTGCTTTTTATTATTCATTGGCCTGCCTTATCCATTTTGTGTTTCCTTCCAACAGAAGCATAGCCTGTATACTAGCATTTTACTTTGCTTACTTGTATCCGTCTACTGCTCACTTTCAGGGAACTACTTATTTCTTTTTGCTTAAGCATTCCATAAAAGTGCATCCGTTTGCCACCTCTCTCCTTCGTTTGATTCTCCCTGCCAGCTCTCCACCCCTCGTGCTCAGTCTTGCTTTCTCCCTCGTGTGCATCTTATCCCGACTTCCTTCTGCTTCTCCTGTCGCACCCCCACCCCTCACACACCCAGCTCGCATCTTTTTAACTTCTTTGGGAAGGGTCTGGCAGCAAATTGCTGCCTGTCCTAAAATGCACTCTTGTGCTGCTTATTTTTATTACTTAAAAAAATCTACCAATCCATCTTGGACCAGTTTTATTCTGTAGGCACGTGCATGCGTGGATAACTTTATTTTGTGCTTCTTTTTTGCCATGCTCCACAGCATCTTGCTGATGCTGTACAGCATTGCCCAAAAAAATTGGCAAAGCCAATATGTCCCTAAGTTGAGACCAATGCTTGTTTTATTCTAGTTAACCCTTGCAGAAATCTACCGCACAACAATGCAATTCAACATACAGATCGTTAATCAAAAGTCATTAACACAATTAAACATTGTAAAGTACATCCTAATTCATAAACCTTTAAAATTAGTGTATACATTTTTTCAATTTCGTACATGAAAAATCAAATCACCCATATAACCAACCTTGGTCTCTACATTATATCGTATTTTCTTGGAATCCCTTCTAGTTATTACACCATTTCTTAAGATTGGGAGGCTTTAGTCTGTCCAAAAACAGGAGAAGTGAGCAGAATATGCTCTAGGATAGAACAAGGGTCACTGGAATTATGTGGCAGTGGAGGGCCAAATTATGTGTCAGGGGTGAATAGATTATTCAGCCATAGAAAAATAATGTGGCAGCATTTTACTATTTTCAAATTTTCACACACAGCAATCAACAGCTAGACTGACGACCAGCTAAGCTAACCTTTGCCAAGGATCTTTAATGGCAATTGGTGGTGGTTTTTAGGTGGAGCCTAGAGCCAGCGCGCATGCGCTGCTCTGTGAGACTTATTAAAGAGGAGTAGGTGAATAGAAGCTCCGCCCACTCTCCGCCCATATTTGCCATTGGCTTGTCATTGACTGTCCTAAATACTGCACAGACTTTGCTTGCCTTTTTTTTTCCTCTTCCAGGGGAACAACTAATCCAAGATCACCAAAAATGTAATGAACTTGATCAGAGCCTGTTATGGCCTGAATAAATCTACCCTCTTTAAATGTATTCCAATAGGTTACTGATATCTTGCCTCTTTCCTCCGACTCCTCATCTACCCATTAAATCAATTTGCTTCTGGACATATAATCCCCAATTCTAAACAAAAACCCATATTGGCACATTATGGAAGGGTGAACCCCTTTAAGAAGTTTCCTTCGACTTGCTTGAGATGCCTCCAACTAGCCAAAAGGCGTATCTCCACCACTATATAGCAGCAATGGAACCGTGATAACTAAATAAGCATGGACAAGGGGAGCTACAGAGTATCTTTCTTGTTGCAATTTCGAAGTTATTTGCCCTCATACTGCATGTAAAGCCTCTCCAAAATGCATTGACCAGTGAGTATTCCAGTTCAAAGAGGTGGCAGAGGTCAAACTCTGATGCTCATACTCACCCACAACTTTTAGTTATGGTCTGGCTTGACAGCACTGCTGTCCCTAGACAGTTATGTGAGCCTCACCAAAGAGGGGCTTTGGCTTAGGCCACATGTTGTGAGACAGGAGTAATTATTTTGATTGAGCAGAAGTTGTGTGCCTCCACAGAAAAAAAAAAAGTTCTTGCCCCCCACACAGCTGTGATCATTTTTGTTTATTTATCCTGAGCTTGAGCTTTGAGGGCCCACACAAGACCTTGGCATGCTATTAAATTGTCTTAGATACTACATAATTTATGTTGTTTTCTCTGGCAGCGGCACAGATGGGAAAAGAGCAGTTATCAACTTATATGGATTTTTAGGTCTGGCTTGACAGTGCCGCTGCACCTTTCCCATTAACCTGTACCAATATTTATCCACAATTCTTTACTTCCACACAAATACATAGCGGTTCCCATGCTATTTACTAGTAATGCTTCACATCACCTTACAAACAAAAAGAAATTATGATAGCTGGAATGCTGAACAATGCAAGCCTTCACCCCCAGTCACAGATCTGGGATCAATCTATTTTTTTGCTCTCCACGCCACCTCAGTTTGGACCCAGCCATATGCAAATCAATCTTGACCCTGCTCCTCATGGGAACAGTCAAGCCTGAACTGCCAGGCGAAGTTCTCCCTGACCAGAAACAAGCATTCTGGGACCGGTTTCAGGGTATCACCCCTCATCAGCCTGGCTAGCTTGAATCCAGTGGCACAGTGAGCACTGGACCATAGGACCCATGTCTGGGCAGTTAAGGCGGGTGAAAAACTATGGATTAAACCCAGAGCTGTGACTGGGGGTGAGCATTCCGTCCATCATCTGTTCTTTTTGATTTTGTCGCCCTAAGTGGGGAGGGTATGCCCAGACGTGGGTCTGTTGCTCACTGTGCCACTGGATTCAAGCTAGCCTGGCTAATGAGGGGTGATACTCCAAAACGGGTCCCATGATGCTTGTTTACGGCCCAGGGAAGACCTGGTCTGGCATTTTGGGCTGGACTGTTCCCTGAGGAGCAGGGTCAAGACAGATTTACATATGGCGGAGTCTAAGCTGGGGTGGCGTGGTGAGCAAAAAACAATGGCTTAAACCCAGATCTGTGACTGGGGAGAAAGTTTGAATGGTTCAACATTCCATCCATCATCTGATCTTTTTGCTCACTTTACCATACAACATTCCTTTAAAGGCAGACTTCTTGACATTGCCAATGCTTGTTTTACATTATTAAACCACCAAGAGCTCAAGCTTATTATTCAATCCTTCCCATTTTCCATAATCTTCATTTTCTTTCCCTTTTGAGTTCGTTTAGAAATCAGTGTTTCTCAAGGCCCTTCATCTGTCTTTGAAGGCTCACTAGTGTATAATCTAATCGTTCCAGACTGTCCGTGTACAACAGTAAGCCACTTACACTTGTCTTCTTCAGAGGGTAAACCATCCGGAAGTCGCAGGGTGTGAATAACATTCCATTTCTCTCGCTCTCTCTCTCTCCTGTGTTTGCCAAATTTTGTAGCACTTCATGGACAGAAACCTTTTTTTGTTGTGTGGTAGCTTATGGCTGCTTCTGAGGTGACCTTATTTGGGTTTTTGAGTGTTCGTAGATGCCCACAGATTCCCCTGCATCTATTTTTCAATTGTGTACAGTTTGTTGGGAGTGCGGGTGAACCTGGACTTGATCTCCAAACTGAGGGGCGGGTGGGAGGTTCGTCTGCACTCTAGGTTATGGGCAACTTGCAAGAGGGAGCTGAGGTGAACCCAATGAGGAATAAAAGTCCGTAGGCCCAGAAAATATGCCTGTCAACTCGCCCTTATTTGCAGAATGTGACCCTTCTCCGATGCGATGGAATTCAACCTCCTAAAAAGCAACTTCTTCGTAGACTTCTGCGGTTTCATGCTCTTTGCACCACCCTCCTAACTTGGTTTATCTTTCATTCACATATGTGGTATCCCCTTATTTAATAGTAGACTTTCCCTCATTTACTAGCAGGCATGCTCGAGGGAAGCCTGCAACGTGCCTCCTGCTTTGGACGAGGGAGTGGAGAGAGAAAACGGGGTCTGGTGAGTGGAGTAATCTCCTCCAAAATATCTGGGTTTAGCAGTGTTTGCTTTCTGCTTTATCCGCGTGAGGGACCCACCAGTGCAACCAACACTTTCTTAACGAGCATGTTGCCCCCATTAGCCGTCTGCCCAGTTCTCCTAAATATTCTGCAATCTCTGCATAAAGATATTGGTTAGGCCTCGTGCTGATAATTCACAGTGCTTCTCTGCTCGACGTTGTGAGGCGTTTATTTCCAGCAGTTCAGTTTTCCCCCCAAACATTCAAAGGCGAATCTATCAGTTTTTGTCAAACTCAAGTTTAAAGATGCGTGTGTGTGCTGTTTTGATTTGTGGAATGCACACCAACACAATGTAATTAAAATGTTTAACACTGGTTTCGTGCTGGGGTACAGGGCATGGCCTTCTGTCATATTTTAAGTGCGCTCCCACTGCTTCCTCATCGTGTACGCCTTTGTCACTGCATTACCAGGTTCAGGGAGGGGGAGGGGCAATGCAAATAGAATCATTGAAAGGGAACTGAAGCTAAATATTGATAGAGCTGTTGGAATCTGCTCAGCCAGAGGAGGGAGAGTGGGCGCCTCTGCAGCGACCTCTGTCTGCCATCTGCCATACTTGTGTACACATCACTCCAAGATGCCTTACCTGCCCTTGATTAGCCCTTTTCCTCGCCCGCTCCCAGACTCCTTCTCTGGTTTCCCATCTTCCCTTCTCTAATTAATCTGTTTTATGTGTTTCTGCTTAGTGTGGCCAAAATACGCTTGCTCATTTGATTGTTAGGTCTTGCGCCTAGCGGTGCACTGTGTAGCAGTGCTCGCGCAGTGCGAGACTTTTTGTAAGTTAAAAACGGGGAATCTGATGTGACCTAGGAATCTCTCGCGCTCCTGCGTGTGCGTTTCCTTTTCAGCTCCCCCATTGGCCTTTGTGTGCGTCTTGTTCTAAAAGACTGCATGCAATTGGCCCGAGGCGGGCGCATTGCTCCTTCCATGACCTATTGGTGTCTATTACGCGCTTGGTGCGCAAAATAGACACCAATAGGCCATGGCTCACAGTGACGCGCGCGTGTACCACTCACAAACTTCTGTTTTTTTCTTTGGATCCATTTCATGGGGAAGCAACCCGCAGGAGCTGGCTCCCGAGGCAGCCTTCAGCAAGGTGCATCTATCCGTAGCGCCCAAACCGCCTTCTCCCAGCACTCGCACATGGCCATGCCCGACCAGCATAGCCCACCCCCAACACCCCAACACACCGTATTCTGCCCACCCCAAGCGCCCGCAGGCACCGCGGCCGACACCGCACTGCCCCTGATTCCCCTGGCCTAAGATGGACAAAAGGCCGAGGACACGAAAACTGGGCCTCGAACCGCAAACCAAGGGGCTCAATCGGCACCCTGCACAAAGGGCTCAAGCAGCCCCCTACACAATAGTGGCCTCTAACCTGTTGCACAAAGACAGCACAACCACATCCAGCATATTTTTTTTTTTTTTACAAAGGGCTCACTCCTTGCACAAAGAGCACATCCAGCACTTTTAATAAAGGACGCAGTCAGCACTTTTGTGCAAATTGTTGCATGCAAAGTCCGTCCGAGGGCATACCGATCACCTCTACACAACGTGTCCACCCAGCACCCTGCACAAAGTTCGCACTCATGGCGGTGCATGGAGGCCACAGCCACACTTTACGAGTGAAGCATGCTTGTAGTTTGCTGAAGGAGGCCACCTGCACACTTTGTAGCGCGGAGTCTGGCACTTTCACCACACCCGCTGACTACCATTTGCCCAAGCCCTGAGCTGCATCCCACGTGTGCCAGCTCCCCGCTTTACACTCCCTGCCCTACCCCCTTGAAGGCAACCCCCACCTGCGCCAACAACCCCCGGGCCTCCCCGCCTTTCTTACCGCAATTACCCCCTCCTCAGACCACCCTCCCCCCCCCCCCCCCCCCCAATGTGTCCGTAGCCCCCATAGTAATCGCCATCAACCGACCGGCCAAAAAGGATGAAGGCACCCAGACTGCGTAACTTATGCCCACGTCCCCACCTGCCAGTCCTCCTCCGAAGACATCAAACAATTTGCCCAAGACCACTGGCCCGTCGCCTCCCCCTGGGATCCCATTCTTACCCCACTATTGCCTTCTTTAATAACGCATGTGCTCCCGATTCCCACTTTATAACCGGCACCCTCCCAACTCCTGTCTCTACATTAGAGCATTCCTGTGTGTACTCAGACGGGGTTAAAGCTACTGCTGTAAAACTGGCTTTCACAGCGAGCTACCAGTTTGTATGCGATATAGTATCGCTTTGTGTACCACGTGTGCCTTTTCTCCTCCATGCCTATCTGATTTGTTATGATAAACTTTTTGTTGCATTTAACAGGGAGGGGTAGATCAAGAGGGAATCTGATCATCTGTCATTCATTGCTTATGCGTTGCGTGTGTCCGATTGTTGCGAACCGTGTTTTTTTCTATTTTGCTTACTGAGCGCTGAACTGTCACTCCTAGTACGGCGGGGATGAGAGTGTTCTACTGCTCACTATACATTTTGGGGCTGAGGTTGGAGTATTGTGTAGGATGGGGTTGATGTCTGTGCATACTGTGTGTTCTTCATGGTCGCACATTGTGTACAGGGTCTAGACCTGTATTTTAATGGCACAGACCGCATGCCTGCAATTCCACACCTACAAGCGTAAGACGCCAGACATGTAAAAGGGTTTTGCACTCATGTCGCATTGTATGGGGTAGAGCGGAGCTTATGGCATCCTGTTATTATGTTTGCCCTCGCAGTGATGTGTAGTGGAGAGCAGTATCCTTCCATACAGAGAGTATGAGGTCGCAAAGCTGGAATTTCTGTATCTGAGGGTCCTGCAACCTCTTCTTTAATATGAACGAGTTATGTTTAATGATAATATTGTGATAGTGACCAATCGGACAATATTACTTAGTGGCCACATTACACATCATCCATTGTCAGCAGTGAACACCTCCTGTCCACTGGGCAGTGTTACTTGCAGTAATGTAAAAAATAATTTGGAATGCCTTTACTTGGGTAGTACTGAGTTTAACATGAGGCTAATACATTGTGACTATAGCTGCAAGGCTTCTGGCATTAGGTTAATAAAACTTGTAATACGTGGCCCACAATTCTACCTGATTTATCAGTCCAATATTAGTTTTGGAAGAAAAAAAAAATTCTCCAAGATACATACATATTAGTCTCAATTACATAGTTTTTAATTTTGGTGTCCAATATATTAATTCAGCCATCCAAAGTTTCAGACTTAGGCTGAACTGCACACGGGAGTTACTTGCAGGTAGCTGGAGAGCTACCAGCAGTCATGAGCTAGTTTGGAGAAGCCTGCTCTACACTGTACGCAGCAAGTTGCTTACAAGCAGTGTGTATCGTTGATGATGTGTTTTTTGTTTTACTTTTATTTTTAAATTTTTGCAACAAAAAAATTCAAACTAAATGCCACAAGGATGTGACCATTAACCCATCCACCTTTGTATGCTTCCTTCCAGAGGACAAGTTCCGGTAGTGGCAGCTGCCTACCCAAATCTCATCCCTTCCGGGCCCTTTATGATCCAGCCACTGACAAGAGGGTGTTGCCTCCACAGATGTCAGGGGACAGGGTCTGCAGTATGGATTCCATCTCTCGCTGGGGAGCTATTCGGTCATTCTCCACTGTCCTATGTCAATCCTGAGTGTCTCCACCTTCCCCATATTCGGTCCAACTTTTGGGGGCAGCCTCTTGCGGCGTAAACCACTCTCCAGGCCTCCATGCAGTGAGTCATTCTCGTTTCCCACATTTCCTGGGTAGGAATCACAGTCCGCAAGTCTTGGCGGCGACTCCACTGCGCCCCCTCCCCTTTCGACTTTCTCCGTAATGAGGGAGGGGGCGGGGCTCTGTCAGTTCCTCCTCTGCTTCCACCGGTGCCCATTCACAGCCGGCGTTTGTCGTTCGTCAACCACCCGCCTTTGTGCTGGCTGGGAACTTTGCCGCCGATGTAAATGTGCTGTACTTTTGAACCATATTTTCCTGGTATGGCTGGCTCCTCTGTGGTGCCGCTTGCTCATTTTGTTTGGTTGACGCTTTATAATATAAGCCTTGGAGACCCCCCTGTATTTCTTATCTCACTCCAGGCTGATCTCTCCTCTCCTTCCAAAGATAAACAATCTCGCCTCCAAGTGCACATGAACCATCTCTTTTCTGTCACATTTGTGATCTCTACAGTTTTCATGCTCCATAATACTGCAGATATTTTACTTCTCAAGATAATGTGGCTTGTAAACATCTACCCAAGGTTTTATCTATCTGTGTGTTCTGTTTAATATGGGCTCTGTTTACTTTCGCCTTTTCATCACTTTCACTTTTCCTATCCCACATCTCTTTTCTCTCTCCCTATATTGCTTTTTTACTCTCTCCCGTCCTCTTGCTCCCTCGCTTGCTCGCTATTTGTTTGTCCACTCTGAGCATTTATAGTGCAATAGCTCTCGCATTATAAAGTTTGAGCTATTGGTGTTGCATTTTTTACCAATGCCAATAGTTCAAACTTTCATAATGCGAGACCTATTGCATTGCAAATACTTGATATTAGTTATGTTATGCAGATTGGTAGAGCGCAATATCACCCGGAAAGGTAACCTGGCGCTGAGCAGGTGCAAGTCTAGGCACACCTATGGCCAAAACCGAACAGGGCATTTTTTTTTTTTTACCTTTAGCTTTTAGTTGCGTAGAGTAGTCTTTGATGTTTCTGGCGTGAGTGGAAGTCACAAAAGCAAATTGTTCTGCCTAAGCCCACACTGGCATTTCTCAGACAGGAGCAGCTCCGCAAGCTGGGGCCCTCCCCGAGACGAATCTTCATGAGCATGAGAGTTCAAGTTGTTTGATACCATGAACTTTCAAAGCACCGCGGAGCCAGTAAGCACCCCGATACCAGGTCAGAGCTTTGATCTTGCCGCCTCTCTTTATCCAGAAAGTCTTAAAGCAGAGCACCAATTTTCCAGGGAGAAAGTTACTTAATCTTACAAGGACTGACTTTACCGTACAGCACAATTTAACTTTCTGGCTGTTTATCTTTCGTTGCCTAAGTGGCCCTTGCCTGCTTAATGTGGTCTTGCAGCACTTGAGATGTTGAAGTGTTTCACTGCACCACGTTCAAGCTGAATCTGATGGAACCTTCTTTCGCAGCCAGGCCGGAGCTGAAAGAGAGACTCCCCAGCCCCCCCCCCCCCCCCCCCCCCCCCCCCCCCCCCCATCTGCAAACGCTGCCTAGAAGCCAGCAAAGGAATGCCCTACGTAGACTAGGCACTTCTTGAGGCCCGGACGGATCACCATGTGGGAAATACAGTCGGGGCATCACCCAAGGCTTTCAGGTCCCTTTGCCTAATTATGTGCGATCTGGGAGCTACTATAACTTTATCACACTATCTCGATCTCTCCCTCACCTTTCCTGGCACACATTAAGAGCGATATTAAAAGATCCCCCTCCTCCCCACCATTCAGCTGCTGAGGGAAGTAATTTAAAAAAAATACTTTTAAGATTGCTTTTCTCCTTACATCGCATATGGTAGGAGGTTCGAGACCTTTTTAGTACAACTTTCCATTGTAACTTGGCTGTTAACCATGAAGCGGAGAGGGTGGCAGCGGGCATCCCTACCTGGCTAAATTGCTGAGGACACTGATAATGTAGGGCAGCCGTGCGCCTCCTCAATTTCGTGATTGTGTTACATGCTGCTTCCAGCACATACACTTTATTTTTAGTTTGTTTTCGACCTACACCGGGGTAGCATAGACCAGTGCTGGGCACCATATGTATAATTCAAAAACAGGCGTCCTCGTCTCTGCCTTAACGACAAGAATACAGTAAACCACTGTTCCCTACTAATTTGGTCAGTCAGATGTTGAGGCAAGCCTGCTGTGAGTTAGGTTCTCGATTGAAGCAGGCCTGATTTGATGTAGAGGTCCCACTTCTGCACGCATCCCACGCAAAGGCCAGTAGCCATTTTTTTTTTGTCACGGTTAATAATGGCTTCTACGAGTTTATCATCCTTCTGCCCTGTCATTTTATTCTAAACATTTAGCAGATGTTTCTTTGTATTAATGTTGCTCCCCTGTCACCTTTGACAGAAGCAGTGTCTGCTTAAGATCACTGTGTTTAGACTAATGGGCATTGAGCTTGCATTGGTGAGTCAGGTTTTTAAAATTACACTAACACATCAGAATCCGAAGTAGTTACAGTATGTATTGCAAAGGTTGATAGAACACGAGTGCTGGTTATGAGGTATACTTGAAAGTGTCTTATTTGCTGAATTGGACGAGCAGAAAGCTGTCAAATTTGTGAAAGAAGCAGCATGCGTTACTCTTGTATGGGTTTTTAACAACAGTCATAGTGTTAAAGTGAGCTTTGGTGTACCTCCTAGTTCAAATTGGAAGTATTCAGGGGTTGAGGGTTTGAATGACCGTAGCTGCACCGCCACATTTAAGTACTGTTTAGTGTTTTTGAACAGTTCACCTGCGTTGTTAACCCCTTCGCCGCGGCAAGAATTCCGCCGCGGCGCTGGGAGGGGTTTGGGGGCAGTTGCGGTGCCGCCGTGCTCGTGACGGAACCACTCCGTCATGAGTCACGGGTGAGCTGTGCTCATGACGGAGTGGTTCCGTCACGACTCCGCCCACTGCACTAATCGCCCGCACAGGCGGGGAATTAGCGCCGCGTGGGCGGAGCGGCCGCCAACTGCCGCAGCATGACGGAACCACTCCGTCATGAGCACAGCGCACCCGTGGCTCATGACGGAGTGGTTCCGTCATGAGCAAGGAACGGGTTAATGGAGCGTTCATATAAACCTTTATCTGCTCTGGAATAAGTGTTAGATGGATCTCTGTGGCACAAAGTGAATTCAGCTGCCGACTGGTATATTCTTGAAATGCGCAAAGGGATAGTATGGTCTGCCTAAACCCTTCTTCGGCTTTCTTTAATTTAACTTTGTGAAATAGTAGTTTAAAAGGGATCCCTTTCATAAAGATGCCTCAAAACACCAGAATACTCATGAATGCTGTGCTTAATAGGAAAATAGTACCATGCTTGCATCCGGCCATAGCAAATTAAGGATGGAGTGCAACTAGAAGGGTGGCAGAGAATAGGCTCCTAGGTGTATAAGCTTTCGACTTATCAATTAAGTGGTCTAAATCAGTTGATCAACCAGCCTCATCCGTATATCTACAGCTACTCTTCCACCCTGACATAACTGTTTAAGTTGGTCTCCCTTCTCACTGGTTGGAAAGACCTGTCTTGTTTCTGCAACACCACTGGCCCCTAAATCACGGCTAAACAGTGCTGTCCATTATTTTTCGAAGCACAGAAAGGGCTGTGTGCACTTTTTTAAAGAAAAGGTCTGTACCTTCATGGTCGTCTTTTAACACTGGGCTGTTTGTATGGGAGAAGCCCCATATCTAATAACCAGCCTGCACTGTCCATTATTTTTCGAAGCACAGAAAAGGCTGTGTGCACTTCTTAAAAGAAAAGGTCTGTACCTTCATGGTCGTCTTTTAACACTGAACTGTTTGTATGGGAGAAGCCCCATATCTAATAACCAGCCTTAGTTATCCCCTAAGATTTGCTCAAACGGCGGTTAAATGTTGGCTGAAATGTAACATTTTGTAGCTGAGACTGTAGGGGTCTTGCAGTTCTAATAAAAACACTCGGGTCTAGTCCAACAAGTGGTCCAGATGAGTTGGCCAAGCATCAGTGAAATTGGCCATGTTGTGCCTGTTTGATTTTAGTCTATCTAGAAGGTAAGGGTGTGTGGTTCCCATGTTAGTCATAAGGACTTGGTTGAGTAATGCTCTGCTTTCTTTTGGTTTCTCTTGGGACACTTTTCCCACCTTATTATTTAGTTATGGGAAACGAGACTGGACATTACCCAGCTGGGCTCGATCTCTGATGCCACCCTGTTTATAATTTCTTAAATTATTCATTATCTTAGTTACTGTCGTCAAACTTCAGGAACCCAGGCATATTATTGTACACAATTCATTATGCTTGAAAAAGCTCCATCAAGGGATCAACCATGTATCTTGTTCCTCATTTTAAAACCCTGCCATAGGGAGATGTTCATATGTGTCTAATTTTGTGAACTTGTGTCAAGTAATCTCCAAGCATTGACAACGCCAAAAGGCCTTGGTTTATTGGCATAACACATGCTGCGTAACCCTATTAGAGCCAGAAGTAGTGGACTGAGAGGGCTGTTCTTGTACAGTAGTCCCTCGTGCACTTGAATGCAAGCACTCAAGTGGTGGCACTAGGATACACAAACAGCCAATAATTTTTGCTGAGATGAATACTCCACAGGGCTGATCCAAGACCTGATTAACCAAGCCTCCAGCCAATGGCTGAAAGAGGCTGGTTGAAGAAAGCCACTGATTGTGAAGGGTGTACCCAGAATCCGCTTTATGAATATCTTTAACAGTAGGTCTGTTTGACATCTGCGCTTTCAAAACCCAGACAAAAAGGTGTTTTGGACTGTTAGTCTTCTTGGTGGTGATCTCCCTCTGTAGCCGTTCTGCTGGTCCAAATGTCAGAAAAGACCATAATCGGGGGCTTTTGCAGAAAGACACCTTCGGTGAGGCACAGTACTGTCATTTGCCATTAACAGTATTGTGCCTTCTCTTTTTTGTTAGACTTTGTCCCTAGCTAACTCCTTTTACAACAGCTAGTTTATTTTTTCATGTACAGTCTTGTTGCACAACAAGTGTATAAGCAGTAGGCCCAGCCTACTTGCAGTCACTGCACCTGGTTTTGGGCTGCAGATGGCACTGACCGCCTGGATCCAGGTGGAAAGCTGAATGTGGGTAATTGCCCACTACAGCAGGCCACCAGAGCTCGGGAACCTTATGTACTTCGACTGGGTGCGTGGTCTCAACTATGATGGAGAGTGGAGCGAAGTGAATGCCCAGTGTTGTTCTGCTGTGATTCCCAAGGAAGGAGGCAAGTTATGAGCTGGTCTCCTTTTAAGATGAAAGTACATGAGGTGGTCGAGTATTGGGCAGTTCAGACAGCTAGCCCAAGCCAAGTGAGCACCTTTATCCACTACCAAAGTATTGCATTCTGCCACAGGATTAATCTCAACACCATAGTAAAATCACAACGCAATCATTAGGAGTGTACTAAATTCACTTGCATTTCATGCTAAAAAATAGTGCAAAAAACACAAGTGCTGTGAAAACAGTAGCTGCCAGCATTCTGGCCGTTCAAGTTGTTCCTGTTCTCCTGCGCTAAAATGTTTTCATTTCTCCATGTGGTGTGATGGTGGAATTTAGAATAATGTGAAATCCACAAAATTCCAAGAGGATTACACTGGCATGATTTAAATTTTTCCTGGACCTGGTAATCATACTTCAGAAAAGGAACACAACACTGCTCTAGTGCTTTCAGAGCAAAGAAAGACACTGAATTAAAACTGATGGTTTGACCTGTGGTGTTGTGAGACCCAAGTGCTTCAGGCTCTCACGCTGTTGGCAGTAGATTTTTCCCAGGTTTCAAGGGGAACGGTTATTTCTTATGTCTATTTGTATGGTTGCTAAATTCAGTAATTCACAGTGAACCATACTAGTCTCCGGCAATATCATTGAATTCCTATATTGTTTTCAAAGCGTGTACTCCATTGTCTAGGAATATACATATTCCCTTGTAACCATTTGTTCAGATGTATAAAACTCGGGGGTCCTTCCACTAACTAGTCTTTTGATTAAGAGTGCAAGCCAGAGCGAGCCTCTCTCTATTAAAGCAGTTTTTTTGGTAGTGGAGAGTTGGGGGTGAGAAGACTGGCAGCCCACCATTCTCATAACCCTTTATTCTAGGAAGTGCCACAGTTGACCAGACACCTGTTGAGGCTTGAGATTAAAAGCTGATGGTCGAGTGAGAGGTAGAAAGCCTTAGGTGAAATAGGAGTGTAACTTGTACAAGGGGGCACTGTGTAAGTCTTCTCATTGATTAACACATTGTCTTTTACATGTGCTGATGGATTTCATTGCATAATCGCATGCTGCCAAGTGTCCAATTAAACTTTGTGTTGTTCTGTGAGGCTGTAGGCTTGTATGTACAGTGTATATGGTGGCGAGGCATTGCTCTTTAATCGAAATGCCTTGACTGGTGTTATTTTCGCTTCCTAATGCAGATTAATTTCTTTTTGTCATGTGCGAATATCCATTAATACTAACCAGTGAATGTCACAGTAAGGATATCCGCTTTCTCCATGTCCTTGTGGAATCAACAAGGTTTGGATATAATGCATTTATGTGCTGGATTGTAATGTCTTGCACATTAAAAGTAGTAGATTAAAACACTTTCCTCGGTTATTTGATAGTAACCTGGTAACCTTGAGTGTTGCCATTCTTAAGTGACTGGCTCATAAATGATTTGAGATGCAATTGTCATACCTTTGACTGTTTCAAGCTGTGGTGTTCTCTCTGGGACTTTCGATCATTAAAAATCCTAGTTGCAGCTCGCCCAAATCGACCTAAATAGAAATTTGTTGGATCCCGATTAGAAAGAACATTTCAGGATAAATGTGAACCTCCCAAATGTGGTGGACTTGGTACGAGATTACTAGATACCCTGTGGTAAAGGTCTAATTTTGAACTATGCGCCACATTGATGCTGGAAAGAAACGAACCAAAAGATATTTGGGAACCATGCAGAGAATACTGCAGAATATATATTACGCAAACTTGAATTCTGTTGTAAGATCATGAAGTTCTTTCATGTAGATGCGGTCTATAATTGATTGGCTTGTGGGTGTTGTGAGCGGGTTGAGGTGGATTGTACACGTATGCATTTGATAGCCAGTGATGTGGTGGTGCCTGATGGACATGAGCAGTAGACATAGTATGGGTTTGGCTGGCCTCTAGACAGATGTCCGAGTGTATATCCATCAAATGATGGATTTGGTAATGGTGTGATGATCGTGGGGATAGATCCAGGCACAATATATGCTTCTTTAAAGAGCTTTATTTTTTCTCTAGCTGAGCTCCACGCCCACCAGCTTCTTCCGTTACAATCTTAAACATTCTCTTCACAGATCTGACATCACAACATTCCATGCTGCCAGCTCTGCATGTCTCCACAGTGTGTTTTTTCTTTCTTCGTTAGAGCAATAAAATGACAACAAAGACGAGCATTTCACCCAAGACAGTTTTCTTACCGTTTGCACTGGTTGAGGGCATTATCAACAAACTAGACTTTGCTCTCTTGATAAGTGCCCACTGGGAGAGCTGAAAAGCTTTTCTTACTGACAACACAATCGCATTGAATCTCTGAAAGAGCAATTGTTCACTCTAACTTGCCTGTGTTGTTAACTTATGTAGAAATAAGGTGCCTATAGGGCCACCATGATAATCTTTGTATTAATTAAAAAGTTAAGTCAGCCTCGGATCTTAGGAAGACTACTCCTATTGTCCTCACAGCAGAGACCGCTGACCCTTACATCCTCGTGCTACAAATTTGTATTCTTTCATTGAATTGAAGTATTTTTATTATCCCTGGAACTGGGAAACATGCGAAACGCGCTGCTCAGCAACTGTTTGTATGTCCTGCCCTACACTACTGTCGTTGGCGTTTGTTATGCCCGTTGTAGATGGGGCTTTTGTCGCAGTTCTGCAGGGAGATTACTCCACCAGCGGCCTCTCCGCTCACAGATGGCATTACTGTCATTATTTTTGTCACGACATGCTGCTTGATCAAGCATTGTCGCTTACATGGCATATTGGCTTCATTTTCTAGATGGGCTTAAGCGAGAGACACTTAAAATTGTCTTCCTCCATTGTTGCAGCGTTAATCGGGGGCTCTCGCTGCAGCAATTAAACTCGCCAGCTCCATCGAGAAATGGGCCTTTGTACGAGAGCGCCTGCTCTCCCTAGGCGCGGTTATGTTACAAGAGCCTTTCCCAGCGGGGATCCCGTTGCGTTAACGCACATGTGGATGGATGTGTGTGGCCTCGGAAAGTGCTGAACTGAAAGCGGCAGCTGTTTCTAAATCTAAGCATGTTTTCAGTGAATGGTAGCAGAACACAGGGAAAAAAACTTCATCCAGTAAAAAAAATTCGATGTTGAGGAACAGCGCAAACTTTTATTTCCACCCCAATAATTTGCAGGTGGCATCACTGTTGATTTATTGATCGCACCTTTCACAGAAATGAGACTGCGCCCTTCTCAGAAATTCCAACAGAGAACGTCTGAAATCATGGATACACACCGAAAATAGCAATATATAATACTGATGTGTTAAGACGAGCAGCATTTAGAATGTGTGAATAGTATGACATTTTCAGTTAATCAGATCTGCTTTTGTGCTGGGTAGCAGTAGAACTAGGATTTTTTTTTCCGGGGGGTGGTCGTCGGGGGCTCACCAAAATAACACTTTCTATAGTGCACATACTAGTGTTGTACTTCCTTTGATGAGCAGAGGTCCTTAATTTGTCATCCATGTTTGATGTGTTGATGTTATTGTATGGCACATTTTTACCGTTTGTAAGTTCTATAATGCTTTTCAGACTGGGCAGCAACTGCACTTCTTGTTGACTGCAGTCACTTGCCTGCTAGCATTATTTGTGTTTGTTTGGTGATTGAAGAGGTGATTCCATTTGGATTAATACATTATCGATTCCTTGGTCTCTGTGAAGCCAAGGCTTTGGGTCGATCAGCAATCCACCCAGTAGTCGACCCTACAAGCCGAGGGAGTTTGGGTTCCCAAATCGTACTAAGAAGGTTGTATTTGGGAGTTGTTCCTTTAGACGTCCGGCTGTAGAGTATTTGTCTCTGACAGAAAGAGAGAAATAAATCCCATATGTGAAATGTTGGATATTTTAAGGATATGGGAAGCGGTGCGATGTTATAGTGTATGTAGTGAAAAAGGGATTAGCAGAATCTTACTACTTGAAGCATCTTGTGCTGTTTTAGAAGTCTGTTCGTCCATGAGTTGCGTGTGTAATGTAAATTTACCTTCAAGCTCACTCAGTTTGTCTTATGGTGAAGTGCCTCACTGCAGCACACAAACTGTTTTTCACTACTGACCTACTCACTCGTCACACGTGCTGATTGCAAATGCTCATATTCTGAATACAATTTTTGACACCAGGTATGATACCAGTGTCAGTACGTGGAGGCACTTTCTAGATTGTGATCGAACACTGACATCTAATCATACTCATTACCATTGTCCTGTGTCTTCAATGTGATATCAGGGGTTTATCTGGTGAAATTGAATGAATGCGGTTTGTAACCCATCTGATACTGCATCATGTCTACAAAAATCTACATTTGGCAACACTCAAAACAAGGCTAGCTCTCACCAATAGCTTTCAGTTCTGGATTTCAAATGAAACATGACTCAGTAGCTTTCTCAGCGCATTCTGGTCAAAGTGGTCCATCTTTTGCAGAGTTGCAGTTCTTCCCATGAAACTAAACTTGATAAATATTAATTTTTTCCAATGTTTAATTTTCTTAGCCCCAGACCTGTTTCAATGTAAATTAATTATTTAGTGGAGCACAGCAGGTATGAAGGACAACTTGTTTGCAGCATAACATTTAAAGACCTTTGCTGCCAAATGGATGTTTTTGCTTTTTGCAGAAGATGGTTCTCTGTGCCAATGGGGTATGCACCTGAGGACGATGACTCTTGCTAGCATGCTTTTTGATGAACATTTAGAAGGCACTGATCTTTAAATATTTTGCTACAAACAGGTTTGTAACTCTGAACCTGCTGTGGTCTGTCGAATAACTCCTGAAGAGCAAAATGTGCATCTGGGGTTAAGAAAATTAAAGATTAGAAGACCATAGTTATCAAGCTTAGCTTCACCGGAAGAATTGCTACTTTGCAAAAGATGGACCACATTGACAAGAATGCGCCTGCAGGGCTAGTGAGTTATATTGTATTGTATGCGATATTTGTAGAGCGCAACTATCACCCAACGGGTACCTTGGCGCTATAGTACATGAATCTTCATCAAACGGTGGGGGTGGGAGAAACGGAAGTTGTGTTTTACTCTAAAGTTTCTAAACCCACAGCTGCAGACTATTGGTGAGGGCCACTCCTGTTTTGAGTGCTGGGAAATTTATGTTTTTATTTTCTTGCATAAAATGGTTCCCAGGTGTCTATATCCAGATCTTTAAATGGAAATATAGAAGTGCTGGTATTCACTATCCAGAGTGTCTGTTTGCTCCCTAGAAGGGCAGGTACTATTCCATGAAATGTAATGAAGCATTGCTGAGACAAATGCAGGTACTCTTGCTTTCAAATTGAAGGAGCACGGGATCTTGGCATCGGACAGCAAGTGTCTTCCCTCCTAAAGCACAGTCTATTCAGTGGAACAAAAATGAACACGACTGATTGCCATAGAAATACCAGCCGATTAATTCCGATTGTTGCATAATTGATTAGGAAACCAGATCATACACAGAGTCTATCAGTAATGTCAAAAGTAAATAGGTGAAATCCACTTAGATACAAATATTTACAAGTGGGGGGGCGGGTTTATACACCGACAATAATACTAATGTATTTCTGACCCAAAACCAAATTGTGGTTTGACTGGCCATTTATCTGCCCTACAGCAGAAAGCCGTAGGTCATTCTCAGGACTAAACATAACTTGACAACAAGCATCTGTTTGGAACTGATGAAGAAAAAAATAGGTCCGTCCCACGGTCTAATTAAAAAGTCAATCTTGGGAATGACTGGAGAACGACATAATGAAAATTGAAGGGCAATCCAGTCCTTTCTGAACATTATAAGCAGTCGGTGGTAGAATTTGTGAGCAAGTCAGGAATGCCAAATCATAAAAATAGAAGATATTGCCGTGTTAAGAGACATCCCTACTTGGCCTCCTCGTTTCCTGGACTGGGAGCTTTAGTGTAATACAGGCCTTGATTCAAATGCTGCAGACTTTCATCTTCCTTTGCATTCCTTAGCTCCTGTTTCCAATTGGGACAGACGCACGCGCTTTATATGCCTTCTCTGGCTTCTTTCTCGCTCCTCCTTTCACCTGTGCGCCAGGCAGTCTGGACGGCTCTTTTACCCCCTGCGGGCAGCTTTAGCGACAGCAAGACAGGGTCTACGCTCCAAGGAAGAGCCCTTAAACAATCTGCGACAGCAGAACCTGGCAGGCCCGGTTAATAATTCACAGATAAACTGTTCTTTGTAACCTGGGGTGAGGGCGGTGTAGCGTGGGGGCATTCCAGAAGTGAGCTTTTAGAAAGCACTCAGCCGTTGTTGGTTTAAAATGCTGTGAAGATAGTGCACCGGGCAAGAGTCAGACAGTCTGCGAGTGCTCCCTCTGCGCTGTTTGTGTAGGCAGCAGGTCACCGGTTCAGTTCCAGGCCACGGTAGTTCAGCATTTCATCTTTCTGAGGCAGATCTTAGAACCTTTTCTAATTAGGCTGTTATAAAGTGCTGGGCTCTGTTTGCGATATATTTTTGAAGGGTATTAATAATAGGCTGACACATTTTCCAAGTATCGAGGCGATCCTTGGTTTTAATGTATTCTGCTGGTAGGCGATTGGTACTGGGCTTGAATGAATTTAGGTGGCAAGCAAGAGAAGGCGGCGTGTTCCGGTATTTATAAATCGCACTTTTATTCATTGTTTTGATTATACATTTGGATTTTAAACGGCCCATATTGTGGTCAGAACTTGCAGTAAATGATTACTTGTCAATATCTTGTCCCAGAACCCACAGCTGTCAACTGTCTCCTGGCTGGATGGTGATCTAAACTCTCCACTGCAGCATTCTGGGACTATGATTCTTAGTATGATTATGGCAGGTAAAATATCCCAGGGAGTCTACTTTGCTAAAGAACTATTCACAGTTTGGATGTTTTGTCACTCCCTCAAGCACATGCACTTTTGTAGCTTCAGATCAGGCGCTGTGTGAGGAGCTGGTTTTATTTTTTTGAAGACAATATGAATGCAATTAATGAAACTGTCTTGCAAGCAGGCACCTGTGAGCCTCTTCTGTCTGGATCACCTTCCTGAACATCCTTGATGTTCTACACGATGGACATTCTATCCTAAATTCAAAAAATGAAGTTGTTGCTTCAGTCGTAAGTCCAGTTCTACTGATTCTCTCTGCTTTGTTTCGGTGCCTCAGATGCTGATGATGCCGGTCACCGCGAAAGTATGTCATTACCTTCTCTTCATGTACCACTGCTCCCTGCTGCTCCCCCAAGCACCCATGATATCCTCTATAAATGGAGAATGATAAACCTCAAATGAAGAAACCTCTTTTGTACCCAAGTGATAAAGCCATCTGGCATTCAATGTATCTGGGTTTTGACCAAGTGGCTTCATTGCCATGTAGAGGCCTCTGCTTTGCTCGATTCCACAAAGGCTGCACTTCTTCTAGGAAGGGTAGTCAAGTCAGTTCTAGTAGGGGTGCTCGACAAACTTGACACCTTACAGAACTTGGTTCATTCCATAGGACACTGCTTCCTCTATCTCACCAGTGCCTTTGCTACAGTGGTTCATGGTATTTTAGCCAATGTGTTGGTGGCTGGTATGAAGTGTGCGACCTTCTTGTGATTCTTTTCATTTCTCTCCAGTTTTGTATAATTTGTAAGGCATGTTCTGTTTCACTGCAAGCAGTTTTTGAGAGTCACCCACACAGTTTAATTTGTATTTCCTCCTTTGGTTATCATAAGGTTTGGTATATGGTCATTTTCTGATTCTGACAACAAGCAGCTTGCTCTGTGCCTGTGCAATTATTTGGCTGCCATCCATCGTAGGATAGGAATTAACATTCTCAAGCTAGTCTGGACCAAAACGGCAGCAAATGTTAAAAATAAATTTTTTATTTTGGCCAGAAACGTTCTACAGGCAGTAAAACTCTGCCGTGTTATCTTGCTTCTACCAATTGTCACCTACGTAAGAGTACCCCTTTCAGTCCTCCTGACCAGAAAGCCTTTGTCGTCGGCTCTTTTATAGGTTGGACAAGTTTATTTTTTTATTTTTGCCACATCTTCCTGGTTAAGTGTCAGCAAGTCGAGAATATCATTATTTGACGACGAGACATAAATGTATGACTAAATCTTTAAAGTCAGGAAAGGCCTATGTCTGCTTCTGATTTGTTTTCGAGACACTTTGGGTAGCCCATCAGGCTTTCCATTGGGCTGGAAACAAATGTATTACATTCATGCTGCAGGCCTAGCTTCCTACTGGATCACTTTGGTCTTGTGCCTTGCGTCCTTCTAAAAACCATGCTTTATTTTATCCAGATTGTGTGATGCACATCCTTATCGCTGTTGGTCCCCAGCCTTTAAAGTCATTCTGTGCTGCACCTGCGCTACAGTTGTAAACGTTTAGTCTGTCTTGTTTAGTCTGTCTTGTTTAGTCTGTCTTGTTTAGTCTGTCTTGTTTAGTCTTTCTTGTTTAGTCTTTCTTGTTTAGTCTTTCTTGTTTAGTCTTTCTTGTTTAGTCTTTCCTGAGGTTTTTAAGACTTCTTTTACAGTAGTTGATCTTTTAAATTATGCTATCCTTTACTTCATTGTCCAAGCGCCATGAAACCCTGTGGTAACCTTGTGCTTTAAAATTTCCCATTGCATTTCATTACACCTGGTAATGCTTATATGCTTTCCACGTGTTGTCTTTTAAGGCTGAACAACAGCCTATTCAGAGGCAGGAATTCCTTTCCTTGGATTTCTATCTCCAGCTCTTCTACAAGGGTTTGATTCTTTGGTAAGCTCTGTCATAGCAGCTAATCGTCCCATATTACATGCTGCCTTCATGCCCAGCCGTGGTACAAAAGGGGGTGGTGCCCAGCCAGCATTTCTTAATATTAAGGCATGCCCTCATCATTGATCAGGCAATTAAGACTAAGTTATAGGGTTCTGTGTGAAGAGTGGTTGCATTCCAGGTGCAGTTTGTCCCGGAAGTATAACTTTGTTTCCAAATTTGAAACTATTGAAATTTGTGGATTTATTTTTGTCAGGTTGTGCTCCTGAAACTCGTTCTCTCATAGCTCAGATGGTCTGTGCTGCCTTTGACCATGACATTTTTTCTCATTCCTTCAGGAGATCTTGGTAAGTCTACAGCTTTTATGACCATTTTGAACAGCACTTACCTTTCTTAAGCAACACTTTTAATTGGATAATGTGAACATGTTTTCTATAGTGGACTTTTATCAAAATACTCTACATTGAACTTTTTTTTGTAAACCATTATTTTAGAGCCCGTTAAACACCTGTTGCTGTAGGTCCTGACTTGGTGTGCACCTCTTGGCTAACCAGTATCCAATCTTGAAACTCACCTGCTTGAAGATATTCACCAGTTTGGAACATCCGTCCTCATTGTATTCGCTCAGAAATCGCTTGTGTTGTGGATAGTGCAGAAAATGCACTGAATGGTAGATCTTCAGCAAATAGCAGGTACTTGCTATAGACCCATGCCGTGTTAAACCATTCTGCAGCCTTTCAGATGATGGGCGATTTAATGTATGGAAAAAACAAAATAGGCATTACCCCCAATCAAGATGGAGAGCACCACGCCTGGTCAGAATCTAGAACACCCATATATTTGCCCAGTGCAATAGGAGGAAAGTGGCAGCAATATCCTTTTAGCCAAGAAAACCTTTACACCCCACCTAAAATGATTTTTTTCAAGATGTTCGTTTTTCAAAGAGTTCGTGATCGTTTTTACCACACTGTATGTTGCATTTAAGCTGTTGTTTTTTCTCTCCTTTAATGGGAATCAAACTTTGTGCCATTCCTCTTTCAACACAAAACCATTCCCATGAATGCCCAGTTTATTTACTCCATGAGGGTGAAAAGTGCACGTGTATTGTTTGTGTTAACCTAAGTAACTTCCCGTTTGTTTCAAATGTTATCTAAGCTCCAGTTATTTCTTGAGGGTGAAAGAGATACGAGTGATTTACTCTGTGAAAATGCAATTGGATTTGTGCTTGTGAGTGTGTGACGGAAGAGGTGATGGGGCGTGCCTTGGCCGCAAAGATTCTGGGGCCAGCAATCCAGCCAGTTCATATTAGGGGTGGGCGGAATTTGCGGAATTAACCTTCGCAAATTATCGCGAGAATGTTTAAAATTATCGCAAACAAGCAGAAATATCGCGAAGATGCGGAAGTTTTTTTCCGGCATGTTCGCGAGATTTTCTGCATGGTTGCGGGTCGCCAACTTACCCATGTGGTTGCTTGCGGGCGCGGCCATCTTGTTTTGAGTTGTTCTCGCGGTGCATGATCGCGAGAAGAAAGACGTGATCGCGCGACGCATGACGTCACTGCGGGCGCGAACTGTCGCGAGACAGCGCAAATGGCTAAAAACAATACAACATCTCATGGAGAACGCGACCGGATCAAGAAAACTTGTCGGCGAACGCAGGGATTCAGGTAAGGCGATTGCGCGCGAGAATGTATTATTTTACAGCGCGAGCAAGAAACAAATTATCGCCAAGCTGCGGAAACCGGAATTTTTGACATTTTCGCGCTCTCCGCGGAACGCAAAAATGTCAAATTATCGCAATTTCCGCGAACGGAACGAAATTTTTGCCCAGGCCTAGTTCATATGCTATATAGTGGGCATGGCCCGATGGTGTGCACGAGGCCGTGGCTATTGAACCCTTCTCTGTTATACGAATATGATCTAACACTGTTCCTCTTGGATGGGGGCGGTTTTCCACTTCAAATATTGTCATTCTTAATTTTGGGTCCAGAGAAACCATCCTACGCAGTTCCTCGTTACTCCAGTTTCTGAGCAGAGCAGAGAGAAAGAACCTCCTACACGCGATCAAAAATAGAACAAAATATTGATTTTTAAAGTTATTCTTGCCCTGGCTGCTGGCCCTTTCTAGGTCTAGTTTCCGACGCAAAGTAAACATGCATTGCACATAATGCATAACGGTCTGTGTCTCTCAGTAGTACTTCATTTTCACAAGCACCGAAAGCATGCTACATTGTTTAAAATGAGTGCAGTAAGTAAATATAAATCGCTGAATTATATTATATATTGAGACATTTAGCAGAAGTGCAAGCATTTTCTTAATATTGATCACTTTGAATGGCCATCGGGATACAGCCTTTTAAAATAAATATGTGGAATTTTTAATTCAGCTTTAAAGAATAAGTGACGTTTGTCATGGTTCTCCTTCTTGAACCAGAATAGTTATACGTTGTGTTCAAATTGAGTGAACGTCCCGCAGTCCCATATAGTAACTTTTCAGTGCAGTCGTTTCTGTAGAGGAGACTATAAGTTTGCGAGTTGACTCGGTTAATTATATTTTTCCCTTCTAGACCAATGAATGCAGTTTAAGCAGTGTAAACGAGGTGCTGGAGAATAACTTGGTGGGGATCCCATGAGCCCGAATGCAAGCGTGGAAAATGGGTCAGCCTTCCCCTGATTGGGTAGAAAAGACCGCCCAAATTGGGTTGGTGTGGGTTCCTCAAACTCTCTGGGCCCTGGTGCCACTGCACCTGCTGCAATTAGGACAGCTATTCCTTAGTTTTTAAAGGGCTCCACTGCAAACATCTATTGTTCAGTGTAAGGTGGAGTTGGGGGAGGGCAAGGTAAGTATGGAAAAAAAGAATACCTGCTGACCCCAAGGCTCTTCAAAATGATGATCAAAGGCTGAAAATTCACGTTTAGAAAATGCTGTTTTGCCTTAAATACATTTTTAAAAACATGTGGACAGTAACAACTAACCATCCAAATATGCAGTCTACTTGGTAGAATTTACCTTTTTAGCCTATGAATTGATTTTGCTTCTTCTGATGACTGTGCTGTAAGATGTTATTAGCGGTAAAAATACTTCTGTGCCCCACAGCTACCCTGCTGCCCCTGTAAGATGCAGCTTGGGCTTTCTGGTCCTAAACATTGTAAAATGCATCTCCTCCCTTAAATGGCATGAACTGATGTTGCATTTCTATGAAGGCTGTAGCGGAGAAATTGCAGAGTGGGAGGTCCTTATTGATTTGATTATCCACAGGGCACAGGTCCTACAAAAAGAAGTGGGGGGGCTAACCAAGTTGGGCAGTATGCAAGTGGCATCAGTGGCGTAATACAGGTCCCCGCAGCCCTCGCAGTGTGGGGGGAGGCCCAAAGCTCCAGGGGACCCCCTCAGCACAGTGCCCTGGCCGGAGAGATCCTGTTTGAGTCCAGAGGGGGCCCCTCAACGGAACTTGCAGGGGGGGCCCTCAAGTTTCGTTACGCCACTGCATGGCATGTGATGCTCCTGAGCGTCACATTGCACGCGCCATCCCAGGAAGTGCCAGCGCAACCTATGACCTTACAGGAAGTGACATCATAGGAAGTGACATCAGATCTTAAGACCTCACACATTTTTTGCAAGGATATTGCGAGTACATTTGAACGCCTTACAATGTTTAGCAAATTAGATTTTGCTTCGGATTTGTGCCAAAAACGTGACACAACTGCGCCTCAGCTTCTACAATTATCTTTTTTTTTTTTTTTAACTCTGCCACACATAGACTGGCCGCAAGAAAAAACGTGGCAGTAAATCTCTTCTGCTTAGTTGGTTGCAAAGTCTGCATTTCAAAATATCTTGTGGGGTTAAGGCTGCTGCTTCATAGATCTTTGTGTGCCCAGTAAATCTCAGGGAATAGTAATAATGGCAGGATAACTCTGGAGATTAATGCGCTTGGTGAAAAGATCTATCTTTTGGCTAGTCCTAGTTTTAAATCAAAGTAGCATAGAGGGTTAATATGTCTCCTGCAAAGCACATCATGTGACACCCAGATGACAGACTTTTATTTTATGTAGACGGGGAAGTGGGTTTTTACTTTAAGCACAGGAATCCTTTTAATTGTAGTTCATCAATTGAAATCCTTCTACTATAGCACAGTGAGCTATGAAGGGCATGACTCCACCTTGTTTGTACCCCTCACTGTCTTATGTAATACATACTATACATTGATTTACACACGGTTTATTGTCAATGTATAATGTGTACGTGTGATGTAAAGCGCGCCAACAGCCTGGATTGGGATGAGCAGCACTCTAAAACAAAAATTATGATATTTAAACTATTTGTGTGAATACTGGTACAGACCAACATGTCTGACATGCATACATCTTATATACAGGGACGGAACAAAGTCAAAAGCATGTCTCTCTAAAGTACCTGTGAAGTAATAAGCTGTGGGAATTTGTTTCCCTTCCATTGCATTTGCAGCAAAGTATGAGGTTCCATATAGCTCCCAGCCAGGAGACTCAATAAAACAAGCATTGGCATAGCCAATAGGTCTCGCTTTTGGGACCTTCTAATTATTTAGTTATGCAGCACAATATCCTTGGTGCAACCACATCAACTGTTGCGTGCCTAACACTTATAAGGTCCCAAAGGCGAAAGCTATTGGCTATGCCAATGCTTGGCGTGGTTGTGTGTGTGGGGTTGCATGTGTGTGTGTGTGTGGGGTTGCGCGTGTGTGTGTGTGTGTGTGGGGTTGCGCGTGTGTGTGTGTGTGGGGTTGCGCGTGTGTGTGTGTGTGTGTGTGTGTGTGGGGTTGCGTGTGTGTGTGTGGGGTTGCGTGTGTGTGTGTGTGGGGTTGTGTGTGTGTGGGGTTGCGTGTATGTGGTTGTGTGCATGTGTGGTGTGTGTGGGTGGTTGTGTGTGGGTGTGGATGTGTGTGGTTGTGTGTGGGTGGTTGTGGGTGTGTGGTTGTGTTTGGGTGTGGGTGGTTGTGTGTGTGTGGTTGTGTGTGGTTGTGGGTGTGGGTGGGTGGGTGGGTGGTTGGGTGTGGGGGTGTGGTTGTGGGTGTGGGAGGTTGTGTGCGGGTGTGTGGTTGGGTGTGGTTGTGGGTTTTTGTGTGGGTCCGGGTGTGGTTGTGTGTGTGTGTGTGTGTGTGTGTGTGTGTGTGGTTGGTTGTGGTGGTTTGTGTGTGGTTGTTTGTGTGTGGTTGTGTTTGTGTGTGGTTGTGGGTGTGTGGTTGGGTGTGGGTATGGGTGTGTGTGGTTGTGTGTGGTTGTGTGTGGTTGTGTGGGTGGGTGGTTGGGTGTGGGAGGTTGTGGGTGGTTGTGTGCGGGTGTGTGTTTGTGTGTGCTTGTGTGTGGTTGTGTGTGGGTGCGTGGGTGTGGTTGTGGGTGTGGGTGTGGTTGTGTGTGGGTGGTTGTGTGTTCGTGTGTGGGTGGTTGTGTGGTTGTGTTTGTGTGTGGTTGTGTTTGTGTGTGGTGGTGGTTGTGGGCGTGTGGGTGTGGTTGTGTGGTTGTGTGGTTGTGGGTGTGGGTGGTTGTGGGTGTGTGGGTGTGTGGTTGTGTGGTTGTGGGTGGGTGTGTTTGTGTGGTTGGTTGTGGGTGTGTGTGTGGTTGGTTGTGTGGTTGTGGGTGTGTGGGTGGTTGTCGTTTGTGTGTGGGTGGTTGTGGTTTGTGGGTGGTTGGGTGCGTGTGTGTGGTTGTGTGTGTGGTTGTGTGTGTGGTTGTGTGTGTGGTTGGTTGTGTGTGGTTGGTTGTGTGTGGTTGGTTGTGTGATTGTGTGCGTGATTGTGTGTGGTTGGTTGTGTGTGTGGTTGGTTGTGTGTGTGGTTGGTTGTGTGTGTGCGTGGTTGTGTGTGTGCGTGGTTGGGTGGTTGTGTGTGTGGTTGTGGGTGCAGGTGTGGTTATGTGGTTGTGTGGCTGTGGGTGGTTGTGTGTGGTTGTGTGGGTGGTTGGGTGTGGGTGCGGTTGTGGGGGTGTGTGTGTGTGGGGGTGTGTGGGCGGGGTGTGGGTGTGTGTGTGTGTGTGGTTCTGGGTGTGTGTGTGTGGTGGTGTGGTTGCGGGTGGGTGGGTGTGTGTGTGGTGGTGTGGTTGCGGGTGTGGTTGGTTGTGGGTGTGTGTGGTTGCGTGCGTGGTTGTGTGGTTGTGGTGGTGTGGGTGTGTGTGGATGTGTGGTTGTGGGTGTGTGGTTGGGTGGTTGTGGGTGTGTGGTTGGGTGTGTGGTTGCCTGTGTGTGGTTGCCTGTGTGTGGTTGCCTGTGTGTGGGTGGTTGTGTGTGGGTGTGTGTGTGTGGTGGTGTGGTTGTGGGTGTGTGTGTGGTTGGGTGTGTGGTTGTGGGTGTTTGTGTGTGTGCATGTATGGTTGTGTGTGTGCGTGGTTGTGTGGTTGTGGGTGTGGTTGTGTGTGTGGGGTTGGGGTACTGCCTGGGAAGCTGACTCAGCCTGGGCTGACACACACGACGGGGGGGCTGATGCCTTTGAGCCCTATGGGCATTGCACGCCTGACTACCCTCGTGTCAGCGCTCAGTAACGAGGCCACATGTGGGCCGCACAATTGCTTACTTTGTTAAAATGTAAGTGCCGGGGCCCGAGGTCTTCACACCAGCTGGCACTACCCACAGTTCCTGCTACCACTACCCACAGTTCCTGCTACCACTGCTGAGGAATGCCAGTGCCAACTTTACTTCTCACACCAAACTAGTGGCAAATTTTGGACAATTTCAGGTCCGCGGGAAGACCTGGAAGTGCTAGTTCTGTATATGTTTTATAGAATGAGTGCGTGCGTACCACCCTGTGGTGTAATCTTATAAGTGCTGGTATTGAAAAATAAGTGCAGGCGATTGAGCTTGCTAGAGCCAAGACTCAAAGGGAAGGAAAACAGTAAACTTGGAAAATAAATTCATAAAGCATGTTTCATATGTAAGAAAAGGGGGGACGCTCAGGGGCACATCAGATTTGGAGTGCACCACCTGTGCCTTTTTAAAAATGCAGCACGAATTTGGAAACCAACGCCTCCTGCGCGGGGACCACAGGCAAAAGAAGTGTTTGACTTGGGCTGAAAGAACCTATTGTGGCCTCACCCGTGGGAAGGTGCCACGTCGTATAAAGAAACTCCTATGGAAATATTCAATACAATGCTTACATCCCAGATACGTCTCCCGTTCTGCGCCGTATAGTTGACAACTAACTTTAGATGTTCGGATCTTTCCTTGGAGCTTTGACCTTCATGCAGTGAGTGAGCAGTGAGCTGGCCCTTGGAAGCCCTTCTACTGGCTACTCCTGGCATGGATGGTTTATTAGAGCTCTCAAGCACTTAGATGCCACTCTTTCTTGAAACACGCAATATCAGGGTAACTTTAGAAAGGGCAGTAGGTGTGTTACTGCTCATGCCTAATGGAAAGCGATTTACTGGCACATCTAAACAGTCACTTCCAATAGTAGTGAAACGTCACTCCTACCCTGCAATATGGTGCAGTTCTGTCACTGATGCATAACTTTCATAGTTAGCTTCATTTTATTAAATGTGTAGGGCGCCTTCTCCAGTGTCACATCGAATTATACAATGCATAAAACTGTGAAGCAACAGCATTGACCTTTAAGATGGAAAGAAAGAAGAGAGATTGGTCCTTTAGGAGGGAACAGAGTGAGTAAAGAGGCTGAGGGCTGGTGCCTTCATGAGGAGAAGTAAAGCAGCAGCTTTAGTGCCCTCACCCCCCCCCCCCCCCCTCCCCCTTAGTGCCGGCACCAAGTCACAGGAAATAGACATGAAAATGATTTTACGTTGGTGAATGGGGAGCGCTCCAGCTGGAAAATTATAATTTGCCTGGAGCTCTGAAATTACTCCTACCATTCCTGCTTGGGGTCAAGCACATAAAAAGAAGAAAGTGAGACTTGCCAATAGGTGGACAGCGTGAGACAGGAGAGGCAAGGGGGCGCTGGCACATGGAATGGAGATTACAGCCAAGAGTAAAGGCCGCCAAAACTGAAGACCAGTCAAAGCTCAAGAGCACCGGTGCATTTAAATGTGGTGCAGAGGATCCAACAGAGAAGCAAGAGTGGGCGAGGGGGCTAGCGACAAGGAGAAAGGAGTGGCAGGAGGTAAACAGATAAGAATGTCAACAAAACGATAGAACTAGACCCAAGTGTGGCTAGAGAATGAGCAGTGAGTAGAAGAATGACGTGACTGTGATATATATATCTCACGATTTCCACAGCGTCTATGCTTTCTTCGCAGCAACACAGGGACACGGACCACGGAATAGTGCCAATAATTGTTTTTTATTTAGATGCCACCATAACGCGTTTCAACTCCTGCGAGTCTTGATCACATGGTAACGGTGTTTAGCGGCAAAGACACTTTTAAACTTGCAACGTGCTCCGTGATTGGTTCGCACAAATCAATGGGCATAGAAGAGGTATTTAACTTCATCATTTTCACAAATTCATTAACTGGCATTGATACTACGTTTTTGCGTTTTTTTGATATTCCAACAGTTCAACAATTATTTTTCACCTTAAAGACAATTATATTTATATATCTTAGTAACTTGTTGATTAATAATTGCATAAATGCGGTTTACATTTTTGAAACATCATCAAAGGCCTACCATTTGTCAGAATACTGCATCGTGAATAATGCGTTTTTTTGATATTTCAACAGTTCAACAATTATTTTTCACTTTGAAGACAATTATATCTATATATCTTAATAGCTTTTAAATTAATAATTGCATAAATGCGGTTTTCATTTTTGAAACATCATCAAAGGCCTACCATTTGTCAGAATACTTCATCGTAAATAATGCCAATAATCCGAAATAAAAAGCCCAGTGATTACAATTGTGCAAATAGTGCTATAAAGTGTTGATCTAGTGAAAAGTAAAATGTGTCAGTGCATATGTAGAATTAAAAATAAAAATAATAATAAACATAAAATACCAAATTCGAATTTTTTCTTTTGTTCTACAAATTTATATATGTATGAAAATTATTCTTAGTTTCACTGATGTCACTATTGGAAGTATTTTCCTTTTTGGTATTTTGTCATTTATACATTGATTTTGCTCTGAACTTATCCTGAATATTATCTAGTACTGATAGATTGGAAATATGCATGGGTGAATATATATGTGATTCACCTATGAAACACTGGTGTGATACTCGAACATATATCACAAATATATGGTGCAAAATTGCATCTACATAAATATAAACATAAATATATAAATAAATATATAATATATAAATATATAAATACATAAATAAATATATAATATATAAATATATAAATACATAAATAAGCAATATATATACACCAATATTTACAATATCCAAATTTCACACATGTTAAAATTCCTCATAAAATTACATAAAATTCTATACAATACTAAAGTCATTGTACGGTTTATAGAGGTTCGTGCTGGCCCGATAGGAGGTTTATTTATATACAGGTGTAAAGGTCTTCCGTGATGTTAAGACCACCCGGGGTCTTAGTATCGAGGTTCAGTATATACTGAGTTTCTAATTTTCTTAGTTTAACCTCCCTATTACCACCCCGTCTGCTTGGTGGAATACAGTCTATTAGGAAGAATCTTAAATCCTGACTTCTTGAGTTGTGGTATTCCCGGAAATGTCTGGCTACCGGATATGTGTTATCATGATTATTGATGGCTCTAATATGTTGGAGAATTCGCTTGTGTGCTTGTAGCTTGGTGCTACCAATGTATTGTAGCCCACAGGGACATATTAGAACATAAACAACATATTCCGTCTTACAGGTAAGTAGCTTTTTTATTTTAACCTCCTCCTTGCCGAAGGGTGTTGTGTATGTAATTTTGTTTATGCCTAACTGGCATGCCTTGCACGTTGTACATCTGTAAAAACCATAGTGTGTTTTGAGCCAGCTACACGATTCAATTATTTCTGGGCTTGTGCTTACAAGTTTGTCCCTCATAGACATTCCTCTTCTATATGTGATGGATGCTTTAGTGGGCAAACACTCACCTAGAACTGGGTCGCTAAGAACGATTGGCCAATTGTTCATTATGATTTTCCGTAGCTCTTTATGTTGGTTATTGTAGTCTACAATAAAGCGAAATTCACATTTGTTACTGTCCTCTCTAGTGTTTACTGCTAAGGACTTCGCTTTAGGCCTGATTAAGTCTAGGCGATCACTATTCATAGATTTTGCTATTGCCCCATCTATAGTTTTGTGGGAATATCCCCTGGCAAGGAATCTTTTCTTGGCAAGTGTTTGTTCTTGTCTGAGGACTAACCCGTCACTATTGATACGTCTCAATCTAAGCATTTCCCCATAGGGAATGCTGTTAATTAAGTGTCGGGGGTGGGCACTAGAGTTATGCAGAGTTGAATTACCTGCTGTCTTTTTGCGATAAAGTTTAGTTTGAATTATGTTTTCATTAATGTAAATGGTGGTATCTAGAAAATTGACAGTCGAGTTGCTGATAGTGCCAGTAAATTCAAGATTTAAATTGTTGTTGTTAATTAATTTAAGAAATCTTTCTGCCTCACATTGTTCACCCTTCCAAATTATAAACAAATCATCTATAAATCTTAACCAGATGATAATGTTGTTTTTCATATTTTCCTTGAATTCGCTGGCCAGGACCAGCTCCTCCCACCAGCCCATGTGGAGACACGCGTAGCTGGGGGAGAAGCTTGCTCCCATCGCCACTCCTGTCAACTGCTGGTAATGCATGTTGTTGAACATAAATACATTGTTATTCAAACAAAATTCAACCATATCTGTTAACATTTTACTGTGGTTAGTCAATTCTGCCGTCCCACCACTCAAGTAATATCGGAGTGCCTGTAGTCCATCACTGTGTTTAATACTCGTGTAGAGCGATGTTACATCTAATGCCATCATTAGATAGTCCTCTTGCCATTGAATGTCTTTCAATTTGTGGAGGAAATCACTTGTGTCTCTTACGTAAGATTTTAAACCTTGTACATGACTTTGCAAATAGTAGTCCACATATTGCGAGGTATGTTCCAGTAAACTTCCACGTGCCGATATTATTGGTCTGCCAGGTGGTTGAGTTCTGTTCTTGTGGATCTTTGGAATAAAATACATGGCTGCTGTTATTGGATTATCATTTTTTAGGAAGTTGTATTCATCCTTAGTTATAAGGTCTTTAGTTCTCCAATTTAATAATTTCACATTGTACTGCTGGTATATCGTTTTCAGATCTGCTCCATTGATTTTAGTGTAACATTTTCCATCATTGAGTTGTAATAATGCTTCCTTATGGTACTCCGTTTTCTTCCAGATTACAATGTTACCCCCCTTGTCTGAGTTTCGTATGACAATAGAGGGTTCATTGCTCAGTTTCAACATTAATTTGTTGTAATCCGCTGTACTCTTTTTATATTTCAATTTTTCGTTGCGTACCCTGTGATGTAGTTTTTTGATGGCCCCAATTAAATGTTCATTAAAAACGTCAATAGAGTCTCTCTGACTAATTGGTACAAAAGTGGATTTAGGTTTGAAAGGTGATGGGATTTCCGCTCTTTCCCTTCCAATGTTACCGACCAGCTCTGCCATTGTGTCATTATCGGGTTGTACATTGCCCTCGCTCCATAGGTCATTGAGGGTATCCAATAGTGTATTCTCATGATTGGTTTCCGTTGCCCTGGTTGTTATTGTCTTTTCCGGATTTTCCGGATTTACTTTTTTTGTTTTTGTTTTCTCTTTTTCTTGTAGCAGAAAATGTTTTTTTAGTTTTAATTTTCTAATACTCCTATAGATATCCATCCTCGTTCTCGAATAATTAAAGTTACTCTCCAGGCAAAAAGATAGGCCTAAACTTAGAATTTGCTCCTCCGCTTTGGTTAAATCAATGTCAGATAAGTTGATGATTGTTTGCTTGGTTTCATCATTTAAATTCACCTTCTCATCCATCGTCCCCTGCCTCTCCTTCTGGGATTTGATGGCCCGAATTCTCGCCTTGCGCCTCTGCCTTCGTTTGTAATTTCTTGATTTTCCATCGGTTGGATTCGTGGGCGCAGGGTTTGCCTTCTGTCCATACATAAAAAATTAATTTCATCACCTGGCTCCGGCACCGGTTCAGATATTCCAACCGTTTTGTCTCTTAATTCCGAGTCTGAACCGCTATCAATGGCTGAGCTTAAGTCGGAATTGTATGTAGGGGTGACCAGGTTTTCTCTTGTTGTTTTGTCTGTTGTTTGTTTTTCCCTTTGGTTTGCCCTTGTTCTTCTTAGAGAATCGTATTTTCTAGAGAAGGTGAATATCTGACCCAATTCATAGTCTTTCTTATCTCTCATGAATTTATAGGCTTTCCTTTCCTTTATTTTATCTTCCTCCCTTTTCAAGCGTATTGACATTTCCTTTCGTAATTTTTCAATTAGCGCTTGGTTCGCCTCTGTTTTTTCATAATTTGAGATTTCCTCATTGAGTTTGTCAATCTGTTCCAATAGTGCGGTGCGGTCAATCTCAGCATATTTAATTAAGATTAGGACCAAATTCCTGGATGATTCCAAATTACATTGTGCCCATTCCTGCATCATTTTCGGGTTTGGATTCTCGTAACTTGGAGCAATGAATATTCTGAGACCGCGTGGTATTCGACCCACATCGATGTAGCCTTGTAATGGATTTTGATTCCCACCACTTGCTCTGCTCCTGGCGCATGCATTTTTCCAACTGTCTGTACTTGTCATTGAGCGTATTGCCACTTTTACTGTTATCCGCGATGTTGATTTGTGGCATTGCTTCCGTAGTGACTGCATCAGTGAACATGTTAAAAGCCGCCGCTTCTCTATCCTTAAACGTGTCACCGGACATCATAATTTCTATAGTATTGTTCACGCGTTCTGGGATTATGCTTTTTGCTTGTTTAGGTTAATACCGTCCCATCCGCGTTTGTGGCACACAACTGCTAACCCCTTATTAACGCTCCGCTCGTAGTCTCGCCTACCTTGCCTTTACCGGTTTCCGTCGCGTCCTCCGACTCTGCTTCCTCCGGTGACAGCTCGGTAACGGTTTGACTTGATTATATTTGATGTCGATCCACACCCAGACACTGATTGTATCCTCATAACAAGCGGCAACATAGATGGTCTCATGGATGAGCCGGGGCTTTAGGTCTGTTGGTGGGTGGGGGTGGGGTGGAGAAACATACACGAGGGCGACAAAGCAAGGTTAAGCAACAACTGGGTGGGTGGGGGATTGAGATAATGCCAGTGCCCGGGTTAAAGTGAAAGCAGGTGTCCATGTGCTGCCTGCAGTAAGAACAAGCATTGGCCACGCGAGAACAAGCATTGCGGCACCAGCGCTTTACTTTGAACATTAAAAGTAAAGCACGGGTGCCGCGATAAAAGTAAAGAAATGAATGTTTTTTTCTATTTCTTTACTTTTACGAAGGTGAAAGTAATCACTGGTCTAATGACCCGTTAAAGACTGCTGGCGGCTGGCTGCGCGCGTGCATGCTCGCGTGAACGCAAGCGCTAGGCCTGTTAAATGGTAGCGGCAGTTTCAGTCGATAACCTTTCAAGTATTGCCCGGCGGTAATCGCCTCTCATACCACTCGATAATTTACCAATGAAAGAGGCAGGCGCCGGAGACTGGAAGGCAGGAAACAAAGTTTTATTCCGTCGGAGCAGAACACATCAGATCAGACAGCAAGGTATCGTCACGAGGTGCTCTAACTGCATCTCTGAGGCCTGGCCTCTTATACACAGGTTTATTGCTTTATTACACATGGTACATTCTTATTGAGACTTTGATGTACGGAAAGACATTCCTTGGAACCCCCACTTCAAGCTCGTTCCCACATATATCTACAGTAGAAGTCCCCACCCCATCTACAGTAGGAGATGGCTATCACGCAGCTGGACATTCCGCCAATTCCCGGGGGTGTGTGCAACCGGCCGGGTCTCAGGGGGTAGGGGCTTTGATCCACTGTAATCCCTTTGATGTGGGGTGTTTCCCTTACAGTAGGGGCAATAAACTGCATCCGCAGGGCTAGGTGATGGCCTGGGATCGGTTCGGACAATGGAGCGCAGAGGAAGGGGGTTTATCAAAGAGAGGCATGACCATGTATGGGATGTCGGTCAGGTGTGGGATGTGGTTCCATGGCAGGGTCGCGCAGAATGCGAGGGTTTATGGCCCGTGTATGAGAGAGCGGGGGTGGCCGGCGCGCGGGGGATGCTCGCAGCGCCAGGGGAAAGCGCTGGCGATCGAGAATGAGCGGGGAGAGAGTGGGGTGCCTAAAATGGCGGCCGTGCATTCGCTGTGCGTGGCGCTGGGGAGAGGCAAGATGGCGCAGATAATGTTCAGTTACAAGCTAAATTTCCACAGTTCTCCCTTTTAACATATCTCGCCAGCTTGTCTAGTTCGGATCTATCCCCATAATACTACGAATTTCCACCTCATACAGAGCTTTCATTCGCTCTGTTTCAAAGTCCAAAGTCTTAGGGCAGATGCAGTTCATAAAAAGCGAACATAAAGGTGGCAGACACTGAATCCCCAAGCAACATCCACATAGTATCACAATCGGTATTAGGATAAATGAAAACAGCCTCCATCCCCAACTTTTAATAGTGTCCCAAAACCAACTCCCCAGTGACCATTCTTCTTGCTCTTGATGGACCTCTGCGGACAGCCTGTGGAGGTGTTCAATTGCTTTGTAGACTGAGGGTGAGTTATCCGGTACGTAGGTACAACAGCTGGACCCAATGATGCGGCATGCTCCTCCATGATCAGCCAGAACCACATCTAGAACGAGGCGGTTCTGAAGGGCCACTAAGCGGACGGCCTGGAGCTCGGCGGTGTTGTTGGCGAGGGCGCCAGCCGTAATGTTCATCGCCGTTTCGACTGCCTGGGTTAAGTGGCGGATGGCACGGCTGTTTGCCATTGGACCCCAGAGTGGAACAAGGCCTTTCACTGCGTCCATGAACTGTGCTCCGGCGGAGTCGGCTTGCACAATGTCTTTGGCCCGTTTCTGTCGGTAATGGTTTGCTGGAGCCACATATGTCGGAGGAAGGACAAAGGTGATGTAGCAGGTGCCTCCCCAACCTTTCGGAAGCCAGGTGTAGGCCTTAGTACCACAGACGAAGTACATATTCGGGGAGGCAACAAAGGAGGGTGGGTCAACTGAGTCCAATGTTCGGGTGATGAGGCAGGAGCTGTGGCCCACCAGCTGCGCCCCCAGGCCTTCGAGGCACACAAATCCAGTGATGTTGATGACGGACAGGGCCACTGCTAGGGTGGCGGCCGTCCGTTTCCGGAGGTAAGAGAAGGTGGGTCTGGCTGGATTGTTGAACACTTGCATTTCAACTCGTTCTTTGGCAGGGATGTCCATGTGAAAGGAAGTGTTCGATCTCAGAGGGCAGAAGAGGGCAGAAGTTCTTCCAGTTTTGTTCAGCCAGAACCCATGGTAGAAGTGTGACATGGTTCTGCCGGAAGTGGCATTGTCCTTGTAGCTTTCTTGCAGGAGGATTAGCCAGGCGAGGCAGGAACCATGGACAGAAAAAGGTGAAGGGATGAAAGGGATAGAGTGTCCAGTGGCATGTGGTAGCAATCCACAGATCCAGCAATTAGTGGCGTTGGCAGCAAGATTGTGTTGGTGGAGCAACTGCACAAAAGAGTTATTCCAGAACTCCTTACGCCTTTCTCGGAGTTGGGGGTGAAAGTGAGATCAGATGGTGTTCTTTCGTGGTGGTAGGTTGAACGGTGGTCAGCAATGTCTTATGAGCGGGTGTGCTCTCCTCCATGATCCAGAAGGTGACCACGAGGAGAAGGCAAAAGAGAAGGGTAATGAAAAGTGCAATAGTCTTTAAGCTGTGCATTCGGTCAGTCTTTGGGTTTTTGTAGTGGATCTTCGGACGTCCGGTTGCTTCCATCATCTTCATGTCGGGCGCTTCCATCACCTTCAAGGAACTCGGTAGCGGGCAGAACCACAGACTTTGTTTAGTTTCTCTCCTGATGGCCTTTGAGGTGACTAGGCAACCGCTCTGAGATTTCAACTTAGTTTGTGGTCTGCTTAGCCGAAGTTCTCTCCTTTCGTCGCAAGTTATACCCTTCCTTGGATGGCACAGTGGGATCGGGATATTCAGTCAATTCAAGTGTCTCTGTATCCGGGCAGCGGCTCAGGGATGGTCGGTCTTTGTCCAGAAGTTCCTCTTGGGCGGTGATGTTGTCCGTGGTTGTCAGGGTCGGCGATACCTTCTTGCAGTGGTGTGCATGCAGCCAATTGCGTTTCCCCTCCACTCGAAGAGCTGTTCGGGTGGTGATCAGGACTTGCAGGGGGCCCGTCCACCGGGGCTCCAGACTCTTGGTGCGCTGGAAGTTGCGCACTAAGACGAAGTCACCGGGTTGGATGTCGTGTCCGGGGCCCTTGGAAACATCGGGAATGGCGTGCAGCACCTGCTGATGGATAACAGACAACGTTTTAGTTAGATTGTACAGATAGTCAGACATGAGGACGTCCGGGACGTCGTGGATGGATGTTGGTTTCGGTGCAGTCCAAAGGTTCATGGGCCGCCCGAAGACGACCTCGTAGGGGGTTAAGTGGTGTTTGGTGGGGGTGGAACGCATTGATAGCAATGCTAGCGGGAGAGCGTCTGGCCATCTTAGTCCTGTGGTGGCGACTATTTTTGCTATCTTAAGCTTCAATGTGGCATTGTGTCGCTCAACCAAGCCTGCAGATTGGGGATGGAAGACCGCATGGAATTTCTGTTTTACACCCAACCCTTTTAAGATGAGTTGGATAACTTCGGCTACGAAGTGGGGGCCGTTGTCGCTCCACAAAATTCGACAAAGGCCGTATCGGGGGAAGAATTCCTTCAGTAGTACTTTTGCGGTAGTCATGGCGGTGTTGTCGGCGGTTGGATAGGCTTCCACCCATTTGCTGAAGGCACACACAATGACAAGTACGTACTTCAAACCTTGGCACCTTTCTAACTGGACATAGTCCATTTGTAGGACTTCAAAAGGGTGATTGGGGACCCCGAACCCTCCCCGGGGTACAGCAGTTCCTTTCCCAGGGTTGTGTTGGAGGCATACTAGGCATTGTTGGACCAGACGTTTGGCTGAGTCTGGGATCTTGTCGTTGTGCCAGACTTTGGAGATGAGTTCGATCATGGGGGCAGACCCTATGTGTGCGGGGGGAGTGTGCCATGGTCGGCATGGGGATCAAGTATGAGTCTGGTAGCAACCATTTGTTCGAGTCTTTAGTCCGCCAGCAACCATCATCGTCCTTCAATCCCACCCGTGCCCATTCAGTTAACTCGTGTGGTGTACTGGCTAATTGGATGTCCCTAATCGTTTCCCTAGCATCCTTCCATTTCTCAGCTTGTGACCTGGTTACATACATACGGGTCGTGGACCTATTCTCGGCTGTGGTTCGGGCAGTAATGTCAGCTAGTGCATTTCCCTGTCCTATAATGTCTGTCCCCTTCTTGTGTGCTTGGCATTTGATCACAGCCAGCCGTGTGGGGAGGAGGACCGCTTCGGTCAGGGCAGAGACTAGATCTCCATGCAGGATGGGTGTGCCATGAGAGGTCAGGAATCCCCTCTCTTTCCATAAGAGCCCAAAGTGGTGAACTACCCCGAAGGCATACTGACTGTCTGTGTAAATGTTTGCGGTTGTCCCTGCTGCCAGAATGCATGCTCGTGTGAGAGCAATTAGTTCCGCCGCCTGTGCGGATCGCTGTGTGATGCGGGCTGTCTCAACAACTGTTCGGGCTGTGGTGACTGCATAGGCAGCTGAGGTGGTGCCATCGGGGAGCTTGATACATGAGCCATCCACCCACAGTTCTCCGTCAGGGTCCGGGAAGGCAGTATCTCGGAGGTCGACCCTACTCTTGGTCTGTTCGTCGGTGAGGGTCACACAGTCGTGTATAGGGGACGCATTGGGATCAGTGTCAGGGAGAGGTAGTAGAGTAGCTGGATTCAGAGTGGTGCATCGTTTCAATGTGATGTGGGGTGCAAGCAGAGTCAGTTCATAACCAGTCAGTCGTGCGCTAGTCAGGTGTTGAGTCTTGGTTTGGTTCAGGAGGGTGTCAACCGCATGGGGTACCAATACTGTGAGGGGGTTCGAGAGCACAATTCCCTCGCTTTGCCGGATAGAGACAGCAGCGGCGGCCACTGCTCGAAGGCAGGCGGGCAAAGCTCTGGCTACGGGGTCAAGAGTGGCAGAGAAGTAGGCACAAGGGCGTTGTTTAGGACCTATGGACTGGGTTAGGACCGACAACGTGCATCCCTCCCTTTCGTGGGTGTAGAGGGGAAAAAGGTTTAGTGTAGTCTGGGGTTCCTAGGACTGGGGCTGAGCAGAGGGCGTCTCGTAATTCTTTGAAGGAGGATTGACATTCGGGTGTCCAAGGGAGGGGGAAGGGGACATCTTTAGCCAGCAGGGAGAGCAGAGGTTTTACGATAAGACTGAAGTTTGGCAACCATTGTCGACAAAAGGAGGTGAGGCCTACCAGAGACCGCACTTGCTTCTGAGTTTTGGGAACAGGGGTTTCTAGGATGGTCTGAATTCGGTCAGGGGTAAGTTTTCTCCCGTCTTTGGATAGTAGGTGGCCTAGATATGTTACTTGGGGTTGGCAGAATTGTAATTTCTTCCTGGAGACCTTGTGACCGTTCTCCGCGAGGAAGCGGAGGAGGTGAATGGTGGCTGTGACTGCAAGTGGAGTGGTGTCGGCCGCCAAAAGGATGTCATCGACGTACTGTATTAGCACTACTCCATCGGGCAGTTGGACTGCATCTAGTTGTCTCTTGAGGGCTTGGCTATAAATGCTGGGACTCTCAGTGTAGCCTTGGGGTGCCCTACAGAATCTGTACGAACGGGCTTTTAGGGTGAAGCCGAAGAGGTAGCGGCTGTCTGGGTGGATGGGGATGGAAAAGAATGCGTTCTTGAGATCAATAACGGTAAAGGTAGTGGCAGTGGACGGAATCAGGGTGAGGATGGTGGTGATGTCTGAGACCACGGGGTACTGAGGTATGACTACTTTGTTAACTTCTCGTAAGTCAACAATAAAGCGGTATGCTTTCTCATCTCCCTCGCCTTGCTTCTTAACAATGGGTAGGATAGGGCTGTTGCAAACATTACTGACTACTTCTTCTACCACTCCTGCATCGACTAGGGACTCGATGATTTCCACCAACGCCTTCTCGCCTTCGGGCGATATCCTATACTGTGGAAGCTTTGGGAGCACTGCGTCCGGTCGGACGGTTATGTGTACCGGGTCGATCACCATGCGCCCTACATCTGAGTCAGTTTTAGCCCATAGGTGTGAAGGTAATGTGTCGAGTAGGGACATGTCAGCATCGGTTATAGAGAGCATACGCCGTGTGTGACAGGGTCTGGACAGATCTGGGTTATCGTGTAGGATGACTCGAACTCCGTCTGGGGAGCATCTGATGGTAGCTCGAAAATGTTTTAGCAAATCAAGTCCCATAATAGCATCGGGGGTGTTGGAGGAGAGCAGAAAGGTCGTGTCAGTGGTGTTATCCTCTAAGTCAAAGGAGATTGGTGCTGATAAGGGGTTAGTGGAGGGCGTTCCATCGAAGCCTATTGAGGTTACATGTGAGCCAGACAAGGGTGCCCTAGGGATCAGTCGTTTGGATAACGCACTACGTGTCGCCCCAGTGTCTACCAGGAATGGAGATTTTGTGCCCAAGACCTTAGCAGTGACGTAAGGACCTTGCTGGTCAACACGGAGTTCGACTGGATCCCTCCCTTGCCCCTGGCGGTCCTATGCGAAGTCATGGGTGCTTTCGTAGTCGGACTGCTGACACTGGTTTTGTCGGGGGCGATCAAAGGTGTTTGGTCTGCCTGGCCTGTTGTTGATGGCGTCGTTCGTGTGCCCTCGTCCCTGTCCTCTATTTCTGGGGTCATATGCTGTGTCTCTGGGATCCCTATTTTTGTTCAGTTCCAGAAGGACCGGGCACTGGGATTTCCAGTGTCCGAACCCTCTACAGAACGCACATTGGTTCCCATCTAAGTCTCTCCGTCCGTTGTAGGGTGCAGGTGTATGGTCTCTAGGGGGTAGCTTTCTAGGGGCGGTTGGTTGGTAATTCCCTTTCGGGGGTTCCCTTCCTATGGTCACCCCTTGCAACTGTGCTATCATTACCCTCTCCTTCAGTTCCTTTTTCTTCCTCTGTGACGCCCTATCGTTCTCGTTTTTCTGGTTTTCGTAATATTGGGCCATCTGGAGAATTGCTGCGGGTTTGGAGGCTGCCCAACTACTCTCGCTGGTCTGTAGCTTCTGGGAAACTTCTTGTGACAGACCCTTCACATAATTCTGGACAAAGAGGTGATGTCCGGTTGCGGTGGTCATGTCTTGGCCACTGTAATCGGAAAACACAGTCTCGAATCGGGAGAAGTATTCAGACACATCCTCCTGGGGTTTCTGGCGACAAGCCGTCACTATCGACCAGTCTACCTTTCTTTCTGGGATTAGAGTCTTTAGCTTCTGTACAATCTTGTCTGGGAGCTCTAATATGGCTTTCGGGGGTTTCTGTCCTGGTTCTCGCTGTTTGTCTATGGTATCGAGTTGTAACCAGGTATATCCGAACGGCTCAGCGTGGTCAACTTTCCGGATTTGCTTCCACACATCAGCCGGCAGACATAACCCAAAGAACAAGTCGATACCTGCTAAAGTCATTATCGTAGAACCTAAGGCTGTACCCAGTTCAGTGTAGAAGGCAGTCGGGTTCTTTCTCAAGTCGGGTAGAGTTTTTCTAAAGGTCAAAATATCTTGTCGGTCCCATGGCTGGTAGACCCAATTATATACAACCCTTCCCTTCGCATCTTGGTGGTTGATGTCGTCATGTGTTCCCTGACCTCGTGAGGGGACCCAGTAGGGGGCAGCCTCTTTGATGGGCATCATGGTATCAGCCCTTCCTTCTTGGGGCTTAGTCGCTATGGGGGTTTCTGCTTTGGTGGCCTGCCTGTGTTCTCTAAGGTGTCGATAGACCTCGAGTGTACGAGTGAAGAGGTTCGTTACATCGCCCTCTCCTTCTTCCCCAATGTCTACCTTCCTATATAGGGTCGCTAAGCCTTCGGGACCTTTATCGCGGTACCTATCCTCATATGCATTTAGGGCATGATAACAAAGTCGTACGACAAAGTGTCGTCTGCGGCTGTCTGCATACGAGTTATATACGTCTGTTATATACTCCTCACGCTCCACTAGTGTCTTTACTATTTTGTCGATTCCTGCTCGTTCATCCTTTGTTAATCGATTCATTCTGGTGGAATCTTTCTTTCTTATCTCGGGGTCATCCAACGTCGTTGCCGACGTTGTGTTCAGTACAAGAGGCTCGGCCGGTGCGGAGGCCGTGAGGACCGAGGCCCCTGTACTGCTTTCGCTCGTGTTTGGGGGTTGCGGGTGGTGCGCTACCGATTGGGAGGGTGCGTATGGAGGGGGCATGTAAATGATTGGGGGACCTAATAGTAATTCGTCATTCGTTCGTTGCTTAGAGGATAACTCAGGGTAGAGCAAAGAAGGGGTCCTAACAGCGTACTGGCCTGATGTTTCGGGCTCCTGTCTTAGTTTAGTTTCCCTTCTCTCCTTTATTTCTTCTTCTAACTTTCTAGCGGCAAGGTGAGCTGCCTTTCGTAATTCCTTTTCTGCTTTTACTTCTTCCCTCTTTTTCCGTTGCGTTGCTTCTTTGCGCCACATGCCGATACTGTCAAGCATAGTAGGCGTCGTCTTATTGTTACGCAGAGCCATTTCTAGCACTTCTATCTTATGGTCGTTGAAGGATCCCATCAGTGGCCACTGACTCTCGGGGTCCTTCTTGGTATATTTATGCCACAGCTTGCTATAAGCTACGGCGACTAGTCCATTTTTAGTGAACATGTCCTTATTAGGGGTGCCCCCCAGTGGAGCCGGATGGTTCACCTCTAATAAGCGGTCCGGGCAGAACCAACTACCAATCAGTGGGGAGAAGATAGGCATGACGGGTTTCAACGGGGACAAAAGTCAGCACTACCTATCTTTTCACTGCTTGCAAAGACTAGACAGAATATCTCTATTCCTCGTTATTTGTAAGCAGAGAATACCTCCAAAGAACCAATATCGAACAACTAGTGTTCGGACAATCAATCAATCAATCAATGGGGAGATAAAGATAGGCACGACGGGTTACAACGGGGACAAAAGTCTGCGTTACCTACCCTTCACTATTTGCAAAGACTAGACAGAATATTTCTATTCTACGTTATTTGCAAACAGAGAATATCTCAAAGAGCACTATTCTTCAAAACAATCAATGTTCGGACAATCAATCAGTGGGGAGATAAAGATAGGCACGACGGGTTACAACGGGGACAAAAGTCTGCGTTACCTACCCTTCACTATCTGCAAAGGGAGAGAGAGAGAGTATTTCTACTCCTCCCCGTTTGTAGACAGCGAATATCTCAAAGAGAACAATCAATGAGCAATACTAGTATTTCAAAACTTCAAACAATCAATCAATTATTTCGCAATTTGTCGTGTGTCACGACCTTACCCGGACCGCGTGGACAGTTTCTCGTCTTCCGCCTCCAGCGCCCGATCGTCCTCTACTCTCCGTATTTGCCGCGGCACTCCTGATGGTTCCCAGTCAGGACCGTAGATCACTCGAGAGAGGTCTGCTCGGAACCAGTGAAGTTCGGATGATCGGCTGCCAGACGAGGGTCTATTGGGCAGGAGCTCTCCCGATCGTTGCAGTCGTTCACTCTGTCGTCGGGACCTCTCCCACTGGATCCACGTGTCGCTGATGGGCCCCACGCTTGGGACGCCAATTGTTAAATGGTAGCGGCAGTTTCAGTCGATAACCTTTCAAGTATTGCCCGGCGGTAATCGCCTCTCATACCACTCGATAATTTACCAATGAAAGAGGCAGGCGCCGGAGACTGGAAGGCAGGAAACAAAGTTTTATTCCGTCGGAGCAGAACACATCAGATCAGACAGCAAGGTATCGTCACGAGGTGCTCTAACTGCATCTCTGAGGCCTGGCCTCTTATACACAGGTTTATTGCTTTATTACACATGGTACATTCTTATTGAGACTTTGATGTACGGAAAGACATTCCTTGGAACCCCCACTTCAAGCTCGTTCCCACATATATCTACAGTAGAAGTCCCCACCCCATCTACAGTAGGAGATGGCTATCACGCAGCTGGACATTCCGCCAATTCCCGGGGGTGTGTGCAACCGGCCGGGTCTCAGGGGGGTAGGGGCTTTGATCCACTGTAATCCCTTTGATGTGGGGTGTTTCCCTTACAGTAAGGGCAATAAACTGCATCCGCAGGGCTAGGTGATGGCCTGGGATCGGTTCGGACAATGGGGCGCAGAGGAAGGGGGTTTATCAAAGAGAGGCATGACCATGTATGGGATGTCGGTCAGGTGTGGGATGTGGTTCCATGGCAGGGTCGCGCAGAATGCAAGGGTTTATGGCCCGTGTATGAGAGAGCGTGGGTGGCCGGCGCGCGGGGGATGCTCGCAGCGCCAGGGGAAAGCGCTGGCGATCGAGAATGAGCGGGGAGAGAGTGGGGTGCCTAAAATGGCGGCCGTGCATTCGCTGTGCGTGGCGCTGGGGAGAGGCAAGATGGCGCAGATAATGTTCAGTTACAAGCTAAATTTCCACAGGCCAGCCAGCAGCACTTTGAAAACTCATCTACAAAATGTCTCTCCGAGCAGCACATGCGCGCTGACTCAGCGAGACCTAAAAAGAGGCCTGATGGCCCCTTAACTTCGGTCTTTGTTTAAGGCTCAGTTGAAATTTAAAATAACAAAGCCATCTCCCCTGCATGTTGTTGCTCGGAATGAAAGCAGACCACGTGCAGGTCCTGCTGATAAAGACTTGGTGCTTCAAAATTACACCGGTATTAGTTGAGCATATTTCTGTGAGGGCCAACTTCTTGGCAGGGGATATGGCATCCACCCTGTGAACAGAGTGACTAGACTCGGTCTACCAGCGTGTACCCCCAACTTATGTCCTGGTTATCCAATAGGGAAATAAAGGTTGTCATGGCACATCTCAACCCAGGTTAAGGGCTCCTTTCAATGAACGGTTTGTGGCAATCACTGCAGGAGGTACTTTTATATGCAGCCACCCTCTGTTCCCCTGGTCTTGGATCACTGCCTCTCTACATTCATACTGCAATTGTTCTTGAAATAAAAGCTACCTGTACCATCGTTTTTCTCAGCTGCTACACGGTGTTCCAGGATGTTCTTTATGAGGTTCAGTATGTTCCGGACTTGCTTGTGGTAATGACTGCATTTACCATTCTAAGATGACCTGAACAAGGGCCTTGGTTGTGAGTAGACCAAAACCTGTGTGATGACAAACTCCGCTCTCCAAACTGTTTTACACGGGTAGAAGTTCAGTCCTGCAACATGCAATGACCTCTGTGACCAAATGAACCAGGGCTTATGTATTACATCTATGTGACCTGTGTTGGAATAAGTTCATTAAACAAAATACTGAAGCCATGACGAAAGGCCAACTGACCCAAGAAGCTAGGAACTACGTGAGACGTTCCAGTCTTAACAGGCTGTCCAAAAGAAAGGCCTGCTCATTTATTGGTTTTCAAAACGCAACACAAATTTCTCAAACATTGGGAATAGTTTAAGGGCATGACAACTCCAATTCATACGCTGGATTGAGAGGTTTTTGATCTGCAGTATGAACAACTGTCACATCTCTCCACACTCAAAGGCCTGGAAGTACACAAAAATGTTGCTTCATCAACATTGAATCCTCTAGCAATCTTTGAAGAAAGACTGGTGGAACCAGGATTTCGGGATGTAAAGCTATTGTGATGGGATATCATTTAAAAATAACACACATGTCCTTCTCAATTGCATCTTGTAGATTGAGGTAAAGAAGAAATTCTGAGGTCAGCCCATTTCAGAGATGGACTTGATGATGCATTTAACGTCCAAAATGACCAGATTCAGATGACCATACAAAAGGTTGCTGCTTTTCTTTGGGCCACGTGCAAAATCAAGACGGGTGGCTTTACCAAACATTGGGGCATATTATCAAGCACGGCGTTTAAAATTATCGCCGCTTTAGCGGCAGAAAACTGCTGCTAAAGCGGCGATAAAGGGCTTGATAATATGCCGCAGAGAATTCCAATAGAAGCCCATGTTGACACCAGAACATGGGCTTCTATGGGAATTCTCAAGGGCATATTCTTACGCTCATTATCGCCGCTTTAGCTGCAGTTTTCTGCCGCTAAAGCGGTGATAATTTTAACGCCGTTTCTTGATAATATGCCCCATAATACCATAATGGTGATCAAACAATAGGGCAACCCATTCAACCCCAAGGTATTGGGTATAATATGTAAACACAAAAATAAACCTTGAGGATTTATTCTACTCTTGCTAATTATTTAAACAGTCACCGTAGTGAACTCAATTTACCATAACACTCAGACATAGGCAGTACAATATGCAAAAGACATAGTTCATTATTTTGTAAAAAGTTTTTATGAGAAATTCTATTTTGAAATCTTTCATTGGTTTCCAAAGACAATTTGAACACTGGCAACTCAGGACTACTGTTACAATGTAGAACCTTGACAGTAGTTATTGATGATATGATTTGATTAAATTACGTTGTACTGCTTGCTTTCAGAATAGAGAAGCGCAGATGCAAGCAGCTGCTTTTCAGTAAGTTTACAACGACTTGGCTTGATGGCGTTATATGGCTGTTCTGTTTTAGGTGATCGGTTTGGGGACTTTCTTCTATTTCATTTCATTGGATGTTGTTTCATTGATTTTTAGTGTTCCTGTGATACATGAGACAGATTTACAAGAGTAAGGATTAGACTATTAGAGTGAGTACTCGTAGATATACTGTGTAAATATAAGTGTTTGATGCACTTTTCGGGTGTTCTTGATGGTAGATGTGTGGTACTAATAATGTTTCACGTTTGGCTCCGTGGTTTCGGGTCTTTATGGTCACAACAATTGGGGACTGGGGACTTTCGCACTTGTGGGTGGTATAATTAGGATACACCTTTTTGACCTGTCCTCCTTCAGTGTATTGATAATACTTTAAGCTGTACTCAGATGTTTTTAAGATTAAAATTAAAAAATCAAAAATTTTGAATTATAATGTTGATGTATTCACATATATATATTTTTACATTAGATACATTGGCGCAACTTCTGTCCTGATGATGGTCTCGGGGATTAATTTTTCGGATAAGGAGACCGAAACGTCGACGCCTATGACACTGTTTTGATGCAATGAAATGCCATTTGATGTTCATATATGTCATAACTATTTGAACCAGTGGTTTGTGTCTGATGACCAATTAATAGTGGTACATATCCATACAAAAAGTGTCAATAACTACTGTCAAGGTTCTACATTGTAACAGTAGTCCTGAGTTGCCAGTGTTCAAATTGTCTTTGGAAACCAATGAAAGATTTCAAAATAGAATTTCTCATAAAAACTTTTTACAAAATAATGAACTATGTCTTTTGCATATTGTACTGCCATAATACCATAAAGCATTTTAGCACTGAACACATAAATAAATCCGTATTTGTAAAGCGTGAACTACTCACCCTTACGGGTCTCAAGGCGCTGGGGGCCGTTGTGGAAATTAAGTGAGCTATTCTATTACCCAGAGTCACATGGTGCTGAGCTGAGCCGCCGGAGCTGGGGTTCGAACCATGAACCCTGTGCTCCGAAGTCAGCTGCCCTGGCGGCTGCACCATACCTCTCCACTTGTACTTCAAAGGGTGACAGAGTAACACCATTACAAATTAAAGAGCTTGAGACACTATCCTATTCCTCCTTTTCTCTATTCCCTTGTTTTATTTTCCTGGTTGCCTTCCCTTTTGTTTCTACTCTGAGTGTTCTCACGTAAATCTGTCAAGCTCACTCCTTATAGGGTAATGAAGCAGACTGATACTAGGCGTACACCCCTGGATGACAAACTGCCTAGCAAATGGAGACAAATAATAAGCAACTTCCATTTATACACGTGGTCAGTATCTCCCTTCCTTATATAGAATGCCATGGGTTTCCTGTCATGAACAAATCAGTGCCTTAACGTTTACTTTGGACTAACATTTTATCTATTTATTTTTTTAGAATTGTAGTGTAATGGTCCAAGTGAACCTGTGCTTATTGTAATGAATTGCTTGTAACTCTGCTTCTTTACTTTAACTCTATGGGCTGGAAATCCTGAGGAAACTGAAATTGAAACTGTTGAGCAGCATCCTTTTCAATAGTTTTTCTTTTTCACTGGACCGTACAAAAATAAATAAAAGTAATAGGAATTAACGAGGCAGATTCCTGACACTTAAATCGTTCCAAAAGCCAGTTATGGGTAAATCTTAGTTTCCATTGATTGTCTCATAGACTCAAACCTCACCCAAACTCGATTTGGTTGTGTCTGTCATACTTGTTTTACCCAGTGACCCAGGCTGAAAGTGCTTGGCGTGACAAACCATCCTGGACTGTTAAAAATATCACAAATGCACTCTGCAAGCACCACTGCGATCCCTCTCAAACATATGAATTGCCCTTGTTCTGGGCGGGAACCACCTACCCCATTTGTATCGCTGTATTTAATACAAAAATGTTATCCTATCAAATGTACAGCGTGTGTTGCAGTGGCATAGCAAGGATGACATAGACCCCAGTGCAAATTAGGAAAATTGTCCAGCCTTCCCCTGTTCGGTAGTAGAAAAAAACGATAATCGGGGTGCAGTTGCACTCCGGGCCCCTGTGCCACTGCCCCTGCTGCACCACGGACAGTTACTCTCTTGTAGTGCAACGCGCGTGCGTGCTAGTCTTTGCAATTCTAGGCGTGGCACCTGTAGCGACGCCTTCGTCGCGAGGCGAGATGCAGTCTTGATGACGGGGGCGCTGGCAGGTGCAGTGCGAGGACCCCTCCTTAACGGCAAGACCCGTGCTACCGGTTAGACAGGCCCGCTGACTGGAAAGTTGGGGAACGAGTCTCTGGCGAGACCCGAGGCTGGGAGCCAGCGCCGAGCGCTCAAGGTTGACCTGAGGCAAGGCGACTAAGGGAAAAAAATGGCGAGAAAAACCAAGGCTCTTGTTTTTATTCTACAAGTGGGCGCCCCCGGGGGTCACTTTTGGGGTACGGGCGAGGCTACGGGTTAAGCTCTGAAAGGAGGCATAAATAGCATTGATGATTTTGTTTTAGCGCATCATACATAGGTTTGCGGCTGGAAAGTGAGCTTCGTCCTCATGTTGAAGTGTGAAGTGAAACGAGAAGCCTGTGTTGCTGGGCCGTAGTTTGATTTCTGGCAGCGCTACGCATTAAATGGATTACTTGTTACCCTGCGGCGTGGTAATTGTGTGTGGGGTCATTATTGCCAGCTTCAAAATGAAATAAAAGCTATAGGTCCATGCAGGCCTTATCTAACAATCCAAACGTGGCTTATTAGAACAGTCTGTCGCTGTTAAAAAAAAAAACGTACATTTTCTGAACTTGCAGAGCAAGGTGAAACACAGAATTCCTAGCTGTGACCATCCGTCAGAGACCTTCGCCGCCTTTGATCGCAGCCCGGAGTTCCTGTACCATAGAGATCGCGGTATTTTATGATTAAAACCACGGCACTGCCAGTTCAAAGGGTGCACTGGAGTTAAGCGTGTCTGATTGGAAACAGTTCTGCGGCTGTGGAGAAGAGCCAAACAACGAAAAGCTTAAGTCCGTTTTTTCCGCGATTGCAGCTCATCCGCCATGTACTTGGTCGTTGCCTCGAAAGCCCTTTTAATTCTGTCCGGCGACAGCCGAGCTTAAGCGCGTTTTATCTGCCGAAGCCCACATCTGTTCAGTTTAAGGGATCTTAGTGCCTGGCCACGGTTTCCGATTGTCCAGCAGACAGCAGCGAGAGGCCCTTCTGATCGGTTTAGTGAGGCATGGTGCATTGTAGGAGCCTCGCATGAAATGCAACTCTAGGCCTTCGGCTTGATTTCCCTAATGAGTCAAACCTAGCCGCAATCTAATTATGCATTTATCCTCTGTTTTCCGCTGACAAGCGAACACACGAGACTGATTTTTAAATGGGCTGTGTAAGGAACTAATTTCAGCTGGCGATGCCTAATTTTTATGAGCTCCTTCGTGACCATTTTAGATTTCTGATCCAGTGCTGTGGCCATTTTCAAGGAAATTCACAAAGAAAACAGTGCGTGATCGCCTCAACTGATAATTTAGTTGTAAATGCATTGGGTGAATTGTGGCATGTTACAGACCACTGACTCCTTAAAGGCTGCTTTATTGAAACAGGTGTGTATCACATAAACATCTTCGGCTAAAAGCCTTACAGAACTAACACCTCACTATACATTAAACAACCTACTTTCCTTCTCCTCCCTTAAACCCCTCCCCCCTATAAATACCCTTCAAACTTAGACATCCTAACCTCTTATACTTCTCTGATTAACTCACTTTAAACTTCCCCTTCTGCTTGACAGTGAAATAATTAACCTGTGCTCAACTTGCTATTCCTATGATGCAACATTCTTGACTCTAGGACTTCTGGTGTGGGCCTCTTGAGACCCTCCCTTTCTGCCTGCTTAGCTTACAATAACCACAATAACCTTAAGTGAAGGCCAGCAAACTTGTGGGCCCACCACCACAAGAAAAAGACACCAACTTGACTTTTTCTGCCCCGCCCCAATAAAAAAACACTTACTCCTGTCTCTTCAAGGTTCTGACCAAAAACTCCCTCAACTCCAACAAGTATCATCTCATCCCGTACTCCGAAAGATGCACTCCATCGTCCCTGAAAACTCTACTTCTTAACGCGAATCCACGTGCTGTATGCTGCCTAAACCCTCGTCCCTACAGCAACAGTGCATTTTCCTATTCACCTTCCTTCTGACTTTAGCCATGGCCATGGGCTTGGCTGCAACTCAGTCCTCTCCTAGGTATAAACTCTATCCACGCTATGAAACACCCTGACAATTGCAATCTTCTCTCCCTCAAGTCCTGTTTCATGGATCTTAATAGCGCCAAACCTTTCTCCACTACCATGTCGTTCTCTCCTATGTGAATCATCAAAATATCTGGTCCAGTATTCCTATACACAATCCTTTTGAGCTTGGGCAACAACTGTCTCCATCTCATACACCCTTATCAAACCACTCAACTGTCAATGAGCTGTTGTGAAAACCCAAATTCCTAACCCAAGCACCCAGATCTTCCCACTTTATGAAGAAATGTCCGACATTCCACACTGACAAGCAAGCAGCCAACGAACCTGCAACCAAACTTGGAAAAAAAAAAGTGTAACCAGATCATCTTGTTTTGCTGTTCGTAACATACCTCTGGAAACAGTCTGATACCTAGCCTCATTATCTGCTCTAAGGCCACCCTCTCTTTCCAGCCCCCAGCTCGCTACTCCAAAACAAAAAGAATAAGTGCCAAATTTGTTTGCCCTCAACCCCAGCTTCTTAATTGCCTTCCTCAATACTGCTAACAGTTGCAAAGAAGTGATCTGATCTCCTTGTTGGTGTTTGAAAACAACCCCATCAACTCTCCCAGCACGCTCTCTGAGCTTCGTGACCCATGCCACCGGGCAAACCTCCTGAGTCTGCCGAAGTACTTTTCCTTTGACCACTGGTCAGTCAGTCTAAGTAAATGGATCTGAATACCATTCTGCCGAAAGTTAACATCCTCATTTCAAACCTTATTCACCCTAATCTCCCAAGAGATCTGATATCCTGAATGCCCCAAAAAACATTCACATCATTAATGTGGAAAGGAGAACAATTTCATCATGAGAAAAACATAACTTTGGCAAAATATTAATTGCCCTGCAAAAAACCTGCCAAGAAAGAGGCCTCCTCTTTCGACGACCCCCTCCCCCCCCCTTCCATGTTCCCTAGCCCAACCCTTTAGCATCCTCCTATTCAGTAACCCCTGCTGATGGCACATAACCCCACAAGAATAATCCCATGAAGGCAATGCCTGCCAGCTTCACTGAAATTGTTACTCTGGAAGACCTTTTTCAGTCAGCCATAAAAGGAACTTCACCACGTCCTCAACTCTGTTCCATTCACCTGAGCGGTGGTGAGCTCCTGAACTCAAAGCCTGGCAATATGCTTTACACCTGGACGCTGCCAGGGACCCAACTACCAGCGTACCCACCCTCTGTCGCCCACTGTCCATAACACGGGTGGCATCCGCGTTCTGTCTCTGTACGCCTTCGTGGCCAACCCATGGAACCTCTCCCACTGCGAACAGGACAAAGCATCCGCAGTGTCAATATTCACACGTGGTACATGCATTGCTTTAAATAGAATGTCTTGCCGCAAACACTCCAGTACAAAAACCCTCAGCAACTTGATGACCTGTGTGTCTTGCCGGTTGTCTGTGAACTACAGCCATGTTATCCATTCTAAAAGTTCTTTCTTGTGCTGCAACTATGCTCCCCACAGTGTGACCACTACCACTAGTGGAAAACATTCAAGAAAGGCTTTGCTACGTCCCCCTTGCTTCCAACCATCTGGCCATTCCTCTACACACCAGTGTCCCGGCCAATACAGTCTGAATCCTATGCTAACTGATGCATCTGAATAAATCTGAACATCCCAGTCAAAATCCTGTTGCACTGTAATCTGAGTACCATGGAGAGAGTCCAGCAAATGCTGCTACATTCGCAGATCGACCTTCACTCCTGCAGATAACCTAACATGATGGTGTGGGAGGGAACACCCCGCAAGCGCTACTCCCAGTCTCCAGCAGGAAGTCCTGCCAGCTGGCACAACGCCACAAGCAAAATTGAGATGTCCTAAAAGCACCTGTACTTCTCGCATTGTGAATTTATTTTTTGTCAACATCGTGTCTAACAATACATGCATTCTCAACTTCTCAGCTGGAAGGCGCGGTATCATTGCTACTGAATCCAACTAAATTCCTAGAAATAAAATGGTGTTCACTGAACCCACTGTTTTCTCCGGGGCGAATGGAACCCCCTTACCATCCATAGGCTCCTGGAAACTTACCAGTAGAGATGCTGGCAGTCCATGGAACCGGTTTCTGTGACAAAGAAAAAGTAATTGAGATAGTGTGTCACCTCTCGTGACCTATAAATCCAGCATGAAATTGAGCATCCGAAAGGAAGTGCTTTGTCCACATACCATGCCCCCTCAGATTGGATGCCCAGCAGTTGAAAATCATCCGGGTGCACAGGGAGTAATCTAAATGCAGATTTTATGTCACAGTTTGCTATATAGGCTCCCAGTCCTGCCTGCTCCACCATGGCCACAGCCAGGTCCACAGAAGAATAAATTACTGATGCTAGATCTTCCTCAATGAAGTCATTGACTGATTGGCCTTTTGGCCATTACAGATTTTGAATGAGCCTAAACTACCCTGCCTTCTTCTAGGCACCACTCCTATCGGGGAAACAATCAATTCCTCCAATGGCCACCTGTCAAAAGGCCCTGCCATCCTCCCTTCCTGCACATCTTTGTGTAACTTGTCACACACCACTTGCAGCTGTGTCTGAACTGACCCCCAAATTCACTGCCCAACGCCTTACTCGGATCTGTGTACCCCAGCCTGAAACCCCTTGTAAAACCTTCCTACAAAATACGTGTCTTCCTTATTTGGATAGGATCCCAGCCAGTACGTGAGCCTATCTAATTTAATTGGTGTGCGAGCTTTTCCCCTGTGCTCCCCTCCCTTCCGTAACCTCCTGTGTTAGCTGCTCCTGAACCCTCCCTGAACTCTATTGCTATTGTGGGTTGTGACCTCCTTGCTGAGTCTCTGACACCCTCCGTGTTTTCATAGCAGTTGACAAGTGAATGCCTCCCTGAGCACTTGGAGCATTAATGCCTGAATCTACAATACTCCTTCGTGCACATCCCCTTGTTGAAATCCCAATACGCAGCTGGTGTGCCTCCCTAGCTCCTTTTGAAATTCCCCACCCCTCCCTGGGTGGAACGGGCCTGAAAACGCTAATATACTATAGGCAATCAAATTGCTGTATATATGGTCTGTCCAAACTTTGCTGAGCCACTTTGCTGCCATAAGTCTGTATCTAACCCCCCCCCCCCCCCATTTTGCTTCAGGATCCCATACCATATGCTCTATAGTATATACACTCCTCTTCATATTGGGCACAATTATTACCCCCGAAGGAAATCTGTGCCTTACGTTTAACATCCATATACTTCAATTCCTCTCTGGGTATTTCTCACAGTAAATGCTGGTGTATATAAGGAATGCCAGTCTTTAACGGTTATTAAACCATTGGGTGCTTTGCCAGTTCGCATTCCTCCTCTTTTGAGCATTGTTTTGCTCTAAGTTCTCTATTCAGGAGTGTGGATATCTCCTCATACTCACTTTTTCAAATGATTTCTTTAGTAGACACCATTAAATAGGCCCCCAGAAGCTTTGTAACTCCCATGTATGGTAGTTACCTTATCTTGAGCACTTTACTCTCTTTCCCTTCAGTCTCCTCTGCCTTCTTTTATCCCCTTATTTGTCTTCCTCCCCTTTGCTTATAGCTGTGTCCCTAATCTTAGCTACGCTTGCGGGTGTCCCATTATCCTTCCATCCACCCTCCTTGTCAACACCCATATTTTTGTATTCACTCCTGTATCTTTAACATACCTCCCCTTCTACAGTCGTACCTCTTGTTCCCATTCATCTCCCGCATCTACCCCGATGAAATCATTACTGAACCTGCCACCTTATACACATTTGTACTCTTATCTGGCCGTAAGGTCGGTGCCCACTCTAAAGTTTTCCACTTTGCCAGTTGTGCCCCTTGTACATCAGCTGACCATCCTTGCTTCCTAAACGTAACCTGAAAAACAGCACTAGAGGTGGGATTAGAAGACCCCCCCCCCCCCCCCCTCGCCCTTGCGCCCCTTTGTCGGCACCTGCACCGCTGTGTCCACACTTTTGCCCTGCATTGCCTTTTAAGGGACGGTAAAGAAATGGGGCAAAACGCTTGCCTACAGACGTTGGTTAACCTAGCCCTAAACTAACACGTACCAGTAATGAGAAAATTCCCCGAGAAAATTCCTGATTACCAGGGGCTGCCACAGTGTGTACCTACCACACCCAATGGTGGGTAGCAGCCCAAAATGGTGCGTTGTAAATACCTTGGGCTACATCATTTACCAGATGTCACCCAAAGCAGCCTAGTTGTCTAGACTGAGCCTGGTTCACCCAATATCCCCAGGGAACAGACCACCCTTCAGTCGTCTATCCCCCAAAACCCTAGTCTTCATTAAAAAGCTGTACCTTAAAAGGATGTGAAATATGTATGTTACATGTCTGTAAATGTCAGTATATTAAACTCTTACATGACATGCGCGCTCTGGAATTCAGATGTTCTTTGTTAGATATGCACGTGTAGACTTTGTCTGCGCTCTTTGACTAGTGTCGTGTGTTGAAGGTCTGGTTTCTTTACCCAAGGTTTTTGTCATAACTGCATGACTAAGTTTCTCTCTCAGACCTGCCAACCTTCAATTATTTTTCACAGTACGAGGGAGGTGTCTGGACCTTAGAATGGGTGGCGCCTGTGGAGGTTGTGGTGCTTTCGGTGTGTCACTGTCGCTCCAGTCATAAAGGGACACTAAAAGGGGTGGAGCTTTTTTTCGCGCACTTGATAGGCACACTCGTGCCCTTCTCTGCCCCTCGCCCCCCCCCCCGCCCCCAAAGAATCATAAAAAAACAGCTTCTCATGTAGCTGATGTTCTGGGGAGGTTTCTAATCCTGCGATCAATCGGCTGTCCAGAGCATTCAAACACAAGCTGGGAACCACTCTGCAATTGCTTCCAGCTTGCCCTGTCTCTCGCAATGAGATCACCGTGCTTCACAGGGTGGCTGTAGGAAGAGAGCTGAGCTCGTGTGATACGCCATGGGACCATGTGAGTTGGCAGGTCTGGTTTCTGTTACAGGTCTAGGGTTTTTCGTTGTATTGGCACAAAAGTTGCCAGGGGATGGCTTCTTGCAACATTGGCATCTGGTGCCCATAGTGGACCTGTGTCTCAGGGGATGCTTTTTCCCTCCTCCTTCCTCTTGCCCTGGAGTGCCAATAAATGGATTTCTTTTGCTTGATTTACTACTATTGAATGAGGTGTGTAGGAGCCTCAGACTTTGCTAGCATTCATCAAATATAGGCTATTGTGTAGAGGTCCATCTGTCTCAATGGATGAAGGTGGCTGGTTGGCTTGTAAATGTGTTCTTTTTAGGAAAACCACGCTCACTTCGTTTCATGATCTCCAGGTATGGTCTTGGGAGTAATGCGTTCCAAACTGGCAATGAATCTTGCTTTGGATCATTCTGGGTGTTAGTGAAAGTTTGAGACTCGGACTTCCAGGTTTTGCATCTACCACTATCTTTATTGTAATTGTATTTGGATAGCTCTCCTTGCCCATGATAAGACCCCAAAGTTTATTGCATAGATGGGAAGTGTTTTGGTGTCGCATGGTATGATCTGCAAGTGTGCTCTTATCAGGCTTTATTCATTTTGTAGTTGTACTTAATCATGAGGCAAAGCAGAGTGATGTGTGTGCATAGGCCCGCATCTACCATTTTTGTGTGGATAATTGATTCTCCTTCATGGAATGAACATGCTCTGCTACTGAGTTGTCACCCAGAATGGAAGTGCCATTAGACCAGTTTATTGGTATATTGTGAAAAATAGTTATATGAAGCAGAAAAATTGAGGCCATTTCAACTCCCACCACCCGAGTCCTCCTCCGTTTTTCCTGAAGATTGTTAAAAATGGTGTAGCACAAACCGTATTTACCTCAAAATGATAGTCTGCACAACCAGTTCGTAATTGAGGAATCCTGCTTACACGTGTGCCTGTTAAAGATAATGACCCTATTGCAGCAAATCCCTCATGCAACTTTGCTACCTTTTTGATTTTGCCTTACCTTCGCCTTCATGAGAGGCCAACTTGAATTTGATACCTTAACTTGATTTCGAAAAATTGTACAGATTCTTCCAGTGCACAGGAACAACTCATTTGGAAGAGCAGAAAAACTGCAAATACAAGCAGTATATAATAGGAACACTCTGAAAAGGTTTATTTTGGTTGTCTTAAATTCTGTATTTCATAAGCCCAGCGTAATGCTTCGGGAGGCAATATAATAATTATCATTGTGGGCAGCCTTAGAAATGGATATTGACTAGCTTTGGAAAAACATGCAATGTGATGGCAGCAGCAGTCTTTTGGCAGCCTGTATCGACCACCGGAGACTCTGTATCGAGAGACCAGTACTTTGGTTGGAGAGCTCTCCTTGCCTCCTTCTCCTCTGGAAACCTCAGGAAAGGATTTTATATTCAATTCACTCATCCTTTGGCACCTCTTATTTAACATGTATGTTGCCCCGTAGTTTGTTTTGGCTGTTGATTGACTTTCAGAAGCATGAAGATGCATCTGACCGTCTTTGATCCCAACTCCTGGAGGTTTCTGAATGGATGCCTTTAAATTGCTTCAAGTTAAATTTGAAGAACATTATCGAGCTTGTCCTTATTACAACCAATGTGTTTGCACCACACCTGTTGGCCCTCTGATCTTAGCCCTATCCCATATGACCACTCTTAAATGTCGCAACGTAGAGATTGTATTAATGTCACTTTGGGCCATATGGATCATTCCAAATTGCGATCACAAACGCCGAAATTCTCAGAATTTCGGCGTATGCGATCGCAATTGGGCTCAGTGGTATGTATGAAAGAAAAACTGCCTCGCAAAATAAGGAAAAGCAAAATTTGCGATTCCCTATTTTGCAATTGCATTTAAGGATTCGCAAATTGCTATTCCTTAAATGCAATGTAGGAAGCACAGAAAAAGTGCAATTTGGCCGTAAGGAATCGCAAATTACCATCAACTTCAAGTTGGTGGTAATTTGCGATTTCTCTGAAAAATTCACTTTTTTGCATTTTTCGAAGTGCCTTGTGGCGTATGTATGTGTGCCACATGTGCACACATGCACATTTCGGGGTGCAACAAGGTGTCCTGTTGCACCCTGGCACCCTTGAAATTGCATTCACAATTTGCGATTCTCTAATTGAGAATTGCAAATTGAGAATATCTTCCCATTCATTCCTATGGGCCTCTAGGCCCTTAGGAATGAATGGGGAGGTATTCTTTGATTGCGAATCATAATTTGCAATTCGCAATTAAGGAATATGTAGGATTCACAAAATCATTTGCAAATCCTACATGCATAGCGTTTTGCGATTTTCAAACAGCGATTCGCAAAAAATCGCAATTTGAGAATCGCAAAATCAGAGTTTGATACATATGGCCCTTTGTCATTACCACTTTCCCCCCATACATTATTTTGCCTTCACATGTTTCTCATTCTGAAAATTCCTTCTGAATCATTCCTTTCTCCACTGAAAGTCACTGCATTGTTCATTAAGCAGTATCCTTTAAGTTGGAAAAGGGCAATGTCATTTATTTAGGGCTAGATACGTTTCTGGTCAATAGACCTTAGATTGTCCAGAACGCTGCCCGCCACCTTATTTTATGTTTGATAGGTGTCACACTTTGCCAAACACCATTGACTACCTGTGAATAAACAGACTGAGTTCAAGATACTTTGCCTGCTCCAGTAAGCGTTCAACAACAAACAACCTTTTTTCTTCCAGAGCAAGCGCGGACTCAACGCCCACATGTGTTTTTTCAGATGTACATTCTTTGCTTTCCTGTCTCTTCCTCGGACATGGTATGCTCATCATTGAGGCCGCGGTTTCTTTTGCTGTAGCCTGCCTCTGAAATTTGCTTCTTGTTCGAGGTGTTAAAATCCACTGTACCTTCTGCAAGGTGCTGTAAAACATAATTTGTACATCTTTTATCGATTCTTTTTTCCCTTCACTTTTGGAATCAAGCTCCAGGACACCTTTGTTAATATTTGTTCTTATAAATTTAAATTAAATCAAATATTGCGAGAAAATAAAGTGTATTGCTCACAAACCTGCACATCTCACTTAAGCAGCTTGTTAATAAAGTGCAATACTTAGATTCACACTTTGTAGCTTATCAGCTATCTTAGTTAATTTAGCATCTTTCAACAGTTATCAAGATATTAATGTAATTATGCATTGGTCAAAAACACTCCCTATCCACGATCTCAGCTTAGATGGACAAGCACGACCCAGATATTCAGTAATCTCTCTTGCTTTCTACAAATGTTATCTTTTCTTTTCAGCTGCCTTTAACGGAGTCTGGATTTTGACAGCACAGCTGCCAAACAAACCTATTGTATACAATTTACACAGAGTGTGCTTAGCTGCCTCCATTTCAACCATTTGCTTGAGTCTGTCAATCTGGTCTTGACTAGGCTCACTGGAGTATTTTTTTCTCACCTAATGCTAGTGGCTGTTGGGGGTGTATGCTTTCACCTCCAGTCGAGTGCTTGCACTGAAGTGCATGCCAGGACTGCTTTAAAGCTATATAGCCCACTTTATTTGAAAAACAGTCAAAAACATTACCAGAGGCAAGGGAGTCATCAATGTAGTTCTAACTTTTCTTGTCTGACTTTAATATGCTTATTTCGTATCTATTGGTACATTAAACCCAGGTATATTGGTTTTGCCAAAGCTAGTCTAGATATGGGAAAGCTGGCATTCCTTTTCTTAAATTTGAAATGAGTGCTGCTGATGAAATGTTTAGATGATTTGAAGACCAGGATGTTTTGAATGTGAAGAAGTCAGTCATTGCTCCTGAATTCATTTTTAGCAGGGTGTGTTCGTTCAATCTACCGTCGTTTAAAAAGCAGTTTTGACCAAGTGATTTAAGTACAAAAAAAGTGGTCACTTAGATTCATTTATGATTATGTCAGTTTTGTATTTCAAAACTCAGTACTGATGTGTAAATGAAAAACAAACCTGTTATCGTAAAATAAAACGCATAGAGTTGTAGACAGCTACTTATCGGTCTGGTTTTAATAAATCCAGACAAGCATGCACTTATGTTTACATGCGTTTGCACACTAAAGTCAGAACGATTGGGTTTGCCAGCGCTTGCTTTGTATACTACTACAGTTATCACTTATATATACTTATTATTAGAGCGTATGTTTGGAAAATAAGTTGTCAATAGGTTTTGTACGTTTCTAATGTGAAATAGTATGCATTTAGTTAAGACAGTGAGACTGAGACAGTAAAGTTGTTGTACCTTAAGAAAGAAAACCCAAATAATCCTAGCTGGGGCTTTGGGAGGGCTAATGCAGAGCAGACTCTTCCGCTGAGATCGGCTGCTGGGCCCAGCGGAGCATTGGTATTTGATGGGCACTTAGACGTTATCACTAAAGAGAACTGCGCGGAAACCAAAGCGGGGCGGCGGCGTAAGACGCTGGATTTTTACTCTTGGGAATAGCCACCTAAAAGCACATTAGCTCTTGGAAAGCATTGTGATTTGGGGGATGGGAGGTTCGGAATATTGCCTTAGTAAATCGCACCCTGTCACTCTTCTTGCCCCCGCCCCCCCACCACCACCCCTTTCTTCTTTTTCTGAGACCTGCGGGTCAGAGGGCGTGACCTTCCGTCTTTACAATGTCGACAAACTTCATAAAACGAACAAGGTTTCCAGTTGAGTCATGATGAACCCTATTGTTCAAATGCATAGCCAAATAGTGACACATTTTTAGTGGAAAACGAATTTCTTGATGATACCAAATTATTCACTTTTCGCATGGGAAACAGCAATCATTTAATTGTTTTATAATCTTAGAGTTGTAATTTGTTTCCGCTCTGAATGGGTTTTTTTGGGGGGGGGAGGGGGCGATTAAGTTCGACGAGCAGGCGCGCAGTGTTCCGGCTGCCAGAGCTTCCGCGCGCTGACGTACTGTGAAGAGCAGTCTCGGGTTTCACTGCCCAACAGTGGAGTAGTGTAGAGCCTTCATCCAGCTGGCAGCGCTGCCACTACTGGGAAGCTGCTGCATGAGCTCGTATGGAGCCCGAACTCCGTGCCTAGGTATTGCGGGTCGCATTTCTGGCAACAACGGCTTTGTATGAATATAATTCAAGAACATGCTGCCGCTCTACCTGTAAATGTGTGTGGTTTTAGCGTGTCTATTTTCACTCTATCCGACTGTTTTTGTCTCGGCAGATCCTTTGTCCTCCTTGGTCACCCCCTGCCCAGCGTAGAGGCATTCCACACATGGCCTCTCACTCGCACCAGGGTGTGTTTTCTGCCTCTGTTCACCGCAAGGAACCAAGGGGCATATTATCAAGAACAGCGTTAAAAATTATCACCGGTTTAGCGGCAGAAAACTGGTGTGAACATGGGCTTCTATTGGAATTCTCTAGGGCATATTATCAAGCCCATTATCGCCGCTTTAGCGGCAGTTCTCTGCCGCTAAACCGGCGATATTTGTAATGCCGTCCTTGATAATATGCCCCTACGTTTGTAGTTCAGGATAATGGTGCAGAGGTTAAGGGCTTCCTTCTGTCTTATCTTCTCTCTTTGGACATTTGAAGGAGCAGCCCCTGAACCTTAGGCCTGCGTACACTTGGACTCGCATCTTTCTTTCACCCACACCCTGCTTCTCCTTTATTCTGTAATCCATAGGCTCAGTGTTAGACACCTCCCTTCAGATTTTTGATGCTGCCTACTCCCATTAGTTGTTGTGACTGCTCTTAGGCAAATGATTCTTTACTACAGAGGTTCTGATTATAAAGCCTGCAGGCTTCCTTGTCAAACAGGAGATCACTGGCCATCAGGAGGAACCTTTAAGAAAATTGATGCGGGTTGTGTAACCCCAAGTACCCCTTGGGAAAGTATTTCATGGAGCCTTGCACTTTGTAAACCAGAATAGTTGAAAGATGCTTGTGAGGGGCCAACATTCATTTCAGTGATAATATTTTTTGGCTTTTGGAGCTGCAGCAGTGAAGTGTCATTTCCAACACTGGTTTAGGAACACGTTTTCTTTATGGTCCCTAATAAGAAGGCCTGTAAACATCTACAATAAAACACCCTGGAGAGGCTCAGAACCAGCAGGACTAAATAGTAAAAATAGTGTGCTATTTTTGTATAGCACTCCATTAACCCCTTCGCCGCGGCAGGAATTCTGCTGGGGGGGTTTGGGGGCAGCGCGGCGGCGCTGTGCTCGTGACGGAACCGCTCCGTCACGAGACACGGTTGAGCTGTGCTCATGACGGAGTGGTTCCGTCACGTCTCCGCCCACTGCGCTAATCGCCCGCACAGGCGGGGAATTAGCGCCGCGTGGGCGGAGCGGCGGCCAACGGCCGCAGCATGACGGAACCACTCCGTCATGAGCACAGCGCAACCGTGGCTCATGACGGAGTGGTTCCGTCATGAGCAGGGAAGGGGTTAAGCACTTCTGTTTCTAAGCACTGTAAATATTGTTAAAATTAACCAATTCCTGCTTATCAATTTTCTGACCCTTGAATTATGAAAGTCTGAGGGTGCCTTGTTTACAGTTGAAGTTTGGACAACACTTGTCAGTGGTGAGACACTTTGATGGCTATATAGTTTATCTGAAAGAGACTTCTAGCCTCAGATTCCTTACCTGTGAATTTCCCCCAGGCGTCCGACTGGATCTGGAAGATTTTTCGAGAACAGTACTCCTGCTCACTGGTAGGTGACATCGATTGGCTCTGCTTCCATCGTTGACATCATCTGTGCCAGAAATGACATTGCGGTACCTATATAGGTGCCACCCAGGCAGAATTTTTTTGACGTTTTGTCGACCGTTTAAAAAAAAAAAAAAAAATATTTTTTTTATTATAAAGCTTAGAACCAAAATCACACGATATATCGCCTTCATATACATTTAGTACATTATCACATATGTCATTCCTTTAACAGTGACTCAAAATCAAACCTCCCAACTTAGAATTCACTGACCTCCCTGTGGTCACCCCCCCCCCCCCCCCCTTGTCGACCGTTTTTGAGATTTTTCCTCCTGGTGTGTCGAGGATGTCATTGTGTAAGACTGGATTCAAGCCTTGTGGAGCATGTCACCACCCGATGTCCGTGATGGATCCGCACCTCGTCTGACTGTGGTGTTTGGAGAGTGACCAGGACCCGAAGTTGTGCTCCGATTGCCGGGCCATGCACCCGAAGGCTTTGAGGGAGATCTTCAACTTTTTACACGACCCCCTGTGAAAAGCAGAAATCGGCCATTGTACTGAATGTGAAGTAAATTTGTATCTCATTTCATGAGAATACGAAATTTTACTGTTGGCATTATACAGGATCAAAATCAAGAATGTTGTATCTTCTGTTTTTACTGTGTAAACTGTTGAAGATTCTCATATTTGAATACTAACCTCTAAACATATAGAGCACCAAACTCCACATTAGTGAATGGGACGGCTTGAGACCACTGCTGCGGATCACTCGCCCAATTCTACTGCACTAATAATTATACCAATCATTTGACACTTGGAATTAGCCCTGATGAAGTCTGCTGTGACTGTAACAGCAACCGACGAAACACGTGTTGGCAAAAGGGCAAATGTTGGATTAATATTGTAATAAAGAACTATTGAAACCACAATCTCAACCTTTGGATTCCTGTGTGACTGGAGAATCCTTTCATTGACCTTTGGAGTTCTCGGGTCGAGAAGGAAAAAAGTCTCTTCCTCCTTCTGAGCACCATGCGAATTGTGGATACCAAATAGACAAGATTGACATTATATACTTGACCTATGATACATTGTAGTAGGGTGCGCCCGTTCTCCCAGCCACGCTAAGCAAGTGTTCATGGACAACACCACCGCCATGTGGTACTGCAACAAATGGGGCGGGTGGGGTTGTGAACCCTTTGTCAAAAGTCTCTGGACATGGCTGGGACAGCAGTGCATATTCCTGGTGGTCCAACACCTGGCGGGCTCTCTGAGCACCAAAGCAGACAAACTCAGCAGATGATATCTAGCGGAATCCGCATGGCATCTCCACCTGGAGGTGGCGCAAGGTCTTTCAGCAGTTGGGAGAGCCTTGGTTAGATCAGTTCGACTCAGCTGAGAACACACAATGTCAGTAGTTTTGGAGACAGGAGTTTCCAAGGTGTTTCTCTCTCAGAGATGCTTTTTGTCTCGAGTGGAGTTCAGGCCTCCTGTGCGCTTTTCCACCCATACTACTCGTGCCCAGATTTCTCGAAGACCAGGAATAACAGGGCTCAAGTCTTACTTGTGGCACCGGACTGGGCATGGCCCTAAATCCTCCGACCAGGCTGCCCCTTTGTGAAGATCTTCTGTCACAGCAACAGGGGAGGGTTCTCCACCTGAATCTGTTCCCTCTCCGTCTTCTTGCATGGATATTGAGCAGCGACAGTTTAAAGCTTTCGACCTTCCTCCTAAAGTCTGTAACATCATTTTGGCAGCCAGGCATCCATCCACCAAGACAGTACATGCCTGCCGTTCGGAAAAATGTGTGGCATGATGTGCAGAAAATACTATTTATCCCCTTTCTGCTCCTCTTTTTGAAGTCTTACTCTTCATTCTTTCCCTGGCCCAGCAGGGCTCTGCTCAGGACACTCTTAATGGCTGTCTAGCTGCCAATTCTGCCTTCTTGCGGTTACCTGACCAACCTCCTTTGTTCAAATCCCCTACTGCACTTTGGTTTCTCAAAGGTCTTACTCATCCCTCCATCATCATTCATTATGCCTCAGTAGGACCTTAATTTAGTTCTGACTTATGTGCGCTCCTTTCGAGTCTCTCTACATTTGTCCCCTCAGGCGTCTCACACTGATAACCACCTTTCTTGTGGCAATTGCATCTGCCCGTTGAGTTGGTGAGCTGCAGGCCTAATCATCTAAGCTGCCTTACCTCTATCCTGACAAAGTGGTGCTTCGCACAAGGGCCTCCTTTCTACCAAAAGTAGTCACCCCATTTAATGTAGGCCAATCTATCACCTTGCTTACATTTTATGCAGCTCCCCATCCCTCTAAAAAAGAGGAGCAACTCCACCATTTAGACCCAAAAACAGAGTTGTCGTTCTACCTTGATTGCAATCAAGAGGTCTGGGTGGACTACCAATTCTTCGTGGGATATGTTAGCGCAAATAAAAGTTGGGTGGAGCAGAAGCGGCCCAGCTCCAGATGGGTCAAGCTCTGCATCAAAATCTGCTACGCACTGGCCAAGAAGCAACCTCCTGAAGTTTGCAGTCCACCAGAGCTAAAGCTGCGCCCACTGCGTTAGCACGTGGAGTTCCGGTCATGGATATATGCCAGGAAGCAATGTTGAATTCCTTGCACATGTTCACAAAACATTACAGCCTGGTCAGTCAGGTCCACAAGAATGGGCACTATGCTTGTTCTGTCCTGCAGGACTTTCTCGTTTGAAATTAGTTTGCAGACCTTCTTCTAAGTATGGTATTGTTTGGGTATCTATTCACAGATAAGGAATCTGCGGCTAGAAATCTCTATCAGAAGAACAAGTTATTTACTTTTGGTAACGCCTTATCTGGTAGAGACTATATCTAGCTGCAGACTCCTTACTGACCCACCCCTCCACCCCACTCTGCGAACGGATTACGAAGGACCGGGCTGACCCCTTTCAGGGACATAGTTTTAACACACCTGTGGTCCTTGTTCTTCATGGCTCTGCGCTTCTGACAAGAAAGTTGTGAAAAGAAACTGACGTCGGTGTGCCTGGACGGCGCCTATATACGTACAGCAATGTCACTTCTGGTGCAGACAACGCACACTATGGACGTGAAGCCGATCGCCGCCGCCTATTGTCTCACAGGGGTACTGCGCACAGAAAATCTTCCGGATCCAGTTTGACGCCTGGGGGTAATTTACAGGTAAGGCCTCTGCGGCTAGATATATTTATTCTCTACCAGATAAGGAGTTACCGAAGGTAAGGTACTTGTTTGTTAGGGTGTTTTATTAATCATGGGCAGTTGTGGTTTAGGTGGTCCTTACCTGGCTACTATCTTGTTTACTCATGAAACTGATTAAATCCTAATCCTTTATGAATTAAAATTGCACTGGGAAGCTAAGGAAAGGGTTAACATTATATCATCAAGCTCAAACATTTTGGCCCGTAGGATACCCAAGTTGAAAGTGCACAACTGCTCCTTTCAGGATTTAACTTTTCCCCCTGTGCTACATTTTAGTGAATAAACGAAGACGATCTGCTGTCTCTTTTAGTTTACATCAAATGTGTTTGGGGTTCCAGTCCAGTTTTCTTAGTATTTACTTACTGCCACTGTTTAGTTTGTGTAGAAGTACTCTCAAGAAACAGGAGCTCAGGAAAACATTCAAAAGTGATTTCCCAAGTGTATAATATGGTCACAAGGGGAAAGGCAGGATTAAAAGTAACGCCTTTTGGGTCCACAGTGTCTAACTTACTCACAACACCACCACTTGTGTTGGGGTGGTTTTAATGTGTAGGCCTAGTGGCTGCCCTCATGATGTAACTGCCACTATGTTAAGGAACCTGGTGATATTTTGAATACTGTTTACTACCAGCATATTTTGCTAAAATGGTGAAGCAAGGATTAGCTCTTAAGTCCCCTAGTACCGTTGGTGGTGGGTTGTGATGTCTAAAGAGATTTGTAGTACCCACTTTGTTGATGATCCTGCTAATGTGTTTTTATAGCACTCACTAATTCAAGTGAGCCTGTGTCTAAGACTCTAAGTGCTTCATATGTTTACAGGTAAGTAAATATAGCCCAAAGGAGATTTTAAGGCCTTTCTCTGGGTCCTGAGGCAGTAGTTTAATGGACAGCATTCTTTGTTAAGACCATTATTTACCATTGGTGTGCTAATACTACTTAAATTCCAGTAATTTAACGAATGTACTCCCTTTGCACACATGACTTCTTAAGGTAGGTTGGTTATAGCAAACAGTAAAGGTTAAAGCCGGGAGGCTGTAAAGGGACTGAAACTTAATCATTACCCATGATAAACTCAAAGTCCAGAGAGATCTTGATCTCTTGAAGAAGATAGCTTCCTATTTTAGAGAAGGGTGATATGGAACAAAACTACAAAAATGTGCTCCATTCCTCACAGTCCCTCCTATGAACTGTTTTTTTTTTAATCTCCCTCCATCCCTGCTGGCAACAATATGACACTCAATCACACTCCACACCATACATTTTGGCACCTGAGAAAATGTTCCAGAGTGCCAGTGTTTTAGACAGCCATCATGTACTTGTGGTGCTTTTTGACTTCTCGGGCTGCTACGCCATTGTTGGTTACATAATGTACATTCAAACAAGTTGCTCAGCTGCAGCTGAGTGTGTATGTTTCGTTTCCCTGGGCTTCTTCTCTGCCACGCCAGGTAGGACACCTCAGGCCATGTTGAATGGCTGGTTATGTAGTTGCCATTCCCGTGGACAGCTCCGCTGCCTCCCTTGGTAGACTCATTTCATCTAGCATGGTTGGTTATAGCATAACTGGTCCCATTGAGTGCTGTCTCTCACTCCTGGCTGGACTCCCTAGAGCAAATACCATAGCTGGTTGTATAATTTCCAGTTCCTGTGGTTGCTTCCTCCTTGGGTTCGCTCCTCCCAGCATTCTCTGTGGCTTATTGGCATATTGTCTACTCTTCTGCCACGCTCGATACATTCCAGGGAGCATACACCATGGCTGGTAGTACAATGATCATTTATACATGCTTCCCTCTGCAGTTCCTGTTTTTACTTTACAGGCATATGCTAAAAGTGCTTGCACAAGGGTACAGCTAGTTGGATTGCCTTGCCATATACTTTGTCTGGGTCTTATAATGTTTGCTCCTCTGTCACTCCAAAGTGAACCCAAAAGGACATTGCTGTGGTTGCTTGTATAATGCCCATTATTATTAAGGGTTTGGACTCTGTCCCTGCGTTGTAAACACCATGACGTACAGAGAACACTCGATGCAATGATTGTATGCTTGACCTGTGAGTGCTTGGCATTCCCCAAATTCAGTCTGGTGATAACTATGATACAAACCATTCCAAAGCTGGTTAGGTATCTGCATGCATGACTGTCTCTTTTGGCTCTTTTTCTCATACTGTGCACAAGTACAGCTATATACTTCTAATCCAAAAACAACAATAGATGGACAGAATGCAGAACAATGTCATACATCCACCCCAGTACAGAGATCTGGGCCTAAATCCATCGTTTTTTTGCTCACCATGCCTTTTCAGTTTGAACCCAGCCATATGCAAATCAGTCTTGACCCTGTGCCTCATGGGAACAGTCCAGCCCGAACTGCCAAGCCAGGTCCTCCCTGGACTGGAAACAAGCATCCTAGGACCGGTTTCGGGGTTTCACCCCTCTTCAGCCAGGATAGCTTGATTCCAGTGGCATGGAGAGCACGGGACCCACGTCTGGGCATACCCTTCCCACTCGGGGTGACAAATGCAAAAACAACAATAGATGGACAGAATGCAGAACAATGTCATACATCCACCCCAGTACAGAGATCTGGGCCTAAATCCATCGTTTTTTTGCTCACCATGCCTTTTCAGTTTGAACCCAGCCATATGCAAATCAGTCTTGACCCTGTGCCTCATGGGAACAGTCCAGCCCGAACTGCCAAGCCAGGTCCTCCCTGGACTGGAAACAAGCATCCTAGGACCGGTTTCGGGGTTTCACCCCTCTTCAGCCAGGATAGCTTGATTCCAGTGGCATGGAGAGCACGGGACCCACGTCTGGGCATACCCTTCCCACTCGGGGTGACAAATGCAAAAACAACAATAGATGGACAGAATGCAGAACAATGTCATACATCCACCCCAGTACAGAGATCTGGGCCTAAATCCATCGTTTTTTTGCTCACCATGCCTTTTCAGTTTGAACCCAGCCATATGCAAATCAGTCTTGACCCTGTGCCTCATGGGAACAGTCCAGCCCGAACTGCCAAGCCAGGTCCTCCCTGGACTGGAAACAAGCATCCTAGGACCGGTTTCGGGGTTTCACCCCTCTTCAGCCAGGATAGCTTGATTCCAGTGGCATGGAGAGCACGGGACCCACGTCTGGGCATACCCTTCCCACTCGGGGTGACAAATGCAAAAACAACAATAGATGGACAGAATGCAGAACAATGTCATACATCCACCCCAGTACAGAGATCTGGGCCTAAATCCATCGTTTTTTTGCTCACCATGCCTTTTCAGTTTGAACCCAGCCATATGCAAATCAGTCTTGACCCTGTGCCTCATGGGAACAGTCCAGCCCGAACTGCCAAGCCAGGTCCTCCCTGGACTGGAAACAAGCATCCTAGGACCGGTTTCGGGGTTTCACCCCTCTTCAGCCAGGATAGCTTGATTCCAGTGGCATGGAGAGCACGGGACCCACGTCTGGGCATACCCTTCCCACTCGGGGTGACAAATGCAAAAACAACAATAGATGGACAGAATGCAGAACAATGTCATACATCCACCCCAGTACAGAGATCTGGGCCTAAATCCATCGTTTTTTTGCTCACCATGCCTTTTCAGTTTGAACCCAGCCATATGCAAATCAGTCTTGACCCTGTGCCTCATGGGAACAGTCCAGCCCGAACTGCCAAGCCAGGTCCTCCCTGGACTGGAAACAAGCATCCTAGGACCGGTTTCGGGGTTTCACCCCTCTTCAGCCAGGATAGCTTGATTCCAGTGGCATGGAGAGCACGGGACCCACGTCTGGGCATACCCTTCCCACTCGGGGTGACAAATGCAAAAACAACAATAGATGGACAGAATGCAGAACAATGTCATACATCCACCCCAGTACAGAGATCTGGGCCTAAATCCATCGTTTTTTTGCTCACCATGCCTTTTCAGTTTGAACCCAGCCATATGCAAATCAGTCTTGACCCTGTGCCTCATGGGAACAGTCCAGCCCGAACTGCCAAGCCAGGTCCTCCCTGGACTGGAAACAAGCATCCTAGGACCGGTTTCGGGGTTTCACCCCTCTTCAGCCAGGATAGCTTGATTCCAGTGGCATGGAGAGCACGGGACCCACGTCTGGGCATACCCTTCCCACTCGGGGTGACACATGCAAAAACAACAATAGATGGACAGAATGCAGAACAATGTCATACATCCACCCCAGTACAGAGATCTGATGGATTTAACCCAGATCTCTTGACTGGGGGAGAATGTCTGCATTGTCAGCATTCCGTCCATCAATTGTTTGTTGTAACGCTTTTCGCCCTAAGTGGGATGGGTATTCCCAGACGTGGGACCCGTGCTCACTACGCCACTGGAGTCAAGCTATCCTGGCTGATGACGGCTGATAGCCAGAAACCGGTCCTAGGATGCTTGATTCCGGTCCAGGGAAGACATGACTTGGCAGTTCGGGCTGGACTGTTCCCATGAGGCACAGGGTCAAGACTGATTTGCATATGGCCATGTCTAAACTGGGGTGGTGTAGTGGGCAAAAGAACGATGGATTTAACCCAGATCTCTTGACTGGGGGAGAATGTCTGCATTGTCAGCATTCCGTCCATCAATTGTTTGTTGTAACGCTTTTCGCCCTAAGTGGGATGGGTATTCCCAGACGTGGGACCCGTGCTCACTACGCCACTGGAGTCAAGCTATCCTGGCTGATGACGGCTGATAGCCAGAAACCGGTCCTAGGATGCTTGATTCCGGTCCAGGGAAGACATGACTTGGCAGTTCGGGCTGGACTGTTCCCATGAGGCACAGGGTCAAGACTGATTTGCATATGGCCATGTCTAAACTGGGGTGGTGTAGTGGGCAAAAGAACGATGGATTTAACCCAGATCTCTTGACTGGGGGAGAATGTCTGCATTGTCAGCATTCCGTCCATCAATTGTTTGTTGTAACGCTTTTCGCCCTAAGTGGGATGGGTATTCCCAGACGTGGGACCCGTGCTCACTACGCCACTGGAGTCAAGCTATCCTGGCTGATGACGGCTGATAGCCAGAAACCGGTCCTAGGATGCTTGATTCCGGTCCAGGGAAGACATGACTTGGCAGTTCGGGCTGGACTGTTCCCATGAGGCACAGGGTCAAGACTGATTTGCATATGGCCATGTCTAAACTGGGGTGGTGTAGTGGGCAAAAGAACGATGGATTTAACCCAGATCTCTTGACTGGGGGAGAATGTCTGCATTGTCAGCATTCCGTCCATCAATTGTTTGTTGTAACGATATACTTCTAATCAACACCTGCAGCAACGGACTCCTGGAACCGCACCTGCCACACAGTTCCTTTCAATTGAATTCCTGGTGCACTACAGCCAAGGTGTCAGTTGTTCCTTGACACTGCTGCTAAGCAGAGATGCATGAGCATACGCCACAGGATGGTGTGCCCACAAAAAAGTTCAAATTCCTTATGTATATTTTCTAATTTCTTTATTGAGAATATTATATTTTCTATCCTTTAAAACTTGGCCCAGGTTGCAGCCAACACGTTTTGTTCAGTTAAACTGTAGGTCATCAGGGCTTATTTGTAAGTTTGAAGATCCCGATGTATACCAACTTAATAATTTGTAGCACCGTTTTTATCCAGTTAAACCTGGGTGAGACAATTGTTCTCCAATGCCAACACTTGAATCCGTATCTCTTGTCGTAAGAATCTTCAGGTCGGGATGGCAAAAAAAAAAGACATACTTGTTGCAAGATACTTTGCACAGTCTCTTTGCCATACATACACAACACAAAAACACTTCCCTCGTGCACCGGAGTGCACTTGCACACTTTCGTTCCGTCGATAGACTAGCATCTAATGCTTAGATATCCCCAATCACACCTTTTTGCTTCAAATTCAGTTAGACAAAATGCCATAAAAGCACAACTATTGTCCTAATGCACTTAAAAACACAACCTCTATCTATAGGCATTTAACAGCCCCGCTTCCATTCGTTCGCTTTCACATAGTAGCTGCTACCCTCCCACAAATCGTATTTGGCACTGCGTAGGAACATGAAACTCCGTGTAAATACAATACTAGTCTACGCGCCCCTCTTTCAGGCAGAGGGGAACTGAAGAATACGGAATTGTAATGTTTTCCCGTGAATAGTGGGATGCTAGGATTTAAAAAAAAAAAATAAAAAAAATGTTCCGACCTCTGCCTGTTACCTAAGGGGCCACACCTTTGAATCAATTTCGTTTTATGTAGCGCTTCATGGTACTATTTACATAGCACGCTTGATGTCCAGACCTCTCGGTTCTCAACTTGTTCCAACAGTGCCATCTTGTGGGTAGGACCAAAACATTTGCCAAATGAGCTGATTTCAAGGCAGTACCCTCAGTGGGTGTGTCTCACATTTCCTCACCGGGCACATCACTCGTTTGTCACAATCGCACCCCGTTGACCACAACTCTGGAACTGTGAGGTTACCTTTTCCTTTCTGTGCAATTGTGGGCCTTTTAGGAAGGGATTCGTGGGTGGGGGAGTGTGGGAGCAGGGGAAATGTGCGTGTTGCTCGTTTAGGCTAGTTACCCCATTAGACACGTCAAATGGAAGGGTATTTAACCTGCGCAATATACAATTCGAATTGAAATAAAAGCAATAAAAACTACGAATTCGATGTATTTTGCATAAGGTTGAACTCAACGTAACGGACAATTGCGTAACAAACATAACTGTTTTAGGGATGAGGCTCCACGGTACAGCTCTGCTCGAAAAATATGAACTGGACCAGGCATGCTAAGATGTTGAATAAATAAATGGAGGCCATTCAAATGTGTAGTTAGTGGATGGAAGCAAAAGTAAAAAAGTGCAATTCTAACCCCATACATATTATTTCTCAGTTTTTATATTTAATTATGTTGCCGTTATTTATGTAAATGTTTTCTTATACTCCACACAATTGACAAGGCCTTCCCTCGTGCCTTGTAAATTGCGTAAATTGGGAGAGAGGAGTAAATTGGGAGAGAGGAGTTTGAAGGGGGCATGCTTATAAATGCCTCGGGATACAAATGTATGTGATGCAGAAAGCAGATTGGTGGGTGTTGGATACGGCTGTTGGAAGGGTGGTGTTTAAAGTAACGTGAGGATGGGATTTGACACGCAAAGGTTGACGAACCATACCAGCTGTGTTCGTTAAAACTACCTGTGCGGTGTGCTGTCTGACCTCGGCCCGAGCCTCTTACAGGCTGGTTTTTATAATACGGTTCTGGGATCGTGCTCCAGAAAAAAAATGTTCTCTGGAGACTAGTTGGGGCTAGACCAACACCAAGAATCAAATATCTTAAAACTAACTAACGAAAAATCGAACTGACAAAAGACGGTGGGGTGATGGAGCGTAGGCTTGGGTGCCAGGGACGGAGCAAGAGACTGAGCCCCCCTCCCCATGAGTGACCCTTTAATGGGACCAGTAATCCGACTCCCGGAGTTGCCCTTTACCAACCGGTTGATTCCAGTGGTCGGAAGCCATGGCATCACAATTCGGACCCCGAGGGTCTCCTAGGGAATGAAGAATTTCCGGGACGTTTCATTTACTGCCTCAGAATCGCCTCGTAAATCCTCGTTCTTGTATACGGTGTATGCCTTGATTATCCGCTCCTTTGGGCTGTCCGAGTCTCTGGGTTCACCGCATCCTTGAGGGGCCGCTGCTGACCCATGTTACCGGCCATCGGAGGTTACGAGCAGCACCTTGCATGGCCTCGTGTACTGCCGTCAGTGCCTGGTTTATGCACCCTGCCGCTGGCAGGCCGGGCGCCTGCGGTGCCAGGCTCCAGAAGCAGAGTTTGGCAGCGCTGCACCTTTATTTACCGTGACAGATTTAGTGTCTCTCCTGGGCCCTCATCCGCTGCGCCCCCGCCCGTCCGCCCCCCTTCACTTCCCTTTTCGCTGCTAATTGCTTCTCGAGCACGCCTGGCTTCGGACTAGCCCCCCCCCTTCCGTGAAAGGAGACGAGTGTATTTTTAACCTCGGGCGATCTCCTTTTGTGTCACTTTGCGATGACTGCATTCGTCCTCCTAGTTTCACGCGATGTATTTTGTTTTTGTTGTGCTTTGTTTCAGTTGCCATGTTTAAATGTGCCATTCAACACACAGGCCTACAGGTGCAGCGCTGAGACAGTATTTATTATTTCCTTCCTTCCTTTCCCCACCCTCTTCAGATTTAGCAGCTTTCCACGCTTCCAGCCTTCCGTTTCACCGTGGATTGGAAACCAACACAAGGTTGTAATGTTGTGGCTCAGTGAGTTGATGCACATGCTGCGGAAAACTGTGTGCAACTTGAGGACCTTGGAATCGGAAGTGTTTTGATCAAACATTTTCTTTTTCCGAGTTTTTTTTTAAATAGTTCCATTGCGGTAAGCCCTACTTGGAAAGCAGGTTTTCGTCTAAATGTGGAAGGAACAAGTGGTAAACCTATACATTTGCCTCAATAGATGTGAATCTTTGCTGCAAGCGCAAGTATCCGTGCAAGCAGCGATAGTTGTATTTGCATTGAGAGGGATCCGTTTGTTTCTTGTTGGTGGCTCATGTCTTAATTTTGCTTTGGTGTTGAATGTGTTTGCCTTCTTCTGTAAGGCGCTCTGTTGCCTTGTGATGTTTGGCCAGCAGTATAATAAACGAAATATTCCCTCAGTCATTGGATTCAGCATGAAGGTCACGAGGAGAAAGACTGCTTTCCCGAGGAGGCACTGATACCAAAGTGGTTGGGAGCACCGCAGGACCGCGTAATTAAAACGAATGCCACCCGCCCGACTGCATATGCTGGTACAGTCTAAAGAGACCGAAGTGGACGTGAATCGGAGGGCGGTGTTTTAGTGTACATTTTGACATTTTCCTGAGGGTAAACCACATAATTCAGCAATGTATTCTCGGAGTGGGGAGCAACAGCGCCCCCAGGGACCTGCCGTCCGACTCTTACCCAGTGAAATGGCCGTAAATCCCCGCTCTGCAGCAGGAACTTGGAGGACAGTCCCAGTACACAGATTCCAGGGTCTAGTGGAACAGTGTTCCACCATTTTTTTTAAAAAACCTTATCAAACACATTCCACCAGAATTTGTTGATTGGTAGGGGGGGACAAGTTCATTCGACACCAGTAGCAGCAAGAATCAGTCCTAAGTTTACTCTTTATAGGGCTGGGAGGGGTGAGACGGATCCTATAGAAGAACTTAAAATGAATTCTCCTCAATCGAGTATTGGGTGTCGGGGCTTCGGGCTGAGCACGATAGAAGGACCAATCCCCCCTCGGTATAGATTGACAAAGGTCATTGTTCAGTTTGTCCCAGGCTGAGGACTGTGGTATGGGTGGGTATTTCAGATTGCATGCAGGAATATAGCCTTTTCACGAGGCCTTTAGTGGATGCAACTTCTAAAAGTAATGCAATGGCTTTAAATTGTGGATGTTCACCTGGAAAGGTAGGCAAACCTTCATTCTATGCCAAACGCAATCTGTAATCGCATATCTCTAGTGGTATGTATCCCTCCCCCACTACAAATTGGGAAAGTGAAATGAATTCTCCATTGGGAGTAGTTGGCCCATCCTCAGCAGTTTGAGGGAGTGCAAGCGTCTGAGAGAGTATTCTTCGCACAAAGGTATTGTGGGTGGTGCAAGAGTGGTAGGACTGGAGTTCTAATAGATCACGGGCAATTTATAAGGCCCAGTTCCCACTATACCAACACTGTGCAAGTCACTGCATCAAAAGCTGATCTATTACAGGTTGTCTGCTACTCTAATATGGCAGAGAGCGGTACTGGTGAGGCATTTTATTTTTCAACTGCAGTGTGATACAAGTTTGGAGGCGGGCGATGACAATGTGCAAATTACACTTGAGCACACTAGTAGCAGAGCTCCAGGTCTGACAGAGCAAAGACACCTCTCTCATATGGTAAAAACAAGGTTTCCGATTTGAGCCTCCGCTGTTTTCTCGCCCAAGCGGGATCCGAGATCATAAAAGATTTGAATTTGGTAGAAAATTAGTCTTTCGAGAGTGATACAGATATATTATTGAAGATATGGATAAAGTTGGGCAGAAAAATCATTTTCATTAAGGCTATTATTCTACTTGCCTGAGACAACCACAACGAGAACCAGCATTCTATTAGTGATTCCAATATTGAGATGACAGTTCTAGAATTTGCTGTAATGATTTACTTCACAGCTGACCCACATACCGGAGCAGCATCCCACAGGGTACTCGAGCACATTTTTGTTTGGATGGAGTAAGGACTTGACCCAATTTGTATTCATGCTGGGTAGGAAACTAAATTGGATACATTTCCAAATAACGGATGAGAAACTGTTTTGTGCGTTACAAGTGTACTCCACTATATCGTATTCATGTATAGTCTGTAAAACTTCAGCACATCTGGCATGTTATTTTAAAAAGCAGGCCAATGGGTCTAGTCAGTGGTGAACAGGAGCAGGGAATGGAGGCACCCCTGTGTGTTGCCACGGATTATGATAAAATGGGCTCAGAGATTAATCCAATTAGGTTTACATTCTAGTGGGTTTGTTTAGAGTAGGGAAATGCCCCCAGAAGGTATCGCCAGACAAAGCAGCACCAATTTATATTTAAAAAAAGCTCCATTCTATCAAGTATAAAGCTTTTATGGCATTCATCAGATTGGTGACTGCATCCAGCAACACAGGCCCCAAGACCGTGTCATGCGACCCAGGCCAGACCCCAACCAAATGTACACCCACCTCATAAGGGCACAAAGCCACGGCGGCCACCCCAAAGCTAACTCAGGCGTCAGCTGCATGAACCATCAGGGAGTGTAAGTCACTGCCCACAAGCAATAACAGCCCATCTAGGGTAACTCAAGAGCCCACCTATTGGGAGATGCACAAGCACAGGAGCTCCCTCTGTTCACCAGCATTGCTGTAGTGTGACGCTGGCCTTCTACTGTCATGTGACTACTTCAACTAATGAGAATAACATTTCAGTGCCATGCCAACTGTTGCCTGTTAAGACAATTCTGTCGGATTTTACCTTACAACCTACTGAGCCCCACTAGTGTGCAGCCATTTTGGACACCGGCACTTTACTGGCCCCCCAACCTCACAAACATATTCACGGGATGCAATCTTAATTTGTGCGGATTCCACTGCATTTTCAGGACTGCAGGCAAAAAGTGGCACACAAGCATCTGGTGAGTTTCCACATAGATTTGCAGCTGCATGCACACAAGGGCCTCTATCATCTTGCTTATGAAAGGAGTATTTACGAATAGGCGGACAGCTTGCAAGGTCTGCATGATGAGGTATCGCCATATCGCGCAAAGGGTCCCCACAGTCACCTAAATGAATTACCGCCGCAGGACCAAAGATTCAATAAATGATAAAGGGGTCGGTGGGTGGTGGGTTGTAGATAGGAGGAAGCCATTCGTAATATGTTTTTTTCAGTATGTCTCCAAACTGCAGATCATGGAATTGAGGCGGACTTTACATTCTATTCTGAATGTGTAGTGTTTGTGGTTGTATATGGATGCTGGCATTTGTTTAATAAACAGAAGTGTGAAAAAAAAATGACAAAGGGCATAATGTGACCGGGCAGAATGTCCACCCAAATCTTCAGAATAATGATCCAAGAATTGAGGCTCAGCCATCAATGTTTATCTGCACTCTTGCAACTCGTTCACCTTTTCCTAGTCGGACAGGTTTGTGGGTGCACTGATGTCTGGATTGGAAGTGTTCCTTCATGGTCTACCATTATCCATTCTGCTCTTTTCTCCTGAAAACACGTTGCAAGACTTCAAAAGGACTGCTGATCCATGCTGGCTACTTCAACCGCTTAGAAGTGGAAGTTTTTATTTATTTATTTAAAGATAAATGTAATTCAGCAAAGCTCCCTCTAGGGAATTTTATAAGCCAGTTTGTCTGACAAGTGTTCTGACCTCAGTTGGTAGGTTTTTGCTCACTGTGGAAAAAGTATGGCCTGGACAGCATTTTATTTTTGTATGCATTCTTGTAAAGTGCACTTGACTTGAGGGTATGTGTTCACAATGCACAGAAAACGTCGGTAATGCAGCCTTACGTCATGTTGCATAGAAACAGAAGGTATTTAGAGGTCGAATTACAGCCAGCAGTAACCATGACTAGTGCAGGAAATCAGCCCAAGCATTAAGCATAGGAGAGCATGGGGCGCATAAAGGGATGTAACCATAGCAACTAACTCACCTTGTACACGAATTGGCAGTCCTGCAGAAGCAAGAAAGCGAAGGTCTGAAGTAAAAAATACTTTAGAGACAGATGAGACTAGGGTGTAGTACAGAAGGGGAAGGGATTATCATAATCTGATTTAAAATAAATTATTGAGATGCACAATGTGAAGTGCAGAACGGCAATAATGCACAGGAGGCATCACCTGGTAAGGAAAAACAGCATTAAAGGAGAAAACTGGAGAAAGTGAAATAAGGGTGGTTAGGAAGAGCTTTGGAGGAGAGAATTACCATGATAGGTGAGTGAGTAGTGTGGAGATGACATGGTAAAATGAGATTGAGAGCAAGTTATTTTATAAGTTGGTAAAACAGACACGTTTTAAGTTTTTCTAAAATGTATTTATTTTGCCTCATTTCTTAACGAAGCGTGTTCCAAATTGTTCTTGCAGCATCGGAGAAGGCTTGAGGGAACGCTTTTTAGGTTTCGGATGTCTTAAACCTATTAGACTTTTTAGACTTTGTTTCCTTCAATGGTGTTCGGGTTTGTTTGTGATTATTGATTTCCCATGAACACCAATTTCCCAAAGGATTTCTTGTAAGCTGCAGTTAGTACATGGGTAACGCCTACATTAAATACACTGGAAAGCCCGATAAAGCGAAGCACCGAAGGAAAACATAACTTACTGAACCTTAGTATCAGAGTAAACTGAATAACTCCCGGAATGTAGGCACCAGTACATTGTAGGTGGTGACCAGCCATTGAAAATAAGCGAATATAAACCTAGTGCAGGGCAGGCCCAATTTACTCAAAACTGTTCGCATTCAAGAGGTCGGTGCCAGTAGGTACTTGAAGTAGCTTGGGTCTCTTGCCGTGTCATTCCTGCTCTGAGTAAAGCAAGCTTTCAAAACCACCGTGAGGTGCTTTGTGTGTCATTGTAATAATTCTGAAACTAAAGTCGACGTCCAAAATTCAAAGGAAGTCCCAGATGCATGAAGACATATTTTCAGCTCAGACCGGTTCCCAAACGATAGAATTATTAAGACGCCGCCACTGGAGCAAACAACACTCGTCACACTTACGGTTTTAGTTTTGTGGTTCAGTTTCACCCCGCAACCAGGTTGGCGGAAACCACGTGGCTATCATGGTGTAGCATCGATCCGGGAGCTTAGCTATCTGTCATGTACAGAGGAGGCAGTGGTTGGCTTGTGTCCAGCTGGCATGAGCAACACCCCCCCGGAATGTCATGCACACGCGCTGTTCTGTGGGGAGTGTGTGTCTCTTACGCGAGTGCTGCCACAGTGGTAGACAGTAGTGTCTGACTGATAAAAAGCCATAGCAAGCCACTGACTTGCTCGTAAGCACGCGCTGATGCGCCACACATGCGCTTTCATACAAATAATACAAGACGGCTTGTTGGCTCAGAACTGCTGTACAAATTGCTACGCACTTCTCGATTGTCTACACTTGACATTTTGGGGGGTGGGGGGGTGGCATAAATCAATTGGCCAAGTTTGGAGAGTTGGAGGCGGAGCATTGCATTTTTGCTGCAGTTAAAGTATTAAACACATGATTTAGAACTCAGAGGTTATAAACTGTGGGCCTTATTCCATGCAGTAAAGTCACTGCACAGTGTACTAACTTTTTTTTAGACTTTAAGGTGTAGTTACAAAGGGAACATGGAGAAGAGTGAATGTGGCTATCCAGATGCACCAACTATCGAGGCCAGTGGGCCTGGCGTTGGCTGCCAGCCTTTTGGCTTTGTTGATGCTTGTTTTGTTGGGTCATGGCTTTTGTAAAACTTTATTTTTGAGGAGCTGCTGGGCCCTCGCTTTGTGAAACCTTTGCTAAAAACCAAAATATTTTTTGGGCACAACGAAGGAAACTTTGCCATGCCAGTGTTTGGTAGAGAAGAGCACTACTTTGTGTGAATATGCTGTTTGTGATCGAGAAGAATGCCATCACTCAGTGAAGGTAGCCAATGGCTGAAGAATGGATAACCCTGTGCTGTAGTGAGTGGAAGAAAAATGTGAAATGCCCAATAGCAACCCAGTGGATGAAGTGGGCTGGCTGAAACTTCCTATATGCATATTATACATATAAGTTTAGTAAAATGAAAAAATATCGGTTAACCGAGGACGTAAAACCTAAGCACTTTATTTTTCCATTATATATTTTCCCAGTTTATTGCCCCTTCATGGTTCTTTCTGTGACCCCTATTACCAAGTACATGCTGCCTGTAGTTTTTGCCATGTGTTTATATAACCATGTAAATCAATGTTTTCAAACGCTTATTTTTGTTTTTACTTAAAAAATAAAATAAAAACTATTTGAATGTCCAGAGTTGTTATATTGTTTCCTATGAGTCCGTCTGTCTGTCCTGATGTGAATCCATGTTGAAGTACATCTTCTCCCCTATATAGTGGGCCATTCCAGGTGAACATAACCTGTGAAGTTTGTGTACTTTCACACAGTTGGGGTGTTAAAGAAGGTAAAACCGTGTTTGCGAGTGTAACGCACGTATACTGCATCGTTAAATGTATTCATAGATGCATGTACACAGACACTCCTGCAAAAATGCGTTCGCATGGGCATAAATGGAAATTCACAATATAATTCAAAGAATATGCCTAGGGACTTACAACTGCCACACATCTCAGGTATATTCTTGGACTAGTTTGTGAATTAAAAAAACGGACAAATACTCCAGAAATAGGAGACCCCCACAAGAGAACATTTTCAATTATTTCTGTTAATCAGGGCACCCGTATTGAAAATTATATTTGGAAGGGGTCCTCGTATATAGAGCGGGGATTGAGGACTGTCTCAGCGCTCCGTGTTATGAAAAAGCACATTTCTTCCCCCAAATGTACCCGGCTGCACCTATTGTGCTACAGATGAATAATGGTGAGCTGGAACCTGGCCTCTATAAAGTACTATTGATTAAGCCAGTAGTATTACGTTCATATAGGGAAATGCTCTGGTATTTGAATTGCATGGATCATAGCCTATAGAAAATCCTACGAATGGTATCAAAATGCATAACGGATCCAGTGCTATAAAAGCAGCCCACTTGCATACATCTAATGTTGTAGTTTTCACTCTTTAGGGATCAGATGACCCCCATCCTGCAAGTCTGGTGCGAAGAGGCAACTTTAGCTCTGACTTTTATCTAGAGACCTGGCATTCTAGCCACTGTCTGCTTGCAAACGACCCCATGAGTTTTAATAATCCTTGCCAAAAATAACAAATGTCAAACCTAATGGCTTTGCTAGTACGTGTTTGGCACACAAATTGTGCGTGCACACGCCGTACAAATATTAAACCTTTTCGCTTTACCAATACTAGTTTGTCCTGTAGCGATGGGGAGAGACAAGCATCTTAAAATGCATGCTACAGAATAAAAGACTTGCAATTTTTTCTGTAGCATCCGCCTTTCCGATGCTTTTGGCACAGCTTGCTTGCTACCCAGTGCTTCCGGGCTTCTGGCTACTAGTTTTACATGTAAAGTAGTCTCTTGTGCGTTCCAGTGTTGGCAGCAGGACACACCAACACACAGTTAGAAAAACTGTGAGACTATTACTGTTGGTTGACTCCAGGTGTGATTGACAATGTCTCAAGCCAGTGTCTGAAGGATCAGGAGGATAATAAGTCAATGGCTGAAGAAGGCCGACACCAAAGGCCTTTGAAGTATGTATACAATACCACATATCACTGAGTGGTTATGAACATGAGCATGTAGACTCTGCTGGAGCTTTTTCAAATTCTTTTAATATTGGTCTTAAATATGAAAACCACCACGAAGAGTGCTGCCTATTAGAACAGTAGGGTAACTGACTATTAAGATTTTATTGGGAAATAATCATATTCTAGACTAGAGCAAAAATACGTTTGAGCCACTACAGTCTTTTAATGAATATGGGAGATTTTGTGTTCTTGCTTCAGCATTTGCACTTGACATTAGATGTTAGGGCCATATGTAGCTTTTCTACAATGCGATGGCACGGGTAGCATGTACTGAGGGTAAATGATGTGTTTCCATAAATGGCGTTCTTGCTGCCAAAGGTCTGCTTCAGAACAAAAGTGAATTACTTTAGAATAAGTACTATTTATAGTATAAGAAAAAAATAATTAGTGACATTTTTTAAGCCTTTTTTATTTTGTTTTTCATCACAGAATGCAGGTATAAATGTTTATCATGCTGCTTGGTATTTAGGTAGCATTGGTGAACGATTGGATGAGGTAACTGTATACAGACTACAAAACATGCAAGACACAGACTAACGTGGGTTGGAGCGCTAAAGGATGCAGCTTTTTCGGTGTATTAGAAGTGGTAATGGTGGTTGAGAACGCTTATGTGGCGCTCCCACAAATTAGACTCGCCTGTGGAATTACTGGTTTGTTTAGGACCACGTTTATGTTTTCAGACTGTTGCTACCTGGGTTTGGCCGGAGTCATTCCACACATAAAAAGCCCAACATATTTCAACTCTGACTCATAGGAACTCTGCATCATTGTGGTTTAAAATATAAAGTCATTCCCAGTGAGCTTTGAAATTTTCTTCACAGTAAGCCAGCAGTATTGAGGTTAGCGGATAGCATTTTTAGGGCTTCATTGAAAAATCATACTGTTTTTCATGAGGCAGAACCCCTTGGCTACACTGCTAACAATATAGGTCGTTGTTTTTGTTTAAAAAAAAAAAATTATACCTTGTCTTTTTATGCAGAATAAACGCCGTTTGCCTACTTGTGTGATCCTGTGGATTCTTCCTCTAGACCACCCATCTTTCATGGCAAGAGGTTACTGATTTGACCATTCCATAAAGTGTAGTTTTTTTTTTATTATTCACGAAGAACTTTTAGTAGTCCAGTTTAAACCACAACAAGCTTATCGTACCGTATGACTTTTCTTGTGTTTTAGGACATAATCGCAACAGTTTCTGCATGAGCTTGTGTCAAATGATCTCTAGTCATCTTCACAAAGATAGAAACTTGTGGAATCACAGAGTGAAAGTGATATATGAGTTACTGAAAAGAAAGTTATGTCATTAGTGCATTGAACAAAAGATGAGATTTTGTATGGTGGACAAATATCCTAGTGTCTTGGTTATGGCACTGTACATGGGAGTGGTCTGAACAGGCTATTTGAATAGTGCCTCTTGAGGATGGCATGAATTCATTTAGCATTTCTTTTAAATGGCCGCAATTTAGCCGTTTCCCCAAGTTCACTTGCCATCATGAAAATTGTTTTGTTAGTAAAAATCGCTGCAGTCCAGTTTTGTTTTTTAACCTATTCCTCATAACGGACGTCAAAAATTATTTAATCCACCGCAGTGAGTCATAATGCCTCAGAAAGGATTAGGGTGAATATGGAATGGGCAAGTACTATTTGTGAATTATAGTCTAGTTTGACAGTCGACAGAATTCGAAAATTGCTCGACCTGTGGGGATTTACTGTCTTGAGGGTTTAGGATTTCATGAAGTGTTTATCTTGGCAGGGCGGCAAGGGCAGCGGCACGCGGTGTGGTCTCGGCAGCTCGCCACTGTAACTGGCGCAACCCGAGCTCAGGGGTTCCCTGGATACCTCACCGTGGCTGGGCGTCTTTTGTCCGCCTGTAGTACGTCCGTAGCGTGAAAAGGGCACGCACTTGGGTCCTTACCTTGTTCCAGAAAATCAGGCAGTGTGTTTTTCTGCGGCTTTGCACGCCCTGCGTTTCTATCTATACTGGGTTAGTGGGATCGGGTTGACAGACATGTTTATAAACAGGGCTCTTTGTCACCACAATAGATTAAACTCGTGCAACTCCGATTCGATCGACTGCAGGAGCTGAAGGCTTGCCTGCTGCGTCTGGAGAGAACCTAATCAGACGAGCAACAGGGTTCTGAATTAAACAATAGCACATTCGTTGCATAGCTCTGATTGGGTTTCCCCCCGAATTGCAAACAGACCATTTTGTGGCCATCTAATAAGATGACCTCAAAATGGCTGAAGAAAACCGTTGTATACCCATTTGTATTAGCCCTGCTTCAACTCGCCTTGGGAGTGAAGGTTTTCTATGAGTAAATAGGAGATTTACAGCTGTGGAGCAGGCGTCTGGCGAAACCCTTTTTCAAATGAATATACATATAGTCCATGAGAAAGTAATTTCCAATACACTACGACATATTTTACGACATTTATCATATATCGGGCATGTCTAACACTGAAAGCAAACAATCGAGCTGAAGCGACTCTGATATCCAAAAGTAGAGAGCTGCACGGATTTCGAACACTTAAAAAAATGGAAAGATCTGTTTGATTCGACCACTGTGCATTCACCTAGGGTGCCACACACCTGGCATCCACTGTGGGTCGCTGGAAAGAAAATTGCAAGTCCTTACCATTATACTTGAAATGGAATGGTGTACCGAGAGGCCCTTATCCAAATGAATGATCAAAGCAGTTTATGATGAATATTTCCTTTTATTTTGGCTCTTTTTTCATGTTCAACATGAAATCCTTTTATGAAATCCTAATACATGAAACATCCAGCCAATGTGTTTTTCAGTCAAAGTATCTCACTTGAACTTTGTCAGGGCTTGAATATGTCAAATGTGGAATGCTCCCACTTAATTCATATGTAGATTGACTACAGAGATATTCATCCTCCTTGTATTGGAACATGCATAGCCAACATGCCCTTAAGATGTATTTAATCCATACGTATGGTAACGGGTTAAATGTACCCTCTCAGTAGACCTCAAATGCACTGGTACCGTCCTTACCATTAACTGAATAAGTGCACTTATGTAGTCACCATCTTTAAGTTCAACTTTTAAACTCAACATATTATTTTAAAAAGCAGTTTGGTGCATTTCTATTGGTTCACATTATGCTCAATGCAAAATACCTACAGCTTGCAACTCCTAATATGGAGTCTTTGCTTTAAATTGGAGTGTGTGTTATTCCAATATAACACTTCTCTTGCTACCACTCAAAAAGAGGATTCTAGTCAATGCCCTCACCATCATAGACTGGGCTTTCTCTATGCGGGGTCCTCAGTATCAGCCTTCCAGACCCCTTTCTTAGGCAGCTTTGCTGGTCACCATCCTGTGTCTGCAAGACTTGGTGGATGGCCTTTCATGGTATTGGCAAATGGAACCAATTACCACTTTCTCGCCAGTTTATTTTCCATGATCCTTCCTTTAAAAAATCATGACAACCTCATCTTTTTTCAGCACGTTAGCACTACTTTCACTATCCTTCTGCTAGAACTGTAGCACTTGGACACTCCTCAGAATACCGTGCGTTTTTAAATAAATTTGTACATTCATATTCTTGAAGCACACACTGTTGTCACTAGTGTGGTTCATTTGGATAATGGAGCTAACCCAGAATTAGACCTATTCAAAGAACAAATTATTTTCTACACCATTAACAGGAGAATTTTGAGCAGCACCCTCCTATGTACGGGCAGCCAGTGTAGATGTTTCAAAGCTGCTGAGGCAGATCATCGTCTGGGGAGTTTCAAAACTAGTGGCAGGTGCGTACCGAACACCTTGAAGTCTTTGGAAAGTCTGTTTAGAGGATCCAGCATACAGACTGTTACAGTAGTCCAGTCTGAAAGTTGTGAGTGCACATGCCACTGTCTTTTTGGCCACCAGTGGAAGAAAAGCAAAACCTTTTTTGGCAGTGATTTTAGTCAATTGAAACTCATGTCAGCTCCCCAAGGGCCAATGGACTGAAAAAAAGGGAGGCATCAAATTAAACTCCCAGATTGCTAACCACCTCCACAGTGGCAGCAGCGAGGTGGGGGGCTCAGTCTGGCCACCATTTGCCTGTGACAACAAGATTGGATTTGGCAAGATGCATGACTTTGTTTTTCTTTTTTTTTTCTTTCCCCTTTCTTCTTTCCCCTTTCTTCTTTCCCCTTTCTTCTTTCCCCTTTCTTTTCGGTATCACATTTTAGATTCATCTTGGCCACTGCTAATTACTCTGAGCTGCTTACAGTCCACTTTTTGCTCAGTGTGCCACTCAGGTAGGGAGCAACCATGGGTAAAGTGGACGTAATCCTGCTCCAGAAAGAACAGCCCAGCCTGAAGTGCCAGACCATGTTTCTCTGAACTGGAACACAAACAATGCTAGACCGGTTTCAGCCTTGTTGTGCCTCACCTGTGAGGTGTTGCTTGAGTCCTGTGGCACCCACTGAGTGACCAACATTTGGGCATATCCGTCCCACACTGAGAATCAAAACCGGCTGGAATCCTAGAGATCATCTCAGCCTCTGTTAATTATTCTGAGCCACATTCCAGTCAGTTTATTTCAGCCATCGTGCCAGTCCAGAGAGTAATGAGATGCCAATCACACTTTGTCCTGCTTATTTAGGAACAGACCAACCTGAACTGCCGGGCCACATCCTCTTTGAAAAAGAGCAAAAGCTATTCCTAAGTGGTTTCGGCTCACCACATGGTTTATGCACTTTTAGTCCAGTTAGCATGAACAACGTCCCAGCACCCTTGCCTCTAAATTTATGAAAGTTGTAAAGATCCCGTGGTACATATAAAAATCGTTTTCAGCTTAAATTGTATTTTACAAGCTGTCACATAGAATGAATGTTTAGGAGTGCCGTGGCTGATTTCTTTCGCGAGAAGTCTGCTGTTTACTGTTTCCCTAGTGTGCAGGGGGTATTGCTGCTCGTTCTGCAGCCCTTTGATTATCGCTCAACCACAAAGCATCGTGAAGGTCTCCCAGCCATGCCCCCGCCATAATATTTAGAGTCAGATCTGCAAACTGTTATCTTAAAGAAAACATGGTCTTCGTAGCCTGGAGCTCCGTGAAGATGGAGTTCTGAGTACTTACAAGTTTATCTGGTGCCCTGGCAAGAGATTTCTGTAAATATGAACCCCTCCCTCTGCAAGAGGACTGTGTATATGCAACACATACAGTTCATACTTGTTGAAAATTCTGTTCACAAACATTTTCTGGTTTGCATCCTGTTTTTGCCTGGTGTGCGATTTAATTGCATTTTGGATTTTGTATGTTAAGTACCTTTTACCTTCCAGTGTATTTTTAATTTCCCATACATGTGCTAATGCAGTTTTAGAAAAGATGTATGCATTAGTGGGCCTCAGGTGGTTTCCCACAGAGACTCTTTCCTTTGCTGGTGAACAGAAGCTGATTTATGCTGTAGTTCCCTCAGCACTAGACCCTCAAGATGGGCCCCAGACTGCATAGTTTTAAAGTCCAGTGCCAGCATCGTTTCCGGCCCAGGGTTACCTCATCTCATCTTTTGTACTATCAGGGAGTCACTGAATATGGACCACAAATGGTTACTTATTGGTATCTCGTGAATATGTGACATGCTCTGCACTCGGGGTAGAAAGGCTGATGGCGTGGCAGCTATTTCCACGTGGTGGACTCGGTTTTTGTTAGTTGATGCGCTGAGTGTTTGGACCGAGCACAAACGGTTGGATTGGGTTCTGTGTTGAAATATATATATAGATTTGTTACTATCTCAACGTCTTCCTCGTTAATTTTTACAATCTGGCCGTCTATGCTCTTTTTTTTTTTTTTCATTTTTATGCGCGTTAACTGTTATTTGTAACAGTATACATAGTCTGTTGGGGAAAGGTTTGAGCAAAACTTGGCGGGGGGAGTTGAAGTTCGAGCATACGCAAAAGACGGCCGGCTCCCCTCCCTCTTCCTGTTCTTAGAGTTGAGTTGAAGGTCACCTAGTCGGTTCAGGTTTCTGCTGGGGTTCGGTTGTTAGTTTAGAGTGGAAGATGGCGGCATCTTTGGAAATTTACGTCAGGGCGCACGCCGGTGTCGTGCATCGTTTCTTTCTTCCCATGTGTGGGGCTATCTGCTACATTATGTACAGTGCGGGCTGTATAATTGTTTGCACTCCGGGTTTCAAACGGTAAAGCACTCTGACACCGACAAACTACAAGTAACCGTGTGCACTACATTAAGTACTGGTGTTGATCGCGTCATCTATATCCGGGTTATTTCTATCGGGTTTACACCTCCACATTAAACCCAAATTTGCAGTTCTATAAATGAGCCCTCCAGGTGCCTACCACAAGCCCTCGAGACTAGTACTGCCTTACTTGATGACGTTGAACCCTGCCTGAAGTGTGTGGCCCTCACTGTACCGACAACACATGCACAGTTTAATCTGCCTGCAGGAGTGCTCAGTAAATGCGTAAATGCTCGCCTACAAGCGCCTCCGGTTTTCCTCTGTGCGCACCGTGGCCGCGCCGCCATAGCGGGAACTCCACTGTCGTGCTTTTGCTATTTTGACAGCTCATTTCACACTGTGTGGGAGTCGGGGACTTTTACCGAGCTCGGGCAGACGTATTCATAGTGTTTGGCGCTGTTTTTCGTTTTCATTATTGCTGAGTTTCCTTTCACCAACTCTGACAACTGGGTCAGGTGTTCGCACGGGGAAGACCCTGTGTAAGTGGAGCCTCGCCAGACAGTGACTCACGGCGCGCGATAGATGCAATGAAAACAATATGCAAGGCCTTCCAGTGAAGCTGCTCGGCGTTGGCCTAGTAACCGTATTTACGCTAATGAAAACACATGGCATTTGTCCAGGGCACGTTGTGCCTTCCAGGCATGTGCAGTACTTAGTACTTCTGTTTTCCAAAGGCAAGGCCTCTCCAGTCTAAAGGTCGGAACATTTTGAGAGATAAATGTCTGTTAATATTTTACTATGAACGGTTCATTAAAATAGCCTTTTGATAGCAGTGCAGAACCATGTAGGTCTTGGAGGTCACCGTGTTTCATAGATCGACTGATTTGTGAGGAGGTAGCAGTCTTTTTAAGGCCCCTATTGTCCATCATATAATTATTTTTTGGGTGGTTGGAGCAGGAACTGTACAGCGCCATCAGGTACTCCAATCTCCCTTGAGTGCACTGCTTGCTTGTTGAAAACCAGAAATAGACGGGAAGTCCTCAGGTTCACAGTTAAAAAAAAAAAAAAAAAAAAAGCCTTTCCTGTTCATGGGCAGCCAGATGTAAATTGACCCAGTGATGAAAACTTGGAGTTTACGGCTGAACCTCCAGATGTGTTTAACATTGAGATTATCTAGCTCCAGTGTTGTATCCCTGATTTGGAGCTTTGAATGGTAGAGTCCTTGCCTTTATACACTGGAGAACACTAGCACAAAAGGCACGGTTTTGAACCCATTAAGGCTCTGTACAGGAGGTCCATTTGTTGACGGACGTGCCACACATCTCCATCTTGGTTCATCAGTTTGCTGGACCTTGTGCAAAAAAAGTATTCAGTGAACCATTCGGTGCCGGATTACCCATCCTTTCATTTGCCTTCCAGCAAATTATCCTTCCCAGATACGATGATTTGCCCCTAAGAGGGTCGCTTCTCTGCCATGTTTGAGGACTGGAACTAGCTGCTCCTTAGAACAATACTTTGATATGCACTATAGATCCCAGGTCAGGCAGTAGTCTAAAAGACTTGTTAGAGTTGATGAAATAAATATAATTTGGGTACGGCCATTTCCCCCGTAGATAGTGTTGGATGTGGCTCAGTGAAGAAGTACTTTTGTGGGTGAAGTTTTTCCTCTTTCTCTAGAATCTTCCACACAACTGTGTTTATGATTTGGGATTTTTATTTGCAATTTTATTTTAAAAATATGCTCCTCTCATCATGTTTATTATAGGACAACTTGCCTCTTTAGTTTGTGGGTGATTTCTTCCATTATATATCTATAAGGCCATTCTGAATTCCTGCTCTTGTGTACTAATGAAGTTACTTTCCCTTCCAGATGTTCAACAGTGTAGCAAGGGTGTAGACAATCAGTTTGAAGTGTGTAGCTCTAAAGTAGTGTGTTGTTTATGGTGGAATCGTTTGAGACCTTTGGAAAAACTTGGTTACTCCTATAGACCCTCACCAGCTCTCACTTGACAATCAGTTTATCTTGCATGTGAGTTGGAGAGAGAGTAATCATTAACTTAGTTTCTTAAGGACACTCCCCTGCAGCCATCCTCCAGCATTTGTAAAGAGTCTTAAGGTGACTGGGGAACGAGGATCCCCCGTTGGACAACACACTATATTGAAAGTCCTACTGATACCCTCTGCTTTGGGTCACTCCTGTCTGTCCTTGGTTTAGTGATGATCAAGAGACCTCTCTTTTGTATATGTTCAGTCTGATCAGCAATGAAGGTACCTGTCCATGCTTTCTAGAGGACCAAGGGGGATGAACCACTCTGTTTTCTCACCTATACCGTTCAGAGGCGCAACCAGTTAAGGACTCCACTAGAGGATGTGTGAAGTGTATATAGGAAAAGAGAACAAATCCTAGGCTAGCTATATTTTCACACGTTGTTTAGTGCATAAGGCACCGCACAAAATTCCGGCCAACATGTGCTTGCCAAACCACCTACCCCTATTGTACTAACATTTCACTTTTACGCTTCAAATGCCAGTGCAAATAAACTGGGAACAAAACGTCAGTGCAGATCATTCTGTGAAGTTCAACATGTGATCCTGCCAATTTACCAATTACATGAACTGAAATGGAAATATTGATATTAATGTACCGTATGCTTGCAGTGCGTCTTGTTTACTTTAGAAGTCCTACCCACACATGGAAGCTGTTGGCAGTGCACTCTGAACTTAACTTCATGCTAACTTCTGATTGAGCAAACAATAGTTTCTATACAAGTGGCAATGAAGTTTCAGAACGCGAATCTTTCCCTGTGCTGTGACTGCCCATATGATGCAAGTTTGTAACCATGGACTGTAAACTTATTTAAATATGAGGACGGTTGATGGCTCCACTCTAGTGTGAGGTACTATAATTAGCACCCTGTCATGGTACCCAGAGTGTTAATTTTCTGTGTTTCTGTAATGCATGTGCATACCCAAATATTTTACAAGTGTCTTTTAATCAGAATTACCGTGCAGCGATTCGATTAAGACCGCAATCATTTTAACTTCCTATTTTTTTGTAGTTTAAGTTACGAAAAATGCTTGCCTTATTACAATATTACAATCCAGAGGGGGTAACCTTTTACAAGTTTATAATTTGCAAAGGTGGGTGTGTTCTGTATTTTTGTACATCCTTGAACCATAGATTATTAAATGGTTAGAGCTTCATCTGCTAGCATCAATAAGTGACGCCAGCTATGTGGCTACTCTTTTGCAGCTGCTCGGTGCACCTAGCAAGGGCCTGTGAAACACTTGTGCAGGCTTACCTTCTCTTGGGCTTGTTGAGTCCATCTATCACACTGTTTGTTCGGGGTCTTCTCCGTTTTTAGGTCGAGCCTGCAACAGCGCTTGCGAGACGTATTGTTTATATTAAAAGGTTTGGATCTCAACAGCTCTGCTTTGCTGACTCCTAATTGTCCAGCGCTTCCCAAGCGTCACTTCCTTTTCTCTCTGCGACACATTGACCAGGCACAGATTGGTTCATCTTAATTAGTGCCCGTGCACTGCTCACGCTGTGATTAAGGTTCTATTTCTTTCTTTACGCCCCCTCATCCTGCTGTTCATTATTGCTGTTCCCTCCCCTCACCTCCAGCGTATTACTTTCCCCCTCCCATTGTTGCTGCTCCGACCCTCCTCTCCCACACGTCCCTCATGCTACTCCCTCACCCACTGTCCGTTGTACTGCTCCCCTCCTCCTCTTCCATTCTTCTCCTCTGTGGCTTGCCTCCCCATGCTTTTTTAGGTCTCGCCTGACCCAGCGCATGCGCTGGTCTGGCGAGACTTATTGAGAGGGCTCCAAAAAGTGCTACCAGGCCAGCCTAGAGCTACAGTGCATGTGCGGGGGCGCGCGCGCCGCGCTTTACCGCGATTACTTTCACTTTCACGGCCACTTTGATGTTTGATCGTGTTCGCGATCACTTTCACTTTCACGGCTGCTTCGCATAGCCAATAGGTCTCGCTTTTGGGACCTTATAAGTATTTAGTTATGCAACTGTTGCATAGCTAAACACTTATAAGGTCCCAAAGGCGAGACCTATTGGCTATGCCAATGCTTGTTTAAACATATTGCACTGCAGCTCAGACTGCTGTGCAACATGGCTTAAAAGCAAAAGCGCGGTGATGTCGTCACTGTTTTTTTTTCCCTTGACTAAGCCGTTTTGCACAGCACCTCCGGCTGCTGTGCAACATGTCTAAACAAGCATTCACAAATCTAATAGATCTCACATCGGCGAGACCTATTGGCTTTGCCATTGCTTGCTTGCTTCTCCTTATTCAAATGCTTGGCCAGTTATTTCCCTCTTGGAAAATTATGTTCAAGAGGTTACTGATGACCTGATGAAAAGTGCAGGTATGCAAAACAGGACCATTTATGCACTACTGTTCCCAAAATCTGACAGACCACTTTTAGGAGGCAGAAAACTTTTATGGACTTGTACTCTGGAGAGACAACCATGACCTGAGGTTTCTTCCATTGTGCACATTATCTTTGGGGTTGACTCCAAGGTGAGCGCAAGTGAAATCAATCTAGCTTGAGATCATGAGGCACTGACTTCTAAGCCAATAATAGAGACTATATATGGCCCCATTTCTGAAGATAGATGTGACTTGATGACTTTAGAGGACATGGCCCTAAAAGATATCCTTGCTGGGTGTGGTCACATCCTACTTCCATTGTGCTTGTAATGCCGAATTGCTGCCTTTTACTGCTGTTCTACTAGACTTGGGGATTTTGTAACTTGTCACTGATAAGGTCACGCCAGGCTTTAAAAGCGAGGTAAGAGAAAGCACGACTGTGGCTCTGGGGAGAAGTCTGGCAGGGCAGAGGTGTCTGGTAGATACATGGAAGGTGATGTGGCTGTTGAGTTAAGCAGGACGTAGGTTTTGTAGGGCTCTGTATGCGAGTGTTGGAAACTTGAAGAGTGCACGTTTGTGAATGGGGAGCCAGTGAAGGTTTTTGAAGTGCGGGGTGATGTATGTGCATGACTGAATCCTGTGCGTGGGTCTAGCTGCTGCGTTTTGTACTGTCTGAAATCTTCCAGTCAGTTGAGTGGTGATATCCATGTATAGAGCATTGCTATAATGCAGCTTGCTGGTTATGAGGGCTTGGGTAACCGGTTCTGAGTGTAATCCGGTTCCACTTTAAGATTTTCTTGAGGATTTTGAGGGTGTGGAAACGGGAGCCAGGTGTGACTGCGTTGACTTGGACCAGCGATTGGCAACCAGCTTGCAACAACCAGTTAGGGTTCTCGGCTTGGAGAGCTGGGCAGGGTATAGGGCCTAGGTCCACTTGCCCCCACATACAGTTCCATAGTGAGATGTCTGCCACACACTACTACTTTGGTTTTATCCGTGTTGAGCTTTAGATAAATGGGTCTCTACTGTGTAAGAATTTTGGATGCTGAATTTGCAATTGAAATTGGACATGCGGCATACCTGGAATTTTTGGGTCCATGTTTGCTTGCCACCCAGATAGCCATTCTGACACCAGGGATTTTTGACAACTAGAGGACCAATGGAATCCAGGTAGCTGTTACTTGTTTGGACACCATTAGCCATTTTGACCCGGAATGCTCTACAAAACTGTGCTTAATAAACAGTATTTTGTATGAGGGTATTGCTTTGTACTTTGGCCTGGGACAGCTTCCCAATATGAAAACCTACCAACAAGCAGTGGGCTGACAAAAAGCCTATTTTAAGTACTGATTTTGACCAAAATAGGTCGTCCAAACCAGATTGCTGCATCTTCTGTAGGTGTTACTGAAGAAGGACTTCTCACTGGTGAAGGACAATATTTATGTGCAGTCTTCAATAATTGCTGCAGTCTTGTGCTGTACCATTTCATACTTACCTCGCTGACATGTCATGTCAAAGCTCACAAGTTTGTCTGGGATATCTTCCCCACAATCATCCGCAACGTTTAAGAAACAAAGCGGTACAAAAGGGGGTGGTGATGGATGGAGCATCAGAACCAAACACTCACACCCAGTCAACAGATCTGGGTTTGATCCATCACCGTTCTTAAGCCCACTCTGCCACCCCAGTTCAGACATGGCCATATGCAAATCAGTCTGTATTGTATTGTATTGTATAGAGTATTTATAGAGCGCAACAATCACCCAACGGGTATCTTGGCGCTACAGTACATGATACAGAGATATGTGGCTAGGGAGGGGCGAAAAGGAACAAATGGTACCAGGAAGATTTATTGAGCTCTAGGGAACAGCCATGTCTTAAGTTTCTTCCTGAACTGCAGAAGGTCATGCGACTGTCTGAGTTCCAGAGGGAGGCCATTCCAGAGCTTAGCTGCAGCAAAGCTGAAAGCTCTGCCTCCTGACTTAGCCTTCCGAACCTTTGGAACCTTCACCAAGCAGGCACTGGCAGAACGAAGACACCTGGTAGGTACATACCACATAAAAATGTCTTGAAGGGGTATAGGTCCTTGTCCATGCAGAGCCTTGAAAACCAGACAAAGAGATTTAAATTGTATCCTCTGCGTTAGTGGTAGCCAGTGAAGCTCAGCAAGGGCCAACGAACCTGATGACCGGCGTGGTTTCGTTAGTGCCAATTTGGCCGCCATAGTCTGAACTCTCTGGAGACGTTCAGTCAAAAATTTGGGGGCATCCAGCAATAGAGCATTGCAATGATCTAGTCTACTGAGGATAACTCCGCCAGTGACCAGTGCTCTCGCCGCCTCCGGTAGTAGTGGAAAGATTTTCCTCAAAGCTCTAATCAGAGAAAAACAGGTCCCTACCCTGTGCCTCATGGGAACAGTCCAGCCCGAACTGCCAAGCCATGCCTTCCCTGGACCAGAAACAAGCTTCCTAGGACCGGTTTCTGGCATTTCAGCCGTCTTCAGCCAGGCTTGCTCGAATCCAGTGGCAAAGTGAGCAAGGGACTCGCGTCTGAGCATACCCTGCCAACTTGTGGCGAACAAAGCGGTACAAAAGGGGGTGGTGATGGATGGAGCCTCAGAACCAATCAAACACTCACACCCAGTCAACAGATCTGGGTTTGATCCATCACCGTTCTTAAGCCCACTCTGCCACCCCAGTTCAGACATGGCCATATGCAAATCAGTCTGACCCTGTGCCTCATGGGAACAGTCCAGCCCGAACTGCCAAGAAACAGGCAAAGTCATTCGGTCTCGGTTTTTTAAAAGCAATGTAGATCAGTTGGCTTTGGTAATGCTCTTTACCGATGCTAGTTTGCAGAGGATGAACAGCATCAGAAAAAAGCACAATGATGTGTACACAATTGTTCTGTATGCACATGTATGTGCCTTGCTGCTATGGCAGCCCAGAGTGGTGACTTGTACATTCACGTCCGTCATCATGCATGTGCACGCATACAGCATGACGTGGCCAAATTCTTTTACTGTACCAAGATATCTAATGCCTATTGTGGAGCTGCAAATCATTCTTTTTTTTAATTAAGTTTGTGATGTGAAAATGTGTATTTTAAGAATGGAGTGACCCGGAAGCAAGTTGTAGCTGCTGGCCCATTTTGCAAAGAAAAGTGTTAAAAAGATCAACATAGAGGAACAGGGGCGCAAGAGTAGCTGGTTGGGGGTAGGAAGTTAAAACTGCAGAGCGAAAGGAGCAGTGGGCATGCGGGAGAATGTGGAGGGAGTAGAGCAACTTTTTTATAACAAAAATGGTGTGGCAAGCAATGGAATAGTGATGGGAAAGGGGACGCAACACAGAGCAGCAGTGTGTGTATTTGAAGAGGGGAAGGAACACGAGAGAGTGAGAAAATACATGCATTCTCTGTGTAGTGGTGAAAGGCCACAAATCATCCAATCAGAAAGTGTAAAAAGTGCTCCATAGGTGACCATCAAATAAGAAGTGGGGATATTAGGCAGATAGTCATCCTGTCAAGGGCATAGGTCTGACCCAGTGTCCTCTATATGTGTTTATTTTTAAGTACGCGAGGCAATAGTTTTTTTTTTAAACTGACCTCTAAACCTATGTGTAGGGGAGATCTAAAATGGAGGAATGTAAAGTTCTTTGGGTTGAACAAAGTCTTTCTAATCTGCACTATTCCCCCGTAATCTTCTGACTGCTTAATCAATTTGTGTCTATGCAAGTACAGCAACTTTAAATGACTGAAGTGCTCATGGTCAAAACCGAGTTTATTTGGATTCCTCTTTTACCAAGGTGCTAATGCAGGTCTGCTCATTTGTGACTGCATCTTATTATATGAACCTATAAGAATTAGGCCTTTTATTTCCGAAAATAAATTGTTCTTCGTAGCCTGTACGTTTATTGAAGTGAAACTCTGTATTTGTGATGCTGTGTGTTAGAATATGCTTCTGCCACTCAACCACGTTAAGGTCGTGCCTGATTCTGCTGCTTTATCTTTTGCAATTACTTCAAGAACCAATTTAAAGGCCGCGGTATTAAGGCGCTCCCTTTTTTAGGTCGAGCCTAGAGCAGGCCTAGAGCAGCGCATGCGCTGTGCTCTGGCGAGACTTTTAGTAGGGGCTTCAGAAAATGGTACCACTGTGGCCTAGAGCTTGGTGCATGTGTGGGGGCATGCGCTTAGCAGAGGTGCCATATGTCTTTCCTCTCTTGTCATGGGTTAAGGGTCCTGGCTGCCGCAGACCTTCTCCAGCCTGCTCTTTCCCCTCTCGACCTCTCCCTTTGGACAGGGAGGAGGGAAACTGCTCCTGTTTGCAAGCCTCACTACTATTCATGCCATGGAAGTTTGTCAATAGGGGATGAACAGTGCATTTCATTTCTTGAAAACAAGTGTCCCTGTCTCCCTTTCTACTCTGGGCTGCTCACTCCTCTGGCCCCCACCTCTAGGCTTCAAAGTCAGTCTGCCAGCAGCTTCACTCTGCAGCTCTTCTCTCCTCATTCTCCCCCCCCCCCTTTTCAGAGGGGAGGGGAAGGGAGGCTGGGTCCATTGCAAGCTTCTCAACCAGCAGCTTTAGGTATGTTATAGAAGCCGCCACTTTACCCTTAATACATAGTGCTTACCCCCTCTGCCCCCGCTCTGTCCTAAAACTGATCATCCGGTTCAAAGCTTGCCGTGCTTACCCCTCCTGCCCACCGCTGTGTCCTAACACTGATCAGGTTCAAAGCTCGCCATGCTTACCCCCTGCCCCCGCTCTGTCCTAAAACTGATCATACGGTTCAAAGCTCACCGTGCTTACCCCCCTGCCCCCTCTCTGTCCTAAAACAGATCATATGGTTCAAAGCTCGCCGTGCTTACCCCCTTGCCCCCGCTCTGTCCTAACACTCATCAGGTTCAAAGCTCGCCGTGCTTACCCCCTCCCCCCGCACTGTCCTAACACTGATCAGGTTCAAAGCTCGCCATGCTTACCCCCCTGCCCCCGCTCTTTCTTAAAATTTATCACGTTCAAAGCTCGCCGTGCTTACCCCTTTGCCCCCGCTATGTCCTAGCACTTATCATCGGGTTCAAAGCTCGCCGTGGTTCCCCCCCCCCACCCCCTGCTCTGTCCTAAAACTTATCATCAGGTTCCAAGCTCGCCGTGCTTACCCCCTCTGCCCCCGCTCTGTCCTAAAACTGATCATCCGGTTCAAAGCTCGCCGTGCTTACCCCCCTGCCCCCCGCTCTGTCCTAAAACTTATCATCAGGTTCCAAGCTCGCCGTGCTTACCCCCTCTGCCCCCCCGCTCTGTCCTAAAACTGATCATCCGGTTCAAAGCTCGCCGTGCTTACCCCCCTGCCCCCCGCTGTGTCCTAATACTGATCATCAGGTTCAAAGCTCGCCGTGCTTATCCCCCTGCCCCCCATTTTGGCTTAACACTCATCATCAGGTTCAAAGCGCGCCGTGCTTATCCCCCTGTCCCCCGCTCTGTCCTAAAACTGATCATACGGTGCAAATCTTGCCGTGCTTACCCCCCTGCCTCCCGCTCTGTCCTAAAACCGATCTGGTTCCAAGCTCGCCGTGCTTACCCCCCCCCTGCCCCCGCTCTGTCCTAACACTGATCATCAGGTTCAAAGCTCGCCGTGCTTACCCCCCCCCCTTGCCCACCGCTCTGTGCTATCACTGATCATCAGGTTCCAAGCTTGCCGTGCTTACCCCCCCCCCCCTGCCCACAGCTCTGTCCTAACACTGATCATCAGGTTCAAAGCTCGCCGTGCTCCCCCCCCCCTGCCCACAGCTCTGTCCTAACACTGATCATCAGGTTCCAAGCTCGCTGTGATTATCCCCCTGCCCCACGCTCTGTCCTAACACTTAGCATCATGTTCAAAGCTCGCCATGCTTACCCCACTGCCCCACGCACTGTCCTAACACTTAACAGGTTCACAGCTCGCCGTTATGCAGCACAATATCCTTGGTGCAACAACATCCACTGTTGTATGGCTAAAAGGTCCCAAAAGCGAGACCTATTGGCTATGCCAATGCTTGTTTTTCTTTGGTTTCGACTTTGCCCACCGCATGTCTTTGCTGCCTTCTATCCTGGCACTGATGTCTTTATTTGTGCATAGCCTACTGGAAGGCCGGTGCCGTGTTGTGACTCCATCTTCCAGCTAAATGCTGCCTGTGGGTCTAACAGTCCAGCTTCCAACCGTTTGCTAATAACTTCTTATCTCCAGCTTGCATTCCTTCGGAGTTTTTTTGTGTGGGGGTTTTGTTTTACAAATGCAGCTCAGACGGTTACATTTTAACGCTTTCCTGCCCACCAACTGCTGAAGCAAATTACCCATCTTTTTCCACTAAACCATTTATCAGGTCCATTCTGTTCGTTACTACATCTGCGGTTTCCGAAGAAATCTTGTTTAGGAAAAGTCCAGTTACTAGTGGTCAGTGGTTAAAATGGCGCTGGGCAAACGTTTTTGTTGTTTATCTTATTAATCGTAGTGGCTTTGCATCATCTCCCTGAATGTAATGTATTGTAGGGTTTGACTCACTTAATTCCATCGATATAATTATCACATTGCTAAAACGTTGGATTTGTGGTGAGGTTGCCTTGAAACACTGTACTTGTCCTGTGGTTCTCGTCTGACCAGTATTCATTTCTCTGCTTGGGTTTCTGCAGCAAACGTTGTAAGCTGTTTCCTGTTCAAATATTTTTTCCTTCGAGTGTGGGGTCATAGCCTGATTTTAAATCTTGTACTGTATTGTGGGTGCTTAACTCATTGTAGTTACCAATGGCGTGATTAGTGTCAACTTGACACCCTGCCTGTGCGTTAAATTAGTTCTTGCATACCGTCCAATTTTTCTGATTCTACATTTAGGAATTGCGCATTAAGCACGGTTGAAATAACGATCTTAAGCACATGTACTGGTGCTATCTATCTACTTTTGCACCCCAATGTGTACTGTGTAACTTTGCTTCGCTAATGAGTTCGCCATTATATCCACTGTTAGCATCTGCAAAATGTGGACCAAGCACATCGTGAACCTGGAGTGGCGACCCTGCTAATCCTTTTGTGTAGCGCGCAAGGGCCTAATGAACATATGTGCCGAAATTGTTTCTCTTGCACTGCCCAGATTTAGGCAAATATAATGCCATCTTCCAGTGAAACCAATTTTTGACTATGAAACTGAAAATCCCCCCCAAAAAAGCTTTGGTAAAGCCAATAGGTCTCTCCTTTGCGGCCTATGCCTCTAATGATGCCTTTTGGAAATGCTGTGCAGCATGGCCAAAACAAAGGAAAAAATTTAACATGACAATGCGACTTTGTTAGTTTGTGAAAACGCATGCTTCACTATGCCAGGCAATGCCTACAAAATAACTTCAGAGCTATCATATTTCATAGTTTTTTTTATTTACTAAGCCAACACTGATGAGCAAAAAAAAAAAAAAAAAAGTGTGAATGTGCTTTTAAAAAATTTTTTTTTGTTGTTGATGACCGATGGACTAACAGAAATTTGCTGCCTGCTGCTCCCAAAAATAAACTATAAAAAAAAGACTGGTGGCTGGGTAAGCAACTGGGAATGGGCAGGAAGAGAATATATCAGCACTCGAGGGAGATCAACGCAGGGGGGGCAGCAGCAAAGGGTACTTGAGCTTGCTACACAGACAACAGGGATTGAGTTTGGGAAGGGGGAGAATAATAGTGGGGATATAACTGGAAAACGCGTGCACTCTCATGAAGTGCTTAAGCAAAAAGAAGAATATAGTTCCCTTAAAGCATGCAGTGGAAGGATACAGGTCACCTGAGCCAAAGCATGGTAAAGAGGCTATGCTTCAAGGGAGGGACAAACACATGACGGCTAAGGAACGCCATTGAATAAAGCAAGTAAATGAGAATGACAAAACCAACCACTGGTAAGCGATGGACAGGCTGTTAGCCCACTGTAAGTTCTTGGTTAGCCCACAATAGGTCTTCCAACCAGACAGCTTGCACTGTCTGATAGGTAAGACCTATAGAAGGACTGGGAGCAGGGGCGGCTCCACTGCAATGGTGGCGGAGCGTTGCCCCACTGCCTGGCTCACAGCAGGCAAAGGTAAAATAAAACCATACTCTTGCGTTGTTTTATTGTACATTTGCCTGCTCTTAGCCAGTGCTGTTGGGAGGGGAGGGGCGAGGCTTGGTAGCGGGGGGGGGAAGGGGGTAGTGGAGTGCCATGTGGCGTACACTCCACTCCCTAAGTGGTCACGTGTGTTAGCCGCCCGTCTCAGGCTGACCAAAACACACATGCGCACTTAGGTTTTTCCAGCCCGGCTGCATAGAGCAGCCGGGCTGGAGAAACCCCCTCAGACTCCCTTGCCTGAGCGGGCGTCTTTCCAGCCTGCTCAGGCCAATCCCAGCGGTGCTCTGCAGCACGGGTATTGGATGAGTCTGTCCCAGAGGATGCTGGGACCCAGGAAGAGGAGAGGCGGTGTGACGCTGGAGGCGGCCGGCGGCAGCTGAAGGTAAGTTTCGTTTTTTTCATGTATTAGTTCGAACACCCCTCCTCCCACCACACGCAAGCTCCTTCCACCCACCCCACTACCCTTTATTTGTGGCGCTCTCCACTGAGTGGGAGGCATTCCGACCCCTTGGGTGGAATGTGCAGTCTGCAACCTCGGCCAAATAAATAGCAGTTACTACACTAAAATATGTTGTACATGTGTGTTGCCAAGTGGCACTTAACATTGCAGAGGGGGGAATTATTAAAGGACCTTGCAGCTCAATATCCCTGCCAAATCCCATGTTCATTAACCAACAGGCTATTATGGAACAAGATACATTCTGATTTTTATATATAATTTTTCTGCTTGAATATTTGTCTAGGGAGGCTGAAATATATTGTAAAGTGTGACCTCTAGTCTGAAGTGAACAAAGTCACTCTACCGGCTTAATCAAGCTGTTTTAGTTTCGTTCCTGAAAGTGTGCATATATGTTGCATGAACATGAAGACAAATGATGCTATAGGATAGTTGGTCACTAATAAACTGAGTTTCGTGTTACACACAGACTACAGGGGTTATTATATTGTGATAAGACCGTCCTATTTGGCAGCCAGATAGTATGACCTCTATATACGTTTTTGCTCATGCTTTGTAACCTCTTTGTTTTAACCATTCCTTACATGTTTCCAGATGTTAAGTGTCCTATTAAGTCTTCCAGTAGCTAACATGCTAGCAAATGTAACTCTAAAACATAACATTTTTTAACGATGTGGCCAGGAAAATCTAGCCCAAGGAAACTCATTTGCATCTTGGTTAAGAGTCTGTACCTAAACGTTCTGGTGGGTGAAGCACATAAATAGACCAGTTTGCCTGCCATGTAACCAGAAGCCCATGTAGAGCTCCTTCCAGGCATAATTCAACAGATCCAGCACTGGGTTTGTGTTTAACAAGGGCTCCTCCCCGCTTGTGACCATGATCAGTATTTGTATGCCCGAGAGTGTCTCGAACCCATGTAAAGTGTTTCTTTAGAGGGTGCAAGCCATTGCTTTAGACCTTTACAGAATTAAAACTTATTTTAGAGCCCCCCCCCCCCCCCCCCCAATTAGGCATAGAAATCAAACCCATTGAGTGCTGATCCTTGTTGTAGGATTCTTTTTGACCACTTTTTTATTTAATACCAATATATGTTGGCCAAAATGAAAGAGTAAGAGTATGTGTTTATCCTACCCACCTCTCATTGCGTTTCCAAAGGCCTGTCCTGATACCATGGTGCTCTATTAAGAATAAAGAGTAGGATGTTTTCTACTTACACTCTCTTGGAGTTCTTGGGTACTGAACATTGTTTGTTCACTTCTATGGGCAGTTTTATTAAATTTGTTTTTTTTAATTTTCATCAAAAACATCCCATAAAAAACGCAATTTCGGTGATCTTGATTTTTCACCAACAGAGCGTCTTTTCATCAACCATACCAAAGCCTTCACTATGCTTGTTCAACACAATTCAGTTCTTAGCAAACCTTTCATAAGAATGTCATCTGATGGATTCCATTACACTTTTTTCCCTCCTTGCACCTCCTACCTTCAAGGTGGTCTATTGTTCGGGCGTGTCCAACTAGTCTTCATTTCTGGCCACTGTGCAAGATCCTTCACCTCTTTGTCCTCCTTCCATGAAGCAGTCATATGCTGTTTGTCTGCCACTCCCCATTACATCAAGTCCCTCCTTCCACCAGGCAGCGGGGCATGGCCAATGTATTCCTATTCGCCTCTTAGCCAAGACTGTTCCCAATGATAACATATGTGATTCCACTTTACAGCCATTCTTAGCAGGAAATATCTCAAGAAGGTATTGCTATCATTTCGTGCATTACACCGGTATTCCTTCTCAAACTATCCCTCATGTCCCCCTAGAAATGCTCAAATTAAAGACAGCTCCACGGAATGTGCAGGAAATCTGCCCTCTGCGAGCCCCACCTACCACATGCTGGCACTTTTTCAGGATAAATCGTTGCCTGCTTTTTCGGGGTAGTGTAAGAAACTGAAATGTGTTAGTTTTAAATCGAACGTTAACGCGATGCATTTAACTCGCTTGCATGATTTCCTCCAGTCAGCGGTTTCGGGCAGGCTTCCCCCGCGGGGACACCGCGGACTGTCCAGTGCGACCTCCTGTGCCTCACAGAACGGACGCTCCCCGCCACTGCTCTGCCTCCGCTGCCTGACGCCTGATCTCCGCATCTTCTTCCCGCCACTTACCTGACGCCGCTGCCTGCCTCCGGATACCGCCTCCCGCTGACCCTCCCTCCCGGCTCCTTATTTATGTCACCCCCTCCGCGACCGCGCAGCGGACGCGCGCAGCAGGAGCGCCGATTGTGCGCCGAAGGTGCGCCAAAGGTAAGCCCGTATGCGCCCGTCCGCGCCTGGACCGCGCCCAGCGCCAGACCCCCTGGCCCCCGCGCCCGCCAGCCCCCCCGCAGGACCTACGACTTCGCTACGCTCATCGCACTCAAAACCGCCCGAGCCCCCGGATGCTACCGAGCGTCCCCGCGACGCACCCATGGACCCTTCGTCTGCCGAGCCTGCAACTTCTCCTGCCTCCAAACAAGCACCACGCCCACCAAGACGGACAACAGCAACCACCTCAAGTGCATCCTGATCAACACCCGCTCCGTCCACAGACACGCCGTGGAACTCTGGAACCTCCTCGACACCGCATCTCCAGACGTCGCCTTCCTCACAGAAACCTGGATGAACGACTCCTCAGCCCCCGACATCGCCATAGCCATCCCGGACGGCTACAAGATCATCAGGAGGGATCGCAACAACCAGACCGGAGGAGGGATCGCCATCGTACACAAAAGCACCATTCGCATCTCGACTGACTCCACCGACGCATTCAACACCGCCGAATACCTGCACTTCCAGATCCACACCGACCCCAAGACTACCCTCAGAGGCACCCTCATCTACAGACCCCCGGGACCACGCGCACAGTTCTGCGAAGACATCACAGACTTCATCAGCCCTCACGCCCTCCCCTCCGCCGACTACATCCTCCTCGGGGACCTCAACTTCCACCTGGAGAACAACAACGACTGCAACACGACCACCCTGCTGGACAACCTCGCCAACCTCGGACTCCAGCAACTGGTCAACACCCCAACCCACTACGCCGGCCACACGCTCGACCCCCTCTTCTCATCCAGCAAGCACGTCACCTTCAGCCACTGCACCGGACTCCACTGGACTGACCACAGCTGCGTCCACTTCAGCTTCAAGAAGAACACGGTCCACCACCACCCGAAGCAGGTTCCCCACAGAAACTGGAGCAAGATCACCGTCGACCAGCTCACCACCTCCCTCAGCCAGAACCCACCGGTCAGGACAACGGACCCTAACACAGCAGCCCTTGACCTCACGCAATGGCTGACCTCCTGTGCCAACGACCTCGCCCCACTGAAGAACCCACTCACCAGGCCCAGAAGCAAGAAAGCCCCCTGGTTCACCGACTAACTCAAGGACTCCAAGAAGGCCTGCCGCACCCTCGAGGGCCTGGCTCCTCGACAAGACCACCGACAACATGACCGCCCTCAAGCTCGCCACCCGCAGACATCACCAGCTCATCCGCACCACCAAGAAGAAATCTTTGAAGGAACGACTGGACAAGAACGCCCATGACAGCAAGGAGCTCTTCAACATCGTCAAGGAGTTCTCCAACCCCAGCACCGGCAACAACGACATCACTCCCTCGCAGGACCTCTGCGACTCCCTCGCCTCGTACTTCCACCGCAAGATCGCCGACATCCACAACAGTTTCGGCGCTCCACCCCCGCACCCATCGACCGAACCTACGCACCCCGCCGCTATCCTCCAGACATGGACCAAAGTGACCCCCGAAGACACGACACGCATGATGAACACCATCCACTCCGGATCTCCGACCGACCCATGCCCCCACCATGTCTTCAACAAGGCCGCCTCTACCATCGCACCCCACCTCCGAGACATCATCAACGCCTCCTTCGACACAGCCACCTTCCCGGAGAGCTGGAAGCACGCCGAGCTCAGCGCACTACTGAAGAAACCAACAGCGGACCCGACCGACCTCAAGAACTTCCGCCCAATCTCGCTCCTTCCATTCCCTGCCAAAGTCATCGAGAAGGTCGTCAACAAGCAGCTGGCCGCCTTCCTCGAGACGAACGGATCCCTCGACCCATCGCAATCCGGATTCAGAGCCAACCACAGCACCGAGACCGCCCTCATCGCAACCACCGACGACATCCGAGCCCTGCTCGACAAAGGTGAAACAGCGGCACTCATCCTCCTTGACCTCTCCGCAGCATTTGACACTGTCTGCCACCGCACCCTAGTCCAACGCCTTAACGACACCGGCATCCAGGGGAATGCTCTGGAATGGATCATCTCATACCTCTCCGGCAGAACACAGAGAGTACGCCTCCCTCCGTTCCGCTCTGAGGCCACCGAAGTCATCTGCGGCGTCCCGCAAGGATCGTCGCTCAGCCCTACTCTCTTCAACATCTACATGAAACGCCTCGCTGCCATCGCACGCCAACACAACCTCAACATCATTTCCTACGCCGATGACACCCAGCTGATTCTCTCCCTCACCAGAGACCCCGACACCGCCAAAGCCGACCTACACGAAGGGATGAAAGATGTCGCCGAATGGATGAACATCAGCCGCCTGAAGTTGAACACGGACAAGACAGAAGTCCTCATCCTGGGACCGTCGCCCTCCGCATGGGACGACTCCTGGTGGCCCCCGGCCCTGGGCACCGCACCCAAGCCAACGGACCACGCACGCAACTTGGGCGTCATCCTGGACTCCTCCCTATCGATGACCAGACAAGTCAACGCCGTCTCCTCATCTTGCTTCCACAACCTCCGCATGCTCCGCAAGATCTTCAGATGAATCCCGACCGAGACCAGGAAGACTGTCACCCAGGCCCTCGTCACCAGCAGACTAGACTACGGAAACACCCTCTACGCCGGTACAACAGCCAAGCTTCAGAAAAGACTTCAGCGTATCCAGAACGCCTCCGCCCGTCTCATCCTGGACGCCCCCCGACGCAGCCACATCTCGAGCCACCTGAGAGACCTGCACTGGCTCCCTGTCAACAAGAGGATCACGTTCAGACTCCTCACCCACGCACACAAATCCCTCCACGACCTGGGCCCAAGGTACCTCAACGACCGCCTGACCTTCTACACGCCCACCCGACAGCTACGATCCGCGAACCTCGCCCTCGCCGTCGTCCCTCGCATCCAGAGAGCCACCGCCGGAGGAAGATCCTTCTCCTACCTGGCGGCTAAGACATGGAACTCCCTGCCCGTCCACCTGCGGCTGACCCAGGACCACCTCGCCTTCAGGAAACCGCTCAAGACCTGGCTGTTCGAGCAGTAGCAGACCCTTGCATAACAAAGCATAAACCTTGAAATCAGGGATATGGTTTATTCTGGTCATCACAGAAAAATAAAAACATACCACTATGAGAGATTAGCCCTGGAATTTGTGAAAACAGATTCCGGGGTATACTATAGGTTTGAAGAATACTTCCGGAAAAATAAAATTAAAATATATTTGTTCCTGCATTATTAGAAAATAATATGCCGACTAAATAGCTCAAAAGGTCAACCAACTCAACATTATTCTTGAATTTACTTTCATTTATTTAAAGTTTTACATAGTGCAAACATGACCCGAAAGGGTATCAGAGCGCTTTACAATTGATCACGGTGAGAGAAACGTGCATGGTCGATATTAGAAATGGGTTTTCATTCAAATGGATGCCACAAAGATATGCAGGGGGGGGGGTTAAGTAATAAAAATAAAGAACCAATGATCCTTGATCTTACACATATTTTACCCATCACTTAACAGATTAAAAAATTAGTAAAAGTGAGATTGTTCTGAGAACTAGGCCTGTGGATTTCTACCCCCAAGCGCCTTGAGACCCTTCCGGGTGAGTAGTGCGCGATATAAATTCCATGATTGATTGATTGATTGATATCCTGTAGGACTGTTCTGTGCCTCCACCCCACCCTGTACCTATACATTATAAAGTTGCGGTATTAGTCGTTTGCCCCCAGCAAGGCTAAGGATTTGTTTTATATCCTAGACTGGTGAGCACCCAGAAATGTATTTCAGGTTGGCATTCTTGCATATTGCAAAAACTGCCCCACAGCCATCCCAAACATTTCGTGTGCTTGCTCAAACAACATAAGCCTGTTAGTCAAAAACAGGTTGTCCACCATATTGCAGCAACCCTCTGTTTATGGATAGGCTTAACGGACCATAATGGCAAATCTGCTGCGAACGGAAATCTTATGAGTATAGTGATTACCACTTTGTGCCACGACGCACACTCTTGTGAGATAGGAGGAACTCTGTGGTGTACCCCACCTCACCATGAAGGCAACGTGTAGTGTTCATATGTGGTCGCAAGAAGAGTGTTCTCCCAGTTAACACCAGCCCATTGCACTGTATGCCAGTACTCTGAGTAGTTTGATATTAAAAGCACCTTCTGTATTTGCTTTGTGGCACAATAGTATTGGAGTTTTAAAAGTCATCAAGCTTTTTTGTTGCTGTTGTAAAACCAGCTGCTTTCAGGGATGGGTTTCCAGGTGATTAACGTTGGGCGGTGTATATTGCTTATTTGTCGGTAGGGGGTATGTTAGAAATCCACAGGCCTAGTTCTCAGAACAATCTCACTTTTACTAATTTTTTAATCTGTTAAGTGATGGGTAAAATATGTGTAAGATCAAGGATCATTGGTTCTTTATTTTTATTACTTAACCCCCCCCCCTGCATATCTTTGTGGCATCCATTTGAATGAAAACCCATTTCTAATATCGACCATGCACGTTTCTCTCACCGTGATCAATTGTAAAGCGCTCTGATACCCTTTCGGGTCATGTTTGCACTATGTAAAACTTTAAATAAATGAAAGTAAATTCAAGAATAATGTTGAGTTGGTTGAGCTTTTGAGCTATTTAGTCGGCATATTATTTTCTAATAATGCAGGAACAAATATATTTTAATTTTATTTTTCCGGAAGTATTCTTCAAACCTATAGTATACCCCGGAATCTGTTTTCACAAATTCCAGGGCTAATCTCTCATAGTGGTATGTTTTTATTTTTCTGTGATGACCAGAATAAACCATATCCCTGATTTCAAGGTTTATGCTTTGTTATGCAAGTGCAGCAGCAGCAAGAAAGGGCATCAATATGTGAGGTTTGCTGGTGTTGCAACCACTCCTTCAACCAATGTCTGTTTGAACTCCTTTTTGTACCAGATGAGGTGTACCCTTGCCTCCTGCTGCTGAGATTTGGAAAAGAGCAGTACATCTACTTGAAAGTTGAATTGGAAAGAATCCATACACCAGGTCAACATGAATGTTTTTACTGTTGAACCGGATTACTGTGTACACCTCTGGTGATACATTTATTTTTCTCCGTTGTGTCTGTTGCATTTTAAAACTTAATCTAGTATGCTCAGTCTAGAGACAAGTGGAAATTTAAAAAGGGCCTTGATTGTACAGTCTGTTGCAACTGCTGTCAAAGGCCGCCTGAAGCCACGCAAGTCAATCCACCTACATCAGCTGAATTATGTTGCAGTTTAAGAATTGTCTCATTCGCAGGGTGTAGGATTTTATTTCAGAAGCAGTCTCTCTCGCGCGCACCCTCTCTCCAGCGCACCCTCTCTCCAGCGCACCCTCTCTCCAATGCTGAGCAAATCTTTTTGGTCTGTTTGCATCTAGCACAGAGGTGCTGTTTCCATCTTGGGAACAAGAGCTGCTCAGTCGTCGCAGAAGAAAGTGCATTAGACTTTGAAGGCTGCAGGGTGCAAAGAGACACATGTCTCGTACTTAACACACAACAGCAGCCTATAAAGCTGAATAGGACCTTATCAATTCTGGGAGCATAAGGGTGGCAAAACCTTACTATGCAAGCTAGTTTTCTTTTGACTGCCATGAATGTTGTATTCCTCAAACTCTTCTAAGTTCACTTAACCGGTATGAAGTTTGCCTGTAAAGGGGGTTGCTGGTTTGTGTAGGAATTGCTGCCAAATGCTTAGTCGGTATTTTTTTTGTATAATCCTTACTGATGGTTTTGCAGTTCCTTAGTGAGGAACCAGGGTGTTTATTTTACCCTACTCCGAGGCACTCCTTTTATCGAGGTCTGCCAGACAGTTGCGATTTCAACCTGTGTCCTGAAGTCTGCCTAGGCTTCGAAGGTTGTGTAACCTGAAAGAGAGTTCTGCTGACAGAGGGATTCGGGCAACCTGTGATGGTCTGCTAATATAAAAACACCAGAAACCGAGCTTGCATAAAAAGCGACATTCCAGTGCTATACTGGTTTGAGTGCCTTACAGAGAAAATGGAAATAGAAGAACTCCAGATCGCTAGAAAGTCTATTTGGAGCTTCAATACTTATAGAAACCACCATAAGACGTGGCACAATCTTTTTTTTATTTTTATTAATTAATATTAATTGTAGTTGCTGAAAATGGCAGAACATAATCTGAGGAGAATGACTATAAAGACTTGATTAAAGATACCCGTACCATTGGCAACAAATACATCGAAGATGATCGTAAATAAAATTAGGGAATTGTCCTGAAAATTTAATTCCAAAGGGATACCTAAGGAGTAAATTATGGAAGCGAGCTTTCTGAGTTATAATTTTGTAATGATAAGCATGGATTGACTGTAGTCTGATGCTTCTTCCAACTCAATATCAAAAAGGCTTATCAAACATTCAGATGGGTCTTTAAAAAATGTTTTTATGGTAATTGGGTCTTGACGCCGATTGAACATTTATCTGGTATGTGAGGACGTCATACAAGACAACACGTATACTTTGTTTTGCTGTTCATCTTTGGAAACCAATGCGGTGTGCTGCAACTGGTGCAATGGCTGTTGGCTTCTTGTGCAATATGTAAATGAACAATCTACATTGTAATCTTTGAACTTTTTTTTTTAAATTCCATGTGGAGTGTATAAGCTCTCTCAACTTGGGTTGTCTTCTATGCCAAGTATTAAACATTCATTCATTTTAGGTATCATAAAGTGTCTGATAGTCTGCACTGAAATTATTTTCAGCCTGGTAGCAGCTTGTCCTTGACTAGTGCCATGCTAATGGTGAGCTGGGTAATGAAAGAACCTGTTCATCCTCACCGCATTAATACACTGGACACTTGTGTATATCCCATGTTGCTTGCCCTCAGGTCCCCCATCATCCCTCACTGGCTAACTGGTAATTTAAATGGACATTAGCAAAGTGTGCCCAGAATTTTGTGCATTTTTTCAATACCTCCAATTGCAGCACGCTCCTTGTGCAGCATTCACATTGCGTGTCTGCCAGCACTATTTGCTGATACATAAATGAATCCACAACATACCAGCCTATAAGGCCACTAATTCAGATTGTTACGACATCTGGTCATGTGACATGGTGTTCCTCCTGTTACCTTCTATGCGCCTTACTGCAATGCAGTTTCAAAGAGCCTACATCCCTTCTGCCAAGGCGCCCACGGACTCTGGCGTGCCGCGCCTATGAATGTGTGCTGGTCCCTGCGGAAGGAGCAGGGCCGGTGTCGGCGGCGAGTGACGCCACCGGCAGCAGTCCCTAACACGCTCTGGCATTGATCCTCCCGGTGCATTAAGGACTTCCGAGTCAGAAGGGAACCAACTTGTGCTGGACCCGGCCCCTTTTAAAGGGGTGGCGGAGCAACAAAGCATTCTGTTCACCACTCGCCACTCCATCCGACAATGCGCTGCTGGCTGCCCCAGCGGAGGCTGAAAATCTAACCTTTTCTTGTCCTGCCCACAATCCCCTGAGGCAGCAGATTGTCTTGTGTGAATGTCTGGTTTCTGTTGCTGTGCCACCTGACGTTTTAATTTTCCTTTTCAGATGTGGAATTTGGGTAAATGTTCTACGGTTTGTTGCAATTGTCCTGTCTAACCTATTTTTCTTGCAGTGGTCAGTATGTGTCATATTTTCTACGATAGTATCCTTTGTCTGTGGTAAGGTCCTGATTGGTGGGGTATTTACGGTCCTTAGAAGGCATCCCCATTGTTAATGTGGATAGGTGGGAGACCGCAGTCTCTCAGGGACCTCCAGGGGGCACTTTTGTAAAGACGGCTAGAGGGTGCGTCGGGTGGGGGAGTGCACGCTTCCAACAGGCCTATACGGCCAATCCCCGCATGGATGTCAAGCTAGAAGCACAGCTCCTTAGGGGGTGGTAACTTTCTGGGCAGATGGGCCTCCCGTGCAAGGTCACTCCAGGGGGACCTCACTGGTATTTGGACCAGTCATGAACTTACGCTTGGGCTCAATGCAGGATATGCAGAGACAGTGTATAGTTTACGATTAGGAATGGCTATGTATTACAGTCTCTGTTAAGTTTAGCCATCCACGAATATGTAAATAATACTGTATGCAGTGTTATGGGGGTTTTTGCTTATTCATGTGAAATGCTAAATTTTTATGATGTATTGTGTGTAATTAAATAGGGCCGGGGTTGCTACGACCCCTAACCCAAAAAGTTCTGACTGCATTTGTGTGTGATCTGTGCCTCGGGTAAGGGGGGAGAATGCTGGTGGGGAGATCCTGGGGTAGATGATCTGGGGTCTGCTATCAAATCACGGTGTTTGGAGGAGGGGACTCTGCAATACCTGACCATAGTCCTAGACCTAAAAAACTAATTTGCAAACGCTTACACAGGTGATGAAACCTTGGCTTGCTCACTGCTTGCCCAGTTACAGTGTTGGCTTTTATTTACTTTACAAACAATTCTAGCCATGGGATCATTAAGGTATTTTCACATCAGTATTTGTATCACCGGGGGAGTGGAATTTACGCTCCTCGCATGTTCACAGTCCACAGTAAGGCAAAACTGCTCAATAAGTTAACGCTCGTCACTGACATCTGCAGTGATCTACAGCTCATTGTTAGCATTCCATCCTTTTGGAGTCGATAAATGTAATAACATTCAGTTTGATAGTTGTAACATGTTATGTACAGTGTTAAGCAACGGCTTAAGCGTGCTATGCAGCAAAATATAAAGGTATTTGAATGCCCTTTGTTAAGCAGTGCCATTCGGTTTCATTAAAATTGTTATTTTTCGTTTTATTAGGATGACAGTGACGGTATCCCATGGTCAGAAGATAGAATGCTGCGGAAGGTCCTTTACCTGTCTCTCAAAGAATTCAAGACCGCTCAGAAGAGACAGATTGATGACATTAGCGGGATTTTCAAAAGCCCAAACGGTAAGCAGCATAAATAGTGCACAAACCTGACTGGAAAACTGCAACTAGCATGTATGGAAGAGATGGAATCTAGTAGCATGAATATTTATTCTGGTGGTGTTTGGGAGTACTTCAGTGTCTCCAATGGCTATTGTATAGCAGTAGCGCGGATGTTTTCTCCATCCAGTGGGTGGGTGTCCACTGCCTCAACCGGGATTGAGGGATGGGTTTGTGACCCTGGTCCAGTCTCCTGGAGTGCGAGTTGTTCGATATTTAGGCTTTTGAAAGTGCTACGAAGTCTAAATAGCAAGATGAAGCACTATATACCAGCTGGGCCAGTACATACTTTAAAATGGAGACGTAAGCCTTTTTGGGCTTAACTTGCTGGCTGGCCGAATATAGAAACATCAGTTTGTAGAAAACCTTTTTTTGAGCAGTACGATAACCTTTCCTTAGCCTTTTAAAGATAACGTTTCTGTCTTTACTCTGCAGATTTTTGTGCACACAAAAAAAACCAAACACAACGGTCATTCACAATGGGTATTCCTCAACATTTATTCACATAAATGTTTTAACTTGTGTTTCATGCTCTGCATGCGCGTCCTCTGTTAGGAATCCCAGGTCGCATTCTCTGCCAGTCATTGTTGCAAGTCTTTTCTTTGCTGCATGTGGAAAGTTCAAGCATGGTTCACTTCCATGTATGCTATTCAGCAACACTTTGTCCACAAATAAGAGCACATGGAAAATGAGGTATTTTCATTCGGAGGCAAGATTTGTTAATTGAATCTTAATATAGCGCATGGTTCAACCCCGAAGGGACATCTCGGCGCTCTGACAGGCAGGAGATGAGAGAGGCAACTAGCTAAAACAGCCACATTTTAAGATGTTTTTTAAAACCGTAAAAACTAGGACAAGCACAAATAAACAGAGGGAGCTTATTCCAGTGGTGTTGGGCGAGATAGGAAAATGCCCGGCCACCATATTTTGATCTATGAATGCACCGAGGATGTAGCAGGAGTTGATTTTTAGGTCTTCAGTTCCTATCAGGAAGCTATGCAGTAAGTCTGTCCTGAAGATATTTTGGACCTAAGCCTGACAGATTTGTAAGTCAAGCAGAGGAGTTTTAAACCCTGCTCTCTTTTTTTGTATTGCAATTCTTTATTAAGAACTAACAAGGATGCACAGCATGGATAATCGTCATCCTCCAAATAGGTACAGTAACTATGTACAATAATAACATGGATGGAAGGGTACATTATATTTAGGGCTCCCGGTTTTATGGTATATATTTTTTTAACATATCTGTCTGCATTTTACATATTTATTTTTTGGGCCATTTTATCTGTGTTTATCCATATTTATTTAGTGTATAAATGAAGTTGTAAAACTGTACATTTCCATATTTAACTGATAGGACACACACTCATACTTTGATGTCTGTCATCATTTAGGTATTTACGCTGACAAATATTATGTAATAATATATCCACTGAATATTTGCATTATACCACATATGTATGTTGACATATGCCATTATTTAAAGATATTTCATCCTGTTTTTTAATTTCCCATGCTGTCCAACTGCTCAGCTATTAGGCTACAATTCATGAAAGACCGCTCCGAGTCATTTAAAAGAAGCACAATTTTCTGTATTTATCCACTTTTAAAAGTAAATGCAGACAGAAAACACATTGTTTTCTGTCGTTCTTTATCTGTAAAAAATCAGTAAAAACGAAAAACAGGGAGCCTTAATCCTATTTAACGGTGAGGAGTGAGAGGTGGGGGGAGTGGAAAGGGGAGGGAACTGCACGGAGCAGGGGAAGCAGACAAAAGGTATGAGCTGGGTACTCCCTGGGGGGGTGCCCACATACATACATTTGGGGGCAGTATTAATGAACATGGAGGGGGGGGGGGGGGCAGGGGAATTCCGGGCATCTATATGCAGGTGATGAGTTACCAGGTATCTGGTGTCCGTGTCTCTAATATCGAGTCGGCTCCCCTAAGGGTGCTATCTGAGATGTCCTTGGTAACACCTGTTTGCGGTCTGGGGGACGGGTAAAGGGTATTCCTGGGGAGATAGACCTATATTTTAAGGAGCGAGTATACGGGGGCGGCAGTGGTATGGTTGGAGCTGTGCACCTTCATGTATGTGTGAGAGTGGGGTGGGTGATGGGAGTGTGTAGTTGGTAAGGAGGGGGGGTTCCTGGTGGATGGCAGCTATTTCTGCCATGCCTGCTATCATTGATGTAGGCATATGTCACTGCCAAAATGAGTGCGGGCTATGGAGAGTGGGGGATGCGCAGTTCTATCCGGCGGTGTTGGTGATCGCCTCTGCTGTCATAAGTATGGAGGGGGGGGGAAGGGCATTTTACTGAGGGTCTGCAGGTCTGCATGACCAGGGCGGGTGGGGGAGGAGGGAAGGTGAGGGAGGGGACTGTTGTAGGGCGGGAGTGTTGTAGGGCGGGAGAGGTTGTGAGGGGGGTTGGTCATATTTAGGGTTGTAGGAGGGGGGAAGGCGAAGAGAAGACGTGGCTAACACTAGCAGGGACAAGGCGACAGAGGAGCAGGGCTCTCTTTTTAATGGGGAGTCAATTGAGGCCTCTAAGCATGGGAGCCTACAGTGTCTTTGGCGGCATGTTGTTGACCATGCGGGCAGCGGTGTTTTGAAGTACCTACATTTTGGCTACAAGGAAATCATTTATAGCGAGGAACAGGGCATTGCTGTAATCCAAGAGGCTGATGATTAATGCCTGGAAAAGTGTCCTCAGAGAACTCAAAGGAAGCCACTGAAAGATTTTCCTAACCATGCGCAGTATGCCAAAGCAAGAGTCACAGGTGGAAGTTATCTGGTTTTTCATGGACAGAGTGTCGTCCAGAAGTATACCCAGATTCCTGGCTGTTCTGCTGAGCACAGGGCCAAGTTCAGCCAGTTACCAGCCATTTGACCAATAGAGTTGGGCTTTACTAAACCGAAGAATCTATGTTTTGCCCCTATTCAATTGAAGACAGTTGTGGGACATCCAGATGGCTGTTTTCTTCATGCATGCGTTAAATCGCTGTTTTACTTTCTCAATGTCATGCCCGAACGAGATAACCAATTGGGTGTCGTCTGCATAGGAAAGTATTTCAAACCCACAAGACTTGGCCAACTGGGCTGGGTGAGGGGGTGCACATAGATGTTGAAAAGCGTGGGGTTCAAGGAGGAGCCCTGAGGCACCACCTTGTCCAAAAGGATGGTTTTAGAGTGATAGGTGGCAATATAGACAGTCGCAACACTGTCTGTAAGAATGTCCTTGAACCAGTCAAGCACAATGCCCTGGATACCTATCTGATGGAGACGTTGTATCGAAATGGAATGAGAAATGGTATCAAATGCCACCGACGGGTCAAGCAGAACCAGCATGCCGGAATTTCCGGCATCAAGTGATAGCCTATTACTATCTGCTACTGCAAGATGGGCAGTCTTCGTACGGTGGGAAGGTCTGAAGCCCAATTGAGAGGCATTAAACAAACTGTACGTCTCCAGATAAGAGGACAGTTGTTTGACGTAGGTTTCGAGAACTTTGCCCTACAGAGGGTGGAGAGATAAGGGGCAGTAGTAAACTGGGTCGTTCAGATCTGGATTTGTTTTTGCAAGATTGGTGTGAGATATGCTGCTTTCCAAAGCCGCAATCATGCAGCGTCTGTTGATCAGCTCTCTTCCTGGTCCTTTTAATCTTTTGGTCCTAAATGCACAAAGGTGGGGCTATCGGCAGCAGTGTGGTATGAGGGGGGAGCTCCATGCTAATCACATGTTCCAGAAATACTCACCTAGAGCTAGAGGTCCGAGTGGTACTGCTCGTGGCCTCTGAAGTGCCTCGCTTAAAGGAAGTAGCCGGGACCTACAAGTGGAAGACCACCAGCGTTTGGTTGACTGCTGGGCGCTTTGAAGTAACAGCTATGGCGCTAGGGCCTCCCTCGACTGGGCAGAGGTACTGGCCTCGGGGTGTTGCGCGGTACACCCTCTCCCAAAACAAGATTGTGCCAGCAGTGAGACCACAGGTAGCCTAATCTGGCCACAGCAGAAGCGCTATTGACTTAACTGGGAAGAGGGCTGCTGGCCCAGATACTACAATGCATTCACAGCGCATTGGCCTCCCTAGCTGTAGCGTAAAGTTTTGGGCACCTGATCAAATCAATGGAGAAAGGAGGGGGTGCATGTGCCCCTCTCTATTGAATAGTGTTGGATTTGTTGAATGTGATTTGGCCCTGCAAGGGTACGCGGAGGCTCCAATGACTCAGAATCCGGTATAGTGCACAGCAATGTGAAAATAAACTCAGAAGTGCACCTGCTGCTTGGGGAGTCTTTTCGATTTGAGAGACTCGACTCTGGCCACATGCAGTCTCAAAGGAGGTCAATCACAGGAGTCTGAAATCATCATTGGGCTCTACCTCAATCTTAAGGATATCATCGTTGAGGAAAGCACTGGTGTGACAGGTGCAACCTGACTGGCGTTGTCACTAAGGATTGCATTCAAGGTGCTTTCAGGGCCAGCGGCTCTGGTCTGAATAAAAGCTTTGATAATTCTCGAGATGGGGGTTGGGGGTATGTTCTATTCCATCACAGAGGGCTCAGAATCTACGTGTCTTAGCCCAGCTCTAATGAGGATGATTCCATCTCTTCTCTTTCCGGGCCCAGAGAAAGCAGCTTCTCTAACGCACCAAAGTCGATGGTAAAGCGGCGAAGACTCCAAAAGAAAAGACAGGTGCCTCTGCTGGCCGATTTGAGGATTTGAAAGCCTTAAGGGCATACAAGCCCTACTGTGTAACAATAACCAATTGAAGATTTCGGGGTTCTCTGATTTTTAAAATGGATCCTGTGATGCCGATAGTCAATTTGCTTATATAAAACTTAAACCTTTTTTAATGATGACGATGATGCAGTCACAATGAATCTTATCTAACATTTGTAATCCACTCGAGTTAGGGGATTATTTTAAATATAATATTTATGTAGGACTTTGCCATTTGGAGTGTCTGTTGTGAATCGTGCTGTGTTGCATCTTATCTATTCTGCTTTCGGGAGTTGGGATGAAACAAGAAAAGATCAGAATCCTTGGTTTTTATCCCAGATGGATTTGTTTGTCTTATTATACTTGAGTGAATTTTTTCTTTTGATGAATTGGCCCTGTGCATTCTTTGCTGCTGTGTGCTCTATCCCCCTGTGCTTAGTAATTATGAAGGAAATAGTAAAAAGCGCACACATCTATCGGTCTATCGATATAGATATCTATCAGAAGATGAGGTACATTTTCAAGGCATGCAAGATGCAGAACCTAGTTTAGAATAGACGTTGAATGTGTGTGGAGACTGCTTTAAGGGTCTGTCTAAAGTAAGTCCTAATCTTACGATATGAGCCAGAAAAAGATTTCCACTTGAGCTAGGTTGGATAAAATGAGTGTTTCCAATTGTGGCACCTGGTATTGACCAATTCCTCTGTGGCGTAAAGCTTGGCAAAGGTAACCAACTTCTTCTTGGGAAGACATGGAGATTGGATGGACAGCCTAGCTACACTATGGCTAAGGTCACCGTATGAGGTGAGATAATTTTGAAGATAAGCCGGAGTTTGCCTTGTTTGCTTAATCTGCAAAAGAAACGTTTCCCTCATCTATTGTTTATAGGTAAACACTAGCGAGAGTGTGGATATCCGTTGCAATTATAAGGCCAACATTAAGCACTCTTTGCATGTTGATATGGAAAATCGTCCCAGGCCATACATAAAGGTACTTACCACGATGCGCTTTGCATCCAAGTTGGTACCTTTAGATAGCTCAGTGAACGAAGCACACTCTTGGTAATTATAGTATATATAAAGATTTTTCAAAATACTCACAGGTCCACCTATCCTAAACCAAGTTCCCCACATGAAAAAGCATGTAGCTGATTGAGACTAGAGCTCAATGATGGATTCCTCGTAAATAATCCCAGCACGAGTAAGTAGCATGTTGTGTTCTTGTCATATTATTGCGGTAATATCTGATATATTTCCTAAACCTCAAACACAAACCTTTTTGGAGAAAACGAAAATTAACAGGTGTATTTTATTCTGTCTGTACTGTTGTGCAGATGCAGGTGAGGGTGTTGAGTCAGACAAAGAAAACCTGTCAGACAATCTCGTCTTGTCAGGTGATGCATAATCCCACACTTATAGAAGTTTGTATTTTACACAATATGAATATATAGCATGCACCATTCATTCCAAATCATGTACATTAGAATGCCTATAATTTTGAACAACTCCGCAATTACTATACATATTGGGGCAGAGGTTAGGTAACCCCTATCCCATTTCATTACACATCTGTAATTGATTAGTTTAAAATCCTACCCAAGTTGTAGTCGGCTGTCGAGGCACATAGTTTGATTCATCTATAATACACCACTTCATATAAAGCTTCTTTACATGCCTTTCTGCGCCATGAGTCCTGAAGTCAGAACCCCAAGCCTACACTGGCATCGAGTATATATTTCTTATATGTTGTTCTATGGAGCGAGGTAGGGTCTAGGTTTTGTTACACAGGATAGTACACAATGCTTTTTGTTAAAAATACAGTAGTGTACAGAAACTTATGCCAATTGCCTTCATACAAGACGGAACTGGCAAAATTATTTCGGTTCATAGCCTCATTTCAGCTGCCATACTCTGGAAAAAGCGTCAGAGAATTCAAAGCTAGAAGCTAAAATTGTGATCAGGCACTCACTTTATTTGCACTATTTAGTAGGTTTACTGCACAAACCATAGCCATGTTAGTATTACACTTTCATATAGGAGCCTTTCCACAGATATCGGGGTATCTAGAAACTGCATCCGCCTCAATGTATAGCCAGCAGCCTAAAGTTCAAAAATATCTGTAAATTCTGTGACCGATGTTGCATGGATCCCGTTCTGCAGAGATGACTATCGAGACACACCCTCTGCGTTTCAGGTGGGCTAAATGGACCCATATAATCACGAGGACCAGCACCTTGATGTTGGTGTCTTCCCTCTGCCTACGAGAAGTTGGTGTGTAGTTTGGGTTGTCCATCTGAGCAGTCGTTTAGGAAGTGTCAACTGAGGCAATTCCAAGAACGCCTGCAACTTTTAATCTTTTACTTTCCTCCAGCTACAGTGGGATTGGAATCTTCCTTAGGCTTCCAAAGCGAAGTTCTACAGCTGAGATGGATACGGGTTCTTCAGGGCCCTAGGATCAAGCTCTGTCATTTGGAGGTACAGACCTTCATTGCGACCAGTGTGAAATTTGAAATTCGCAAACTTGGCCACTGGCCGCAACATTCCCAAAACTATGTTTTATCTTCTGATTTGCCATGCCTGAATCTGCGCTTACATTGTGTGTCTCGATAGGGGAGAGGCAGCAAATCGAGCGTTTGTTCCTTCAACTCTCCTGTTTGGCCTAAAACACAATTTACCTCTATGTGCTTTGTTGAAAGAGAAAATGTCATAAGTAGAAGATTGCAGAATGGGTTTGGGAAATATCCACCTCGAGAGGAAAAACAATTAAACCGGTTGTCTGTAATTGTGTACTTGTTTGCTGGATTTAGTTATTTTCATATTTACAAGGGACACAGCCGTTGGCGAATGTGCCTGAATCCCTCGCCACAACCTTAAGGTAACCACTATGGCTTCGGACTCAGCAAGGCTTTGCCTACTCATTTGCTGTCCTTGCAGTTCTTACTTCCTTTCATCGAATTAGCTGGGAATAATTGACTCTTTATTAAGGCTTCCCTCAAGCTGTAGATACAGGATTTTTGATACACACTTTCCTGCTTTTCACTTAAATCAGGATGCAACTGGTCTATTATAACTAGTTTTGACGCATCCAACACTTTCTTTTAACTGTTTCCGGTTTTCCATGATTAAAATAGTCTTTTTGGATAAAATTGGGACACCTTTTTAAATTTCACTTCTCACATTACCATCACTTCTTGCACTGTCTCCCCAAAAAACCCAGCTCCGCTGTAGTTCAGGCGTCGTAGCACACCGGAGAGGCACTCGGCCTTTACGGTGGGAACCCAATGATGAAGCATGTCACCAACTAGGTTGGTGAGTGAGGGTTCTTTTAAAACACAGTGAGCACTTTTCTTAAGCTAGTTCATTCTGAATCCAGGATTCACTCTTTTGTTGTTTTGATTCATATAATCCAGGGGGACTAAGAGTGGCTCCAGTAGCTTCCCCCCTCTCTTGTTGTTGATCCATAAGTTGTATAACTGGTCGCTACCAGTAAATGCAAGAAAATAGTCAAGCACTTGGAGAAACAACAGGGCCATTCACCCTTTGTCACTCTGCTACTCGTGAGTTCATGTCTTCTGCTATAAAAACTCCTTTCCTATGCACACAAACTTGGCACAAAGTTATGACAAAGCAAAATAAACCTTGAACATGAGAATCTAACTGTAGCCACCTGACGTTTCAGCCCAAGCCATCAGACGACATCGGAAGAGAGACACCTTCAGGATTCATGCGCAGAGGGCTGTTCAGAAACTTTTAAAAGTCCTTACCTTTTCGGCAAACAATACGTTTTTGTTCCTGGGCTCCTCTGGAAAGTGTGGGAAAATAAAACGAGAAAGGATCTCTACGGGTCTGTCCTCAAGTTGTCAGGAAATCCTTGATAGTACGAACCCGAGCTAGGCTCCAGTCAAGGAAAGAAAAGGCACTTAACAGCTGGCGGGAACAAGCGCTCTGCTGTGGCTTGTTCTTATTTTATATCGTATATATTTTTGAAGTCCGAATGCTTTCATGGAAGGCTGCAATTTATTCTTCTGCCAGGTATTTTTTATGCTGTAATTTATTAACCTCCTCTTTTGTGAGCTTGTTATTGTCATAAAAATAGTTCAGAGATCTGCTTCGCTGCTAGACGTCTGAAATAGCTTATTGCTATTTTTCCATATAGTGCATTTGTCGCTGTCAGCGTGTTTACCTTCCATAATTGAGTCGGCTGAAGTTTTTTTTAATAAAAGCAAATCTCTTTTAAAAAGAGCTAAATTGGTCTTAATGAGACAAATTGCCGAGTGGTCGATAAAAGATAGTGTCAGCTTGAACAGTTCTAGGTACTTTGCCTGTGGTACTCGAGCCTTTCTTTCATTGCAACGCTTTTCTTTGTACTTTCAGATTTAATCACTTAGATCATCCATTTTAGTTACTGGGTGACCAATGGTTTAAGGCATAGAGCTAAACGTTTGAATATCTTATTGCAAAAAGTCCATAAAGGCTCAGGTTAATATTGTGACTCAAGCGAAGCACTAGCGTTGTTAGATATTGTCACTTTACATAAGTTAAATATAGAGACACCCATAACGTTTAGTCACGATATACCAGCATATTTGAGTCATATTTTTAGGTCTGTCTACAGACGTATACAGAGAAGCTGACTTTAACAATTCTTTCAAAAAGCACAGTAAGTTGTGGTACAAAGAAATAGTGGGCTTTGGGTTAGCCCTCTTCAGCCATTGGTTTGCATTGTGTGCCAGTGTGCCATTGATTGCATGGATATTCTATCCATCAAGGTCATGCCATCTCGATGATCGCTGCATTGTTCTGTTTGCCTTACCATTAGGTTTTGGTGATGGGTTTAAGTATTCTTTTTGTCAGACTGCAGATTTATCGTATCTTAATGTCCATTGTTTAATTATATGTTCACTCCACTGACCTACCAAAATAATAATCTCATTTCATTTTGTTGAGGAAGTGCTTGCTGTTTGAGTGTCTCAGTCTGTCATAAATTAATGCACGCGGGTGATTAGTGAATAGCATGGTGTCTTTATTTTCACTGTCTCATCATGATAACATTTTGCTGGGTTTAGGGCTTTTTTTCTTCACAAAGTAAAAACGTGAGCACAAGAACTTTCTAAAGATGCAACAAAATACGGACTCTTTGTCAAATCTATATACATTATGTAGTTTAGCTTTGTATGCCTCTACGTTCTCCATTTATAATGCAAATTTCATCTTCAAGCTCTGTTTTATTATGACCCTGTTTATGAACACCGTTTTTAAAATGTACAGCTTAACTCTGCTGATGAACTTGGTTCAGCAGTAGGGCCCACACAAACCTTTCATGTGGTCTCATGCTAAGTAGCTCACCTTGAACCAAGGATTTCCTAACAAAAAGTTCGACCTGTTGGCTTAGCAAGTGCTTGCTTTGCATTGCTTTTCACAGATCCGCGCTTCATTTTATTTTGAATACGGTTGACTAGTGTTTTCAGCAACAAGTGAAGTCCGAGTGAGCTGAGGATCCATGCAGGTGTTTGCACCTATTTTCCAGCTCTTAGTCTGATAAATTTCTTCTGGGGATAACTAGACTTCCAAACTGTTCCTTCCGCAAATTAACTGTAAATTAGAAACACACCAATGTATTATTTGTTGTTGTGGACGATGTTAGATGTTGTGCCTGTGGCGTAGTTGGCAGGAGGTGGGGTGGAGGGGATTGGGGGGGAAGGCCGTGTCTGCCCCGGGTGGCACAAGTTTTGGGGGCGGCGGCCTCTCCCCGCTCTTATTTGCTGTCTCAGGGCGGCAATAGCAAGCACCCCCTCCTCGCTCCTCAATGCGTTTGACGCAGGGCGATAAACAAAGAAAACTCTCCAGCAACCCCCTCCCTCTTCACTGCGGCTAGAGGGTTAGCTATGCCACTGTGTTGAGCAGAGTTGTCTGCCTGCTGTGAAGTCCCATGACATACTACATCTCCTTGCTCGTACAGTCTTAACCACACCCTTCCAGACAAGGGGTGCTGATTGTCGGGAGGATGAGAGAGCTTCCATTGCTGCCAGGATTTGATAGGCACAAGACAGCCAGATAGTATTTAAGCAGCTGAGCAGAATGCAGCTTTAGCGATGCATTATAAGTGGGGCATTAAAAACGTGAGTGCTAGATGTTGCCAGAAAGTTTTTGCCCATAGGTCTGGATAGTACTTTCCTACAGTCTACACTGAACGTGCTGTACACACCCTAGCATCTAGCTGGTCGTGACTTTGAATATGCACTGGATGGGGAGTGTTAGAACTGGTTATATCAGTATATACTTTGACATTTTAGAAGTCCTTTGACGTGGCAATCCTTCATACATACAATAATGCTGCTACACTGATGGAGAGTAAGGATTATCCACTGCTAGGTATTTGAGGGATACCGGGTATGGGTTGGAATCTGGTACAATTAATTATCTCCTCCCTAGGCAGGTAGTTTCTATAATACCTTGCAAGCTTCAGGAGTGTACCATGCAGTTAGCCCCCATTAAATTACAAGTGGCCAAACAAGGCAGATGTTCAGCACCGTGGTTTAATGAGTCCCTAAGGAAAAGTAAAAGTGCATGTAAAAATTTAGAACGCCGATGGAGGAAGAGTTTTGATCCTACAAACAAACTTGCATACAAAATGGCCTTGAAAGCCCATTATGTAAAAGTTTGAGCCGAAAAGAAAACGTTTTTGGCTGAAAAATTGAACAAGCGGACAACTGCGCTAAAGAATTGTTCAAGATTGTTAAGGATTTCACCGCTCCTAATGCTTCCAAAAACTTTTTCCCCTACTGATGCATGGACAAATGAAATAGCACAATACTTTTATAGGAAAATTCAAACCATACAGGACTCTTTCAGTAGCCCCTGCCAGGACGAGGTTAGTGGTACAGTCCGGCTTCTCCTCACAGGCCCCTCTACAGAGAATACCCTTCTGGAGTTCTTGCCCATGGCCACCTCACTTAAAATCATTAAGGCCCTAAAATCCGGATCCCCTTCCGACCCTTGCCCAGCAAAAACGTTGGTATCAATGGCCGAAGCAATAAATCCAGCGGTAAATCGGACACTGAATCCCTCTCTGTCCGAAGGAAGGATGCCAATAAATTGGAAGCATGGGAAAATTCTTCCACTTTAAAAAAAACAAAAAAAACACTAGCAGATCCCTTGGTAGCTAGCAATTACCGACCCATATCGCTTCTACCTTTTTTCTCCAAGGTTTGGAGAAATGTGAATACTATCATCACTGATTTTATTGAGGTCAACCAGGTACTTCACCCAAGTCAGTCAGGTTTTAGAGCAAACTACAGTACAGAAACTGCTCTATTAGAAATTTCAGAGACGGTCAAAATCACCCTAGACAGAGGTGGAAAGGCGGTGCAGATATTATTAGATCTGTCGGAGGCCTCTGACACCGTGCCACATGAACGCCTCCTTCATAGATTGAGGCATAGGGGGCACGGTGCTAAGATAGTGTACTTCCTTTTTGGACAACCGCCAGCAAACAGTTTGGGCTCCTCCTTTCTCAAGCCCCATTCAAGCACTGAATGTAGGGGTCCCACAGGGGTTCCGTTTTAAGTCTGACCCTGTTTATTATATATATATGGCCCCTCTTGCTCCTTTAGCTGAACAATACGGGGCAAAAATTATATCATACGCAGATGATACACAATTACTATTCACCTGTGAGAAGGATGAGGTGTTAAATGGTAATGAGGTTAATGTCTGCCTAACTAAGGTGTTTGACTGGTTTAGGCAAAATCAGTTGCTCTGCAACTCCGACAAGTCGGAAATTATCTTTTTTGGTCATACACCTGATGATGAGTGGCGCCAATGGTGGCCTAAAAATGTGTCTCCACCAGAGAAACCAGTCTCCACCGTAAAATATCTAGGAGTAAAGATGGGCTCCGACATGACCATGAAGTCCCAAGTTCAATCGACTGCTGGCACCTGTTTCGGGCTTGATGAGAAATTTCCTCCCTCTGCTCCCTATGCCGCATAGGAAAACCCTGATTATATTAAGGTTGGACTACATAAATGTGTTGTGCCTGGGTCTTCCGAACTACCTACTGAACCGCTTGCAGGTAGTACAAAATGGGGCAGCAAGGTCTGTGCTTTTGGTCGGACCTAGGTCACACATGTCTCCTCATCTCAGAACCTTGCACAGGTTACCGGTAAGACAAAGGATCTGTTTTAAATCTTTGGTCCTAACTTTTAAGGCCCTCTACAACATTGGAGCCCCGTATATTAGGAATAAAATTCAGCCCTACAAACCACTCAGAACACTGCGATCATCATCATCATCATCATCATCATCATCATCATCATCTCAGCAGTTGACAATTGTGCCTAAATGTTGCCGCTCTTACAAAGGAGGCCGCTCCTTTCAAGTAATAGTAGCAAAGTTATGGAATAGTCTCCCTTTTTCCCTTCAAACAATGTGATCTCCTCAGCTTTAGGCGAAGCTTAAAGACCTGGCTTTTCCAACAGTAGTGCAGTCTTGTTGGCTGTTACCGGCTGTTCTTCATCTTTTCTGTCCTGGGGTCAGGATAGCACCGGGACACTCCATGGAGTAGCCGCACGCTTAACAAATACCCCTATAACATACCATAACAAGCGACTTAAGTTGATGCCCCACATATCCCAGACTGGTATCAACGACTGATGAAAAAGACAGTTGTTGAATAGCACCCCTATGGAAAGCATTGTGGAAGTACTCAAGTGGCTAGTTGATTACAGGCCCTTTTATTTTAGTTTACGAGCACTTAATTACATTTGTTTGGGTTTGTTTAGTCTAGATATTGATATTTTCTGTTAAATATGAAACTTCTAAAATGTTTTTTGATACTTTCCGATCAATAATATAACCCTTTTGTTACTTAAAACTCTGTGGAAATATGTTGTTTGAAAACGTTTTCATAGAAATGTAGGTAATTCTTTTTTTACCTATAAAATTGTGGTGCTAGATTAATTCTTTTAATTTCCGCCCAAATACATCTGCGGCAAGGTGCTTGTGAATGCTCCTACACCCAGTAGGTTTCACCATATAGTAATATATTTTTAAACCGGTTGTTTAATAATTTATTATATGGGGCTTTTAATAGAATTTCGCATCAGAACTCTGTAATATATATTGAAAAAAAGAACCCATCAAACATGTATCGACTATTTTATGAAAACTGTTTTCTATTAAGAGTCCCGGCACTAATCAGTTTATATGTAATGTAGGCTAATTGGGAAGGTCCTGGTTTGCCCCGTATAAGGCAAGTAATGAGCTTAAAGGCAAGATATGTAAAGTACAATTACGGCTGAAAGACCTGTAACCCATAGGGCATTAAACATCTGTTCACCAGGATTTTTAGCCTGCAGCAGAAATATTTGGTCTCTTAATCTCAAACTAATTTTGTCTGGCTTGTCTTTGAGAATCCTGAGCGTTTTGTTCAACAAGCAGTCAGTGGGATTTGTGAAATTCTTAACTTTCAACTCTTTGTGAGAATAAAGGCTAAACGTTGCTGTACTAAGTAGGAGGCTTCTGCTTGAGTCAATGAGGATAAGATGCCGATCAACAACTTGAACAATTTGTAACTAGAAAAATTGAAATTGTAGACCTCTATCCTGGAAAATTGTTATATTGGTATGAGCATCGCAGAGAATCCAGAGGTAGCACGTGCAGGATTTTGATAATACACCTGGGGTTATGGGCCACGTGGTTTTCTAAAAGATGAGTAAAAAAAGGTACAATTAAAAAAAAAAAAAAAAAAATTGAGGCTGTGAATCCTTTTAGTACGCTGCTTGCAGAGTTTAGTGATATCTCAACTTTACTTTTACATCTTCTACTTCTTCCGAGACACACAGGTGTGAAAAAATGTTTTGTTTTATGCAGTTCTATATACCAGAATGTGCTGTGAATAAAACTGGAGGGCATTTATCACACTATGCTATATAAATGCAAACCGTGATAACCCATGCAGCATATAGCCACTTAAGGGATTTTGGCCTACTATCTAGGCACAAATGGCGAAAGGGAGTGTCTGCTATATAACTTAATTATTTCCAAGTACAGCAGGAGGTTGTTATTTGCTATACTTCTTTAACTAAAACTAAACATTATGCCTCTTCTATAAGAATGTGAAGTGTAATTTTGTGTATGGCTTGTAGTGAAGATGCACTCGTTTGTGAGGATTTGCGATCGCCAGACAATTTCATGGTTAAAAAATGGCAATGGTGCAGTTTGCTGCAAGAAAATTGTACCTGTATGTAAATAACACCTTGACTGCTTTGTGGATAATGGACTGGCGAAGAGGTGCAGACATTTTGCTTAGGTAATAGGTAGTGTATTCAGATATTTGGGGCCTTGAGGATTGCTTGAATCTTCATCATAGATGCCTTTGATCAGTCTCCTTGAAAGTGTACATACTTAAAAATCCTAACTTGCCTATAGAAGTAGTTTTCTGGAAATCTGGTTCTTGATCCGACATATGTTTCATCCCATTATGATTTATAATTTTTATGTGACGACTTGGGAAAGCTGAGTGGTTTAAGGTGCACAATGGTCGCATTTATGTGAAACCCTTTTAGGTCCTTTGACACGTTTCCTGGACGAGCAGTACCTTTGACTGTCCGGGCCTTAGTGTCCATGAATCAGATGTGTGCTTGGTTATAGTATTACAGTCTGCTCTTTGATTTCTGTGTTTAGTTGATGGTTAGAAGGGGGTATTTAAGAAGTATAACAAAGACCCAGGGTTGCCCCATACTTCTGTTGTCCAGAAAAAGCTGAAGACCCATCTCCTCGGGAGCACCTTCTCAGTCCTTGATAAGGAACCCTTCTGCTTCCAACACTGACCTGAGTCCAAAACAGAGAAAAGACCACTTCCCCACTTTATTCCCCCAAGCATAAAGTATGTGATAGTCTCTTAACACCCCTCGGGGTACAGTACTCCTTTGCTTCCCAGCTAGATTTGCTCTTTTATAAATACTAACACATACGTGCATACAGACACCAGAGTTTGTGCTGTTTTTTTTTTTTAAAGATATAGCAAACCTTGAGTGCATTGCAGTCTTTCTTAAAAAGACTACTATGAGGGAGTTTATGATTCATCGGATATCTGCGAGTGCCCCAATGGAGGTCTCCGGGCTTAATGTAAACTAGTAACAACTTGTGGACAACTTTGAAGGCAGGGCTTAATTCAATTTGGGGTCTGCTTGAACTGTGTACATGACTGAATACGTTTCTCATGGGTCTGGAATATCTGATAAGTTGTTTGAGTCCCCTTCCATGACAAGGGGAGACAGGGGAGAGTTGGAGATCGTGTGATCACGAGAGACTAATGCAGGTTCCTTTGCGGAAAGGGAGGTTGCAAAGGATAGTGTTAAACCTCTTTCTAACCAGGTCCCTGAATGAGCTATTCCCCCAATTTGCACCCTAACCATTTGTGCTTACAAATCCTCCAACCTCCAACTTTTCATGCTACCACCTCTGTCTCCCATTCATCCTGTCTTTTTCACCGGCAACCACCTACAACATTTAGAGTCCGCAGTGTAACCACTTGTGGAAAAAAAAGTTGGATCCCTGTTTACCTAACTGCAGTCCTGTCTTCCAACTGCCACTCTTTTCTGAAGTCCCTGAGCAACTGGGTGTCAGCAGGCCCACTCTATACCTCCCAACAGAGGATTTCCTGTCCATTTCTGTGCTTCTGTTCCACCAAGATTGCTCTTTCTGTATCTTTCATGCAACTTGACTAATTCTTTCAAACCACTATAACGATCCATCAGTCATACTTGTATTCCCTGGCCAATCCGTCACCTTCATCAGTGGCTGCTTTATGCTAATTATTGGTATTGGTTATGGCTGAAACCCCACCCCCCCCTTCCCAAAATGGTTCTCCTCGTACCTCTCCCAAAGCCCCCCCTCTGTCACACGTTGGTCAGCACAATGAACTCTTTGTACACCTTGTCCCCGAGTGCATTTTCCTCTTTTGCAGTTTCTCATTCAGGTTGATGCCAATGAAATCCACATTTTCTCATTCCCCATTTATTTCGGGCTGTTTATTTTTTTTGTTGAAACATTTTTATTGTTTTCCAATACAACAAGCCAGCATACAGTTCAGCTTCCCCACCCACCTCAGGAGTACTGTACTTCAATCGGCAGTGCCCGTTTCCAAGTGGAGTAACACCCCTCCCACCCCAACTCGTTCCCCCCCCCCCCCCTTCCCCACGTCAGTGTGCCCCCAGTTCCTACCTCTCCCTTGATGCGCCCCACCTTCCCGGTAAATTATGTATGGGTGCTCAACCCCTCCCTGAGCAAGTCGAGCCTGGCCACCTATCAAGACATCTTGTATGCGTCCAGGGTCCGCCTCCATTCCCTTCTCATTCCTCAGTCCCCCCCCATTTCGAGCTGTTTAATAGCTTCATGACATTACTTCAAATTTAATTTAGCAACTGCAGCTTGATAGCAGCTACTGAACGTCCAAAAACTCCAACCCACCTCCAGTTCCATGCCATTAAGTTCTTAATTAGCCCACTTACCTCTGTGAAAACTAGACTAATGTAATCTACTTGAATGTCTCCCAAATGTGGCCTTCTCTTCCCTCAAGTCACCACATTTGCAACCTGCATACTCCTCATCCTTCTTCGGCCCCATAATCTCCTCCCACTGTTTTGTATAGAACCAAATATGAAATGTTATCAGAGCTTAAGGTTGCTTAGGACATACATTGAGTAGTACATTTGGCTGTTGACAGCTTGTTTAAACAGAGCATTGTAAAATAATTTCCTGAACAAAATATTGTGACTTTCTCAATCTGAATAATAAGTAGTTCCTATGCAGGAAAGCTTAACTGAACTATTTAAGTGTTTGTGGGAAATAATTAGTTTTAATGTGACTTATTTTGGTGCCCAAAGCAACACATAACCTGCATTCAGTTCATCATAGACAGCCCTCACCGCACGCAACCAACACACCTTGTTAGAAAGAGTACTGGAATGGTTTCGATCTTATCTAACATCCAGGCGGTGGCCCTCCACTCTTTTCGTTCGGAGTTTGTGGAGATCAGGCACGGGGTCCCCCAGGGCTCAGCAATTAGCCCGATACTTTTTAATACCTACATGAGCCCCCTGATCGCAATCATTAAATCATATGGGGTCAGCTTGGTAAATTACGCTGATGACACTCAGCTTATTGTATCACTGGAAGGAGACCAAGCGGGCTCTCTGGAAAAATTTCATGCCTGCATGACAGAAACAGTACGCTGGCTGAAAAACAACTCTCTGCAGTTTAACAGCAAAAGAACCGAGATTCTCTGCTGTGCGGCAGGCAAAGTTTCCTGCTCTCTCCCCCCCCCCGGATTCTGGCCCATGCCCACAGACACCTCTGCTACCGGTCGCAACGGTACGCAATCTCGGGGTTATGTTTAATAACAAACTAAACCTTGAAAGCCAAGTCAATAGAACTGTGGGAAGCAGTTTCTCACTTATTGGGGTCCTTCGGAAGATCCTCCCACTACTCCCATATCCGGCACGTGCACTAGTGATAAGGAGTGTCATTCTGAGCCGCCTGGACTATGGTAATGCGCTACTGTTGGAGTCCCCTAGGTACCTGATTGGGAGTCTCCCAGAGTCCAAACGGTAGCAGCCAAACTGGCCTTAGCCAGACCAAGACAATCATCCACATCCCTGGCATTGACGGAGCTGCACTGGCTTCCGGTATTCCAGAGAATACAATTCAAATCACTGTGCATCGTCTTCAAGGCCCTGCATGGGATGGGACCGACACCGATGCAGTCTAAGTTCAACTGGTATAACCCTACCTGCAGCCTTCGGTCCTCCTTGACCGGGCTGATTAATATACCCCGGATTAAGAAAGCTAAATCAGGAGGAAGAGCCTTCAGCTATGCTGCAGCACGACTTTGGAACAGCCTGCCAGTTGAGTTAAGACAGATACAAGATCTGATGAAGTTTAGGGGAAAAATAAAAACTTGGCTCTTCCCTAGGGTGCAGACTTTAGCTCATTAATTAGCTAGCTTGTAAGCAGATCGGCAGAAGTACCTTACTGCAGCGCCAGGATGCCCTTGGGTTACAGTGCGCTTTACAAATATAAATACAATACAATACAATACAATACCTTAAATAACTATTGTTTGGGCTTTCATCTGGTATCTAGGAGCTTGCAGTAGCCAACAATAACATCCCACCATTTATACACTGTCCCCTAAAATGGTCATACTAAAACTGCATGTGCTAGACAGAATCCCCATATTATGCGGATAATGCAGCACTATAGCCAAGTACGTAAACGCAGTAAAACCCACGCCACTCTAATGCTCTGCACAACATACACCCAAGAAACACTCAGAAAATTTTAATATAAATGCAAGAGATGCCCATGTGAACCACATGGCACCCTAAAAATGTATGATGCTAGTATAATAATCTCATTACATTGTTGGTGATCCAAGTGGTCGGATGCTAGATTTACCAGGCACTGTTGCAGAAGATTTATCCTGCACTCGCTATGGACCGGCCATTAAATTCGAACTGGTCCTCGTGTGCATAGTTTATAGTTTCCCACCACATTCTTGGACGGAACCTTGACAGATTTTTATTTCTGTTGTGTTGACCGTGCGTGGTCCTTACCAAGTCATGCTGAAGGTCTTGATTGATTTCAGACTTTGAGTGAAAATCTGGGTTAAATCCATCGTTCTTTTGCTCACCGTGCCACCCCAGTTTAGACCCAGCCATATGCAAATCAGTCTTTACCCTGTGCCTCATGGGAACAGTCCAGACCGAACTGCCAAGCTAGGTCCTTCCTGGACTGGAAACGAGCATCCTGGGACCGATTTCTGGGTATTACCCTTCATCAGCCAGGCTAGCTTGAATCCAGTGGCACAGTGAGCAAGGGACCCACGTCTGGGCATACCCATCCCACTTAGGGTGAAAAGTGCTACGCAATTGTTTTTTGCATTTGTCACCCGAGTGGAATGGGTATGCCCTGACATGGGTCCCGTGCTCTCCATGCCACTGGAGTCAAGCTATCCTGGCTGATGAGGGGTGAAACCCCGAAACCAGTCCTAGGATGCTTGTTTCCAGTCCAGGGAGGACCTGCCCTGGCTGTTCGGGCTGGACTGTTCTCATGAGGCATAGGGTCAAGACTGATTAGCATATGGCTGGGTTCAAACTGGAATGGCATGGTGAGCAAAAAAACGATGGATTTAGGCCCAGATCTCTGTACTGGGATGAATGTATGACAATGTTCTGCATTCTGTCCATCAACTGTTCTTTTTGCCCTGATGATGACCATACTAGTTGTTTTGGTTGAAACGCTGTCAACGCTCATCTTTGGCATACATTGAAGAGGAAGCATCGATTGCCAATTCTGTTTTTGCGATTTTTCGCTTCAGTTTTCTTTGTTTATTTTGCCTCTACCATTGTTTTATTGTTTACACTGTCAATTGTCTTTTCTGTAATGTTGGTTATGTAACTATATGAGCACTTGTTAGTCTATTGTCTTATTGCTTTGTTACTTTGTATTACTGCTTTAGTCAATTAGATTTTTTTACAATATCAACTGTCTGTTGGTCCATGGGTATCAGTTTCATGTATTTGGTCTTTACTCAATGTGTTTAATTTAGTGCCTGAACCATTGTTGTTATTTTAAATGCTAGTATAATAAAGGCACTAATCTCGTTGAACACAGGATATCTGATCACTGCCTCCCATCCATTGGGGAACAAAATAGAAAGTCTTTTGGCACATCCACCCATACCTATAAAACACCACAAAGACCTGCATAGATCCAGTCTACTTTATTTCACACTAAATCTTACAAACCATTACAAATCGAAACACCGTATAATCTTTCTACTAACAACATACATCAAAACACCAACACAACAGACACTATGAAACTATGGTTCCTCCAGTCCAGTTGTTGGCCTTCCCAGATCTGCATGAAAGAGCACCCTGATGGGAACTACTTTACAATAAATACCATCACAATAGTAGTTGGTGCTTTGCAGATGTGACAAACCTAACAGGCCAGATGGCTTTCAGAAGCAGCACAGCCTACTGCAAACTCATTTTGGGGTTTGTCAAACCCTCCAATTCTTGTCTGATTCTTTGCTAACACCCACTTTGTTGCTGTTTTCAAACATTTTTGTGCACACTTTCTTTATCGCTTCATCCCTTTCTCCACCATCTTGTGCATTTCATTTAAATACTTTACCTCCTGACCTTAGTCATTCATTCCCCTCCTGACCTTAGTCATTCATTCCGCACCTCCCATCTTTTAAGTTTGCTCTCAAAACGTACTTTCTATACTGGTAGTCAGGCTTTGGTGGACATGCCCAACTCATTTTGCCTCACTTTCCTCTGCCTTGTGCTCTCGCCTCTACTTCCTGCTGTCTTGCCACATGCGAATACTGCAATGTATCATGAATAACATGCAGTATTAAGAGCATTATAATGCATATACTGCTCGTCTGTTCCCTTCGCTTCTCATCTTTGATACCATCACAGCTTCATATAAGCACCCAGCCTCTCTTGTTATGTTCCCTTTGTTGCTGTGTAACATCGTTCATTGCACAATTGCTGTTGCTCCTAAATATATAAATAGAAGCAATTTGTTCTAGCCTGTTCATTTTTTTTTATATGGGGTCCTGTAGGAGCACATTTTAAGGTCAATGTGTATTTAGAGGCTTAGGGTATTGGTGTGATTAATTCACTTCTGAGTTATACCTGCATTTGCCTTCTGAGTAGTTATATTCTAGCTGGCAGTTTACATAACTTGACGTATCGCTGGCTTGTTGAGAAATGAAAAACCGGGTCAAAGGTAGGAGTTTGAATGGTCACTGGTAAAGCATGTTCTGTGTGTACATGCTCAAATATCAAATGGCCGTGCTACTGCAGGTCTTTTTGACAGGCGTGTTCGAGGCCGAAGGCAAGGCCATCGAAGTTGCGTTATTAAACCAATTTTATTATGGACATTTGCTTTTGACAGGCTGACAAAACATCTTGCCCAGTAATGTCATGGTTGCTTGACTTCCATGATAATTGTGCCCAGGCAAGACAGCGCACTCCGTATTTTTCCTTCCAAATGTAGCAATTGCTGCTGCTAACATTTTCTGGTTGATGCGGATAGTTCATACGTATGCTTTGTAGTATGAAGCCTATCCAACCGAATGTTCCAGTGCGTGTCAGTAGAAATGTGTTGCCAACCATTGGTTGTGTTGCCACTGGCATCTCTGATAAGAGACCGTGCTGTTAACTCTTGCATTGTAAATACAATCCGCTGGTCAGCTGCTCTTTGCATTTAAGAGTGGTGTTTTTGAAGACATGCTGGGGTTGCTGACTTCACGTTTATTTCAGTGCCTATTAGTTGCCAATGAGAGGTGGCGGCTACACTACAAAATGAAACATTTTCCTAGTAGACATGAATAAAACTTTAAATTCTATAAAGGATCTAAAGGCGAGGATTATGCTTGACTTTCGTTATTTTCCTTTGCTTATCAAAGGCAGGATATGACACCACTTTGGAATCTGTCTTTGTGCGCCTAGAAATATGAAAAGGACCCACTGGGGGGGGGGGGGGGGGGGGGGGGTGGGTGGTAACGACCCTTCCAGAGATGTCCAAAGCCTGAGACTTTCCTGCATGATACTAGACATAAGAGCATGGGGAGCTTCACCGACCATGCCTTTCGTGACAGGTATTTGTTCATTTGCCAAGTTCGAAAAAGATCCAAAACCTTGTTAACATCCCACAATTTGGAATGTCTGGGTTGTGGGTGAAGTGACAAACTAATCCCTCATCCGCTTACGTTTGAAAGGATGCTCACCCACCGAAGTAACTTGGACGGGAACATGAGGCGCGGAGATTGTCAACCTGTAAGAATTTACTGTATGGTAGGCCAAACCTTTAGATGCCAATGAAGCTAGACAATTCATGATGTGGACCACTTTGCACCCCATGGAGTCCTGATCATTCTAAAGGCACCAACCAACCCATTTGGTCCAAGCAGACCTGTACTGCTTGTTTGTACTGTCCGCCTAGGCCTCTGCCAGAGTTCTTTCAGACTCCTGTGAAAGGCCGCATAGTCTCCAGTGATGCATAAAATCTGCCAGGCCATGAGAAGCATCCAACCTTGAAGGAGCAGAGGGTGGTGACTGCACTGGTGATCCCGTAGGATACCCAGATTTTGGGGTAGACTGATTAGAGAATCCCAGGACGGCTTCAGAAGAACTGGAAACCACACTTGGGACCTACAATAAGGCGTAATCAGAACGACCTTTGCCTTTTGTCTGCGGATCTGGGTTGAGAGGCGCATGATCATGAGTAATGGCGGAAAGGCATAGCCCTCCTCCAGCGACCAATCTTGGAGGAAGGCATCCGTCGCTGCTGCCATAGGATCCGGCTTCCAACTGAAATATTTGTGAAGCTCATGCTTCAGGCAGGAAATGAAAAGATCCACAGAGAACGGACCCTAAAGTGTGTGCAGTCTCCGGAAGACTCTGGGATTTAACTGCCAGAGGCTCATGTCTGACCATGCCCCGGAGCACCAATCTGCAATCACAGACGCCCTGGGAAGATACTCTGCCGTCACTGAGACACTGTGGTAGAGGCAAAACGTCCCAAATTCCTTTGCCAGGTCCGCAAGTACCTCGGATTTGGTACCTTCAAGATGGTTTATGTAGCGAACTGCCGACAAATGTCCATCTTGACAAAGACACTGCCACTGAGCTTGTACTTTGTCCAACACTTTATGGTAGACTATCCCGCCATCAATTCCAAACAGTCTAAGTAGAGTTGTTGCTTGACGGCGGGCCATTTTCCTCTAGTAAAGAAGTCCCGGCAGCGAGCCCACCAGCCTAACTTGCTGACGCCTGATTCTATCACCAGATCTGGGTCTGAACTGAATGTAGCTCGCCCATTCACGTCTCCATGTGGTCCAACCACCACCTCATCTCCATCCTCACTTCTTCTGTGAGTGGGACCTGCTCAGAATATTGCAGACCCCTTTTCGGGTGGAAAGCCTTGAGACTTTGAAGGACCCTGTAGTGGAGAGGGCCCGGGAAGACCCATCAACCAGCAATCTGCTGGAGAGACGTTGTGGGCCAAGCCAGAGTCTTCTTTATATCCCTGCGGATCTTGGATACCTTCCGAGAAAGTAGGCTCATGGTCTTTTGCAGTAAGTCTATAATGAACCGGAGGAAAGTTGTCCGTTTCTCTGGGGTAAACGGGAACTTTTTCTTGCTGTTGACGAGGCTCAAGTAGGTCCACGGCTGTCTGTAGCTGCTCCGACAACTGTGCCAGGCACTGATCCAATAGGAGTAGATCGTCAAAAATTGGAGTAGATCGGTTGCGGACATGCTATTTGCTTATGTTTCTAAGTTTCATGGCTTGTATTTGTCTTTCTACAAATACAACTGTTATTTTATCTCTATTTTCTCACTGCCTTTTCCCATCTTTTGCTGTGTATATTATTGCTGGTGATTGCATCCCTCTGCGTAGTTTGCTGACTGTTTTGTTTGTAAACTTAATAAAAAGTAGGTCACAACTGGACTAAGTTTGCCTTAAAGGAAAATGTTATCACGTATGTGAGGAAGGTACTAATCGGGGAAAGTAATTTGTTATAAATGCTCCAGAAGTCTTATTAAATTCTCAGGGTTGATAATTTACAATTCACAGCAGTGTGGCGTTTCATAATGTGGGCTCCAGAAATATGAACAATCAAAATCTAAGTGGATGACTAATGGGTAGGTGGTAGAGACATGCATGTAAAGGTGATGGAACACCGTGCATGGTTTGCAGATGACTAGGGTCGATCTCTCTAATGCACCTGACAGTGCAATGACAATCAAGAGGACGTGTTCCACAAAATAAGCTTCATGTCATAAGAGACCTTGGGCATGATGAGCTTCTGCACTATCTGGCTTAGGACCAGGTTCAAGTTTCAGCTGGAAGTTGTCACTCCGTGGGATGCAGCAGTCCTCTGAGATGGAGATGGCTTTTGGCTAACCTGCTCAGTGATGACAAGATGGGTGAAGGCCGACTTACCAGAAAGCAGGTGCTTAAGTAAAGAAATAGTAGGACAAGATCCAACCTCCTTCATGGACCGACTCTATTGCTCTTAAAGGGAGGAGGGTATCCATTTTGTACAGAAATTAATGAGATGCAAACCATGGCAGATGTTATTTCATTTAATAAATATCAGTGATGAGATATTCTTCCTTACTTGGGGTGTGGGCGAGCATTGAATCCCTCCACCCTAAAAGGAGAGATTGGGACCTCCTGAGGTGGTGTGGGTGTTGACTCATTTGAATAGGAGGAAACTGAGGAGAAAAGGGGGCTGCCAGACTTGAGGTAACATTTGGTAATAGACTTTGAAGGCTAGAAAGCCTTAACTTCTGGAAGGAGGATTGCTGTCTGGTCAGTACTACTTACATGGCACTCAACAATCTGCCTGCGATATCCATTTTGTACAGTTGGAGGACCTGGTGAGTGGGGGACCTGCGAGATTCTTGCCATTAAATGGTGGACAAATTGCTTTTCCCTGGATCTCTGTCTTCAAGCCCTGAGGCTCTGTGCTGTTTAAATGTAAGAACAATTTGCATGGTGTTGGCAAACATATCGGAGGTTATGCTGCATCTGCTTTTGCTAAGACATGTTGCTGGGCAAAAAAATAATTTATACTCCACCTGGACATAATCTGGTAGCATGGGACGCAGTATTGCGAGCAAACTCCTGTAGCTTGCTATGATGGCATTGACCTGTATGAGCTAGAGACCTCTGGACTGGTCTAGTTTCTTACTGTAAGACTCATGGCACTTTGCATCCACGTCAATTTGGGAGGGCAACACATTTCCCTTGAGATGACTGAGGCGTGAGATATGTGTCAAAAGAACATTAATTGCTCGTTATGACTTCATGAGTCAAGTTGAGGGCTTATTGTAAATGTAAATTGATACTTGTATAGCGCACTACTCACCCGCAAGGGTCTCAAGGTGCTTGTACGAATACCGCTGTGGAACCCATCCTGGCTTTCCCTGTGAGGTGTCCACTCCAGAGCACCCCCAAGGTGGAGGGCAGGCATCCTTAGCGTTGTGGGGGCCGTTGTGGAGATTAAGCAAGCTATTGCCCAGTGTTGCAGAGTGGGACTCCATGATTGGAATAGGCACCAAGGTGAGATTTGTCAGGGCCGTGGAATTTTGAGCCCAAGACCCGCCGAGGCGGGGAATTGAACCCTGGTCCCAGGCCAGACCTCTGCATCAGGGTCTGCCGCTCTAACCATTGAGCCACACTTCTCCACAATTATTGCGTACATAAAATGCCTTCCGTCCGTGCAACTCCCCTTGCTCAACAGTTCTGATACTTGGGTTGATGTTTGAGTCCTTATCCAGGTCTTCCAAGGGAGGCTTATTGTCTGGAGCCAGAGTGGATGCTGGATCATAATCGGGAGTCAACCCTATGCTTATGTTTTTTTTTTTATTTTAAAACCTCTTTTTATTGAACATTTGTTATAACAATATGTTGCAACAAGTGCATACTGCATGCAGTTGGAGTGTTACATTTGACAAGTGATCGAGGCAGCAAATATTAGTGCATTTCTAAATACATACTCAAGTAAGTTGACAATCTAGTGTGTATGCAAATAACATGGTTAGTCTGTTCCACATTGACTGCATATAGTAACGGTAATAAAAAAAAAAACATTAACAAAACAGTATAAGGCAATCGAAGCATTCTGCATTGGTTTACATTGTAACATGTGACAAGTGAGGTAGACCGCAAGAGTCCGTGCATTGCCTGATGATCTTTCCAGTTCACCATCAAGCAACTGCAGTAAATCAAACTATATGGCTAGCCTGTTCCGACGGGCTACATATAGAAAAGTTAAACCAAGAGAAGCAACATGGAGCCATGAAAACTTGGTGGGCCCGAGGGTATGAGTAGCCAAATAAGTAGAAGGTGAAAGACAATCGAGGCGTACAAGCAAGTGTAAATAGTTTGAAACAGTGAGTACAGTATGGAACTGATCTGGGTAAGAGGACATTCATCTAATTAAGAAAAAGGAACGATATCAGAGGCGTAATGTATTCTTGCTGTTGCGCGGGAGACTGCATGGATGTGACCAGCAGATCGGAGTGTGGACAGGTAAGAAGTACAGTGAGTTGTCGTGAAGCAGTGTAAATTCATTGCGTTTGGGAGCGCAATTTGAGAGACACTTTAATCCCATCCCTGCGACAGGAGATGTTCCTGAGACACTTGGCTTCCTTCTTTATGTGCACTTTTCTCTCCACGCCATTGCCGACTTTCGCCACAGAGAAAATTGAGATGGGGACACTGGCCTTCCGGTGCTGCATAATGGCATGCTTTGCAAGCGTAGGGCAATGTCTAAAAAGTGGGCTGTAAGTTTTTTCTTAGTGAGTTTAAATTACCCTAAGGCACAAACCTCCCACCCATGGAGCCACCCATCACTTGGGTGAGGTGACTGCTAGTCAGGTTTGTGATAATGAGGGACATGACCATAGGATATCTAGATTATCTGCGCTTGTCAGCTGAGAGTGGGCGCTGCAAGCATTGGCTCCCTGTAAGAAGACTTTTATTTTCCGAAGGTGCGAGATACTGTGCAAAATGTAAAATTATATAAGCTTAAAATCCAGCTTGCCTGGAAGCTACTCCTGGATAAGCTGATGGTCTTTTCCATTCTTTGTCGAAGTGCTTTCTGCAGCTCTTTCTTGCTCATCACGGAGACCCTATAGAGAGACCTGTTTCTGGTAACCGAATGCTTTGGTTAGACAGCTGATAAGGTGTTGGTCACTACCCATGATATAGATGCTTTGCATTACCCCATATGCGAGCGGCCTCTCTAAGGTAATACACCAATCAATGTGAAACTTGCCAGCCTAGACACTATATGTTAAAAACTGTTCTTTATGGATATTGAATTGTTCCATGAGCTTTTCAAAGGACAAACATTGCTTATCTTGGAAAAAATCACCCATGACACCAGGCCTACGAAATGCCATTTTGATAAGTCGACCGTGGTTATGGCTTGCTCAGGACACGAAGTCCAGGAGTGGACTTGTAGTCACGCGGGGTGCAAGGGAGGTGCTGAGCAGTGATTTGTTGCCTCCATGAAAGCAGAAGTAGGCCTCTTGCATTAAGCAGGAATGTGGGGTGGGCAGCACGACCTGGGGTATACAAAACCTATAGTACTCTCTCCACTCTCTGTTCATGGCATTATCCTCAATATGAATTTCTGACAGCCAGCTGCATACACCTCGTAATTGTGATGCAAGGTAATTTGCTTGAGGTTTGGTGCCACCAGACCGCCTTTATCAATGGAGTGCTGCAACTTGACCTTACAAGAACTATTACGCCAGATCAAATTGCCAATAAGGGCATTCAGGGAGCGAAATAATTTACCAGGCAAATGTATATGCTTATGTTTTTAGGAGCAGTGCCATACCAGTGAGCCCGGCTGGTGCCAGCAGGACTGGTAGTGATTCACGAGGCATAGATAAAAGGGGCTTTATGTGTCACAGCTGTACCAGTAACTTTGCAGGCTCAAGAGTGTATGGTTCTGAAGGAACTGAAGAGACAACCCTTCACTACAACATATCACTTCATATCCAGAAAGGATTCTAAAGCCAGAAACCATGAGAGAATGCTTTCTAATCCTGTGCACTGGATGGGCCCAGCGCATGTCAATCAAAATCAGTGATTCCAGCTGTTCTTGAACAAAAGGAACTAAAATGTGTGTTTAAATGAGAAAGCAAGTCAGTTGCATTCAGTCCTTATTCTGAAAAAGCTGACTCCAAAGCAATGGAGCCATAAGGAAATACATCATTGGGTGTTGCTAAGGTCCAGAGTTGGCTTTGGTGTGGTCTTGCTTCACTGGTGTAAGCAATAGCTTTCAGCAAGAATTATCTAAGTGGCTGTCTTGATAGCTGGACTTTTGCGCATTAAAAAAGGTGCTTCAGTTTGCTTCAGTGGAGTGTGTGACTGCACCAAAAATGTTTGGAGGTGGTTGTTTTTTTGCTTCCTTTATTTAAATGACGTACTTGGCTTCCTAACTCAGTGGTCCTTTTTCTCAACAGCTCTCAGCACCGAGCTGGAGTTAGATTCAAACGTAAGGGGAGGAGTACAGAGTTGCATCCTCCTTTTCATCCTGGTAGGACACTACTAACTACATGAGATAGGCTGTACTTCCTAGTGCAGCCATCCCCACGGCCCATGAGGAGGACAGAAATTGGGTCCATGATGCATGCCCAGGGAGAGATAGGTGTGTGTTCGGCATCTTGTGCAGCTGATCAGAAACAGTACTCCCAGAAGCTAAGGCTTATCTGTTCTTTTTGTACAGTAGTGACTTATAACTTCTTCACCTAGACAGAGATTAGACCTGCAAGAACTGCAGCAACCTTTCTAGAGGGTGGTTTCAGTTGGTCTTTGAAAGGCCTTCTTCTCCTGGTCACTTGATGCCTGATCTCTAGACCGCAACACTCATTTTTCATGTCAGCTGAAACAAGCTGTTTGGTCTGGCGGGAGAACTGATTGTGCTCAAGATACCTTGCCCTTCCCAGTGTTTCTTGCAACTTTGCACGTAGCCCGTTATTGTGCTTCCCATGCAGGAACATGGATTGTCCATCAATAAGGTATATTGCTGATGTACAGGGATCCGAGTACTCCTCCCAGTTTTAAAACCTCATTGCACATCTCTTGATTCCTCTCGACTCCTACTTAGTGTTGCAATCCTTTGTCTCCTGTTGTAACAGTTTTGCCCTTGCTCTGTATACAAGGCAGATGGTTATGGAGAGACTTTTTGCCATGGTAGCATACAGGGTGCAGGTGATTAAGATAATTATGCTCTATGCAGGAAACCGAAGATCTGCAGATCAGCACCTGTGGCATGACTTTCTTGTTTGAATCGTCCACCTGGATGAGCCAATGAAAACAGTGCTTTGCTGTATCTAGTACATCTCAGATTATCCCAGTCCATCTCCTTTGTCATGAGGCGAAGGTGGCTCCGTATAAGTTGTGTTTGAGTCAGTTGGGCTGCCAGTGTGTTTTGACAGAGTTAATTTCTCAGCCATTATTTTATAGGAGATCTGGGCATGATCTGTATTTTTAAAGATCCTGAAATTCATTTCTTTCTGGAGGGGTAACAAAGAATGTTCAATCCTGTTGACGAACATGCACCTCCATTAAAACGTGGTGGTGTCTAGGGTGATTGGATTGTTTTTCTAAACAAATGTCCAACCGTGACATGAAATTAATGAGTTGGAAAGTTGTGTTCTTGCTTCCTATCTTGTACACTGTATCAGTGTGTGATCCTCTTGCGGTTTGTCATTGAGGTCCTTGAAAATCCCCTTTTAAAAAAATTCTTCAGTTATCTCATATTTCCAGTTTAACCAAACCATATTCTCACCGGCTTGTTCCAGAATCCAAAAAAGTCTGTGATGCGTGCCTTCTACTCTTTGAAAAACAATTTAAATATGACTAGTAGATCAACCAAACATCTTCTACCTTGTGGGCCTGGTTACTAAACAGCCCGTTTCTAGGTGGATCGTGGAGTGGAACCAGCTATGTTATTTAACAGCAAATAAAATGCTTCCTTGGTGTTCAAGAGTTTTCTTTTTTGGAAGCAAACCCTCGAATGGGGTCATTTAAGGTCACGCCTACCAGACAGTGCAAGCTGTCTGGTTGTGAAAGACCTACTGTGAACTTAATGGGCTTAGAGTCCGCCCATTGCATTGGTTGGCTTTAAAGTCCTTCTCATTTGTTAGCTTCATATTCGATGGCTTACCTTACTCTTGCCGTTTGTCCCACCGCTGTAGCATAGCCTCATTATGAATCTTCAAATTGACTGACTTATGCCTTTACCCTAATAATATTAGACATGTATTCTTAGACTCCTGAACAAATTGAAATCAGTCATACCAGTTTTCAAAATTAGAATAGCAATAAAATCCTTGGGTTTATCCAGGCTTGAATATGGAAATGTGACACTGTTGGGAATTTCCAAATCGCAACTGGCACCGCCGAAGACAACCCTCAATGCTGCAGCTAGACTGTTAACAGGACTGAGTCGCTTTGACATATCACACCGTTACTAAAGTCCCTACAATTGCTTACACTTGAAGCTAGGATCATCCTCAAGCTAGCCTCCCTGCAAACAAAGCCCTGCACTATGGTATACCTGAGTACCTAGCCCACAATCTGACTTTATCAGGAGGTAGTCGCTCTCTTAAAAGCACAAGCTCCCTCCTACTAGAGCCAGTGGGATATAGGAAATCACGAACGTTAGCTCGTGCTTTCTTCGGTTCGGCCCCCAAAATATGTAACTCTTTACCATCTGAGACTCATCTGAACCCATGGACCAGGGATTTCAAAAGGAAGGTTAAAAGGAGTTTATTAAATAGATTCCTCTCAGACTGAATTGACCTTGAGTCAGCAATGTAACCACACTACAACACATGGTTCTCGAAAGCACAAGCCTGCAACTTCCTCGCAGGTGGGACATGATTAGACCATAGGGACAATGATCCCAGTAGTGTTGATGCAGCGAGCTACCCATAGGGTGTGGGTGGACAAAGTTATCTTTTATATCAATAAGATACTCCTGTTGTTTTTGTAAGAGGTATGTAATGCAACTGCTTTTGCTCGTTACAGCGCTCTCATAACTTTGGGTCATGATCGTGCTTTATAAAACTCTAAAAATAAATAAAATATTGAGGGAACTACTTTTTTTCTATTACGTTCAGTACTTCATGAGAGTGCATGTTTTTAGCTGTCTCTATCTTGTGCTGCTACTCCCCTTTAAACTGTTCCCGCTTCCCCTGCTGTTACTCCTCACCCTTCCAAGATTGTCTCCAAAAGTACAGCAACAGGGATGTTTTTGCTGGATTATGGCTGAAGAGCTGAGTTTAAAGGCTGTTTTTTGCTTTATCTCCTGCATTCTACATATAGCATAAAAGCGCCAGCTTTGGCATAAATGCTTTTATGACGCTGTGGGAAAGGCCATCTGCAGCACTCATTCAGCTTGCCACTTCGAGAGATGGTGTACTTAGCATGACACTTTTCCTGGAGGCCTTCAAATCTGTTCCATGGACTACCGTCGAAGGCTAGGTCACTGAATCCTGTGAAAGTAAACTAGGCCTGGTAAAAATGTACTTTATATTCCGGGACAACCTTATGTTTTTTACGTATGTTCAGCGTTTCCTCAGTGAAATGTATTTGAAAAATTAACCCTGGCATTTATAAAGATTGAAAGTATTAAATGTACAGTTTTGAGATACCATAAGATGTTTGCTTTTCTATCAGTATTCTGAAATGTGTTTTATTTTTTATCTTTTTCAAACAATACTTTAGAGTTTAGACAAACATTGGCCAGGCCGACAACTCTGCATTCATATTAAATAGACGAGACCTAGTGGATCTGCTAATACTAGTTTATAATATCCCTCTTATTGGGACCTGCAAAGCGCCCACTTGGAAGTAAATGTGCACTTTTCTTTGCTCATTGTTTGGACTCGGATGCTAGAGCAGATGGTAATGTACGTCAGAAAACCCACGGGAACCTTCTGCCTGATTAAACCTTCCAGCACCTAACTCCTGTGATAGTCTGGGAGGTAAAATAAAATCTATGGTAAATGAATCTGTTGAAGGAGTCTTGTTGGAGAAGGAAATGTTGCACACCTGTAACAGTTTTTCATCGACAGATCCTGCCCTGAATGGCACATCTCCCCCATCCACGTTGTGGCTTAAAAATATTTCTCGAAAAAAAATAGAACTGAGTTTCAATTGTCTTTGCTCAAATGTATGCGCCACTAACTGCATCAAGAAGCTTTGGAGACAGTTTTTTGTGGGTACTACATCTCTGAAGTGTTATGCTTTAATAGGGCTTGACTTTTAAATGTTTTTTTCTTTTTGAAGAAATAGTGGAATGTAGAAATAAACTTGATAGAAAAACAATGATAGTTTTCTAAAAGTATAAAACATTTTGATGTTTCTAACGTCAAGCCTGGCAGCAAGGAATTATTCAGAGGTTATGAATTTGGAATTAATCCGTCACTGGAGAAGAATAATAGCATATAGGAAACCTTTCTTGTCTGAACTTTTCAAATGTTAAAGATTGCCTATGCTTGATGCAAAATCAATGTGATTAAATTTTATTAAGCACAAAATTAGATCGAAATCAATTAAAAGGGTTATTTGTGGACAATTATTCATACGTGTTACTCGTCTGAAATAATTAATTCGTATTGCTTGTTTCATACAGTGTGCTATGCCTCAATCTATTAATAACATTTTCTCCTAATCACAAAAATCTTTTTGTAATATGGACCAGAGTAAAATCTATTATGGCCCCTCTGCTTCAGACTCTGAAGATCCGATATTGAATTATAGAGTTGGACAGGCCCAAATAACGGCTATTTATGTATGTCGAAAGATACGAGTTATGCATGACATTTCTGCTGGCCTACAGTAGTTTAAATTCAAACCTGACCAGTGAGGACAATTATACTTGCTGAGTTTATACCCATTGGAACCAGATGTTAAGCGTTCTTGTATCGGTTTGTTGCTCGCTCATTTTATAGGGTTTATCTACTTGTATCCCTGCTTAATCTTTGCAGTAAGAGATGATGCCTCCCTCTATCCCACAATTCACTAAGAGCATATCAGCTGCTCCCTTGCTTTGCAGCACTCCTAGAATCCCTCACCCTGCATCAAAGTACAAAGCACATGGGTACTACCTTCAATTGACATTCCTTCAGTAGAATGGATTAAGAAGTAAATATGCATACTATAAGTGCTATCTGTATTCCAGTTGAGGCTGCCCCACCTAAATAGGTTTTTTCTTACCCACCCACCTATTCTCATTACTGCTTAAAAATCGTCCCTTCATGTTGCACCTTTCATTTTGTTGCCTTGTTACTCTCTTGCCTCATCGTGCTTGTTGAATCTCCTCACCTGCCACCTTCATGCCTATTCCCTCTTTCCTCAATTTTTAGGTCGAGCATTCGAGACCTCCTTGTATATACTTTAGTATATACTTATATATTAGTATATACTTATATGTGTATGTACTTTGTGGGCTTTGGAGATCAGCCCTAGGACTTGTCTGTTCCGCTTATGGACTTCTTTTTCTGTTCAACTCCCTCTACATTTTTCGTCTCTTTTCCTTTTAGTATGCTTGACGCGCTCTACCACGAGCACATATGGACTACGTTGCTCAGTTTTTAAACTGGGAAGTGACCTAATATTTCTTCTTTCGTCCTCGGGGCTCCGAGGAGTTTACGATTTTCTATACCAGTCGTTGCTGGAGCTGGTTCGCTCCTTTTCTATTGATACCATTCAGGTATCTTTTATTATACTGGTACTCTCGGGATTTGGTCACTATTTTGTTTCCCCCCTCCCCCCTTGAATAGGACTGTATTTCTGGTTTCCAATGGTTCATGTTTTATTTTGGATCTCTCGATGACTTTAAATAGGAAGGCTTTGGGTCTTTTTCTAATTACTAAAACACTTCCTTTTGGGTAATTGTTTTTTAGGGGTCACGCCAAAGGCCTGTTTGGTTCATCCGGTCATCCTTACAAACTTTAGCCTTAGTTTCTCGCAACTTATCCTTTCCTTTTTTTATTTACTCTTCTTCGTTTTGACTAAGTAAATGAGCAAAAAGAAAAAATAACTAATTTACACTATTTTGAGTAACTTGTATGCAATAGTGTACAAATGTTGTGTCTGTTTTTTAAATTAACAGCCTTGAGAAAGTCGTCAAACGGCAAACCGTGTCGGCTTTTTCATCTTTGGATATGAACTTGTTTGTTACTGAATCTTTGTCTTGAAAATAAAGCCTTTGGACCTGCGATTTTATGTCGTGTTTCTATGACATCTTTACACTGACTGTGCCACTTGGATTGTCTACGAATCTGGCAAATTCCATCCCAATACTGGTTTTCGGGTGACTAAACATTCTAGCACGACTTGGGACATGGTTTCTAATTGTGTTGTAATGGCCTGGTCCATTTGAGCTTTGTTTGTCGTTCCACGTAACGTTACACTGATAATCAACTTTGCTTGATGACTGCATGTTGCCCATCCAGCCAAGTCTGTGATAGTGCCTGTATGTCATAAGATTCATAAATATGTACGTTGGTTCATAGGTGGCTTCTCTGCAAGCAGTGTGTGATCGCCTGTTGTGGTGTTTGTTTTAACACAAGCAGGAGTATAGTTCAGTGTCTGTTGATCCGGGTTAACAGTTTCTTTTCACTTTCTGCACCTTAAAATGTTATTGTTCTAGTGCTTTCACTGATGTGCTGTACAGGAAAACAACAAAAACGGAGGAGGCAAATTAAACCATCAATAATAATAATAATGTCATGTTATGAGAGTGTGGGTCTAGAGCTATTGAGATATGACTTGTGGAGCAAATGTTTTATAAAGGGTCTGGATAAAGTATAAGAGCAACATACTGTACCGTAGAGTTCCATTGTTATGGGGCAAATTATTGCTTGCAGTGATTTAAGTCGCATGGATATCAGAAAAATCTAGGACCTGGAGTAAGGAGGAAGGGGTAGGAGAATCTATGGAACCAGATAAAAAATGAAAGAATCGGGCGGGGTGTGAGCAAACCAGGAACATATGAGCACCAATTGAAGAACACTGTAGCGGAGAAGATAGGAAGTTAGCATGGCACAGAGGTGAGGAGACAAAGCAGTGGGGGCAAGCTTGATGAGGAGGCGAATGGTAGAATTAAATGGACACACAAATAACCAGAAAGGCTGATGAATAGAGAATAGTAGCTAAAGTAAGAAAAAAAGAGCAAGGATAATCGTTTTAGTAGTGTAGGTTAGACGCAATCTTATTTTAGTAAATTCTGCTGTGAAATATATACATCTTGTAAGCGGTAATGTCACCGCCTTTGGTCCTCCAGATTTGGCTGTTGATTTTTCTGTTTTGCAGTGCACTGTAAGTTGTTTTTTTCTTCCCTGCAGGGCTTTTGATTAAAGTCCAGGCTAAGGAATCAGAGTTGTCCTCTGAGACTGAGAAGGATGATACCTCGCAGGGATCTTCGCAAACCAATAGCGTGACCTCATCAGATTCGGAAGATGGCCCTCCCAAGAAAAGGTTAGCCTCTACTTAAAAATCTACAACAAGTTTAGTTGTGAATGAAAATGCAATAAGTTATGGTTTTACCTTTATTTTCAGATATGTTCTTCACATCCTGAGTGTTAGAAATGGGGGTCTCTAGTTGGCAATGGTTTGCACCTTTGTCTAACTAAATAGGGACCCTTCCTTCCTGTCAGGATAAGGGGGGATACACTACTGAAATAACTCCTGCTCACCCCCTTGGTAGGTTGGCACGAGCAGTCAGGCTTATCTCAGAGGCAGTGTGTGAAGCAATCGTACATAACCTACAGTAATACAGTGAAAACACTACACAAGGACACCACACCAGTTTTAGAAAAATAACCAATATTTATCTGTGAAACAAGACCAAAATGATACAAGACCAACATACAGGTAATCAAAAATAGGCACTCTGCACATATGACTTAAAAATGCAGTTTATTGAAGTCGGTAGCTCCGTCCAGTGCTACAGCGGTGCTGAAAACAGAATCAAACAGTTCCGGCCGACCGCGTCAATGTAGACCGGATTTAGTGTCAGCAGACTCGTAAACAGTACCTTTGGTTCCAGCCGACCGCATCGGTGTGGGCCGGTCGTGGCAACCGTCGCGGTTGCGATGTGAAGCATAGCGGTGCGGCGTGTAGTGCTCTCAAGTCGCGGTGCAGGCAGCAGCTTGTGACGGTCATCCATCAGCGTCGGTGAGACCTGTGGTGTGGAGTGAGGCGGTGCTCGTGGCGGTGCTGTTGGGTCACGGTGCAAGCGACGGTGTCGGTTGATGGGAGCTGGCGTTGGTCGGCCCAGACTGCGGTGTGAGACGGGGCAGTGTGTGGTGTAACTTGCAAGCGGTACCCCCAAACCATGGTGTGGTCACAGGTGTCGCAGTCAGCGCGAAGCGACGTCGTCGGTGAGACCAGTGCGGCAGAGTGAAGCGGTGTGGAGCAGAGCCCACAGGTTGCGGTGCAGGCAGTGGCTCGGTGGCAGTTGTCGTCATCAGTGAGACCAGGGTTGCGGTGCGAAGTACGGCAGTGTCCTTTGCAGTGCCTTCAGGACGCTGAGCCTGCAGCGTTGTCAGTGACTATGTTGGCTGTACCCAGATCCAAGTTAAGTCTTTTCTGTCCCTGAGACTTCGTGAACAGGAGGCAAGCTCTGTTTCAAGCCCATGGAGACACTCCGCAACAAGTAAAGAAAAGTTCAGTCCAGTCCTTTTACTGCCGAAGGCAGAAACAGCAACTGCAGGCCAACCCAGCAAAGGGGCAGTACTCCTCCTGGTAGTTCTTCCAGCTCTTCTTCTTGGCAGGTTACTTGATCCAAGCAAGTTCTAAAGTTCTGGGGTTTGGGCCACAATATTTATACCACATTTTTGTCTGTTCTCTTGTGGCAAAAGTATCTCAGCTCAGTCCAAACCAGTTATGTCCTCTCTGGCCCAGCTTCCTGGCAGGGGATGGAGACAGCATTGTGTAAGGGAGACTGGGCCTATTCAGGTGCAAAGGAAATCTCCTTTCACCACTCTAAATGCAGACCAGGCCTATTCAGGTGCTAGTGAAACTCCTCCCACTACTCTGAATGCTGCCCAGATCTGTTCAGCCCAGCCCTGACACACCTCAACACCCCCAGTGACTGTCTACAGGGAATGCACATCCCCAGTCCCTGTCACTCCAAAACCAGACAGTCAAAAAACAAACAAGCAGAGGCACATAGGATGGCTAAGGAAGAAAATACTCACTTTCTAAAAGTGGTATTTTCAAACACACAATATAAAATCATCTTTACTAAAAGATGCATTTTTACGTTCTGAGTTTAGGCATACTAAACTCCATTTCTCCATCTCATCCCAATGGAAGTTATACTTTTAAGATGTAACAAAGTACCTCCCATTCTATCCTATGGAACAGATAGCCTTTCCATAGTGAAAAACGAAATACGCTGTATTTCAGTATCAGAACATGTCACACCCACCAGTACACGTCGCACCTTTCACATACACTGCACCCTGCCCACAGGGGTACTTTGGGCCTTCCTTAGGGGTGACGCGCATGTAATAAAAGGGAAGGTTAGGGCCTGGCAAGTGGGTGCACTTGCCAGGTCGACATGGCAGTAAAAACTGCATGCAGACACTGCAGTGGCAGGTCCGAGAAACTTTTGAATGGCTGATTTAGTGGATGGCACAATCAGTGATGTAGGCCCACTAGCAGCATTTGATTTACAGGCTCTGGCACCCTTAGTGCACTTTACTAGGGACTTACCAGTAAATCAAATATGCCATTCATGGAAACACCAATCCATAAACGTAACTTACCCGGAGAGCATATGCACTTTAGCACTGAATAGCAGTGGTAAAGTGCCCAGAGTCCTAAAACCAACAAAAACAGGGGGCCAAAAAACTAAGTCTGGGGGTAACCCCGCTGAAAAAGCCATGTCTAACACTGAGTCAATCATGGCGTTGCATTAGGAGCCCCTATTTATTTATTTATTTATTCCCTTTTGATCTGCAGCCCCACACAGCATTAGAATATTTAATATAGAACATAGGAGAAAATATGCAATACATATGTAAACGAGTAACCATTTAGAAGGGAAATAGAATTTTCTGGGGTAAGAATGGGGGAGGGGTACGAGGGTCGATCAGCAGACAGATGAACCTATTCTAGTCTGGAGCTTTAACATCAAATAACCGTTAACTGGGGGTATCTGGGGACTGAAAACCCTGGATTAGTGACCGACTGTGTGAGGATGGAGTTCTATAGGTCATAAAGGGTAGCATTCCCTTTTAGAAAGTGATTTCAGTCCAGTAGCGTCTGCCACCTATGCACCTCTTGAAACAGTGAGTCTTTATCTCTTCTCAGAATTGTAGAGTTTGATGGGATGTTCGTAGTAAGGTCGGCAGCGAGATGAAGATGGTTGCAGAAGGTCCAGAAAAAGACTGCGACTACTGCCTTTGTGATTGTGCTGTTCAGAGTTTGCAGTTTGAGAGAGTCTTTGCTTTTCAATTCTCTCAAGCCATTTAAAATTGTCAGGTCTGGTAGATAGCTTGCAACTGTCTGTCTCGGTGGCGTGCTTTGAAAGTGAGACAAACATTTTTTGGCCCTTATACGAGCCTATAAGGGGAGCCATTTCAGATCCCTCAGAGTTGGGGATGTCAGATCCTGCTTCGTGGGGCCCAGTGGGGTACACAGGGCTAACAGGGGCTACTGGACCTCAGCCATGGGAGCTAAGTTCATTTTCTGTGAAACCCCTGTGTGCGCCCTACTGTGGCCCTGCAAACTGGGTGAAGTAGAGCTCCTTCAGCACTTGACTGTCAGTGGTAGCAATGGCGAGCCATGGTAACCTTTCCAGGCAGTGTGTGGTGGATCAAGCTCAGAACTCCTTAATCACCCAGCAGGGCAATCATTGATTTTCCAACACTTTGTTTGTCTTTTATAAAAAAGAAAGCTACATCCAATATGCAAATTACATATGAACATCCACTGGCGTGGGACCACTGTACCCATGGTGTCAGGTTCCCTTCCCTTCACCTTCCCCCAACTAGACGTAATATATGATACAGCACGTTTCAGGAACAGGTGCTGTGCCACCCCTCTCGTTCAGTTTTTTTGCAACAAGTTTTACAGTCTTCAACCTAGTATGTAAAGCTCAACAATGCAGGTTTTTGTCTCCCGCCAGTCATGGTCAGAACCTGGGGCACACATTTGGTTACTCCTCCTCCCTCCGGGAAGTATGTGCCTGCTGTGAGTGCATAGGCACCCCAGTCCTGTTAGTAAAAACATTAGCTGCTGAGGCTGCTACCCAGAGGCTGGCTGGCTCTGGAATCACATGCAGTCGCTGGCACTTTTCTGGGCTTAGGTTGGCTCGAGCAGGATTTGAGGCTATGGGTGCTCCAAAGGTAACTCTCAGGGCGGCGGTGCAGCTTCGACATCACTCAGGAGGGCGATGGGACAGTGACTGTTTTTGTGCTAGTCTGGTCAGTCATCATGGCGGTACAACGCTTTAGCCCCAATTACCGACTCGCAGGGGCACAAATATTCAGGGTCAATGTGGCACAGTCCACTATGGCACACTTACACTGCTGCTTGCTTTAGAGTCAAAGTGGCGTAGTGCCCTTAGGGCTTGCTTTGGAAGCGTTGGGTTGTAGGTGAGAGAGTTGACACTTCGATCCGAGAGCACACTGCTCACACTCAAGTCTTTCCACGCAGACAGACCTTTAGCTTTGGGGTCGGCTGTTTCTGCTCACCCTGGTTGCCGGAACCTCCTGCAGGGTTAGCACTCTCCTTACTTTTTCTTCTCAGGCAGATCAGCAGAAGGAGATAGCTCTTACTTCCTGCTCAGACTCCAGTTGATGTTCCTTTCACAACTAGGAAACTGGCTGTGCCCAGCAATCCTCTGTGTACTCTGCTGAGCATACAGTTCCTTGGTCAAATAGAAATTTGTGCTGGAACCACAAATGGGTCCGCATCTTCCACGTTTATACACGTAAAAACTTGGCACGTGTATTCCCCGTCTGCATTCTCAGAAGTGGTTTGGGTTATTTCTCCTTTCAAGTGTCCTTTTCCTTGCGGTCTTCCAGACAGCCTTTGTGTAGAGTGGGCTTTTGTTGCTCCAAAATGGAGACAACCCTGTTGTGAGAAGTCTCCGACGTGTGAGCATTTTGCACTTGGCTATTCGCTCTAAACTGAATAGGAAAAGAGACAAATGTTTGGCCTCCACTCAGACCCTTCACAGTCTAAACAGAGATTGCAGTCCCTTCTTTCATCCTGCCATCAATCAAACGGTAGTGCTCAGGAAGATTATTCAGCAGCTCCTTGCAGGAAAGGTACCTATTAGAATTTCGAAAGAGAGTAGTCTTTTTTTTTCCCCCAACTTGAGTGTCTAGGTCTCATCCCCTCCAGCTTTCATAATGTCATCAATACATGTCCACTATCTTGGTAATAACCTCACCGCCATCATGTGCACATGAACAAGCCAGGGGCTTCCAAAATCGGACCCACAGGTCTCTATTTCTTTGGTCTCTCGTGCACATAATATAAGCACCACAACGGCGACACACATTCAAGCAAACATATACAGGCATGTTAGCCTTCTACCTGGGTTAGCGTGTAATAGCTGAACTTTACGTGACTGGGCTAGCATGCCTCCAATCCTGTGACACAGAAAAAAGGTCTTGTCACAACTATTGATTCATAAAACCCAGTACACTACAACCACTGCTCTGTGTGGTAAACCCATGACCGATAGTCCGCTGTCAAAACAAATGAGGACATGCTTTGTGCCCACCTTCAGGATAGGTTCAGGACCTCACTTGTGTTAAGAGACAGCCGGTCTAGGCCTTCACGCACACACTAGATGGGTGAGAGGCTGGGGCCAAAATCAAAAACTAGGATACCAGATACTTCCAATTGGGCACTCCGGGCAGGGGAACATGACTTTACACCATGCAGGGGGACATTCTCATCCCACCAGGAGAAATGTGATCACATTTCCTTTTATTGGTAACTGGCTGCACTAGAATGTAAAACTGCATTGAGAGATGTCAAGGCTAAATGTTGTATGCCTGCATTTTTTTGTGTAACTGCACAGTTTACTACATCTTCCTGGCCTTAAGCAAAATTTTCACCCTGTGCATTCTGTTCTACAAATTTCTCTTGCTGTTATTCTTGTTCACTAATTATCCCACAGCTCATTTATTCTTGTCCATGTAATATTGAAATCTTCTTTTTAAATGTATGTTCGAGCCATATAAGCTGCAGATCACACACTATGCATAGATCGCCATCTGGTGTTGGGCCCGGATGTTTGCACTTGTTTATGTCCTGGAAAAGTCTTTGGAAGTCACAAGATGGGTAACTCCTCCTTTGGATGATAGTGCGCATGGGCATTGGCTCCATCTTCATATTGTTTTTTTTCTGCCATCGGTCTCGGATGTGTTTCTTGCGCTCCAGTTCGGAACCGTCACCGATTCCACTCTCGACGCACAATCCTTCACCCTTTTCCGGTATTGTTTTCCCTAGTCATTGCGCATCTCTTCAACATCGACTAAGGCCTTCGGGCCTACTTGGGCCTTGGTATCTGGCTCATGGAAAGGACGCCATTCAAGAAATATCCTCAATGTGGGTCGAAATTTCCCCACACCGATCTGCATGAGGTGTGCAACCTCTGCCTGTCACCGGAGCACGAGGTCAGAGACTGTGCGGCTTGTGCCTCTTTCTGCTCCAAAAAGACCATTAGAGATCGTCGAGCCAGAAGAACAATGTACCAGAACAGGAGCGGATCGAAGAAGGCCCCGTCGGCGCCTCCGAAGCCGATGACTCCGACCTCAAGGACATCACTCCTGGGCAGCGGGTCGCAAGTAAAGACGTCGACCCCGACCCCCTCCCTACACCATCGAAAAACGCTTTGGTCACACCTTTACCTTTGGGCCCAGGTGCACACGAGAGGCTGCTTCCCATGCCCTGCACTCGGGTCCGGCAAAGAAGCCTATTGAGCCTTAAGGCAACTCGGGCTCGAGTCAGTCTGCCGCCGGTACTGAGCAGTCAACGGCACTGAAAAAGAAACCGCCCTCCTCCTCCGTACCAATCGCTGCCTCCACATCCAAGCACTCGGCACCGAAATCTACAGGCACTGCCCCATCGACTCTCTCAGAGCCGAGCAAAAAGCTGATTCATAAAGCTTCGGATTCACACCCTTTGGAACCGAAAAAAAGCCTTGGAACCGGAAAAACACCCTGTTCCACAAGCGGCCACAGAGACTGTAAAACATCACAGTTCCAAGCCAAAGGAGCACAAAACGGTCCAGAGTCGGTGCCGCGCAAGTCTGCCGAACCGAAATGGTAGACGCCAAAAGACCAGCCTCTATCAGAAGAGCTATTTAGACCAGACCCTAAACAGCAAACTCTTCTATAAGACCCTAAAACTGGTCAGCTGACTTTGAGTACAAAGAGACCATTGGATACACCTGTACCGGCTCCACCACCTAAAAAAAGGGACATTGCCACATCTCCCCTCAGGGTCCCTTCTCCTCCACCCCCACCTCCCCCACCAATGGATGATGATGACGCCTCTGATGACACAGAAGGGGGTGCGGATGATGAGCCACTAGGGGGTCCACCTTATTCCCTGGACCCCTGGGATGATTACAATACGCCAGATGTCCCTAATGTTCCACAGGATGACATCTACCCCTCTAGGCCTGCCCCTCTGGAGGACACGATGGGTTTTCATCAGCTCCTCCACAGAGCTGCCCAATACCACGGGGTGGATTTACATACTGACCCTGTGGAAGACGATTTCCTTATGGACACTTTTGATAACCCACAGAGGTCCACCACTATTCTGCCCATCCTAAAAGGAGTCACCAAGAATGCACCTGAGGTATTTAAATATCCTGTTAGGGCTAGGGTTATTAACCCCAGGATCGAGAAAAAGTACAAGGCTGCCCCAGTAGACCCAGCTTACATTAAGGGCCCCGTACCACTAGACTCCCTTGTAGTCTCCAATGCTAGAAAGAGGTCCAACTCTCAGACATCAGGGGATGCTCCACCCCCGATAAAGAGTCCAAACTCTTGGACGCTTCTGGCAAAAGAACCGCATCACAGGCAGCTAACATATGGCGTATCGCCTACACTCAAGCAATGTTAGCCAGGTACGATAGGGCATATTACGACCAGCTAGAAACCGTATTGCAACACCTCCACGACCAATATAAGGACAAGGCCAATCACCTTATACAGGAGGGGAAACTGATCACCAACACCTCCATTCGTTGCGCACTGGACATGGCAGATACTGCCTCCAGAGCTGTCAACACCAGTGTTCTCCTGCGTAGACATGCCTGGCTACGCATTTCAGATTTTAAACCTGAAGTACAAAGTTCCATCTTAAACCAACCATTCGATCAGGAACACCTATTTGGCCCTAAAGTAGATTCATCCCTTGAAAAGATGAAGGACACGGATACAGCTAAGTTAATGGGAGCCTTGCAATCGCAAGCTCTCAGACGTTCCTTTCGTCGTTCCTCTTACAGGGCACCTCCAGAGGCTACTCCTCTGACAACCCCTCCACCTCTTATAAGACTTCCACCTAGTCTACATTCACCAGAGAGGAGGCTACAGAGGCAACAATAACAAAGGTAGAGGCAAGGCCAACAACACCCGCTCTGCCTCCACCCCTACCCAATGACTTCCCACCGTTCCCCCCGGCCCATTCCACTCCAGTCGGGGGAAGATTACAACAGTTCCTGCCTGTTTGGAGCAACATCACCACAGGCAGGTAGGTGAGACAAATCGTTCAATCAGGTTACTATCAAGAACTCACCTCTACCCCCCCCTCCCCCCACACATACCATCCAAACCTTTCCCAATGTCGTTGGAACATTTATCACTGCTCAAGCAGGAAGTCATCTCCCTCCTAGAAAAGAGTGCAATAGAACCAGTTCCCCTGCACCAACATAACACTGGAGTTTACTCTCTGTATTTTCTCATACCAAAAAAGGACGGCTCTCTGTGACCTATTCTCGACCTCAGATCCCTAAACCTCTACATACACTCAGACCATTTTCACGTGGTCACACTTCAGCAGGTCCTTCCTCTTCTTCCACAACGCGACTTCCTTGCCACTCTAGATCTCAAGGACGCCTACTTCCATATTCCCATTCACACATCTCACAGGAAATATCTCAGGTTCGTAGTGGACGGTCGACACTACCAATTCAAAGTACTCCCTTTCGAAGTCACCACAGCACCCCGGGTATTCACCAAGTGCTTGGCGGTAGTGGCAGCTCATCTAAGAAGACAACACATTCACGTCTTCCCATATTTGAACGACTGGCTCATAAAAGCCAGCTCATACAATCAGTGTGTACACCACACTCAGGCCACTATTCAACTACTCCACGACTTGGGTTTTACAGTAAACCACGCAAAGTCTCATTTACAACCGTCCCACATACAACAGTACCTAGGTGCCACAATAGACACCTCAAAAGAGCTCGCTTACCCCAGTCCAGCCAGGATAGCAAGCATACAAACCCTCAACCAGATTTCAGCCACGACACTCTGTTGCAGCTCGAGTGTTCATGCAACTCATAGGGATGATGGCCTCTTGCATATTCATAGTGCCTCACGCAAGACTCTAGATGCGTCCTCTCCAAGAGTGCCTAGCACGTCAATGGAACCAGGCTCAAGGTCAGTTAACAGATCTGGTGTTGGTAGACAGTCGCACTCATCGCTCTCTGCAGTGGTGGAACACCAAAACCCTTTCCAAAGGGCGACCGTTCCTAGAGCCAGTTCCACAGATCGTCCTCACAGTGGACGCATCGCTCTCCGGCTGGGGAGCTCATCTTTTACATCACACCATGCAGGGCAGGTGGACTCCTCAACAGAAATTACTCCACATCAACCACCTAGAGTTACTAGCCATATTCCTAGCCCTAAAGGCATTCCAGAAGCAAATATCAGGCAAAGCTGTCTTAGTCCGCACAGACAACATGACAGCCATGTACTACATACAGAAACAAGGCGGGACACATTCTCTACAGCTCTCTTTAATAGCACAAAGCATTTGCAGATGAGCTATACCACAGAACATTTTTCTCCTAGCCCAACATGTCCCGGGAGTCCAAAACAACATACCCGATCTGTTATGCCGTCAAACGCAACAGATTCACGAGTGGGAACTTCATCCACAAGTTCTTCAACCATTTTTCAAATGTGGGGCCAACCACACATAGACCTTTTCGCCACACATGAAAACGCCAAATTCCCAAGCTTCGCCGCCAGATTTCCACAACCATTGTCCTAAGGCAATGCGATATGGATGAATTGGTCAGGCAGATTTGCGTACGGTTTTCCGCCTCTCCTACTCATTCCACTGGTGGTGCGAAAGCTACAGCAACACTCACTGACTCTCATTCTAGTTGCTCCAACTTGGGACAGACAACCGTGGTACACCATATTACTGGGACTCTCTGTAGTTCCGCACCAAAAACTGCACCTCTGCCCACGCCTCTTAACCCAGAACCGTGGAGAGATCGGACACCCAGACCCAGCTCAGCTCAACCTTGCGATCTTGCTCATGAGGTCTTAGAATTTGGTTACCTTAACCTTCCCCCTGACTGTATGAACGTTATTAAAGAGGCTAGACATCCCACCACTAGAGCCTGCTATGCAGCCAAGTGGAAAAGATTTGTTATATATTGTCTTAACAACAGCATCAATCCCCTAGATGTGTCTATCCAACACATCATAGGTTACCTACTACATCTCCAAAGGTGTAACTTAGCAAATAAATCTATTAGGTTGCACCTCGCTGCCATAGCGGCCGATTTACAAAATAGGCAACACTTATCTCTTTTCACAGTACCTGCCATCAAAGCATTTATGGAAGGCGTCAAAATAATAATTTCTCCCAGAGTACCACCCTCACCTGTGTGGAATTTAAACATAGTTCTCACAAGACTAATGGGTCCTCCCTTTGAACCTCTTCATAAATATGAGCTATAGTTTTTAACATGGAAGGTTGCTTTTTTAGTGGCCATCACTTCTCTTAGAAGAGTTAGTGAGCTCCAAGCACTGATCATTCAGGAACCTTTCTTACAAATACATCATAACAAGGTTGTTTTCCGAACTAATCCTAAATTCCTCCCTAAGGTTATTTCTCCCTTCCACCTCAATCAGTCTGTAGAGTTGCCAGTGTTCTTCTCGCAACCACAAACAGTCGCAGAAAGAGCTCTTCACACTCTAGATGCCAAAAGAGCACTGCTTTATTACATTGAGAGAACAAAACCTTTTCGCAAGGCAAAACAACTTTTCGTGTCCTTCTCACCACCACATAAAGGCAACCCCATCTCACAATCTGGGATAGCAAGGTGGATTGTCAAATGCATACAGATTTGCTATCACAAAGCAAAACAAACATTATCAGTTCCCCCTAAAGCCCACTCTACCCAAAAGATAGGGGCTTCAATGGCATTTTTAGGGAACATTCCCTTACATGACATCTGCAAAGCAGATACATGGTCTACACCGCACACATTCACAAAGCACTATTGTGTAGATGTGCAAACAAAACAGCAAGCTAGTGTGGGCCAGGCTGTACTTAAAACATTATTTCGAACTACTGCAACAGATACTGATGGTCGCCTCGAACGGAAAATGCTACTTACCAGTATGCATCTGTTCTTGGCATGTAGAGCTGCAGATCCACACATGCCCACCCACCTCCCCGGTTTCCTTTATCTGTTCCAGTTTCATCTTATTTAAATACAGCATACATGGGCATCTTTTCTGTTTCTCACAAAACTCCATTTCCCTGCTGGCGAAAAACAATCTGAAGATGGAGCCGATGCCCATGCGCACTATCATCCAAAGGAGGAGTCGCCTATCTCGTGACTTCCAAAGACTTTTCCAGGACAAAAACAAGTGCAAACATCCGGGCCCAATATCAGATGGCGATCTATGCATAGTGTGTGGATCTGCAGCTCTACATGCCAAGAACAGATGCATACTGGTAAGTAGCATTTTCCTTTTCTTCAGGGGTGTGGATATTCTAATTTAAAATTCGAGGATTAAGCAACTTGGCTTGCTTGCCCTTGAGCTTTCAAAGAGAAACAACCTAGCGCATTATGAGATCTGACATCTTCATTTTTGCCATCAAGTATTCTGTATCAGTGATGTCTCTGAGTGGGGGGTTGTGGGGCAGATGGGGCCAGCTTTATTAGGCCTGCCATTCCCCCTTGTGTCCCACCACCACATCGGCTGGATTTGCCAGGAGGCGAGACAGAAAAAAACAGACCCTGCAACTTGCCGCACACATTCAATTGTCCAACTCCCTTTCACAGCAAAACAGGGTTCGTGTGTGTGTGTGTGTGTGTGTGTGTGAAGGCGCACTCCTACTGCAGGCACGATTCTTTGAAACTGGCAAGTGGTGTTCAAAGTAAAATTTATTTCGCCTTACGCGTTTCAGAGCTACAAGCTCCTTGTTCACAGGCAATTTCCCTCCATCCTTGCAGAAACGCTAAAGCCGTCACATGTCCTTGTGATGCACAATTATAATTTATATATATATAATCTACTGGCGGTCGCCAGTAGATAGTTATAGTTAGGACCGAGTTTCCATAGGAAATCTTAAAATTCTATTTTGAATAACTTTGACGCCGGTTGACGAATCCTCGCGAAATTTTCAAAACTAATGGGGCGCTCCGTTCAGCTCCTACCCTGAAAGTCTCGGGGTGATTCGTCAAGCGGGGGCCGAGATAAAAGGGGGGGTCCTAAAACGCGATTTCCCCATGCATTTTTCCATAGGACCTTTATTCGAAGGTACAGCCCGAACGGCTGAACAGAATTACTTGAAATTTGGCAGAGAGGTAGTCCTCAGGTCAGGGAAGTGCCTTTTGCAGGTCTGGTGTCAATCTGTTCAGTAGTTCCTGAGAAAATTGCAGTTAAAAGTACATAAATATCTATAGGCGCGCACAGGGCCGTGCGCGAGCGTAATTCTGATTTGGTGGTTTCATGTCAGTCAACGTTCGAATCGGTCGAAATCAGGAAGTGTCGGCCGCCATTTTGTGTGTTTTGTGTGTGACAGTGAAAAAGAAAGGTGGAGAACGTGAAAAGGGGGCAGGGTAGAGAGTTCCCGACCCCCTAGCCTTTGTCAGGGGGTCCCTGAAGGACCCCGAAGGGTGAAAAAAACATTTTATTTGTTTTTCAAAAATACTCTGGGTGCGCGCACGGTGCACGCACGGTGAAAAACCTTTAAAAAAAAAAAATATAATATATATATATATATATATATATATATATATATATATATATATATAAAAAATATAATAAAACATAAATAACTTAGCATTTAAAAAACCTTACAAATTCACTTAAAAAAACATAGGTTTCACACATGTTATAGTTAGGAATTAGCATTTAAAAAAACCTTGCAAATTCACTTAAAAAAACCATAGGTTTCACACATGTTATAGTTAGCTGGACATTTCACTCGTAAAAAACCATTGAAATTCCCCCGTTCTAGTTAGTTCAGATAACTATAACTCGCGCGACCGCCACTCTATCACAAGGATGATGTCATCAGTGATGTCATGAGTGATGTAATATGTGACGTCATGAGCAGTGGATTGCGGGCGCGCGATTTATAGTTATCTGAACTAACTATAACGGGGGAATTTCAATGGTTTTTTATGAGTGAAATGTCCAGCTAACTATAACATGTGTGAAACCTATGGTTTTTTAAGTGAATATATATATATATATATATATATATATATATATATATATATATATATATATATATATTACCTACTGGCGGTCGCCAGTAGGTAGTTATAGTTAGGACCACGTTTCCATAGGAAAACCTCAACATTCTATTTTGAATAACTTTGGCGCCGGTCGACGAATCCTCGCGAATTTCTCAAAATAGGTGGGGCGCTACGCTCCGCTCCTTCCCTGAAAGTCTCGGGGGGATCCGTCAAGCGGGGGCTGAGATAAAAGGGGGGTCCCAAAACGCGTTTTTCCCATGCATTTTTCCATAGGACCTTTAGAACGAGCTACAGCCCGAACGGCTGAACAGAATTACTCAAAATTTGGCAGAGAGGTAGTCCCTAGGTCAAGGAAGTGCCTTTTGTAGGTCTGGTGTAAATCTGTTCAGTATTTCCGGAGAAAATAGCATTTAAAAGCATATATATATATATATGCGCGCAGGGTGCGCGCACCGTGCGAGCACCGTGCGAGCACCCTAACGTGCGCGAGCGTAATTCTGATTGGTGGTTACATGTTAGTCAACGTTCGAATCGGTCGAAATCAGGAAGTGTCGGCCGCCATTTTGTTTGTTTTCAGTGCGAGAGTGAAAAAGGAAGGTGGCGAACGTGAAAAGGGGGCAGGGTAGAGAGTTCCTGACCCCCTAGCCTTTGTCAGGGGGTCCCTGAAGGACCCCGAAGGCAAAAAAAAAAATTTTTTTTTTTTAAAAATCGCGGGGGTGCGCGCACAGTGCGCGCACCCTGAAAAAGACAAAAAAAAAATTTTTTTTTTTGCAAAAAAAAAAAAATTATTCGCAGGGTGAAAACCAAAAAAAAAAATAATAATAATTTTTAATACGTAGTTTATTGTAAAATAAATATATAAAAAATAATACATAAATAAATTAGCATTTAAAAAACCGTACAAATTCACTGAAAAAACCATAGGTTTCACACACGTTATAGTTAGGAATTAGCATTTAAAAAACCTTGCTAATTCACTGAAAAAACCATAGGTTTCACACATGTTATAGTTAGCTGGACATTTTACTGATAAAAAACCAATGAAATTCCCCCGTTATAGTTACTGTAGGCAACTATAACTCACGCGACCGTAATCCTCTGCTGATGACATATGTGTCTTTATGAAAAAAAAATATTTGTAATATATGTATAGCTAAAATTTAATGGAAGAAGACATGGGCAAATAAGTGTCTAAATACAGTATTAGCATCAGCAGAGGATTGCGGTCGCGTGAGTTATAGTTGCCTACAGTAACTATAACGGGGGAATTTCATTGGTTTTTTATCAGTAAAATGTCCAGCTAACTATAACATGTGTGAAACCTATGGTTTTTTCAGTGAATTAGCAAGGTTTTTTAAATGCTAATTCCTAACTATAACGTGTGTGAAACCTATGGTTTTTTCAGTGAATATATATATATATATATATATATATATATCTTTGTATGTCAACCCACCAATTTTATCTGTGGTCCCCAAAAAGATTTACTTCTGGAGACCTCACTGGTCAGTATACATAGTCCAAGTGTGTGTAATTGCTTCTTATATGTGTGAATTGGCGTATTGGCACAGATTTTTGACATATGACTTGGAACATCTCATTACAATTAATGTGCTGCACAGAAATGTGCTATTTAAAATAGTTCTAATTTTTGTGTGGAAATATCTATTAGTACACGTTGTACAATACTAATCAAAACATGGCCCATCGGCCTGCATAGCAGTCAATAAAAGCAACCGCCCATACAAAGGTTCACTGAAAACAGAACAAGTGGGAAAGCCAAGTGACTTCCCTCTCCCGCTGCTTTTGTGGTGGTGCTTAACCTAGGTTGAAGGTCAATATTGGCCAAAGAAAAGGTAGACCAAGGACAACTGGGGGTATGGTCCATGGCTGTTCCCATCTGATAGTACACACTGGCCTAACATAGACAACCAGTGGGCGTCACTACTTTTAATACGGCGTCGCACCAAATCAGACGAGTAATACTGAAACACTGGAGAATACTCAACACCAGTGGACTGAAGATTGAGAAACCCTTATTTTCTTATAAGCGGAGTGCCAACTTAAGACATGTTAGTGCATACCAGACCTGTCTTCCCACCATCTAGTAGAACACTAGCTACAGGTAAACTACCTCCAGTACGAGGCCACTCGAAGTGTGGCAGCTGTAATGTCTGCCACCCCACTAACAATACCAGATCTGTTGATGTGAGCCTTACTTACCCCAGGGAACAGAGGACGCAGACGAATTGTAATTCGGAGGGTGTTATTTACCTCATTACCTGTCCATGCCAGATGCGGTATGTAGGCATGACTAACCGCAAAGTTAAGACACGCATCCTGGGACACCGCAGCACTACAAGGTGTATGAGGTCCAACACTAAACTGACTGCACACTATTTGGAGAAACATCATACTGTTGAGGAGTGAACATGGACTGTTATAGAGAAACTGAGATTCAACAGCTCCACAGGGGACAAGACTAGAGCCCTACTCTTGAGGGAACAAATATGGGTGTCCTGCCTGCGCAGTCATGGAGTGGGACTCAATGATATCCCATGGTATGCCCTGAATCGTTAAAACCTTGCCCCCACGATCAGTGAATCGGCTCTCTCCAGACTGTACATTTATCACACCACCATTGCACTCTGCCCCTTCCTACAAGGAACCACCATCATAATGGCCTCTCTTAAGGGGTGACTATAATAGGGTACACTCATTCAATTTAGTGTACCTTCTAATGGGGATAAAGCAGACTGTTATACGATTATTCATCTTCCCTCCATAAGATCGCGGTATTTACGTGCCCCTAGATAATTAACCCGTGCACCATCGTTCTCCGGTCTGGGGTGTTTAGGAGCAGTTAGGAAAATTGGGTAACATCCCCTTACTGTATACACATACATTGTTAATCCCCAAAGGGGCCCACGGACCCAGGGCTTCGTTCATGCGGTGACCGGCATTGTAACCTCTAATACCAGGAAAGTGTAGGGTTAGCGCTCTAGATGACGAATGACGACATGACTGCGTTGACGTCATCACGTGCACGATGCACGTCAGGTGACCGGAATCGAGAGCTTCCGTCAGAGAGGGATAAAACATTTCACGCTCGCTTCTGCGGTTACTCTACACAGCGGAAGGAGGCGAGCAGTGCCAGCGGAGCACCGCCCTTGGCGTAGTAAGGAGTGTGGGGGGTCAACAAGGGTGGGATTTAACTACCCGCTTCAGTACTGCATCTGCGGTTATATCAGGATATTGCAGTTTAACTGCTACAACATAGCAGAATGTTAGGGGTACTATGCTGACATCATTTTTGTTTTAACTATACCAGTGTGGGCCTCTAGGCACATTTCTATACACGATTATGTGACGTTGTACCCATGGCCCAGTCTTTCATCTTGTACCTGTAATCTTTATGTGGTAGCTGCCCTATAGATCGCAAAGCTTCACATGTTTGCCTGTAACCTAATAGCAATAACTAGTGAACACAACAAGCCACACTACCACTACAACGGCCTTATTCCATACTCAACCCATACTCCTACATTAAGCTAGGGCATACTAGAAATAAGCAATGGTCTCGCACTGTGGACTCAAGTTCAGGATATAACTATCTCATATATTATTTCTTGTTTTATCTCTCTCCTATAAAGTGTGACTACAGGGGGTCTCCCCTTGCCCGCCGCCAGTTCTAATTCGAAATAGGGGTAAACTCTGTGAGTAGAGACACACACCGGACCCCAAATGGGCAGCAGAATTGGTTGCTTGGACGTTAGCCTGGTGATTGCATATGCTGGATATCTATCTCTCTCTATTCCCAAAGAACGACCGCGGTGGGCCAAACAAGGACACAGACTCCAGTTGAAGATGCAATAAAGAGAATTTATTGTCTTAGCATGTCGGTATATATATATATTTTTTTAATTGTAGATATGATTACTTACCTTTCAGTTACTTTTACCTTTTCTATTGGCACATGTAATAATAGATGGGGCAGACACCATAGGTTCGAGGCATGTGGGCTGCTGAATTCATATCTGTGCATAGATCGCCGCCTAGTGTTGGGTCCGGATGATTGCACGTTGTTGTCCTGGAAGAGTCTTCGAAGTATCCTGGGATAGGTGACTCCTCCCCTGGACTACAGTGCGCAAGGGCATCCTCTCCATCCTCAGATTGTTTTTTTCCGCCATTGGGTTCGGATGTGCTTATCTTGACTCAAGTTAGGAAAAACTTTTTCTAGGCCAAAAGGCCTTTAGTTCGCGTCGGTACTGTTCCCGATCGGTATCGATAGTATCTTGTTAGTTTACTAACTTCCAGAACCAACTTTTTCGCTTCCTACCCGACCATCGACCAGTCATCGACGATGGAATCGAGGACACCATTCAAGCGGTGTCCGGTATGTAATGCGAAATATCCCCACATCGACGTCCATCCGGTGTGCAACAAATGCCTTTCACCGGATCACGACGAATCTACATGTATGGCCTGTGCCCGATTCCGATCCAAGAAGACTCTCCGGAATCGACGAGCAGCGAGACTCGAAGCGCAGCAAGCGGCACCGGCCCCGGCCGACATCTTCAGCGCTGAGACCGAAGACGTGGAGAACCTACCCTCCAGCCCCGTTTCCGAACACGACTCCGGCTCGGAAGACGTTGAAGAAAGCCTCTTTCGCAGAGACGAAGACGACACCAAGGTAGGAGACTACAATGAGGCCTTAGGGGCCGAAGAGAGTAGCTCCGATGACGAGCAAGGCCTACCCGTACAGACTGAGGACATCCCAGTGCGCCAGTCTATGGCTCCGGTCGAGGGATCGCCTTCGGGCCTTACCCAAGACCTATCCCGCAGTTCTTCGGCCCCGCCCTCTGGCCCGGCCTCGGACATTCAGCGGCAGCCATTAATACCCAAACCGGCTGGTTTCCCTTCTTCGAAACCGAAAGCTGTATTGGTTCAACCGAAACCGAAAGTAACGCTGGTCGGATCGAGGCCCACCACACCTTCGACGCCAGCAAAACCCATCGGCACCGAGCGCACCAAACGAGACTTCGGTGCCGAGCTTGCAACGGCCGACGTCGGCGTCGACATACGGAAGAAGACCTTCGGTGCCACCAAACCTACTCGGCTCCCGGCACCGACGCAATCGACTCCGACCCCAAAGGTCAAACTGCCTGCTGCGTCTCACACCGCTTCGACAGCACCACCAAAGGCACACTCATCGAAGACGTCGACGGCCATTACCGCCCCTCGACTCGATGACTCACCGGCGCCAAAAAAGTCCACGCCCGCTTCTACGGAACCGGTCGGCGCAAAGAAATCGATGGCGCTCCAGGTGCGGCCCGTTGCTGCGCACGGCACAAAACACAAAACAGTCCTCCAGGACACATCGGGCTCCGAGCCAATAAAAGCTCCAACAGCCTCTTCGGCACCGGCCAACATTACTTTTGGCCTGCCGCCATCCACGGCCCCGAAACTGTTCCAAATCAGGACACGGGTCACCCACACCACGATCACGCCTGCCGAATGTTCTCCTGCGGAGACGTCTCCGTCACATATCATCGACGCCGACACCGGCAGGATGCTGCTCCACAAAAGGAGAATAACTTCAGAGCCAGCTTTGGACTCCTTCCGGATCCCACTTAAAAGAAAGCTGCCAGTGGTTTCGGAACCGGTTCTTTACGAACCTCTCCATTCCCCCTACCAGGATCCACTGTCCTTCTCTCCCACACACTCCGACACAGATGTTTTGGAGGACTACATGGGTGACCACGTCCCCTACCCCGGAGAAATGGACCCTCAAGGCCAACAGGACCCTGATCAAGCTTGGGATGACCCTGTCGACTCCGGTGCACCTATAGATGCACAGGACCCGCAACTCTATGGAGCAAAAACATCTCCCACAGAGGACACTGCCGCGTTCAACGCCTTAATTGAACGTGCTGCGGCCAATCATGGGGTGCAACTTCACTCTGACACCGTAGAGGACGACTTTCTCATGGACACTTTCGCATCCTCAGAAAGGAACATTAAAACTCTACCTATGTTGAAGGGTGTCCTCAAACCAGCAAAGGACATCTAAAAGGAACCCACCAGGGCAAGAGTAATAAACCCCAGGATCGACAAAAAATACAGATCGGCGCCTGGGGACCCCACCTACATTAGAGGCCAGTTACCTTTGGATTCAATTGTAGTTGCGAATGCTCGCAAGAGGGCACACTCGCAAACAGGTGATGCTCCTCCCCCGGACAAAGAGTCCAAGGTGCTAGAGACCTCCGGCAAACGGGTTGCCGCACAGGCGGCTAACATATGGCGTATTGCCAATACTCAGGCGCTCCTCGCTCGCTACGATCGAGCACACTACGACACATTAGAACAACTACTCCAACATCTCCCTGACCAATACAAAGAAGGTGCAGAGATCCTCATCAGGGAGGGACAGCTCCTCACAAATGCATCCATTAAGTGTGCACTGGATGCCGCGGATACAGCTGCCAGAGCCATAAACACTAGCGTCATGTTGCGACGACATGCCTGGTTGCGAATCTCCGGATTCAAACCTGAGGTACAAAATAACATCCTCAACCAACCTGTCAACCCCGACTACTTATTCGGGCCGGAGGTTGACACCACCCTAGAGAAAATAAAAAAAGACACGGACACTGCAAAGTCCATGGGGGCTCTACAAACGCAGTCCTTTCGGAGCGGCTCCTTTCGTCGCCCCGGAAATGGAGGAGCAGGTAGAGGACAGGGGTCACAGCAAACATACAACAAAGGCAACACACAGAGCACCTACGACAAAAACACCCGGGGTGGATATCGTGCTCCAACACAAAGGGCAGAGGACGCGGCTACGGCAACACCAGGTCCTCCCCCAAGAACAAGCAGTGACGCCCTCTCCCTTCCTCCCGACCACATAACACCTGTCGGGGGAAGGCTACAAAGGTTCCTGTCCACGTGGAACTCCATCACCACGGACAGGTGGGTCAAAGATATTGTCAAATACGGTTACTGCCTAGAATTAACCTCAACTCCGCCCACAATACCTCCAAAAAACCGTCCTATGTCCTCAGAGCACTTAACGCTCTTACAGCAGGAGGTGCAAAGTATGCTACTAAAAGGTGCAATAGAGGTCGTACCCGTCCACGAGCAAGTCCTTCCCTTCGGCGTGACAACAGCACCCAGGGTTTTCACAAAGTGCCTAGCTACTGTAGCGGCACATCTGCGGAGGCAGCACATACACGTCTACCCTTACCTGGACGACTGGCTCATTCAAGCAAAGTCAGCCCAACAATGTGCCAGCCACATATCCCGCACCATTCACCTCCTTCACAGTTTGGGGTTCTCACTAAATTACCCAAAGTCCCATCTCCAGCCCGCACACGTACAACAGTACCTAGGTGCGACCATAGACACTCTGGCGGCCACAGCTCAGCCAAATTTAGTGAGAATCAACAGCATACAGAGGCTGATTTCCAAGTTCAAACCACAACACTCCCTGCCCGCGCGAGTGTTCATGCAGTTGATAGGCATGATGGCCTCCTGCATTTTCATAGTCCCGCACGCGAGACTACATATGCGCCCGCTCCAGGAGTGCTTAGCACGTCAGTGGAATCAGGCTCAAGGACAGTTGAAAGACCTAGTGTTGGTGAGCGGTCGGGCATACAACTCTCTGCATTGGTGGAATCCACAAAACCTTTGCAAGGGCCGACCGTTCCAAGAGCCTGTTCCACAAATAATACTGACAGCGGACGCGTCTCTCCAGGGATGGGGAGCTCATGTACTCAGTTACACAGTGCAGGGACTATGGACAATACAACAAAAGAAGATGCACATCAACCTTCTAGAACTGATGGCAATCTTCCTAGCAATGAAAGCATTCAAAGTACACTTGTGCAACAAAGTCGTGTTGATCCGGACGGACAACATGACCGCCATGTACTACATACAAAAGCAGGGAGGAACACACTCTCCACAGTTGTCTCATCTGGCTCAGAGCATGTGGAAGTGGGCCATTCAGAGGAACATGTTCCTCATGGCGGAACACCTCCCCGGCAAGGACAACCAGATGGCGGATCTGCTCAGCAGACACAGCCACCAGATGCACGAGTGGGAGTTACACCCATCAGTTCTCCAACCGTACTTCCAGCAGTGGGGTCATCCAGACATAGACCTATTCGCCACAAGCGAAAACGCAAAATGCCAAAGCTTTGCCGCCAGGTTCCCACATCCGCAGTCGCAGGGCAATGCGATATGGATGAACTGGTCCGGCAGATTTGCGTACGCTTTTCCCCCAGCACCACTAATACCGCTGGTGGCACGCAAACTCAGACAACACTCTCTGACACTCATCCTTGTTGCTCCAACGTGGGCACGCCAGCCGTGGTACACCACCTTTCTCGAACTCTCCGTGGTGCCGCATCAACGGCTGCGGGTCAAACCCGAGCATTTGACGCAGAACCGTGGAGAGGTTCAGCACCCAGATCCGCAACAGCTGAACCTGGCAATCTGGCTCCTGAAGTCCTAGAGTTTGGCTACCTCAACCTGCCACCTGACTGTATGGACATCATTAAGGAGGCCAGGAGACCCACTACCAGAGCTTGCTATGCAGCCAAATGGAAGAGGTTCGTCATTTATTGCAATAATAATGACATCAACCCGCTAGGCGCATCCATCCAAAACATTATTTGTTACCTATTACACCTCTACCGATGCAATCTGGCGTACACCTCTATACGTGTCCATTTGACCGCAATATCCGCCTATCTACAGACCAGGCAGCACCTCTCTCTATTCAGAGTGCCTGCCATCAAAGCATTCTTGGAAGGACTCAAACGAGTCATTCCTCCTAGCCACCCACCAGCCCCAATGTGGAACCTCAACTTGGTCCTCACACGCCTGATAGGTCCACCCTTTGAACCTCTACACTCATGCGAGATTCAATTCCTTACCTGGAAAGTAGCTTTCCTAGTAGCGATAACTTCTTTACGAAGAGTTAGTGAACTCCAGGCACTAACCGTCCAAGAGCCATTTATACAAGTTCACGCCAACAGGGTCGTACTACGTACCAACCCCAAGTTCATGCCCAAGGTGGTATCGCAGTTCCACATGAATCAGACTATTGAACTGCGGGTTTTCTTTCAAACCCCACAGACTGTCGCTGAATGGGCACTCCATACCCTAGATGTAAAGAGGGCCCTCATGTATTCTATCGACAGGACCAAACCCTTTAGGAAAACACAACAACTTTTCGTTGCCTTTGCCCCACACCACAAAGGTAACGCTATCTCCAAAGCAGGTATAGCCAGATGGATCGTTAAATGTATTCAAATTTGCTATCAAAAGGCTAAACGCACTTTAACGATTCCCCCACGAGCCCACTCAACACGTAAGTTAGGGGCCTCCATGGCTTTCCTAGGAAACATTCCTTTGCATGATATATGTAGAGCAGCCACCTGGTCCACTACACATACATTTACCAAACACTATTGTGTAGATGTACAATCGAAACAGCAGGCAGCTGTAGGACAGGCTGTTCTCAAAACTCTTTTTCAGACCGCTGCAGCTGGCACTGGTAGCCGCCGCTAATAGAGGGCACTGCTATGTATTCTATGCACAGATATGAATTCAGCAGCCCACATGCCTCGAACTGAATATGCTACTTACCAGTATGCATCTGTTCTTGGCATGTAGGGCTGCTGACATTCATATCGCCCTCCCTCCTCCCCGGCGCCTGTAGCAGCTGCAGCAGCTGCAGCTCTCAGAATTACTGTAAAGCATGGTCATCACTTTCTGTATCTACTCCATCACTGCCACAATGGCGAAAAACAATCTGAGGATGGAGAGGATGCCCATGCGCACTGTAGTCCAGGGGAGGAGTCACCTATCCCAGGATACTTCGAAGACTCTTCCAGGACAACAACGTGCAATCATCCGGACCCAACACTAGGCGGCGATCTATGCACAGATATGAATGTCAGCAGCCCTACATGCCAAGAACAGATGCATACTGGTAAGTAGCATATTCATTCTTTGTGTTACGAATTAGACCCCGGATTGTATTGATGTTTAAATGAAACTTTCAACACAAAGTTGCATATACTTGTAGCAGACCACTACTCCTGACTGGTTGTCTCCTTTTTATTTCTATCAGTGTCCTCCGTATTGTCATGACCTGATAGAGGGAATTCCTCGACACGGAAGTTACCCTCTTATCTCAATTGGAGGGGAGAGTTAGAGTGCAGTGGGACAGGTAGAGTCCTGAGGAAGGCCGGCGTGACCCTACACAAGGGACATACACTAACTGCCGAAACATGTTGACCACTTGGCAGTAAAGGAGGGGTGCTAGGAGCACTTAGGATCTCCCAATCACCACCATCCTTCACATTTGTTAACCCTGGCCGGAAGATTCAGGAATAAAAGTTTTAGGCACCGTGACATTTCCGAGCTAGTTTTAAATCACACTACACTGCACTTTCACTACCGTCGTTCCCAGTCACTGTATAATTAATTTGTGTCTTTTTGTGTTGTATTGTCTTCCCCCACCCTATTGCTCCAGCCCAATGCGTGGCTACGCTGGGGTGTTTTTGTAAGCAGTCCAATGATAAAGCATGTCACACGTCTGTGTGAGTGAGGGCAGTATTAGCAAATACAGCACGTGCCATCATGCAATATATTGTATTACTCCCTACTCCTTTTGGTGTACTAAGTGTTCCCATACGATCCCAGACCCACAAGAGCGAGATAGTCATGCGTCCAGGTAGAGGAGAATTGGGGGTGCCCGGTGGCGGCACACTGCAAGCTTCGTGTTAGCCATGGGTTGAGGCCCAGAACTTCCTATGTCACAAATTCTAGTTTGGAAAGATACTCTTAGTGGGTATCATAAATGGGATGAATTGCCGTCTGTGAGAATGAGGAAATGGGTCATGTTTTCCATACTGCTAACCACACGTTACTGGGGCGCGTGCTCCACCGGCACCGAGGGGTAAGAGAGGATGTTTTCCATAGCCAATGTTTGTCACAGTCTCTGGATCCACGACCAGTGCGTGCGGGGAGGGGGTGCAGCCTTTTTCCAGAAAAGTGCAATTAGCTGTTTCTCTGCTCGGCAGAAGTCTGATCACTGCCCCGTCCGCGTGGGTCATGACTTCAAGGGTTGCAGGTTTCAGCCAAGGGTCGAGGTCAGCCAGAATGGGGGTATTCCAAAGTGCCGTTAAGGTGCCCCAGAATCTCGTTCCTGTATGTTTAGATTACGGTGCAGGACCACCAATTATATGGAGGAACATTCCGTACCTTGGTGACAGTGCCAGTATGTTGAGGGGGAGTTGGGGGAAGATGCGGTAAAGTCTAGCAGGTGTCTGGTACTTTTGGAACATAACATTCATTGAAGTTTCTCTGTGGGGTATGCTATCGTGCATTTTGGGGATCTTCCTCCACTGTTTATCCAGGATTATTAGTCACAGATCGTTATGCAGTCATGATTGATATGGGTCTCAGGAGTGCAAGTTTAATTCTTACATAACGGTATAGGTTCTTGAGATTTTTCCCTTAATGCCCTTAAAATACCTGATCTGGGATTCAAACAGGGTATGGGTATGTATTGCTGTGATATTGAAAGCAGGAGGTCTATGAGAGTCGGTGTTTGCGCTCACATTGCTCAAAAGTTATGATGGTGGGGCCTTAAAAGAGGGCGTTCAGAGCTCCACAGTCTCTCTGGAACCACTTGTAGAATCTTCTCGTCCTTAAAAAGGATCACTTTTTGTCTTCTTTTTCCTTTAATACGCAATCCCTAGTTAACGAGAGACATATTTTTTCGTGAGTTTCAGTCTCTGTAGTTTCTCTGTTCACTGGGACCCATAGAATGGTTGGTTTCAAGCGCCAGCGAGATGTACCAGGGGGCGGGCGGGTGCCATCAGATGAGTTCAATAGGAGCATGCTCAGAGATTGAGATATCTGAGATCTCTGTTGAGCTCACCCGCCTAAGGAGTGAGTGAGTGAGTAGTAGATTCTAGAGTGGGATTGGTGGATATGCGAGTAATGGGAGTTGTCGGGTTATGCTGTAATGGGTACCTCCAGATTTGTTTTTGGTTGTTGGGTGAGTTAATACATCGAACATTTGGGGGGGCAGTTGAAGAGGGCATGGGTTCTCCATCAACTAGGTTAGAAAAGGATAAAGCGTTATAAGAAGTGGACCCTACCTAATATTCATTTGAGGGGCCTTCCTACACTGGTGGGCACACTCACCTTGACCAGGCTACTACATTGGAAGACTGAGGGGATCATAACAATAGGAGATTTATTTGCTGACTGAGTACGGATAACCCATCATGATTTCACGCAGCTTCAGGGGCTTCCTAATTCCCTTTTCCTGACACACGCCAACATGCTGCACTATGTCCGTACGCACTGGTCCCCAATGGGGTCTGAACCTGACCCACATATTGATTTAAGCGGTTTATGAAATGGGCACTGGTAGGTACTTAGTCAAGTGGCTTTACAAAGGACTACACACTCATCTACATGACTCGTTCAACCCTTTACAAGCTCAGTGGAAGGCGGACCTCAACCGTGCTGTCCATTATAAAGAATGGCATTTTCTCATTGAGTACCCAAGTGTGTTGTCCCATAATGCCCGCTTCAAATTTATACAGTTCTCACTCTTGCACAGAGCATATCTGCCACTCTTAAAGCGTCATACGATCTTTCCCGCTGCATCACCTGTCTGTCCTAGATGTAGGGCGGACACTGCGGATCTGTTGCATATGTTGTGGACTTGTCCTTTACTGTCATCTTATTGGGGGGGACATACAAGATGTGGTATCGATTCTTACAGGGCTTACACAGTGGGGCACTATTAAACATTGCCTTTTGGGCCTCTATACTAGACCCAAATATGTTAAGACTAGTGCTCGATTTGTTGATCTGGCACTTCTTCTGGCTAAACGTCCGATTACACAATGCTGGAAATCCCCTAAGGTGCTTTCGAGTTGGCACAAAGAAGTTATACGCTGGGGCATGGCTGAGGGTTATTTATGCCTTGTGAAGAGAGGATTATTGTGGCTTACCTAAACAACCCATAGCAATGGTGTGGGATGACTTACTGGAACAAATTAAGTCCCAGGATGCGGATACGTACTGAACACTACCCGACTGGCAGTATCCGTGCCTCCATGACTCTATCACCTGCCCTACTCCACTGCTGTGTAAACAGATCATGTGGCATCCTCTTTAATCATTTATTGTAGCTGGTTGAGTGCATCCCCTATACTATGGTTTTCTCAGAGTCTGGGACCTGGAATGGCAGATTGTGTTGGGGGTGGGTGTTAGGGTATTAGATCTTAATTGTGTTTTGTTTTTTTCAGTTTTTTTCACTTATTTCTTTTCTTTATGTACAAGTGGTCATTATGTAACCTACGATATGTATCGCACACTGTGGACCAGCTATGACTACTTTGATTTATTGTTTAGTTTTCCAAATACTTAGTAATTAGATCACATTGAACGACTTGACTTTATTTGTAAAATGTATTTCTTTGTTGTCGTAAACGCAATAAAATGTGTTTTTAAAAAAAAAAAACAGTGGACCATCGGTAATCCGGCACCCCACGCCTCCTTACACCCTTCCTTTACAGGCACCCTTTGATATGGTACAGAACCACAAATGGAAAAAGAGAAAACATTAGGCCAATAGGGACAAACTGAACTTCACTAACGTACACACATGGGGACTGAGTCCAGATCATCCATCCGTAGGTGTGACCTGTGCAGAAAGAGGAATGTCGTGCGGGATTGTAGATCAGGCTGAAAGAGGTAGTTTGGAGTCAGGAGTGTGAAGGGAGAGAAATAAAAATCTCGCCCTCAGGCTTGATCGCTCAACCCGACCTGGGCCAAAATCCCGATTGGGAAAGATATAGTGTTGTCACAAGAGCTTGTCGGGAGACCCTGTGGTCCCTCAAATGGGGGCATCTGTGAGCCAGCCGCTTGTTCAGTCTTCATGCTCTTGAGGCAAGCGAAAACGTCTGCCTTGACCTCATCTGGTGACCTGGATGTGGGTGAGTAGGATCTAGGACTGCGATGTACTGTTATCCATACAGGGTGCAGTTCAGTGTGCTTGGTTGGGTTGTTCAGTGCTTGATCATTTGAGACAGTAAACTTAAAGGGTCCTATCAATGATTTGGCCACTGCTAAAGAATGAATCGGTCTGGTTTTTCGGTGCCAGGAGAAGATAAGGCTGAAGGGATGAACCCATTGGTATTTCACATTGTGCTCTCTTAGGTAGTCTGTGACAGGTGTGAAGTCTCTGTGCTTTTTAAGAGTTATGGACGATAGGTCTTGGAATAGTTAAATGGTCGTGCCTTGTAAAATAAGGTTGACCTTTTCCCTGGCATTGTGCATTATCAGTTCCTTGTCCTCTTAGGAATGGGCAAGAGTGCGGATGTCCTGGACACTCGGTGTGGATTGTGCTAATTGTAAGTCTCTGAGCTCTTCCAAGTCTCAGAGGGGGAGCATCCGGTTGGCCCCTCTTCATTTGCAGTTGTTTGTGTGTGAATGTCAGGGTGTCCTTCATCTCATTCTGCCCTTCTAGGTACGCCTCCAATGTGAATGTTGTGGCGGCTCCAGATTTCTAGGTCTTCCTGCTTGAGTTGGAGGCGGATGTGCTGTTCTTCGCGTGTTTGGATCCTGTGCTGGTTCAACTACTGTTCTTCGGACCGGACATCCACAGAACGTTCTGCGTCGTTTACTCTATCTCCTAGTTAAGTGACCAGATTGGGTTGCTTTTGAGTGCAGAAAGGCTGGGGTGGGGCAAAGCAAGAGATGTGACCTACTCCATTCCCGGCTAAGCCTCACCCCCAATAGTTCTAGTTGTAACACATAAACAAATTGCAATTTGGGTTTGTGACAGCATTATTTTTTGAGTGGGGTGTGATTAGAACATCCCTTCCAAATGCAGTTTCGGAATGGGATGTATTAATGTTGTGCGACTGAAATCCAGACTCAAAACATTAATTTTTTACACACTCCACAAATGTAGTAGTAACCCATCTGCAAACTTAAAGTGGTCCCCAAGGACTCCTCTTCCCTTTGTGAATGTTGACAAAAGTATTTTTAAGAGTAGACTGTGGTCTTTCGGATTAGTGCCTACTCTTAAAAAATGTTACTTTAACTTTTCCTTTTTTGTTTTTAATAATACAGGTTCAGATTGGCTGAGGATATCTTGTTGTCCTTGTCTTCATGTGATCATGCTGATATTGCAGGCAGTCTTCTGCCATATACAAGTCACAAGTCTCGGCAAGACCAGCTCAGCCATCCGTCCTTTGAAGTGCAGTAAATGGAATACCATTTAATGTGCAAACAGTTGTATCTGGTATTTGTGTTGCTTACAAACTACAGTTGTGTGCTATGTCAAGCTTTATAAATAACAAAACATTTATATATGGGGGCAGAAACGTTTCGTTAACATACTTGGCTGCTCTTCTTTTTCTCACCCACCTAGAGTTTGTGCCTCTGGCAAAGACAAAGTGGTTCATGCTTTCGTTAGAAACAACGATTGATGTCAACAAGCAAGGTATGCTCACTCCTAGCCTGCCCTGTGTCAACTAGCCTGAGTTACTATGGTTTCAGAGATTGGGTGAGTGCTTCGGTCTCACTCATCCTCCTCAGACTGGAAGGTGGTGTTAGTTGGTAGCCCTTTGTCCCTACATACTTTCTACTTATGCTTTTGAAGCCCTACACCCATCCAGTTTCATCATTGTACTTTCAGTTTTGTCTCTTAAGCCTTTAGAATCCACGACCTTCAGTGACACATTGGTAACTTACAACATGGCCTGTTTTCCATAACTACAGATTGCTGGAGTGAGCGAAGTTCAGACATGTATTCTTGAAGACATAAACATTTTTTAATTTGCTAATGTTCTGTAGGATTTTGTCTTGTAAATAGTATTGTTTTTAACTGCCTTTTTCTAATTCCTCCTTCAGTAACTAAGAGGAACCTTCGTAATCGTGAATGCTAATAGGCGCTTAAGTATTACCTGGCATTCAAGTTCTTATACTTCTTTAAGCTTACCCTAGCGCTAACACTGAAAATGTCACTTCAAAGACATTTGTGGCCAGTGGAGTGTTCCGTCTATCCTAAAGTGTTATTAGTGAATGTCTGGCATCCCTTCTTCTGAATTTCTTCATTCACATGCCATTGGGATCACAGCAGTGGCCGTTGTTATTCAAAGGCATGTTGTGACTTTGATCTGCAAAGCAACAACATGGGCCACTCCGAACACCTTCTGAAGAAGTGTCTTGAGCATGAGATCCAGAGCCACTGCTTACCTTTGTTCAGGCAATGGCCACGAACATCTTTGGCTAAGCACTTGCTGCAATAGTCAACAATGTAAATGTATCTTCTGTTTTAAGTATAGTTGTTAATTTATCAAAAAATGCCATAATGAAATCATAATCCTCTTTCAGCTGATCTGGCTGGTTGGTGTTCTTGTTAGATGTAACTTCATGAACATATTTTAGATTCACTTGCTGTACATTATTCCACCACGGTTGTATGTCGTTACAAAGCATTCCGTTGCAACGCATGTCTTTACCACGCATGCGTTGCAATGGAATGCTTTTTCAACGCATAACCTTTACCACGAATATTCCTTTACCATGCATACCTTTACAAGGATTTTCGTTGTAAATTTATGCATGGTAAGACTCTTGGTAAAGGTTATACCCCCTCCCCTGTACCCTTACGTGACCCTCCCCCAGCCCCCAATCCTTCTTATATTTACCCTTGCCCTTAACCCTCAATCCTTTTATATATATTGTTTTAAAAACTAAAATTCCCCTTACCTCTTCACGTCGTCTCCTCTCCATCTTCCGTGTTGATGTCGTAAAGAGGAAGCAAAAGTTTCCTTCCATTTCCTCTCAAACGACGTCGATTGCCTGCACTTCTCCACGTGACATCAAGTGAGTTTTTGTTGGAGGGAGATGAGACCCCCCCCGCCCCCTTTTTTCCCCACTCTTTTTTTGGGGAGGGGGGACCCCCAACCCCCCTTTTTCTAATTTTAGCCTTTACCACACATGCCTTTACTACGTATCTCGTAGTAAAGGTATGCGTGGTAACCACGCATGCGTTGTAATACATGCGTGGTTAAGGTTTGGGTGGAAACGGCCACTTATCTTGCTCATGTTATTGATCCTTTTGGTAGCCAGAGAAGAAATTTAGGGATAATATGGTGATGGGCAGGAGGAAAGTTTAGATGCTGGTGCATTCGTTCGATCAGGTAACTAGTTGCTGTATAAAAAAGATGATGTCACTTTGTGTATGGTTCATTAAATATTCGACTCGTGTAAATGAGGAGGGGAGAGTTAAAAGTATGAGAATCACTATAGTTAATTCCTTGTACTTTTGTTCCCTTCAGATTCCCTGTAACGTTGCCGACTATCAACGTATATTTTTATGTTGTTTAAATTGCACTTGTTTGGTGCATTATCTGCTATTAGATTGTAATTGTAGTGCCTTTTGGTAATTCAGAGCGTGACTTTCCAAACTTTTCCACCTCAACTCTGGACTTGGCGGTCTGACCCACCTTTCGCTGCTAAACTCCCTTTGCCAATGAGATCTTCGAATGGTGCATTTATCCATTTTGTGCACCACTCCTACTCTTCTGCTTGTCAACGAAACCACCCCATGCAGTAAAATTGAAAAGAATATGGCCCGTTGTCTCTTTTCCCTCCACTGCTGTTAAACAAAAGACAACGACATCCTACCTGCTCTGTCATGTCTCCCTGCCCTTGCTCGCCTCACTTTTTCTCAGCCAATCTACAGCTCCCTTTTGTTGCTATGTAGATCTGAGGCGGGCAGTTTTGACTTCCTCTAAATCCCTTGCCTGCTATGCTGCTCTGTTGCCATGGAGACTGCTGGCCACTTAACCGTGCTCCTCCTATCAGTACCTGGTGCCTCGCAGCTTTCCTCGTTCATACTGATGTCACACATTTCTTTGCTGTCCACCGTACTGCGGTCGAAAGAAACCGAAACGATTTCGGGCTCGAGGCAAATGCTGCGGGACGGTTAGTGGATCCTGCTCACTGCCTAGGTATTAGTAACAAAACACACACTCATAACCACGCCTGGGACAATCATTGACCCGTTTGACTTGTGAGAAAGAAGACAAAGCGAAAGATTACGAACCTGGTCCCTGTAATGCCCAAAAGCTCGAGGGGCCAGGCTATAACTAAAGCATGTAGTGATGGAGATGCACCAGGGCAGGTCGATAATGCAGATTCCTGCCGCTGAAGGTGCTAGCAGGTTGTGGACAACTGAAATGCCAAAGAATTAAAAACAAAAAAATCCTATAGATTAAGCTTGTGCATAAGGGTTATTCACAGGGTAGTGTTTTGTTTGCACCTCAACTCTGTTCGGTTCACTGGTTGCCGCGTCGTAGGTTGTCGGTCTGATTGGGATGCAACACTGAGCGCCAAGTTGAGAGATTATGTTTTCTCAGTCGCTCTGCAGTGGGAACCGTAAGAAGCGGGGCTAGTCCAGTGGAAGGCAAACTGTGCGCTGCCCACAGAACACCAACTGCAACAACAGTAACTCCTTCATCCTGAATGCTTCCACACAACCAGAAGCCTCAAACACCACCGCTAGCACTCTGTCCCCTGTCGTTCTTTACAAATAAAACAAATACATTTATGCCCCCCGACCTTGAAGCTATCCCCACAACTTCCACTTGTGCCCTCACTGCAGAGCCCATAATCAAGATGGACCATGGATCACACCGTCTGTCTTTATTTCCGGCATCACTGGTGCTAAAAGATCGGCAATGGGAGGACATTGATAAAGCACCTTGCTCGTGAAAATGATCAAAATGGCATTCTTATGTTACCAGCTTTAAACATGCACTTCCATTTAGAATGCCTCCTTAGTTTTCATGCCGGCCTCATGTAGTCAAAAAAATAATTAAAAATACAAAGGTACATACATAGTGTGGGTTTGGGTCAGTCCTCTCATCCTTTGGTCTGTTCACCTGTCATTCATGTTTTGCTTCTGCCCACCAGAGCTTAGTGTGGGACAGCCCACTTCAGCTATCTGCTGTCTAACACTGTCAGTGACGGCATTACTGCTGATCACACGTGTACTTCTGCCTAGAAAAATGTTCGGCATTTTGCTTTCAAAGAGTAGTCTCTGAGCAATGCTCGATTAGACCCAGTAAATAGATAAAGCCAAACTTGTTGTTTATGGTGTTTGCGTTAATAATTATTACAACTCCATACAATTTGTATGGTAAATGAAATGCTAGATGGCAGAATGTATGCAAGTGAAACTGTTAAAGAAAGCACACAATTTACAACTTAGTCAGACCTCGGCCATGGGTACAATTGCACTGCCTTGGTTTGTCCATTTCAATTGTGCAAAGTCATAGACATGCAGGCAGGGGCGTAACAAAGGCCCCTGTGGTGCAGGGGGGCCCCCGAGCTCCAGGGGCCCTCAAAGCACACTGTACACTGACTTACACTCAGACGAGGCGCCGCCTGTGGCTTGAGCGTGCTGCTCCAGCAAGCTTGGGGCTTGCAGCAGTCTGCTGGCAGCCTCACCCAACTGCTTGCTACAATGTATTATTATTGCGCTTTTCAATCCCCGCACGTAGCCTCTGACTATCAGCCTGAAATCATTGCTGGGGACGTCATATCCTGCTGTTGGAGCGCAGCTGTGCGTGGAGTTTGTTTTGCGAGCCTTAGGGCGGCTGGCTAGTTTGAGGCAGTGCTGCGGAGAAGCGCGGCAAACAATCATGGCGCAGGCCGCAGAGCTCGAAGAGCTGCCTGCTTCAGCTTGCATCGTCCCAGGCCACCCCCTACTATCAGCTATTACCTACTCTCCCCCGCTTCATTTACTATATAACCGCCATTGGGAGCTGAAGGAATTCAGTCTGTCACAGGACATCCCCGCAGGAGTCGGGACAGCTGAGCGGCCTGGATGACTATCACTGGAGGCGGACTGAGGGCAGGCGGCAAACTGGAATTTCTACGGCTTGCGGTGACTCAAGGCCTGAGTCTGCCCCTAGCCTTGCAGATCACGGTCACTGCCCTCCGTTATGGAGCGCCGAAAGCGGAAGGCAAGAATTGGAAAGGAGGGTTAAAAACCGTTATGGGAGCCCGGCCACCAACCTGCTGCCGAAAAGTGACCAGGGTCTTGTCAGCAGGCACTTGACCCATGATGGTAAGAACTTTTTCATTGATATTGTGAACGTATACACCTATGACAAGAAATCAGTTTTCAAGAAAATACTCGTATCGTGGAAGGGCGGGCTTCCCTCAGACCCTATTACTGAATCAAGGACAAGAATGAGGGAGAGAGGGCTGGAAAAACGAAATTGGACTAAACTTCACACTGTCCAGTTGTTTGTTTTAGTATCACACATTTACACTGGACAATAAAAGACGCCCAGACCAATAGCACAAAGCCGCATTTGAACCAAAGTCAGCAAACTGGAGCAAATGTACAGATAAAGCCTACAACCTTCATTGGCCGGGACTACAAGTTGAAGGGTATAGAATTCCCATCAGTGACGTAACATTAGCCCTCTTGGTGCTGGTGGGGGGGAGGGGGCTCGGTCCGAGCTCCAGGGAGCCCCCTCAGCACAGCACACTGACAGGTTCTTGGACCAGTTACAGTCAGTTTGATACACTCGATTTTTGGGCGCTAGGGCAAAGTGGCAGGTGGTAACCAGGGAGCAGGAGTAGCCTTTTATGTGCTTTGCAGTGGGGAGGGGAGTGGGGGTGCTCATGTTTCATTACCTGAACATACTACATACTGGGATGTGCTAACCTCGAGCTTTGGGTGGGAAAGTTTTTTTTTTTTCCCCCCCCGAATAGAGGTCCTGTACAGTGACTGTTTCTTAAATTAAATTTAAAGCAAGATCTGTTTTATATATAATTATCTCTTTTGCTTTTCTATTTACAATCCTGAAGCACTGTAACATGCATTAGTGCCATTGAGCAACATAATTTGAAAAGTCATTGTTAAATACATACGCAAAAACTATTTAAAACAGTGCACACTATATTTTATTGCCTAGGCAACAGCTGTAGCCCAGTATTAATCTAAAGATCTGCTGGTACCTGAACTCCCTGTGCTACAGTGTATGTATGTTTATATATATATATATCTATCTTTGGGCTTATGACTTCTCTTTAATGTTACAAATGGGTAATTTCATTTCTGAATGGCCATTAGTCTAGACACTTTCCACAATAATGCCATTACTTTTTCTGACTTTAATATTCCAGGCGTTTGTGTTTAGGATTAATGGGACATCCGTCCTCATCTGTGAAACTGATAAAGAAGTGCGCCTCCTCCCAAAACGGATGGTGGATTCATTTAAAAAAAAATTAAACTGCACACCCCTTTTGTTGCCTGTGTCAAACTTTAACCAGTTCTCTTTTGGTCTGTCCGCATTTGCCATATGTGTGGATTTTCTCATAAGGGAACATATCGTTTTACACACAGCACCCTGGCTGGCTGTAACCTACATATGCCTCAGCCTCACTCTCCTGAGCCTTGCCTGATGCAGAGTGTCTGTGGTCACTGTCCGATCAGGTTAAAAGGGCACTAGGTTAGTTCCCTTCCATTTCTGGTGCTTTGCAGCTGTTTTAGGATTTCCTTAGTGTTTCACATTGCTCAAATGGGTGTAAGTTCTGATATTTATATGTTTCCCTCTTCTACATTGCTTCATTTCGCTCGGTAGAAAGTGTCACTCATAGTCCTTGAAATGTCACTCATAATCATACTGAAATTATGAAAATGTCACACATAGCAATCTGAAACCTTGGCAGCTATGAGACAGGGTCCGTCTGAACTCTGGGACCTAGTGTTAAAGTTAACTCGTCGCTTAATGCTTGCTCATATAGTACAAGGTGCATGCACCAGGAGCCCCGGTAACAAAAATTATGTTTCCGAAATCTCTTTATCGATTCCGCACAAGAAGCTCCGAGTTACCCCGAAGCCCCCTGTGTGCCACTCACGACAGAAACCCTTTTTAGCCAAATGTACTTGGTATAACACTACGCCTGGCGGCTAGTTCTGTGTCTTGTAGAGCGAGGAAATATGTCACTTAAATACCACACCATATGCGTTTTAGGGAAGATCTGCATGCTGAGCCTGCGCACGGTGCAGCTGTGTGGTCTTCAGTCTCAGGGTGGGGCATCAGGTGGGCAGGGGCCAGGGCTGAGCTGACTGAATTGTCATGCGCAGTCAGTGTAAACTGTACATGCCGACTGGACATACACGGACCCACGACTACAGGGCTAAGCACGTTACCTGCCAGGGAAGCACAGACACAGGGTGTAATGCTCGCTCTAAGGGTGACTGTGCTGGAAAAACACTGACCCCGGTGTACTGTCCTGAAGAAGCCCAACCATCTCGTGGACCCGGCTTCTGATTTCTCTTGAGGCAGCGGCGTGTGCCACCGTACTCTGCTTATTCTTTGCTCCGGGAGGAGCGAGATTAATCTCAACCTGCACTTACCTCAAAATGCACGGGGATACTTTTAACCTGAACCAAGTGCACTTACCCCTGCCTGCATTAGGCGTACTAACTACAACTTGCACAGAGAGAAATCACAATACCTAAATTACGCACATTTACACTGCAGATGTGATGGGGCTTTTGCCTGCATCAATGACACTTACACATACAACAGAAATTCTGGATGGAGGAATTGGTCTCATCTTGGGGCACTTACGGCACTAGGCATATTTATTGTAATTCCGCCTTTAACTGTTCTTCCTGGGGCTTTGGCATTCACTAGTTACGCCCCTTACACTGGGACAGTTACAACATAGATAGTATGACAGCGCCAGGGGTACTTATTGTCAACATGTACAAGAACCATGTACTTACGGTGTCAGCATTTACAGGAATCTACTCCTGTTACATGTGTGGGTGGATGCACTGACACCACTTTCGCAATGGCACTTACTGCAGTAGGCACTTTGTTGAAACACAGTGAGGGCAATTATGGTGTCTGGGTGCTTTGGTGCCACCGAAGGGTGGAGAGGATAAAGTAGTAGCCTTCTTGGGGGGCAGATGCAGCAATTAAGGCAAACTACACTGCAAGGACCAGAGGGGCTTACAGTTCCACAATTTACCACAAAGGCAAACTGCATTATTGGCAATTTTGCAACAACAGTCTCCTGCCTCAGTCACTTTCAGCAGCTGCACTTCCTCTGCCTTGCACAGTGAGGGGTGTTTGCCCTAAAATTACCAAGGAGCGCCCCCAAAACCCCAGAGAATGCCTGCCTCCAGCACTCACAGCAACCTACCCTGTTTTGTTAAGTGTCGGGGTTCTTGCAGGAGGAGTGCTGACACCAATCTGCAGCATGAGTGCTTGACTGTGCTTGCAAGAGTGGGCACAAGGGTGCTGCTCCAGGCACTTACACAACTTGTAGCACAAAATGCCCTACCAGCCAGTACTTGGCAGCACACTTCATCAGGAATCTTGTGGCAACCTGCACTTGCAGCGGTGGCACTTAGAGCAGTTTTCACCGCTGCATTTACAGTACTTGTGTCAGCCAAGCACCTGTTGCATCAAGTGCCTCCTATGGCGCGTGGGCACCAGCAGCTGCCCTCTTACACTGTGTAGAGCCCCCCCCCCACCCAACACAACCCTTCAGGGGTCCTACATATGCACCACGGGAGCGTGCAAGCTGGATAACCTTGTAAAACAACACGTGTGGTGCGTGCTGAGTGAAATAATACCAAGATAACGCGGTTACTCTGTAACGTTCCCGCTGAGATTAAGAGCGCAGACAGAGCGGTTTAAACATGAGAAGCAATGATTACTGTCCGAATTAGCTGATGAGGATCCTGTATGTTCGCCGTATAACCTGCATAGCCAGACACCCGTAATCACTCATTATGATCATGTCTGCCAAGGATCATGCAAACAAACCTCAGTGCACTTATTTTGACGTGCACTCACACACAAGACACTCTTTGTGTTTAAGGAGCGAGATTTATTTTTTTAACATCTGTTTGTAAGAGGGTGACATTTAACATGCCATGCACATTCTGTCGGGTGGGAGGCACAGCTCATTTGTACGGCCATAAAGACCACGTAAAAAAGCCCCCTGCACCCTTCTCGTGGGCCTCCGTGACTTCCATGTGAGATTCAGATTAGTGATAACTAATTGGTGGACGGTGGTAGGTGGTGGGCCGGGCCCCCGGGGGGGTCCCTCATTGTGCTTTGCAGGGGGCCCCCCTCAAGTTTTATTACGCCACTGCATGCAGGCCTAGTTCATGTTCAACTGAAGGGAATGTTTGGGGAATTTAGACATTCAGTGAATTTCTCACCACCTGATTGGTAGAGGTTCTATAAGGGGCACAGACCTGCACATGGCGTAACCGTTTCACGGTGTCATTTACGAGGCAGTTACAGCACATGAGCATGGCAATCTTTCTGCTGTTTGGAATTGCTATATTTTTTATGGAAAAGAGCCCATCAATTTTTTTTAGAGCTCCTCATTACTTTGTCTTCTGGGATCTTTAAACATCCAACCCGTGTTTTGTAGCAGGAAAGTTCTTTGAAATAAAGGGTGCATTGGGGTTTTGTGGAGCAGCGACCAGAGGGAGTTCTGCCCCCCAGGACAGTTTGGGGAATGGGTAACTCCAGCGACTGGTGGTATTTGGACTTTGTTGGCTACATTCATAACCCAAGGGTGGATAGCCAGCCATTTTCAAGGTCCAGACACCATTTTATTGGTAACATGGTGGCTGGTAGGAGTTTGGCTGTAGGAATTTTTTCCCCCACCCACATCTATTGTACAGGTTTCCTTGGCGGGTTGCTTTGCTGTGGGTCTTTTCTTTCTGCTGGGTCTTTTCTTTCTGCTGGCTTTGTGGAGCATGTGTTCAGAGGGAAAGATACGTTTGTATGGTTGTCTCTTGAAGCAGGTGCATGTGCTGTTGGCTGAGAAGTTGGCATGCTAGACACATTTATTGTTGTCAATGACAAACGAGACTGAAAGGGAATTGGTAGACAAGATCACACCTGGATGAGGCAGGAAGTTTAAGGTTCATTTGGAAGTTAAGTTACAGGTTAATAGTTGTAGTAAAACTGGATGGGGAGTTAAATGTGTTAAGTGCTGAAGATCAGCCCAGGAGTAGGTAGAGACTTGCAGGTTTAAAATGTTGTGGTGGGTGATGGACATTTAGGGGCGGAGGGTAGTTTAATGTAGTTAACAGATGTGTATAGTGAGGTTTCAGTTTTGTAAGGCAAAGGCCCAGGGTTCATAAATGTGATGTGCACCTGTTTCAATAAAGCAGCCTTTTTCACACACATACGGTGTTAATGGGCTGTGCTGCTCCCCCCCCTATTCCCCAACGTCTGTTTCTGAATCCTGGTTGTCGAAAAGGTCTCCTTTAGCAGTTACCATGCGTGGCATTCAGGAGGGAAGTATTCATGTAAGAGTCCCTTTCTGAAATGCTGCTGCAGTAGCGACACGCCGGTACTGCTCCCTGCATCGGAGCAGGGTGTGTTTTTAAAGATAGGTTTTCGATCCAGGGCAAAACACAAGCATGCTTGTGGTAATGACGCGCACAGGCCCCAGGCGGACTTTAAATGCATCCTGGACTACGTTTTGCTCCTTTGTCAGCCTTCAGATTCATTGCCCGCACAATTCCGTTTCTAATCTGGGTTGAACCCCTCGGCAGGCAGACTTTTTTAGCCTGTGAAGACCGTCTACCTAAAAAGTCTGTTTTTACTTTGGCTGTGCTCTGCGTCGTGTATCGCGCGAAGTCTCGGGAATGCCATGCCCCATGCCCCGCCTGTTAGTGCTCTTCCCTTTGAAGGTCTGCCAAGTAAAGCCAGCCGCCACTGTCCCATGAGTCTTGCCAGCATTTTGAGCGCATCGACTTCTTTTCATCAAGACATTTGTATAGCTTAACTGGGCCTGAATCCCTAGCTGCCCTCGAGATACCGTGACATTAGCCTTCTAACGTATCCCTTATGTTCGTTTAATTGGTAGAATCGCAGTGGGGAGGCACTTTTCAGAAAACAGTCTTTGATTTCATATCAAGAAAATATTCTCCTTTTAAGTGGACATATTATGCCTCTTCGTTTGAACTCTTTTGTGCAACTTGGACAAAAATGTGCTATTAGTCGCAGGAACATTCACGTGTAGGGGGAACGACCTATTCGTCTCTTTTAAAGTAGAAAATGTTGACATTTTGAACCAGTAGATGGGATGTGAATGTCTCTTAGTTAAACTGCCGGTTGAACCTTCTTAACTTGACGTTTTCCCTGCCTGAAATAGATGGTGTGCCTGCTGCCATTGCTCAAGGGGAATGCTGGTGTAAAGTCGCTCACTTGCCTCGCCATATACCCTGCCTGTAAGCAATCACCACTGCCTCCCCTGAAGCAGCGCTGTTCCCGGCAATCTGTCTGGGTTTAACGTTTTTCTCATCAAATAAACTGAATGTTTTCCGGATGTGAGGTTTGCAGCTTCGGCTCGCCAAGTGCATCCAGATCGTGAAGGCACATACCTCGCCACCAGAGGAGGATATGTCCTCAATCCCTGGGGATTAATCTCCAGTGCAATTGAAAACTGAGTCTGTCCTTCAAAGCCCTGTTTCTATTTCTGGGACTTGATTGCCTTGATGCTTCAGCCCCTGCCTGTTGCAGAGGGGAAGAGCTCCAGAAAGGATTTTTTCGGGAAAAGGGCTGATGAAAGGATGAGCTAATGGGTTTAAGCGGGGAGGCGTAATTCAAAGGGGTTTATCTTTGACACTGGGCAGTAGAAAACTGATGTAGATTTTGGTAAAAGGAACAAGATTGTTTTTTGTTTGTATGTTGTCGTGCTGCAACCAGAAAATACCCTATAATAAAAGGAAGACCCTTACAAATTATTTACTAGACGTGGGTGAACCAAAAAATTAATAGAGTTGAGTCAGACCGTGCCAAGAGCCCGGCTCGGATCTCGTGCACGCCCCTAGCACTAAAAATGTGGTATGTAAATAATATAACAAATATTGCGTAAAATATGTTAGAGCCTCCTCAAAATTAAAAAAAAGTGTATTTGTTTAACATGTGAAAGCTTTGACATTAGTAGGTCACCTTATAGCGCTGCAGTGAGAACGACTTATTCAAGTAATAGTAGTCTGAACTCCCATTTGAAAATGCTTTGATATGCGATAATGAAGAGAAGAGTTTTGGTGAAATAAAATATTTGCCTAAGATCACACAATTCTAGCGGAAAGCTGCGATTTATCCAGCTTTAATTTTGTACAGATCAGCCTTTAAATGGGTATCCATTTGTCACTCTTTACTTATGTTAAGGCTTTTTTTTTTTTAAACATTTTTGTGTGTTTTTCTGTAGCTTTTCAAATATAGCGCAAAAATAGACCAAAGTTATTGGAGCGCTATACATGAGTACCATTTACATTACACAAGGTCACGCGCGCTGTTTAAAGGCATGGGGAGATTAAGTGATCTGCCCAGAATCACAGGATGTTGACCTGATGCTGAGACCCGAACCCCGGTCCCCCAGTTCCACAGTCTGCAGCTCTGGCCCTGGGGCCACATCCTGGGCAGTGGGAAGAAGGCAGTTAAAAGCCATGTGAAAGCTTGTCTTGTTATAAGCTTTAGGTTCCAACAGAATCTCGAGCTGAGCCAGACTTCAGGGTCAAGCTTGGCTCGAGCTTTCAGTGGCTCACCCACAGCTTATGCAGTACGCCTTCACAATTCTGCAGCCCCCAGACCATTCACTTGTCCATCGCAGAACACGTAGCCACAGCATTCTTACTCCAAGGTGAAAGAAAAGGCAATTTTTATACTGGTTACCGATGAGCAGGTTTGCTCAGCAGTGACCGGCAAGGCTATGACAGTTGTTGATTTTTCCAGATTAGTGCTGGAATTGGAAAATAAATTACTACAGGAACCCATAAATCGTGGTCAACGTGTGACAGGGGAGTGGGGATGAAGTCACACGGGATGTAGTTTGAAAAGCAGAGTCTGACATGCAATATTTACATTTATTTAATTAAAAAAAATTGCTGCAAAGAAATGGGCAACATTAACAGTAAATCTGTTCTAGATTACTTAATTAGTCAGAAAGAGACTGCATTTAAAAATATCGTATAGGGTTAACAATGTGTATGTTTAAAGCTCACATTCACCCAAGGGTATCTTGGCACTGAATAACCGATATTTATTGTTACCCAACTTAGCAATACTCATTTTATTGACCTCAGAAGGATGAAAGGCTGAGTGGGCCCGCTGGAATTTGAACCTGTAACCATGAGGTCGAATACAGGTCCTTACGCATTAGTCATTACACATTAGTCTACTAAGCAACCAGACCCGGCTTAAGACACATACTGCAGAGATCATTTCATGCCCATACATTTTGAGTGGATTATAATAGCAGTAAGATAACTCTGGGGGTTAACACAGTTTTGAGAGAGTTCTGTGTTTTGTCCTGCCAAAGTTTGACTCATAAAGTAGCATAGAGGGTTAATGTGCTTGCTGCAAAGCACATCATGTAATGTGCAGATCAGATTTGTGTTTTTTTCAAAATTTAGATTGGGAGATCATTTTGTTACCTCCAGGTCATAAGTTGCAAGCCTTATAATATAGCACATTGCTCCATTTACCTGCATCAAGGAGCTGCATGCAAATTGTAAGTCATGGATTTCGACCCTTGTTTTTTTTCCCTCAATTTGTTAGCATCAATCAATCAGGGATTTATAAAGCATGGCAAATCACTTGTGAAGGTCTTAAGGCGTTCGCATAGCTTTCGGCTTTGTGGTGATTCGCTCAATTGAACAGCCAGGTCCTGAATTCCTGGAGTGATGGGGGTAGACTGGAGTTGCACGGGAAGGTCGTTCCAAGCCCAGGCCGCCAGGTGTGAGAAGAAGCGTCCTCTGCTGTTTCTTCTGCGAATCTGGGCAGTGTCGGCGAGGAAGAGGGAGGAGGATCGTAGATGTCTGGTCTGTTGGTGGAAAGTCGTGCGTTTGTTGATGTATGCTGGTCCTTTGTTGTGCAGGCGTGGGTCAACATCTTGAACTGGCATCTCTTCTGGATCGGGAGCAAGTGTAGCTTCTTGAGGGGCGGTGTGATGTGGGTCTGTTTGGAAGGTTGAGGATGAGTCTTGCCTCGTGCGTTTTATATTGTCTGTAGTCTCTTTAGGAGGCGTACAGTGACTCCTGTAGTCCAGCCTGCTGGTGACCAGGGTATGCGTGACTGTCCTTCTGGTGTTGATTGGGAGCCACCGGAAGATCTTGTAGAGTATGCGTAGGGTGTGTAAGCAGGTGGACGAGCCTGCATTTACCCGTTTCGTTATAGCTTGCTGTCCAAGAAGATTCAGAGGGTGCAGGTGTGATCTGTTGGGGCGGGGGAAGGGCAGAGTTCCCCAGGCCATCATGCGTCTTTCCATGGTGAGGTGTTGTTCTGAAAGATGAGGACGCCCGTCTTGTCCATGTTGATCTTGGGGACAGGAGGAAACCTGCTGAAGTCAAGGGCAGCTCGTGCCAGTGTTGGTAGATCCTGAGATTAAGTGAACAGTGTAGGGGTGGGTCCAGGTGAGTTGTGAGTTGTGATATGTGGTTGTAATTAACTCTGTTGTTGGATGTGAAGATAGGTTTGGGAGTATGTCCTGCAATGTGGGTAGGGTCGGTTACAAGTTACTTGAGGCCGATGTTGCTCATCCTTTCCAGAAGGTCAGTTGTGTTGGTGGGGTCATCTAGGTGGAAGTTGAGATCCCCTAGGAAGATGTAGTGCTCAGAGTTGATGGCGAGGAGGGCAGTGAGGTCTGGAGTGGCGTTGCAGAAGTGGGGTTATGGTCCTGCTGGTCTGTAAGCGAGGGTGCCTCTAATGGTGCCTTTTCCGTCTGGGTGAAGTTGGAAGTGCAGATGCGCAAATATCTGGATCGAGACATCTGAGGAGGTCGTGCATCAGATGGTGTCCTTATAGATGGCAATTCCACCTCTGTGTTTTTTGGTTCGGACCTGGTGTGTTTTAGCCTTCAGGGTTGTGATGGCGATGTCCGATGCGAAGGTGGGGTTCAGCCTGGTCTCGGGTAGAGATCGTGTTCCAAATCTCCGTGGTGTGTTTGCTGAGTGATTTAGCGTTGAGTGGGATGCACTGGAGATGTCTTTGCATTGTCAGTTGTTGCGGTGGATGCTGTCGTGTTTGCAGTATATCTGTCGTTCGTTGTTTCGGTGTTGCATGTGAAACTGCAGTGACAGCAGAAGAACGGGCCTCTGGTGGTGGGTGGAGAAGAGCAGCAGCAGTTGTTGCCAATGCGCCCGGGATCAGGGGCTCAGAGGTCTGCGGTGGTGTACAGGGATGGAGTATTGGAGCCAGGGTTCTTGGCACTGGGCACGGTCCAGACACGGACGGGTGCAGATGGGTTTGCCTTTGGCATGACAGTGGCATGCCCGCTATGTGTCTATGTGCTTGTGCTGTGGGGCTGGCTGGCGGGAGGGAGAAAACATGCCGCGAGTCGAGCGGCGGCAGAGGTATCAACAAGGAATCAGGCAAGTCACACAGCTCAAAATAAACAGCAGGGCGCAGAATGGGCAAAGTTACACACTAACATTGAACAAACAATATGGGCAACACAGATGCCAGAAACAGCAGAGAAATGGAAGACAGAGCCAACCAGGGCAGTAAGGGATCAGAACACGGGGGCCTCTAGGATTGCTATTCTATAGTTGCTTTAGAAAGTAATACATTCTTGTTAGTACAGACAGCTACAATCACTGTGTTACCTTTTGTATCCCGTGTATTTCTCAGAACCATTCACTCTTGACATATGTCTACAAGTATGGATGATATTAGATTCCTATACCTTATAGCCCTCATTCTGTTACGTAGCATTTTCTGCACATTGATGTACACATGTATGATTTATTGTGCCTCTGTGTATGATGATTCACTTAAACAGAAGTTCAACTAAGTTTAAAACCTGTCTGTAAGTCATAGTTTCTCTTAAGTACTTGCGAAGTGATAACAAGCTGTGCGCCTCGGTTTCCTTCCATCGCTTAATATCTAGGTTCTAGGCTCCAGATGGCTCCCATCCAGCATCATACTTAAACAAAAGGAGGTATGATAGCCATTTAAATCATGCCTTCGTTTTGGGCACCTGTATGTGTAAGTAAGAAAGCCCCCTACCCCCCAAAAGCAAAGCAGTAACTATGCAGACGCTGCTGAAATGTGTCCTGGTGTCGGAAAATGACACCAGGACAAATTCAGCATAGTTCCCTTGGTCAAAAATAGCTACCGGGTCCGGGATTCTACGCAGACCCCCTATTTTCCTGCACTGGACTGTTCCAGATGAATATTAAAGTTAGCACACTGATTCCAAGACAAGTGAGGTGGATTCTGATGGGTGGGTTTGCTAACCTGAAAATATCGCGCATCGAAGGAAAATCAAACTGAAAAGGAGAGGAGGGCAAACAATTATTGAGCAAGTCAACAAGTTTAGCTCTTGTATATAGCAAATTATGCTGGACCTTTACAAATTCCATTATTCCGATGACAGGGAACTAAAAGTTCCTCTAAACATCAAATCCTGATTGTAATGGCATGCAGTTTTCATATGGGCACTGCAGACAAAAACTATTTGGTGTTATTACTGGTTGAATATCAATATTTTGCTAGTTTCACTTCGTGAATGCCTTTAAAATGAATGCATTGTATGGAAAACTGCACTGAAATGAACTGCTAAACTGGTTTCTGCGGGGGTTGCTTGTTCAGCCACCCTGTACAATATTTGGATTGTTTTATAAATTTTCAAGGAACACTTCAAATTCCCCGGCCAGCCATGATTGAAGGCTCGTAGACGCACATCTATCCACCCCTTGACATAAATAACAAATGCACATATATGGTGACATCACACGCCTACCGAAATCCAATCACACACACTGATCTGACCCACAGGCTTTTGAACAAGGTTCTCCTAACTATTTTGGGAGTCCAGCCACTCTTCTTAGGAGCATGACCATCTCTGCTGAAGTTGTGCATTGCCCATGGCGTGCAGGGCCACTGGAATTGTGCGGCCATTGCGATTTTTGCATAGTTATAGATTTTCTGCATTTGCCACATAATCCATCATTTGCCGCATAATCTGCAGATTTTAATTTAAAAAAAAGTTTCTAGCTCAAACGGTGCAAAAGTTACTAAAAATGCAGTGACACATGTTGCAGCGGAGTGGAAGGCACTTTACAAAGCTGGACTGGTCACCTGTCTACTGCTATATTTGGGTATTAAACTGGTTCTAATAAGGTGCAACCAATGCCCAGACCATGTTACCAAGTTTAACAAACATTGGCATAGCCAATAGGTCTCGCCTTTGGGACCTTGTAAGTGTTTAGCCATGCAACAGTTGCATAACTAAATACTTATAAGGTCCCAAAACCGAGACCTATTGGCTATGCCAATGCTTGTTATAATTAATGGCAGGCTTACCTTTTGAGACTCGTAACCTGAAAGAGGATGTGCTGTCAGTACAGAGCTCCTTAAATTTCTAGTGGACGCCAAGTGCTAAGAAAGAACACTTACCGATGGCGAGGAGTGGAGTTGGCAAGAAAGGTTAACTTGGGGTTAAGCATTGGCTCACGGAGAACATCAAAGCGGCCGTGAAAGTGAAAGTGATCGCGATCAAACGCGCCCGTGCACATGCACTGTAGCTCTAAGCTGGCCATGGTAGCACTTTTTTGGGCCCTCATAAAAAGTCTCGGCAGACCAGCGCACGCGGTGGGTCAGGCGAGACCTAAAAATGACAAAATAATGCTGTAATGCTATTACAAAATGTGCCACATTGTGGCGCATTATGTGCCTTTTCTTGCTGCATAACTCACTCAACCCTGTTGCATAATTTGGCCCTCTCCAGCGGCATAATTCCAGTGGCCCTGCCCATGGCATACCATCACTTATTTGCCTATTGGTCCATGGAAAAGACCCAAAAATGATCATACGCCCTGTGAGAAGTTGCCCTGGTATACGATGCCCTCTAATTAAAGTGGGCACCTTGTACCAGTCCAAACGACACTTATGATGTATGAGGTCAAAGATAACCTTTAGAAAACTATCCTAGTAGTAGCTGTGGAGAGCAGCCTTCAGGCTTAATCTTAAAGGAATGTAAAGAAGCTTGTTTTACCATAATATCCGCTCCTCAATGACTAAATGAAGGAGACCCACACAGTAGTTATATATAAAAAAAAATGTATTTATTAATATAACACTCTATTATCCTCTACACGAGGATAGAACGCAAAGCACACCATACGAGATCAATAGAACAGTTGTATTTAGCACAACACACAGTGGGCTCCAGGGGGAGACCAAACCATATACTAAAATAGTTGTATAACAATTACGACTTAACTAGTCACAGGTCCTAGTGCAAATAGAATCACTGGGACCCCAAAGAACCACTCAAGGTGATTACACAGGGAGCCCACGGAGGATGAGTGCAGTGAGGAAACACGACCGCGTGCTCAATACAACTCAATGGGAAAGTCGCAGTTGCAAAGTTTAAGTTTAAGGACTCTTCTGGAAGGACTTAGAGCAAACCTGTTGGAACTTAAGAGGTTGGAGAGCCACCCCACCCATGGATACCAAAGTACCGAGTTACCTATCCCAGGGGAGGTGGGTGCATAGGTCTGGAATGGTGTCGGTAACCGCTGTCATTCTTTATGGAAGGAAGTGAAGAAGTACTGCTGCTGTGAAGGTGAGAAGGGTCTGGTGGAATCCAAGCCTGGATTCTGGAAGGAAGGAACCTGAAAGCAGAGGGGACAGAGTCTGGGTCACTTCAGAGTGACCAGGGGCTCGGTAGACGAATGCCTACTGATGTCTGGTGCTTCAGGTGCGAAGAAGGGATGCTGGACTCTGCAGCCACGAGGACCAGGAGATGTTGAGGACGACCAGGAGCCGGATGTGATCATGATCAGTCTCACGAAGGATGCTGAGTGCTGAGGGGTCGGTGTCCGGTGGGAGCACGAACAAGCCTTGGTAACAGCAACCCACGCAGGAAGGTCAAACAGGTTACAGTGTGGACCAGCAAGATCCAGGAAACTCACCAAGCAATGGGGAGTCAGGGCACGTCTGGAGCAACCAGGAAAGCCCAAGAACAATCAAGATGACCCTCGGGCCAAATGACCAGTAGTCGCGAGGGGACTTCAAGCAAGTTTGCAAAGTTCCAGCCCATGGAGCACTCTGTGCAAGGAGACTGGAGTTCTTTGGTGCAAATATTGCTCAGGGTCAGGACTACACGGAGTTCAATGCACAAGCTCAGGAATTGCCAACAAGCATATGCACTTGCATATGGACGCGGTGCACAGGAGTTCGGTTTACACAGCCCCCACGAGGGATACTGGCCTCAAACTGGGAGAGGGCAGATCGACCTTAGGGACCTTTAGAAACCCACCTCCTGTGTTGCTGAACTCTTCAGAGTCCGCAGGAGCTCAGGAGCAGCAGACCGGTCAGTTGCGCCTTAGGTGCCTGCGAAGCAGGGAAGTTACTCCTTCACTCCAAGGGATATTCTTCTGTTGTCTTTAGTGCCCCACAGGTCCTGCACGGAGCCTGTATGGAGCAAAGACACAAACTAAGCTTTGGACGGAAAGGGGGACAAAGTTGAGCCCAGTCGAGGTCCAGCGAAGTTCAGTGTGTCCAGACAGTTGAAGGTCAGTGTTTTCTTCTTGTAGAATCTTGTCCACTTAAAATCGAGTCTTGCAGCCAGGTAAGCCCTTTTGTACCCACGAGAGAGGGTTGGACAGATTCAGGGGACCCTCCTAGGGGAGAGGTAGGACAGAGGTGTGGCTGCACCCATGTCCTTTGTTCAGTTTCGCGCCAGAGCAGGAGCCAATGGCTCCCAGAACTGGTTTGAGCTGGACTATGCACAGGGACACCAAATGTGCCCCAGGTGCAGACTTTCAGGCACTCTCAGAGTGCACCCACCCAGCCCCAATACAATAAACCCTGTCTGGGAGGTGGTCACACCTCCCTGTGATAGGATGCCTATTGTGCTGCCTTCCTCTGCTCGAGCTTGGCTCAGCAGCAGGAGGGCAGAAATGTGTCTCTGGTCAGCAGCATCCATTTTGTGCTGTCCGGGTCAAGAAGGCTGGCACCGGTTAGACCGGGGACCCCACGAAGCTCGCTTCTGAAGGGTGGAATCATACCTCCCTCACCAGTTACTGGTGTGGAGGTATGATTTCAAGGTGTTTGATACCAAACCCGATATGTTTCTATGCAGCCGTTTTCAAGATAGTATTTACCGCAAGGTTATAATTAGGGCTCCCGGTTTTATGGTATTTATTTTTTAACCATTTCCGTCTGTATTTATCCATATTTATTTTTTGGTCATTTTATCTGTATTTATCCACATTTATTTTGATGCAAGAAAAAAAAGCGCTAAAGCTAGTATTTTCCCACATTTATTTAAATTGACATGCACACTTGCACTAGGTTGTTATAGCTGTTTTTTTTTTAAATGGGAGCCTATGCTAAGTGCACTTCACATAGTGGGAGCAAATTTCGTCCCTGTCTTCTAAGAAAAGATGCGTGAATTAGTGATTCTGATTAGGTCTCATTTGGCCATCTGTCTTGCAATATGTCAACGCATTACTACCTATTTTACTCACATTTAATCAGCCATCACAGAGAGTGCCTGCTCGAATATCAGATCATTCTTAGTGTTAATACTTAAAAGATAGAACAGACAGGCCAATGTAATCTACGATGCCAGAGGAGAAGGGAAATAGGAGGGCTCAGGGAGACAGTTCATTATGCTTCATATACGTTCTTCTGGTGATCAGTGCTGCACGGGGTGCGTGGATCTTGAGTCAGAGTCAGTATTTTTTTTTACCTGTTCCTTTATTCAGATCTAGGGTTTCCAGAAAGCCCTGTGTACGCAGAACACCAATTATCCAGTCGTTGGGTTGATATTTACATCAAACAAATCACTGCATTCTGGCACTTCTAGACTTTGTCTGCTTCAGTTAAGGCAGAGGAGCGAACGCATATGATAATTATATTATGCACCAAGGAAAGGAGAATTGAGTTCATGGTGTGAGGTGTATGTGGAATATTCTATACGTTGATATATGTTTATATATCAAATATGGGATACGTCAAGCAATTGAACGTTGATAAGCGTTTTTGGGATAAATTGGTTGTAAATTGCCATGTCGCTGTCCCTTACCCACTATTTTTGCGAATAATTTCAGCAAAGATTTTGGTATTTCTTATTGCCAGTCCTGCCAACTCGCATTGGGCCCTGGTGTGGTTCAGTATATTGGCACTGTTCGTACAGCCATCTACTAAACAGCTGATATTACACTGTGAACACAAGATGAGATTGAGACTCTTACACTGCGTGGGTTTCAATTTCATGCGTGGAGAATCTGCATGATTTTAAGTCTTTACAGGTTTTGCAGACTCACCAGGCATTGCAGGTGATCTCAGAATCTTATGTGTTTTGAATGGGCAGGCAGTGCCAGCCTCAAAGACCCACCGACACCCCTTCACCCTGCCCCCTCCCATGGATGCTTTGTCAGTGATGGCTCAAATCCACGCCTAATCCCGGCCCGCTCCTTCCAAGGCCACTCCTCTCACCCGTAGGCTCCGATGGTGAACATTATTTTCGAGGTTGAAAGCGGTTTGTATTGTACTTGTTCTGCACTCCATTTTACCCCCGGGTTGTAGCTGGGGTAATTTAAGAGCAAAATCCAAGTGAGAGCTTGTTGTGCTTAATTTAGTTTTGCCTTCTTCGCCCTCCCATACAACTAAAAACAAGGTTGCTGGAGCTGCAGCCGGTGTCCTGGGGTGTTTTCACACCTCTTAATGGACATCAGCTGCTTGCACTGCTCCAACAATTATCTTGCGTGAACTACCGCTGTCAGGGGTGCTGGAGTGTTTGCAGACAGGGCGCTCCCAGTTCCCCCGTCTCTGGAGCAGTTTCAGGGCAGCAGTTTCCTGTTTCTTTTGGCTGCCCCTGTGCACCTCTGACTCAATTTACACAGGAGCACAGAGGCAGGAGGAGCATTTGTTTTTTAGGTATTTTCCCGTTTTTATATATAAATACAGACAAAAACCAAAAAGTTTTCCGTCTGTATTTATATGTAAAAATCCGTTTAAACGGAAAACCGGGAGCCTTAGTTATAATGCACCTCTACCTATATTTTGTAAATTTTATTTTACAGAGTTTTATATAGCACTAACTTGACCCGAATCGGGTATCGGAGCGCTTTACATAGCACCAGTTACATTACATGAGGACACATTCATTATTTTATTTTTATTTTCTGTTAGGCATGGGAAGATTAAGTTATTTGCCCAGAATCACAGGATGTTCAGCGTCCTTGCCGAGACTCTAACCCAGTTCCCCAGATTCGAGGTCGACCGCCCTAATATGTCCGGCTTAGTCGTAGACAACCTGGGAGAATGGTCTCCGAAGGCTGCAGAGAGGCTCTGCTCATGCAGGGTCACCCTCTCACATAAAACCCAGCACTCTGCCTTCAGGATTGTTAAGGCCTGCTATAGGGGTGACTTATAAGTTTTAAGTGTAGTGACCATTAGATATAGTGAACCTATATCTAAAGTAAGTGGTGCATGCACCATCTTACACAGGCTGCAGTAGCAGACCTAGAGTTGCATTTTGTATGGCATCTCATGGGTGGCATAATACATGCTTCAGTCCATGGGAGGCCTCTGGGGTACCTATGCCATGGGTACCATATACTATAAGGGTATCAAGGTATCCAATCTGGAGTGTACCAAAGTACATGTATGCCAATTTAAGGGAGAAAGCAGATAGACTGGGGTCCTGATTAGCAGGATCCTAGTAAGACTAGTCAAAAACAGCGAGACATCAAGCAAAAAGTGGGGGTAACCATAAGAAGCAGATCCTACTTTCCTACACTCCCCAAACGTATGGTTAAGCGTTTGATCTTTTTAGTTCGAGCCTAGACAGCGCATCCACTTTCTGGAAGACATGCTGTGTTCACTCTGTGGGCTTAGACCACACCTACAGCTTCCTGCAGCTTTTGATTGGCTTTCAGTGCCCTTTAAAAAAAACTTTGCTTTTAATTCGATAATGGTTCCTACTTGTCCCTCGTTTCACCAACTCTTTAACTTCCATTGAGTATTGCCCCATGGCTTGTCAGCTTCCGCTTTTTAGATTTTACGATCTGTTCAGGAACTTTTTTTATATATTCCGAACAACCCTTTACATATGTGATTGTGTTTAAGTTTGTGCTTTTTTGTAATTATGCATGGCACCTGTGCGCATCACAGCAGCGTGACTACTTGCATTTCTATTTTTGTTTAATTTCAGTTACCAGTGGCGCTCTTCATGACACCACATGCACACCTTTCTTTATTGCAGCACAGTGTACACAGCCTCTTCCACCTCTCCCCACCACCACAAATTCCCAGCACGCCACCCGCAGCCTCTTCCACCTCTCTCTCCACCGTCACAAATCCCCCAGGAAAGCAGGCAGGACGCAAACACAGCAGGCTGTCTAAAATGGCTTCGGCCCACTACCGGCAAGTGCTTTAAATTTACATTTACAAGCCTTGGAGCAGGGGTCTGTGTTTGTAGGTGTTAGACTATCCCAAACCCCCCAGCAGGCAGGGCACAAAGAGAGCAGGCTGCCTAAAATGACTTCTTCTGCACTGTGCCTGCAGGCTCCTCCACCTCTCACCACTGCCACAAATTCCCAGCACGCCATCCGCAGACTCTTTCACCACTGCCACAAATCGCCCAGCAAGCAGACAGAGAATAAACCGAGCAGGTTTTACTGGATTGGGTGGGGTAGAGCCGGGGCCACTCTGTGGGCTTCTTTTGCAACTACCACACTCACTTATTACAAACAAATGACCATATTTATTTATACCCTTTATCTGCATGCCTTCGAGCTGTTTGTGGAGCAGTTGTTAACCGGTGTCCAGTTGGAGTGTCTGAAATGAACCCGGAAATCAAATTGTAGCTCGGGAGTGCCTTCAGCAGCCATAGACACCCCGGGGCCTCTACAGGAAGGTAGAGGGACACAGGAACTCTTCTCAAACGCACTCGCCTGGAAGTTGCAAGTGAGCATTGGGACACTAAAGTCCCCTTCTGCCACTTGCTGGGCTTAGGAGTACCCTGTGAGCAGTCCCTTCTCCTGGGCTTTTTGAGATGTGGGTTTCCTAGGTGGCTGTTGTGTGCCTCAAAGCTTTTGAAAGTGTACGAGTGGCATTCCCGGCTGTATTTTTAGCACTTCCTGACCCGTTCTTCCAGTCTAAGCACAGAGCCGAAGATTCTGGCATAGCGTGAAATTTTCACCTTCTAGATAGGTCTCATGCACACTGTTTAACACTGGGAGGCATCATTCGCAGAAAAAGCACTTCGACCCTCATCAGCGCTACATAAATGCAATTACAATTCAGTACAATACCGCTATACAAATCAACATAATGTTTGTCCTGCAGCGCCTGGTAGTACGCACTTCAATGTCACTTTTCTGCTTTGCAGAGAGTTTCCAAAACATGGCATAATACAGTTCGATAAGACTAATGTACTGTGACTAATGTACATAATAAAACAAGCTACATTGGTACCAGGTTCATTTTTAGTTCGAGCCTAGAGCAGCGCGCATGCGCTGCTTGCGAGACTTTTAGTAAGGGGCTTCAGAACGCTCACCACACGCTGGTGCGTGTGTTTTTGTTTTTCGCACAGGCTATTGGGCTTTGCAAGAAAGACAGCACGCAACCATCCCGGCAGGGCATACGCCCTTTATCATTCCGAGGCCGACAGCAGGAGGCAGCCGGGTGTGATGGCTTTGCGAACTGAAGTTTCCACTGAAGGTGCATGGGTTTGACCTGTCGTCACAGGCTCGACTCCTGTCCGGTCTTTTATCTTCCACTCACTTGGGTAACAAACATCTGTCATACGGCACCAGAAAACCCCATGTGTGATTGTGTGCTTTACAAATACATCTTGCGTCTCATCGCCATTGTCGGTCACTCATAGCACTAGGAAACCTCAGACGTGGTTAGAAAGAGCTGCATGAAGAAAACGTACTGTTGACTCTGTTTTCTTTGGCCTCTCAGAGGCGTGTACAATCCTTATGAGGACTCGCGCACTCTGATGCGCGCACTGCATTTAAAGATTGATTACAGTGCACCTGTGCTTCTTGGCACTTCCAAACTAGGCAGAAGCAGTTGTGTATAGAACACACACAGCACCCATCCCCCCCAGCGGGCACGGAAACACACAACCCACGCCTTCACAGTTCTGCACAGGACACGGCAGACAGAGTGGACACCCAGCCAGGGTCGTAGCTTCCATGAGTGCAGGAGGTGCAGTGACACCGGGCCCCAGACACCTGAGAGGCCACTGAGTCTTGAAGATTCCTGTATTTAAAAAAAGTTCAAACAGCATCCAACTGGCCCATTTCCTGCCTTGCACTAGGACCCACGACGCACTGACCACGCCACAGCTTCCAGGGGGGCCTTTGCCTGCCTTGCACTAGGACCCACGACTCACTGACCACGTCACAGCATCCAGGAGGCCCTTTGCCTACCTTGCACTAGGACCCACGACGCACTGACCACACCACAGCGTCCAGCTGCACACATTGTGAAGTCACAGAAACCAACCTCTCCTTCGTCTCTTTCCTGCACCCATCCTTTTTCTCTCTCTCTCTCTCTCTCTCTCTCTCTCTCTCTCTCTCTCTCTCTCTCTCTCTCTCTCTCTCTCTCTCTCTCTCTCTCTCTCCTTTTCGTGTTTTCTTTCTCTTCCATTTTTCTCGTTCTCCCTCTTACCTCCCGTTTTCTCTCTTCCGATTCTCTTGCAGGCTCACTACCCACGCTCGTTCTCCCTCTCCTGCTCCGTCCCACCTTACCTGTACCCTCTCCTCTTCATGCCATCTGTCTCTCGACCCTCTCTTGCGTTCTTTCCTTTTATTTCTCCCCTTCCTTGATTTTTCGCTTCCTCTCCCACTGTTCTCTTGGTTGTTCTTTCTCCTACCTCTTCCTTTATATGTGCTTCTCCATATTCCTTTCCTTCCCTGTCCAGTGGGTTGCAGTGTGGCCCAAGTAATTACCGGAGGCTGAGATTAATTCCTGCATTTTATTCTGTTTTTTTAGTTCACTGCACATCAGCATCACAGCTTCCTCGTCCTGTACACCTACAGCACAGGTGTTTTCTGCTTTGCACCGCTGTCTCCTCTCGCACAGCTGCCCCTCCTCCTGCACATCTCTCGCACAGCTGCTTCTCCTCCCACATCTGTAGCACAGCTGCCCCCTCTCGCACATCTCTAGCACAGCTGCCACTCCTCTCAGACATCTCTAGCACAGCTGTCTCTCCTCCCGCACATCTCTAGCACCGCTGTCTCTTCTCCCGCACATCTCTAGCACAGCTGCCTCTCCTCGCACATCTCTAGCACAGCTGCCTCTCTTCTCGCACATCTCTAGCACAGCTGCCTCTCTTCTCGCACATCTCTAGGTCAACAGGTCTCGCCTTTGGGACCATATAAGTGTTTAGCCATGCAAGACTTGATGTTGTTGCACCAAGGATATTGTGCTGGATAACTAAACACTTATAAGGTCCCAAAGGCGTGACCTATTGGCTATGCCAATGCTTGTTTTTAAAGCTTGCTAACACTAAGTATGTCAAAACATACTTATTTCACTACCGTTGGACCTCTTTCTCATAATCAAAGAAATATAGATGCATTATTGTTCGCTGTTCCTAGAGTTCGACCTGTTTAATAGCTCTTCCAGTCGTAACATAAAACGCAGTTGGTGGACAGTGAGACAAAGTGAATTGCCCAAGACCACACTTTTCTGTTCAGATGGGGAAGGCAGAATTACAACCCAGTTGCGTTGTTCTGGAGTTGGCAATTTGGGTAGTAAATCACATCTTGACCTTGTTTTAGGTCTCTGTTCCCTTAATGTAAACATTATCAATAGCCTGTGTCACTTGGAACGTGGTATTTTATTATTGTATCGGTTTACTTCCATTACAAGGCTATGAAGCACTTTAAAATGTGATGCTTCAGTGCATTGCTTGCGAGGTCCAAATAGTGTTTCACGTACTGGGCATTGTGTAAGGCTGAATGAGGACAGTAGATGTTGTAACACCCAGGATAATGTGCTGCATGGTTAAATACTTTTAAGGTCCCAAAGGCAAGACCGATTGCATTACAATGCTTGTTTTGTATGGCAACCAAATACCACTACTGACCCACCTACCTGCCTACTCGTATTAGAAACTGGATAGCAACAAACAAGTCCTTACAAAAAACATGGGGTATCTGTTGACATGGGTCATGACGCTACGTCATAGGAAGTGACGTCATGTTTGTAGTGGTCTCTTCTTTGTTGCCACATTAGCAGTGTGCACATCTTGCAATCGATAGTATATTTATGGAAATAAGGTTTGCAATATGCATTTTTACTAATGTCATCTATTTAGCAATGAAAAGCAGTGAATGAGTTAATACCTGAGCCTACATAAAAAAAAATTGCATATGCAAGTATTCAATTGAGCTTGCTATGCATTAGGACGACGTGCCCTGCTGTTTATATTTGGAACTCAGTAGGCGAGCATGAGTGATAACAGCAATGCTTTGTATGAAGTGTGGACATTAGTGCAGTTTTGCAGGCAGGGATGTCCTAGGTTTGTGATCCTGTTGTGCTCTGATGTCACGAACGGCGTACAAATATAAAAAAACAAACTAGATATTACTTGCAAATGGATGTGGCGTGGAAGAACATTTTGAATTGATTCTCTTTTAAATTACATGCATCTTTCAAACCTATGAAGGGGTGGCTGTCCTTTTATTATCCAGTCAAAATGACATTATTTTAAGTAGTGGGTAGGTAGGTTTTGTAGGACAGTTTTCCAACCAGTAAAATAAACTTTTTCTGTTCGTCGTAATACTTTGGTGTTGGCAATCGGATAACTGAGGTTGCTTGTAGTTATTCCCCTCCCCTACCTCAGCCAGTTTTAGATGTGCTGATGACACTTTTCTACATCGTGTCTTACTGAAAGCAGGTGCCTGGTAATCATTCAAATCTTGGACATGTCCAGTTCGATGGACATCAAAGAAGTGCAGCAATGGAGCATTAGCTCGGGGTCCCACCTCTCCCATTGCTACAGCAAGCAACTTTGTAGATGATTGGCTGTGGTCCACCTCAGCTCCTGGCCTACCCTGAAGATGCTGACAGGAGAAGACAAGGGTACAAGAAGAGCAGGATGATTAGGAAAACTGATGGGTAACCTAAGACCTCCGAGGATCCGAAGTGTTCTTCACTTGAACCGAGTGCCCCCACTCCGCAGCTGAATTTAAAGACAGAAAAGTGCCAACCTTCTTTAAATTGTTCACCTTTGGAAGAATTGCTTCTACTGATTTAGGCCCTACTTTTGATTTTGATGGATGGAATTCTGTCACAAACGTGACTGATATCTCGTCTGACACATTATGAGTGCCATAGGCTATAATGCACTTGTAATAAAGCAGTTTGAATATCTGGCACATTTGGGGCTCTTATCTAGTCTCCCACACTCAAAATAAGACCCTTAGTTCATTCGCATTCAGTCTTTAGCATCTTTGGAATGGCCACCTGAAAATGCCAACTTTACCCTTTGCCTTATACTTTCTAGTACTGACATATGAAGGTTGTCAGATATTTAGATGCATGTTGAACACTCCCAGTGGCGGCCCCACTGCTTTCGCGCAGTGCAAGAAGCAGAAAATATAATGGTATTTTAAATACCATTTTATTTTCGGCTTCGCGCGCTGCGAGAAAGCAGAATGCAGTGGTATGCCTGGTCGGGGGTGGGCGGGAGGATATGCCTGGTTGCAGGTGGGCGGGGCGTGGAGGAGTGGCTTGTAACACTCTGAGTACCAGACTGCTTTGGTCGGCCCTGGGGCCGAACAAAGTAGTCTTGCGCACTCTACATTTTCTCTATGTAGGCCTACATAGAGAAAATGGCGTCCCTACTTGTGCCCGGCTGGGCGCCGTCGGGGACTCTCCACCAATCACAACACTACCATTCCAGCGTTGTGATTGGCTTACAGGAGGAGGAGGAGGGGAGGGAGGCTGCCTGTTCTGGAGCAGAGGCGTTGCAGGACCTGGCCCATGAGCTGAGGAGGCGGGGGACCTTGTCAGGTAGGTTTCTTTTTATTTTAACCCCCCCACACAGCAGCAGCATGTTGTGAAAACCCAAACAGGGCTACGTGGTGAAAGCATTTGTCCCTGTCTCCTTCCCTGACTCTCCGGGTGCCCGTGGGCAGATTAAACCTCAAAGGGTCACAGAGGATTCCTGTGGCAAGTAGTTATGGACTGTGAGTCAGCTGAAAGCAGTATTCGGACCAGACAAAGGCTGTCCCTGGGAGGGGTGCTGGTGCACTACCTCGTGTATTGACTTGGTAAGAGAACTAAGTACACTGAACTGCAAAGAAAACTACACAATCTTCCTTAATGAAATTCCAAAGATCTGTTTTCCTCACCCACTCGGCCACGAGTAGCTCTGCTCCCAGGTACGGTCATTGGCCCTACTGACTGCATCCAGCAGTTCGATGTTGGAGTTATCCACTGGGTTTAAATGTTTTTGTTTTGCTCTGTTCTGAGTTCATGTTTTTAGCCGCAGTGACGAGCAACATGCGTTATTTTCAGTCGTCCGCTGTCAGTGTTCGCACCATAGCTTTTGATTTTTTAGTTTTATTTAGTTTTAGGCGCTTGAGTTGCAAAGGAGACTTTAAGAGCGAGCCTATCTGTGATGACCAACAGCGCCAGGAAGCCTTAGACAGGGTGCTCAGCACTTGTTTGATCCTTCACTCGCACGCAAGGCATACTTTATCACTTCGTTATTGGTGTTGCACTTTCAGTGAGAAGAAATGAAAGAAAGTTATGACTTCTTTGTACTGCTACATCGGTTGGGTTGGTTCAGCACGTCCGAGGTTATGTCTTTCCTCTCAGTACAGCTCAGAATTCAATATTGCCCTCCGTTCAGAATTCAATATTGCCCTCCGTTCAGAATTCAATATTGCCCTCCGTTCTGAATTCAATATTGCCTTCCGTTCAGAATTCAATATTGCCTTCCGTTCAGAATTCAATATTGCCCTCCGTTCTGAATTCAATATTGCCCTCCGTTCAGAATTCAATATTGCCCTCCGTTCTGAATTCAATATTGCCTTTCGTTCAGAATTCAATATTGCCCTCCGTTCTGAATTCAATATTGCCCTCCGTTCTGAATTCAATATTGCCTTCTGTTCAGAATTCCACATTGCCCTCCGTTCAAATTCCACATTGCCCTCCGTTGGGTGAGTGTTTTCACCTTGGTGTTTTAATTTAGTTTGGTTCAAGTTCTAAATAATCCGTCAAAGCTTTATTAAATTAACTATACTAAATCTGTTTCGTAACCTTTGTAAATGATATATATATATATATATATATATATATATATATATATATATATATTATTTTTTGTAGGCATTCACTTTGAGTCAGCCCTTGGGGTCTGTGTCATGAGGAGCACGGTTTTTGACTATCAGTGGAGAGTTTAAAAGATTGCTCTGTGCTCACTAGTTATCTGATCCTTTCTATCGTGCAAAGCATCATGGGTTTTCAGAGATAAAGACCATCTGTGATGTCTTAATCCTCCACCCTGCACCACCATAGTGTTTTGGTGCAGGTAAACATGCTGTCCTGTCCATCTTCCTGCGAGTGCTCTGTCCTGTCCATCTGCCTGTCTGAGCTCTGTCCGCCTGGGCTCTGTCCTGCACATCTGCCTGAGCTCTGTAATGTACATCTGCCTGCCTGAGCTCTGTCCTGTCCATCTTGCTGCCTGAGCTCTGTCCTATCCATACGCCTGCCTGAGCTCTGTCCTATCCATCCGCCTGCCTGAGCTATATCCTGTCCATCTGCCTCTGTGAGCTCTGTCCTGTCCATCTGCCTGCCTGAGCTCTGTCCTGACCATCTGCCTGCCTTGCACCCTTGGGTCTCCCACAAGGTACCCTGTTAGCTCGCCTTAGGTGCGCCTCTTCCTGCTCTGTCATGTTGCGCTGCATGCTCTGCCCCCCGTGCTACCTGTTCCCTGTGCCATTGTCAGCATGCCCACAAGACTTTAAGGGGATTACCATGTCAGCGATGCTGTCCCCAGCTCCTCGGTAACTGAGCGGTGGTGGTCCTGGGGCTTGGAGTGCTCTGTACTGTCCATCTGCCTGCCTTGCACCCTGGGGTCTCTCACAAGGTTCCCTGTTAGCTACAATTTGCTTTCTCACAAAATGGGTTAATTAAGTTTGCTTTAAAATGAGCTATTTGCCCTCCTCTTGTAAAAATATTCTTGAGGGAAGAACACCACAAATCCCCCCCATATGTCAATCAAAACACACACACACACACACTTCTGTGTGTGCAGGGCTTTAAGTGGGATGAAAAAACTGGGGGGTCTCTCGTAGGGGCAGCCGATGTAATTATGAGCGTGGCTTAAAACTGTTAAGCTAAAAATCTGTACTTAGCATAGTGTGCTGTCCCAATGGTATTGTGCTTCTTCTGTCATTGCCTCCAGATATAAATTATAATGAGAGTGACATTAAACCTACAACCAGCCAGGACTATAGGCTTTGTCAATGGCTGTAAGTTGCATAAGATAAATAAGAACAAACTGCAGCATTTTTTATTATTATATACAATGAAAACATAGGTGGTTCAGAGATGTGTTACAGGTGGGAAACACTTAGAGGGCCTGTTTCCGTTTGTTGTATGTGCTTGGCTTGGGGGTCATTTCGCAAGCAGACCAGTTTGAGGATTGGGCACATTTTTGATTTGATTCTAATGTTTTCTTCACACTTGTGCTTTAAAATGCTATATTTGTATCCCCCTTTTTTCAACAATTTGCAGTAAATATGTGGTGTAAAACACACCATTTGAATCCATTTTTTTCAAACTTTTCTTGCGGGGCGAGAACACACCCTCCTTTTGCAGTTCGGGCTCGCTCGCTTCGCTTGCTCATTACATTAGGGTACAACATTTTTCGCTCACCACTTTCAAAATCCACCAGCCGCCACTTAGTACTGCGTATTTCGATCTAAACTCTCTCTATACAGATCTCTGTTATCAATTGAGTGTGTTCAGTTGAAGAAAACAGACTACAGCTCCCCAAATGCCTTGAAATAATTGGTATGTTGTCAATCGATGTCCCCTGGATTAGTTAAATGCCCCAATTTCTCATCACGTTCTCTGTAGCTCTCTGGAAAAAAAAACTGTCCATGGATTTCTATGCAGTTTTTTATCTTTGAAGATTGTGTCGTATAAAATCCTGAAAGTTAATCGAATGATCTTGCATCCCTGTCTTGCAAGTTACTGGAGCTATAGCCCCCAGTTCAGTTGCAACATTCTTTGTGTTCTATTGGGTAAGAGTATTCAAATCAGTCTGACCCTACACCAAAGGAGCAGTCAATTCCAGACTGTTAGGCTGCGACCCATAGTCTTACTTAACGAGGGATCTTGTGTTTTCAGGAGCAGTGAGCATGTTTATTACTAGCTATGGTTGCTATGAAGTCCTATAGTTGTGGAGAGAATATTTCTGACTTTCGCCTGGAAGCTGCGGGTGAGATACTCTTTGAGCTGAAATCCAAAACAGTTCTGTTTTATTTGTATTGTTTTATTTTCCTAAAGACACATTGGTATTTCACTTATTTGTTTGGTAATTACTGCAGTTTTAGCTGTATTTTTCATGCTCTGTGGATTCACACCTATAACGATCCAGAGATCATGCTGCACAGATTGAATGGTTTTATGCTATGGTTTATGACACAAGGTAATGGAGCATCAGCTTTGGATGCATATACATTTCAAATCCAGTGATGCAAAATACTAGACAAAGACGGCAGATAAGTTGTGAGGCATCCAGGTTCAAACCGAGGTGCAGAAGCACATTCCCAATGTCACATTCGATGAGGAAAAGCTCTTTGGCCTGCTGTGGACACACAGCTAGAGAAAATAAAGAATGACACCGAGGGGGAGGAGCCAAGATGGCGACCGGAGCAGACGCTTGAGCGCCCGGCTCCGTCGGCCCGTGGCCTCGGACTACTATCCTGATGCCCATCCTCGCCGAATTTCGAGGTGCAACGTATGCGAAGACGCGCTGACCGCGCTGCCGCTTTCCCGGAGTCTCAGCCCGCCCGGATGCCCGAGTTGTGGGTGCTTTTGTCCTCTGCACTAAACCCCTGCGCCATTATGGCCTTTGCCGGCCCCCTGGAAGCTCCGCAGTTACCGGACCAGCTAGCGCTAACCTGAGCCCCGCGGTCCCGATCTCACCTCGCACCACGGATCGTTGCCGGATGAGCCCGGGGAGAGACGGCCGGACACCTTCTGCACCCTGTGCCTGACGGGCTGGAGCTGTGGGGTGGGCCCCGGTGCGGCGGGTCTCCTGCCCCGCTCTGAGGACCGCGCTGTGGGAGGCTGCTGACCCCCTTCACCTATTGCCTAGCCGGCGGCAAAGAGAACCTGCGAGAAGAGAAGCGACTGTTGGCCTTCCCTGCTGCGGCGTAGACCTGAGGGGAATTGACTCCTTGCCACGACCCCCCCCCTGGCCTTTGCAACGTACAGCGGCAAAACATGGCGTTGAGTGCCTGCTCGCGGCTGGGGGGTGATACTCCGGTCTCGCCCGCTGCCCACTTCGCCCTCCCTCTTCCGGACACCAGCTCCACAGTGCCGTCCCGGATTGCTGCCGATGTGGGGGCCCGGCTTCCGCTGACATGCGGCTCCGTTCTGGCTGTCCTGCGGGACTTTCAACTACAAATGTGCGCTGGCCTGCAGGCGCTGAGTGAGCGGTTTGACCCCATACTGTCGGCTGCGGGTCGTGAGCGCTTTGTTTGTCATCCACAGGGCGTGGGTCTCCCGGTGCTTTTGTCCTCTTGCGGGGACACAACGGCGGTGTATGATTGTGCTACACTGGTGCCTTCATCCGGCGTTCCCGGCACCCGGGATCCACCGCTCTCCACCTCAACTGCGGATACTTTGTCCCCCTGGTCATGGCTGCCTGCTTCATTGTTGCCTGCCTCACCGCGTCCGCAAGAGTATCCTGCTGAGCGACACCTAACGGCTTCGAGGAACCGTCCGCGGTGGCCTACTGCTTCCTTTTTGTGGAACTCCTGTTCTTTACTTGCCAGGTTTGGATTTTATGTGGTGCAAAGAGGGACCTCAATAGATGGTCGGCGGCCATTTCGTGATCCTACCTCACCATCTTCTCACAAGCGGCCATCTTGTCTTTGTCTGCTCGGGACACGGGGCCTTCATGTAGGGGCTGGTTTAATCCCAAGCCCGCGATCGGGCCAGGGCTAGATTGACTTCTATCGCCAGGGTTCATGGACGGGCTGGCCTGGGACTGGAACTGTATGTATGTTTTGTGCGCACTCGTCGCGACTTGTCTTCCTTCGCTTAAATTGTGGTGACATGGTATCTTCGCATGCAGTTTTTTGGCGTAGTGGGCTCTCAGTTTGTGGAGGCCATAACTGGCTGATGGTTTGGGGCGCTCTGGTGTCCCGTGGGCTCCTCCCCACCTTCTTTTCTGTTTTCTTAATTTCTTTACTCTATTCCTACTTTCTCTCTTGTCTATATTTCGGGTTCATTGGGCGACAGGCACTATGCCGGGGGGGGGGCAGGCCGTAGCCTCCGCATTGGTGTAGGGTGGGGGGGGTAATACTCTGTTCTTAATTAGTTCTATGGGCCTTTTTCTTTTATGTCTCTGTGCTCTACTTGCCTCGATTCGGGGTCCGGGTGTGGGGTGGATCGAGTGGGGGCGGCTCTGGAGGGGTGCGTACTTGCTCATGTGACTATCCTGTTATATCTCTGCACCGCCTCACTGCTTGAGATTTTACTTCCATTGTTGTTTTTACTGATGTTGCTGCTCTCCCGTGTGGTGAAGCTATCTTGCGGACTCGAATCTCCTTTGTTCTTATCCTTCACTGACCTTTTTTTCCCTGATAAAATTATCTTAAAAACTTAAAATTAACCTTCACTTCTCCTTCCCCGGGTGTCAAAGATATCTCCAGTATGTAACTCATAACTCGTTGCTAATCTTGACCGTTGACGCACGGGGGATGTAATGTGGGTATCAGTGCTTTACTGTATCGTGGCCGGCCTGACGGTTGTAGGCCCGTATTTGTTCTTTTAAGATGCACGAATAAAGGTTTTTAAAAAAAAAAAAAAAAAAAAAAAAGAATGACACCGAGACACCCAAAATTTATGGGTGCCTTACAGCAGCAACTCAAAAACAGCCCTTTCGGCATTATTAGGAGTGAAGGGCAGCAAAAGCGTCCACCATAGAAAATACCACATAGCGCCAGCAACAACAGTACCACCAGCAAGGGCGTGGATACTATTGAGGAGGCTACAGGAACATCAGCTGAGTTAGAGGAACCCCCAACAAGGGCACCTCCACACCAGCAAGTACATGACTTGCGTCCCCTGTACTAAACACCTGTTTGGGGGAAGACTACAACAGTTTCCACCAGCTGTAGCCAAATATCACATCAGACTAACGGGTACTCCAAATAATCAGGCAGGGATATTACCTAGAACTAACTCAACTTTCACCAAATATCCTGCCAAACGGTTGGTGCTAAATCCATAACATCTACATCTGCTAAAGGAAGAAATAAAGGCTTTACTACTAAAATGGGCCATAGAACTAGACCCACACAAACATCAAAACAAAGGATTCTACTCCCTTTATTTCCTCATACCAAAGAAAGACGGCTGACTATGGCCCATTCTGGGCTGGCGCCCACTCAATCGCTTCATACTATCTGAACACTTCCATATGGCCATATATCAAGATGTAATACCACTACTACAAAAAGGCGACTTAAGGACTGCATTAGACCTGAATGACTCTTACTTCCACATTCCAATCCACCGGGTGCACCGCAAGTACCTATGGCTTGTGTTAAGTGGATGTCATTATCAATTCAAGGTCCTGCCAATTCGGCTGGTAACAGCTCCAATAGGGTTTATAAAATGCTTAGCAGTAGTAGCAGCAAAATTACGAGGGGTAATTTTTTTCACTATCTAGACGATTGGCCGATCAAAATTCCAAACAAAGCCAAATGTCTAATAGACAATGAAAACACGATCAACCTACTACACCACTTGGGCTTCGCTATCAATGCACCAGAATTGCGTCACCAACCACTCCAGGTAGACCCAAACCTAGGAGCAATACTCAATTCAATATCAGGAATGGCTTACCCCAATCCACAAAGGGTTCTCAATCTCCAGAACCAACTGGATCTTTTTTCAGCCACATAGTCACCTACCAGTCAAAACAGTATGCTCCTACTAGGGATGATGTTACAGCAAACAAATGATGGACGGAATGCTGACAATGCAAACATTCTCCCCCAGTCAAAAGATCTGGGTTAAATCCATCGCTCTTTTGCCCACTACGCCACCCCAGTTTGGATCCAGCCATATGCAAATCAGTCTTGACCCTGTGCCTCATGGGAACAGTCCAGACCGAACTGCCAGGCCCGATCCTCCCTGGACCGGAAACAAGCATCCTGGGACCGGTTTCAGGGTATGTCACCCTTCTTCAGCCAGGCTAGCTTGAATCCAGTGGCACAGTGAGCAAGAGACCCACGTCTGGGCATACCCATCCCACTTAGGGCGAAAAGTGTTGCAGCAAACAACTAGGGATGATGGCATCATGCATAGCAATAGTGCTGCATGCATGACTACACATGAGACCTCTCCAAGAATGTTTAGCATCACTATGGTCACAAGAAAGGGGGAACATGGAAGATCTGGTGTTGCTTTCACCCAAGGTCCATCGGGCACTACATTGGTGGAACACCTCAAACATTCTGAAGCGAAGAGCCTTCAAGGACTCAACCCTGCAAGTAACAATTACAACTGATGCATCACTCATGAGGTGGGGTGCTCAAGTGAAGGATATTGTGGTTCAAAGACACTGGACCTAACAACAGACAATGTACATCAACATGCTGGAGCTTCTAGCCATCCATATGGCTCTCAAAGCTTTCCTAACAAACATTACAGAGAAAATGTCTTTCTACGAACAGACAGTATGACTGCAATGCATTACATTCTGAAGCGGGGGTGGGAGGGATCCATTCCATAGAACTGTCACAGGTAGCGCACACCAAAGGGAAATGACCAAACAAACACAAGATCCTCCTCCTGGCACAATACGTACCAGGGCAGGAAAACTCCATTGCAGACCTACTCAGCAGGACACAGCAATAAGTTTGTGGTGGGAAATACATACTCCGTTACTGCAACAATATTTCTGCTGGTGAGGAACACCCCACACTAGACCTGTTCCCGACTGCCGAAAACTCAAAATGCCAAAGCTTCGCATCCAGATACCCACACCCACTATCCAGAGGAAACGCCCTATGGATGAACTGGTCAGGGATATTTGCTTACACTTTTCTTATCTCCCACTCATTTAATACATGGTCCGGAATCTCAGTCAGACTTCAATGACCCTAATATTGATTGCTCCCACATGCTCGACAGCTATGGTACTCAACACTGCTAGAGCTATCCCTAGTACCTCACGAGAAGGGGGCAGGGTGAGACATCACAATACACAACAGCTCAATCTTGCAGTCTGTCTCCTGAGGTCATAGTTTGGATACCTGAATCTACCTCCAGAATGCATGACCGTTCTAAAGGAGGCCAGAAGGCCAACCACAAGGTCTTGCTACACAGCAAATTGGAAACGTTTTGTCCTCTACTATGCATCCTTAAACATTAACTCTTCTTCATCAACAGAACAACTAGTCTGCGCTGCCTTTTACACTTACAAAAGGCACATTTGGCATATACCTCAATACGCCTACATTTAGCAGCCATTGCTGCATACCTACAAAACAGAAATCACTTATCCGCATTCCTGTCGCTCAAGTCTTCATGGAAGCATTAAAATGAGTCATTCTACCACGTGCACTTCCAGTACCAGCATGGAACCTGAACATTGTCCTAAAATGACTCATGGGGCCACCGTTTGAACTACTACATAACTGTCAAATGCAACTCTTAAAATGGATTGTGGCCTTTCTTGTAGCAATAACATCTCTATGAAGGGTTAGCGAAATTCATGCACTCACTATTGAAAAACCATATTTCCAAGTGTTCCCATACAAAGTGTGTTTACGCACAAACCCAATTTCTTACCTAAGCTTGTATCTCCTTTCCATTTAAATCCAATATTAGAGTTGCCGGTTTTCTTTCCAAAACCAGAGACAATCGCAGAGTGTGCTTTGCATACACTTGGTTAAACAGCCACTTATGTACTGCTTGGAACGTGCAAAACCCTTCAGAAAAATAGAACAACTGTTAGTTTTGTTTTCAAATCCACGTAAAGGAAATGCTTTTTCAAAATTAGGAATAGCAAGATGGATTGTCAAATGTATCGAAATTTGTTATGCTAAAGCAAAACTAACATTACCAGCTATGACGAGCTCGTTCTGCAAGGAAAAAAGGAGCAGCCATGGCCTTTTTACGGAATAACCCTTTCAGTGACATTTGCAAAGGAGCAACATGGGTGAACCCACACACACAAACAAGACATTATTTTGTGGATGTTCAAGCAAGACGACAAGCTCTAGTTGGACAAACAGTCCTTCTAACATTATTTCAAACAAACCCACCATCTTATGCCTAAAGCCACCACGAGAGCAGCACTGCTTTAAAATCTATGCATAGCATGCGTTTCTGCAGCCAACCCATGCTACAAATGGAATATGTTACTTACCCTGTAATCATCTATTCATAGAGTGTAGTGCTGCAGTTTCACATGCACCTTCCTGCCTCCCTGGCAGGTATTCGATGGTGAGAAAAATACACACAAATACCACATATTTAAAAGCAAATGCTAACTTAGTTGACTATATCCTCTCTCCATATATGGCAAGAGGAAAATAACATCTAACAAAGGAGCCTGTGAACATGCGCAATACCTCGAGGGGGAGGAGAAACCGCATGACGGCGATCATAAAACTTCCTGTAGGAACAGCAACTTGTAGAGTCTGTGCCAACACTAGATGGCAGGAGTATACATAGCATGTGAATCTGCAGCACTGCACACTACAAATAGATGCTTGCAGGGTAAGTAACATACTCCTTATTGATTCAATCAAGTTGAAAATATTGTCGGAGTTTATCGAGTATTTTTGCTCACAGTAAGTGTTGGCAATTGTTCTGAAAAGTGAAAGATCAAACATTCCCGTGTTGTGATGGGCCAAGCACACTGGCCAAAAAACGAGCATCGTTAAACCAGTGGGCTGGGATTTTATAAGGTAACAAACTCTTTGTTATCACACCAATACAAGTAGGCAGAGAGCAGGTACATAATGAAGGCATCATATAGAATGATGGTGAGCAGAAGGCATAAGAGTGCATTTTTTTAAAAACTTTGAACCTTAAATACTAGATACAAGTACAGTTTCTGAATCCAACAACTGGGAGTTCAAGAGGAACGACAAAGCCTGTGTTGTCAAGGCAAAATGTAACTGCAATGGTAAAGCCAGAGTGCTGTGAAATGGAGGTGGGTGAGCCACGGTAAGCTTGAGGCAGATGGCTAGTTCTGGCTCGGCCCGAGGCCTTCTAGGACGGCCGAGTTGTCAGTGCACCCAGATCAAGGCACACCCAGCACAATTCTTTCGGAGACTATGCCCCGCCAATGCGTATGCTTATTTCAGTGCTTATTTTTCCACCATTTGGTACACTTGAGAGATGAGCGAGAAATTTGAGAAGAAGGGAGAGGGAGAAGAAGAGATAGGGCAGAGGAAATGTGGGTAGTTATTAGTAACAAAAAGGGCAGAAAGGACAGTCTGGCGAGGGAGACATGAGTTCTGCATTGGGAGCAGTGAGGGATGGGAGAAGAGAGAAAGTAGGGGAAGAGAGAGACTATGGGGATGGCTTAAACTGACAGATTGCTGTGAAAGATTGGGTCGGCTGACACCCAGTAATGTCAGAAGTGCCAGACTGACACAGCTTGCACTACCAGCCTATTGGAGGCTCCAGCCTGTCACAGCATGTTTGTATTCAACTCTGGGCCAGTCTGCCGCTCCTCTATGCACCACTCCCAGCTTCATACCGTGGCCTATAATAGTATGACCTTTTTTGCTGACATGGCCCGTGTGTTTTTAAACCAAGCCATACACATGACGTAGGTCTGGCTAGATTATTCCCATAAATGTACTGGCGTGCCCACCTCTAATCGGAAATACCTGCCCATGAGTTACTGCTCATATGTTGAGGTCACATGATGACTATTCTTATGTAAGCTCACAAGAGCTCCTTCTGTAATCACCTCAGAGTGGGAGGTTTAAGGAAACCAATGTAAAACGAGAGAACCCCCTGTTGTCCCTACCCAAGACAACGACCTAAAGGGAGCTTGGGCGTCCCCCACGCTTGGTGGTGCATGGTAATAAATACAGGCTGTGGGCCGAGCCACGTGGACAATGTAGATTAGAAGGAACACTGCCTGCCACTGATCATCCAGTGCTGTAGAGATGTTCTTGTGAATTTGACGGCAAGGCGTGCAGTATTTTCGTATAAAGCTGTTTCACCCATCAGCAAAGTTAAGCAATGTGATGAGAATGTCGTGTTAAAATGCAACCCTCAGCAGCTCCATAGTTCGCATCTTACTTTTCACTTGAATGCTCTTAATCAGATTAGCACTTGTGATGCCGGTGTCCTTGATTTTTTACTTTTTAATCCTAAACGCCATCTAGTTTTTGATTTTATTGTCGGGCGTTTATTTATTTCTGCTTTTTTTTTCGTTTTCCATGTTTTGTGTGGTAAGTGTCTTGCCGTCTTGTTTTTTTTTTTTTTAAATACCGCAGTCCTGACCACTTAAAATCTTGTGATTCTGATTTCACACATTGAGCTCAGCTGTGAACTGCTGCTGAGCTATTAAGGACAAGTTGGTCCTAGCCCTCTGCAGCTCCATATGAAGACTCGTAACACAGTCTCTCCCTTTTAGCCATGTATCGCCTAAGACTTTATTTAGTAAGATCTGGATAGCTGCCTTGGCTTGATCACTAAACCAGGTTACAGGCTTCATATATGCAGGCTCGTGGAATCTGAATAATCTTGGAGACCATCACTGCTCATTGTCGGCATGTAAATTGACATTAGTCTTTCCTGTTTTTGAAAACCTTTCTTACGTTTTGAGACTAATGCAGTATTAAATTACAAAAGCCTACCTATTAGCTTGTTTTGGCCACTTACTGTACCCTCATTTAGTCGCCCCTTTGCTGTTATTGTGTGTGGGGGAGAAGGTGGCTGAGTTTGGGATTTATTGTGGAGGTTAATCTGTTGTCTCCCCATTAGTATGTTTAGGAAATGGTACAGGAATGAGTTACAGTGTACGGAAATTGAAGGAGGATTGCTCAGTCAGTTTAGTCTAAGCTTGCCAGTTGGGTCCTTCTTGTTTAAGGAATCAAGGTTTATTCTGACAGATCAGAGCTACAGTTGCAAGGGAGGTACATACTGGATCTATCGGTGGCAGCTAATTCTAAGGCAATCATATGCAATTGTTGCTGACAAGCCATTAGTGCATGCATAATGAGATTGGTCTTGTAATTTCCGCTCATGTGATTTCATGTCAAATATTTCTGATGGCTACATCTACCTGCGGATTTTTCACCTTTTGAATATCCCCGTGCTCCAGCTTGGCTGGAAACTTTTTAGATAGCACTGCCGCGTTGACAGGGGGCATCGGTATCTACATGGCTCCGTACACGGCATCGCTTGACACCACTGGAGCCATAAAAAGCTCAACATGCTGACATCAGTTTCCTTTTTTTTCCGTGCCTTCAACGTTTTTTCTCTTTACATGCAGATTTTGGGAAAATGTTGCTGGCTCGAAAGTCTGGTGTTAAACACTGCAAGGACTATGAGGGTCAGATTTCTATTATTGATCCATATGAAATCTGTCTTTGCTATTTGGCTTCATATCATGATGTCGAGGCCTGTTCCAGTTGCCAGAGAAGGAATCCGAGGGCCATGAAAGAGAAAGAGGCAAAATTGTTTATCACCAGAGCGGAAGGTGAGAAAAGAGATCCTTGCAAGTCTCGTCCAAGATCTAGGCCTCCATCTCCTCATTCTTCGAAGTGGGCAAGGAAGAAGTACAGTAAGAAGCGGTGTCATGAGTTTCGATGTCACTCGTTAAACGTCCGGTCACTGAGGTCAGTGTCTCAACAGCCTCTCTCAGAAGAAGATAATCTGGAGGTCACACTGACTCCATCTCCGGCGACGCTGCCAGAGCTCCTCTTCCGACTTCTTCTAGGGTACCGTGCGCACCTCCAACTTCGGATCCAGTTCCTTGACCACACAGGAACAAGTGTACCCAGCCTTTCCAACTCTGGTACGGATCCCAGTGACTTTTTGAACGTCTTGTTCAATATTTTCAATTAGGCAATGGCTCCATCTGGTGCGCTGGCAGACCCCTTGGGTCCTTTAGTTTATTCCCTGGTAGGCTTTTCTACGCAATACCAGGAGACGTCTTTTATGCTGTTAGTCGATGGCCCAGATTCCCTGACCAATGGAGTTCACTAAAATGAGGACATCATCGTCTTTGGTACTTTCTCCTCTAGAGGTGTCGCCAACGCCACAAGTGACGCCACCGGCGCGGACTGCTTTAAATCCGGTGCCCCATCTGACTGCTCTGGCACCATTGCCGATGGCAAAGCTACCGGCGTCTCTAACTGCAACTTGCTCACATACATCTGGGTCCTAGGCATAGATCCAGAAGAGAGGTCTACCGGCTGGTAGAGGAATGCCAATTTTTCTTTGGAGAGCGAATCTCCCAAGAGGAGGAAGAGGGACAGATATTTTTGAGCAGCTGTCAGTGGACCCAGATTTTGAGGGGCTAAGAGGCAAGTTGTTTGAATACATCCCCAGAATGGGAATTGCTCTCGCCAAAAGTTATTCCACCATCTGAAGTCACTACATATCATTCCGTCACCCTGAAAACCGCAGAAATGGTAGATTAACCCCTTCCTACTCCAGAGCTGAAATCTAGTATTCTAACTGAAGTGCTTTCACTGTCCTTAGAACCTCTGCTACCATTCAGTGAGGCTTTGACATAGCCAATATTGGATATCAAACAGTGAGCGACGATGGCCACCGCTGTTTCAAGGCCGATAGCCAGACGATATAAGCAGACTCCTGGAGAAATCCCTATTTTTGTCCTCCCATCCTATGCCAAAGAATCTGGTTCTTCTAGCCTCATGCTTGTCAAAGCTGACCCCAGGCTCATTCCCCACCATGCCTGCGAATATGGAGTCCAAATAGAGGTTGCAGTCCGCTAAAAAGATTTTCTCATCTAGAAGCATGGCTCTAAAATACACTAATTCTACTGTGTAGAAACATGTATGCCCTTCTGGATTCAGCACAATCTCCATTTTAGAGGAATTAAGTTTTAGGTGGTTCTGTAGTATCTAGTGTTCTACTCCGTGAAGGCATTGGCCGCAGCCCAAAGTGTGCAGGCCAGACAGAGGTTTCTCCCAGTTTTAAAATTATCTATTTTTCAGGATAGCTGTAAAATGTAAAGTTGAAAGACTTCACAAACTCATGACAGGCGAAATATGCTGAGCAGAAGAGGGTTATGGATAACGATTTGAGCTCTCTTGAATATATAGGAATTGTTATATTTCAGAACTCTGCTTTAAATTCTTATGTCTCGTCATCTTCATTGTAGTTGTTGCTGGTCCTCTGAAATGCATGGTGAGGAGAGGTCAATTAAGAGACAAATCAGATGATCAGATGTGTTTTTTTTTTATTAAACAATTTTATTGATAAACGACAACATGTCAGGCGATACAGCGTTAGCAGTGGCAAGGCAGAGGATACAATAGGATACAGTATTAGTTATGCAAGTTAAAAGTACACTGGACATTTTGTCCAGTCCGGTGTCTATAGCAGTCAGTACAGTGGTTCCCTCTTTCCAGAGAGCAGAAACAATGGAGAGCAGGTGCGTATAATAATACCCTTCAGAATAATAGGAGTAGTCACATGATGGTTACGACCCCTCCACCCCATCTCGTAGTTCCATCAGTGTCCACATTTCCCTTCTCAATTCCAATGTGGGAGAAATGCATATGTCCCCCCGATATTTATTCTACTTTCCCCACTTACTATCCCACTTTTTGGGGCATCCACGCCCCTTAAACACTGTTTTTTCGGCTACCATGGCATAGTCCATATCGGATGCTCAGCCTCTCATCCATGGCAGCATGTCTGATCCCCACTTCTGAGTGATATTACGTTTAGCTATGGTCCACCCCATAGTAGCCCATGATTGTTCCATCTGGGTGAGGTCTGTGGCGTCCCAAATATTCACAAGGCAGACCCTGGGGGAGGGATGGATAGATGGGTTTGCCGCAGGCCCTAGTAAGTTGCCTAGTGACATCTGTCCAATAAGTTTGGATGTGAGGGCAGTCCCAGAGTATGTACGTAAAGGTACCAGTCTAGTTGCAGTGTCGTAACCAGAGTGCGTCCGGTCTCCTACCCAGTCGGAACAATAGTTTGCGTCGAAGTAGACCCTGTGGAGCACCTTGAGCTGAATCAGTCGGAGTCTCAGCGGAATCGCCACTTCCCGAGGGGAAGCAAGCGCCTCCCGCCAGTCATCGTCATCAATCTCCCCCAGGTCACTCTCCCAACTTCCCCTCAATTTCAGCATACGGTCCGTCCGGTCGTTTACAAATTTTTTGTATGTGAGGGATATAGCTTTGCGAACCATGGGGGTCTAACAACAAGCGATCCTACAAGGGGGAGGAATCTGGAAGGGGGGGGCATCCCTGGGGAGGGCTAAGTCAATGGCATGGCTAATTTGTAAATATCTAAAGGTCTCCGTGGGGGCAAGTTGATATTTCGCTTGTAGGTCTGCAAATGTTGCCTTTTTACCCTTGACCCATAGGTCCCCGACCCTGGAGATCCCAATCAAGTACCACTTATCAAACCTCAGACATGCACTAAGATGGCCTAAGATGTCTGGTTCCCATAGCTGGGTAGCCTTGGTAAGGCGGTTATGCCACCCGAGCTTACGTTGGACTTTATGCCATACCTCCACCGTGCGAGTCGTAGGACCGGTCAACCGTAGTTTGATAGTTTGTGCAGAGCGCCTTGTTGTACCCCCCCTTCCCCAGAAGCCAGCGGTCTGTCCTGTAATTAGGGTCGTCATGGGGGCCGAATGCCCATCTATTGATGGCAGCCAGTTGTGACTCTCGGTAATAAAGGCATAGATCCGGCAGACCGATACCCCCGTCATACCACCCCATAGTTAGTTTAGTAACAGCAATCCTTGGGGGGTGACCGTCCCAAAGCAGCTCTCGCACAACCCCTTCGATTTGTGAGAAGTAAGAGTCCGGAATCGGGTGAGGAGCATTCTCCAGGGCATAAAGGAAGCGAGGGATGGCGAGCATTTTGAATAAGGAGGCGCGTCCCAACAGGGTGAGGGGCAGCGACTTCCAATGCGTGACTTCAGACGTTGCAGGGGCTTTAGGAGATTTCGTTAGTAGAAAAGTTGCATATCTGGAGTGAGAAAAATACTCAAATAATTGAAGCCCTGGTCGACAACTGGAATGTCATACCCTCTAGGGCTTGAAGGGGGTTCGCCCCACAGGGCGTACATTTGGGACTTGGACCAGTTGATCTTATAACCAGAGTGTGCCCCAAATATGTGGAAAATGTGAAGAGCTCGACTCAAAGATCGTGCAGGAGAGGCCAAATACAATAAGATATCGTCTGCATAGAGCGATATACGGTCCTCGTGGTCTTGAGCCCACCTGAGACCCCTGATTTCGGGGTCGCTCCTCACCCAGACAGCCAAGGGTTCCAACACCACAGATGTGTTTTTGAGGTCCTACCGATGGCAATCAGTGCGGACCAGTGCCTCTTCCAAAGCAGAATCATGTTTGCCCCTCTGAGAGGAGGTTAGTTTGTTCAAGGAAGGCAGTGATCTTTGAAATGGCTGCTTTTTCATTAAGCAAATCCAGAAAAGGTCAGTTGGATTTGGTCAATGGAGTTCCAGATCATCCGGGACAACATATTTTTTCTTTGAAAGAGTTGTAGGATGATGGGCAACTGAAGTTGGAAAGGAGGACTTACTGCTGGGTTGTCTAGATTCTCTTGTGTCAGACACTTGGTCCAGAGCTTGCAGAGCCTTTTACAAACATTTGAGAAACCTTTCCCTTGATGTTTGTGGCTCATGCCCTGGACTTGGTTATATTTATATTGTAACGGTTTACTTGTACACTTTTTAGTGACTTACATATATGTCAGTCAGGCAGTCCCCAGGGTTAATGATAGCTCTGGGTGGAATTGCCTCAACTAGTGGTTCTGAAACCATTTCTACATTGTGGATGGTTCCGGAGACTTGTCAATTGTAATTTGCATTTGTATAGATCATAATTTGCCATAACTATGGCGTCACAGCGCCTTTCCGTACTCTTGGGTATAACTTTGCAAATGTTTCCATTACAGATCAGGGTACAGATGTGTGGACAATACTTTGTGTGTGTCACATTGCTTGCCTATTCCCTCTGTTAATGCAGGTGCTCATTGCTGAAAAATGGTAGATAACTAACGGCTTGTAGGTTATTTCACCGCCATTAGACACTCATGCCAAGTTGCAATGATTAGCCATATTCTTTCTGGAGCGACGACAGAATAGTCTTTCCAGGAGAACAGCAATCCAAATTGAACCAACAACACCCCCTGTAAATCGCTGCACCTTATTTAGAGCATGTCTGCAAACCTTATAAATCTCACCTGGCCTCTCACATATAGCTATTACGATTTCGAACTCCTTGCTCACCCATGCACTCCTAAAGGACCCCCAAGAATCTGCTGGAAATCTGAGCTCTTTACAATACTTTTAGAGCTGTGAAGAGCTATATACATTCTGCAAGTTGTTCTGCCTTTTCGGCAAGGGGAGGTGTGCATTTTATGGGGTTGAAGTGATCAGTGGAGTAGTCAGGGGTCGAAGTGTTGTTTAACATTTTTTTTTTAAAGTACGGAAACTATGATGCTGCGTGCTGTGTGGGTTGGAGTCAGTGAGCACGAGAGCGGGGTCAAAGCGTGGCTAAACAAAGTACTGTGCAACTTTTTTTTGTCTTTAACCTTCAGAGAACTACGTAGAAAATAAGGCAGAGCTTAAATGATAAGCAAATACAAGTTAACTCTGGGCCATGGCCAGCACTCTCCCCAGCAGCTCCGACTGATTGTCGACCGTGCCAGTTCCGAGACCGTCTCCCAGCAGGGTTCGGGCTAGCTTCCCTCCCCTGCACCTCCGGGTTCACCTGGGTGCCATCCGGTTCCCCAGTGTTCCGCTTCTTTGGCTTATTCCTCACTGTTCTTTTTCGCCATTTCCCTGCTGACTGCTCTTCTGTAATCTTTCCTTGCTGACTGCCCTTGCTGTATTGTCCGTATATTGTGTTCCCTTGTTCCCGCCGCTGCTGCCCCTGTGGCCCTCCCCCCCCCCCCCACCCAGCCCGCTCCCGCCTCCCTGCCTCTGCTCCCGCCCCTACATATGGGTGCCCCGCTGGTGCGCCAAAGGCAAGACCGTCTGCGCCCGTTCCCGCCTGTACCGCGCCCAGCGCCAGACCCCCTGCCCCCACGAGCACCAAGACACCGCTACGGTGCAAACTTCCTCCACAAACTCAACGCCGGCTGACCATCCACCTGCTTCCAGGCCACCCCAAAGCTCACCCAAGGACCCTTCTCGTGCCGAAGCTGCAGCTTCACCAGCCACGAACATCAGCACGTTCTGCCCCTCCCACCAGGGCAGGTCACAACCATCTCGGATGCATACTACTCAACACCCGCTCTGTCCACAAGCACGCCATCAAACTTTGGGACCTACTCGACTCATCCTCCCCGGACGTCGCCTTCCTGACTGAGACATGGATGAAGCCTTTCTCGGCGCTCGCCATAGCCATCCCGGACGGCTACAAGATCACCCGCAGGGACCACACCAACAAACCAGAAGGAGGAATCGCCATCGTCCACAGGAATACCCTCAGAATTTCAACCAGCACCGAAGACACCCTCAGCACTACCGAACACCTGCACTACCAGATCCACATCGATCCCAACACCACCCTCAGAGGAACCCTCGTCTACAGACCCCCCCCGGACCCCGACCACAGTTTAGCGACTCAATCACCAACGTCGTCCGCATGCACAGCCTTGCTTCCACAGACTACATCCTCCTCGGAGACCTGAACTTCCACCTCGAACACCAACGACAGCAACTCCACCACCCTGTTTGACAAACTCGGCAACTTCGGACTCAAACAGCTCGTCACGACACCCACCCACTCCGCCGGACACACGCTCAACCCCATCTTTTCTGCCAGCAACCACGTCCCCTTCAGCCACACCACCGAACTCCACTGGACTGACCACCGCTGCATCCACTTCTCTTTCAAGAAACACACCACGCACAACAACCCGCAACGAATCCCCCACTGCAGCTGGAACAAGGTCACCGAAGACCAGCTAATCACCACCCTCGCCCGAGACTCACCAACCGACCCCACCGGCACAGCCGCCCGCAACTTCAGGCAATGGATCGACGACTGCGCAAACACTCTCGCCCCGATCAGAAAACCCTCAGACGCACCAACAGGAGAGTCATCTGGTTCACCACCGATCTCCATGCATCCATGCAGACCCGCCGAAGACTCGAAAAGAAGTGGTGCCACAAACAGACACCGGAAACCACGCAGCCCTCAAGAACGCAAGCCGCAGGCACCACCAACTCATTCGAACCGCCAAAATTACCTCCTTCAAGGAACACATCGGCAATGCGCACAACAGCAAAGAGCTCTTCAACATCGTGAAAGAACTCGCCAACCCCAGCTCCAGCTCCAAAGACATCCCGCCGTCACAAGACCTCTGCGACTCTCTAGCCACCTTCTCTCACCGCAAGATCGCAGACATCCACGACAGCTTCAACACCCAGACACCCCCCACCCCCCTCCCCGACAGCCACCTACACTTCTGACTCACCGCCCCCCAACCACACCGGCCTCCTGCTCTCCGTCAAAATCATGAACACCATCCGATCCGGCTCACCCTCCGACCCCTGCCCACACCACATCTTCAACAAAGCAAGCTCCATCATCGCACCCCAACTCTGGAAGATCATCAGCTCCTTTGAGACCGCCACCTTCCCGGAGAGCTAGAAACACGCCGAGATGAACGCCCTACTCAAGAAACCCAAGGCGGACCCAAAGGACCTCAAGAACTTCCCTTTTCCCCCTTCCCGGCGAAAGTCATCGAGAAAACTGTCAACAGGCAACTGACCCGCTTCCTCGAGAACAACATCCTTGACTTGTACCAATCCGGATTCCGCAGAACCCACAGCACCGAAACCGCCCTAATCACCGCCACCGACGACATCAGGACCCTGCTGGACAATGGCGAGACCGCTGCCCTCATCCTCCTGGACCCCTCGGCCGCCTTCGACACCATCTGCCACCACACCCTACGCACACGCCTCCACAATGCAGGGATCCGTGACAAAACCCTGGACTGGATAACCTCCTTCCTCACCGGCAGAACCCAGAGAGTCCGCCTCCCCCCGATCCGAAGCCACCAAGATCACCTGCAGCGTACCCCAAAGATCACCCCTCAGCTCAACCCTTTTTAACGTCTGCATGGCACTGCTCGCCAACATCGTCCGATCGCACGACCTCAACATCATCGGATACGCCGACGACACCCAGCTGATCTTTACCATCACCAAGGACCCCGCCACTGCCAAAACCAACCTCCGCGAAGGAGTGAAGGCCATCGCAGAATGGATGAAGAACAGTCGCCTGAAACTGAACTCTGACAAGACGGAGGTCCTCATCCTCGGCTCCACCGACTCTGCCTGGGACGACTCCTGGTGGCCGGCCACGCAGGGAACTTCTCCGACACCCACCAACCACGCACGCAACCTGGGGTTCATCCTGAACTCAACACTATCAATGACCCAGCAAGTCAACGCTGCCTCCTCCTCCTCCTGCTTCAACACCCTCTGCATGCTTCGCAAGATCTACAGATGGATCCACACCGGAACCAGAAGGACGGTCACCCAAGCCCTCGTCAGCAGCATTCTGGACTACGGCAACGCCCTCTACGTGGGAACCATGGCCGAAGTCCAGAGAAGACTTCAACGCATACAGAACGCCTCCGCTCACCTCATCCTCGACATACCCCTCCACAGCCACATCACTGCCCACCTGAGAGACCTGCACTAGCTTCCCGTCAACAAGAGGATCACCTTCAAGCTCCTCACCCACGCTCACAAAGCACTCCACAACACCGGACCAACACACCTCAACAATTGACTCCCCTTGTACACCCGGAACAGGCAGCTTCTCTCCGCTGACCTCGCAACCATTCCATGCATCCACCGAACAACCACCGGCGGCAGATCATTGTCCCACCTCGCTGCAAAGACATGGAACTCCCTCCCCATCCACCTGCGACAGACCCAGGACCTGCTAACCTTCAGGAGACTTCTCACGACCTGGTTGTTCGAGCAGTAGCTGCACCCTCCCGCCCCCTCAGTGCCTTGAGACCCTCATGGGTGAGTAGTGCGCTCTCCAAATGATTGATCGATTGAACTATTTCAGTACATTATGAAAAGTGTGTGTGTGTGTGTGTGTGTGTGTGTGTGTGTGTGTGTGTGTGTGTGTGTGTGTGTGTGTGTGTGTGTGTGTGTGTGTGTGTGTGTGTGTGTGTGTGTGTGTGTGTGTGTGTGCGTGTGTGTGCCTGTGTGTGTGTGCGTGTGTGTGCCTGTGTGTGTGTGCCTGCCTGTGTGTGTGTGTGCGTGTGTGTGCCTGTGTGTGTGTGCCTGCCTGTGTGTGTGTGTGTGTGTGTGTGTGCCTGTGTGTGTGTGCCTGCCTGTGTGTGTGCGTGTGCCTGTGTGTGTGCGTGTGCCTGTGTGTGTGCCCGTCCCTCCGTCCCCAGCGACACAAATGGAATGGAGGTTGGTTCAGTGGAGAATAGTGACTTGTCCATGTTTAGTGCTAAATAGTTCCAATCTGATAGGAAGCACTGTGACTATGCAATTCATTATTTTAAACTTGCATTACAAACCGTATTAGATGCACTGCTACAAAAAGGTTGAAGATTAAAAAAAAAAAGTGTTTCCAAAATATATATTTTACTAATGTCGAGACTGTATACACGTAGTGCAAATTGTTTTTTATAACTGCCCATTAAAAGCACACACTTCATAGCTCGGCAGCTAACTCCTTTGGAATTACTCTTCGAAAAGAATACATCTGTGTCACCAGGAAGCTTCAAGTGATGCTATCAGTTAAAGCCAATACTGTCTTCCAGGCACTCTTTGCATGTTGCCGATTACGCTGTCGCGCACATTTACATTCTTTTCAAGCAAGCAGGGACCCTGGCAAGAAGGCTCGTTTAGCTTCTGTCCCGCTTCGGTTTCACAACAAAGGAGAGACCCTCCCCTCCACTCTAGCTGAAGAATTTCAACTGTCGAGGGACAGCTATCTTTTACCAAAAAAGAGGGGAGCTATTTTTCCTAAATTTAAACACACAAAAAAGTATGGCCCTCGGATCCCGCCCACTTCGACATCTGAGATTTGTAGTGGCCTGCAGTCCTCCTTCGCCCCAGCCTATTTAAGCCATTAGAGCCCTTGTCTCGGACATGCACCAGTAGTCTAGCAAGCCAATATCCTGTTTCTTCAGATGAGCGGGAGCAAAGCTGCTGACTCGTGGTTGTACGCAGCACCATTCAGCATTAATCATCGGTGTGCTTATTTTTGGTACCGGCGGAAGGGGCCTGCGCGATCATCACATTTTAATCCTCGTTTCCTTTGACAGTGGAGATTTTGTGATTTATGGATTAGGACAGCATTGATTGTGGACCAATATGAATTTGTTCTAAAGTGTTTAGGTTTGCTGTGCACCATTCTGTATCCCCTGCGGATCCGCGTTAAGCAGCAGTTAAATAGCCGTTCACCTTTTCTGCTGCTAAAATGTGATTTTGAAAATAGAGACACCAGAACTGGGGGCGGGTTATGGATAAGTGGTGCCTCTTACTCATGTCCTGAATTTACAATCACTGGACGAAATCTGATGTGTAAACCTCCCCAGGGAGGGGGGCTGGAAGCTACAGCACCAAATCGGAGACAACAAATTGCTTCCTTTACTTGATGTCCTTAGCCTAAATATAGGGTTTTATGTGATAGATCTGTGCATAACTAAACTTTTTCTCTAGAATTGTACTTTAAAGCTGTCCGGCAAAGCAGCGTCTGAACAGCAGCATTTAATATATAACCGTTGTTTTTTTAAGCTTAGCAAGAAAGTCCTCATTTTTATTATTAAAGACACGAACGGAACTATTTTGCTGTGCTTTCTTACTTTACCTCCGCAACAGCCAGAAAGATTCTAAAACAAAGTAAGATTTGTGGAAAAAAAACGACAATTCCCAGCAATCTGTCAGAGGACTACAACAGTGAGAATACAGGTGACTTAATTTGTCCGTTGTTTACTATAAAAAGCCCAATAAATAGCCCCTCGTTCTTGATGCAAGTCATCTTTTGATGGTCATCGAAGCTAAATTCTTGCCCTGCATTTCTTATGAATCGGAATTACTCAAAAGTAAAGACTCAGTAAGTCTCATCATCTTTCAATCCAGCCTCTTTAAAAAACTGTTCAGGATTCCACAACAGATATCTGAAGCATATATCTGAAAGAGACAATTGATTATAGATTCCTCACCTTAGAATTACCCCCAGGCGTCAGACTGGATACGGAAAGTTTTTCATCAGCAGTACCCCTGCGCATCGAAAGGTGGCGTCGGTCGGCTCCGCGTTCGTCGTTTGCGTCGTTGTCGCCGGGTTGACATCGCGGTAGCTACTTATACGCCGCCCTTGCGTGCTGACGTCAGTTCTTTCTTTTTCCGCGCCAGCCAGTGCAGATCCGGAGAGAGCGGTATTTCCAATCACTTTTTGACTGTCTTTTTGCCGACTTTTGTCGACACTGTTTTTGAGTCTTCCACTCCTGGTGCACGTCAGGGATGCCAGGTTTCAAGGCTTGCGTCTCTTGCAGCCGACTGATGTCGATGACGGATCTGCACCCCGTGTACCTGTTTTGCCTGGAGTGCGACCACGATCCCAAGTTTTGCTCTGACTGCCGGATTGAATCCGAAGTCTTCAGGGACGGGTTGAGGAGCCACCATGACCACCAGTCTTCTTCAAAGTCTTCGCACTCCTTAGGTAAGTCAAAGCACAAGAAGAAGTCAAAGAAGCATAGTCGCCCTTCAACTTCTCCCCGATGCGGGTGGTGCCCCTCCCAGGGCTCCGAGTGCGGAGCCTGAAGAGTCGACTCAGTTTCCCTCCCTTCCCGGGACCCGTAGCGACCCCTGCCCAGCTTTGCACCATTTGCGATGCAAGCCATCTTTGGGCAGCCTGACTCAGCCGGCGCGCCTTCGGGCCCCGCGGACTCGGCTGGGACCTGGGCCTTCGACGCTGTCGACTTTGGCACCACAGGGTCCCCTTGGATCCAGTCCTGGATCTGGATCGGTGCCGGTCGACCTGATTACACCTCCCCTGGCGCAGATTCCACCAGCACCACGTCTGCAGCTGACGCCAGTTGTGTCCCCAGCCGGCGTCGACCCCGGCTTCCGCCCTGAACTGGACACGGAGCTGGACCGACGCTGGATACGGCGCTGATGGGTACCTTTGTGCCCTTGTTCTACCCTGGTGCTCCAATCAGGTCAGATTGGCAACCAGGGGAGGGTATGGAGGACTGGGAGGAGTCTGGAGACCCTGTAATGACCAGTTGGACTATGACCCAGACTGGAGAGAGGAACTGGGGGAATCCAGTGGTCTAGATATTTCCCCTGACCGTGGCATGTTGTCTCCTCATACCGTGGCCACGGAGGAGGGAGCTTCTTACGCAGTGGTGTTGCGTAGGGTGGCCAAGGCTCTCATCCTCGAGCTACCTATGGTGGCAGTCAGGACTAACCTCCTGACAGAGGTGTGTCAGCCGGCACTGAGCTCTTTGGAGCCCCTGCTGCTGTTCAATGAAGCCCAAACCGAGGTCCAGGCCCAACACAGGTGCTCCTGTGGATAGGGTGATTGCTCGAAGCCACCGTCCGGCACTGGGGGACCCCACTTTCCTCTTCCAATACCCCACCCCTGAGATCTTGGTGGTCCAAGCCTCCACGTCCAAAGGCGCATTCCCTAATGCACCACCCGATAATGAATCCAAAAAGCTGCACCATCTTGGGAAGAAGATGTTTTCTTCCTCCAACTTGGGACTGCGGTCAGTAAACATTGCATGTCTGTTGGCCCGTTATACCCACTCTGTGTGGTATACGGTGGCGCAGGTGCTGCCCCAGTGCTCGGAGGAGCCCGGACTATACTCTCCCGTGCAGTTGCTGAGGGGAGAGATGCAGCAAAGTTTACCATACGCTGTGGACTGGACACCGCCGCCTCGCTAGGTAGGACGATTTCAATGTCAGTAGCCCTTCGACGCTATGCCTGGCTGAGATCGACTGGCTTTTCTGGGGATGTCCAAGCTATCCTTGTTGAAAACATGCCCTTTGATGGCCGTCTCCTGTTCGGCGACAAGGCAGACAGCCCACTAGAGCGCTTCAAGGACTCGCGGGCTACGGCCAAGTCCTTGGGCCTCTCCACTCGCCTTGCGCAGTCTGCTTTAAGCCCATTTCGTGGCCATGGAAAGAGTGCCCCTCCACGTTCCACCCAAGGCCACAAGCCAGCGCAAGCTGTTCAGCCCCTGCGTGGCCGGGGACCCACCGTTGTGGGTCTGGGGGCTGGCCAGCGAGCTGGCCAGTCCACCACCGCCCCTTCAGCAGCAGCCTCCAAACCCTCCTAGTCTGACCTTTCATCGCCACCAATCACCAGTGGGCGGCAGGATTTGCCATCACCTCCCCCACTGGCGCACCATCACGTTGGACAGGTGGGTTTTGCAGATAGTCTAAAGGGCTACTCCCTCCCCTTCAAGACTTTGCCCCCCCCCCCCCCCCCAGCCATGCCACCTCAGTACCATTGCATGTTGGAGGATCATTTGGCCCTTCTACAAAGAGAAGTTATGACTCTCTTGGCCAAGGAAGCCATCGAGCGAGTTTGTGCCCCTGAAGTAGGTTGAGGTTGCTACTCCCACTACTTTCTGGTGCCCAAGAAGGACAAAGGCCTGCGTCCTATCTTGGATCTCAGGAATGTCAACCGCTTCCTCCGGAAAGAGTAGTTCAAAATGTTGACACTGGCTCAGGTCCTGTCTGCCCTCGACCCTGGAGACTGGATGGTAGCATTGGACTTGTAGCACGCCTATTTTCACATCCGTGTCCTGCCGGCCCACCGGTGCTATTTGCGGTTCATGATAGGCTACGAGCATTTCCGTTTACCATGCTCCCCTTTGGCTTTACCATTGCCCCTCAGGTGTTCATCCTGGACTCCTCCCTCTCCATGACCAGACAAGTCAACACCGTCTCCTCGTCGTGCTTCAACATCCTGCGCATGCTACGTAAGATCTTCCGGTGGATCCCCACCGAGACCAGGAAGACTGTCACCCAGGCCCTCGTCACCAGCCGTCTGGATTACGGCAACTCCCTCTAGGCCGGAACCACCGCCAAACTCCAGAAGAGACTCCAGCGGATCCAGAACGCCTCAGCACGACTCATCCTGGACATCCCCCGTCGCGGCCACATCTCCGGACACCTGAGAGACCTGCACTGGCTCCCGGTCAACAAGAGGATCACCTTCCGACTCCTCACCCACGCACACAAAGCCCTACACAACCAAGGCCCAGGATACCTCAACAGCCGCCTCAACTTCTACGCACCCAATCACCAGCTTCGATCGACCGGCCACGCCCTTGCCGCCGTCCCCCGCATCCGAAGAGCCACCACAGGGGGACGGTCCTTCTCCTACCTCTCCGCCAAGACATGGAACTCCCTCCCGACCCACCTCCGCCTGACCCAGGACCACCGCGCCTTCAGGAAGCAGCTCAAGACCTGGCTGTTCGAGCAGTAGCGGACCCCCCCCTCCCCCAGCGCCTTGAGACCCTCTGGGTGAGTAGTGCGCTATATAAATGCTTGATTGATATAAATGCTTGATTGGTTCACGAAGGTGATGACGGCGGTCGCAGCTCATCTGCGCAGATCAGGTGTTCCAGTCTTCCCCTATCTCGATGACTGGCTGTCGTCTCCCACCTCCAGACTACGGCCGACCTGCATTTGCTGGAGTTCTCCATCAACATGCCGAAGCTGCACCTGACTCCCTCTCAGAAGCTCCTCTTCATCAGAGTGGTTCTGGACTCAACGTTTCGGGTCTATCCTCCTGAACAGCGAGTCCGGGATATCCGGGCTGTGATTGCAATCTTTCAGCCTCTATCCCGGATTTTGGTCAGGATGACCATCCGGCTACTGGGCCTGATGACCTCCTGCATCCTGCTGGTGGACAATGCCAGATGGCATATGCGGGCTCTGCAGTGGGACCTGAAGTTCCATTGGGCACAACATCAAGGTAACCTGTCCGATTGCGTCCAGGTCTCGAAGGGCACTGCACACCAATTGCAGTGGTGGCTAACGAACCAGGATTGGGTCGACGGCAGATCCCTTGCCCTTCCCTAACCACAGTTCACAGTGGTGACCGATGCATCACTTCTGGGATGGGGCGGCCACATGGGGGAGGCAGAGGTCAGATGCCTCTGGTCTCCGGCGGAGTCCGGGCTCCACATCAACCTTCTGGAGATTAGTCTTGCACTCAGAGCATTCCTGCCCTCTATCCGGGGAAGAGTAGTGCAGGTGTTCACGGACAACACCTCCGCCATGTGGTACTGCAACAAACAATGCGGGGGGGGTCATGGACCCTATGTCAAGAGGCCCTCCGCCTCTGGACATGGCTAGTACGTCAGGGCATATCCCTGGTGGTTCACACCTGGCAGGTTCGCTGAACACCACGGCGGACGAACTCTGCCGTAGGTGCATGATGGATCACGAATGGCGTCTTCATTTGGAGGTGGTGCAAGGTCTCTTTCAACAGTGGGGAGAGCCTTGGTTAGATCTATTCGCCACCAAAGAGAACGCGCAATGTCAGCAATTCTGCACGTTGGAATTTCCAAGGCGGCACCCACTCTGCAATGCTTTTCATCGCGGGTGGAGTTGCGGTCTTCTATATGCCTTTCCACATATACCACTTCTGCCCAGAGTGCTGAAGAAGATCAGGCGCAACGGTCCAAGTCATTCTTGTGGCTCCGGATTGGGCACGAAGAGTCTGGTATCCCGAACTATTACACATGGCCATTGATCCTCCAATCCGACTGACTCTTTGGGAGGATCTCCTGTCGCAGCAGCAGGGGAGGGTCCTCCACCCAAACCTGTCCAGCCTCCACCTCCTTGCGTGGAGATTAAGCACCGACAGTTGACCGCTTTCGACCTTCCTCCCGAAGTTTGTGATGTTATCTTGGCAGCCAGGTGTCCCTTCACTAAGACGGTATACACCTGTAGATGGAACACATTTGTGGCATGGTGCACAGAAAGGCTGTGGATCCCCTTTCAGCCCCTCTTTCTGAGGTTCTCTTGTTCCTCCTTTCTTTGTCCCAGCAGGGCTCTGCTCTGGGCACTCTAAAGGGCTACCTCTCGGCCATTTCAGCCCTTCTTAGGCTTCCTGATCAGCCTTCTCTTTTCAAGTCCCCTGATGTAAATCCCTTCCTTAAGGGCATTACTCATCTTTTTCCTCCTGTTCCCTTCGTAATGCCCCAATGGGACTTGAACTTGGTTCTTACATATCTTATGTGCGCTCCTTTTGAGCCGCTACATAACTGTCCTCTCAGGCTTCTGACTTTAAAACTGCCTTTTTGGTGGCCATCACCTCTGCACGCAGGGTGAGTGAGCTCCAAGCACTTTCTTCTAAGCCTCCTTTTCTGGCTGTTCATCTGGACATGGTTGTCCTTCGAACTCGTCCATCCTTCTTCCCAAAGTGGTTACTTCCTTCCACATTGGACAGACCATCACATTGCCCACCATCTTTCTGCCTCTGCATCCTTCCATAGAAGGAGAGGCTCAACCGCCTGGATCCGAAACGTGCCCTTTCATTTTTATTTGGATCGCACAAAGCAATTCCAGGTGGATGACCAGCTGTTTGTTGGCTACGTGGGTGCTAAAAAAGGTTGGGCCATGCACAAACTGACCATCTCTAGATGGGTGGTTTTGTGCATCAAAGCTTGTTATTCTGTGGCAAAGAAGGAGCCTCCAGTGGGGCTATGTGCCCATTCCACCAGGGCGACGGCAGCTACCACTGCTTTGGGACATGCAGCCCCCCTCAATTACATCTGTCAGGCAGCTACGTGGGCATCGCTGCACACGTTCACAAAACACTACTGCCTGGACAGCCAAGTCCGGAGAGGCGGCTTCTTTGGCTGTTCTGGTCTCCAGGACTTTCTGGTGTGAACTTGGCTCACAGACCCACCTCCGGTGTTGGTATTGCTGGGGTATCTATTCTAAGGTGAGGAATCTATAACTGATTGTCTCTTTCAGATGAACAAGTTACTTGCCTTCAGTAACGATCTATCTGTAAGAGACATAGATTAGTTATAGATTCTTTACCACCCCACCCATCCTCCCTGTTATGCGAACTGATTTCTAGGGTCAGGGACTTCCTGTCAGGGCCCTAGTTTTGTCCACCGGTGGTCAGTGTCTTGCATGGCTCTGCGCGTCTGGCGTGGAAAGCCATGTACAGAACTGACGTCCGCGTGCGAGGGCGGCATCTAAGTAGCTTCTGCGACGTCATCCCGACGACTACGACGCCAACGGCGAACACGGAGGCTACCGACACCACCTTTCGACGCGCAGGGGTACTGCTGACTAAAAACTTTTCGGATCCAGTCTGACCTCTGGGGGTAATTTTAAGGTGAAGAATCTATAACTAATCTATGTCTCTTACAGATATATTGTTACCGAAAGTGAGTAACTTGTTCATCAGGCTCGAGTTTGCATTAGGCAACCAGACCTCCGTCAGACAAGGCGGTTCAATAAAATACTATTGGAGGATGGGGGCAGCAGCTGAAAACTCACTGGCACATTGGTGTTGGCTAGAATTCGAAAATCAAGCCAGTGCAAAGAACTCAGTCTACACCAGTCAATCGTAGCCCTAAGGATAGAAGATGCCTGGTATACAATAACAGAATACCCCAAGTTCAAACGGGCAATCAACAAAGCTACAGGCTGCAATCCTTCTCATTCGACAAAGTAGCTCTGGCGAACAGAAAGCAAGTGTGGACGGTCATGCCAACACACCGTACTTTAAAACCCCAGCCATGTTTTTCGGGAAAACTTTCGGAATAAAAAAGGCACAACTTGATGCCTCTTCGGCTGGTAGTTTTCCCATCCAAAGACAACACTAGAATGGAAACAGGCTTGGCCAACCATGGAGTCTTTGTGGATATAGTACTGATTCACTACTCCATTTACTATTCATCTGTCCGGCGCTCCTACCACTCCGGAAGAACTTAATATGGCCATCACTAAAACAGATGCAAATAAGAACATGTCGATTGGCCGTAATAAAGCTACTAGGAGATTTCTCAGTCCAACTAGCATGCAAAGCAGTGAAGTTCCTAGCCCTAGCAACCAAGTAGTTACAAAAAGATCACAAATGATTCTAGTTTGCTTATTTGTGCTTTTCGTTATCCTCCTCTCCCCTCTACGCCAAAGCATTTTGCGCTCCTGCCCCAGGCTGTGTACACAAGGCTGCAGACATTCACTGCACACAGAGAGGACAACTTAGCATAGTCTGTTACGAGCATCCTTAAGCCTGCAGCTGCACAAAAGGACTCTGACATGCACTCTGAGCAGTCTGATCACGCATTTGCTGCTTATTTGTATAATGCACTAGCACTTTGAGCTATCATCGCACTCGTCACGGCATGAAAACAATTGTCTTGGCCACCATCAGGATATTTAACCTGATCGTGCACTATGCTAAGACTAGAGAATTGTTTAACCCCACAGTTGTTTAGTTTGACTAACTGTAGAAACTATCCACCCCAGGTCTTTATTAATTGGTTTTATGTTGTAAATCGACAAGCACTCAGGAACTTTTGGTAAATAGATAAGTATGTAACACATTTTTAAACCACTTTTTCTGATAAACATGTTGATTTTCTTGGGATTTTAAATTGTATGATTTTAGTTAATCAAACAAACTATTACTGTCTCTCCCCAACAAAAAAAAGAGAAATTATCAAACAGTTGGAGGTTGGGTAATACTTGCATTCTGTATCTTATAACTTCTGCATTTTCCTTCATTAAACCTAAGGAAATCCATTTTTGTGGCAAGGTATCAGACTCCTATTATACAAGTTTAAAGCTAATTAAAAGCCGTCAAAGAGACAGGAGGCACTGGTTTGCAAGAAAATGTAGGATTATTGAAGCAGTCAGTTGCTTTTAGACTCTCTTCAATATGAGCGCATGCCTTAAAAGCTTTAGATGCAGTGATGGCTGGTGCCATTTCAAAATGATGGGGCATAAAAGTTGGGGATTAGTAGCAAGCAAAGTGAGCGAGCCCTCCTGAGGTAAGCTATTCTGGATGATTCCACCCCTCCCCCCCCTTCCCGGAGAAAATGTGGTGAAAATAGTGGCAAATGCTGCATTTAAAAGCTAAATGTAATCAAGAATATAGTAGGAAGGTATACAAAGCATGTGTGAATGTGTAGTCTTGTTATTCAATAGGTTCTTACTAATTGAGCCGCGATATTTTTTCCTCATGGCGTATTGTCAAGTTTACCATGAACACAACTCTCTGCCTATAGAAACGTCTCCGAACAGTGAGGTGCTTTGATTTTATTAAATAAATAAATGCTGCTGCTAATTAAGGGGGAATGCATTTCAATCTTTCTCTCTGGTGCAATGCTTTTTTGCTTGGGGTCAGTCTCTTCTTTGTCAATTTTAAGTCTTTCGTTTGCATTACCCTCTGACTCTTCTTCACGCCACCATTTGATTCAATGTCCTCTGATAAATATGATTGTGATATAAATGCACGGAGATGTCTGTTGGAGGGCATAACCATGCATCTCAGTAAAGGAGTATTGCAATGACCGTCTGTGGCCTCTTGAGACCTGACCCTGACACACCAGGTTCATCACACTGCCTCCAGCATCTAGGAACTTTTATGCTCGGCCACATCCCAGAATTCACCCTGCTATCCCCATACGGTAAAACTAGGACTTGACGAACAAGACACACATGAAGAAAACATAACATTTTATAACGTTATGCAGTCACTGGTGTCTATCCTGTATTTTCAGTAGTGCACCCTCTTAATTAAAGACTTTCTTAGTGGGCATGTGACTTCTCTCCTAAAGATGTTTCCCCAATGCCTTCTCTGTAAACCTATTTACCTAAGATGCTGTACAAAACTCTGAAAATATAAAATTGTGAAAGGAGTATTCAGGACTCGAGTGACGCTTATAGATGTGCATATTGAGAGCTAGCGGGTAAGACCGCTTTCCTGCCGCCCTTCCCTGTCCAGGGAATGTTGCTTCGTCCCTCTCCTATCAAGTTGGTAACGGATGGCTTGACGATCTAGTAAAAGAGGTCACCCCGATCCAGCGGGCTCCCGCTCTTAGTTCATTGTCTTCCTTTAGGCCAAAAGTATTGTTTTAACACAGCAGTCTAAAAGAAAGTTTCACGCGATTCCTAAAATGAATCCAGAATCGGTGGTGCACTTTGCTGGCTGTGTGCTCCTCTTGCTTTCAGTCAATATGCGAAGAAAGATCCATTAGATTGAAAACTTCCAGAGAAACAGCATGTCTGTAATAAACATAACAATAATAGTTGTTGGTATTGCTATTTGTAAGCACGCTTGCACCAACAGTGTTTCTTATGCCATACAGGGGAAGAAACATTGACTGACATAACAAAGAAGACTGAGGACAGCCACACCTACCTTCATTAACCTTTATAGAAAAGATAGGATTTCATTCTACTATGGAAATGTAGAAAATACTCCTATACTGTTTCCTCAAGGCGAGGATTCCATAGATAGTGATCCAAAAAACAGAAAGAGTGCCCTTCTGTTTGTTCCCTTTTGGAGTAGTTGGATATTTTCAGTATGAAAGGAATGGCCTAGATCAGGGGTACTCACAAACTTTCTGTCGGGGGCCAAAATTACAGTGTGGTTAGTGGCCGAGGGCCGCACTGGTAGGGGTGGAGTCAGTGGGGGCGGGATCAGTGGGGGCGGAGCTAGAGTAAAAAAAAAACGACCGATACTGCGTCACGACCGATGGACCAACACCACTTCTCGCAACAGATCTGTGAGCAACATCAAAGTAATGTTTTGTTTAAACATACAACATAATGGGTAAACCTGCACATGGCACTCAATAGGGATTTGAAATAAATGGCATGCACACGTATCTAAAACCCACGTTCACGCGCAGGTATCTTGGCGCTACATAACAGATGTTGGTTGCTACCCAACTCATTTTATCGACCTCAGATGGATGAAGGGCAGGACCCGCCGGGATTTGAACCTGTGACCATGAGGTAGAACGCAAGCCCCTGCAGTGGACAAGGGGAGGGCCCTGGTTTCAGGTGGGGATTACTATGGTATGCAGTTTCTGTCATCAGTACTTCTCACCCCTTTCCCCACAAGAGCAGTTTAAACATGCATGAGAAAATATCCTAGTTTGCAAGTACTATGAGTAACCCTGCACTAGACAAAACACCATCTCTCTCTACTAAGAACAGTAATCACTGGAATTAGCAAGACATTTTTATTGTTGCCCACAAATGTTGGAGACCAGGAAGGAGGCAGCAAGTGCTTTTAAAACCATATTATACATACAAACACTTCAGCAGCTCTGCCCATAGCACCACATCCTCTCCCCCACTGACATACTGCCCCACTTAGAGAAACTTGCAGTGCACTGACCCGCTATAAACACCTGGATGTGACTCAATTCTAATTACGCACTTGACAAGAACAATATGCTGCCTACAAAAAATTAACATCCTACAAAAAGCAAACACTCATAGGGAATGCAAGATTAAGTAAAGCATGTGAAATGTAAGCAGCGAGTGCTTTCGCATGAAAAGGTAAGGCCATCAATACAGGGCCCGGAAAGGACCCGTTTCAGTGCCCATTGCTTATAATTATATCCTTTCAAAACATAGGCGGTATGGCATAAAAAGACCACATTCGTAAACACACAGACGCTGTATACATTTTGTTTTCCAATTCACCCATCAAGCAGGTATTTCAGTACCTCCAGGCAAGGTGCACTTTCCCACACAGGGAAAACAATGTTGTTCAAAGAGGGGAGAAAACACAAGTATCACTTCACTGGCAAACACTGTAAAGTGGCGCCAATGTGTTTGGGTGTAAATAAATCAATCTGGCCACCTTGCAACCACTCGGTCTTGCTTTAATTAGTTATTTTTTACATTTGGGATGTTTTATTCCTCTCCACCCCCGAGGCTGCACTGGTGTCAGAAAAAGACGTTCCCAGCAAAAATGTTTTCTTTTTTGGATCCATTTCACAGGGCAGCAAATAATGAAAGGAGGAAAGAGAAGGTAATACCCGTTGCCTGGAGTCTTGGTTTTCACTGAGGAGCGAGACCGAAAGAGAGGGAAAACTCGGAGGCTTAGAGGCCGTCACCGGGGCACGCGCTCACAGTTTAATTTATAGGGGCTTGGGGAGGCTGCGCGCAGGAGCCATATGGACCAAATCCATAAAGTCAGTGACATTGCTAGAGTATTCTGTGATGTATTGTGATACATGTCCTGAACTCTTATCGCTCCACGGGCTGCTTTTTATGCTGCATCATTCCAGTATCTGGTGCTGGCTTTGGATGACACCTAGGTTTGCCCTTAAAGTTGCACTCAGGTTTCATAAAGTTCATGTTTTGTTCATATCCACAGTCATAATTCGGCGACTTCATTACAGAGACATAAGGATTTTTTTTTTGGTATGTGAGTTAAACGGACCTGGATACAAACTGGAGCTATAGCCCAAATTGTATATGCCAGTAGCTTTGTAGCCCAAGTGAGCAATTTCCTGATCGCAGTCCGATACCGCCTGGAGCCTTGTTTGTGTTTTGAACAAGGGGTACTAGCAGTTGATGTTTTTGTAGTGTTCACAAACCCTCTCAGAATGACAGTACCGTTTGAGACACAACAGCGATCATTGAGGGTTGGTCAGTGTTTAACGTGCTACTACATAACGTAATGTACAGAACGATTAAAAAAAACATACCTGTGCAGGCGCTGCTGCGAAGGATCTCCGGGGCTGGAAGGACGTCGTGACACCAGGGGCACAGGAAGCTCACCAAAAGGTCCTTTAAAAGTCAGCTGTAACTAGCGCTAGTTACCGCTGACTTTTAAAGGGCCTGAGCTTCGTGTGACGTCAGAGGCAGGCGGGCCAATCGGAGGAAAGCAGGAAGCAGAGACGATGGCCGCAGGAGGAAACGTTGTGATTACGTATTAAACGCGTATTCACAACGTTTGCTCCTGCGGCCATCTTCCCTGCTTACTCTAGAGAAGTGCACTGTACTCGATCTCGATCAAGGTCCGCGGGCCGCCAATGAAGGCCTGGCGGGCCGCCAGCGGCCCGCGGGCCGTACTATGAGGAACACTGGCCTAGATCGTAAGGTCTTTATACCTTGGCAATTGAAAGGTATTTAAATCTTAAATAAAAGTCCTTGTCAACTCATTATTGGAGCATGGGAGAAATATTATGTTGACTGAAGAATTCTACATTCTTTACAGCTTAGGACACAGGTTGGAAGGCAATCCCAAGAACAGAGTGTGACAGTAGTCTAGTTTGGATAAAAAGCATGCTTTGCGGCCACTTAGCAGTGATTCTTTCAGGAGAATTGTCTTTTGAAACCAAAGGACAAAAAAAAGTAGCAATATATATGTAACGTCCGACAAACTGGATTTGGTTTAACATACCAGCAAGAGAAAGTTCTTCATGCTGATTAGGAGACTTTAGTGGTCCCTGGTTCCCAGGACCATTAATGAGTCAGATGAAAAAAAATCTGTGAAATAACTTCCAATCCATCAGTCCCAGAATTCCTGATCGGGCTAGATTGTGGGTAACCCAGTCTTTGTTTAGGAAGTAATAAGAAGAATCAGGATCTCTGAATAGTTCTAGGAGATCCACAAACCATGTGTAGGAATTAGAGTCGAAAGTTACAATTGCAACAGGATCCTTTTTCTTATATCACTTGCAACAAACACGAATATAGAAAAGTGGAAATACCCATTTTAAGTCTGAAGACCAACTTGGAAGAAAAGCATCTGTGATGAGAGCCGCAATTGAGCTACTACTGGTCATGAGTTTGTGAAGCACTTTGGTGCTGATGAAAGACCAAATTTAAAATATGTATATTGATACATATTTCCCTGCCATGGAAATCGTAGAAAAGATCACAGATGCTGAAGACGGGAGTGGAGGTTCTGGCATCTATGAACTCCAGATTGACTATCCAGTCATGGGCTAGACTACAGACAGTTTGAGATGTGTGAGGGTCTCCATTCTGAAATGGCAGTAGAGAACAAAGAAAGTGAATATTTGTAGGTTTTCTGTGTTTTTTACTAGAAAAATATTGCATAGTCGTTGGGAGTGAAGTGGGGCAATTTCACTGCACGTTTCAGGAGTTTTGAAATCTCCTGATTGACCAGTGGCTCCTCTTATTGAGAAAGATAATGAGCGAGAGGAAAGAGTTTGAATAAGACTGCAGTAAAATTGTATGTGAAAAGCATGTACCCGTTTATAGATCTGAGGAGATTCTGTGCTCATTGTGTATGAAAAGTGTGATTCTTTCACGAGTAAGCAAAGGAGGGGTTTGAAGAATCCACCACTGTTTTCATCCGTTGGCTTTTGCACTCTTTGGCAGTGTTGCCTGGAAGATCGAGGACTTTGAGAGAAGAACTTAGTCACATATCTTGGTAATAATAAAATCATCTATTGTTTTGTTTCTATCGACCAGTATTCCTGCGCATAACTAATCTGAGGAAAAAAAATATTGTAGCAAAACTCTTTTAAAGGTGGATTGTTCTACTTCAGAAAAACTCAATAAAGCTATTGAGACTGAATTGGAAATAAAAGCTTGTGTCCTATGACAGATATGTATACATTTCGGCATCCTCTGGAGTAATAGAGCGACATTAAGAAGGCAGCGCATGTCTTGTGCAGAAGGAGAAAGATTGTCACCAATTGGCAGGCTCAAGTGAACAAAGTTAGAGGTGTTGCTGCCAAGGAAGAATCTGGTCATATGGAGACTGAGAGCATGTACTACTACAGTGTTAGCCAGCTCCACAGTGCAAAAGAGAGGAAGTAGTGCAATAACAGTGCGAATAATGATGAGGTACACACAAATAGTGATAAATGACATCAGCAGTGTATAAAATATTTTATGAAAAACGCCTGCTATTATAAAGGTCTGTAAACCATGACTCATCTGACAAAACAAGTAGCAAGAAAGAGGGAATCGTACTGTTGATTGAGCGTTATATAACAGATCAAGGACTAATTAAGTCACCGGTGTTCTGATTAGTATCCAGTTCAGGAATGGCGGAGTATTTTATTGTTTTTGTTTGTCATGATTTTACTTGTGTTTTCTAATCTTTGCATTCAGTTGAAGTAAAGCAAGATGGGAATAATTGGAGCCCTCCGGTCTTGCAATAAAATTCTGCTATGGGTTTGTAGACCGCTGTACTTATTGAAGTGTGCCGCTATTTCCTCTTTTTTAGGCCTAGACTGCAAGCACAACGGAAATTTGCTCAGTCCCAGCCCAATAGTCCCAGCACAACTCCAATAAAGTTAGCGGACCAGTTGTTACCTGCTCCAGTCACCCCCATCTCCGACCTGTGCAAGAAGAAGCCCAAGACCGAAGATTTCCTCACGTTTCTCTGCCTTCGAGGTAAGGACATGTGCTGCTAAGGAAGACGTTCATTACATTGCTCTTATGCATCTTGTTACTACTCCATGTTTGTATATACCAGTCATGCAGTTGTTTCTTTTGATGGTCTTAAGGTCCACCTTTTCCTATCTGTGACTTGTTCCAGTCCTGAAGAAAAACAACTAGTTATACCAGCCTTGAAAACATACATTAAAAGAACTTTATACCACTAAGCCACTTGTATATCCAAGAAAAAACTGTTTCTAAATGCATCCATGGAAGAGCTAAGTCTTCCATCATAGAACAATTTAAAACATGGCTTCTATCTCCTGTATTGTCAATCTTTTGTCCCAGAAGATAGAATATATACCAAAATCGATATAGCGCTGCATTTTCTCCACTTAAATGGAACCGCCTTCCGGCCAGTCTTCAGTTATACATGAGAAAAAATGCATTCTTATGAGTTTTTAATCAGCTGCCAGACAAATGTGGTCATGAGTCTATTTCTGTATTTGTTTTACTCTTCTTCCCCTTATGATGCTTTTTAGGACTATCACTGCCTTGGCTGCAATTCAAGGCATTGTAATCTCCCGGCCGCATCTTCTGTATTGTCCTTGTTCTTCTAATGGATTCTGTTGCTTCTCTTCCTTCTGCCTTTTGGTTCCATTCTGATTCTTTGAAGAACTTCCTCCATCCAGTGTCATGATAGCAGAGAAAGACCAGGGAAACACCACATGCCATTCTTTGTGTTTCTGCGTAAAGTGCCTTTAACCATCCTCTCTCTGCTCCTCCTCTAGTGGCAGCTGATGAATTTTTAAGATGGTGAAATGTAAATACATGCCCTGATTTTGAGTATGCGAGCCTGACTTCTGCAAAGAGGCAGTGGGGTTCCTTCCCTGAGAAAAGTTTGAAATTGTTTTTTCAAATGGGACATTTTACAATATCCCAATACTTTACAATGTGCCAAGCCACCTTGCCTTCCACAGTGTTTGCAGATTGGAAGGGGCGAGCCCTGTTCATCCTCCCAAAAGAAACTTTGGAAAAAAAAGATGGCAAAAAGTTCATGAATTCTTGTTTTAGTCTCAATTGTGCAGTTTCACTTTGAATTGACTAAAAAAGCTGCAGATATTGGAGGCAGTTGAAAAAAAGAAAATTTTTAAGAAAGCATTTTAATGTTTACTGTGAAACCATTTGTAGGAGATGCGTGCCGAAGTGTAACTCCGGCATTGGGGCCCCTTGGTTCTAGCATTATAGCAGGACTTCTCTTACTAATTTTGTAGTCCTTGGGAAGTTGGGAGATTTCACAGTGAATGATTAGGCCACTGGTCCATCCAAGGTGATGTAAGCATCTTACTACAAGTACATACCAGTAACTTAAGTCAGCTATGTCTCCTACGTTTTGGTTAGTTTTGTTAGTATAGGTGAAGTGTCACTGTGATCTGTGATAAAAGGTGTTGCATAGTAAAAGTTGAGAGACAAATATCCTTTATCTGCAAAATCTGGTCCTATTGATCTCAGAAGTTATTTATAGGATTGGGTCAGCCCTGCCAAGATCCCCTAATCTGGATTTATACTAATGCATGGACCAGGGTCAAAACGGACTCGATAATTCTCGCCTCGGTACCTACTCTAACCAGGAACACACTCGGCAACTCTGGGCATTAAGCTTGCCTCATCTCTACAACGGCCCCCCACAGACGCCGGGGATGCCTGGTTTCACCTTGGAGATACCCAGAAAGGGACCATCTCACAGGGATAGCCAGGACGGGTTCCCCAGCGGTCTACAGCGCCGGGACGCCCCGTTGCTGGGGCAGCTGTGCGCTTTACAAGTCTACAACATTTACATTTACATTTAAAGTTAATTTACTGCATTGCCACAGGTGCACCAAGTTGTCTCATGATACCTCTCTGATTCACTATATTTTTCAGTCAGCATGATGCTGAGCGCTCGCAGCCACCTAACATCACACTGATTTAGAGTGAAACCAGTCTGCTCCATTAGCACTTACTGGTTTCACTTTGATCTCTGCTCAGAGAACATAACTTTGCCCCCTGAGCACCGATACAATTGGGAAAGGTTCAGCTGGAAATAGGATAATGTCAATGTTGCGATCCCCAAGTAGGGACCCATCCACTAGATACCAGGTGAGGGGGCAGGGTAGGGGCCAGTCTGTGTTGGCATCAAGCCTCGCACCCAAAACCCTGATCAGTCTTTCTGCCCCTTCGGGACCTAGCACCATCCCCATACTCGCTTGCCAAGTGAGAGAAAATTAGTTTGGATGTAGGTTTGACATATGGGCTGGCACAGAAGAGGTACATCCCAATATTCTCTCACTTGCCAAGGTAAATGGCCACACTATTCAGGATGTGGATGTTGTGTGCTGTTTTTATTGAGAGAAGTCACAACCGTTGAATGATGAGAATTTTGTGACCCCTCAAATTCCAGAACTTTCACCCACAGAAATGTGAGGAAAAGGTGTGATTTTAGCCAAGCATGAAGGATTACAGGGCATTTGGGTTGGTAAAAATTGTGAGACTCTTGCAAGCCACACCACTCTGGGCTCTCCAGTGTGTCTAGTTTTCAGAAATGTTTTGGTTTAGCTGGTTTGCCTGGGTTATAGCTGAGCGTAGGTCCAAATTCTGCAGCTACCTACATTGCCAAAATGAATCTATTTTCCTAGCAAAAATTTGAAGGCTCCACGTTGTGTTTTGGGGCACATCGTGTTGCGGGAAATAGACCCCATCTACACAAATGGTGTGCTGGGAGATGTGTGACAGTACAGACCAGTAGAACATTTGTTTTCGATTGAATTTCTCTTTAATTTTTTACTTTTAATATTAAGCCACTATGCAAGAAAAAACATATTTTGCAAACTTTCTTCTAAATCACAATATTATGGCCAGCCCTAAATTCAAAGTTATACAAATAACCACTGTTCGTAAACTCAGGGTATCTTTGTCACATAAAAAAAAAAAATACACAGGTTTCCTTTCTACCCATTTTTATTTCATTAGCTATTACCATATTGCTGCATGATTGGTGCACAATGAAAAATCAATATAAGCAGCAACTTCGCTGTTGGCTCTGGCTATTGCGGGGTTTTAGACAACCAACAAGCACTATGTATGCCTGTGATCAGAAAGGTCTGATGGGTTTTGCGTTACAATAAGATTGTAAATATTCTGGGCACAACATTAGCTAAAAACAGATCACCTATTTCTTCTACTAATTCCCTTTTTTTTTATTTCGAGGACTAGTTTCTTTTGTAAAAACATGAGTGATCTACACAAATGACCCTTTGCAAAATTTGTAATTTTGTCTACTTTTCAGAAATGTTAAATGGGTTTTAGGGGTGCGGATGTGTGTGGGGAAGTGGGGTAGTCTCAGCTGGTAAGAAGGTGAAGCCTGCAGGATGTGAAAGTGAGTTACAGCTTGCCATTGTTTGCCACAGGAGATATAACTAGCGCCAGGAAACCTCCGGGTAACAGCTGCGCTGTATAAATATCATTAACATAAGTATTGCCATGAGGTGCAGCCAAACACTTTCTTGGCATCATTTATGGTCACTACCAGCAGAGGTTTGTATTGACCCAGGCACAATCTATACAGGCTCGACATTCTGAGAGATTTTTGATTAGGTGGCATCAGTGTATAAAGCGCTGCTAATCATCATGGTTGATACTATTTAGAACTCCAATTGTAAACTTTTCTTGAAGTGGCTGTGTGAAAGTATCGATCTAGTCCATTAGCACATGCTAATCCTCGTAACGGAAATCTATCCGGGCCTGTGGACTTAACTGTATTTGAACTCATGAGTGGCTTTGATCTCATATTTTTAGATGCACCAATGAATTGTGTGCTGACTCTGAATGTAGAATGGAAATAATGGTTTTCTGCTAAAAGTATTATTTCTCGAGTGTCCTTTTAGTTTTACAGAATTATCCTCACCACTTATGTATATGGACTTATTAAAATATTTCTGGGTTTGCTGGGGTCCTTGTTCTATGTTCATACCATGATGACTCTTGAAGGGCTACATTTTTATTTGGCATTGCTTACGTTAACATCTTTAGCAGGTACTATCTTAAATCTGCATTTGTAGGTGGATCATCCGGCACCCCCAAACAGTTGAATAATATCTTGATAATGATTTTCTAATCTTCTCAAGATAAACTGTAAGATTTACTTTATTTTCTGTAGAGCTGTAAATCGTGATCCGTGAGATAGTGACTTGAAAATTCTTTACTTGTCTAGTAAGTCCCTCATTTATTATTTTCTTCATTTGTTGTTAGACTCGTTTCTTGGATTAGAATTTTTATCGAATGCACGTTCAGCTCCAGTGCTCATGAGTGTTTCAGAGCCCATCGTGCCAAGGATCTGTAGGGTTGTATCCATTAGCTGACTGTGTTTTATCATGTGACTTGCAGTTGCACTAATCACTTTGACCAAACTTACTTCTCCAAGTTTAATTTTGTGATACGAGATGTCGATTCCGGATCACTGTGATTCACATCTAGTGCCAGTGAAAGTGCCCCCTCACTAAAACCCTTAGCCAAATCAATCTTGTGATTCTCACTTGAATGTTGTGAATAAATGTAAATAGAGCACCACATCAGTTTGTTATGATTAGAATTTGGGAAGAGGTTCAGTCAAAGATCTGATCTTTGGTCCTGCTTCCATGTCAAGCCTACCTTTACAGATACCCCTCCTTCAGTTTGTGCCTCAGCGAGAGTTTTAACAGTTGGAATGTCTTCTGAGGGTAGATTAGAATTGTTAACTTCCACTACAATGGTCTCTAAAATGGTATCTTCTGATTCTTCTGATTTTATCGGAAGAGTAACCCGATCTGTAATGTCAGAAGAGCCTTTTGTGAAGTTGTAGGTTTTTATATTGAGACAATGACTGTGAAAAATGTGATGACTCATTACCAACCTCACTGAAAGCTGTATGAGATTCATAATTGGAAAAAAAATTGATTTGTAAGAAGTAGCTTGAGACATCATTAGCTCTAGAGGATGCTGAGAGTGATGCACTCTGGCTTTGAATGGTAATCTGACACTTTTTAAATTAAGTCTTCACTCCCTGTGTGCCAGATTCCCCCCTCGGCACTTGGCCAAGTCTACAGCTATACTTTGTTTCTGCAATATCTTGCTTCATTGGAGTGCTGGGATAGTTGTGAAGTCTCTGCATACCTCTGTAATGTGACTGCTCGATGAAGTATGTCCGCGCTGCATTCCAGGCTAGAACAGTCTAGTGAGGCAAAATTCTCCTATGTTGCTTTCAGTTTGGGTTTCTCAGCTTGTTGGTCGAATGCCATGAGTTTGGACAAGCTCATTGAAATGCCATAGGAATCCGCAACCAAAGAAGAAAGAGTTTGCAATCTGTATTGCTCAAAATAATTGGTAGCATATCTGCTTATCTACCGCAGTCTAAAGTTCCATAAGGATGAATTATTCACTGAAATGGGGAACTTTCATATTGTCTGTGAATGGTCGTGAGTTCAGCGTCTGGCAACCTCAGCTTATGCCATCTTCACTCTTATCTCTATCCAAGGCTGTTGAAAACTCTGGCATAGCAAATTCTCACAACATATACCTTATCAAAGGTACATAGTCTTCCTTTTTACATTTTATTTTTTAGAGACCTCGTGTATCAAACGCTTTACATTAGCACCAGTTTCGTTACAGATGGACACATTCATTTTTGTTAGGCACGGGATGATTAACGGATTTACCCAGAATCACAGGATGTTGAGCGTCCTTGTCGAGACTCGAACCCGGATCTCCAGCTTCGAGGCCGACCGCTCCAGCCGTAAGGCTCATCTTCCTTCAGTCTTTTATGCCCATTTTCTATTTTCCATTTGTATTCTTCCAAGTAGGTTCTAAGTTATGTTACAACTAAAAACCTACTTGCAAGGTGGACAAATTAAATGTCAAAATTGCCACTGCAGGCTTCCAGTACTTCTCAGGGAGACCATTCATAACTTGATATTCTAAGCAAATTGGGCTTCGTACTACGGCCTTGTACAAACTCAATCTGATGAGGATGTACCATAGAGGGAAGCATGAACACCAGTCTGCTTGCCAGTATTTTCATTAATAATGTATTGCCAGCGTTAAGCACCAGTAGCAGCTGACATGAGGCTCTTTTTTTATACACATATAAGCAACTAGGCTGGATTGTTAGTGAGTTCCTGGGGGAAATCCAAAGATTTTGAGTAGACACTTCACTTACTACATAGTGATCTGCTTCTTGATCGGCACCTACCACACCCTGGTAGGATGGTGCCACCAGGGTGGACTCAACTAAAGTTGGGAGTTCTTATATAAATCATTACTGGATTTAAAGTAGGGCCTAGAAAAAAAAAGTGGTAAAAATGTCTTGGGGGTATACCCAAGTGAATTCCCTTTATTTGTTGGGTAACAGACACTGATAAAAACAGTTTGTGGGATCTGTACAAGTATCAATTACTCATTTGCCCACTATACAAGCCAACCTGTTTTTGCCAACATTTAAAGCCCATTCGTGTCTGAGGCCTTTGTCAGGGGTGTTAGCGTCCCTACCAGTTTACTCCTTCATACCATGTGTAGATATGAGCCCTAAGGCTCTCACCTTCCAGTAGATGCCTACTGGTGAAACCCTAATTATGGGTGGTTTTGGGATCATGTGCATCTGGTAGGAGGCACACTCCTATAGTCATACATTTGTCTCGGTTGCATGCCTTCCTGCGATTCCTACAGCTCCCTGCCGAGACCACCGCCAGGTGCGCATGCTCCCAGAACCACCCGTAATTTGGGTTTACAGGTCCCACAATCCACCCTAGTTGCCCATATGTGGCAGGACACAACTAGGTCTCCTACCCACTCGCTCTGTGGAAGAGCTATGAGGCTTTGTCTAGCAAATATAAATCTTGTTGAGGGATCGCTGTCTTCCAGTGCACCTCTTACAGAGGGCATCTGACTGCTTGTCTCTAAAGAGAATTCTTATTTATACATCCAGTAAGATGGGTACAAGATCGATTGAGGCAAAGAGTTGGGGACTAGCATATAGGATTGAATCATATTTGGCAAATATATCATTGATTTCATGGATATCTCTTGTGTGTATTGTATGTCTCCCTCACTGATTTCCACCCTAATTAGTTAGACCAGCATGCAGTCCACCCTGTACCCTTTCTCAAACGACATGTATATAAATTTATGCATTTGCAACAAGAGAGCAGTGTATTTTTGATTTGCCTTCCGTTCTGCTTCAGTGCATTGTTGCAAGCCCCCTTTTTGATGTCTTGGGTAGGCAGCGCATGCACCATCTTTTCAAGACCTCTTTACAATCAGTTTGCCATTTGTTAGCTTCAACATTGCTCTTATATCCTTTGTTCCAGTTTGTCATCGCATTCATGCATCATGCCTCTTCTTGTGTTTGGCCCTCCCTTGGAGCATGTACCAAGTACTTGTGTCCATCCACTGCTCCCATTTTTGGAGCTACTTTTTTAATTTGTGTTTAAGCACTCCATATGAGTGCCCGTTTTATCAGTCGCCCTTTCAACACCCACCTGCAAGTTACGTCCTGAAGCTCTGTAGTATAAAGGGTCGCACCTCTCCTTACACTCACCAGTCCTCCCTTACCCCTTCCCGTCCCCCTCTCTTTGTCTTTCTTCCACACCCCAGATACTGTTAGACTGTGAAATGCGGCAATGAGATCCTAGACACCCCTCCCGCCTTCGTCCTCCTATTGAGAGCAGCATTGAACACCACTCTTTTTAATTTTTTTGCAGTTTTCTGTAGTGCAAACTCACCGCAACGGTATTGGAGCGCTTTGCATGAGCATCAGTTACATTATGCGAGGACGCATTCATTTTAGGTCTCGGCTACACAGCGTGTGCGCTGTCTCTTCGCCCCCCTCCCTCCGAGCCAGCCGAGCTGGTAACCAGGGCCAGTTTCGTTTCTCAGTCCAGGTGTGCCTAGGTTGTTAAGAAGAATGTTGGATGGGGGGCACAAAGCAAGAGGTGAATATTTGTGTTGCAGACAGTATTGGAGAGGTCCTTTTCTCACCACTACTGCTTTAATTACACGGGGCCGATATTGTGCTGCAAAACCGGCCCCCACCCTGGCGGACCACCGGGGAAACGCCCGGTGCCGGCTAAGGGCAATCCGGCCCTGAACCTAGGTGTCTGTAAGACAAAGGGCAGATCCACCAGAAGTTTGGATCACAGGTAAACAGGTTAATGTTCAGGGCACAGACACAGACCAGAGTGATCTATTCTCCATCCAATCTGCCTAGCTCATTTCATGTTTGTTGTACTTCAGGCTACCCTAGTTGTGTAGGGAACCCCAGACGTAACCAAGATTATAGCAACCCCCCCCAAAATAAGATGTTGTAGATGGTGCCATATACCAGGCTCCTCCATCTTCTCTGCAGCTTCTTAACTTCCTCAACAGCCAAAAGAAAAATCTGTAGTCAAAAAGCAAAATGAACCCCTCTATGCTGTTTGTGTTTGTGTCTTAAAGCGTTTCATAGGATCCGACTTATCCTTTACATTCCATGTGAAAAAAGCAGTAGAGTGACCCATCCAGAGAAACGTGCAAATGTACATTAGGTTTTTGTGTCATGGCAATGCATCCGGTATTTATTTTGGAGGGCAGAACCATGATCATTCACAGTCCCAGGAGTAAGTATATATGCTGCACATATTGCCAGTTATCTCATCATAAACACTGGCCGATCGAGAAGCATACAAAGTTACATCAATTAGGCCTACTTACTTAACTTCAAATACCCAGCCCTACGCGGGCATGGTCCAACATGGTTCCTCCCGATAGGTTAACTTGTAACTATGAGATACTCTCATATGTAGATTATAAGTAGAGGAGTAAATTCAGTGCCCACTCCTCACATACGTTATGATAAGTATTCTAGTGCTTGAAGGAAAGAAAATTGGGGGGAGCCGAGTAGAGAGCCTAGATCACTACGTCTTTTCCATTCTTTGCGCGTCACAAGTCGCCATTGCTTCAGACAGGCTCAAAACCATATCAAGAAGTACATGGGAGAAAGACCGCATCCTGTGAGGCTGTAACTTGTGGAAATCAAACCTCTAGTCACTGTGAAACTGCATGCGGTGACTACCATCAAGCAGTGCCAGCCCACCTGGTAAAGTATGCTAATTCAACACATTTAACAATGTATTCCATGCTTGTTTCTCTTTTCCAGGGAAAAAGATACCCTTGTTTTTTTATGAAACAGATTATTTTCTCCCTTAAACTTTTCTTCTGTCGTTTGAATATTAATATTAGTGCTAATGCCTGAAACACTGATATTATGCTGGCAGCAGCGGAAAGATTTTGAAAACTTTCCCAGGCTGGATATCTGCGCTGAGCATTGGTCTTCATATATACTTTTTCAGCTTGAAGTGACTTGGACCCGGTGCGTTGGGTTAATGGAAGAAACACCATAAATCTTACAAGACAGTTTAGTCTGCATAGAAACACATTTTTTTAGAAATCAACATGGCACATCGTTGAATCCACACTGGACTAAAAAGACAGCATGCCCACTGTTCTCCAAACAGTCCATGAAGGCCCCTTCTGTATGTTGCTTATATAAAAGACATTTCCTTATGCTTTTACATATCCTTGCATATTCCCCCTGGTCATCTCCGATACTCAGGTGTGGAATGTGAAACCGTTTTGACGTGCTTTGGTATATGATTTAAACTTTTCAGCAGTCCGTTTCCTATTTGTGTTGGCTGCCTGTGTTGCGCTCGAGTCTGCGAAGTGAAGTCCAGTATTTCAGTGGTCTACCATGCCAGCGTTTACATAGGCCTAAGATCCCGTTCTGGACCATCCTTAAAGCTGCAGAATAACCCCCCATCAGAGTGGTTTAGAGTGTTTCTAGTAGGGGCTTTGAAATCGTTTACTAAAAGTGCAAACTATGGTCTACATCCCTATTTTTGGCCTAGTAAAAACTGAGTTTTCAGATTTTCTGAAGTTTAGGCCCTGGTATAGTGACCCCTGAAACTAACACTGTGTAATAATGACTTTTTCACAAAGCCTTAGAGTAATTTTAAATATGACGGTGCTAATTTGGCACTTTGAAGAGGAATTGCCAATAATTATGTGATTACACCCGCTCGTGCAGGTGGTTGTAAACATGCCATTTTCTACTGCTGGTTGTGCTGCGGCCCAGGAAAGGACTGCAGTAGAAAATGGCATGTTTACAACCGCCTGCACGAGCGGGTTAAACACCCATTGCCCCTGTATCAGGTACTATGTGGTACATGGCACAGGGTGCATAGATTTGGTTTGGGGGGGGCACCACGTGTGCCCCTGGGCCACATAGCAGCGGTCCACCGGTGACTAGGACCCTGCTGGGGGCCCCCAAAGTCACTTTCTGACCAAACCGCCATGAAAAGGCTATGGAAAACTGGCATCGTAATCCCTACAGCAGTGCCTCCGCAGGCACTGCCTCCATTGTAGGGATTAGGCTCTGTCCCCATCCCCAGCGAGCTCCTTGAGCCTGTTGGAGGTCTCTGTCTTTCCCCAGCCTAATGTGCTCCAACCACCAATATCCTTGTCCTCCGGTTGGAACAAAACCTCGGAAGTCGGACGGACCACCACTGATGGCGTGTCGGTGGTGATCAGCCTGAAATCATAATTAGGCCCTAAGCTGACCCACTGCCCATACGGTTTGCTTAAGGACTTTTCTTGTCCAACCACTATAAAAAAGTAAACATGTACAAATTTACAATGTTTGTTGAAATCGTAAGCAGTTATTATTCCATTAAATACATGCAGTGTAGGCCAGGCTGGTGCATTGCTGGTGTGATTTGCCTTCTTTTCTGGAATGGTGACCTAGAATGTACAAAATAGGATAAGGTCTTAAGTTGCTTATTTGGAGTGGCATCAAGAGGCCTGAGCACTGAAGACAGCATTTCTGTTGACTCTGTATCCCTGGTGTAGAGTTGTACCAGTTTTGTACGGCAGTGCTGCCACTATATTTTCGTATGTGAAATTACTTTTGACCGAGTCACTTACATTTTTATTACATTTGATCTGTCCTGGCAAAATCAAGACACCAGCGACCAGAAGACCATGTATAACAGAAATTTGAGGGGCATGGGGCAAACAATGAGCCATACATTAAACTGATGGGGCCACCTGCAAAGGGCAATTGTGGAGCGTTTGTATGTGTACATTTGTCTGTATAAACATATATATAATACATCTTTGCTTAAAATGTGTGTATATCACTTTTTATGTATGTGTGTACCTATATTGAAAGATACACAGACAGTCTTACTTCTACATTTTAAGTAGGCATGTAGGCTCATGTATTGCCAAGAACAATCACTGCTGTGAAGTGAAAGGAAGTTGCATATAATGGGCCTGATTCATAGAACTAACTTAAGACAAAATCCTAAACTTACTGCCATTTTGGTATTCACAGAAGGCACTTACTCATTTTGGTATTCACAGAAGTTAGGAGTCCTAACTTTAGGGCTCCTAAGTGCTTTCTGTGAATACCGAAAGTCTTAAAGTTAGGATTTTTCTCAGTTTAGGAGTAATAAAGTTATGACTCCTAACTTTACTACTCCTAAACTGAGAAAAATCCTAACTTTAAGACTTTCGGTATTCACAGAAGGCACTTAGGAGCCCTAAAGTTAGGACTCCTAACTTCTGTGAATACCAAAATGAGTAAGTGCCTTCTGTGAATACCAAAATGGCAGTAAGTTTAGGATTTTGTCTTAAGTTAGTTCTGTGAATTGGGCCCATAGCGTTTGGCTAGGTTCGGTGTCTGAGTTGGCTTCCAATACAGGTGACCTTCAAGAGCTTTGATGGTGAGGGCCAGGATAATTGTAGCTGGGACAGGAGGGCCCATCTGGCTCCCCTCTACTTTCGCCAGTGCAGGGAGGCATCATATAAGGGTCCTTTTTTAACTGCTGATCTTCCTTATCGACTGAACCTTGTGCTGCTTTCCGGGAAAAGGGTGAGTGTAACATTAAGCTGTCCTAAACTTTCATGAATACTTTTATTTATAGTTAGGTGCTTGGAGCTTGGTAAAACATGTGTAAGGTTTTATACCATGGGTTTAATCTGTAGCCTAACGTGATAGGGCTCAATAAAATTGATCAAACTTGTGAGCAAAGTGTATGTCACGGAATGCTGAGATATGCCCCCACACCCAAGGCTTTGGGATTCGTGTGCGACTGCCGAACATTTAAAAATAGTTAATCTATCCCCCATCTACAAACCCAGACATCAAACTATTAGGACCAAACTCTTGATTTATGTTTGAGGGTTTCGGATCTTGCCAGTCAATTTTGCATGCAGCAAATAAAGCAGGCCCAACCTGCTCCAAATGTGATAAGTCAAGTGAGCGAGTGTAGTTTCGATTTCATGGGATGAGCTTACTGCCCAATGCTGCTTGCCACTCTAATGGGGACCTCCTGAAAAGACAATTCAGTTGGAGCTCTGGCTTGACGGCTCCCCTGTCTACAAGACTTATAGCTACCAATTATTTAAAATATACACTAGACCTGCCAGCACACACGTACGACCGTGTCATACAATATTGGCTCCCTTCACACGGTCACCTGATGAGTAGCTGATATCACACGGTGGCAGGAAAATAAGCTTTTCTGCTCGTTTTTTGTTTGTTTTTGGAGGCATTTAAAAAACGACGTCCATTATGAGGTGTAGTGCTTAATTTTAGCCAGGGGTTTCTGGTACTTGGCACTTAATCGTCAACACAGGCGCTTATAGCGCAAACTCTATCCCAAAGGTATTGGAGCGCTTTTCATGAGCACCATTTACAACACATTCCATTTTTGTAGGCACGGGGAGATTGCGTGATTTGCCCAGAATCACAGTATGTTGGGCCTATGCTGAGACTCGAACCTGGTTCTCCAGCTCCAAAATCGGCAGCACTGGCTGTTACGCCACATCATCTCCCCAATTGTATGGTTTCATGGTTAGTTGTAAGTTCCGTTCTGGGCGGCGCTAATGGGATCAATGGGCTGATGCAAGCTGCCTCCTGACAAGAGCTCCGGCACTTATTTTTTCACAAATTGACCACTGATGGGGTGTGAAAACACCCCAGGACTTTGGCACCAGCCTTGTTTTTAGGAGGAGAGGATTTAATGGGGGAGGGCGCAGAAGTACCTCCTAGGAAGTTCTGGTCACAAGTCCTTACCCCTCCAATCACATGGTGATTTTTTTTGTCTTAAGGATGACTTGTCTGTACACACATAGTAGACTTCTACTATTTCTTTTTCTCCTCATCTATTGGTTGTTTTGTGTACATTCAAAGTGCCTACATTGCAGAGCCTGGTAGTATATTTATTGTCATGTCGTCAGTTGCTCCTCCTCCCTCATGTGTTATCCTATGCTGTGCACGCCCTCTAACACATCGTGCTCACCCCTTAGGAAGCAGGATCCAGAAAACTAGGGAGTGCAACATCCAGCAATACCAGCGACATTGAGCGATTTCCCAAACGGCTAAAGGATTTTAAAAGAAAAGGTTAAAGACCCTTGCAAGGTGCCGATTTTGATAGTTCTCTGTCTCCGCTATTGGGGCAGTGTAGTTATCCACTGAGCTTATATCGAGCTCTGAGCAAAGCCTTTGCATATCTGTGGAACATAGCGCACCCCCATCAGGTACGCAGAATCTTTTTTCGGACTCTTCTTGCGTCTGAGTCCTTCCTCTCTGGGGAGTCAAGATGTGCTGGACGCGCGGCAGAGCGGAAGTCCCCCGGCTGAGCCCAGTGCCTGGTGGAGTCAGGGGACTTTTCACCAGGCTTGTTTGCAAGGATCCCGCGTAAGCCGTTAAAACCATTAAAGTATAAGCAGCATCAACAGTTTATTTGCTCAGTTACGAAGTTGGAGGCAGCAGCTGAGCTTCCACTGGAAGTAGAGGGAGGAAGTAAGGCGGTAATGTCTCCTGTATTGCTTGATAAGCTGACCAGTATCCTCTAATGGTGTTTCACTGCTGCTACATTGTCCTCAGACTGACTCTAAATTGACAGGAATTCTTTCCCAGATAAGGCAACTATTCACTTATTCACTCACTTGTAACCGTTTCTGGTTATCTATCAAATCCATGTCTTACTACTACTTGCCCTTGAAGGGTGTAAGACAAATCACGCTTGCTTAATATAAGGACTTTGTCACACTTCTCAATCACTGCAATATAGAAGCTTCCTTCATAAACGTTTCTTCATCAACAAACGCCAGGCAAAAAAATTAACCAGCAGCACAAGACTCCAGGTCAAAGTCTGCCAATTCAATTAATTCTTTAAAAGCTATTAGCAATGGCTCAAATGCTAGCGGGGCTTATGACTCAATAACTGTTAACTCTATTTCACAGAAAATAACACAATTCTTTGACTTCACTCCAAGAACATCTGCTCCTGGTCCTCTGGAATAGAAATTCATCTTTCTTAAATACTTGCAAGCCAGTTATTACATCTGCACAGATTCACCACAGTGCAAAAGATAGTCTTGATTTGCCAATAACTGAATAATCATCTTCACTTCATCTCCTTCACGCATTCCTCCCGATCTGCCAAGATCCCTTAATCTAGATGAATCTGGAAGCTTTGCCTTGAATAAAGAAAATGCCCAACAATTGTACGTCCTACTCAAAAGTAACCCGTTACCAGCTAATGGTTCAGTAGACGTCTCGACTAAGATCAATAGTGGTATCTTCAGTTCAATTAACTATTATCTGGCAACTGCCGTTAAGGCTTTAAATTGGCGGTCTCATAAGGTACAGAACATAAAGTATAATGGAGTGACCCAGTGACCCTCAGAACCTGGGTGTCTGGAGTATATGCTAATGTTGGTTCTGTCGGGTAAAGAGATTACTTTAATCGGTCATAAACATTTATGCATGAAGAATGAAGAACTTACCTAATTGGAATTAATCAAAAGTTAATGTATAAACCAATAAAAACATTTCTTTTTACAATTTTATCTGGTTGTACCATAGTCAGGCTGTTGCAAAAATTAATGAAAAACGACACAAGGCTAGCTAATCGGTGATAAGGTGTTCTATAGGCGACAAGGTGCTTTCAGTGAATAAACTATATACATTGCTTTACTAGAGGCATCTAAAATGTTCAGTTCAATTCAATAGACATCCGTCCCTATGCACATGATTCTCCAGTTCATATACTGCTTGTTCCGCTTTTCACATGGAGTGGAGAGGGTAGGGAATAAATTGTACAGGTACGTCGACGCTTCAACCCTGAAAAGTGCGTGATTCAACAGGGAGTCACGGCAAGTCGCCTTCAGGACACGGAGGGACAGCCTTTGGGACTGGTAACCAAAACCAGTAGGGTTCTTCAATGTATAATACACCATGGGTTGGATTCTTGGCAGTGGTGATAATGAATTACATCAGAGTATGATCCACCAACGGTTGGATTCTGAAAGCAGTGATGGTGATGAATACATCAAAGGGCAGTTGTAGCACGAGTCAAAACCCTCTGTCTGGTCGGCGTTGAAAGTGAACCGACAGAGCGTTTATTCACTCAAAGCACCTTGTCAACGATTAGCTAGCCTTGCGTCGTTTTTCAATCATTTTTGCTTTTTGTGTCAGCCTGACTATGGTACAACCGGATAAAATTGTAAAAAGAAAAAAATTATTAATTTGTTTATACATTTCCTTTTGATTAATTCAAATTAGATGCGTTTTCTTCATGCATAAATGTTTGACAGATTAAAGTAAACTCTTTACCCGACAGAACCAACATTTTAGCATAGACTCATAAGGTAGTGAGGCGTAGCTCCTGGGGGAGATGGGGGGAGTTTGTGGGGGTGCCCCCCCCTAATAAATGGATTCCAGTGTGTGTAGTTGGTTCCAGGGGCCTCCAGTCTGGGTAGCAGTGTATGAGGTTGGGGTTCCATTCGGATTGGCAGCCCTCTGGGCACAGAAACACTTCTTTGTAACTTTCCAGGAATTGCATACACCCACCTCCTCTTCCCTCTCACACAAAACAAATCAAGAAAATCAAGGACTGGATGACTCCAGTGTTGCAGAGAAGCATTTTAAATGCAACTTTATTTTCATCCATTTTGCCATTTCAATGGCAATGATGGTTGGGAAATTTCTGCTATGCACCAGGGGGGGGTTAGGAAGCAACTGTTGCAGGGCAAAGCCAAGCTTTGAATAAGAGTGGACATAGAAGCTCCAGCCATGGTTGAGGTCAGTGTTTCAATAGAACCCTCCGCTATCTCACATTTTGCAACTAGCCTCACAATACCTAAGTGTCTTTACCTTCAAGGGTATCATCTAATAATAATGTAACAAAACAAGTGATCCAGAGCTCAAATACAGCTTACCCATTTGCAGAGGCTTGACTATTCCAACACACGATGGAGCACAATTTTAAACGAGAAACCAGAGGGAACCTTACATCTAATGCTTCTCCTTTAAGCTACCTAACAGGATATAAGTCAAGAGGAAGACACGATGTCTTAAATAGAGACATGAGGACTTTTACATCACAAGGGTACACCTGGTTATGACACATTACATTATGTATGTAATATTCTGATGGATACATCTGCCAGTGGTTTCCTCACCTTGTGAATATCCCCTGCGCCAGCAACATTCGGAAATTTTTCGTAGCTCTCCACGCCGACTAGGACTACGTCGCAATAGCATGGCTCCGCTGACGTCGCTGGAGTCATAAGAGAGCCTCGTCGGCGTGATGACGTCAGTTCCCTGTTTCCCGCGCCGTCGACGCCAACGGTTTTCTGGGACTCTCCGTAGCTAGTTACTTTATTTTTCTGGACTGTTTCTGGTCTTCTCTTGCTTCTTTCCTGAAGATGTCGTCGAGGAAGTCAGGGTTCAAGCCCTGTAGAGAGTGCGGAGGACATATGTCCATCACGGATCCTCACAAAGATTGTGTCTGGTGCCTGTCGTCGGATCACAACGTCGAGGGGTGCTCTTGCTGCCGTAAGATTAACCCGAAGGCTTTAAAGGAGAGAGAGGGCAAGCTTTTCATCGCGAAGATGAGGAAGGAGAAGAGAGGTCGAAGGTGGTCGAGGTCGGGTTCGAAGTAGACGTCGGGTCATGCTTCAAAATCAAAGAAGCATAAGATGAAGAAGAGACACGTCTCTCGACGGCGTTCAGATAAGGAGACGGCTCCAAAATAGACTTCTCCAGTTCCTCTGCGTCGTAAGGACTGTTTCTCCTTCGGTTTCGAATCCGGCTCCATCTCCGACGCCGACACATTCTCCGGCTCCGGTGGAATAGGCTCCTGTACTTGATGAGTAGTCGACTCCATTGGCTCCACCGTCGGCGCCGATTGGTCCGAGTCCGGTAATGCCTCAGCCTGAGCCTTTATTGGGCCCTTACCCACCTTTCCCTGGCCCGGGTCAAGACCCATCACATTACTTGAATGCCATGTATGGTGTCTTTACAAGAGCAATGTACCCCTCTGGAGCACCTTCGGGTCCCATGGGTCCAATGGCCTTTAATTTGGGGGTTCCTCAGGCCTATGCTCAGGCTCCCTTTATGCCATTCCTTCCAGCGGCGCCGTCCTGGCATTTCCCGGCGCCGAAGAAGTCGACGCCGTTCCCTTCATCTACGGCTCCGCCAGCTCGACCTCGTTCGACTCAGGCTGTGCCTCCGGATCAGTGTTCGACGCCGGCTCCGGCGTTCAGATAAGGAGACGGCTCCAAAATAGACTTCTCCAGTTCCTCTGCGTCGTAAGGACTGTTTCTCCTTCGGTTTCGAATCCGGCTCCATCTCCGACGCCGACACATTCTCCGGCTCCTGTACTTGATGAGTAGTCGACTCCATTGGCTTCACCGTCGGCGCCGATTGGTCCGAGTCCGGTAATGCCTCAGCCTGAGCCTTTATTGGGCCCTTACCCACCTTTCCCTGGCCCGGGTCAAGACCCATCACATTACTTGAATGCCATGTATGGTGTCTTTACTAGAGCAATGTACCCCTCTGGAGCACCTTCGGGTCCCATGGGTCCAATGGCCTTTAATTTGGGGGTTCCTCAGGCCTATGCTCAGGCTCCCTTTATGCCATTCCTTCCAGCGGCGCCGTCCTGGCATTTCCCGGCGCCGAAGAAGTCGACGCCGTTCCCTTCATCTACGGCTCCGCCAGCTCGACCTCGTTCGACTCAGGCTGTGCCTCCGGATCAGTGTTCGACGCCGGCTCCGGCGGAGTAGTGTGTGGCGCCGCCGGTTCCGAGGATAAGATCCAGGCGGGAGGACCAGAGGATTTTGGAAGAGCAGAGGTATTGGGCAGAAGAATTGGAGGAAGGTGAACTTCAAGAGTCAGAGGACTTATTTGAAGACTTAAGGGAGGCAAGTGGCCTGAATATGTCCCCAGAATGGGAGCTTTCTCCTCCTTCAGATGCTCCCTCTAAGGATGTGGTTCCTTACCACACAGTTTTAAGGAAGGCAGTGGAGCTCTTAGACTTGCAGCCTCCAACGGCTGAGTTTAAGTCCAATATCTTGACGGAGGTTCTTAATTCTCCCTCCACTGTAGTAGAACCTTTGCTTCCTTTCAATGATACCATCACTGAGGCAGTTATGGAGGTTTGGCGTAAGCCCTTTTCGGCTCCAGCAGTGTCAAAATCTGTTGCTAAGAGGTACAGGGTGGGTCCAGGAGATCCGGACTTCCTAACGTCCCATCCTTCTCCTGAGAGTCTGGTGGTTCAAGCTGCATGTTAGAAGAAGTCTTCTGGAGCATTTCCTCAAGTTCCTGGTGATAGAGAGTCAAAAAAGCTTGCCCAGTCAGCCAAGAAGGTGTTCTCCTCTGCAAGTATGGCCTTGAAGTCCACAAATGCCACCTGTCTTTTGGGTCGTTACATCCACGCCCGAATGGACTCTGCAAAACAGCTGGCTCCTAAATTGTCTGAGGAGGACAGGCAGAATTTTAATGAGGTCTTGTCGGATACTGAAGCAGCTGCATGTCAAGTTATTCAGAGTGGTTTGGACATTGCGGACTCTGTTGCCAGGATCATGGGCTCCTCGGTTGCCACAAGTAGTGCTTGGCTTAAGTCGTCGGAGTTCTCTCCAGATGTACAGGCAACACTTCTAGACCTACCCTTTGGTTCTGTACTGTTTGGGAAGAAAGCAGATGCAGCCTTGGAAAGGTTCATGGACAGCAAAGCCACAGCTAAGTCTCTGGGTCTGCAGGCGCAGCCTAGAGGTTCCTCTTACAGAAGGTACAGAGGTTTTGGGAGGTCGTCCTTTCGGACCTACAGGTAGCCTCAGCTGCAGCAGCAGCAAAATACCCTGTATAAGACCTACAGGGGCAAGAACAGAGGTTGTCCACGAGGTCGTCAGCCCTCCTCCTCTTACTCCTCTACCTCCCTCCCTCTTGCCACAGCAAAGCAGCCCTAGATCCACCATTCCGGATCATGTTGGTCCTGTGGGGGGGGTTGGCTTACCCATTTTCTGCAAGATTGGAATCGGTCACTACAGACCTTTTGGGTTCTAAATCTTGTGGAAAATGGGTATGCTCTTCCCTTTTGGGAATTCCCTCCAAATTACCCTCCTTGCAAAGGTGCTTGCTCGGGGGACCACCTTCTTCTCCTGCAGGAGGAAGTCCTAACATTACTGAAAAAAGGTGCGATAGAGGTGGTTTCAGAGCAGGAAAGGGGTCAGGGATGCTACTCCCGGTATTTCCTGATACCCAAGAAGGAGGGCAGGCTACGTCCAATCTTGGATCTCGGGATCTTGAACCTTTTTCTGAAGCAGGAGAAGTTCAAGATGCTCACCCTTGTGCAGGTTCTTCAAGCGCTGCAACAGGAGGACTGGATGACTTGCAGGATGCGTATTTTCATATTCCGATCCTGGAGTCGCACAGGAAGTATCTCCGTTTTACGGTAGGGTCGCAACATTATCAGTTTGCGGTTCTCCCGTTTGGTCTTTCTACTGCACCTCGAGTCTTCACCAAGGTGATGGCAGTGGAGGCAGCCCATCTCAGAAGGTCGGGATTCCAGTTTTCCCCTATCTGTACGACTGGTTGATCAAAGCGGAGTCGCCAGAGAAGATGCTTCATCATCTGCAGGTTACAACTCAGCTGTTGTAAAAATTGGGTTTCTCGATAAACATGCCCAAATCTCACCTGATGCCCTCTCAGCGCAACCTGTTCATAGGGGTGGTACTGGACACTACTGTGTGTCGAGCATTCCCACCTCCACAAAGGATTCTCGACATACAGGAAATGATTCCCTTGTTTTACAATGGAGCGCTCGTTCCAGTCCTGAAGGTCCTTAGTCTGCTCGGTCTGTTTGCTTCCTGCATTCTGTTGGTCAACCATGCACGCTGGCACATGAGGGCGCTCCAGTGGTGCCTCCGCAGGCAGTGTTATCAGCACAACGGAGATCTCAGGGAGTCTGTGAGGATCTCCAGAGAAGCTGCAGCGGAACTGTCTTGGTGGAGCGTGGAGAGCAATCTGTCTCAAGGAAAGCCCTTCCATCTACCTCCATCGGTGGCTACAGTGATAACGGATGCTTCCACTTTAGGGTGGGGTGCGCATCTGGGGCATCTGGAGATCAAGGTTCTTTGGTCTCCAGAGGAAAGGTTGCTTCACATCAACCTTTTGTAGTTGCGGACGATACGTTTGACACTCAAGGCCTTTCTCCCTTCCCTTCGCGGGCAGTCGGTTCAAGTCCTGACGGACAACATTACCGCGATGTGGTATGTCAACAAGCAGGGAGGAGTGGGGTCGCATGGTCTCTGCAGAGAGGCTCTGCGTCTCTGGTCCTGGGTTCAGGATCATCCGATTTGTCTGATGGCAAATCTGTCCGGAGTTCTGAACGTGCGTGCAAACGGTCTGTCGGCAGTTTTCTGCCGACCACGAGTGGAGGCTCCATCCGGAGGTGGTTCGTCACGTCTTTCGGATGTGGGGAACTCCTCGGGTGGACCTGTTTGCCACTCAAGAGAACGCTCACTGCCCGTCATTCTGCAGTCTCCAATATCCGATGCAGGGAGTTTTGGGGGACGCGTTTCAGTTGAGATGAGACTCACATCTCCTTTACGCGTTTCCTCCCATACCCTTGATTCCTTGGGTTCGGAGGAAGATTCGCCAAGACCGGGCCCAAGTCATATTGATCGCCTCAGATTGGCCAAGAAGGGTGTGGTATACAGATCTTCTGCACCTCTCCTCGTGCCCTCCGCTCTGTCTCCCTCCGCTCGGTCTCCCTCTCAGGGCAGACCTCCTCTCGCAGTTGCAGGGGCAGGTTCTACACCCCCACCTCCAGAGCTTACACCTTTATACCTGGAGATTGAACGGGGCAACCTGAATTCTTTTTCTCTCCTACCTGACGTGGTGGACGTAATTTTGTCTGCCAGGCGTCTCTCCACCAAGTCTATCTATTCCTATAGGTGGTCCAAATTTGTCAATTGGTGTAGGGAGAAGTCTATTGACCCTTTGAGGGCTCGTTCATCCAACATCCTTCAGGTTGCTCTCTCTCTAGCTCAGCAAGGTTTTGCTGTAGCTACTGTGAAGGGTTATTTATCAGCTTTGTCAGCATTCCTCTGCTTGCCGGATCAGCCGTCCTTGTTTAAATCACCTATTGTGTTACAGTTCATTAAGGGCCTTACCAACAAATTTCCTCCCACTCCATTTATTGTGCCTCAATGGGACTTAAATCTTGTCTTAACTTACTTGATGGGTTCTCCCTTTGAACCCTTGCACAAGTGTCCTTTAAGGCTATTGTCTGATAAAACAGTTTTTCTCATTGCCATTACCTTGGCAAGGAGGGTAAGTGAGCTTCAAGTTCTGAGTTTGAAACCCCCGTTCTTGACCATTCATGCTGAAAGAATGGTACTCAGGACCAGGGCTGCTTTTCTGCCTAAGGTGGTAACTGCTTTCCATCTGGGGCAGTCCATTACCCTTCCTACCTTCTATCCTCCCCCTCACCCTTCCAAGGAGGAAGAGCGGCTTCACCGCTTGGACCCTAAAAGGGCGGTGAGTTTTGACCTCAATAGAACTAAAGACTTTTGAGTGGATGACCAGCTCTTCGTGGGCTTCACTGGCTGCAGGAAAGGCAGAGCGGTGCACAAGCGCACCCTTTCCAGATGGATTATCTTGTGCATCAAGATCTGTTGCTCTTTGGCCGGTAAGGAACCTCCAGAGGGTGTAAGGGTTCACTCTACCAGGGCAAATTCTTCAACATCTGCCTTATCTAGAGGTGTTCCTGTGGAGGACATTTGTAGAGCGTCAACTTGGGCCTCCCTCCACACTTTCGCGAAGCATTACTGCTTAGATTCTGAGGTGAGGAGGGACGGACACTTTGCACGTTCCGTCCTTCAGGACTTTTTGGTATATGGGTGGACACCCTCCTCCGGGAGTTGGGACTGCTGTGGGACTCTATTCACAAGGTGAGGAGTCCACTGGCAGATGTATCCATCAGAAGATCAAGTTACTTACCTTCGGTAACGCTTTTTGTGGTGGATACATTATCTGCCTGTGGATTCCTCACTGACCCACCCGCCTCCGCGTTGTCCACCCTTGTATACCTACGATAGTGATAATGTGATAAAATCGATCTGTTACTGTAAAAGGAAGTGTGTTATTTCTTTTGCTTTCCTGCATTGACTTCACACTGTGTGTGTTGGTTTGAATATTGTGTACTGTGTATACTGTATATATATTGTTGTCGGCCCGTCCGTGTGCCTCGAAGGCACGGAAAAAAAGGGCGGAACTGACGTCATTACGCCGACGAGGCTCTTATGGCTCCAGTGACGTCAGCGGAGCCGCGTGCGGAGCCATGCTATTGTGACGTCGTCCTCGTCGGCGTGGAGAGCTACGAAAAATTTCCGAATGTTGCTGGCGCAGGGTGTATTCACAAGGTGAGGAATCCACAGGCAGATACTGTAACCACCAGAAAAAGCGTTACCGAAGGTAAGTAACTTGTTCGCGTTGTGTATGGAGTCAATTGTTTTTTTTTTCATGTTTCACTGCACTAGGTGTTTATTTTAAACAGGGCTGAAGATGCAGGCTAGACCTATTGGCTTTCTAGTGCATTTTCAGATCTGGGTTTGCTTTACAGATGATGTCCCTGTTACTTATTTCTGAAGCTTTTATTTTATACATCATTTTTAGCAAAACGGAATTTCAGGAACACAAATGCTTCACCATGGACCTGCTTGGTATGGACGGACATTCGTACATTCCATGCTCTCACTGACGGGTGGACATGCACAGACATGGTACAGTCTGGGTGGACTGAAAAACATGTATAGACGATAGTAGGATAGTCGTACAAGGACGGCAAAGAGCACATGCAAGATGCATCTCAGTCGCCGACACCGAGACAGAAAGTCACAGACAGTTTTGTACACACAGACAAATGAACTGATCCAGACAGGCACACACAGCTAGCGTCCTTTCCCCACCCCCTAAGAGTATATTTTGCGCTGTCTGAACTTAATGCAAACCACTGCTCAAGACCCATTTTGTAATTCCAAAATTCTTGCTTAGGAAGCAAAACATTGATCAATTCACACACAATAAAAATGGAAAACATGCGTCGATTTCGCTTGGAAGCAAAACACTGGTAAAATATTTAACTAAAACGAAACAAATGCAAATAATTTAAGCAAAGTCTTGGTTTTACTGAAAATACCGCAGCCCAAATTAGAATGAAGGGCTAATGGAGTGAATTATTCCTGTTGTGGCAGTAACATACCACACCATAGCTTGGTTTCTGTCCAGATGGAAACACTTAGTTTGACTAAAGTAACTCGTGCAGAAGGCTGCCAACTCATGCTGTCATGAAAAACTGCTTGGCTAACAGACATTTTCCACGCTCGTGATTGCAGTGCTCCTGTCCAGTTTACAGTGTGTCAGATTTGTAGATGTCCTTGAATAATCCTTCAGCAGAGGGTTTTCTTTAGCACACGCGGTGTTTTAAAAGATGGTGTTCATTTGATAGGCCCAGAACTCGCTTGTCTACTTACTCGGCCGCTCTTGCTTTCTTTGTCCCTTCGCCCAGCTGGTTGGGGGTGCCAGGAAAAAGTATTCTTCAAAAGACAGTCATTTAAAAGCTTTGTTAAAAAAAAAGAAAAAAAACACGGCAAGAGTCTCCTACTTGTGCACAGACCCTCCCCCTACTTGTACATCACCACCCACCCTAGTTGAGCTCCTTTTTTTCCCATCTAAAAGAACGATACAAGATAATGCTTCATTTGTTTCCACAGGTGTTTTACGCATTGGTTCTGTATTTGCAGTCTCCTCTTCCTGTTACTCTTGAAAGGGGTGCGTTTTTGTTTGTTTTAGGTTGTGTTTAGCTCTTGACTACACACAGTTTTTAGGTGTCTGATGTTAAAGACAGAGTGTGCTTTGGATTAGTCTGTTGCTTATCATTGGTTAGCTTCATTGTCCATCTCAATTCTATGCCTCTTTTTCAATGGCTTCCCTTCCTCTTCTTGCGTTTGACTCTCCTCTTTGGGCATAGCGTCATTACCATCCTTCTAATTGGATGACTTGCATTGTTCCACAGTTCACATCAGGGAATTACTTTTCCTTTTCCTTGGAGACTCTGTGATTGGTTGTCTTTCTTGCCATCTATCCCATATACTACTTCCCCTCTCATATCAGCCCCACCCACTCTCTCACTCCTCTTAGCGTAAAGTACAGGTCTTGTCACACAAAGGGCATTTATGGTGGTGGGGTTGGGCAGGCTTTTGCACTCCCTCAGCTGGTATTTAAGTAAAGGGTGTACTTGGTGTGACTGGAAAGGAGGTCCATAAATCTGCTTCCTGGACTTATGCAGAGTACCAAATGGTCGGAGCATTTGTTTCAGTTCCAAGTTGTGTGAAGTATATTAGGCCTTAGCAAATGTTATTCTTTAACTTCTGCCACTCCCTTATCCAGAGCCTTAAGTACCTGCATCCCTTACCCCGTGTTATTTTATAACCAGAAGATAATACAAGAGGCTTTTTAAATTCTGTTCAGTTTCCTACATGAAAAGTATTAGCCATAACATTTATAAAGATTAAAAATATTGAATTCAGAGTTCGTTTTTGAGATGCCTTAAGATATTTAGCCCTTCCTCCAGTATTTTGAAATAATTTTTTCTTTTACTTTTATTTTTAGTGCTTTACTAATTACCATAGGTAAAGCCATTTGCTTTGCATACCATTATAAAGGAGAGACCTTTTGGCTTTGTTAGTGCTTGTTGCCATTGCCATTAGATTAAAAACAAAACTGTGTCCCTTTCCCATTGAAATAGGAGACTGGCTTCCTGAACTGCTTACGGTAATGATAATATCTTCTTTACAGCTGGTCCTTACAAGTCTTTTACATCCTATTTCCATCTGGTGAGTTCCTATTGTTTCCATGCTAGAATCCAGCCATGGTAGGTAGGTTCGGTACAGTAGAAGATTGTTGACTTTTTGACAAAATGATATTTTCACACTGAAATAAGGATATGAGCCAGAAGAGCCAACCATGGGTACCAAGCATGAGGGTCACCTCTCTGGTTCAGGAACATAGGCTCCTCAAGGGTCCCCTCATACTCTTTACCTGTCTTTCCTCCAGATGATTTAGGCTGAGTATCAAGTTACCCCTTTTTCACCTCAACCCTGCAACATGTTATTTTCTGATCCCTGGACCACTAATGCTTAATGTATACAATAACACTGTTATGTTATATACTTTTATAAATCCTAAACCAATCACCCCCGAGAGTGTCCCTCGACGACATTGCACGTTTACAGGTTGAAGAGATCAAAGGAGTCAGAAGAGCCAGGTTTTGAGAATGTATTTGAAAAGTGCTAGGTCAGGGCAGGACCATATATCGTAAGGGTAACCTGTTCCAAGAGGCGGAGTGAGGGGGGGGGGGGGGCAGACGCATTGTATTGTAATTGCATTTATATAGCACTTACTACCCCTGATGAGGTGTTGAAGCGCTCATCAGCGAGTAGCACGCTACTCCGCAACCCACAGGGGATTAGTGGTGAATTAGTATAGTGAAATATGAAATTAATTTGAGAAGTGGACATGTTAGTCTGTTATTTGGATTGAAAAGGATAGTGTGAGGATAGAAGAGGAAAGGATTTAGATATTCTTTTCTGTTTTAGAGGTTATCGCAGTAGTAGGGAGGCTTTGGATGAGTAAAAGGGATGTGGAGGTAAAGAGTCAGAGGGAAGGGTTTAGAAAGGATTGTTTTGGGAGATTGGTATAGTAAAAGGTGTCTGAGATGCAAGGAGGGGTAGAGTAGGGAAGAGTCTAGAAAGGATTATTTTGGGGATCATAATAGTGGTATGGGGTTTGAGATAAATGAGTGTTGAGGTAGAAGATATATTGAGAGGTATAGGGTGAGAAATAGGGTAGTGCATTGGATATGCTGAATTAGAAGAAAAGTAATAAATGTATAGATCCATAAGTATATGGAAAAGTATAAAGAAAGTACGTATATGTAGATTAAATGTATTGATAGCGGTATAGGGTGAGAAATAGGGTAGTGCATTGGAAAGAGTATCAGAAAGAGGTTTGAGATGAGTCAGAGTTGAGGTAGAGGATATGTTGAGTGGTTTAGGGTGAGAAATAGGGTAATGCATTGGATATGCTGAATTAGCAGAAAAGTAATAAACATATAGGTCCAAGTACATGGAAGGTATATAGATGCATAAAGGAAATAAGTATATGTAGATTAAAGATGCATTAAATAAACTCCGGCTTTCAAGTGTTGTTGTACTTAAAAATGCATTTTATTTATTTGTTTAAAAACATAATTATTCTACACGTTCATGCAAAGCATTACACATATATAGCTACATATCTATAGTACAGATAAATGCTTATATACAGAGGGATATGCTGTATATTTCTGTTTGCAGTATGGTGCTTATGTGGGGAAAAGGCAATTCTTGAGTTGTGTTCTGAAGATAAGGTGGTTGTCTGTGGATCTTATGTTGGGGGGGTAAAGAGTTCCATAGTTTGGCTGCTTGGACAGAGAAGGATGTGCCACCCATGGTTTTATTCTTGGGATTTTGAGGAGAGGTGGCCACTCTAGAGCGGAGGTTCCTTTGAATGCGTTTGGTGATTTTATTCCTCATGAAGAACAGTCCAGTTCCATGTATCACTTGGTGGGTGAAACAAAGCATGTTGAATGTGGTTCTTCTGGCAACTGGTAACCAAATCAGGGCTTTCAAGGCAGGGGAGATATGGACTCGTGGTTTGATATGTAAGAGTAGTCTTGCAGCCGAGTTCTAAATCCGTTGTAGTCTTTTCATGGCCTTTAAAGGTGATCCGTGGTGGAGGCTATTGGTGTAATCGAGTTTGGACAGAAAAGGGAGATGGTAGCTTGGACCTTGTGTGGAAATCCCAAATGGGGGAAGATTAGTCGCTGAGTTTTTATAGTAACAAAGCTTGATCTTGCTAGTTTTTCCACTTGGGCATTCATCGATTGCTTGGAGTCCATGGTTTTCCGAGGTTTCTTGAGGAAATTATCTAACCCCATATTTGGCTGTACGTTTGCAGCGAGGGTGTAGTAAAGCTTGCCTACTGGACCTAAGGTTGCATGTTGGCACGTAAGGCTGCAACTTGTTACACAGATAAAGGGGGCCATTTCCAAATAAGGACTTGTGAACTAGGCAGAGGAGTTTGAAGAAGGAACACTTTTTTAGAGGTAGCCAGCGCAGGTTATAAACCAGGGAGGTAGCCGTGTTTTGTACAACCTGAAGTTTAGCTAGGAGAGCTTTATTTTCTGCTACCGTAATAGTGATGCCATAGTGCAGGCACATTACAAGAAGTGCCTGGGTGTGGATGTAAACACAGATTTTTGTTGGCCAACAGTGACCTAGGGTATCTACCACTTTACTAAACGAGGCTGAAGAGACAATGCCTCAACATGATTCTGGATTCAATATTGCACAAGAGATCAGCAGCATTTTGAACTTTATATTGTCTGAATCCTTTCTTGAAGTTCGAGCCAAACAATTCAAAAGAAGGCACAAAACAACACTGCCTGATAGATATGGCCTAGACTCTCCTCTTCAACCAGTACACCAACCCTCATCAGAAAAGGCTCCACCCAAAGAAACCCAAGATTGAAGTAGATTTGAATACGAGACCTCAAGCTCGAGATGACCAGGACTAATAATTTTCAATCAGTTTCATGCTGTAACATTTAAAGACATGCAGATATAGATTCTGTACCTGCTTCTTCATGACTGTTTAGACGTGCTCCTTCAATTAACCACCAGCTTCTAAAACTACTATAATGTAGCTTTCGTTCAAATCGATTGTCAGTGTTGTGGTCTGTTACAACTTTCAGAACTGGAAGTGCAATGAATGGTTTGTAGTTTTGTTTACTAGCAGCAGCTGAAATTGCTTTTCAGAACTTCACAATTTAAAGAGGCAGTGCACAGCAACTATAAATGTACAAATACCTGGTAAACATCTCCCTGCTTCAACTCCTAGGGAAGCTGCTGGAAGGTCTGATTAACAAACAGCTGTCAGATTACCTTGAAGATCTTGGACCCATCACAATCTGGGTTCAGATCTGAGCACAGCAGAGACCACCCTGGTAGCTGTTTTGTACTCCATAAGATGTTCGTTGGATGTCCACTCTCCATCTATGCTTGTGCTCTTAGACCTGACCGCAGCTTTCGACATTGTGTTGCATGCTAGGCTATTACAAAGGTTGAACGATATAGGAATCTATGGGACAGCTTTAGAGTGGTTTCAAGATTTTTGGGAAAATGTATCTGAAGTCCTCTCGCTCTGGACTTTTAAGTCTAGAACTATGATGATTGATAAGGGGGGTTCCTCAGGTCTCTTGTCTGGGCCCCACCTTGTTCGATATATATGTGGCCCCAATTGTCAAGGTCCAAAAAAATCCTTCAGCTTTGAAATTCTGTCTTATGCCGACAACACTCCACTGATTATCTCCTTTGATAAAAAGGTGGTTAAAAAAATGAATACTTCTCTAATGGGATGAAGGCTATTGCAGAGTGGTTGGCAGACAACTTTCCTCAACTAAATACAGGAAAGACAGAAATGATGCAATTTGGAATGCCCAGCAACTGTGGACTCCCGACTGGTGGCCTCCTGAACTAGGCTGTGCCCCTTGCCCCTGTCATGTAGTAAAAAATCTAGGAATCAGGGTGAATCAAGCTCTTAAAATGAAGAAGCAGATTTAATCTATAAAACGTACCTGCTTCTGCATGATGCATCGGCTTCGGAAAGCGCTTCCTTATCTTCCGAAAGCAGCTAGGAAAACCTTGGTGGAAGCTCTTATTTTTAGCAGGGTTGACTATGGCAATGCCCTATTGTCTTCTGCAAATGGGACATTGCTGTGTAACTTGCAGGTCGTGTAAAATACTGCGGCGCAGCTCATTTGTAATCTTCCCTCAAGATCTACTGCACGTTTGAGATCGCTTCTTTGGGTACCGATCAGTAAGAGAATTGTATTCAAAATCTCTGTCTGACTTTTAAAGCTTTATTGGGGAAAGGGTCTGGCTATTTCCAACAGAGGCTTAAGCGCTGTTATCCAGTGCAGAACCTGCGATCTATGGATAAAGCATTACTTACTATCCCCAGCATTCGTCAGTCAAGGTGTGGTGCCAGATCTTTTTCATATCTGGTTCCCACCTATTGGAATTAGCTGTCTTTCCAGATTCACGCATGTACTGACTACACTAAATCTAGAAAATTACAAAAAACTGATCTGTTTTAATTTTCAGTTCTGTGCTTGCTGCTATAGTTGTCCTCATTGCCAAGATACCCCTGCAGGGATGAATCGTGCGTGATCACAAATTAAAGTAAAGTAAAAAGGAAATGCCAACGCTCCAAATGACTCCTTCTGTGTGTAGACACGTATGCCTGAAGACTGTCCATTCAAAGAGACACTAAGGACAAGTTCATGCATCTGTCAGGTGCTTTATTCACCCCTTCAACTGATGAGATCCTTGAGAAATGCAAATGGGGTAGTGGCAAATTATTTAATTGAACCAACAAAAATAATTTTATTCATCTTTACATATTTTCAAAGCTGAGGCCAGGCAGGTTTTTTTTTTTACACAAAGTTCAACAGAGTTGGCTACTCTCTAAAGCCCTCACCTATGTTGGACTCTTCATTGCACAGTTTACTTGTCCGTTTTTTTTAACCCCCCACCCTTTCTAGTCTTATTCTAGCTCTGTCTTTGCACACAAGCAATTTATTTGCCCTGTGATTCCCACCATAGTATTTCTATTTGACTTTCAGGAGTCAAGGTCCAAAAAAATCCTTCAGCTTTGAAATTCTGTCTTATGCCGACAACACTCCACTGATTATCTCCTTTGATAAAAAGGTGGTTAAAAAAATGAATACTTCTCTAATGGGATGAAGGCTATTGCAGAGTGGTTGGCAGACAACTTTCCTCAACTAAATACAGGAAAGACAGAAATGATGCAATTTGGAATGCCCAGCAACTGTGGACTCCCGACTGGTGGCGGAGAGGTACTCCGCCTCTGTGTTTTAATCAGAGAATATTTGCACAATATTTCAAGAAAGTCTCCTTGTGGTTCCAGCCTCCAGTGGTACAGCTGTGCCATTGCTGTCCTCTGCTTGGCACCTCATGGGACTGTCTTTTCTGGAGTCAGGTAGTGTGGATCACCCGACCGCTCCACCAGACAGCTTTCCAAACTGCGGTTTGTGGCCCTTCAGACAGCTGTGGGGTCCAATTCCTGGCTGAACGAGCCAACAAATGTGCTTTAGTCGGTCAGTCAGAATAGAAGGAAGGAAAAAGTCTTACTCTTCCTCCACTCTGGCCTTAAAGGCAATCTTCTACCCCCTTGCTCCTTACAAAGGTGCAGCTCTTACCATTTAGTCTGACACTTCTGCTAATGCTAATTACAAATGTGCATGAATTCCTTTGAGGAACTCCTTCCCTTGCTGTTGCTTGAGGATTATTTAAAATCAGTGGGTGTCTACTTTACTTCTTTTAATCTATCTATCATTACTCAATACAAACGGGAAATAGTTGTTGGAAGGGCTTCCTTTGAATCTCTTTTTAGTTACTCCAGAGACCCCGCCAGAATTTCTGAAATTTTCTCCAGAACTGCTTCAATAGATTTTTTTTTGGGGGGGGGGGGGGAGTTTTATATAGCTCAAACTAAACCCGAAGGTATCAGAGCGCTTTACATGAGCACCAGTTACATTACAGACGGGCACATTCATTTTTGTTAGGCACCGGGAGATTAAGTAATTTGGCCAGAATAACAGAATGTTGAGCGTCCCTGCCAGGACAAGAACCCGGTTCCCCAGCTCTGAGGTCGACCGCCCTAGCCGTTAGGCCTCATTCTCTCCCCTTTGAATCTTATACTTCCAGGACCTGTTTCTTGATTCTGGTGGAAATTTCTAACTTAAGATTCCTCACTTTTAGAATATCCGAAGCACCAGACGGGATCTGGAATTTTTTTAACAACACTCCCGGGCACCATGTGACTCTGTGATGATTCCCTACCACTCTAAAAGTGACAGAGAGGACCTGCATATAGCAGTTTCATCAGCAAATAATAAAGTGAGTACAGGCAAAGCTAGAAATGTTGATATTTTCTCAGTCTGAGAAGTATCTTTGATGCACGTTTTTGAATCCTTCATGCTCCTGTCATAGCTTGGGTTTGTAGGCCTGCATACACAACATTCCCAAAGTCTAATGTAGATGATCCACAAGCATCCATTGCTCTTATTCTGAGACGAGATTGTGTAGGTCGGATGGTAGAGTAACAGCTCAGTTTAATTAATGTGGCACGTTTTCTTATTGGTTAAGGACACCTTGCAAAATTTCAATGCCTGTTGTGTTTGAAAGTTTTATTTGGTTAGAACCCCCCCCCCCCCCCCCCACCCCCCCCCACCCCCACTCCCCCCAAATCATTTGAGACTTAATATTTGGTGGTTGTTCTATTGACAGCAAAGCAACTAATGTCATTATTGCTAAGTGGACACTGTCTTGCATTTCTATATGCTGCAGTATTAAAGCAGATTGGTGTCCTGACTTCATGCCCCTAGACAATTTTTAAGACCGACATTTGCAAGGCAGTAATGGGAAGATTTCCACATTCTTTTCAAACATTACATTTTGGATGAGTCTTCCAGAAAAGATGCACTGTTCGGTCAGATAATTCTGTGCATCCTGTTTGCATGAAGCCTGATTAGACAAATGCTATATTCTTCCCTCCTATTGTAAAGAAGTGAGATTAGAATCCAGCCAATTCATAAGAAGGGAGAGCAAGAGATAGCATAAGGAAATCTGCCTTCATGGAGGTTCCGATACTCTTTCCTTCCTCTCTATGTATCACCACTTCCAGGCAGGTTCCTGTCTAGCCACTCAGAGGTCCATACAGAGATGAAAACACTCCACAAAATAAGAAATATGCACATATTTTAAGAATGATCTTTTGCAGCACAAGAGTCTCGATTTCACGCCAAGATGAGGACTGAAAATCGAGAAATCCACAAGGCAAACAAATTACAAAGAAGCGCCCGGCATGCTTTTAAGATACGTGCCTGTGGCGTGCTGCGAATCCCAGAATGGAAGCTCCTTGAACTGTTAGGCGCATGGTGAGGCGCGCACGCGGCAACAGGCAAGGCAGGGTTCTAGATCTTAATATAGGCGCGCATGGGGCATCGCAAAACACCGCATAAACAAAGTTAATCAGCTTGAGTCGCCCTCCACCCACCCCTGACTAAAAGGAAGACCCCCACTGACCTTATTTTGTCAAGGGAAGTTAGTTAATGCCACTCACCACCTTTATTGGCTCTTTGCCGACGGAAATAGCACGGGGTAGGAAGAGGGCGGAGTGGTTGAGGGTGAACAAGGTAAAGGAGTTCAACGAAGACGAATGTACAGATAGAACACATAACTTTTATTCACTTGTACTATGCTTATTTGAGAACATCTTTTTTAACGTGCTTTTAAAATCCACGAGTTATAACGTGAAGGGCAAACATTCATGTGGGGTATAATAAAAGGGTTATTTCTGTAACCTGAGCATAGAGCCGAATGCAGGTTTTCATCATAAAACCGATTGTACTTTGTAAAACACTGTGCTGGCTCCGTGGGGACATCTAGTGACGCTGATTTAGCAGCTTCATAATCCTGGGTATGGGGGTTTCAGTGTAGGTCTATCGTTTCTGTTCTTTTAGAGCCCTGCAGTTAACATTCAGTATAGGACACTTTACAATTTCAACAAGCATTGGCATAGCCAATAGGTCTCGCTTTTGGGACCTTATCAGTATTTAGTTATGCAGCACAATATCCTTGGTGCAACAACATCAACTGTTGCATGGCTAAATACTTATAAGGTCCCAAAGGCGAGACCTATTGGCTATGCCAATGCTTGTTTTGCATTTGTCACCCCGAGTGGGACGGGTATGCTCAGATGTGAGTCCCGTGCTCTCCATGTCACTGGAATCAAGCTATCCTGGCTGACGAGGGGTGAAACCCCGAAACCGATCCTAGGATGCTTGGTTCCAGTCCAGGGAGAACTTGGCTTGGCAGTTCGGCTGGACTGTTACCATGAGGCACAGGGTCAAGACTGATTTGCATATGGCTGGGTTCAAACTGGAATGGCATGGTGAGCAAAGAAACGATGGATTTAGGCCCAGATCTCTGTACTGGGGTGAATGTATGACATTGTTCTGCATTCTGTCCATCAACTGTTGCAATGGATAGGAATGGGGCAGCTTTTGCATGTAAGGTGCTCCAATATTCTTTTAAAGTGACAACATTTCTTAGATGAATGTTCACTGTTCTGGCTTTGAACTAGGCATTTCGCAACAAAATGTGTGGGTAGCGGACAAAGGCAAGAATACCAGAATTGCTGTGATGGTAATTGGTTTCCTGTTTGTGGTGACTATGGCAAGTAGCAAAGTTGGTTTATCCAGTTTTTACAATCCAAGTTTTTCTTGCAACTTTTTCCACCTACACTGTTCATTTGAAACTTCACGACCAACTACATATGCTTAAATGTAAAGAGGGAGTTTTAATAAATCTTCTGTTTCAACCTGTTTAGGTTCTCCAGCCTTGCCCAGCTCCATTGCATGTTTTGGAACCTCGCTAGAGGAAGACGACGCAGAGGAGGAGGATGAAGAAACAGAGGATACAAAGTCAACCACAACAACCACCCCATCGTCATGCCATTCAACCCCACGAAAAGGAAAAACACACAAACATGTTCTCAACGGACATGGTATGTTACGGTGTCCAATAATTTTGTTTGATTCAGTGAACAAAAAACATGAAAGAAAGATTTTATAAGGGCTAAAACCCTTGAAGTTGTGCAAGAAATTGAGGGAGCATTAGTGGAAGGTAACCCTTGAGAAATAGTTTCATAAAAACCTATTGAAAAGATACCAGACGAAAAATACTGCAAGCACATAATTCCTTTACTAAATTCTGTGTTTATTTACTATTGCAGCTGTATTTTTGTTATTAACCATTGGGATTTGTTACTCGATGTGACAGCATCTACTTGCAAATATGTCGTGTTTATTCTCCTGTTTGATTGAATGGATAAAAGAGTTCAGTTTTCTGGGCCTAGGAGAGTAAAATTCCGTTCACTAGCATTTGTACAGATTACGAATGGCTCTCCGGGAATATTTTCATTAGATAAGCCCATCCCAGAGAAAGGTTTGTATCTTGAATATAAATAGGTATGCCCTTTTATTGGCAACAGTGGGTTTTAATGATACTTAGTTGCTGTAAAATGTTAATAGTTGCTATTATCTTAAACAATGAGGTCTTTGAGTTCTTACAATAGGCCTCATTCACAGCATGTGTTTGCTTATATGAATTAAGGAATCCACGTTTGACAGAAATGTTCAGGTTACTGATTAATTACTCCACTATTGCACTGAAGTGTCTATTCCACTTTCACCAATATTAACTGTACTGCTTCTCAGGTACATATTACCCTGCTGTTGACAGTATCTCAAGTTGGTTTCTAGACTTTTCACTCCCATACGCTGAAAACGGGGTTTCCCAAACCAATTGTCTTGTACAGTTCGGGAACTAATCATACTGAAACAAACATTGGTACAGGTACAGATAATGTTGAACCCTCCTTACCGTACCAAATGTTAGGTATGGGTTAACATTTGATCCTGAAAACCATAAACCGCAAAATATGTCAGACACTCCAGGAAAGGAACCTACTGTTCTCAAACTTTTTTCTAGTTTTCACAGAGCTAAAAGACATTGGCCTGGTAGTACTTAATGGACACGTACAAAAGCAAATTGAGTTGGAAGCTATGCGACAGAACTCACTATGTGCATTGAGGGAGCAAATTGCTCATATGTGTAGCTGGGTGGCAGAACTTGACACTAAAATATTCTCCTCTCGAGAATACTGTTAAATATTTAGAGCAGAAGAGTGGACATTGATATTAGTATACTAATCTAATGTAATGGCTTTTGATATAGCTTTTGGGAGGCTCAGCCCCCAAAGCTTTCTTGCACAATTGCTTATAACTGCATTCCTGAAACCCAAGTCATTCATATGGCAGAATCTCAACAAGCCACTGTTCTTTTAGTATCTGGCTTGACTTAAAAGTCTGATCTAAGCTTAGAAGTTGTTCAGTTAAGATGGCTAATAAAACCATGCTTATCAGGAAGATATTCTGTTTTGAGTTCTGGCTAATCAACTTCTTTCTGATGGATACCTCTTCCTGCAGATTTCTCCCTTTCTGAACCTCCTAGATGACAGTCTGGACTGCAATAGTTCATAACATCAGTAGCTGGCACTGACATCATTATGACATCAGCATCCAAACACCTGGTGACATAACAGGAGGTATAAGGTGCCCAACTGACATTGACTGACTGGCAGTTCCTTTTTTTTCATGTCACCAATGCTGACCAGGACACGGTTTCTCATAAAACATATGGTCTTTAACCCCTGTAGAGATTGTGAAGGTCAGATGTCTATAGCGTACCATAGTGATGGCTGCTTGTGGTGTTTAGAATCTGATCAAGACATCAGTTCCTATGGTTCCTGCAAGAGTATACATCTCAAAGCCATAAAGGAGATGCCAGCAAAACGCTTTATGGAGAGGGCTATGGAAGGTAGGGGGAGGGTCAGGAAACACCAACAGAAGAAGAAAGGAAGACATGGAGAGAAACCAGTTAGTTCTTCCTGGCCTACTTTTCCATCAGATTCTTCTTTAGAGCTGGAGTTGTTTACAGTTCCTCAGGAACCGACTTAGTCGTCGCTTACTGATTCTGACCCAACTGCATGACATATGCCTCATGATCTGACTCAGTTATTAGATGGTCCTTAACCCTACCCTGATTTCCCTGCTGCCGGAGTGGATACGTTCTTTTTTAATGCAATGTTGAAGGTTTTTAGGAGGGCTGTGTCTCCCCTCTGAAGCCTTCGGACCCCAGGGGACAGGAAGGAGTGCCATTTGGACTCCCACCCAAGTGACTCCCATTGGCATAATTTGCTCCCTTCTTGTCTCCGCCCACAGCTCCTTCAGCACCTCATAGACCCAGAAGAAAATCTCAAAGGCATTTTGAATAGAAGTATTACAGGAGAACTGAAACTCTCCATGAGCTATTTGGAAAGGACTCCGATCCCATAGAAGACTCCCTTTCTGATGGAGAGACCAATCACCTTCCTTTCTTTTCTTCTGATGATTTTCAGGAACTAAGAGATGCAAGTAGTTTAGACACTTCATCTGAGCTTGATATGATAGGCCCTCTAGTGCTTAAATTCAGGAGTTTGCGTCTTATTATTTTATCATTAAGAAAGCTTTGGAGGTTTTGGAATTGACAGCTCCTTCAGTTGAGGCAGAGTCTACTATGTTGACTCTGGTTACAGTCCACTTCACATTCTGCAGAACCCTTGTTGCATTTTAATGAGGCTTTTTAGAGCCAGTGCTTTCAGCTTGGGATAGAACTTCTATTGCCCTAGCGCTAAACAAAAGCATCGCTAAAAAGTATCGACCTTCTCCTCAGGGACCCAGTATTTCTATCCAGGTATCTCTCCCCAGAGAACTTAGTGGTTCAGGCTTCCTGTTCTTCTAGGTTCTCACCTGGAGCCTTCCCAGTAGCCCCTTCTGCTGGGGAATCTAAGAAGCTAGAGAGTGTTCAGAAGAATGTGTTCTCTGGTGGCTGCTTAGCATTGAAATCCCATAAGGTCACTTTCATTTGGGATGGTACAACTCTGCTATGTGGGATATAGCCAAGTTATTGGCCCCCAATCATCCAGATCATCTGTGCGGTCATTGTACTCAACTATAAATGGGATCAAGAGGCTGTCTCTCAACAAACGATCCAGACCTGTTTAGATACTGAGGATTCGATAGCCAGGGAAAGGGTGTGCTCAGTTTCTGAATGCTTGGCTGAGGAACTCGGGGTTCTCTACTGATGTACAAAACACTCTTAGGAATCTGCCATTTGTTTGCACTAAATTGATTGCTGAAAAAGCTGACCCTTGAGAGTGAATTAAGTTTAGTAGAGCTGCTGGTCTCGCTGTAGGCCTCCAGGCTCCCTACAATAACCTTTGTCAGTTTTGGAGACTTAGAGGTTTCCCTGGATGTTTTGGATTTTGTCAGAATCAGACTCCTCAGCCACAGCGACAGTTTAGGGGTGGCGTTAAGTTCAGAGGCTAGTCCTCAGATTAGCCAATAGATTAGCCTACGAGCAAAGAATTTCCAGTCTTGTCTTGTTGGTTCCTAGAAGACAAGTTTGAGGCAGAGTATGTTTTTTTTGCTTCTTTAAGGATATTACTATGGACCAGTGGGTCCTTCAAATAGTAGTGATGGGTAATATTCTCCCTTTCCTTTAGTACCTTCAGTTCATAGTGGGTTTCTTTCACTACCAATTTGCAGTTCTTTCGTTTGGTCTAACTTCCATACCTCGTGTCTTTACAAAGATGATGGCGGTAGTAGCGACTCATTTCAGAAGATGGGGAATCCTAGTATTGTGGGATTTAGATGATTTGCTGCTGACAGCTGTCGCTAGAAATGGTGCCTCGCTTCTTGCAGTCCACAGTATTCCTGTTGTATGCCCTCGACTTTTCTATAGAAAGACCAAAATCTCACCAATAGCCCTCTTTGCATCTTCTGTTCAAAAGCACAGTACTGGGTACGCGAGCTCTGCAAGCTTTTTGACTAGAGGACTTGAGATATTCAGTCTAGTGTTCTGTTCTTATCGAGGAGGACCTCAAATCCCAGTTCTGAAGGTCTTACGCCTGCTAGACCAGTGGTTCCAACATGCAGAATTATCTCTGATACCATAGTAATTTCTCCAGAGGCTGCAGTGGATCTATATTGGTGGGAAGAGGAAAGCAACCTAAGTGCAGAGTTATCTTTCCATCCTCCCGCGAAAGTGACCACTATAGTGACAGACTCCACCCTTCTGGGCTGTAGTGCTGACCTGGAGGTCAAAGTCCTCTGGTCTCTAGAAAAGCAGGTTCTTCATATCTAACTGCTAGAACCCAAGACAATACAGCTAGTCCTCCAGGCCATCCTCTCCACCATTCAGGCATTGACTTACGTCTTGGATATGGTGTTTGGCTGTTATCAAACTATCTGGCGGGTTCTCTCTCTGACAGCCTCAATGTTCTGCACCTTGCCGATCACAAGTTGTTGCCACAGGTTCAGTGCTTCACCCAATGTGGCATCCCCCAGGTGAACTTGTTTGCCTCTCACATTGTTTGAAGTTCTGTGCTCTCATATATCCACTTCAAGGAGCTTTGGAGGATGTGTTCCAACAGAAGGAAGTGGAATTATCAATTTAAATACACATTTCCTCCCATGCCCATGGTACTCTGGCTCTGTGGACAAATTTGCCAAGACTAGGCCAAAGTAATTTTCATTGCCACAGATCTGTCTTCCTGTCTGGGTATGAATCTCCTTTACCAGTTGGAGGGACAGTTTCAACATTCTAACCTTCAGGGCCTACACCTCCATGCCTGGGGATTGAGCAGTAATGTTAAGTTTCATTTCAGTTTATATCTAAAGTGGTAAATATAATTCTATTTGCTCACCTAGGCACTAACAAATGGTGTATTGTGGAACGTGGAATAAGTTTGTAGCTTTGTGTTTCGGTAACACAGTGGATCTTGTATGAGCCTGTCTCTCGGATATTCTATTCTATGCCCTTTCTTGAGAACACAATCTTGTGCTATTGGAGGGCCAAGGAACCTTGGCTGCCTTGCTGGCATTGCTCTGTCTTCCGGACCAGCCACCCCTTTTTCAACCATTGTTTTAAGTTTCTTAAAGGCGATAAACAACAATCAAATATTTGAGCCTTTGCATTGTTGCCTTTTAAGATTGATAACTTTAAAGATTATGTTTGTACTACCATTAATTCAGCAAGACACATCAGTGAGTTGGAGGCTCTGAGGGTCTGTCTATCTTTTATGTCTCTTTCCTGTTAAGTTGGTACTAAGGACCCGCACTGGTTCCCTACCTAGGGTTGTAACCCCATATTCGAGGCACATGAGCTGCAGATCACACACACTTAGCATAGATCGCCATCTGGTGTTGGGCCCGGATGTTTGCACTTGATTTTGTCCTGGAAAGTCTTTGGAAGTCACGAGGTAGGTGACTCCTCCTTTGGATCATAGTGCGCATGGGCATCGGCTCCATCCTCAGATTGTTTTTTTCCGCCATTGGGCTCAGATGCGTTTCTTGCGCTCCACTTTGGAACCGTTACCGATTCCATTTCGACGCGCAATCCTTCACCCTTTCTACGGTATTGTCTCTATTGTGAACCCTACTCATCGCGCATTTCTCCAAGTCGGCCTACCTTGGCCTTAGCATCTGGTTCATGGAAAGGACGCCATTCAAGAAGTGTCCTCGATGTGGGTCGAAGCTTCCCCACACCGATCTGCATGAGGTGTGTAACCTCTGCTTTTCACCAGAGCACAAGTCCAGAGACTGTCCAGCTTGTGCCTCTTACCGCTCCAAGAAGACCATTCGGGATCGGCGAGCTCAGAGGACCATGGCTCGCTCGTCGACCGCAATCCCCGACGACATCTTCCAAGAGGGCGTCGATGTACCGGAGCGGATTGAAGAAGGCCTTGTCAGCACTTCCGAAGCTGATGACTCCGATGTCGAAGAAATCACTCCGGCGCAGAGGGTCGTAAGTGAAGACGTTGACCCCGACCCCCTCCATACAAAAAAGGCTTTGGTCACGCCTTCGGGACCAGGTGCACACCGACACACCGCTTCCCACGCCCGCTCTCGGGCCCGGCAAAGAAGCCTACCAAGCCTTCAGGCGACTCGGGCTAGAGTCAGCCTACGTCCAGTGCCGAAACTCAATCTGCGGCACCGAAAAAGAAACCGCCCTCCTCCTCCTTGTCGACCGCTGCTTCCACCTCAAAGCCCTCGACACCGAAAACAGCAAGCACTGACTCGCCGGCACCGAAAAAACACTCGGAGCCGAACAAGAATCCACTCCCCAAGAGTTCCGACTCACACTCTTCGGAGCCAAAAAAATAATCCAGCCCGAAAAAACAAACAGACTGCAAAACAACACGGGTCCAAACCCAAGGACACTCCAGAGCCGGTGCCGAAAAAGCCCTCGGAACCGAAACACTCGGCGCCGAAAAACCAACCTTCATCAGAAGAGCTTTTTCGACCAGACCCTGCACAAAAAACTCTGGTTAAAGACCCTAAAACTGGTCAATTAACACTAAGCTCCAGGAAAAGACCACTGGACAAGCCTACACCTGCTCCACCACCTAAGAAGAGGGACATTGCTACATCCCCTCTTAGAGTCCCTTCTCCACCTCCTCCTCCCCCACCACCTCCTCCCCCACCACCTCCTCCCCCACCACCTCATTCTCCTACACCAGTAGACGATGATGACACCTCTTATGACACAGGGGGTGTGGACGATGTGCCACTAGGGGATCCCATCCCACTTGGTTCCCCTGACTCTTGGGATGACTATAATACACCTGATGTTCCTAATCTCCCGCAAGACGACATTTACCCCTCTTGACCTTCCCCACCAGAGGACACCATGGGCTTTAATCATCTCGTACACTGAGCTGCCCTATACCACGGGGTCGACCTACACACAGACCCCATCCAGTAGGATTTCATGTTGGACACTTTCGACACCACAGAAAGGTCAACATCTACTTTACCCATGCTCAAAGGAGTTATGCTCCTGATGTATTCAAGGATCCTGTTGGGGCTTGAGTCATCAACCCTCGCATAGAAAAGAAATACAAAGCTGCACCTACAGACCAAGCTTACATTAAGGGCCCTGTTCCATTAGACTCCATGGTGGTATCCAATGCCAGGAAGAGAGCAAACTCTCAGACATCAGGTGACGCAGCCCCACCCGATAAAGAGTCTAAACTCTTGGACGCCTCCGGCAAGAGGACAGCCTCACAAGTGGCTAACCTATGGCGCATCACCAACACTCCGGCCCTGCTAGCCAGATACGATAAGGCACATTATGACAAATTAGAGTCCCTATTGCAACACCCCCTGGACAAATATATAAACAAAGCCAACTACCTCATACAGGATGGTAAACTGATAACCAATACCTCCATTTGTTGCGCTCTCGATGTGGCAGATACCGCCTCCAGAACTGTAAATACCAGTGTTCTTTTGCGTAGGCACGCTTGACTACGCATTTCAGGCTTTAAGCCTGAGGTGCAGAGTTCGATTCTGAACCAACCATTCGACCAAGAGCACCTCTTTGGCCCTGATGTAGACTGCTCCCTGGAGAAAATGAAAAAGGACACGGACACAGCCAAGTCAATGGGAGCCTTGCAATCGCAAGCTCCCGGACGTTCTTTTCGTCGCTCCTTCTACAGAAGCAACTCCAGACACTACTCATCAGACAACCATTCCACCTCTTACAAGGCTTCCACCCAGTCCACCTTCACCAGAGGTTACCAGAGAGGAGGTTAGAGGAAACAATAACGAGGGCAGAGGCAAGACTAACAACACCCGCTCTGCTTCCACCCCTGCCCAATGACTCCCCCACCCCCCCAGCTTCCCCCGGACCATTCCACTCCAGTCGGGGGAAGACTACAACAGTTCCTTCCTGTCTGGACCAACATCACCACAGACAGGTGGGTGCGACAGATAGTTAAATCAGGTTACTGTCTCGAACTTTCCTCTACCCCCAGAAACATACCACCCAAACAGCGTCCAATGTCAGAAGAACATCTATCACTGCTAAAGCAGGAGGTAATCTCCCTTCTAAATGCAATAGAACTGGTTCCCCCTGCGCCATCAAACACTGGAGTCTACTCCCTGTATTTTCTCATACCAAAGAAGGACGGCTCTCTGAGACGTATTTTTTGGTTTAAATCTTTTATTGATTTTTCAAACAGAGAAAAGGAGAACAAGACCCCCTGCTCCCTAGAGACAATGCAGTTCGGACACCAAGTGTCGCCAATGGTAGCATTACCGAGTAACATGCATGGAGCGGGTCTCCGGAAGAAAACGTTCAGGAGGAGCGAAAGAAACAGAATAACATATACAGCCTAGCCCCACCCCCCGCTCCCTCGTCCACAAAATAGGAAAAAGAAAATAAAAAAGGGGAAAAAAGGGAAAATGCTAGATGCATGTGGAGTCATCGTGACCGTTTGGGATTACGCTCCTGTGGAATTTGCGCGTCAGCGAGGCGGAGAAGCCTGAGGTACCGAGGGCATGTCAACTCCTGGAATTCTGTTATGAGCCGGGTCAGGAAGGGACGCCACAACTCTGGGAATTCAGCCCCTTTGCCCGCCAGTGTGAGGGATAGTTTCTCCATTCCCAGTACCATCCAGAGTCTCTGCTGCCACCCTGAATGTGGTGGGGGCTGGGGAGAGTGCCAATGCGCCAGTATGTTCTGGGTGGCCACTCCTAGGGCGATGGTGATTAGGCGGCCCCTCCGGGATTTAAACGGATATGTTATCGGATTGGGTAGACCTAGAAGGATGTACACTGGGAAGCGCTGGAGTTGTGTGTCGAGATGAGAATCTATTTTGAGGATTGGGGTCCAATACGGTTTGATGCGGTCACAACTCCACAAAAGGTGCCCTAGTGTGCCTACCTCCTTGCAGCCCCTCCAGCACAAAGCACTTAGATGGGAGTCAAAATGGTAATGGCGCTCTGGTGTATAGTACCAATAGGTGGCCACCTTGGTCAGTGTCTCAGTAAGGCCTGCGTGGTATGCGGAGTGTCGGGCCCTATAGTATATGTCGTCCCATTCTTTGTTGGAAAGTGTCCTGCCCTACTCCCGCTCCCAGCGTGCCCGCCCTGCATTATATGTAAGTGTAGTAGTTGTTAGTAAGTGTTTATAGAGGTCAGAAATTCGTTTTTTATCAGAGGATCGGGTGATCAGCCACTTCTCGTATGGGGTTAAGAGACGCTGAGCGCCAGGTTTAACTTGCGGCTGAAGTGCCCAATGCCTGAGCTGTAAATATGGCAGTCGCTCCGTCTCCGGGATACCGTAGTCTGTTTTAAGTTGTGGAAACGGGATGATTCCATCTAGGTCAAACAGGTGTCCCAGGGATCGACATGGGGTGGGGCGCCAGTTGGTGAAGGCCTTAGGGTCCACGCCGGGGTGGAAGTCTGGATCATTAAACAGTGGCGTTAGGGAGGAGGGAAATGTCAGCTTGTGGGTGATGGCAGTACGGTCCCAGGCCTCCATTATCGTACTCGTGATATAGGACGCGTAAAGATTAGGTGGTCTATGCATCTTCCGAAGGAAGGGAATACCCTGCAGGGGCGTGGCCGCGACCGCTTGGTCTTGGAACAACCAGTGCTTTTCGGATTCTAGGCGGGCCCATTCCACCAAGTAGCGGAGCTGTGCAGCGTAGAAGTAGAGCTGCAAGTCAGAAATTCCCTTGCCTCCCCGCTTCGGGGGCAGAACCGCGATTGCATGCTTGAACCGCGGCTTGCGGCCTTGCCATATGAATTGTGCCAGGTCCGACTGAGTTTGCTGAATCCAGCCAGTGGGGGGGCATAGAGGAAGGGTCTGGAAAAGGTAGAGGATCTGGGGGAGAATTGTCATTTTATTGTCCGCTATTCTGCCCAACCAGGAGAGGGAATGGTGTTTCCATTGGCCCAATTATTTACGGACTTGGGTACGGAGCCTATCATAGTTAGCAGTGATAGTGGCTTGTATGGTGGGACCTAGTTGCACCCCTAAGTATGGGATCGTGGTGGTGGGCCACTGGATAGAATGTTCTTCCTGTATGTGGGCTAACGTTGTCTAACAGATGGAGATATTAAGGGCAGTCGATTTGTCCATGTTAATTTCAAAACCCGAGGGCTGTGCAAAACAATATAGTTCGACAAAGTGAGCCCGTAGTGCCTGGATAAGGGCTAGTAAGGGAGAGCAGGATGTCATCCACGTATAAGCTGATCGTGTGTACGTCCCCACCAAATTTGTTCCCGGTTATGAGGGGGTGATGTTTGACTCTCAGCGCCAGCGGCTCCATATAGAGCGCATAAAGGAGGGGAGAGCGGGGGCACCCCTGCCGAGTACCTCTGCCTTTGGGGAAGTAGGATGATGTCTGACCATTTACTCGGACTGTGGCTTGGGGTGATCGGTAGCAATTTAGGATTCGGGTGCATAATTTCTCTCCAAAGCCGAATCTCTGCAGGACTTGTTCTAGATAGGGCCAGTATACCCTATCGAAGGCCTTCTCAGCGTCGATGGCCAATAACATATATTCCTCTTGTGTGCGGGACGCTTTTTCAATGAGATGCAGGACTCTTTGTGTTGTCGCTTGTTTGCTGTTGTGATATGAAGCCCACTTGGTCTGGTTCCACCAATTGGGTCATGTAGGGCACCAGCCGGGTCGCAAGTATGCTTGTATAGAGTTTAATATCTATGTTTAGGAGGGAGATTGGTCTATACGCGCTGCAAAGAGTTTTGTCCTTTACGGGCTTCGGGATGACTACAATCGATGCTTCCAGCATTTCCTCAGGGATAGCTCCGGTTTGTGTAAAAGTGTTAAACAGATCCCGCAGCAGGGGGCCCACCTGGGTGCAAAAGGTTTACAAGGCGACTTCCTTGCTACCATAGATCTCAAGGACGCCTACTTCCATATTCCCATTCATGCAGCTCACAGGAAGTACCTCAGGTTTGTAGTGGATGGACAGCACTATCAATTCAAAGTGCTCCTGTTCAGAGTCACAATAGCACCAAGGGTATTCGCCAAGTGCCTAGCGGTAGTAGCAGCCCACTTAAGAAGACAGCAAATTCACGCCTTCCCATCTCTCGACGACTGGCTCATAAAAGCCAGCTCATGCAACCTGTTGGAAACCACACTCACGCGACTATCCAACTACTCCACGACCTGGGGTTCACAGTAAACCACACCAAGTCTCACCTGCAACCATCCCACACACAATAATACCTCGGTACCACCATAGACACCTCAAGAGCGCTAAGAGCGCTAGCCTATCCCACTCCAGCCAAGATAGCAAGCATGCAGGCTCTCCTCCCCAAATTTCAACCTCAACACTCCCTTCCAGCTCGAATGTTCATGCAACTCATAGGGATGATGGCCTCTTGCATATTTATAGTGCCTCACGCAAGACTCCAGAAGCGTCCGCTACAAGAGTGCTTAGCACACCAATGGAACCAGGGCCAAGGTCAGCTAACAGATCTGGTGTTGGTAGACGGTCGCACTCATCGCTCTCTGCAGTGGTGGAACACCAAAAACCTTTCCAAAGGGCGACCGTTCCTAGAGCCGGTTCCGCAAATTGCCATCACAGCGGACGCATCGCTCTCCGGATGGGGAGCTCACCTATTACATCACACCATGCAGGGCAGATGGACACCTCAACAAAAGTTACTCCACATCAACCACCTGGAATTACTAGCCATATTCTTAGCCTTAAAAGCATTCCAAAAGCAAATATCAGGCAAAGCTGTTTTAGTCCGCACAGATAACATGACCGCTATGTACTACATACAGAAACAAGGCGGGACACACACTCTGCAGCTCTTTCAGCTAGCACAGAGCATATGGAGATGGGCTACACCACAGAATATATTTCTCCTAGCCCAACATGTCCCAGGAGTTCAAAACACCATAGCTGATCTGTTAAGTCGTCAAACACAACAGATCCACGAGTGGGAACTTCATCTGCAAGTTCTTCAGCCATTCTTTCAAGTGTGGGGGCAACCACAGATAGACCTCTTCGCCGCCCACGAAAACGCCAAATGCCCAAGCTTCGCCGCCAGATATTTACACCTAGGGCCCGATTCACAGAACTAACTTAAGACAAAATCCTAAACTTACTACCATTTTGGTATTCACAGAAGGCACTTACTCATTTTGGTATTCACAGAAGGCACTTACTCATTTCGGTATTCACAGAAGTTAGGAGTCCTAACTTTAGGACTCCTAAATGCCTTCTGTGAATACCGAAAGTCTTAAAATTAGGATTTTTCTCAGTTTAGTAGTAGTATAGTTAGGACTCCTAACTTTTTAGGACTACTAAATTGAGAAAAATCCTAATTTTAAGACTTTCGGTATTCACAGAAGGCATTTACGAGTTCTAAAGTTAGGAGTCCTAACTATACTACTACTAAACTGAGAAAAATCCTAATTTTAAGACTTTCGGTATTCACAGAAGGCATTTAGGAGTCCTAAAGTTAGGACTCCTAACTTCTGTGAATACCGAAATGAGTAAGTGCCTTCTGTGAATACCAAAATGAGTAAGTGCCTTCTGTGTTATACCAAAATGGTAGTAAGTTTAGGATTTTGTCTTAAGTTAGTTCTGTGAATCGGGCCCCTATTGTCCAAAGGCAATGCGATATGGATGAATTGGTCAGGCAGATTTGTGTACGCTTTTCCGCCTCTCACACTCATTCCACTGGTGGTGAGCAAACTACAGTAACACTCGCTAACTCTCATTCTAGTTGCTCCAACTTGGGCTAGACAACCGTGGTACACCACATTACTGGAACTGTCCGTAGCTCCGCACCAAAAATTACACCTCTCACCACGCCTCTTAAGCCAGAACCGTGGAGAGGTCAGACACCCAGACCCAGCTCAGCTCAACCTTGCGATATGGCTCCTGAGGTCTTAGTTTGGTTACCTTAATCTTCCCCCTGACTGTATGAACGTCACTAAAGAAGCTAGACGTCCCACCACTAGAGCCTGCTATGCAGCCAAGTGGAAGCGATTTGTGATATATTGTCATAACACCATCAATCCCCTAGACGTGTCTATCCAACACATCATAGGTTACCTGCTACACCTCCAAAGGGGCAACTTAGCCTATATGTCTACTAGACTGCACCTTGGTGCCAGCATACCTACAATATAGACAACACTTATCACTTTTCAGGGTACCTGCCATTAAAGCCTTTATGGAAGCCCTTAAAAGGATAATTCCTCCCAGAGTTCCACCCTCACCTGTGTGGAATTTAAACATCGTTCTCGCAAGACTAATGGGACCTCCTTTTGAACCTCTACATAAATGTGAGCTACAATTCTTAACATAGAAAGTTGCTTTCCTAGTGGCCATTACTTCTCTTAGGAGAGTTAGTGAGTTACAAACACTTAACTATCCAGGAACCTTTTTTGCAAATCCATCATAATAAGGTTGTTCTACGAACTAATCCTAAATTCCTTCCAAAAGTCATTTCTCCCTTCCACCTCAATCAGTCTGTGGAGTTGCCCGTATTTTTCTCGCAACCGTAGACAGTCGCAGAAAGAGCTCTTCATACTTTAGATGTTAAAAGAGCATTGCTTTATTACATCGAGAGAACACAACCTTTTCGTAAGACCAAATAACTTTTTGTGTCTTTCTCACCACCACACAAAGGCAACTCCATATCAAAGTCTGGGATAGCTAGATGGATCGTTAAATGCATACAAATCTGCTACCACAAAGCAAAACTTACTTTATCTGTTCCTCCAAAAGCCCACTCTACACGAAAGATAGGGGCTTCTATGGCATTTTTAGGGAACATTCCCTTAGTGGAGTAGTGTGGCTCAATGATTAGAGCGGCAGACCCTGATGCAGAGGTCTAGCCCGGGACCAGGGTTCAATTCCCCGCCTCGGCGGGTCTTGGGCTCAAAAATTCCACGGACCTGATAATTCTCGCCTCGGTGCCATTCCAATCATGGAGTCCCACTCTGCAACTCTGGGCAATAGCTTGCTTAATCTCCACAACGGCCCCCACAACGCTAAGGATGCCTGGCCTCCACCTTGGGGGTGCCCAGGAGTGGACGCCTCACAGGGAAAGCCAGGATGGGTTCCACAGCGGTATTCGTACAAGCGCCTTGAGACCCTTGCGGGTGAGTAGTGCGCTATACAAGTATCAATTTACATTTTATGATATCTGCAGGGCTGCTACATGGTCTACACTGCAAACATTCACAAAACACTATTGTGTCGATGTGCAAACAAAACAACAAGCTTGTGTGGGCCCGGCTGTTCTCAAAACACTATTTCAAACTACTGCAGCAGATACTGGTGGTCGCCGCTAAGGATGGGTACTGCTATACAATCTATGCTAAGTGTGTGATCTGCAGCTCATATGCCTCGAACGGCAAATGCTACTTACCAGTATGAATCTGTTCTTGGCATGTAGAGCTGCAGATCCACGCACGCCCACCCTCCTCCCCGGCTACCTTTATCTGTTCCAGTACCATCTTATTTAGATACAGCATACATAGGCATCTTTCCTGTTTCTTACAAAGCTCCATCATTTCCCTGCTGGCAAAAAACAATCTGAGGATGGAGCAAATGCCCATGCACACTATGATCCAAAGGAGGAGTCACCTACCTCGTGACTTCCAAAGACTTTCCAGGACTAAAACAAGTTCAAACATCCGGACCCAACACCAGATGGCGATCTATGCTGCGTGTGTGGATCTGCAGCTCTACATGCCAAGAACAGATGCATACTGGTAAGTAGCATTTGCCTTCAGGTAGGTCAGTCTTTATCCTGACCTTTTTCCACCCTCCCCGCACCCTTCGAAGAAGAAAGAGGCTCCACAGACTGTATCCAAAAGAGTGGTTCGTTTTTACATTGCTAAGGCTGAACACTTTAGCTAACAACCAGATTTTTGTGGTCTATGTAGGTAGAAGAAAAGCGAGGTCAGTTCAAAAAAGGACATCATCTAGATGGATTATTTAATGCTTATAGATCTGCTATTCGTAACCTCATAAACAACCCTCTGGGGCCATACATGCTCATTTTGCTAGAGTAAAATCTTGTACCTCTGTTTTGGTAAATGGAGATTCATTAAAAGAAATTTGTAGAGTGACGAGCTGCGCTTCTCTGCACACTTTTGCCAAGCATTACGGTTTAGGTCGAGCCTGTAGCAGCACGCATGTGTTGCTCTGGCAAGACTTTTAGTAAGGGGCTTTCAAAAGCTCACCCCACACGCTCGTGCGTGTGTGGCCTATTGCTTGCGGTTACCCGCACAGGCGCCATATCTTTTGAATTATCGTGCCCAGACACGGGCGCGATAATTAAAAACATATGGCCTGGTGCTCGCTCTCGCGCTCGTGTCACTTGCGGGACGCTCCGTCGTCATGGCTCATTAAGAGCATCGCTCGCTTGTTCTGCAAGGGAGCCATTGGGATGATAGCATCCCTTTAAAGCGCTTGTTAATGCCATGCATTATGTATACACAGACATACATGTGCTCAGCCCTGCACCGAGGGCTTGTAATGGACACCGTCACATGCCCCCAGGGAAGCAATGATGCTCGGACACTTCAGCGCAAACCAGGAGCGCGCTGATAAGGAGTCTGCAGATTAAAGGGACACTGTGTGTGATTTAAAGCTAGATATACAGGGGTCCACTTCACCCCTCCCCCTGGTTTGCCCCTCCCACGCAGCCCCCATACCGCCGCCTGCTTTGGCTTCTTTGAGCTGCAATGCAGTGCTTGTTTAACATTCCGTGGTCCGGGAGCAACACGTCTGTGTCGGAGAACACTCATGGGAGCCGCAGGGGGGGGAGACACTGCATTCCTAACGTGAAATAAGGTCGGTTTAGAGGTCCTCTTCCTAAGTCCTTTGCGTCCCCTTTTCCTAGAATGACTCTGCCTGACCCTTACACCAAATTGTTTCGTGCGCGTCTTGCCTTGAAACAATAGCTCGGTTTTTATACAGCACTTATTATGACATTGATTCTGCTTCTTAACGCTTGGTGTGAGCCGTATTAAAGTGCCTCCCGGTCGCGGGCCTTGCGTTGAGGCTCGGGTGGGTGCGTGGTCAATCGGACAAGCTGGGGTTCGAAAATGTCACCTAAAGGCTGCGCGCAGCTTACTTCAACAGATGCATTAACCCACCATGCTACCTCACGGACTCCAATCCTTGAAAGACTAGAATATTTCTCTAACTTCACAACTTTTTCTTTCCTTTTTTTCTCACTGGATGTAATAACGTTTTCTTTTACTGTTCTAACACCCAACCCCCTCCCCTCCAATTAATTTCTTGTCACTTGTGCCCGGAGTGCTTTACCCTTTTGCTCACTATCTTGTCCCGTCACATTTTTTACTTGCCATTTCTGCTCTCCATTCAAGCATATCTATATCCCACCTCTTCTTTATCTCGTGCTGTCAACAATATAAGATTTTATGCCCCCCACCCCCCCAAGCACACACACAAAATCTTTCTGTTCCCTGTCTTCGGTGTTTTAATGTCACGGTTTTTGTAGCTCCAAGGCGCACTGTTTACAGCGCTTGAATTCACAAGATGAAGTCCAGCGCTACAAAAAGATCAAGTTAAACTTGTGTGTCCAGTGTGACGTTTCATTGACGGCTCCCTTTGTTTCATCTACTCCTGCTTTCTCTACTTCACTTGTTCTATTTTACTCATTTATCCAACTGTACCTCATCCGTCCCGTTATCTGATTGGACCAACAGCACGTGGCGCCTGGGCTTCTAATTCCTCATTTATTTACGCCACCTCAACCTTGGATGTTACTGTGCGTCTCCAGTAACGTGGCCAGTGTGTTGTTATGGGCCCTAGTGAAAGGAAGGAAATGCCCCCCAGCTAATGGTTCAATGATAAAATACAGCAATAATTCAATGCCCCGATGCCGCTGCATCAATGGAAGCTACGCGCTTGCAGCTCTCTCATTTGCTTCTACATCTCCACGGTTGTCTCTATATTTGATCGGTTCTTTTCAGCTTTGTTCCACCTGTTCCTTCCATTTTATTCCCGCTTTTCCCATATCACCGTCTTGTCTACGCGTTTCCGATCTGGGCTCCAGCGAGGTTATTCGTTCCTAGACTGGCGCAAGAGCGCTCGATAGGTTAATAGCACGAGCGCAAGGCGCCGAAAATCAGAAGCAGGTGGAAGGGTAAACCTGCGTGCAACCTTCCTGGTTAAAGCTCCTGTTCCGAAGATATGTGCAGCTTTCAAGCTGGAGTCAGACGAATGCGTTGGCTATTCACCCGCAGGAAATATAACAATAGGTTTATATAGCGCTTGTATATCACCGCAGCAGCTTCTAAGCACTACAGATAACTGATGCTACTATCACCGAATTTAATGGTGCTGAATTTACTGACCTCGGAAAGATGGTGGGCAGGGTGTGCCTTAGGATTCAAACGCAGACCTATAGACCACAGATGTCAGTAGAGAGATGGGTAGCGCGTTCCAATCCTAGTAATGTAACGTCGAGATTAAATGCATCAATTAAAAATTTTAAAGCCAAACTGGTTAGATTTTACGTATAATGGCTTAGTAGGATAACGCACCTGCTGCAGCGAGCATTCTGTAACCGCATGACTGATTCTAAGGTACTCGTATTGGTATTTCCCATTTCCAACCTAAGATTATATTCCACACCATCCAATACATTTCATATTCGTTGGAATGCTAAGGCTGGTGGCCGTCTCTGGCGTTAGACCAGACAGGCAGCGGCAATCGAAGGCCCTGCCCGATTTACCTGCCCTTCATCCTACCTAGTGCTTCGCTGGCCCTGTTATTGTGCGGAGGGGAGACGTCCGCTCGGCTGTAGGCACGGGTCTGCTACAAACACCCCCTCCCTGGAATGAAGCAGCCGCGGCCTGTGCTTGACAGACAGAGAAGTCACCTCCAGGAAGGCCTGAGACCACTTGTGGGGAGAGACACATAGGAGTCATTTTCACGGACATGGCACACCAGGCTGCAACTGAGAAATGTGGGACATTCTTATAGCCAGGACTACTGGAATTATGCGGCAGAGGTGGACCAAATTACGCGGCAGGGGTTATTAAATTATGTGGGAAGAAAAGGCAAATTATGGGGCACATTTTTTTTAATAGTGTTACCTCATCATAATTTTGTGATTTTAATACGTTAACACTATCTGGGCAAAGGATTCACCTCAGTGCCAGTCTACCAGGTCGTACTGGCCTACAGGTCAATCAGGCAGTGTCCGATGGTCTGGTTTGACAGATCAGTGTGTGGGTCGGTTTTTTAGCAGTTGTGGGCAATGTTATGGGCAGGTGGGCCGGTTGATTTCCCTGATGATACCACTTTTTTTTCTAACCACTTCGCTAAATGAGGCCAGTTTAATGTCGGTGCCCGGACCTTTTTTTGCCCAGTCCAACCCTGCCAGTCTGACATCCAAAGCAAAAAGCAACAGAACGCGGACCAGTCAACCTTTGCGGAGGGCCGCCATCTGTGGAGCAATTTAGCCGTGATTTTAGTGCCACTGAATCCGTTTGAGCTAGAAACAAATGTATGTTTGTCTAAATGGGGAGATTGTGCAGCAGGTGATGGAGTATGCAGCAAATTCATAATTATGTGGAAAACGCTGGGGATATAAAATACCATAATTCCACTGACCCTGGTTATAGCACTCTAGTTCCTAGATGGGGCTTTAAGTGCCATGCTTGCAGTCACATCGGTACATTCGGGTCGTTCCTGGTCGTTAGTGACAGCCCGCAGCGATAGTCACGCGGGGACGGCTCGTGTCTGCCCTCTGTCCTACCGGGACTGCAGGACACCGCGGCTGAGCTGCTGCAGAGAGTGCGGCATACTCTCCCTTTGAGACATTAGTATTGCTAACCTTGGGTTCAGGAGCAGCGTGCTTTCCGGCTTAAAGCGCTTTAACACCTCGTCAGGGGGGTAGCAAGCGCTATTTAAATGAATTAATTACTGGGATAGTGAGGACGTAGGCATCATTTTTCAGGCTCTGGTGGCCAAAAGGTAGCTAGCTGGTGCTGTACCATGGCTGGCGTTGATTCCCTCCCCCCGACCCCCCCTCCCTCTCCCTCTCCTCTCCTGAGAGCGGAGTCTGGCAGCAGTGGGTTTGTCAATGGGGGGCATTCAGAGAATTAATTAATTTGGGGTAGTGGATATCTGTTGAGGGTCCGATTAGCGAGCGGATGCGCTCTATACGGCAGCCTTATGCTCCTCGCGTTGAGAGAGTCAGTCGGAGTGAGTGTGGTGGAGCGCTGAGGTGAACAAGAGGCCTCAGTTAGGTACGAGAGAAAACAAGCACACGATTCTGTGGCGTCTACATACGGTGAAGCAGGCTGGCCACAGCAGCATCAGTGATAAATCCTTGTGGATGGCTGGCTGCGAATGGACTCCTAATAGGGCCTTGGTAGATTTGTTTTTGGTTAGCGGATCAGTGCTTAATTTGTAAAACAGTAAGTGCCGGGGCCAAAAGTTTTGTTCACACGCCCTCTACCGGCACTACCAGTGTCGGATGTGCCAATACCAAGTAGTCTGGTTTCCAACGCTTGCTGCTGGGCGTTTCCACCTTGCCCCACCCCTCTGCGTTCTTGCTTTTGGGACCGACGGCAGAGTTTACTCTCACAAAACAGACCACACGCTAAAACACGCATTGGCATAGCCAATTAGTCTCGCCTTTGGGACCTTTATAAGTGTTCAGTTATCCAGCACAATATCCTTGGTGCAACAACATCAACTGTTGAATGGATAAACACTTATAAGGTCCTAAAGGTGAGACCTATTGGCTATGTTTTATAGAGATGTCCCTAGTGACTGTCACTTTGCCTAATCAGTCCTGCTAGACCTTTTATGTTAACCATTCTTCAAGACACTCCTCCAAATACTGGCATATCTTGGGACTCTCTCTCGCAAGGTAAGGAATCTGCATGTAGAAGTTTCCATCAGAACAAGTCACTTTACTTTGATAACAAGCTTTTGGATGGATACACTGTATGCCTGTAGATTTGTCATCTATCCTACCTACTTACCCGTCTTGAAGTATGGTTATTTTGTAGGTTTTACTTATTTTTTAAATAAATTAAAATGTTTGATTATAATTTTTGTTAATTAGAAATGGATTTAGCCTTTGCAAGATTCCAGTCCTTCCGCCTTGTTGGTGCAGAAAAATGGGTGGGAAACTGCCTTTGGAAAGTTGGTTGGGACACCTTATATCTCCTGTGACGTAACCAGGTGTTTGAATGCTGAGGTCGTACAGAACTCTGTGCCCTCTACCTGCATGGAGGAGCTAATGCAGAAGAGTTTCCTGTTCACACTTGTGTCAGGAGATGCTGTCGGGGTGAGGAATCTGTAGGTAGAGAATCCATACAAACGATTGTTACCAAAGGTAAGTAACTTTTTTTATCAGCTTCAGTCTGATGACTGAAAGTTGGCACCATTCTTTAACTATGACGATAATTGTTTTGTTAGAATATAGAGTCGCTGTTGGTAAGCTCGACCCACCCTGCCCCCTTTGTTCATGCCAGGACTGCAGCTAAGAGAAATCGTTTGTTCTGGAAGAGGTGGCTAGATGGTGAGTGGCATGGAAGGTTAGGGCGGAAAACCTAAGTGCTAAGATACGTATGGGGTACCCAAGGCCGGGTCGGCAAGTGGTTACATTCCAAATGTTAACATACGAAAGGACGGGGGTGGACAAGAAGTACAGTGGGCAAAAAGAGAACATATCCAAAAAAATTTACCTTGTGCTGTATTGGCTGGAGAAGGAAAATAAAAATAAGGAAACTGTTATAGGAGGAAATGCTTCGATGCACAAAGGAACTAGACTACAAATATGAGGGTAATATCTTGGGTCATTAGGTTGAAATTGAATTCCTCCTTTAACATCCTAATCAGCTTGCATAAACTGGACAATAAATGCCTCTAAGAGGCATTTCATCATTTATTATCATATTTCAAGGTATATTAGTGCTTCTGAACACTACATTTCTACTTGTAAAGTGGCAAAAATCAGGGCCTCTGGTTGTACTGAAATAGTTGGCATCAAGTCTTATAAAAAAGGAATGTGGATAAGAGCGAATCAAAATCTCAAATACAGATTTTTGGCAAGGCCTTAGGTAGGTTTCCTGTTCGATATTGATCTACGGATATTCTAACCCCTTGTTGTAATTCCCTTTGATATAACTGATGATAGCCCAAATAATGTTAGCTCTGCACTGCAGGTGTCAGTGAGTGTTTGATTTGGCAAATGTATGGTGTGAACATTTGTGGATGTTCTTTTCACTGTAGAACTAATTAGATGCATTTTTTGAAGGAAGTAATTCCAGCATAAGACTGATGTGGTTAAGTGGCAACAACCCGTGGAAAATAATTTGTTATGCCTCTGGGGCTAACTGACCAAGCAAGTGAATGTGTTTTTTTGCATACATGACCCTTTCAATTAAGTATTTTTTGGACCTTAAATCGTGGAATTTTTCTTACCCAATAATGTGGGATATGCTTAAGTTATTTTTCTGGACGTGGCAGAGGTGCCATTTTAATACTCAAAAGTACAAACAAAAGAAGCAGGTTATGATGGTCACATATTCAATTGTGACTTTATGGTTCAAATCTAGTAATAGTTTGAACACATACACCCACCTATAACCATTGTACGGTGGGGAAAGTGTAAAGGGAGGGGTCATTGGGAAGGAGAAGAGAGGAAAGGAAAGGAGAGGGTGGTGTTGCGTGGGAAGTTCGGGGGTTATATAGAAAAAACGGGAATAAAACCAGAAACCTCAATAACATTCCCCACCAAACTCCTGACTCGGACGAAAGGCAAGGGGCATTCTGTTGGGTACATCCCTGGATCTTCAATACGTGATGCTTACCAAATGGTGGCAATGGAGAAGCGTATTATGTTGTAAATCTCAGAACCCTAAGATAAATAGGACAATAGAATTGTTATACAAGATTCTCGCATCTTGTCAAACGCAATATCACATGTTTCCATGCCAAGGATGTGCCATAATTTGTGGCCAGTCCGTGTGATCTAGGAATTTTCAGTTCCCCACCTGACAATAATAACCGGTTTGTCAGCGCAAAGGGCTTGGGTGATTTATTTGCCTTTACATGAACGCATTGGTTATGTTTATTTATTCGGAAGTCCAAGGAGAATCTACATAGGAAAGCATAGGAGATTTGTATTAAAGATCTAATTTATTTCAAATATCATTGCTTGCCAGTATCTCTTAAGCTTGGGACATCGCCACAGAAGGTGGTTTAGAGTCCCAGGGCTTCCACAGTTGCACCAGTATTCACCCGAGTCAGTGGGCTTCCACTTTGCCATTCACGAAGGAGTGCAATGCCAATAGTGGATGACTTTTAACATCGCCTCTTTGCCAGTTGCACTGAATGCTGAAGTGCGTATTCTGTGAAAGAGATCTGCCCATTCCTTGTTGCAGAATGCGCGTTTCAGCTCCTCTTCCCAACATCTCTGAGCTGGTGTTGTGTGGTTGGGGAAAGCCTGATTGAGGAATCGGTAGCGCTTGGGTAACATTCTCTTGTCATCTTTCTTGGTAAACAGCCATTTCTCAAAGAGGGTGTGGAGTCTGCTGGCACGGAGTCTCGTAGTAGAATGACAACAGCCATTCTAATTCATATAGGTCCCCCACCCTCTTGAAGTTAGCCTCTTGCCAGTCTAGGTGTTCTTCACCTGTCTGCAGGGGTAAAAGACGGATTTCCAATGATCAGGATTAAGAGGGGTGTGAAAAGTGGTCAGTCCCCTGGAAAAGGAAACTCTGTCCCAGACTTCTTTTGTAGCTCTGCTAATTGAGGAAGAATATACTCCCACGATCAATGCTTTGAGGGTAATCATGGCACTTTCCAAATGTGAATCCCTTCTATAACTTGCTCTATGAAGCACCAATGCTTCGCCAAGGAAGACCTATTCCTTGCTGCTGGGTAATTAGCAAGGTTGGGTATCCCTAAGCCCCCCTCACTCTGTGGCATATTGGACTTTTCCGTGCTATGCGAGGTTTCTTACCTCCCCAGATAAATGATTCCATTCCACATTGTAGTTTATGAACTATGTGGAGTGTTGCAGGGGGAGACTTTGCATAATGGGTAGTTTTTTAGGTCAGAGTCTTCTTGACAGCTTCAATTCTATCCGCCCTCCCTTCCCCTGCTGCACAACCCTGTCAACTACCAAGAGTATAAATCTAAACGGGTAGTGGAGAAGGAGGTCTGTATAGCTGAGTATGGCAGATTTGTCTGTGAAAGGACAGATTTGAAATCCTAGGTATTGCACCCAGTTGGGTGCCCAAGTGAGGAGGAAGGTTCCCTCCAGAGCAGCCCTGGCTCGGGTGTTGGGGTGAGACTGAGAATTTGTGACTTTTAAATGTTGATCTTGAAGCCTAATATCTGGCCATAAGCCTCAAGATCAACACTGGGGCAGAGTTACATGACTTTGACAGGGCAACCAGGACCTTCTCTGCATAGAGAGGCAATTTAGGTTCATGGCTGCCTTTAATAACTCATCTGATTAGGGGGTTGCACCTAACCCTTTCAGCAATGTGTTCCAATTAAAGGACAAAAAGGAGCGGGGAGAGTGTTCACCGCTGCCTTGTACCCTATACACCCCAAAGGCCTGCAGCGTTATTCTGTTGACTCGCACCCTGGCTCTGGGACATGCATAGCCCCACCACACCCGCTTCTTAAATCTGGGGCCAAAACCAAACCGGTCGGGGGCCATCTGCAGATAGGGCCAGTAGACATGGTTGAATGCCTTTCTGCATGTGTCAAAGGAGGAACGCTGGCTTCTTGGTGTGTAGCGCCTTGTCAGTAAGGTGGAGAATTTGTATGGTGTTATTGCTACAGTTGATATCAGACCATGGATATATGGATTAAGCCGGTGAGCTAGGATGCTGTGAAAAGCCTATTGTCGATATTCAGCAGAGATACTCTGCCTGTATGAGGCAAGGAATGTGGGTCTTTCCCTAGTTTGAGGATTACTGTTATAACTGCCTTGTGCATGGTGTCTACGAGTTGCCCAAAATCTCAAGGGGAGTTCAATGGGTGCACCAGAAGAGGAGCAAGCAGGGGCTGAAAGTGTTGTAGAAGGCTGGAGTTAATCCATCAAATCCTGTGTCTTTGCCAGGTTGGAGTTTGGCAACACCTGTTATCACCTCTTTTCATCAGATATCCAATTCCAGAGAGGTGGCCTGTTGGGAGAGAAGCCCTGTGACCTGGATTGTGGGGTCCCCATATTTGAAGTCTGCCTTCTCTGCTATTGAAGAGTTAGTATAGAAGTGTTCAAAAGCCTGTGCTAGGTCTTCATCTGAATGGGCTTGCTTCCCAACTGGGGAGGCAATCATTGCTACCCTATCTCTGTTCAACCTGGCACACAGTTTGTAAGCCAACATCCGTTTCGACTTTATTGCTTCCAGCATAGTATCTTTGTTTGTACACTGCTTCCAGTTCTTTCACCATCCCTTTGAACTCAAGTCTCTTAACTGACGAATCTTTGTTAAATATAACTGAATAGCTATTAAGGAGTATCCAATGACTGCTTTAAGAGCCTCCTACTGGAGGGGTCTAGTGTGCCAGAGATGTTGATTTGCATGGAGCATGGAATCTCCTCCTGTGTCTGACTCAACAGCAGTATTCCACAGGAGATTGCCATTAAACCTCCTTGATCACCTGAATTCAGCAGTCAGGTGTTCAAAGTGAGAGCAGGACAGGGGCGTGGTCTGACAGTGCTGAAATCCCTATTTTAGCATGCGTTGGTGGCAGCCAGGGTGAAGCAAGAAACCAGATCGAAGTACAGTCTTGCATACTTTTATTGTGGTGCTGAATAGAAAGAATAGTCTGAGGGATTTCCAGACATCTGACAAGCCCACATCAGATAACCTTCTAACTCCCTTGGGTGATAGGGCCCCAGTTTGGTTGACTCTCCAGGCTGATCTATCTAGCATTGGGTTGATGACTAAGTTAAAGTCTCATCTGACCAGAATGTCTTTATCGGGAGAGGCCAACACCAGGGACATATTTAATGGATAGGGTAAGGGTGCACTTACTTATGGAGATCTGTAGGCATAGTAGTGTTCCCAGTATCGCTAAGATTCTGTTAAATACCAACTCTCTCAATTTACTGGCCAACATTATGGCAACCCTTCTAAGGGCCTGAGTAGAAATATTTTCTGAAGAACTATCAAGATATTGGTTGACCCCAGTCCTCCTTGGGGGGATGGGTCCACTGGAGAGCAGATATCGCAGTCAATCACACAGCATCACCAACACAGTCAAGTATTTGGTTGAGGGGCATTAAGGTCCCTTACATTCAAGTTAAGTATTGTAATCATATAGGAGTGTTTAGTTGAGAGTTGCAGTACAACCCATTGGTGTTGTAAAGGTTTCAAACGCATGCCTGAAGAAATCCCTGCTTGCGTGTGTAATATTTAAAGGAGCCCTAGTGGTGGGGAGGGATTAGTAAACTGGGAATAGGATAACTAGAAAACAGCTATGCGCATGGGAGTAAACTAAGTACACTGGAATGGGTCAGTGAAGCCAGCAGTACAGAAGATTTGGCCCCTCAGCTTCACCCTGATCCAGATAGGCAAGGAGATTAGCGATAGGCCAACCCTGGCATAGATTCAAATCTGTTACTCTTAGCTTCCATCAGAAGCCCCATCAGGAAGCACCTCAGAGGGTGCTCTCTGTTTTCTAGAGGATCAGGACTCTGGTTCGCCTGCTGTGTCCATATCAAGATTCTGTTCAACGTCTTGACTTTGGAATTGATTGATCATAGCTGTTCTTTTTGCAACATCTCTCCTGAAAGGTGAACCCGTGGGAGACATTCCTGGTGGAATGCCTAGTCCAGCGCCCGGATCTTATGTTAGATTGCCTATGGTCTCTTGCAGGTGATAAAAGGACATCTAAAATCTCTTCCAATCCCATTATGCTGTATGCCTTTTCTGTGGTTTAACTGGTTGTGGTTTTTTTAATCCATGTAAAGGTGAGGCGAAAAGGGTGGGCTATCTTATGTTTTATTCCTTTGTCTTGTAGGAAGGCAGTAGTTTGCTTTAATAGGCATCTTTTTTTATTGAAGTGTCATGGGTAAGAAGTCTTTCTCAAAGCCCTGTTTTCCCTCCTTCGAAGGTGATTGGGCCAGCATCTCTTGCCACAGCCATATAATCTTCCTTTCACCTATAATGATGGATGCATTTAGAATGTCTAGTGTACTTCTGGAACATCTGGCCATTCTGCTTCCTCTGATTTTTCTATCCAAGTTCACATTGGTTTCTGCCAGTGCCTGGAGGATGTGTCTGAAGAGCTGTGTTAAATATCTCTCAATGTCCTCTTGGCATCACATGAGGCACCTCTGATCTTGATGTTGGAGCGGCGTGATCTTTTCTCAAGGTCTACCAGATGGAATTGCAAGTCAACATTTTGCTCTTTCAATTCTGTAACTTCTTGCCGGAAATTGTCTTGTTCCTCCTGTCTGGCGTTGCCAGCATCCCTGACCTGGATCCATTACTTCTTGTTTAACTTCCAGAAGGTCCTGGACTACATCTTCTCTTAGGGCCAAGAAGTCCTCCTATCGTGTGCCAAAAAGGTCTTCCACGAAGTACTGAGTTATGGGCACTTCAGCTGTCCCCTGGTCATTGGTCGAAGTGTCCCCCAGAGAGGGAAACCTAGTCTCTGCTCCTCCACAGTCACGTTCTCGGACATGTGGAAGTGGCTGTCCCCCGGATCTGATTGCATGAAGTAGCTCCCTCACTTTCGAGAGCAGCACAGTGCTACTGCAATGGCGGCCACATCGATTATAACAGCGTGGTCACAGAGCACTTTGGCCGTCCGCTCTGATGGTGCCTCTTGTTCCTTGGCAAATCAGGGACAGCCCTCCAGCTTGGGGGTCATTCCCATGTTTGGCGGACCAGGATGAAATCCTTGCTGATTCTGGTTATGGAGCCTATGGGAAAGGCTCCGAGTGGGCTGCCATCTTGGCCGCGTCACTTCTGACCCAAATTTGACTTTAGTCATGTTGGTCCTAACCACGCAGATCCACTTAAAGCTAGAATACTTTGACTATAGAGAGTAAAATTGACCGCTAACGTGTTCTTGCTTCACATATGAAAGTGAGGAAGTCTTCTAATATGATTCATGGGACTCTGGACACATCAGGACGGTTGGTTTGTGAAGACTTGCAAATTATGCTCGGATGTTGGGATATTTACCTTAACCCTGTATCATTGTACTATATTATCATCTAACATCAGTTTGACTAGCTGAACCGAAGCACCTTCACCAACGAAGATTTCCAGTTTTAGCTCGAATCTAATCCAGCCCCTGCTACGTCATGGAATAGATCAGACTAGGAGTTTAATTTATTAACTGATCAGCTTAAATCCTCGAGGATTGTGTGCCCAGGTAACCAGAGGGAGTTGAGAAAACTCTTATTTTATTGATCCGGAGATGAGCGTTTCAACAAGAAATGCTGTACATTGCAACTGAACAAGAGTGCGTACGCGCAGAAGCAGCAATTTGGGTGATACATAGTTAAAACAAATGCTAGTCTTCAGTCTTTTGTCTTGAGAAGCAGTTTGATTCTGAGAATGCCACCAGTGATGCCATCAGGTGGACGGTTGCCGTGGGGAGAAGGCTTCCAGCCCCCTCACTCATCCACTTGTTGAGACAGCAACTGCATACGTTGGACCCGGTATCCTTAGACCAGTAACTCCTACGATTTGCCACAAATTAATGCTACTGTGGCATTTCTAAAGCCATACCTGAAAATTAGGTAAGGCTAAGCTTCCAAACTGTAACCAGACTCACAAGAGGGAACCATAAACAGGCTTGCAGTTTAAATGCGCGTAGACTGGAAGGGGAGGGCTCGACCCTTTCTTCCAAGAGAAACTACTATATATAAAGATGGCACTCACTCCCCAAATGCTACCCTTACCGCGTACAACTGTCAAGATTAAACAGTAAAGAAAAATTGAATGCGGTGTGGTATTGCTGAATGCCATCTTGTTGGTGTTAAGACGTCGAATGGGGGAAATAAGACCAAACAGGTTGGCAGTCATGTGAGACCAGTCATTTTGCTGTCAGTGACACGTGTTTGGGACAGTATGGATGTTCTCAGGAAGAAATAATCATCTACAGATGATCAGCGCTAGAGAGAACAGCAAATTGAGAATGAAAACAATGTGTCATTTTGCAGTCCTTAGTGATGCTACAGAAAATTATCTTTACATTTCTGTAGTGCTGGATGCACACACCTTCCACTCGCCTCCGACACCCCTCACAGATTCAGAGATGCCCCAGTAAAATTGCTCTGAAGCCATACTGAAGAGGTTTGTGCCCCACGTACTCTGTGCCTGCCCCACGCACTCGGTGTCAGCCCCACGCACTCGGTGTCATGAAACAAAGCATAGGAGGTGTGATTGTGGCATCGGTTCTAAGTGAAAGAGCACTCGAAATCATGGCGAGAACCTCCGATACTTTTATTTCTGGATTCAAACATAGAACAGAGGCTAAAAAGAAATAAACGAGCAAAATTGAAATAGCGGCATAAAAATAGTCTTTCTGCAAAGTTAAAAATCTTTTAAATAGTAAAAAGAAATGTTTTTGGCTCCATGGAGTCACGGCAATAGCAGGGGCTGCAGGGAGGAATGGACCGGAAGCAATTGAAGGCCATACATAATTCATTATAGGCAAACGCTTAAAAGGGTTCGTCTCCACCCATTACCTGAATGGTATTTAAAATGGCAACACCACCAAGAGGAGCAATGAACAACAGGACTGTAACGAAAATACTTTCCATGCCCGACGTACATGTGATTATTTCAAATAAATTGATAGAATGAGTGGTATTGTACAAATCTATCCCCCAAAACATGTTCTTCACGTTAGGGTATTAAAAAAAAAAATAATTTATGTACAGAAAGAACACAGTACTATACAGATCTGCTTTTATGTCATTGCAATTGTCTGCCCTATAGTGAAATTTAGCTGAACCAAATATCCAGTATGACTTCGGCATGGGTTTGTTAGTCTTGGGGTTGAAACTGGGGGAGGGGGCGTGGCAGCTGAAGGTGTGTCAAAGTTATCAGCTATTGAATGTTAATCGAATTAAGAGGTAGCCGATTTTTTTCTGTTTCAACTACCACTGCAGTAGTAAATGCATCTTTATAGCTTCATTAATTCCATGTTTCGTACAACCAGTTTTTTTTTTCTTCAAATTACCCGTAAACAGTAGTGGCATGCTTGAAATGTCTGGCTCCTCGTGGAAACTGGAGTGGCGTCGTGAGCAAAAGAATGATGGATTTAACCCAGATCTCTTGACTGGTGGGTGAATGTTGCATTCCGTCCATCGTTTGTTGCTGAAACACTTTTCTCCCTAAGTGGGATGGGTATGCTCAGAAGTTGGTCCCTTGCTCACTGTGCCACTGGATTCAAGCTAGCCTGGCTTGGCAGTTCGGGCTGGACTGTTCCCATGAGGAGCAGGGTCAAGACTGATTTGCACATGGCTGGGTCCAAACTGGGGTGGTGTAGTGAGCAACTCAATGGATTTAACCCAGACCACTCGACTGGAGGTGAATGTTTGATTCATTCAGCATTCCGTCCATCATTTGTTGCTGAAACACTCCTCGTCCCAAAGCAGAGCCCCTTCTGTATAAAGAGGCTGTGGGGTACTGCTTTGAGAACCCTGGCACAATCTTATCACTGATGGGTGAAAAAAGGGAGAAGGTGGCATGAAAGGAAAACTGAATTTAACACTGTTTAGAAATAATGATATTTAGAAAAATATTTTAAAGTTGTTAAGAACAGATTAATATATGTGTGTAGTTCTTTGCACTACACCATTTTAGAAGCTCCACTATAGTAGTTTTAGTTCTGAAACCACAATTATAATATTGTTAATATATGGAGCTATGGGAATCATACTGGGAGGTTGGACCACTTGGTCCCATTTACGCCATTGGATGTTTCAAACCGATACGAGGCCCTCTCGAACCTTGATGGTTGCGACTGACAGATGAGGCAAATGACCAAAATACCCCTTGTCGCAATCCAGTTTGACCCATTAATAAATCTCGGGCTACTACAAAATGGTAAATCTGATCTAATGGAACGACAAAGTCCGTTAAAGGGGATTTCGATTCCAGAACCGATTGTCCCTCCCTTTACTCTACGCCCTTCTTCATTTTGTGTATCTAATCAGGGGGTGGATGCTGGGTCCTCCATCTTGAGTAATTCCGCTGGCCTATTGGATTTTCAAACATCTAAGCAAGCCCCCAATGCTGAAGGTGTTAGAATCATTTCATGGAATGTGGCAGGCCTCAAAAATAAACTCCCCAATCCTGAGTGGGGGACATTTATCACTTCCTTTGACATTTGCATGCTGCAAGAAACCTGGATGCTTAAAGAGAGTGTGGTCCGGGCTTTGCAACATTAGGTATTTTAGCATGTAAGAGTAGTAGGGGAAGGCCCTCGGGGGGCTATCCATATGGGTTGGCTCCCATCTGGGAGTTAATGCAAAGGACATCCCAACTGTCTCTAGGGATGTGCAACTTGTATTATTGGACGTAGTGAATGGCCCGAGTATTGCTCTGATAAATGTTTACTCAAGACCTATTAAGAGGGGCTTTGAATCGAAGGCTATCACTGCACTGTCCAAACTCTTACAGTTACTTGATTCCTCTACCGTGTTAATCCTGGGCGGGGACTTTAACTGCCACTTTGAGCCTCTTTTGGACTCAAATACAGGAAATCCCGCTGAAGTGGATTTAACATGGAATATTCCTGACCCACTGATCCCTTTGGTTAAGGTATGGACTCCCCTTGTCTTGCAACTGCAGTCACTCTCCTTAGCTGCATCATTGCGAGCATGTAATGGAAGGGTGTTGCCAGATAGACCTGGGAAAGCAACGTTCAACAGAGCAAACCATACCTCAATAATTGATTACATTTTTATCGAAGCAAGACATTGGGACAGGCTTTATGAATTTGTGGTCATTGAGAGGTTTGATAGTGACCACAACGCTTTAGCTCTGACCCTCAAACCGGGGAGTTTTGGACTTAAAAATCCTGCCCCGGGTGATAATTTTGTGATTGATCCATTGACAATCACAAATTGTAGAAGGAGAGTAAAGTGGCCAGATCTTCAAATGTCCAATAGTAAGCTGGCGGAACTGTATGGAATAATAATACCATTTATTGAAGAGATGGGGAGAGTTGGGCCTCTGGGTAGCCCCACTGATATCCACGGCAAACTGGTTGTCGCTTTAAAGGACATTTTGTACCCAGTAAAAAGGGTCACACAGTCTCGGGCTGTAACAGCTCGGTGGTTTAATAAAACCTGCCGTACAGCCAAAAAGGCCCTGCTGATGGTAATAAAAACCAAGGACAGAGAAGCAATTAGGGTAAATCGTTCCCTTTACAAAAAAGCAATTAGTGATGCTAAGAAGGAAGGGGAGGCTGCACTGTGGGAGGAGTTGGGCCATGCGCTCAGCTGTAAGGATGTTAAATCATTTTGGACTATCGTTGTAACTGGAGTCAGTGGGCATTCTCATGCCCCTGTCCCTAATATTGCTGCCTCAATTTGGGAAAATCACTTTTGTGATCTTTACGGCACACGTGATCTTGATAGTCTGTTTGTTGACACCCCAGATCTACCTCCAGTCCCAGTATGCTATGTCCCATCTGAACTCCTTACTTTGGTCGAGGTAGAAACAGCAATTGAAAAAATGCTCCAGAATAAGGCTCCTGGCTTGGATAAATTGCCTGGGGACCTATTTAGGGCTCAACCAAAGATATGGGCACCCTACTTGGCCGTCTTATTTAATCGTATATTACAGGGGGGTGAAGTACCCTATACTTGGCTCGGGGCCGAAATAGTTCCTGTTTTTAAAAAGGGCTGTCCATTAACCCCCTCCAATTATAGGCCTATTCGCCTTCTAGATACTTAACAAAAATTAATGGGGAGGGTTCTTCTGGACAGGGTCTTGGGATGGATTGAGGAGAACGGGATTCTGTCCACATTCCAGGGAGGCTTTAGGGCTGGTACTTCTACTCTAGATCAGATTTTTCGCCTGCAGGTCTTGTATTGGAAAACAGCCTTGGTTGAGGGTGGCAGCCTCTACCTGGTGTTTGTGGACCTGCGGGCAGCTTTCGATCTAGTTCCACGAACTATATTGTGGCAAGTACTGGCAGATTTGGGTCTTCCGCCCTATTTATTGGCCGTCCTATCTAGGCTTCACGATAACAATTTTGCCCAAGTAAGGTGTGGTAAACATGGTGAGCTTACTGACCGTTTTCCTGTTCAAAAAGGCGTTCGCCAAGGGTGTGTGCTGGCCCCCACACTGTTCAGCCTTTATATTAATGGTCTTATTGACCATCTGAATTGTGTGGTAAATAATGATGCCCCTAAATTGGTCTCAGGAAGAGTGCCCGCACTGATGTTTGCAGACGATACTCTGTTACTGTCTAGAACATCATCGGGCATACAAAACACACTGAATGGCTTTGTGAAGTTCTGCGAGCTAAGAGGACTTGAAATAAATCAGGGGAAAACAAAATACATGACTTTTAATCCCCCTACGCGGGTGCGTCCAAACCCAGTTTTATTTGATATTCCCCTTGAAAGGGTCAAAACTTTCGTTTATTTGGGCGTCACTTTAACGGAGAATTTTAGCTGGAACTCTCAGATTGCTAAGTCAACGCTCAAGCTAGCCCAATTGGCAGGGGGCTTAAATAAAGTGTTTAAAAAATCGATTTTTAAACCAGTGTCTCCTGCCCTTGAAATTTTTGTCGGCAGGCAAGAGTGGCTGCAATTTATGGGGCTGAACTCTGGGGACATAAGCAGACAGTGTCTCTCCTAAAGGCTGAGCAGTCTTTTTTAAGATCTCTGCTAGGGCTTCCTTCCAGCACACCGTTGATCCCCCTTAGGTTTGATCTTGGGCTAGTCCCAATTGAAGAGATTATCAGTGCAAGACCAATCTTGTACTGGAAGAGGCTGTGGTCAGTGCCTGAACTGGCCTCGTATAGATCAGAATTTGTAGAGATTTGGCCTGCTCTTAAATATAAAAAGATCCCTTGGCTTCTGCATATTAATACAGCTTGTACCCAACTAGGACTTCCGGAATTGTGGGCAAACCCGGAAGTAAGTTGTTCCGGGTTACCAAGAAAAGAACTTCTCTCTCTGATATCCATGAAAAAATTTTCATCTCTTTCGAGCTCTTCAGCTATGGGTAGGTTGACCTTAGAATTCCTCATGGTTAAGCAAGATCCCAAACTAGAGGAATTCATGGATCAAATAGAACCCCCACTTGCCCGAAAATTGTATATCCAGTTAAGATATGGTACCCTACCGGTTAGGTCCTTTTCATCCAAGTGGCAGACACAAAACCAGGAAAGTTGTCCTGCTTGTAATTATAAAACAGAGTCTGTTGCACATGTGCTACTTTTCTGTTCTGCTTACCATGCAATTAGGAAATGTTGGCTGACTCCCATTTGCAGGAACCTGGGATTTCGTCATTTTAAGCAGGCTTGTAGGTCGCTAATTTATGATACTCATCCCAATATTGTCTTTGCTGTATCCCGCTATCTACATAGCATGTGGCGCAGGAGACAAACTTTTTTAACTTAATTACTTTCACATTGGTAACCTGAAGTTTAATCTTTTTTAAAAGTTTTAACTTTATATGCTGATTTATTGTCTTACAGTATTTGTTGATGTACGTATGTGCACTTTTATGGTCTTTCGACCGAAATAAAGTTATCACTGACTGGTTAATATAACTTGGGTACGAATAGTGACTAGGACGGAAGGGAGGGCAATAGCAACTCAATAAAATAAACTCATCAATGATGTTTCGGTGTTCTGCGTTTCCTTCCTCCATTCCTTGGTCGTGTCTGAATAGAAACATGTAGGTCTGTGCGGGAAGGGGAGTTGGAGGCTAAGCGGCAATGACTACATACTGTGTCAATAGATTACATTAGGCAGAAATTTGAACACAGTGAGTTTGTGGTCCAACAGTCATCTTGACATCCTTACATTGCCACGGGCAAAATTGAGTTGCTGGTCTTGGTAGGTCTTGTGCACTGTTGCATCTGATTAGCTCAAGAAGCCAGCTTATGCTAAACACATTTCATTGATTTAATCCGGTTGCTTGGCATAGGAAGTGGAAGGCCACTGGCCTCCTCACATTACTGAGCTGCTAGCAGTCTGTAATTCATGAATACAGGCCCCTTGGTTATCCTGTAAGTAGAAACCCGCTTTCATTGTCCTGGAAGATGCAGGTTATTTAAGCTTTTGTCCTTTGTGATAAAATTCCATGCAGTCATAGTGGATGACATTGTGATGAGTGGTTTACAAATGTGATGGGACTTAAATTTTGAATATCCAGACTAGATGAGGGTGAGACTGATGCCTTTTTGTGTGCGTGGTGCAGATAAGAGCTACGGGTGAGTAGGCATTTTCTTAGTTTCTTGCACGATCTAGATGCAGTACCTCTGCCGATGAGGGAATTCACATTGAGGAGGGCATATTTGCCCTACAGGGGCGGCTCCCCTGTAATGGCGGAGGAGCTTCGTCCCACTGGTAAGAGTCAGTCGCCAAAAAATCAAATGATATTAAAGCAATAATATCATTTTATTTTTCTGTGAGGGGCTCTGGCTGACTGTGCGTGCGGGACCAGCCCATAACAGGCAGGGGTGGTGTGCACTTAGAAGGGCACATGTACATTTGGCTGGCCGTCTCAGGCTGGGCAAACGGACATGCGCACTACTATTTCTCCAACCCAGCTGTGTTCACAGCTCGGTTGGAGAAAAGGCTCAGGCTCTCCGGCAGTGTCTGAGCGGCAGACCAGGCCGCTCAGACCAATCCTGAAGCTGCTCTCATAGCATGAGAGCAGCGTCTGGATTGGGTGAAGAGCCTGTGCCTTCCCAGAGACTGCCGGGAGTTAAGTGCACCAAAGCGGCCGTCGGTGTCTGGGCAGCGGAAGGTATATATATATATTTTTTAATATTATTTTTATTCCCTCCGTCTCCCCCTCACCTCTCTCCCCTTGGATTTGTTGGTCTTTGCAAATATGATTGCATTCAAATTCATTTTGCAAACTGATTCACCTGTGACTGTTAGACCACTGCTGCTTATACAGAGGCAAGAACTCAGCGAATGTCTGGCACCAACACTAGGCTTAGATCTCTGCGCAGTCCTGGACCTCCTAGAGGGATTTCACAATTAGCAGTGTTTTCAAACACTGTAATTCACTTGAATGATACCCTTCCAATTGGAAAGGGGCTTATCAACAGTTATGGGTTATATTTTATTATTCGGATTGATAATTCTGCCAGCAGGTTCTTCCGCTCTTGAATCCACTCCAGGAACCAGACTGCATACAGAAAGTTGAAACAGCTGCTAGGTGGCATCCCAGCTCTGACCTATCCCCGGGCTCCACCACGGAGTGGACATGACTAGGCTGTATAAGGTTCCACCGCAGCGACTATTTTTTTTTTTTCTTTTACCTGTGCCCCTCATCTCGGATGTGGAGTTGGTCTTGGAACATTTTCCTCAAGTTGTTTTACTAAAGCAGTGGTTCAGAGATTTCTCGCCCCAAGATTTCAGGAATTAAATGGTTCAGTTTCTGCAATAAATAGATGTTGCTCTTGGAGCTGCATGATGGCTGTCTTTGGTGCCCAGTTAAACTCCATGTCATGTGAAAATCGTGGCTGCATGCACATCAATTCCATCAAAGCGTTGAGGCTAAGCTCTTTATGATGCAAGCTCTAGATGAATACCAAGGGAAAACTGCATTGGCCTGTGTAGCACTCACTCTACTTCGAACTGTAAGTCCTCAATGCGAGCCTTCCCCAAAGGAAAAAGGAAAGTCAGGAAGAGGCACTCACAGCCACACAGGAGGGACTCTGGCTTCCCGGCTATGCTCCTGCTCCAGGTGACTGCATTATTTCCGTACCCGACAGCCACTTCAAAGTCGATTTGGTGATTACTTTGGTGCCAGTTTCGTCCTTGGTGCCACAGTTGGTCCTAAAGTCCTCTGCTCCACTTGCATACTTTCCAACGCTGCCACTAACCCTGCACCGATTGAGACTTTCATCCAGGTGATGATTTGCTCCATTCCAACTTGTGCTGATTAGCTGGTGGGACCCGAGAATCTTCCATGGCATCCTAGCAGCCACTCCATCCATGTTGCTGATCGACCCGCCTCCTCTGCCGATGGCCTTCTGGTGGCTTCGCCATTAACACCGACTAGAGGTCTGTTACAGAGATTAGCAAACTTTCTGAAAATAAGTCAATACTATTAATGTCTTAACATAAAGCACAACAGTTGATAGGAGGAGTCTCCTAATAAACCTCTGCCTCATGAGAAATATTAGGGCCCTGATGCTGACCCTATTCAGATGCCCATTTTAGTGTACCCGGAGGATGATGATGATGAGAGCAGTGAGGCTGACAACTCCCATACACTACCTCACTGCTATGGCTACAGATGACTGTCTGGGCATCTTGGTCCCCAAGTGAGAAGGTTGCTTCAATTATGGCTGTGTTGCCCAAGCGGCAGAAGTGCTTGAACTGCTTTTGCTTGTGTACGAGAATATTGCTAATGACCTCACTGAGATTCTGCATTCTACATCTGGCTTCCTTGTCCATTGAGGCTCTACTCCCATTCAACAAGGTGCTGATCGCCCTCTAACTTTGTCTATGCAGTAAGCCAGCCTCTGCACTGAAACCCACTTTTCCCTGTCACCCATCACCCAATGCTTGGGGACCCTAAATGTCTGACAGCTTATCCTACCTTAGAAAGTTCTCTGCTTTAGGCTTCTTCCTCATCTAAGCTCTGATATGTTTTTCACCTCTGCTCCCCTTGATAGGGAGCCAAAGGATTGAAGCAATGGGGAAGAAAATCTCACCAGGAAACCTTGCCTTTCACTTCACAAACACCTTGCGTTCTGGCATTTAATTACCCCTCCTTGAGTGACATGGTGGAAATGGTTATCCTGATTCTCCCATGTCACCTTTGTGACCATTTTAAAGAAGTTGTATGCAGGCAAAGCGCTACAAAGAAAATCCCCACTGTGGTTTGGACATCGCAGGATTGGAGGCACAGTCAATGGGCTCTTCCAGTGCTAGCCACTGCCATGCTTTGATGAGCTACACTCTGTTCTCAGAAGATGTCCAAGGGAACCTTATGGGCATGCTGTTCACCCTTGAGTACTTGAAGCAGCGATGAACTACGATCCTTGGGACTTGTTCCCTGCACCTAGTTCCACCAAGGTATTAGAAGATCATTAAATACTTGTGAGGTCTGCCCTTTCGACAACATCAACCCTGTGCAGTAGGTCATTGAGATCTTTCGGAGCTGTTTGAGGTGCGGGAGTTCAAGGGGACATGGGCAACCATATTCCTACTCTTCCTCCCCGCCATCCCACAAAACCACTTTAGTTTGCCATTGAGGGAGCATGTGTGGCATGTGGGGGTGAGGAAGTCCGATCACTTGGAACACTGTCAGTTCATATCACTACGAACCATTGGGTCTTGCAAATCGTCGAGCAAAGCTAGGCCCTTCCCAACCAAGCAATGCCTCCTTTTGTCCCCCCATCCTCTATCATGTCGTATATCCATGCTGACATTCTGCAGCAGAAGGTTCTTGCCCTCTTGAAAAAAGGTTGTGTGGAGTTTGTTTCAGAGAACAAGATAGGGCAGGGATGCCAATCCATTTTTTTTTTTTTGTACTTGGGAAAGGTTTTTGTCTTCATTGATTTCTGTACCTTCGTGTTTTGAGTGCGTTTCTCAGCAAGTAGAACTTCAAGATGATTTCTCTGCTGTAGGTTCTCTTACTTCATTAGCTGAAAAGCCTGGATGGTGTCTGTCGACTTGCAGGACACTTGTTTTTGTATACTGATTCTGCAGTTGCAGTGGAAGTATGTGGTAGGTTCCACTCTAAGCCCGCCAGTCTTTATGAATATGATGTCAGTGGTTTCAGCTCATTCTTGTAGTTTTAGAATCTCTGTACTCTTGTTCCTCTGACTGCTGAAGTTGAGCTTGTGGCAGCTCAATCAATCAATCAATCAGGGAATTTATAGAGCGCACTACTCACCCGAGAGGGTCTCAAGGCGTGGGGGGGGGGAGATTCGGGCAGCTCCAGTCATTCGAAACGCCATGTCTTCTTGAATGCTTGCAGTGTGGGCCTTCATCTGATGCTGAGGGGGGAGTTTGTTCCAGGTCTTGGCCAAGATGTAGGAGAGGATCTGCTTCCTGTTCCGGCTCTGTGGATGCAGGGGATTTCGGCCAAGGCCTGGTCAGCGGAGCGGAGGTTTCTCTTGAGATCGTAGAAGGAGTTTCTTTCATTGAGGTATTGGGGTCCGGTGTTGTGGACGTCTTTGTAGGTGTGTGTGAGTAGCTTGAAGGTCACTCTTTTTCCAACGGGGAGCCAGTGGAGGTCTTGTAGGTGCTGGATGATGTAGTCTTGTTGTGGGATGCTGAGGACGAGTCTGGCTGCGCCGTTCTGAACGGTCTGGAGTTTGTGGATTAGAGATTTGTTGATTCTGGTAAAGAGGGCATTCCTGTAGTCCAACCTGCTGGTGATGATTGCGTGGGTGATGGTCTTCCTGGATTTGTAGGTCTTGCGGAGTATGCGGATGGTGTTGAAGCATGTGGAGGCTATGGCGTTGATCTGTTGGTACATGGTGAGGGAGGAGTTGAGTATGATGCCGAGGTTGCGGGCGTGATCTGTGGAGATGGGGTCCTGAGGGCGGGGGGCACAAGGTGCACTCCCACGCATAGGGGGTGGATCTGAGGATGAGGACTTCAGTTTTTAGGCCCCGCCTGAGCCAGCGCGCATGCGCTGCTCTGCGAGGCTTCTAGTAAGGACTTCACACGCTCCTGCGTATGTTTTTCTTTTTTTTTTGCTAACAGGCTATTGGCCTTTGCGTGCGTCTTTCTAAGAAAGACAGCACGCAATTGGCCAAAGGCAGGTGCATGTCCCGCCTTCTCTCTCCCCTGGCCTAGGGAGCTCGAGAGCGAGCAGCAGCCCCGCACTGCGCCTGCTGCTAAAAGTTCCCTCCCACGGCCTAATGCTGTTGGGAGCGAGCAGCGGCTTTCCTCCCTCGTCATGGCTCCTTAAGCACAGCGTGCACTTTTGCTCCAAACGTGGTCGCGTTCACTTTCGCGTACTGCGCTTGTTTTTGTTGTCTTTTCTTGGGCAATTTTTTCGAGCGGTGATTTAGTGGTTTTATTTTTTCCTTCATGTTGTCGGTTTCAAGTCCATGGAAACAACAAACCAGTAACCCAAGCTGCCGGTGAAATGGCACTTAACAGGTTAAAACCAGGAGCCATGTGTTTGCATTCAAACGTTTGGAAGTAACTTAAGAAGAGATTCATGAACTAAATCGGCCCGGTTTTCTGAAACCGATTCTGTCTGCTCCTTGGTGAGTTGACTATATATATCTGCTCTCCCTTATTTTCCTAGCACGAGAGGACTTCACAATCGGACTTCCTGGTCTGCATGTATTTTGAAGTCAGAATTTGATCAGCTTTTTTTAATGTGTTTATTTGTTGTATGTACACAGCACCTTTGCATGGCGTTCAGGCTCATGTCCGAATAATTTTTTAATTTTTTTAAATTACTGTTGGCCTTTGTGTTCACGTCGCCAGGGGTATAATATGAGGACAGGTTTGGACTTTAACTTGCTGATGCATTCTGGGTGTTAGTCTCGGTTCACTTTAACTGAACATGTTGCAGTAAAATATTCGATTGCACCAGGCTGTAAAATAAAGTCGACGACTGCAAACCTTATGCCTTAATAATATTTAGAAATGAATTTACACAAATTGGGAGCACAGGTTGTTTAATGTGGGCAAACGAAATGTTCTTTTACTCTTTACTTGTACAGTGCCTGCACTAGGACTGCGGTAGTACAGTACTCACTATTCGGAATAATTGAAAAGTACTGGCACCCCCACGCCACACCGTCATGCAAAGTATATGTGTGTGTTTAATACACTGTTTTCTAACAAGAATTTTACAGCTACAACTACCAGAATGCAAAAACAGAACAGGCTTAAATGAGCAACACATAGATGTCATAGGACAACTGTAGTTCTACGCATAAAGATAGTGAATAGTAAAATGCAAATACCTACGACGTAATGGTGCTTTAGTTTCGTAAGCCCCCCACCCCGTGCAATCTATACATTCTAATGTAACCTCGTCGGACTATTTCTGGATGAATAAAAGTACATTAAAGATCAGGGCCTAGTAGCTACAGTGTAAGCAGCGTCCGTTTTGTGTAGTCACCTGCCTTAAAAACAAGCATTTGCAATGCATTGGGCCTCGCATGTACGCGATTTTAAGCTATTGGCATTGTAAATGATGATGCCTTTTATTTACATTTTAAAAACCAAAACATAAATAAAAGTTGTCCTTTACAATGCCAATAGCTAAAACTCACGTAAATGCGAGACCTATTGCATTGCAAATGCTTGTTTCCAAGTTGAGCTTGAGACAGCTGCTGCTCATCCAGGCTGCGACGTCCTTCATTCCTTCCTGGAAGTTGCGCATGGTGATGTCTGGTTCCTTGGTGAGGGAGAGAATGAGCTGGGTGTCGTTGGTGTCGAATACTATGCTGAGTCCATATTTTCTGACAATGGTTGCGAGGGGGGCCATGTAGATGTTGAAGAGCGTGGGGCTGAGGGAGGATCCTTGGGGTACTCCGCATCCGATCTCAGTGGGTTCGGAGAGGAAAGGCGAGAGTCTGATTCTTTGCGTTCAGCCAGCGAGCAATGAGCAGACCCAATCTAGGGCAGTTCCCTGTATGCCTGAGTCGTGGAGTCTGGCGGCTAGTATGCAGTGGGAGACTGTGTCGAAGGCTGCTGAGAGGTAGAGTAGAATGAGGGCTGCAGTGTGGCCTTGGTTGAGGAGTGTGCTGATGTCGTATGTGGCACCTAGGAGGGCGGTCTTGTGCTGTGGTTGCTGCAGAAGCCGGATTGAGAGGTGTCGAGGATGTTGGTGGATTCTGTGAAGTTCGTTCATTGGATGTTGACTAGCTTCTCGGTGACTTTGGCGGTGAAGGGGAGTAGGGAGATAGGCCTGTAGTTCTTGAGTCCGTTGGGTCTGCGGAAGGCTTCTTGAGGAGGGGTTTGGCTTCTGTGCATTTCCAGTCATTGGGGAACGTGCCTGTTTCGAGAGTGCAGTTGATTGTCCGCCGCAGTTCTGGTGCGATGGCAGAGGTGGCCCTGTGGAAGATGTGTGGCGGGCAGGGGTTCGTGGGTGCTCCGGAGTGTATGCAGCTGGTGCCCAATAACCCGCAGTTCAATATCTCCCTGGTGTTTGATCTGGGGTGCTCCATCAACTTTCCCAAGTTTCACCTCCAGACTTCAGTGTCTCCGGTTCATCGGGGCAGAGCTGGAGTCTGTCTCCCTGAAGGTCTTCTGGCCTCCCCAGCAGGTTCACTGTTATCCTGATGTTTTGGGAGGGACTTTTTCTTTGGGTCCTGAAAGTCCTGAGTGTTTTGAGCCTGCTTGTCTCTTGCATTATGCAGGTTCGATGGCAGATTTGCTCTTCAGTGGTGCCTCTATTTCTAGTAAGCTCGGCACTGGGGGAATTCCTCAAGGGTGACATTTGGATTTTCCTGGAGATTGTTCTGGGCCTGCGATGGTGGCTGGTGACTTGTCCCCTCACATGTGGAAAGCACCACCAGCAGTGGTGACCGATGCCTGAACCCACAGTAGGGGCGGTCCTCTTTATGCACTGGAGATCAGAAGCCTTTGGTATCCCTTGGAGCAGAAGTTTCATAACAACCTATTTGAGCTTTGTGCGATCTGTGCTCTCATGGTGTTACTGCTCTCCATCTGCAGCCAGTCAGTTCAGGTCCCGAAAGACAACATGACTGCGATGTGGTTTGCAAACAAGCAGGGACGCGCTGGATCATGCCTCATGTGCCTGTAGACATTGAAGCTGTGTCCTTCGCTCAGGTTCAGTGTGTGGTTGGCTGTGAGCTATGTGGTGCGATTCCTAATCATGTGAGCCAGCTAGCAGAGTCAGCACCATCTTGTTGACCATGACTGACCTCTTCACCCAGAGGTTTTTTGACCCATTTTTGCCCCTCAGGAAGCTGTCAGGACGGTGCACTGATAATCATGATTGTGCCAGAATTGCCTCAATGTGTTTAGTAATCAGATCTGCTTTGCTTGTCCATGTTTCTTCTTTTATGCTTTTGCTCAAGATGGATTCGGTTTCTAAGTGGGAGGGCCAAGTCCTGTATCTGAACCTCCACCGTGACACCTGGAATTACGAGTGAAGCTTTCTGATTTCTTTTGGCCTGTGTGCAGAATTAGTGGGCTTCATTTTGTCAACTCAACGTCCCTCTCTCTACCCAGTTTATTCTAGTCAGTGGTCTTGTTTCATCGCTTAGTGCGCCCTGGAGGAAATTGATCCTTTCAAGGTGTGCTTTACAGATGTTTTGTGCTTTGCACCATCTATTGCCTGGTAAGACTTTGCTGTGAGCACTTTTAAAGTTTCTTTGTCAGCCGTTGCAGCCTTTCTTAGTTCAGTGGTTCATCCTTTGCTATGTTATGAGATTTCTAAATGGGTTGGTCCATTTGCTTCCCCTTTCTCCATTCTTTAAGGCGCAGTTGGATCTTAATTTGGAGTTCACTTTACTGATGTTTGCCCTTCGAGTCCATGCATGGTTATCCTTTGAGGCTGCTGACTTTGAAGAATCTCTTTCTGATCAGTTACTTGTACTCTGCTGTGTCAGTGAGCTGCAAGCATGGTCTGTCCGGTCTACTTTCATTGCTTGTTTTTCAGGCAAGCTGTCTGCAGAGGAAGGCTTCATTCCTCTCATCCAAAGGTAGTCTCTCCATTTTGGGTCAGTGTTATGTTATGGTTTGTTAATCGCATTTATTAAACGCTCAAATCCTCCCCAAAGGGACCTGTGTATCTCTGCGCTTACACAGGTCTGAGTTCAAGTTAAAGTTAGAAGTTAAACAATCATGTTTTTACAGATTTTTGTAAATAATAGCAGGTCCGACACTCGGCCCACATTGTGTCCGATTTCTCATCCCACTAAGGAGGAAAATGCTGAACTGTGTGGATCTTTATAGGGTTCTCTATTCTTATGACTGACCTGCATGTTTCAGGGTCCATTACCAACTTTTCCTGGGCTATGGTGACCCCAAGGCGATTCAGTAGCAGGCAATTTCCCGCTGGATCTTCGTGTCTATAATGATCCACTATGCTCTCTCCAAGAAGGACTCTAAGAAGGAGCCCATTTCATCAGGGCGCGAAAGCAACTTCAAGCGTCGACCCTGGGAGTTTCCATGTTGCATATTTGCTGTGCTGCAGCATGGTTTTCGGTCCATGTTATCACCACTGAGGTGGCTGTTTTGCCACTATTGCATCACTTTTTGCTTTGACCAGCATCTCAAGATTTGCCACCTGGAAGGTACTGCTTAGATATAGGTATCCGCGAGCCAAGAAATTAAAAGGCAGAGCCAAGGCAAGGGTCTGGCTTGACTCAAAGAGCCTGTGCTGGAACTGAACCATGAAACTATTTGGTTTGGAAATCATGTAAAAATATGTTAAAGTCTCTTTAAAAATTTTAAAAACGTATTTCTTTACCATGCTGAAGCATCTCACTGCATTGAGGAGTATTTATAAGTGGTAGTTTTGCAGCATGAATCCTTATCTGTTTTCACATGCTGTGTATTATTCTGCCATCTAGTGGTTGGGTCCGGAATTCTGTTTATCTTTTTCTCATTTTTAAAAAAAACAAACATATAATTAGAAACATTCCTGCCCCCCCCCCCCCCAAGCCCTGACCACAATTTCATTATTGAGGTAAGAGACAAATCAGTTGTCACGTGTACCCTGTATTTGGCCTCGATTCTTAGGATTGTTGAAGCAACATTATAGACTATGAAATACAAATACTCAAGGGTTTAGTCTAGCTAGCATCCTGAAGTAATGTATTTTAAGGTGCTCTCGTGTCTGGTAATTTAGAGAAAGGAGACTGTGAAATACAAATATTTACCTGGGATCACACAAGTTAAGCATGGAATCTGAGGTCACTTCAACGGTTTCTGGTTTCACGTTGTGCGATTCAACCACTAGATCGTTATGGCTGTCCTTCTTTTTTTTTTTTTTTTTTTTTTTTTTTTTTACACATTTAAGGGTAATGCTCTGTCTTTAATTCTTGACACATTGAGTTAGTGCTTAGGTGGCGGGAAGGTGCCACATGATGACAGCTTTGCTTGTTTTGGGCTCAAGGGTCCAAAAGGACCTCAAGTAGAGCTAGGCATCTGGCTTGAGCTTTCAGTGGCTTGCTCACCTCTACTTGGGTATTGATTTAAGAGCTCAGGACTCTGTAGGTAGAAGTATTTATTCCAGGAACAAGTTACGGATCTTTGGTAACTATCTTTCTGGTGGATACTTTTCATCTGTCTGTTGATTCCACACTGACCCTGCCCACCTCTTTGTTCTTTTGAGTGTCGTACAACTGCTAAGATCAAAGTTAGTTGTGGTAGACTAAAATTCTTTCAGTCTCGTTAGCCTTATCGCTGACTCGGAGGGTATGGAAAATAACCTGGAACCCTGACGTCACTGTGCTGGGGTGGATGACAGAGCTTGGCTAAAGCATAGACGCCACCTAGCGGTGCAGAAGAGCCATTTCAAGTTTCTGGATCCAACCTTGTCCCGGAATGAGATTCAAGAGGAGTGAGGAATCTGCAGGTAGATGGAGTATCTACCAGGAAGATTGTTATTGACTGTAAGTAACTTGTTCATTGCATGTTTCGAACCAAAGGTGAACCACAAATAGTTGTTATGTTCAAAATTAAATATATACAGTATTAACCATCTAAATGTATTGTTTCTTTTGTACAATTCCCGTGTTAAGGTGACCTTTACAAATCACTCTTCCTTCTTGGTTATGATATCTTATGGCAGTAGAGCCTTATCCTAGATTTACAGGACTGCAATGCATGATTACTAAACATTAATCCTATATGTATATATCATGAATTTAGCCAGTATTACATACTTGGGATTTTTGAAGAGCTTGACAAAGTCCACAGCTGCCTGTCTTTGGTTACAGCTTACTGAATTATTGGAGCCAAAAGATGCAAGATTGCTAGATTTTAAACGAAATTGCTTTCCCAAAAAACATCACTTACTCTGTAACTATATTATACTCCTACATTGTAAAAACAGGTAACATACTTCAGTTCGAGAATTCCACCAGCCGCCTTTGAGGCGATTGAAAAACCTGCCTCCGCTATGAAGATGTGGCTTTGGACCATGCCACGGCGATCTAGAAAACCCACAGCTATGCCTCGCGGCCAGTTGATCTGCCTTTCGAATTGAAAGAGGAGACATACTTCCTCTGCACATTTCCGCTGCAGTCAGTGGTGGGATATACAGCGCTGTGGAAGAAAGAACGGCTGCTTCCTCGGTTCCGTCACGTGACTCAAATACTGTTTTCTCAATGAGGAGGACCAGAAGAGTATGGTCAGCCTTCAGTTCAGTGGCGTACATGGTTTACCACAGATAAGGTCCTCCAACAGTCCGAAATAGAAGCTCCCAGTGTAGTAGTGGTTTCTGCCTCTTACATGCTTAGACCTTCCTAAACCTTTCACGTCTAGGACGGTGTTTGAAGTAAATAGATCCAAATCGAAAGGCAGAATTTTATTGAAATTAGTCCCTTTCTAATCTTGGATAGGACTGTCTTCCGGTCAGTTTGACTTTGAGGGAGAGAAATCTCCTGCATTTCCTGGGTGTTACTATATTATTAGTGTACCTGATTTACTTTCTCTACCCTTGTGATTGCACCAATGGACTTTATCTCAATGTTCCAGAATATTGCCCCAAAAGCAGCCCCACATAGTTTTGAAAAGCCTGAATTTGAGACTTGACGTTCTCCCTTCAGATTGCAGAAATCTGGAATTCCTATTGCTCCTACATTAGAAAAACTAGCACTATCCTGGACTATGTATCCCTTTCAAACGTTTCTCTAACATGGGTATGTGCTGCTGTGACAACATCCCATGTAACACCTTAGCAGCGGCTTCTTGCCTGCTGTACTGTGATCAGGACATCTCTGCCAACCGTGTATGATACCTAAAGATCCACTTCAGGGTCACATCCAAGTTATTGCTCTTAGTATGAACTTCCATGTGGACTCGCCGCCTCTACCTACTTAACTACACACGCATCTCAACACTTTTTCCCAGTCATGCTCCTCGCCTATGATGTATGCTGCATCTAGTGCACTGCGACTCAACTGGAGCACTCGTTTGATCCACACACACATCAAACCCTACATTTGAGTCAGGCTGCCTTTAAGACAGACACTTTTCTAAGCCACTCATGCATGTGGCTGCTTGCTGTTATGTAAGTGACCATGACATGCACAACCCTGATGCACCTTGAAGATGCTACCTCTCGTGTAAGTGTGTTTTTATGGTTGCTAACTCGTGCGTGTCATTTGTCGAGTCTCTGCTGGTCTTCCACCCTCTGTCACCAGCTAAGCTGCACAGAGCGCCCCCGACGCAGTTGAGAAGAGAGGCAAATATCACCAAGAAAAACATTTCCACTGGGGAGACTCTTAACAAGTATTACAACTACTTTACATCAAGACAACAAAGCCATATTTTTCAGTGCCATCTGCAAATAAAATCTTAAATCAGCTTGCGCTTGCAGGTAATATTTTTCTAGCTAGGTAGATTTTTTTTGTTGGTGTTTAATATATTTAGGTTACGCAGATGTATGGTTTTGAGATAAAAAGTTCAGTTGGCTTCCAAAGAGTGTTAGAAATCTAGCAAAGACTGGCATGTTTTGATATTTCACTTTTCCTATTCATTGTTCCTTTGCAGCAGTTTTAGTTATTTTATTTCGGACTATCGGTTTGATCCTGCATATCCTACTGAAATACATTCTGTTGCATTCAATTCCTTTTTTTTGTTTAGACATTCCTTCGTAAACTCTGTGTGCTTGTGTTAGAATTCATTCGGTTTTTGTGTCGTGGCTCTCCATTTTGCTACATGAGTAAGTGTTTCATATGCAGTGGTTGGTGCAGCCAATGTCTGATTTGTTTTAGTCGAATCTTGTAGACCTATTTTCTCTAATTGTAACCTCTCAATGCATTTCTTTAACACAGTTTTCTCGCTTTCTCTTCAGTGTTTAATGGGTACAGCAAATCACCAAGAGAAAAAGAATCCGCTCAGAAACACAAAAGTAAAGAAGTCACACCAGGGAAGGAGCGGAGTGCTGAACAGAGGGTTGAGAGGCGAAGAGAGCGGGCCGCTGCTGCTGCTAACCACACTCCTGCTCCACATACTGTCTCCTCCGCCAAAGGTCTCGCTGCTAGCCACCATACGCTTCACAGATCGGCTCAGGACTTAAGGAAACAGGTAAATGGGGTGGCAATCCGCAGGGGCAGTTCAGGCAGTGCTCCAGTTAGAATTTCAAACCATCTCACCAGTATAGTCTTGTTGCATTCTTACACAGCAGCAGGCAATGTGTACGTAAATGTACTATGCCTAAAAGGTGTAAATTATTCTTAACATTTTCGATCAGGCATGTATGTTGGGCTGTATGTTTTTTATCCTTTAAAAAATGACTGTGTGTGGTGTTTGAATTTAGGCTTACTTGCTGCCCATAAAATCCATGGAAAATGGCAAATTTGAAACAAATCTTTATTGAAAGTGCTCCATAAACCTGCTTCAAAAACAAATTGTAAAATCAATTTTTATTTGACAAACACGTGGTCAAGTCAATCGGGATCATTTCTAATAATTTGCAAGAAAGCAATTTTCTTATAAGGCAGTCACTTAAATGCATTGTTCCAAAAAACGTTTTGATACATGTAAAGGCCTGTTGCCTTGTACCTGAGGATATGCATTTAGAGTTCCCTGAAAATAACATGTCTGTTTGTTTCTCTCGGAGTCTGTGGATATTTACTATCTTGCGAAGTCTGTTATTATCCGTAGTAAACTCCAGGGTATCTTTTGATAACTCCCCTTTAGCCTTTGCCTCTTGTAAGAAACTGGTCAGTACCTGGCAACTGTTGCTATCAATATAAAGTACAATAGCGTTAAACAAGATCATATACAGAAATGTCTTAAGACCACAACAGGTGTGTAAAGAAACACGTACCTTGCCTGCATCACCACACACTCACCTGCATATACCTACATGCTTCAACTTCTGGGTTAACATTTAACATCTAGTGAGAATTTAAACAAGTTTTAATGTTTCGGGTATTTATTTATTTTCTTCAGTTCACATTCTCTATCACTTTTTAGGTGTCTCCTGGCGTAGACTGCGCAGACATGCGCAGTCTCGCTGGCGAGATTTAATGAGTTAGAGTAGATTTCTCTAGTGCGCTTTAAGCCCTGCCCCTCTTTACTATTGGCTGGCGTCACCGTTTATGCTAAACGGTGGCCAGCCATTGGAAAAGAGCGTCTAGTGACGTACACTTTTCTCTTTTAGAGCCGTCCCAGTTGGACTGGCTCGGTTGCTTTACGTCTGTGGGAAAAGCTTTTCTTATCTTTATGGGGCCATGTGTTTCAAACATATGGCCCCATAAAGACAAGAAAGCTTTACGAAGGACGAAAGTGAAAGCCGACCGTGCCTTAGCTCAGCCAGGCGTGGCGACACTCCACACCCTCTGCCATGCCATTCCTGCACACGCGTTCGCGGCTTCTGACGTGCTCTCCGAGGTAGCCTTGGTGTTGGGTGCCATTGCAGGTATGGGTCCAAGTCAAAAGGGGGGGGATTTCATGTATTTTCTGGCTACCGTGCTGTACGGCGGTTTCAAATCTGGTTCGAACTTAGACCCGGAGCTGTCGGTGCGCAGAGGGTTAAATCTGCCTCCCACCCCCGGGAGGCTGCGCAGTGTAATACGTGCACGCCCCCTCACCCTCCTTCTCCGCCTCTTGCCTTCTTGCTCTATTGCAGGAATTGAATGGCCGGTCCCTGAGCTTCTCCATGCTTTCCAGGGTCTGGGTGGCGGGCCTGGGGGCTGTTGGCGGAGACTAGATTCGCAGAAGCGACCCGGTGGCCAAAGGGGCGGGCACGTGATCATGAAACGTGAGAGACCCGCTGCGAGGGGTCGTCTGAGTCAGACCCACCCGCCAACACCCGAGGGAAGAATGAACACAACAACAGGTAATGTGCTGGCTCTGAGGAGGGGTGGTAGAGCTGGGGGTGATGTGGCGGAATCCGTGTACTCTGTGCACCATAATGTCCCCAGTTCCTATGACCGGAATATCCTCTGTGTGATAGAACGCGGCCTAGGCCTGTCGAAGCCTCGGGCTCGAGTCAGAGCGCAGCCGATGCTCTTGCAATGGGGCGGCCAGGTACAGAGTGCCTCTGGCGGGGAAGGAGGAGACGTAAGTTTTACAGGCCTTGTGTTTCCAGGGGGGGGAGGGGTTGGGGGGGGGGCGGTTGGGGATGAGAGAGAAGGCAGGCTGCCCCTAGATTTCCCCAACAGTGGTGTTGTCGTTCCTGAGAAATTTTCCCAGCTGTGAAACTGTTCGAGACTGATCATTGACTTTATTGGGGAGAGTGCGGCCTGTATGTTTTATGGGAGAAATTTAAACTATATTTGCTACCCCTCTTGATCACTGGAAAGATACTACGATGCCGTAGCGATCTTTGCATGTCGGGCATTCTAATTTTGATAATATAATTGTAGGAAGAGTACATTTGTGTTGTTTACTTATTTGGGGTTTGTAGAGGTCGACTTAAAACAGAAGTCAGTGTGGGTTTGATGAGTTGGGGGTGTAAGGTTACAGCCTCACATGACCTGTTTAGATAAAAGAAAAAACAACGTTCTTGTAACGCATGTACCTTCTGAAAACGAGAGTATCCCTGAAGAATTGTGAATAGGTCTGTGTTTTGTGCCTACGGCTACTACGGGGCCAGTCTTCCAAAGGCTGATCAGTAAGGTACTAGCATAGATTAATAGTTCAAGTGTAAGCTTTCTTTTTAGCATGCACTATCACCGGTGTCAGCAGGTTACTGTGCCGCACTTCAAAGCATCGAGGTAAGGGACAGCTAGGTCTGCAGTTTTCTATTTGAACACCACCTCTCCAGCTCATCCTTTCCTATGCAGCATGGCCTCGGAAGCTGAAGAGGTTCTGCTACCCGTGCCTGTTCGGCAGAAGAAGGAATGGAGGCGGTCTGGCTGTAGCTCGGTGCCGAACATGGTCTAGACCTCACTTGATGAGTTTGTCAATACTGAGTTTTGGATCTAGTGAGAGGCCTGTCGTGCTACGATCTCTGCATTATTCGATAGGAGTACGCACTCTTCATTCTGCGGGCTTTGGGGGAATCTCTTGTTCAGGCGCAGTCTATAAGCCTAACGGAGGCAAAGGATGCTGGCAAAATATCTGCTGTTGCTCGTGATGCAAATGTGTGCGGAGGACACAGATGTAAGGGATTTGGGGTGTTTTTCATTTTCTGATATATGGTGAAGGCATAGTACATCTACTCAATATACCTAACTTGCTACCACTGTAAGTCGGAAGGGCCAGGCTGCAGTGCATTCTACGTTTTAGGTCGAGCATTCGAGACCTCTTGTATATACTTTAGTATATACTTATATATGTATGTACTTTGTGGGCTCTGGAGATCAGCCCTAGGACTTGCCTGCTTCCGCTTAGGGACTTTTTTTTCTGTTCAGCTGCCTCTAATTTACTGTCTCGATAGAAAACAACCAGTAGAGGTCAGTAAAATAACAGAATTGCTTTCTGCTTGTTCAACTGCCACCCAGGCTAATGTGATGCATAGCTAAATACATATAAGTTCCCAAAGGCGAGACCGATTGCATTGCAAATGCTTGTTTTTGTGCTGCGTTTGAGGAAAAATTCCAACTAAGAAGCACTTTTTTGGGAGCCCGTCTACACCAGGTTTGGCTGCAAAAGAGGTCTGACGTCGGACGATCTGGAGTTGGCGGAGGGCTTCCTTCTGCATCCCATAGACCTGCTCTCTGGCCCACCCTAATACTGCTTTAGACTCGGTCATGTCCCCCTTCCTCTCACCGCCACCAGGCTCTCTCCCACTTTATCTATCCCCTTTCTTCTCATGTTCCTTGCTGCTCCCAACTGTGCACCATGAATCCAGCACAGTACAGATATTCTAAGGAGCAGGCTATCATAGAGCACACACCTTAATTTGACAAAAAGATACAAAATCGCATTTCATTAAAAGCAAAGACCGGCTGGTGAGATACTTACATCAAGGGTATTACTTTATCTTGATAAAAATGTGATAAAGAGACAGCATACTTGCAGACTTCTCTTACCCCATATGTAGAGAGATGGAGATGCTTTCATTTAGGTTAATCACTTATTAGGTCGAGCTGGTGCAGCGCAGACAGATAGATAGATAGATAGATATTGGACAGTGGCAGTTCTCACTTTGTACTTGTAGTTGGGTCAGGAATTTTTTGTATCACTAATAACTTTACCACCATTTGATGAATTTTCACAGAACTTTCCAAAACAATTTCATCCACCTCATTTCCTTCTTGTAAAGTTTCTGGGTTATCCAGCCAGCAGGTGCCAAGAAAAGGGGGGGCTCTCAAAATATTAATTTCACATGTTAAATCTCATAGGACTCTTCCATTGCAGCAACAGAAACAAGCATTGAAAATGCAATAGGTCTCGCCTTTGATTAAGTTTAAGTAATTTACTTTGCTAATGGTATTGTATAGCAAAGCAAGTGGTTTTAACTTAATCAAAGGCGCGACCTATTGGCTATGCCAATGCTTGTTTTTACTTTGACTCTTCTATCTGGGAACAAAAAAAGTGGACCTAGAAGATGGCCATGTCTTAAAGTAGTTTTGTGCAAGTTTGTAATCAGAGGCTCATCTGTCACATATTCAAAACGCTCAGCAAAGATACATAAATCTAATGATTGTAAACTGCTTGCTCACCAGATCACTAATGAATAGACACTGTAGGCTTCTCTTTGCAGAAGATAAATAAGTTATTTTGCCTGACGTAGTCATGCTTAATGGGTGGCCAAATGCTACAGTTATTTTGCCTGCCCCCTTCCACCTCTGACCAAGAGACCTAGGTTTGTGGCTGGTTTAGCTCCTTGAGTATATTGGTTATTTGTCTGTACTGACAGAAAATTGAAGTTCTTAGAGTTCGCACCTTCCTAGGAGTAATTACTTCAGCTCTGCCCTCTTCCAGATACTGTCTGCTTCAGTAAACTCCTTAGTGACTTATTACTTGGCCTTGCCAACTGGGTTCCCTGTTATTGAATTAGGCTGTTGTGGAAGGTTTGTTGATTTCCTCTCATTGGTTTCATTTGACAGAGTAAGCTGCGGTCTTATTCCTACTTAGTTACCACCAAGTTCTGCATAATATTAGACAGTCACAAATGCCCCCAACATGGTTGTTACACTAAAGGGACAGTAAGCAGAGCTTTGCTGACCCAAACATCTTACTGGTGTGAGAAAATAGGTTGCTCTCAAAGAATAAAGTGTAAAATCTAGTAGTCTGTCTAAAACACAATGTGTTTAGATTCTTATTTTGAATGCCTGCACAGCTGGAATCCTAGGGTCTGGCTCATACAGTGACCGGTTGGTTATTCCTACAAGATACAACCAGTTTGGTGAATGATCCCTCCATTCACAAGATTGTTACTTTATATCCACCTCCCCTTGGATAGAAAGCCGGCTTCAGGGAAGTGCCAGAAAGGGCAAAGCTTTCTTCTTGTGACAAGTTTTAATGTTGTTCACCAGCTAACTCTTTTGTTTATCACTGTGCAATTGATCAGAAACAACTTTGATGAAGGGGAGCCCCATGCAACATAAAAAGTATACAATTTCTGTGTGCCACTATCGAGTACAGTTTTCTAAAGTTGAAAGTTCTACCACATCTTCCCTCATGCAGTTTCAGGTAATTATAGTGTGGTCTATTGTAATTTGTCTCCCGATTTTCAGAAGACGACTCATTTTGGCTTAACTTTGACTTAACTACGGTGGTACATTTTTTTTGAAAACCGTTTTTATTGCAGAACCATAGGATAATCAGCTTTACATACATAATGACCCTGCACCGCAAATGCCAGTGCCGTTTCCTTTCTTGGCCATAAGGCTTCCATACACAGCTTATAAGCCCACATCCCAGAGGCCGGGCAGCGATAACATGTAGGTCAGTATACGTAACCCTATGGCAACTTGCACAGTTGTTTATATCAGTATAGGATGTCTGCGTTCCGCTTTAAAGTTTTCTCCCCCCTTCCCCCCCGCCCAGTCATTCCCCCTCCCCAGTCCCTATCTCCCTATCTCCCTCCAGTGCCCTCGCCTACGACTGGTCTCGGCCTTAATATGTAGTCTTGGGTACGTATCAGAAATAAATGACTATCTACTGTGTGTGTGTGGTTGGAACTGCCCGGGGATCATCATCAGGTTCAGAGGGCTCCCTTTCCTCCTCAACCGCGCTGCTGCGCAGGGCCTGCACCAACACCTCCCACTCTGTGGCCGTCTCTAGCGCCCTATCATCTGCGCTACGGATCGCCAGTTGGTATCTAAGTGTACTTTCACTCGCCGCCCATTTCTGCAGTTCCTTAATCCACCTCCTATGTGTAGGGCCCACCTTCGACTTCCAGAGTCTCGTCACTTCCCTCTTTGCCAAGAGGAGGCCCATATCTATGAATCTACTAGTGGTCTTGTTCTTGGGCGTATGAGGAAACCAGTGCAGGACACAGACCGCCTTGCTATATTGCAAGTCCCTGTCCGTTACCTCAGCCAGTGTCTCGCCCACTTCCCTCCAGTATTTGCGCAGGTGAGGGCAGTCCCACAGCATATGACCTAGCTCTGCTCCTATTGCGCCGCATCGAGGGCACGCCGCATCCTCCGCTCCGAAATATTTTCCAATTTTACCTGGTGTGAGGTAGACCCTGTGGAGGATATAAAAGTGTATCAACTGGAAGCGTGCGTTCCTTGTGCTCTTCCTGGCCCTTCTCACTATACCCGCCCACGTAGTGTCCGGTATCTCTGTTTGTAAATCCAGTTCCCATTTCGCCTTCAGCGCCGCCATCGGCTGTAAGGTTTCGCGCATCATTCTGGAGTACAGACACGCCACTGCTTTGTGGGTGCCAGCAGACATCATGGTGTATTGGCAGACCGCAGATGTGGTAGGTTCGAGGAGCCCCTCTCCCCAGTGCGCCTGTATCGCTCCAGTTACTGCCGTGTGCATTAGATAATCTCCCCTGGTAATTAACTACGGTGGTATATATATAAAATAAAGATGCGATGGGAGCAACTCCTGGAATACCAGATTTTTTCCAAGGACTGTTTGGCAAGAAGAACATGCGTGATTGCGTGTTTGGCACACCTGCCTTACGGGCATTGTGTGGTCTTTTGCCTGCACTGCACGATTGGTTTGCTGCCCTTGTCCCCCTTTCCTCTGCCCTCTATGGTACGTTGTGCTTCCCACTGCCCCCCGACCCCCGCCTGCCCAGCGTGGTCAACTTGTTGCCTCTGCACTCTTCTCCATGAGAGAGTCTTATTCCCAGAGAAAGTATAGTTAGTGCCCTAAACAACTAAAATGAGGACATAGCATTTTTAAATAATTTGCTATCTTTGTTTTTTTATATAGTTGATCACTTGATTATTTGTTACACTTAAGGGAGAGGATGTGGCGTTAAGGCCAGAGCTGCAGACTTTGCAACTGGGGAACCAGGTTCGAGTTTTGGTGTCAGCTCAACATCCTGGACAAATCACTCAATCTCTCCATGCCTAAAAAATAAAATGAATGTGTCCTTGAGTAATGCTCATGTAATGTACTCCAAATCGTCAACAAAACAATAATAAAAAAAAACTTCTGCCATTGGGCTATACTTGTGATACACTTGGGTGATATTTGTGCTATATTTGGGCTCTTTTTTTCACTTGTGGCCATCTTGGGAGACGTATCTGTTATGTAGCTCCCTAATTTCCTCATTTACTGCAGTATCCTCCGTAGAAAATGCTTTCAGTTTTCTACTTCCACTCTGTCAAGGTAGCGTTCAGTTGTGCCACACTTTTGGCATGAATTCAGAATGTTAGCACTCTAATTGCTTATTGGAACACTATAGTAAAGCTGGCAATCTGCTGCTGGTGTTAAAAGTGTATGTTTCGGTCTGCATGCCAGATGTTTTAATGAAATAAAAGAGGAAGATATTCGAGAACTCACTTAAAATGTGTCAGAATTTTTCTTTCTATAGCACTAACCATAATATCTATGACAAACTGAACCCCCTCAGTTTGTTCCTTACTAAATTAAATGTTTTAAGTTCTACCAGTTTGATTCAGTCAACATGGCTTCAAGTGTGCCATATTTTAACACTGTTAGTGCTCTAGTTGTTCTTTAGAATACTCGGGGTGGGGGGGGGGGGGCTCCAGTAGAACACAAGGGGATCAACTGACAGGCTGCTACTGTTAGAAGTTCATGATTTACTCAGAATGTCAGACTTCTTCTCTTATGGCTGAAAAAGATAGTGTGAATCTACAGAAAATATGCTCTGCATTTTAGCTTCTGGAGCACCTCCCATAACCTCAATGGGAAAATCATGAGAAAACAGTTTTCCTCAAACATGATTAATGAAATTCCAGCAGAAGGCTTTGTCAAAATGTAAAATCACCTTCGAACACACCACTATTCTTAACATAAGTATGGTACCATCAACAAATGATACATTTTGTGACTAAAATCTATTATCACCATTTATACGTTCTCATTTTTGTGACCCTCAACCTGCCATTCACTAGAATGCATTTCAATAGGGTGCTATCATGTATATTGGTCCCAAGATGTCTTCCAGCACTTCCCACTAGACAGATCACCCAGAAACTTTCAACATAGCAGTTGAACCAAGAAGGGGACGTTTTTTTGTAAACCTTATGGAAACTATTATCGTTTAATTAGCTCTTACTCCATGAGCTCATCAGCGTTAAACACCTCGGCGTATATATCAAAGCATATCCGTATAAATGTGACACTTTCTACATCTTCAGTATCACTTACCAGTATCTTAAGAAACAAAAGGAAAGACTCCTCAACCTCTTGCCATCCACTCCAAGTGCAAAGACATACAAATAAAAATGCCCTAAAGGATTTCTCTCAAGATGTCACTGTCGAATACCACAAAAGGGACCCTACATCCCCACCAAGTAAGTGTACACAGCAAAGCAGTAACTAAGGGTGCATGCGCTTGTTCTCACTACTTACCTGAAGCAGTGAGCCTTTGACAGTCACGGCAGCCTCATCCAGCTCACCTTCTTATTGGTGCGCTTGAACGATGCTGGTGGAGCAGTGCCTCTCTCTGCCATCGGGCCACACTCTCAGCACCGTTGTTCCTCAAGGTCTGGTCTCATCACTTGCTGCCACTCACACCCGCACTTTCGCGTCCTCTTTCTGCTTCTGACTCCTCTGACCATCAGTCCCCTCTGTCAACGCTGCCGGCCTTCCTTTAACATTGTGCGCACCTGTCACTCCAGCCTCCGGCCTATCAGAAGTCTGTTGCACAGAAACGGGTGGATCCCACACAACTAGTATGCTACTCAGTGCATCCATAGTGCCCGTACGGTCCCCGCAATCAGCAAGCACGTGAGAAACGTCACAGGCCAGTCCAGTGCCTTGCCTAAAAACATTTTGGGACAGCATGTAGGATGTATGTGTATGCAATCTGTGGTTTCTTGGTGGACTGATTAATGGTGGAGTTATGTTGGGCTCTGAGATAGTTTGTATAAGCTGCCTCTGTCCATCTTGAACATATCAGCCTGTACATAATATTTCTTTCTATTTTTCCGAAGTATGTATTCCTGGTGTTCAGGGGAGGTCTCCAGTCCATATCCTTTGCCCTGTACAGTTTTCTCCTGCCCAAAGTGAAATGCACTAGTTCTTCATTTTCAAATTATTGCCATTCATCTACTATTGAACAGGTACCAGGCTAAGACACACCACACGAGCATCACTACTTCGAATCCCAACAAACACTGGATACCTACAGCCAACACTAAGCACCAAATGTAGTATTGTTCTAAAATGAAGCAACTTAGCAGTTTCCTCATGACATTATCACTAGCTAGATCACAAAATACCACCATTGCAACTCAAATCAGTCTGCCTCACTACAATACAGAACGTAATATGCACCACACCACATCACTGGGCATGTCACAACTCTCCACACAGATTAACAAGCATTGGCATAGCCAATAGGTCTCTCTTTTGGGACCTTTAAGTATTTAGTTATACAGCACAATATCCTTTTGTGCAACAACATCATCTGTTGCATGGCTAAACACTTATAAGGTCCCAAAAGCGAGACCTATTGGCTATGCCACTGCTTGTTTTCTTTGATTTCTGGTACTTGTAGTTTCATTTATTCCATTATAAAATTGGGCTGCAAGTCCCAGAAGTCTATGGCATATGGGTGTTCCTCCTGTAGCACATATTTTTTGCCCAGTCCTTCTCCACTATGCAGTGATGAGTGTGATATTGGAGCATCCCTTTCTGTGCCTCTCATTATTATTTGGCTTCACACTGCAGCCGTCTGGATACCTATTCTTTACATACCTATTGATTGCCTATCTAGTGTTTAAAATGAGGCAGCCCACTTTAGTCATTGGCTAATTTCACTGTGACTGACAGGATTCTGCCTTTCACAAGGAGCATATCCCCACACAAAAAAGTTCCCTTCAATGCAAGGGACTACTGTGGATGTTTGTGATTTTTTTTTAGACTAATAAATGTTTACTTTTAGTCCGTTTTATATTGGCCAGAGTCAAGTAACTCCCACCAACAACAGTTTTACCAAAATAACATGATAAAATCCCATTAGCATTGCCAGACCTATTGGCGTTACCAATGCTTGTTTCTTTTGTTCACTGCTGCACGCATTTAAAAAAAACAAAAGTATTTGCTGGGATTGTGTGACTCACATATACAGGTACAAACACAATCACAATTCAGCTGCTTAAAACGAAAGCAGCATCAGCAGAGCCAACAGGGCTGGCGTTAATATGGTATGCATGGAGACGTGTATGCACATATGCAGTGCATGCATTAGCACGCTGAAGCCAGACATGTTGGCTTTGGCAACGTTTGTTGTGTTTACCTGCTGCTCATATTTGCTTTTGTTCACCCCCTGCCCACCGTTAACCACGAGAAACTCTGTTGTTGGACATGAGAAACAGAAAAGAAGATTCTAAAGAATATTCCCAATTCAATATTTTTCTTTAGTTCTGTGAGGAATAACCCACAAGATCAGGCTCTGCATAGACTGCACATATAAATGCGCTACACGTCACTGGCTGAAGGAGCAGCATGCAATAGTCAATGGTCTATATACCCGAGCACAGCATTCCCCAAATTGTTTTCCTGGCACATTGCATGTGTGTGCATGAAATCAAACACTTGCTGCTGGGAAACATGGCATGGTCCTGAATTTTAGAGTGACTTCGCATTTTCTCTCACTATACTGAGGGATGCGTTTTTCTTTGGAGATGGTTTCTGTTTCACTCGCTATCATTTGACAGAACAGGGGTCGAAGCAAGCTGACATCACTTTTTGTGCACATGTGTCCGCATGTGGATGACGGTGGCTTGTTGGCTTAAGTGGTTCCAAAATGTGTTTTTGCTCAGAGCACGTTTAGATCAAGGGCCAGGGGTTGGAGCAGATCAGGATACTGGAGAGTGAAAGACTAGCTAAATGGCAGACGTTCTTCATAAATTGCAAAGCACGTAGCCTAGATGAAATGTTAAGAATGTTTATGGTCTCACCCATGGGAAATGCGGCCCAGAGAAGCCTGCAGCGACTGTGGCCGCCAGCTGAGTTAGAAAATGAATTTTACTAATCAGACTCCCATCAATATCACACATATTTAGAGGAAAAACGCAGACATGAGGTTTTAGATAAACAAAATGTAAGCACTTTGGAGATGCAAATAGTGGCACAAAACCAAAGCACATTTATGACATATGAGAAGCACATGAGATTTTAGATAAACAAAATGTAAGCACTTTGGAGATGCAAATAGTGGCACAAAACCAAAGCACATTTTTGACACATGAGAAGCTCAACAAGCGCAAAGAGAATGTGAAAGGAAGAGGAAAAAGAAAAAGACATGCGCGAGAGGAGTGAAAATGAAGCTGACGAGGAGGGAGTGGGAGAAGGGAAGGGGGTAGGGCAGGGGGCTGTAAGGCTTAATGAGCCATCACAAAAAGTCAGATGGCTTGTGCACATTAACGCTCACATGCACGCTGGCTTTAGGCCAGCAAAAGCCTCTCTGTTAGCACTTTGAAAACCCGCTTACTAAAGGTCTCGCCTGAGCTAGCGCTCAGGCGAGACCTAAAAATGGCTACCACAATATACGCTGTAACATGCTTAACTAGTAGCAACTAGCAAAACAAACTTATAAACATACCGCACGAATGACCACCACACCACTCAGAACATCTCAACACCAACACAGCCACACTATACCAAACTTAACATGCATCTCACCAATCGCCTATCATACTGCTACATCATACCACATCACTCAACGAAATACTCAAGCCAACATCCTAGCATCACTCATCTCCTCAAGGCTCTGAGCCAGGGCTTATATCACTCATCACTTGGTACCCCTCAGGGAACCTATGGTTCAGTACACCTGGGGTCCCTAGGACTCGTAGCCCCAGGGAAACCTAGGGCTCGCTAGCCCCAGGGCGATCTCACGGCTTGCTAGCCCTAGTGGGACCTAGGATTTTGCCCCAGGAATCCCTTTCTGGATTCACATGCTGGGCAACTATTCCATCATCTAGTGGTTGGGTCTGGAATAGTGTCTTGTCCTTCTTTTTTTGTGTGTGTGTGTGTGTGGGTATCGTCGACCATCATTTGGTGGCAAGTCCATCCCCTTTGTGGCATCAGACGGCACCCAGGAAGTTTCTGTGCATGGTTGTCATCTTCGGATTCTTTTTTCCACTGTTGGGTCTGGAAGTACAACGGAGGAGTTCTGAATAAAGTTTTGCAAAGAGAAGAGGGGAAAATTAGACTGAAAAGCACCAAAAATCACAGAAGGCACAAGAAACACTGAGGAGGGGAGCTTTCTTGACCCCCGATGGGGGACAACGTGGCTGGAGAATGCAGAGGAGAGGGGCAGCTAAGGGATGTGGAAAACACCCCTTATAAATTCTGTCCTAACTGTCAGAACAAGCTCGTGCAGAGGGATCCACACACTAGGGTCTGTACCCTGTGCCTCCTGAGAGATCACAATGCCGAAGACTGCAAAGCCTGCACTGAATCCGTACAGAAGACTGTGAAGATGAGATTGAAGCAGCAAGTGGCACACTACACTATGGCTGGCACCTACAGATGACAAGAATCCCAGAAGGACCTGGGCTTCTCTAGTGACAATGAGGAAAACGTTGAAAAAGCAGAGCCAGTACAAGGAGGAGAGTCAGATGCCATAGAGAGCATCATTGACGTCAAGAGAGCAGAGGTTGCGAAGAAGGCGACAAGGGACGTCAAAAAGACCACGTGGGAGAAGGTGACAAAATACCCTAATGTGGTGATAGCCACCACAGTGTTGATTTCAAAACACATTATTTCTGAAGTTCGGCACAAACATAAAGAGCTGCATGGGTCCCGACCAAAAGACACCAATGGGGTAAATCCTTCCAACCAATACTTACTGCCAGCAGGCACAAAGGAGGTAGTGAATGGCAAGGATGCAAATGACAAAGAACCGGCTGACCCAAAGTGGAAACCCTCCTTGTCTACCGCTGGCAAATGCTCGCTCGAAGTTGAGAGGAAAAGACACTGAATCAAGGCCGAAATGGCAGCATTATTGCACTGCAAGTAGACGTTCGCGGACTCCCTGAAGGTGTTCCGCATCCCCACGAGACCCTGGGAGTCTAGTGTATTGGGTGACAACATATTGGACATAGAGGTGCTCTAGACGCTAGAGCCACACGAAGAGAAGCAGGAAAACCTCTCCTACTAAGAGGAGGATGAACCCATCACGACGGAGAGGCAGGGGCCTGTTCAACAACGAATGGCATGATCTTGATGCTGAATACCCAGAGAAAGGTTGCGACAGCCTTGGCCCCGGACGACCTGTCCATGTACAAAGGATTAATCCAGAGGGCTGCAGACACTTATGGGGTCCAGCTCAAGGAAGCGAGGGAGAAATCCTCCTTCCTCTTCGAAACCCTGATGCATCACAGAAGGCAAACCTGTACCAACCCATGCTTTCCAGCATACTGGAACAGAGTAAGGAAGCTTTCAAGGAACCTGTGACAACCTGGCCGGTTACTCCTCAAGTGGAGAAAAAGATATAAACATTCCACTCAAGACACCCAGTACATCAAGGGGAACGTACCGGTGACGCAATCGTAGTGACGATAACCAGGATAAAGAATACGTCAACTGTCCCACCCCAGAGGAGAGCAAAAGAATGGACCTAGTGGGTAGAAAGGTGAAGAGGAAAGTGGTGATGCAATATAGAATTGTAAATTCCATTGCACTCCTCAAAAGGTTTGGCCACCAACAATGGGAGGAAATGGAAGGACTCATGCAGAACCTCCTGGAGTAATTTAGAAAGAGAGAGAAGGCAGTGATCAGGAGGATAAGAATATTGCTAACTCCTGTCACGGATCAGATCGTAACATTGTGAATACTGCCAGCAGGCAGATGTGCATGGGCACCACCCTCAGGAGGCACTCAAGGCTCGGGTCTCTGTATTCAAGGCTGTAGTGTAGGCATCATTATAAACATATCTTTCACAGGGATGAGGCACTCCAACAATTCAAAAAGGATAATGAAACAGCTGAAGCCATGAGGGGTCCTTAAAATTCAGAGGATCCTTCATGAGAGGTGGAACCTCCAACAGGAGACCAGTAGGCATGGTAGGGTTCTCGCCAGCCTAACAACAGCAGCAAGGCTTCAACCAGCAAGCCACAAACCAGCCCGCTCAACAACAGTGGCAACACCCAGTGAGACAGCCCTTTGCAGGAAACACAGAGGAAGAGGACAACCCGCAAAAAGGAGACCCAAGTAAGTGACTCTACCGTGCCACAACTCCAACACATAACACCAATGGGGGAGAAAAAAGTGGATTACTCCAGAATCGGAAGTTAATCTCCTCAGGCAATTGGATGTTAATAACACACGATCTAATAGAAACATCTAGCCGCAGATTCCTTAACTTAGAATATCCCTAGGCGTCAGACTGGATCCGGTAAACTTTCCGCAGCAGCACCTCTGCGTGCCTGGGGGTGGCACTGCACGGCTCCGCCCTGACGTCGTCCACGGACGTGACATCAGCGGAGCCATATATGCCTCTCCCGGCGCGCTGGGAGCGTCGTATGAAATTGCTGGCCGCACGGCTGTCCGGTACGGCACCTTCGCATCAACGTTCTCCCTCTCTGGATCGGGTCCGTTCCCGAGGTCGTTCTGTTAAATGGTAGCGGCAGTTTCAGTCGATAATCTTTCAAGTATTTGCCCGGCGGTAATCGCCTCTCATACCACTCGATAATTTACCAATGAAAGAGGCAGGCGCCGGAGACTGGAAGGCAGGAAACAAAGTTTTATTCCGTCGGAGCAGAACACATCAGATCAGACAGCAAGGTATCGTCACGAGGTGCTCTAACCGCATCTCTGAGACCTGGTCTCTTATACACCGGTTTATTGCTTTATTACACATAGTACATTCTTGAGATTCTCTTGATGCATGAAAGAACATCCCCTGAATCCCCGGCTCAGATCCGATCCCACACATAGTTACAGTAGAGGTTCCCACCCTACCCGCAGTGGGAGATGGCTATCGCGCAGCAGGGAATTCCGCTAATTCCCAGGGGTGTGTGCAACCGGCCGGGTCTCAGGGGGTAGGGGCTTTGATCTACTGTAATCCCTTTGATGCGGGGTGTTTCCCTTACAGTAGGGGCAATAAACTGCATCCGCAGGGCTAGGTGATGGCCTGGGACCAGTTCGGACAATGGGGCGCAGAGGAAGGGGGTTATCAAAGGAGAGGCATGACCATGTATGGGATGTCGGTCGGATGTGGTTCCGTAGCAGGGTCGCGCAGAAGGAGAGGGTTTATGGCCTGTATGAGAGAGCGGGGGTGGCCGGCGCGCGGGGGATGCTCGCAGCGCCAGGGGAAAGCGCTGGCGATCGAGAGTGAGCGGGGAGAGAGTGGGGTGCCTAAAATGGCGGCCGTGCATTCGCTGTGCGTGGCGCTGGGGAGAGGCAAGATGGCGCAGATAATGTTCAGTTTGCAAGCTAAATTTCCACAGTCCTCCCTTTTAACATATCTCGCCAGCTTGTCTAGTTCGGATTTATCCCCATAATACTGCGGACTTCCACCTCATAAAGGGCTTTCATCCGCTCTGTTTCAAAGTTCAAAGTCTTAGGGCAGATGCAGTTCATAAAAAGCGAACATAAAGGTGGCAGACACTGAATCCCCAAGCAACATCCACATAGTATCACAATCGGTATTAGGATAAATGAAAACAGCCTCCATCCCCAACTTTTAATAGTGTCCCAAAACCAACTCCCCAGCGACCATTCTTCTTGCTCTTGATGGACCTCTGTGGACAGTCTGTGGAGGTGTTCAATTGCTTTGTAGACTGAGGGTGAGTTATCTGGTACGTAGGTACAACAGCTGGACCCAATGATGCGGCATGCTCCTCCACGATCAGCCAGAACCACATCTAGAACAAGGCGGTTCTGAAGAGCCACCAGGCGGACGGCCTGAAGCTCAGCGGTGTTGTTGGCGAGGGCGCCAGCTGTAATGTTCATTGCTGTTTCGACTGCCTGGGTTAAGTGGCGAATGGCACGGCTGTTTGCCATCGGACCCCAGAGCGGAACAAGACCTTTTACTGCGTCCAGGAACTGTGCTCCGGCGGAGTTGGCTTGTACAATGTCTTTGGCACGTTTCTGTCGGTGATGGTTTGCTGGAGCCACATATGTCGGGGGAAGGACGAAGGCGATGTAGCAGGTGCCTCCCCAACCTTTCGGGAGCCAGGTGTAGGCCTTAGTACCACAGACGAAGTACATATTCGGGGAGGCAACAAAGGAGGGTGGGTCAACTGAGTCCAATGTTCGGGTGATGAGGCAGGAGCTGTGGCCCACCAGCTGTGCCCCCAGGCCTTCGAGGCATACAGATCCAGTGATGTTGATGACGGACAGGGCCACTGTTAGGGTGGCGGCCGTCCGTTTTCGGAGGTAAGAGAAGGTGGGTCTGGCTGGATTGTTGAACACTTGCATTTCAACTCGTTCTTTGGCGGGGATGTCCATGTGAAAGGAAGTGTTCGATCTCAGAGGGCAGAAGAGGGCGGAAGTTCTACCAGTTTTGTTCAGCCAGAACCCATGGTAGAAGTGTGACATGGTTCTGCCGGAAGTGGCATTGTCCTTTTAGCTCTCCTGCAGGAGGATCAGCCAGGCGAGGCAGGAACCATGGACAAAAAAAGGTGAAGGGATGAAAGGGATTGAGTGCCCAGTGGCATGGGGTAGCAATCCACAGATCCAGCAGTTAGTGGCGTTGGTGGCAAGATTGTGTTGGTGGAGCAACTGCACAAAAGTTATTCCAGAACTCCTTACGCCTTTCTCGGAGTTGGGGTGAAAGTGAGATCAGATGGTGTTCTTTCGTGGTGGTAGGTTGAACGGTGGTCAGCAATGTCTTATGAGCGGGTGTGCTCTCCTCCATGATCCAGAAGGTGACCACGAGGAGAAGGCAAAAGAGAAGGGAAATGAAAAGTGCATTCGGTCAGTCTTTGGGTTTTTGTAGTGGATCTTCGGACGTCCGGTTGCTTCCATCATCTTCATGTCGGGCGCTTCCATCACCTTCAAGAGACTCGGTAGCGGGCAGAACCACAGACTTTGTTTTAGTTTCTCTCCTGGTGGCCTTTGAGGTGACTAGGCTACCGCTCTGAGATTTCCACTTAGCCTGTGGTCTGCTTAGCCGAAGTTCTCTCCTTTCGTCGCAAGTTATACCCTTCTTTGGATGGCACAGTGGGATCGGGATATTCAATCAATTCAAGTGTCTCTGTATCCGGGCAGCGGCTCAGGGATGGTCGGTCTTTGTCCAGAAGTTCCTCTTGGGCGGTGATGTTGTCCGTGGTTGTCAGGGTCGGTGATACCTTCTTGCAGTGGTGTGCATGCAGCCAATTGCGTTTCCCCTCCACTCGAAGAGCTGTTCGGGTGGTGATCAGGACTTGCAGGGGGCCCGTCCACCGGGGCTCCAGACTCTTGGTGCGCTGGAAGTTACGCACTAAGACGAAGTCACCGGGTTGGATGTCGTGCCCGGGGCCCCTGGAAACATCGGGAATGGCGTGCAGCACCTGCTGATGGATAACAGACAACGTCTTAGTTAGGTTATACAAATAGTCAGACATGAGGACGTCCGGGACGTCGTGGATAGATGTTGGTTTTGGTGCAGTCCAAAGGTTCATGGGCCGCCCAAAGACGACCTCGTAGGGGGTTAAGTGGTGTTTGGTGGGGGTGGAACGCATTGATAGCAATGCTAGTGGGAGAGCGTCTGGCCATCTTAGTCCTGTGGTGGCGACTATTTTTGCTATCTTAAGCTTCAATGTGGCATTGTGTCGCTCAACCAGGCCTGCAGATTGGGGATGGAAGACCGCATGGAATTTCTGTTTTACACCCAACCCTTTTAAGATGAGTTGGATAACTTCGGCTACGAAGTGGGGGCCGTTGTCGCTCCACAAAATTCGACAAAGGCCGTATCGGGGGAAGAATTCCTTCAGTAGTACTTTTGCGGTAGTCATAGCGGTGTTGTCATGGGTTGGGTAGGCTTCCACCCACTTGCTGAAGGCACACACAACGACAAGTACATACTTTAAACCTTGGCACCTTTCTAGCTGAACATAGTCCATTTGTAGGACTTCAAAGGGGTGATTGGGGACCCCAAACCCTCCCCGGGGTACAGCAGTTCCTTTCCCAGGGTTGTGTTGGAGGCATACTAGGCAATGTTGGACCAGACGTTTGGCTGAGTCTGGTATTCTGTCGTTGTGCCAGACTTTGGAGATGAGTTCGATCATGGGGGCAGACCCTATGTGTGCGGGGGAGTGTGCCATGGTCAGCATGGGGATCAAGTATGAGTCGGGTAGCAACCATTTGTTCGAGTCTTTAGTCCGCCAACAACCGTCATCGTCCTTCAATCCCACCCGGGCCCATTCAGTTAATTCGTGTGGTGTGCTGGCTAGTTGGATATCCCTAATCGTTTCCCTAGCATCCTTCCATTTCTCAGTTTGTGACCTGGTCACGTACATGCGGGTCGTGGACCTATTCTCGGCTGTGGTTCGGGCAGTAATGTCAGCTAGTGCATTTCCCTGTCCTATAATGTCTGTCACCTTCTTGTGTGCCTGGCATTTGATCACAGCTAACCGTGTGGGGAGGAGGACTGCTTCGGTCAGGGCAGAGACTAGATCTCCATGCAGGATGGGTGTGCCATGAGAAGTCAAGAATCCCCTCTCTTTCCATAAGAGCCCAAAGTGGTGAACTACCCCAAAGGCGTCCTGACTGTCTGTGTAAATGTTTGCGGTTGTCCCTGCTGCCAGGATGCAGGCTCGTGTGAGGGCAATTGGTTCCGCCGCCTGTGCGGATCGCTGTGTGATGCGGGCTGTCTCAACAACTGTTCGAGCCGTGGTGACTGCATAGGCAGCTGAGGTGGTGCCATCGGGGAGCTTGATGCATGAGCCATCCACCCACAGTTCTCCGTCAGGGTCCGGGAAGGCAGTATCCCGGAGGTCAACCCTACTCTTGGTTTGTTCGTCGGTGAGGGTCACGCAATCATGTATAGGGGATGCATTGGGGTCAGCGTCAGGGAGAGGTAGTAGAGTAGCTGGATTCAGAGTGGTGCATCGTTTCAATGTGATGTGGGGTGCAAGCAGAGTCAGTTCATATCCAGTCAGTCGTGCGCTAGTTAGGTGTTGAGTCTTGGTTTGGTTCAGGAGGGTATCAACAGCATGGGGTACCAATACTGTGAGGGGGTTCGAGAGCACGATCCCCTCACTTTGCCGGATAGAGACAGCAGCGGCAGCTACTGCTCGAAGGCAGGCGGGCAAAGCTCTGGCTACGGGGTCAAGAGTGGCAGAGAAGTAGGCACAAGGGCGTTGCTTAGGGCCTATGGACTGGGTTAGGACAGACAACGCACATCCCTCCCTTTCGTGGGTGTAGAGGGAGAAAGGTTTAGTGTAGTCTGGGGTTCCTAGGACTGGGGCCGAGCAGAGGGCGTCTCGTAATTCTTTGAAGGAGGATTGACATTCGGGTGTCCAGGGGAGGGGGAAGGGGGTATCTTTAGCCAGCAGGGAAAGCAGAGGTTTTACGATAAGACTGAAATTTGGCAACCACTGTCGACAAAAGGAGGTGAGGCCCACTAGGAACCGCACTTGCTTCTGAGTTTTGGGAACAGGGGTTTCTAGAATGGTTTGAATTCGGTCAGGGGTAAGTTTCCTCCCGTCTTTGGATAGTAGGTGGCCTAGATACGTTACTTGGGGCTGGCAGAATTGCAATTTCTTTCTGGAGACCTTGTGACCGTTCTCCGCAAGGAAGCGGAGGAGGTGAATGGTGGCTGTGACGACAAGTGGAGTGGTGTCGGCCGCCAAAAGAATGTCATCGACGTACTGTATCAACACCACTCCATCGGGTAGTTGGACTGCATCCAGTTGCCTCTTGAGGGCTTGGCTGTAAATACTGGGACTCTCAGTGTAGCCTTGGGGTGCCCTGCAGAATCTGTATGAACGGGCTTTTAAAGTGAAGCCGAACAGGTAGCGGCTGTCTGGGTGGATGGGGATGGAAAAGAATGCGTTCTTGAGATCAATAACAGTAAAGATGGTGGCAGTGGATGGAATCAGGGTGAGGATGGTGGTGATGTCTGAGACCACGGGGTACTGGGGTATGACTACTTTGTTAACCTCTCGCAAGTCAACAATGAAACGGTAGGCTTTCTCATCCCCCTCGCCTTGCTTCTTTACAATGGGTAGGATAGGGCTGTTGCAAACATTACTGACTACTTCTTCTACCACTCCCGCCTCGACTAGGGACTCGATGATTTCCACCAATGCCTTCTCGCCTTCGGGTGATATCCGATACTGTGGAAGCTTTGGGAGCACTACGTCCGGTCGGACGGTTATGTGTACCGGGTCGATCACCATGCGCCCTACATCTGAGTCGGTTTTAGCCCATAGAAGTGAAGGTAATGTGTCGAGTAGGGACATGTCAGCATCGGTTATAGAGAGCATACGCCGTGTGTGACAGGGTCTGGACAGATCTGGGTTATCGTGTAGGATGACTCGAACTCCGTCTGGGGAGCATCTGATGGTAGCTCGAAAATGTTTTAGCAAATCAAGTCCCATAATAGCATCGGGGGTGTTGGAGGAGAGCAGAAAGGTCGTGTCAGTGGTGTTATCTTCTAAGTCAAAGGAGATTGGTGCTGATAAGGGGTTAGTGGAGGGCGTTCCATCGAAGCCTATTGAGGTTACGTGTGAGCCAGACAAGGGTGCCCTAGGGATCAGTCGTTTGGATAACGCACTACGTGTCACCCCAGTGTCTACCAGGAATGGAGATTTTGTGCCCAAGACCTTAGCAGTGACGTAAGGGCCTTGCTGGTCAACACGGAGTTCGACTGGATCCCTCCCTTGCCCCTGGCGGTCCTATGCGAAGTCATGGGTGCTTTCATAGTCGGACTGCTGACACTGGTTTTGTCGGGGGCGGTCAAAGGTGTTTGGTTTGCCTGGCCTGACGTTGGTTGTGTCGTTCGTGTGCCCTCGTCCCTGTCCTCTGTTTCTGGGGTCATATGCTGTGTCTCTGGGATCCCTATTTTTGTTTAGTTCCAGAAGGACCGGGCACTGGGATTTCCAGTGTCCGAACCCTCTACAGAACGCACATTGGTTCCCATCTAAGTCTCTCCGTCCGTTGTAGGGTGCAGGTGTATGGTCTCTAGGGGGTAGCTTTCTAGGGGCGGTTGGGTGGTAATTCTCTTTCGGGGGTTCCCTTCCTATGGTCACCCCTTGCAACTGTGCTATCATTACCCTCTCCTTCAGTTCCTTTTTCTTCTTCTCTGATGCCCTATCGTTCTCATTTTTCTGATTTTCGTAGTATTGGGCCATCTGGAGAATTGCTGCGGGTTTGGAGGCTGCCCAACTACTCTCGCTGGTCTGTAGTTTCTGGGAAATTTCTTGTGTCAGACCCTTCACATAATTCTGGACAAAGAGGTGATGTCCGGTTGCGGTGGTCATGTCTTGGCCACTGTAATCGGAAAACACAGTCTCGAATCGGGAGAAGTATTCAGACACATCCTCCTGGGGTTTCTGGCGGCAAGCCGTTACTATCGACCAGTCTACCTTTCTTTCTGGGATTAGAGTCTTCAGTTTTAGTACAATCTTGTCTGGGAGCTCTAATATGGCTTTTGGGGGTTTCTGTCCTGGTTCTCGCTGCTTATCTATGGTATCGAGTTGTACCCAGGTATATCCGAACGGCTCAGCGTGGTCAACTTTCCGGATTTGTTTCCACACATCAGCCGGCAGACATAGCCCAAAGAACAAGTCGATATCTGCTAAAGTCATAATCGTAGAACCTAAGGCTGTACCCAATTCAGTGTAGAAGGCAGTCGGGTTCTTTCTCAAGTCGGGTAGAGTTTTTCTAAAGGTCAAAATATCTTGCCGGTCCCACGGCTGGTAGACCCAGTTATATACAACCCTTCCCTTCGCATTTTGGTGGTTGATGTCGTCATGTGTTCCCAGACCTCGTGGGGGGATCCAGTAGGGGGCAGCTTCTTTAATGGGCATCATGGCATCAGCCCTTCCTTCCTGGGGCTTAGTCGCTATGGGGGTTTCTGCTTTGGTGGTCTGTCCATGTTCTTTAAGATGTCGGTAGACCTCGAGTGTACGAGTGAAGAGGTTCGTAACGTCGCCCTCTCTTTCCTCTCCGATGTCTACCTTCCTATATAGGGCTGCTATGCCCTCGGGACCTTTATCGTGGTATCTTTCCTCATATGCATTCAGGGCGTGATAACAGAGCCGTACGACGAAGTGTCGTCTGCGGCTGTCGGCATACGAGTTATACACGTCTGTTATATACTCCTCACTTTCTTTTCGCTCCACCAGTGTCCCTACTATCTTATCAATTCCTGCTCGTTCATCCTTTGTTAATCGATTCATTCTGGTTGACTCTTTCTTTCCCATCTCATGGTCATCTAGCGTTGTAACCGACATTGGGTTCAGTACAAGAGGCTCAGCCGGCGCGGAGGCCGTGAGGGCCGAGGCCCCTGTACTGCTTTCGATCGTGTTCGGGGGTTGTAGGTGTTGCACTACTGACTGGGAGGGTGCATATGGAGGGGGCATGTAAATGATCGGGGGACCTAACAGTAATTCATCATTCGTTCGCTGCTTGGAGGACAACTCGGGGTAGAGCAAAGAAGGGGTCCTAACAGCGTACTGGCCTGAGGTTTCGGGCTCCTGTCTTAGTTTAGTTTCCCTTCTCTCCTTTATGTCTTCTTCTAACCTTCTAGCGGCAAGGTGAGCTGCCCTTCGTAATTCCTTTTCTGCTTTTACTTCTTCCCTCTTTTTCCGTTGCGTTGCTTCTTTGCGCCACATGCCGATACTGTCAAGCATAGTAGGCGTCGTCTTATTGCTACGCAGAGCTACTTCTAGCGCTTCTATCTTATGGTCGTCGAAGGATCCCATCAGTGGCCACTGACTCTCGGGGTCCTTCTTTGTATATTTATGCCATAGCTTGGTATAAGCTACGGCGACTAGTCCATATTTAGTGAACATGTCCTTATTAGGGGTGCCCTCCAGTGGAGCCGGATGGTTCACCTCTAATAAGCGGTCTGGGCAGAACCAACTACCAATCAGTGGGGAGAAGATAGGCATGACGGGTTTCAACGGGGACAAAAGTCAGCACTACCTATCTTTTCACTGCTTGCAAAGACTAGACAGAATATCTCTATTCTTCGTTATTTGTAAGCAGAGAATACCTCCAAAGAACCAATATCGAACAACTAGTGTTCGGACAATCAATCAATCAATCAATGGGAGATAAAGATAGGCATGACGGGTTTCAACGGGGACAAAAGTCAGCATTACCTACCCTTCACTATTTGCAAAGACTAGACAGAATATTTCTATTCTACGTTATTTGCAAACAGAGAATATCTCAAAGAGCACTATTCTTCAAAACAATCAATGTTCGGACAATCAATCAGTGGGGAGATAAAGATAGGCACGACGGGTTTCAACGGGGACAAAAGTCTGCCTTACCTACCCTTCAATATCTGCAAAGGGAGAGAGAGAGAGTATTTCTACTCCTCCCCGTTTGTAGACAGCGAATATCTCAAAGAGAACAATCAATGAGCACAATCAATGAGCAATACTAGTATTCAAAAAGTTTCGGACAATCAATCCATTATTTCGCAATTTGTCGTGTGTCACGACCTTACCCGGACCGCGTGGACAGTTTCTCGTCTTCCGCCTCCAGCGCCCGGTCGTCCTCTACTCTCCGTATTTGCCGCGGCACTCCTGATGGTTCCCAGTCAGGACCGTAGATCACTCGAGAGAGATCTGCTCGGAACCAGTGAAGTTCGGATGATCGGCTGCCAGACGAGGGTCTATTGGGCAAGAGCTCTCCCGATCGTTGCAGTCGTTCACTCTGTCGTCGGGACCTCTCCCACTGGATCCACGTGTCGCTGATGGGCCCCACGTTTGGGACGCCAATTGTTAAATGGTAGCGGCAGTTTCAGTCGATAATCTTTCAAGTATTTGCCCGGCGGTAATCGCCTCTCATACCACTCGATAATTTACCAATGAAAGAGGCAGGCGCCGGAGACTGGAAGGCAGGAAACAAAGTTGTATTCCGTCGGAGCAGAACACATCAGATCAGACAGCAAGGTATCGTCACGAGGTGCTCTAACCGCATCTCTGAGACCTGGTCTCTTATACACCGGTTTATTGCTTTATTAGACATAGTACATTCTTGAGATTCTCTTGATGCATGAAAGAACATCCCCTGAAGCCCCGGCTCAGATCCGATCCCACACATAGTTACAGTAGAGGTTCCCACCCTACCCGCAGTGGGAGATGGCTATCGCGCAGCAGGGAATTCCGCTAATTCCCGGGGGTGTGTGCAACCGGCCGGGTCTCAGGGGGTAGGGGCTTTGATCTACTGTAATCCCTTTGATGCGGGGTGTTTCCCTTACAGTAGGGGCAATAAACTGCATCCGCAGGGCTAGGTGATGGCCTGGGACCAGTTCGGACAATGGGGCGCAGAGGAAGGGGGTTATCAAAGGAGAGGCATGACCATGTATGGGATGTCGGTCGGATGTGGTTCCGTAGCAGGGTCGCGCAGAAGGAGAGGGTTTATGGCCTGTATGAGAGAGCGGGGGTGGCCGGCGCGCGGGGGATGCTCGCAGCGCCAGGGGAAAGCGCTGGCGATCGAGAGTGAGCGGGGAGAGAGTGGGGTGCCTAAAATGGCGGCCGTGCATTCGCTGTGCGTGGCGCTGGGGAGAGGCAAGATGGCGCAGATAATGTTCAGTTTGCAAGCTAAATTTCCACAGTTCCAGCGGACATCGTTCTGAGTCGGGTATGCACAAGCGTAAGTCAAGGCGATCTTCTGCCCATACGCGTGACACTGTGGCCCGTTCCTCTCGCTCCTTGTCAGACACTGGCGTCCGGCAGTCACCTCCTGCATACCCTCCTTTTACGTGAGTTGGAGCGACGAGGACCCAAATGGAGGCTTATTCAAAGGCCCTCCAATCTTTCTTTGGGTCACCCCTTCTCCCTGGTGCGCCTTCGGGTCCCAAAGAGGTGGAAGGCACTTGTGTTGGATTCTCGCCGGTGGATTCGTCCTCTGCTCCGGCTGTGTGCGTCGACTTCGGTTCCGGAGTCAACACGACGCCCATGGGACACGGCTCAGAGCGCCATCCCAGTCGGCTGTCCATCCCTCCCGGTCACCGTACAGCCCTACGCGGCTTCCGGCGCTGATGTCAGACGGCGTCTACCTCAACACACTGTCGGCGTCGTTCCTCTCCGCCTATTGCGGTGGGATCGCCGTCGGGCGGCGCCCCGGCCGCGTCCACTCTGGAGATCGTCGACGTCGGTTCAACTCTTAGTCGACACCAGTACCGATGTCGACGCCTCCGCACGAGGGTAATCCTCTGGAGTCCTCGGATGTTGATGCGAATCCCACGCGACGTCGTTCGACGCCGGTGCCGGCGCCTATGCATCCTTATTTGCAAGGGGTTGACGTCCCATTGGACTCTCCGGGTCTGAGGTCGTCTCTGTGCCTCATGGTGCAGGGGCCTAGTGTTGCGTGGCATTCAGACCTCCCTCAGGCTCCTCCACTTCTACTGTCCAGCAGGCAGGTTAGTCTCCAATCATCTCCTACTGACTGTTTGATATCGCCTCCCAGGATGGCGACTGAGGCTAGTGCTCCCTACGCACGAGCTGTTCACAGGGCGGCAGCTATTCTTCGCTTCCATCCCCCGGTGGTTTCCTTGCCTTCTGATCCTTTACTGGATCTTCTCCACATGGAGCCTATTGAGGTGGAGCCTTTGCTACCCCTTGGGGGTTCTTTATTTGACATCCTGCTTGGCACGTGGGCGAGGCCTTCCACTGGTGACCCTGTTGATCGGGCCATTGCCAGACACCGTCCTGCCCCGGGTGATCCACTATGCCTGTACCTTCACCCTAGTGCTCAGGGTCTGGTTGTTCAGGCGGCTTTTGACTTGCAGTCTTCCTCCGCTTTACCATTGTTACCTCCCACAAGGGAGTCTAGGTGGCTGGAAGCATGTGGTCGCCAGCATTTTGCCTCTGCAAGTGCGAGCATCCACGCATTAAATACGTCTTGCGTGTTCAATCGTGCGCTTCCTTTGCCCTTTGGGACTTGGTCGAGACCCTTCTGCCTTCTCTTCCTGAAGGACAACGGCCAGACTTACATCGTCTTCTTCATGATGGCAGAGGAAGGGCGCAGTTTTCCCTATGGTCTTCCCTTGATGCCACTGACTCTATGGGTAGAACTCTTACTCGGTCTGTAGATTTGCGCTGCCATGCAATGCTGCGCGCAGTCATTTCCCAGACAATGTTCGGGATGCTCTTAGAGATCTACCATTCAATGGCGTGGAACTTTTCGACAGCCACGCAGTTTCAGCGGTGTCCCGCCGCATGTCGGGACTTCCGTAACTATCAACTTTCTGCCATTATAGCATCCTTATACTTCTGCATAGGCAATGTTGCCTTGTTGTTTTGGTTTTCAGAAGTGTTCCGGGTTCAAGGCATAGTATCCCGATAATGTAGGCGGTTGTTCCGCCATTTCAGTATGTCTTCAGTATGGCCGGATGGCTAGTTTTACCTAAATTCAGCCCTCTGAATGTTTTCTTGCCCAAGAGGGCTCCCCGCGCAGGGGATACAATTTACCCTATGTGGGGTACTTGCTGGCTATTTGGTGGTTACCTTAGACTTGGTACGCTCCTATGGAGCCTTCCTCACAGGCATCCTTCTCTGGGTCAGTCTGTCCCTTTTCTCTGATGTTCTGCGATCGTGCCGTTAGTATCGCTCTATTGCAGTTTAAGTTACAGTAGGCTCCAGTTGCCTGTAGTATATTCGATGCCTCAGTATGGGTTCCGTATCAGGCAGCCTATGCTTCGCCTGCCCTACCACGTCACCCCTTTTTTCCGCATCATAGAGCTCCTCTGATGGCTGCTTTCTTTTGCCGACCACTGTCTCTTGGGGCCCTTGTTCTGTTCAGTTCAGGAACAGTTTTCACGGATGACATACTGTCATTGTTTTGCGCCATAAAAAAGCCGCTAGGCGGCACATTTATTGGTGCTGGCGCCTATTTCGAGTACACCCCGATATGTCTACTGTTATAGGGTGTTTGCGTTATCGCTGCTATACTCAGCCCTTACTGGGCTTGTCTTTGAAGGGGGTAGCTTTGCTGCGTACGACTTTGCTGTACACTGCCTTATGCACTGCCTTCTGCCCTCCTTCTCTGGGCACTTTCCATATGGGACTGGCTCCACATTCCCTGTTGCTTCCGCACAGGTGTTTTCCACACTTCGGCATTGGGTTCCTGCTGTAACACTCTCAAGGGGAGTGTTTTCTTCAGGAAACTCCTTTCTTTGGTCCCTGGGCTACTGGGTTGGTCCTCACTATTTCAACTATCGTGCCTGGCTCCATCTCCTCATCTGTCTAGCGTGCGATCGTGGCTCCTCCTGGTCAGGTGGCTGATGTTGCTTGCGTCTCTGGACATGGTCCTGTCCACTTCTGCATCCATATGACTGCTGGTACTATTTACGTACTCTAGTATTTGATCAGGTAAAACGTTGTTTTACACATATATTTTCTTACTCTGTTTCTGCTCTGTGCTCTCCACACAGCAGAGTCGAGCAAACAACGTTCCTTCCTGTGGTGTGCTTGGACTTCACCTCGGTCTGCTCATCCTACGAGCTCCTCTGTGGTTGTCCAGCTTGCCAGATACCCCTCTTTTTTGCCAGATACCTACCTGCTGATGCATCCTTCACCTATGGGCTGCTCACGCTACCCTACAGGAGTTTATTTTTTATTCTTCGTGTGGTTCTTCCATCAACACGGAATGCTATGTGTGTTCCTGTCTTCCACCTTTACTGTAGTCATGTTTTGGGTACTTCTGATTCTTGTCGTCAGGCCTCTCACATGTCTTGTGAAGGAGCAGGTGCGTGCTGGAATGTCTTGTGTTTCTGGTACTACCGGCACTTCCTGGTCAGAGGTCGGCATCCTGCCAATGCTGCCCCTCGTATCTTGGCTGGTGAGGGTTCGACAGTGTTTTTTCCACTGTTGTTCATACTAGGCCTGTATTCTTTCCAGTTAGTCATTTCTCTGGGTTTTACTTCAGTCCACACATCGGATCCTGAGGATCCATAGGACCCTTGGCTCATTACTCTTCGTTACGAAGCCATGAACTCTCACTTCCGCACCAACATTTCTAGGTTTATGCATGCTTTCTCTGAACCCGGTATACATACAGGGGTTTTCGTTATGTTCTTTAATGGCTTATGATGCCTTTGCCTCCCATTGTTTTCCGCTCTTCAGAGCTTCATGGGCTGGTGTGACTGCGCTGGTTTGCAGTCCCCACTGTGTTTTGTCACCTTGCTGACGGCTAAGTTCTCTCGGGAACTTAATGCGGTTCAGTCGCAGGCCCACCTCCTCAATGGGTGTGGCTTTGGTATCTATTCTAAGTTAAGGAATATGGGGCTAGATGTTTCTATCAGATGGACGAGTTACTTACCTTCGGTAACGATGAATCTGGTAGAGACACAGTCTATCAATAGATTCCGTTCTGCGAGGACCTTTTCAGGTTGGGCTTCCTGCATTCGCCTCCCTCCAGGTCGCTGGTCTCTCTGCGGGTGACATCTTTCCCTTCACCCCTACACGGAATGCTTCATTCGGTTTTGCTTGCGTTACTCCGCCCATTCTTGTAATTGGGCGGTATGCTCCTGTGTCATGTGCCTTTGGAATCCCTATGAGCTGTGTTGTCCAGTGTGGGATTTACTCATGATCCCCCCCCCCCCCCCTGCTATCCCCTTCTCAATCGCCTTGGGGTCTCTTACCTCCCCTTCAGTCCATTGCTTTCAAGTCTATTGGCTCTGCCTCTGTCTATGGGTCTATTACTGAGGAAGCCACGTCCCTTTCTGGTGCCGTCCTGTGGTAGATTGGCCTTGCTCATGCGTTCCGAACTTGTTGTCCTTCGCGATTATGTATTGTAGTGGCAGACTTTGTCAACCGCCATGATGCTTTTTCACATCATCTTCTACCTCCGGGGAAGGTTTAGCCTTCGCGTGTGCGGGGTTGCTTCTCAGTGCGGTGCTCTGCTCTTCCCTTCACTACTTTCAATATACAGTGCGTGGCACTGTCCTTTATGGTGCTATTTTTCACCATTCGTATTCTTTAGCTTTTCATCTTTTTTTGCACATTGTTCCCATAATCTCAGTTTTTAGTGGTGGTTCCGCGTTGTGGCGCGGAAAAGTTTCTCCAACAAAAACTGACGTCAGCGCGCAGGGCGGAGCCGCTAACCCCCAAGAGAGAAACAAAAAGGACATATACGTAAGGGGAAAAGCAGGCAAGGGGAGAGATTCAGGGGAGTGTGGGGGGTAAGAGCAGGGGAAGTAGACAGAATGGAGGAGGCAAAGGTGAGAGAGACAGCATGGAAAGAGGAGGGGTAGGGTGACGGGGATACAAACCGGTAGACGAGTTAGAGCTACGTCCAAAGTCCAGTAGGCTGTGATTCCAGGGGAAGTGCTATCATTTCCCCATCTCTGTTACGAGAGGCTCCCTATACGCAGTGGACTCTCTGAGGGGTCTCTGAAACTCCAAGGCCTACATGCTGGATCCTTCCCCAAAAAGGGGTGAGGGAGTGCTTTGGCAAGGTGTGCCATACCACAACTCAACTGTGAGTGGCTCCCTAGGCGCTGTGGACTCTCTCAGCGGGTTCGCTGAGACGGAGTATAAATATTGGATCTTTCCCCAGCAAGGGGAGAAGGAGTGCTTTGTCAGAGGGCACAAAAGGACAGGGGGCTAGGCGGTGTAGCGGGCAAGGGGAAAGATTCAGGTGAGAGGGGATAGGAGCAAAGGAAGTAAGACAAAGAAAGAAAGAGTGATAAAAGGGAACAGATAGATAGGAGACAATGGAAAAGCAGAGTTACAGAAATACGATGGGGGGGTGGGTGAGACAGGGAGACGGGGAGAAAAACTGTGCCCAAAGTCCGACTGGGTAGGTGACGGTCAGGGGATGAACCAAGGCCGATCTCAATAGCTGAACAGAGCAGCTCCACCGGGCGTCAGACATAGTGCTAGGACTCCGCTGCCAGGATGGAGAGATTGTCAGATTTGGATGAATTCCAGACACCATCTTGAGATCAGGCACAGTCCTGGTAGGATTATGTAAGGAAGATTTCAGTTGGGGGGGGGGAAAGTCACAACTGGCGGCCATGTTAGGGTCAGGCACCCATCAGTTTCAGCTGCGACCCTGTTGGATTGTAAAATAGTAACACTTACTTAGGACTCTTGGAAGGGAAGATACTTGATAGGGATCACACGTCAGGCTTTCTACCGAGAGCATCTCCACAGTGGAGCCACCATCTCAGGTATCAGTGAACAGGTCAGTCCTGGCAGATCAGACTCGTGCACATCCAAATGCGATTGTTTACATGTTTAAATGTCACTGGCATACAATGTGGATTCTGCACACATCCGCATGCATCCACTTTATATTAGGGTTCTGGCCATGACTGTTATGGAAGCTGCCATTTTAGGTCCTGGCATCGGGGTCAGGCAAATCAGGCGGGAAGGATCGGTAGACTACCGTGAATAGAGCACAATGAAAGAGGTATAACTTTGTAATAGGTTATAGCCTGATCAAGGGTTACTCCTTCCCCCAGGATATGCCCCCCTCTTTCCACTGCACTGTCTGTGTTAGTTGGTGCCTTTTTGGGTCTACTGGCCATCCGCTGCTTTTCAGAAATCCCTCTCCCAGCTGCTTCTCTGTGTGTAATAAACGGCAAAATTCTCTTCACCTATGATCTGTGTCGCAGGTTCGCACGCACGAACTCAGCGCCCCCGGGGCTCCTCCTCGATCCTCAGGCTCTCTCCATCTCTCGGGTCCGGGTGTGTCCTCTGCCTCAGGGGCTCACTTCATTTCTACACGTCCCTCTGCTTGCCGACCGGGACACCTCCCCTCTCAGAGGCCCACCTCCTCACCTCTGCCCTCAGCTACTGGTGCCTTTGGGATCATGAACAACCTGTCCAGCTTGTCCGCCGCGGCCACCCTCCACACACTGCGGTCGGGCCACACAGGCGGATGGAGGCTCCAGTGATCACGGGCTGCGCCCTCAGTGTAACTGAATCGCCTCAGCTGCGGGCGCCCGCCGGGGAAGGCCCCGATCTTGCCGCAAACCGGTGCAGTTTTCCAGGGGCCCGCTCCTGATGTCGCGGCCCCCGCACTTCTACGTCCGAACGTGGGTCCGTAATCCATGAGACGTCATCACAAGTCTCGGAGCAGGTGAAGCTATTCCGGGGGGCAGCACTGGACTTGAGAATAGTAGTCCCCAAGAGGGCAACAGCAATAGCAGAACAAACTCCACTCTTCCATAAGGGGCAGTCTGACAGTAAGGACTATCATGAAATTGATGGGCATGATGGCATCACCCTCACACCGCATGCAAGACTGCATATGCCACCCATACAGGAATGACTCTGCCACAGATGGTCACATGGCACGGGGAGTTGGGAGGGTCTGGTAGTGATTACAGCAAGGGCTCAAAAGGAAATAAAATGGTAGAATCTGATAAATTGGAGAAAAGGGAGACCTTTCAAATTGCTAGCTCCCACAGTGACTATTTTGTCGGATGCATCTCACAAGGGCTGGGGAGCACACATGGACAATCTGAAGTTCAGGGGACTCTGGAGTCCTACTGATGCCGTGAAGCACATAACCTACCTTGATCTAAAGACGGTGCTCTAGCGCTGAAAGTGTTCCAGGCACACATGAGGGGCCAGACAGTGCTTATCTAAATGAACAACTCGGATTGTTCTACCTCAACAAGCAGGGAGGGACAAAGTTGTGCCCACTGTCAAGGCTAGCGTAGGAGATATGGAAATAGGAAGTCCAACAGAAGATAGCCCTAGTAACAATCTGTCTCTTGGGGAATCAGAACACAGAGGCAGACAGACTGAGCAGACAAGATAACACCTCCCACGAATGGAAGATAAAGCAGGAAGTAATGGACGTCACTCTGCAAAGTCAGTGAGCTACAAGTGCTCACGGTCCAGGAACCATACTTTCAAATCCACAAGGACAAGATCATCCTATAAACAAACCCCAGTTATTTCCGAAGGTGGTATCACAATTCCACATCAAATCATCCAACTACCTGTCTTTTTTTTAGGAGCCAAAGCCACTGGCCAAAAGGTCGCGGCACACTTAGGATGTTTAAAGAGCTCTAATGTACTACCTACAATAGATTAAAGCAATTTGGAAAGGGAACCAACACTTAGTCTCCTTTGCCAGGGAAAGCAAATATATAGATGTAACTAAGGGAACAATTACACAATGGATAGTGGAAACTACATAAACATGCTACACAAAGGAAGGGTAACTTTACCCACACGCCCAACGGCACACTCAACAAGGTAGAAGGGTGCAACCATAGCGTTCTTAAAAAATATACCCATTTTCAACATCTGCATGGCCACAACTTCATCATGACCACACACCTTTATGGAAGACTGTGTGGACATCCAGATAAACAAGGTAGTATAGGTGGGGTAGAGTGTACATCACTTATTTGCTAACTCATCCACATTTCAGCCATTCCTTTCTAAGGGACAAAGACACAGCTACTTAATCGAATGCACATCATGTGAATTCAGAAAAGGATACATACTGAAAAACAAAATGGTTACTTACCAGTAGGAGTAGTTTTGCAGCCTGAAGAGTTTTCTAGATTTACTTGTGACCCACCTGCTTCTCTGGAAATGGGGGTAAGGCAACCAGACGAGGCAAGCAACACTTCAAAACAAGGACATTTTCAAAGAGAACTGATGGAGAAAAAGTATCTGAAGATGGTGGCCACTCACAGGAACTTCTGGGACTGTTTGTCATCGCACAGGGGTTGCACTTGCCTTCAAATGGTGGTCGACGCCCACACTCAAAATCAGTTAAAAAATAGCAAGACATAATTCTATCGTAACCGCTATCAGTTGGTGTTGGTGTTGCCTGGAGGGAGAATACCGGTCCCATACTGCCCTGCCCTGAACTGCCGCTGCCGCCATTTCAACGCGCCCGGAGGCGCTTAAATTCAAGCGCGGCTCCCGCTTCGCGGGAACCGCTATCAGTTGGTGTTGGTGTTGCCTGGAGGGAGACTACCGCTCCCATACTGCCCTGCCCTGAACTGCCGCTGCAGCCATTTCAACGCGCCCGGAGGCGCTTACATTTAGGCGCGGCTCCCGCTTCACGGAACGTGGACGCGCGCCGGGCGAAGCCCGGGCCAAGGACGGGCCAGTCTGTGCCAGTCAGGGTCCAACATGGGCCGGGCTGGGCCTGCCTTCTAACCTGCGCAGCACGAGCGACTAAGTGGACGATGTGGTGACTGGACAATGGACTAGGACCCTTATCTGTAGAAGTAAGCCTGTTGAAAGTACGTGCTTCTTTCATATCTGTATTGTTTTTCTGCCATCAAATATTTAAACATGCCAAAAAGGAAGATGAATCATGCAGTAACTACTGCACATGCAGAGGCCAAGACAGTGGGTCAGACATCATTATTGTCATATCTCACAGGGGCTATGGGGGCTATTGAGGAGCAAATTAGTACGGTGGAGGAAACATTATCAAAGGGAATGAGGGGCCCAGTAAGGGAGGAGGGAGGCCCCAACTTTAATATCCCCGCAGTACAATGTGAAAACGATCTTGTCCTGGGCCACCAAAATGGCTCCATACAGAATACCTCGGCCCTCACAAATCAGAGTGACCTGAGCGACCTGGTAGAGGACATCCAACCACCACAAACGTTGTAAAAATCCTGGCAGCCTAGAGAGTATAGTCACATAAAAATCAAAAGGGCAAGGTGTAGGGAGGTGTAAAAAGAGCCCCCAAGGTAAGAAAAGGGCAATCCAGAGTAAAGTGCCATCCCAAACACCATTTATAGGTAATAATATAGGGGGCTCAAGAAAACCTACTACGCACGCCCAGCTAACGAGCCAATCCTTGGCATTAGAAAAAATATCAAAAAGCATAGACGAACTGCACAGGTACATAGAGAACGCACTCGGGAAACTAATTGAGAGAGTGGCAAACCTGGAGGGGATCTCAATGGGCAAGCCCTCTATAAAAAACCAGGGGAATTCAACACATGCCCAGCAAAAGATGACCTCAACTGGGCTGACAAGTATGATTAATATGGCCATCCCTAACACAGTGACTAGGGGCAGTATCTCTGGATCCCCCATCCCTGTAAATAACGCTGACATGGGTGTTCAAAATGCTACCATTGAGTTAAACAAACTGGCGGGGGAGGAGAAAAGATATAAAAGTAGGCTAGGGCATAATGACAGGGACTCGAGGCCATTCCAGGAATTCCAAGCACATACTTGCCTTGAATTGCCACCTGAAGCTACACCATATGTGGTAATCCTGGCCAACGTCCCAGTATGAAGGTCACCGGAACCAGAAACATGGCTAGAACTCCGCAATAAATCCCTCCATTGGTTAGGAAGGCACACCGGCCTCACGGACGTGCTATTCAAGCATTTTAAAATGGCAAGACGGGTTGCGTGGGTGGGCAAAGAAAGAAAAGAGCTACAGGGTGACTGTGTCGCCCTGACGTTTAGTGACTAGAGATTAGTGCACGCAATATTAAATAGGCTAGAAAATGCTTTCTTCATTAACAATGCAATTAAGGTGTACCCATTAGGAGCTTTTTACCCACCATTCCCAGGCCCACATAGGTTAAACGGTAAACATTCTGATGTGGGCCCTGATGTCAGAAGACCCATAGGGGACCCCTACAAGGTACACTCGGGAGGTGTGGGTATCCCACTCTACAATCGTTTTGAACCCCTAACCGGAATGGAAGAATTAGACTGACCCCTTGCCATGCCAGAGAGGGAAGAGAATCAAGGGGAAATGGATATGACTGTGAAAAGGGGGAGATGTGTATTCAATAAGGGACTCAAAACTAATATGAATGTAGTGGATCAATTCCCGCCTAAAAATACAAGTACTGTGGAGGATAGAGGCATAGCTCCTACAAAATGCCCAAGTATAAATGGACACATCGATCTTACCATAAGTCATCCAAAGGACAAATGAAAGAGAAGTGAGCAGTCGAAAACCTGGAAAAACGTGTAAAATATTAACTTGGAATATCGCTGGCCTAGCGACTAAAGTAAAAGATCCTCAGTGGCTAACCTATATTAATGATTATGCCATAGTCTGCCTACAGGAAACATGGGCAATAAAGGAGATGCACATAATTGGCTTTCAAACTTTTAATACCTCAGCGTACATTAGCAAACAAGGACGTAACAAAGGAGGACTATGTACCTATGTTTCTAATTCGGCCGGTGCCTCCCACATGAAAGGACAGTGTGTATTATCAGATCTTGTCTTTGAAGTTATGTGGGCAAAGGGATATAGTTATAATAAATCTATATAACAATATTCCAGAAGTGCAGCAAATTAACGTTTTATCGAACTTGGCTACATCCCTAAAAAATCTTGAAGAAAAATTGAAGAGAGATATGTATACCATTTGGATGGGTGATTTTAATTGTTCGTTGTGCCAATTTAGTGAACAAGGTATCTGTGGGCTGGGTAACGATAACGAAGACATACCCTCACATTTTTCTCACACTTTTTTGGGAGACCTGCTGAATTATATAGCTTTCCAATTTGATCTTGGCTCCGCGAATGAATCCTGTCTGTCTCCCACTTGTTTCAACCAACCTACAATGGAAGGGGATGTAACTCGATCATTGACTTTGTTCTAATATCCAACAGGTACTCCCGTAATGTACTTTCTTGCAAGACTCTTGATCTCCTTATGAGTGACCATTATCCTATTTGTTTAGACCTTGCACTAAATGGGCAGGTGAAAAAACAGGATAGGAATTCACAATACAACAGCGATATTTATCTTGCCAGCACGAACGTATATACGTAAACTGGACAAAAGTGGATCCCGGGGCATTCCTCCTAGGCCTGATCAATAATAGTAGAGAGGATATAGTGACATGCCTTTCACAGGACAGGGAGGATAAAGATATAATTAATGCTTTCCTTAACATCTCAGATGAGGCCAGGAAGCTGCTAACAAGAAAAAAACGATATGGCCAGCAAACTCCCCAGGGCTGGTTCAATAAAGAATGTACCAAGGCTCATACCCATTTAAAAAAGGCCTTACATAATGTACCGAGGTGCAGGGATAAAATAAGGCAGGCAAGATCTTTGTACCAGTCGGCGCAAAAAAATCCCAGGACAACATTAAAAAAGGAAGCATGGGCAGCCTTACACGAGGCCTGTATAAACAAAGATAATACCGGCTTCTGGAGAGCTGTTAATGCCCCTTTCTTCAATAACAGATAGACAGATATTATAGATATGGCCATTAGTGGTGATATGTGGGTAGACTTTTTCTCAGGGCTTTATAGGGACGAGTCCATAGATGGTAATATGACAGATATAGTTCCACTGAGAGTGGATGAAAATATTGATCGTTGGCCGTTCCCCCTAAAGATTAATATTACCCTTGAGGAAGTCATTAAGGCTATAACTGATAGCGCTTCGAGGAAAGCACCAGGGCCGGATGGCATTCCTGTGGATGCCTACAAATCTAATATAGGTTTATGGGCTCCTCTTTTAACGAATGTATTAATTAGCTGTACCCGTCATGGGTTAAATCCTACTTGGGCAGATGCCATTGTGATACCCATATTCAAGAAAGGGAATAGAAATGAGCCGAAGTGCTACCGCCCGATATCTTTATTGGACGCTTTTATGAAAATAGTAGGTAGGGTCATTTTAAACAAGTTGGAGATCTGGGTCCAAGAGACAGGTGTGTTATCAGCATTTCAATATGGTTTTCGACCAGGTCTAGGGACTATTGAACAGGGACTTAATGTGTCCCTGATAATCGACAAATATACAAAATCGAAGTAGGGTAAACTTTTTCTCACCTTCGTGGACTTAAGCTCCGCTTTTGATTGCGTTAAACATGTTATGCTGTGGGACACTCTCAAAGACCTAGAGTTGGATCCTTCCTTGCTGTTATTCATAAAGGAACTATATAGGGGGGCAGGCGCAAGGGTACAGTTTGGGAATCAGGGAGAATGCCCAACTAGGTTCCCCATAAAAAGAGGGGTAAGACAGGGGTGTATTCTTGCCCCATTACTCTTCTCCCTCTACATAAATAACCTGGGGCAGTATTTGAGCGAGTTCCAGCATGATTATCCAACCATTAAGGGCACTCCTGTTCCCATTCTATTATACGCAGACGATGCGGTTATTATGTCACGGACACAACTGGGTTTGCAAAAGTCGGTCTCAAACTTTGTTGCTTATATGTCCGAGCGGGATTTAAAAGTTAACATCGCCAAGACATTCACCATGAGCTGTGGGACAAAATTGAGAAAGACATGTAATATTTTTATTGATGATGATAAAATTGCAAGCACGGATACATTTTCATACCTAGGTCTAACCATGGATAGGAGGGACTCTTGGGTAGCAGCCACGAACAATAGAAAGCTGACCATGATGAGAGCTATAGGAGCTGTCAGTAATCTTGCTAAAAAACTAGGTGGAAGACCTGTCCCAGAGCTGTTGGCCATCTATAAATCTAAATGTATTTCAATAGGCACATATGGGGCAGGCATATGGGGTACTGAACGCGTGGACCATATACAACGCTGTGAAAACTCTTTTCTGCGCTATTTACTGGCGGTCCCTAGTTCGACAGCCACTTATTGTTGTCACAAGGAACTTGGCCTAGTATATATTTCTGACACTATAAAGATCACCCCTCTCCTTTTATGGCACAAGATATGGGTATCGTTCGAGACGGGCTTCAATAGGGACGTAATTATGGATTGCCTTAAGCTGGACAGGGTGGCAAATTTATCGTGGATTAGTTACATAAAGAACATAACACATAACATAGGTCACCCTGAATATTTTTGTAATCCCAGTAGCTTGGAATCCGTGTTTAGAAATCCCTTAAGACACACTGCCTGAAATATCTAGAGAACAAACGCTGGCTTATTGAGAGAAAAAAGAAATCGGTTATGGCTAATCATTTGATGTCCACTTGTATAGGCCCACAACCCTACCTAATAGTGGTACAAAGTAGCTTCTCTCGTATGCTTTTGGCCCGTTTCCGCAGTGGGTCTTTCTTTAGGATGGTTACATTTCCCGATATTAATGATTGGACTAAACACCATCCGATATGCCCCTGTGACGATACTTCTAGATTGACTACAATGCATTGCACTTTATTTTGTAAATATTATGCTGTACCGAGGAATATATTTTTATTGCCCATACTTAGAAGATGGAAGTTAAAACAATGTAGAATAGCTTTCATAAGATTACAGATGCCAAAAAATTAATTTAATATCGTGGCTATCTCTTCCTTTTTAAAAGTTGTTATAAGGTTTCAGAACACCATGTGAAGAAATCGTGAATATCTGGTGTTTCTGTACCCTCTTGTGTATATATATATGGAGTATATTATGCATTCTTGTTTTTATATTAACTGTATTTTTATCATCGTGTTGAGTGTATTTGAACTTGGAGAACTGTATTTGTGTCTAATGTGCTTTTATTACTGTGCTTTTATGATTTTATGATATAGAATCGAATAAAGCTATTTTGATTGATTGATTGAGCAGGACATAATTCTGGACCCAAGCACTAGATGGCAGAATAGATGCACAGCGTGTGAATCTAAAAAAACTTCAGGCTGCAAAAATTCTCCCATTGTTAAGTAACTTCTTTGTCTAGGGCTCGGTACCCCAGGGTGATCCAACATTTGTTTGTTTTTTAGTACATCAACATTACAGCCGTGCGCCTACAACCCCTCGGGCCGGCTGTAGTCCATCACATTTCTAGCCATCGTCTATAAGATACACAGCCATTTGTCCGACAGCCCGGAGGCCCGGCGGCGAGAAGCTACAACACATCTCACTGATCAGTTCAATCCTGTGCCTACTGAGCTCGGGGTCATACAGGTGCGCTTAGCTTATTTTCGCATGTCTGCCATGTGCGGGATCGGCAGAGTCCGTCGGAGGGAAATCCGTTCAATAATCTACTGGTAACTAGGAGGCACCTTCGTCATAGTAATGCATGATGCTCAGCAATGCTCTCCCCATAGTCCGAGTGAACATGCCATACTGCAACACACCCTTCCGTAGCTCCCGCCACAGCGATCCCAATAGTGAGCCGCAATGAAGGGCCACCCTCCCAGCCATCCGTCCACAATCGCCACCCCCCACCCATTTTCCGTTACATTCCAGGCCTACATGCCAGCATTCCTCCTGCCACAGCCGCGTATGGACACTTCCACTCCTCTACTCCTAGAGCGTTTCCATTCTGGTCAGCTCAACCAGCCATCTCCGCAGCAGTGTCTTTCACCTCGCAGCTGTAATGTCGTCCGCTAGAAACACAGCCCACCCGTCAACATTCGTCCTCCAGCCAAGCCAAACATCCCATCGGATCCCAATCACACTATCCCGCCCCTTGCGCAGTGGTCCCAAGGCTCGCCCCGCCCGGCTCCCGAGTTCCGTCCTGCCCTGGAGTGCCCTCAGCCGCTAAATATGCTCTGAACGGGTCCCAAATGTCCTTGGCCCTACTACGCACCGGCTGTGTTTCTGCGTATAGTAGGCTCTGTTCCTGACAGTGTAGTAAGTCGGCGATCCACTCCTTGAATTTCGGCGCACGGCCCCTCCCCACAAGCCACTCTCCTTTTCGCCATCAACAGTGCCACATCCCCGAACTTCCGATGTGCCTTAGGTAGACTCATAGTATAGCCCAACAGCATCATTAGCGGATCACAGTTGACCGTACCCCCTATCATAACTGTCAGCGCCTTGTGGACCTGCGTCCAATATTCCGCCACTGCCGGACACAGCCATGACCAGTGTAAAAAATCTGCCCCCTCCATGCGACAACGCTCACACCTGTCATCATCCGCTAAGTGAAACCGCAGCTTCCTCGCAGGCGTGTAGTACATTCGCTGTAGGAACTTATAATGAATAATTCGTAGTCTGCAGCTAGCTGATATCTGTGAGGTTAACCCGCAACAGTACGCCCATTGCGCTTCCGTTATGTCCCTCCCTAGATCTTCACTCCACTGTCTGAGCGCTCTGCATTCCCCGCCACCACTATGTTCCCGAATACTTCGGTAAAAGTGCGAGACTAGATGTTTGCCATCCTCTGACGTAAGTACCACTTGTAGAGGCAAAACCACCGCAGGCTCCTCTGGAAAGTGCGGTAGGACAGCCCTCAGTCCCTGCCTCAGCCGAAGATAATAAAAGACATCTAACGGTGTGTGCTGATCCCCGTGGAACCACTGCTCTTTCGTCTTAAACCGACCATCCAGGAAGAGATCTCCCCAGTATCGAACCCCGAGACCAGCGCACATCTCCTGGAACCCCTTTTCCTGCAACAAGGATAGATCCGGGTGGTAAGCCAGTGGCAATTTTGGCGTGTATAAGAACGGAAGTGCAACTTTGCGGAGGATCCGCTGCCACGCATCCATCGTGCACGTCACCGTTGCGGCTGGAGTGTCGAGCACCCTGGGTGAGCCTTGAATAATACCCTTCAGTTGCAGCGGCCGGACAATCCAGTCCTCCACAGCCAGCTGTGGCATAAATGGTGTAGGCGCAAACCAGTGGTACGCGAAGTGGGCCTGAGCGCTAAGGTAGTAGGCCAAAAAATCAGGGACGTCAAATCCCCCTCTCCCATAGGGCTGGGTAATAATTGACCATGCCAATCGAGGCTGCTTTCCAGCCCAGAACAAACGTATCAATTCCGTGCGAAGTGTACGGAAGAAAAAAGCACCCGGATAATTAAGGACATTTTGGAACAAATATAAAAACCGAGGCAACACCACCATTTTAATAAGTGAGGCCCTCCCAGCCATGGTGAAAGGCAGAGAAATCCATCGCGTCACATCCTCTGTTAGTTTAGCGATGGCCGTACCGTAATTTAAACGCACGGTCTCCTCCCTCTGCTTTGATATCTGTATCCCCAAGTACCGCAAATCGGAGTCACACCAGTCGAGTGGATAGTCCAGTGAAAAGCGGCGCACCGCAGGGGTCAGGGGAAAGAACTGCGACTCCTGCCAATTAATTTGTACACCGGATATCCGGCCAAAGACCAAGAACTCCCGGAGCAATGGATTGAGATGCGCCAGCGGATCCACCACATACAACGTCAAGTCATCGGCATACAATGACACGTCTATCTGACGTTGGACGCATTTAAAAGCGCTCTGCTTATGCAGTTGTCGAATACGGCAAGCCAATGGCTCCATCGCAATAGCGAATAACAACGGGGACAATGGGCACCCCTGCCTGGTGCCTCTGGTCAATGAAATCGGGCCCGACATCTCCCCATTGATTAAGACTCTCGCTTTCGGGTCCGTATACAGCAATCGCACCCAGGCAACAAATATTTTTGGAAACCCCATCCTATACAATATAGCAAATAGATGGTTCCACTCCACAGAGTCAAAGGCCTTGGTAGCATCGAGAAATATTGCAGCCACAGGTAACTCCGGCGCGATTGTATGCATCAGGGAGAAAAGGGTACGCAAGTTATGGGCTGTGGATCGCCCCGGGATAAACCCGGATTGGTCTGGGAGGGCTATTTTGGGCATCAGTAGCGATAATCTATTGGCGAGCACCTTCGCTAAAATGTTAGCGTCGCAGTTTAACAGTGAGAGCGGCCTATACGCATCAGTCAGTAGGGACCTTGCCAGGTTTCAGCAATGAGGTGATCAACACCTCTCTCATGGACCCAGGCAATACTCCCACTTCCAGAGACTCCTCGTAGACCTCCTTGAGGACAGGGGCCATAATATCAATATAGCTTTTATAAAATTCTGCTGGCAGCCCGTCCAGGCCCGACGCCTTACCGTTGCTAAGAGACATAATTGCTTCCCGGATTTCATCCAATTCAAACGGTGCACCTAGAAATTGTCTGTGGTCATCACTCAACCAGCACAGTGCAACATCATCTAGAAACCCCCCAAAATCCACCTCGCCCGCGCTGCGTGCCGTGTAAAGATCTTTATAATGTGTAGTGAATTGCTCCAAAATACCCTTGGTATCACGACGTGGAACCCCTTCTGACGTGCATACCTCCAATATGTGTGTATTGTAACGCGGCAGCCGAGTAACTTCCGCTAGTGCGCGCCCTGGTCGCTCCCCCTCGCAGAATCTGCGAGCCTGACAATATTTGCCACAGAATCGAGCCTCCCTATCCGCCTCCTTTTCATACTGTGTAAGACGTTCTCTGAATTCCCCGTGGAGGGGACCCATCGGCTCCTGGTTCATCCTAGTCTCCAACCCTTTAAGTTCCGTTTCTAAATTTCGCAAGCGTTCTTCGTATATCTTTCAAGACCCCAAAGCTCTTCGCAATATAGTAGCCTCTGACCGTCACTTTAAATGCCTCCCAGATGGTTTCCACACTATCTACCGAATCTTTATTGCGAGGAAAAAACTCTGCAATCTCTTCCCCCAGCTCTGCTTGAAACAGAGGGTCCAGGAGGGCCATGGGCTGCATACGCCATCGCATAGCCGCTCCCCCATACCCCGGGAGTGCTATCTGGACAAGGACCGGGCAATGATCCGAGTACGTCCGAGGCAGGTGCATAACCTTCCCCAAGTCTACGGCTATGCCCCGGGACACAAAACAATAATCCAGTCTAGCCCATGAGTTAGCAAATGTTGTAAAGTGCGTGCCCTCCCGCAGCCCAGCATGTACGAACCGCCAGCTATCTATTAAGTTCCCTTCCTCCAATATACCTGCCAATGCATCTCGCGCTTTCTTGTTGTAGTGATAACTGCCATCGGATCTGTCCAATCCCGGGGCCAGCGCCACATTAAAATCGCCTCCCCATAAAATGTGCATGGAGCCAATGTTGAGCATCTGTCCCCATAACTGTGTAAAAAAGGTCTGCGAGTCCACATTAGGGCCATAACAGTTCATGATCGTGATAGTGTCGGTACCCAGCCTGCCCCATAACATCACAAATCTACCTTCCGTATCCACACGCTCACCAAGCTTCACAAAAGGTACAGTCTTTTTGATCCAGATCGCCACCCCCCTAGCATACCCTGAGTAGGACGAAAAGCTGCGAAACGCCGCCCATTTGCCAGCCAGAGTATAGTTCAATCGGGGGGCAAGGTGTGTCTCCTGTAACAATGCGATCTGTACCTGGTGCTGTTCTAAATAAGCCAACACTTTTCTGCATTTTCTAGCATCATTTAAGCCCCGGACATTCCACGATAGAACCGTGATCCGTTCTCTCCTAGTCATCACAGTCATCTTTCAGCTGATACCCACTCTCCCGGCAGCATCCCAGCTTCCAGCACCGCTCCTTCGCCTGCATTCGCATAGTCAACCATGCACACCACAGCAGCAACAACAGCAGCCCCAAATGAGCAAGCAGCACAGCCATCTTCGACAGTTCCATCCCAAGTACTCTCCGTGAACGAAACTCCCCCTCTACCCCCCATCCCCCTCCCCCAACCTCAAACTCCGAACATTTCCCTCCACAACGCCCCCCCCACACCCTCCCCCCACCCACTGAAGCAAACCCCAACCTGCCAGCCATGTCCCCTCCCCATCCCTCCCACAATTGCCCCCCGAACAAGGGCGAAAACAGTTCCCATAACTCCCCATGAAGTCTCGGGTATTTCCCTCCGGGGAGTTCGTCTAGGTGGCACCACTAATTCCCCCTCATCTACTCCAGACTCCCACCAATACGGCAGTCTGACTCGATGACCCAGAGGGGGTGTCCGGCGGTATAAGCTTTGGCAACCTTAGAGTACTACAACAGCCACACCGCAATGCACAACTTATGGAGGAGACACATCTATATCCTCTACAAACATCTCGTGCAAAACTGCAGCCCTCTCAGCGGTACCACCCATGTCTCCCCTCCCCGCAGACCCGAGGAGAGACACAGTGTAACCAGTCCAATGCAATGTCAGCATCCAGTGGTATAACAATCGCAGCTCCCACACAGAGTACTTACTCGCCCCCAGAGGACAGTGTATATTGTTCGTCTGCTCTACTTACAGTTCGCCATCCAGCCTCTCCCCGGGCAGCGGCACCTGCTCATCGTCTACCTCCGCACCCGGTTTGTGGGTACGTTTGTAGTGTTTGAGGAAGTCCTCCACCTGCTGTGGAGTCGTGAAGAACCGCTGTCGGCCCTGGTATGTGACCCGCAGTCGCGCTGGATAAAGGAGCGCGTAGTCCAGTTGTAATGGCCGCAGCTTGGCCTTCACCGCAATGAATTTCCTGCGCTCTTCCTGGACTATTGGTGTGAAATCCGGAAACAGCGTAAATGAGTTACCCTCATAAAATAGAGACCGTGTACCCCTCGCTGCTCTCAGGGCCGCATCACGATCCCGGTAGTTCAGTAACCGGGCAATGATGGGCCGGGGAGTCGCTCCCGGTTTTGGTCTAGGGCCCAGGGAGCGGTGTGCCCTCTCCACTATAAAGTGGGGAGAAAACGCCTCCGAGCCAATTGCAGCGAGCAGCATCTTTTCCACATACTCCTCCATTTTGCCCACATTGGTCGTCTCCGGAATTCCAATGATGCGAACATTGTTGCGCCTGTTTCTCGCCTCCAAATCCTCGTTCTTGGGCGCTATGACGCGCAGCAGATTATCCATTCTGGTGAGCTGCGAGGTGTGCTGCGAAGCCGTGTCCTCCGCATCCCATATCCGTTGTTCCGCACCCTTCAGTCGCTCCTCGTGCGCATCTAATTTATGCACCACTGCATCCATTCTCGACGATATCCTATCCACTTTATCAGCGAACGTCGCAAACCCCTGGCGCATCTCGCACAGCACCTCCTGCAGGCTCGCCGACGCAGCCGAGGAGTCCCCCCCAGCAGCTCCATTCGCTCCATCAAGGACTTGCGGCGCCTCCAAAGGTTTAGTCCCCTTCTTGCCGGATTCGAACGACAGCTTGGTCTGTCTCGTGTCAGTCTTGCCCATCGCGATCCGCTGGCAGGACAGGACTTCGCACCGAGAACCGGACCGCTCTGCAGTCACCTCTGCCACAGAATCAGGCCCGCAGCAATCAGCAGGCAAGTGCAAGGAGGAAACGAGGGCACCTCACCAGTGCCGGATCCAACCTCCCGGTGTGTCCCCGCGTCAGGCCTCAGCTTCCCCAAGTCGTCAGCAGCTCCGGTGCCCAGGCCAGCCCAGTCGATGGCCCCCACCAGCGTACCCGCACGTGGCGCAGTCACCTCACCAGAGGCATGGCATACAATCCTCCACTATTGCGCTCCGTAGCGCCAACACCCAGCTCCAGCTGGTAAAGGAGATCGGGCAGCGGGACGCGCCGTGCAGACGGCCCCCACGGACCCACAGCACACACTTCGCAGCAAGCGGCGCGCAGCGACCGGCAGTACAGCCCGGGGTAGCGGCAACACGTATTCGGCCAGCACTGCCCCTCAATTCACTCAGGCAGTGACACGGGCGTCAGCAGTTTCCTCCACCGCCTACTCGTGCTCAGTCCCGGACCCGCAGCCCTCTGGACGTCAGCGCCCGCGGATCCAAGGCGCTCCGGGGCTGCGTGCGATTCCACTCCAGGGCCCCTGTGCTTCGCTACAGGTCAGTCAGTGCGGCGAGGTGGAGTGGGGCTCCTTCACAACCCACCCAGTCCTTCTGCCAATGTCCGCCAACCCCACGCAGCACGCAGTCAGCCGGTGTGCCCTCAGCTGCCACCCCCAGCCAGACATCCGCTTCCACTCTTCCGATGGGGGGGGGGGGAAAGTTCCTCTGCCCGTCTCTCCAGGAATACCTCTGACCCGGGGGGGGGGGGGGGGGCCTCACGCCGTTCTCCTCGCCAGCGCCGGTCCTCGGGGTCCGCTTCGCGCCCTTCGCCTGTCAGTGGCCTACGGCAGTTATTGAAGCCCCGGTCTCGCCTAGAAGGCGTCCCCAGCAGGTCGCCACGCGTCCTCCAGCCGCTCAGGTCGCCAGGGCTTCCGGAGCTTGTATCTTCTTCGGTGTAGCGTCTACAAAGCCGCAACTCGGACAGCCAGCACCGGACCTCTCAGGCATTCGCTGTGTGCAATCGCAGCCCTCCAATTCGCCATTTAAGGATGTTATGCAGGATAAATGTCGCCGGACTGCGGGAGCCTTACACTAAGGCGACCATTCGCTAGTGCGCCACCTAGCGTCCCCCCTTCTGTACAAGTGAAGTTGCCTAGGGGTACAAGCATGTTGGTGGCAATGGACCGGATTGTGGCAGAGAGACATAGCAGATACTGGAGAGCCACTGCATTACCTCCACCCAATTAAATAGATCTGAAACATGGACTACTCAGCCAAAGCGGAGGAGTTGATTTATGAATTTCGAAGATACCCTGAAAAGCATGCAAACATATGGGAGTAAAAGCAGATATACCTTCCAAATGTCTTTCTTACCTGTTAATCAGATTTGTGATGAGCAACACTAAGGGCCTCATTACAATGTTGGTCAGAAAGCATTGCGACCGACTCGGTGTCGGAATGGTTTCCGACCTAATCGGATTCGAGGAGTCCGACCAATTACAATGGTTCCCTGAACACCGTTCAGTGGGAGCCTGTGTTCTGACCGACAACACAGGCTCCCATTGAAAAAAGGGGTGCTTGCGGAAAACAGTGTACCCTGTGGTGGGCACCTCATGGTGCCTGCCACACTGTGCATGGTTGCAAAGATGGGTCCCATGGGTACCCTCATGGGGCTGAATGTGGGCCGGCTACGGGCCCCCAAAGTCAGTTTCCGACAGCCGATCCGTGTCAGACAAACCGAGTCAGAAAGGCTGTCCGAATCTGACATCGTAATACGTCAGTCGGAAACGTGATCCTTAGACCTGTACCATTCAGCCCCAACAGACTCTGTTCCTCCGAATGCCATTCGGAACAGAGTCAGAAGGTCTGAACGGTTACCTAACATTGTAATCAGTCGGTCGAAAATGTTTCCGAGTCGGTCGAAAACTTAGGTTCCGATACGGATTCGGACGAACCGAATGCTGTTCTGAGCCTTTCCGACAGATATCCTGATGCCCTAGGTGTTTCAGTGTTTGCTGGGTGTAACACTGCAAGAGATAAATGGAACTCTAAAGGTTCACAGCCTATGCTTGCGTTTAAGATTGCATTAAACGATTTGGGGAAAAAATCAGGGTGTGAAGTGATTCCCAGGCTCCTAACCTTCCACATAAAAAGGCTTCTGGCACAGATTTCTGACATGTTGAACAGAGGTTCGGTTTTTGTCGCACATTTCTGAAATTTTGGACACCATTTGATACCTGAAATAATTTAACAGGTTTATCAAAAGTTTCCAGAGTTTTAAGAGTTTCACTTGCCTGGTAAATTTTTTTGGTTGGGAATTTCTTGTCTGTTGTCATTTTGTGCCATTTGCTGATCCAAGAATGCATTGTTACTTAATGGTCAACGAATCAGGAAAAGCCTTTGTGCTAGCTGTTTGGAGGCTGCTTCGCTTTTAGGTTGTTAACATTACTTTAAAATAAAAAGTTATTTGTATAGCACATATTGTGCATTTAGAACGCTCTTGCAGCACTGATAGTGCATCGTTTTCTAGTTTAAGCAACATCAACTACTGCACCAATTAGTGCAAGAGTAACCCGTGTTAACACTATAAAGTGGATGGCCAATAGTTGCATCGAAATCATACATCTGTATATACAATAATGGCACTAGGAAAATGCAGCGAACACCAAAAACTTCGACCATCTACCCCGACTTGTCTAGAAACCATATATATATAGATATAGATATAGATAGATATATATATATATGGAGGACTGCACCGCCTCGGAAGCAAGAGGGGCTGTGAGGCGGGAACTGTATCCACGCCTGGTATCCAGCACAGTGTTTGCGGAGTAAATTCAACTGGCGCCTCATCCAAAAGACCTACTTAAGGCTTTAATATTGCTGAAAGGATGTGTGAAAGAACAAAACCCACTCAGGGAAAGAAAACTTGCAAGCTCCGTTTCAAACTGGACTACAAATCCCAGCAAGCACGTAAATATTTGCACTCAGCAAAAGCCCACTCAGGGCGATTTAATTGACATCATGCTTGTAATTATGCAAATCGGAGCACTGTTTGTTCACTCGCTGCCAAGCTGCCTATGAATAAGAGGCTTGAGGCCTCGAAACGCGTCAGGCTCGTAATTGTTTAAAAGATGGATTGAAGACGCTGCCTTTCCTTAAAATAAACCAGATGGTGTGCATACACTGTGAGTGCGTCCTTAATGCTTAGGGCAATTTGATGGAACATATATATATATATATGTATGTATATATATATATATATATATATATATATATATATATATATATATATATATATATATATATATATTAGAATTCTAAATGGAGAAGGTCGGCAGTATTATATTTTTGGTTGAACAGACTCGTAGGTGAATGCAGTATTCGTTTTGGGTTGAACAAGCATGTAGCTAAACGCTTTTCGAAGTATCTGCCACTAGCGCGTTGCAGAATCAGGCCGAAAATACTGTAGCTTCATGTTTTAGGAAGCTGTGTGTTTTTCAAGCTAATTAAAACTGAATATCGAACTGACCTTTGAAGGCAGGCATTGGGTACCAGCCGACTTTTGCTCTCGACCACTCTGTATCACGTTTAAGACGGTGATTGAACTGCCAAAACGTCCTTCGCTTTGTGTCATAAAGATCTTTCCCTCTGCTGTTGTAAATATTCCGACAGACCTCTTCTATTCCCTTAGAAAAAATGCAAGACCAATCATTGTCTCTTTTTGGTTTGTGTGTGTGTCCAAAGCAGAAAATATTTGTAATGACTGTTTTTTTTTCCTCTACGATTTCATTATGGAAATAGCATAATTCGGTGTTTCCTTGGAACCCATTTATTTGAATCAAATCAAGTTTAGACTCTCAGCTTGCTGATTTGTAGTTTTTTTACGTACGTTTTTTATGGCATTTACGGAAAAACGACCAATTTATCACATAAAAATAGCATAGGGAGAGTCCAATAAAAGTCCGTAACAACCTCCCTCCCCGATCGGCCTCACGGCTCTATTAGGACACATCTCATATCACATACTGCACAAAGAACCTGCCACATTGTTAAAGGCTTTCCAGAAACAGTCAACACTCTCCAATCATCATGCTGATTTGTAGCTGTAGGTGTTTTCTTGCATGTGCAAAAGGCTGAAATGTTATGTAGCTTCATCAACTAAACAGACAGTTTGGATTATTTGTGAAAATGATGGTTTTCTTTTTACAAACTAATTGCATTTGTCGTTTTATTCTCAGGTGTCTAAATTGAATGGAATCACTCGGATGTCCTCTACAAGCTCCAATGCAGCCAGTGCCAAAAAGACGAGAGATGTGAGACCTTCACCACCCAAAACTGTGAAGTACACTGCAACGGTGACTAGGGGAACTGTCACATACACCAAAGCCAAGAGAGAACTGGTCAAGGAAACCAAACCCAACCACATGAAACCCAGTTCCACTGTTAAACACATAATCTCAGGGAAAATAGAAAGTAGCAATGCAAAAACCCGCAAACAGGTGCTATCTCTTGCAGCGTCCAGGGTGATCTGTGCCGCTGTAAACTGTGTTAGGGTTAATGGTAAGTTCAATAAAAAGACCAACCCTGTGGAGGAGGGTAGGCAGTTAAGGGAGGGACTACGCAACTCTAAGCGACGACTGGAAGAGGCTACTTCCCCAGAAAAACAATCACCCCCCAAAAAAATCAAATCAGCTGTCGTCCTACCCGAGGTGAAAAGCAAGCCACTGGCAGCTGAAAAACTGGTAGTGAATGGCCACGTAAAAAAGGAAGGGTCAGAAAAGGTTTTGGAGAGGATTAGGCCGAAGAGGACAGTCGTAACGGAAAAGACCACACCTGTTAAACAAGCACATGGCAAGCCGGAAACCGAGGCCTGTGAAAATCACTCTACCTCACAGACAGATTCCTCGCACAAGACCCACGACTCCACAGTAAAGCAGGAAAAGAGCGGCAAATGTGGGTGGCCCGTCATGTGTGAAATACCCGTCCTGCGGCCTACCTCCAAGGAGTTTCACGACCCAGTAACTTTTATCGAGTCCATCCGATCTCAGTATGAAAAGTATGGTATGTGCAGGGTGATTCCCCCTTCCGACTGGAGGCCCGAGTGTAAACTGAACGATGAAATGCGCTTTGTGACACAGATTCAGCACATCCACAAGCTAGGCAGACGCTGGGGACCGAACGTGCAGCTGCTGGCGTGCATCAAGAAACACCTCAAATCTCAGGGCATTACCATGGAGGAGCTTCCAATGATAGGTGAGGTGATCGCGCGAGTGGTGGTGTTTGCATTCCATGACGACACTTCCGCGTCAATGGATGCTACGGTATTGCTCGTGGCTGGTGCCGTACAGGTGAATTTAGTACAAGTTGTCTCGAAGCAGATTTTTTTGTTTTTTTGCAAAATGAGTTCTGTTGCTGTGTGGTCCTTTTCTTGGAGGCTCTCTTATATGCCATAAACATATTGTTTAAGTATGATTTTCACCATTTTTCTCAATGATTTTATTTATACTAAGGTTATAGCCACAGTTCCTTCGATGGCGGTTTTCAATCATGCCAGACAGTATTAACCTGACTTGGTAAGGGTATGCAGATATAAAACATCCAATATTTTTCTCAGCAGGCACCAGTGCTGGGGTAAGTTGCTCAGTACATTGATTAATTGCAGTGCCTTTTAATGTCCCAAGGGGAATCTATTCATTCTTGTGTTAGTGCTGGGCCTGACTGTAACTTGCAGTTGAAAAGGTGCTACTTTATGTTCTCCGTTACTCTTACTTTGCTCTTTTGGTGTATTGTGCCGCAGGCTTTCCACGCAGTACAACCTTGTTGACTTCTCTTTTTAAGCCATACAGTTGATCAGTATGTATTTTGGAATAGTTGAATGTCATAAATTCGATCTCCTAAAACAAAGTGTTTGCATTCAGAGTAGTCCAGGCTTTCACTATGGGATGGTGATGGTAACATGAAATTTCACCTCTAACCTTCTTTCTGTGCAAGCGGACAGTTTCTCAAGTTGACTGTCCAAGATTTGTTAGGTCTCTTGATCCCAGAGCTATTAGACTCTCTTCTGATTTTCTGAATCCGGTATTTAGCAGTCATGTTCCTTAAAAATATTTTGGGATCACGATTGTGATAGGCAAGCAAGGCTTGACACTGCCGCTGAAATGAAAGTAAACTTACAAAGCATAGTCTGCGTTGTATGCAAAGGCCACATGTAAGAAAAGGACAGTATTTTAGGAATGTCGAAGCTGTAACATTTGCTTTACTAAATTGTGACTTTCGTGGGCTCCAAGAGATCCAACAGATCAGGTCATGAAGACCTGTAACGTATTATAAACTAAGTGTTTATTTGCAGGGTACTTGGAAGTCTGCAGTAAATTGAACTCCTTCATGCCATGCTTTTAGTGTGGTGCAAAAACCTTAAGCTCTATTGATGACTTTAATGAGCTAAAGTGTATGGGCCGTTTGCACTGCACTTGTCTAATAAATATCGGACTTTGTGCTACAAATGAGCTGCCCCATTGCAGTTGCAATGCTGCTCAGAATTTAGAAAATGGATAGCTTTGAGCATTTAGTAAATGTGGAATAACATTTAGTGAGAATTGGGCTTAGAGGATGTACTGGTCATTGGGTATGGAAATGCTCCTTACTGAAAACTGGAACTAGAAGAGGGGGACGGAATTTACTAGCTCTCAATAGCACAGGCCTACTCTGCTAAAATAGGCTGTTTAAAGTGTTACATTTTGATTCAATTTGACCCGTCCATGGGCCAGTGGTTTTGGTGAAAAAGTATGCTTTTGTACAGTTGGGTCCCAAAACCTATATAGCTTCTAGTCCTGTGGCACTATCATTTTAAATCATTAAATTGATACATGATCTTTGTGTGCCTTTTCTAGCTAAAGTGTCCAGTTACATAGAAGGCCTGTCCCTGACAGTCTGACATACAGTTGAAGTTATGTTTTGTGTGGTTTGGCAACACCAGCTCTCAGTCATTAGTCTGAACAAAAAACGTTTGATTTCGTGTGAGTTTTTTTTTTATAATCAATAAGTATCTGTTTGGTTTTGGAATCAAAACACTGACTAGGAAATCAAAATAGCTGCGAAAATTGTTATGAAATCAGATGCTTAGATTCTTGAGGTGGATGGGAAGGTTTCAGTTTTCCATTTGCTCTGCCAAACTGACAGACTTTATTCTTCAGAGCCAAGTGAGAGAGCGAATCCGAGGCTGTGGATTAGAATATTGTAAATTTGACAGCTGCGGCCCTATACCACAGTTTATATCCCGCTGCCGCTCCATTGCCTTCAAAGGAGCTGTCAACATCGCAGCATTCTAATATGCATTATAAGATGTACTGTTTTGGGCAGCATAGATTTATCCCGTATGTTTTTCTGTTAACCTTGCTTGAGCTTCCAGCTTCAAACTAAGATCTGTTCTCCCGTAAAAGATACTACGAGGGTAAAGCAGGGACCAGAAGAGAGCCCGCCTTAATGTTACACCAATATGGATATCAAACGTGAAAGAAAAATGTTCTAGTTAATCAAAATTAAGAGACCTCCACCCTGAAAATAGATCAACTCAATCTCTTTTAGTCTCCTGGTGACTTGAGTTTCTGAGCAGGAGATGCATACCTTCCATAAGAACGGCGATGGATCAAACCCAGATCTGTTGACTGGGTGTGAGTGTTTGATTGGTTCTGATGCTCCGTCCATCACCACCCCCTTTTGTACCGCTTTGTTCGCCATAAGTTGGCAGGGTATGCTCAGACGTGAGTCCCTTGCTCACTTTGCCACTGGATTCAAGCAAGCCTGGCTGAAGACGGCTGAAATGCCAGAAACCGGTCCTAGGAGGCTTGTTTCCGGTCCAGGGAAGGCATGGCTTGGCAGTTCGGGCTGGACTGTTCCCATGAGGCACAGGGTCTGACTGATTTGCATAGGGCCATGTCTGAACTTGGGTGGCAGAGTGGGCTAAAGAACGGCGATGGATCAAACCCAGATCTGTTGACTGGGTGTGAGTGTTTGATTGGTTCTGATGCTCCGTCCATTACCACCCCCTTTTGTACCTTCGAAGTTGCCTTTAAATCCTGACTGAAAGGCACTGCTCTTACTGCTCCTGTCATATCCCTATAAGATGACATCTCTAGGACGCGAGTCTGATTTTCCTCTATTCTCTCATGTATAGTTATTAAAGGGAGGGACTAGTGCTTAATGACGAGAGTAGTCCCTGTGGGGCAAAATGTGGTGCTTTCCAAGCAGTATATGCTGAAAGTATGCCTCCTTCTCCACTGGCACATGGTAAAGAGTAAAATGTTCAATTAGTAATTTCTCCTCCAAAATGGATGCGGACTAGAATTAGTTAAAAAAAAAAAAAATTGTAATAGAAGTTCGACATCGAGGTGAAGGTTGGCCAGTGTCTCCCTAAAATGTATGATGACGTGTTTGGGGCTCCTGTAAGAAATAACCAACTGCTACTTTATGTTGAAGCTTTAGTTTTGTTCATCCTGTCGGAACTAGTTCCCTCGAGATGGAATCAAGCCGTCTTCCTGTCTGCACAAGGTAGACAGTAGGAGTCTGTCACCCCTTATGGAACTGAGGTAGTTTCTGTGTGCCGATTTAGGAACTCTTTAGTTTAATTACTTGCACGCTTTGTGTATTGCTTGATAAACCTAAAAGTTAAAGCTGCTAAGTTGTGATGGGAGAGCATGTTTGCTTGTTCAATGGTTATTCTGCATGCTATTCATAGCCATGCTGATGCTTACCACGCAAATGGCATAAAAAGGGGGACAAAGGAAATCGGGAAATGCCCTGGGATATGTCCTCTAGGAAGGGTAATATCCCAGACCTTGAGCCTCAATGTTCGTATGTTGAGTACAATTTAGTGGGACTTTGTCAACAGGACAGTTAGAAGGTGGCCTGCTTCATCATCAGGCTCAATAGGAAGTGGGGGAGTATGAATCCAATAAAGAATCACAATCAGAACAAAAAACTAATAATATCAAATACGTTCTATTGCATTTACTTGTATTCTCAGCAGTCTTGGGAAGTCATACAAAACTTGAAAGATGTCGTGATATACACCATTATGTTTCTTCCCAAATCATCATTGAACATAGTCATCACTATAATTGTTACGAATCATAATACTACACATGTAAATCCTAAGAAAATTATCTCAACTTCCATTGATGTTGTGTTTTATACAGGTACTATACCAATTGCTTGAAACTATATACTTAGCAAATCATTCCTGCAAATGTCACAATGCTGCGAATGCCTGCCAGTGCCAACACGTGTTTCACAGTTGTTCTTCCGCTTCTTCAGGGCTGCAGGAAATACTGTCATAAGTCATTTTTTATCACTTGATAATATATCACTACAACACTAGTTTATAGTGTTATACATTTTATACTGAGTCCTATTTACATGTCCTCGTTATCAAAACATAAAAAACAAGCTATTGATGAGATAAACATTCTAATGAATGCTCCAAAGTTGTAATCAATGAATGCACCAAAGTTGTAATACAGTATAATATACTCTGGTAATAGAACAGTATGAGATACTAAACAAATAGTGGTACATATGATCCAAACTCGATAGCCATAGAGATGCGTTTAAAGGAGGGGTGATAGGTAGACCGAGCGTCCTAGTTAGAATTTATTAGAAAAAATATGTAAAATGCCATCGAACTTAAAATTACTTCTAAATTCCCTACAAGACTTACCAAACTTCAGTCCAATCTCACTTTTACACAAGCATTGACATAGCCGATAGGTCTTGCCTTTGGGACCTTGTGTTTAGCCATGCAACACTTTGTTGTTGCACCAAGGATATTGTGCTGCATAACTAAATACTTATAAGGTCCCAAAAGCGAGACCTATTGGCTAGGCCAATGCTTGTTAGAACTGCCGGTGCTGAGCAGCAGCAGGACCCAGGCCACTTAAAGGCCTGGTTGCTCCTCTCAAGCTTCAGAAGGACAGATACAATTGGCTTGGCCTAGAGGGGGTGAACACAAAGTCATCTCCTCACTCCCGTCTGTGGCCAGCGTCAAACTGCCCATTAGGGAATCAGGCAGTGCCTGGTGGGCTTGTCTGACAGGTCAGTTAGTGCACCATTTTTTCACTGTTTGTGGGCCTCTGTTATGGTTTGCTGGGCTGTTTTTTGCTGTTGATTTTACAGATATAAAAAAGAAATATTGCCTCCAGCAAGTTCAAATCCACGCAGTCTTCAATATATTGCAAAATACATATACAGTGTGTCTTAAAAAAAAAATTAAACGGACTCATTTTGCAAACAAGGGCCACAATTTTAGTTGTCTAATTCCTTTATAGGGACCACTTTTATTTGGGTGCCAAGGCCTATTTTCTGACCCTGTTTGTGGCTAGGATTTCAGACTCACACATACACAAGACTTTTAACAATGGTTTTCGAGGGCTAAGGTAGAGGTAGGAGAAGAAAACCTCGGGGAGACAGACACAGAATTGCAGACAGCGACAATGACTACAACTAAATAAGTTGCACTCTACATCTTTAGAGGATAGAAACATTGAGGGCCGCATGAGTACCCCACTCGTAAGCAAAGTCAATACCGTGCACTCCATTCTCAAGAAAAAGAATGCAAATCTGAATTGAAAGCTTACAAGTAACAGGAATGGGAGAATACTGGGTGAGAAGGAGGTGTGCGAAGCAAGTGCCCAGCAGCACAAGATTATGAACATCAGGCGCTGGGTAACGTCAAATGTTTTGTGTCAGCAGTATTTGAATTTGTCGGTGGTGTTGACTTGATAATCAGTTTTATGTCAGCAGGATTTAAATTTGGCGGTGGTGTTTGCTTGATCGCTAATATGTTTTATGCATGAACGGCAGCACAAATTTAAATTCCATAGGCATAATAATGTTTACGTGATCCATTACCACATAAGCAATTGTTTCTAGGGCGCTTGGGTTAAAGCAGCGACTGAAATGTACTAAGTTGGGACACTCCAACTTTGGTCTCGAGCTGAGCAAGAAGCATAGAGAAGGCTGCAAAAAGGATAGAGTTCTGCGTAGGCGCGAATAAAGCTGGGAGAAGAGAAGCAGCGCTCTCGGGTTTCCCATGTCCATGAGCGACTGGCTTATAGAGTCTTGGTGTTCGGGTACTTGCAGTCCTGAATGTAGAAAGCAGGAGCAAAATGACAAGAATTACCCTGGACTGAGCTACTCACACATGGATTTGTGAGACTTCGACGCGCTGCATGACGGGTGAAATTCGGAGACCAGGTTTCGGTGACGCAGTAGGGGAAGCTGATGGGAAAGGAAACTGCCCCCTGAGCTAGTTAAATACACTTGGTTAGCCAGGTAACAGGGGTAAAGGAGAAGAGACTGGAGGGTAGATGGAATTAACAGCATTAGTCTGAACACGTGGTCCAGGTGCTTGTAAAGGCCAATATTTATCGTCGGCTAGGATGAGAATTCTAAACCAGCCCAAGTCCGCGAGTGCTGGAGCAGCTAAAGGAAATTTAACAAGCATTAGCCGCGCGGCTGTAAATGTAACGGCCGCGCGGCTGAGAAAGCGAAAGTGATCGCGATCGTAGCGAAAGTGATCGCGAGTGGTGCACGCGCAGCAGCGATCGCGCTGGAAGGGAGGCAGATGGCGGCTGCACGCGTGCACGCTCGTGTGAACGCAAGTGTTAGGCCAGCGAGGTAGCACTTTGAAAACCTTTGTACTAAATGTCTCGCAGAGCAGCGCAGGCGCTGGTTCAGGCGAGATCTAAAAATACAAGAAGACCATCCACTGTTGCTTTTCAGTAGATACATGGATTTCCGTCCATTCTGGTACTGGTCTGATAGATCCAGGTGCAAGCTACAACCTTGGAAGTGAGCTCAAAAGATGGTTTTTTTTGTTTTTTTTACTATCAGGATAGTGCTTCTGAATAGATGAAGAGGCAGTGGTGGTAAAGACTGGATGAGCATAGGGGTATGGTAGATGAGTAGAAAACTACCTCTTGGTATAAGTCAGAAATCTTTATCCCAGCACCCCAAAGGGTAGGAATAAAATCAGTGGTGGTTAAGTCGACCAAATTTGAGAGACGGGAGTGAAATCAAGGCAGGGACCCAAAACGACCACTCAGCTCCTTAAAAACCTCAATAGTAAGATTAGGCACAAGATAAACTACATCTGGGATGACAAGCTGACTTGCCTTCGAAGACAGTAGCTACTGCATCTACAGTTCTTGATTTTTTTCACTTTATTTAATTTTGTTTAGTTTTACTACTTCAATGCAGAGAGTGTCACTGACCTTGAAGAAAGCACCCTGCACCTCCTTAGAGAGTATTATAGGGTAGAAACATGTTGGCCTCTCAAAAAGCATCAAATTAACCCCCATTTAATTTAATCCTACCAGTTGAGGACTAGAATAAAGATTTCTGAGGTCTACCAAGCAGTAGTTTTATACTTGCACGCATCTTGTCTGCTCATCCAGGCGCTCACCGCCACATTCTCTTCACATCTATTCAGAGGCACCCTTGACTAGCCTGGCATAAAAACTACACCTCTTGAGCTCCCTTCTATAAGGTTGTAGCTCACACCTGCATCTAACAGACTGATGCTAGGAGGGGTCCATTGATGAAGCATGCCACCTTCTATGTGGGTGAGGGATTTCCTTCCTGTTGACAGAAAGTTCCACTGTACTGTACCGACACATGGTCATTGAGGGCTCAAGATCTGGGATATCACAAGTTTGATGTTAGCCGCAGCACAAATAATCTTTTGGCAAGTGTTCACAAAGGAATGAAGACCGTATTTCCCGTCATCCATCACCATAGTATACTGCATTGAGTGTATTCACAGCAACTACTAGAAATCAAATGGCCCATGTCTGTGTCATGGATATTATTTTATCCTCGTTCTGTACATATTGGTTTTGCAAAGTAGATTAAATATAGTCACAATAACTTCACAGCGTGGTGTCAATTTCTAGTCACTAAAATGTTGCTGTGAATTTATTCCGCACTATTGGCAAAGACGAGGAGCAAACATGCTTGTTCCTAGTGTATTTCTCTCTGTCCTCTCTGTTTTGAAATGTGAAGGGATGCATGAGTACTAACCTTTTTTATACGATTCAATGCTCCAGTCACTGCTTTATGAAAACTGCATCAGAGGAGACCAGCCAAATGGCTTGCATCAAAATGTTTAATAGAAATGTCCCTCCCTCCCCCTCTGGCTTTCTGTTTCTGCATATATCAGATTGTTTGCTTAACGTTCAAGTCAATGACAGTTTATTGATTTACATTAGTATTCTTCACAATCTCGATTCAAATTTATATGTTTTACTTTTGGATTAGTCATACGTTATACCTTTCCCATGGGCAGCAGGGATTTCTTTCCATAGATGCCGTCACCAGCCGAAAAGGCTTGGTGTGCATGTAGTTAGGGCTGTCGGATTGAAGGTGTGCCTGGTGTATTGAGCAAGCTCGAGTCAGAAAGGCATACATGATATTCCGTGACCAACTCAGATATTTGAGTGTTCCGATAAAGGTTCATTCACCTTCCCCTACAAAATAACTAAAGCTGAAAGCAATCCCGAAGCAAAATAGGAGGTGAAATGCGATGCAAGCAACCAGTTATCTAACAACTAAGGATAAGTGTATGAAGAAATGAAGGACCAGAGAGTGCCTCTCTGCTTGTAGAAACCTACCACCGAACCGTGATTAGGCCAGAAGCTGCAGGGCTCGGGCTTCTGACACATGCTTTATAGACCTTCATCACAAGCAACAAACCACTGAACTAATTAGATGTTAAACACATGAAAACGCTTCCTGGTCGGAACCTTTAGCAAGTGCTTTCCTACCCTTGTAAGGCCCCAGCTCTTTCAGCGAAGTATGTATCTACCCCATTTGTTATGAATGGTTGAAAGAATTATTATCTATGAGAAACTTGTATTAGTGTTGTGCTTCAGGATTGGAAATGCCTTTCTGTCATATTGCTGGGTAGAGGGTGCATGTTGCAGTGGCATATTTATTGAGTTCTGGAGCAAAAGAGCAGAAGCTATGCTCCCAGTTTGCATGTACAGACCAGTAGATCTTGTAAAGTCCTCCATGTCATATTCTGTTTTAGGAAGCAGCCAGATGTTGATAGAATTATAGATGATTTGCGGTTATTTTTACTTTCATCCGATGCATTCTCAAGATCTTGCATGTCGATACAATAAGACTCTCCCTCCCAGTCATGTTATTTTAAAATGGGGTCAAAGGAGTGACCAGTATGGTGGCCCTTCTGGATCAGAGGTTCATCCTTTGACCGACCCTGCATTTGGATAGTAAAAATATAGCTCCTATCCTTTTGATCGCCTGGGAGTGATGCAGAGCGCTTTGAATAAGATTCTTCAAGCAACAGGAAGCCAGAGCAGGTTTGCATCAGCTTAGGTTTCGCACTCTGGATTAGTTGTAATGCATGTGACGTAGAATGCAAAGACCTAATTTTAAACCATTACAATAACTAAATTAAAATGGATGTTCCGTTTAGTAGTCCATAATAGATCTGGTGTTACTTGTAGTATTTTTCACTGGATTTGGTTGGTAACAAAATTCTTATTTCTGTTCAAAACAGCAACAGCCAACACACTCTTCGCACACTGGCTTGCAGGCCTGGAAATTTTTCATGGCTTAAACATATTATAGTAATAGTAAGAAGGGGGATTGGACAAATACAGAGTTATCTAAAAATTACCAGAAGAGTATGCCTGGATGTTCAGTGATAAGCTGGTGGAGGTCGAGAGCTTTGTTATTGATGAGCAGTGCTGGAACCAGGTCTTGAGATTATCAAGACTACGTAGATTTGGGTGCAGAAAAGAGATTTCTAAAATAAAATCCATAAGAGCATCAGGGAAAGCAGTGTTGTGTTTGGATGGTGCTAGATGAGCTGGAATGAGGCTAAGAAATTCAGCCTAGATGAAAAACATACAAATAAAGTCGCTGCATTGTTGATTAATCTTTGACCACAGTTGTATGTGATGTGTTTTGTTATAACACTGCTCACCCTCAGCAGAGGTGACCAGAGTTAGGTAGCCCTAAGTTATGGTCTCGTGTAGCTTGGATGGAAGTATCCTTTCCCATGAAAGTTTCTGTGCTACAGAGTATGTTCTGTTTTAAAGTGAGTTAGGTTATATATTTGTATTCCGTTATTACTTAAAGATCTTGTGGAGAGGGTTTAGGTATGGAGGTGACCGGAAGGTGGAGTTGTCCCCCAGACCCCCTCTTGTGCTAGAATACTAGTTTTGCTGCTCTTTGAAGGAAGCTTATCAGTTACTTTCTCTTAAACTTTGTGGGAAGATTTGGTAGTTTGCTGCTCGCCATATTGCATGGATGTATTCCTTCCTGTACCAGATATGTATATCTTCAGTTGTAAATGAACAAAGCTTGATCGCCAGTCAACAAATGTATTCAGATAGATAGGCTTCCTGATGCACGGCGGATTGAGATGGGACGGCCGGCACACTCGGGCACTGAAATGCAACAAACACCGTGGGTTGGGGGTACCACGTTTCCTGGAACAAGAAAACCGAATAACTTCTTACAAAGAGCTGCCAGTCAGTGAGGTGTGCCTTAGAGCGGAGATCTGCCATATTCCAACTTAATATTTTCAAAAGAGGTACATATGGAAGGTGAAACACTGGGTTGAGATAAAGCCATGACCTGATTGAACGGTGCCTTTTGACTTAGTCACATGACACCCCACCCCAGTCAGTTAGTATCAGTGAGGTAAGACAGGGCCGCAAATCTATTCCCGTACTCCAAGACTGGCTGGGGCTGAGGATGGCTATGCTTAGAAGAGCACGCTGAGCTCACATTTTTCTTGTAGAAATATCCCAAAAGTAATGTGACAGTCCTAGAGCCAACATGATAAACCTTCACATTTAGAACATTTCTCACGCTAGCTGGTTGTCTAGAATTTACCACAATACAGTCACCCTCAGTTTTTACTCCCATCCAGCTCTATGTATCATTATAATCTCATTGAGTTCCATTACATCAAAGCTTTTATATCTGCAGAGTCAGTGAGTGGTCTTGTTACACAACTGTTCCCATGGTTCGGATTGATTACATCTTAAAAGGGGAACACCTGCTTACACCAACATATATGGCCACGCTGCTGGAGTTAGATTTAATGTCACTTTATTAGGGGCGTACTCAATTCCTATGTTGTTTGTGTTCGTAGGGCTGCATGGGCCACTATCGCCCCCTTAGATTGTAAGTTCAATCACCATTGGCACCAAGACAAAGGGTGCCTCCTGCTGCCTTAGAAGGTGGATAAGCGCTGGCCCCGTCCGGTACAGCTATAATCTGCTCAGCTGTTTCTGAAGAATGGTTATCCCCTACCTTACATTGAGTATAAGCATTAGTATTTTGCAGGGAACAGCTCTTGAGTGGGTAGTAAGTAATTAGCAAGTAAACACTTGTTGAAGCATAGTGCATTCTCTGGTGTGGTCTGCATCTGTTTGATATATCCAGCATAGGGGCTTTGATTTTGGAATAGTTGGTGCTACTTTACAACTGCCCCATTTAGATAATAAACAAGTCGCCTCCTAAAATCACCAGCCACATTAAAGGTAATGTTTAGGTATTTGTGTTGAGTTGCGGTTAACAGATTTGTGAATACTGTCAAGTGGTTCATGCTCAAATGAGAGCCAGAGGAGGGGTTAACATTTCTTTAATTTTATTTAAGATGAGGCTATGATTGCTAGCCTCCAAACAGATCGATGCATCTTCACAGAGTACTAGCTGTAGCATTGAAGTGCTTTGCCCGGGTTATGACCGCAGCACGTTTACTGATATCAGTGTCAGCCGCAAACATTTGTGCTTTCTAACCTGCAGTATACCTTGAAAATCCGAATTACCACTTCTTGGAGGCAGCCAAAGAAATTGGAAGGTTTCCATTCACAAGGCAAATTTGCTTTACAGTGTCATTTGAAAGTTTAATTTAAGAAACTGTGCTGTATGTGTACGGTTAGCAACTTCTTCCCTGTTGCTCTAGTTTGTCTTCTTGCAAGGGTTGCACTTTGTTTCTCGTTGCATAAAGCTCCTTTGGCTTGCAAGCTTGTCTCTGCTTTCCATTTATCTGCATGTTTCATTCTGTTATTTTCCCTTTATCTTTGCACCCAAATCCACCCATTTCCCCTCGGACATCCTCCTTTAGACCGTGTTTGTCACTCACTGGGCCCACCAGCAAGAGGTGCTTTGTTCCTCCCCCCTTTGAAGTACAGACTGGGTGTCTGCACCAGGTGCACAAAAAGGTTTGAGAGTTATGAGCCCCATGTTTTCTTTTGCTCTGATAATCAGCTCCATCATGCATCTGTTGCTGCTTTTTGAACATACCGTGTATATGTCACGGCGTTTGTGTGCATTTATTTTTCATGCAGCTGTGATGTGTATACCTGAGGTAACTTTCCTCATCCGAAAAGTTTACATGTTCTGTAATGCACATTGACTTAAAGTTTGCAAATAGTGTTTTTTTTAATGCTGCCCAGCACTGCAGCCCTGCCTCCTAAGTTCTGTCCCCATTTATGTGTCCATTTTCTGATACTGAGTGTTTTCCTTATTGCAATGGAAAAAGCTTCAGGTTCTGCAGGGATCATCTCACCATTTAATATATATCCTTGTGTGTCTTCAATCAGCATGCAACCTGTTGCCATGTCGCCGTATTTTTTCTAAAATCCCTTCCTCAGTCTGGTATTTTTCTCACTAGTTCGAAGCTCATACATTTATCTGTCCTTTTAACCTTGATAGTCCTGTCCCCAGCCCCTGTTAAGCCCTGGTCCCCATTCCTGCTTTAGTCAGCCTTCTGTCAAGTTGTGCAACAACCTTGCTTCCCCAGCACAATTTGTGCGATCTGGCTGGTGTCTGCTTCCTGTGCTCTTTTGTGTTTTCCACCTTGCTCAGCTTTATGCCCTTTTTGATTGCTGTTTGGATGCACTTTCTTGCTTTATGCCACTGCAGCTTACACTCCCAATCAATTCCCAATATGCTGCTCTCTAGAAATGATCGCTTCTTCTTGATTGCGGTTTGCCGTAAAATCGAAAAATATTTGACCGAATGATGAAAAACTGAGAAAATATTTTACGACTTCATCTAAATTCTTTTACTCCGGAAACTGTCTTCATATTTCCAACAGTTGTTCACTGTTTGTTCTTCTTATTTCATTATGGTATCTGGTTCTTTAATATATTAGGTGTCAGTGTTCCTCTATGTACATAAACAATTCACCCTTCACACAAAGTGATTAGTTACGTTAGTATTACCTTTTATTTATTTATTATTGCCTTTTTCTTAGGACAACAAACATTCTGTGCCCCAAGAAGTACATTTTTATCACTTTCTCACATATACTAGATTTGGCCCCCAGGGATTTGTTTGCTGTGTGTGGAAGTTCGGTGTGTAAGGTTCTTTGAGTGTGAAACACAGGTTATAGTTGATTTACACAGATAAAATTGTTTCACCATCACATAGGAAACTTCCTCTGCTACTACATCTTCCAAATTTACTGTAAAGATGCTGTGCCGTGAATATATGCTTGTCCTGCCCATGATGCTTACTATTGGAATCCACACTGTTCATTCTTCAACCCGAGGCTCCTTCAAATGGATTTACAATCTGTAAGTGATACGGTGCATTTTCCTTTCTCAGCATGATGCTCTCTCTCGGTGTAGTTCTTAATATGCTGCATTTCTGTGGGCATTTAACACTGTCCTCATAAAACATTCTGCTTCTTTATTGCAGTCCTGTAGCTGATAACGAACAGCTTGTTGCCAGCCCTTTTGAGGGTACTTCAAGTCCTAGCTCGGGTTTAAGTAGGTAGATTGGTAGGCTAACATTGTGATGTAGGTTGCTTTCTCTGAATTCAGATCTGTTTATTCAGTTGTGTCGTATCTTGATCTGGAGAAGGTAAGCTGATTGGATGAAGCAGTGTAAACCCTAGTGCCCCTCCTCTATCCCCCTCACCCCCCAGGATGGCAGCCTGTATGACGTAATATTGGACCCTCCATCTTTCCAGTCAGTGAGCTTGGGAAAGGCCTAGCTAAATATCACAACATAAACGGGCTTCGATACTGATGGAACCCTTGTGTAGTTTGACAAGTGGTTATGAGGATCTTCACTGACTAACATGATTCTTGCCCTCACTTAAACAAGGGAGGGTAATGACATGCCATTGCTTTCAAGATTCTGTCCGTACACCTAAACAATGTGGTCCTCTGTATGCCTCCAGTTATAATCTGAAGTTTTATCATGTTGTCTTTCGAACCAGGAGCCCCTTTTGTCAATTTTCCTTCGGCCTTCTATGTCTCCTCTGTTTGAAGGAAAAAAAAGCTTTAACAGCTTAGGGTACTCTTGAAAGCGAGCTTAAATACTTTAGGTATGGTGAACAAAACTGAGCTGTGAAGAATATTGCTGCTCAGATGCTGTTCACTTGCTGGTTGTACTGATGAATGGAAACAAACCCATTCCTGAAAGTGTTTGAATGTTATTTAGTAGGAGGTTTGACTGCGCTGTTGTACTGGGGATCTGAAGAAATGTTAAATTGCGACCACAATCTTTCCAAACATTGATATCCTGTCAGCAGCGGCAGTACTGCAACTCCCTTTTGGCAAGCTTTGTTATGCAACCTCTTTGATTAGCTGATATATGCGCAGATTCTTTCTAACATTGCCCAATCCCCTTGAGGCCACATAATAACTGTTATACACTGTTCTGTATGCAGGAGGAATACAGATTTTCTTCCATATCTAGAATTCAGAAATTGTGGTTTTCGTTTTTTTCTCGAATGACCCTGGGCCTTGCTATGCACTATTTGGCCATGTCTAATACTTGTTTTCATTTTAGTATCAATTTACAAAATTCCTGCCAGTAAAGGGGAGTAATTAGTGAGGATTCCTTCAATATCCATCATGAAGAGAATAGGCACAACTCTTACTCCATGCCGCCGAGCTCTTATGTCCTGTAATGTAGCTGCTAAAGGGTTACGCTGTCATGAAATTCACTTAAATAACATGTCAAAACTAGGGGAACATTAGTTCTGTCTCAAAATCATGAAAGCTCTGGTACCTTTGCATTACCATGTTGCTTAACATGTTCAAATGTTTGTGATTTTAAGAGACATACTTAAAGTTACCTGAACCTAGATGTTTTGTTTAAAGTGAATTTATTACTCATGTTCATGGCATATAACACCGTTTTTACTGATGTCTTTTTTTGTGTTTCTGTTTGTGGCGGTATTCCTCCCAGGAATTAGACCATGGGCTTGCGCACTCCGTGCTTGGTTGTGACCTAAGGCAAGATTCCAGAGGATCTACACTGCCCTTCTTCTCTGAAGGGACCAACATATGTGCTGCTATGTTGCCAAGCTACTATGTTTACACTGCACTCACCACAAATCGTAATTAAAATGGTGAACCGTATGTGCGTACCACAGTACATGCAAACCACTTCATTGAAAAAATCCTTCCCCCCCCCCCCCCCTCCCTACCGCAAGTACCACCCTCAGGTGTCCTTCCCTCCTTAATTTGGCCTGCACTCTCCTGACGCAATGGTGGGAGGAATCCCAAGAGCTTCTGTACCCTGGTCTACAGCACCACACCGCGGTCACCATGCCTAAAGGCCGGCAGACATTTTGTTCTTCCCCTATTAGTCTACAGGACTTTATCCCTGGTGCTGGTAAGTACACCACTGCTTGTTATTCCTAGGATTTGTAAGCCTCTGAAAAGGTAAACTTTATTTGTTGTTGATGTTCTGAATACCGAACCACCGATCATTTGCATCATGAATCAAATAAGAACTCCTGGCCCCCTTTTTTATTATCATCACAACATAACATTTTCAGTTCACCAAAATATTTCAGCAGGACCACAGTAGACATTTTGATTCACTGTTATGTGCTGTTGCAGCTGGGTTGCACTCATTGGTGTGAAAGGACGTGTTTTTGGTGGATATCCCAGATCTGATAGGGACTTCTAGCTGCAGATTCCTTTCCTTAGAATTATCCCGAGGCGTCAGACTAGATCCAGAAATGTTTCATGAGCTGAACCCCCTGCATGCTGAAATGTGCCATTGTTCGGCTCCACTGTCCGTAATCAGTGCCAAAAGTGACATGCGCAGTGTCTATATAGGCCACACCCCAGGGCATGGACATCTGTTCTTCTCCTTCCGTACCAGTCAGTGCAGATCTGGAGAGCGCTACCCCTTCAGTTACTTTGAGCTTTTTTTAGACGTGTTTTCAAAGTTTTTTTAAGAGATATTCTCCTAGTGTGGCAGGGATGTCCTAGGCAGACTGGCTTCAAGCCCTGTGGTGCTCGTCATCCACAGATGACGGTGAAGGACTTACATCCTGTTTGCTTCTGGTGTATGGAGCGAGATGACTAGACCTGCTCCGATTGCGACACCATGCACCCTAACGCATCAACCAGCCCCTCAAACTCCTTGCTGCCCAACGAGCTATGCTGCGACGGTCTCGATTCCGGTCGAGAGGAAGGTCCCGGGATCGGTAGCTGTGTGCAAGATCTTAGTCGCTGCCCAAGTCGTCGGGCCACTCGGGTGAGTCCCACAAAAAAGTAATAAGTCTAAGCAGTCTTCACTTTCGCCTCATCCATTGACTGACAAGACATGAGAACATTGACATTCAAGGTCTGGCTCTGCGGTTGAGCCAGCGCCTGAGTTGGCTCCACGCTTCTTGAAGTTTCTGGGCGCCGGAGTGAACCATGCCCAACTCCAGGAGTTTTATGAGGCTATGCACCTCATATTAGAGCATCCTGTCCCCGCCGGAGCACCTTCAGGCCACTCAGATTCAGGGGGGGGGGGTGGCCTATCGGTTCCTCACCGGTGGCTCTGAACCTGGCACCACAGATGGATCTGGACTGGCACAGGTCGTACTACCTTGACCTTCCCTGGCGCAGTCGGCCCCATTCTGGTCCCCGGCTCTGATACGAAGGGGCGTTGTCTGACTAGCGCCATGCCTTCTAGGCTGAAGCCTTAGCTCGGTTCCTGTGGCTAGGACTCCGGGAGGATTGGGAGGGGTCGCTGGACACCGGGGAATACCAGTCCTCAGAGGGCAGAGGCCAGTGGACTGGCCACTTCTCCAGCTACTGGTATGCTTTCTCCCCCTACTGAGTCTACGTAGGAGGGAATGTCCTTTCCAATGGTGGTGAGAAGGATGGCTGAGGTCCTGGACCTTAGTGGCCAACCCATCCTCCCCGCTTGGCGAACTGATTTCTTGTGGCAGGGCTTTTCCCCTTTCAAGGCCCTAGTTTTCCACAGCAGTGGTCAGTGTTGTTTTCGTGGCTCCGTGCTTCTGACGTGGAACATTGTCAAAAGAAACTGACCGCACGCTGGGAGTGACACCTCAATAGGTACCGTGCACGTCACGTCTGACGCAGACTGCACCACACAAAGCTGATCGACTCCACATAGCGGCATGCAAGGGTACTGCTTACGAAAAATTTGCAGATCCAGTCTGATGGCTGGGGATAATTCTAAAATAAGGAATCTGCAGTTAGATAGTCTCTATGCCAGATAAGGCGTTGCCAAAGGTAAGTAACTTATTCTTTAAGCACTGTATTTTTTTGTTTGATTTTCAGAGCTACAATTTCGTGTTTGCTTTGCAAGCCAATAAAATTGTTGGGTTCCTCATTAACAAATATGGCTCAATGTCTTCCCCATTTCTAATACTTTTCTTAGAAACATGTCTTCTAGCCCTTTACAATCTAAAATTAGCGTGTGAGTTTTCAAAAAAAATGTTATTGCTTGTTTGTCTATAGACTAGGCTTGTGTATAGCGTTTCGATAAACATGGGCAAATCGAAGCCTTTTGTGCCACAGCAGAAGAACACCAAATAATCATTGTGTAACTGTGAAGTGATATCCTGTAACACTTCTGTAATTTTTCCTATTTAGACATTGTCTTAAAGTGTGTTCAGTGTACCGAAGTTCATGGCAGGCCAAACAGTGCCACAGGGAGGAGAAAATATAGTGCTTCTACTAGGGGGCCAAAAGAGCTTGTATTATCATTTTTCATCGTCCTCTTTTTCACCTCATTCACACTTCTCATCTCTGTCAGTAGCAACATTAACACTGCAGGTACATTGGAAGTTCAGTTCAATGTCATCAGTAAGTCTTACCCTATTGCTTCAAGGTGATGTACAGCTAGCTGTGGCATGATAGAATTAAATGGTCAATTCATTCTCCCAGGCTTCTCCAGTTTCTCCGGACATTCTATTGTGTCCTGAAAATAAGCAAAGAACAGTTGCCCCCTCGTTTAATTTTCAGACCATTGGCATGAATTATTGAAAGCAATGTCCAAAGAAATAGGCAATTAGCTATTGGTGCTGTGACCTGTGAGCATCGGATTACCAAGAGCCCAGAGTTTCTTTCATCAGTTGATGCTTGGTTACTGGTTTTTTTTGGATTGTTTTTTGGACATCAAATTTGAAAGGTATCCAGATGCAAATAAGCATTATATTTTTATACGGAGAATGCTACTTTACCAGGTATTCCATTGATTGACTTGAAGAGTGCAAGTTCTCGAACATAAATATCTCTCAACCTGTTCACAAACTGCACTTCTACTGCAATGTTACTTTTTTTTTTAATGAATTTGCGGAAGTTGTGAGTGAATTTACCAAATGCTGTAATTGCTAGGCAGCATGCTATGCCTGACTTAAGTTTGGCCACTAGAGAGGATTGATCTACAACAAAGGACCTGTTCACGGGGTGATTATAATATTCAAATCCCTAGTTAACTCGTAGTCATACATTTGAACAATCTGTTAAACCAGAGGTTATATATATACCATCTGAAAGAAACACGTTAGTTAGATTCCTCACCTTAGAATATCCCCAGGCGTCAGGCTGGATCCGGAAAGATTTTTGTAGCAATACCCCTTGCGCGTCGGTAGGCGTCGTCTACGGCTCCGCGTCCTTCGTCGGCGTCGTGCGCCGTAATGACGTCGTCGGAGTACTTAGACGCCGCCCTCAAGCGCTGACGTCAGTTCTTCTTTTTTCCGCGCCAGTAAGCGCCGATCCGGGAAGAACTTACCCCTAGTCATTTTTTTACTAACTTTTTGACTTATTTTGGTCTATCGACTCGACTCTGGTGCCGGTAGGATGCCTGGTTTCTAAGCCTGTGACGCCTGTCATCGCCAGATGTCGGTGACGGATCACCATCGCCGGTGCCTTTATTGCCTGGGGGCCGACCATGACGCGGAGTCGTGCCTCGATTGCCAGGCCTTGACGTCGAAAGCTAGGCGGGAGCGGTCCCGGTCCAGGAGGAGGTCCAAGGACCAATCGCGGAGCCGCAGCCATAGTCATCGCTCGTCGGGGTCTTCGGGTAAGTCGAAGCACTCCAAGAAGTCCAAGAGACGACATCGCTCTTCGGACTCCCCTCGCCGGTCGCCCTCCGCCCTGCACCAAAACTTGTCTATATTAATATTCCGGGATGTTGCCCACCATGGGCATACCTGTACCCTCAAGCACTTGTGAGTGTGTATGCAATCACTCTTTCACTGGCTTTCACAGTCACTTCCCATCGTCAATCGTGACCGCATCGGTGTCGGATGTTAACTCAGCACTCACTGATGCGGTCACGATTGACGATGGGAAGTGACTGTGAAAGCCAGTGAAAGAGTGAATGCATACACACTCACAAGTGCTTGAGGGTACAGGTATGCCCATGGTGGGCAACATCCCTGAATATTAATATAGACAAGTTTTGGTGCAGGGTGGAGTGATTGACCCACGCCCTGAAGAAATTGCCGTGAGTTTTTCCCTTTGGCAATGAAACATGTCTGCTTTTAATGAGCAGACACACAGCACTGAATAAATATTGATAGCTAGTGTGATCTAGCTCGGTTTTAGATTGGGACTGGTGGAGTGACTGTTTGACTCCTCTGTTCCAACTGTGGGGTCTAATTTGCCGCACCAACCTGGTGCACAGGCAATTTTTTGCTAACACACCCTAGCACCTTGTCTTTTCTTCACACGTTTTCTTCACACTTTTGCTTTGGATTGGTGGTAGCTGATGATGAGAATCTGAGGTAGCAGGCGAGTACCTTCCTGCTTACCCCCATGGTGTTACTACCGTGAGGCACCACCAATCCTTTTTCACATTTTTGTTTGTTTTGTTTATTTTGTGCTTTGGCGATAGCAGCCACAGTTCACTACACGAAGGGAACTTGGGAGACACGGGTTATTACTAACATACCAGACAGATTTTAATGTTTCTAAACTTGGTGATCCAATCCCTACTTGTACAGATGGTATATATATAACCTCTGGTTTAACAGATTGTTCAAATGTATGACTACGAGTTAACTAGGGATTCGAATATTATAATCACCCCGTGAACAGGTCCTTTGTTGTATATCAGTATTTGAGTGGGGGATGACCTGTTCTCTGCCCCTTTAGCTCCTTATTGTGTTTGGGCACTAGAGAGGATTACCTGTAAATTAGCTGTAGTGTAATCTTCTAGTACCTGTTCCATTGAGAAAATGAATTTCTGTATAACTGGGTTCCATCCACAGCATTTGTTAGTAAAAGTTCACCCAAAACTTAAAATTACCCTAGCATTTTTTAAAGATTTCCTTAGATATGTGTACCAGCCCATTAAATAAATCGCAATGCCACTTGTGGTTGCAGGGAAAATAAATTAAGCATCTGTGCAAAAAGGCCTATAAATTAGATATTCAAAGTAGTTCGGCTCCTGTACATTAGCAGCGCAGAAATAATGGGCATTATTGACAGTGGCCTACCTGAATGTTCGCCTGTGACATCATTTAGGGATCGCCAGGAAAACCAGTGGTAATTGCTGCTACCTCTGACTTGCCCTTGAAAATGCCAGTAACTGCCTTTCTACATCTGACAGTAAGCAAACGAGGCTCTTAAGAGTTCTGTCTATTGTATGTAATGTGCACTGCATGTCCTTCCCCTAGCCCCTCAACCGCAGTTAATAGACTGTTAAGGGAATACAAAGGGTATGGGGCAACCCTGTGATGTCACCTTCAGTCAGAGGGGAACTGACCTCATGATGGACCTTTGAGTCCTGTAAAGATAACGTCTCAAAAATGCCTCAAATTCATGCACAACAGATTGTGTCTGCCTACCTCCAAACTAGCATTTTATATTGTTATGCATTCTGTATTTTCACAGTTTGATGTTTACAAGCATTCAACTTTCTCTTGTTTCTTTGAAAAGTTGGGTCCTTCGGGTTTAATGCTGCATGCGCATTCTAATTATGATTGTCTAAACCACAAGAGTAATGGGCCTGTTTACTGCAAATGTGGGAAGGCCCATAATTGTTCACTTGCAAGCATAATATTTCAGCAATATAGTCTACGTCCGCTGTTTGCCATTAACTGCAGTGGTGTTGTAAGAAACACCCTTAACACAATAGAATAAAAAATATAAGCTTATGTTTTTTGATGCAACTCTTAAGATCCGGTTAATGCTTTCGTGATTAGGCATAAGGCCACATTTTATGTGCAGGAGGTGCAACGTCCCTAAAGCTTTCATCCACGTCACACTTTTCACATTGTCATTCTTCCTAAACATGCCACAAACTGACCACCACAATGTCATCCACACAAGCCTTTCGGAGTCCACTTGATACCACTGTGTAACAATCTGGACTCTCAGTGGCCACACCTCCACACCCGATAGAGAATATGTGACTTTAAACCTAACCATACACTATCTCATCTGCACCCACATCCAGCTTCCCAACCTTTCTGTCTACACATATTTTTTGATTTCACTGGAAGAATACATTTCTCTATATATCTGCAATAATAATTACTATCTCAGGTTTACAGAAGTTCTATAAGAGGTTGCCCAAATTTTTTTTCTTACAATCCCACATTCCATTTTCATTTCTTTCCCTGTGTTATTAACATTTCATATTAGTTACTTTAAAACTACCTGTACAGAACCGGGTAAAATTTTGATTATCCATTCTAACTATTCTCTTGTTTCCATCCTCCCCTCGCACCCCTGCTGCAGGAGGTTGTGAGTTAGATCTGGCCTGCTTTTTTCGACTAATCAATGAAATGGGTGGGATGCAGCAAGTAACGGACCTCAAGAAATGGAACAAGCTAGCAGACTTGCTTCGCATTCCCAAGACTGCCCAGGACAGGCTAGCAAAGCTGCAGGAGGCCTACTGCCAGTACTTGTTGTCCTATGACTCCCTTTCCCCCGAGGAGCACAAGAAAGTGGAGAAGGAGGTCCTGCTGGAAAAGGAGATACTAGAGAAGAGAAAAGGACCTTTGGAAGGCCACTCTGAGAATGGTTACAAGTTTCATTCACTTCCCAGGTTTGAACCCAAAAATGGGCTCATTAATGGAATAGTCCACAAAAATGGCTTTCACAGCAAACTGAAAGAAATGGACAACCAGTTGAAAAATGGCAGGCGGCGACTCTTCACTCAGGAAAAAGAAATTGTTGATGAGGAGCCCATGGTAAACGGTGTCTTGAGTGATCTCCATAAGTGTGTATATAAAGTAAGTAGTGTGATTTCTGATGACTCTCATGTAGGCATGATGCACTGTATGCTAATTTCCAACCCAACCCCCCTAGTTAAACTGCCTGTTAAACCAGCCCAGTTATACTTGTGTGCAATGTTAGACTGTTCTTTGAGGTGCGGTTCTCGGGTGTTATTAAGCAGGGAATCTTTTGCAGACTATATTCAAATTTCAAATGGTATTTCCACTATAGTTAATACGTTGTGGCAGTGGCTGCTTAATAGGTTCGTTTTCGGCCAGATTGTTTAATTCTTTTATCAGTTTTACATTAATATCGGTCTGTAAGTTTGTTCCCCCAGCACCTTTGGCTATTATCATTGATCTGTGTTGGGCAGTACCAGTCCTTGCATATTTTTAACCCAAAAAGCAGAGCTGGTAATTTCAACTATTTACATTAGGTAACTTAAGCTAAACTTGATAAACTTGAACCTCAGTTCTCTATTTTACTTTTGTATTTCAGGTCTTTCTTGTTTTTGTGTCTGCCTGCACTTTTGGGAAGTTGGAATTATTGGTTTACCTTAATCATATGCCCGTATTGTATTGGAAAACAATTGCTGCAATGGGGTGTCCTTGTAGGTCCTCAATATTTGTTTGGAAGGTTTTTAGGAAAATGATTAATTGGTTTATTTGTATTTTGTATAAGAGCTCCTCCTGCTGATGACACTGATAATATTGCAGCCATTTTATTACACCAAAACTGTAATTTTGATATGTGTTAATACACATCCTGTGGTAAGTTCAAGTTCTCTTTGTTCACTTTTCATTTTCTGATTTTGAAGATGTACATTTTATTTGTGTTGAAAAACATATAGAGAGATGCATGGTTTAAATGTTCTTCACTGTGCAAAGATCCAATCGATTGTGTACATTATTGCTTGTTCATTGCAGTCGTACCCCCTCCCATCTCTCCTGACCAGAGTAATCCTAGTATTTGTACTTTCATCTGCTGCTTATGCAAATAAAGAAGAAAATCATTTGTAATTGTGCTGCCATGTGATGATAATGGCAAAAACATACCTAGATCCAGCAAATGCCTGCCCATTGGAATTGAATCCAGCACATTTCAGGGACCTGGAGCAATTTGGCGTCCGACTACAACCTTGTGCTCAATTTTTGTCTCATTAATTTTAATTTAGCGAGGGTTGATCTGTGTTTTGAACTTGGTGAGAATCCGTAGGCTTGTTTCATTGGGTAGGTTTGTGGGTATTGAATGTGAACAGGGAGGTCAGTCTGCCAGGTAAATATCCATTTGCTTTGGTACAGAGTTTCTATCTAAGTGCTGAACATTGTACCAGGATCAGATTGGGAAGCGATTGTTGGTGTGGACTGGGTTTGGTACTCAACTTAGACTGATGTCATCTTTAGTGTAGCACATGGTTGGAGCCTAGGTTCAGCGGTTAGTAAGGGTGCGCTTCTTGCACCTTTTTTTGCAAATATCCTAATTCTTCCACCCATCGAAATTCCTCATCCTCTTGAAAATTTCCATACAATACCTTTCAATAAAGAATGCCAGATCATGAGAGGACGATCCCTGCAAAAGATTTAAGCCTCTTACATCTAGGATATGTGTAATTTTAATGTGTGGATGATTCCCTTAAATTATGCATAATTTCCTTGGATTACAGTCCCATGGACACGATCCCCTAAGGAAAATTACTTAATTCCTTAAGCAGTCCCCTAAGGAATACGACTTAATTTCTTTAACAATACTCATGAATGACTCCCTTTTGCTCTCTTGGACATGACTTTCCACAGCTCTTAGTGGCCAAAAGAATGAAACTGAAAGAGGGTAAGAAAACCTGTTTCAGATGGCCCAGTAGAGCATATTTAGTTTCCATCTCTAGGTTTATTTGGCACGTTTGTGGTAGTTCTTAGGTTGTGAATGCGTAAGCCCCTTCCTCAGTGTACTAATGACTTAATTTTCTTTCTGCATACCTTGTGTTCACATTGCCTACTATGGTCATAGACTTTTAGAGGCATAGTGCTCTTCTGTATTCTCTTTCATGGGCATTTGGGACGTTTGCTTAGTTTCATCTAACGACTGTGTTAATTCCAGATAATGACTTGCACTGTATACCTCATTTTATCCACAGGGAAAGTCTGTGTCTTTGACGACCTTTTATCGGACAGCGAGAAACATCATGAACATGTGCTTTAACAAGGAGCCTTCCGTATCTGAAATAGAGGTGAGAAAATCAGAGATCCACCTTTGTGTGTTTTATGTTGTACAGGATCTTGTCTTCACTTTAACCCTTGGGGTTAAGGAAAAAATACCTTCCCCGGTTTTTAGCTTCCCAAACATCCATCAACTTGCTTTCAAAATAGTGGTAAAGTAGCATTGTCAGATTTCTTTAATAAACATGGTTTCTGATTGACAACATTACGTGTGGACCTAACTTAGAATGATACTTCCGGTCTCTAATAGTAGTTAGAAGTCTCTGCTGTTGTATTCGGTCTGTAGTAATCCTCAGGGTGTTCATTGATGCATTATTTATTTAAAATATTCAGCCTCAAAACTTTGTGAAACGTATTTTAGAACTGAAACCCGAAAAAACAAACTAAATGTAATAACATTTACTATAACATAATCATGCAAGATGTGGCCATCCACATCCATTTCTTCAAGACTTCCTCTTTAAATTTTCTTCTGCTGTGCACTCTCCCTTAGAGGTGTGATTTTTCGATCTAGAATTTTAAATTTTCACATTCTACACCAGTTGAAGTTGAGGTTCTATCTTGGGGTTGGTAGAGAATTTCTGATGAATACTTCTGCCTGCAGATTCCTCTGCGTAGAATGCTGCGATATGGAGCTTTGATCCTAGTTGTTAGTCTTCTGATGACTCATTAATCTAGTTACAGCGTTCTAGGGCATGATGTCTACCCCTCCCCCCACACACACACACACCATCTTACAGTTTAAGAACTGCAGTGAATGAAGATAACCAATGTCTGTAATGGACTCGCACAAGGCGTCTCTGGGGGTCTCTCCACACGCCATGAATCAAAGCTGTGCGATAAATGTGCTGTCATGCATCTGACTTAGTCATGATCCCCAAGGCCATTCCCGCTAGCGGCCAACTTCATGCTTTAAGTGCTATGGTAAGTCCAAGTCTAATCACAAATAAGAGTGAAGCAGTACTTGACCCCCATCCTGACACTCTGAGCCAAAAGAGGTGCGAGGACATCATGATGAGTCATTCACCCTAGCGTTCCTCCTACATGGAGCAGATTCCTCAGCTGTTTCCGGTGCCCCCCAATTTCTCCAGCCATTTGAGACACTGCTGCAGATTGATGCCTTTAAGGCTTTGCAGGCTGCTAATTTGTGGTTTGCTTCGTGTTGCCTCTGGTGTGCCTTGTAGCTCTAAGGAAACCAAGGTGCCCCCAGTCTGGGTACCATCGGTGGATCCTTCCTCTGTGCTGTTGGACCACTTTGGACTCCAGTACAAGCTTCCACTCCAGCACCAAGACCTACGAAGGTTTTTTTTTTTTTGTATCCTTGCCAGTACCATTGTGGGTGGAGGATCCAAGGCTGATTCAGATGTCCTACACCAAACAGGCTTTGGCTCAACCTCTACTGATGTTGTGCAACCAGATTACAAAAGTGTATCCGGTCATTATACATCCTGCCTCTCACCTGGTGACTTTACCACAGCGGATGCACCAGCAGAAGCATCATTGTATTTTTGGCTCAGACTCTGAACAAGAGACATTCCAGGATGGGAAGGAGGATGATGATGGGACATCAGATATTTTCACCCCTCGTTACACTGATAACGTTTACTTGGGTTTAAAAGAGGCCAGTGATCTTGACCACTCCCTTGACGCAGGGTTTGATTCACCACTTGGACTACTGAATTAAATGCCTCCTTTGGTGGTCCTGCGGGCAGGTGGGGTACTAGATTTACAGCTGCCCTCATTTAAGACCAACATTAACATCCTCAAATATATTTTTCAGCCTGGGTCTGGCATATATGAGCTTTTTGTTCCATTTTAAGGAAAATCTCACCAATACCCTGATGGCCACTTGGTCAAATCCCTGCCCACTGGGCAATAGGCAGGTGGCCATACATTTCAGACTAGATTATGGCAATCATGATTTTCTTTCTAAACATCTTACTTTCAAGATTCTTGTGGCTGTGTTCAACCAGTAAAGTGAATCCTAGTTAACTCCCCTTCACTCCTCTGGCTAGAGAGTCCAAGAGGATTGAGGCTTTTGGCAAGCGTATGTTTTGCAGCATGATCCTTTCCTGGATTCACATGCTTATTCTGCCTCCTAGAGGCTGGGTCCGGAGTTGTCTGTCTATAGTTTTTTCTTTTTTTTCCTTTTTGAGTGGGAATCATTGACCATTTGATGCTATATCTCTCTTTGAAAAACGTCGGACCCATGCCCTGGAAATCCTTCAATGTAGTTGCCATATTGAGATTATTTTGTCCGCAGTTGAGTCTGAAATCACAAGAAAGCTACGGAGTAGAGGAGGAAAAATGTGTCCTGAGGAAAATTAGTTTTTTACTGAAAATAACCGAGCACAGTGTGGTAGACGTGTAAACCGAAAGCAACTGAAGAACACTGAAGTGTTGAGAAGACCGAAACCCACCAAGACCACATGAGTCACAGATTAAAAGAGGGGTATGGAGCACACCCCATTTAGATTTTGCCCCAAGTGCCACCAGAAGTATGCACAAAAAGCGAGCCACGAAGTCTGTAACCTTTGCCTCCCGGAAGACCATTGTTTGGAAGGGTGCGCAGAATTCTATCCCAAAACCATGAGTCTGAGGCAGAAGCAGTGGCGACCGCTTTCCACATCATCTCGTCTCTATGAAGACCAGAATCTTTGAAAGATTTAGGGCTGTTGAGCAAAGAAGAGTACACACTGAGTTGGCCAGTGGAAACACTCCTACGTTTAAGAGGTAGTGAAGGGGCAGCCAGAGAGGAAACAAAAGCGGATGACAATGGTATCTAAACCAAGTGCAAGGTAACACCACAGGAGCTGTCAGCAGCCGAGCTAAATATCCCAGACTGTAAGCACGCACGCATAACATGCATTGATGCCAAAAAGTTCAGTCTGGAATGCAAAAAGGAGCCAGAGAGCCCCACAGATCCAAGTCAAAGGATGACACAGCTGGAGCCAGATCCTCAAGCCAGCTTTAACTTCAAAAGAGGATCTGGAGCGTGGTAAGGACAAGACACCTCCGGGGAAGAATGGCTGAACACCAACTCTGAAGAAAAGGGGAGAAGAAACCAATGGTGAACAAAAATCTCTTGACATCGAGAAAGAGAGGACGCATGGAGGCTGACATGGAAGCCCTCTTGCGAAAGAGTTTGACGACATTAAAGAAGTAAAAATCCCCCTGAAACCTAAGCAATGAAAACAGCAACTAGAAGGTCACTGAAATTGACTCGCCACTCACTACAGTACCTCAGGGGGAGACTGTAGAGCAGCTCTTCTGTCTTGAGGAAGAAGAGCAGTTCCTCAAATATGACCCTTCATATTCAGGGAAGTCTATGAGCGTAGCAAGACCTGTATGCTGACTCACCAGAAGAAAGGGTAGACTCCTACCTTCTGAGACCTTTACCCCCAGGTAACATCAACGTATACATTGCTGTTGTAAAGAGGAGCAAACACCTGTGGAGTGCAGTTGGAGGAAGAGGTGACTGAATCCTTCAAGGAGCCAGCAGCTGCAAAGGCCATCACCCCAAGGGTGGAAAAAAATATAGGATCTCCACAAGAGACCCCTCCAATAAATCAAGGGTATCATCGTGGAAACAGCTCGAAAGAGAAAAATACCCTAGCTTGAAAGAGAAAAATACCCTACCTCTACGTGGCCCTCCACCGGACAAGGAGAGCAAGAGAGTGGACTTGGTGGGCAGGAAGCTGGAGAGATCAGAAGCAGAACAATTGGACATTGTAAATTCAAATGTGCTGCTCAACCAGTATGGCCAGCAACAGTGGGATAAAGGCAAGAAACCCATGCAACACCTACATGAAGAGTTAAAATATAAGGCACAACAGCCAGGTAACCAACCAGTGCCAATAATAGGAGACACATTTTTGGTCTTGAAAAAGATGGAATATTGAACAAGCCATCGAAACGCGTCGATGCTGAAACTAACATAATCCGTTGGAAGAGGTTCTCCTAATGAGATAGAATTATAGAAAAGGCTTAGGATGAATTATTGTTAAAAGAACTCTGTGAGAATGGATGTGTTAACCAATGACAAAATATACTGTCTTTTTTCTTGTCTCTCTGTAATTTGTCTGTTGCAGTTTTGGGTGTCTAAACAGAGGAGGGTATTGTTAATTGTATGTGAAACGTGTTTTATATGAATCGTGTTTTATGATATTAGACAGTTATATGTCTATTTTTAATTGCATTGGAATGTCTTTAATAAACTTGATGTAAACATTTTTATACATGGAATAAAGTGATTGTTTTGGTTTTTTCAAGTTGAGGTTTACGTTCTAACACATGGGCTCAGAACTTGGGGCGTGAATAGAAGTGAACTTAATCGTTGAACTTATCATTTGTGCCAAGGGACAACACATTTTCTCTACCTTTTAGTAATAAGGACACTACATAGCCTGGGATTATCCAACTACGAGAAGTTGTCACCGCAACTAAAAAGCAAAAAAATCTCCTAAACTATGAAAGCCTTTCCAGTGAACAAATGAGTCCTTGAGATACTGGATGAACCTCACCCTTACCAGAATGGTCAATATCTGACAGTGAGAACTGTGGTGAACTTGCTGGCCATCATGGCATCGTGATTCCCCTTAATACCCCATGCAAGAAAGCACATACAACCACTAAATGAGTAACTACAGCAACAGTGGACACCAGCAACAAGGAGTTGGGATGATCTAGAGGTTTTCACAGGCCAAGTAGAAAGAGAAATGCAGTGGTGGAACTTGACCAACATCACGGAGGGAAAATCTTTCAGATAAACCACTCCTTCAATGGCCACACAGGATGGGGAGCGCACATGCTAAACCTTAACATCAGTTGTCTATGGAACTCAACCGAGGTAGTACAGTACATTAATGTGTTGGAACTCAAGACTGTGTTTCTAGCTCTAAAGGCATTCCAAAAACATGCCAAGAAAAGGACAGTATTAATCCAAACGACAATTTTCTACCTTGCTTGCTTGAACAAGCAAGGGGGAACAAGGTTGCACAAGCTATTCAAACTGGCCCAAGACATATGGAAATGGGCGAATGAGAAAGGGTTAACACTAGTGTTGATGGACATACCAGAAAAGTTCAACACCGAGTCATACACAAATGGGAGTTAAAAGAAATGGTAGTAATGGGCATCTTCCTCCGGTGGGGCATGACACAAGTGGACCTACTCACAAGTCACTAAAACGCAGAATGCCAAAACTTTGCATCCAGGCTTAATCAACCAAGATCTCTAGGAAATGCCCTATTGATAAAATGATCAGGGAGGTTTGCCTTGGCTTTTCTCTCAATACCCTTGAGACTGCATGTGATATAAAGATGCAAATAGGAGCAACTGATATTAATATTGGGAGAGGAGGTGGCCCAATGGCTAGAGTGGTCGTCCTTGATGCTGAGGAAGCGGTTTCAAGTCTCTGCCGGGACGCTGAACATCCTGTGATTCTGGGCAAACCATTTAATCTCCCTGTTTATAACAAAAGGAATGTGTCTGCCTGTAATGCAACTGGTGGTAATGTAAAGCGCATGGTATCTTCGGGTCGTGTTTGCCCCATATAAAACTCAAAGAACAAATCCTAACTCTTCAGTCGGAAAAACAATTGAGGTTCTAGGATCTACTGGTCACAGAGACTAATCATAAAGCTTTCTGCACATCAGCACCTCTTAACGATATGGAGGGTGCGGGGGGGGGGGGGGGGGGGGGGGTCGAAGTGTGGCACCCTGAGCCTGACAGTGTGGCTCCTGAAGGTTTAGAGTTTGGACAGCTTATCCTATCGACTAAGTCTAGGCAAATAGTTAAGGAAGCAATAGGACCTACTAAAAGAAAATATTACATTAACCAGTGTAACTGGTTCATACACTGGTGTAACGGAGAAAAGACTGTAGAGACTGGTCCCAGGATGCCACAGTGATCAAATACCTCACTCACCTTCCCTATGCCGCACTAAAGGTCCACCTAGCGGTCATTTTGGCATACACAAGAGGTGTAATAGGAAATGCTTTGTCACCACACCAGCTGTACAACAATTCTTAGAGGGAGCAAAAAACGATTTTTCTTTAAAGAAGCATTCTCATGCCTACCGGGAATCTCAATGTTGTAGCAGCATAACTGATGAAATTACAGTTTGAGCCAATACACAGCTGACGTTTCTAAACTCTAAAAACAGCTTTTCTGATTACCATCACATCATTAAGAGTAAGTGTGATTCAAGATCTTGCCACAAAAGAACTGTTCCTTCAAATACATATGGGTAAGATGGTAATGAGAACAAACCCCAGATTCATACCAAAGGTAGTATCTGGTTTACACATTAATCAGGCCATACAGTTACTGGCTTTCTTTTAAAATCAAAGACACAGGCAGAAAAGGCCCTAGGCGTGCTAGATGTCAAAGGGGCCAATATGTGTTGTCTACAAAAGACTAAAACAGAAAGGACAGTCAGTTCTTTGTAGCTTTTGCCCACATGAGCAGGGGCTCCCCCGTCACTAAGGGTACAATTGCAAGACTGATTGAACAAAGAATCCAATATTGTCACAAGATAGCAGAAGTAATACTGAAAGAAAGACCATAAGAGCACTCAACAAGCAGGCAACTACGGCTTTCCTGGGAAGCGTGGCCGTGGACGACATCTTCCCTGCATTCACATCGTCTTCAGTACACACGTTCACTAAACATTGCTGTGTGGACATCCAAGCCAAAAGGGAGGCCCAAGTGGGAAAAAGAGTGATAAAACACTTGTTTGCAAACACACACTTGGAGGAACCTAGCCTCATTATAGAAGAAAAGACAAGCATATAAGCAGTGCACAGCATGTGACTCAAGAAAAGATTGATATTGCAAAATGGAGGGTTCCTTACCGGTGGAAGTAGTTTTGCAACTGAAGAATTGTCTGGATTCACATGCAACCACACCTCCACAAGGTGAGCTGTATTTGCAAAGATGATTCTCCAGACAATAGAGAACAAGAAAAAATACAAATTAAAGTTACCAAGGGGTAAAAAGAATCAGAAGATGGCGACTACATTGAAGGATTTCCAGGATGTGCGTCTGACATTAGTCAAAGAGGGACGCAGCACCAAATGTTCTACTCGACAATGCCACAAAAAAAAAAGTAGGATGGAACCAGTACTAAGTTACCTTTTTGATTTCCTCCACCAGCCTAGCATTGCCGTCGGTTGATGCTGTCTACCTATTCGGCTGCTACATGCATTCCCTTAGGGACATGCATGGACCGAGATTTTGCCAGCGGTCCCGGAAGACCTCAGGGCTTCGTGGATCAGACATTTCATGATGGACAAAATGTCATCAGATAGGTCGTCCTAGCTGGTCTAGATACTACTAATTGCCTGGGAGGGCTGCTGGCACCAGGTTTGTGCTTCGCCAACGCTCATAGTTGTGCTCCACAAGATTTTCCGGTGATATGCAAGCCTCTCTAATGAATATGCCTTTTGATAACTCGCACCTTTTCGGTGAAAAGGCAGGTTCAGTGTTGGAGTGCTTTAAGGAAAGTAGAGCCACGGCTTTCTCCCTACGTCTCTTAACCCTTGCCTAGCAGTTTACACCCGAATTTGAAAAGTTCAGAAAGCTATCCCAGAGGTTTGGTGTATAGGGCAAGACAGCCTTCCAAACCAGTACTCACCCTAGTCCTATCATGGACATGGGTCTTGCAGGAAGCTTGCAGGCCACCAGGGGCATCAGTGCTCCTATTCTTCCTCCCTGCTGCAACAAGCACCAAACTTCTTTCGTTTGCCCTTAGTGGTGCATGCCTATCCAGTAGGGTGAAGGGTCCAGCACTTCTCTGGGGTTGACGATCCATCATGTCCAACAGATTAATCTTAGATTGTTCAGCAGGGCTATACCCTCCCTCTCCTTTGTGTCCTGTAAAACACTCATATCCCTCTTCTCCTCTCCCCCATTAGAGAGAATTTCAAAAGCTTAGTTACTGTCCAAGTGTGCTATCAAAAGGGTACTGTACACTGAGAGGATTGTTACATTTGTTATTTCTTTGTGCTGAGAAAGGACGGGATGGGGGGGTCTCAGGCCTATTTTGAACCATCAACATCTGAATGCCTTCCTTCTGAAGGACAATTGCAAAATGCTTATGCTGGCCCAGGTCATGTTTCAAATGGACTCTGGTGACTGTAAGGTATCCTTAGTATCCCACAGACGTTACTAGCGGTTCAAGGTAGGCCATGAGCATTTTCAGTCTGCTGTGCTTCCTTTCAGCCTCACCAGTGCCCCTTGGGTGCTCACAAAAGTGGTGGTGGTAGTTGCTGCCCACCATCCGAGATCGAGGACACAAGTCATCCTCTTGAGGACTGGCTGTCGAAGGTGGGCTTTGCACAGTCAGTCATAGACTACCTCCAGACGATGGCAAACTTCCTTACATCATTGCTGAAGTCGCACCTGACTTCATCACAGTTGCTTCTACTCTTTGGATCTCTCTTAGACGAAGTGCAGTTTTGGACCTTGCAACACTGCAACAAGTCTGTGGCATTTGCAATATGATCCTGATGCTTCAGACTCCATCTTGGGTCACAGTAAGGGCAAAGCGGTATATGTGGGTTCTGTAATGGAATCTGAAGTTCCAATGGGCCCAGAATCAAAGAAATCTGACTGATGTCATCCAGATTTCGTAGGAGACATTTCATCATCTGCAGTGGTGACTACTCAAACGAAATTCATTCAGTGGCAGGCCCTTCTCACTTTCCCACCCAGAGCTAAAAGAGGTGATTTACACATCCCCGCTGGATTGCTGAGACAGTCTTTTGAAGATCAGAGGACTTTTTCCTGCAACAGAACCTCGGCTCATAGTCTTCCTGACATCCATCAAGGGAAGGATGGTGCAGGTTTTCACAGACAACACCACTGCTATGTGGTATTGCAGAATGCAAGGCGGAGTGTGTTCCTGATAAGTGTGCCAGGAGGCTCTGCGCGTCTGAAGTTGGTTAGAGCACCAGGGTGTTTCACTGATCGTGAACAACCTGGCAGGGTTTCTAAATGCCAGAGCTTAGGGTTGGCAAATGCAAAAACAGTTGATGGACAGAATGCAGAACAATGTCATACATTCACCCCAGTACAGAGATCTGGGCCTAAATCCATCGTTTTTTTGCTCACCATGCCGTTCCAGTTTGAACCCAGCCATATGCAAATCAGTCTTGACCCTGAGCCTCATGGGTACAGTCCAGCCCGATCTGCCAAGCCAGGTCCTCCCTGGACTAGAAACAAGCCTCCTAGGACCGGTTTCGGGGTTTCACCCCTCTTCAGCCAGGATAGCTTGATTCCAGTGGCATGGAGAGCACAGGACCCACGTCTGGGCATACCCTTCCCACTCCTGGCTGAAGAGGTGTGAAACCCCGAAACCGGTCCTAGAATGCTTGTTTCCAGTCCAGGGAGGACCTGGCCTGGCAGTTCGGGCTGGACTGTTCCCATGAGGTACAGGGTCAAGACTGATGTGCATATGGCTGGATTCAAACTGGAATGGCATGGTGAGCAAAAAAACGATGGATTTAGGCCCAGATCTCTGTAGTGGGGTGAATGTATGACATTGTTCTGTATTCTGTCCATCAACTGTTTTTGCATTTGTCACCCCGAGTGAGACGGGTATGCTCAGTTCTAGGACGATTGGTTCTAGTCCAGGGAGGGACCTGGCTTGGCAGTTCGGGCTGGACTGTTCCCATGAGGCACAGAGTCAAGACTGATTTGCATATGGCTGGGTTCAAACTGGAATGGCATGGTGAGCAAAAAAACGATGGATTTAGGCCCAGATCTCTGTACTGTGTTCTGCATTCTGTCCATCAACTGTTGTTTTTGCAGAGCTTAGGGTTGGAGCATTCAGCGTCTGGCAGGTGGTGGTTGACTCCTGCAATGGAGCAAGGCATCTTCCAACAGTGCGGAGAACCGTAGCTAGATCTTTTTACCACCCTCGAGCACGCATAGGTTTTGTGCATTGGGGTTTCCGCAAGATCACTCATTAGGAGATGCATTCTGGTTGGAATAGAGCTTGGGATTCATGTACACCTTCCTGCTCTTGTCTCTCCTGCCCAGAGTTCTGAAAAGGACCAACAACAATTTGAAATCAAGTTATTCTAGTGGCTCTGGATTGGGCCAGTAGTTTGGTAACCAGAACTTTTGGGCATGAACATCTGGCCTCTGATCAGGCAACCACTTCAGGAGTATCTTCTGTCACAGCAATAGAGGAGGGTCCACCACCTGATAATGCACAATCTACACCTACATGCATGGTGACTGAGTGGCAGCTACTGACTCCATCTGCCCGGCCACCTGAGGTAGAAGAAATCCTCCTTGCCCCCAGATTTCCTTTCATTAAGTGTATTATCTGGATGCTGGGACAAGTTTGTGGCCTGGTGTGATGCTGATATGATTGATCCCTTACAAGCAAAGATGCCAGAGGTTCATTCTGTTTTTATAGACCAGCAAGGCCTTGTAATGGGCGCTATTAAAGGTTGTTGGTCTGCCATTTTAGCCTTTCTGCATGTGCCAGACCCAACTGTCCTTGTTTAAATCACCTGTTGTGATGAGACTTATAAAGATTGTATACACATCTTGCCTCCAAAGCCATATCGGATTCCACTGTGGTACTCTAATTTGGTCTCTGTTTCTCTTGTGTATGCCATTCATATTTGTTCTCTGGGTATATTGACTTTAAAGACTGTTACTCATCACAATTATGTTAGCTCGTTGCACGAGTGAACTCCAAACACTCTAGTGTAACTACCATACACCACCATTTTCTCCAGACAAGTGGGTGCTGAGAGCATTTTGCCAAGTCGTGATTGCCTTTCCCATAGAGCAATCCATCACACTGCCTGCGTTTTTTGCTTCCTCCTTATTCCTCAAAAGAGGAGGAAAGGCTATTTCATCTGAACCCCTAGAGTTTTTAAGCTGGTATATAGTTTGTGCCAAGAAACACGTTGTGGACAATCAGCTTTTTATTCTTGTGGTGGAGATGCCCCGTTTGAGGTGGCTAGTCCTCTGCATCAATATCTGCTATGCACCGGCCAAGAAGCAGACCCCGGATGCTCTCTGAGCGCATTCCACCATGGCTAAGGCTGACACTCCTGTGTTGGCGTGCAGTGTGCCTGTCCCTCACATCTGCCAGGTTACGACATGGGCATCAGTGAAAACATTTCCAGAGCACTAATGCCTTGAATACCAGGTCGGATCAGAAGGACTCTTCCCCCAGCTTGGTCCCGCAAGATGTTTTGATACCAGAGTAGTTACCACAGAGGTAAACATTCTGGTATCTATTCTAAGGTGAGGAATCTGTGCTTAAAAGTATCCATCAGAAGAACAAGTTACTTAACGTTGGTGACACACTTTCTGATGGATTTTTTGTCTAACTGTATATTCCTCACCACCCTCCCTATTCTCTCGAGTTGGTTCTTAAAAAAAGATCTAAAGAGAGCCCACGTTAAGAGATCTTCACACTGGTACTAATAACTGTTACATTCTGCGTCTGAGGATGCTGAAAGAGAAATGAGAAACTAATATCAGCGCCCCAAAGTCGTTCTTATGTGCTGCTTAGATCTATCAGTTCTTGGGTGGTACAAAACTAACGTGGAGCTGCATGGTGTTACCTAGTCGAGGGAGCACTGTTGAAGAAAAAATTCTGATTTCAGTCTGACATCTGGGGAGTATTTTAAGGTGAGGAATGTATGGTCCAATAGAGTATCCACCAGAAATAGCGTTACCAAAGATAATTATCATTTCTGTACACAAAATAGAGTCAGGAAACTTGAATACATTCTGATGTCAAGAAATCTATCCAGTGGCTGCACTACTAAGCTCAAAAATCCAATTCCAATGGGCACGCAACCTTAGGAGTTGCTTGTTGAGAGCAGGCAGCATTCAGACAACCACCCGGTATGTTACCCCTGGTGCTTGGGTCTCAATTCTGTAATTAGTCATGGTTTCAAACTTCAAAGCAATTTCCTAGAGTTTTCTCTCAACATATGCATTCTAAAATTCTCTGCAGTATCTATGAATGTTTCTGCTTTCCAACATATGGGTTTCTTGATCCTTAGCATTCTTTTGGCTGCAGTATAGTGCTTCTCTCTCATCATTACAGTTGCAATATAGTCTTGCCATGTTTTTTCAATCTTGAGGAAAAAAAGTAGCCTCATGAGAAATAGGTTTTAGGTGCTGTGCTCGTTAGCAGGGGAAGGTTGTAACTCATTCTTTGGTCTAGACTGCTTTTCAGGGCAAATGTCTCTGATAAGTAATCAGGAAAAAAGTATATATCACGTATGTATATCCTATTTTAACTAATCTGCATCCTAACTATGTAGAAAAATATTGACGCTTCAAAAAATATGGCTGTGAGAGTTGCCTGACATTCATAGTTTCTCTGCATATATAACTTCAAGGAACTAAGCTAGGTAGTAGTCACAGCATATAAGGACTTTAAAAGCAAAATGTCATTGACTGCAGATATGTACATTTAAATTAACATTAAAAAAAAATTGTAAACCTGATTTTAATTAATGTGTATGTACACAAGTGCCTATTGTCATATATTGACATGGTTAGAAGAGGGGCTTAAAAGTAGGTGTGCAAATGACTTAATGAATTGTACAGGTGAATTTAATATTAAATTGAATCAGTCCACCACCAACCACTCCTTTTTTAGATACATTGAAAGTGTGTAAAATGCGTTTCCTGACGTAGTTTTTCTAAAGTCCCTCCCCTCAAAGTAAGCAGTGTATTAAAGATCCTAGTCAGGAGAGGTCTGGTGTGTCTGAATGTTTGCCATGAATTTGACTCTTTCACTACTCAGACTTTTAAGATCGGTCAAAAGAAATGCCCAATTGAGTACATATTTGTTTCTATACAGGATTATTTTATCTTTGGATGTTTTCCTGTCTTGGGTATAGACAGGAGTGACCATTGGCCTCAAAAAGTGTCCATCAATTTAAAATTATAAGGAAGGCTATGGAAATTCTTCCCTTCTCAGTGGATTATCCACATAGACATTCGGAGAGAATAGGCACCTTCTATTAACAAACATTGTCAATCTATCTCAGTTCAAAAGATAAGTGACAAGTTTTTACAGCTGAACTGAACCGTATAATTAGAAAATCGAGAAGGTTGTCGATCAGCTGAAAAGAAAACTCCAAAATGTATGTCAAGGAAGGTGAAAGAATCAAGGATAACTATTCCAAATTATTTGATAAATCATGTCTGGTACTAAAAAGCCAAATTAGTAAACTTCATAGACTTAACATGATTGCAGTGCCACACCTGATATAAGCAGTCTAAAGAAAGTCTATGAAACGTTAACTTACTACCAAAAAATTAGAAAGCTGTGAAAGAAGCGATTACCCTTCGAGTTGAGAAGAACTTTTGGTATTTATTAAATGACTGCACTGTACTGAACCCTACATCGTTAGGATTCCTAAAGAAGATTGACTGATCTATTGGAATAACCTCATGGACCAGCAAATAGGTTGGCCTTTTCTACAAATTTCACGAAGAATATCATCAGTTGTATTATTGTCTCTACCCTTTGTGTAAATAGCAATACATTAGTTGAAGTTAAGTTTGTGCTGCAGGTCCAGATAATCTGCATGCAATTACATTTAAAAAGTAAATATTGACTAGTGGGCAGAGCATATACCCTCTTTTTAGATGGGTGTCTGAAATGAGGGAAATTCAACACTCCTTGATGGGTGTCATCATTAACCCACTCATAAGAAGAGTGGTCCTAATCGCCTCACTACTGCCTTATAAGTCTAACAGATATCTTGTCTAAATTGTTCTCCAAAATAATATTAGAACATCTGCAGCAACTGGTGCAGAAGAGCAATCTAGTACTGATTTAAAGAAGGTGTTTTAGAGATGGTCAACAATGGACTAATTTTTTGCATTATGGGCGATAGTGCACAAGTAGGTTGAACAAAATGGAAAACTTTGCTGCTTTGTTAACTTCTGAACATCCTTTGGTTAGGTGAACCGCTAGACACTGTGGTTGAAATTTAATATACGTGAAGTTTCCTCAGGTCTCCTAGCTGTTTTATAATGGCTTCATACCGCCAATTGGGCACAATTTGAGATAGATGAGGCGATTAGATAATCATATCAATATTAAAATTGGTCTTAAACAGGGGTGCGTGGGCTGCAAAACTCTTGAGTGTGTTTAGCTCACCTTCTGAATAATTTAAAAGGTACGGATTTATTTTCCTCAAAGATGGGTAGAATTCATATTTCAGGTTTGTTTTATGCGGTTGATCTATTTATTATGGACTACAAACTATTATGACTACAAAGAAAATTAAAGGCTTGTTTTAGTTACCATTTGTTGAATGATTTAACAGATCAGAAAAATTATAATCTTCAGAAAAAAAGCTATTCCACGAGTCCTGGTATCTTAACAGTGAAATAAATCAAAAGTAAGCTCATAAATATCTGGGAATAAAATTTACAAACGATCTGAAAAAGAAATATTGTTTTGCCTCTCTGAAATTTTAAATTTGGAATACAAGTTTTCATATAATGTAACAATAAATGCAATGGCTATTATATTGCCCTGTTGATTACATTCTATAAAAGTACGATTTCCTCTATTATATTCTATTGTGCAGAGTTATTATATGTCGACCTGAGAGTATCTTTGGCTCTGAAGTTCATCACTGCTTAGTCTTCCCTCAGGAACCATGTTTCAGTGAAAATGCTGTGAACTTAAAATAGCCTCTTGAAAAGCAATGGCGGAAGGATGGACATTCATATTTTTTAATTTACTAGTCATTAATGAGGAAATTAATACATTTTCTTCTATTCCTGGAAGGAAGCTATATTAAGTGAAAGATCGTGGGACACTATTTTATGAAGAGATGTAAAAAGTATTCCATACATCTCGGATTTAAAGGAACAAATTAAGATATGGATCTCCTTCCCTACTAAAATGTATTAAATCAAACCTCATTAAGTCTATCAAAAATTAGATGCATTCTTTATTAGGCAAAATATGTACAGTCCCCAGTGTTACAATCTCGGTTATGAAGAAACATTTCCCTATTTAGAAAGGTGTGTGAGATAGACTTACAGCATGAGGTGCTAAAATTTTGCTTGGGTGTTTATAAAAGAAGTGTTAACCTGTCAAAGGAAATCTGAATATGTAGTGTTTTGTAAAATGCACAAATATTCGTTTGAGTGGTCTGTCATGTGTTAATTCAAATCCATACAATTTTTGTAAGCCTTTTTGAAACTGATAGCCATTTTATCAATGGCCTTTATCACTTCATAAAAAGGCAACTAAGATTATATTTGGGCAGTGTATGTTGACTAAGCAGGTTGAATCCTCTTTCTTTCTGCAGCAAGAATATTGGCGGTTAGTGGAGGAGAAGGATTGCCATGTAGCTGTGCATTGTGGGAGAGTGGATACAAACACTCATGGAAGTGGCTTTCCTGTGGGTAAAGCGGAACCATTTTCAAGGTATAGTTAAATGCGACAGAAAATCCGTATCAACTGAAAACATGCTCAAACACATGCATCTATAGTGTGTGGCTTTGAGTTCTTAGGGAGCAGATGTCTAAACTTGGTTTCTTTTTACAGGCATGGATGGAATCTTACCGTCCTTCCTAATAATTCAGGATCCATCCTGCGACATCTTGGTGCTGTGCCTGGTGAGCTGGCTTTTTATCCTACTGGGAAATGGTGTGTGGTAATCGCTGCGAATGGTGAGGACTAGATTAGCTGGCAAGCATGTTTCTGTATGATACTGTTAAAAGAGGGATGCATGTATCCAAGATTATTTTGAAATAATTACCACCAGAAAGAAAGGGGCCATGTTTAATAGTTGCTTTGTTATTTATGGAGGAATACATGTTGCATGTCTGTTTATTAAAATTACCTTGCACCATGGCTTTTGCTTTTAGAGATGCAATGAAGTAATTTAAATACATTTGTGTTTTACCCTACCTCCTGGGCCGTTATCTGTTGCCCAAGACTTGCGGTCGTCACCTGTGGATAAACCTTTGAGGCTACTGTTCAGCTTCTTTTGCTGTACTGAATACATATGCTTTAACCCTAAACTCACACATTCTTTTTTAGGTCTTGCCCAACAAACTGCTTTAGCGGCGGTCTGTTGCGGAAGAATTATTGTCTACAATGCAATATACATAGAGTGGGCTTTGGGTCACCCCCTGCACACATGATAGGATGGCTTACTTGGCTCTGTTATTGGCTCCTAATTAGATGACTTTATTCCATATTCTTGTTTGCCCCACCTTTGGACAGGGCTACTATACTGTCATTTGTATTGCTGTCTTTTATCCTTCCACTGTTGACCCAAGTTGATTGCTTTTTTATTTTGCTTTTTGCACTCCATAAGAGTGCAACAGTTTCCTTTCTCTAACCCTCACCCTCCACTGCCTTATATTTTTATTTTTTAACTACATATTATGATACCCATCCAAGAATGGTTGCTAAGTCAGTAGTCACAATCAAAGGGGGATTCTGAAGGTCCAGTGGTTGTCACAAATGCGTTGCCCAGGTATCTACAGTGGTGAACATTACAAAACATAACAAAAAAGTAGGCAGTTCAGACAACCAATTCTCACAGTGTCCATTACCATGAATGCACCCCACACAGGATGGGGTACACACACAAACATTTTTAAGTATCGGGGGAGGCACTGGGTTTCCCAAGAGGCAGTGAAGCGCCTAAATACGTTGGAACTAAAGACTGTTTTCCTAGCAATGCAAGCTTTCCACACATACATTTAAGGGAAAGCAGTATGAATCCAAACAGACAACTTAATTGTGATGTTCTATTTGAAGAAGCTAGTGGGCACCAAATCACGTCATATCCACGCTAGCACGGGCCATATGTACCAGGACATTCCAAAGGAAGATAAATTAGCATCAATGTACGTATCAGGACAACAAACACAAGCAGCCAGATTAAATGGGCTGAACGAAATCTCACACAGCTGTTTATTAGATCAAGGAGCAGTAGACATAAAATTCCAAACCCGGGGAGCACCATAAATAGGTCTGTTTGCATCATACGAAAATGTACAATTCCCAAGTTTCGTATAGAATGAACTGTTGATAGACTGGTCAGAAATATTCTGCCCCAGTCTTTCCACTGATTCCCCCTGATACCACTGGTGATGAACAAATTCAAGCAGACAAACATGACTCTGATACAAATAGCCCCTGGTGGGCCTCACAAATATTTTACTCATGACTAATCGAAGTAACAGACAATCAAATGCTAAAAAAGCAGTGTTTCAAAACCCAGTAACCCTAAAGGAGGAGAAAGTGTGCCTCAACCTAGTGGCCTGGCTCCTGCAGACCTTAAGTTTGGTCACCTCAGCCTATCAAATGGGTGTTTGAAAGATCTAAGGTAGACAAGACGACGTACCACATGCAAATGCTGTGCAGCTAAATGGGCCAGATTAATACTTTGGTGCACAGAAGAAAACTTGCGGAGTAACCTGATAGGTAGCACATATAAAACACTTGGTGCAGAACTCGCATACTTTTAAGCAATTGCACCTCTCTGACCTTTTCATATACCTGATGTTTCTCTGCAGTCAAATCATTTTTGCCACACCAGCAATTAAAAGGTTCATAGAGGAAGTGAATAGAATTTCACCTCCAAAGTTAACCCCCTGCCCTCATGTGGAATGTCACCCTGGTACTAGCACAGCTCATGAATAATCCTTTTGAATCAATGCACAAAATAGGGCTCAAATTCATGACACTTTAAATGGCCTTTTTAATATTGGCCACGTGGTTGCATAGGATGAGTGAATTTCAGGCATTAACTATCGAAGAAACCAGTCTACACATACCCAAGGATAGAACCTCCATGAGAACTAGCCCTCACTTTATTTCAATTGTCACATTTCCTTGCGAACCAATCAATATAGGGGCCTGATTACTTTCAGGATCCAAAAACATGAGCAGAAAAGGCACTACACACGCTAACTGTGAGGAGTGCATGCATGTAGTATCTATAGGAAACAAAGCGGTTGAAAAAGAGCCACCAGTCTTTCTTAGTATACACTCCAGGGAATGAGAGTCTCCATGTCGAAATGACGACAGGGAATGAGAGTCTCCATGTCGAAATAACGATCGCAAGTTGGATAGTGCAAACCCATTGAGTCTTTTTACACCCTATCTGTTAAAACCCTTGATAAAAAACACTTCACTAGGAATAAAGAAGTAATTTGAGGTTTACTAGTTATTATTTCCATCAAGAATATATGTATGGCCGCCACATTGTTATCAATCCACACTTTAGTGAAACACTATTGTCAAAATCCCTGCAAATCAGAAGGCACAGGCAGATAAGGTTCAACAGCTTTTGGCAGTTGCAAATGTATTTCACCTTTTCCTTCCACTAAAGGTTGATGCAGCCACGTAATCTATGCACTGTATGTGAATTCAGCAAATGCCTTACACTGTATAAGGAAAATCTTATATGATGAAGTAGTTTTGCGGCTTGAAGCTTTACTGGATTCACATACATCCCACCTACCTCTCCTGTGACGATAGGGGTAAGCTAAAAGGCAAAACCCCAGAATAAAAGATTGTAATGTGTGGCTGTAGATGCACATGCTCTGCAAACTCCTGTCCTCTAATGTTGGGCTTGGATGTTTGCAACTTGTTTTTCTTTTAAGAAGTCTTCTAAGTCACAAAGTAAAGGGACGCTCGTCTTAGCTGGCGATGTGCTTGGGCACTAGCTCCATTGTTAGATGTTTTTTCTGCTTTCTGGCTCGGGCTTGTACTGCGAGGTCTGAAAATAGGGTTTGTAAGTCAGTGCATCCTCATTTCCTCCTTTTGTTTGATGTAGGTAGGTGAATGATTGGATACAATTCTGTGTCTTGGCTGTTGAATATCAGACACAAGTACTCAGTCGCGATTCAGTAATGCATAACTACCCTTCTCTATCCAAATAACTGAATAACATATCCACCACTCCAATTACTTTCATATTTCACTATACTAATTCACCACTAATCCCTTATGGGTTCCAGAGTAGCGTGCTACTTGCCAAAAAAGCGCTTCAACACACCATCAGGGGTAACATGCGCTATATATAGGCAAACCTTAAAAGCGCTTCAACACACCATCAGGGGTAACATGCGCTATATATATGCAAACCTTTTTCCCTCTTCTATCCCTCTGCTATCCTTCTCAATCCAAATAGCTGACTAATATCCACCACTCAAATTACTTGCGTATTTCACTATACTAATTCACTGCTAATTCTTTATGGGTTCTGGAGTAGCATGCTACTCGCCGGAAAAAGAGCTGCAACACCCCATCAGGGGTAACCAGCGCTATATAAATGCAAACCTTTTTCCCTCTTTTATCCCTCCGCTATCCTTCTAACTCCAAATAACGGACTAACCTATCCACCGCTCAAATTACGTTCATATTTCACTTTACTAATTCAACACTAATCCTTTATGGTTTCTGGAGTAGCGTGCTACTTGCCGAAAAAGCGCTTCGACGCCTCGTTAGGGGCAGTAAGCGCTTTATAAATGCAATTACAATACAATACAATAGTCCATTCGGATTAAAACCAGTCTCTGGACGACAGTTCTCTGGGCAGATTCAGGAACAATCCATATGAATTTGTGTAACCATTTCACAGTCGCAAAACAGGTTGCAGACCTTTGCCACCTGGGGCTTCATAGAGAACTGGGCATCCACTAGAAAGCCAAGATTCTTTACTATGGGGCCAGGAACATGGGTGTCACCCAGAGCAACGGACCAGTGTTGAGGGCCCCAGAGGGATGGATTCTTTCCCAACACCAGCACCTTTGTTGTTCCTCTATTCAATTGCAGCGAGTTGTTGTTCATCCATGAGGCTTCATGAGTCAAAAAGGAGTTCTGTGACCCCGAATCGTGATCCTGACAGGAGTTGCCTTTTAGATCAGTTGCTACGTTTGAGTGGACAAGTTACAAGACCAAAACACATATTAAAAACTGCAAGCCATATGTGTATGCCAGCCATAGAATGCCAGATGTCTTACGCCACCAGTCTTCACCCTTACTGGTAAAATAACTTTGACTGATGATAACGTCATAGATATTTGGTTACTGCAATAATCAGTTTTATCGTTTCATCCGCTCACCCATTTTGAAGTAGTTTTGTCTTCTGTATATGTTTTAAGCGTTTTTCTCTAACTTGATATATGTGAATCCATTTGACTAGTCAATTGTTTTGTATCAACTTCCTTTTCCCTTAAAGTGATAAATGGTTGAATTGTTTCAGTATAACTTTATTGGATGATTTGCTGGAAAAACTAAGTAGAAAAATTGAATTAGTGTTAAGCCGTTCTTCTAACTACAATATTTCTTTTTTCCAAACTTTGATCTAGGTGTGACAATACCTTGGCTAAACATTGGCATGGTTTTTTCTACCTCATGCTGGTCACGTGACCAAAATCACCTTCCATACATTGACTACTTACACACTGGTGCTGATTGCATTTGGTAAGTATGCAAGCAACTTGTTCGGTCTCTTCCCACTTCTTTAATGTTTTAACCTAATGTGTCTTTTGAACTCTATCTGTTTGGTATAGTCACAATTTACGTTATCAAAATGTTTATATACAAAACAAAAAGGTGCAATGTTGCTGACATTTGTATAACGAGGTGGGGCAAACTATTTTCAAGCACATCAAGTCTTTGCTGTCTGGATTGCTCTTTCTGTGTGTGTTTAAATGGACTGAATAAGGTGTCTGACATCATAGATTGGTAATATGATACTTTATTAATGAATCAATCCATTCAACCTAGGTATTGCATTCCTGCAGAGGAGGAAAGCAAACTGGATGATGTGGTGCATGCCCTGTTACAAGGCAATGGCACGCCTGGCCTACAAATGCTTGAAAGCAACGTAATGGTAAGTCTTTATTTCAGTTTTAAATAGTACTTTGGTTCGTGCATTGCCACAGTAAGATTTTCGTTAGCACCAGCTAAGTAAAATATTATTCAAACTATGCAACTTGGGTAACGTTTATAAAATATGAATAATTGTACCGCAACATCTTTATAGCACTAAACTGCAGTGTATTCATTTACTCATAGCCGGTCTGTATTAATCATGGATAACAGTAGCCACAACCCATTTGTTCTGTCTCACCAGGACTATTAAAAAATAGTCTACATTTGAGGTTTGAAATAGTCTCTCTAAATTCCTAAATATCTTGCAAACAAAAATTGACAGTGTCTTGTATGATTAAAAAAAAACGTATCATTCAGGCCTTTGAGAGTAACTTTTCGACCTGAATGATAAGCATTTAACCATTCTAGAGAACAAGTAGGGGAAAAGCTGCCCCACTCACACAGGAAAGAATGGCATTACCATTGCACTTCTCATACATAATGTCATTTTTGAGACACAAGTGTACATCCTGTCACATGACTTCATAAGTCCTCTAACTCAGTTACAGATGTGGAAGAACCACACCACCTTTTACCAACTGGGTACATCGAGACGACCCAAAATAACTCACCTTCCCCCTCTGCTGGGATTCCAGAAGTAGTGAACTCTAATTTTCTGAAACTGCTTAGAAGTTCATTCTCTTCAAGCCTGTACCACCAACAGGAGACAATTACCTTGCCCACCCCAATACTAGTCTCATTAAACTCCACCGTTCAGCAACACAATAATTAAAACCAAGATAATGGCATAGTTCCTCCCTTCGAATCCCCTTCATACTGCACAGAGCAGTGGGAACACTTCGGATCCTGATGGTGGAAAAAAACCCAATCCGAGTTCGGGTTTCATGGTAGATACCGCGAGTCACCTCAAACGAAACACATTTGAAGAGAAACGACTTTTAACATTCCAAGCTCTATACCAGATGTAAGGAGTGTGCACAGCATGTGAATCTACAACACTACGGCAGGCAACCAGATGTTACACTTAAACTGATTCATTCCTTCTCAGTCATAGAAATCATTACTAAATTCTTGTACACGGACTACCTAAGCCTCAACATGGAAGAAACAAGAGAACCTTTTTATTCAGAGAATGTATTATATATATATATACATATATATATATATATATTATCTACTGGCGGTCGCCAGTAGATAGTTATAGTTAGGACCCTGTTTCCATAGGAAATCCGCAACATTCTATTTGGAATAACTTTGGCGCCGGTCGATGAATCCTCGCAAAATTTTCAAAATAGGTGGGGCGCTACGCTCCGCTCCTACCCTGAAAGTCTCGGGGGGATTCGTCAAGCGGGGGCTGAGAAAAAAGGGGGGTCCCAAAATGCGTTTTTCCCATGCATTTTTCCATAGGACCTTTAGACACAGCTACAGCCCGAACGGCTGAACAGAGTTACTTGAAATTTGGCAGAGAGGTAGTCCTCAGGTCAAGGAAGTGCCTTTTGTAGGTCTGGTGTAAATCTGTTCAGTAGTTCCTGAGAAAATAGCATTTAAATCAATATATATATGTGGGCGGAGCCTAACCACACATCTCATCCTGAGATCTGATTGGCTGTCAGCACTTCATCCAAGAAGTGTTGGCAGCCATCTTGGGACCAATATACATGATAGCACCTCATTAAAAAGCATTGCAGTTAATAGAAGGTTTTAAGACTTTAGTTACATTATAAATCATTTGTTGATGGTACCATACTCATTTTAGGAATTGTGGTATGTTCTAAGGTGATTTCACCATGTGAAAAAGCCTTCTGCTGGGATATCATGATTGAGAGAAAAATATTTTCTCATGCTTTTACCACAGAGGTTTGGAAGGTGATCTATAAGCTAAACTGAGAGCTTATTTTCTGTAAATTCACATTATCTTTCTCAGTCATGTGAGAATGAAGTCTGACATTCTCAGTAAAACATGTACATCCAACAAGGGCAGAGACTGTCAGTTGATTCCTTTGTGTTCTACTGCAGCTTTCCAGAGTGTTCCAAAGAACTACTAGAGCGCTAACCGTCCTACTTATGATAAATGTATGGCACACCTGAAGCCATCTTGCTTGGATTAAAGTGGTAACTCTTAAAACATTTAATTTAAAAAGGAACAAAATGAGGGGGTTCATTTTTCCATAAAAAGTATGATTAGTGCTGCAGAAAGAAAAATTAGGGCACATTTTGAGTGACTTCTCAAATCCTCTTCTATTTCATTAAAAAATTCTGACATGCAGACTGAAACATGCACTTTCAATACCAGCAGCAGTTTTCCCTGGTGAGCAGTAGCTTTACTACAGTGATCTAATGAGCAAAAAGAGTGCTAACATTCTGATTTTAAGGCAAATGTGTGACACATTTGAATGCCTTCTTGATGGAATCAAAGTAAAAAACTGAAAGTATTTCCTACTGAGGAGACTGCAGTAAATGAGGAAATTAGGAAACTTCATAACAAATAAGTCTCCCAAGATGGCCACCAGAGACAAAAGAGCCCAAATGTAGCCCAAATATCACCCAGATGTAGCCCAAGTATAGCCCAATGACAGAATGTCCAAGAATGTTCTTAAAAACAACTAGAGCACTTACTGTCTTCATTATGACAAAAGTATGGCACACCTGAAGCCATCTTGATTGGAATAAACTGGTAACACTTAAAACATTTAATTTAAAAAGGAACACAATGAGGGGGTTCATTTTGCCATAGAAATTATGATTAATGCTGAAGAAAGAAAATGAGGGCACATTTTGAGTGACTTCTCAAATCCTCTTCTATTTCATTAAAAAATTCTGACATGCAGACTGAAACATGCACTTTTAATACCAGGAGCAGACTTCCATGGTGAACAGTAGTTTTACTACAGTGATCTAATGAGCAACTAGAGTGCTAACATTCAGAATTTATGGCAAATGTGTGACATATCTGAATACCTTCATGATGGAATCAAAGTAAAAAACTGAAAGCATTTCCGACTGAGGAGACTGCAGTACATGAGGAAATTAGGAAACTTCATAACAAATAAATCTCCCAAGATGGCCACCGGAGACAAAAGAGCCCAAATGTAGCCCAAAATCACCCAGATATAGCCCAAATATAGCCCAATGACAGAAGTGTGCAAAACACTTATTATTTTGTGTTTTTGCAGTGTTATATAGTGCAGACTTGTCAGGTATTGGAGTGCTTTACATGAGCATTGGTTACATCACACAAGAACAAATTCATTTTGGTTGTAGACATGGGGAGACTAAGTGATTTGACCAGAATCACAGAATGTCGAGCTGAAGCAGAAACTTCAACCTGGTTCCCCAGTTGCAAAGTCTGCAGTTCTGGAAGTAACACCACATCCTCTCCCCTAAGTACAACATTTAATCAAGTTGTCAACTAGATAAAAAAACATAAAGATAACAAATAATTTAAAAGTGCTTTGTCGCTATTTGAAAACTCAGAAAATATGTCCTTATTTTAGTCTTTTAGAGCACTAACCATAATTTTGATGCCAATAAGACCCTCTCATATATGTAATTTCTAAAGGAATGCTCTAGGTATTACAGTTTTGATTACATCAAGATGATGTCAGGCGTTCCACACTTTTGTAATAAATATAGAATGTTAGCAATCTAGTTGTTCATTAGGATACTGTTGAGAGGCAGAGGCCAGGGGCACGGACTCTGAAAATTGAAGGCAGGTAGAAGGGTGCAAAGGCAACAATTTAACCACACTGAGCAGGCAGGAAGGGCCGTGGAAGCACAACAGACTATGGAGGGCAGTGGAAAGGGGGGCAGGGGCAACAAACCAACAATACAGGACTTGCAAGAGAGGCTGTTGGAGGGAAGATCTATTACAGGTCAAGGAAGCTAGGGGCAGTCCCCAGAGCCCCGGGAGCCACCACAGAACTGAGCAGGAGAGTGAGTCAGGGACAAAAGGGGCACCTTAATTTGAGCCGGGGTGCCTAGGAACGCTTGCTCCAAAAATGAAGAAAACAGACATATGAGACATGGAATTGGAGGCATAATACAATGGCAGTTTAATGAGAAGATGCAACTTCAAAGAAACCGCAGAATAGAGACATAAAGTACAAAATACAGAATCCAGATAATCATACAGCTGTCATGATATTCTCTGTATCTCAATTAATGGACTGACAGAGAGAGAGAGAAAACACATCTATAAATGCATCATGAGAAACAAGTTACACCAAGGAAAATGTTACCTAGGGACACTCACATTTACTCTTAGAGCAAGCATTCCTGCAATTACAATACAACATCTTTTAAATGCAAAAGTAAAGAGAACAATGGTTAAACATAACATGACATTTCATATAGGTAAAATAGAATAAGATACTTCAAGCAAAGCAGAGCAAGACATTTTAAGCAAAGGAAGACAAGAGCTCCCAGTTCTTGGGGAAAACCTGCACAGCCTGTTAACCTACATACAGACGGCGAGGTTGTCCGTCGATATCTGTGGGTGCTCCCTTTTTATATCATTTTGTGGGCTCCTTTGCACGCTACATCTACCTACGTATGCTACCCAAAAGCTTCGTCTGCAGATTTTACCAGACATTTCGTCATTTACCCACTTAATGCTGACAATGGACTGGGTGAAAAGGTCAGTCTCTCAGGCCAATCGCTTATCGTAAGTTCCATAGAGCAAGCAGAAAATAATGGGTATTGTACAGGAATTCAATATATTCATGTATAAAATCTCCTCAGTTCTCCTAACTTGACGCTCTGCGGTTGCCACTTCCTTAAAAGCGGGAAACCTGCCCAGGAAGCAAGTACCAGTCCAGGATGCAGCCTACTGTATGTCGACAGCTTCAGGGGGATGTTGAACTTTGATACCGAGCACGGAGCACTCGGGTAGGGTGGGGGCTACTAGTTTGGAGCAGAAGGCCTCGCAGACCTGCCTTCAGACTGCTATACACTAAAATTGCAGAGCTATGGTCAATTTAACAAAGAGGCCTACATATTGAACAGAAGGGCCTACACAGGGGTTTTATGCTGGCTGAGTGGTAAGGATGTCTCAGGATAATTATATAGCAACACAGGACCCGCTGGTCAATTTAATACGGCCTACAAATGCGGCTGGCAGGGCAAGGACAAGGGTCTCATACTTCAGGTGTGGACAGAACGGGCCAGGGGCCCCCTGTGATACAAAATCTACCCTCCTTCAAGGCTGTGGCAATGTAATAGACCATTGTGGGCAGAAGGAAGAGGCAATGGTAGTACAACCATACATGCCAACAGACCCGATTCAGCCAGGAAACGTCCAATGTTTTTAAGCTCAAATGGGCTTTATTTGATCTGTCTCCTGTCTACAATATCCTCTTTTTCAATGTAACTCAAAGGGGAAAATCAATACCCCAGTTTTTTTTCAAAATCTCCCTCTTACCAAGTTCAAAATGTTCGCAAGTATGGTACATTGGATCATGGAAGGAAATGGGATAGGGACATGGACTTGGATAACAGAGGACAGGAGAGACATGGAGAGGTGCACCAAACTGACCCTGCAGGGCAGGCATCAGGGTTTGCAGCAGCACAATACACCACACAGGGCATGCAGGACGGGAGTGCAGCACAACAATCCATAGAAAGCAAGAGGGAGGGGACAGGACCATGCACATGGACAACAGAGAACAGAGGGGCAAGAGGCAATGGTAGCTAGCTGACCATAATGGACAGACAGGAGAGAAGGCTGCAGCATAACAGACCATAAAGGGCAGGAGGGACGGATCAGGGGCATTACAATGGAACAGACAAGCCAGGAGGGAGGGAGTAGGGGTCTGCACATGTAAACAGAGGGCTGGGGGCAAGGGGGCAGGGCAGGAGCAGCAAGATAGCCATGGAGGTCAGGCAGGATGGGCACTAGAAGCAAGACACAACATGAAGAGCAACAGTGAGACTGTGATGGCATACACACAGACCATGGAGGGAAGGTGGGAGGGGGTCAGGGGCAGCTAACTGACCACACAGGGAAGGTGGGAGGGGCCATGGCAGCACAGAAGACCATGCATGGCAAGTGGGAGAGTTAGTGGCAGCACAATGGCTATGATGGGCAAGAAGGAGGGTGCAGGGGCATGCACAAAGGACGATGGAGGATAGAAGGGAGGGTCAGGACCTGTGCACAGACAAGAAAGTTCAGGGGAAGGGGCCTCACAACAGACCACACGGGGCAGGCAGGAGGAGCAGTTGCAGCACAACAGACCAGGGAGGGCAGAAGGGTGTGGCAGTACAATGGACCATGTAGGACAGGAGCAAGAGGATAGAGGCATGGCATGTGGACAGGCAGGGTGGAGGTGGCAGGGACAGGTTACAGTCATCTGACAATGCTAGGCAGGTGGGAGGGGAGTGGCAGCTCAACAGAACACTCAGAGTAGATAGGAGTGGCAGGTCCATGGGACATGGTGGGCAAAAAGGATGGAGCAGGGGCATGCACAAAGACATCGGAGGGCAGGGGGAAGGAGAATAGGGGCAGCAAGCTAAGCACAGAGTTTAAGCAGGAGGTCAATGATGGGGCATAGAATTGGGCAATGGAGGGCAGGAGGAGTGGACTGATACATCATACTAAATTGAGGGCAGTGGCAGCACATCAGACTATGCATGGCAGGAGGGAGGAGGCTAGTCCATGGATTCACACAACAGAGGATAGGGAGGAGGGGGATGGGGCAGCTAGCTAACTGTTCAGAGAAGGCGGGTATTAGAAACTTTATTGTTTTTAAAACATTTTGTCTGTGCAAACTACTTAAAATATGAACAAGTATGCAGCATAATCTCACTTTTATTCAGGAAGAAGAAGACGTTAGTGACTGTGACTCCGGGCTCACTTGGCAAAAACACCCCCTGACCCTCCACCCCCTATCGCAAAATGTAATGCCCGTGAAAAGGGTAGGTGAACACAGTGTTATATAGAACATAGTCCTGAGAGCACGATTGAAAATGAACACTAGATATAGTGTATGGTATAAACTATGCACCAAAAAGTGTGATATAAAATGAACCAGGCGTGAAATATAATATGCAATACATTGTGCGCAATGACAGATTCATTGGAGAGCGCGAGATAGCACAGGCACTAGCGCGTGCTATGCGATATGCGCCTTGGAGTGTAATATGCACAGGGCAGTGTTGTGTAACCTAACTAGTCTCTAAAGTTGTAATATAAAATATGTGCTGGGGAGTGTAACGTTGCATATGCACTGTGACAAAGATATGGATCCCAAATTGTAATATGTATGGCATAGCGCTGTGCGTTATAACATAGGCATCGAGGAAGGCACGTTAGATGGGGCAATATAACCCGTGCGAAGACAAGTGTGGCATGACATTTTCACGGGGTGGTGTTACAGTGCACATGGGCTAGAGAGTGTCATAGCATATGCACTAGCTAGTGGAATACAATACAGAGGTGTGTGGCACTCGGCAGGCAATGGTGGGTGTAACACAGCATTGGGCTCTGTCAGGAGCGCGCTGTGACTCGCAAGTGATGTTCGTCCCCTTTCCAGAGAGTAAAATAAAAAGTATTACACATCCGGCAGTGGATGTGTGTTTTATTAACTGTGAGGGGGGTTTCTTGCATAGTTTTGGTCGAATTTTTGTCGAATCCCCTTTGAATGGCTTGGTGTGCATGTGTATTAAATGTGCCCGTCAATAGCTACCCATGTTTGTATAAATAAACGACAAGGGTGTCTACCGGGATTAGGCACGGTAGAGCATCAGACATGTCAGAGCTTCACTAGTGGTGTAAATACATTCCACGTGGATTAATTGCATGCATAGTCGCCTTTTAATGAATATCACGCAAATCGTCATGGTGATAGGTACGTACGGTTTGTCCAGCATGTCCTAGGTGTGTCTATAAATATATATTTTTTAAAAATAATAAAAAACAGTGGCCGGCCCTGGGGATTGGGGTCAAAAAAATATAATTAGGAGACAGGCCCTGGGGGATGGGGTCATCAGGGCCAATAAATTAGAATAAGAAGGGAAACCACACAGCCCCCCTTCTTAAAAAAATAAAATAAATAAAAGACTGGCATCGTGCCGGAGGCCATGCCCCCTCCATGCAGCACTCTGCAAACGCGCCCCCAACAGGCATCTCCAGTATGCGCCAGGGAGCTGCGCTGCAGACAGGTGTTCTGAGGCCAAGCCCCTTTTTACACCTCTCTGCAACGCAGCTCTGTGGCGCTTACTGGAGGTACCTAGTGGTCTAGTGTGACCCTAGGGACCCTTAGGATTCAAGGGGACTTAATCTCTCAACTTAGAACAGCCACAGGGCGCGTTCACACTGTGGTGAAGGGAGGGGACGGGGCCTGAGGTGACGTGTGCAAACACGCACCATGGCACGTTTTAAATTGGGGATATAATTTCCCTTCAATACTGAGGGCCCCTGGGGGCTAACTAGCCCACCAAGTGCTTCCAGTAAGCGCCACTGAGCTGCATTGCAGAGAGGTGGTCCAGGCCGTGCCACTTTTTACACCTCTCTGCAACGCAGCTCTGTGGCACTTACTGGAGGTACCTAGTGGGCTAGTTGGACCCTAGGGACCCTCAGGACTCAAATGAACTTAATCTCCCAACTAAAAACGGACACAGGGCGTGTTTACACAATGGTGAAAGGAGGGGACGGGGCCTGAGTTAACGTGTGCAAAAACGCCCTATGGCCTGTTTTAAGAGGTAGTTTTAATCCCCATGCCCTATTATATACTAGGGGCTTATAGAGGAGGTAAGGCTAATCACAGGGGGACCCCAACGCATAATGTTCCCTAGTGTATGTAGGTGTTTTCACTGTATTCTAAGTGTCTTTTAACATAGCACTGGCTCTAGGACTGGTTAGTCAGACTCAGTTACCACCAGTATCCGTCTGAAAAAGTTGAGGGTACAGGATGATTTTGCAACAAGGCTTCTTTCTGCTCTTCTTTTTGTTCTTTCTGCACGTTATCCTTCTTCCTGCACTTATCTTCGTATTTGAGGACTTCTGTTGCTTCTTTCTGCACTTCTTTTGTTTCTTTCTGTGCATTTTTTCTTCTTTCTTCACATGTCCTATCTCTGTAGGCATAGTTAGAAATTAGCATTTAAAAAACCTTTGAAATTAACAGAAAAAACCATAGGTTTCAGGCACGTTATAGTTAGGAATTAGCATTTAAAAAACCTCAGAAATTCACTGAAAAAACCATAGGTTTCAGGGGTGTTATAGTTAGCTGGACTTTTCACTTGTACAAAACCATTGAAATTGCCCCGTTATAGTTAGTTCAGCTAACTATAACTCGCGCGCCCGCAATGCACTGCTGATGACGTCACATATTACATCACTCATGACATGGTCAGTGACATCACTCATGACATCACTGATGACATCTCAAATGACATCACTGATGACATCACTGATGACATCATCCTTGTGATAGAGTGGCAGACCTCCTCTCACCCTAATATAACCTTTGATACACACATTCAAAAATAGAGACTAAAATTTTCAAAACAATGGACATACCAATACCAGTTACAACAACCTCTTCAGTAATTCTAAGATCCACATACACATCCACTCATTCACCAACAGTCCAATACAGTCACTCATACATGTACTCACTCATCATATGTACTAATACACCTATACATCCTGTTACACAATGCCACTCATCCATAGAGTTACTCACACACATAGTCACTCATGCTAATAAAGAATCAAACATACATTTACTTGCATATACAGTTATACACACACCACCACACTTACTTCTACGGAAACTTACACATACTTAGTCTTTTAAACAATCACTTATAGAAACACATACTTATTCATACAGGAACTCTTTCAATCTCTCACTCTCACATATACTCACATATATACACCAATAGTCACATATACTAGTTTAAAACATATGTAGTTACTCATAAAGACACTATTGAGACAGTCATTCACTCACTAACACACCCATACACACACTCATCCACCCATACAGTCCTGCACACATACTGTGTTCAACACATACAAACAGTGAGTCACTCATTCATGCACCTATGCACTACGTAATACCCCCCACCGAACCATGCAGACACTCAGACTGATACTCAAAAAACCAACTAATAACCTATATAGACACCCATGTAGCTACTCACCAACCCATGCAGCCACTTATACACAAAGTGAGAGACTGATACAGATATTTACATATTTAAACATTACTCACTAAGCCATGTATTCACTATGATACACTTAATCAGTCAGTTACACAATCAATTTTTCAAAAACAAATCATACATTTAGACACTTATATACCCATTTATTCTTCCATCGACCTTGAGATATACATATATAAAACATATTTAATTTTCAGAATAACACACATTCACTGGATGATGTCATCAGTGATGTCATCAGTGATGTCATTTGAGATGTCATCAGTGATGTCATGAGTGATGTCACTGACCATGTCATGAGTGATGTAATATGTGACGTCATCAGCAGTGCATTGCGGGCGCGCGAGTTATAGTTAGCTGAACTAACTATAACGGGGCAATTTCAATGGTTTTGTACAAGTGAAAAGTCCAGCTAACTATAACACCCCTGAAACCTATGGTTTTTTCAGTGAATATATATATATATATATATATATACATACATATATATTTTTTTTTTTTGGAGGGGGGAGGTGGGGTGACTAGTTAAAAACCTTAGACCAGTATGAAGCTTTAAAGCCACAGTGCAGTTGTGTTGCTCTGTCACTATGAAGGCTGTGTCTGCCTATTGTATTTGATTTTCCTTATGTTTTCAGTCTGTGGAGATGATATCCCTTCCCTTTGGTATTGTAATACACAGATGGGCTACTTTATACTTTGTTTTTAAATGTTTTTAGTAGCTTGTTGAAATAAAAGTAAATGCCCGGCAGTTTAGATAAGCATTCGGGACCCCACATTGGAGCAGAGATATTAAGGAGATATTCCTATGGTGGAGACCAGGATTACAAGCAAGTAACATTTCTGATGGGTACTTGTACCTGCAGATTCCTCACCAGTTGAATGTCCCAGGTGACAGACTGGATCCGGAAACTTTCAATTGCTCTTTCGTGGCTATGAAGGGTACCATCTCCACACGGCCCTGTAAACTATACCATTGAGATATCACTGGATTCATAAAGTGCCCTCCCTGATGTCTGTTCCTTTTTTTTTTCCACACCTTCAACACAGATGTTCAGACCTACAAGTGACATTAACGGATGGACCCTTTGATGGGGAAAAACTTGTTGGAGACCAGGCTGATTCGGTCTTGGAACATTCTTAAGCTAGTAGGGCTACTGGACATTCACTTGGCCTCCAATCTCCACTCAGAGATTACAGCCAGTTTAGGAAGTTTCACAGCTTCTTCCTTGACTTCAGCTTCCATCAACAACCGTCTGGGCAACCCCATCAGCAGCAGACCCAGGGTCATAGGACATTGTACCCAACAAACGTCCGTCTCCTCATCCTCCTCCCTTGTGCCACCAGGAAACAACTCTAGCTTACCCTTGTTGAAGTATAAGGGGCTTGAGGGGAGACCAGGTGTCCTAGGTCTGGAAGGCCTACATTTCAGACCAACAACATCCTCCAAATTGTAGAAAGGGGGATATACCCTACTCTCTGAGTAGACCCCTCCCTAGATCCCTCATCATCCAACCCAATGGAAGACGATCTCTGTATCTTTAAGGAAGAAGTGGCAGTTTTGACACAGCAGACAGCAGGGGAGCAGGTGCCAGACCAGGAACTTGGGCAAAGGTTCTACTCCCAGTACATTTTTGTTCCAAAGAAGGGTGGTGATTTTTTCTATTCTTTGACCTTTTCTTGAACCTCTTTCTCCACAGGAAGTTCAAGTTGCTGTCCCTGGCTCAGGTTCTTTTTCACAGGAAACTGAGTGGTGTCACTCAGCTTACAGGATGCATTTTCCACCTATCGATCCTGCAGCCTCACAGAAAGTTCCTGCATTTTATGGTGGAATACACTTCCTATCAGTTTGGTGTACTCTTGTTTGGTTTAAGATCAACACCTCGGATCAGCATGAAGGTGATTAAATTGATGGTGGCCTGCCTCGGAAGGTCAAGGATCCCAGTATTTCTGTACCTAGTTGCCACAGATGGTCTAACATCACTTGCATTCAACAGCATCATTGCTCTACAACCTGGGTTTTTCTATTAATGTTCCCAAATCGCACTCTGAGCCCTTAGTGTCTCCCGTTTTATAGGGGCAGTTCTGGACATGATCATACTTCGTGCCTATTCCCGTCCCCCAGAGGACTGGAGACATTTGGGCTATAATTCAGATGTTTCAGGAAGGGGTTGGAACCATTCTTGATGGTCTTATATCTGCTAGGGCCAAATGGCTTTGACTGTATTTTTGTGGTCACCCATGTGTGCTGGCACATGAGGACTCTGCAGTGGTTCCAGCTTGGGTGGAGATCTGTCGAACACTATGGTGGTCTCCGGGAATGCGGCTGGGGATTTTGTGTGGTGGTCAGTAGAGGGGAACTTGCTTCAAGGGATGTCCTTTGTCCTCCACAGACCATGACCACGGTAGTAACAGAACTGGAGATCAGGGGCCTAAGGTTTCCAGAGTAGCAAGTGCTTCATATCGGCCTAGAATTAAGAGCAATGTGAAAGAAGCTAAAAAATTCCCTTCCTTCCATCGGTAGTCAGTCCATCCAGATCTTGACTGACAGTTCAACTGTGAAATGGTATATTAAAAAACAGAAAGGAGTTATGAGGTGCTGAAACTATGGTCTTGTGCGCAACAGAAGATTTGGTTAAATCACTTATATGGGTCCTAGAACGTTGGGTTGGTGTCACCTTGCCTACAGTGAGTGGCATCTCCCCTTTCCATGTGTTGCATAAATTGCGACTTTGGTGTAACTCTGTAAGGTGTGCTTTTTCCACCCATGGGTGACACAGGTGAACTTGATTCAATGTACCACGATGTATGGGGAAAAACAGCTCATGTAGCCCTGCAGTATCTTTTTCAATGTGTAATTGACATATAAATATTGCTTTAAGGTTACGAACAATCCTGTAAGGGGATTAGGGGCACCGTGGAAACTGCCACAGGCTTATTTCGTTATTCATAGTATTACACACTCTGTACTAAAAAGAACGAACACATGAGTATAAAATTATTTATTACAACATGAATAATCGGTTACTTGGTGCTTCTAAAACAACTACACAGAATATTATAGAAACAGCCAATAGGATCATTATTAATAACAAGAACAAAATGAACTTCTCTCACTTTGTTAAAATGTAATCTAAAACCTAACACCCGAATGTCTACTTCTGTGTGCTATATTAAGAGAGCGTGGAATGTACACTAACTTGCAGTCTAGAGTTTAATAGGGAGAAGAGACTCCATGCATACCTTGTTGGCAGTAAAGGCTGTCTTTATCATTGGAGGCGTAAAGACAGAATTCCCTGCGAAGGGCAAACATATGCTGAGGTAGCAGTTGGGCGGTCTTAATCTGGGACTTTACTTTATCACCTTCAGGTAGCATCTGTGAGGTGCAAAGTGTGCCGGCAGTAGGTGAGACCGTCTGACAAAATCTGGGGCGATAATCTGGGTGAAGGACCTCTCATGAGAAGTGGACCATTCGCAGCCCTTTTATACTAAATCTTATCAGAAATGGGAGTTTTCGACAAAAGTTTAGGAATGTGTGATCGAGATTATGTGCAGCAAGGTATTTGTCCCAGATGTTTCCATATGAACACATAAGGCAAAAGAACGTCAATTCAGACTACATTATTTTGGTTATATGTCTGTATGTGTTTTTATTTAACCTTGACTTGGTGATGGCAGTCATTTAACTCCGGCAAATGCCGCATTAGATGGTGTATCTGGCATTAATTGAAGAACTTGAAGCTAGAACAGTTTCTAGAAATATAAGGTTGAGCGACATCTGCATCTAAAGGTGGACCTGACATTGATTCTGCTTAAATCAGGCAATATCCGATGTCCATTGTCTTAAGTTAAGAAAGATAGCGACATCCATGGACCAAATTAGAATCGGACCTGCATAAGATGGAGTTGGACCTTATTGACTTTACGTTGGCGGGACTCCTCGAGTTTATCCTTTTGCCACACTGGACAATGCTCACTGCCCTCTATTTAGTGCTCTCCAGTTTGTATTAAGGAGAACACTGAGCAGCATGTTTCAGTTGTGGTGGGAGTCTCTACTAGATATTCCTTCCCATAACCTTGATTTCTCAAATTCTGAGGAGGATTATTCAAGACCAGGCCAGATTCATTCATATCAGCCCTCTGCACTTCTTCTTGTGCCCCTGCTCGGTCAGCGTTTCAGCATGGATGTCCTATCCCAATTATAAAGGAGCATCGCGTACCCCAATCTCCAGATTTTCCCCGTTAATACCTGAAGATTCAGCTGGGAAGGGGGGCATGGCCACGCAAGCGTCTAAGATGGCCGCTTGCTTTTGAAGCTCCGTCGGCCAGCCAACCGTATCCTGCATTATCCCCGTCATTACCTTCTGCATTGATCCTACACGGAACGGCGCTGCATGCGCGAAGCGGTCCTGATCCTGGCGAACCGACTCCGATCCCTGAGGGTGCCTCCGTCATCGAGATAAGGCGACTGAACGCTCGGGGCATGGAGAGGCGGAGCTTGCAGTCCCGAGCCCTGCTGATGCAGATGGGCGGTGAGGCGAGACGGCGCCCGGTGTTGCTGGAGTTGAGTGGGGGCCCGTTGCTGAGGGGCTGGTGCCGGTCGCGGAGCGGCAGTGGTGCCCCCGGCTGCGAAGAGATCTGGGTGCCCATTCAGAAGCACACGCACCCGCCACGTACTTAGGCCATGCGGGGGACAGGGCCCGCTGTGAGCCTCCATGGCGCTTTTCTGATGGTGTAAGAACGTGAAGGATGGCGGGGGGGACGTCTCTTTGCTAGCCCCAGGTGCATCGCGACCGGCCACCCGGTGACTCGGTCCCTTCTCCCCCGCTCCCAAGCTGCCCCGCTGTCGGTGACCTGCCTGCCATATGGCTCCCGTGATGTGAGCTGTGGTGTGAGGGCCTACTTTCGCCTGCTGCTGTTCCCTGCCACAGAGAGACAAACACAAAGGGCGCAACATCGCTACTCCTGGCACCCGTTGTAACAGACACACCTGCCCCTCTTATTACAGCTAGCTGCCTGCACTCCTCTGGCAAACTATCACAGCTACAAGAGTGCTGGGCCTGGTCTGGCTTGCTGATATGCGCTGTAACATGTGGCCCGTCTGACTCCTCTGCTGCTAGACCATCAGATGGAGGCCTTATCTACAGCAAGCTACACACGGACCCGGGCCCGGGGCGCATGACGCAGGGGGGTTGTCGAGACTTGCCAGTGGGGACTGCCCCGGTCACCTGGTCCACCAAGGCTGGCCTCACTCCTGGAATTATTCCCTTACCGGTACACTGGGCCGGCTGTTGCTTGCACCGTTGATATCCCTCCTTCCTAAGATAAGCTGCAAACTACTGGCTTTTTTATGGGGAACAACATTGGGCTGTGAATACGGCAGAGTGTCTCTTGGCCAAACTGAGATTTCACTGTGGCATGGGCCGCAAAGGCCCTAAACAGAAGACCCTGCTCTTCGAAAAGCTCACGGACAAGACTGCTGAAGAGGCCTCTACAATGGCGGAGAGTGCACAGAGCGCGGAGCGTGTGGATGACCTCCCCGCGCTATCGGCGTCGATGCTTCAGTAAATGAGGGCAGGTTTCAAAGCACTGGACGGGCGGTTTGGCACATTAGACAAGAGCTTGGCGGACATGGGGGCCAAAATCCAGTCACATGACCAACGCCTGGATATTGCTGAAGCCGGCATCTCGGACATCGAGGATGGCACAGCGCAGTCTCTGAAACGTCAGGGGCGTGTCGAACGCATCCGTAAGGAGGTGGCTATAAAGAACGAAGACCTCGAGGCGGGCAGCAGGCGCAATAACTTTTGCATTTTGGGGGTTCCTGAGACTGCAACTACGGGCCGGATGGATTCATTTGTAGAGACCTTGTTGTCTCTCATCTTTGTTAGGGACTCCTTCACCCAGGGGTTTGTGATAGAGCAAGCACATTGGTCCCTCGGGCCCCGGCCAAATCCTGGCTGCCCCCCAAGACCCATCATCGCCCGAGTCATGAACTTCCTAGACAGGGTTTCCGTATTACGCCTTGTCAGGGAACGAGGAGACACCATATGGCAGGGCTCTAAACTATACTTCTACCCAGACTTCACTGTAATGGTGCAAGATGCCCGCCGGAAATGTAATGGGGTGAAGGCCACCCTTAGGAATCTGGGTTTAAAAATGGTATGTTATATCCTGCCAGACTGAAGGTAGATCTAGGTGGCCGTGCTCGCATCTTTGACACTCCTACAGAGGCACAGGAATTCTGTCACACTTACAAACAAAACATCAATAGGACGGGGTCGAGGAATGGGGGGCCCTCCCCTCCGCATAGCGGCTCTGACGCAAGTGTTGAACTATTTTCCAGTTCTGGTACTGGTTAGTATAGTGGCATTGTCACTCCATCCTGATTGCTAAATGGTCCGGGGATAATGTACATTATGCTTCTGTACTATTTCAGTTCGTTGACCGACTGACGTGGCGTTGCCACCCCTCAAGGTGTACACCTTTGGTTTACTCATGTCTTTGCGAAAGTACCCTTCTCGGGGTTCTACATTTAAATGTAAAGTTAATTGGTACTTCAAGTTATGCGTTTTATTAGGGTGCTGACTCGCTTGGGTTGGGGTGATGCTGGTTGGTGGGAGGAGGGGGGAAACTTCACATTGCATAAATGTTTCCAGTATGGTACTGCAATGGTCACTGTCACTATTTTTCTGTTTCTTCTGCTACTTCATGTTAAATTTGATATGTGTTTACTATGGCACAGTTAGGTAACACTGAAGGTCCCTGTATCTTGTCCTTAATGTCCTGGAACGCCAGGGGACTGAATGACAACCGCAAACGACGACAGGTTATTAACTATTTGATGCGACACAATGTGGACATCGCTTATTTACAGGAAACACATTTGCCTAAAGCGGACACGGCCCGCTTTGCTGCCAGTTGGGGAGCACATAGATACTTTGCGAATTACAGTAATTAGGCCAGGGGCGTGGCCGTCATTATACACAAGAGTTCCCTTCAGCCTCTGCTCAGTGATGGGGGATAGTGAGGGTCGCTTTATCATCGTCACAGGCACACTTATGTGACATTACACGGCCTTGGTATGCGTCTATGGCCTGAATACGGACTCCCCTAATTTTTTCACTCCTTACACGCACACTTGGCGAGGTTGGAAGATGGCTTTATCCTGGTCGGGGGGGACTTCAACTTACTATTGGATTCAAGCCTAGATAGCACTTCCACTTCCCCGGACACCAAGCCACGCACACGCTGTGCTCTGCTAGATCTCTGTGAGCAACTCTCCTTGCTAGACATTTGGCGCGAACGCAATCCTGCATTCACAAAATATACCCACTACTCGGGCCAACATAACACTTGGACCAGGATCGTTTTGGTTTTTTTAAAATTTATTTATTAAAATATAGAACATAACAATACAGATCTGCATGTATTATTACACAGTCACAATGCAATTTCTTTACAGTCACTTAGGTAAACAATATTGCTTCGATACATATATAGTTTCACACCACTCACTACGTGTCTTCATCCGAGTCACTCATCTTCTGGGGGGGAGCAGATGTCTCCTCTGTGCGTGTTCCATTTTCCCCACACCCTAGCCCATTTGGAGGGCATTTCCTATTTACAAACGTGGCTTTCTCCACCGCCATATCTGTCTCTATACCACTGTATTGTCGTTGGCACTATTCCTGCTCCCCACTTCTGCGCTATGTTCCGTTTAGCTATTATCATGCCAGTCGCAGGATCGATTTTTGTTTAGTCTCCCCGGGAGTTGCTGGCTGGTTCTGATCACAGGTGACACTACCACGAGCGTATTCTGATCACGCCCTGGTGCTGCTTCACCTGAATTTCCCCCGCCCGGAAGGTTTCGTGCGACCGTGGCGATTTCCGCGCCGCGCCCTACATGACGATCTTTTTAACATAGAAGTACGCGAAGCCATTGAAGACTACTTTTCCATTAACACCGGTTCAGTAGACACATGGGCGGTCTTATGGGAGGGCTTCAAGGCATACATAAGAGGCGCTTGCATCGCCAAACATGCTGGAGTACTTAAAGACTTGCGTAACACACTAGCACGCATCGAACGCGAACTCTCAGTCTTAGAAGCCGCGACACTACACACATCAGACCCGGATACAGAGGGTAAGCGGTTGTCTACTTGTTGAATTTTGTGATACTGCGGACCGGGAGCTCTTATACTTCGGCAAATACCAGTCTGCCAGACGGTATGGACAAGCTGAGCGACCCAGAAGGGTGCTGGCGCAAATGCTCCGCCCCCGTACAGCAGGTCTTACATTACCGAAATACCCTCGTCCACTAATCAAATGCTATCTTCCACCTCAGCAATTTGTGATGAGTTCCTGGATTATTGCACAACCTTATACTCTTCTAAAATAGGGAGCGATCCTTCAGCTCAAGAAGATTGTCAGAAATCGCATTGGTGTATCTGGAAAAACACATGCAAGATTTCTTAGCAGAGCCCATATCTGAAGCTGATGTACTTGGCGCAATTGATGCCCTCAAAGGCTCCTCAGCCCCCGGATTAGACTGCTTCACCAGAGACTTCTATAAGGCCTACAAAGACTTGCTAGCGCCGCAGTTGCTAGAGGTCTATGCTGAAGCGCTTGAGATACACTGCTCCCCACACTACGAGAAGCGGTAATTATTCTCCTCTCCAAACCTGGCAAGGACACGTCACTTTGTAGCTCATACAGACCCCATTCGCTATTAAACTTGGATTATAAAATACTAGCTAAAATTATCGCTAATCGTCTATCCCAAGTAATGGAATTCATCATATCCCCAGCCCGGGCTTCGTCCCTCATCGATCCACTTCCTTAAATCCCAGAACGTTATTTGCTGTAATACATAGAATTGATCTGAAAGAACCAGCTGCTGCTAACCTTTTGGATGCGGAAAAATCTTTAGATTCCTTGGAATGGCCTTTCTTTCTTTCGATTATGCGCAGCATGGGCATGCCTATGGGCTTCATAGCCACCACAGCACTACTATACTGCCGACCCTTGGCGAGACTCCGATTAAACGGCACTCTCTCCCGACCCTTTTCGTTGTTCCGTGGCACGCGGCAGGACTGTCCCCTGTCCCCCCTTTTTGTTTATTTTGGCAATGGATCACTTGATTTGCCATTTTCAAGAACGTCATTTACACAGAGGGTTACAATTCAACACTAGCCCCTTATTAGTCTTGCTATATGCGGTCGACACTATCCTCTATGTTCGAGAACCTCAGGAAAACTTAGGACCACTTATCGGAGAAATATTCAGATTCAGCCTTTTTTCTGGGCTGGGCATTAACTGGCACAAATCAGTGATTTTCCCATTAACAACGAGCACTGTTCCATGGGATTGCGGATTCCCCCTCGAATGCTGCCATGATTCGGTTAAATATCTACGCATACATATCCACTTGGACACTGCGCAAATCCTCAGTTTGAACTAGGGCGTGCAGTCTGTGCCTTAGAAGCCCAAGTGGAATGCTGGCTGCGTCTGCCGCTATCAATAGCAGGTAGGGTCGCAGTACTTAAAATGGTAGTGCTTCCCAAATTTTTGTACCTTTTTAATAAAATCCCCATACCCCTCACCAATGGGTTCTTTTTGACATTTCGTACACACCACATCAGACTGGTATGGGGGGGAAGGGCGCGCGTCCGCTGGCAGATAATTACTCGTCCTTGTGACAGGGGGGGGTTATGGTGTCCCAGATCTCCATCTGTATTATTTGGTAGCCCAGTGCTGCTACGCATATGCATGGTTCCATCCGGACGCAAGGATCCCATTTTTATGGCCAGAAGTGTATTTTGTCTTACCCGAAAAACTGCCCACTGTACTACCGAAGGGCGTTCCTAGAGATCCTCACGACATACAGACTGTCTCCACCACTAGCTGGGCATGGGATAAACTATGGAGGCTAGTTGGTGCCACCACATCATACTCTTCAGCCCTACCCATCTCCAACCCCACCTAGTTGCCAATAACCGGGGAAAAGTTGGTGCAACATACATTAGACAAATTCAACATCACAAAAATGGGGGATCTATACCCGGCAGAACATATTTTCTCGGTGTCTGAAGATACCCGATTTCAAACTCTCGCCTTTATGGATAACTTTGTACTATGGCGAACCTGCACTGCTCTACACGCCACACTGACTGCTTACCCAGTTGAAGCCGACTCTTTCGCTCCACTCACATTGATCAATGAAAGTGAGACGGGTACACATCTTATATCCAAACTATACAAAGCATGCGCTAGTGCGAGACAGGTGGAGAGGTTCGCAATGCATGGGAGCAAGATCTAGGTTACACCATCACAGACGAACAATGGGCAAAGTGCTGGGCGGTGACGAGGGAAGTCTCCCTTAATAGTAGGCATAAGCTCCTGTGTTTCAAATTCCTATGCTGTATTTACTACACCCCCGCCAAAGCACACAGAATAGATCCGTCCAGACCCCACACTTGTCAGAAATGCTCCGCACCATATGCAGACTTTGCACACCTCACATGGACCTGCCCCAAATTGCAGCCATATTTGGAGCAGATACATAGCACACTGGGAGGCATGACTAATCTGACCCTTGTTCCCACTCCGAAAGTGGCACTACTGGGATGCACGGTTAATTTTCCTAAAAAAGTAAGAAGATTTGCATCCCTTGGATTACTACTGGCCAAAAGGGAGATGGCTTTATTTTGGTGCCCAAAGATTGCCACCATGCTGCAGGGATGGTTACGCAGTTTGTCATACTGTAATGTGAACAGTGAAATTAACGCCAGCATCATGCCTAGTTCATCACGCCCTAAGGACATATGGGGCCCATATCGGGCGTATGTTGCAGCATTGCGTCAGACATTCAATTCACAACTAGAGAACGGCATAGTCCCAGAGGGCGTGGGGTGACGGAGTATTTCCTTCAGGTTCTGATGCTGCTTCCACACAGGACATCAATTCATGGATATTATATCACCCTTAGATTGCTAGTATGTATATGGGAGATCACGTAGAATCGAGCACCGAGGCAACTACAAGCTGTGGTTTGGCAGGATGTTGGGACATGCGGAGGGTAAGGTACTATTGAGAATGTAAAGATGTTGATATTTACATGACTATTGATGTGTTATCTTTGTCATACTTAAATGTGCAATTATGCTGCCTATTTTTATGATACGACATAAGACCGTGTACCACCGATTGTATATTGCTGATATTTGAGAAAACTTGAATAAAAAAAAGATTCAGCTGGGAAACTCGACCTCTTTTCAGCTACCACCAGAGGTGGTAAATGTCATTCTGTCTGCACATTGTCCCTCCACAAAAGTGGTCCATTCTGGTACGTGGAGAGAGTTTGTCACCTGGTACGGTGACCACAATGAGAACTTTTAAGGCCTATCTGAGATCCTTAGTTTAACGCTTTCGCTGGACCAGCAGGGCTGTGGCTTGGGCATATTTAAAGGTTACCTGATGGCCTTGTTAAAACTCCTCTGTCTTCCAGATCATCCCTCCCCCTCTTCAAATCTACCATTGTTGATGAGGTTCTTACACCACATTTAGTCACTTCTCAATAGGATTTGAATCTGGTGTTGACATTTTTGCTCAGGTCTCTGTTTGAGCCCATTCACAGTTGCCAGTTTAGGCTGTTAAAGTTGAAGACTGTGTTTTAGTTGCCATTATGCCAGCAAGGTGGGTCAGTGAGTTTTAAGCATTGAGTGTCTGTCCCCTTTTAATATATTTCCCCCAAAAAAGTTGGTTCTTCGAACTAGAGGTGTTTTCCTGCCGTATGTGGGCTTGGGCAGTCCATTAACCTTCCTTCTTTTTAACCCCTGCCACATCCAACAAAGGAGGAGCGGCTACACCAGGGGTCTCCAACCTTTCCAGTAATAAGAGCTACTTGTTTTTGATAAAAATAATCTCAAGCTACTAATTATTACTGTTATACCACATCAGACAAGATGACATTAGTGGCCATCCTATGAAAGATTACCAGCAGTGATCACCTCTGCTCACAGTTACTGGCAGTAATGCTAAAAAGGCTTTGTCAATTTGGGATCCTCTACAGGAATAATACTTACCAGCTGCAATGCCCCTGGCAAAAGGTAATAATATTCGTACTAGGTCTGGCCAACGCTATATGATTTATCAATCAAATATCAGTTTTAGATATATTTTGGAAAGTATGAGTCCTGAAATCAGAACAGTTTTTCTTGAATACACACATCAATTTTGATATACATATATTAAGCACAAAAAATCTTCTTACTAATTTAGTCTGCGATGCACACAGGAGTGGTACTTACAAGTAGCTGGAGAGCTACCAGTATCTCATGAGCTACTTGTTGGCGAAGCCTGGACTACACCAACTGGATCCTAGGAGAAAGGTCTGTTTTTACATACACTGGATAAGTCTGGTCTGACGACCATCTCTTAGTAGGTTATACTGGTACCAGGAAGGACAAAGTGTTCCATAAGCGAACAACGCCTCTTGGATCATTCTTTGCATAACGGTGTGCTGCACTGTCATGAAAAAGGAGCCTCTGGAGGGAGCCTGGGCCCATTCTACCAGGAACAAATCCTCAACATCTGCTCCGGTAAGAGATTCCTATTGCGACTTGGCATCCCTCCACAACTTCACCAAGCATTATTGCTTGGATTCTGAGGTGCGGAGGGAAGATCATTTCACCCATTCTATGCTGCGGGATTTCCTCGTCTGACCATCCCTTCAGACCCACCTCCTAAGGGAGGTATTACTGGAGAACCCATTCAAGAGGTAAGGAATCTGCAGGTAGAAGTGTCCATTAGAAGAAAGTTACTTACCATTGGTAACGATGTCCTACTATATTTGCACATTGCTCACCATTCCTACCCACCTCCCTGTCTGAGAGATAATCGTGGTTTGCACCAAACTGTTCATCTTATAAAGTTCAAAACTAGAGATTTGCGCTACACCAATTATATCGATGTCATTCTCATCTGTTAATCACCTCAAAGGCACTTGAAAGATTGGATGAAACTGACATCAGGACGCAAGGGAGGGCCCTTTATGGTTTCAGTGAGTCACAGTGGAGTTGTTGCCGGTGCCATCTACCCGCACTTGAGAGTTCTGAAAGTTTCTGGATCCAGTCTAATGCCTAGGATATTTAGGGGCTGAGTAATCATCAGTTAGAGTATCTACCAGTAAGATTGTTCTGGAAGGTAAGTAGCTTTTTCTTTCATTCTACCATTCATTCGGCTCAAATGATTGTTTCCTCGTTGAAGCATTTCACTTCTCATTATACCGATGAATCTCCTAAGAGGGATAAATCACAGCTATCTCTAGAGATTTGTCAACAAAAATTGACACCCTCATAGTGGAGCTGAAATGCGACTGGTGCGTAAACTCACCTGCTCTGACCTATAAAGCATTCAAAACGCAGTTGTGATACTATGAAGTCTTGAAAATGTATTCTCTGTGACTCGGACAAATAGCCTAGTGCCTTGTCTAGATAGCACAGAATTTAAGAGACCCACACCAGGAACTGTTGCTCCACTGAATTGAAAAGATATTAAGCATTTCTTATGTCATCCAGAACCCTGATATATTTTAGTGAACACCATAAAAATCTCCCAAATTCTCACATAAAAAGATGTGCATTTTTAAAACCTAAATGAAATCAAGATTTAATCTGCCGCCTTGAACAACACCACAAAGCCAGCATTCAAAATACCTGTTACATAACTGCAGATCAGTGATTACCTGCAATGGGGGTTGCATATCTGGGTCCGCTAGATATATATTTAAGGCTTTTTCAGTCTGCAAAACTTGCTTTCTTCTGTGAATTCTGTTCGAGTTTTCAGTTTCATTAGGTGTTGAACTAAATGCCACCCTAGCTTAGAGAGACACACGCACGCGCGCGCACGCACACACACACACACACACACACACACACACACACACACACACACACACACACACCACACAGCATACACCACACCCCCCCCCCCCCCCCCACACTCTCTTTCTTTCTTTCTTGAAAAATTGATTCTTCGTTGATATATTAAGCAATGTTAACATTGCTGGCCTGGACGCTTGCAAGATGGTAAAGTTATTGTAAATAATCTGCATAGCAATGTGATTATTCATGGTTTATGTGCATGCAGCCGTATGTGTATTTGGCACTGTAGAGAGCAGCAGCATCATGAGCCTAAATACATTATAATATGTTACAAAGGACCTTCAAGAGGTACACTATATTACATTAATAGAAAAGGCGGACATTGTTAAACTTGGCTTACAACTAGGATGATTATCTTGATGATTATTAATATTTTGATGAGTTTGAGCATAGTCCAATATGCTCGAGTCTGAATAGTATTTTAGACTAAGTAACTTTCAATCTTATAAACTTTGAACATATTTGTCTGTAAGGTGTCAAAGCAAACCTGCTTCTTTATACAAAATACATGCATTCTGAATGTCTTAGCCTGCCTTTCCTTGCCGTTTAAGCACAATGAAAATTATTTCGAAGCAAAATCAAACAAAATAAAGGATTTCAAATGGGAGCTTGTCAATGTAAGGAGAAAAATGAGTCTCCACCTGCTCTTTTGTAGGTTATGACCATACAATACATCTATACTTGTAAATACTGAGCACTTTGTGCGTCGTAAAATAACCCCTCCCGTGCCTTGCGATGGAAGGCTGGGAAAACGTGTTTATTTCCCAAAATGTTCTATTTTCAGATTTTAAACTAAAAAATATGTAGCAATAGCCCTAAAGCAAGGGGATTTTAGATGTAGGTGGTTGCAGTTTTTCTCTATTTTTAACCTTTTTAATAATCTAATGCCATACATGACTAAAACACACTTTCCTTGCAGATTTGAAACTGCTGAATTCAAATCTACAAGAGGTTATTGTGCTCATTTTCCATTGCCTGCTTCATCGTAAATGCTGTGAATTTGTTTAAAAAATACAGATTTTTTTTATCAGTCTGGTTCTTCATTACAACTTTGTGGGGACTGTAGAACATTATGAAGCAGTTGGCTCGTAGTTGCTGTGCCAAGTATTTAAAAGTGAATATGTTGAACTTTTTTCTGAGGGGAACTTTTGTGAATTTAGATGAAATGCGTCCACACAGATGCTCTGTTGGACATTATCCTTAATTTCACCGAAATGATAATCTCCCAAGATGATCTTTCTCTCTGAGGAGGTTATCAGCATGTTTGACATGGTGAAAAAGTCTTAAAGTTCACTACATTATCTAAAATGAGTGTAGCACCACCAATAAATGTGAAGTCTGACTAGCGCCGTTGCCCTTTTTATATGCTGCTTTTTTAGGTCTCGGCTAGCGAAGGCTGCGCTTGCGCAGTCTCGCTCGCGAGATTTAATGACTTGGAGAAGAGGGGCTTGAACCCGCCCCTCTTCTCTCCTCTTCTCCATTGGCTGGCCTCTTAAATGTTGGTCAGCCATTGGAGAAGAGGCTTGTCTCTCCAAACAAGCCCCGTCGTTTTGCGATTCGGGGGCGTGTTTTTTGTGGATTTTTCTCTGGGCGTGTTGTTCGAGAAAAACACGCCCCCGAATCCGAAAACGCCGCTGCCTTTCTCCAAGGCATTTCTGCTTTCACCTCGGAGAAAGGCAGTGGTGTGCTTGTTTTCTTCTGGGAGTAAGCCTCTCTGTATTCAGATGCTGCCTGTGTGCCTGTTTTCTGCCTCGCCGTGTGCTGGAATCCAGAGTTCGTCCCTCGGGGTCGCGTCCACATCCTTCCCCGTGCCTGAATGTGTGACGTAACCGGCGCTCATGTAAGGCGCTACTAATCTCCCCGTGCCGAGATGTGTAATGAAAAAACGGTGATATGTGGCGCGCTCCAACACCTTCCGGTCGAGTTCACGCTATATCATTGCTTTGTCCGTCGGCTAGACTGCCGACTTTTGTGCTGGAGACCAGAGTTCGTCCCTCGGGGTAGCGTCCACATCCTTCCCCGTGCTTGAATGTGTAACGTAGCCGGCACTCGTGCGGGGCGCTCCAAATCTCCCCGTGCCTGAATGTGTAATGTAAATACGGGGTTATGTAAAGCGCTCCAATAACTTCCGGGCGAGTTTGCGCCATATAAATATATAACTCTGCCAGCTGGTGCTTTCGTTCTACTGCTGCCTACATCGGGAGAATAAAGGGGGTTAAGAGTGCTGGTTAAGTGTTGTGTTGAGGGTCGCGTCCACATCCTTCCCCGAATGTGTAACGTAACCGGCACTGATGTAAGGTGCTCCAAATCTCCCCGTGCCTGAATGTGTAATGTAAATACAGGGCCATGTAAAGCGCTCCAATACCTTCCGGGCGAGTTCACGCTATATCATTACTTTGCCCGTCGGCTAGACTGCCGACTTTTGTGCTGGAAGCCAGAGTTTGTTCCTCGGGGTCGCGTCCACATCCTTCCCCGTGCTTGAATGTGTAACGTAGCCGGCACTCATGCGGGGCGCTCCAAATCTCCCCGTGCCTGAATGTGTAATGTAAATACGGGGTTATGTAAAGCGCTCCAATAACTTCCGGGCGAGTTCGCGCCATATAAATTTATAACTCTGCCAGCGGGTGCTTTCGTTCTACTGCTGCCTACATCGGGAGAATAAAGGGGGTTAAGAGTGCTGAAGATTTGTGGTGGGGGTTATGAGCAATGCCAATAGCTCTAACTTTAACAATGCCGAGACCATTGCATTGTAAATGCTTGTTCCGTATGATCTCAAAAATAGCCATGCACTCAGTGGAAATTAAATGTATGCTGCTCCACAAAAATAATGGCCGCTCTTACCTCAAACTATTGCAGCAGTTTTCCACCTTGAAACCGCTTATAGATTTAGATGCTTTACAAAAGTTCTATCATTTTGTGAATCACTGCCATTTTCTTCTGATTTGTAATAGCAGTACTGTTCAAAGGGAATGTCACTCCCGGGTAATTATTAACCAAGGTGGAGGAGGAGCTTCAGCTAACCGTTTGTAAGTGCCCTTCCTCTTGTATAATATTGTAATTAATTCAGTATATGCTGTAGTCTATATTCAATATCTATGATCTGCTACATTTGATAGTTTTAAAGAATATTAGAAAAGTATACTGCTACTTAATGAATCTGAATGCCCTGATGCTGTACACCTGATTATACCACTAATTGGTAATAGCAAATTATAAAGGCATACGTACAGTTGGAGTCCATCTCAGAATTCACAGCTCTCTACTTTTTGTTCTTTAGCAGCTCAGATACAATTCTTTGATTATTAGAGTGAAGGAACTTCTATAGTGCATCACTTTGAAAGCAGTGACTTTTAAACGCTTGATATTTGTTAATATTAAAAGTAATTACATCTGATGTTAATCCTTTTTCTAAAAGCAACAGAACATGGCTACCTTCAGAATAGTCCTGTGGACAGATAAAACAAGCATTTGCAATGCAAGTGGTCTCGCCTTTGGGACGTTGTATGTATTTAGCTATGCAGCACATTAACCTGGGTGCTGAAACATCTACTGTTCTTTAACTTGGAGGGAAAGTAAGGACCAAACTGCTTGACACACCAGGTATGGGAACAGATGGAGAGAAATATTGCCTTCCAACGGGAAATGGTATAGTCCAAAGCTTTGTTTTGAATATAAAATTAGGGCCTTCGGTGGTCATATCACTGAAAATACAAGATTTGAAAAAAATATTATGGTCTACGGGTGCTCGTGGAAGACCACTTCTATGGACTGTCATCTAGATAATGCTTAAGTGATTTTGGTATTTTACTGACCTCTGCTGGTCGTTTTCTATCAAGAAAGTTAAATGGAGGCAGTTACCAGAAAAGGAGGAAAAAAAAATCCCTCAGCAGAAAGCAATTCTGGTATTTCACTGACCTCTGCTGGTCGTTTTCTATAAAGACAGTTAAATAGAGGCAGTTGAACAGAAAAAAAGGCCCTAAGCGGAAGTAGACAGGTCCTAGGGCTGATTTTCAGAGCCCACTAAATACATACACATAGAAGTATATAATAAATATATACTAATGTATATACAAGAGGTCTCAAATTCTCGACCTAAAAAGGAATATTCTTGGGCACGAGCCAACACCTAATAAAAACTCTGACACGAAAGATTAAGCATGGCTGATTTGCAAAATTGCTTCCCTAGTCTGCTATCTATTTGAAAGGGAGAACTATCCGATGTGGAGCCATTATTTCTGCTGTCATGAGCAGATCCTAGATACTCAATTCAAGGACCTTATCTTGAAGACAGGGTGCTCATGATATAATTGTCAGCCTTGTATCTGTGCAGCTTTTCCTAATTACTGAAAAGTCGACTCTCCTTGTGAGTTTTAGGGAATCAACCTGGGTTCTGCCTCTAGTAGCTACAGGTACTTCGGTGTTATGAATCCCCATGTGCCCTGAACAATGCAGTGGCAGTGTGCCAGGTGCTTAATAGTGGACTGTGCATACTTATTTTGCATCCCTAGTTCGCTTTCACAGTGGCATTGTCTACTTTGGAAATAAGTTAGAAACAAGAGGTGGTGGTATTTCCAAACATTGTCAAATGAGGAACACATATGTTTACATAAAATAGTTCAGCCTCACTGCACTGCTTGAGACAATAGGATTTTCACCTGGTCTTGAATGCATCATCCCAGTAGAGTTAAATGGTTCACAGTTTAGTGTATTTATATAAGGAAGTTACATGTACCATTTGTTCCATCCCCCCAAAATTATATTCTTCTCGCTAAATAATACCACTTTTGGGTGTATGACACTTTTAGATTAGCGGAACTTTTTCCACCATTCCAAACATATCTTTTCCAGAGTTTTGTATTGGAGTCACTACTTTTCGTCATCTGAAATCCATGCATCACGTGATGGGAAATGCAGCAGAAGTACTAAACTAATGAGTTGATCAGATTAGTTTGAAATTATTAGTAACGGTTAAACCTAATATATACGGGAGTATCTTAAATTGTTTCTTCGTGAATGATCAATGGCAGCACACTACATGGAAGCCTATAGGAAATGTAGAAAATTGAGGGTTGACAAAGTGAACACAAACTATTGAATGCTGTGTTCAGAGATATGATGTTGAACATTGATGGCCCACAGGTGTTAACTCAAAATGGAGCTGGTAAATGGACACAACAATTAAAGTAGAAACTCTTCTTTGAGGGAGAGGAAAGCATTGTTTTGCCAACTAAACATAATCAATTTGAGATACTTTAGTCCCTTAATGTACGATCAGCAGACGCAACACTGTCTGATCATAGAATAAATACTTCCATGCACGTTGAAGCCTATATTCAAATTCCCTGGATTACATGTGGCAGAATCTCATCTTTGCTGCCTTCAAAGGTGGTCAAGAGTCAGGCTAATTCTTAAAACTAGTGCTAAAACTATCATTGTACTTGCACATTAGTAGTCTGTAGGTGTCTTTCATTGTGTAAGAATCATGTACACAGTTAAGATAAGTTATTCAGCTGATGTTTACAGCTTGCTTTTTCTATAAGAAATGAGGGGCTGGGTTCTTAATCTTGACATAAGATTAGTACATTTTATATGGGCTTTGCAGCAATCTTTGGGGGGGATGGAGTTGAATGGAGTCGGGCAATCCCCTAAGCCAAGGCCATGCTTCACAATTGTAAAAACAAATTAGAGATTTCTTTTGCCAGTAGTCCATTTCCATTTGCTTTTCTTGTGAGCTGTTTGTTTTGCATCTTGTGCTAGTTTCCCCCAAAGTAGTGTGTGCTACTGAATGTCTCGTCATGTCGCAGGCAATCCTCAGTATTTCTCAGTTGTGATGTTTAGCAACAGTGTGTCTTATAGTCTGTGCTTTTTGTTTTTTTTCCTTTGGTTGCAGATCTCCCCTGAGGTGCTATGTAATGAGGGGATCAAGGTGCATCGTGCTGTACAGCAAAGTGGGCAGTTCATTGTCTGTTTTCCAGGATCCTTTGTGTCTAAAGTGTGTTGTGGCTACAATGTTTCCGAAACTGTGCACTTTGCTACTACCCAGTGGACGAGTATGGGTTTTAGAACTGCCAAGGTAAAGACAATTTCATTATATTTCTACATGGTATTTATTACCCAGTCTCTCTTGGTAGTTTTGAGCCACAACCATAAAAACACAATTGCGTGTTCTTAACCCACATTATGTGAAAGTACTTCCAGTATTGTTTTCTTTAAATTTACCTTAGTGAAAAAAGCTAGCTTTCCTAAACTCAAGCAAGGCCCTGCTGTACTTTAAAGGAGGCATGCTTCTGGCCTGGTACACCAACACGCATTGCAAAGCTAAAGCACAGTGGTAACAATACTGGTTTTATATATTCAGTGTTTCCAGCAATAAACGCACTATGTGGAAGAAATTCTACGTTTTTAAAAAATATATATTTCTCCAGCTAAGGTGTAATGCGCCAGTGAGATGATGGTGGGGCAAGTGCTGAAATTGCTAACTTGAAGGATATGGGGAAGGGTACTAGAGGTGTGTGACCCGAAAGAGGAGTTTGGGAAACGTATATAACATTAATCAACCGCTTTACCCAAGTAGAAAATGTATGTGGGGAATATATCCAAAAGAAGTATCAATAAGTAAATGTTAGTGGAAATTATTTGAAAACACTGATGTTTGAAACACCAAAGTTGTACCCCAGTTTGTTTTTATGTATCACTATTTAAAGGGTTTAGCACTAGATGGCTGAAATATGCAAGTCTACAGCACCATCTACTAGAAACAGATGGTTATAGGGTAACTTTAGAGTAACATCCATATATTATTTATTTTTCATTGGGGAAAATGAAAGTTTAAAGTGATAGTTAGGGGACTATCTCGGTGACAACATTAACATTTTGAACTCAAAAAAACTACAGAGATTCACCAGTTATAGTTAGCAGAGCTAACTATAACTGACACCCCCGTCATGCACTGCTTTTGACCTCACATAGTACATCACTTAGGACATGTTCTATGACTTAAAGTAATATTTTATTACCATGCCCAATGAACCTGATGGCCCAAGGGGAAAAAAAGCTCCCTGGGCCATACATAATGCTAATTTTTTTTAATTGGCGCTCCCTTGAGGCTCTTGAAGGAGTTTCTCGGACCTAACTGTCTAGATATGCAAATATTTTTAAGCCTCAATCTACGAAATAAATTTACACCAAAACAGAAAAAGCACAATCTGCTGGCCAGATTTGATGTAATCCCGTTCAGCAGTTTTTGCGGTAGTGCTTCTTAAAGAAGTCTATGGAAAATGCTTGGGAAATTTGAAATTTGCATTTTGGGGACTCACCCCCTCTAGTCAAATGGTTCCAAAGTTATTAGCTACATAAATGCATTTCCAATGGAAACGCTTACCTAATTAAAATGTATATATCCGGTCATAACTAGAAAATCCTAATTGAGACAATCTTTGTCTTTTGTTTGAAAAATAAAGATGCAGAAGGTGTTAAATGCTGACTATTAACCGTTTAACTTCTGCATTCAACCCTTAATGAGGTGCAAAGATGCCTCCATATGTGGTGGGATAGGACTCCTGCAAAATAACTGAGTGCTTGGAAATAGGATGGGCATTGAGATGAGGGAAATAATGAAATGTTACGTCAAAGAGAAAAATCAAGAAAAGGGGTAGGATCAGACTAGAAGAAGGTAGAATTGATAATCGAAATGAACAAGGGAAGGAAGGAAATAAAAGCAAGACAATAAGCACCGGAAAAAATTGCTACTACGGGTGTTTTAACAGGGAAAAAAACTCTCATAGCCACTGATTATTAAAATGTTTGAAAACTCTTGGGAAATACTGAAAAGACCCCATTGGAAGTCACAATGAATAGAAAACAACAGGAAAGCCTTCGTATAAACTATACAGAATAACTTGAATACGCCTTTTGCTTCTATGGGAAGCCATGTTAAGGGTGCTTAGAAATGAGGTCATGTGTCTGATTGTAGTAAGTTGGAGGTTATATGATCTATCAATAGGTTGATATACCACGTAAAGAGTCCAGGTGTTCCCTTATGAGTGGAAAAGGGCTTGCTATGCAATTCCAAAGTCCTCTATTATGGGCTAATGTGGTCGAGCAGCCGGAGGCTGAACACAGAGGATTGCACGACATTTGCAGATGCACACTATGATTAATAAATGAAACATAAGACTCAAGAAGGAGATCCACACCGGTTTATGAAAATAGCAAGTACTTTATATATGCTTTGGCATCAGAGAAAAATCGTTCAGGTAAGTACGTTTTTATGTTTCAAAATATTTTCACTTTAATAAGTGGATACAGTGCAATTTATGAGATCAACAATGTTATCCCATGAAAGGAAGAACAAGTTCTGCAAACAGGTACTGTACATTGACTTACAGGACCAATCTCCAGGAGTTAAGGTTAGTGGTGGGCAAGGTCCAAGGCAGAACGAACAGTACACCAGCAGCGGCATGAGGGCGGCCAGGGGCAGGAGGCAAATCTGTGTCGGGTGCCCAATGTGTTTTCAATGGGGATCGGTCCCTGTAAAAAGAGGCTGCAGGCTCTGGCTAGGAAGCCAGTCAGGCTGAACTAGCAAGTGAGCTCAGGCCTTGCAATGCTCAGGGATGGGGGAGGGACACCTTTGGTCCTCTTCTCTCAGGCTGAGGGGTGCTGTGGTGTCCTTAGACGTCTGTTTTTTCCTTCCTGGAGCAGTTGCATTTGAGGGGGCCTGCATGCAGATGCTGAAGCAGACGCCGGGGAGTCCAGGAGGGGTGAAACCACGATTGACTCAAGCTCTGGAGGGCTGGAGAACCTGGTTGGCACCGGTGGCCTACTTCAGCTCGAGCTGGAGACGACTGGTGCAGTGGTGGCTTCGGGTGGCGAGTTTTGGTAGTTCTGGAGGACTCAGAGTCTTCTCTTTTGGAGATTTTTAGCACAGGCCCAATGTTCGTGGGAGATCTTGAGTCTTTTTCAAAGTCAGGCAGTCTTCCCAAGTTTCTGGAGTCACAGCTGCAGGATAAGTAGACTTTGTGTCAGTTTTGGATGAGGGATGCAGACAGGTCGGCAGGGTTGGTTCCAGATCAGCTACTTCTCTCTTCTCTGCTTTTGTGGCTCTTCGGTGTCTTCTCTCTACTTTGATCATCAGGATCTGCCGCTCAGGTGCCAGCAACTCCCCTTAATACTGAATTTAGGGGCATTAGGGGAGTGTAGGGTACAGCCAATGGGCTACGACCCTTGGGGTCACTACCTCCCTTATATGGCCTCTTCCTGTGGGAAGTGGGCATAACCCTGTCCCAGAATTCCTAAGTATGCCATCCCAAAGATGTGGTACCAGCCTGTAGGTGGCACGCCTAGTTGACTAGCTAATTTTCCCACCTGTCCAGGTAAATGGGGTCTTTGGACGGGGGGGGGGGCTTCCTCTCCTGTGAGGGGAGCCAGTTTTGCATTCCAGTAGCGGCAGCTTCTTTGAAGCTAGCAGGCCTAAGGAGGCCAATCAGCAGGTCATCCTGTGGGAGGGGGTGTTACACCCTCTTCCCAGGCAGGCTTTTTTTCTGGGTCTCCTGAGAGCAAAGACCCTAGGAGGTCAGAACAGCTTCTCAGGTGCAAAGCTGGCGGAAACCAGTCAGCAAGGACACCATAGGCAGGTAGGCTTTTAGTGGACACCTCTAAGGTGCCCTCTGGGTGCATGTATCAGTAATCAGTGTGGGTTTACCAGTATGAGATGATTGGTACCAAATATCCCTATTTTCAGTGAAGCCATCATGTGGCTAGGGAACTAGTTTTCACCAGTGTCCAAGACATTTTAATATGGCTTCCCTGGTCACTTGTACTGACAGTAGTAGAAACTGACCATCATAGGGGCATATCTGCACATGCAGATATGCCCTTACAGGCAATCTTCAGCACCATGTGTTAGGGCTGGTAGGTCTCCTGTAGGGGTGACTTACAAATATTTTGTGCAGTTGTGGGGGACATGGAACACAGGGATGTGTGACATGTCGTGTTTTCACTTTAGTCTACACCAAGACACGCATCCTGCAGTGACAGTCTTGCTTGGGCTTGGTGAGGGGTCCTCGCAAGTGGCACAATTCTTGCTGCTGCCCTTAGGTACCCTCTTTTAGCACCTCAGGCCATAGGTACCAGGGGTACCATTTACTAGGGACTTATAGAGGGTGCTAAAGGTTTTGCCAATTGGCTAAACAATTGTACATTTTAGGGGAAAGAACACTGGTACTGGAGACCTGGTTAGCAGGAACCCAGCACACTTAAGTAAAATGTGCAACAAATACCAGGAAGTGTGTGTGTGTTGGGAAAGGGGGTACTGCAACAAAAACCCAGTTTTCTACACAAAGCTTTTGCAGGCGATACCTTGGACTACATCACTGGTGGCTACATTTAAGGGGACCAGCTAGATTCAGGATATGCTGATCATTAAGGAGTTTGCAGTAATCAAGGCGATAGGGAACTAGTGGCTGAATTACGGTTTTGAAATCTGCTGGCCCTATAGACTAAATTTCCTGGACACGTTTGTTTTGCTATTTGGCTCCATTTGCTAAGGTGTTGATATCTGTATGCAAGTTTAGATTTTTCTGAGGCATAAAGCCTGTTGATTTTGCACTTTCAATGGTAGCTATCTTGCCGTTGGGTAGGTTTATTGCGAGAAGCCAGCCTCACAACTGAGAGGTGCACTGAAGAGGAGAGTGCAGAAGGAAATGCACTTTCTAGGGATTCAGGTTGAGATAGTGACATCCGTAACTGAAAGTCTCCTAGGTTTTGCAGCATAAATCTTTTATGTATTCATATGCTTGAATCTTTCAGCTATCCAGAGGATGGTTCTGAACTGCCTTTGTAGTCTTGATTTTTAGTTCTCGCCTGAGCCAGCGCGCTTGCGTTGCTCTGCAATGCTTTTAGTAAGGACTTTAAACTCTGAACACATGCTTGTGCGTGTGCTTTATTTTTTCCATGACCCGCTATTGGCCTTTGCATGCGTTTTCTAAGAAAGACAGCACGCAATTGGCCAAAGGTGGGTGCATGTCCCACCTTCTCTCTCCCCTGGCCTAGGGAGCTCGGGAGCGAGCAGCAGCGCTGCTGGGTGCCAGCTGCATACCGCACATTCCTTTCGCGGCCGCGTGGCCGCGCTTGTTGCTCTTTACCCCGGCGCGCAGTGTGTAGCTCCGGCCCAAACCCTCTTTGCTAGATTCCACCATTGCTGGATTTTCCTCCCGTCCCTTGTTAATTAGCGTGGCCGCGTTTCTTGAATGAGCCACGTCTTTTGCCTTCCTATGCCTCATTCTCCTCCCTCTGCTCTCCTTACTCTGACTCGAAGGGAGCCGAGCATTCATCTGTGTCAGTGTAGATTGCAGCGACTGGAATCTCTGCACAGGTACTGTATACTCAGGGGGGGATAACGTTTACTTTGGCCCGCTTTGTTCAGGTTGTGTGGGGACAGTCGTTTGCTAGTTTACATGCCAACGTTTTGGACTACTGAGAATGGGATTTACAAATAAGCAACATTTTTGTACTCTGTTAAATTGATTGTTTTAATTGGGGATATCTTGAACTCGCTCACACCCACGGTCGCTCCCTGTCCTCGGGCTGCAGCTCCTCCTCCCTCCTCCTCCTCCTCCTCCTCCTCCTCCTCCCTCCTCCTCCTCCTCCTCCTCCCTCCTCCTCCTCCTCCTCCTCCCTCCTCCTCCTCCTCCCTCCGATTTGTTCAGCTTTAGCTCCCAGCCGCACCCCCCTCACCACCAACACCCGCCCGTTAAATTCACTAAATCTCCCTGTCCCACTCATTAATTTAGAAATACAGAGAGAACTCGTAAAAGGTACTGCATGCGTTTGTGAACAGCTACAAAGTTATAACTCGGTGAGTGTCGGCCTTATTTTCATGAACCAATCCCGTGGCTCACCCACGAACATCTTGGTCATTAATGACTATACACTTATTACTGCCGCTCATGTGAAATCTGTGCCTTGAACACAAGGCAGAGCCCCGACATTAACCTTCCTTTAAAATATGATGGTAACTTGCTCTCCCACAGTTAACATTTCAGGCACCCATTTCTGCCACATTTTAATTTAAAGCCGTCCTGATTTGGGGGAATAAAATGGTTTTAAAAGACCCCCAGACCCCCCCCCCCCCTCCCCTTCCCCTTCGGGTCTCGAAGCTTCCACCCTTGCTGTTCTCCATACATTTAATCAGCGCTCTTTTATAACTTGGAGCTGATTTATAGCCATGACAGATGGGTTTAACGCCCAGAGCCAACCCGCAGTAAAATGTTGCAAACAGCCTTTCTATCATTTAAAAAATATAGACATATGGACCTTACATACCTTTAGGTGAATTGCACTAGTTATGGATAAAGTAATTGTGCCTAGGCGCTTTAAGTTACAGGGACATGAAATAAAAAAAAACTTACAAACGAACATCCCGTGTAAATTTTTCTGTTCCGGGTAGACAGTGTTGCTTCTTTTTGGCAAGCCTACAAACACATCTGTTTTTCCACACAAAGATTTTATATTGCGTAGGAGCCAGCAACGATGATTGTCTTTCTTTTCCATTCTCAAAGAGAGCATGAGCTTTCGTACTGTTGGGGTTGTTTCGACTGGTTGGAGGTAAAGTGATTGAGAGGTAATTTGGAGCGGACAGGGGGAGGGGCAGAGAGGAGCTCGACCTGCTGTTACCCACCTACAAAGGAATAGCACAAGAGGTGAGCCAGCCTGAAAACCTGTACGTCCTCTCTCTTTAGCAGCCCCTCCCACTACCCGAATCCCTGTACTCATCACCCAAGGACTGCAACCAGCTAAAACTCCTTTCCCATGCCGTCAATACCTGTACCTACCACCCCTTTGCACCCACCGCCCCCATGCCAGTGCACCCTCACATTGCTGTAGCCTTGAAGGATCGGCTCTCTGGCTGCAAGCAACCCCAATAACATGGAGTCACTAAAGTGATATACACCATGTTTTTAAAACTGTGAAGCATGGTAATCATTTCAGGATTACCAAGCAATACACCTGAATTGTTCATTAAGATATTTTTTTAGCTACTCGATAAAGGAAAAGTGACCCCAGTATAAGTCAGTAAAAGAAAAGGGTACATTAATAATGACTTAAACCAAGACTAACTGCAAAATATAAGCAGTTCTCCCACATACCACTGAATTGTTAAGCTTCCATAATCCCGAAGTTTAAATAAATATGCACATTTCACATGTTATACACATGAACAATAGACACATCAACTTGAGATTGTACATATAAATGGTTAGGAGCTTATCAAACTTCTTCATATTTAGACACTGATACCAAGTCCACAATGCAGTCTTCAGGTCTTGTTTCTTGACAAAATATTTTCAACCATTTTTTTGGTAATTTCACAATGAAGGTTCAGCGTTCCAGTCAATGTTGCAAAATGTACCCCTAACATCAAGACATCAGTTTTACCAAAATTGTGTAATTTATTTGGCCAACATCCAGTGTGGCAAGCAGGGTTTGCCATTCCACTAATACTGCCCCAACCCTTCCAGTCTTTCCAACACACAATCCCACACTATATAATTCCACTACACTCAAAACAACACAATTGTACACATAAATCCACTGCACACTATGCCACATAATTCCACAACACACATCCACTCCACACTACACATTTCCACACCACACAATTCCATAACTAACACGTCCAAACCAAACCACATAATTCCTCTCCACACAATATATGTCCTCGCCACTCTATATATAACACATGGGTTAAAAAACATTTTAATTTACAACACCAGTAGTTCTAACTTATGCAAATATGAGACCTATTGGCATTGCACAAAATAAATTCAACTTTGCAACATACCACATAAACCCACACCATATACTACCACTCCAAACCATCCCACATAATTTCCCACAAAACACAATTCAATGCCACGTAATTCTAAACCACACAACAGAACACTCCACATAATACCACTCAATGCCACATAATTACACTCCACATAATTACACTGTACTCAATGCAACATAAATACACCTCACATAAACGCACTCTATGCCACATACCACCATTCAACATAAATGCACTCCACACCATGACGCATAATTTCACTAAGCATAATTTCACTCAACACCACACAGTTCCAGACCACACAATTCAACTTCACACATTTCTAATTCACACCACATTATTACACACCAAAGAACATATTTCAACTACACTACACAACACAATACAACTCCACAACCCATAACGTGCCTTCAATCCACACAATATAGTAGCCCCACCTCAGCACCAACTCAAAACCAACGCCGCACCAACTCAGCACCACCTGAGCACCAGTTTCGCACCACCTGAGCACTAATGCAGCATTAACACCTCAGCACAACTCAGCATCAGCACACTATCAAACAGCACCAGCATCCCTAAGTGACACCACAGCATCACTCAGCACAAGTGCAGCATCTCATCAGCATCACTCAACATTACCACAACACCATCCCTTCAAAGGTGCACCACAGTACCAGTGCAGCACCAACGCAACACTACTTCAGCATTAGCACAGCACCAACTCCGCACCAGTGCAGCATCACCTCAGCACCAACTCAGTATCACACAACACCACCTGAGCACCAGCACAGCACCCCCTCAGCATCAGCGCACCACCATATAGCATCAGCGAAGCACCACTACAGCATTACAACAATACTACCTCAACATACACACAGCACCACCTAAGCATCTACACAGCACCATCTCAACATCAACACAGTACCACCTCCTCTTCAGAGCACCACCACCAACACAGCCCCATCTCAGCAGCAATTCAGCACCAACGCAGCACCACTCCAGCATCAGCGAAGCACCACCTCATCATGAGCGCATCACCTCACCTCAGCACAGCACCAACTCAGCAGCACCTCAGCACCACAGCAACACTCAGCACCACCTCACTATCACCCTGCATCACCTGAGCATCAGCACCTCAGCACTACGTCAGTCCGCCCTTAGAATCTGGCATCTGTTGATTCTCCCCAAGTGTCCGTTCGTGGCTCGTGTTGTAATTCAGGTACTGTTTTCCAACCTCCACGCCCCCGCTTATGTCCCACCCCCAATAACGAAAAAATGATAACAGACAAGCATGAGAACAGGCAGGAAAAAGTTGCCAGCAGTGCAAGTACAAAAAACTAGAAGACATTTTTTATGTTCATTCTTTTTTAATCGGGTCATTCAGTTGTATATAATGTCTTCTTGGTTTGTATAAATGTAACAAAAATGCTTAACACTTTTTTATTATAACTTTTCAACATGATGCACAGCAGCCACAATGCTCTATAACATAGCCAGTAGTTTTGCCTAAACACTTATAAGGTCTCAAAGGCGAGACCTATTGGCTATGCCAATGCTTGTTTAACCTGGGCAACATCGACCATTTAGTACCCTGTCTATATCTGTGACCCCAGACACCTGCCCCTGAAGACCCTTAAAATGGTTGCAATCATCAGATTCTTTTTACGCCTCTGGGTCTAGAAGCATAATGGGAACATAAAGATATCCAAGAAGATTTTGAGGTTTTGTCGAACTGTTGTATCCATTTCACTCATTTCTGACTTTTCATAAGGTAAAATGTGAGAGAAAATTAACAGCCGACACGTGTTTCGCCCTATGTGGCAGGTAGGGCCAGGGGTTTCTCAAGTCTAGTCGTTACAATCCAATATCATAGTATCAACGATTAGTCTGTACGTTTTCAGATTTGAGGTCAGACAGTGTATTAAAGATCAATTTTTGTCAATCGTTGAGAAGAGAGGCTCGAGTCGGGTCCTAGGGTAAATCCTTGTTTATAATAACTCTACTCTTCTCTTCTCTCACAACTGACTTCGAGTTGTAGTTCCTAGCAGCTCAACTCCAATGGGTCAACCAGTGGCTCAATGGGGCCAACTTGAGGACCTAGGCACTGTGGGACTAGCTCACAACCAAAATGTATTACTGGTCTGTTTACTCTATCCAGCGATGACAGTCCTTAAACCTGGGGTGCTGCTGGCGACAGCCCTGCAGTGTTAGAAAACTGCACACAGCAGATGATGGGGACACGTGTACCCACCTGCCCTAACCCTGGTTGGCCTTCCCCCATGGCAACTCACTTTTTTCACGCCTGGGCAACTATCCACATGGACAAGAGGCTGAGTTTGTTGCAACTTAAGACTGTTTCCAACTGGGAGTCCTACACCCAGTTGCGGCACTTGTGACCCAGTATGGCCTCCCCTGGGGACACTTCCTGACTTATGAGGCGCTGACGCTTTGAGGATTTGTGGGCTTGCAGATGGGATGCAAAACCTGCAGTTTTACACATGCTAGTGTCAATGGGCTCGGCACAGCACTTAGTGAAGTGGTTTTGTAAATCACTGACTGCTAAGGTTCGGAAACACCTTTGACTAGACGTAGGTGGGAGGTGGCACTGGGCCAAGGCCTTAGTGATTTGGAATGGCTTAAAGTCCTGGCATACCTGAAGAAGGTTTCCCGAAACATGCAACTGTAGTACGCTAAATTTAACTATGTCAATATGGCTTACCTTGAGCCCCAAAGACTACATGTCCTCTACGGGGGCAACCCATGCCACTGCCCAAGGTGTACTCTTTCGGATGCAGACTTCTGCCATATGACCCCGAGTTGCCCCCGTTTACAGTCATTCTGGGAGGCAGTGATCGGTACCCTAAACGCCACCCTGAACAGGACTCTTGCTATCACACTGGAGGTCTGCTTGTTGGGGCTGTTTTCTAGGCCCCAAAAACATAGGGTTGGTTCCCGATTCTTAGATCTGGCTTTAGTATTGGTTAGGAGGTGAATAGCTATGGCTTGGAAATAGACTCTGGGGACCGGTGGTAGACACTTCGATAAAGAATGTTACCGTACAGCCTAGGGCTGAAGAGAGGGCTCTGATTCATGAAGATGCTAGGGGTATATGGTGACGCCCGATAGCATCATTGTGGACTGAAGTGCTGGAGTCTTGTGAACACCCGGAGGGACGGGGCATTGGAGGCTCTGGGGAGTCGGGTGTACTGCCTGGGGAGGATTGGAGTGGGCCTTCCGGCGATTAAGAGGATGACAGACCTACCAACTGGGGAGATGTGACTGCTGATCCTGTGTAGTTCATCCCCCCCTCTTCATTGCTCTGTGACGACTCACTACACTGGCTGCCTTTTTTCCCCCCCCGCGCTGTCCTCTTATTGCTTTGCTGCGTTTCCTGGAATACTAGGGCCTCCTATGGAGTGCTTCTGCTCTTCTCGTACTGGGTGAATATATTCCCTACCTGTTTTACTCTCCTCCCTTTCTTTTTCTTCTCCTCTGGAAAGCGCAAGCCCCAATGCATTTTTCTTTTTTTCCCCCATCTTTTTCTCCTTCTTTCCTCTTCATTATAAACATCATGTACGAAAGCTTAAAGCTTAGGACCTGAGACATAGTCTGCACATTGCTAGGACCATATGCAAAAACAGTCAATTATTTTTACTACATCTTTATATGCTTTTTTGAATGCTTGGCCTTGCCTAATGTGACAGACTGGATGAAGACCCTTTATTGTAAAGTTCCTAACTGCTCTGAGTGTTTGACTTCTAGACTACATATCCTCCGGATCATATAGGGATGAAGGCGAGACCTGCATTTATGGCTTACGTTAGCATGTCCGAAACATGTTTCCTTTTTGAACGAGTTACTGTTTTAACTGAAAAACATCCGTATCTCCGCTATGACTGTTTGAAATGCCAATAAACATATATTTAAAAAAAAGGATGCCTCTCTGCACCAGATACAAAAAGTGTCCGTAGTGTTTTTTGTGGACCAAGTACACTACCAGATCGGGTTCTGCCTGATGAAATCTTTGTATGGGGTATTCACAAAGTGTCTTACAGTAGTCTCGGTACCCTTGAGAAGACAGGAGATGCATGTGTACCTTAATCTAGTTGACTGGCTGCTAAAAGCAAGAATATTCAGACAGTCAGGAGAGCAGAAACACAGAAAGAGACAGTACAAAGGGAGATGCAGCGGCGGAGCACAAGAAACATCACAATTCTACACCCAGAGGGTTCACAAAGGTACTGCATTGGTTTTCGCTAACGCTGCTTTCCATCTGTGCTTAAAGTGTGTACACTTACACCTTTACTATGACAGCATGCTAGTAAAAGCACTTCAGATGTAATGGCAAAAACCTTTCCATATTATAACGCTCTGTCTGATAATTCTCTGAGGATTACATATTTACCACAAGAAATAACAATTGTCAACGTCACATGGAGACCTATGACATCAGCACAATCTTTTTCGTAGCCTTATGCCCTCCTCCAAACATGTGGGCCTTTTAGGTAGCCTGAAAAATAAGCAGTGCACCACCAGCGCTTTTTTCATTGGAGGCAACTACATCTTCCACAGGGCCTTTCATTTAATGGAGAAAAGTCTATCTAAGTAGGTTATTCTGTGCAGCTTACAAATGGCAGATGAAAAGCTTTGTCGCAAAGTGGGGATTTCCTTATATAGACCTAGTTGAAATAAGAGAGACACCAATGTCCTATGTTTGGCTCCTGTCAAGGTGGAAGAGAATATTCAGACCCCTCAACCAAGAAGAGTTCAGCCTCCTCCAATAATTTTTACTTCATCACAGCTAAGGGAATATTTTCGGTTTTCCAATGTCACGTAGCCATCGCAGACAAATGTAAGAAGCCTTTTGTAGGGATTTCTCACTGTAAGGATGTTCTTGAAAACATGCAGCCTCTGGTCTGGAATTTCTAATTAATCTATCTATGCTGCCTCCTTAAGCCAGCAATTTTGAGGTTGTGGAATCCCTGTTCCACCAGGCTGAAAGATGGAGAAAGCACAATAAAAGATTAAGGAAAAATGGGTTAATGATGGTTCTTTCACTTGCTTTCCTTCCTCCAAAAAGCCTCCGAAACATGCCAATGATGCTTCTGCCATATGTGGCAGAAAAAACATGTGACAGCAGTTGGGGATACAGAGGAAGCGACTGTGCCTACAGGTGAGGAGGGAGACTCAAGTAGGGTGGGTGTAATTTAGGGGTTCCTTGTAGAAAGGTTTTTTCGTGTCTTTTGGAGAAGTTTGTGCAGTCATTACCAGAAAGTTGGAAAAAGTGAGGAAGTAATGAGTACGGCAACTGCCTTGGAGTCGATTCTTCCTCTAACTCACTCAGAAAAAGAAAATAGGCGTTCGAGGTATACGAGCTGTAGATCATATGCTTTAGCATAGATCGCCATCTGGTGTTGGGTCCGGATGTTTGCACTTTGATTTTCTTTGAAGAAGTCTTTGTAGTCACGAGGTAGGTGACTCCTCCTATCGGTGATAGTGCGCATGGGCATCGACTCCATCCCCAGATAGTTTTTTTCCGCCATCGGGTTCGGTTGTGTATTGCGACGTTCCGGTATCGTTTTTGAACCTCTTCTACGTGCAATCCTCTACCCTCGACTGTATTGTCTTTTGATCGCGGTTTCCCATTCGACGCGCATAGTCTAAAATCTGTAAACCTTCGATCCGGAACTTCGAGGCGGGCTGTCGGACATACCCGTGCTGACCACGCCAGCAGTCGATGGAAAGGACTCCATTCAAGTTATGTCCCGAGTGTCGTGCTAAGTTTCCACGCACCCACTTGCACAAGGTCTGCAACCTCTGCCTATCCCCGGAACACATCAAGAAGGACTGTGAAGCGTGTCGATCATTCCGATCGAAGAAAACCATCCGTGACCATCGGGCTCGACGCCAAGAGATGCACCGCGCCAGCGGCTCCGTACCAGATATCTTCAGCAAAGATTCTGATTCCCACCAGTCAGATCCAGAAGCAGAGGAAGAAGAGCTGATCTCCGTGTCCGAAGCCGACTCTGACATGGAAGAAGAAACGACCATCACTCCGGGTCAACGTACCGTGAGTACAGATCCCCCTGTGCCCACTCACCCAAAGCCTGCGGCTTCAGTATCCCCTACAACCTTGGGCTCAGGTCGGCACTGAGAAAAGGTTTCTGACGCCCCACCCTCAGGCTCAACTAGGAAACACACAAACAAGCCTTCGGACTCGAGCCAGCCTCATTCTGGAGCCGATCCAACACATTTGGCACTGAAACACAAACACAAGGGTTTGCCAGTCTCCACGACACCGGCACCGAAAACACCTTCGAAACCGAAGTCCTCTGAGCCGAAACCTGTCAAACACTAAGACCTGGAGCCGAAAGCCTCCAAACCTAAAGCTTCTGAGCCGAAACACGCACCTAAAACCTCGGAGCCGAAATCCACACCAAAAGCCGTGGATCCGAAACACCCGGCGCCTAAAGGCTCGGAGCCAAAGCCTGCTAAAAAGCACTCTGACTCAAAACACTTGGCACCCAAAGAACCTCAACCTAAATCAACCCCATCCAAAGAACCTCTACCCGAACAGCCACCTTTGGATCCCAAACAAAAGAGATTCAGCATTGACCCAAACCCCCAGGTCATTCTTCCTAAAAAACGGAAGCTAGATCTCACAGAGGATCCTCTTATACCTCTGAAAAAGGAGGACATGGGTACTAACCCTTCTCCCCCTTACTTACCTCCCTCTCCTCCTCCTAACCCAAATTTGATAATTACACCGTTCAAATTCATGACCACCTCCACCTCACCTGATACAAAGGACAATGGGGATGGAGATGGAGATGGGGATGAGGACCATTATGTGCCACATCAAATAACTGACTAACATACCCACCACTCAAATTGCTTTCATGTTTTGCCATACTAATTCAACAGTAATCCTTATGGGTTCCAGAGTAGTGTGCTACGCGCCCATAAAGCGCTTCAAAACCCCATTGAGGGGTAGCAAGCGCTATATAAATACAAACCTCTTACCCTCTTCTATCCCGCAACCTACCCTTTTTAATACTAATCCTTTATGGGTTCCGAAGTAGCGTCCTACTCGCGAGAAAGGCGCTTCAACACCCATCAGGGGTAACAGGTGCTTCATGAATGCAAACCTTTCTTCCCTTTTATCCCTCCGCTACCCTTCTCACTCCAAATAACTGACTAATATCCACCACTCAAATGACTTTCATATTTCACCATACTAATTCAGCACTAATCCTTTATGGGTTTCCAGAGTAGCGTGCTTCAACACCCCATCAGGGATAACAAGCGTAACAAGCACTATATACATACAAACTTTTTTTTTTTCACTCTTCTATCCTTCTGTTATCCTTCTGAATCCAAATAACTAACTAACCTATCCACCACTTAAAATGTACTTGCATGTTTCACTATACTAATCCTCTATGGGTCCCGGAGTAGTGTGCTACTGGCCGAAAAAGCGCTTTGACGCCTCGTATGGGGTAGTAAGCGCTATAAAAATGCAATTACAATACAATACAATACATACCAGGGACAATTATGATAAAGATCCAGACCAGGATAATGACCCCGACCTGTATCCCTCCAGACCCTCCCTACCTGATGATAACATAGGTTTTGCGCAGCTTATTAACAGGGCTTCTCAATATCATGGGGTGGAGCTACACTCAGACCCTCTAGAAGAGGATTTCCTTGTGGAGACATTCACATATTCACAATGGTCTACTAACACATTACCAATGCTCAAGGGCTTACTAAAACACACTGACTAAGTATTCAAAGACCCAGTTAGAGCCAGAATACTAACACCTAGAGTGGATAATAAATATAAACCCGCTCCTACAGACCCGGCATATATAAAAGGCCAGTTGCCTCTATGCTCTCTTGTTTTAACTAACTCCCGCAAGAGAGCTAATGCTCAAACCACAGGTGAAGCCCCTCCTCCTGATAAGGAGTCAAAACTTATTGATGCCTCCGGCAAAGGAGTGGCTTCCCAGGCAGCTAACCATTGGAGTATTGCCAATGCTCAGGCTCTTTTAGCATTCTATGATCGAGCTCACTATGACGAGTTGGAAAAACTCACGCAACACATGCCGGATGAGTACAAAACTACGGCTAACAACCTCATCCAGGAAGGGAAGCTCATCCCCAACACATCCATAAAATGCGCTGTAGATGCGGCAGCAACAGCATCTCGTGCCATCAACACTAGCGTACTGTTACGCAGGCATGCTTGGCTTCGAATTTCTGGATTCAAGCAGGAGGTACAATCCTCCATACTTAATCAGCCCTTTTGATAAAGAGCATCTGTTTGGGCCATCATTAGATACTTCATTAGAGAAAATGAAGAAAGACACCGAAATTGCAAAGTCCATGGGGGACTTGCAATTGCCTTCTAACCGGGCTTCCTTTCGCCGCTCCTTTTTAGGTCTCGCCTGACCCAGCGCATGCGCTGGTCTGGCGAGACTTATTGAGAGGGCTCCAAAAAGTGCTACCAGGCCAGCCTAAAGCTACAGTGCATGTGCGCGGGCGCGCGCGCCGCGCTTTACCACGATTTCTTTCACTTTCCGCTTAGCATAGCCAATAGGTCTCGCTTTTGGGACCTTATAGGTATTTAGTTATGCCACTGTTGCATTGCTAAACACTTATAAGGTCCCAAAGGCGAGACCTATTGGCTATGCCAATGCTTGTTTAGGGTTGGCTCAAAAACAGTGTCGTCAGAAAACCCCTCCTCTTCGTATAGGGGTAACAACCAATCTAACTCCTCCAGAGGATATTTTAGAGGGAACTACAGAGAAAATAACAAGGAAGGAAGCAGAGGTAACTCCAACCGCACTTCCCCTGCCAAAAAGCAGTGACTTCCCTCCGCTATCCCCCGATCATCCCACCCCTGTCTCTCACAGTTCCTACCTGTCTGGAATTCCACCACCTCAGACAAGTGGGTAAGACAACTTATCCAATATGGTTACTGCCTGAAACTCGCCAGCACTCCTGTAGTGTAGTCCTAATAGTACCCGGTCATGCAGGACCTACGCTGTTTACGGATAACATATACTGTGGGTCTGGTGGCACCCCCACCGCATATGTTAGCCTATGGTTTGCATTAGCTAGCTTGCAGTATCACTAGAATCTCCTGCTGTTAGAGAGATTAGTTTTTGGCAACCTCAGAACACAATAACCTCAGACTTGTGGAAACAATATACTACTTTTCACCCAGTCACTCGTGCTTGCTTGTTTTGCTGTCCGAGAGATACAGAGAAGAAAACAGTCAAGCGTTTTTACAATAAGAGTTTATTGTACCGTAGTTCTTCTCATGTAAAATAAGTGCGCTGTTACAACTGTAACACTGTAGCAGAGATATAGAACCAGCAGTACAGTGAATAAAAAGGAATAGTATTGTTCTACCATTGTGCAATAGTCACGAACATATACATAAATATGAAATGCATTTATAAAATAAAGTGCGTACGCCTAAGATGCCTGACTAGATGTACCCGAGTGTACCTAGCATGTAAGTAGGTGCGAAAGAGCTACTAAGCCTAAGAGCCTAATGTCTAAGAGCCAAGAATCCCGCTAGGATTGAGTCGAACCCCCATACCTGAATAGTGAGAGTGCGGGACTTTGTCCTGGACTTGAGCTGGACACCGCCCAAGGGATCGACAGACCATGGTCAGTGGGAGTGATGGCATGCCGGAGCTGCAGCCTCTTTGGTCAGTGTGTCGGTCTTGAAGTCTCAGTTCCCTTCTGCTTTCTGACCGCAAGAGGTGCTGTATTTATACAGTCTATGTACGTGTGTTACCCATTGTTCAGTATGAGGTATGACGTTGGGGATTAAACCTTGTGCGTCGATGAGAGAGGTGAAGTATGCCTCCTGGAGAGTGTACTTATCAATTATTCATATGTGCTAAGGATGACGTCTTAGCAATTTCGATTGGGAAAATCCCACCCTCAGCATTAAACTAGCTGAAAGGTTTAGTCCATAAAAGGCTACAGTCCTTATAAGGCGCGATGTCCCTATAAGGCATTCTGTCCTTATTTGGAGTTATGTCCTTATAAGGCTCGTTCATATGAAATAACGGGAGCTGATGTAGGGAAAGTATACGATGTTCCCTGGACCTATATTAGGGTACCAATATGAAATATAACACCCACTGCACCTTATACTTAACAATAACCATACACATTCTGAGATACACATTTTCATAACAGTGTCAGTGTATAAGATTATCAAGCAGTTATTTAAAATGTTCCTAAAAAATATTTTAAATAATCATTTAAAAACAGTTAAACAAGCAAAAATGTTCTTCGGATATAACCGCAAGTCCGGATGAATTCTATACGCGGAATCTCATGCCTCCTTTGGAGCGTCTCAAACGGGATGTGTCACACTGGGGCACATTACCGCTAACACTCCTAGGAAAGGCCGCGTTTTTTTAAAATGATGGCGCTCCCTTGATTCCTGAACGCACTGGAGAATACACCATTTCTGGTACCCCCAAGCTATTTCAAAGCGATAGAGGCACGGGTCTCCATTTTGCTATGGGGGAACAAACCGGCACGTATTGTGCAGGGCAAATTGGTTAGAGGGTGGTATGACGGGGGAATAGCGCTTCCAAACATACAGTTATACTACTGGGCAGCACAATTAAAAATTATCAATCAGTGGATACACGCCCCGCAAACGAACCCCACTTTTAAGGCAGATCGACATGGAATAGGGGCAGAAGGCATGATGTCAGCGCTGTATAATGAGAAACGACCACCCCTCATTGCTTGGACCCACAAAACACACAATCATTTTATGGCATAATGCGCACGCTAAATTGGGCTGGCGGGGAGTCATAACCCAACTTACTCCACTATGGGATACCAAACGGTTTGGACGGCTCAAGAACAGTAAGGGGTTTGCCCAATGGGATGCAATCGGCATCTCCACGGTGGGCGACATGTGGAGCAAAGGACCCTACTATGGTACTCAGGGGAAAATGGTCCCGAGATGTTGGGGAACTCGATGACACCGATTGGCAGGACGCAACGGCATCCCCACGGGAGGTGGGCATACCCTCAAGGCTTAGGTTGGTGCAGCTCGAAATATTGCACCATACTTATACCAGACTCACTCTCTGCAGGATAGGGAAAGCTTCACACCCGTAGTGCTTGAGGCGCTGTGGGGATCAGGGGACATTTTATCATACACTATGGCAGTGTCCGAGAATCGCTGAATATTGGGTTAAGGTAATGAGGACAATATCGCAAGTAGAGGAAGTGTCACTGGTGCCGGAGCCCAAGAGTTGTTTGTTTAATGTTTGGGGACCAAATGATCTTACACATCCGTCGTGGTTGCGAAGCGTAACCTCGCACAAAAGGGGTTCGGAAGAGATACCGACACTCAAAGCTTGGTGTAAAGACATGGACACAGCCATGGTGACCGAAAAAGCAGTATACGTTAACCGAGGTTGTCCGCGAAAATGGAATAAAGTGTGAGGGGCTTGGAATAAATTCCGGGGATACATCTATGAACCTCCCAGGGTGCAGTCAGAAGAGGCCTCGAGGAAGAGAATGGTGGGGAAATGTAAGACTCGTATGTGTAATGTTGTCGAAGGTTATGGTCTAAATACTGACAGTAGACAAAATTTTGTAGGAATGTATATCGCTGGAATGCACTTATACTTTGTATTGTCAGAACTGTATGTGCCTTATTGATTGTAATAATAAAAAGTTTTTAAAAAAAAAACATTCTTACGGTAAGGTTTGACATTGTCGTAAAGTTCCGCAAATCACAGTCCTAAACGAGTTGGATCACACAAGTTGAATTACTGCAAGCAAACTGAGAAGGCCATGCTTTGTGATAGAAAGTGTCAATTTGAAAAAGTTATTTTAGAAATATAAAGGGAAGGAAAAAGTTCCATATTCGTTCCCAGCACACGGTGAGCCAGATTCAGATTAAATGTCCTGGCTGGGAGACATAACATTATCACTAAAATCTACCGTAGGGGACAAACATTGCAATACCTTGCATAGCACGTCAAGTGTGCATAGATGAAACTCCTCACTACCAACAGCTGGTGTGTAGGCTTCCGGTACCGGATTCGAAACCTCGGTGTCCATGCTGGAGCTGAAATTTAATTCAGTCGTAAAGGGCACCTGCGGTTCCTCAAGGAAGGCATGTGTCAAGATGAGAATACGTTGCGGACAGAGTCGTGCATGGGACCACAAAGGATCCTGTAGAACTATTTTAAAATTTCATTGGACCCCAATTACGGACAAGTAACACCCAGCACACAGCGGATCCACCTAATATAATATTCCAGTGACAACCTATGTATGGCCCCCTGATGAAGGCACATGCCGAAACGCGCGTAGGATTGTGGAAGCTTCCTAAGGCCATATTTATACTTCATCCTCTGCACATCATTGCTTAGATATCGGTGTACCATGTTGATTATTTCTGTATTTATGTCACACAGAATGGAATTTTTGTAAATTTTGTTAAAACATTTGTGAAAAACATGTTAAACTACCCATAATTGATTTACAATTGAAAATGACATTTAAAACATGTATTTGTAAATAAGGTGATAGACATATATTTTTGCTACAAATCTATAAAAACATAAATAAAAATAATGCATAAAAAGCACTTTAGCACTATCTAGTTTTGTATTCAAGAGTTACGCTGTTCTTCAATCTACGCTGCTTATTTAATCTATATTCCTAAATCTATGTTCTTTCCAATTGAATTTAGCTTTACCCTGATTTAGGAATAACAATTAGGGGTAACCCTCTGGTTCTGACACACACACCACAAAGGTTCCAGCCTGGAATCTAGGTCCGCTGGCGTTTCCGTCAGAGGTGTCAGACAGATGTCCAACTCGCATTCGCCTCCGCAGAACAGGCATCGGAAGACCGGTACGATGCAGTCCTCAAAGACTGGTCTGAAGGATAAGAACCAAGAAGCACTTAGTTCTCGTAGGCGAGGTGCACCGAGATGCTGTACCATGCTCTCACAGTAATGTCTTTCCAGGAGAGCCATCACAATCTCGCGGATGGTCCGTCCATTGCGCAGCAGGTAGACGATAATCAGGATTCCAGCTACAGCAAGCAGGATCAGAGGTAGGCCCCCGAAAATGCTTCCAAATACGGAGTGTATAAAGTTAGGAATAACCCCGAGGATTGTCTGGAAGGTGTTAAGGAATCCTGACCCTAAGGTCTTAAATAGGTGTATAATGCCACTCGTATCAGACATGGTAAAGATACGTCCCACCATTTCTATGAAATGTAAGGAGCAGTTTGTTCGAATTAGCGCCTGTATCTCGGTCGAGGTCCTTGCAACTTGAAGTTCAAAGGTTTCTCAAGCGGAGGTCAGTGGCAAGGTTTTCTGTAAAAGCATGGCTTTCATTCTGCTCAAAGTATCAAGCTGTACCAATGAAACATTCAGTGAAGGCAATACTAGCACCTCCCTGACTGTATTTGTCGGAGGAAACAACACTTGCATACAGCAAATAACCCTGGTGTTCACGGTGACCGGATATGCAATGCCTGTAACCATGCCACAGCAACCTTGATCATTCAGCATCAAGTAACTCCCATTCGCAAGTAACTCGAACACTGGCGATATTACGGCAGCTGGTGTGCCTTTCATGTGGTACCACTAAGAAACACTTCTCGATCCCCACTCCGGCATCGAAATCTATATGGTAAATCCCAGAATTTTTTAATGTATTCTTTACTTAATTTTTCACATTTGCCTGCCTGCCTGCCTGCCTTTGCTCAAGGCAATAGTGAAGCTGAAATGTAGTGACCGGAGAGTGATTTGGCCAGTTTTTCAAATTGCAGCATTGTATATTTAGCTCCCGTTTGTGCCATTTCAACCTGTGTATCAGTTAGATTGTATTCTGAAAACAGAGACGTACTGTTTATAAAAAAGACACAAGGCCTGCACGTAAAGATTGTAGCGTCCAGCTCAATAACATAATAGAACGTAACTGTGATTGGCCATGTTGTAATATGGCTAAATCCTGTTCCAATATGTCAATAGGAGAAGATACAATGTTGCCCAATGAATATACCCTGGAGGTCAAAGTAGTTAACCCATTATCCACCACAGCAAAAGCTTTTTCTAAGTTCATACAGTCTATTTCCTGTATTCTCTCTGCGGCTTCTTGTTGGGAAAACTTCCAGATTTCATTATAGACAGCATAAATGCCTGCATATATGAAACGTTTTTGATGTTGTTTCCTAGGTCCTAGTAAAAAGTCCCTAAGATCCATGTCTTGTGAGAGTAAAGCTAAGTGTTGTTTCACTTCTGTAAGTGTTGAGGTGTCTAGCCATTGTAGGCACAACTTCCCAACACTGTAGGATGTCAGTAACCCTGAATGTTCTCTCTGTACAGAACGTGGGTCTGGCCTATGCATATTGAGTCCCTCGTGATGTGCAGGAACCTTTTGTGACATGTTTGTGTCTAAGGGCCAAACCACCCACTCCTTCCAATTTGGGTCTAATCTATTGTACTTTAGTATGTCATCAATTTTTGCCCCTTCCTTTGTAGAAGAATTCTGTCACCCATGGGTTGGTGTTGGAAACTTAGGAGTGTTTAGCTCTTTCATCTTGTCTATCGCAACACAGGATGTCTGTTGCACTGTATTATTTATAAATATCTGCTGTGGAATGAGGCATGCTTTAAATAGTGCCTCTGTATCCTGGACTTGGCAGTTCCTTGAACCCCAAATCTTTTTTGTGTCCATTTCGTCTTGCCATAGGTCAAACCCCTGTTCAGACAATTGGGCCAAAAATGAAGCAGAGTAAATCTGTTTGGTGTTTGTCAACATAATTTTCTGTGCTGATGTTGGTGCAACCTTATAATAAAATGAGGCTGGATCTGTTGTGTTAAATCCTGAAAAGTATTTAAGTTTCTGTGCAAAGATTTGTGAACTAGTTTTTGGTGGTGTTGGGCAATGTTCCCACTGATGGTATTCAAATACATTCCTAGGTGAAATAGATTTGTGCAGAAAATGATGACCAAAATGCTGATAACAGTATAATTTGTCATAGTCTGAAGAACCCTCTTAACATTTCATTATTAGAAAATGCGGCCGTTTTCTCTAAATCAGACAACATGTTAACTGTTTCAGTGTCACAATCATCAGAAAACGTACTGGAGGTATTCATTCAAAGATATTTTAAATACATGATTAATTTTTAAAAGTTTGGTCGGGGCGAAAAGGTTGAAATTCACCTTGTCCCATACTGTACCATCTGGTATAAGAACTGCTGTAATGTTCACTGATGACAAGTCTCTTCGTTCACGATGTGACAATGTGTGTGGCTGCAGGAGTATGTTGACCTTTCGGGCTATGGAATCTTGTTGAAGATAATGTCCATTAATAAGCATGTTAAAAGTCAATACTAAACTTGGCCATAAAAGAAAAAACAGTATCCCAGAAATTACCCAGAGTTCAATCCAAGGTGATACCAGCTATGTCTTTTGAAGAAAGAGAAGAAAGTTCTTTAATTCTTGCTTGAATGGTGTTTTAGCTGGCGTAGTTTCCGGCTCGCTTGGATCCAGAGAAAACTTATCAAAGTTAATGAAATAGCCAGAAGCAGTTCCATCAATTGTTGGAATTGCATCGGGATTAGTTGAAACGTTCTTTTCCTCTCGACGAGGCATGTTGATGTAGACGTCTGTATTAGGTCTAATTGCAACTTGTGAATTATTCTGATTTTCATTTAGAATTTGATTGTCCAGTTCAAGTGGGACAAGTTCCATAGCATTGTTGCTTAGTCCTTCATTCCTTACAGGTGGCTCTTCAAACGTGATGAGTCTTTCTGTTTGAACTTCTTGGTTTGTAGCTAGAGGAGGACGTCTGCTACATCAGAGCCCACTAGGCCTGCTATTTAGTATCTGCCACATAGTGTGGTTTGATTAAGTCAATTGAGACAAATCTTTTCTCCTTTTTTCCGGCAAGAGGCGGTTGCAGCACAGTTCTTGTACCGTGTACTGCAAAGATTGGTACAGGTTTTCTGTAAGAGGGTCCAAATTCCTTTTTGTCCGCAATTTTCTCTGACCAGATCCCTGACCTTTGGGATCCAGACAGGTCTTGCCGTGACTACCTTGGTTTCCTCAGTGGCGGTCTGCTTTAGATGGACATTGCTTTGTTTTGCCCTGGATTCTTTTAGATCCTGTAAAACAGCCAAACGATCATGGATATCAAATGGTTTTTCATCCGCCACTGCGCCTTCACAATCAAGATCAGGTACCCACATTTGTGTCCCAAAGAGGACCTCATATGGAGTGACACCCCCTAGAGAGCTTCTTGGCTGGTTATTTAATGCCCGCTGTACCCCATACAGGTGTGACCCAACTACCGCCCTTGCCTAATACCCTAGCTGTTTTTTTCTCTCCACAACAGAATTCCCCTCAGGATGATACAGAGATGAGAACTGCAATGCTACGCCCATTCCTTCCATGGCCTCTTTGTAAGCCAGAGAGCTAAACGCAGTGTCACGGTCAGAGTGTAACGTGCTAATACCGATAAAGACCGCAAATCTTTTATAACCATTCGAGCATCAGCAGAACACTGAGGCCAAACCCATAGGAATCTCGAGCATGAATCCACTGCCACCATGATATACCTGTAAGCCCTGTCCATTTGTAAGGGGTCGCAGTGTTCCAAGTACACACATGCGAGAGATTTGTCTGACTTTAGTAATGGCGTCTGTGCCGGGCGTGTAACGGCGGAGCCTTTCATTTGCTGGCAGATGTCGCATTTGAAGACAGTCTTTAGTTTGCTTGGATAACCCTGGCCATTAGTAGCGCTGTTTCAGTAATGAAATAGTCTCTGTAACGCCTGTGCACGCAGAGCCCAAACCCTCATGTGCAGCTAATATTAAACCTTGCCTACGATCCATATTTGGTATTACTCTGTCCCCCACTCCAGGAATCTGAGCATATGGAATGTTTTGTGCATCTAACTTGTAGGAGTATTTGAGTGGAAATGTTTTAGGTACTGCTGTGCTGCCTTTGCGTGATGCTATGACAGCTACCATTATATCTCCGTCTATTCTCGTTTTAGAACGAGTCAGCGCAGATACGGAAGCTGTGCGTACAGCCCCCTTTGCGGCTTCATCAGCCAATGAATTCCCTTCAACGTGAACGCCATCACGTTGATGACTCCGTGTATGGATCACATGAGTCCTCGGTAGCTCGGTTTTCAACTGTGCTACCTGTTCCCATAGCATTTTGTGTTTAATTGTGCCACCTTTTGCATCCTTACACCTGTTTTGTTCCCAATGCTGTAAGTACTCATTGTACGACTGTACACAGTAAAAAGAATCGCACGCGATTAGTGTGGGGAATTTGTGATCGGTATTTACAAGTGCCAGCATCAGTGCTTTTAATTCTGCCAACTGAGCCGTGCAGTCTCCTAAAGATTGTCTTTGTGCAGCTAGGATGGAACTTGCCATCATTCATGAGACCTTTAACGATAGCACATACCGAAAAATATTGCTGCTTAATTCCTATCACCGGTTGAGCAGATCCGTCAGTGTAAATTATATATTCATACTGGTCAAGAGGCAAGATTTTATTTGGTAGAGGATATTGTTGTTCATATTGCAGGAATGCCTGAGTTTTTAAACTGGGATCAAATTTGTATTCAACGTCTGTTGCAGTAAGAGAATTAGCCCATTGTATCCATATTGGATGTAACGCTTTCGCATTCGGGATGCTGGCTTTTGTAACAGCTTCTAAAGCTGGTACTGGGGTCACGACAATGATGCGTTTCCCTTGAGCCAGTGTTCTTTCTCTTGCTACAGCAGTCTGAACGGCTGTCAGTTTTTTTTCTGTTGAAGTGAAACACATTTCTACATTTGTGTACAGTTTTGGTTTGTAAGCGATAGGTACAATTTCTCCCTCATTAAAGGTCAAGTAGGTGTTCCTGCTTTGACCCGCAATTATTCGGATCACTAAGTGGCGTACATTTACGCGTGTTTGGAAGCAATCATGTGTTTCTGGAGTAAATAAAAAATATTAGTATGTTCTTGTGTCCAATCTCTGGCTGAAAAGTCAGGTTTGATTAATTCATAGAAAGGTTTTACCCTCTGTGCATAATCTAAAATGTATGTTCTGACGAAATTTAGGAATCCTAGTATTGATTGTAAATTTTTCAATGATTTTGGAGGCTGGAGCAGTGCACACTTTTCTAAAAAGTTAGCTGCCAGACTTTTGCCTTCACTTGACAACTCATATCCCAAAAATAGGACATTGAGGTGGGCTATTTTCAAGTTGTACTTATAGCCTTCTGTGGCAAATCCCATAATAATGGTGCCTACCCTTGTCAAGTGCCTTTCCAAGTCGTCGTCGTCGTCTGTCAGATAAATATCATCCACATAGGACAACGCTTTTTCATCAAATTTGTGAAGTAACTCACAAAATATAAATTTCGAAAATCGATTAGGAAGGCTGGAAGAGCAATTGACAGGAACTCTTTCGACATTATAAAAAGAATTTGCATCATACAATAGAAATATCGTAAAATTGGAAAAAGACTAAGTATGGACAGTAACATGAAAATGATTCAGCCCTGATGATGTCCCATGGGGGACGAAACGCGTAGGCTGGCTGTATTGAAATATTGATTGATCTGTGTTTTGAAGAGTTTGGAACAAGTGTCAATAAAGACAAGTGGACAAGGAAGCTTGCATTGGAATTCTGATTATTTATGGACTTCAATAATCAATTGTGGATGAATTCATAATAATTATACGCTCCTTCTGTGTGGATTTAATATTTTGTTAGATGACCTCTGTGTGGTGGATCATCAGAAGTGAGCGGTTGAGCGGTTTCTTTGAATATCTAGCCAATAAGTAATACACCTAGAATACTCTCCTGTGCACACGAGTTCTGTGACCCTCACCGCTCTTTAACGTTGGTTTGAATAGTCCTAATAGTACCCTGTCATGCAGGACCTACACTGTTTACGGATAACATATACTGTGGGTCTGGTGGCAGACTGACACTGTGCACCCCCACCGCATATGTTCGCCTTTGGTTTGCATTAGCTAGCTCACAGTGCCACTAGAATCTCCTGCTATCAGAGAGATTAGTTCTTGGCAACCTCAGAACACAATAACCTCAGACTCGTGGAAACAATATACTACTTTTCATCCAGTCACTCGTGCTTGCTTGTTTTGCTCTCAGAGAGATACAGCGAAGAAACAGTCGAGCGTTTTTACAATAAGAGTTTATTGTACCGTAGTTCTTCTCATGTAAAATAAGTGCGCTGTTCGAACTGTAACACAGTAGCAGAGATATAGAACCAGCAGTACAGTGAATAAAAAGGAATAGTATTGTTCTACCATTGTGCAATAGTCATGAACATATACATAAATATGAAATGCATTTATAAAATAAAGTGCGTACTCCTAAGATGCCTGACTAGATGTACCCGAGTGTACCTAGCATGTAAGTAGGTGCGAAAGAGCTACTACATCTAAGAGCCTTATGTCTAAGACCCAAGAATCCCGCTAGGATTGAATCAAACCCCCATACTTCAATAGTGAGAGTGTGGGACTTCGTCCTGGACTTGAGCTGGACACCCCGCAAGGGATCGTCAGACCACTGTCAGCTGGAGTGATGGCATGCCGGAGCTGCAGCGTCTTTGGTCAGTGTGTCGGTCTTAAAGTCTCGGTTCTTCAGTATTGAATCTTTCATAGATTCACATGCTTGTATCTTCCCCGTCGTCATGGTGGGAGTCTCACGGTAACAGAATGACCACAGCAGTATAAGAAAAACTGCATAGCAAAATCGCATAGGGAATCATCTTATTTGGTAACCAAACCTCATCATTATGTGGTCCAAGACTCAGCCAATCGGCTGCTAGCCCTGCCCTCACACTCCCCAGCAGAGCCTTCCTGCCTCAGATTTCCAACCGCCTTCGTGTGAGGAGGAGTCTCCCTGAGCTTTGCTCAGTTTGGTTCCTGTGTGAACTTTTGACCTCTTGTTCATCTAGAATTTCCTTCTCTTTGCTGGATTGAGGTACCGTGCTTCATATTTTCTTGCTTACTATGGCTGAAAGCTCTAAAAAGAGGCTCTTCAGGCCCTGCAAATCCTGTGGAAAACCTAGATTGTTTTCTGAAGACCCCACAAGGACTGCTTATATTGTCTGCACCCAAAACATGTGCCTAAAGACTGTAAGCATTGCAGAACTTTTTCTGCGAAAATCCTGCGTGACAGGGAGGCACGTCTTCTGCTGTGGCTTCAAAAGAAGAAGGTCACTTCAGAATCTGACTCTGAAGAGGAATCTAAGTCTTCAAAAAAGAGGAAATCATCGACTTCGGAAGATAATACAGAGCTAAAAAAGCAAAAGACAAAGGGGCTCCTTCGTCTTCATTACCTCATACTCCTCTTAAAAAATCTACAGAGTCTAGAGAAGTCTCCTCAGCTCCGTCGACGAAAATGAAGGCGTCGCCGGCTGTGATTGCTTTAAAACAGTCGACTAAGACCTCGTCGTCGAAGAAAAGCTCGTTGACGATCTCGTCGACGGGATCCTAGTCGACGGCCCCATTATCTTCGTCGGCGAAGACTTCGTCGTCGAAGACTACTATGTCGACGACCACTATGTCTACGATAATACAGCTTTCCACGTCGACGAGATCTCCGTCGACGGGAACTCCGTCGACGGCAGCTTTTCAATCTCCCAAAGTAAAGAAAATAACGTTGAAGTCTATTCCGTCGTCGACGGGCTCGTCGACGAAGAAGACTAAATCAACAGATTTTACGGCCTGGGCGAAGATTTCTTCGCTTCCTCCTTCCAATCTACTAGATTTGCAGTCAGAAGATGAAGAGTCTTCAAGAGTGGCTTATAGTCCGTCCCAATTTCGGATTAAGAGTCAGGAAACGGATGAGGAAGAATATCATGAGGTTCAGGAAGTCTTTTCTTTTCAAGATCACCCTCCACCGGATTCACGAAGATATGAGTCATTTCAGCAGTCTTATGACTACGAGGAAGAGCCTCAGCCTACTAGTAGAGAGTACACTATCTCAATGCCGGTTTCCTTAGTGACTGACTTGCGGCTGATGATAAATGACTACTATCGGCGTTTCCCTGACGCTAACTCTCAAGCGCCACAGACGGCAGATCAGCCTGCACAAGTACAACCACCTCATTCTTCTCCTAAAACTACCTCTCAAAAGATACGATCTCCACCAATTGTGACAATTAGAGACGATTTGGAAGACAGTGACGCCGATCAACCGGAAGAAGGAGAACTTCTTCAAGAAACGCAGGTTGACGATGAATGGGACCAATATATTCTCCAAACTACTCCGTCTCCATCTCCTACACCGGCGCACTCTCCGCCGCAAGATATAGGAGGTTTCCATGATATCATGGAGAAAGCGTCAAAACGCTTTGAGCTCCCACTTCCAGTTCAGGAAGCCGAATGTTTCCTCTGACTTTAAGGAGGAGTCACGCAAATCTATTCGGTCCATACCGATAATCGCTCATATTTGGGAGGAAGGATTGAAAATAATGAGGAACCCGGCTTCAGTGGCTGCTTCAGTTCCTCGAATAGACAAGAAATATAGAGCCCCAGAATCGTCTCTGGCCTGTTTGATTGGTCATCCACAACCAGAATCTGTGGTGACGCAGGCCGCCCAAAGGAACTCAAAAAATCCGGTTTCTACATCGGCAGTTCCCCCAGACAAATACGGAAGACGAATGGATGGCGCAGGGAAGCGTTTTGCGGTGATGGCAGCGTCTTCCATAAAGGCTTCCAATGCGTCAGCCCTCATCAGCAGATTCAATGGGCAGATGTGGTGCGATATAGCACCTTTACTCGCCCATCTTCCAGAGGATAAAAAAGAAGAAGCGGCTGCTATTCTGAAGGATGGGGCTAGGGCGGCCTCGGAATCCATAGACATCGCTATGGATTTGTCCTCAGTGGCATTTCGACAAATGGCAGGTGCAGTAGCCCTGCGAAGACAAGGATGGCTGAAGCCTACTTCGTTTAGACCGGAAGTGCGGTCTAAAATAGTGGACATGCCATTTGACGGAGAGAACCTGTTCGGAAAGCATGTAGATGATGCCCTCCAAAGCATTAAAACTGACAGAGACAGCGCGGGCGCTGGGATCTCTTCAACAGGGCAGGTTTCAGTCCTTTCGGAGGAGAGGATCCCGAGGACAATTTACACAAAGATCCTCGTTTCAATCGAGTAGATATCAGCCATACAATCAGCAGGGATATCGCCAATACTCGAACAATCAACAATTTCGATCCTCAAACAACTATCAGCAACAGTCCAGAGGAAGATCATCTGCGAGAGGGAAATCGCAGCAATCCAATCGACGACAATGACTTCATCAACACATCCGCCACTTATCCGAGAAGCAGCAGGCATTACCTGACTTCATTTTACCCAACTTGGCTGTCAATAGCAACAGACAGATGGGTTTTGGATGTGATTCAACATGGTCATACTCTGGAGTTCGTACAAAAGCCTCCAAATCAGCCTCCTATACACAGGAGACAAGAACATCTATCAGCCCTCAAGGCAGAAGTTTTAGCGTTACTACAAAAGGAGGCGATAGAAGAATTTCGCGGCTTCAACGAGGGAAAGGCTTTTACTCGCATTTCTTTCTCATAAAGAAGAAAGACACATCAAAATGGAGGCAGGTAATGGACCTGAGAGGTCTCAACAAATTCATCCAAAAGAAATCATTTTGAATGCTATCCCTGCAGGACATACTTCTCCTGATTGGCAGAGGAGATTATTTGGCATCCCTGGACCTCTTAGATGCTTATTTTCACATCCCAATCCATATAAACCACAGAAAATGTCTACGCTTCATGGTGGCGGGGCGTCATTACCAATTCAAAGTATTGCCTTTCGGCCTAAAGTCGGCGCCGAGAATCTTTACAAAGTGTATGGCGCCAATAGCGGCGCACCTAAGACTCCAAGGTCACCAGATTTTCCCTTATCTGGACGATTGGCTCATAAAAGGTGGTTCGTTCAGAGACACCCAACACTCTCTTCAAGTTTGCATGGATCTTTTCAATCACCTAGGTTTTCGAGTCAACCTAGGAAAATCACATCTCAGACCATCACAGTCCCTTCAATTTTTGGGAGCTCTAATTTGCACGGAGGAGGCCAAGGCTTATCCTTCAGAGGAGCGTATTCAAAAGATCATACAGTTGACAACACAATTGCAAATAAAAAAGTCAGTTTCAGTAAGAATCTACAAGTCATTATTGGGGATGATGTCCTCTTGTATCCCCCTACTTCCAAATTGCAGATTCCGCATGAGACCTATACAAGAACTGCTAGCCAAGCAATGGCTTCAGTCGCAGGGATCCTTCGAGGATCGAATAGAGATCACTCCTCAGATCCGAAACGCCCAGTCATGGTGGAAGATCAGGGATCATTTAGCGGAAGGACTGTCTTTCGAATCACAGAGCTACAGTTTCGTAATGATGACGGATGCTTCACTTCAAGGTTGGGGTGCGCATCTCCAGGAGCTCGAAATTCAGGGCCACTGGTCAAAGTCCGAAACGCAGCTCCACATCAACTTGCTGGAACTAAGGGCCGTGTTCGTGGGACTCAAGGCTTTTCTTCCCAAGATTCGCGGATCTACGGTTCTTGTGAAGACAGACAGCTCAACGTCTATGTTTTACCTTCTAAAACAAGGGGGTACAAAGTCGAAACTCCTGTCGAAGGAAGCACAAGACATTTGGAAATGGCTTCTAGCTCACATCTCGCTTCAAGTGCAGCATTTTGCAGGGGTAGACCACACGAGCGGATATTCTGAGCAGATCTTCCGAGATTTCTCACGAGTGGGAACTGAATCAGAAGCACCTTTCCAAAGTTTTCAAGGCATGGGGCACTCCAAGCCTTGAATTGTTCGCGGATCGCCACAATTCGAAATGCAAAAACTTTGCAAGCAGGTTTCCGCAGAAAGGATCGTGGGGCAATGCGCTACAGCTGTGCTGGACGGGTATGTTTGCGTATGCATTTCCCCCCTTTCCTCTAATATTGAAAGTCTTAAGAAAGATGAAATCCGAGCCGTGCCATCTGATTCTGATTGCCCCAGCGTGGCCGAGACAAGCGTGGTTCTCAGAACTTCTCAGACTCTCAGTGACACCCAGGATACAGTTCCCATTAGTGCAGGATCTGATAACTATGAACAACGGACAGATACTGCATCCAAATTTGAAATCGCTGAGCTTGTCAGCATGGGACCTCACTAGCATGAGTTCCACCTGTTAAAGATCCCTCAGGAGTGCAGAGAGATTCTCTCACGATCTCGGGCAGTCTCCACAAACAAAACATATTCGGCTAAATGGAAAAGGTCACTGGTGTGCATCTAACGATTTACATCCATTTCGAGTCTCTTCTGATCAGATTCTTCCATATCTGTTGACATTGGCCAAATCTGGACTCTCTCATATGTCTATAAAAGTACACCTAGCCGCTATTTCAAGGTACACAAGAGTTCCTGACCGACCATCTCTTTGGTCCCAAAGAGTTATTAAAGAATTCCTCAGGGGGCTCTTCAGAATGTTCCCTCCAGTTCGTAGACCAGTAGTTCCTTGGCAGCTTAATACAGTTCTTGCACAGCTAATGAAACCGCCATTTGAGCCAATCCATAAGCCGGAATTACAATTTGTCTCATGGAAGACAGCGTTACTATTAGCGCTGACGTCGGCAAGAAGGGTCAGCGAGATCCAAGCTTTCTCAATTGCAGAACCACTCCTCCAATTCAGGCAGGACAGAGTGATTCTGAGGACGAACCCCAAATTTATTCCTAAAGTCCCCTCCAGCTTTCATCTGAATGAACCAGTAGTTTTGCCTACATTTTTTAAAGACCCGTCAACAACGGCAGAAAGAGCGTTGCACTCTTTAGACATCAAACGATGTCTCAAATTTTACATCGATAAGACGCAATCATTCAGAAAGACAAATCAACTTTTCGTAGCCTTTGCTGGCCCCAAGAAAGGCGTGGCACTTTCTAGATCTAGTATCTCGAGGTGGATATCGTCAGCAATATCCTTGTCATGTTAAAGCTGGAAAACCTTTGCAAGCCAAAGTACGTGCGCACTCCACAAGGAAGATGGCAACTTCTACGGCTCTATTTGCAGGGGTGCCATTGCCAGACATTTGTAGAGCTGCGACATGGAAGAATGCGCACACCTTTACTAGACATTGTCTGGACACAGCATGGAAAAAGGATGCAGCAGTGGGACAAGCAGTTCTACGGCACCTATTTCATTAAGGTGTTTATCATGGATTATGACGATGTATGTATGTACAGATATAGGTATATTTACACAAATTTTTTAAATGCTGCAATGTACGTTAACATTCTATCCAAAAGAGCAGAGCCCACGGTTATTGGGGGTTCTAGCCTGGAAATGCAATTTGGGATAAGTACTGCTTGCTATTCTGATTCAAGCATGTGAACTATGAAAGATTCAATACTGGAGAAAAAACTAGTTACTTCCCTGTACACTATGGTTCTCCAGTATTATCTTTCATAGATTCACATGCGGCCCGCCCACCTCCCCATTTCTCAGGCAGAACCTCTTTGTTTCTAGCAGTGTTTTAGTCTCGCACTCTGGGCTGGAAATCTGAGGCAGGAAGGCTCTGCTGGGGAGTGTGAGGGCAGGGCTAGCAGCCGATTGGCTGAGTCTTGGACCACATAATGATGAGGTTTGGTTACCAAATAAGATGATTCCCTATGGGATTTTGCTATGCAGTTTTTCTTATACTGCTGTGGTCATTCTGTTACCGTGAGACTCCCACCATGACGACGGGGAAGATACAGGCATGTGAATCTATGAAAGATAATACTGGAGAACCATAGTGTACAGGTAAGTAACTAGTTTTTTCCCTTCTGCTTTCTGATCCCAAGAGGTGCTGTATTCATACAGTCTATGTACGTGTGTTACCCATTGTTCTGTATGATGTTGGGGATTAAACCTTGTGTGTCGATGGGAGAGGTGAAGTATGCCTCCTGGAGAATGTACTCATCAATTATTCATATGTGCTAAGGATGACGTCTAAGCAATATCGATTGGGAAAAACCCACCCTCAGCATGGAACTATGTGAAAGGTTTAGTCCATAAAAGGCTACAGTCCTTATAAGGCGTGATGTCCCTATAAGACATTCTGTCCTTATTTGGAGTTATGTCCTTATAAGGCTCGTTCATATGAAATAACGGAAGCTAATGTAGGGAAAGTACACGATGTTCCCTGGACCTATATAAGGGTACCTATATGAAATATAACACTCCCCCAAATTTCATTCCTAAACAACATGTAATGTCACCAGAACATCTCGCACTCCTGAAGCAAGAAGTTCTCTCTCTGTTACAAAAACATACAATAGAACCAGTCCCGTTCCATCAACAGGGAACCGGAGTGTACTCCCTGTACTTTTTAATTCCAAAAAAGGACGGCTCTCTAAGGCCTATTCTAGACCTCAGGCAGCTAAATCTTTACATTCAGTCAGACCACTTCCACATGGTCACCCTCCAACAGGTGTTCCCAGTGCTTCAACAAGGCGACTGTCTATCCACTCTGGATTTAAAGGACGCCTACTTCCATATTCCCATCCACCCAGCTCACAGAAAATATCTCAGGTTTGTGGTGGACAGACACTTTTGGGGTAACTACGGCACCCAGGGTATTCACCAAGTACCTTGCGGTGGTCACAGCTCATTTAAGAAGACAACACATTCACGTCTTCCCTTACCTGGATGACTGGCTAATAAAAGCCAAATCACAGCACACCTGCATTGTCCACACTCACAAAAGAGTACAGCTGCTTCACGACTTGGGATTCACTGTAAACCTCACCAAGTCTCACCTCCAGCCGTCCAACACTCAAGCGTATATAGGAGCCACAATCGATACTTTCAAAGCTCTAGCATACCACAACCCAGTCAGGATATGCAACATGCAATTGATCATGCAATTGATCGGCATGATGGCTTCTTGCATTCTAATTGTGTCTTACGCAAGACTTCAAATGCGTCCCCTACAGGAATGCTTGGCACGTCAGTGGAACCAGGCTCAAGGTCAGTTAACCGATCTGGTGTCGGTGGACGGCCGCACTCACCTCTCTCTGTAGTGGTGGAATACACAAACTTTCCAAAGGGCGGCCATTCCTTGACCCGGTTCCACAGATGGTGTTAACAGCAGACGCATCGCTGACTGATTGGGGAGCTCATCTTCAAACACACACTGTTCAGGGCACATGGACCCTACAACAGAAACAACTTCAAATACACTACCTAGAGCTACTAGTGATTTTTCTGGCATTGAAAGCTTTTCAACTGCATTTAGTAGGCAAAGATGTCTTAATCCGTACAGACAATATGACAGCAATGTACTACATACAAAAAACAGGGAGGGACACACACTCTACAGCTTTACGCCTAGCTCAAAGCATATGGAGATGGGCCATACCCCAGAAGATATATCTCCTTGCGGAACACCTCCCAGGGGTAAACAACCAGATCGCAGATCTGCTCTGTCGTCAAAGACAACAGATTGACGAATGGGAACTACATCCTCACGTTCTGATCCCATTCTTTCAAATGTGGGGATATTCAGAAATAGATCTCTTCGCAACACACCTCAACGCAAAATGCCCAAACTTCGCGTCCAGGTACCCACACCCATCATCCACAGGCAATGCGCTATGGATGAATTGGTCAGGGAGATTTGCTTACGCTTTTCCACCTCTCCCGCTAATTTCATAAGTGGTTTGGAAGCTCAAGCATCAGTCTCTCACAATGATCCTAGTTGCTCCCACATGGACTTGACAACCCTGTTTCACAACCCTATTGGAACTATCAGTAGTTCCTCACCAAAAGCTGCACCTCTCCCCCAAGCTTCTCACTCAGAACCATGGAGAGGTAAGACATCCAGATCCCAGTCAACTCAACCTTGCGATCTGGCACCTGAAATCATAGAGTTTGGCTACCTTAATCTTCCGCCAGACTGCATGAATGTCATTAAAGAGGCTAGACGCCCTACCACTAGAGCAAGCTATGCGGCAAAGTGGAAGCAATTTGTAATTTACTTCACAAACATTCAAATCAATCCACTAGATGTTTCAATTCAAAGCATCATTTGCTACCTATTCACCTACAGCGTTGTAATTTTGCCTATACATCTATACGGTTACATCTGGCTGCAATAGCCGTTTCCCTACAAAACAGACATTTGTCTTTGTTTTGCGTGCCTGCTATCAAGGCATTTATGGAAGGACTTAAAAGAATCATACCTCCTAGACTTCCACCTTCTCCAGTGTGGAATACATAGTCCTTACAAGACTCATGGGCCTACCATTTGAACCTCTGCACAAATGTGAGCTACAGTTTCTCACTTGGAAAGTAGCCTTCCTTATAGCCATCACATCTCTCAGAAGAGTTGGTGAGCTCCAGGCACTAACCATAGAAGAACCATTTTTACAAATGCATCAGAATAAAGTGGTTCTTAGGACTAATCCCAAATTTCTACCTAAAGTCGTTTCTGCCTTTCATCTCAACCAGTCTATTGAGCTACCCGTAGTTTTTCCTCAACCAGACTCAGTGGCAGAACGTGCTCTTCACACATTAGATGTAAAAAGAGCAATACGGTATTACATTGAAAGAACTACATCTTTTCGTAAAACAAAACAAATCTTTGTTGCTTTTTCACCACCGCATAAAGGCAATCCCATATCAAAAGCAGGTATTGCACGGTGGATCGTTAAATGCATCCAATTATGTTACGTTAAAGCTAAGCGCACATTAACCGTTACCCTAGGGCGCACTCTACAAGCAAACTAGGGGCTTCTATGGCATTCTTATGGAACATACCCTTAAATGACATCTGCAAAGCAGCAACATGGTCTTCGCCACACACATTCACAAAGCACTATTGTGTAGATTTGTTAGAAAAACAACAAGCTAGTGTGGGTCAGGCCATTTTAAGAACACTATTTCAAACCACTGCAACAGATACAGGTTAGCCACCACTGGGAAGATAACTACTGTATGGTCTATGCTAAAGCATATGATCTACAGCTCATATGCCTCGAACGGAAAATGCTACTTACCCAGTATGCATCTGTTCTTGGAATATAAAGCTGTAAATTCATATGCACCCACCCGCCTCCCCGGGTACTTTTATCTGTGGCAGTATTATCTTTCTTAGATACACCATACATGGACATCTCTTTCTACTCTTACTAACTCCATCACTCTTACCGCAAAACAATGGCTGGAGTCGATGCCCATGCGCATTATCACTGAAAGGAGGAGTCACCTACCTCGTGACTACAAAGACTTCTTCGAAGAAAAACAAAGTGCAAACATCTGGACCCAACACCAGATGGCGATCTATGCTAATGCATATGAATCTACAGCTTTATATGTCAAGAACAGATGCATACTGGGTAAGTAGCATTTTCCTACCATCTCGTAACTCTCTGCTCATTAGAAATAAATGTAAAGCTGTGTTGAAACATTTTGTAGTTCCGTTGGTGTACTAAACTAGATGATAAACTGGTCAGTAACATGGCAACCTTTATTTTGTTTCTTAGGAAATGAAGCAACGACACATAGCAAAGCCATTTTCAATGGAGAAGTTACTGTACCAGATTGCAACGGTGGAGGCAAAGAAGGAAAATGGTCGGACTCTGAGTACAATTTCTTCACTGCTTGGAGAGCTCAGGTATCTAAACCTGCTGGTTTGTTACTTTCCATTTGAAAATGTTCTGTATGGTTCTACCCAGAAGGATTCAGTTCCTGAAAAATGCGTAGAAGTGAACGAAAAGAGAAAAAACGTATTCATTTGAAAAATATATTTGGGCCATTTTAAATAACCACATGTTTACTGCTATTTTTGCAGCCTGAAACAATCCTAGGTAGTTCCAAGCTTATTTCATTGTTACTGGCTAGATATTTCACGTGTCCACGGTTACCCATTGTTAGTTATATTTACTATTCGGATCGATTGGTAGCACTCCTTCAACCCTTCTTTCACTTCTGCGCGTTTTGGAGGGACTAGCTTCGTCTGGGGACAACCTCACTTTACTTCCTGTTCACTGTGAATTCTGAATTCGATGGCAAATGTAGACTAACGGCACAATCAAGGCCAGGCTCTGGTCAAATGTGATCCTACAGATGCCTTTTCCCTTGCTGTCCCTACAGGGTTCAAATGTGTGCAAGGGTTTGGGCTTCTAAGGATTCTAGTTCACCTCTTGAGCCAGTGACGGGCATTTCTAGAGTTCAGGAATCTCCGTTGGTGGCACCAAGAAGTTAACTAGATTTGACTTGCAATTCTTCATTTGGAAATCCTGTACTTGGAGTCAGAGCTGTGAATGGCGTGACCGCTCCAGTACACAAAGCATTGGTGTGGAAAATTCCAGATGAGCCGTTGAGAGAGCGCTAATTGTTTTACCTTCCTTGTATACATGCCCCGCAGCAATTGGTTTCACACCGGGACTTCTCCACTACAATATGCAGTCGCAAAGCTTTACTTTCTCACCAGATTTCTTTTCTCTGTATATTCAAGGAGAACAGAGTCTGAATTTCTCAACGTTGGCATTACAACCTTTTCTATCCACATTGATGTCCATTAGAGAAGATCCCATCTCCTGGGAAGGGAAACAATGCCACCAGATTATACTGTTTCTTTCCATTTGGACTCCCAGGCGCTTACAGTTGGGAATTCCTGGCATGATGTGCTGTCCCTGTCGGTGACGAGGTGCTGTTGTGGCCACCTTGTGATCAAGGGGTATTAACCTGATTAACCCCTTGACGCTGGCGTCATGCAACATGTTTTCTTGCTAGAAGTGAACAACTCTCCAGAAAATCCCAACCCCCAGTGTCGAGAGTTATGTATACATCAATTTCTCTCTTCACAGTGACTTAATTCAAGGAACCAGCCTGGAAGTCCATGTGCTCAGGCTGCAAGTTGACAAGTTTTCTGACACTGTTTCTGATGGTATCGTGTATAATACTGTTTCTTTTTGTCTACTTCTACCTAGTGTTGATACCTATCTTTGAAAGTGCGGCATCTGGCAGATATTGATGGCCAGTATATGGAATGCTCTATGATGACCACAGAGATTCTCCATTTAGTTTAATTGTCATAGTTATGTTGCCTCGGTCTCTCTCCTAGCGATAAGAGAAAGAAAGCGAGACCTTTGTGTGTAGACAGAGAAAGTTAAGGTTGAAAGGTGGATGATGTACGGGTAGGAATGGCATGTGCCATTGCTATTATTATATATATATTTTTTAGATTCATAGGTTTTCACTGCATTTCATGTGCTTGTTGAGGTATTAGACCTAACCACTGTTTTTCAATTTTCCTTCTCATAATATTTAGGGATTGCAGCTTGCTGATACGCACACAGAGCCCCAATTGGGTTCTTGTAGTCTTACTGTCACTTGACCCTCATTACCAGGCTCATGGGTAGCTTAGTAATAAGGGTACGGTGATGTTGGACTCTGGGTTCTGATTGTTGTTTCTTTGGTTAGGGATACCGAGCTGAGGCAGCGTCAGGAGCTCTTCAAGGCAGGTCTACATTCTTCAGCCCGCTATGGCAGTCCTGACAACCACAACTCAACCGTGGACGGGAAGAAAAAACCTCGAAAGTGGCTACAGTTTGAAACCTCAGAGAGACGATGTCAGATATGCCAGCATCTGTGCTACCTTTCCATGGTAAGGCTAGATCTTTTTATGAATTCAAAAACAATTAAAGGTTGTTTGTGTTTGGAAATACAAGAGGCAGTCCTATTAAACGTTGATATTTTTCACCTAACTGGCACTTTCATGCACCTAACATACATTTGTAATCGTAATCCAAGAAGGCATCTGCCAAAGGTGTATAATTCACATTCCTACTGCCTCTTCCTGAGTGTAAGCACTCAGCTAAGTGTTCTTCTAAAGGCTCTACTGTGTAATTGTAGAAATTCCTAATCATCAACATTATATACTGGGGAATACGTGTCACCTATTGTATCATAAACCTAATCCTGGTCAAAATCGTAGCCAAATTTAATTCTCTTTGAAGGTGCTTTGTATAGCACAGTAGCTGTTGAGCTATGGTAGGTACAGGACATTGCCTGTGATTTTTGCTGATTGGACCCACTTTTGCCTCGCAAAATGTATAAGTAGTGCAGCCTAGACGTGTAACGTGTGGCATCTGCACCCAGGGCCATTTATCTACTGCACGCGCCTATCAGTGGAAGTGGCCCATTCAATGTAGTCTGAACAGCACATGAGTCACCGTTAACCACCATCATGTGAGAGACCATAGTCCTTATTTGATGCTGCATTAGTTTGTGAAGGCTGAAGACTATTTTATAAAAACCTTTTGGACTAAATATACCACACCAATTTTAGACTCTGGCGCAAAATATATATGAAATGTTAGAGATGAAGTGCATTTCTTTCCCTCCACTACTGAACATCCTCCACTCAGTACCTACTCCACCAATAAACATCCTTGTTAAATAGAATTTTAACCCTTGGTGCCCCCTTCCCCTTTTCCCGATCTTGGTATTTTGATGGAATCTTTGTAGTACCAATACAAAACATCAAATGTGTCTAAGATCTCACCGAACACCTTGTGGCGTAAGGGTGCCTGTCATGATGTATGTCTCACTGCTAGAGCTCAAGCTACAGATTGTTTTGCGCTTTGCGACTTCAGAATGATTTGTCCTTCCAGGAACCCAGAAAATGTTGTCAGTCAACTGAGAGAGATGAAGAATTCATATAATGCCACACTCTTTCTTGCATTAAACTCAAGCAGGGAAAGAGGAACAACTGGAACTCGAACCTCACTTAGCAATGGAACCTCAAGAGGAACAAGAGAAAGAGTTTGTTCCATATAAGGAAGAACAGGAGGAGGGCATGTTTAAGCTGGAACATTTTGAGCACCTGCTAAAGCCGAAGAGTGATGGCAAGATGTCAACAGTGACTCACCTGATGAAATGGGTCGAAAAATACCCTTTGAAACATCACCCAAAGCCCCCTCCCCCAATGACCTTGGAATATACAGCGCCGTGTTAAAAAGGGAGGCGGACACTTGATGGGTCCACATAGAAGAGGAGCAGGGAAATCACGTTTTCAGCTCAAGATACTATCACCCTCAAGAAAGAGGAAATCTTTTCCTTCCAGTGATGCCAAGAGGGCTCCACCAATGAACGGAAACTTCAAGTAACACGTCCCAGAAAACTATAAGGAGGGCAAAGGCAGGGATCATGCAGGGCAAAACCACTGCCAATGCATGCCTCATGTCCACACTGGAAGCAGGTGACAGGGATAACCGGCAACTATGCTTAACCTCCACGTTGAGGAAACATGCTTGACTAAGGTTGTCTGGTTTTAAGCAGGAAGTCCAGGCTGCAATAATCAATAGGCCTTTCATAGAGGAAAACCTTTTTGGGAATGCAGTTGACCGTTCTCTGCAGAGAATGAAGGACAATGACCCTAGCTCAGTCTATGGCTGCCCTGCAGTTCAGAGACCCGTTTACAGGCGCAAAAACACTGAGGTAAAGGATTCCAACAAGAAAAGGAGCACATCTTACCACCCCTCAAGCCATATTCCCAACACAAGCAGGTGCAGCACTGTGGCAGTACCCCACTATTCCAAGGCAGCCCTTTTGAGGGACTTACAACACTAACCACCATGTTTTACATCAACAAACAGGGAGGGGCAAGATCATACATGCTGTCCAAACTAGCACAAGACTTATGGAGAGGGCCATCCCGACAAACCTAATACTTGCTTCAATAAACCTTCCTGGAGTAAAAACACAGAATCAGACATGTTAAGCAGACTGAAAAGATTTCTCATGGGTGGGAGCTAAAACAAGAAATAAAAATTAATAAAAAAAATCTCTGCCCATAGACCTCTTCGCAACTTAGGAGAAAGCAAAATGCCAACTGTAAGGAAACCGGCCATTAATTGTGCGGCATGCACAAGTAAGGGGTCCACATTCACCCCTTCACTCAGAACCAAACACCCCATGGTAGCGCTTGACTGTCCTAGGGTAGTGAAGCAGAGCAGTCCAAGCCCTACTCGGGGGATTTGGTGTGGGCTAGTAATAGCCATTCACTGGCACTCCACGACACTCAATTATTCTCCAGTCTCTTTCTTTAAAAAAGGAAAAGTACATTTGTTGCACAGTCTACTTAATACTCCACAGTAATTTACAAATATACATAAGGCTGGTGGAAATAACTTTGGCAACATCGCATTTAAAGCCTAAAGGGTCATGACCCCAAACATCACAGTACAAAGATACAACACAGCACATAACCATATAGGGGGTGCCACTTTACAGCAGGTCAATGTAACCAGACTTGAATACCAGATTCACAAGTCATAATACCTCACTTCATCACTGATGTCAGTAACCAGAATCCATCTGCAATAATTTTAAGTGAAAACGCATTACAATCATGTGCACACATTATATAACTAATAAAGCATTGCAGCCATTCAGGAATAATCATTACTGTCAGTAGTAACAACCCCTTTAAATTAAGCATTATTATAAGCATTGTACATATTTTTTTAATAAATCCTTGTTCAAACATAACCATGTGTCTGTCTTTTATTTATTTTTTTAACAACTTTAGGCCACACAAACTACAGCCATAGAACCAGCAGTGGGAGCGCTGCACTCACAACTAGAGAGCAAACGTTCCAGCCTTGGGACTAGAGTGGTAACAGCTTCTTTGACCCTTTCAACATAGGGTCAATACTTCAGTGCAAGTTTTCTTGGGGTTTCCTTTGGGGGAGCTGATGTATTCCTGCAGCCTCCATGCTCTCTCTGTTCTGCTCTTGGGGCCACCACAAGAAGCAAAAACCTTGCGCGCAAGCAAAGCCACACCCAGCACATCAGGGAGCCACTTCCCGGTAGTGTGAATATATAATTAGCGGCTCCAGCCAAATTCTTTGGATGCTGCTGCCGAGCCTAGCAGCTTCCTTGTTGCCTTGTTTGTTTCTTCTGCTGGGCATGCCCAGTCCTACACGGACACCTTGCATGCCTCCCTTCATTGGGGGCAGCGCAGGGAGGCCACCTCTGGCTGCCTGGTTTGGCTCCCCACAAGTCAGCAGTCTCCTTGCTGTTGATACGGAAGCCGGCAGCGCTGTTCTCCCCTTCCCACTTCAAGTGGGTGGGATGTTACTTTTTGCACTGCGGCTCCCCTCAGACATGGACATGAGAAGTGGGCGTGCAGCCTCTGCAGCTGGTGCCTGGATATGAGGTCCTGAGCTCCTTTCCAATCTTCTTGGAAGTGGAGGCACAAGGGCACTGCAGCGTTGGGGGCCTGAAGATAGGGTCCCGGGCTCCACTTTTGCGCCTGGTGGGGAGGGGTGTGACTGCGCTTTCCTGGTTTCTATTGGTGAGCAGGCCTGGAGCTGGGGTCCTGGGCCCCCATATATGAAATAAAGGGCCCAGGGGTTGGGGATCTGATTCTTCAGAGTTCTGATGAGGGGGCCCCAGGCATGTTCTCTCCTAGGGTTTACAATTAAAACATGCTCCTCACGTTGACCCCCATTCCTGGCCAACCGTTGGGGTTTCTGGACCTCGGGCAGCAGAGCTCCTTGCACTCCAGCTCCCAGCTGGCGGGTCAAATGTTAAATCCCTCTCTCTTTGTTATTTCAGGTCCTGTTGGGCCGTTTTGTATGATCTTGGGCTCATTTTGCTCCTGGTGACGAGCACTAGTCCAAAAAAAATCCTTGGAACTGAAAGATGGCCTATCTACAAAGCCTTCGGCATCGAAAGCGGAGAATAAGCGGTCTCCCTCAAAACCACAAATCCGTGAGACTGCAACCAGTACAAAAGGCTCTTTGACGTCTTCCACATCTTTGATGTCGAAAAACACTAAAATTAGCACAGAGCCAAAGCAGAAACGATTGCATCCCATTCTTGAGCGCTTGCAAGACAAACTAGATGAAGGACAGAAGACTCTTTTTGTACACCCAGACACTGAGAAACTAAGCTCCAAGCCGCCACCACCACCTGTTTCCCTTGCGCTTCCTAAAAGGAAAAACACTTTTTTGAGGAGGACATTGCTGGGCCTCAACCGACCCATCATCCAAAGAAGAAAAGGAAGGGGAGGGGCACACGCCCTTTCTGTTTCCCTCCTTCTCCATCTAGGGTAGTCACCCCTCATATTGAAAAAATATATAAAGCATGCCCATTGGACCCTGACTATATTAAGGGGCAAGTCACACCAGATTCTATGGTGGTACACACAGCCAAGAAAAGAGCAAATTCATAAGACACAGGGCATGCGCCTCCTACAGATAAAGAGAATAGGAAGTATGATGCTGCAGGTAAACGTGTTGCAGCACAAGCAGCCAGCTACATGCGTATTGCAAATTCTGTGGGACTACTTTCCCGATACAATAAGGCCACATGGGATGAAATGCAAGAACTACTTCAAAACCTCCCTGATCAATACCAACAACATGGAACACAATTGGTAGAAGGAAGCAGGGCTATATCTAATGCCACTATACAATATGCCTTAGACTTCGCAGACACAAGCGCCCGAAACGTTAGCACCAGTATCCTCATCAGATGCCATGCATGGCTCAGAGTTTCCTGCTTCAAACTGGATGTACAAGAACACCTGCTCAACTTACCTTTTGATGGGCAAAATCTTTGGGCTTCAGGTGGATGATAAGCTAGAGAAGTCGAAACGGGACACAAACCGCTAAAGCAATGAGGGTCCTACAAATATCAACACAGTGGTTCCTTTCATAGGGGGTCAGTACAGGGGTGCAACTATAGGAGGTTCCTCCACTGACACCAGCAGTGGCAATAAACAGCAACACTCTTTCAGAGTCAATTTACATGGGGATCTTTCTATAAAACAAATTATAGAAATAATGGTAGAGGCTGCACAACCACTACCAAAACTACCACCCCTCCAAAACAGTAACCACCCACACCTTCCCCAACCACATATAACACCTGTCGGGGGAAGGTTACAAAATTTCTATCCACAATGGCAAACCTTACCACAGACTAATGGGTACTATTCATAATCGGGTATTGTTTAAAAACCGAACTCCACCCACAATCCCGCCAAAACAACAGAATATGCCAAAGGAACATCTTACACTTTTACAGGACGAGGTTCTTTCTCTCCTTCAAAAGGGGCAATAGAAATAGTACCCTTACAACATCATGGACACTTAGTATATACTCTCTTTATTTTCTAATCCCCAAAAAGGAAAAAGCATTCAGACCTATCCTAGATCTTAGGCCCCTCAGCAGGTACATCTCCTGAGAACACTTTTACATGGTCATACTGCAAGAGGTGATACCTCTGCTACAGCAAGGAGATTTCATGACTGCATTAGACCTCTAGTATGCATAGTTCTGTATACCCATTCATCCAGCTCACTGCCGTTATCTTCATTTTCAACTAAACGAGCAACACTATAAAGTCAAGATGCTACCCTTTGGGGCCACCAAAGCTCCAAGGGTTTTCACAAAGTTCCTTGTAGTAGTGGTGGCGGCGCAACTCAGAAGGGAGGGAATACATATTTTCACCTACCTAGACAATTGGCTCCTCAAAAGCACAAGCTACCCACAGTGTCTTCAAGACATCCACCTTCTTCACAAACTATGGTTTACTGTCAACATACAAAAATCTCATCTGCAACCATTGCAAATTCAGCCGTTCCTAGGTGCAACTCTCATTTCAGTTACAGCCAAAGCTTATCCCAGTTCAGAAAGAGCGAAAGAGTTTGCAGAAACACTCCCTTTTTTTCAACCACCGGCTCACCTCACAGTAAACGTAGTGATGAGGCTTTTAGGTATGATATTTTCCTGCATAGCCATAGTACCACACGCTCATCTACTTATGCATGTCCTTCAACGTGCTCTGCAGTCTCAGTGGTCTCAAGCGGAGGGGCATCTACAAGATCTAGTGTTGGTAGGGCCAGCAACTCATCGGTCTCTGACGTGGTGGAACAGCAACAACTTGTTGTGAGGCCGGCCCATCAAAGCACCAGTTCTGCAAATTACCATTACCACAGATTCATCCCTTCAGGGATGGGGAGCACATATGCAAGATCTCACAGTTCACGGTCTATGAACAATAACTCACCACATCTGCATATCAATCATCTAGAGCTGTAAGCAATTCAGCTAGCCCTCAAAGCTTTTCGCAATCATCTAAATCAGAAAATAGTACTAATATGAACAGACAATATGACTGCAATGCGTTATATTAAAAAGCAGGGAGGACACACACTTCACAGCTATCCCTCCAATCAGAGCACAGCTGGCACTGGGCAATCTATCACAAAATCCACCTCCAAGCAGAATACCTACCTGGGGTGTGCAGTGACTTCACAGATATGCTCAGCGGGACACAGCAGGTGCACGAGTGGGAGATCAATGTGTCACTACTCCACTCTTACTTCGGAAAATTGGGGGCAACGGATATAGACTTATTTGCCACTCACCTCAACGCGAAATGCCAGAACTTCTCCTCATAAGCACTGTAGCACACCAGAGCAAAGTCACTGTAGAAGTTACTTGAACAGTTCTATTGTTATCCATGCAAAATATTCACAGTTGTTCTGTCCGTTCAAAATGTGTACTATATGACACAGAAAACGCCACAAAGTGATCCAAATCCCTGTCGAGATTTTAGTAGTCAATCTTTATTCCAAATTCACACAGCAGCCGACATGTGTTTCGCCTGGCAGGGCTTCCTCAAGGTTTTTAGAATTAATAATGATTTCTTTTATATAATCAGTCGGTCTTTCCTGGAACATCTGTCTTTGTTGCGTGCAAGGCGAATACGGGGATAAGCTTTTGGGACGCGGGACAGCAGTGAGGACTTAACATGGTCCTAGGAGTTATGACCCTCTTACTTCAGAATTGATCGGAACGTACAAGCTAGGATCGATGGTGATTGGATCTGTCACCACGCATATCATATTATATATCTGATTATGAAATGATCTTAACAAAGACAGATGTTCCACAAAAGACCGACTGATTATATCAAAGAAATCATTATTCATTCAAAAAGCCTTGAGGAAGCCCTACCGGGCTTGAAGTGGATTTGCATCACTTTGTGGCGTTTCCTGTGTCATATAGTACACATTTTGAATGGACAGAACAACTGTGAATATTTTGCATGGATAACAATAGAACTGTGCAAGTAACTTCTACAGTGACTTTGCTCAGGTGTGCTACAGTGCTTATGAGGTGGATTTGGATTTGGAATACTTTGTAGATACAAAAGAGTAATACTCTAGGTGGATGAGTATTTGGCACCATTTTAGCACCCAATACTAAATGGTTGGAGAGTGACATAGTGCAATTTTCACGACCTTTGTACATATGGTGATGTGCAGATCAAGATAGCATAGCCACCCTTTCGCTTTCTGTAAATGCCAGAACTTCACCTCCAGGTTCCACCACCCCCACACCAAGGGCAATGCCCTGTGGATGAATTGGTCAGGAGTATTTGCCTACCTTTTTCCTCCACTCCCACTCATTCTGTATGTAGTTTAGAAGTTAACACAAACATCTCTTATCACTAATCCTAATAGCCCCAACATGGGCACGGCAGGCATGGTTCACAACCCTGCTGCCACTATCTTTAGTGCCACACGTGAAACTACTTTTTTTTGGGTCACACCTACAAACGCAAGCTCAAGGAAAACTGATGCACCTCAATCCCAAAGGACTCAATTTGGTTCCTAAAATCCTGGAATTTGGTCATTTAAAATTACCACAAGAATGTATGGATATCCTTAAACAAGCTTGTAGGCCTAAAATGCATGTTACGCTGCAAAATGGAAGCGATTTGTACATTATTGTACTAATAAACAAATTCAACCTTTAGCACCTACAGAACAAGACATTATAGGCTATCTTTTCCATCAGCAGCAATCAGGGTTTGCTTACACATCGATCAGACTGCACTTAGCAGCACCAGCTGCCTACATGCAAAACAGAGGCAATTAATGTACCTGTTTAAACTACCAGTAATCAAAGCATTCATGGAAGGAGTCAAGTTATCCCGCCCTCCCCTGCACCAGCTGCAGCCTTGAACGTAAACATTGTCCTTAACCAGGCTTATGGGGCCACCATTCAAACCACTTCTTTCATGTCAACACCAATTTCTAACTTGGAAAGTTGTCTTTCTAGTGGCAATAACTTCTCTCAGAAGGATATGTGAATTGCAGGCAGTTACATTGCAAGAACCTTTCTTTAAAATGTACCTAAACAAATTAGCTCTGCAAACAATTTCAAAATTTCTACCCAAAGTGGTCTCAGCCTTTAATACAAGTCAGACCTTATAGTACCTTTATTTTTTCCTAACCCAGACACAGTAGCAGTGCGGTCCCTACATAACATTATATGTTACATTGACAGAAAAAAATCTTTCTGAAAGACATAACAAGCTTTTTGTTGCTTTTAACAAACCTCACCAGGGGGCACCAATATACAAGCAGCAATTCCTTGAAGGATAGTTAGATGCATTCAGACATTTTATCAAAAAGCCAAAAGGGTGCTTCCAGCACCACCGCAAGCTCAATCCACATGTAAACGAGCTACTGTGGCTTGCGTAGGAAATAGTCCTATATTATTTGTAAAGCAGCAACGTGGATTAGCCCACATACCTTTACTAAACGCTACTGTGTTGATTTATTCACCCATCAACAGTATTAGATCAAGGGAGGGAGGAAGAAGCTGGGATCCATTCGGCTTCCAAGCGAGAATTAATAATCAAGAGAGAATGGATCACTTGTACCTGTGTAACCAGGGTCGGGTATGGTGGCCTTCTTAAAAAAAAAAACTCATTAACGTACAAAGGTGGTAGGGCGGTATATCTTGATTATCTGCCTTTTATTCACATGACATCATCCTCATCTGTGTTTTTTTTGTGAATGTGGAGGTGCTGCTTATGGAGAAGTGGAGTTAAAATTTTAAAAAGCGCTATGTCATAGTGCTTTTTAGGTCGTATCCTACCAGACAGTGCAGCAGTCTGGTTTGCTAAATACATCTTGGGGACATTCAGAAAGTTGACCTATGAAGTCATTCCACCCGTTGCTTACCATTGACTTTGTGGTTTGTAACTCGCATGTCCTGGCATGATATTTGTTGGCTTTATTTGCTTTAGGCTGTAAAGCTAGAGTTCCTCCCTCCCATTGCCCACACCTTGTTTACTGTATTCTTACACAAACTCGCTTTATGTAAACAGGATTTTAAATCTTGTTTATTTTTTGTCACATTTGCTGTGCATTCAAAGGCAGAGGTCAAATGTCAAGCTCTTTCCCTTCTCGTACTTCAAAGTGAGAGAATTTATGTGACAATCCTGCTGAGTATCCATGTAAGAGGAGAGGGAGTAGGTCGGATGTGTTTTTTCCTAGCGCACAACAAAAAAATTGAACTGTGCTCAGGTTTCAGAATTTATCAGAATTAGTACAAATTAGTACATTTTTCTGTAAATCTGAAGTGTGGTGCAAACAAATATTTGAATACGATCAAAAGACATCACTAAACTAGTTGATGACTTTTGGACACATTATTGATTCTGTGCAGTAAAACCGTATTTCGGTGCAAATGCAATTTTTATTTCAGTTGAAAATGTGTTGTCTGTAACGGCAGTGCGCTACCACACCACGCATAGTCCACACTACGCCACTCCACTCTGACCTTCCACTCTGCCATGCCTCACCACCCTACAACACTCCACCCCACTCTAGCAACAAGCCCTTCCATTCTACGCCCCTCTACTGTAAGACATTCTATGCCATGCACTTCTGCGCCCCTCAACGCCACCCCACTTAATCTACTCCACTTCAATCTATCCCACCCCACTTTGATACAACCTACCCCAATCTACTCCACTCCAATTTACCCCACCCCACTTTACCCACCCTATTCTTCCTCACTTCAGTGTACTCTACTCTAACCCAATCTACTCCATTCCAGCCTACTCCAAATCTTTCCACGGCGATTCAGCCTACCCACTCCAGTCTACCCCAATCTACTCTACTCCACCCCACTCCAGTCTACTCTACCCCACTCCACCCAATTCCACTCAAATCTACCACACTCTGCTCCAATCCACCCTAGTCAAACCCACTCCAATCTACCCATATCCACCCCACTGTACCCCTATTCAACCCACTCCACTCTAATCTAACCTAGTCTAATTTACCCCACTCCATTCCAATCTACCCCACTCCAGATTCCACTGCAATCTATCGAACTCCTCTCCACCCTACTCCTATTTATCACAATCTACTCCACTCCAATCTACCACAGTCTACCCCTCTCCAATCTGCTGCACTTCACTCCAATCTACCTCGCTCCAATCCACCCAATCTTCTTCACTCCACTCTTAATGTACCCCTCTCCACTCTACCACACTTCCCCAAATCTACCACGCTGCACTTCAATCTAACCAACCCCATGCCAATTTACCCCACTCCAATCTACCCCACTCCACATCAATCTACCCTACTCCAATCTGCCCCACCCAATCTACTATCTACTCCATTCTATTCTACCCACCCCACTCTTCTCCATTCTTATCGACCCTACTCTAATCAACCCAATCTACCCCACTCCACCCTAACCTAACCCACTCCACTGTACCCCGATCTCGCAGTCCACTCCAGTCTCGACTCCACTCCAGTCTCGACTCCACTCCAATCTACCCCACTCAACCCCACCCCACTCCAATCTACCCACTTCAATTCACCCAATCTACCGCACTCTATCCCACTCTATCTCCCCTTCTCTAGTTCTCTCCTTTCTACCACATGCCACCCAAATCTATCCCACTCCAGTCCAATCTAACCCAATCCCCCACTCCTATCTACCCTACCCGCTCTACCCTACTCCAATCCTCCCCATCCAAATCTGCCCCACTCCAGAATACCCCAGTCCAATCTACTACCTCGATCAACCCAACTCTTCCCCAATGTACCCCACTCCAATCTACTCCAGTATCCCACTCCACTCCAATATAATCTACCCCATTCCATTCTACAACAATCTACCGTACCCCAATCTACCCCACTCCAGTCTACCCTACACTTCTAACTTTTAGCCATGTTGAACAGCAGCCACACTGGTGTAAATAATGGCTAAAGCACATTGGCAATAGCCTTTTGGATTTGCCAATGTTTGTGTTTATGGCGGGTGGGGATGGGCAACAGGGGAGGGAGGCTGGGAGAGAATGGACTACGTGAAGGAGGGAAGTAGAGTTTAAAACATTTTGTTTAAAAAAAGCTCTGTGATTAGGTTGACCAACTGGCATTGGTGCAAATTCAGGACGGTGAGTGTAAAAATTCAGGACAAAGGGTCAAAATTCAGGACACAAATTCAGGACAGGAGGTCAAAATTCAGGACAAAACTTCAGGACAATAGGTAAGCTTTACAGACACATCAGAGGAGGTCGCACAATAGTATACAAGTAAGCCCAGCCATATCCAAACATATTCAACCATTTGCAAACCTATCTATCATGTATCCTTCCATCCATCATGTATCCTTCCATCTATCATTTCACTCATCCATCCCTTCATCCATCCTTTCACTCATCTATCCATTATCCATCCATCCACCCTTTCATCCTATCCATCTGTACACTCATCCATCCACTCTTCTACCCATCCATCCATTCACTCATCCATCCAGTCATTTACCCTTTCACCCATCCATTCACTTACTCATCCATCAACCCAGTCACTCATCCTTCCACCCATCCACCCTTTCAGTCATCCATCCATCCTCCCTTTCTCTCTCCATCGACCCTTTCACTTAGCCATCCTTCCTTCCACCCACCCATCCATCTACTCATCCACTCATAAATCCATCCATTGACCCTATCACTCATCCATCCTTTCTCTCACCCATTTATCCTTTCACTCCTTCACTCATCTATTCATCCTTTTGTCCATCTACCCTCCCTTTCACTCATCCATCCTTACATCCACCCTTTCACTCATCCGTCCATCCATTCACCCTTGCTCTTATCAATTCACCAATCCATCCATCATTTCACTCATCCATCCACCCACTCACTCATCATCCACCTTTTCACTCATCCATCCTTTCACTCATCCATCCACCCTTTTATCCATCCAGCTACCCTTCCACCCATACATCCAGCTATTTACCTTTTCTCTCATCCATCCTTCCACTCACTCATCAATCCATCCATCCTCTCTCATTATCCATCTATTCAATCTTTCATTCATCCATTCACCCTTTCACTAATTCATCCAGCCATCCACCCATCCCTTCACTTACTCACTCGCCCACCTTTTCATATTAAATTTGAGTTGAGCTTTTTTGAGAGGAGGCCCATCAAGAACTTCACCCTCGCTGCAGGAGCCATTCCAGGACTGGGACAGAAGCCACCCAGGGCGGAGACAGGATCCACCACAGGGGGGACAGGAGCCATCGCAGGGGGGGGGGGGGGCTGAGGAGCCACCACATGGGGGGACAGGAGCCATCACAGGGGGGGGGGGTCAGGAGCCGTCACATGAGGGGGAACAGGATCCACCAGGGTGGGCACAGGGGTGGGCATGCAGTATTCCAGTATCATCTTGGTCTCTTCCAGGGTGGGGTGGGCTCCTCACCCCCTCCTGGACAAGACAACGAGAAGACGGGCTCTCTTTCCAAAATGTTAGTTTTGCCATCCCCCACTGTGATGTACAGTACTTAAAGGCGATACTCCAAGAGAACTGATTTAACTGATTGTCCTCCATACTTTGTTAATCAGTGTGGGTGCGATTGTGCCATTTCTTTATTTTACTACATTATAGACTGCATGTTTGAAGAACCAAGGTTTGCTTACAATTTAGAGACAGTAATTAAGCTCTGTGAAGAGAACCACGTGCTGCCTCGGGTAATCAGGGCAGGTTCTAGGATGTTTGGGGCCCTGGGAAGAAAGGGAATGTGTGAGGCCCCTCTAAATTGCAGAGACATGACGCATTCAGGGCTGTTTGCATCTGAATAGATACCCCTGCTCCTGAAGCTGCAGCCCCTCCCTCTCAGTCACCTTCAAGCACCTCTTAACAGCTCATCACGGGCTGAAGGTGTGAGGGTTGCCATCCCGCTGTGCCTCTCCAATGCTGCTCGGTATCTGAGCTGTGGTACTGCATCGGCGTCTGTTACACCCGGCCTCAACAGCATCGGAGTGAAGCAGGGAGGTGGGTGGAAGGCGCTATGCCGGCTTTAGGGTGGTGCGACCGGTGCCCGGTTAAAATTACGGACAAATGGTGTCCGTTAAAGAATCCTTCACGGACAACGGACAGATGGCCGAAATTACGGACTGTCCGTGAAATTTACGGACGGTTGGTCACTGTGCTGGCCGCGTGTTAGTGCTTTATTTTTCTTCCGTATGGCGGGTGGGAACACAGTCAATGAAAGAATGGAAGGGACAACAGGAGGGTGAGGGTGGGAGGAAAACAGCCTGCTACTAATACGTTTTACCTGATGTAGCAGTGGCTGACGTGAGACCTCGTACTAATAAGCCCTGTAAGTCCAATGGGTGTTGCGCGCCTGCTGGGCACTATACTATGTCTTCAGTAGACTGGAGCCCCTGGCCTGCCATGATTGTCAGGCTGTTGTGTAAGTACGTAAAATTTTATTGTTGTCATGCACCGCAGTGACGGTAGGGCAGGGGGTGGGGGCAGAGGTCGGTCTGCAAGTATGCCCCCCACCTTTTGCCTACAGCCTGCACCCCTCCTCCCTGTGAAGAACAACGTAGCGAGAACGTATCTCTCTCCTGTCTCAAGACTGTCCCCCCCCCCCCCCCCCCTTTGTTTCTGCTCAGTGCGATGATAACTTTCGCAACCTCTGAATCACGACCCCAATTCCCGTTAAAAATTGCTCTTGCACCGTCCTTCGGACTCCCCTCTCTAGATGTATGCTATAATAGGGTGTTTCACTGGCCCGTACCCACAGACCCCGTTCGTTCTAGATGCATGCTGCAGTAGGGTGGTGTCTCCCTTGTCCCCTGTACCCACAGACCTCTCTCTAGATGCAAGCAGTACAGTGGCCCCTCTCCCGCCCCTTTGTACCCACAGACCTCTCTTCTCTCTCTAGATGCAGGGCACTACAGTGGCTTCTCTCCTGCCGCCTATACCCACAGATCTCTCTCCTCTCTTAGATGTTGGGTACTACAGTGGCTTCTCTCCTGCCGCCTATACCCACAGATCTCTCTCCTCTCTTAGATGTTGGGTACTACAGTGGCTTCTCTCCTGCCGCCTATACCCACAGACCTCTCTCCTCCTCTCTTAGATGTTGGGTACTACAGTGGCTTCTCTCCGTCCTCCTGTACCCACAGACCTCTCTCCTCCTCTCTTAGATGCAGAGCAGTACAATGACAAGACTGCAGAAAGGTGTGTTATGAAGGAAGTTCATTACCCTTATTTTCCAGTCTTTTACTTGTCAATTCATGTAATGGTATTTGTTAGGGATAACATGCTTTAAAAGTTTGAATTTGGTTTCAACGGAGCCGGCATAAATAATGTAGCTTTTGTATTTTTCTTCATGCCCAGTACCAAAACAATACACTTCCTGTATTCCAGTCTAGAGGCTAAGATTACTGTGTATCCCCAAGTCTCCCGAGGATCCTCCTTTCCAAAGAATGTACATGATGCCACCATATTTCTATCCACTTTAAATATCCCACTCACTACCTCAATCACTCTCTATCTCACTACCTCACTCTTTCTATCTCACTAACTCACTTTCAGTCTCTCTTTCACTACCTCTCTCTCTATCTCACTACATCACAACATCACTCTATGCTTATATATCACTACCTCACAACATCCCTCTCCCTCACTACCTCACTCTTTCACTACCTCACTCTCTCTATCTCACTACCTCACTCTCTATCACTACCTCACTCTCTATTTCAATACCTCACTCTCTCTATCTCACTACCTCACTCTCTCTCTGCTAATGCAATAGGTATCACATATGCAAAAAAAAAGCTAATGCCAATAGAAAGGACAATGCCATTTATTTAGGGATACAAAAATGATAAAAAAAATAATGAGCAATACCAATAGCTCTACCTATAATATTGCCGAGACCATTGCATTGTAAATGCTTGTTTTTGTTTTGAGACTGTTTTCTATTGAGCCACTAGATGGCAGAACAATGCAAGAATGTGAATGTATGAACAGTAGCGTACAGTTCAGTTAATATTTTCCAAAGAACTGCTCCTTCCGCGGACGTCCTCACCTTTCTCTGCCCCATAGGCAATTCCTTTTTGATCACTGCGAATTTTCTGGACATGCCATGTATAGCTACGAGTGCTCAATGTATGACACAAAACTGGATAACTTGTCATGTTTGTTATGTCTTTTTCAGAAAAACATAAAAAGAAAGTTTTTAAAAAAATAGATATATTTTCCAAAGTAGACCCAAACACACTGCCTTAAGATTTGAGCTCAGAATAGTCATGAAATGACGGATTTCGACTGATGCCATTCATAATTAGGAAGGGAACAGTATAGTTTTGTGAGATCTGCTGGTGCTATGTGTTTGCGATCCGTTGCGAGCACTGGTGACCATGTCCCTCTGACTCCGCAGGTGGTGCAGGAGAACGAGAATGTGGTGTTTTGCCTGGAGTGCGCCCTGCGGCACGTGGAGAAGCAGAAGTCTTGCAGGGGGCTGAAGCTGATGTACCGCTACGACGAGGTCAGTGCTGCTCTCTACCTTAATAATACAGCACTGAAACACGCTTCATCCGGGTCATCTGGCCGAAAACGAGATGGAATTTGCGATGACAAAATGCTGTACGTAATATAGTGTTGAAATTGGGCAGTGATTGACTACTGTTTGTTGCAGTTTTTTAGGTGTGTCTCAGCTTGTGATGATCTCACATAATGAAACAAAAATCATAAGATTAAAACAGATTCATACATTTCGAATTACATAAAAGGTCCTTGGGTGAGCACTCGTCATCCATTAGTCTATTTGATTGCCATTCACATTTTGCTTCCCCCGCCCTCCTCCAACAGCACTGGTCGCCCAACCACCATACTTCACTCATAAGCTCTCCTGCTTTGAGAGCCCCGTCATTGCGCCCGAAGACATGGGCACTTCAGTGCCTGGGCAGTAGGGCATACACTTTACCTTGCCATTGTTTTTTACTTCCTTTCTTTAGCTGTTTTTTAACCCCTTCCCCGCTCATGACGGAACCACTCCGTCATGAGCCACGGGTGCGCTGTGCTCATGACAGAGTGGTTCCGTCATGCTGCGGCCGTTGGCGGCCGCTCCGCCCACGCGGCGCTAATTCCCCGCCTGTGCGGGCGATTAGCGCAGTGGGCGGAGACGTGACGGAACCACTCCGTCATGAGCACAGCTCACCCGTGAATCGTGACGGAGTGGTTCCGTCACGAGCACAGCGCCACCGCAACTGCCCCCAAACCCCCCCAGCGCCGCGGCGGAATTCCTGCCGCGGCGAAGGGGTTAAAAATGTAAGTCTCCCTTGTTTATAAACTGTCCTCCAGTTACAGTAATTAAAATTCAATACTACTATATTTTTGCACCAGTACAAGTATCGCATCTACCAGTGCATTAACACTAAGGGTTGCTGCACTGTTATAGCAAAATTATATGCAATTGTTATTTTTAGTTGCAAGCATTTGACCCCTTGATTAGTTGCCCGCATGTTTTCTTTTTTTTTTTCCCCCCCCTCTTTTATCTTTATGGCACATACGATTTTGAAATGTTTTGGGGGGCTTTTAAACTGTAAAGGAGAATAACACATTTCATGATAATCATGTTTCCAAATCAGCACGTAGACCCACTAGGACAGTTCAAAATGTTTTAAGTATTGCTATAACCATTTAACACGCAACATAACCTAAACCAGCTCATTAGGCAATCTTAGTCGCTTTCATGCTCTTATCGTCCCTACCCGTACTCCCATCCCATCAAAGGCATCTCATAACCAGTATAGTGAAATCATGTCTCTGGGGATTATCGCAGTATGCTAATTTATCAATGCCGTTGGTATTGAACCATCATCATTCAACCATATATTTGTCTTAACGCTGTTCCTCTCTTACTCCAAGCTTCTCAGGATGGCCTTGTGTCCGGGATCTCCATCAATAAACTGACCATTACCATCCACACCATTAATCTTCTATCAGTTTTTCAACCTGTCTGACTCGTTTCTTTTGGGTTTCATCTGCAGTACCCATTCTGTCATATCTTTAACCAAGTATTCGCTAGTCAGTGGCCTAACACTCAGCCAGTGTATGGCTGTACGAACATCATACCTAGCAGTATAGATTTTCTGACCAGCTTACCTTTTTCTTTGTTGGTATGAGTCCAAGCATACATTGCTTAATCGTGCAGGCTATAGTTCTACCTGTACAGTGTTTGAGCATGTTTAATACTTTCAACCAAAACCCTGTACCACCTGCAGTGCCAGGTAAGATGCATAAAATCAGCCTCTTCCGCTTGACATTGATGGACTTGCTAAATTGTGCTCAGATTTATTGGTGTTAATTTGTCATATGGAGATAATTGTACTGAACAAGCTTAAAGCGTGGATTACTCGAAACTGTTTCTGTTCCCATACAAGTCTTCTCCCATTCCGCATCCGTAATAGGTAATTTAGCAATCCCCTGCCATTTGTCCTGCAACTTTAATTTGGCTAGTGGGTTGGCATTTGTTAATGCCATATATAATATAAATCATTCTCTTTACTATTAGATGCGCTGAACATCTCTACCATTGTGTGAGTGGGCGTAGGTGTTTCTGGAAACACTGGCCATATTTCTCTAGCAATGCGTGGTATCTTGACATATTGTACAAATAGGCCTGGCCTAAGGTTGAAAGTCTCCCGCGATGCTGTACAAGTCAAAAACCTATTATCTGGATAGAGATCTGCCAGTGTCAGAGAGCCTCTTCCATCTGTCCGTTGTCATACTTTGAGCAATCTGAGCACATGGGTGTATGCTCCGTATATGCATATGGAGGACATCTAAATATGTTTTTAATTGCCTGCCCCAGACTCAACTGGCATGTTTTATACAAAAAAGCATATATATGAGCTAGAACCCCTCATCAAGTTGTGCTCTGATGGAATATCCAGTGTGGTCTTTCCAGCAGTCTTTCCCTCCAATTTTGACTCATTAACCAGTGCACCATGTGCTACAGGAGCACCACCATGTAGTATAGCTCCATATTCAGGATCTCAAACTCCCCTTTGCCCCATTCCTTTTTTAATTTTGTAAGTTTTTTTCTGCTTTGTTATGCCAAAATGAATTCCCCTAATAATTGATCCAACTCTATAAATATATTTTGGAGACTTTGTACATTGCCCCTTATAAAGTGTAAAGAAATGTTGGTACGAAGTGTATGTTGGGCCGGGCCAAATTACCCATCGCGTATCACTGGTAACTGCAACTTGATTCAGAACTTAAAGGAGTCCCGGGACCCCTCCATTACTCTCCTCATATTAAATTTGATTTGCAGTCTCCTTATGTGTGACTCTTTTTCAGAGATATTGAAAAGTTGTCATGGCCCACATCCGGTAGCACCCAGTCAACCGTGCCTCTAAGGGAGTCACTCAAACAATTTATATCTACTTATACATATGTGGAATCCTGATATTCCCCCAAATTTCTAGTGAGTGCATGTAGTACTATTGGAGCAGCTTAGGTTGGCTGATGAAGATAAACTAGAGCATCGTCCACATATAACGACACTGTGCGTTACTCTCCCTGTGCGAATCCCCCAATGCTGTAGATCTCATCTTGGTCTACATGCCAGCGGCTACTCAATGCAAATAAGAGGGACAGGGGGCTCCATTGCCTTACCTCTCGCGCCCAATCAAAGCGCTAGGAGACTATCTGTCCTATACGGACGCTGCTCTGGGTTTGGTCCATAACAATCCAGTTCATTCTAGATAGTTCTATCCAAATCCTATATATTTTAGAATCTCCCATATGTATTCCCAGTTAAAAGTATCCAAGGCGTGTTCTGTATCAAGTAGTGCAAGTGCATATCCGTTTTGATGCATATGCATAAAATAAAAAAATGAACTGCTCAGCCTTCGTACCCGCTTTCCAAAGTCATACATATTATTAGGTGAATTCAATCAATAATATCCTGGAGTCACAGGAGCATTTATTGACATAAGCATAGGATTTTGTTTTCTTCACTACTCGATGAATCTCTTGTGCTGCTGCAACTGCTCATTAACTTGAGCTGCTGCATAAGATCGCCGATGACAAAAGGGCTGTGTTTAAAGACATCTGAAAAACTAAAAAAATCCATAGGCTTCCAATTGAGCCTTTCTCTCTTTGCCAGTTCAAAAGCATCCTGTATGATTGACCTGGAGTACAGACTGATCGGACCAAAGAAGAATTTGCAATGTGCTGCACTTTCAGTATTGGCTTTCTGCTGACTGTGTGGTCAACATGGTGTACTGTAGTAGCATCGGTCTTTTTCTTTGGCACTGATGATGGTTTCCTGTGAACATTTAAAAGTGGAGCAATAGCTTATTTTCAGCTTTAAATGTGCAAGGCTTTTGTGGAGCCTATTTGCCGGTTAAACTGTTACTGAGACTCTTATCACTATTAATGGAGATGGACTTCTCAAGTGGTAATTTTACATTTTTTTTAATCAAACATCTCTTTATTTGTTTTGAAGAAAGCAGAATATGCAAGCATACAAAACAAAAACTTGTAGGGGATAAGGACCCCGACGCAGTTTATCAGCCGCATCGTGCAGTAGGCTAATAGATCGTATAAAGTTTGTAAATGGGAAAGCGGCACCCAACACGTATTGTCAGTGTCCAATTGACCTGTCTCCCCTTACCCCCCCCTACCAATAGAACATGAAAAAAACATAAACTAAGGAGTCCCGGTCGAAAAAAAAAAAATAGTAAATAGATTTCCACTGGGAATGTTATATCAGAAGGCTGTAAAAGGTACTACGGGGTGTGGGCACCGGGCTTTCCCTACACGCACTCGCAGGGGTTAGTGGGTGTACTAGATGTGAAAGAGGTGAAGGGCGTGCAGTCTTGGACCACATGCAAATAGGGGAAGCCCCTCGGAAAGGTACTCCACCAGTGGCCCTCCGATGTAGTCTAACCCTTTACGGGAGTCTTCCGCCATTCGTTCCATCGCCAATGCACGCCATAGTCTGGCGTGCCATTGTGTGAGGGAAGGAGCTTTCAGTTTTTTCCAAGCCGCGGCTACTGCCATCTTGGCTGCCCCGAGGCAAAGTCACATCACCGAGCGGTCCCCATGGGTTTGGTGCTTTAACTTAGTGTCTCTGAGCTCCAGTAATGTGTGTTCTAATGTGTTTGAAATCGGGTATCCTAGAATCTGTTTAATTTGGGCAAGGATCTCCTTCCAAAACGGCTTAATGTGCAGGCAGTCCCACCAGATATGTCTAAAGTTTCACAGTTGCCCACAACCCCTACAGCACCTGTCTGAGGTATTAGGGAATATGGTGTGTAGCCGTTGTTGGTGGAGGTACCAATCGTACACAATTTTGTAGTGTGCCTCTCTGAGGTGCATAGACCGATTAAACTTAGGGATGTCTTTGTAGAGTGAGGCCCATTGCTTTTTTGTTGGTGGGGTATCCAGTATTGTGTCCCACAGGAGTTGATGTCGCTGGGTGTTTGTGGACCACGCTGAGTGGAGGAGTGAGTAGAGAAAGGAGATAGTGCCCTTTGAGGAGGCTCCCGATTGCGCAAAGGTTTCTATGGGAAGCAGCTCCCGGGTAGCGGCCAGCCGCACCTGTGGCTGCAGAGACCAGCGTTTAAGTTGCTGATATCGGAATTCTTCGGACCGCTGGAGTTTGAATTCCTTAGCGCATTTCGTGAAGGAGTGCAATCTCCCCTTTTCGAAAAGATGGGAAAGCATTAGGCAGCCCCCCTCCGCCAACCGTCAAAAGGGCCTTCCCGTAATGCTGGTGAGAACTCGGGGTTGAAGTGTATGGGCGTGTATGGGGAGGGGAAGGAGGTAAGGGGGGTGGGTCTGTTTACTTCATCCCATACCCTCCGGGTGGTCGCCATGGGTGTGCTTATGTAGGCGTTTCGCGGGCGGTGTTTGTTTTTCCACAGGAGGTCCCAAATTGTTCTCCCGTGATTTGTCGGTCTATGTGGAGCCAATTCTTGTCAGACTCTCGCAGAGACCACTCAGTAATCACCCTCAGTTGGGCAGCCCTATAGTAGCCCCGAAAGTATGGTAGACCAACCCCCCCTCCTCTCTCGACCGGGTCAGCATGCGGTTGGAAAGCCGAGCACGCTTCCCCTGCCAGATGAACTTTGTGACCATTGATTTTATTGTGGAAAAGTGTCCTATCCACCGGGATCGGAAGGCCCTGGAAGAGGTATAATAACCGTGGCAGGACATTCATTTTTACAGCGTTGATGCGGCCTATCCAAGTGAGGTAGGCCGTCTGCCATCTAGTGAAGTCCGCCTGGAGTTGTCGCAGCAGTTGGGGGAAGTTTGCGCTGTACAGGTGTTCCAACTTGGAAGTGAGCTTTATACCTAAGTAGGTCATATCTTTCTGCACTCCTCGGAAGGGAGACGCAGCTTCTATCGCCTGCATAGCCACTTTGGGTACGGTGATTTTCAAGAGATAGGACTTTGATAGGTTAACCTTAAACCCCGAGGCCTTCTCGTAGAGGACCAGCTCTGACTGGATCGCCGGGAGGGATGTTTGTGAGCTTGTGGCAGGAAGGAGCACATCGTCGGCAAAGAGAGCAATCTTGTGCTCATCCGTGCCAAAGGGGACACCCCTTATGTCCGGGTTGGAGCGGTTGCGCTCTTAAAACGGTTTGATCCTTAGCACAATTTAGAAGGGGGGGGGATAGGGGGCAGCCCTGACGTGTGCCTCGGCTGAGGGCAAAAGGCACCGAGACCGCCCCGTTCACCAGAACAGTGGAGCGCGGTGCATGGTAGTTTGCTTTGATCATTCCAATAAAAGGTTCCCCGAAGCCAAAACAATGCAGAGTGCGGGTTTGGAAGGCCTTCTCCGTGTCCAGCACAAGAAGGACTGTGGGAATTGCTTTCCATTGCGCTTTTTCAATAAGGTGTACTATTCTTCACAAGTTGTCATGGGGTTTGTCTTCCCTTGATGAAGCCCGCTTGGTTGGCCTGAACCAGGAATGGCACAATGTGTTCCAGGCGAGTGGCCAGTATCTTAGAATATAGTTTAGCATCCAGGTTGAGAAGCGCGATCGGCCTATACAAGGTGCATTGGGCGGGGTCTTTCCCCTGTTTGGGGATGATGGAGATTAGGGCTTCTCTCATGGAGGAAGTCACTTGTTGCGTGGAGGCAATATGGTTAAAAAGTGTCACTAGACTGGGCACGAGGTCCGGCGCAAAGGTACGGTAGAAGTGGACATTCAGTCCATCTGGACCGGGTGCCTTTTGGAGCTTGAGCGAGTCTATCGCTTTCTGCACCTCCTCAGCGGAGATGGGGCTGTTTAGCACGACATTGGTAGAGGCGGGTACCTGAGGTAGGGTAAGACTTTCGAGGTATTGGTCTTGTGCTCGCCGATCGGGTTGATCCGCCGTGTATAACTCGCGATAGAATGCTCAAAAGACGTTGGCTTTGTCAGCTCCACTCTGGTGTGGGGTCCCCACTCCATCATCCACCCTTTGAATATAGTTCTTCTCTTGCCTGATCCACAATTGGCGCGCCAGGAGCGACCCTACTTTGTTGCCCCCCTCATAGCTGCGTGCCTGTAGGCGCCAAAGTGTCTTTTCGGCCTGTTCGTGTATATTGCTTGGAGTTTCCCCCTAGCTTGGGTCACCTTGCGCAGAGTTTGTACCAAGGGAGACGTTTTATGGTCCTCTTCAACGGAGCAAAGTTCGTTCTCTAGGAGAAGGCGCTTTCTTGTGCGTTCTCTTGAGCGCAGCGTCTAATTCTATACACTTTCCCCTGATGACTGGCTGGAAGGCGTCCCAATTGTTGGCTAATGAGGTATGGGCTGGATCGTTGAGTTCGAAATAATTCGTGATTGCCTGTCGGAGCTCATCTCGGAGGAGTCCATCTCTAGTCACATAATTGGGGAAGTACCATCTGGAGTATTTGGAACGGGGAGCGGGCCAATTCAAGGTCCGTTTCAAGAGCGCATGGTCTGAGAGGCATATCGGATGAAACTGTGTTCCCAACACCTTTGAAAGGAGGGACTGGCTCCGAAAAACGTGGTCTATGCGAGAGTACGTTCAGTGTGAGTGAGAAAAAAAGTAGTTGCGTGTCGTGGGATGCGCAGTCCTCCAGGTGTCTATTAGACCCAGGCCCGTAACGTCGCCTGAAGCGATTGGCTGAAGACTCCTCTCCCTACTGTCTACATCCGCCCGTAGGGCCACCAGGTGTCGTCCCCCCCCCCCCCCCCCTGTTCCCCCCATTTCCGACTTGAATGCATCAAGGGAGGCCCGATGTCCGATTTGATGTAGTCACGCAGCTCCTCGTGAACTCCCTGAGTGTGGCCAGCAGTTCCTCTCTGGAGATCGCCATGGTGCCTTGGGGGGGGTTTTGGGATCGATGTTCCCCTGGGTGCTGGAGAGAAGAAGTTGGAGGCCCTGGGTGGCTGGGATTTTTTGGGTGACAAAGAGGCCTTCCCTCGCTGCTTTACGTGGGGCGTCGTGAACGTGGTGGGGCCGCTGAGGGCCTGGATCTGAGGTGAAGTGCTAGTCGTCAGCGGCAGGGGTTCAGCTAGATGGCGCCCAGGAGGTCCAGTGAGCTGGAAGCTTCCAGGCCAGCAGGGACGCTCAGGGAACCAGTTATCAATATGCGGGGCCCACATCTCCCAAGTCCAACGTGCTGTGCGTGGGTGGGCTCTGGCCCCCGCCTAAGGCGTAGGGACTGGCCCGCCAAATATGGTCAGTCGTAGGGTCAACTGCCGCTGTAGACCTCTCTAGGTCACAAAGGAGCGCAGGTACTTTTTAACTCTGGTTAACCCCTCTCCGGTACAGGCGTGTGCCACCCACAATGGATAGTTCACGTGGCTGGTATCTGGACCCCCTCGGAGCACCCACGTTGCTGCAAGGATGCTCAGGCTCAGCCCCCCGTGAATCTCTATTAGGCCGCAAACTGGAGGTGGCACGCCACCATCTTAAGGTCAGGCAGCGTTGGGCACGAAATCGAGGACGCAGATCTCGACAGGGGAAGGGAGGCCCCACCACTCCTTACCGGCCTTCCCTGTATGTTGTGTGGCTGGTTCCGTTCTGTACACCACGCCGGGCTCTACATTAATTGCAGTGGCATGCCAAAACATGCTGGCGCTGCATTTGCACGCTTCTCTTCAGCGCCCGACAGCCGCCATGTTGAAGACAGGCAGGGATGGCACGCTCCAGGGCTATGAACAGCGGGAGGCCACCCCTCCGCAATCTCCGACATCTGCGCTCCCCGGTAGGGTTTCCCCTCCGCCGCGAGACTTCAGGATTTGGCTCTGCTGTGTGGGTGCGTGAGGAGGCGGCCGCGAGCCTGGTCCACTGGCGTCCGTGCAGTTACGGAACCCCCAGGAAGTAGTTTGTGCAGTTTTGCGGGCACAGCCCCCTGTCTCCCAGCTCCCCGACTGCACCCCTCGTATTGTAGCATCGGTAGCTATCTTAATGATGCTGGTCACCTGGGGCTCCTCTCAGACACCAGAGTGGCGGCCGCCATGATGTTTCCCCCTGAGCGCTGGGTGTGAGTTTTCTCTGGTGCCGTGGGCTGTCCCGGGGGTGTGAGTTGCTGGTCGATCGCTGTCCCTCCAATCTCTTGTGCTGGGAGAGGGCTCCTGTGCCGAATTCAGGGCATTGAGATCCACTGATTTATACGGGCCTGGCGTCCCTCCAATCTCCTGTGCTGGGAGAGGGCTCCTGTGCCGAATTCAGGGCATTGAGGTCCACTAATTTATACGGGCCTGGCGAGGATTTGATCGGATTCACGTCCGATCATCCATGATGGTTACCCACGCCCCCAATTTTACTTTTTTTGCTGAGGTATGAGAACTAAGCTGGAAACCCCTGTTTCGATGCTAAGGTAGAATTTGAGTCGAGTGATCTCCACTGCCATGGTTTCTCAGATGTATGATAACTTCACTAAAAAAATGATTTTGTTTTTTTCCTGTGCACCACTATCTCATAAAATGTGCAATCTTTTCTCATACAGTGCCTGCATGTATTTATTTTAGAACTAATTCAATAGACTGGATGAAAATGCAGCCACTTTAGGCTTGCTCTCATCTGTCCTCCCGTGTATGATATTGCAAAATTAAAGGCTGTTTCAGCCCAACTTTTTGTAGTTTACTTAGGAAAACAAAATCTGTCGAATATGTTGCTTATTCTGCGGATATTTATGTTTTTTCCATTTTAAGATAATGTCCCTTTCGTGCTAATACTGCAGGTCACCTGTTGTCTGCTACCCCAAAATGTGAGGTATACATAGATGTTCTCTTCGGCTGTCTGAGTGTTTTAGCTTTTGCCCATGAAGTGCACTTAACAAGGTCACATAGAGGAAAGTGCATTGATTTGTCCCAGTCCACCATTTATGTAGAACCTTAACCATACTCTTTTATCCCTGCTGCTTGACTTGCAGGGTTTAAACATATAAATCATCATCCAGATACCCAGTGAATTGTTCTCTTTACAATCTATCCATATCTCTTGACTGTCTATACTCTTTATTAGCTCTGACAATTGTTTTGTGCCCCGAGCACATAGAGGGATATAAAAGACAAACCTGCTTGGGGCCCATACTTAGTTTAAATAAATTGAGTAAACTTTCAAGTAGACCCTGATTTTTGGGCACTTTTTCTACGTACAGAAGCTTTGCATGCTGTGTTGTTGTCAATAAACTTTGATTCCTTTCATCAACTCAAATCAGAGCAGCATTTTTCAAACTTGAAAGATCTAGCTGGTTCCCTAGCCCATGGCTAGTCATCCTTTCCTTTTCAAAGTAAGCGAGAGAACGTTTCACAAATCAGCTGGTCTTCGATCTGGAGTTCGGACCACTTAGTGTGGGACAGGCAGTCTTGTGTTACGACCGGTATAAGCTCTGAAAGAACCTTGGTGGTTGTTAGGGTGCAGGCAGCATTAGATGACTGCTGACAATAGCTTTGTTTCTCTAATGGTTATGGTAGACAGGTCAACCACATTTAGCAGTGAATTATGAGGTGTTGCAGAGACTCTAGGATGTAGAAAATGAATCAGGGAATGTTTGCAATAACTCCTGCACACCAGGAGTTGGCGTGATTAGCTCCCACTCCCACTCCTTTCCTGCCCCGGACATGAAGACACTGTGCCACTTATAGAATAGGCACCACCCCTGCAATTTTGATTTCGATTTCTTTTTTGTCCACACCGGTAGTCCTGAATCTTCTTGCCATTTTTATTTATTTTACCGAAGCTTGTTACCAAATTTTGACAGTGCGCAGAGATGTCCCCTCTGAAAATGACAGGTTTTAATCCATGCTGCACTGAGCAGAAGTGACAAACCCACACAACGTCTGTGTTTGGTGCCTCAGTGTCAAACAACTCTGTTACCAAGCACAAAAAGAGGGTCAGACAGGCCTGCTCGTTCTCCATCTTCAGGTAATCCAATTTGAAGTCTGAGGAAGAGTCGAAGAAAAAGTTCAAGAAAAGATGTAAGCAAAGCTTCAAGATATTCATATGCTTCTTACTCCGGGGCGAGGTCACATTGACAACGTTTGAGAAACCAGATCCCAACTTCGAACTCTTAAGTCGAAATTATTGCTGAATCTGGCGCTGATGCGCACTGAGTTATCTTGTCTATTGTTAGTTCAGCAGCAAATTGTGGCCGTAATCTAGTGTGTGCTGGATCTCTTTGAGAAGGCGCTGAATCCCGGATCCCTCTGTGACACCTTCGAGCTCCCATGGATCCTTCAGGATCTTAAGTTGGACCCCCACTGGCATGTCCTACTCTGGGTCTGACTGATTCTGGACGCAGCAAGGCCTCTATGTCATAGAGAGCAGCTCTATTTCAGTGTCACAGGCTCCAGCAGTTCTTTCCTTTTCGGTCAGATCAGTCTCATGCAACAGTTTTGGATCCAAAGGTGGCTTCAGCTTGCCCTTTGTCACGTTACACCATTAAGAAAACGCATCCTCAGGTTGAGGAGGAATTTGTGGCAATATTTCAAGAGGATGGAGGCTCTTTTTGGCTCCAGTTCAGATTCTGTTCAGGGCCTTGAACATGTTCATTGTGATGATGAAGATAGATGGCTAACTCACCTTTATACTGGTGCTGGCTTGTACTTTGACCTTCAAAATACCAGTGGCTAACGTCTCCATAGATTGAAAACAATTTGACCTTGGGGCCCCCTACAGAAAAGTGTTTCTTTTTTTGTGGTGGTTTATAGAGCTGCAGATGTGCTGAATTTACAACTACCCACCATTGAGACCAAAGCTAAGCTTCTAGTCAAGGTTTTGCAGCCTGGGTCTTCAGTGCCCTTTCCTCTCCTTAACAAAGCCCTAACCATCATGTTGGCCTAGCATAAGACTTGCTTGAATCTGCCTGTGAGTCACCCTACTGTGAGACGTCACGAACCCTCGCCAAATTATCCCATATTACTGGCACAGAATTTAATTGCAATTTAATTTATGGAAGTTAAGGCTTCCATAAGAAGAGTTAACCAAAACTCTTTCCTACCACCACTCTGGACAGAGAATAAACGAGTAGACTATGTGAGCAAGAAAGTCTTTGTCAGACAGTCGTGCGCTTCACTCTTTTAATGCTGTTTGTCTTCTGGATTTCTACACCCACACCCCGAATGACATGGCACGAAGGTGTTACCGGCCTAGCATGAAGACTTAAGACCTTCTTTGGCCCTTATAGTTTAGGATCAATCAAGGGTTTTTTAAGTGCAGCTACTCACTTGCAAGGGTCACCAGGCACTGGGGGGGGTGGGGGGGGGGGGGAGGGGGTCCGGGTCGTGCTGTTCCTGGAAGATCAGTGATTTGTTGAAGAGCCAGGTATTGATGTCCTTCAAGAACTTGGAGAGTGTTGGTGTTTGTCGGAGAGGGAGAGTGTTCCATGCTCTGGCTGCGAGGAGGAAGAAGGATCGGCCTCCTGTTCTGGTCTTCTTGACGCATTGCACTGTAGCAAGGGAGAGTTGGGCTGAGCTGAGGGATCTTTGGGGTGCATAGAACATGAGGCGGTGGTTCAGGAAGGAGGTGATTCTCTTCTCGACGGGAGCCAGTGTAGGGTCTGCAGGTGTTAGGTGATGTGGCAGTGGTGCAGTAGGTTGAGGACTACTCTGGCGACAGCGTTCTGGATGTTCTGGAGTTTGCGGGTGAGGTTCTTGTTGATCCCGGCGTATAGTGCGTTGCTGTAGTCCAGTCTGTTGCTTATAAGGGCGTGGGTAATGGTTTTCCTGTGTAAGAGGGGAATCCAGTTGAAGGTCTTTCGTAGTAGGCGGAGGGTGTGGAAGCGGGAGGAGGTAACAGCGTTGATTTGGCGGTCTTCTTTGAGTTTCGAGTCCAAGATGATTCCGAGGTTGCTCGTGTGGTTGGTGGGTGGCTTCCGGAGGGCGGGGGCACCAGGTGTCGGGATGTGGGCCCATGATGAGGACCTCGGTTTTGTCCATGTTTGGTAGTAGGCAGCTGTTCTTCATCTACTTGATGACTACTTCCATTCCTTCTTGAAAGTTGTATGCGGAGATGTTGGTTTGGTCGGATAGGGAGAGGATGAGTTGGGTGCCGTCTGCGTACGATATGATGTTGAGTCTGTGGGATCTGGCGATGGGTGCCAGGGGGGGCCATGTAGATGTTGAACAGGGAGAGGCTGAAGGAGGATCTTTTGGGGACTCCGCAGGTGGTCGGTGTGGGATTGGTGTGTGTGTGTGTCTGTCTGTTTGTCTGTCTCAGACGATTGGCTGATCAAGAGTTCAAACAGAGAGGTGCCTACAAGATACACAGACAACCATCAACCTGTCACGCAGACTGGGGTTCACAATAAATGTCACCAAATCCAATTTACAGACTCTTCAAATACAACACTATTTGGGCGCAATCCTCTGTTCAGTCTCTGCCATGACATACCCCAATTCAGAGGGTTCTTAATCTTCAGAACCAACTGGATCGTTTTCAGCCAGTCAGGATGGTCATGCGCCTTCTGGGCATGATGGCCTCTCGTATAACAATAGTTCCACCTGCCAAGTTACACATGTGCCCATTCCAGTGTCTAACATCTGAGTGCTCACAAGTGGGAGGGATTTGGAAGATCTAGTGCTGGTTTCACCGGTTCATCAACCTCTGAACTGGTGGGGCACACAAAACATCCTCAAAGGCAGACATTTTTGGGCCCCAGTACCGCAAGTGACGATCACCATGTATGCATCACTTATAGGGTGGGGCGCACACATGGAGGACATCACAGTTCAGGACCCTTGGACTACACTTCAACAAAAACTTCACATCAATGTATTGGAGATTAGAGTAATTCAGATGGCTCTGAAATCCTTCCACTGCCACATAACCAGAAAGAACCTTGTTTTCCAGACAGACAATATGACAGAAATGTTCTACATCCAGAAACAAGAAGGGACACGCTCACTACAGCTGTCCCAGCTAGCAAAGACCATTTGGCACTAGGCTATTTGACATCACATCCACCTTCTGGCAGAGTATCTTCCGCGAGTGGACAGTTCAGTGGCAGACCTGCTAAGCAGGACAAAGCAACAAGTCGAGTAGTGGGAACTCCACCCAGAGTCATCTGCTGTTACTTCCAGCGCTGGGGGAACTGGATGTAAATCTATTTGCCGCTGTTGAAAATGCAAAATGCCAACATTTTGCCTCCAGGTACCAACATCCACAGACCATGGGCAATGCTCTTTGGATGAACTGGTCAGTGATATTTGCACACACTTTTCCGCCTCTCCCACTACCTACATATGTGGTCAGTAAACTCAAACCTCTCTCAAGATGATTCTCATAGCTCCGAACTGGACGCTCCAGCCCTAGCCCACAACTCTATTAGAGTTTTCCCTAGTACCTCACCAAAAACTCCCCAAGATACCGGATCGTCTCACTTACAGTAAAGGCAGGGTCAGGCATCCAAACCCCAAACAACTCAACCTGCATTCTGACTCCTGAAGCAGTAGAGTTTGGATATTTACAATTGCCTCCCGAAAGTATGGGCATTCTAAAGGAGACATGACTTCCAAAAGAGCTTGCTGTGCAGCCAAGTGAAAGCGTTTTGTACATTATTGTATAGGCCAGCATATAGACCTTTGCGTGCCTAAAGTACAGCCAATACTTTGCTACCGGCCACACCATCAGAAGTCACGATTAGAATACCCTTCCATATGACTGCAACTTGCTTCAATTGCGACTTACCTGCAAAAAACGCGAACATCAGTCACTTTTTTGTATACCAGTTATCAAAGCCTTTAGGGAAGGGTTGAAAATAATAATTCCACCACGTACACAACCAGTTCCTTCATGGAATTTAAATGTAGTTCTTACAAGACTAATGGTCACACTGCATTCTTGCCATCTGCAGGTCGTCGCTTGGAAGGTAGCTTTCCTTGCAGCTATAACTCTTCAAAGAAGAAGAGTTAGCGAAATTCATGCTCTTAACTATAGAAGTCTTACTTCTAAGTTTTCCAGGCTATGGTTTATCTTTGTACAAATCATACATTTCTACCAAAGGTTTTCTCTCCCTTCCATTTGAATCAAACAATTGACTTGCCGTTTTTTTTCGCTAAGCCTGACATTGTGGCATAAACGGCTCTTCATACACTAGATATTCAGAGTACTCGTGTATTGCATTGAGAGTACAAAACCACGTTTCAAGGACTATCAAGATGGATTGTGAAATGTATTCAAATTTGTCATGTTAAGGCCAAAAGAACTTTACCTACCATTCTTCGAGCACACGCTACAAAGGAGGGTGCTTCAATGGCTTTCTTGAGAAACATCCCCTTAGCTGACATTTGTATGGCAGCTACTTGGTCAAATCCACATGCGTCCACAAAACATTGTGTAGATGTTTAAGTCAGGCAGCAGTCACTCGTAGAACAGTCTTACATATGCTATTTTCAAACATCTGCACCATCTAAAGCCTAGAGACACAGCAAGAGGAGTACTGCTTTACACTCTATGCATAGCATGTGTATCTGCAGTGAACACCTGCTACGGATGGAGTATGTTACTTACTTGCATCTATTTGTAGTGTGTAGTGCTGCAGATTCACACATGCCCTCCCGCCTCCCTGGCTGGTATGCGATAGTGTCAGATTTACACATATTAAACACTATGGGCCTGATATGGATGTCGGGCGAACATCCTGAGCTTTCCCTCTGACCGCCGTATTTTGATTACAGTGGTCGGAGGGAAAACTGCAAGGGGATTCCGATCCCCTTCCGACGGGCTCTGCGAGCCCGTCCGAACAGGAGCGAAATAGTGATCCCTTACCACAATTAAAACTTGTAACTGGAAAATGGATAACCAACAGACTAAACACATTACTATCTAATTAACTGTATAGTAGCATGTACAACTCCCTTAATATCTCTATAGCACAGTGCATAACTTTTTCAGTGTAATCTATAACTGCATGCATCACTGTATCAGTAAGTCTCTCATTCACTATATAACTATTTCAGTGAATCTGTAACATGGTACATCCGTCTATCAATGCTTCTGTAACAAATTGTGTGACTGTATCAGCGCATCTATGAGTGGGTGCATCAGTGTCTCAATAGGTCTGTGATTCGTTGCATGACTGTTAATGTGTGAGTAGGCGCATGAGTGCCTCTGTGCACTTGTAAGTATATATACAACTGTCTGGATCTGTGAGTGGGTGCATACATGTCTGAGTGGGTTAGTGAGTGACTGAGTGGGTCTATAACTAAGTACATGAGTTTCAGTAGGTCTATGACTGGGAGTGCTAGTGTCTGAGTGGTTCTGTGGGTCTCTGAGTGGGAGTGCGTGTGTGAGTCTGAGTGACTGAGTGTATAAGTCTTTGTGAGTGGGTTTACGAGTGTCTCAATGGGTCTGTGAGTGAGAGCATATCTCAGACACTCATGCATGCACCCATTCACTCACCCTCTAAGTGGGTCTGTGACTGGGAGGGTGAGTGTCTGGGTGGGTCTGAGAGTGGATGCTTGAACCTTGAGTGAGTGGGTGCATGTATAGCTGAGTGAGTTTGTAAGTGGCTGTGTGACTTTGAGTGTATCAATGAGTGACTGATTCCATAAGTCTCTGAGAGAGTCTGTGACTAAGTGTGAGAATGGATTTATGGGTGTACGAGTGGATCTGTAAGTGGGTGTGTGAGTATACATGGGTGTGTGACTGAGTGAGTCTGTAAGTGGGTGCATGAGTATCTGAGTGGGTCTGTGAGTGGGTGTAAGTGTCTCTAGGTATGAAACTGTACACATGAGTCTGACTGAGTCTCTAAGTAGGTGCATGAGTCTTTAAGTGGGTCTGTACAGGGGTGCGTCACTCCAAGTGAGTCTGTAAGTGGGTGCATAAGTACCTGAATGGGTTTGTGAGTACATGAGATGCTGAGTTGGGATGTGACTGGATGTATAAGTGTGTGAGTGAGTTTGTGAGTGCGTACACGAGTGTGTGACAGTGACCGGCATGTGTACAAATAGTTATGTTCGAGGCATGTGGGCTGCTGAATTCATATCTGTGCATAGATCGCCGCCTAGTGTTGGGTCCGGATGTTTGCACGTTGTTGTCCTGGAAGAGTCTTCGAAGTATCCTGAGATAGGTGACTCCTCCCCTGGACCACAGTGCGCATGGGCATCCTCTCCATCCTCAGATTGTTTTTTTCCGCCATTGGGTTCGGATGTGCTTATCTTGACTCAAGTTAGGGAAAACTTTTTTCAGGCCAAAAGGCCTTTAGTTCGCGTCGGTACTGTTCCCGATCGGTATCGACAGTTACTTGTTAGTTTACTGACTTCAAAAACAACTTTTTCGCATCATATCCGACCATCGACCCCACATCGACAATGGAATCGAGGACACCATTCAAGCGGTGTCCTGTTTGCAATGCGAAATATCCCCATGTCGACGTCCACCCGGTGTGCAACAAATGCCTTTCACCGGATCACGACGAATCCACATGTATGACCTGTGCCCGATTCCGATCCAAAAAGACTCTCCAGAATCGACGAGCAGCGAGACTTGAAGCGCAGCAAGCGGCACCGGCCCGACCAACATCTTCAGCGCCGAGGACGAAGATGTGGAAGGCGTGGAGAACCTACCCTCCAGCCCCGCTTCCGAACACGATTCCGGATCGGAAGACATCGAAGAACAACTCTTTCACAGGGATGAAGCCGACACCGAGGTAGGAGACTACGATGAGGCCTTAGGGGCCGAAGAAAGTAGCTCCGGTGACGAGCAAGGCCTACCCGTACAGACGGAGGATATCCCAGTGCGTCAGTCTATGGCTCCGGTCGAGGGATCGCCTTCGGGCCTTACCCAAGACCTATCCCGCAGTTCTTCGGCCCCGCCCTCGGGCCCGGCCTCGGACATTCAGCGACAGCCATTAGTACCCAAAACGACTGGTTTCCCTTCCTCGAAACCAAAACCAAAAGTCGTATCGGTTCCACAGAAACCGAAACTGAAAGTGACACTGGTCGGATCGAAGCCCACTACACCTTCGACGCCAGCCAAACCCGTCGGCACCGACCGCACCAAACGGGACTTCGGTGCCGAACTCGCAGCAGCCGACGTCGGCGCCGACACACGGAAAAAGGCCATCGGTACCGCCAAACCGCCTCGGCACCCGGCACCGAAACAATCGGCTCCGGCCACGAAGGTCAAAATGGCCGCTGCGTCGCACACCACTTCGAAAGCAGCACCTAAGGCCCAATCATCGACGCCGTCGACGGCTACTACCTCTCCTCGACTCGATGACCCCGTGGCCCCGAAGAAGTCCACGCCTGCCTCTACAGAACCGCTCGGCGCCAAAGAACCATCGGCGTTCCAGGTGCGACAAGTTGCAGCGTCCTTGCAACGCATCAAAGAAAAGGCAGCCCTCCAGGACACGTCGGGCTCCGAGCCGAAAAAAGCTCAAAAAGCTTCTCCTGCAACACCCGACATCACTTTAGGCCTGCCGCCATCCACGGCGCCCAAAATGTTTGAAATCAGAACACGTGTCACCCAAACTAGGATCACACCTGCCGACCGCTCTCCTACGGAGACGTCACCGTCCCACATCATCGATGCCGACACCGGCAGAATTATGCTCCACAAGCGGAGAATATCTTCCGAGCGAGCTTTGGACTCCTACCGGATCCCGCTAAAGAAAAAGCTGCCAGCAGATTCGGAACCACAGGCGGTCGCTCCTATCCCCTGCTGCTGCCTACGCCTGCCGCTGCCTACGCCTGCCGCTGCCTTCACCCACTGCAACCCCCGTTGGCGCCACTTACCTCCTTCCGCCGCTCTCAGGTACCGGCCTCCGCTCGCTGCCTGCTTGTTTTTCTTCTTTTTCGCCGTTTCCGCCGCCACTGCCCCGGTCACTCTTTCCCCTCCTCCCGCTTCCCTGTTCCGGTCCCCGCAGTCCCGCCTCCCCTCACTGCCCATTGGCTACCCAGCCTCCCGCCTCCCTGCTGACCCTCCCTCCGGGCTCCTACTTATGACGCCCCTTCCGCGACCGCGCAGCGGATGCGCGCAGCGGGAGCGCCGATTGAGCGCCGAAGGTGCGCCAAAGGTAAGCCCGTCTGCGCCCGTCCGCGCCTGGCCCGCGCCCAGCGCCAGACTCCCTGGTCCCCGCGCCCGCCAGCCCCCCCGCAGGATCTACGACTTCGCTACGCTCATCGCACTCAAAACCGCCCGAGCCCCCGGATGCTACCGAGCGTCCCCGCGACGCACCCATGGACCCTTCACCTGCCGATCCTGCAACTTCTCTTGCCTCCAAACAAGCACCACGCCCACCAAGACGGACAACAGCAACCACCTCAAGTGCATCCTGCTCAACACCCGCTCCGTCCACAGACACGCCATGGAACTCTGGAACCTCCTCGACACCGCATCTCCGGACGTCGCCTTCCTCACGGAAACCTGGATGAACGACTCTTCAGCCCCCGACATCGCCATAGCCATCCCGGACGGCTACAAGATCATCAGGAAGGATCGCGTCAACCAGACCGGAGGAGGCATCGCCATCGTACACAAGAGCACCATTCGCATCTCGACTGACTCCATCGACGTATTCAACGCCGCCGAATACCTGCACTTCCAGATCCACACCGACCCCAAGACTACCCTCAGAGGCACCCTCATCTACAGACCCCCGGGACCACGCGCACAGTTCTGCGAAGACATCGCCGACTTCATCAGCCCTCACGCCCTCCCCTCCGCCGACTACATCCTCCTCGGGGACCTCAACTTCCACCTGGAGAACAACAATGACCGCAACACCACCGCCCTGCTGGATAACCTCGCCAACCTCGGACTTCAGCAACTGGTCAACACCCCCACCCACTTCGCCGGCCACACGCTCGACCCACTCTTCTCGTCCAGCAAGCACGTCACCTTCAGCCACTCCACCGGACTTCACTGGACCGACCACAGCTGCGTCCATTTCAGCTTCAGAAAGAACGCGGTCCACAATCACCCGAAGCAGGCTCCCCACAGAAACTGGAGCAAGATCACCGCCGACCAGCTCGCCACCTCCCTCAGCCAGAGCTCACCTGCCAGGACCACGGACCCTAACACAGCTGCCCTCGACCTCACGCAGTGGCTGACCTCCTGTGCCGACGACCTCGCCCCACTGAAGAACCCCCCCTCCAGACCCAGAAGCAAGAAGGCCCCCTGGTTCACCGACGAACTCAAGGACTCCAAGAAGGCCTGCCGCACCCTCGAGAAGGCCTGGCTCCTCAACAAGACCGCCGACAACAGAACAGCACTCAAACTCGCCACTCGCAGACATCACCAGCTCATCCGCACCACCAAGAAGAAATCTCTGCGGGAACGACTGGACAAGAACGCCCATGACAGCAAGGAGCTCTTCAACATCGTCAAGGAGTTCTCCAACCCCAGCACCGGCAACAACGACATCACTCCCTCACAGGACCTCGCGACTCCCTCGCCTCGTACTTCCACCGCAAGATCGCCGACATCCACAACAGCTTCGACATTTCACCCCCGCACCCATCGGTTGTACCTTCGCGCCCCGCCGCCACCCTCCAGACATGGACCGAGGTGACCCCCGAAGACACGTCACGCATGATGAACACCATCCACTCCGGATCTCCGACCGACCCGTGCCCCCATCATGTCTTCAACAAGGCAGCCTCTACCATCGCACCCCACCTCCGAGACATCATCAACACCTCCTTCAACACAGCAACCTTCCCGGAGAGCTGGAAGCACGCCGAACTCAGCGCTCTGCTGAAGAAACCAACAGCGGACCCGACCGACCTCAAGAACTACCGCCCCATCTCGCTCCTTCCTTTCCCGGCCAAAGTCATCGAGAAGGTCGTCAACAAGCAACTGGCAGCCTTCCTCGAGACGAACGGATCCCTCGACCCATCACAGTCCGGATTCAGAGCCAACCACAGCACCGAGACCGCCCTCATCGCAGCCACCGACGACATCCGAGCCCTGCTCGACAACGGCGAAACAGCGGCACTCATCCTCCTAGACCTCTCCGCAGCATTTGACACTGTCTGCCACCGCACACTAGTCCAACGCCTCAACGACACCGGCATCCAAGGGAAGGCTCTGGAATGGATCATCTCATACCTCTCCGGCAGAACACAGAGAGTACGCCTCCCTCCGTTCCGCTCCGAGGCCACCGAAGTCATCTGCGGCGTCCCGCAAGGATCGTCGCTCAGCCCTACTCTCTTCAACATCTACATGAAACCCCTCGCTGCCATCGCACGCCAACACAACCTCAACATCATTTCCTACGCCGATGACACCCAGCTGATTCTCTCCCTCTCCAGAGACCCCGACACCGCCAAAGCCAGCCTGCACGAAGGGATGACAGACGTCGCTGAATGGATGAACATCAGCCGCCTGAAACTGAATACGGACAAGACAGAAGTCCTCATTCTGGGACCATCACCCTCCGCATGGGACGACTCCTGGTGGCCCCCGGCACTAGGCACCGCACCTGAACCGACGGACCACGCACGCAACTTGGGCGTCATACTGGATTCCTCCCTATCGATGACCAGACAAGTCAACGCCGTCTCCTCAGCTTGCTTCCACAACCTCCGCTTGCTCCGAAAGATCTTCCGATGGATCCCGACCGAGACCAGGAAGACGGTCACCCACGCTCTCGTCACCAGCAGACTAGACTACGGAAACACCCTCTACGCCGGTACTACAGCCAAGCTTCAGAAAAGACTTCAGCGTATCCAGAACGCCTCCGCCCGACTCATCCTGGACGTCCCCCGACGCAGCCACATCTCGTGCCACCTGAGAGACCTGCACTGGCTCCCTGTCAACAAGAGGATCACGTTCAGACTCCTCACCCACGCACACAAGTCCCTCCACGACCTAGGCCCAGGGTACCTCAACAGCCGCCTCACCTTCTACACGCCCACCCGCCGGCTACGTTCCGCTAACCTCGCCCTCGCCGTCGTCCCTCGCATCCAGAGAGCCACCGCTGGAGGAAGGTCATTCTCCTACCTGGCAGCTAAGACTTGGAACTCCCTACCCGTCCACCTGCGGATGACCCAGGACCACCTGGCCTTCAGGAAACAGCTCAAGACCTGGCTGTTCGAGCAGTAGCAGACCCCCTTCCCCAAGCGCCTTGAGACCCTTACGGGTGAGTAGTGCGCGATATAAGTTCCATGATTGATTGATTGATTGACGAACGTCTCCATACCTCCTACCTAGATCCACAGCCCTTCTCTCCGACACCCTCCGAAACCGACGTTTTGGAGGACTACATGGGTGACGACGTCCCCTACCCCAAAGAGATGGACCCTGAAGGCCAACAGGACCCTGACCAGGCTTGGGATGACCCTGTAGACCCGGGTGCACCTATGGATACACAGGACACGCAGATATATGGCGCGAAAACGTCTCCCACAGAGGATACTGCCGCATTCAACGCCCTCATTGAACGTGCTGCGGCCAATCATGGTGTGCAACTCCACTCTGACACAATCGAGGACGATTTTCTAATGGATACTTTCGCATCCTCAGAAAGGAATATCAAAACTCTACCCATGTTGAAAGGTGTCCTCAAACCAGCAAAGGACATTTTCAAAGAACCCACCAGGCCAAGAGTAATAAACCCCAGGATCGACAAGAAATATAGGTCGGCGCCTGGGGACCCTACGTACATTAGAGGCCAGTTGCCTCTGGATTCCATCGTAGTCGCTAATGCTCGCAAACGGGCGCACTCGCAGACAACTGGGGATGCTCCTCCCCCGGACAAAGAGTCCAAGGTGCTAGAGACCTCCGGCAAACGGGTTGCAGCCCAGGCAGCTAAAATATGGCGTATTGCCAATACCCAGGCGCTCCTAGCTCGCTACGATCGCGCACACTATGACACATTAGAAACCCTACTCCAACATCTCCCTGACCAATACAAAGAGGGAGCAGAGATCCTCATCAGGGAGGGACAACTCCTCACGAACGCATCCATTAAGTGTGCACTGGATGCCGCAGATACAGCTGCCAGAGCAATAAACACCAGCGTCATGCTACGACGACACGCCTGGTTACGAATCTCCGGATTCAAACCTGAGGTTCAAAATAACATCCTCAATCAGCCGGTCAACCCCGACTACTTATTCGGACCAGAAGTTGACACCACACTAGAGAAAATAAAAAAGGACACAGACACTGCAAAGTCCATGGGGGCTCTCCAAACGCAGACCTTTCGGAGTGGCTCCTTTCGTCGCCCCGGAAATAGAGGAGCAGGTAGAGGACAGGGGTCACAGCAAACCTACAACAAGGGCAACACACAAAGTACCTACGATAAAAACACCCGGGGTGGTTATCGTGGCTCCAGCACAAAGGGCAGAGGACGCGGATACGGCAATACCAGGTCCTCCCCCAAGAACAAACAGTGACGCCCTCTCCCTTCCTCCCGACCACATAACACCTGTCGGGGGAAGGCTACAAAAGGTTCCTGTCCACGTGGAACACCATCACCACGGACAGGTGGGTCAAAGATATTATCAAACACGGTTACTGCCTAGAATTAACCTCCACTCCACCCACAATACCGCCAAAACACCGTCCTATGTCCTCAGAGCACTTAGCGCTATTACAGCAGGAAGTGCTAAGTATGCTGGAAAAAGGCGCAATAGAGGTCGTACCCGTCCACGAGCAAGGTACGGGGGTGTACTCCCTGTACTTCTTAATACCAAAAAAGGACGGGTCACTCAGACCTATACTAGACCTGAGACCCCCTCAACCGCTACAGTCTCTCAGAGCATTTCCACATGCTCATCCTACAACAAGTCCTCACGCTGCTCAAACAGGGAGACTTCCTGGCCACGCTAGACCTCAAAGATGCGTATTTCCACATACCCATTCACCCCTCACACAGAAAATATCTCAGGTTCACTATTCAAGAGCAGCACTACCAATTCAAGGTTCTTCCCTTCGGCGTGACAACAGCACCCAGAGTTTTCACAAAGTGCCTAGCTACTGTGGCTGCACATCTACGGAGGCAACACATTCACGTCTACCCTTACCTGGACGACTGGCTTGTTCAGGCAAAGTCAGCCCAGCAATGTGCCAGCCACATGTCCCGCACCAATCACCTTCTTCACAGTCTGGGGTTCTCACTAAATTATCCGAAATCACATCTCTAACCCGCACACGTACAACAGTACCTAGGTGCGACCATAGACACTCTGGCAGCCACAGCTCAGCCAAATTTAGTGAGGATCAACAGCATGCAACTGCTGATTTCCAAGTTCAAACCCCAACACTCCCTTCCTGCGCGAGTGTTCATGCAGTTGATAGGCATGATGGCCTCCTGCATTTTCATAGTCCCACACGCGAGACTACATATGCGCCCGCTTCAGGAGTGCTTAGCACGTCAATGGAATCAGGCTCACGGGCAACTAAAAGACCTAGTGTTGGTGAGCGGTCGGGCATACAACTCTCTGCATTGGTGGAATCCACAAAACCTTTGCAAGGGCCGACCGTTCCAAGAGCCTGTTCCACAAATAATACTGACAGCGGACGCGTCTCTCCAGGGATGGGGAGCTCATGTACTCAACTACACAGTGCAGGGACTATGGACAATACAACAAAAGAAGATGCACATCAACCTTCTAGAACTGATGGCAATCTTCCTGGCAATGAAAGCATTCAAAGTACATTTGTGCAGCAAAGTCGTGTTGATCCGGACGGACAACATGACTGCCATGTACTACATATCAAACACAAAAAGAGGGGGGGGATCTAGGAGCTAAAAAAAGGTCCAGTGTCCATGCTCCCAAGACTAGGTATATATTACCAGGAGGACAAAGTTCCTGCGGGCAGGTGCAAAAATTCACCCGAGCCCTTAAAAATAAATAAGGAGTGAAAGAGTTCCTAGTTTGAAGAACCACTCAGGTAAGTGGAGGACCACTCTATGTCCTCTGTTGCCCTCACACACCCCGAAAGGTGTCATGCTTCATCATCGGGCGGTTGCTCCTCGTAGGGCCGGCGCTGCAATTCCCTACGGGCCCCCGAAGGGTCACTTTTTCGGAGATCTTTTAGGAACCGCCGGATGGTGCATGTGGGTATGTGGAAAGTGGATTCTGTATGGAGGGTAAAAAAGGTGCGTGCAAGTGAGTGAAAAACATGGAGGGTCATCATGCAGCAACTTGTATAGATGTACCCTGAGCAGAATTAAACTGCTAAAAAATTGTGACCCTGAAGGCACAATCTGCCCATGGATCAGGGATCAAAGGCCAACATGTTTCGCGCCTCTTTCGCCTAAGAGGTCGGTGGCGCTTCGTCAGGACCAAATTCTTAACAATAAGTGCACGTGAAAAATAAGTAAATCGAGTTAAAATACCCGCAATATCGGTCTGGGCAAACGCCTGTACACCCTCAGTGTGGTAACAGGTCAACGATGAAAAAATCGCTCCAGGTCAATATCTAGGAAAGGAGAAGAGAAGAAAAAGACCACAGGGATGTGTATCAGAAAAACTTAATACAACATAAGTGTGCCACAGTCGTGTGCACATCAACCCCAAGCCAACGCCAGGACACAAGGCCAGGATATATAGAAAGGCACCAACACCATGCACGGCATCTGACAGAATTACCCACCCAACAGTGGTCGCATCATGGCATGTCAAAAATGTAAACTGGTCATCCATATGTAGGGCCAAGGAAACATAATCTCACCAAATATGACACAATCCTAATCCCAAAAGGGGGAAGGCTCGCCCCTGGTGACAAAAATAGAAGCTATATTGACAGGGTAAGACCTTACCTAACCGGTTCATAATACAAAAACCAACAGCTAGGCGTGTGGAATTCCTGCAAATTATTGGGAATTCAGCCCGGGTCGTTACACCGCTGTACCGCCCCCATCCATGCGGCTGCCAGTAATGATCTGCCCACGGCAGCACTTGCCTCTTAAATAGGTCACGGGAACTCGTCAAAAGGTGATTCCTTTCACCGGGTCAATTCAATTTCCGGGTCCCGGGCTTGCAACAAAGCACATCTGCGCATGCGTATAGCATTCTTGATAGTGCGCGTGCGTGTGAGAGGGAAACTAATCCCCTGTGCCCCGGTACGGGCATACCATCGTTATTTAAAATATGTCACTCAAACGCAATGTCAGAAAATAGCGTAATGAAGATATCATGTGCAACCATTGTTGAAGATGGTATGTTGCAAAATTACCTTATTTTAACAATGTATATTGGTGATTAACAGCCAGCACACCACATGAGAGGTTAGAATGCACTATAGCTTCTAACCAATGGAAAGGGGGCGAGTAATAAGGAATGAGATTTGTTTACATTGTGAATGCCCCCAGAGGACCAACCCCAACAAGATTGCTGCCATATGAAACACAGTAGGGTGTGAGTAGAACAAGTAGTGCCAAACCCTTGTCAAGGGACAACTCGTGCATTACCCAAATCAAGGTTGTGGTTGTGAAGGATTGTGTACCCCTAGAAAAGGAACTAAAGATAAATGATCCCACGGCTACACCGCCGTACTCAATATATCAAACACAAAAAGAGGGGGGGATCTAGGAGCTAAAAAAAGGTCCAGTGTCCATGCTCCCAAGACTAGGTATATATTACCAGGAGGACAAAGTTCCTGCGGGCAGGTGCAAAAAGTCACCCGAGCCCTTAAAAATAAATAAGGAGTGAAAGAGTTCCTAGTTTGAAGAACCACTCAGGTAAGTGGAGGACCACTCTATGTCCTCTGTTGCCCTCACACACCCCGAAAGGTGTCATGCTTCATCATCGGGCGGTTGCTCCTCGTAGGGCCGGCGCTGCAATTCCCTACGGGCCCCCGAAGGGTCACTTTTTCGGAGATCTTTTAGGAACCTCCGGATGGTGCATGTGGGTATGTGGAAAGTGGGTTCTGTATGGAGGGTAAAAAAGGTGCGTGCAAGTGAGTGAAAAACATGGAGGGTCATCATGCAGCAACTTGTATAGATGTACCCTGAGCAGAATTAAACTGCTAAAAAATTGTGACCCTGAAGGCACAATCTGCCCATGGATCAGGGATCAAAGGCCAACATGTTTCGCGCCTCTTTCGCCTAAGAGGTCGGTGGCGCTTCGTCAGGACCAAATTCTTAACAATAAGTGCACGTGAAAAATAAGTAAATCGAGTTAAAATACCCTCAATATCGGTCTGGGCAAACGCCTGTACACCCTCAGTGTGGTAACAGGTCAACAATGAAAAAATCGCTCCAGGTCAATATCTAGGAAAGGAGAAGAGAAGAAAAAGACCACAGGGATGTGTATCAGAAAAACTTAATACAACATAAGTGTGCCACAGTCGTGTGCACATCAACCCCAAGCCAACGCCAGGACACAAGGCCAGGATATATAGAAAGGCACCAACACCAAGCACGGCATCTGACAGAATTACCCACCCAACAGTGGTCGCATCATGGCATGTCAAAAATGTAAACTGGTCATCCATATGTAGGGCCAAGGAAACATAATCTCACCAAATATGACACAATCCTAATCCCAAAAGGGGGAAGGCTCGCCCCTGGTGACAAAAATAGAAGCTATATTGACAGGGTAAGACCTTACCTAACCGGTTCATAATACAAAAACCAACAGCTAGGCGTGTGGAATTCCTGCAAATTATTGGGAATTCAGCCCGGGTCGTTACACCGCTGTACTGCCCCCATCCATGCGGCTGCCAGTAATGATCTGCCCACGGCAGCACTTGCCTCTTAAATAGGTCACGGGAACTCGTCAAAAGGTGATTCCTTTCACCGGGTCAATTCAATTTCAATTTTTTTTGTTTTTTTTGTTTGATATATTGAGTACGGCGGTGTAGCCGTGGGATCATTTATCTTTAGTTCCTTTTCTAGGGGTACACAATCCTTCACAACCACAACCTTGATTTGGGTAATGCACGAGTTGTCCCTTGACAAGGGTTTGGCACTACTTGTTCTACTCACACCCTACTGTGTTTCATATGGCAGCAATCTTGTTGGGGTTGGTCCTCTGGGGGAATTCACAATATAAACAAATCTCATTCCTTATTACTCGCCCCCTTTCCATTGGTTAGAAGCTATAGTGCATTCTAACCTCTCATGTGGTGTGCTGGCTGTTAATCACCAATATACATTGTTAATATAAGGTAATTTTGCAACATACCATCTTCAACAATGGTTGCACATGATATCTTCATTACGCTATTTTCTGACATTGCGTTTGAGTGACATATTTTAAATAACGATGGTATGCCCGTACCGGGGCACAGGGGATTAGTTTCCCTCTCACACGCACGCGCACTATCAAGAATGCTATACGCATGCGCAGATGTGCTTTGTTGCAAGCCCGGGACCCGGAAATTGAATTGACCCGGTGAAAGAAATCACCTTTTGACGAGTTCCCGTGACCTATTTAAGAGGCAAGTGCTGCCGTGGGCAGATCATTACTGGCAGCCGCATGGATGGGGGCGGTACAGCGGTGTAACGACCCGGGCTGAATTCCCAATAATTTGCAGGAATTCCACACGCCTAGCTGTTGGTTTTTGTATTATGAACCGGTTAGGTAAGGTTTTACCCTGTCAATATAGCTTCTATTTTTGTCACCAGGGGCGAGCCTTCCCCCTTTTGGGATTAGGATTGTGTCATATTTGGTGAGATTATGTTTCCTTGGCCCTACATATGGATGATCAGTTTACATTTTTGACATGCCATGATGCGACCACTGTTGGGTGGGTAATTCTGTCAGATGCCGTGCTTGGTGTTGGTGCCTTTCTATATATCCTGGCCTTGTGTCCTGGCGTTGGCTTGGGGTTGATGTGCACACGACTGTGGCACACTTATGTTGTATTAAGTTTTTCTGATACACATCCCTGTGGTCTTTTTCTTCTCTTCTCCTTTCCTAGATATTGACCTGGAGCGATTTTTTCATCGTTGACCAGTTACCACACTGAGGGTGTACAGGCGTTTGCCCGGACCGATATTGAGGGTATTTTAACTCGATTTACTTATTTTTCACGTGCACTTATTGTTAAGAATTTGGTCCTGACGAAGCGCCACCGACCTCTTAGGCGAAAGAGGCGCGAAACATGTTGGCCTTTGATCCCTGATCCATGGGCAGATTGTGCCTTCAGGGTCACAATTTTTTAGCAGTTTAATTCTGCTCAGGGTACATCTATACAAGTTGCTGCATGATGACCCTCCATGTTTTTCACTCAATTGCACGCACCTTTTTTACCCTCCATACAGAACCCACTTTCCACATACCCACATGCACCATCCGGCGGTTCCTAAAAGATCTCCGAAAAAGTGACCCTTCGGGGGCCCGTAGGGAATTGCAGCGCCGGCCCTACGAGGAGCAACCGCCCGATGATGAAGCATGACACCTTTCGGGGTGTGTGAGGGCAACAGAGGACATAGAGTGGTCCTCCACTTACCTGAGTGGTTCTTCAAACTAGGAACTCTTTCACTCCTTATTTATTTTTGAGGGCTCGGGTGACTTTTTGCACCTGCCCACAGGAACTTTGTCCTCCTGGTAATATATGCCATGTACTACATACAGAAGCAGGGAGGAACACACTCTCCACAGTTGTCTCATCTGGCTCAGAGCATGTGGAAGTGGGCCATTCAGAGGAACATGTTCCTCATGGCGGAACACCTCCCCGGCAAGGACCACCAGATGGCGGATCTGCTCAGCAGACACAGCCACCAAATGCACGAGTGGGAGTTACACCCATCAGCATTCCAACCGTACTTCCAGCAGTGGGGTCATCCGGAGATAGACCTATTCGCCACAAGCGAAAACGCAAAATGCCAAAGCTTTGCCGCCAGGTTCCCACATACGCAGTCGCAGGGCAATGCGATATGGATGAACTGGTCCGGCAGATTTGCGTACGCTTTTCCCCCAGCACCATTGATACCGCTGGTGGCACGCAAACTCAGACAACACTCACTAACACTCGTCCTGGTTGCTCCAACATGGGCACGCCAACCATGGTACACCACCTTTCTCGAACTTTCCGTGGTGCCGCATCAAAGGCTGCGGATCAAACCCGCGCATTTGACGCAGAACCATGGAGAGATTCAGCACCCAGATCCGCAACAGCTGAACCTGGCAATCTGGCTCCTGAAGTCCTAGAGTTTGGCTACCTAAACCTGCCACCTGACTGTATGGACATCATTAAGGAAGCTAGAAGACCCACTACCAGAGCTTGCTATGCAGCCAAATGGAAAAGGTTCGTCATTTATTGCAATAACAATGACATTAACCCGCTAGACGCATCCATCCAAAACATAATTTGTTACCTCTTACACCTATACCGATGCAATCTGGCATACACCTCAATACGTGTCCATTTGACCGCAATATCAGCCTATCTCCAGAACAGGCAGCACCTCTCTTTATTCAGAGTGCCTGCCATCAAAGCATTCTTGGAAGGACTCAAACGTGTAATTCCTCCAAGCCACCCACCAGCTCCAATGTGGAACCTCAACTTGGTCCTCACACGCCTGATGGGTCCACCCTTCGAACCTCTACACTCATGCGAGATTCAATTCCTCACCTGGAAAGTAGCTTTCCTAGTAGCGATCACTTCTTTGAGGAGAGTTAGTGAACTCCAGGCACTAACCGTTCAAGAGCCATTCATATAGGTTCACACCAACAGGGTCGTACTACGTACCAACCCCAAATTCATGCCCAAGGTGATATCGCAGTTCCACATGAATCAAACTATCGAACTGCCTGTTTTCTTTCAAAACCCACAAACTGTCGCGGAAAGAGCACTCCATACACTAGATGTAAAGAGAGCCCCCATGTACTATATAGACAGGACTAAAGTCTTTAGGAAAACAAAACAACTTTTCGTTGCCTTTGCCCCACACCACAAAGGTAACGCCATCTCCAAAGCAGGTATAGCCAGATGGATCGTTAAATGTATTCAAATTTGCTATCAAAAAGCTAAACGCACATTAACGATTCCCCCACGAGCCCACTCAACACGTAAGTTAGGGGCCTCCATGGCTTTCCTGGGAAACATTCCTTTGCATGATATATGTAGAGCAGCCACCTGGTCCACTACACATACATTTACCAAACACTATTGTGTAGATGTGCAATCAAAACAGCAGGCAGCTGTAGGACAGGCTGTTCTCAAAACTCTTTTTCAGACCGCTGCAGCTGGCACTGGTAGCCGCCGCTAATAGAGGGTACTGCTATATATTCTATGCTTAGATATGAATTCAGCAGCCCACATGCCTCGAACTGAATATGCTACTTACCAGTATGCATCTGTTCTTGGCATGTAGGGCTGCTGACATTCATATCGCCCACCCTCCTCCCCGGCGCCTGTAGCAGCTGCAGCTCTCAGAATTACTGTAAGCATGGTCATCACTTTCTGTATCTACTCCATCACTGCCACAATGGCGAAAAACAATCTGAGGATGGAGAGGATGCCCATGCGCACTGTGGTCCAGGGGAGGAGTCACCTATCTCAGGATACTTCGAAGACTCTTCCAGGACAACAACGTGCAAACATCCGGACCCAACACTAGGCGGCGATCTATGCACAGATATGAATGTCAGCAGCCCTACATGCCAAGAACAGATGCATACTGGTAAGTAGCATATTCAATTTCTTTAATGTTTCCACCAATGTTAGCGATGTTGCAGCAATATCCGTACTGTCCCCGCAATGGTTCACGGGAGCAGTGTGTTGCTGCGATATTCGTAATGCACTGGCGGTCGCAGCGTCCTCGCGAATATTGCATGCAATCAATTTTAGATGCAGAACACAACCATTTCTCTAAACAAGGGGTCAGAGTATCTCCACCCTGACACCTTATGTTAGTTTTCACACAAATTTCCAGCCCCAGGAACTGTTCCCGAATGATAAAATGGCAGCTGCACCTTTCTGTTCAGGTTGCGTCCAGCCAATCAGAGCACTCCCGTTGGCGCTTGCATTCGCAATCAATCGCAAAACCACTGCAAAATATCCGCGGCCAGAGATCTATAATTTTTAGCTTAACATTTCTCAAAAATGTCTGGACGGATTTGCACCAAATAACAAAAAGCACAATCTGCGTAACAACATCAAACTTTTTGCCAGATTTGGTGTTTTTCCGTCAAGTGGTTTGGGCTGTAGGTTCGACAACACGCTCCTAAGGGAATTCTCATTACAAACGCACCCTTTTTTCGTGCCATTACTTCTGTCCCCACAGCACGGACCACCCCCAAACTTTCCATGACACACAGAACCTACTTTGACGGGAGACTTTCTTGAAGATTGGTCAAACCACACTAAAGTTATAGGCAAGTCAAAAAATGCTTTTCCTTTGGAAACTAGTTCCTAACTAGAACTACCTACTGGCAATCGCCAGTAGGAGATATATATATATATATATATTACCTACTGGCGGTCGCCAGTAGGTAGTTATAGTTAGGACCACGTTTCCATAGGAAAACCTCAACATTCTATTTTGAATAACTTTGGCGCCGGTCGACGAATCCTCGCGAATTTCTCAAAATAGGTGGGGCGCTACGCTCCGCTCCTACCCTGAAAGTCTCGGGGGGATTCGTCAAGCGGGGGCTGAGATAAAAGGGGGGTCCCAAAACGCGTTTTTCCCATGCATTTTTCCATAGGACCTTTAGAACGAGCTACAGCCCGAACGGCTGAACAGAATTACTAGAAATTTGGCAGAGAGGTAGTCCCTAGGTCAAGGAAGTGCCTTTTGTAGGTTTGGTGTAAATCTGTTCAGTAGATTCTGAGAAAATAGCCTTTAAATCAATATATATATCTGAGCCCGCTTACGGTACGCTTACCGTACGCTTACCGTACGCTTACCGTGGCGTGCGCGAGCGCGATTCTGATTGGCTCTTAGATCTTAGTAAACATTCGAATCGGCCGAAACCAGGAAGCGGCGTCCGCCATTTTGTCTCTCGCACTGAGTGTTGTTTATCAAACATGATGGCCAAAAACATGTTACGGGGCTGTTTTGACAACTCCCTCCCACATAGTCATGTTGAGGGAGTCCCCAAACATCCCCCAAGAGCAAAAACGGTTTTATTTTTTTTTCGGCAATTTCGCGGGGTACGCTTACCGTACGCTTACCGTACGCTTACCGTAAGCTTACCGTACGCTTACGGTAAAAAAATAAAAATAAAAAAAACACTATCCACACTTACCCCACCCCCTGTGCTTTTGGTGGCCGCAGGCCACCAAATGTGCAGGGCTTATTAATAGAGAAAAAAAACGTAATTTTGGCAACATGAAATTATAAAATCGAAATAAAAAAAACACTATCCACATTGACCTCACCCCCTGTGCTTTTGGTGGCCAAAGGCCACCAAATGTACAGGGCTTATTAAAGTTGATAAAAACCGTGCACGGAACGAACTGCGTTAAGTGGGCGCGCACGCCACAAATGGCGTAAAGTAACTTAGCATTTAAAAAAACGTACAAATTCACTGAAAAAACCATAGGTTTCACACACGTTATAGTTAGGAAATAGCATTTAAAAAACCTTGCTAATTCACTGAAAAAACCATAGGTTTCACACATGTTATAGTTAGCTGGACATTTTACTGATAAAAAACCAATGAAATTCCCCCGTTATAGTTACTGTAGGCAACTATAACTCACGCGACCGTAATCCTCTGCTGATGACATATGTGTCTTTATGAAAAAAAAATATTTGTAATATATGTATAGCTAAAATTTAATGGAAGAAGATATGGGCAAATAAGTGTCTAAATACAGTATTCGCATCAGCAGAGGATTGCGGTCGCGTGAGTTATAGTTGCCTACAGTAACTATAACGGGGGAATTTCATTGGTTTTTTATCAGTAAAATGTCCAGCTAACTATAACATGTGTGAAACCTATGGTTTTTTCAGTGAATATATATATATATATATATATATATATTACCTACTGGCGGTCGCCAGTAGGTAGTTATAGTTAGGACCCTCTTACCATAGGAAATCCGCAACATTCTATTTGGAATAACTTTGGCGCCGGTCGACGAATCCTCGCGAAATTTTCAAAACTAATGGGGCGCTACGCTCCGCTCCTACCCTGAAAGTCTCGGGGGGGATTCGTCAAGCGGGGGCTGAGAAAAAAGGGGGGTCCCAAAACGCGTTTTTCCCATGCATTTTTCCATAGGACCTTTAGACACAGCTACAGCCCGAACGGCTGAACAGAGTTACCTGAAATTTGGCAGAGAGGTAGTCTACAGGTCAAGGAAGTGCCTTTTGTAGGTCTGGTGTAAATATGTTCAGTAGATCCTGAGAAAATAGCATTTAAATCAATATATATATCTGTGGCAGCTTACGGTGCGCTTACCGTGCGCTTACGGTAAGCTTACCGTACGGTGCCGTGCGCGAGCGCGATTCTGATTGGCTGTTAGATCTTAGTAAACATTCGAATCGGTCGAAACCAGGAAGCGGCGGCCGCCATTTTCTCTCTCGCACTCTGAGGGGGGGAGGAAAAACAAAGGCAAAAAACATGTAAAGGGGCTGTTTATACAGCTCCTAACCACCTAGCCTTGATTAAGGTGTCCCAAAAGAACCCCCAATGCAAAAAATTCAAATTTATTTTTTTTCGAAAAAACGCCGATTACGCTTACTGTACGCGTACGGTAAAAATTATTTAAAAAAAAAAACTATCCTCACTTTCCCCACCCCGTGTGCAAAAGGTGCCCGAAGGGCACCTTTTTTTGCATGGCATAATAAGTAAAGGAACATTTAAAATATTACCTTTCACAACAAAGCGCATAATATGTCCTCCATGTGCGGACGGTGCGCGAAGCGCATCGTGCGTACATGGCCCATCCAGCGTAACGTGGGCACGCGGTGCGCTACCGTGCGTGCACGGCACTAACTGCGTAAAGTGGGCGCGCGGTGCGCGAAGCGCACCGTGCGCGCACGGAACGAACTGCGTTAAGTGGGCGCGCACGCCACGAACGGCGTAAAGTAACTTGGCATTTAAAAAACCGTACAAATTCACTGAAAAAACCATAGGTTTCACACACGTTATAGTTAGGAATTAGCATTTAAAAAACCTTGCAAATTCAGTGAAAAAACCATAGGTAAAACACATGCTATAGTTAGCTGGAGATTTCACTCATAAAAAACCAATGAAATTCCCCCGTTATAGTTAGTGCAGGCAACTATAACTCACGCGACCGCAATCCTCTGCTGATGACATATGTGTCTTTATGAAAAAAAAATATTTGTAATATATGTATAGCTAAAATTTAATGGAAGAAGACATGGGCAAATAAGTGTCTAAATACAGTATTAGCATCAGCAGAGGATTGCGGTCGCGTGAGTTATAGTTGCCTGCACTAACTATAACGGGGGAATTTCATTGGTTTTTTATGAGCAAAATCTCCAGCTAACTATAGCATGTGTTTTACCTATGGTTTTTTCACTGAATTTGCAAGGTTTTTTAAATGCTAATTCCTAACTACAACGTGTGTGAAACCTATGGTTTTTTCAGTGATATATATATATATATATATATATATATATCCGCTATTAATAGCTTTACTAGCTCCATCCTCGCTCGCCATCATGGCAGTGGGGAAAAAATAAACAATATAACAATGGAGCCGTTGAAAATGCGTAGTCTCTCGAAGAGGAGGAGAGTCAACATCACTTCAGCTATAAAAAGACTTTGTTGAGGAAAAACAGGTTGTAATGTCCAAGTCCCACTCTAGATGGTAGAAGTGTACATAGCATGTGATTCTTCAGCACCTCATGTTACAAATAGATGCTTACAGGACAAGTAACGTACTCCTTCAATCACATCTCTGCGAGTTAACAAACTACAAGCCTCACTGTGAAGGAACTTTTCATCGAGGTAAAAGAAGATAGTGGTGTTCCCCAAATAAAGCTGGTTTTCTGCAAAAGGTTTTCCCCCGTTTCACATTAGTCAGACTACTAATTATCACATTTTCTTTCCACAACCCTTGCAAATTGCTGAAAGAGCATTAAAAACATTTTCTGTCAAGCGAACACTCTTATGTAACCAACCTATAAGTCAAGCCTCACAAGACAGATTGACAAATGTATTCAAATCAAATCAAAGATAGCTTTATTCGATTTTACATTAAAATCATAAAAGCAGATAGTAACAATTAATGTTTAAAAATCTATATACAATACATAGTTCGTAAGTACCAAAACCCCTTGCTCCAAGGGTGCAAGGATAGAACAACAGTCATACAAACTCATGAGGATTTCAATCAAACCATGGTGGATCTGCATCTAATCACATATTTCAGGTACCTAGACACAGCGGTAATAGTCATTTCATCAGATAAGGTCAAGAATTTAAATAATGCTGGTCTGCATTGTCTCAGGTTCCAAAATTTAAGGAGAGGTAGTAAATATCTTTTCCGCCCCCACTCGTAAAATCTACAGAACAAAACGGTGTGAATGATTGATTGGGTGGAAGAATCATCACACGGACAAGTCGTTAATTGCGATGACCAATCACTTTGGGTAGGAAAAGTTAACATCCTGAAAAAACTTCCAGTTCTCAAACGAGCTAAGAGCATTCTGCTATAACTTGTCTGATCGGGTGACAAATAAAGCGGTAGCCCAGGATTTTGCAGCAGGAATTGATGATAAACAACAGAGGCCTTTTTTCCCGCGAGGCACCAGCGTCGATCTTCCAGATGGGCAAGGCAAACTTCTTTCAGAGCCTGTCTGGAGATCGAAGACATTGTCTCCGGGGAATCATAAAATTCAAGGCGTCCGATATTCTTAAAAAATTCCTGAACATAAGAGAGCCACTGGATCTTTGTAGAGCCTTCAAGTTTGATACAATCAGCAATAATCGCCCTATTAAGAGCAGTTTCTGCTGTAGTCCAGATCTTATGCCACAACAAGATAGGACTGATTTTAACTAGATCCGAGACAAATGACAAGGCTAGTTCTTTGTGACAAACCTAGGAAGAGGTGGAGCGGGGAACAGCGAGCAGGTAGCAGAGAAAACCATTTTCCTTTATTTGAATTTCATGGCAATCTGCAACCCCCCATATACCAGCTCCGTACACAGCCGTCGATACACATTTCGCCTTATATATGTCAATCAGGATGCGTACTGGCCTACCCCCTAGCTTATGCCTATCTTTGATTTTTCTAAGTGAATATTACAGGTAATATTGACCTTGTTCGAGGAGCGCATAGTGTAGGTCTTTCCAATATTAATCCTAAGGCCCCTATCTCCCATGTATGCCGAGAAGCTGGTTAAGGCCTTCTGGAGGCCGGTTTGTGTTCGGGCCATAATGACCGCATCATCGGCATACAGAAAGATAGGGACGCGTTCACCATCTATTTGCGGGTAATCCACCTCTTTTTTTAATAAATGGTCTGTCACCCCATTTATATATATATATTAAAAAGAAAAGGAGCCAGGATACATCCCTGGCGGACACCTTTCTCAATTGGGAATTTCGCCGTGCATTCTCCCAGTTTTCCATAGCGGACTTTAGCCCCTGCTCCTCTATATAGCTCTTTCAAAAAATTAAGAATATTAAAATCAATACTAAGATCTGCTAAGGTAGCCCACAAAATATCATGATTCAAGCAGTCGAAGGCCGAGCTGAGGTCTACAAAGGTCATAAATAAATTTCCCCTCTTTGCTGCCGAATATTTACCTATTACTAAGGCCAAGTTTAGGCCTTGTTCGACAGTGTCAAGACCTGACCTAAAGCCGTACTGGAATTTCGAAAGAACGGTTTTATCCTCAGCCCATGATTGGAGGCGATTTAAAAGAATTCTGCCCGCTACCTTCATTAGCGAGTCAAGGAGGGAGATTGGCCTATAGCATTTAGGATCGTTTCTGTCCCCCTTCTTAAAGATGGGGACTACAATAGCTTCCTGCCAGGTAGTTGGAAAACCCTTGATGTTACAACTGTTTAAAACGTTGGTCAGGAGCGGTGCCCACAGGGCGACGTTATCCTTATAGATGTCAAGTGGAATACCGTCTGGTCCCGGGGCTTTACTATTTGAACTATCTGCCAATCCTAATTCCACCTCGTCTGAAGAGAAGACTACATTGAGGGGAAATAGGACTAATGCATCAGGTTCTGTGGTGCTCGTAACTCCCACCAATGAACTCATTAGTCCAGTACGAGTCTCTTGTTTGTATAACTCGGTGAAATGTTTAACCCAAAGCGTTTCTTCAATGACAATCTCTACCTGGTCAGAATTTCTCTCCACAAAAAATGGGGCATTGACTGCATTCCAAAATGCAGTCGTATCTTTTAATGCACTTGCTTTTAATAGGGCTTCCCAGGCAGAGTGCTTCAGATCCTTCCTCCGTTTTTTTAAGGCATCCTTATAGGAAGCTCTGGCTACTCTAATATCTAGCTGGTTTCTTGTTTTTTTTTTTTAAGGTTTGGATCAAATGAGAATGTGCTTTGGTGCACTCTTGATTAAACCATCTCTCTATTCTACTGTGACCCCCCTTTTCGTGCTGTACCAGTTAATTTGTTGCTAATGTGGACTGAAATCTTGTCAAAAGCTGCAATGACCTTGGTGGGGTTAGGGTTCTCCTCTAAACAGGTCATAAAATCATTTTTCTGTTCTGCTACCAGGTTCCCTAAGAAGTTAGTCGGATTTACCTTACTCCATTTAATAACGTATCCATTGGTTCTAGCCAAGGAAATCCTATGTAAATAGATATTTTCCACCACATTGGTGGCTTTACTGCCTCTCTGCCCTATTTCAAAACTAGAGCCAATTGGATAGTGGTCACTAAGTGCAATGTGCTCTAAGTTAAACGAGAGTACACTGCGGTGATAATTGTTAGAGACCAATGTAAAGTCTATAATAGTCCGGGACCCCCGCCCACAAAAGGTGGGTTCGAAATGGATCGGAGGATCACAAAGTTCATTTACATAGCCCAGGTCCCACTCAAATAGAAAATGGTTTAGTAAATTTCCGAGTACAGAATGCTCAAAATGAGTACAGGGATCACCCCTAAGATTCACCATGCCACATATCTCCATATCACTGTAGATACATAAATGGCAATTAAAATCCCCCGTTAAAATGATAGTGTTCTTTTTGGTCAGATCCCAATCCCTTACGGATAGCATCATTTAATTCCTCTAAGGTCCTTTGTAAAGCGGCCTTTGGGATATTATTGTAGAAATTAATCAGGAGGATAGGGTGGTTTTCGGCTGACCTTAGGGAGAGAAGTTGATAGTATTGAGATCCCCCGTTGGGTAAGCATTTACTGGTTATATTACTTTTATTTCGATATGTAGGTACATAGCCCCCCAGAACACCTCCCTCTATAGTTAGTTTGCGCTGCAAGGAAATGTGTGCGAAACCCCACCAAATGTATCTCATCCTTCACCCAACATTCCTGCAGGCAAATTACTTCAAACCTATCTATAAGTTCCACAAAGATAGGGTCCCTAATTTTGTTTGAAAGGCCCGCTATGTTCCATGATAATAATCCCATCCTAGTCTTTTGGGCACGTCGTGATGATCCTATGTCTAGCGTGGCGGGATTCGAAGTATAACCTGGGCTTAATAAAGGAGCCAAAGTCATCTCATCATCCCTTATGATCTCAACAGGAGACATACTACATGCTGGACTAACTATCCTGGGCGGCTCAGTTGAGGTTTTAACTTGTAAGCTTAACCATGGGTTTTCGTTTACTATGGGGCAAAGAGGGTTGGAGGGTACTACTTGTTCCGTGTATTCCGTATTCAAGTGTGCTTTGCTAAAGCTAACCATTCACTCCACACTGTGCCTAGAGCACATACTACTGAGAAAAAAAACTCTACTGCTGCCTTAGGAAACATCCTGTTTCCAAATCTCTTTAAAGCTGCAACTTGATCTACTCCTTATTCGTTTACAAACCACTACTGAGTAGACATTCACACCCTACAAGAAGCACGGGTGAGGCAAACCGTTAATAAAACCTTGTTTCAAGCAACTTCCATATCTGCTTGCAATCTACTACTTTATGGCAGAGAGTTCTGCTTTTTATTCTTTCCTAGCATGTGATCTACAGCATTGACAGCAAACCGAAAGCGTCACTTATATGTAACAATCGGCTTGCAGCTGATACTGTGAATTTGAATGCGCTCTTCCTAGATGCAAGCCTATGTTTCAATGTTTTTTTCACTCTGTGAACACTCAGTTCTGCTTCTCAACACTCCACGTATCTTCTCTCACCTCTTGTGGGAGACGAGGAACAATTTAATGTAGTTTCTTGTCCTGGTGCATTGTGGGTTTCGGAGAGGACTGATGGGTCTCCTCAAAACCTAAACTACTTTGGAGAAAAACCTCTTGCAATGTCTGCTCCCGACATTAGATGGCAGGCGAGTGCAAGCATGTGATTCTATAGCACTATAAGCTGCAAACAAATTGTTACATGTAAGTAATGTTTTCCTAATGTGTCACTCCCTTAGCTATCTTATTGTAGGTAGTGTAAACATTGCACATTTCCTGGTAAATAATAACATTATCTCACTTAAAAAATGTTTAATTTGATGGTTTTAAAAGATATTTTGACTTTTAACAAGTCTAAGAGCAAACATGGTTTTATTGTAAAACATGAAATTTGCTTTGGTGTTGTCTCTGTCTTTTCAGTTATGTATTTTTAGTACTTGAACTATTTTGAGCTTTAAAATTTGTAGTGTCCTCCATTAATGTTGTGATGTGTTAATGGTATTCTTCTTTCCTGCCAGGAACAAATCATCAGTCTAGTTAATCAGATATGTGGAAAAGTATCTGGTAAAAATGGCAGCATCGAGAACGGTATTAGCAAGCCAACACCAAAAAGAGGACCACGCAAACGAGCAACTCTCGATGTGCCATCTTCGAGACTCGCAACACCCAGTTTATCATGAAGATGCCAACACTCTAGCGTTTTGTTGATTATATAAATATATATATTTTTTTTGTAATTATTATACCATAGTTTGGAGTACTTGCTGTAGAATACAAGCTGTCTTTGCACTAGCTCTAAGGAAGATTTTTTTTCTTCTGGTTTTAGAGAAGTAATTTTGTTTTAGCATTAAACTGTTGAACTATTTTTTTTGTACTTGGCTACTGCAGTGAACATTTTGCAATTGCAGTGCATTCACTGTTTTAAAAAAAAAATGAAATCAGCCAGTGGGGCGGTTAACACATTATTTGTATGGTCCCTGTGGCTGTGAATCAAAAGCCTTTCTTGATTCTGTGAAAAAAGGCATTTAATCCATTTTGAATAGGTTGAAGTTTGATGTGTTTTTGTATTATTATTTTTCCCAGCCAAGGGAACAGATTTTCTAGCGAGAAAGACAAAACTTGAATGAACCTGCTCCACTTGCCTGTGTTTTATTCTGTCATGTGCAAGATACGTTTTGTACATTTTTTTTAGAAAAAAGAATTTGGGATGGAACAAATGCATAAAAATATTTAAAAATCTCTGGAAAAAATAGAAACCCCAAACCTTATTTTTTGAGGTAATGGCAGCTGAAGATTGGCAAAATGATGAAAAAATAAATATTGTTCTCTTTTACCAGCACATCACTATGCATCTGTTTAAGGAGAAAAACAAATAAAAAATGACTGCCTGCCTTGGAGGAGTTGCGTGCGTGCGTGTATGTGTGGGGGGAAAAATCTGTGCCTGATTTCATTAGGAAATCCATTCTGTTATTTTTTGGTGCTGTTGGCTACTTTGTCAAAAAAAAACCCTCAATAGCATCTTTTATAAAAGAGAAAAGGAAAAAGAAAAAAAGTGATGGAACCCTAAATAGGGCTTCTCGTTAATGGACGTGCAATCTATAACATTCCATATTCATTCCACTGCTGTTTTCACAACTTTACAACACAGTCAGCATTAATCTTTCATCTTTTAAGACATTTTGTGTTCCATGATATTACATTTAGAGCCACTAGAAGGTCTGCGTTATTTGTTTTTGAATGTGAAAATGCATTTCCTCTCATCTTGTCTGTTTTTATTTCTGTATGTCTCGCAAACAAAATGAAAAAATGACAGATCTTTTTGTATATATGCCTGTAAATTGTTTTAAATACTTGAGCCTTTCTTGGGGAATGGGGTGGACAGGGGTCGGTGACAAAAAAAAGATGAAGAAAAAGCCTTACATTTCAGTTTCTTCATCGGCTGGATTTGATGCTTACAGGGTTTTTCTTGTAACATTTCTATAAGTGCTGCTTACATCACTGAACAATGACGACAAATAATAAATGGAGTAGCTGTTGCCCTTTTTTTTTTTTTTTAATGGTTCTATACATGTGAAGTTGAAGAGAGAAAAAAGGGAAACATTTTCACAAACTGTTCCATAATTACAATTCAACAATGACGTAGCTACTCATATTGCACTGAGCTTGCCAGTGGTGACTGTCGGGAAAGTCCTAAAACACAATCTGTTGGTTTTTGGTGCAAAAGACTGAACTGTTTGGAATATTTAACAATAACATAAACAAGTCACGTGTTTTCCAATGTGGTTGTCCAGTTTTTATGGCCTTGCTGTGTACTTTCCCCCCCTTTTGACAGTGAACTTCTGTGACTCTGGCTTACAGTTTGAGATTTAATTTATTAGCACTGCTCTGCTCTCTTTCCTTGTGCGGAAAGACTCCATGTTGTTTATTGCCAGTTTTTGTTTACTTTTCAGGTTTGTACTACAAGGTTTAATAAAAAACGAAAACATTTTGGATACTGTTGTTTTTAGTTCATGTGCTTCCGCTGTATGTGGTATTAATATTTTACTCATTGCTGGTAAGTCAGTCCTGATAAATTGAGAAAACTGAAGTCTTCTGGTCCTTGATATGCACGTGTGTAATAGTAGCAGTTTTTGTTACCGCATGAAGAATCATGATTTTAAAACGAATTGATCTAGTATTAAAAATGTCTTAAAGTTCAGATTAGTTAGGGTGAGTTAAGCAGATGCGACCCATGAGGGGCTGCAGTTGCAACCAGATTATATAATTGTTCCCTGAAGCTAGTACGGTTCTATGACCCCTGGAACCAATATGACTGGATGCGGGCCAGGGGAAACAAGAACACTATATTATTAACCACGCCCCCTAATTTATGTTATTTAGTACTTTAATCCAAACGAATAAATAATCCACTGACTACTGCAGAATGGCGTTGGCCGCATAAAAAGTTGAATAGCTAAGTTTACTAACTGCCACAAATCAATGAAAGGTGGAAATCATTTCCTGTGTCTATTGCATCGCTCAGACTCTGATGATGCAGAGTTCTTTTTATTTGTTTGAAGTTGAGAGATTGTGGATGAATGTTTGAGTTTTAGGGTTGTTTTTAGGGGGCGGGTAAGGGGTTGGTATCTACCCATTTCATTAAGTTGTAAATTGTTTGTACGAATCAGATATATTGTGATATATTGATGAAATATTTAAGCACTTGTTTAAGGACTGTCAAATTGGATAAATACAACCTTTTTTTGATATAATATGCATTTGTAGGATAAAACATTTATAAGCGTTTCTCTTTGCATTCACCTCTGCAACAGTTACTGTATTGGTTATTAATTTGTATTCAGTACTGCATGAAATAAATTAGGGGATATCAGGCTATTTCTAACATCTCGCCACAGGGTATGGTGGCGCAAGCAAACTTCTCTGAACACACCCCACCCAGTGACGACGTGCGAGAAGGTAGGCTTAGGTAGCCTGTTAAACATTCCATAGACCAATATCAGTCTGTATTGTCCGAGTCATGTTTTGTTTAGTATATTCACTGTCGCTAAAAGGGCTCATTCATACCTACATGAAGTCTAGATTGGATCTTGCCCTGGAATGAGTGTGAACTGGCATGGCCGTTTGCAGCAAGATGACCAGACAAACATGCTGCCTCAAAAAAAACAAAAAAACTGCATAAGTAAGTTGGGAGAAAAAAGAAAAAAATTAGTTCTCTTCTTTTCCGTTCCTGACTGCTGCTGCTCTCTCCTTTGCAGCGCCAACTGGGTCAGTGCTAAGCTCTTTACTGTCTCAACTACATATGGCTGTTTTATCTCCCTTGCAGATTATGTATGCTTATTGTGACACTGGGACATATGGATGTAATCTGCAGAGAGAATGAAACTAACTCTAGCAAAGCTTTATGCAGATGATACAGTTTTAATTGCTTGCACCGCTAAAGGTTTACAAAAACTTCTTACGCTTTTTAGGTCTCGCCTACGCAGCGCGCATGCACTGCATAGGAAAAAGACCTTTTGGTATGGATTCGCTTTTCGCCCTAAAAACGTGCACGCGTTGCATTGCTTTCAATGGCAACGTGTGCACATTTGGCGATTCCCTTGCAGGAGCGTGATTTGACACCATATGTTTGTAATTAACTTGCAAACATATGGTGCCCCTGCTCGCTCCCGCAAGGGAAAAGTTCTGCGAGTTGTTTTTTTAAAACTTTGGGTTTTTTTAAACTTCGAAACTGAGTGCAGCGCCGCTTTACGAACACCACGCTCGGTTTATTGATATATTTAACTTTAGCACTGAGCACAGCACCCACTTCAAGGACACCGCGCTCAGTGTTGAAGTTAAGAAATATATAAAGAAACCGAGCGCGGTGTCCGTGAAGCGGCGCCGCGCTCAGTTTTAAACGTAAGCATTTGCAATGCAATCAGACCGATTACATTGCAAATGCTTGTTATTAGTTTCATGAGTAGCCTTGACATGACGAAAAAAAATTCAAAGTCACACGTCATGAAGTCCACCGAGCACGAAAACCATGAAATACTTAGTGGATGGCCATCACATTAGCCAGGTAGACACGTTTCGATACCTGGTGGTCCAATTGGATTCTGGGTTAAATTGGCACTCACTTATTACCCAGAATGTTTTGTCTTTTAACAGAGCGATATTTAGAATACGTGATTTTTCCCGGAGGCTTGGGTGCACTCACATACAATCGATCCTGGAAATTTACAGTGCTAAGTGCATCCCAATAGTGAGTTATGGCAGTGGAATGTGGGGGTTTGGCTGGGGGATGCCCAAATTCCAGTAGCCAAAAGTAAATTCTTAAGGGGTCTTATGGGTGTTCCAAAAAGTGTACCTCATGAAATTGTTCACGAAGAACAAGGCTTAGATGATGCTAGAGCCGAGGTAAGTCTAATGAAATACTCTAGGGAGCAACTATTAGCCATAGGGAACAAGGTCAGTGGGGGGAAGAAAGTTACTGTGACCCCACAGCCTAGCCTGGTCCTTGAGTGTGGCTTGATTAACTGCCGCTCCTTAGCAAAACACCATCAGGAAGTTTTTAATATGGTGGAAGATCTGCACTTGGATGTGTTATTCCTCACGGAGACGTGGTGTAGTGATGACTCCTCGGTGGAACTAGGGTTTGCTTGCCCGGAAGGCTATAAGATCTTCCACAAGCCAAGAGCTACTGGACGGGGGGGAGGGGTTGGGGTGATGTTTAAAGATACGTGGGGCTTTGCCCCTTTTAAGGTTGATGAGGTGGCGGGCATTGAGCTACTAGGATTCTCCCTTCAAGAACAAAGAGGGAGGCTCCTTACAGGGATGGTTAGTTACAGACCCCCAAGTTCTAACACACAGTACCAAACACTTCTAGATGTCATTGCGGCTCAGTCGCTGACTCATTCAAGAATGCTGCTTCTGGGGGACTTCAATTTGTGGGAGAATGGTACCTTAGACGGACACCTAAGAGATCTCAGGGAAACGTGAGAGTTTTAGCCTGCATCAGCTGGTTCAACAACCTACCCATCAAGGAGGGCATATTTTGGATCTCCTGTTTGCTGATCTCAATGAAACTGAGGTGGTCAATATTCTACCTCAGACCTGGACTGACCACTCGTTGATCCAGTTTCGGATCTGTATACCTTACGGAAAAACAATTAGAACACCTCCTGTCACATATCGTATGGGAAGAGATTGGGCAAAACTTATGAGGAGCAGGGCTGAGCCACTTTTTTACAATCTACCGCCTTTTGATCCTCTTGACTCAGTGGCCGAGAATTACCGTCTGTACCAGAAATACATCCTTGATGTATTAGATCAGCATGTGCCTCTGAAACGCCTGAAGGTCAGATTAAAACACTCTGCACCGTGGTACACTGAAGATCTGAGTACCACGCGCAGATCCTGTCGACAGGCTGAAAGGAAATGGCGCAGGCATTATGATGAGCATGATAAAGTGGCTCTAAAAAAAGTACAAGCTCGGTATAAAGAGTTGATGGCTATGGCTAAGGCAGACTTTTTCATCAACTCTATCCTGTCCGCACCAAATAGTACTAGAGCCCTTTTTAAGATCATTAGGGACCTCTCTAATCCCACTAGTGTGGGAAATAAAGTGGTTGCGTCACAGGCGCTATGCGATAAAATCGCCTCTCATTTTGAGGAGAAAATCGCAAAAATTGTAGGAGGACTAAATATGTGCGACCCCTTTCCTCCAAAAGATAATGGACATACGTCCCCGGAAGAACTAGGGAGAGTAACCTCACTGGAGTATTTTATACCACTCACTAATGAGCTGTTTAACAACTGTGTACAGAATGTGAGGTCAGGGTCGCCACTAGACCCCCTACCTAATAAGATCTGGAAAGAGCATGCTTCAGCTCTGCTCCCTCGGTTGTGGCAGATATGCTGCCAATCTCTGGAGGAAGGGGTGGTACCTGAAACATGGAAGCTGGCAGTAGTTAGCCCATTACTAAAGAAGCCCTCTCTGGATCCAGGAGACCCTGTTAGTTTTAGACCTATTTCTCTGCTGCCTTTCCCTATAAAAATTATTGAAAAGGTAGTGAGTAGGTCTCTCTCTGGGTATCTGGAGGAGTTCCATCTCCTGGATAAGAGCCAGTTTGGCTTTAGACCAGGTCACAGAACGGAGACAGCTCTGGTCACGGTGTTGGATAACCTTAGGATGCGGGCGGACAGAGGCCTCTCGTCAGTATTGGTCCTCTTAGACATGTCAGCCGCATTCGACACGGTTAACCACCGAATTTTGCTGAATAGGCTGGAGCATCTGGGAGTGAAGGGACGTGCCTTGAGATGGATACGATCATATCTCACAGGGAGACAACAGGTGGTCTCTCTCCCCCCTTTTACCTCCAGTAGGACCCTGGTGGAACATGGGGTCCCCCAGGGATCGGCCATTAGCCCCATCTTGTTCAACATTTATCTGCAGCCTTTAATTCCGATTATTAAAGCGTATGGGATTGATCTCATTAATTACGCGGATGACACCCAACTAGTGTTTTCACTGGAGGGAAAAGGCGCTTGGACCATGGATGACTTCCAGAATTGTATGTGTCAGACATCGGATTGGCTCAGGGCTAACTCACTGCAATTCAATGGAGGCAAGACCGAGGTGATTTATTGCCCCCTGGCAGGAGTAAGAGATTTGCCCTTTGACTTTAGAATGGCCCCAGAAGTGGAACCCATTGTCCCAGTGACAAAGGTGCGGAACCTGGGGGTCATGTTTGACAATGACCTCCAAATGGCTTCTCAAGCTAAAAAAACTGTGGGGGTGTGTTTTGCTCTTATGAAAGCCCTACGGCAGATTCTACCTCTTCTGCCTGTGGAGAAAAGACCTTTGGTGGTCCGTAGTACCATTCTGAGTAGGCTGGACTACTGCAATTCTCTGTATCTAGGCGCTCCGCTTTACATATACCAGAGTTTGCAGAGGGTCCAGTCTGTGGCAGCCAAGCTGGCGCTGAATAGGAAACGTGGTTCTTCAACCACGCAGGCGCTTCAAGAGCTTCACTGGCTTCCCATGAGGGAAAGGGTTAAGTTTAAATCCCTGTGTATTGCCAATAGAGCGGCACATGGTCTTGGCCCTATCTCTCTACAAGAGAAAATATTCTGGTACAAACCTCAAAGGACTCTCCGCTCATCGAATGCCTTCTTGCTAAATACTGGTAGGATTAAGAAAGCCAGAATGGGAGGTAGGGCCTTTAGTACAGTGGCCCAGCGACACTGGAATTAACTTTCCCTGGATATTAGACAGGCCAACTCCTTGATGGATTTCAGGCGAAGTTTGAAGACTTGGCTCTTTCCTAGGGAGGGACATATGGTCTCCTAATTCTCTATCTCCAGATTGACACCGGCTTTTCATTTCCCCTCTTCTTTTCCGTTTTTGATGCTACACACTCTGTTGGTCTAGAAGTTTTTTTCACCACAGTCCGAGTGCCAAGATACCCGTTGGGGTATAGCTGCGCGATACAAGTACCAAATACAAAATACAAGACTATATTATTGACCAGCTCCGTATTAGCCCTCTAAAACTCTGGCATTCAATTTGGGTAAAATAGAAACTTTTTTTCGGCAGATTTAATTTTGCAGGATTGTTTAAAATTGGATAAATCCTCTTTGATCCAGTGGCTGGCCTACATGGCGCATATTATGCGGACCCTAGGGAGGCCTGACCTGTATGATAATCCTTCTAGTTTACACGCTCTGAGGGCAAAAGATTTGAAACTGCTTTTAGGGACAAGTTGGCTTCAGAACATGAGTATTTCGCATTAACGAAACACTTGATGCGACATGCGATTCTAGTTAAAACGGTCAGCAGCATAGAACCCTACTTGACGTGGGATAGGACACGTCATCAACGTCGCCTGCGGACGGACTTCAAGTTGAATCTATTTCTCCCTCTCGTCTTTTTTAATCATGGTGGTTTTACGAACTCGGACCTGCCCGTTTGCAACTGCGATAACATATCAATTAATGACACACTGCATGTTGTAATGCTTTGCCCAAAATATAATAATTTACGAAATACGTTTTTACGCCCATCCTGATGAGCTGGGAGTACGGCAGGTTGCGGATGAGAGAAGGTGGATGAAAGCTAGAACATCCAAGAACGACAAGTGTTCAGTGCTGATGTTATGCGTGAACTGGATGCGTGGGTTTTTGAGTTTCAATTCACCAATTTGTTTGACCAATGAAATTTGGTGAATTGAACCTCAAAAACCCACACATCTAGTTCACGCATAACATCAGCACTAAACACTTGTCGTTCTTGGATGTATTGATCACAAAAAAATCCAACACTTTGTCTACGTCAGTCTACTCCAAACCGACTGACGGAAACAACCTCCTGTTGCATTCTAGCTTTCATCCACCTTATCTCATCCGCACCCTGCCGTACTCCCAGCTCATCAGGATTAAGAGAATTGTCTCTGAAAGCCAACATCTGGACCCAGCGCTCCAAACACAACTTACCAAATTCAAAGAGCGGGGTTATCCCCAGACTGTCCTTGAGTCTGCCATATCCAGAACTCTCACCAAAACACGCACAGAACTTCTAACTCCTGCAGTGAAAAGTGCTCATAATCGTCATGTTTTTGTATCCACATTTTCCACCAGTTCCCGACGCATTCGTCAAATCATCAAAAACCGATTGGAAATTTTAAAACATGAACCAGATTTCAATGGGCTGTTCTCCACAGATCCATTATTTGCATACACTCGCAGCAAAAACATTAACGACATGCTGTCATTCACTTCTACAGCTAATTCTGACCAGTTTAAAGGCATGCAAAGATGTCACAATTGTGTTAATTGTCACAATGTCATTACTGGTAACTCCATCCACCACCCACGTTCAGGTAAAACCATCAACCTTAGATACACTGGCACCTGTGACAGTACCAATGTCATTTACACCATCAAATGCCCTTGTGGCCTATTGTACGTTGGCAAAACTTCGCGCAAAGTGAAAGTCAGGATTTCTGAACACAAAAGTTCAATTCGCACTAAAAGCCTTAAATCTCATTTAACTACACATTGGTTAGAACACCATCACACCATTGCACAATTGAGATACACCATTTTTGAAATGATGCCTTGCAAAACGCAAGTCAACACTGAGAGGCTATTAGCGCAGAGAGAAGTTTGGTGGACTAAGTTCTTGCAAACCTTGTTACCCCATGGGCTCAATGACAAATTAGAAATGCAATGTTTTCTGTAACGCCCATGTTTGCCATTGCGCCACCTCCTTCCTCCATCCCCTTCAGATTGTACGTGTGTTTCAGTCCGAGCAATTCAACAATCTTTCTCTTCTGATCAGTCACGTCTTTCTTCTCTTTTTACCAGTCACGTTATTCTCACCACCACATTATTTCCTTGTTTTTACGTCTGGTGTCGCCCCACGTTTTTTTGCTCTTTGTTCGCTTTCCTCATACTGTTCACGTCCCCATATTTTCATCGTTTCTCACCGTTCTTCCCATCATTTCTTTCTATTTTTCATTGTGAGTCTCTTTTCAGTGCGTTTCTTTTAACCATCTTTACCTTTCTTGATTCTTGATTTTTCAAGCCTGTCCTGTTTTTCTTTTTTTACACATGTCTCTCTGCTAACAGCAGCAGTTTCTTGCTGTTCTCATTATTTTTTCACTATCATGTCTCTTATGTTTCGGTCCTGATTTCTACTCGCCTTCACATTTCTGCTTCTGTCTCCCTCCAGTCACATTGCGTGTTCCTACCCACCTGTCCTCGTTCCCACACAGTCTTTCCCCGATTTTCATCACACACTATTGTTTTCATGCCACCATTACTATCACCCCGTTTTCATTCACGTTTTCCTTTGGTTTTATTTTGATTACACCCCTTTTTTTTATCATGCGAGCACATTGTTCATTTGGATTACTCGGGACATATGGTGTTTTACTTTTTTACATTTGTCCTGTTTTCTATTGCTTCATCAGCTGTGTGTATTACGTTGCGAGCACAACTCTGGGTACTTGTTCTTGTTTATGCTACCAGGTTACGCAGTCCTCTCTTGATCTCCATGTTGTTTCTTTGGCATCACGTGACGACCCCCTTTTTTTATCATGCGAGTACATTGCCTATCTGGACCCCTTGGGTTTAATGTTGTCACATTTTTACACAACTCTTCCTGTTTTATTGCTTCACCAGCCTTTTGTATCGCGTTGTAAGCACTACTCTGGGTTCTTGTTCCAGTTTAGACTTCCTGGTCACGCAGTCCTATTTCGATCTTCACATTTTTTTCATCGGCATCACGTGACGACGTGTGTGCCGCTTTTATTCACTGGACACATACGCGAGTGGTTGCTATTTTCTCCGGTTTGTTTCGCAGCAGTCCCATTCATCCTGTTTTCCCCAACGCCTCGTTGGTAAGCTTCTGTTTGTTTCTTCAGTCATTTTCGTCTGCGTCATGTCCTGAACACGCTGGCAACCAGTTTCTGTTTTTCTTCTTTGTTTCTTGCTCCAGCTTCTTCAACACTTAAAGTACGCGGTTTACTCCGGTTCAGGTACTTTGACCGTTTTTCCTCAGCATGCAGCCTTCGGCAAACACGTTCTTTTATTTCAATCTTTCCCTGCATTTCTTTACACATTTCTGTCATTTGTTTTCAGAGTAGTGGTATTCCTGCCACGCTGGTTTTCAGTGTTCCATAATTTTCTGACCAGTTATCTTTGGATATTCTTTTCAGTAAGTTTTCCTCATTACTCCCTTCTTTTTGTAACCCCTTTGTCTCCCCTGTTGTTGGGCTTCAATTGTACGCTTTCTGTGTTTTAGCGTCTATACCTTGAAGCTTCCCACTCACCTGACTTATACTGCGAACTTCTTGTTCAAAGGAATAGTTTTCTTCGTCTCTTCATATGCAGTAAGAGTCTGTTGAGCTTTCTGGGAGTGATTTCTCTGCGTTTCACAGAACTCATGCATGCTTGTCTATTATCATCGCATATTAGATATTTCTCACGCAAATTTTATTAACACTCTCTTCAGCCATTGCTGTTACTTTTTGCACAATTTTAACCTCTCATGCACCTTCCACCAGTGTGTGTGTTCGTTTTTTTCACACATACGCTTAATGCGTGCTCCCATTCCCTTTCATTACTATGCACTGTGCATGTTGAAGTGTCTTGGTTTGATACAGACCAGCTGTTCCTTTCTGTTGTCCCACCCACGATGCATCTTGTACCGGTGTCTGCAATTTCGACAAAGATTTTTTCACATTGCTATGTGTTACAATGAAATTTCTTTTTTTCACAGCCGCCCCTGAAGAAGGGATGTTTTTCATCCCGAAATGCATTGGGCACTTCCTCATGAATTGACGTTCAACTTTATTGCCATTGTGCAGTTTTCACATTTAAATGTATTCTTGTTTTCAATGTCATTCCAACATTGATGTAATCTGCAATTCTTTTGTTCTTTTTGATTGATTTGTAAAAATTGTTTCTTCCAAAAACGTTTGGTTGATTGTCTTTTAGATTGTTAACTCTAAAGAGTTAAAGCTTACGTTGTTTCTATTTACATTGAGATTGTCAATTTGATATACTTGTTCTCTGCAGTTTTTCAGCTGTGCACTCAGTACACTGGTGTTAGTTCACCAGCAGTTCACATGTGATTTTGCGAGGTGGGCTTCCTCGTTTCTGAGTTGCACGCTTCATGTCTTTAATTGTATCAATTGTTATCCGCCATTACAGATTTGGTGTGCGCTAACTTACATACATAAGTTCATACATGCAGGCACCCATGATCAACAGAAGACTGGTCTGCAAACAAGCAGGGCAGCAGACGCTACCGGTAGGTGAGGTGAGGGCGGTGCGGCTTGCAGTTCTCCGTTGCGTATTCTATCTGTTGTTTTGGTGAGGTGCACCTGGTGGAGTGCGAGGAGGGTTGTTGGGAGGGCTTTTGGAGATGGTGCCACTCATGCAATGGCAATAAGGATCAGGGGAAGGCAGCGCATAGGCAGCCCCAGTGCGGCTTGTTGAAGCATCACCTGGTTTGTAGGGTGTAGGCACCCCTTTAGCCCTGACTGTAAGGAGTGGTGGAGCAGCATTACCCAGGAATGAGGCCACTCATTGCCAGATTGTAGTTTTTGTCGGGACCCAAATTTGCTGGAAATCTGCCTCCAAAGTGCTAGCTTCCCTGATTCTACATATTTGGAACCCATCCCCCTTAAGAGGGTCTTCATCCTTCAGTCAAAGTATCTGGCGAGTTCTAAGTTCTAGCTACTATATCTAATCGCCAACTATATAAGATAGGGGGGGCGTGCCCAAGCTTCGAGCTAAGATGGCCGCGTAAAGTGAGGCTCCGAGACCCGTCCCTTCCCCACGTCTATCCTGCATAACGATCCGCCCAATCTGTCTACGGCTCCTAGTAGCGGAACAGTAGCAGTTGCCAACCCGCTTGCTCCGGATCACCTTGCACGTCGCTGACCGAAGTTACGAGCCCTGGCATGGTGAGGCCTACCCACAGTGCCCGGGGATGCTGGAATAGAGCCCTGATCGCCTGGATGACTTCGTGCGGCGGTGCCGGGTCCTGAGGGCGCCGCCACGGATTAATCTGAGCTGCGCTCCCGGGCAGAGACCGGGATCACTCCACTGTGACCCTGACTGGATCCCCGCGAGGAAAAGCCGGTGAGGAGGGAGGGGCACGGTAATTGATGTCGGCGCAACAGCTGCTAATCTGCGTGGGACAGAGAAACGCTCCTAAGCACTGGCAAGCTCCGCTCCATTCCCTGTATTGCAGGTATTTGCCTTAGCCGCTCGGAACTGACCTTGCCAACCTAGTCTACTGCTCTAGAGAGGTGAGAAGTGGTACCACAGAGGTCCAAGGGGTGACGCAGTATTGTAGAGGGCCTCCAGTGATACACCAAGTGATTGAAGCTGTTTGCCACTGGTAGAGTGGTAGTGGACCTCCAAGGTGGTAGGTGGAGAGCGTGCAGCAGGGCACACTAGAAGACAGCTCCCTCGGGCTCCCGTGGTGCTGGGACAGTCGAGCCCCCTGGAGATGCAGCTGCTGCAGGAGACGGTATTGGGGAGCGACTTTCCCTTGTGGGGGCCTGAACTGGTACATTGGCGACCAGGCCGGCCCGATCATTTGTTGCGTGGTGAAACAGGCTTCACCTACATCTCGCTGAGAGCCCCGGGCCAGTTGGGAGCAGGCGCTTGGCTACAAAATGGAGCTCATCCAAGGCTCTGGGGCCTGAGGGACAAAACTGACACAGACCTACAAATTGGACCGTTACACGGTGCCCAAAGAAGCTCAGCAGACCCAGTTGTCCAGAAATTCCTCCCAAGGGATCCCGGGGGAGGAGGAGCGAGAACTCTCGCTACAGGATGTAATGGAGGCCATCACAGGGGTCAAAACCTCGCTAGAGCACAAAATGGACACTGTGGCGATTGACATTAACCTTATCAGAGCCGACCTGGGGAAACTCAATGAAAAGGTCAAACAGGTAGAAATAACCACCAGTCTCGTTGGTGATTTTTTTTTTTTAAACATGTTTTTATTGCAGAGTTATAAACAAGGCATCCATTAGGTCAACCTGTACACGCATGTCATCTCAAAGCACGTCCGTCGTTATAAAAATGCACACAGCCATTCAGCTCACACCCCGGGGGCCGGGCGGCGTACCAGTACAGTGACTCAGTGTATCATGGCGAACATCTCATAGAGATGTCAGGTCAACAGCATATTATAGTATCTGCTTTTATACCCATCAAACTCCCTCCCCAAAAACGCCGCCAAGTATAGTCAGCCACTCAGAGTGGTTGGCACCAGTATTGTTCGTGACCACAACATCAGGTCCACACTAGTGCCCTCCCGTGGTAGCAGTTCCTAAGGCCTATCGGTAATCACATTATATGTACCCAAGGAGCGCTGCTCTGGAACCCCGTTCCCCTGTAGTCATCAGTCATAGATCCTTTCTACAGGCGCTCTTCTGATCACTACCGCAATACCCCATTAACTCCCCTCCACCCTTCCCACCCCCCAACTGCTGCTGATGTGGGTTATAATTGTGGGTTCTGACGCTAAGGTTTGCCATTAATCGGGTTTTGCATTTGGTCTCCCAAGCCTCATGGAACCCCGCCCTCCGAATGTTCGTGTTCTTCGCACTCCAGCAGGTAGTCTTGCAGAGCCTGTACTATCATCTCCCAAGCCCTCGCCAACCTCAAGCCCTTCTCGTTACCCTCCTTGGCAGCCTGTCGCCTTCTGAGCACACTTTCACATCTAGACCATTTCAACAGCTCATTCATCCATCTCCTAACTGATGGGCCCTCCCTGGATTTCCAGTGCCATGTAATCTCTCTCTGGGCCAACATGAGACCTAGGTCAATGAATTTGCTCGTTACTTTCGTCCTTGCCGTATGAGGGAACCAGAGCAGTAGACATGTCGCCATGTCGAACTCTACCTCCCGGTCAGTGACTGCGTTCAGAAGCTCTCCTACCTCAGCCCAATACGTCCCTAGCTTCGGGCACCCCCACAGTAGATGGTCTAGCTCGGCCCCAAGCACTAAGCATCTCGGGCATGCCGCATCCTGCACCTTAAAGTATCGTCCAATCTTTCCCGGGGTCAAATAGGCCCTATGTAGGATGAAGAAATGTACCTGCTGAAAACGGGCATTCCTGCTACCCTTCCACGTCCTTCGCAGAATATGGCTCCAGACCGTGTCCGGAATGGGTTTGCCTATGCTTTCCTACCATTTCTCCTTCAATGCTACCATTTCTCCTTCAATGCTGTGAGCGGCTCCATTCCCTCATGTAGCATTCTAGAGTGGAGGCAGGCCACCGCTTTAATCGTTCCCGCTGCCATCACCACGTACTGGCAGGCCATGGTTGTGGTAGGTTCCACCAGCCCTACCCTCCAGTTCTTTTGTATTGCTGCAATCACCGCCGCATGCAGGAGGTAACTCCCATCCGGGAGGCCAAACTGATCCTGCAACACCCCGAAGGGGGCAAGCACCCCGTCGACATAGAGGTCCCCTACCATCTGCAGCCCCAACTCTTCCCACTCCGCCAACGGGGACCAGTCGCCTCCATGCGGCAACGCCGTCAGCATCCCCAGAGGGATCTCCGGTGCATACGGTCGTGCTGCTTTCGCTCTCTTCATGCTCCTGTGCCAGCACAGCCGAAGAGTTCTCTCCTCTATGGATAAGCCTCTCAGATCCAGTTTCTGTTGCATGATTATGTAAGATAAAATGTGTCTCTGGATACCGGTCCCCCTCTCTTGTTCCGGGCCTCTAAACACTTTAGCAACGTTCTGCGTTAAAACTTGTAGCTGTGCCGCCAGGTAATATAATTCAAAATCAGGGACCGCCAGCCCTCCCTCGATTTTGGGCCGCATCAGAGTTGTCAAGGCCACCCTACGCCGTCCGCTCCCCCAAAGGAAGCCAATAATCAACGTCCTCAGGTCTTTGAAGATCCGCTGTGGGATCCAAATTGGCAGGGTACGGAAGTAATAGAGCAGCCGAGGCAGAGCCACCATCTTTAACAATGCAACTCGGCCCTGCACCGACAACGGGAGGGAGGCCCAGAAGGTCATGCACCCTTTCAGGGCCCTTATACAACGCCCTATATTACCGTCTAACAGGTTTGCGATGTCGTGGTAGATTCGGACCCCCAGATAGGTGAAGCATGTATTCTCCCAGACCACATCCACTGTGGGAGGGGGGTACGGCGTATCCGCCCGCAGCGGTAAAACACAAGTTTTATTCCAGTTTACCTTGAGGCCCGATAGCCTGCCAAAGCCCGACAGCATCCCCACAGCCCCTACCAGAGCTTCTTCAGTATTTTCTAGGTACAGCAGGAGATCATCAGCGTACAATGATATATGATGAGTCTCCTCACCACAGCCAATCCCATTGTACATCGTCCCTGTCCTCGCCTGTGTCGCCAAAGGTTCCATCGCCAAGGCAAACAACAGGGGAGATAGCGAGCAACCTTGCCTCGTCCCCCTGCACACCGGATAATCTGAGGATATAACAGATCCCAATCGTATCCTGGCAGTGGCAGAGGAGTAGAGGACCCTCGTCCAACGCCCAAAGCCATCTCCCAGACCGAACTTCTCTAGCACCTCATCGAGGTACCCCCATTCCAGGCTGTCGAAAGCCTTTTCGATATCCACTGATAATACTGCTAGTTTCTGATCCAGGTTCCAAGCGCTGTCTATTATGCGAACCAGGCGGCGAATGTTTATAGATGTGCTCCTGGTGGGAATAAACCCGGCTTGGTCCTCATGAACCAGCATGGTCATGTGTGGCAGTAACCTAGTGGCTAGGATACGACTCAGTATTTTATAATCTACCGTCAACATAGACAATGGTCTATACGACGTCACATCGGAGGCCTCTCTGCCAGGTTTCAGCAGCGGCACCACTAATGCTTCCCTCATCGACTGGGGTAGACGCCCAAGTGTCATGACTTCAGCGTAGACCACCAGGAGCCTGGGCGCCAAAACATCAATATACTGCACATAAAATTCAATCGGTAGACCATCTACCCCTGGAGTTTTGTTTCTAGCCATCTGCTTGATGGCCATCCGAATCTCTGATAGCGTTATGGGGCCGCCCAGTTCTTTTGCGGTCTCGACATCCAACATTGGGAGATGAATAGTCTCCAGATAGTCTGCTATTGTAGAGACATCCACCCCCAATTGGCTCTCATATAGGCCTGTATAATACGACTGGAATCGCTTCAAAACCGCAGTCTGCGAGTAGACTACCTCCCCTGTCTCCGTTCTAATGCTCATGACCGGGCAACCTCTAGGTTCTGGGTTAGCTAGCTTAGCCAGTAGCGTTCCTACCTTGTCCCTTTCCGCATGTACTCTGATGACATACAACTTATAATCAAAACACCGCAGTCGCTCTGTTTCAGTCGCAACTAACTCCTTCGCCTCAAGCAGCTTGTCCTGTAAGTCTGGTCGCTCGGGCCTGCGCCGCTCTAAATCCCGCAGCACACATTCCGCCTACCCCAGATCAGCCAGGACCGTCGTCCGTTCATTCGAAAATCTGCCCATACAGATGCCCCTGGCCACCACCTTCATTGCATCCCATTCTATTGATCTCGTGGTAGTTGAGCCCTCATTCTCCCTAAAGTAGTGCTCAATGCCCTGAAGGACCTTATCACTAAACACCAGGTCTTCTAATGTATCAGGCCGCAGCCTCCATGTTGGGACCGCTGACCTCGGTCGCTGCCACTGCACCGTCAGCAGCAATGGGTTATGGTCTGAGATAGTTCTAGTTAGATACTCCGTGTGGGCCATCATGGGAGCCAGGGGTCCGCTACACAGAATGGAGTCTATCCTAACATGCAGCGCATGTAAAGCTGAAAAGAAGGAATAGTCCCTGACTCCAGGATGTTGCTCCCTCCATACATCTATAAGGCCCCACCTCTCTTGCCAGTCTGCCCTGTGTGCTGCTAACCGACGCACTGGGGAGTCGGCCAATGGTGGATGCGACCTATCCAGTGCAACATCAGTGATTGAGTTGAAGTCCCCTCCTATTAAGATAGGGCCCGCCAGGAAGTGTGCCAGTGAGCCTGTCAGGCTAGCAAAGAAGCGGGCCTGGTCCGTATTAGGAGCATATATACTGCACAAGACCACGTCCTGACCATATAGCCTCCCCTCCACCGCCACAAATCGACCTTAAGGGTCCACTAGCTGGTTCGTGGCCTGGAATGGGACCCCCGCTCTCACCCACACCAACACCCCCCTGGCAAACGCTGAGTACGTGGTGCCAAACACCTGGCCATGCCACCTCTTCTGCAGTGCAGTGTATTCCTGCTTGGTCAAATGAGTTTCTTGTAGTAGTGCAATTTGGATGCCTCTCCTCACCAGATGGGCGTGTACCTTATATCTTCTTGTCATAGTTTGAAGTCCACGGACATTCCATGTGAGGCATTTCAAATTAGGTAATGTCCCCATTGCAGCCATTAACTAACAATTTCACCAGTGTCAATTGGCCACCCACAGCATCGCAGTGACCAGTCTCGTTGGTGATGTCATGCAATTGCAGGGGGAGGTACGCGAGCTCCAAAACTCTTGCAAATTCACAGATCTCAAGCTGGACGATTACAAAGGCCGTCTCCGGCGCAACAACCTCCGTATTCTAGGTGTTCCAGAAAAATCAGAGGGGCAATCCCCGAATCTTTTTGTTGAGGACCTCATTCTCAAACATCTACAACCCAAAGGCCTCAGTAAATTTTTTGTTATCGAATGAGCCCACAGGGTACCGGGTGGCCGTCCCAAACCGGGCCCCCCCTTCGCTATGAAAACGCGGACATCTCCTTCTTTCCGGATTTTACACAGAGTACAGAGACAAAGGAGATCATTTCTATCCGTGAAACGTACCCTCCGAGAAAGAGGGCTTAAATACTCGATGCTGTTCCCAGCGTGCCTACGGGTCGAGGCGGAGGGCAGAGCGTGGTTTTTCGAGCAACCTGAGGCAGTGGCGGAGTGGATTGAACATCGCGGAATGAGGAGTCTGAACGACCGCCGTGGCAGAGAGCTCAGACAGTCGATCTGTTTGAGAATGAGACCTGGCTGTCGGCATCTGAACCGAGTAACTGTGACCTGGTGTGGGGTGGGTCGGGTGGTTTCTTGGTGTTTGATTGTTGGGGCCTGTAGACTTAGATGGTATGAAGAGATTTGCTTTTATAGGAACTTGCGTGTGACATGTAGGGACACAGAGCACTTTAAATTCCCCCCCTTTTTTCTTCACTTTTGAATTCCTTACGAGGGCGACAGGCACTCTGCAAGTTTTCGATGGGCAGTTTTAGGCCCAGAGTGCAGGGCAGCGGGGTGGGGGGGGGGGGTGTTTTATGTTCTTTTTGTGTTCTAGCAACAACTATTGTAATTTTAGACGGGGAAGTAGGCACACACATTGCACTCTCTGTAAAGGGTGTGAGAATTTTCGACTGGCCATGGCTGCACGAGAAGGCGGCGGGATTAAATTGTTAAGCTGATATGTCAGCGGGCTGGGGGATAAGATAAAGCGTAGTGTTGTTCCAATACATCAAGTGTCATGCCCCTGATGTAGTCCTGCTTCAGGAAACGCATCTTATTGGTAGGGCATGCACGGCCCTACACCGAGGGGGTTATAGACTTGGCTCATGCAGGATTTTCTTCTAGCTCACGAGGGGTGGGTATTATGATGAAGAAATCTTCCCCCCTGCAGTAGAGCAAACTTGGACAGATGATCGAGGGCAATACATTGGGGTTACGGGCACATGTGAAGGTCAATCCATCACACACCTATCGGTTTATGTGCCCCCCGGTCTACAAGCCACAACCTTTAGGGACCTAGGGGCGATCCTGTTAGCTATTCCGGAGGGTCTATTACTTTTGGGAGGGGACCTGAATTCAGTGGTCTCGGGTACACTAGATAGATATCCACCACATGCAGCTAGCTCCTCTACCTGTTGGCTCCCCGACTTCCTTGAGACTATGGGGTTGGTGGATAGTTGGAGGTCCTACCATCCAAACACAGTGCAACACACCTTTCATTCCGGTGCCCATGGGAACCTCTCGCGTATAGATTTCCTCATCCCAGCGTCCCAAATTGCCCACATTAGTGAAATTCAACATCTTGCAAGAGGCATTTCTGACCACTCGCCAATTTGGCTCCATGTGGTTCCCAGCTACAGACAGGTGGGACGGGTGGCCCCCACCAACCCGTGGTATTTTCAAGATCCAGAAATCCGCAAGGCACTCCTAGCCGCTATAGAGAACTATTTTATTGACAATGAGGGTTCGGGGGAATCCCCACAGACCCTATGGGAGGCCTTCAATTCTGTGATCCGGGGTCAGGCTCTCTCTTTAATCTCGGGGGGGAAAAAGAAAGCATCGAAGGGAAATGGAAGCCATTGAGACGGAGATTAGCCAACTGGAGGCTGACCTAATTTCAGACGACACACCCGATAGACGTCACCAACTCACTCTGAAACAACAGGAATTTCAAGCGTTGGCGACTGAGTAGGCTAAAGCCCTGGGGAGAGCTGCGCAGGGACGGTTGTATGAGATGGGAGACAAAGCCGGGAAATTGCTAGCGTGGTTAGACAAGAAAGAGTGGGCCAGCCGGCTGGTGCCCGAGCTCCATGGACAGGGGGGTGAGGCCCTCATGGATCCCCAAGACATTGTGGACAGGTTTGCAACCCACTTCGGCGCTGTTTACTCCTCAATGACTCCGTATTCCGTGGAGGACTCCCGCCATATGTTAGTGGATATAGCGTTGCCCACGCTGTTGGTTACTGACCGCGACTTTCTAGATCGTGCCATATCCCATGAGGAAATAGCCACAGCAATCAGATCCCTCAAATCAGGTAAAGCCACCGGCCCCAATGGATTACCGATCGAACTCTACAAACTCAAACCAGACAGGCTGGCCCCTTATCTTAAGACCATGTATGAAGATGCCAGAAACAAAGGGTGCCTACCGATAGACCAGAGGGCGGCAACCATAATTACTATACACAAGGAAGGGAAGCCCAAGACTGCATGTGGGTCGTACCGGCCGATTTCCCTTTTAAATGCGGAACCCAAAATCCTGGCTAAACTGCTGATCACAGTGATCGAGGCGCTGGTCCATCCAAACCAATCAGGTTTTATTCCGCATCGAAACACTGCACTTAACTTGCGTAGGGTACATGGTGTTCTGTGCAGGGCGGCCTCCATTCTGGAGCCCGCCATTATAGTATCTCTCGATGCAACCATGTCCTTTGACACCATTGAAGGGCCGTATCTTTGAGCGGTGTTGGAGAAGATGGGATTTGGCCCGAAGTATATTCAGTGGGTGCAACTTTTATATGCTCAACCTCTTGCACAAGTGGTTGTCAACAACAAAAAGTATGCAACCTTTGAGTTAAGTTGGGGGACCAGACAGGGTTGTCCATTGTCCCCCCTCCTGTTTGCTCTTGCACTAGAACCACTGGCGGCCTGGATACGCAGAGACCCAATGATTCGAGGCATGTGCTGGTCTCCGGAATGGGAAGACCGAATCTCCCTGTACACAGATGATATTCTGCTTTATCTGACATACCCGAGGCGGTCCTGATTGTGGTTCTAGATATCCTCAGTCTTAGGCAGATTTTCTGGATACTCCATCAACTGGAGTAATTCCCTACTGTTTGTGGTGGCGGGAGAGCAGCTGGTCCCACCGCAGGGGTGCCCTATACAGGTACGCACTGACGGCTTCAAGTACCTGGGGATCTTCCTTTCCCTGGATCCCTCACTTTGCTATGCCCAGAATTTACTTAGGCTGCGAAAAGACATAAATAACTGGAAGTCACTCCCCCTTTCCCTACTGGGAAAGGCTGCTCTTTTTAAAATGATGTCCCTGCCTCGGTTCTTTTATGTCCTGCAAAATTCCTTGGACCCGGTCCCGGCCGCCTACTTCAGGGAGGTGGAAGGCCTCCAGCAGGATTTGTTATGGGATGGAAAGCCACGTATCGCTCTTAGCAAACTCTCCCTGAACTGGTATGATGGGGGCATTAGTCTCCCCGACATTAAAAAGTATTATTGGGCGGCTCACTTGGCCTCCATTAATCACGGTACCTATGCCCAACCCGAAGATCCAGGATATAACATGGATAGGTGGCTGCTCTCTGGTGGGAATTACAATAGAGCCCTTTATTCCAAACCGCAACGCTTTCCACTAACCGGCCCCACCAAATACTCAGTACATGTCTGGCACACAGCCTCTAAAGGGCTGGGATGGGAACGTAAACTCACACTTGCCACACCGTTATGGGACTAGCTGGGTAGTTTGTGGAAAAGTAAGGGGTTTGACAAGTGGGATCTCATAGGCCTTTCGCGGGTGGGTGACCTGTGGGATAAGACAGACATCAAATCATTCTCAACACTGCAACAGCAATTTGAATTGGCTTATTCTGAACTTTTCCGGTACACACAGGTTAGGCATGCCCTATATTCTTACTGGCAGCGTGGCACCACCCCTCCCGAGTTCTTCCCACTGGAAGATAGAGTCCTAGATGGCCATATTCCAGACAGGACTATCTCTCTGATATATAAAAAACGTATAAATAATATGCCATATCCTCTTCACACACTTTGAGAGAAATGGTCCCAAGATGGTATTGAGATGGACGACGAGGAATGGCAGGATGCAGTTTCCTCGCCCAGAGTCGTGGCAATACCGGCTCGCCTCAGATTGGTCCAGCTTAAAATCCTTCATAGGGTTTATGTGACAGGACCTCAGCTGGTACGAATGGGAAGGTCGGACGAGGGTGAGTGCAGACGGGGCTGTGGCCAGGTTGACACCTTTATGCATGTAATTTGGGAATGCGAGTACGTGCAAAACTATTGGAGCTCCATACACGACCCCATTAATGCAGTCTTGTCCACACATCTTCACCTGGAAGCCCGTAGATGCTTATTAAATATATGGGAGCCGACTGACCTAAATGATTACACAACACAGTGGGTTACCTTGGGGCTAATGATTGCCAAGTGAAATATTGCCCAGCGATGGGGAGCACAGCTCCCACCTACAGTGCGAGATTGGGAGAAAGATTTGGACTGGTCAGTGTTTCGGGAGAAAACGGTGTATGTGGCTCGAGGGTGTCCTAAGAAGTGGACTCGAGTGTGGGGTCGGTGGTATACATATCGGGGGGCACATATGTCAACCTCCTCCTGCCACAAGTAATGGAGAACCCCCTTCGCCTTACACTTTCCAGGCTCTATTCTGTAATAATTTCAGTGGCCTATTGTGGTAGTGTTGCCGGAATTGCTACTTCCCCTGTAATGTGATTGAAATGCTGACTTTTGTTAATAAAAAGTATTCAAAAAAACAAAAAACTATAGTCTTCCAATTTGGGCTCATAAAATTGTTTGTTATTTCTCCTCCTTTACTCCATGGGGCTATTTATTCTCCAACTAATATGATAACGAGGAAACTTCGTTTGGACAAAGTAATTGCCTACAGGGCTTGCAGCAAAACAAAATCAAACCACCTGTGGGATTAAACAAGCCATATGGGCATTTTAAAAGGTTTGGCTCCCATTTAAACGTAGTTTGAGAACGGTGACTTGTTTGTGGGTTCTCCTTTGGGGCTACTCTACCCTGGGGAACATACCCAAAAAATAGTCAAAATGTCTGAAACTGCAACTAAAATGACTATGTCCAAGGAGGAAGTCATAGAGTGTGATGCCTCCCCACATTTAGCAAGTGCCCACGGATAAAAGGTTCTGCATGCCTATAAGGGCACAGGTCAACCTTATGAGCAGTCCGATAATAGTGGAGCAGAATGGGCAACTGTATCGGGTCGTGTAGTGCTAGAGGCACTCCTTCGGCTGGAAACCACGTGATGACCCTTGACTACCATGATTTTAATTGACTTTTGGTGTTTCATTTTACTCTAGCCTGGATGTACATCCTACATATGCCTTTCTTCCCTTGAAGATTGCTTTTGTTTCTCTCGCAGTCTTAAAGTGGGAGCTGTCACAGAGTAGAACAGCTTGCCAAGAACCGAACGTGTGGGATGTGCATTTGAAAGCATGAGATCGAGATAGAGAGGTGTGGAATGTACTTTTTGGTCTCAAAGTGCAGTGTTCTGAGCAGTGGTGCTCAGATGTGCATTATGTTGTACACTGAGAGATGAAGTGTGTGATGCTATAGGCAGTTGTGCACAAGTGTGCATTGTGTTGTACATTGGGAAGTATTATGAAGTTCTTACTATTGGCTTTGACATGCCCTCATGTCATCTTGAATTCTAACTCTGTCTTGCTTAAGCTTTTTGTGCCCACAGGCCAGCCCCCAGAGTGCTTAAGTTGTTTGAGTTATTCATGTTCAAGGTTGCTTTGTTTTTGGAGAGGAGATTGTTGAACATACCCTCTGAGGATTTCGTAAGCTTCTCTGGAATAATGTGTGGGAAGTATGCTTGGTGCCTTTCAGAGCAGAGAAACTTGAGATTTGGATCCCGGACGCGAGTCCTGCCTGGCTGGCAAAGGGCTCCTCCAGCTTGAGTTGGCATGGATATTGAGGGGAGTATTAAGTATTGACTATGTGATGTGTGTGAGTGACTTTGTATGCACATCCAAGTCTCCAGTGATTATAATCATCTGAGGTGTTTTCATTGTGATGTGTGGGTGCCTGTGTGCACATTCAAGTCTTTCTAAAGTGGTTGTAATCATCTGATGTATTTAGTTTTATATCTTGCTGATTTCTTGCAGGAAGTCCATTAATATCTGCTTGTGCATTATATTATTATTATTCATGCATTTAACAGTTGCATTTGCCAAGTGTGTTATTACTTGTATGGACAATTCCAGTCGGCATAGGCGGAGAAAAGAAGCCGACGCCTCTATTTGCAGCTTTGAAGTCAACGCGTTCAGCAGATTGACAAAGAACGCGTAGAAATCGGACGGTGAAGTTCCTGTGGTGAGTATGTGGGCGGGGTGGGCGTTGTCGGTGCGGCTCAGAACACGGCAGAGGCGGCGTGAGAGAAGCAGGGGCACGCTGTAACCTGCTATCGTATCAACCACTAGGAGTCAGTAGCCAAGAGCAGAGACAAACGAAAGGGCATACGAATGCGTTAGATGCCGAAAATTACTCCTCGCTTCGTAATTTGACCTCTAGCAATCTTAGTACTCCGGAGGAAAAGGGGGAAGAAAAGGATCAGAAGTCAAAGAAAAAAATATAAATGAAACACTGTAGCCACTAGAGACAAACGGAGACTAACCAAATATATAGTGAATCAGCCAATACTAGCAATAATTGGCAGGAGCAGCAGGGTCAAGAGATATTGTTTGAATCTGGAGTCAGACGACAGATCTCTGATATATAGAAAATATTTAACACCATAACGATTGTAAGCAAGAATAAGTAAAATTCAACCTCAACAAGAACCTGGCAGAAAAGTCTAGGAATCTCTTACAGAGAGCGAGTGAATTACTGAATGATGATGCCACACCATCAACAAGTACAATGGCCAGGGAAACAACAGGAGAAAGAGACAAGAAAACAATCAGTGTACTAAGAGAACTTCAGCAAAGCCGCATTATTGAAATCAACAAATGGTGGGAAAAAACATTAGAGAAATATATTGAATATAAGAGGGTACCAAGAGGACTTCGAATATTAATTATGCCCACGTTGAATGATCTGGATCCGGATCTAATAAAACAGTGGCAACAAGACACTAATGAATGTTCATTTAAACTTATGAGGACACCAATTATACATGCAGAAAGGAAATTAGATAGAATTACAAGCAGAATCCAAGAACTGGAACAGGAATTAGCCAAGTTTCCAACATCTGAAGAGAACAAGGAGTTAATTGAGAACATGGAAAGAAAAATAAACAAACATGAAGCAGAGGTAGAAAAAAGAAAAGCAAATAAATTCACCAGAGATAGGATGGATTATGCGAATGGTCGCATTTATACATTTGCCCGGAAGTATGACACGCTGAGGAATAGAGTCGTCATGGACAAATGTGCAGGAACTGTGACACCTGATATGGTGGACAGTTCGGACCTCAGCTCGCGCGATGAAGTAACTAGAACACCATTGGATTTTCATGGGGAGATGCGACTTGCACAAATGATAACGCGACAGAGAGGAGGAGGCAGAGGAACGACGTGGGGAAGAGGACAGCCCAAAATACCACCAGAAGGAGTAGAAGATGGAGCAAAACCAAAAGGAGGAAGAGGAAAGCAAAAGTAATCTTGAAGAAAAAAAAAAATCCTCCTCAATAACAACTTAGTAATTAACATCTGAAATAAATTATTGAATGAAACCCATCTTAAATTACTCAATAGAGGATTATCTTATTGTCCCAACAAAGATATGGATGCATCAAATGCACGGATTGACCTCTACAAATTCTATCAAAGTCAAACTTAAAAAATATTTCGCAGAAAAAACAACTCGACCAAGTGGTCCAAATATTGAGAACAGTGATCTATCTATTATTGCTCAAAAAGATTTACCTGCTTTAAGAGCACTTGCATCATTGGAAGAAGGGGAGCGATCTAACATGGGAGATGGTCAACATAGCCTCGTGGTGGATATAGGTCTTTGTAAAAGCATGGGGGATAGCCACGAATAAAGGAGGAGAAAGTGGACTCAAAAAACAGTCCAGGTTCTTTCCACAATTGCCACCGGGAAACAAGATTGACTTGTTCTATGAAATTATGGTGAAAGAAATCAACAAAATATCCACCATGTCAACATCAAAATCTAAGAGGAAAAGGGATTGGAACCTAACACCGGGAGAATATAAAGCAATGACAGAACTGAGAAATGATCCAACAATCATTATAAAAGCCTCCGATAAAGGAGGAAATATTGTGGTTCAGAACATGTCTGATTATATAGGAGAAGCAAAAAGACAACTTGAAAACAAAGACCATTATGAGATACTTCAACATGATCCAACTGAAATCTGGATGAATGAATATCATTCAATGTTATTCGGATGGAAGGAAAGGGGCTTAATTGATTTTGACGAATATCTATTTAAAAACAGATCACCCCATTAAAGCGACTATTTTCTTTCTGCCGAAAGTGCATAAGGCGATCCACAAGCCACCTGGAAGGCCAATAGTCAGCTCTATAGGATCACTTTTAGAAACATCTAGATTCGTGGATATCTTCCTGATGAACTATGTGACCAGTCTGCCCTCCTATTTAAGAGATACCATGGACTTCTTAAACAAAATCAGTACAATTGTATGGAAAACAGGACTATTAATGGCAACGGTAGATGTCTCTTCATTATATACCTCAATAAGGCATGAGGATGGAATAAAAGCTGTAAAACAATTCCTACAACTGCGATCGATCAATCATCTGGAACACACTGCCATGTTAGTAGACATGTTAACCTATTGTTTGCAACACAATGTCTTCCTCTTCCTGGGTGACCTTTATTTGCAGAAACAAGGTCGGTCAATGGGGACATCTTTTGCCCCAACCTATGCCAATCTACTAATGGCTGTATGGGAAACAGAGACTCTGGAAAAAGAAAGGAAAAAACATTCCAAAATAAAAACTTGGTGTCGTTTCATCTACGATCTTTCGTCATATGGGATGGGAACCGTGTAGATTTGCAAGCTTTCATTGACTCTCTCGAAGTAAATGACTACAACCTAAACTTCACATCTACAATAAGTGACACCAGCATCATCTTTCTGGATGTGGAAGTCTTCGTCAAGAACAACAGGATATGCACCAAAATGCATCGAAAACCGACATCATGTAACAGTATATTACATGCCAATAGTGGGCATCCATCGAATTTGAAATGGAGCATACCCTATGGCGAGATGTTAAGGGCGAAAAGAAATTGCTCGGAAACTAAAGATCTAGAGCTTGAAATTGAAGAGATGAGTTGTCGTTTCCTTGAGAGAGGGTATCCGTTGGAAGTGATTATGAATGCAAAATCCAGGGTCAAATTGAAAAAACAAACTGATCTCCTAGTACCTTCAAAAAGGAATCCAGGTGGTAAAGAGGATACAGTAGACAGCACAACACGTCTAATCATGAACTTTAATAATCAAAGCGGAGACCCTAAAAAAGTGATAAGTAGGAATTGGGAAATTTTACGACTAGATGACACACTGAAAGAAAGCGTAACACCTCATCTCAGTATAACCTATCGAAAAACAGCTTCTTTAAGAGATATCCCAACTCAAAGCCATCTTGAGAAAAGAGACAAAAAAGATCTTGTGGCTAAACACACCGGGGTTCTGGAAGTGTGCAAAATGTCGCATGTGAACATGGCTCCAACATAACGAACTATGAACTACAAAATGGCAAAACAGAAAAAATCTTAGATCACATTACATGTGAGTCGAAATATGTGGTCTATAGATCAGTGTGTCCTTGTAAAAAATACTATGTGGGTAGCACAATCAATAAACTAAAGTTATGGATTTTGCAACATCTACGTGCGATAAAAAATAAAGATCCGAACTATCCAATGGCAAAACACTTTCACGAATACCATCAAAGTGATAGTAGTCAACTGAAATACTCTGGAATCAGAGTTGTGAAACCTGCAGAGAGAGGTGGTGACCGAACCCTAAAACTGCGTAAAATGGAATCTAGATTGATACTAGCGATGGGTACGGAATATCCACATGGACACAATCTTGATGCGGAATTATTTGTACATTTGTAAATATCAGAAAGTCGAGAAAAACTGCATCTGATCTGTTTTGGATTTTAATATGAAATAATTCCCTTCTGCTGGACGAATTTTCTTGTAAATACACATCAACAAATTTCCTTGTCTAACCTGGACATTGGACTTGATAGACTAAGACATGGATTATTAAGATCATGTAGAAATTACTTTAAGAGCAAGGTGTGGCATGAATTTAATTAACCGTACCCTTATGTAAAGAATCATTGAATACTCCCAGTATTTTTTAAATGAAATTGTGGAATAATTAGTACATAGATATTAAGCAATGGGTTTTTAAGTTCTCAAAACATGGATCTGGGTATGTACTTTACAAAGAAGAGGATGAATTATTCATTATGATAACCAGATAAAATGTAGGAACTTAATAAGATCTAAATGAATGTTGTAAATTTGAGCATTGGGAGAAACTTGGATATACAGTAAGAACTTCAATCTTAGGGTAATTGTTGGAAGTATGATATTAGAGTTAATACTAATTTAGGTATTGTGCATTGAACTGTGAATATTGGGACTAGTAAAATGTCCTCCATCTAAAATTGCTACACATAAGAGAGGGAAATGTCAAAATGCACTGTCTTTTTGAAGGTACTTTACAATAATTGAGGTCAACAAAGTTGCATGATAGACACACCGAAAATAACTAAAGTAGAGCCTTGAGAAAAAGGATTTCAAATTGGAAGTTTTTAAGAAATTGTAATTTTTGTAACTTTTTTATACTTTTTTCACTAGTACCTTGATTAATTATCAGTTGGATGCATATTATAAGAATGTAAAAATGTAAAAATGGCGATTCAAATATTCCAGGTGAATATACTGCACTAGCACTTTATATTCTTTGAATGTACTTCACAGTGAAAGAGGACAAATGGCGACAGACTTGTACCATGTTACCATGTTGAGGTTAACAGTCTAGTGTTTTTAACAGTAAACACAAACAAGGGTAATAGCACATAGCACTTTAAATATTGTCTAGACGTTGGGGACTCTATGGTCCAGTAGAAGGCTAATGGTAGCCGAAACGCGTAGGCCGTCCTAATTCTTTCACAATTGCACATTGGTGTTTAAATAAATGAAATTCGAAACTTACCCTGCTGTGGTGCCGTGACTTTCGCCGTAAAAACGAAGGAGGCGAGGGAATCCAAGAATATATATATATATATATATCGTACCAGTCCTGGTTAAAAGGTAAGAAAAACAGGCCCTGACTCCGTGGGTGAAATGTTAAAAGAAAAATATTTATTCCGTTGTACAGGCTAGACTCGTTTCGGCGGTCTTGCCGCCTTGTTCACTACAACATGATCAACAACGTACTTCAGAATTTAACCTCTACACCAGGGCACTGATTGAACTCGTTGTCATGGCAACTCCCTGCTGACCATAGACATAGACGACATTCGTTACATTGAAACAGTATTCGTTACATTTTAAATACTATCATGATGTTATCACTTGGTCATTGGTTGCGACTAAGTAAAATGCAACTATTACCGAAGGTTCGGAAATAAAATAATCATAAAACAATTAATTTACATTCCTATTGTGTCATAATTTTTAAACCTTTATCCTGACACTGTGGCAACCAGAAAATAATGTGCAATCTTGCATATGCATATAACTGTAAATTATATATACACACACACACACACACACACACACATATTCAAATGTTCATTTGACATCTGGGAAAGCCTTTCTGTTAGAGAGCATTGCTTAAACAAAACCCCAAGCATTATTCTGAAAACAGTATTTGATGTGCTTCATTTTATAAAGTGAAATCCCTCTCCAGGGGGTGTGGTGTGTTTATTGCTTCGTCGTGTTTGAGCCACCGTGTGGTATTCTGTATTATCTGGGAGCGCAAAGCAAGACAAGTAGACAGCCTACTGCAGAGTTACCAGATATATATGTGGCTTATCTAAAGTTTAATGGTACACTGATGTATGGTTCACTGCAGAAAAGGTCTGTCCTTGAAGCATCACTGGAAAAATCTCTTCAGTAGTACTTCCTGTTCAGAACCCCCTCGTTTTTGAACCAATCTGCAGAACTTGAATGGGGCCGTCAAGCCTCATGCAACCTTGCAGGAGATTATATTCAGGTCTTGGAATCACTCCAATGCATGGCGAGCAAAATCTTTTCAATTTTAGCTTTCTGAGAGAAATCAACAGCAAATTCTAATGATGTTCTTGAGACATTATCTTCGATTCTCCAGTGTCTGTTGGCAAGAAAGGAAGAACCAGTAAAAGGGAATGAAAATACTGGTATGGCCAAGTCTATTCACATGGGAACAAATACAGTCCTGCTAGCGTCCTCATAGGGGATTGTGTTAAATAGGAAAGATAGGCAGAACAAGAAGAAAGACTGCAGAATCTCCTCACTAAGAGCTCTATTTACAGAGTCGGAAAAAAAATACCATGAGTTGTCCAGTTACAACCATTCCTTTACTTCCAGCATTTCAGAAAAGGAGACCCAATGTGTCATCAAAAGAGAAGACTTCTGGCGAAAATTACATTAATATATCCGAGCCCACTAATATAATTACTACTTCAATGATACAATAAAAAATAATTCTGAAGAAGAAAAGGAATAGGAAAAATCAGCGAATAAGTAAAAAAGCAACAAGGACAATCCAATGTGCAGACTCCACCAAAGTTGCTGAAATCGCAGACAATGGTCCAGACCAAGCAAGCAGGGCTCTTATGCTCCCGGTCAACGCTTCCTAGCCCCAGCCAGTTATCAGTCAGAAGGAGCATCTCTCTAACTACACACATTTCAGAGCCTGTTAATCCCCAATGGAGCCAAAATTGTGGAGGATCCAGAGGTAGCTGCTACCACAGGATTAAACCCCTGGGCAGGTCCCTTTAAGTCCTTAGCTCTAAAGTATCCAAACAGCGTGATGAGCTCTGTCTCAAGCGATTACAGCTCTAAGCACAGCTATGATAAGTCATTCCGAATTCAATGGTCACCTGGTGATTGATTTTCCGTATTGGACTTTATTTTCTGTTCGAGGAGAATGCCAGGGCAGTAAATAGATCTTTCTTGTTAAGTTGTTTCATGTATATTGATCCTTCGGCAACATTAAAGAGCAGTGACCTTCAGTCGTTCTATGCATTTCAATCACAGGGGTATAGATTTACTCTGTATTCATTGCTAAGTTCGTTATGGAGAACTGTGATTACTTCCTTTGTAGGGGCATAGACATTGTGTCTCTGCTTCTAGTTAGGAGCAAGCCCCTATTTAATACAAATTCAAATCCTGCCACCAAGGAAGTGATTTCTCTCTTGGAAGCACAGAACACTGTTACCATGGCTCCTTCCGGGAGATTGGTGACAGTTTTCTCTTCGATTGATTTGTCTTTCACATCTCAAACAGCAGGATCCCAGAGTTGGCACTGGTTGACCAAATCATTAAACCATAACCAGCTGTTATCCCATAGATATGGATCCCAGCCCTAATACTGGACTAAGTTTTGTCTCCTGGAACATGGTGGGAATAAAATGATAAATTCAAAATTGGTTCTTCTTTCCAGGCGGAATGCGGATATTATTTGTATTTTGAAGGACATGGAGCCTATTTGATATCCACTTTGATAAGTATATCACAATCAACCTGCCTGCTTCATCGTCGAGTCCATGCGAGTGGGAGAAGTCAGATACTATTGAATACTGAGCATGTATGGCATCCTTCCTGTTTTTCGCATATGTCTACAGTATGGTATACATTATGGTACAAGGTTCATGGGGCACCGGCTACTGTCACATGGTGTATACAGAATGTTACTGTTGAATGTCTATTTTCCACCCGGCAAAGGAATTGTTCCTCTATTTGTCACATATGCTCTTACTGGATAGGTGGCCATTGGTTCTTAAAGTAGGGGACTTGAATGTTAAGGTAACTGACTCTCCTATGGAAGACACTGGAAGCCCTGAATATGTTGAACCCGACCTTTCTAGTCACAAATACATTAGACGCAAGAGGTTGCATGCTTTTACTGTTTTGGGGGAAAACTTGTTTAATTTTTAATGGGCAACTTGAGAATGATAGTCCCACTAACTATACTTACAATGTAATACATATTGTCCTATTTTGTACTACATAATTGTCTCTTATACTATGGTTTACTCTCTAAATTTATAGTCATTGGTAGCTCACAGAGCAAACATTTATTCAAGGTAGATAAGATAAATACCTTTATTCAATTTCATTTTAAAATCATAAAAGCACATCAATTTGCAATACATTGATCGGTACGTCCTAATGAAGTAGTGGGGGGAGGGTAGAGAAAAATTCCACATCAGGTATAAATTATTCAGTACATTATGTCCTGCCCCTTCCCCTCTTCCATCATTCCATCATTCCTAGTAACATACCCACTACCATTCCTTGTGTGGGAAACTGTAGGCCTACCAATAGCATTCAGCTTGCTATCATGCTTACATTCTGGGTTTGCTAGAGTGCTTAGTGTTTATACTTTAGAAACGTCAATAATAAAATCATGCTAAAATTGGGATATATACTATAAATCACACTTGATGTTTTTGGTCGTAACTGAAGTGTACATTAAAATCATAATTATTCTTCTATTGCAAATATAATAAAATGTCAATTCATCGTGAAAACAATAGCAGCATTTTAAGTTCAAATTTAAATATCACACACTGGGTCATACAGATTTTGAGCAGGAATGCATTGTAGCTATTCTGTATGAATAAGGCGAGAAAGTGGGAACCCATAATATTTCTCTGCTCAATGCCATTCTGTCCCATGAGCGTTGCTCCTCCATACACAAATGTAGTTCTTCCCACGGTTAATATAATCACTGCCCTAATCCTGTTTGTTGGGTATTCTTTACTACTTTGCTTCGCGTTGTCCGTGCATGGAGTAGATCTCTAGACAACCCAAACACTAGATATTCTGTGCCATCACTTTTCAGGCTTCTGAAATCTCAGTTAGGCGATTAGCTGTCAGAATTCGACAAATTGAAATTGACCAAGTTCTTCTCGGTTGGCTATACATGGGGCAGAAAAAGAGGAAATGAATTTCTGATTCAGGAACTTCTTTCCATGCTGGACAGCTGGATGTGATATCAACACCATTCCAGCTACTATCAAAATTGTTAAGTAGGAGGATGCCATACCTGAGTTTTAGATAAAGAGATCTTGCAAGTGGTGACTCTAATCGGTTCAAAAAATCTTCGTGCTGCATATTGTCTTTAAAATTAAGAAATCTAATTGTTAATCCTCCTGCGCTGTTCCGATTTCACCAGCTATCCTTAACTTGACTCCAGTATTTCTTTTTGAGGATGTTTACCGAATTCTTTTGAATATTCCTAGGGGATAGCCATAGGTCACTCATTCCAAGTTTACCCAACCATTGCTTAATGTGGTTAAACCATTGGACACAGCCTGTAGTGTTCAATGATAATATTTCTTGCACTGACTCCTTCATTGGGAGTGGTGACTCATTTGCCCATATATGCACCTAGAAGTTTAGGGGTCGTAGGGCAATTACGTCAGCAACACTCTTCATGCCCAAATCTAAGCACATTGGAATTAATGGGGCATTTCGGGGAAGCTCCAGTACGGATCTGATGAAATAATTTTCAGTTTTTTTTAATGGTCGCTACATTAGTGTATCCCCAGAGTTCTGCACCGTAGAAGGCGTCTCCTAGCCCCTTTGCTTGATATACCTGGATAACAGGGGCCAGTGCTCTATAAATAGACTTCCTTAGTTTTTTATTTAGAGCCATCCCCACATGTTGTAGAGAAAATTGACTTTTCTATAGTTGTGATGACCATGAGAGTGTATTTGAGAGCCTAAGCCATAAATAATCAAATTGTTTTGCCTCTTTCTAATCTGTGGTCTAAACAAGCCCTCCCCAACATGTCCACTAGATTTTGGAGCCCCATTGGTGTGCGTGAAGTGAGTTGGGTATCGTCTGCAAAAAGCAAGGCAGGCACCTCTTGGCCTCCAAGCTTCAGAGGGTCACCCATACAGCCTGTTAGCGTTGTGATCAAGCCGTTTATATAAAGCATAAAAAGAGTTGCAGCAAGAACGCACCCTTGTCTCACTCCGTGACTCGCCCCTATCCGATTTGTAAGCCCACCTTCCTACCCCCATCTAATTTGGGCATTGGTGTACAATACAATCTCATAATAATTTGTAGGAGATTTATTGGGATCCCCAATTGATTCAAAACTACCCATAATTTCCCCCACGGCACTAGAATGAAAGCGGCACGGCGATCCACAATTACCACATATAATGTGCCCTTCCCAATTGTCACATATTTCCACAGGATTAAAAGGAAGCGGAGCACCTGGTCTAGGGTGCTTGTCTTCCCTCTGAATCCTGCCTGCAGAGGAGTCCCCTTCCCCTATCCAATCGTTAATTCTTCCTAACAGTTGGTGGCAGAATATTTTTTGGGCGATATCAATAAGGCTTATGGGCCTATAATTTGCCAGGTCGCTTTTGTCGCCCTTTTTGTTTTTTAGATGGGAACGACCTCTGCACCCAGCCAAGAATCTGGGATTTCTGCCCCTTTTAGTATGAAATTGTATGTGTATTTGAGAATGACACTCCATATTTGAGATTCAGATAGATAGTGATCCCCTGGAATTCAATCTAAACCTGGGGCTTTCTCCCTCCATGTAGTTATGATTGCTTCCAGAGTTTCATCTAAGGTATAAGATAAGCAACCATGGTTTGCTCCTACATTGAGGGGCTCAGCGGACATAACACCATTATCCACTCTCCCTAGATATAATTTGGAAAAATGATCTTCCCAGGTGTGAGGGGGAATGTGAAAGTTCTCGTCCACAACAAAGCTTCTCGTCCCTTTCGCTATTACGTGCCAGAATTCTTTACCATTTTTCATCTACGCTGTGACTAGGTCATGCCGTAGACCCATATGCCAATTTCCATGTGCCTCATTTTGTACATTTCTATAGGCCTTCCTTCTCATAACTAAAAGGTCTCCCTGGCTGGTCTTAACTGCTCCCATCAATGCTTGCCGCGCTAATTTGCAGTTCTCATTGAACCACTCATTTGCTTTGTTCCTGATCTTCTCACTTTGCCTATACGCTTTGTAAATCAATGTGTTTGTTTCTGATCAGGGCTTTAAATGTGTCCACCTTAGCTTGCTCTTCCACGTTATTAGTATCTACAGTCTGTAGCGTGTCACTGACTATGAAGTAAATCTGTGCCAGAGTTTCTGCATTGTTCTGTATTTGTGGCCATTTGATTTTCTTCCTATTGTTACTACTAACAATACAATTGAGAGGTTTGGATTGGGTGGAAAGTTGGGGTGAACAGGAAGCATCTTTTAATTCCAGAGAGAGAGCATTGTGGTCGCTATCATCTGTCTATCAACCACATATCCACTAGACTAATCCATAAATGGAAATCAATCAGGAAATAGTCTATCCTAGTTTTACTGTTTGCTCTCTTGTATGTGTGATATAGTCTACAGTCAGAGGAGGAGCGACCATTCACAGCCCTCAACCCATGTTTATAGGTGAACGATGCTACTTAAAGAGTTACTTTCACATTCTTAACTGGTTTCCCGTGACTCCGTGGAGGAATCCCTAGTTCAGAGTCTTCTTCGTCAGTGATGCCTTTAGTTACTTCGAGAGGCTCGAATGTTGTGTTTAAGTCCTCAGCTATGATTAAATGATGGTGTGCCCTATCTGCCTCAAGGAATTTGTCTAGGTTTACTATAGTTGTGGAGTCTTGATGTTGAGAGGTGAACCGGTTATAGACATTTACCAATAAGATTGACCTGTTGATGTCTTTAATGATAATGGCCAGTAAATTGGGACTATCTAGTTCCAGTTTTTTATATGGATCCCCTTCTTGATTTTATTCCATATTATTAACCCGCCTGCTGGATGCCATTTCCTTGACTGGGTGGCATCTATGCTGTGGTTTGTAAAACTCACTCTTTGTATTTTGTTCACAGCCCAGGTCTCTTGAAATAGACAAATGTCATGGCTGTCTATTAGCCTTCTCCAGTCTTCACAGACAACCTTGGACCTAAGCCCTGCTAGGTTCCAAGATAAGTCAATTTCCTATTAAGTGCAGGGGGTGAGTAATGTTCCCTTACCTCGTGAAATGTTAGTCGAGTGGTTAGCTGTAGTTCTATAGGTGTTTAAATTGGTGACTGTTCCCCCTCAGCATTAATAGCGTTAGCCCTCAGTATGTCTTTTGGTATCCTTTGGTAATTACCTTCTTGTGATGTAAATAACGAAGCGCTGCGAGGAGACATTCCCAATACCTGTCAAGTAGATTTATTTATTGGGGCTGGCTGTAAATTGGTGTTAACGATGTTATTTGGTTGGCTCACCTGATTCTGGTTAGTGGGGGGAAGTTGAATTTGAGGGAGAGAAATCGGACTGGATCGGCATGTTATTCAGGGGCAGTGAGCATTGCTCTAGATTAATCAGCCCCTTTACTAGATCGCTGGAAACCAGATCCAGTATAATGTGGTCTGAGTCTTTATTTGTTGGGCAACGTTCCACTCTTGATATATCTGATCTTATAATTGAGCGGCACTGCCTCACCTGTCTTATCACGTGGATGGCTTTATTAAGACGTCTCTGGATTCACCTGATGCATTTATCAATTTGGGTACGTTTGTCATAAACACCCTGGTGCTGGCCCCATTGGGGATTCTGATATTCTCATCTGGCTTCCATATCCTCTAAATCTTCCTTCTGGTTCGCTATGACCCAACCTCCCTTGTCGCTGTGTTCGACACGTGTTCCCGGAGTGTATTTTTCATATGCAGGCTGGTTCTGCCACAATTGGGGCCTCCCTGTGTTCCTCCCAATAAACTTCCCAAGGGGCCTTTATTACCCATCGCCTCTCCTGGGACATGTACTCCACGCTGATGGTATCCTGGTTAAGACTGACTCTTATGCATTATGGACTGAGCAGGTCTGCTCCCTGATAAAGGGGCATGCAGTTGGGTGAGCTTGGGGACACTGCTGCTTATCATAATTGTTAACCATGGGGTACTGATGATGTTGGTCATTGGAGCCCCCACCCCTCCTTCCCAACCCTCTAATCGCCCCTTTGTCATTTTGGATTATATACGAGCGACCGGGTCCTCGTTCATGCCCCACTCCACGTGTCATGTTAGGGGAAGACACTATTAAGTTGGTCTATGAGAGATCCTACTATTCCCCTCAGTTCGATGACTTCTGCTGTTCAGTCCTTTACATTCAACTTAAGTTCAATCCAATCAGTTCAATTCAGAGTGCATTAGTGTTCACAGGTTTCGGCAAAAAGTTCTACTGCGTTTGGTACCAAGAATAGCAGGCTCTGTTTCTAGGCCTATTGTGTCTTGATTGCAGACCTCAGGAGCGATTGCTTCTATTAAAGTGAGAAGATCGAAACGGTTGGAGCATGCTATGTCCACAGCTGCTACAAAATACATCAAATTATAACAGCCCTGAGCAGGAAGCGAGTCCGCTGGATTGGGCTCTATTGGTTTTTGACTTGTCCTATTGTCAGACTGCACTTCACATGCAACCGTGCCCTTGGGTACTGAGTCAACCCCTTGGGCTCTTTTTCCCTACTTAGTTTGATTTAAAGACAGCTGCAACTCTAGGGCCCACTGGGGGTGGCTTTTTCTGGCCATTTAGTAGGCTCTCCACTTCCTCTATCAGGGTATCAATATCATCTGCCACACAATTTGCTGCTGCACTCGCCAGGAGTCTCTTCGCTTGTTTGGGCGCACCATTTGGGCTTTCTCTAGCCTTCCGTTTCCCCATCTTGGCACACTCGTCTGACTTGTTAAATTATCACACTCTTCGTTTAACAATAGGAGGCATACACGATAAAGAGAGAGGGTACCTGGATGCAGCTGATTACTCAGTTCCTTTTACTCTGTCTCACAGCCAATAGGGGTGACCCAGCCCAGCCTCCTCCGGGCATGGACGGGCGTGCGCGTCCCGCGCTGCGGGAGCCCCACAGTGATTTTATGCACCTCCGGGCGCTGCCACAACTCTTCTGCGCCTCCCTGGTGCAAGGGGTTCTTGGGGGCTGTGGTCCCCGGTGCTGGCCGCTGGAAGAGCAGGTTGCTGTGTGGGCACCGCGCTGTGAGATCCCTGCGGTGATTTATGCACCTCAGGGCGCTGCCACAATTCGTCGGTGCCTTCCTGGCACAAGGGTTCTTGGGGGCTGTGGTCCCCGGTGCTGGCCGCTGGAAGAGCAGGTTGCTCTGTGGGCAACCACTTTTTCAAAGTAGATATATCCAGTGAAGAATGCCTCCCCCAGTCATAGAATCAACAGGGGCAGATCTCACACTGAACACTTGCAGTGGGCGCACCCATTGGAATGAGGGTAGAGTGGTTGCCCTAAAGAGCTCTCTCAGTATGGCCACAGAGGATCGAAGGTCTCCAGAAAACTATTCCTATTAGATGAAATAATTTGTGAGGCAGTGTCAGGAACCATGTTAATACACTTTCCATTTTTTTAGTGTAAAAGTAGTAAGGTCCAAAGGAAAAAGGCGAGGCTGGTGGTGAGGCCTCGGTTGATCAGTATTTGGAAAGACATTTAGTTCAATCACTGTAGTACACTACAAGATGGCCGCCCAGTTATCCAAATCCTTAGTCAGCGTTAGAATTCTCGTGAGAGTTGACTCGTTAAGTGACGTGCGCGCGCTGTTTGCTGCGCACTTCAATTTACCAGAGTTTCAGTACGCACGTACTTCCTACGCTCCGCATATCTAGGCGAGAGAAAGGTCGCGGTAAATACAATTGCCGCTTATCTTCGGGAGAGCGTATCTCCAGTCAAAGTGTCAACGAGAATCCTGCATTTGGTGATAGGAGTTGCGTTGTAGCAAAGGGATTTCCTGATGTTTCGCTGGCGCTTCGTTTCGTCTTCAGGCGGTTGAATGCTTCAGAACTGTTCCGGTCTGTGAAGTCAGTCATTCAGGCTGATAAGTAACCAAATTCCAGTAACTGCACAACGCTCAAGTAAGCTATCTAGTATTTTAGGAATTCATAGCAGCTTCAGAGTGACTCTATCGCTTCACTAACAGAGCGCTAACTTCTCCTGCATTCTTGGAGTTTCACAACTACCACCTCCCTTGCGCTTCTCCTATTTTTTCCTTCCCTATTGCTCCTCCCCTTCATTCCCTTTGCGCGCATCAGTCTACCAAGGAATTGTACTAAGCCTTGTGAGTGAACGACTTCAGCGCTACCCATCAGTTGATCTTCAAGATGCTACAAGACTCAACCAGGAGAATAGACTCTATTTGTATATTACTGTATAAATGTTATGAAGAGTTTCTAGGCACGCTGAAGTAAGCTAGCCCAGAAATAGTTATAAAGAAAAGAAGCAAGATACTAACTCAAACAGGTAGAGAATACAAGAGCAAATCCATTTAGCACTGTGCAGTTACAGATTTGAAGTGAACCTGTTATAAATCTTGTTTTTTCCTTTCTATTTGTGCATTCGGTAATATCTATCTGAGAGAGTACATACATAAGAGATAGTACATCATGAAGAGAAGCTAGACTCCTGTTTTAGCTGGTAGGGAAGGACTGAGTAGAATAGAATTATAGGGAACAAACAGGCAGTGTAGGAGGTAACTTAATTCTCTCTCATCCTCTCTGTGCACTAGGTCCTCTCCTATTCAGGAACTGAACATTAAAAAGAAGAAGACTTCCTAGGAGATTGAGGGAGAACCTGCAAGACAGGAGTTGTCTCTTCTCTGTCCCATTCCCCTTTCCCGGTGTAACTGTAGGAATAAATCCAATTCCAGTGGCACTGGTTAGCGGGCTTTGGGACCATTCGGCCAGTCTGTTTCCGTGAAGATCAGGTACTTGACAAGCAGAAAACTGATTTTTTTTCAGGGCAATTTCAACTAATCGAACTAATTCTTATGCATACCACCGTCAAGAACCTAAAGTTAGAGATGTATATGCAGGGTTATAATCCGGATGATTACATGCCTATTCCTGTTTTACTTATTAGTGATGGCAAAATAATAGAGTCCTTAAAGTAAAAAAGAGCAGTCCATAAGCAAAACCAAGCTAATCTAAAATGGATCACCCTTAGAGCAGCTGTAGTCTCCAGAAATACTAGGAAATTTGAGGGCATATCATCAAGGCACCGCGATAAAATTATCGCCGCTTTAGCGTCTGTTTTCGGGCAAAAAGCGGCGATAATTTTATCGCATTATCAGCAAGGTCACGCTAACGCGTGAATCCTTGCCTTAGCGCCCTTTCCCTCAATGCCCAGCTTTGCATCTCTAATGAGATGCAAAGTGGGCGTTCCGCACAAAAATAACATGAGAAATGTCGCTAACCGACATTTCTCCTATCAACAAACCTTCCGCTAACTTGCATGGCGATAACAAAAGTAGGGCTAACCACGCTTATCGCTACTTTTCTTACGCCTGCTTTCAAACTGACTTTGTCATTATTTCCAATGGAAGGTGGATATAATGGCTAAGTCTGCCCTGCCCTATCAACAACGTATCGCAAATCGTGCGATTATCGATGGATTTCCAGCGATAATCACACATTTGGCAGCTAACTCTGGAATTTTTATCGCTTTGGGGATAAACGTCGCTGATAGCGCGCTATCTCCGCGATAAAATCCAGCGATAGCCGGCGATAATTATCCTAGCGCTAAGCGATGATTATCGCAGGTTGTTGCTGATATGCCCCTTGGTTCTTAGTAATGAAAGCTTGTGAAAACGGGAAACTATCTGCTCCATCATCCATCAGCGTTGCAACCTGTGCCAATACTTAAAATGAACTGTATGCTTCCAATGATAAAACCGCTGTACCGACAGTAGCTTTCAATAGCTGTTACACCTACGAATATGGTCCCTTCTCAGCAGTCTAGATAAACTTTCATTTTAAAATCCTGATGCTCAAGTGTAATGGGGCCATTCGAGATTCTGATCTCGGTTATAAAAAGAGGCCTTGCTCTGGTCCCTGTTTCTTTATTACGAGCAGGGTGTAGTTGCCTCTTCCTGGAAAGGCAGTATTATTGTACCTCTGTATAAAAAGGGCGCTAGAGTCTCTCCCAGTAGTTATCGCCAAATAGCGCTGTCAGATGCCATGGGACAGATATTTGCGAAAAGCCTATTTGACCATTTACAAGGATGGGCGGCCGACATGGGTGTTCTTAGGGAACAAGCAGGTTTTAGGTCTAACTGTGCTGCCCTGGATAATAATTCATTTATCCAGGCTATCACAGAAAAGTATGTAAAGACAAGGTCAATTTGTCTTTGCAGTGTTTATTGACCTCTCCGCTGCTTTTGACCAGGTCAGCAGACCCACCCTATGGAAGAAACTTTCTGCTCTAGGAGTTCATTGCTCTCTATTCCATCTAATAGTAGCCCTTCATTCCTCTAAATGGTGTCAAGCACTCAAGGGAGGAAATTAAGGCTTTTTTCATTAGATATTAATAAATAATTGGTGGAAACAAGGTTGACTTTTAGCGCTCTTGTTGCTTTTCTTATATGTAGTAAATTTACCTGAAGTGCTCGCCTCATACAGAGGAGATTCCACGCCCCCAGATACGCATTGAGGAAATAACTTGTCTTCTATATGCAGATGACATATATATAACTCCAAAAGGGACTTCAATAAAGGCTGGACCTCCTTAAACCCTTTGCTGAAGATCACTTTGTAAAAACAAATATTTCTAAAAGTAAAATTTTAGTATTCAAAGACAAATATCAGCTAATGAAAGCAAAGTATTTGTGGCCTTTGAGGACTGAAATTCTAGAGGTGGTTAAGTCCTATGTATATTTAGGGTAAATCTTTAGTTCTAATCTGTCTGAAAGAAACCCCATATCCCATTTACAAACTAAAGCCTAGTGTCATACAAATGGGCTGAGAACTTTTTTAATACCCACAGCCGTAGATACTTTTCCCATTTATTTCAGCTGTACCGCTTAAAAATCTTACCCTTCCTGTTGTATGTGACTGAGGTCATGCCAAACAATATTTCGCTCTTTATGGACTCCGTGGAGGGCAACATTCTACAGAGATTATGGCTTCCACCGCTGCTCTCTGTTTAGAACTAGGTCCCTTAAGTAATTTAGTGCTGGATTTAGTGGCAGTTTTCCCTTGGGGCCTTTGACTGACCCAATCGGATGTCAATTCTTTAAGAAGGTTACTTTGAAGGGACGTTTGTATTGAACAAAGGCAAGATACTGTCTTTAGGAGGAAGTTTTGTGTTGCCTTAGATCATATTCAACTAAAATAAGAGGCATTTGAATGTCTGTATCGGAGCTTTAGCTTTTTCTAAACAAATTCGTGCCCAGTGCTTAGCATGGAATTGCATATGGGCTCCTGCTGCTCAAATGGTAGATGTGACCTAGTTTGCACTTCTTGTAATAGAATGAGAATGCAACCACACTTGAAATAGAGCATAGAGTTTAATGATTGATACTTCTTGTTAGACTCCAAATGCTACCAGTGAGGAGTATTACAGCAGCATGGGGGGGGACCAAGATTGTGATCGAGGGATTTTTGTATGCCTGATCGGTACACATCTCGTGTGAAGTTTTTAAAGACATCGTTTATCCACAATAGTATTCGTACTGTGGATAAAGTATGTGCACTTTTATACAATCCAGAAAACTAAATGGTCTGCTTTAAAAAAAAGAAAAAAAAACTGTAGCTTTTTCAAACGACATTTATGTCGTTTAAACTCTGGTTTTGATATTTACACTACTAGCACCTTTACGTTTCAAGCTATTTGATATTGTGCCAGGTGCTTGAGGATGGTCTGAAGATTTGAAAAGAGAGTTGTTTTTAAGGTGGAGAAGGAGGGTGCATCGTGCTTTCCGAGCACCATCTTTGTCTGCAGAGAGCGGATTTTTTCTTGAAGGGAGGAATAAAGAAAGATCTTACTCTTTGCAGTGAAGAAAGTGAGAGGCTCCATAAAAGTAAAGTTTCTTGGTCTGGTATCCTGGGATTTGGTGTTTGAGGGCTTGGAAGGTAAGTGTGGCCATCCTATGCTGCAGCGTGTCCCCCACTCCTCTGTGACAAGACATTTTACTTTTTTGCATCCATCCCTGATGCTCGGCATCAGCCAGTGGAGTAATTTCCCCACAATCTTTTGCTAGACTAAGGAATTTGCTCAGTGTGATCTGTGTCGTGTGTGTGATGCCATCCTACAACACTTTGCATTCTGTGATTTTGGAACTTCAACAGTGCTGTGTTGTCCTGTGGGGAAAACAAATGGCTGAAGATGTTGCACATGATATGCCACCCAGGACCAATGCACTCCTAATTGCTGGAGACATAACACAAATTGACAGCTCCTAACCTTTGACCCTGATAATTGCAAAGTGCAATGTGTTTACAGAACTTTTTTTAAAAATCCTCTTGGCAGCAGTATGTTAATAAACAGTGATTTGTGACAGACATAATCTGCTGCTAAAGCTAGAGAAAATAAAAGGCAAGTGTTAAGGCATGGTACTGTGCAAGTGGCATGCCACTCGCACCTCCCTCAATCTAGGCACCTCCTTATCTGCGATGATTGTTGCCTTATGTATAGAGCCTGACTAAACATCAATGGCACCTTATCCAACTCCTGTAACCAACAAGGCATGGGTGCCGCTTCACACCCCCCCCCCCTCCCCCCACCTGCAACAAATTTTTACTAACTCTAGAACCTCTGCTCATACTTGTTCGAGAAAATCTCCTTATCCCCAGCATCCTCTTCTCTGCAGGAACGCAGAAGCGGCTGCCCACGCAGACATCACCCTTCTCTTCACTACCCAAGCAGAATAAGCTCTGCCTCACATCATATCCACTATCAATGATTACACTAAAGCAGGGGTCTCCAACGGGTAGGTTGGGAGCTACCAGTAGCTCGTCGGCTGCTAGAAAGTACCTCTTCGATATGGAGTCTAGCCAAGAATGTGATTCAAAGTTTCTGGAGCTTAACAGTGCTGCCTTGTGCAGAGGGATCACCAGCGAATTGCAGACTCTTGTAGAAGAAGCCAGCCTGACCAATGGCAAGATTCCATGCTCAGACACACAATATGACGCTGACAGCATGAAGCCTGCCACATAACAAATCACCATGCAACAAAGTCAGTTTTTGCTCCTCTGACACCTGCTGGAGCTGCGAGGAAGAAGCGGGTAATCTGAGGCACATGCTATTGGAATGTACTTTCTCTAAGAAATTCTGGCTGGATATCAGCAATACAATCTCACAAGTTCTTCACACAAATTGGACTCCTGACCTAGCCACCATCACATTAAGAATCCTCCTCCCAATCAATAAAAATATTTTCACAAAAAAAAAGAATCCTCCTCCCAGACATCAAATATATGCTAAACAAAGATCACCTTTTATGGGACATTCTGGTCTCAATCGGCCTCAGTCATCCTCTCTGTGTGGAACTACTCATCAAAACTCTCCTCTCATACCTGGTGGGAATGGGTTCAGTTCAACAGAGGTGCAATTAACTCACTAAACTCTTACAAACCCCATCAATGAAAAGTGATAACATCTGTCTCAAACTAGATCGTTTTATTTTAAACATGTCCCTACAGTAGTAGTTGCCACCCCATCCCCACTCCTCCCAACACCCTCACCTCACAATTGCTCCCACTTCCTACCCAACTCCTCCTATGCATAACTTCCCCCGCTCCTTCGCTAGCCTATCTCCTCCTCTTCTCTCTCCTGTTTCTCGCTTTCCGCCCATCTTGCTATCAACCATGGTATCCCACACACCTTCATTAAACAGCTTGACTTACCACAAAAAACATTTAAATCTACTTAATTATCTCACACATATACAATGACACCTCTCCTTCAATGTTATATGAGACTATTTCATCATGTATTATACAGTTGTATCCATACATACTGCTGGTACCCTACCATGGATTGCTTTCTCTATATGCTTTCAGCTGTACTTTCCTGCTTGTGTAAAAGCCTAATAAAAATGTATTCGAAAAAAAAGACAGTAATGTGCAGGGTCTGACTATGACAGGATATAGACTTGTGCACTGACATACAAGTGGTCCCCATTACTGAACTAGATAGATAACAAATTGGCCCATGTTTGCAAATTGGAGCAGTTTTGAACCTGTGAACAGGCTGTTTACGTGGTTTGCAAAGTATGGAAGACTGCATGGATTTAAGCTTGCTTGCTTCGTTTTAATATCAAGGAAATCAACAGTAAGAACCAGCCTAACGAACCATAAAACAGGCCCTCAAACAGTCCAAACAAGCCTTTCCAATGCAATCGGTCTCGCCTTTGGGGCCTTATAAGTATTTAGCCATGCAGCACATTGTCTGCAACTGGGGGCCAATAGCGGCTTGACTGGGATACATGGAAGGGAAACAGTGCTCTAAAACGGCCATACTGTTTTTGCCAAATACAGAAAGGACAAAACCAGGTACAGTTTACCAGCCCATTATGAAATGGAAGGCAGGAACAATGACAAAGGAGATGGGTTAAATGTTTGTGTCTGCAGGAAAAAAATCATCTGTGAAACCACAGAGGGTTGACCAGCCTGTCTCAATATCTGAAAAACAAAAGGATTATGTTGGCTACAAAGGTAGAATCAAAGGTACAATAACCTGAAAGTGTAATTGGCTTTACAGTAATAAACTCTGAAAGACAAATGGGAACTCAATGGGTCATAGAGGGAGGTAATAGCTGAACCAAATAGGAGGATGAAGCACTTAGTAGCCACTACATGACCTAACAAGGAGCTTCAATAAGAGGGGAGCAAGGGAGTTGCAGTGGCATGGGGAATAAGGAGTGCCTGGGGTCTGACATGGAACTTTAGAGATTTTTAGACTGTGGTTGGGAAGTGTAGGGAGTCTGAAACAATACAACGGCCTGACATGGAATGGAGTGACTAAGAGATTAAGAAAGCCGCAAGCTCCAACGTGCCCCAGTTAAGGAAAAGGTACTGGATAGGAACTGTGAGGTTCAGTTATTAGAAAAAAATAAAAAGGCCAGTGGGTCTATTCCCACAGAAACTGTACTTTGTGCTCAAGAGCTGCCTTCAAGGTACAGCCATGCTGAATGAAGGACAGCATCGGTCCGCGTGGTCACACAACTGCTTTCTTGGAGCTATGGAGTTGCAGTGACTCTGCTTTGTACCTGAGCCTCCTGCATACACTGGTACTCTGCTAGACTCCACAGTTCTCCCTCCCGCAGCATATGGGCAACTCTGATTCCCGGGCACAGAAGAAAAACAACAATAGCCAATAGGTCTCACCTTTGGGACCTTATAATTTAGCCATGCAGCACATTATCTTGGGTGCTATGCCGCGAGGGATTGAAGAGCTATAGAATTACTACACACTGGGTCATGCAGTCTGATTCAGGAATAGATGCTTGCCTCCGGAAACATTTATGGACACATTCCAAGGCTTTTTAATGCACAGACAGAAAGATAAGTGCCTCAATACAAGTCAACAGAACTATAGCATTTTGTGTGCGGCCATATTGAAGCTGTGTGCTGAAAACATGTTTGTTGTACAGCGTGTTTTTTTTACCTCCATTCTCTAAAGAAATTAAATTAAAAAGTACATTCGGCAGAGTAGGTTCTCTGGATGATGTTTTGAATATATAGTGAACCAAATCCACTTCCATCAGCAGAATGTACCACATCAGTCTCAAAACAAACCAAGAAACATCCAAAGATATAGCCAAGAAAGGGTTGCAATAAAGTAAACAAAGGCTGGGACGTTTTTCTAAAACCTGTTTCAATTCTTAACTTGGGTAGAAGCGTAAGGAACTGCATTACATTGACAGTCGATACAGAGTCTGAATAATGGCCAATGGGTGCTAAGCAATAAAATACAATTTCAGCATTAGCCCAAACCTCCTCCAAAGTGCAGCACGTTCATTTGCCCTCACTCCTGTACAAATGGCAAATATGTTTTGTTTAAAGTAATTAACAGTCAAAATCAAATGGGAATGGATCACTTGTACCTGGGTCCACTGTGTTCTATCCGTCAGTACTTCAAAAAGTACTTAAAAAACCCTCATTCACGTGTGGCGGTTTATCTTGGTTCTCCGCCTTTATTAGGTGCGTGACAGCATCATCATTGGGTCTCTTTTTTGTATGCTTCCTCCACCTGGAGATAAAGAATTGCCATTTCGCTCATATTCGCTTATTTTACATGCTTTTTTACATGTTCAGTTGAATAAGGACATCGCCATCATTCATTTTATTCCTAAATATTTTTATCACACCCACAAATATCAAACCTGTCTCTTTCTATTTAGGTACTATTGACCTCCACTACAGAGTATTTACTCTGATCGATTGAATTGGACAAACACCCAATTTCCACACGGTGAACACCCTAAATATCTATTCCGAAATATCGACTGCCCAGAATATCGAAGTTAAAATATAGAGTGGACAGAATATCGAATGATCAAAATATAGATAGGTCAGAATATCGAAATTGGGGTACGAAATATCGATTTCCATAATATCGAATTTAAAAATATAGAATTCCATAATATCGAATTTAAAAATATAGATTACCAAAATATCGAATTTAAAAATATAGATATCTATAATATCGAAAAAAAAAATAGTGTTATGTATGGTAGTATATGTGTTAAAATTATGTATTATTTTTGTAATGTATGTTTAATTTATTTAAACTAATGAATGTTATGTAATTTAATTTTTGTGTAATTTAATTCCGTAGCGGGTTGTGGGTTTATAGGGGAATAGGGTGGGAAGTAATTTAATTATGGTTAATTAAATATTAATTATATTTATATGTTTTGATAATTAATTGATTGATAATTATTAATTGGTAATTTGTATTAATGGGTAAATAATTTGTATGAATTGCTAATTAATTTTAATTAATTGCAAAATTATTTTTATTGATTAATTGATAATGTTAATTGTATTTTTTATTATTGGGAGTGGGTTGTGGGTTTATGGGGGAATTGGGTGGGAAGTAAATTAATTGTAATAAAGTAAATATTTTTTTATTTATTTGTGTATTGATAATTAATTAATTGGTAATTAATTTGTATTAATTGGTAATTAATTTATTAATTGCTAATTAATATTTTTCAATGGTAATTCATTATTAATTGCTAATTATTTTTAATTAGCTTTTTATTGGTATTGATAATTAATGTAATCTTATTTTAAAATTAAATCATTACTTTCCCTACTTTTGCACTCTCAGGAGTGGGAATAGTATTTTTTTACCCTCCTGCTATCCAACTCTTTCCCTACTGTTGCACTCACTTGAGTAGGAATAGTAATTTTGACCCCCCTGCTATCCAACGCTTTCCCTACTGTTACACTCTTTGGAGTGGGAATAGTAATTTTTACCCCTACACTATCCAGCGTTTTCCCTACTGTTGCATTCACTGGAGTGGGAATAGTAATTTTTCCCTTCCCGCTATCCAACGATTTCCCTACTGTTGCACTCTTTGGAGTGGGAATAGCAATTTTTACCCCTACGCTATCCAACGCTTTCCCTACTGTTGCACTCTCTGGAGTGGGAATAGTCATTTTTACCTCTACGCTATCCAACGCTTTCCCTAATGTTGCACTCTCTGGAGTGGGAATAGTCATTTTTACCTCTACGCTATCCAACGCTTTCCCTACTGTTGCACTCCCTGGAGTGGGAATAGTAATTTTTACCCCTACGCTATCCAACGTTTTCCCTACTGTTGTACTCACTGGAGTGGGAATAGTAATTTTTATGCTCTCACTATCCAACAAAAGCTCTACTTTTTTTAGATTAATTTTATTATGTTTACATTTTAAGCTTTTTTATATTATATTATGTATGTTTTATTTAATTGTTTTTAATATTTAATTACTTTTATATTATTTGTAATACATTTTAAAAATTCGATATTTTAGCTAACTATATTTTAACATTCTATATTTTGGAATCGATATTTTAGTACTTACCTGTTTGTAGATAGGGAGTCGATATTCTGTCCTTCTATATTTTGGCGTCGATATTTTGGGCATTCTATATTATGTCCCTCGATATTTAGTCACTGAACCTTTCCACACTGTCCATAGGTCCTGACGAAAGCCCAACGACCCTTTGAGGGCGCCTAGAGGGCTGAAACATGTCGACCATTCACGAAAGTGCGGTGGACTCATAACCAGTCCGTCGCTGCACGACCTTCAGATTTTATACAGTCGACCCATACACCAGACGGAACAAAAATATTATTTTTAGGTAGTATGAGGATTACTTTTTTTTTTTAAAACACACCACACCCCGCTCGAACACTTATCACTCACCATCGATTTCTGATCACAACTGTGAAAACGAGTGGTTCCCTCCAGGTGGAGGAAGCATACAAAAAGAGACCCAATGATGATGCTGTCGCGCACCTAATAAAGGCAGAGAACCAAGATAAACCGCCACACGTAAATGAGGGTTTTTGAAGTACTTTTTGAAGTACTGATGGATAGAACACAGTGGACCCTGGTAGCAGGTACACGTGATCCATTCCCATTTGATTTTGACTGATTAACAGGAAGCTGAATGGATCAGAGCTCCTTCTTACTCCCCCATTCCCTGATTGAATATAAAATAAAGTAATTAACAACCACATTAATGTAATCGCCTTAACCCACGTCCTTATTTAAAGCAGACACCCTGGCATGCTCCATGATCTGCAGTCACCTCCGGCACCTCATGCAGCACACATTACCTGAATTTCTCAACACCGAAAATTAAAGCAAACTGTATAACATCATACCAGCCTTACAAAAACTTACCAAGCCATTAAGTACCACATTGTGACATCCAGATTACAAGACACACAGCTAAAATCCATGTTCACTGCACCCCTTCTCTCCATTCCACCTTATGACACTAAGTACAATATACTGCAATGTAGCGCATTATCACAACACACTCATACCATTAATACAATCATTTGTATCTGCAACACCAAATTGTTACTACAACCTCAAAACCCACACTCTGAGGGACCAACATAAAAAAAGAAAACACACCTCCCCTCCACGGCACTCACCCTGCCACCAGAATAATGACCCTAAGTGGATCCCTTGCAACAGTCAGCATCAAAAGGGGAGAAGGCGGGTCCGAAGGCAATGAAAGTGCAACCGAAGGACATGGCAGCCCCCCACCTAGCCGGACACTTATGAAGCCTGACCGGGACCGCTGTCTCCAACGAATCCCACAGATCGCAATACGAAGGACACTGAGCATGGATAGATGCCATGGAAAAAAGTGCAGGAGCACAATGAACCAGCTGGAAAATGAAAACCACTGGTGCTACAAAATAGACTATGGAAACGAAAGAAGGACCAAAGAAAATAAAGTAATGGAAACTATAACAAGTCAGGTGAACGAGGGGCTGCTCTCAGTGTAGCCACGCCTCCTATTCTTTTTAGGCAGAATTGCACGTACTGAATGAAAACACTTTAAATGCACTGCTATTAAAACAAAAAAGTTTTTTACACATGCTACTGGTTGGAAAATGCAAGTGCAGTGTACCCTACTGGAAGTGCTCGGTGTCAATGTAAAACAAGCACGCCATCTGTGAAGCGGGTGTCATACTGATACATGAGCTGAAGCAAACAAAAGTGAATAGTGCCACAAACAAACCTAAATAAAAAAAAGGAAGAACATGTGACAGGGGCAGTCTGCTGGGATGGTCCGAAACAGCAAAAGGTGGGACGAGTTAACCATATTCACGAATCACAAGTAGCCATTTACAAAGTGCATTCACAGGAGCCAATAGAAAACATGGGAGGTGCTTCAAGCCGATGTTCTAAATCCAGCATGTCTCTAAGAGACAGCGCATGCAGCGTATGTACTGCCTAGGCAAGACCTAAAAACGTCCCACACACTGACTTGTCAAATCAGCCCATCAGGGAGACATGGCTTGGCAATTCGAGCTGGACTGTTCCCATGAGGCACAGGGTAAAGACAGATTTGCATATAGCGGTGTCTAAACTGGGGTGGCGAAGTGAGCTAAAGAACGATGATTGATTCAACCCTGATCTGTGACTGGGGTGTCTGAAATGTTTCAGCGCTCCGTCCATCATCTCTGTGTGTTTGCTTTGACTGCCCAAAATGTCAGTCTGACCATGGTAATGTGATTGGTTAAACATGGCTGCTTAGTAGCTCAAAATCACTTCCGAATCCTTCACCAAGTCCTGAATGTTGTACTTAAAAGTACTCCATTTGCTGGGATTTTTCATATAATGTTTATAATGGTCAAATTAAAAATCTGAGCCCCAGATTTGTAGATTGCTGTTCTTGGCACAGCCAGCACAGGCTGAAGATGCCTTGCACGTTAAGAAATTTGGCAGCTACTGCTTCCTTACCACAGGTTCCTCAGAAAAGTGACACAGGACAGCAATCACTGCCTCTGCCATCCATCCATTTTCCATCTTGTGGAACAGAAGTGAACGAAGGGTAAAATGGAGCTATGGTGAGGGATTGACTTGCCTTCCTGTAATGCCTACTTTTGTGTTCTTAGGTGTAACCAAAGGAGCTTAAGCATTTTTTGTTTGCCCCCACAGCCCCCACCTTGCAGTGCTGCGCTGTGTCATCATCTTGGAAATATGCTCCCTTGAGAGGCAGGTCAGGTGTCATGTGCACCCAATATTTGGCCTGGGGTGTTATGGTTCAACAATTTGTCCATGAAACCATGTACAGGAAAGAATTTTGTACAATGCACACTCAGAACTGATGTATTTGAAGTAAATAGCTAGGATCACACAATTTGATGAAGGGAAGAAGCCATGACTGATCACAGTTTTCATGGTTTAAAATTGTGCAATTCAACCACTAGATGGGCATTCATTTTTCTTCAGAGGTTAGTTTTTCACGCTTAATTCTTGGATGAACTAAACCAGTGGATTCTTAAATATTGTACAGTATTATTTGTTAAATCAAGTTGACAAAGGTAGTGTTTCTGGATAAAATGACAAAGTTATGGGAAGGTTGGTTAGACATAACCAGCTTCTCCTGATATAACAAGGAGCCAACTTTAGGACCGGCTCAACACTTCACCAACAGCAATTACACATTTTGCAAAACAAATGTATGAGATTTAACACCAAGCCAGAGCCAAGATTGTATGTGATTTTGAAACAAAAATTATTTAATGGATTACAATTACTGATAAATAATTTCACCTAACCTGTTTAATTGAAATTTGCAGGATGAATGGTATTTACCATTTCATAAAATCTTTTTTTTTTTTTAAAAGGCTTTTGCATGCTTATTTTTAAAGGTGTGAATGCAATGGTTGCATGTCCTAATTGCATTTTTGTGAGAGGATTTTATTTCAGTGCTTCACTTCAGGAGACGTTACTTCAAATGTATTTCTTTTACTTTGTCAAAAAAAATTACTTTGGATGCCTTTCATTTGCTGACCCCTTACCATCCCTAAACACCTTTGATCTCTGATCTATCATAATACTTGAATCCTTAACCCCTAAAACCCCCCTCACCATGCCAATACTACACCCATCCCTGCCCCCTAAACTCCACCCATTCCTGAACTCTAAAAACTAATTTTTATGTCTAGACCCTGAAAAAACCCTCACTATCCCTAAACACCACCCATCCCGGACCCTTAAAAGCTCCTTATCACCCCAAACACAATCCATTCTAGACCCCTAAAAATCCTTCATCACCCCTAAACCCCTAACAACCTCTTTCTACATCTAAACTCAACCTTCCTCTAAACCCCTACAACCCTTCACCACCATAATCACCACCCATTCCTGAACTCTAAAAACCCTTTACCACCCCTAAACCCTACCAATCACTCAACCTTAAAACCCCTCTCAGCCCTAAACTCTGCCCATCCATGAGCCCTACAAACCTCTCAACACTCCTACACTCAACCCATCACTGAACCCTAAAAAATGGTCATCACCCTAAAACTCCATCCATTCCTGATCCTTAACCCCTTCGCTGCCGCGGACATTCCGCTGCAGCGCTGGGGGGGGGCAGCGCGGTGGGCCTGTGCTCATGACGGAGCCGCTCCGTCATGAGCCACAGTTGAGCTGTGCTCATGACGGAACGGTTCCGTCATGACTCCGCCCATTTGCGTTGTCGCCCCGCACAGGCGGGGAAACAGCGCCGCGCAGGCGGAGCGGCCGCCAACAGGATTGTCATGACGGAACCGTTCCGTCATGAGCACACGGCAACCGTGGCTCATGACGGAACCGTTCCGTCATGAGCGGGGAAGGGGTTAAACCTTCACCACTGCTAAACTCCACACATCCATAAATCTTAAAAACACCTTCTACACCAGAGCTTGCCAATCCCTGACCCCTAAAATCCCTCATCATCACTAAACATCACCCATCCCAAAACATAAAAACCCCTCACTACCCCTAAACTCCATCCAATGTTAATGTTATTTTTACTTGCAGTTATATTTTTTCTTTTATATTGTATCTCCTTAAATTGGTTTTCTAGAATTTGGTTTGCTCCAATTGGGTATCTGTTTTTTGTTTTTCTATTAATTCCCATACATCAAGAGCCATGTAAGTGAGATTAAAACAAGATTCACCTATTTATGCATGTGTAAATGGTAATTTACACCTTTAGTGGAAAGCAGAGCACCCTCTTCGAAGAGATAGCGGTGTACCAAACTATTATAAAGGAGTTGTAGAGTGCAAAAGTGTTCTATTGGGGAGCAGCAGTGCAGGGCCAGCCTTGGGCATAGGCGAGCTGGGCCCAGGCCTGGAGCGCCAATATTGGGAGGGGCGCAGCAGGGAGCTGCCTGGCTTAATGTCATGCAAACAGCAGCTTGTCCATCCCAATTGGTCTCCATCTGATCCTGTCAAAGACTTTGGGGCTTATTTATAAGCCCCTTGCGCCACCGGTGCGTCACTTTTTGTGACGCTTTGGTGGCTGCTCCATATTTTCCAGGCAGCACTAAGCCACGTTTTTTGGCTTACTGCTTCATTGTAAATATCATCCCCTTTAGCATAGTTTTCTACTTTAAAGTGATGTGCAATTGGTGCAGCTAGGGGTATTCCCGACAATATTCAAGGCTTTCTGACACTGCCCAGATTGACGAGAAATCGTCATTCTTAGGCAGCGCCAAAAGTTTTACCCCCCAGAGGAGGCGTAAGGGAGGCACAACGAGGAGAAATATCTTTATTTCTGCTTGTTTTTCCTTTTTCTATGTGTCCTGCATTCAGCAGAACACACAAAAAGAGGAAAAAGCCTCCTGTGAAAGTTTATGTGCAAAAAAGTTTCCCTTCCTGCACAAAAATAATCATCCCCGCAACGTAGGTGCCTGCGTTGGCACACACCAGTCCACTGTGCGCCAGCGCAGGGGAAAAGGACAGGAATGCACCGTATCTTATAGATACGGGGCACTACTGCCCCTTTTGCCATAGGGCATCGCAGCAGGAAGGCCTGTGACACTGCCCTACAGCAAAAACTCATAAATGAGGCCCTCTGTAATCAGCTCCTAGTGTACCTCAGGGTCATTGTTAGCACCCCTCAACCCTATCTTCCTCACAACTCCTGTCGTCACACCGCAACGCCCCCTGCAACACACACAATTTTCTCTCTGCACAGGACGCTGTCCGTCAATCCGATTTAGGGCTGGTCCTGCACCAGTGTCCTAAAAAAAAAACTTTCAAACTACTCTACACAGCACATACATTATGGTTGGAATAAAATCCGATTCCCAGCGTGTAAGAAAGACTGTGCTTCAAAGATACTCCATATGTTCTGCGTGACTAGAACCGGACCCTGGGACTGCATGGTAATTAAAAGGACAGAGCCTTAGGCAAACTTGTAACTTACTTAATCCGTTTGCTGTATTTTCACTACCCTGCAGTGCTCTCTGTTGAAACTGCATTATCATTACTATGTCTGTTCTCTTAAGGCCCACTAGAATTGAGATGTAATTAAACTGCTGGCCGTTAACTGATCTTTTTATAAGTCTAATGTAGTTAGTCCATCAGAAAGGAGATGTAGTTAAAATGCCCACGACTTCTCATTACTGCCCAAGTTTCCAGCTCAACAGAGTTATAACAGTGTTATGATAGCCTGTGATGGGGGTTTGTCTGCATGACCATGGGGAGAGGATGTGGCTTAAAGGCTAGAGCAGCTGACTATGAATCTGGGGAGCCACGTTCCAGTCTGGCGGGAGGCTCAAACATCCTGTGATTCTGGTCAAATCACTTAATCTCTCCGTGCCTGAAAATGAACGTGTCCTCATGTGAAGCAACTGGTGCTCATTTAAAGCGCTCTGATACCTTCGGTTCGAGTTCCGCAAAAAAAAAAAAAAAATGCGCGTGACGCAGTCTGTTTCTCACTCCTTTCACTTCTTGCTCATATATACATATATATGTGCAGTGACCAAAACAAGACATGGGTCTTCTCACTGATGGCACCTAGGCCATTTAACACATGCACGACTACACCTATTACACCCCGCGAGCAGTGTGCTGCCTGTCCTCAAGCGCCTCAGTTCCTTATCAGGGGAAGAAGCACTATCTATAGAATCACAATACAATTTATCCATGAACATCCTGGGTCTTTTCTATTCCTGGCTTGTGTAGGTTCAACAGCACAGAGAAGGCAAAGGGGATAAGGATAGTTTTGCATGTAACAATTTAGGCCTGGAACAAAGGTTGCCAAGAACCCTATACTTAACAGGGCCTTGCTTCGGAAGATAGCCTAGTGTTGTCAGACAGCGCGTTAGGTGACTCGCATACCTGCTTGGCACATATGCGATGGTTATAAGAAGGCACTGGCTGTGTGTGTGCATTACACAACAGTTCAAGGTAAGGACTTATGCAGAGTAAAGCCCTTAGAGATGCAGCACTTGATCTGTCTGCCAATGGGGAGTCCTTCATTCGCTCAGCTGGCTTCACTACCTTCAAACAATACCAAACATTGTAGCAATAGGATGCGGAGCACCATTTCATGCAAGATAATAATGCAAGGCATGCTTGATGTTCAATTTATGTAGGATCTTTTCAACTGAGGAGACGACCATATAAGAAAATGGTAGGGAACAATTCTTGGAAACAAAATTGAAAGTACTTCTGTAATAAAAATACAGTGAATTCTCATTGCTTTCATCACGGAAACTCAGGCCGATGCAGTATCGGGCCCAGATTTCGTAGATGCCTTTTGTCCTGGCTTTTCTCTGACCAGGTTGGATCGCGGGCGAAAAAAAGGAGGTGGGCTAGCCATAGTCGCTCAAGATAGTATGAAGATCTCCTTAGAAAGGTTTTTTATCAATAACAGATAGCGAAGCACTTTTATTCAAAATTGAACTGACCTACAGCTATATCTTTAATGGTATCCTCTTAAACCACTCTCCTGGACCTATAGAAAGCTTCATCCTTGGGCCTAGCCAGCTATTTGAACATAATTTTAACTTTTAGGATATATCAGTACCGGGAGATTATAACTTTTATTTGGAGAATGTCGGTCACAGTGTCACAAGTAATTTTTTGGCACCAATGTCCAGTCTCGGCCTAGAACAAGTAATTACAAGGACCTTTTATTTAGGTGGGCATTTGCTTGATGGGATCTTTACAGACAACCCCTATCTCTTACCCACTAGTTCACTTCAAATCGCTTAGACGGACCATTCTACCATTCGTTTAGATCTTAACCTTCCCAAGGCCTTGGAAACAGGGAATATCCCTTTGCATAATTACAAGCGACGGCTTTGGCACTCTATTGACCCAAACGAACTAAAGGAACTCCCCACCAATAGCAGGCCCCTGCTGGCTAACAATCCGGAGTCAGCCTCTGTCGACGACCATGGCTGGATCCATTTAGCAGTTAGTACTCTAGCTCCTCTAAAAGATGGCCGGAGCTGTGGAGAAAGGCCTTCGGAGCCTTGGTTTTTTTAAGACCTCCGACACCGTAGGCACGAAGCCGTTAGAGGTGAGACTATGATGATGCGGAGAAGGAAACTTATAGAATGATGATTGTGAAGTATAAAGAAAAACGTTTTTTCCGCTAAGTCAAGCTGCTTTGTCGATAAAATAAACACTGCCAGTAATTGCCCCAAAGAACTATTTGCCACCTTACAAATCTTTCCAGACTCCCATAGGAAAAGAACTCCGCTATTGATCAAACCTTCTGTAACATGTTAGCATTATTCTTTCAACAGAAGGTTCAAGAGATTTACAATGCCTTTTCAGTAAATGGGAACAAGCATTGGCATAGCCAATAGGTCTCGCCTTTGGGACCTTATAAGTATTTAGTTATGCAGCACAAAATCCTTGGTGCAACAACATCAACTGTTGCATGGCTAAACACTTATAAGGTCCCAAAGGCGAGACCTATTGGCTATGCCAATGCTTGTTCATTTTTTATCTCAGGTCAGCTAATTTCATAACTGGTCAGCATTTTACACGTCAAGATGCAAAGGCGAGACCTATTGGCTATGCCAATGCTTGTTCATTTTTTATCTCAGGTCAGCTCATTTCATAACTGGTCAGCATTTTACACGTCAAGATGCTTTGTAACGTGCCAGAGATTGGCATTACTTCGACCCTGCTGCATGATGTTGACATTCCTTCTGCTTTTACTGCCGAGCATGTAAACCCTACACTCAAGGCACTGTGTACTTGAACCCTACGGGAAGATTGCCGCGATACGGTGACTGTATTTTTATCTGAATGTTTGCTTTAGTATTGGCATGAGTAGTAACAAAAAAGCAGTACCCTATTTGCCTTAAGCTTTGATGCAAGCAATTTAAAAACAGTTGGGACAATTAACTAATAAGCTGAATATTCGAAAATCGTTAATCAATAAAAAGAAAGCCAAACTAACAATGTATTTGCAGATGTGTGTCTGTGTGCACCAGGACTGGCTGCTTTGTCATCTTGTGTTGATAAGAGATAGCGGTCTTATCCGCGGGGCGGGAGGGGCGCCCCGCTTTGAAGTCTCCGGGACTGGAGGATGCACGCGGGGTCAGGATCAGCACACAAGGTCAATTCTTCTGAAGTTATCCATGAAGTCATCGGTGCTTAGGAGGCTCCTGGACAAACTTTCATCCGAACCCCTCCCTTTGACCCTCTTTGACCTATGAACAGAATGTCTGTTTGATTAGCTAAAATGTTTGCATGAGTCACCCATCTTGGCGCCTGATCTTTAAAAACAAGCATTGGCATAGCCAATAGGTCTTGCCTTTGGGACCTTATAAGTGTTTAGCCATGCAACAGTTAATGTTGTTGCAGTAAGGATATTGTGCTGCATAACTAAATACTTATAAGGTCCCAAAGGCGAGACCTATTGGCTATGCCAATGCTTGTTTAACATTGGCACATGGGTGCACATTCTATGTGGCCATATAATTGTAATACTTTTGATGGTAGCCATGAAATTCAAAAAACAAACTTTAGCTTCTGGAAGTCACTGTAGTGAGGCAAACATTTTAGGTTCTGTACTATTTGCATGTTTTGAAAGCCCAGGATGTCTAAACTCACCACATTATGATTGGAACCATCAGTTCGACATTTACTAGAATTTAATTAATGACGTGTCCATAAGATTACACAGCTTTTAGTTATAAAATACCATTCTTTGGATGACATGAGTTAAGTGTTTCTAAAACTTTAAACACACTTCCTTTCCACTAGTAATTGTTGATTTAAAAAAAAATACTCTAGAATGTCACATTTGTGTGTTGTGTTTGGGTACAGATCTTAAAAGCCTTGCTCATGCAATAATGGGGGCACCCACTGTGGGCAATAGTAAATGGAAATATGCATACTTTTAGGAATGTATCTAGCAGATGTAACTCTGCCAAGAATGGGATATGTTATTAGGACAGCCATCCGTATTCTAGGCCATTAGAGAAGGCTAATATTGGCAACACTGTTCATTCAGACAAACAATAATAAAAGTTATGAGCTCGCTTATTGGGTGAAAATAAAATGTTCTATTTAATGTACATAAAAGAAAAAACAGTATAAGTGTAGAGAATGAAACTTCAGTTTAGCAAGACCGAGGTCACTGTCCAGATAAGAGCTGTGACTGAGCTCCCGTACTACATAAATAGAAGGAGCAACATAGACAAGCTAGTTTCACTAATTGGAGCATCAGCCCAACTTGCCAGGTGTTCCCCAGAAAACGTGTGTGAGATTTAATTTCTCACCAACCAACAAGACAGCTAAAGAAATTAATGATTTAAGGTCCAAACCAGGTTTAAGTGGTTCGATAATATCTTCATTGTGAAAATAAGACAAAATGAAGAAAATGCATAAGGGAGAAATGGAAATCGTAAATAAGGTTTGAATTAAAAATATAAAAAATGTCGAAAGCCAACAATCAGAATGGTCAGGTAAAAAAGTAGCCATTAGAAGGCAGCAGTGCTCCAAGTGGATTCACTGGTGAGCATCAGCCCTCACAGAGGCTGGCGGGGTAGGGTAAAGTCAACAGTTGGATTGATGCGCAATGTTCCTCTCTGGATAATGTTGGAGGATTTTTCCAGTGTGTTTTTCTAAAAGACATTTTAAGGTGGATTGATGCAGACTCATCGTGGTGAACCCAATCCACATGGAAGGCGTTCCAAAAGCTCCCCACAATTAACACACATCTGCAGCTTTCATATGAGATCGCTGGTCAACTGAGAAATCTCAAACTGGTCAGCAGCTCCCTCTGTTAAATCCATGCTCTCTTTCAGGTGCGGGGGAATCATTGGACATGTTTGGACACAAGACAGAAAATGTTCTCTTCACTCCTTATGTGTTACCAATTTAAGTCACCTTTAGGCATATATTTTTTCAATCCCCTGGACCTCCTGTTTTCGACAGAAATTAGTGATAAGACGTTCCCTCATAATCATGGCGATGGGCACCATGAGCGTTAGGTAAGGTCCACGGCCATCTGCACATTCAGGATTACCAATCCAGCACAAGTGGCAATGAACTTCACAAGGAAATGCATATGGTGGACAAACACAATCTTCATAAGGAAATGCATGTGATGGACAAACACAAACTTCACAAGGAAATGTATATAGTGGACAAACAGAGGGTACTTTACTATACTGGTAGGTGGGTCACTTAGATGCCTAAACCTACCTGCTGCCTCCCCCCCAAGTTCATGCATGTTTCCGAGTGCGATTACTTTGCTTCACAGCACATGCACCACCACAGTGAGTGGGTTGAGCTGCCTCTGTAATCTCTGTACTTTTGCATGCATTGTCTTTTAATTTCCTTTGGAACATTTTAGAAAATATGCTTCCAAATTATGTACACCTAGTAGAATTTTTTTTTTTATAGAGAAGGAATTTTGTAAAATTAGGCATTTTTCATTTTAAGATACCAAAAATGGTTCAACTCACAAAAGGACCAACTCTCATAGCGTTGTGCACATCACATCGCTGCCAAGTGGCACAATGACAAGTGTGACACCCTCAGCTAGTGCTGATTTTTAAGCCAATTATATTTTGCAAGCTGGGATTTTATAGCCCATAGGTATAAAGTAAAAAATCCAACTCCATGTTTCATAACGCACAGTGCTATTGGCCAAAAATCCAGGACACTAATGGTGTGACACAAACACAGGACCACTCGGCAACCGCAGCACCTAAGTATAACCTAAGGGCAGAAAATGAAATATTTTGAAATTGTAAATTCTAAAATCACGATGGAAACAGTCCAGAATGGTGAACTTTTACATTCACAAAGTACCATTATGAATATGAAATTCTACAGTATGAATGTATAGCCACAATCACTAGCTAATAGATAAGGGCTGGGTTTTGGGCATTTTAGAAGGCTACACTTCAAAAGTTGGTAAGAAAACTCACATAGATGTGACTTTGTGTGTAGTCACACACATCTTACTGATTGTTTCCCACCTTAGAAATATTTTGTCAAAAGAAAATATTTCCCGTGGGCATATGCAATGAGTTTCTGTCCAGCAAACAAATATGTTCCCTGTGAGAAACAAACCAAAAAAAAAAAACATGTGCAAAGGTGCATTTGCGTTCGATTTTCAAATGCAAATTTTTACACCTAGTGGCAATTTTCCAGGATTAAAATTATGCTCCGCAATACTACAGAAAGCCTGTGGCAGTCATAAATTTCAGGACAAGCTTTGGGGTGCTTTTGTGAAGCCATAAAAAATTAGAAGGTTAGAAATTTGCTTTAAAAGTGGAAGCAGTTTTCAAATGTTCCTATGCCTTTTTGTATTCGGATCCACAGTTGCACATTTACATTTTCAAAGAGCGTTTTTCCCCCGCCAAATTTATATTTGGGTGTGAAATATGCTTTTTAGGTCTCGGCTCGAAGGCTGCGCTTGCGCAGTCTTGATCCGAGATTTAATGACTTGGAGAAGAGGGGCTTGAACCCGCCCCTCTTCTCCCCTGTTCTCCATTGGCTGGCCTCTTGAATGCTGGCCAGCCATTGGAGAAGAGGTCCGTCATTCCGATTAGGCCCCGTCCTTTTCGGATTCGGGGGCGTGTTTTTTTCAAGAAGTCTAATTATCTCCTCCAGCCAATGGCAAGAGGAGATAACAGAAAAACACGCCCCCGAATCCGGAAACGCAGCTGCCTTTCTCCGAGGCATTTCTTCTTGACCTCGGAGAAAGGCAGTGGTGTCTTTTCAGAGCGGGTGTCTGGTCACACTCGATGCCCCTTCCCCTGCCCCAATTCTTACTGGCACACGGTCGGGATACTTCTTGCGGACCTTCTCGCCCTCGGACCGCCGCTTCTCGAACGGGTGCTCCTCCTTATAAACGAACTTCATGTCGGGTCCGTGCTGGGGCTCTCCTCTCTCGCTGTCGTTCCTCTCTGTACCGGCCTCCGCTGTCTCCGTCTCTGTCTGCGGCGCAGCGATACCAACAACAACCGCGCCACCGGCCACCAGCCGCGCCGCTTCCGCATTCACAGACGGAGATGCGCCAGCGGCGTAACCCGCCCTGGACATAGAGAGAGGACGGGGCATTACCGCTCCGTGGCGGACATCTTGGAACGGGATGACCGCACATTAAAGTATTGTTTACACAAGTACTTGATAGTGCATCATCCACCACACTACCGTAACTTCGGCATGCAGTCACGCTATTTCGATTGTTTTACAAAAACCTGTTTTGTACTCGAGGACAACTTGGATGGGGCAAATAGGGTGCATTGTGAGGCGTGGGGAAGGTAGAAGTGAACAAATATGCTATAACCCTCTTTAGAAAGGCTGGAGAGCATGTCGACTTGCATGCCAAGATTACTTAAACTTCATATGCAACTAATAAATGGTTAGACAACATTTTGTTCAATTGGGCTGAAAATGCGTCATATTTCCAAGTTCAAATCAAATCAAATTGATTTTTGCGTCATATTTCCAAGTTATTCACAAAGTTTTGGAGCATTGAGATGACCCCCTTCCCAAGGCCTCCTAGTAACGATTAGTCTTGTATGATACACATCGAAGTATTTCAGTGTTTCACGAGGGCCTCTTCAAAAGTGCCTGCAACACCTCTGCTTTGTAGGTAATTTATTTCAAAATTATTCTGCAACATGCCTGGATTTTCCAATTTTGGAGCGGGACTCCCATGGGGAAAGGCATACCTAACAGGCTGTACTTTTTTTTATTTTATATTTTGTATTTTATTTTACGAGTGGCTCTTCAGAACTGCCTGAAAAACCTACAGTCTTTGGCCAAATTATTTTAAAACCTTGAGCTTTGGGAGGAACCCTGTGTACCTTTAAAAACAAGCATTTACAATGCAACGGTCTCGGCATTGTTAAAGTTAGAGCTATTGGCATTGCTCGTGACAATGCCGTTTCTTTAAATGTTTTAAAAACAAAAAGATAAACAAAAATAATGTCATGAGCAATGCCAATAGCTCTAACTTTACCAATGCCGAGACCATTGCATTGTAAACGCTTGTTAAATGGAGTTCCGACTTCTTAATAGTTATTACAGTCTATCATTCCAACGGCGAAGTTGCCCTCTGTATTTGTTTTGGTAGTATAAACTCCTGCAAAAACATAACATTTCAGATATTTTTTCGATGTAAGTGTGAGCTACAGAATATGTTTAGCAGCTAAATGACACGCAAAGAGGTATTTGCAGCATAACAGGGAACAGCGCAATACAGCCAGTCCTTCTAACTGAAAATAAGATGGAAACAAAAATAAGTGGTGCTTCTAAACATTAGGCATGCTTGCGTTCTTGAGGAGCGTGGGCCTATAGCGCTCTCTGCTGGCCTGAAAAGGTAAAGCGATTGACTAGAAAGGGAATGCAAGTTAGTTCTTTAGTAAGGATGTGTGAAGTAAAAAAACCCAAAAAGCATTACCCGTGACGGAGAAAAGACAGATGGCGGCTGCGCGCGTTCACGTGCACATGCACTCAAGCTTGAGGCAAGCGGCTGGCAGCACTTTGAAAATCCCCTTACTAAAAGTCGAGCAACAGCGCATGCGCTGTTCTAGGCTCGACCTAAAAAAAAGGAAACGTACCAGTTTGTTTATAAGTGTGATTGCGGTACATTTCTGACTTTTTAAAATTCTCACAGAGGATTCTTGGAGTACTCCTGATGCCCCAAGACTTGTAGTTGCCCTGCGGTCATTTTGGAATGTTTTTGAGCATTCCAAGTTCCTCCTTTGGGAAGGCATTTTATGGCCTTTCGCATCCCGTGCTGCAAGAGGTGTACATTTATTCACGTGTAACGTTTTCACAATAATGCAACTACACTTTAAAACTTTTTATTTTTTTTATTCTCGCTGTGGGGACTAATTTTCACTCTACATTACATTTCCTCCAATGTTGGAGATATTACCTTCGCATTTTCACCTTGGATACAGATTTATTTCTGCCATTGCAAGGGAATAAATATCCATCCGTTTCCGAGGTGAAAAGGGTAAATAGTTTTTGCATATCCACAAATTCACAACTTTGTGGGTATATGCCTTCTTGCTAAAGCATCCCCCTCTCTGGCACTCCGCCGCCTCCCCATCAGTCAGAGCAGGTTTGCTCACATTTCATGTTAGACTATAGAGGTGTCATATTATGCATGAGTAAATCACATTGAAAATGTAACATTCATTTATTGCCTGTACAACACGAGACTTTACACTCGCAAAATGAGTCCTACATGCACCCAAGTCCAATTTGGGTATGGAAATACCTTTGATATACAAATTCCTGTGAAGCTCTAATTCACAGAGTGTGCACCTACTCACAACGTGTCCCTGTTGTGCCAGAGTTGACAAAGCACGTATGTAGCACCTTAAGACTATCCACCTCTTCAGTGAGTGGGTAGTGCCCGTTTGTGTATTTACATCCACTCATGCTAGGGGAGGAACAGGGGCTGATGTACCGTAGTACGGAAGATGCTGTGTAAAATACTAAGTGAACACCAGTGGAGAACAATTCTACCAGTTATAAGTTCCAGTTAACACAAACTATATGGGCGAAACAGCTTCTTAATTTTGAGTACATAATTTACGCTTTGAAATTCATCAAACAGCACCAGCACCAGGGAATATGTACTAACTGTGATACAACATTTGTCTTAAAGAAGCAGTGTGTCATCTTAGACAGGGTTTAATAACTGAACACATAACATTCTGTGAATTGTGGCTTGTAAAGACTCCTTGCATTGAGGGAGGTTATCGAAAAATATTACAATATAATTCTAAACTAATGATTTGCAAAGAATATGGGTGCCCCTAATTGCAAAGTTTGTGTGGGTACTTGTTTTACCTTTTGTTTGCTTACCTGCAGGGGGCACTATAACTGGAAACCTTGTCACTATTGCAGACTCGCGTTGTGTAGCGCTGGTGTACAACCTCTATTAGTTCTAGGCTGAGTTTGCCACTGCTATTGTCCCCAGTCATGTTTTGAAGTTTTTGCAGTAATATGTTTAATCATTGGCCGCGCGGTATGCATAGATGGGGGCTGCATCGGGAGAGAGGTGGAGGGAGTTGTGTGCGCGCGCGCACTGCGCGCGAAAGCACTTAATGAGCCATGACGGCTCGTAACTGTAAAACAACGAGATAAGAAAGGCAGATGGTGGCTGCGCGTGTTCACGCGCACATGCACGCAAGCTTTAGGCCAGGGTAGCACTTTGAAATCTCCCTTTCTAAAGTCGAGCAAGGCTCGACCTAAAAATGGAGCCCAGGTCAATCCGCCCAGCTTCACTTTCCTGCCCACTTCCTAGCAATAGCTCTTATCGTAATTCCTTTTCTGCTGCCACCACCACGGATCAGGTAGTCAAACTGCTTAGGACTACTAAATCTAACTCCCCAACAGATCCTTGTCCCGCCAACACCATTGGTCTAGTCCCAGAAATTATAGGATCCTATCTGACTGACGTTTTTAACGTAATCTTCCAGACAGGGGTCTTTCCAACTCATTAAAAAACTAACTGGCACATGCATCAATAAAGACTTTTGCGATTCCTTAATTGCGATTTTTAAGGAATCGCAATTAAGGAATTGCAAAAGCCTATGCATGTAGGAATCGCTATAAAAATAGCGATTCCTACAAATTCCTTAATTGCAACTCGCAAATTGTGAGTCGCAATTAAGGAATGCCATCCCATTCATTCCTATGGGCCTCCAGGCCCATAGGAATGAATAGGAGATTGCATGAGCAATTTGCGAGTACCAGTAGGTACTCGCAAATTGCTCATGCAATTTCAAGGGTGCAAGGGTGTCAAAATGACACCCTATTGCACCCCTGAAATTGATCTTTGCACATATGTTGCACACACACATGCTCTAAGGGCATGTGTGTGCACAACATGAAACTTTGAAAAATGCACAAAAGTGCATTTTTCAAAGTTTTTGCAAATTACCATGAAGTTCAACTTCATGGTAATTTGCTCCCCCTATTAGCGAAATCGCAAATTTTTCAATTTCATACATTGCATTTAAGGAATCTCAATTTGGGATTCTTTAAATGCAATCGCAATTTAAGGAATCACAATTTAGAGATTCCTTAAATTGCGATTTTTGCATTTGGGATGATGTATCCCAAATGCAAACATACCGGTCGCAAAGGGGCAGATTCTGAGAATCTGCCCGTTTGCGACCGGTTTTTACATTGATGCATGTGCCTGAAAGCCTCTATTTACCTCTTTTGAAAAGGCAAATTTAGACACCTCGGACCCTGGAAGCTATTAGCCTATTGCATGCTTGCCTCTACCAGCAAAGATTATTGAGAAAATCGTTAATCTCAAACTCACCTCATTTATCAATAAGAATCATTTGCTTGACAACTCCCAGTACGGTTTTAGGCCCCAGCACAGCACTGAGCTGGCTCTTATTAATGCAACAGAGGAAATCAGATCAGATACACAGCGGAAAAATGCAGCAAGGCTGCACTGGTCCTGTTAGACCTCTCAGCGGCATTCAACACGGTAGCGCACCGTCTCCTGATCAGCCTTCTTCAGGATTTGGGGGTTGCTGCATCTTGTCTGTCCCTTCTCAAATCCTTTTTAACAGATCGAGAGCAAGTAGTGGAAATCAGCAATTCAGTATCCAACCCTTTTCAGCTTCCTTGTGGGGTACCCCAGGGCTCCTCCTTTAGCCCTTCTCTTTTTAACTTTTATGTTTCCCCATTGGAAGAACTCATCAAATCCGTTGGGTTTGCCATGGTGTCAAACGCTGATGACACCCAGATTATTGTTTCAATTTTAAGCAATATTCAGGACATTGCATCTAGATTTCACCAGTGCATGCAACAGATCAGCAAATGGATGCAGGAAAACTGTCTGAGGTTGAACTCTGGAAAGACCGAGGTCCTGCTTTTCGGATCCAATGTTTACTTCTGGTCACCTCACTGGTGGCCCCAATAACTGGGAAACCTGCCCACCCAGCCATAAAAGCCAAGAACTTAGGGGTAATTTTCAATGCTAAGCTCTCTTTAAGATATCAGATCACTGTGATTTCCTCCTCCATTTTCGCATTTTAAAAATTGTTTGAAAAATCTGCCCATTTACTCCCGAGCCCATTCAGAAACGGTGGTCTCTGCCCTCATTCTGTCCAGGCTGTACTACTGCACCACCCTTTTTGTTGGTCTTCAGAAGGGGCTGTTGGCTAGACTTCAGGTTCTTCAAAATGCTGCTGCCCGACTACTGTTAAAAATTTCCAGGTGGCAGTCCACTAGACCAGCGCTTGCTAACCTTCACATGGCCTTTCAAGATAAGCCTGACCGCTCTGTTCCAAGCGACCAGGGGGTGAGCACAGGTTAATTTAGGGTGTATTTGTGACTTACCTTGACTAGGATTGTGGTTCCTGTTTGGACAGGATGCATGCCTCTGCCAACCAGAAACCCAATTTCTTACAACAACCCTCTCCCCTTTCCAAGTATGTTTAAATTTCAATAGAACTCTTGGAGAGTAACATTCATGCCTTCTGTAGCAGAATGGGCATGTGCTTGTCTGAAATTCACTCGGGTGTGGGGAGAATCTTTGGTGAGGCGAAAGGCAGGGCATAGCCACGTTGATTTTTTGAAAACCCATCTGTTAGTCCTAAGGGATCGCCAGCCTGGGAGGAAACTATAAATCCTACCCCTCACTGTGTTGGCATGCACCACTAGGGGCAAGCTAAAGTAGTTTGTTGGCTGTTGCTTGAAGGTTAAAGAGTGATGCCCCAAATGGCCGGCACGCTGCCTGCCAGACCCACATCCACAGCCTCAAAAAGACTGGGGAGACTGCAGGAGCACTGCTTCAGAAATTTTGTTGGATTCAGTCTGGCACCTGAAAGTAGTCTAAGGTGAGGAACCTGCAGTTAGAAGTATCCATCAGAAAACTAGTGCATGAATGACTGCCTGGAACACTACCCAAATGTTTTCTACATCTGCCCATACAGCCTCTCCTCTGTTTTTTGAGGGAAGGGCTGGTGGGGACTTTTTAGGTGTATGTCGATTACAGAGCCTTGATTTGTATCGCCATAGAGAACATTTACTCTTTGCCACTCATCTTGGTTACGCTACTAGGTCAGTTATCATCTACTTCATGGTGAGCCTATGCAGTGCATATCATCTTGCCTATGTTCGAGGAGATTTAAAATCCAGGAAGCTGTTTGGGCTCTAATGTACCGGCTGAGCACCACATAAAGGGCTGAATATGTGAGAGTTGCTTTTTATGAAAAAGGGTTAAAACTGCTGCGAGACAATGGGCGTCCCATGGTGCCTTTGAATGGGCAGCAGAATGCGTCAGCTGGTAAGTCTAGATTTTCTATATTTATCTTCACATACAAGTACCTATGCGGTACATATATCTTCAAGGTAAACAGATGTGGAGATAGGAATAGTAACTCTATACTTCCCTATATGCACCTACCTTTCGATATTCTGTCCTCGATATTAGTTCGCCATAAGTTGGCAGGGTATGCTCAGACGTGAGTCCCTTGCTCACTTTGCCACTGGATTCAAGCAAGCCTCCCTGAAGACGGCTGAAATGCCAGAAACCGGTCCTAGGAAGCTTGTTTCCGGTCCAGGGAAGACATGGCTTGGCAGTTCGGGCTGGACTGTTCCCATGAGGCACAGGGTCAGACTGATTTGCATATGGCCATGTCTGAACTGGGGTGGCAGAGTGGGCTAAAGAATGGTGATGGATTAAACCCAGATCAGTTGACTGGGGGTGAGTGCTTGCAATGTTCAACACTCCGTCCATCATTGGTTTTTGCTCGATATTAGTAGGCCATAATATTGTTGGCGTCGATATTCAGTAGTGCAGAACGTGCATGTGGGCCATGTATGCCTATTGCTATGTGCCCTGCAACAAGGTCATGTCAGATCTTTATAAACAACCCATAATAAATAAAAATGAATAAATACAGTGTGCAGATGCCCCAAGGCTGTTCTAATGTAAATGCTCAGTTTTTATATACAGATTGTTAACATTTTGCTAATTGTTTCTTTACAATAAAACAGTGTTCAGAAATATTCAGCTTTTTTCAAGGCCACGACGCCTCTTTCTTAAGCGACTGCAGCAACAGCAAGGAGCTGCAAAAAAAGTCTTCCAGTAACCCATGATTCATTAGTATTTTGGGGGAAACGTATTACCACTGCGAAACAGGAAAAAAACTACCTTGTTAAGAGAAAAAGATTCCACACAGTATTTGGCCTTCTTGAAATAGTATATAGACAGCAAAAGAAACAATGACGTTCCAGACAAGTGGGAATATTTAACGAGCATGTGAAAGTATAAAAGAGAAATACTAGACAAATGTATTTGCTGACTTTAACAACTTATATTTCTTTGTGAACCTCTGCATAGTATGTGGCAATAAAAATATGCAACCTACACAACACACCTTCTACAATCTGGACATGTATTAAAGTGCCCAACACACTGCAATGAGTACAATACTGTACCAGGACACAAGCGATACTCTTAAAAAATCTACTTTATTTTGATCATAGAAACACAAAACGTGTTTCATAGGCTATTACTGTACACCAAATTCCATTCACAGCTCACAAGTTTGTAGAAAATCTTCCTGCCAGGAAGTAAAAGTGCATCTGGCGGTGTTGATGGGTTAGCGGATATATGCATACATCATGGGTTCCTCTATCGCTCAAGCTATCATCGTTCACAAAATGTCTAATGTGTTTGTGTTGGCTTCGTGGCATCATTTACACATTTGGGGAGTCGCTTTCGTCGCTGACATCAGAACCTGCATTTACATTACTAGGTATGACCGCCAGTGTGGTGTCTGCGTGCACTTCTTCCTCATCAGATTGGATTATGGGTGACTCGCTGTCTTCACTTATATCTTGGCAGACGGTGTCGGTTTGGTTGGATGACAAAGAAGAGAGCTTCTGCCTTAACTCTGTCTGGCTGGGAACATGAATAGTTATTTCATTCTGAAAGTTGTCCAAGTCTTGTCCTTTACAAAGTAAGAAAGAAAACACAATATAGACATCATTACAATGTTCATCCCTGGACAAGAAGTACAACAAATAAATCCCAAAGAGAAAAAATCATGGCGAATTTAATTCATAAGTCAACTGCGAGAGACGAGTTATTTGCACAAGATGAACAAGTTACTTATCTTCGGTAATGCTCTTTCTGGTAGAGACTGTACCTAGTCACAGATTCCTCACCATTTGAATATTCTCCAGGTGTCAGACTGGATCTGGAAACTTTTCCACAGTACCTCTGCACTCCAGAAAGTGGAGTCGTGGGACGCTGTTCCTCTATATAGGTGCCACCCTACTGTGTGCTGACGCCAGTTTCTTTCAAGATTTATCCCCCCCACCCCCCCCACCCCTCCCCCCCGATTCCCAAAAGTGAATGGATGGACCAGTGTGCAGATTCCCAGACTTTGGATCCTAGAAATGGGAACAGTCCAATCGCAGCACTGGGAGGATGGGTGGATCGGTGAGGAATCTGCCGCTTGAGTCTCTACCAGAAAGTGCATTACCAAAGGTAAGTAACCTGTTCTTCTGATAGAGACTTTTAGCCCCAGATTCCTAACCTTTTGAACAGACAACAAAGCAGTACCTACAAGAGGGAGGCAGAAAATGGAATAAAACCAGCAAGTCCTGCACTTGGCTGTGCAGACAATAGTGCTTCGTTAAAGTATGGAGGGACACCCATGTAGCTCTGCTGGCAGATGTCTAGGACAGGGACTCTGCATGCTAACACAGTGGTAGCAGCTTTCCTTGATCCTGGTGGACTGGGTTTACAAGGAATGGGGAGGCTGCTTCTTTGCCAGTGTGTAGCAGATGTTAATGCAGAGCATGTTCCAGCGCAAGATGGTATGCTTCTGCACAGACTTGCCTATTTTTGCTCCAGCAAACCCCACATACTGCTGATCGCCCTCCTGGTGGTATTTGAGATGATCAATGTAAAAACCAAGCACCCTTTTAGGGTCCAAGTAATGGAGTTTCTCCTCCTCCTTAGAAGGATGAGGCGGTGCATAGAAAGCTGGTAGGATGATTTGACCGGCGTGGAACGGTATCAGAACGTCTGGTAGAAACAAGGCTCTAGTTCGCAGAACCAGCTTATCGAGGATTAAGGTAGTATCTGGTGGATGAACACACGGAGGTTGAAGCTCACTCACATGCTGTGCGGAGGTGACTGAATCAGGGACACAGTTTTAATGGTGAGAAGCCGCGAAGGACAGCTGTGGAGCAACCCAAATGGATTTCACATTAAATAAGTAAAGATAAGATTAAGATCCTACAAGAGCATCACAAACAGAGGGAGAAACGTGTTGCTTCACAAATGGAGATTTAATAAAAACAAAAAACAAAAAAAGAGCTGATCAGGCAACTGTAAGGCCGAGAGATAACTCTTAACTGGGCCCAGAGCAAGGCGTTGCTGGGGAAGAAGCAGAACAAATTATAAAGCATTAGACAGTTTGGCCAAGAGGCGGCCAACCTGGTGAGTTCTGCACCAGACCACCAATTTGTCACAACGACAGGTGTATACAGTCAAAGCCAAGGGATGCCTGGCTGCCAAGATGACATCAACCTCCTTCGGAGGAAGGCTGAAGGTGTTCAGCTGTCTCCATGCAAGAAGGTGGAGGTTGTGAAGGTCTGGGTGCAGAACCCTTCCCTGGTGGTGCGACCACAGGTCCTCCTAGAGGGGCACCCTGATTGCAGGACATAGGAGTTCTGGATACCAAACTCTCTTTGTCCAATCCGGAGCCACTAGGATGACTTGGGCCTGGTCTGTCCTGATCTTCTTGAGAACTTGTGGCAGTAGTGGTATCAGCAGAAAGGCACTTGAGGTGGAACACATTTCAGATTGAAAGATGCCTTAGAAACTCCAACGTGCAGAAGTGCTGACACTGCGCTGTCTCAGCAGTGGTGAATAGAGCTAGCCAAGGTTCTCCTTATTCGCGGAAGAGACCTTGCACCTCCTCCGGGTGTAACGGTCACTCGTGATGCGCCAGGTCCAACGGTAAGGTTAATCCGCCTTGGTGTTCAGTGAGCCCACCAGGTGGATCACCACCAAGAAGATATTGTGGTGGTTCAACCATTTCAAGACGCGCAAGGTCTCCTGGCATAGGGTTCGTTACCCCACCCCGCCATATTTGTTGCAGCACCACATGGCAGTGGTGTTGGCCGTGCACACCTGTACCAGCCTCACCTTAATAAACGGTAGGATGGCTTTCAGTGCCAAGAGAATGGCCCCCAGCTCCAGAAGACTGATATGCAGCCAGGACTCTGCCAGAGACCTCTAATCACCACCTCTCCCAGGTGGATACCCCAGCTCAGAACGGACGCATTGGTCACCACTGTGAGCTAAGTGTGGGGAAGGAAGAGAGGTCTGCTGCTCACCCAATCATGGTCCAATAGCCACCACTGCTATTTCACACTCTGAAATCTGAACGTGGTCGGAGAGTGCTCCTTGATGTTCGGCCCACAGAGAATTCAGATACCACTGCAGAGCCTGCATACACCACCTGGTGTGTTCGACCAGCAGGATGCAGGAGGCCATCAGTCCCAGCAGCCTCAGACTTGATCTTACGGAAATACAGGACCGAGGCTGAAAGATCAGGATCATAACCTGAATGTCCTGGACTCTCATTCCTGGTAGAAGGGCACAAGACCGAACCGTGTCCAGAATGGATCTGATGAAAGGGAGCGTCTGAGGAGGAGTTGACAGTGAACCGCAAAGATGACAGTAGGCTTGCTGTATTCTGGAGGTGGTTGATGACTGTCTAGGGTGACCCTGCCTTCAACAACCAGTTGCGGAGATAAGGAAAGGATGGCACCCCTGACATCTGAAGGTGTGCTCCCACCACTTTTGAGAACACTCGAGGAGTACTGGTAAGGCCAAAAGGGAGCACAGTGAACTAAAACGTTCCTCTCCAACCACAAACCATAGGTATCGTCGATGGGCCGGCAGGACGGGAATATGGAAATAGGCGCCCTTCAGGTTCAACACCACCATCCAACTCCAGATTCGAGAGCAGCATGCGGATACTGGCTGCGGGGTAGTATGCACCACAGCCTCTCCCGCTAAACTGCTGGGGAGGAACAGGCTGGCAGTAAGGAATGCCTCTTTAGAAGCCATGAAAGGGACACAGAAATTGTTGCTTGCGAGGTTGGGTAGAAATGCCCTGAGAGCCATCAGTAGCCCTAATCTCCTTGAAACATTCGAAGGACAGAATCAGCCTAGTTACCAAACATGAGAGTCCCATCCAAAACAGCATGTCCAACAGGGAGGACTGGATGTCGCCATGCATGGTGACAAATGGCAACACTAGTGCCAACATCCCCTCCAAAGGAATCTGTGGAGCGCCAAGCCACAACGAATTATGAACTTTGCGGCGTCACGAACATCCTAAATGACCTGTGACAGAACAGGTCTTCAAGATCACCTGGGAAAACTTGTGCTACAGAATCCCAAAGGTCATGAGTATAGTGGCTCAGCAAAAGGGAGAGGTTAACTGACCATATGGTCAAACTGGCTGAGGTTAATAAGCGTTCTCCAAAAGTCTCCACTCTCATTGATTCCCTCTCAGAAGGTTTGGTAGGGAAATTATTTGGGTTGGTCCGGATAGGGGAAGAGTGCACCACAAGATTCTCCAGAGATGGGTGTTACGACACAACGGCTGGGTCCCCTGAAGCAGCATAATGCAGCCTGCCAATTTGCTGGTTAACAGCACGCTTACCCGAAGCCCCAAGTGGGGTAACCATCAAGGCCTCATTTCAAAGGAGGAAAGCAGCCTAGCCAGGCTGCAGGACTTCCATCAGGATGTTTGTTTTCATCTGCATGGTGGGGAGGAGGAGAACAAGGACTTTGGCAACCCTACGCATGACGATGGCGTAGGATACAGATTCTTCTGTGGCCAAACCACGAGGAGAGAAAAGGGCTTACTCTGGGGAAGTATCCATCCCAGTGGCGTCTTGCAAGTTCTCATACCAATTGTCATCGGGATAGGGCAGAGCAAACTCATCACCCTGGTCATAATTGTTATGACAGCCCATTCCAAAAAACGAGTGTAGAGAATGTTGCCAGCCTTGTTGTAAAGCAAGTGCAAAAACTTCTGTCGTATTCGGTTGTGACTTTGGACGCAGTCGATCTGATGATCAATCAGATTGGAGAGGACATTCGGAGCCCCCTCTTTAGACAGTGAAGTTGGCATAGATGTACCCAGGCCCGGAGTGGGGATGGGAGCCATTGGTACTGGAGCAGAGGGCAGAAGTGGCTCAGAGGGTCCAGTTGGTCCTGAGGGTGGACTCGCCGGCGACAGTCCAGTTGGAAGGCCTCTCAGCTCCATGGGACCCGAAGGCGCACCAGCCGGAGTCGGTAAAGATCTGAATAACTGGAGCATAGCTTAGTGAAAGTCTTCGATCTGGCAAAGTATGGCTGAAAGCCCCCGAAACTCAGGTTGTGTCAGAAACCGCTTCAGAATCTGCTCCGAAGTTGTCCAACTTGGGTAGCAGGAACGGGAGTGTTGGCACCTCACACATGCTTTATCAGAGAAGTGGGAATGGTGCAGAGGAGTGGAACTCTGCTACGACTTCTTATGTTTGTGTGTTTACCTGAGCATGTGAGGCACGATGAAGACTGGCCTTGAATGGCTCTGTAGACTCCGGGAGCAGGATTTTGCTTTGGACTAGGAGCGGTCCCAGCACAGCAGAGGTTTGCCTCTTGTTCCCTGATGGCCTTCTGGTCATCAATATGCAGTTTCCAGAGGTTTTGGAGTAGTGGCTCAACCCCCTAGCGCCTTGAGACCCTTACGGGTGAGTAGTCGCGCTTAACAAACAACTGATTGATTGAACCCCAGACACCACAGGCAAACCCTGTCTGATGTGTCACAGACATCTGTTTGTGTCAGTCCTTATAGGGTTTAAAACCTGCCGTCTTAAGATGTGACATCCCTTGCACACTGTTAATTAGTAGAACAATTGCAAAAGAGCAGTCTCTGAGAAATGTGAGAAGCTCCAGATCTGCGATAGTGATGCGGAAAAAATGAAACGGACGCCAGTGCACTGGGGTGGTGTCCATTTAGGCCCTGCACGTCACTTCTGGAGCAGAAAAGCATCAGTGCAGAGCCACATATCACCACTTTCTGGCACTTAGAGGTACTATGGAAAAGTTTCCAGGATCTAGTGTGACAGCTGGGGAATATTCAAAAGATGAGGAATCTATCAGAACATTATCTTGATCATTCACCCTTCTATGGCATTATCAAGAAACGTGATAATACTAATAGTGGTACTCATGTACAATGAGAAGTGATCATATAAAATGGTAATTAATTTAAGGGGAGGTCACTACGGGCCATATTATCAAGGAACTGCGATAACATTATCGCCGCTTTAGCGGCAGGAAACTGCCGCTAAAGTGGCGATAATGGGCTTGATAATATGCCCTTGTGAATTCCCATAGAAGCCCAGGTTCACACCAGAACATGGACTTCTATTGGAATTCACAAGGGCATATTATCAAGCCCATTATCACCGTTCCTTGATAATATGGCCCTACGTTCTTCTGCAGTGAGCTATACCAACCATTAAAGGCCTGATATAGAATTACTGTCCCGAGCCGAAGGTGAGTTTCAATAACATGATAATGGGACTTTAATGGCCATTATAACACTCTACAGTAATATAAAGATATTAGGACATAACACCCGATGCGGGTAGAATGTCCTAAATAAATATTTCTTAAAAAGCCTGTCACAAGCCCCCCCGGCCCCACCGACTCTTCACAGCTTCTCTCTCCCATGCGTGATAGCTGCTGCTGACCCTTCTTTGGCAGATACTGTGACATCTTGTATGCAAAACATCAGAGTAAATGACATGAATCAGCAGCAGGAGCTGTCAAGCAAGGGAGAAATGAGCCTCTACAGCCATATGATTCCCCCCCCCCCTGCTCTGCCAAATTACTTTGCTTAGTTTGATAAGTTAGAGGAAGACACAGGACCTGTGGAGACATCCCAATCCCTCCATCATAGGTGGATTCTAAATGTGCTATCTGCATACCAGTGACAGAGTGAGCCACAAGAGGAGGAATCCTGAACTCTTTCCCTGGGCAACAGCCTCTACCACTCTCACTCCATATAACCGGAGGTGAGACAGAGGAGAGTGGGAGAGACTATGGAACAGGCCACTGCAATGCTGATGGCAGCAGGACTAGATTAGTGTTTAGGCCCACTAACACTCCATTAGAGCATTCCAATGCTCTGAAGATCTTCAGATTCTGTAGTCCTATTAGTCGGAACCCTCATCTTACTCCATATATAGTTTAGGTTTTCTTTAATTCCTCAAAACAAACGAGCAGTTGTGTTCCTGTGAAAGCACCTTTCGATCTCCACCTCCTCATGCTTCTTGCAACCCTATAATTGCCCAGTAAGTTGAGACTCACCAAACCAGTTACAGAGGCAGATCAAAGAAGCGTCGGGCCATCTATATTTGAAAACAAGTGAAATTCCAAATGATCTTTCTTTAAAATATAATGCCACCAGCCAGCTGACTGTCCTTGTGACTCTATAATCGACATGAATGGATTACACCCTAAACTTTAATGGTTAATTGAATGCTGGACACCATTAGCAAGAAGGCACAAGTCAGAGGGTATCACCACTTAGGAATATGTTTACAATTTAGAACCTAAATTAACCTTTACTACACTGCTCTTATATGAAGCGTTCCATCAACCTGGGAAAAACCACTGGAGAAGGGAAACCATATGTGGCTTGGGCAGTGGCGGCTCCTCAAAAGGAAAGATAAAATGATGATAATAACTAGCACCAATCTATTTTTCTTAGATGTGTGCCTAGAAATGTTTGTATATTTTTTTTTTTTAAATAAATGCCAGGAGGAAAATTTCTCCTTTTATCTTCTACTTTTTAATGGTCTGAGGAGTCCACAAGAATGGAGAGGGGGTAGAGTGATGAGGAATCTATGGTTAGGCTGTGTGCCCCAGAAAGTGCATTACCTTGTTCTTCTAATGGCTACTTCTAACTACAGCTTCCAAACCTTTTACTCAAACTTTTACCAAAGCAGTACCTCCCAAAAGGTGGAGTGTCTGAGGAATGGGTTTGCACCAAGAAGAACTGCAGGACCCAGCAGGTAAAAAGACCCTCTCTGCAGACATCCTGTTTGAGGCAGTAGAGTCTAGTGAACCTAGGCAAACATCCAAGCAGCAGTCTGGCATGTTTTTAGTACAGGAACACACTTTTCCAATGCAGTTGAAGCTGCCATAGCGCTGGTGGAATGAGCCCGGAGGTCCTTGGGGGCTCCTTTTTTAGCCAGGACATAGTAAGTCTTATACACTGGACAATTCACTAGGATAGTGTTCGATTCTGTACTGCCTTACTCTTTTTAGCACAAGTGAACCCCACAAAAAGCTGGCCATTAACTCGGTACTCATGTGGGCCCGATGTAGAAGTAGAGAGGTTTCTTTGGGTCTACCTGATGAAGCGTCTCTTCTTCAGAGTGGAGTGGTATAATTATGAGTGGTGATGGATTGAACCACGTGTAATGACGATACAACCTTTGGCAGAAAGAAAGCCCACATTTTAAGCAATAATTAGACAGGAAAGAAAGCGGTGTTCGAAATTTGCACAGACAGTGCCTGCAGCTCTTTGACACAGAGCACAGCAGTAATTGTGATAAGGGAAACAGTATTGATGGTGAAGTGCCACTGAAAACAACTGTGCAAGGCTTCAAACAGTGTGCACATCAGGAACGTAAGGATCAAGGCAACGTCCCTTTGAGGCATAATGATAGGTATCGGTGGACACATGTACGTCAGTCCTTTAAGGAATCTCATCACAACTGATGACTCAGACAAGAAGGTTGATCAGGTGAATGTGAGAAGGCAGAGACAGCCAACATATAACCTTTAATTGGGCCACCCACAAAGCATTTCTGGGTCTAAAATAAAACTCACAACAACAAGATAACATGGCCTGCAGAGGTTCAATCTAACAGCTCCTACTCCAGGCCACAAATGTCACCCAATGCCCTGAATACATGGAGTTAAAAGAAAGATGTCAGACTGCCCAGATCATATCTATTACTTCCCCAGGTAAATGAAAGTTGCTCAGCTGTTCAGTCTCCATGCATGACAGTGTAGGTTGTGAAGATTCGGGTTCAGGACCCCACCCTTGTGCTGAGACAGAAAGTTCTTCCACAGAAGAAGACAGATCGGAGGGCCAATTCTTGGGTGCAACAGTTCAAGGTACCCCACTCTACTGTCCAATCTGGAGCCATCAATTTGACTTGAACCAGGCCTGTTCTGATCTTCCTCAAAACTCGATGTAGGTGAGGTAGCGGTGAAAAGTAGTATAGGAGCCCTGTGACACACTGCAGACAGAATGCATTCCCTAAGGATTCTCTTGGCAGGAACTCCAGTGCACAGTAATCGTGACACACTGTGTTCTTGACTGTTTCGAAAAAATTAAGCCAGAGCACATCCCACAGGCCAAGGATGCCCTAAGCAATCCCGACGTGAAGGCACAATTGGTGTCCGTCAGATGATGTCTGGTGAACTCGTCTGCCATGGTGTTCAGGTAACGAGATTGATTATTGGCCACCAAGTAGATCACTGGACGGTCTAACCATCTCCAAATGCGCAGTTGTCTTCTGGCACAAGATCCAATACTACAGGCTGCCCTGCTTGTGTAGGAGGTCGAGTTGACCATTAACACCTGATCTGGCATGCCTGATGGACGAGAAAACAATTTTCAGGGCAGGCCGGATGGCACATAGCTCCAGAAGATTGCTAGAGAGCTCTAGTTCAGCAGGGGAAAAGAAGCCTCTGGTCTCTACCTCTCCCAGGTGACGGCTCCAACCTAGAGATATTTCAGCTGTCACATGAGTGACCTCCAGTAGGGGTAGTTAGAACTCCCCGACACATAACGTTGTATCCACTTGCCACCACAGAAGGCATCCTTTCAAACAAAGATGTTGTACGAAAGGCAGTCCCAGTGCTGCTCCCATTGGAAAGGGAGGTTTAATTGCAAGGCCCGTGTGTGCCAGCGGGCATGAAAGACCAAAAGAATGTATGAGGCCAGGAGTCCAAGGCATCTCAGAACCATCCTCACTGAGGCCCAGGGTTGAGCTAGATACATTGGAATCATATCCTAAACATCCAGGGCTTACACCAGGAGCTGAAAGGGCCTGAATGCTACTGTGTCCATAATAGCCCGGATGAAGGGAACTCTGCATAGTCATCAAATGGGACTTCAGTTCGCCGATGGAAAACCCTGGGGACGAAAGAAGGGTGATCATGGTCTGTGACTGACTGTGGCAAGCCTGCCATAAGCAGTGAGTCATCAAGGTATGGGAATACAAGTATCCCTGTCGTCCGAAGGTGGGTTGTGACTACAGCCATGACTTTTGTGAACACCGAAGGGGCTGAGATAAGGCTTAAGGGTACAACGATAAATTGGCAATGCTCCAGACCCAATATGAACTGTAGATAGGTTTGGTGGGAGTGAAAGACGGGCATATTAAGGTATGTCTTCTGCATGTCCAAGGATACAAATGAATCCCTTGGATCCAAGGTGGAAAGAACTTGGGCTAGAGAGAGCATTTCAAATGTGTCCCTCTGGAGGAAGTCATTTCATCTGCCTAAGCCCGATAACAAGCTTGGAGACCAAACATTAAAGGGAGTAACATCTGTCGCCCTTCGCCACTTTAGGTTTCCTCTCTGTGGCCTTTTTGGCTAAAAGTGATCAAACTTCCTGCAGAAGGATGGCGGCACAGTCCGCTTAAGCAGGAATGGGTGGGACATGGGGGTATGGAAGAAATGTGAATGATAGGGCATAACCTTTCTGAACAATTTGCAGTACCCACTAATCTGAAGTTATTGATTTACAGCCATGTAGGAAAAATCTAATACTGGCCCCTACGGGCTGCACATGCTCCTGGAGGGGAAACCAAAGCGTCTTGGAAATTGCTGCAGTAGTGAGAAGAAGGTTAATGATTGCTGTCAATGGTGATATCCACAACCTCGGCTACCACCACGTCTTCTGAAGATGCTTAAAGTCCAGGATGGCTGCAGCACACATGTAAGGGCTGTCATTGGTGATATTCTACGCCATGGGGGTATTCTCTACATATCCTTTATTGATGGTGGAACTAACATTCGGGTGAAAGAAAGCTTAAAGAGTGGGTTGTGGTGCTGCTGTCTTTAAAAAGCCAGCCTTTACTCTGAAGAGTTTGGAGCCATCAAAGGACATGTCTATCAGTAAGGCAGTACGCATACGGATTTGGGGCCTAATAACAACACTGGTTTCCATGAAGGGGCCCTTACAGTCTCTTGTTTCAAGGTCGGCCCTCAAAGAACAAGTTACTTACCTTCGGTAACGCATTACATGGTAGAGAGAAGATCTAGCCACAGATTTCTTACCTTTCATTTCCCAGGCATCAGACTGGATCCGGAAGATTTTTGCGTGAGCATTAACCCTGCGCGCCAGTAGGTAGCGTCGATCAGCTTCTCATGGTGTTGTCTGCGCTGGAATTGACTCAGCATCACCTACATAGGTGCCACCTCGCTGCACTGACGTAAGTTACTTTTCCCGACTTTCCACGCCAGGAGCGCAGAGCCATGAAGTGTACTGACACTGGTGTGTCCAAACTAGGGCCCTGAAAGGGATCAGCCCTGACCCTAGAAACTTGTCCGCAGAGCAGGAAGGATGGGTGGGTCGGTAAGGAATCTGTGGCTAGATCTGGTCTCTACCAGATAATGGGTTACAGAAGGTAAGTAACTTGTTCATCTGATAGAAACATCTAGCTGCAGATTCCTTATCTTTGAATAGTGCTCAAGGAATGCCATCCCTGGTAGTCGGCTGCAGACAATTTCTAAACTAAAAAGTCCTGCAGGACCGAACAGGCGAAGTGCCCATCCCGGCAGGACTAACTGTATAGGCATTAGTGTTTGGTAAATGCGTACAGGGGCTGCCCACGCTGCTGCCTGGCAAATGTCCATGGTTGGGACTCTATGTGCTAACACAGTAGTAGCAGCTTTAGCCCTGGTGGAATGAGCCCTTAAGTCCTCAGGGGGCTGCTTCCTGGCCAGTGCGTAGCAGATTTTTATACAGAAAACGACCCTGTGCAAAATGGTTTATTTCTGTGCCGCCCGACCCTTCTTCGCTCCAACATACCCCAAAGAGGTCATGTGTGGTCAAGGTAGAATGAGAACGTTCTTTTTAGGTAAAGATGGTGGAGTTGCTCCTCTTCTTTTGAGAGATGTGGAGAAGCGTAGCAAGTGGGCACAGTGACAGATTGGCCCACATGGAATGCTGTTATCACTTTCGGCAGGAAAGAGGCCCTAGTATGAAGCACCAATTTGTCTGGAAAAACAGACAGGAATGGAATCTTGGATGATAAAGCCTACAGCTCGCCCTTCGGCCAGATGTTATTGCCACAAGAAAGGCTGTCTTGATGATGAGCAGCCTGAGGGAAAAATTATGAATAGGCTCAAAAGGAGCACACATTAAGAAAGTGAGAACCAAATTAATTATGCCACTGGGGCTTAATTGAAAGGAGTGGGGTGAAACATATTTACAATACCTTTAAGAAACCTATTCACAATAGGGGACTAAAATAAAGAGGGTTGGTCAGGCAGCCATGAAAAGGCTTGAGTGCCCAGAGCAGCGCCCTGCTGAGCAAGGGTGAGAATAAAAATAAGGACATTAGAAAGAGAAGCAGGAAGTGGGTTAATAGACTTTTCTGTACAATATAATACACATTTGTTCCATTAGTAATCATATACCGTCTTGGTGGAGGGACGCCAGGCTGCCAGAATAACACTGCAGACTTTGGGAGGAAAGTTGAAAGCTGTCAACTATCAACACCCAATCTCCATGCAAGAAGGTGTAGAGTTGACAGATTTGGGTGGAGCACCCTCCCCTGTGGCTACAAGAGAAGATCCTCCTAAAGAGGCAGCCTGATTGGAGGATCGATGTTCATGCTGAGAAGTTTGGGATACCAGACTCTCATTTCCCAGTCCAGAGCCACAAAGATGACTTTGGGCTGGTTGTTCCTGATCTTCTTAGGAACTTTGGGCAGAAGTGGTAAATGGTATGGGCAGAAAGGCGTACAGGAGGCCTGAGCTCCAATCGAGATTAAAAGCGTCTCGTGCGGGAGCCGCCTTGGAAACTCTAGCACGTATAACAGTTGACACTGCACGTTCTCGGCAGAGCCTGACGGATCTAACCAAGGCTCTCCCTACTGCTTTAAGAGACCTTGCGCCACCTCCAGATGGAGATACCATTCATGATTTGCAAGGCATTGATGGCTGAGTTCGTCCGCTCTGGTATTCAGAGAACATGCCAGCAAGGTGTTGAACCACCAGGGCTATGCCCTGCTATTCCAGCCATTTCCAGAGACGCAAGGTCTTTTGACAAACAGTCCACGACCCCACCCCGCCTTGTTTGTTGCAGTACCACATGGCGGCTGTGTTGGTTGTGAACACTTGTACTAGTCTTCCCTTGATGGAGGGTAGAAAGGCTTTCAACGCCAATTGGATCACTTGGAGCTTCAGCATGTTAATGTGGAGTCCTATGATCTCCACCTCTCACAGATGGCTGCTTCTGCCCAGGATTGACGGATCAGTCACTACTGTGAGATCTGGTTGGGGAAAAGGAGAGTTTTCTGTCACTGACCCAATCACGGTTCGTTAATCCCCTCTGCAGGTCCTTTGCAGTTCTCTCCGAGATCTGGACCATGTCAGAGAGACTCCCCTTGTACTACGCCCACTGGAACTTCAGGTCTCTCTGTAGAACCGCATTTGCCATCTGGCATGTGTCACTAGTAGGATGCAGGAGGCCATGAGGCCCAGCAGTCTCAGAATCATTCTCACAAAAATCCAGGATAGAGGCTGAAACATCGGTATCATAGCCTGAATATCTTGGACTCACTGATTGGGAGGATAAGCCAGAAACTGCACTGTGTCCAGAAAAGCTACAACGAAAGTGAGCATCTGAGAGGGAGTCAGGTGTGACTTCAGCACATTGACAGAGAACCCCAGCGAATGCAGATGTTTTGCTATAGTCTGGAGGTGGGAGACGACAGCCTGGGGCAATCCTGCCTTCAGAAGCCAGTTGTCGAGATAGGGGAAGACTGGCACCCCTGATCTACACAGATGAGCTGCGACCACCACCATCACCTTGGTGAACACCCGAGGGGAGCTTGTAAGGCCAAAGGGGAGCAAGGTGTTTGTGGTCTACTGTAAACAGCAGGTAGCGCCGACAGGCAGGGAGGACAGGAAAATGAAAATAGACGTCCTGTAAGTCCAATGCTACCATCTAGTCTCCTGGGTCCAGGGCAGACAATAACTGAGCCAAAGTAAGCATCTTGAACTACTCCTTCTTGAGGGAGAGGTTGAGGGTTCTGAGATCTAAAATACAGGGATGCCCCTTTGTTATTTTGGGGATCAAAAAGTAGCGGGAATAGCAAACACTGACTACTCCGGACACTGGAACTGGCTCTATGGCTCCTTTGGCCAAGGCAGCCATGACTTCCTTCCAGAGCAAGGACAAATGATCCTCCGTCAGCCGATTGTGAGATAGAGGCAAAGGGGGAAGGGAGGATTTGACGGTAAGGGAGTAGCTCCGTTGAATAATCTGTAAAATCCACCTGTCCAATATTATAGACTGCCAGTGGTGGAGATAATGGTTGATTCTGCCACCAACTGGCTGCCCAAGATCTTGCAGGGCAAGATTAGAACAGCTTAAAGGCTGCAGGGTTATTGGTGGTTTTGGCAGACCTCTGGCACCTCGACCAACAGAATCAATATGAACCGCGTCCTCGCCCCCGCACAGACTGGGAGGCTTGCGTGGGCAGTGGCTGGAGTAGGGTTGGCGCAATTGAAAACCCCTTCCGTTGCCACGAAAGGGGTGAAAGGCAGACTGGGGTTGACGCAGTCTGCCTAGTCTCTGAAGAAACAACTGCCATCAAAGGGCATGTCCATGAGGGAAGCCTGGACATCCCTGAAGAAAGCAGACGTTCTCAGCCAGGTATGGCATCTAAGTGCCACCGTGTTTGAAACCAATCGGCCCAGCGAGTTGGTCATATCCAAACCACACCTAATGGTAAACTTTGCTGCTTTTCTCCTTTCCTTGATCGCTTGGGATAGCACAGCATGGGCCTCCTTAGAGATCTGTGGAAACACTTGTGCAACAGTGTCCCACAGTGTGTGAGAGTAGCGGACCAATAAGCATGCAGTGTTCACGGATTGCAACGCAAGGCTGGTAGAAGAAAACATTTTCTTCCCCTAGCTGCCCAGCCTCTTATATTCCCTGTCTGGGGGTGCCGCAGGGAATACGCCATGGGAAGTAGAAGCTGGGACTATCAAGCTCTCAGGGCTGGGTTTTTGAGTAAGGAAGCTCAGGCCCCCAGGTTCGGGCAGTGGCGGAGGGCAATTCTCCTGTTCACATGAGCTCCTGTGCTGGGCTTGGACCAGGTTCCCAGTAGGGCATCCATAAGTGATTCATAGAAAGGGAGCAAGGGTTCGGAAGAGGAAGCTCCTGGCTGCAGCTCTTGTGTTAAGATGTTAGTTTTGACTGCCACCAAGGGCAGCACGAGAGCTAGGACTACAGCTGTTCTCTTCACTCTTCTCCATTGCCACAGTATCGGGAGAAAACATACCAGTATCTGGGCATGTGTCCAGACCGATGGCATCCCCGAGTTCCTCATACCAGTCCATTTTCTGGCCTTCTAACTGGTATTCTAAAGGGTTCAGTGACCCTTCTCATTCCTTCCCGAAGCCTAGCCCTTCGAATAGGGCTCAGGCACCAACCTAGGGCCCATGGGTCCTGTTGGCACCGGAATCGGCGCCGATTCATGGATGTAAATGGGGCTGGGGTAGCCGGTGAGCGCTGGCGGCATCACGAGCATCAACATCGGACGCTGTGGCATGACCAGTGCTGGAACGAATCAGGGGGGTCAGTCGGAGTCTTTGGCGCAGAACCTGATGGGGACCTCTCTGACCATGCGGGGCCCGATGGCGTGCTTGAAGGGTCAGTCTGCTCAAATACGCAGCGTATGGCCTTGTAAAATTCTAACGGGGTCGCGCTGGCTTCTGGAAAAGTTGGGAGGCTCAGAGTCTACCCTGGCAATGATTCTGAGGAACTATGCCTCGAACATTGATGGTCCTTCGTCGCATAGGCTGACGGATGAGGAGAAGTCCAAACACCCTTCTACTTCTTGTGCTTCTCCTCCGAATATCCTAATTACCTGGAGTGGGAAGAAGAAGACTTAGGGTTCCTGGAGTGGTACTGCGACCTCCCTCTTGATCGGCATTGGGACCGAGACCTCTGAGGAGTCGCGTGATGCTGCGTCGCCTACCAGGCTGAAAGCAGCTTCAGGGACCGCTCCCTTAAAGCCTTCGGTGCCATGGCCTGGCAGTCTTAGCACAACTTGGAGTCGTGGTCGCGCTCATGACACCACAGACACACTAGTTGTGGGTCCATAACTGACATGGTGCAATGACAGGCACCACACAGTTTAAAACCGGTTTTTCTCAAAGACATTACCTCTACACACCAGGAGGAAATATCCCTAAAAAAGAATTAGACCAAACATTGAATTAAGTCCATCAAAAAGCGACAGAGGGGTTGCTCTTTCTCTGGATCAGCGCTAACTGGTGCAGAAAGAAAATAAGTGACAGCAGGCCGAGGTGGTGCCTATATTGGTGACACAGACGTCACTTCTGGCGCAGCAGCTGAAGCAGATCTAAGTCACAGGGGTACTGCTCATGCGAAAATCTTCCGGATCCAGTCTGACGCCTGGGAAATTCAAAGGTAAGGAATCTGCGGCTAGATGTCTCCATCAGATAAACATTTTACAGCATCTTCTCTGTCTTTCTTCGGGGACTGATGCAAAAACTCGCTGGTCATGTCCCAAGGGACATGTGCCTATTGGCCCAAGATACAGACACCATTTAGGGACTGGAAGCCAAGATGACAGAAGAAAAAACTAATTTGCCAAAGGCATCAATGCACTTTGATACCCTATCTGGCTTTTGTCTCAGCTGGGAGGTGTTAATCTAGTACTTTCGCTGCTCAACGGACAATAACCACCGGAATGGTGCACTTTCTTCTGTGGGTGGTCTAGGTGAAGATTCGAATTCAGCCTCGGTAAAGGTAATTCAAGCCTCAGTAAACGACTACTAGCAGTTTGCATATCCATAAACAATTCAACATCAATTTAGTGAGGGGAAAGTATGTGGTCTCCCTCCTCATTGTCATCATCATGTGGCACATCTGAAGCTGCTGGACTACTTATGAATTCAAGCCAAACAGGGTCCCCAGTTTCCTGTAGTATTGGCACTGAAGAAAAGGATAGCGAATTCACTTTGGCTATTTCATAGTGAGACATGGGCCTAGTGTCAGCTCTGGGTAATAAATTAGCATTGAGACTGGATCTGGAGCATGCGTTGCTGGTGTTGGAATTGGTGTGATCAGGACTGGGGCGGCCCGTGGGGCCAGAGTGGATGCATGGGCTTGTGCCAGCAAGGAGCAGAGAGAAGATCAACTGGGCCGGTTGAGGCCAGGCAAGTGTCTGCTGGCAGAGGTGCAACCGAGGCCCTGAAAGTGCTTGAAAATCTGCAGCAAGACCTAATACAGAGCCTCTGTCACCTCAATGACAACCTGGGAAACTTGGGACATGCCAGGACCAGCCTCATATGAAGTCAGTTGACTTCTAAGGAGTCGGACCCTTGGAGTACCAACTGTGCAGTTTCTCCCTGTACGATATTGGCAGGAGACTTATCCTGCTTGGTCTTTTTGCACTTAAGGTGCAACTTTAATTTCAATTTACCTAATGAATTGGAGCGAGAGCGGAACTTGGCAGAGCAGCAGCCCTGAGACTTGTAGTAGCAGAGGGTCTTGTGGACAGGAACCTCCGTTATTAGCGTGACGTCACCATTCTTGTGTTTTGCAAAGCTGAGTTTTGCTCCCTGCTCTCTAGTTGCCGTCAGTTACAACAGAGAGCATTTGTCACATGACATTGAGTCATGAACAGAACCTAGGCACCACAGGCAAACGCGCAGATCTGCGACTGACATCAGCTTCCTGCTGTTGGGCCATGATTATAGCAATGGGAGGAATAATTTCCCTTGTTCCAATGTCGAATACTGGAATCAGTACGACACACAAAGCTGGGAGTGACATTCTGGATCCATAATGAAGAGTGCAGTATGTAAGAAACTGTGTCAGTGTGCAGGAGTGGTGCCTATATTTGTCTCCGCACTGTCACATCAGGGGCAGTACAAGGCTGCCGTAGAGTCCGACGTTGCTACTTACCAGCATGTTGGAGCAATTGCAGTTAAAAATTTGGACCCGGTCTGGATCCTGGGGGAATTCAAAAGGTAAGGAATCTGTAGTAGAAGTATCCATCAGAAACACGATTTCTTTAACGCAGACACTGAGCACACTGCTCAAGCAAGTTGTATTATCAGCTACCAAACTGGTCAAAAAGCAAGGTTACACAATCACATGGCAAAAAAGGTGGAGACGTGAGGAAGAAAAATTAAACAGGACCTATTGGCAATTAACAGACCAATTAAACTGAAAAGCTTTACTAGAGAAATGTTCTACTATTTATCTCGAAGTACTGATTATCTGTGAAAAAGCCAATGTCCTAAAGTATTGTGTTCCAAATAAACATAACAGATATCACAAGAGGAGGGTTATTCCAAGTATGCAGCCCCCATCCAATAGGTCTTATCCGCAATAAAAAAACATAAGTCAATAGTGTGCACTACCAATGTACGGCGTTAAATTACTGAGTTCAACAACATTATATTGTATTTTATCTGTGGAAAACATGAAAAATGGACTACAAATACAGAGCACCAAAACTTCTAAAAATCTAACTAATATTAACACTTTAAAGTACTGAAATAGTAGGAGAGGATGTGGCATAATGGCCAGAGCCGGCGTCTTTGTAACCGGGGAAACAGGTTCGATTTTCGGCATCAGGCTCAACATCCTGTGATTCTGGTCAAATCACTTAATCTACCTGTGCCTAAAAAGAATGTGTCCTTCTGTAATGTAACTGGTGCGCATGTAAAACGCTCCACTACCTTCGGTTAGAGGTTTGTGCTATATGAAAATGCAACAAAAAAACCGTAATGACGTCTGCAAACTTACTACTAGTCTCTCTAAGAACTTGCACCTTTCTCCCTACACTTACCTTCCTCTGTTCGAGAGCTTTTACTTTGATGCATCTTTTTCTCCTGACTTTGTTTACAATTTTTTATTCAGTATTTTGGGTACTGAATATTTTGATTCAGTACAAATCGGTGCAGAATGAAGCACACAAAGACTGCACAACAATATCTCACAATTCCTTGAAAGCAAGATCACACCACAAGGACCTTTAACTTATAGCTGTCTGTTAGGACGTATGAGTGATGGCATGTAATACAAAATAAATCTCTAGATGGCAGCCCCACAAAGGGATGACTTCTAGTGTTTTGTGAGAGAAAGATATATTGTCAAGCCAGCTAAGAGTAAATAAAAAATACATTTGAACATGGCAAACGGTGAATACAAATAATACAACTAGAAAGACAAGAATCTCATACTATACCTAGACATGGCGACAATACAGTTCTGTCTTCTCCAGAGTTCAAGAACACATCTAGGGCCTCTTGATCAGACATGTCCATCAGATCCATTTGCTCAAGCATATCCACATTTACCTCCATGGATGACATGCTTCCTATGGGATCTTTAGATGAATAAAAACAAGGTATAACTTAACTGTTGTAAAGAAGGCAAAGCATACATACCACATTGTAAAACATGTTACACAGAACATCACCTCTAGGTGATTCAAGTATTATTTTCTCACTCGTCTACCTTACTCCTAAACATTGTCACTCTCACGGCAAATCCAGACGAGGAAAGGTTTCACAGCAGTTCCTCGATTTTCAGGTCAATTATATGTGGCGAGCACAACAAATTGCAGTGGAGATGATTTGATACTGATGTGAATTGAAGACCATAAAAGTACTTGAATGAACACAAACTATGGCATGTTAGTGACTGTTCTATAATATAATGTTTGTGCGCGATCCAGATTGGGCTTTTTGATTATGGGGTGATCTGGCTGGTGTTCAGTCAAGTAGGTAATATGCTGTGATCTAGGGAGGTGTCGACTTGATTGAACCATGAATAGAAAAAAATATAGAACTTTGTATTGATTATTGTAGCTGGCATGGGTTCAGGGAAGTAGTTTGCAGGTTTTAGATCTTTGATGGAGAGTGATAGTATGTATTTTGGGATTGATGACAGGCAGTCCCAGGTATACCATAAAACATCATTAAGATGTTTAAAACATGTTCTGCTTTAATTCTCATGATCAAACTGAAGGATTCTAGGAGAGGAACTGATGTATATCTTACTTCAAAAAATGTATTTAGAAACTGGAGTCTTTGATTATAGCACAGGAAGGCTTATAAGTGTGTGAAAATGGTCTCTAGGAATATTGCTTAGATTTGCAGGATTTACAGACTTGGCCTGACAAAGTCATAAAGGTGCAGTATAGAACCAAAAGCACTTGTTGGCAGTGATATCTGATCATGCATTTTTGTAAAGAAGATGATCATCTTCCCATGAAAGGGAATTGAATCACTTCCATCTTGCATGTCCTGTTGTAAGGTCGAAGTTATACGGCAGGTAACACAGAATATAGAAAGTAACAGCTTTATGAGATATTTAGCTGTGTAGAAATTTGGCAAAGCTGCATCATCAGGCACCTCATGTATTATGCGCATACAATAGTTGCTCATAAAGACATTTGACTTTTGAGACAGCCAAGTCCTGTAGTTTGGTATAATTTCTTGTTCTGACCATCCAATCTGTTAGATTGATTGAGGTGAATAAGGGAAGTAAGTCATTTTTTCCCATAGTCAAGTTAACTGCAGGCTGCTTTTTTGTGATCACACAGGTGTAAATAACAAGTGTTAACAACAAATCAAAGGGTCCTCAATTTTGGACAAGAGCACAATGTACCATGATTTGGCTCGTATTGATCCCTTCCTTTTTTGAAGTCAAGAAATCGTATTCTTGGTTTTTACTTTAGATCTCTATGGGGTGGGGAGGAATGACAAAGGAGGAGAAACTAGCTGTCTAAGTGAGCAAAGATCCAGGGAAGGCAGAACTAACAGTGCACGTGTAGACAGACTCTTACTAGAAAAATATATGGCATTCTCTGAAAAGGTAGCAAGATTCATACGGTGGCCATATTACCTTTGCAGCCCCATTCATTAATGTTGTTTGATATGAAATATGCAACAACATAAATGCTGGTGGAATAGCTATGTGATGATGTTCATATGTGAATCATGACATGAGTATCATGTGCAGTGTTATGTCTGCAATAAATATCAAAGGAAAACACATTTCTTACCACACTTAAGTAACGTTTATAATTAAATAAAACTTACACCAACATACCAAATATTGCACAAAGATGGCTCTATTTGACAACCACAACATAATAATGCGTGCTGGTATGTTGTTGATATTAATGTGCATGTCTATGAATTTTTTTTCAGGAATGTTCCAGTGTGTGTTCATGCCTCTTTTTAGGTTTTGCTGGTTTATTTATGTATGTATGCTTTATCTGTATAGCTCAAACCTAGCCTAAAGTCTGTGGAACTCTGTACATGGTCAAAGGCAAGGATATAATCAACACGTGAATTGAAAGGCAGTTGGTCTGTGGAGTGTTACTGCATCAAAATGTAGTGTTCTTTATAGAGGAGTCACTTCAACTCTTTCATAAACTGGAGCAGGGTTGCAGTGATCTTGATGGATGCGGGAATATTGTTCCAGACCTGGGGTGTCTCATGGTTTAAGTTTCATAAGGTCTAGCTTTCTCTGAGTGCTTTCTTGGGTTTTTCACGGTTTAGTTCACATCGTGTGACACAATGCAAACCTTCATTATCATTAGTCAATGTTTCTGTTCTCAGTTATCTCGTTCAATCCTCAGTCACACATTTTGTACTTGAGAATCTTAAGTGTGAAAGATAATTTCTGTGTCCTCGTCTCATGGATCTTGTTTGAGGTAATTTGCTGCACAGCACAGTTTTTTGATAAGAAGTCTGTTTCATTCTTGTCTATTATACCAAAGCCTGCATACACTCAAAAACAATTTGCTTTCTAACAAAATTATACACTTATTTGCTTACCCAACACTGTTCTGTGGTAGAGGGTAAACCCCCAGACTTGAGGGAACTCTCTTAACAACAGGAGAACCCTAGTGATGTTGAGGACACTGTTTCAATGTCAAGGATACTAGCTCAACATAAAAGCCTCCAACGAACCTCAAGAATCTTCTTAGGGCAAGATGAGACTATATCATGTGCCTCCATGGACACTGAGGAGCTTGTACATGGGCTTGGAAGTCTCGGAGCTATTTAAGGTATGGGAATGTGTTAGAAAGACTTAGGTAAGAGCAAAGCTCTTCCATTGACTCTTCATTGCATTGACAACAATCACTTGTGGAGAAACTGGGCTACTTTCAAAAGCCAGCAAAGGTTGAAACATTTTCCCCTGAGCATCTTACATTTACTATGAAAAAACAAAGTGTTTCAACAAACCAAAGATGCTGACTCTGTAGAGAGCATTCAATGCTGCAAGCAGTGGACACTTTTAATATGGAATATACCCTTAAAACCACACACACATTTACAAATATTACACAAAGATGCCTTACCAAGGCTTTAGTTATGGTTCAGCTTCACTTTTCATTGAAACTGCATTTTTTGGACTGCTAATAACTTTGCTAACATTTGATGAATCTGAACACTATTTGTAGAACCGTAGTGCAACCAGCTAAGATTTGGGATGTCAGGTTTCATACACATTCGAACAAAGTGAAAAATCTGAAATGGTTGAGGAGGGGTCAAATATTTTCCATTTTAATTTACAGGGTAAAGGTTTCTGTATTACAGCAAAAACACACCCAAAAGGATTTACTCCAAGCTTGTCATTAAAATTGAACCAGATGCAAAAAGTGTATTTTTTTTTATTTAGTGTTAATCTGCTCAATAGTTGTTTGCAATATTTGCATCTGAAATAAGGTTTCAGATGGGTTTAAAAGGTTAATTCACTTTCGTTGTTAAATTCGCCAGGTGGAAATTCATAAATCCTGTCAATCACAATTTAATTTTTCATGAAATATGACTACATGATAGAACCTTTGAATTAATGATTTGTGCCATTGGAGAGTTCTAGGCCACAAAAGGGGTATAAGGGTGCATATAGGTGGAGAAAACTGCACACAAAAATGAGAAAAAAGCCTTCAGTGGACGTTACAAATTTAAAACAATTTCAGAGCACACATGTGTCATTTTGTAATTGGAAATGGACACCATTTTTTGTTATCTTTTACATTTTAACTAATTTGTAAGTTTCGCAAACAGCAAAAAAGTCATACTCTTAACAAGCACTACTGTAGCAGGACTGAAAAACCAAGTGAGTAAGAGTGAATGAAGTAAGGCACAGGTCAATTACGGATGTTCAATAAAAAACATTTTCATGTAGCACAAGCTTGTGACTAAACAAAGGTTTGTGACATTGGACTTGAGAGTTTTTAGAAATTCACGAACTTTAAAAAAAGGGGGAAAGGGGACATGTTCCTGGGCCTGTAGTTGGTTGGGTGCAGTGCCTCTTGGGAAGCACTGGCGTGTGAACACCGGGCCTGGAAGCAGGCCCCAAATGGGCTGTTCATGACTTCACAATCAGGCACGGTGCATCCATTGGGGTGTGGGGGCGTAGCCCCCCCGCCCGCGCCCGCAGCTCCCTCCTCTGTGAATGTCAGTCAGCATGACGTCGGACCGTGGACGGTCCGGCATCTTGTTGACTGACATCATTGTCAGACGCCTTTGGGAAAGGCAGCACAAGTGCGCATGAGTGGGCATGGAGCTTAATTTTTACTCCGTGCCCAGTCATGCGTACTTGTGTTTTTGCTGCCTGCGCATGCCCATTAGGAGCCCCTCGGTCTCCTAATGGGCAGGCGGCGGGCGAGGAGTAGGCTGTGCCGTCAGCCAATCCTGGCGCTGCTGCAGCGCCAGGATTGGATGAGGGCCGGGTTGCCAGTCACTTGCGTCACGTGGACGTGGTGTTCCGGACCGTTTGAAGGGGCAGAGAGGCGCCAACGCGGGCCAGGAGAAGAGGCGGTCACCGGTCAGGTAAGTGTTTTTTCATTTTAGGGTGGTTTGGCTGGGTTGGGGTTGGTCAGGTTTGGCTGCATAATCTGGCCGGGTTGGCGCCTCGGCAGTGCTGGGCTTGCTTGCAGTTTTGCTGGTACTAGTAATGTCGGCCTCCATGTTTAAGACTGTCTTTGCTCTGCATTGCTGCCAGGGCCTAAGTTCGATCTTGGCAGAGGGCCTTTTGCCTCTTGGGCTGCAATAGCTCTCCGGTGTTTCTTCACTTATCAATGTTGCCTTGGATGTATTTGGTAATTGGTTTACTCCTGGGCTCCTACCGCTTCATGTTTTTTTAGCCGGCACACCTTCAATGGAGACAGTGCTCCAGTCCCTTCTGGCAATTGGGCATTCCGTGCTCCTCTAGTTTTTGCAAACTAAGCTGGCTAGTGTGTACCTCGTGACTCTTCCAGTGCTCCGTTACCTGGATTTTAATCACCTGTCCTGAACAATATCCCTGTTTTTTTGTACCTTGATGGAGTTCTAGGGAAGTACTCATACTGTTCCTACCCAGGGACTACAGTGGGGTGTTGAGCAAGCAGTAGAGTAGCAAGGATGCCATAGGCTCAAGTGTAAGCAGGGGAAATGGCCCCTTTGCTGTTGGAGCGATTAAATCCAGCAATTACTAGGGTTTAATGGCCCTTTCAATTCCCTAGTGCGACTGCACCTGCTGCACCCATGCAAGGTGACATTGAAAGGGATGGAGCAGAGCAGTCGATTCTCAGGTCTGCTTCATTCCCCTGCTGGCCACGGTTCCCTTTCCTTGTTTTAGGCATTTATTCTTTACACTCTCCATCCCCTCAATCTACACCATAACAATCTAATTTCAAGAACTGCCCAATTTCTTAGACTCTGTGTAGTATTTGAATAATGTCTGCATACTCACCATCACGCTGTGTTTGACAGAGCAGGGTCCATTCAGGCCCTGTGCTGTCAATCATATTCGCACTATCGTGTGCATTTGTGCAAACACAGTCATCATGACAGTACCGTGGCAGTGCCAATTAAAAAATCCATGGTAAATATCCTCGACAATGCACCATTTGCACACTATTTTTACCCCCCAAAATTGGGGGGGTTCTACCTTATGACCGTCGGGCTTGCTCGCCGTGCGAGCACACCAACAGCCACTCATCCCAAACCTTTACGCCTCACTAATTTCAAATGTCACCAGCCGCCCCTGTTCACAATATTTATAACAAAGAACGAGTGGACCCAGCACAACAATATCATTACATAATAATGTACACAAACAAACTATACTTAGTTTATTCAGATATCACTGATAATGGCACTGTTAGGTGTAGTGTCACCAGAAATGTCATGGGGCAATATCCCTACTTTGTACTGCCCAAGTGATAAGTGGGGGTTGGCGGGGTGGAGTCAGTGGGGGACTGACCCAGTCATCACCTTCCCTTCCACACTATGCCTGTTAATTTAACACCTACCTCCCAGGTGTATATCTGCTGCCCATCATGTGCAAAATCATCATCATCAGTTTAAAGAGTGACATCTAGTAACGACTAGTGGAACTGCAGCTTGATTCAATGCTTTTGCATTTGACTCGTGAGGGACACCTAGTAATGACGAGTTGAACTGCAGCTCTTTGTAGAATTATTTTGATATTGGATACTATAATATTCACTGCCCACTGCTAATCTTGTCCCATAATGCTTTGCAGGGCCTTTGGTTGGGATTGTATTTTTGCCCATAATAACTGTGCTTGGGGTGGCCCTAAGAGGATGGGGCCATCACTGAATCGTTCAGCAAGATGTGCTCTTTGTTTTCAAGGCATCTGCTCGGTTCTCTCCCTAGGTTAGGGGGGATCCCAAAATCATCACCTCTCTCACTGCTTGCTAAATTATCACTTTCACTTTTGTGAAATGACTATATGCATTTTAGCATTTAAAGCCAGAGATACTTGTTATTTTACCAAAAATAAATGAGGTCTCTATTGGTGGAGCGAAGTTGCGGGATTCACGGAGTTGCGGGATTCACAGAGTGTTTCATCAACTTCGTGGAGTTCTGCGTTGTAGTACTCCGCCAACTACGCCCACCCTTATTCTACACATGCACTGCACTCACACACACACACATACATACTTGACATGCACAGTGGATGTCAGTGCAAAGTTCACCCCTGGGTTTCACACAGTAGCGGAACTTTACACAAGAGGTATCATTGACACAGAGAAACAGTGGTCATAATAAAAAAGCGGAAAACACGGTATGCTAACACCACCGCTGTATGCGATGTACACAGGGCAGGGACAGAAATCCCCTGCTGAGTATGAGGGCACACCTGGTGCCTCCATCCCGGTCACTGGACAGGCTTTTTCACATTGTTTAGTGTACCTAGATTAGTACATACGCTAGATTAAAAAAACATCATACCCCCCAAAAAAAGGTCAGGATATTAATTTAACATGCAGTGGAACATTCAGGGACAGAGGAGCACATGTGTTTACTATGCAGGGGACAATGCAGTTTTCTGGTGCTTCTCAGATGTGTTTGAAAAGGAAGAATGGAATACCCTCGCCTGGTTCACAAGCAAATTAGATATCCGGCTGAAAAGGAAAGATGGAATGGTGTGAAAGAGCTCTTGCCCTTAACAAACATTGTGCATGGCTCAGAACAAGAAAACGTCTATAACTTTGTCTCTATGAACTACGATTGATGCAGTTAAAAACAAAACATTGAAGTTACCAGTTTAAAGCCACAGGTGGCAAAGGGGGTTAAAGTGTTTATCAGCTAAAACAAAATAAATAATCATTTTCAGCATAGCCTTACAAGATAGCCTATACCAGCTGGAAAAAACGAGTTCAAAAGACCATTAAAATTACTTTTAGCTCACATGTTTATGTATTTTTAAGGACAAACCTGACAAATGAATATTACTGTAGGCCCATGCAGTGACCCAATAGGTCCTTCAGGGTTCGTAAACACTAGTCTCTCGAAAAAGAAAGGAAACATGCAATGTAGTATGTTAAAGGACTGATGTTCTTTGGAAATACCTGGTCACAAAACCATAACTATATGTTCTTGTATGGTGGTCCACCTACATTTTCACATCACAATCAGTTTCATCCAAGTTATCCTCTGAATGCCTGAGGGGGGTGTACATTGCATTTACAATTACCTACTGGCTGCGCTAGGAGACTGAGGCCAAGGGTAAAATACCACATCTTTCTGCTGTACCTGAATGCCTAAACTGGTTTCAGCTCAAGGTGCACTGCGCGCTTGCCCTAAATCCAATAGAATGAGCTAAAGCCATCCCAAGATGATCATGAAGGATAGAGGAAGTGGGTCACTTCCAAGATGAAATCCAGTTCTACTGGAACATATTTCATAGAGAACAGTTCACCCAACCCACACCGGACATAAATCAATCACACTTGTACATCTACCTCAAAGGAAAGAGTAGTCTCATCCACTGAGACTCCAGAAGATGAAAAGGCTTGGGATATATTGTAATGGGGCTCCTACGTGTATGGACAATGAAAATGTGTAGTGCCTGCACTCCTGTTATTAGGTGAGAATCAATGATATAAGAGCAAATAGGTTAGTTATAGCTGTTATCAGCATGCTGTCATGTATAAGGGTTTCAGCCCTGACCCTATCTGTATATATGAACATGAAGGATTTGCACTCGTCTCACATATTCTATGTCACTGGCATGACTTATGGGTTCATCAGCAAAACTTGAAGACACACTTACTCAGATTTATTATTTTCTTTTTTCTATTGACACTCACGTGCGTATATCTCCGACTCAACATATTGGAAGTGACTAATTACTTTAATCACGTCCGGAAACCACCACACGATTCAATTCATGATTTCATCTTTTCTTTACATTATACTCATTAACATACACGGTTGTTCACAGTGACCCGTGTTTCAACCTAGGATTCAATGAAGTTTTACAACTCACGCCGTCTATAAAAACAGCCTTTTTTCACGTCTCACTATGATGACGCGTTGCTGTTACGTACGCATCAGGATTCCCACGTCTCGCGTTCTTTGACTTTTGACGGGTAAGCCACGATACCTTTGAACTTTCGCTTCCTTTGAACCTTGGTTAACCGACCAGTTCTGTGTCGGACATACACCGTACTCAATGTAGCCCTTTTTATCCTTACAGACATGTCCAACACATGAATAGGATTACATCCAGAACACGGAAGGGTAAGATTTCACTACTTTCCCTTGACAGTCACTGTTCACACACAGTCGTCCACGCACTAATAAGATTCTCGTACCTTTTCAATAGCCGGATGTTGCCATATGATCACGGTCCCTATAAACTTGTTTGGACCCTTGAATGTGAGTACGACATATTAACATTCATGGTGTTTTCGATTAGTGCGATTCGATTTGGGGTCTGTCCTCTTCTTTCGGTTGTTCTCTGCACGATATTCACTTGGATTTTTCTTTGGATAGAGGTTGCGTTGATCCTACTACCCGTTCTCTGCACGATATTCCCTAAAACTTTTCTTTCGCTACGAACACGTTTTCTTTGCCTCTCAACAACACCGGGCTTCTTGTTTATTCACACACTTCTGGTTATGAGTGCAAATCCTAATATTACTGATGTGAACTAAGTACTATTGTTTCAATTTTTTGTAGTGTTATAAACGTGGAACTGTTTATTGAAGCACACAAACTGAATCCCCTGAAGAAGGGTTAATAACCCGAAATGCATTGGGATAAATGTTGAAAATATCGATGTATTTTGAAGTCTAAGGAATTACATTGTTTAACAGATTCTTTTTGTTTACCAAATATTTCAACCATGAATTATGTTTCACCCACAACGTATGTTTAATAATACGCGTTTAATCTATGTCATTTATTTGAATATCAAACATTCATGTTACTTTAAAATATTGGTTGATTAAAAATGTATACTACCTTTTGAAAACTCTTCGGAGTGCGATTGCTGTGCTTCCTACGTGTATGGGACATACTTGATAATAAAAGTACTCTACTTACTTTACCAACTATCCCATCACCACCATTTGTTTCTGTTACTGAAGTGGCCCTGTATTTTTAATATTGGCACAGTTTAAAGGCCTTAAGCCAAGAACCCAACACTGCAAGTCCAGTGCAGCCAAGAAAACACTTGGTGGACTCTGAAATTGGAGAGACTGTACATTTTCCTGCCTCCCCATATTGTTAAGCGAATAGTCCTTTTGATTCTTTATTCTTGGCCCTCGTCATATGGTAGCAATAACATAGTTTGTTGTTGCAATGGCAAGATCAATGTGTTAGGCCAACTGGCCTTCATGTGTATTAGGCTCCAGGTGACTTCTGGTAAATGGTGGATTTCATATATATTTTGTTTTTAATCAGTGGAAAAGTCTATGATCATTGTGCGTTTGCATCTGCAAACGTTTATCACAATAATCTCAGAGGCATACCCCTGTATGAAAATTTGACCTGTAAAATGTTTACTTTGTACTGTGCATATATGTTCAAGGTGTGTTTGAAGAGTTCCTTAAAATAAGTAACGACTAACTTTTTTATCTCAATTGTGATAACTTTGTTACATTGCATCTATTCTCAACCCTCCGCCAGTTCCTGGGAGCCTGGTCTCAACTGCTCATTCAAATCTCATTCCCCTCCGAATCAAGGAAGCTTTAGAGGCCAACTTTACATCTCAGACCATACTCAAAGCAGGGAGCAAATTCAAGTTCACCTTTGATGTTGCTGGATGGTTCCTACAACTGTATGGCTCTTGTAAAATCTCAACAAGTCAGCCTGAGATGGCTGACCACACCAGATGTACTGCTAACAGCAAGTGCTAGTTTCACAAATGAAAGGGTGGAGATCAAATCTAGTGTACATGTCCAAACACCACAGATTGTTGATGCAGAACATGGCTGGTGAGGTGTTCATGAAAGACAAAACTGTCTTGTCACACAAAGAATACCGTAGGGCCTTCCTGGCTCAGAGTGATTTTCTACCACAATAGCCAAATTTTAATATTGACCTGCACTTATATCGCCGTCACAATATCTGCTACAAACATATTGCCGAGGTAAGTAAATGCGGAGCAGAAAATAGTAAATCTATAGTTCTCTATATATACGAACATTGATGACCATTTAGTAGTCGACACTGTGGAGTATACACATGCGCAGGTCGATATTAGTGATCTTGATATTATGGCATTAAACTCCCTGAACACCGGATTCTGCTCCGAACATTAACATGGAGAGGATAGTTTGTCAGAAGGGATGCAGAGTTGAAAATCACACTTGGCTTAACTAAAAATTTACTCTGGACAGTCACTGGTGAAGGTTGCCTTCGGTTCAAGTGTAAAATCATTAGTGCAAAGTTGCTTCTAGGGACAGCCAGGGAAGGACTTCCAATTTTGTAAGACACTGGATTCAGACTGAGCAAGGTTTGGACTTCTGTTTCCAGTGTGCAGCATGATGGAGGTGACAAACACTGGAATAACCTAAATACAAGATGCCAAAAGAAAAACAGATTTCTCGAATCACCATGCAATGAAAGCAGTTTGACGGCAAAGTGAGCCCAGGTCTAATAAAGGGGATGTACTCTTCACCGGGAGGAAACACAATACCTAATCATGTGCCAAACACCAGTCAAGTGAAGAAAAATCTCTGGGAAAGGATCAAGAATTCTGTAAAAATGTTCACTATGTATGTAAGCTGGAAAATGAGTGAAAGGATTAGATGAACAGACTCAAGAGACTTTAAAGTAGAAAAGCAGACATCCAAGTAGGAGTATATGCACATATTGCAATAACTTACCATAGCTTTCATAAAGACACAAGGTGCAACACTTCCCTAGAGGGCAGTATTATGCGCTTCCCCTTTCTCAACTCATCAGTATTCATATGGTGATCCCCTAAAAAATGGTATAAGGGTACTACAAGGATCGGGCATTTCAATAAAAGCCTTCTGTGGTAAATGGCCACCATGATACTGGACAGGCACAGAATCTCCTCAATCAAGGCTATTCATTGATAATGCATGTGCTCAGGAGGTTTCTAGCAGTCTTGAAGCATTTCGAGGGGTACTTGAGCAGACGAAAAGAGGAACCTAGAAACCTAAGAAAGACACTATAAAAAGGAAAGTAACAGAGAGAGTACACATAACAAGGTAGTCTCAAGGCTAGTGGAGCCCCCGTATGAGAGCAATCAAGCCTCACCTACAAGATATCACACAAAGAAGACCATGTAAGTGAGTCCCCAGATCAAGTCAATTCATGATGCTTCTATTCGAGTACCCAGGAATCTTTAGAGATGGACACCGAATAGTCCATACTAAAAGTTTAAGTATCAAAGAATAACTGGGCCTTTGACAACGGTTGTGGCCACTTTCCCTTTTTTGAAGTCTTGGTTTGTTGACATTCGGTCCCTCACGAAACACTCACACGGATTAAAGGGCCGTGCAAATATTTATCTTGGAGTGTTGCAGGACTAGGGGCAAATGATTTGACCAAGATTGACTTATTAAACCTATCCAATATGCTTTCTAAAGCTTTGAGGCTGCCTTTCTTAAAGGTATCAAGTATGCTTCCTGCTGTGGGAGAACCAGATAGTAATCTAGGGTTATTCTCAGTAATTTTAGATCCTGTGGATACCTTGATTTTTCTAGGAGCACTGTCCAGTTCATGCACTCTGGGGGTAAGAGGCCAAATGAAGCCTCATGGGAACATCAGTACAGAAATCAATAAGTTTAGGCCACAGGAGCACCTCCGAACTCTGTTCAGTACGTTTATGCTTTGCTCTCACATCAATGTTAGCCACGTGATGCACTTCAGAGATAATCCTGGTATGGGGTGTACATCAGTTAGAAAAGGAGCACACCTGCAGGTTTAACCCTAGTATTCACAATATGATGCACTGGCAACCTTCCATAATGGTCAGAACGTCTACTGAGAAAAAAATATCTCTTGTCTGGGGTCAATTGAGCGTTCGAATAAAGATCAGTAAAATATAACCTCTTGGGTCTCCTTTACCCCTGTGCAACAAAATCCAGAACATTTTACGGTGTAACAAATCCCCTGCAACTTCAATGTCTTGTTTATCAAACTGTAAAATAACTGTAAAATTAAACATTTTGCAAGAGGTGCCTGGGAGGGCATTTGTAGCACAACCAATATGATGAGCCTCTGTGACTCGTCCATGGCAAAAATGTTGTTGCTTGAATCTGTACATATACTTTGTATGCAAAGAAAGAAGCATTAAAAATCGTTAGGGACCGTCCCTGAAAATGGCAAGTTAATTTTTTTATTGAAGCATAAAACATGTAAGCTGTACAGAGACGAACATTAACTTGTATCAAATCAGTTCTGCTAACACATCGCCAACTCTACAATTAGGTGCAAATATGTACCTAAGAGTAGAGAGATATGAAATGGACACAAAGCATTTCAACATATTCTAACGAATATTAAAGAATTCTAATGGCACTGTTGTGACTTTCATTGCCAGAAGAAAGTGTGAGGAATAAAAAAATATTACATAAAGTCATTGAAGTTACACAAAGCTACTAGACTGACGAGAGCATACGTTAAGATCTGTAATCTCTCAAGTTAAGGTGAAATAATACTTTGTTCGTGGACGTCAAATGGCTTTCAGACATACCTCGCCTCTTTGCAATCTGTAAATAGCCTGAAGACAGGTACTGCTCCATATCCTCTTGAAAGGCTTCTTCAAAAAACTTTTGACGCTCCTTTAATTTCATCTGTTGAGCATGCTCCATGTTCAATATTTTCTGGTTATGTTCCGCATCTAATTCAGCTAAAATGTCAAAAGACACAGCAAAGTGATTACAGTGCATTTGCTTTTTTGCATGAAAGCATGTTCTTAACAAAACTAGCAGGCAGGCACATTTTGTACTGCATTTTATAGAGGAATGTACATCTCTATATATGAAATCACTAAAATGAGGTCTGCATGTGCTTCAAATGGGCATAGATTCCAGCATTTACTCTTTCAATACACTTTTGAAAGGATCCATCAGTTGTTCGTTATTATTGAAAATCAAAGCTTACTGTAGCACCTTGTTGAAAATTATGAGCTTGAAGGCAAGATTACACTACAATCACCAAGCATCATACTTTTGCCATTGTTAATGCTAAAAAAACCAAAGTACTTCGGTAATGGTCTTTCTGGTCCAGACTCTATCTGGTCGCGGATTCCTTACCTTTTAAATATTTCCCAGGCGCCATACTGGATCTGGATACTTTTGAGTTGGATCCCTGCACGGCGATAGGTGGCACCGTGTGGCTTTGCACTGACTGTGTTCCGCTCCAGAAATGACGTGCAGGGCCTACATAGGTGCCACTCCAGGGCGCTGTCAGCTGCTTTTGAAGTGGTCTGTGCCCTCAGATGCAGACCCACAAAAGCAAACTAGCTTTGACCAGTGTGCAGATTCCTAGACTTGGGATCGTAATAATGGGTAGAGCCCAATTCACACAACAAGGAGAATGGGAGGGTATATGAGGAATCTGCAGTTAGATAGAATCTCTACCTTTAAGCACGTTACCCAACTTCTACTGATGATGACGTCTAACTGCCGATTCCTCACCCTTTGAATATATACTCGAGCAGTACCGATTAAGAGGTGGGTCTGTGAATTGGTCCAAACCAAGAAGTCCTGTAGAACAGGAACTCCACCTGCCAAAGCAGTGGTAGAAGCTTTTGCCCTGGTGGAATGAGCTTGCCGGCCTTCCGAGGACTGCTTTTTGGCCAGTGTGGAGCAAATATTGATACAGAGTAAGATCCAACAGGAGATAGTCCTCTTCTGCATGGCCTTGCCTTTTTTTGTGGCAACGAACTTCATAAAGAGTTGATTGTCCACCTGGTCTTTTCTGGTATGAGCAAAGTAAAAGCTCAGTGCTCTTTAAGGTACAAGCAATGGAGTCTCTCCTCCTCAGAGAAGTGAGGCGGTGCATAAAACGCTGGCAGGGTGATGATTTGACCGGCATGGGATGTAGTCACAACTTTTGGCAAGAAGGATGATCGCTCCGCAGAACCAGTATGTCTGGGACGAGTGTGGTATAAGGTGGGTTAAAACAGAGTCTAAAGCTCACTCACTCGATGAGGAGGAATGCATTCCTGAGGGTGAGAAGAGGCAAAGCACAGTGGTGAAGTGGCTTTAAGGAAGTGCCCATCAAGTAAGTGAGGACCAAATTAAGGTCCCACTGCGACATGGTGAAAAGAAAGGGTGGAAACAAGTGTTAGAGATCTTTTTAAAAACGCAATACAACCGGTGATTTAAACAATGAGGGCTAGTCCGGCAACCACAAAAAGGCCAAAAGGTACCCCTTAACTGTGCCCAAAGCAAATCCTTTCCGGGCAAAAGACAAAAACAAACAGAACATCAGATAACTTGGCCTGGAGGGGGTCAATGTGGCGTGTGCAGCACCAAACCACAAACATGTCCCAACAACAAGTGTATATGGTTTTTGTCAATGGGTGCACGGCTGCCAAGATGACATCAACCACCTCTGGGGAAAGGTCAAATGTGTTCAGCTTTTGTTGCTCAATCTCCATGCACAAAGGTGGAGATTGCAAAGGCCAGGGTGTAGAACCCTGACCAGTTGTTGCAACAGCAGGTCATGCTGGAGGGGCAGCCTGATCGAAGAACAAATGCTCAAGGCCAAGAGTTCTGGATACCATACTGTCCATGCCAATCCAAAGCCACTAGGATGACTTGGGCCCATTGTTCCTGGGCTTCATAACTCCAGACAGGAGTGTTATCGGCAGAAAGAAAGACAGGAGTTCCGAGTTCCACTCTAGGACAAATCAGCCCCATAGAGAGAAATGTGTTTGAAAATCCAATGCGCAGTACTGCTGAGAAAGCACTTTCTCGGCAGTGGCAAATAGTTCAAACAAAGGCTCTCCCAATTTGCGAAAGAGACCTTGTGCCACCTCATGGTCTAACTCTTGATCAACTGGGCGTCAATGGCCAAGCTCGTCCGCCATGTCATTAAAAGATCCTGCCAATTGGCTAACCACCAGAAAGATCCCTTGATGGCGCAGAGGTGTAGAGCCTCCTGGCACAGAGCCCAGGAAACCAAATCACCCTGCTTTGTTGTAATACCACATGGAGGTGATGTTGTCCATAAGCACCTGCCCCCCCATTTATGGACAGAAGGAAGACTTTCAATACCAAGCAGATGGCCCTAAACTCCAGGAGGAGAATATGAAGCTGGGCCGCCACTGGAGACGAGAGGCATCCGATATGCACCTCTCCCAAATGGTTGCACCAACCCAGAAGGGACGCATTGGTCAGACTGCCAGCTCTGGGTGGGGTAAGGAGCATAGTCTGTTACTGACCCAATCATGGGACAGCAACCATCACTGCAGATCTTTCACAGCCTTCTCCAAAATTTGGTCAGAGAGATACCCTTGATGTTGGGCCCACTGCGACTTTAGATCCTCCCCACAGACTCCACATATGCCACCTGCAGTTCTTGACCAGCAGGATGCAAGAGGCCATCAGTCATAGTAGCCTCAGAGTCAACCTCACTGAAAACCAGGATGGAGGCTGAAAGATTAGAATTATAACCTGAATGTCATGGACTCCACTAAGGGCATGCTAAAGGAGTTTGGAATGTGTGGCTGTGGGATGGCAGTAGTTGGAGTGACTCGCTGGCCCTGACCATGGGGGCAGTAGATGCCTTGACCACTGGGGGGGGGGGACACAGTGGCCACAAAACTGCTGTGGATTCTGCTGGGCTGAATTGGCTAATGTTATGGGGTACCTCTGCTGAAACCACAAAAAAACAGTAGGGCTGATGGAGCTGGCAACTTGGGCAGTTAAGCCCAGAGAGCGAACAATGGCCTTGCTCTCCTTGATCTTCTCCAGACCAGAATTCGCTTTGTCCCCAAACAGGTGAGTCCCAAAAAAGGCCATGTCCACTCGGGACGATTGGACATCGACTGAAAAAACAGTTGACTGCAGCCAGGCATGACGGCGAATGGCAATACTGGTGCCACTGGCTTGCCCAATGGAATTAGTGGTTTCCATGACACAATGAACCCTGAACTTGGCCGCTTAACAACATGGCCTGGGTTAGGACAGGTCGGAGGTCTTCTGGGACACCAGGGGCGGCTTGAGCCGCAAGTCTCTAAGAGCATGAAATTAGCATCCCAGAAGACAGCGGTCATTTACAGATCTGTGGGCCAAGCTGGTGGTACAAAATATCCTCTTCCCACAGAATTCTGCTTGTTTGGACTGTATATCAGGGCTTAGTAGTCAGAAGGGTTTACGGATTCATCCAACTTGTAGACACCTTCACTACCAAGCTTTCAGGGTGGAGGGGCTGAAACAAAAATGCAGGGTTACCTGGAGTAGGGCAAGAGCGGTCCCGCATACTGGCGACTAACCAGGGGACCACTGCAAGGTTTGGCCGAAGCCCCCAGAAGGGTATCTGTAAGGGTCTCATTGAAGGGCTAGAGGTTAGATGTTTGCCCTGGCTGGAGCACATCTGTTAAAATATTGGTTTGAGCATTGGTTGGAGAACATCTGTTAAAACATTAGTTTGACCTCTAAGGTCAGGAGCTGGAGGTCAAGAACTTCAGCCGCCCTATGCATGACCTTGGCGTAAGAAGCGTTCCCTTCAGTAGCAGGACCAAAGTGTGAGAGAAGCCCAGACTCAGGGAAGTATCAAGACAACTAGCCTCTCAAAGGTCATCAAACCAATTTTCCTCATAGTATCGTGCCCAATCTGATATTCAGCATCGTAATCCCTGTCTGAATCCATGACAAATAAGAAATGAAACATATTTGTCCTTCCTTGTGGGGGTTATGGTGCTTCAGACAGTCCAAGTCGGAGTAGCGCAGACACAGAGGACAATGGGCACCGCATCCTCTGGCGTCAATGGAGTCGACATCGGTGTCAATGCTCCGTTGAACCGGCGTGGCACCGGAATGGGAGCCGGAGGAAGCTCAGTGCTGGATTCAAATCCTCTAACTGGCGCCAGCGGTACCCCAAATGGAGGGCCTCTCGACTCCATGGAGCCCAAAGGAGCACTAGAGGGAGTCAGTAAGGATCCAAAGAAACGGAGAATGACCTCAAGGAACTCTTTGATCTGCCTCCGTGTCGCAGACAGCCCCAGAAACTCAACAAGTGTCGGGACAAGTTGTGGGATAGGCTCCATTGTCAATCGACTTCAGGAGAGAGCTCTAGAGGCACGTTCTCTGGACTATGAGAGTGAAGGAAAGGGGCAGAGTCCTGCTTGGATGTTTTATGTTTTTTCTTCAACTTATCCAAGGACTTGGAGCATGACGATGACCAACCTCGGGAAAGCCTTCGGTGACTTCTGGACTGGAACGATCCTTCGACTTGGACCAGTCTTGTTCCTGAAACATCCAGTGCTTGGAGACAGACTTTCACCTTGTGGTCTCATAGGGCTTCTGGGTCCATTGACATGCAGTCACTGCAGGCCTTAGAGTCGTAGCTCAACCTTTTAAAACCTGTCAGTTTGAGTGGAGAAATTTACCTTGCACACTGGATTTTATAATTTCTGAGGTAAATGTTTCACAAGCGGTAGTTCAGGATCCACAACTGGGGATGCGGAAAGAAAGGAACTGATGTCAGTGTGCAAGAGTGGGCCCAGCATGTAATTTCCAGTGGGGAAAGGCATCAGTGCAGAGCCACACGGTGTCACCTACTGGTGCGCAGAGGTACTGCTCGAAACTTTCTGGATCTAGGTAATATTAAAAAAGTAAGGAATCTGTAGTCAGAAGCCTCTATCAGAAATTGCTTTGTTGATCAACCATGCACCAGTTTCATAACCAACTGTCGCAGAATTTGCCTAGTTATTTTACTGCAACTTTACAGATATGGGGGTACCCTCAAAAGTGTATCAATACACTTGAAGTTACTTAACAAGGACATTCATAGCCATGTTTCCTGAGTTTCTGCAAAAGCCCCAGATTACCAGAGACTGACTACACTAACACTAGCAGAAAGAGAACTGGTCGAACATCACCAGTTTACTTAAACCATAGGAAGAGACTGAATCCGCCCAAGCACAAGAACAGAATGGAATTAAACAAAGACTTCTGTTTCAATTGACTGGCAAGAACTGAAGAGGCAGCTGTGCACATACTCAGAAACTGGTACACTTTAATTATTTGGACCGAAAACTCACTATCCGAAAACGTTTGGCAATACAAGGTCTTGAGGATACCAGAGAAGCCTAGCAGAGACATTTGTGCATGACCAAGGACAGCCTAGCAAAAGCACAGCTCTAAATTATTCAAACTTCATACAAGTGAAAACAAAGTTGCATTTTGATGATATCAAGGGAACTGATGTTACACAGCCTTTAAAAATTATTACATCACAGGAAGTGATGTCAACGACATGAGAGAACTGTTATGAAAGAAATGGAAGGTGATTAAAACAACACCGATACCACACTATAAAAATACATACCGAAAATAAAATTGCACTGAATGTTTAAGAGGTACACGTCTCTGGATGAAATGTGGCATATTGGTCTGCTGTGTGCAGAATGTTCTCTCCCCAACCCAAGGGGATGGACTAGAGTAAAACCAGTGGCTCAAGGGCTTCTCTGGTTGCAACCAAACCTCACAAATTGAGTTTAGGTTCTATCCTTCCTCAACAGGGGCGTGATTTCAGCCTGGTGTTAGAAACAGATCAACTCGATCTCCAATTCTGTGAGTCAAATCAAATTTCTAATTTTTACTTGCATTCAAGTAGAGTCTTGGCCTCTACATGGAGAATGGAAAAATGCGGGGAGGGGGGGGGGGGGGGGGAAGAAAAAAGGAAAGTAAGTAAAAAAAATAAAAAAAAGTCAATTAACAGAGTTTGCATTCCATGGACAGTGGGTTACTTTATCATGCAGAACGGTGGGAACTTTCCAAGGGTGCTCTTTTTTGTTTGTCCAGCCTGGGCCATTTGGGAAGAGTTCTCCTTCCGGTTAGCCTTCAATGGGAGACAGACACATTGTGATATCTGTATGCGCTGGATTTCTTCCCCATATCTCTGCTAGCTCTCCAGATAAATGGGTCACTTAGCTTGTCACTTCTATCTGCCAGCACACAGGCCACTTTTTCTTCAGCTTCTTTGGACTGTAACGTGGACAGTGCTAACTTTAAGTTGGCAGCTTTTATAAGTTTGTATCTACAGCAAGCAAAAAATACTTGAAGGAATGTCTTCTTTTACTGCGAAGATTCAGGTGTATGAGCCTCTGCATAAGAAGCATCAGCTGTAGGAAGAAATCTTTAGTGAAAGCAGATCAGTTCTAGCCAAAGTAAACAACTGTCCCTTGTCCAATGATACCATGGGGGATATGTATGGCTTTTTGTGAAAGATTCTGGGCTGTGAGAATCTTTATCTGTCAGACTTCTCTAGCTCTTAGCTCATTTTGCAAGGTTTAAAGAGATCTTTATGTACATCCTTGAGAGGCTGTTGTTCCTCGACAGGAGCACCTTTGGGTGCCCTGGTTTATGGATTTCTGGGGGATAAAGGTTGTTTTAGCAGCTTTATAGTGAGTGTGAAGGCCTTTCACCCAACAAGCATTGATCTGACGACATGTTCCAGCTCAGCAGCATTTTGCTGCATAAAGAAGCACTCTCTTGTTTCCCTTTTTTGTTAACATATTTTTTCACTGGCATTTCAATGTCACCAACAAAATATTTTTACCAAAGAACACGCTGCATATAAAACTAAGATAAAGAAAAGAATATAAAAAAAGGTGATGCAATATAAATGAGATCCTACGTAAGTAAGATATAACTATTCCACCACACTACATTTTTTGTCCATGTAGCTATCAAGACATCAAGCTATACCCCGGACCACGGAATGCGAAGGGGGGCAGTATAATAACAGGAACATGCAGGGAATTAATGTAGCAACCTAGAATTTTATACCATAACAAGCTTAAACCCATAACAATTCTGTTACATTCAAGCATTAACCTGAAACCATGTGCTCTGAATCCCTCGATGAGTGAAAAACCTATGTTTAAAAGTAACAACAATGAATTATTGCGAGATGGACGCTTGCACAGACACCCTCAAAGCTCACTATTTTAAGTCACAACAACCTCGAAAAATGGAGATTTCTACTAAAATGTGAAAAGTGTCACACTGTACACAACTAACTTTAATGCCTACTATAAAGTACAGGGGGCGAAAAACCAACAGTAAAGTACTCTGAACATGAGAAACCTGATAGATTTCCTCCATAATCATGGAGGTAGCTCCCCTCACCACTATAATTTCATAAAAACACAATTCTGTGAGTTTATATAAGGAATAAAACACCTCCTGCCGTACATGATAAGGCTACTGCAAGTCACCGGGGAGTTCCATACCCTTTATTAGGTTATGGAACGCCAAGGTGACTTGCAATATCATTATCATGTATGGCAGGGGGTAATTTATCCCATATAATACATAGCCACACCATCATCTTTCCCACAAACACTTGGATCCTTGGTAGCTCTTTCATTTAAAAGAAAGAGCCTGTTTGCAAACATGAAGAATAAAAATAGAACCTCTAGTGAAAAATTAAACACATCAAAAACCTGTTAGTGATTTGTTGAAAAAGATATTAGAAACAGTTCAATACAAGTCAGTTTAAAAAAACAACGCTGCAGTAGTTCGGAATGTGTACAAACATTTAGAAAGATTCTAATTTATTTATAATTATCTAAAGAATTAAAAAACACATGTTATGTGTGCTAGTCACTGTAAACTAGAAAAATAGAGTAGAAGAGAGAAAAGCAATGTTTCATTTTCCTTGCTTTAAACAGCTGCTCCTTGACCTGACTGACCTGCATTTCACCTCTGCTATCGGCTCTGGCAGCAGGCATTGTGATATCAGAACTCGACTGTAATAACTTATTACAGTTGACATTGCGCTACAAGTCGGCGATTATAAAGAGATTAGAGACAGGCGTGTATACAGGTATTGCAGAATCCCATGCATTATAAATGTATTCAAGTTTTCCAGTCCACACTGAAAAGTTCAACATGGATAATTCTATCAGAAAGACTAATGAAAAAGGCAGAGTCGCCGGCAGTTAATAATTCATCGCCATTAAGAGATTACTTTTTTGACCCGTTGTGAGGAATGTCTGAAATACACAAGCGAATTAATTCCGTCTCCAAATAAATCAAGCACCGCAACAAGCATTCCCATACCGCCAATCATGAGCACCAAGCAATATCTTACCATCACTCCAATGGATGAGAAACATCTCATATGATTGAATAAAAGGCCAAAATGTGAGCTGCTACTTCCGACCATAGAGCAAGCAGCTGTCAGAGCGGGAAGAGGCATGAAGACAAAGAGGCTCTTCCTTAAGGAAAGGCCATTCGCGTGTTGTAAACCGAGCACGTAGGCAAGCAACCACGAATCTACTGTGTCCAACCTGCCGCTGAGGATGTCCCCCTCATCCCTTCCTGCCTTCTTGAAATAACTCTTGCCGCCTCTGCTATTTATACTTTCACTGACAAACGCTTTTGTTTTTACAGAACACGAATGACTTTGCTTGAGAATCAGTTCCGCTCTGTTTAAAACAAAACGCGTCTGCAGGGCCCATTACTTGAAATTACCATCAAAATCCCCAAAATGGCCTGCAACGTTTATGTCAGATGTAATGATAATCTTCGAGAGGAGCCAAAGGAAATTTCATGACATTCAGGAAAGCCTCCGGGGAAACCATTGACTCTAATAATAACTCAGAACTGCTGTTGGGATCCGTAGCTTCGTCAGGCTCCCAGTGCGCTGCTTCGCACTGTATCATTAAGCAAAGCAGGACTGGGCCAAGGTAAAGGTTTTTATAAAAAATTAAGCAGGCATTATTAGTTCATCTATAGATATCTGTACTCTTGAATTATTATCTCTTCACGCCCTCTCCCTACCAGCCCAATCTTTTTCAGATATGTTCTCTCTGGATGGAATATTCCATATTACACCCTCCCAATTCTCATAAAGGAACAGTCATTGTGTGTTACTGATCTAATTTAGACATGAGACTATACCGGTTTCCTCCAAAGATTGCCACATGTTGTGTCATTGTGCCAAAGGAATTTACCTCCAATCCGCTTCTAGTCCATACCATAGCTCTAAAATAACCACACAAGTTACTAGAGTGTGTGCAGCTCATATTAATTTAAAAATCACATGCACACTGAAAATGGGGCGGGGTAAGGTATGGAGGAAGAGGAAGTGAAAGGCAGATCCTACAACCCTTCAACCCATGAGTGCTGACTGGGCCATAGATTATCCTGGGGGATTCTATGTAGGGCAGAAGTGTTTCTTGCAGCCCACCACCTATCTAGTGTTGGACATGGCAGCGGTATATGTTGCTTTTGGATTCTTGACGAGTGACTGCAAGGACATAAGATCTTGCGCGCTTCACGCCACCTGAGTGGTGGTGGTGACATGCGATTCTTAACTGAGGTTTCTGACAGTAGAGATCATCCTTACTATATGTTCCCTGTCTCCTTGCCATTGGGACACATCTGACCTACTAGTTTTCTGTCATGTTCTAGTATCCTTTCCCTGGCATTCCAAACCCTGCCACAACTGTGTCAGTTTTCCTGCCCAATGCCATTTGCGCCCAAGTCCATCTGGCCCCTAGTATCACTGTGTCAAGGTCAAATACCTTGGCTTTGGGCTGCAGAACCAATCCCCATTTTGCCTACAATGTTCAAGCATTAGCTCAGCCAAACCTGTGGTGCAGGTGCTGTTGGACAACTACTTGACCGCCTACTGCAGGTTATGTCTTTTACTGTACAGCGCAGCATACACCACTTTCGCTGCCTCTTAAAGTTTTTAGGTGTCCCGCATCCACACTGGTGTCTGCTGCTTGTGGTTTATTTCAGTAGAGGGTCTCTGTAAGGGGGACAATCATTTAACTATCCACCAAACATATATATGGGTTGTCAGGGGTCTTGTGTTTTGTTACAGGGTGTGTTAATGTCTCTTCGTGTCAGCTGATGTGAGTTAGTGCATTCCATGTCCCTGTGCTGGGTGTGTCCCCAGTAATCTCTCTGAGAAGGCTACAGACACAGATACTCACTCACCCCCTATCTCTAATAAATGCATTTACCTGCAGAATTTATTTTTCATGGTGGGGGAGGAGTAAACTATTCTTTACCGATTTCCAGTTGCCAGACGGTGCCCCTGAATCTGGAGATCTGTATCACACATTGGTTTTATACATGATATAACACATCAACAATGTCCAGCCCTTGGGATAGGGAGCCGTGCATTATGGACTGAAAGTAACAGCATGGTGGAAAAGGTCACTGAAGCGTACTGAACATGTGATGACGGTCTGGGAGAAGTCTGTTACCTAGCAGCATATGTGCTAGAATGACTGTTACTCCTAAAAACTGGCATCCCAGCAGTACTTGGCTGATGGACATCTTGAACTTGTCCTGATTAATGAAGAGATTCAAAAGGCGGGGGTCTTCTTAGGAATAAAGTAGTAAAGGGAACAGAATGCCATGCTCCTTTCCTCTAGAAGCAGCACCTCTATGACCCTTTTACCCCACAGAGAAAAAACCTTTGCCTCTAAAATCGAGGAGAGTGCCAGAGAGAATGTCCTGGTAAAAGGGAAGGGGTCTGGTGGAAAGGTGAGACCATGAAGGATAGGGTGTAGATATTGTAGATTATCTGGACGACCAACTGATCCATTGTGATTGTTTCAAAAGAGGAGACCCTACTACTCACCCCCAAACCAGCTTCAGGTGGGAGGGAGAGTTAAAGAGTTATGAGTTAGAGGTTTTGAGACCACAGAGCCAGCGGAAGGTTGTGGGAACTGGATCTGCTACAGTTGTTGGTGATGGATTCCATAGATCCACCACTACTCGAAAAGAATGTTAAATCTGTTGCAGCATTGGATAGACTGAGGAGGATATCTCTGCTGGGACTGTTGTGCCCTGGAAGAGCCTCTAAATGTCCTGTACTGTTGGTAAACTGTCTTGTTAGGGAGGCTAGAGCCAGAAGCAATCTGTTCTTGAAGCACTACATGGGAAGATATGGCCTTCTCACCAAATATGTGCTTGCCATCAAAGGGCATGTCCATAAGTGTGGTTTGGGTATCTCCGCAGAAGCCCAAGTAAAGCATCCAAGCTCGATGGCACAGGCCAAGAGCCACGTCCATGGATCAAGACACAGTGTCCTCATAATCTAAGCTGCACTTTAGGATTTGTTTGGGTGTATCCAAACCATTGTTGTCCAGACTAGAGAAAGACTTTAATGTGACCCAAGAGAGTGATCCAATGCATTTGGCACATTATGTGCAGAGGATGCGACTGTCAAAAGCAAAGAATTTTCAACTCACCGAGTCCAAGCTTTTAGATTCTAAGTCTAGAGGGGCCCATGTGAAAAGCACTTGTGTTAAATTTTGCAGACGAGTCTTGGGCTCCAAGACTTTTCAGTGAAGAGTGTGATGACAAGAATTTCATATGACATGGAGCAAGTCTGTGCCATCTAGCTATTGGTCTGTGTACTGTTGGGCTCAAGAAGGGTTCTCCCTAGCAGCCAGAATAGGCTCTAATAATGCCTCACTGAAGAGTAGCAGAGGCTCTGAAACTCGAGAGGAGAACTGCAAGATCTCAGTCAAAAACATTGGATTTTGACTCAACCATAGAGTCAATCACAATGCTTCTGCTGCTTTTTGTATGACCGTAGTGAACAAAGAGACGTCGTCCGAGGGAAGGTCAGAGGTCCAAGGGATGTCCCATTCTGCAACCACTTGCATTTTCTAAATCAAGCTGTAGGCCAACATCAATGTAAGAGGCCAGCATCAGTGTAAGAGGGAAGGAGGTTATCAGCCTCCAAGTCATTGCCTTCTGTACAGCCATAATCCTTATTAAGCATTGTAAGAGCATCAGTCAGAGTTTTCCATCAAGGCAAATGTTTGGGCCATGGGAAGGGACTTTGCCAAGAACTTGTCATCAAAACAGGCCTTAATATTCTCTTTTGCCACTTGAATGTTATCAGTTAACTTCGAAGCCAGTGGCAAAATCTGCTCCAGTGTCGAAGGGGACACAGGGGACAGTGCCTTGAAAGGCACTCACTTCTTTGAAGGTACCACAGCCAGAGCCTGTAGAGAAGCAGAGCCAGGTAGCATCAGGGTTGGAGCTGGCAGGGTCCCTAAGCTACACGATCAGGTCTATCCTTCGGGAGTCACCCAGCAAGTAACTTATCTGTCGTAAGATGTAGAATGGGTAACCAAAAGGCTTTGACATGGTTAGGAATGGCCACTGGAGTCAGAAACCTCAGCTTCATCTTTTTTAACCGTCAGAATCTACTCTGATGACTAAGAAGAACCCTGCATTCAAGACACAACATGCAGATGTCAAGTGGGTCCAACAAGGGCATCTTCCAGAACCTGAGACAGGGTTTAAAACCCGAAATTTTAGAAAACATTAGCTATAGTGCCTGTAGAAAAGCTGAAGAATTTAGTAAGTGGGGCCCTAAGAAGACCCACATCAATGAGGCACGGTAAAGCAGGAATTGACACCAATGTGCATGCTGGTGGCTTATATGCCGCAATATTATCACTTCCAGGAAGGACAGAGTCATGTCTGAGGGCGCATGGTGAAGTGTGGGTGGTGTTCAGCATGGCTAAAAGTTATTGCTGTGATCTAGAGGACAGTGGCGTAGAGTCGAGTGGCGCGAAGTAGCATACAGTAAAGTGGCATATAGTATTGTGGAGTGGAGTGAAGTAGATTGGTATAGAGTGGAGTGGCGTAGAGTAGAATGGTGCAGAAAAGAGTGGCACAGAGTGGGGTGGAGTAAAAAATTGGAATTCAACTTTGTTGCAAATTTAGTATTTCGCTCCTCAAAATCACTCTCAAGGTTACTGAAAAGACTTGTAAACAAGCGAGTCATGAAAGCGAGAGTTAAGATGATGTAGCCATATATCCTTTTACTTAATCAATCTTAGCAGATTTTGTTTTGAATTTAGGAACCAACGATCTACATCTGAATGTAAACTTGGCAAAATGGAATCCCAAAAGGGGTTACACGTCACTCAGTCCGCAAAGTAACAGGTCCACAAGACTTAAATCATGTTAATTGTGTGTTGAGGATTGACTATAGAAACCGTCTTTTATGCAGAATGTTACTAATGACATTAAATTTCCAACAAATACTGGTTGTATAATCAATCCAAAAAACTGTAACCGATTTATGGATAACAAGTTTTTAGAAAGTTCATAAAAGTTATAAAACGTTATGTTTTATTAACTGTAAAGGGTTTGTATGTTCACACTATTGAGACTTATCAAACGAATGTAATAAACGACTAACAGGAGGAAAGGTACATTGCTGGCCAGCACAGTGAACAGCGCGATCTTGTGGACACTTTTTGACATACTGTTCTCTTTTCCTGTGTCGGGAAATGAATGAAACAGGAGCGACTTTAAAGAGATGGCTTTTGTTCCAGATCAAAAAAACAATGCAAAAAGAGCTAGACAATTACAATGTGGGGAACTGAACACCTCTTACCAGTCGATGTTGGGTGCATGGATCAAAGCAAGGGGGGAAAAAGTGCTATAATGCGGCCAGCGTTGACGGAGTCATATCGCTTTTTGTAAACAACTTGTTTAAAACAAGGGAGGTGAGAGGAGTAAGATGCAAAATGGACAAGGTGTGGTAGGAGGCGTAAGAAACAAAACAAAAAATATTTAATACAAAAATATTAACTGGATCAGCGCGATCAGCGGAAGGAGCTGCACTTACTGCAAGTTCCAGCCGAAAAAGAAGACGCTAGCAGCAGGAGCTGCCCAATAAGGCAACAGCTAATAAGAGTGACAAATAAGCCAACCAATGTTAAGCAACGGATTATCTGCAAGGTTCTTAGTGTATACAATGCGCCTCGCCAGCAGCGCATGCTGTGGCGGGCGAGACCTAAAAAGGAGGCTCAAGAGACCGATTCGGCTCAACTCGTTTTTATTATTGGATAACTACTCGATGGCTGCATGGTGTGCTTGGAGCATGAACAGCTTCACAGTGAATTATTTGAGCAAAACAAGATCAGAACTTTCACATCACATCTACCATCCCTGGTGGTCAAAAATGAAACCAGGGTTGACAGTACAGACATAGGAAAGAGATGGCATAAATCAATTACTCTTCTAACATGTAACTTCAGGAAATCTAATGTTTACAGACTTTTGCCTTGGTCACAAAACCTTAGTGGACATGGGATGGCAGACTGACCTGGTAGATTTCCAGAGGTGATTACATTTTCTCAACAATTAAAAGTACAAAAGCCAACTTGTGGCCGTTTAAGGAGAGTTTGTCAGCAGTATATACTATCTTAAAAGATTACATCTAAGCGTGAGTGTTTTTTTTAAATCATGTTTTACACTCAGTCCTCGCTGGCGGGAATTGTTATGTTGTCCTTGTCTGTGTGAATTAACATCAATGGAAGAAAAAGGCATTTTGAATCCTTCGTCTTTGAAGCCATTATATGACACCAGCAGATATGATGCGACACCGTATGAGCTTAATGACAACTCCATTTAGAGCTATGTTGTCAGTTTAATATAAGGAAAGAAACAGATTTTTTTAAGGTACAGTGCAGCTTTGGTCTGCATAAGGCAAAATTAAGCTCTATCTTTAAGCAATTTAAATATTAGGTTAGCCGATGTTGCAGTGAATATATATATTTCTTGCCTTTGGCTTATTTAATAGGGATCTCTGAAAATGTGCTACAATTTGATCAAACTTTTTCTGATAAATTTATTCTTAGTGACTCTGCAGCTGCATATTAGCAGGGATTCTTTATTCGGTGCAACGTCCTGTTACTTTGAGAACAAATCATTCATCACAGTCGGGCCAAAAGCAAAATCCTGTTCTGTTCGGACCATGTCTGAAATACTCGACTGGAACAATCAGCAAACATTGGAAAAGCCTTTAGGTCTTGTCCCTGGGAGAGCTTTTGACTTTTGCAATTGGGTGGGGGGCTAACGGGGAGAAAGGGTGGAGAACAGGATGATTTTAACAAGCACCTCATCCAAAAGAGCTGCTGTCCATCATCAGAATCTTAGGGAGGTCTGGTTGTGGCTCTATCCCCCTAAACAATGACTCCAGCAGAAGCCACCAAGACATATATTCCTTAATCTCAGGAGACAGAGGGAAAATCATGTCATAGTCCCCTGAAGAAAGACCCAGAAATGCATGAAGGTGGCTCCAAAGAGGAAGAAGATGGAATCTGGCCTAAGGGACTGTAAAGACAGAAGCTGCAATATGACCCTGAGGATGCAGCCGATGACGAACAGATAGAGGCTGAATTTGAATAGCCTTGGACACCGAAGGGCATATTTACTAGTAAAGTGGCGAAGCGTGCCTTAAAGCCAAGAAGACTAACGACAAGCGCCATCACTTTAGAAACACAGGGCTGCACCATATTTACAAGAATATGGTGCAACCCTGCGTTCCCCTTGTGGTGGTGCTAAATTTAGTTGCCTAGCGCCAACGCAGGCACCCTTGCACCATAGGGCAAGGGTGTCTGCGCTGCAGTGGAAGATGGCGTTTTGTTACTTCTATGTGTGCTGCTCAATGCAGCACACATAGAAGTTGCAAAATGTCCTTTTTTTAAAATGATTGTTTATGTGCAGGAAGGAGCACCTTCCTGCACATAAACAATCACTGGAGTTTTGCTGTTTCCATGTGCGCTGCACCATGCAGCACACATGGAAACAGCAACATTTTTGAGCAAATAAACATTTCTCCTTCTTTCGCCAGGGTAAAACCAGGCTGCAGCCCCTGAGAGGCCTCTGGGGTACCTATGCCCTAGGTACATAGTATACCATGTACTAGGGACTTATAAGGCTTACCCAGAATCCAATCTGTGGTGTACCTAAAGTACATGCAATCGATTTAGAGAGGAAGCAGCTAAGCTGGGGCCCTGGATAGCAGGGTCCCAGCCAGACTAAAGTCGAAAAAAGTGAAGCATCAGCAAAAAGTGGGGGTAACCATAAGAAGCAGATCCTACTCTCCTACAAGCATTGTACATTTACATCTGTGATTTATATGTATCAGTTCTTCAAAGTAGCCTAGAGCATTTGCATTCAGGGCAAACTGTTCTAAAAACTTGCTTTTCTATAGCGCTCCATACTTGACTTCAGCTGTTTCTCAGCAGAGGTGTTAACTTGCCAAATCTTCGTGAAGGCTGTGCATTCTGTTATCAGCAGCTCAGACATGATGATGCTTAACTAAAGCAAGAAGCTCAAAACAAAATCAACAGGCGAGGGTGAACTACTTGCACATGAGGTATTGTTGCTAACTATAATGTACTTGCCGCTTGTATGGCAAAGAAGCTTGCATTGCTGTCTGTGCGTACCTGTTCTGTCTTGAAAGCAAACCTGTATTTATGGCTGTCTTTTACTACCTAGCCAGGGTTCTGGTGCCCTTTTCTCTTGATGCCACCATGGAGCCACTGTTACGCCACCGGAGAGAAAGGAAGACGTGGACAGACCCAGACCCTCCAGTGCCGAGCTGCCTGCACGCATGTGAGACTGCCTCGGATAGCGACTTGCACCCGAGACACTGGCACAGGAGGGCTCGCAGATGGCCGGGCAGCAGCCACCCCGAAAAGGACCGTGCGGGAAGTGGCAGGGAATTAAATGCATGTGATTGGCAAGTGCAGGCCGGCAGTAAACTTCGTAGTTAACTAGACCACAAACTAACATGTAAGCCGAGACCACGGCGTCAAGACTGCATGCTACTTACTGCACTGCTGCCGATTTAATTATGAGCCCAAATTGAGCTGATGGTAACTGTGAGCAGAAAGAAGGGGAAAATGTGCGAACAGCGCCTCTTTTTGTGCAAATCCGTGAATCGGGTGTTCAAAATGTGTCATTTGCGCTGGAGAGTTTTAGTGCCTAATTTTAAGTGGTTAAATTACCAGAATACTGTTTATGAGCTGGCTGGTTAAGGGTAATTTCAGATGAAAATAGACGAGGGACTAATAGCAAAGAAGAGAATATATATAGATGTATTTGCCTGCATCAAGACGCATTCTCGTGCCAGGCTGGCAATCTTGGAATTATGTTTTTTATTAAATAAAACCTATTCCAAGATGGCAGTCAATTATCATGATGCGTGTTCATTAGTGTGCAAATACCTGTGCATGCGTCTCGATGCAAACGGCCGGTTTTAGTTTGGATTTCTAACAGAGCAGATGCCCATATTAGAATGGTTAAATAAAATTACAATAAATAAAAAAAATAATAGTGCATGAAGCACAAACAATGACTCAAGCTGCCCAAAAGCACATTCCTGCTGCATAAATAAATAAATAAATAAATAACTAAATAACTAAATGGGAGTGAGGTGAGAAACTGTCCCGGGAGCATTGGGGAGTAGGTGAGGACACAACTTACCCAATCAGAACAAAGCACAAAGGGTACAGGAGGAAGGAAGAGAGGATCACGAAAGGGAATGATAGAGAAACAAATACCACAGGAGCAAGGAAGGACAATAAATTGACGAAGGGAGGAGAGCTTGAGAAACTAATGGGGAGGAGAGAGAATGAGAAGACATAGGGACTTTGTCAGCATGGATAAGTGGTAAGAAAAGGAGCATGGCACAGAAAAAAATGCAGGCAGGGTCGATACGTAAGTTATAACAAGCATTGGCCGCGCGGCAGTAATAGTAACGCCACGCGGCCGTAAAAGCGAAAGTCATCGCGATCACTCGGAAAGGGAAAGTGATCGCAATGGGATGCACGCGCAGCAGCAGGGGGGGAGGGGTATGGTGCTGAAGGCTGGCGCAGGATGGCTGGGCGAGAAGGGAGGGGGAATGCAGGGAGCAGCTGTGCGCGTGCACGCCATCGTGCACGGACGCTTGTAGCCAGCACAAAAATGTGGGTAGCACTTTCCAAAGCCACCTACTAAATGTCTCGTCAGAACAGCGCATGCGCTGGGTCAAGTGAGACCTAAAAAGTACCATAAAGCAGTCAACGCTGGCCATTTCATAGCACTTTTTAAGTCAGACTGCAGAGACTGGGGCAGGTAGGAGTGGGAGAGGAAGGAAGAAGAGAGAGAGTATGAGACAGAAAGGACAGTGGGAAAGCGGAAAAAAGCAAGAGAGGGGAGAACGAGAGAGAGATGACATTAGGGGAAACATGGAGAGAGAGATTGGAAGTGTGTCAAAGAAAATTAAATTATAGGGTACAGAAAGCATTGGAGTATGACTTGGGAACACAGCAATAAAAAAATCATTTGAACAGTAGTGCCATGCAAAGACACAGATGCATGGGGCGGTGGAAAGGGGAGACGAAATAGGGACGGGATGGATGAAGGGTGGGGGGAAAGGAGAGGAAGCCGGGGACGGCAGGGATAAGTTAAATAAGCTTTTAAAACAAAGAGCTATGGAGATGGCAGCAGAGAAGAGCAACGATGATGCCAAAGAATGGTAAACTATAGGCAGGTTCCAAGCCCAATATTAGAAACAAGAGTCTCGCAAGCGAGAGCACATATGCTAGATCATGCTTTCGTAGACTTGACATAAAAAGGGGCACATTATTGCACTCCAACGGTACTGCAAAGCGTACCTGCAAACGAAGTATGAATGACAGGAGTATTTGATAAACGCACAGCAGTTATAAGTCTGCATTCTGCTTTCAGAGCGATGAAAGCCCGCCATTTGCAAAAGCAAGTCTCAGCAACCTGCCTGCTTTAGTCACTCTGGCGAATGAGGCAAGAGAGGCAAGACTTATTAGGTGTGAAAACCTGGGACATCTCATAAAAGGCCCATCCAAGGAAGCGGCAGCAGCAGCATAGGTACAGAAAATTTAGAAATGCTGTCCGTGTGATTCCAAGGTCGGTACAGAGGGCACACCTTACTAGAAGGCGAGCTGTGTTGGTTTACAACAGAACATATTCTGCTGTTGTGGTGTTGCAAACTGCTTAAAGAAATATGCGCTCCAAGAAAGAAGCGTGGAAGTTCAAATGTGCAGTGACAATTCAGGCCTTTCATCGTGCCTACCCAATCAGTGCAATGTTCCAAGGGTGTAAGCGTGCCATCAGGAGAATCCAGGCAAGTGTGAGGATGAGGCTAAGACAACTTTATTACAGAGCTCTTAAGAAAGCTGCGCTCTTTGTTCAAAGACTTTACAGTTGAAAAAAGTGCTCCGTGCAGCATAAAGCGGAACCTGGACACAAGCGGGAAGCTTGTCTTCGTTTACAGGCTGCATTTGGTCAGGAAACAAAGGCACCAGTGGAAGAAAGCTGCGACTGTCCAACAAGTTCTATATAGGACGTTCCGTCAAAGACAACTCTACCTCAGACTCCAGACGTGATCCAGCGTCATTTCGCTGCATATCGTGCAGCGCTTTATCAGAAGTTCTTGAGAGTCAAAGCATCTGCAATCTGCATGCAGGCAGCATGCCGAGGATACAGAGCATGGACAATGCAAGTCAGTGCAGCACTGGAAATATAGACTGTTTATAGAGCTTACTGTGCTAAAAAAACGGATCTAATAAACTTAACGGCATGCCTTACAATTCAGACATTTACTAGGGCCTACCTAATTTCTTAGAGACAATGACTGCCTTTCTTAAAGGTGAGGAAGGCTGCACTGTGACTATAAGCAGCTTATCGTTTCTAGGTTGTCAGTAGGAAATACAAAAGCAACATACTGCTGCTGAGGTGCCTCAGTCCTCCTACAGGAAGGCTGTGGCTCAGTGCTTAATTTGTGCCGGTGCTTGCCGGTGCTTAGCACCGGCACTTAATTATCAGGGCCGGGTCTACACATGTTTAGTGCACGTAATTGATTTTATAGTAATTACGTGGCACAGCGTGAGTGCTGCACTGCTGCGCTACCGTAAGTTGCTGTTACTGTTAGTGTTACGTTTGTTATGTACTGCTTCACGACTCAGTCACACCACACGAGTCACACGTTCAAGTTAGTTCTCACTTACTTTGTATTTCTAGTATGATCTCATTGATCTGAATCTCTTGAATGCAGCGGCTGCGGCTCAGTGTTGCCGGCCCGGTGGGCGGAACACTGAATTGGGCAGGGCTTTGGTGACGGTCTTCTGCGGGGGTTGGGGCTGTGCGCGGCAGCAGGCAGCGTGCGCAGATATTTTTTAGGTTGGAATGCGCGCGCATTCGCTGCTTTTTGCCACCACGCCCCAGCATTCCCGCATGGACAGCACCTCACCAACTCATCGTGGACTGGGTTCTTCAACCGGCTGCTCTGTCTAGTGAGAGGCGAGCGCGATCTTGACGACGTTGGTTACCACTACCTAATTACTTACAACAGGCAGCACAGCACCAGGTGAGGCACGGCCTGGTGGTAGGACTAATCATGAGTTAAAATAAATAAAGGTGCGCAGCGCAGCCTAAGCAGCACGCACCAGTGTGAGGGCGAGGCAGGCAGGCCAGGGCCTGATCGGTTAATGAATCTGCGCAGCAGCCTGCCTAACAGTAACAGAGTCAAGTGATTATTATCTGCATGCTCAGAGAAAATTATTTTATCTATGCTGTCTGATTGACCAATGACAGAGATTTTTCAATCAATGTGTCTGACATTTTAGTTAATGTTTTGCTTATTGCTGCAACAACTGGGTAAGTTGGAGGCACGTCAATATGTACATTATTTGGTGTAGACGCATGGTGTTAGTAAAAGTACTTTCGGCTTTGATGCCAGGGGCTGTGCCTGCGTCTGAAACTGAGTCTAACTCTTCATCAGGTCAGTAATCAAATCCAAGTCACAACCATAGCCTTTAATTCATTGATTAATCGAGGTTGCATAATAGTTGCCTGTGTCTATGTGGGTGCTTGTGGTGGTAGTGGAGGTTAGGTTGTATTCCAAAATTTCTTCCCTACCGGAAACTGGTTCATTAACTGAAACTGAACTAAACTTATTTGAGTTGTTATTAACATGGAATTCTTCAGCTGTGGTGTCACTTTTATACTAAGCACTAGAAGACGAAATACGGGGAGGTGTAGGCAAACTTATCTGCTGGTGAAGAGCAAAGCAGGATATTATTTGTTGTTGCTTCGTCTTAATTTCTTCTGGAGCTGGTTGGTGTATGTGAACAGCCTTCCCATGCCTCCCATTACTCTCATTACTTAAATTGGTATCCATTAAGTCCTGCATCAGGGCCATTTTCGGTGCTCTAGTCTTCAGGCTTTATTATGTGGAGTGTAAGCATCAAAGACCCATGTAAAGGGCTTACTACGAAAATAAAGATATAGTTATTTGAACTTGAAGACCTTGAAAAAATTATCCCTGAGATTAAATGATTGCTCCCCTAATGTATGATAATTTTGTGCACTGGATCCCAAATTGTTATATGATATGCCGGAGTCTGTATAGCATATTTAGCTCAGTCTTATTGTTGAAATCATTATTCTCCAGTGTATCCTTGTATGGCCCTTTTGTGGACCTCATTTGTGCTGCTGCTAATGTATAGAATGCTCAATAGCAGCGCACCCCCACATGAATTACTATGCGTAAGAAGTCTCTACTGGCACAAAATCTTTTTAAAATGGAGGTCATCAGCTCATCAATTCAGGATTTCCAACACAGCACAACTCTTAAACACTTTTACTTTTCAAATCTCATTCCCCATGAATTAAGGACAAAGCGTTAACCCTTGAAGTCCGAAAGATGTGCCCATCTAGTCATTCCGGCTGAATTGCATAGTGCAAAACAGTAGAATCATTCTGGGGATGAATCCCAGCTTTCCTGCTAAACCGAATCATGTGATCTTAGGCAAAGAGAGAGACCATTGTCGGCGCTGGGTTCTTGCTGCTTATTTTTGTGCATGGGCTTGCGATAGACGTGGGTGAGATGCTGAAAATCTGAGGAGCTTGCACGTGAGGCGAAGGCAAAGGATGAGACATACGGAAGCAGGTTCGAATCCATGGGCTCAGCTTTGAATTCTGGCAAATCTGGATGTGCATGGTAAAAAAAGTCTGTCTGTTGTGAAGTGCTCCTCTGTCTGTCCATGTCAGGGTTCGCACCATGTAAACCTGCAAAAAATAAAATGTGGTTCGGCTTTTTCCCCCTGCGCTAATTTTATGACCCCATAGATTAAGGACAAAGTAACCTTTGATGTCAATGCAAAATACACATCTAATTATAATTGGTGAATTGCAGAGCTTGAAAGTGGAGAATCTGGCTTTCATGCTTGACCAAATGTTGTAATCATAGGCAAATACTTTACTTCATGGAGCAAAACACCTTTTTGTTCAGTTTCACTTTGAGCGCTCCTTCAAAAAACATGAGTTCAGGATGTGCGCTGCACAAACATTTCTCTTGCCTTTGACTTAGCCTTCTTAGCCTATGTTGCTCCATCAGTCAATATCTAGGCCACATTATGGGGTACATATCACTGGAGCCAATTGTGGAAGTAGGTGGAGCCAATGGTGGAAGTGGGTGGAGCCAATGGTGGATATGGGTGGAGCCAGAAAAGTGGGTGTTGGCCTCCTACGAAAACATTTGAGCACCTGCACTTCTTATTTTACAAATTAAGCACTGCTGTGGCTCAAAAGCAGTTCGCTTGCACTTAATAAAGACACATGCTTTTTCCCCCCTGTTCAACCAACAAGTCAGAGACTACCGCTTACAAAGCTGCTGAACTGGCGAGAGGTTGTGGCGTGACGGCCAGAGCTGCGTCGACGTTGAACCTGGGGAACAGGGTCAGAATCTCAGCGTCGCCTCAACATCCCGTGTATCTGTGCAAATCACTTAATCGCCCCGTGTCAAAAAAACAAATACGAATGTCTCTTGTTTAATGTAACTGTTCTTCATTTTAAGTGCTCCAATGCCTTCATGTCGAGTTCGGCTATATAAAACTGCAAAAAAAATAAAAAGTCTTGGAGCACTGTTTAAAACAGGTATTACATCACAAAACTAGTACATTTTGCATACGTGAAGTAACGCAACACCAGCCCTTTCAACGGCAGTTGACATCTCACGACATGTGATACAGAGCGTACCTCTGGGAGAAAACCTTTAAAGAATTCACTGATGAGAATAACGGTTGATATTTTCCCAAAGAACGGGAGCATCGAGTAACCTTGTCATCCGCACATAAAACAGCATACATTTTTAAATCATTTTATTATGGAGTTGAAATCATAAGCAGAATAGCAGAAAGTGCTTTGTGTCAAGTTTTAGCTTCAGTACCTAGGAACAGTGGTCCCAGAAAGCAGCAATACAGTGCATAAAATCAAGACAAATTCAAATACAAAACTAAGACAAAAAATATTTGTTGCACACAGTGTTTAATTCACACTGGGCATCAATCTCTTAGTGGAGGTATTTACACAATATTACATATGAAAGTGCCCCTAGGAGGTAACGTGATATGGGGAGGAAAAAGGGTGGGGTTATAGTAATTCCGTGAGGATAGGGAAGTGATTACAGGATAAAGTGTGAATCAAGACAGTACATCAATTAAAAAACATGTGGCTGATTCCTCGAGCCTAGGTACTGTTCTTTACCCAGGTCCCAGAGACTAGTTTGGGGTTTACCCTTGTTAGGTAACTAAGTTTTAGCTTCAAGCATACAAAAAGGCTTTCCAGGGTTGTGTGAGATGAACGGTGTTAAGAAACTCGTGCAACCATGGCGAACATATAAATAAACAAAAGTTCAGTTACCTTCGAGGAATGCACAGAGCTGCAACAACCATATCCAGGACGTGATGAGAAGAAACAGGGAGAGGAGGTAAAGATCATTTAAAAAAAAAAAAAGCAGATTTAAATCTATGACGCAGCGTCATAGCGCGTAAACGGCTCCTGAATTCCAGCACAAAAAGCAGGAGAGAAAGTGGTGTAAAGGTCAGAGCTGCTGACTTTGGAGCTGGAGAACCATGTTAGAGTCTCAGCATCGACTCAATGTCCTGTGATTCTGGGTAAATCACTTAACCTCCCCGTGCCTAATAAAAATTAATGTGTCCTTGTGTTACCTAACTGGTGCTAATGCAGAGGGCTCCAATACCTACGGTCAAGTTTGCGCTTTTTAAAAATACAAAAAAGAAAAGATGGCCAGAGGAGGGGCACTAATCATGTTAATTAATCGGTACTTGGTCCACGCTCCACTGCAATAAAAGGAAGTGACCATGGCAACTACTGACAAATGAGAAGGCTGAAATGAAGAGCGACAATGGTGCCAAAGAATGGTAAGCTATGGGAAGGTTCTAAACCAATTATCAGACACTGGAGTCTCACACACGAGAGCGCTTGCTCCTGCAGACTTTATCTAAAAATGTTGCATTCAACTATACTGTTGGAAAACTACTGTGCTAAACCCACCATTCGCCACAGTAGACTGAATTAATCTACAGCCACGTCTCCCTGGAATATATACAACTAAATGTAGTTATTTTGGCTGCACTCCAGAGTTCCAGGCCTGCTTTCCTTCAGGGAAATTAGCTTAGCTTATACAAGACATGCAGCCAGCTTAATAAGAACTGCATCTATGGGATAATTTAAACCAGAATGGGTACAGAGATTTCAGACAAATCCCTTACCTCTAGATTTCAAACTCTCAACGATGTAAGGTGCACCATATAAATAATTATCACCCACACTACTGGGATGGTACAGGTTTAGCACCTATTCTTGGCATTTTTATATATGAAATAAATCCAACACTACTGTTGGGCTCAAACACGGCAACAGGAATACCAAACAAGCCCCGGCCATGCCAAATGAATTGGCTTAGAAATAAAAGTGCCTCTTCAGTCATTGGTGAATTTGGGGCTTCAATACGTTTTTATTAATGCATTCTGTCACTCATCCTTGTAGTTATGAATCCACTTACTCACCACTGACTCAATGATGCATGCAACCACTTACACACCAATAATTAAACACACACACAAACTCAACAATCCTATGCAAATAAATCAAAATAATAAAAGTAGAAAAAGAAAACATGCAGCCAACTAAACATAGGAGGCATATGATTACAACACAAAATAAAATTAAACATAGCAGCATGCGTCAGTCTTGCAATGGAATTTTAAATTGTGATTTCCTGTTTGAAAGTTTCACATGGCTGCCCAATTTAGAAGCAGCATGTTTTCCATCTTGTAGAAGTAAAAAAAGAAAAAAAGATACACAATGGACATAATATTATTTCAAGATGGCCACTCAGTAAACATCGCACTGGAGAGATCACTTTGAAATGGTTTTGGGCACAGAGTAGCATTACTGTACCGACTCAAGATGGCCGAAATAATGCTTCCAAATGTGGCGGTCATCCTGAAAGCCATTAGTACAGCCTGCCTTTCATTTATATGAAACACAACAACTGTGGTCACGCCAGAAGTCAATAAAAGCAACCGACAGGGTAGGGAAGGCAGGGGGGCCAAGAAATGCCATGGGGAGGTCTGGGATGCAGGGAGAATAAGGAGTACAGAGAATAAGCAGGGAAGGATTAAAGGAAATATAGAGGAGTACAGAATAGGAACAGAGTGAGGCAAACAGGAGTGGCCCAGCAGGAGCAGAGGGGTATAGTTGTAAAGTAGTCCCTTGTGTACTTCCATGCAAGCTCTCAAGTGGTAGCAGAAGGATACACCTTAATGGCCAATAGCAATAGGTGAAGGATGCATACTCAACTGGGAGGAGCCAAGACGAGATTCTCAAAGTCTTAAGCCAATGGCTGAAAGAGGATGATCAAACAAAGCCTGTGGTTTAAAGGGAGTGGACCCAAAGCTCACTATGTATACTAAAAGCAACAGGTCTATTTGACAGCTGTAATGTAAAAACCCAGATTTAAAAAGACAAAGTAAAAAAGGAAACCAGCAACTATAAAAGAAAGAAATTGAAAAATAAAGGACTGGCCCACTACCCTTGGCAGTGAAGCAAACTCAGGCAGATATGCACTTGTGATTAGGCAAAATGCTTTCAGTAACAGGGTAACAGAGCCAATGGCTGAAGTAGACTGACCCACTGCAACATTTTGTATGTAGTCATGGACAGGAGCAGAGTGAGTATAATATTCAAAGAGATCAATGGCAAGAGAAAGATGACCGAAAGGCGCTTTATGTATGCATATGTATATTATGTATCATTATTTATGTATCTGATTATTCATTGTTTTGATTACAAGAGCATGGCAGACAACTAAGCATGCCACGGCCTACTAAGAGTGTGTCTAGCAAGGATTATCAGAGTATGAATCTTGTAACCTCAAGGTTTGTGAAAGGTTATAACCAAAACGCTTTTCTACCAAGGTAATCTGGGAGATTCAATTCACCAAAATATCTGTCTACAGCCTTTAACACAGTGTAAAACCAATCTACCCTTAACCTCTTGCATGCTCATGACGAGCCCAGCTCGTCATGAGGCACAGTGGAGCTGTACTCATGACGAGCTGGGCTCATCAGAACGGCCGCGATCTGCCCATGCGAGATTGATTCCCCGCCTGTGCGGGAGAATCAATAAGTGGGCGGAGTCGTGATGAGCTCAGCTCCACTGTGCCACATGACGAGCTGGGCTCGTCACGAGAATCAATCAGTGGGCGGAGTCGTGACGAGCTCAGCTCGTCATGAGCACTACACGCCGCCGCCCCACCCCGCGCCGTGGGGGAATTACCCCCGCGGCGAAGGGGTTAAAGGCTTTTCCCAAAAAATAGGTTGGACCTAATGTCCTGGTCTTAATCTTTCATAATAAGCAAATCAGAACTATTTTCCCACAGAACCAGTCAGACCTACTAGTCTTTATCCTCGGAATGTCATGCTATATTGAGCATCATTCCCACAAAATGGCATTTGGCAAAACACCACCCACCAAAAAAAGGGCCAGCAAGAATTTTCACGCTGCAAATCCTAAATGAAACAGGCGTACCGTACCCTCTCTATAATAGAGGGGGCCCACTGTCTACCGCTTTCCTTTGTTCCTATCACCAAAGTCCTGAAACATAATGCTCACTAAATATCTTTTGTTTGGGTTTCTCAGAATCCAGTGATTTCATGGGTTTGGTGATTTGAGACAGACTTCCTATGAAATAAACTGGTTGTGTGCTGTTTCTATTCTAGTGACCAGAACGAAGCACACTACATCAACATTTGGCAATCAGAGGTAGGGTAGCAAGGAGAGCAGTCCAATGCTTTTCTGGGAGGTAGAGTAAGGGCTGAGCCTCAGAACTCAACAGTTATAAAACAGCCATTAAAAAAGAAGAAGGTGACTCTTTTTATGAAAAATGTATAGAGTATTAATACATTCCAAAGTGCAACATTGCACACAGAAATAAGAAAGGCACTATATTCTACACATGTAGCAAGGAAGTGTCTACACAGAAAATAATCAGGTTTAAAGTAAGCATATGTGCAGACCACTACAGAATGTGTAACAAGCTTACTTGTTTCTGTTACCCGTAGGTGATTCTTTAATAGGTCCAACTAATGAGTCTTTAAAGTTCGGTTGTTGTCCCGCCCACTTTTCCCAGCTTTACCTGGGTATTGATGCTCACATGCATACAGTGTACGTCCAGATTTTGTTTTTAGATGGACGCAAGGGCCAACCCACCATCTTCAGACTCGCTCTTAGTGTCAGAGCGTGGTCGGCATCTCATGGAGTCATCTTCGATCTGCCCGTGGACTCTGCTGGAGACCACGATTGTCAAGAGTTAGTACCACTCACTTTGACACTTTGTCAGGATGTCTTCTTGGCAGAGGGGAGCGGAGGCTCGTAGCTGTTGAGGTTTATTTAGATTAGATTGAGGAGGACGATTGATTTACTCCAACTCGGGCTGGTGCCGATTACACTTCCCACAGCATCTGGGATTTAGGAAACTGCCCCAGAGCAATGGGCTTCTCTTTCTAGCCGGTTAACTCTTTGCAGGGGTCAGGCACTGCTGCCCCTCTTTCAGCAGGCCTGTAGCCCCAAGGCCACAAGCAGGCTCAAAGCTCCTCTTAGCAATATTGCAGGCTCTGCGGGAATGTCCCCTCACCCTAGCTGGACAAGACACCATCCAATGATCTCAGGATTTCTTTGAGTACTTTGCAAAGTAACCCCCAACCTAGCACGCGTCTAAGGCTTGTCCGAACAATGCACTTTTGAAATGTTTCTTAGCGAGCACATATTTAGCATGTTCTCTCGACTATGTAATTTAACAGCAGAACGTGGTTCATGGTAACTACATGACCTACATTTCTGTAAGGGGCAACTGCTCAATCCCTTACACTTGAAATCACGTTAATGAATATCAGATGTCTTTAAGCAAACAAAACCCATTCTCCTGCTGAAAAACAATAGAAACGGTGATGCAGGGGAGTACTGTTCACAAGGGCACTCGGTTTACGTTTTTGAAATGCCTTTAAAAAATATGAATCATTTCCAATTTAATACCAGGGAGTTAGTACATCTCCTCCATCAGTCGCATTCCTGCATTCCTCTACCGGCCCTTCCAGGACCCCCAGAGTAACTGGTTTCAAGTGACTGTGCAGATCTCTAGTTCATGAGCTGCGTTGGAGTCCACTGTGGCTCTGACACTCAATAGGCCCATGAAAGGATTAACTTATGCTTTATTATGCTCTGTCCTTTATTAGGTTTTCATTGAAAGATAAAATAGAGCACACTATGATATAAAATTGAAAAATAATACTTAGTATTAAATTAAACAACGGAATTTATCTGTAAAGTTTCATTCCCCACATACCCTAACATAAACTTGTTTGGCTTGCTCTGAAGCGTAACTTTAACATACTGTGGCAGCCTATTATTAAACAAAACTCCTCCCCACTAATCGGGTATCAATGATCCGGACACACTCTTCCTGCCCAAGCTTCTCAAGAAGCAAGGGTTTGAGACTCTTGCTTCCTTCCTTCAAATTACAGGAATCAAAGAGAAGAAAATTGGCCACAACCTAAAGGAATAGCCACATTACCAATGGGTATTAGATTCGCACAATTGACCAAGTACAGCACAATTGACCAAGTACAGCACGTCAACTCAGACTGCACTTACTAAGCTAAAGAAAGGCTCACAGTACATGTATTTTTAATTTATATGCATTTCCTTTTTCAAGAGTGCGGACTTGGCCCAAAAGGACAGCAGGGCACGCTACAGTCATAGAAAAAGAAACATTTCAGATGTGCTTTATTATAGATGTCCATCAGGAATTTGAAAAAGGGTGGGTGCAAACTAGATACTGTTTGCTCTCACATTGTGCCATCATTCAAAAATGCTCCTAAGCACTCGGTATTTTATATAGTATTGTCTGCTTTTACAATGAGTCGTTCCTGGAGCTGGTAAAATTTGTTTTGTACTTAGCCCTTTTGAGTGTACTACGTGTTTTGTTTTCAACTGGGTTGGTTTCGGCCTTGGAAAGCAAGTGCTATGCTCCCGGTTTACTCTATTACTGCGCTGGTTTCTGGCTCGACTGATAAAGCTATAAAGTCTCCCCCGACTTACATGGAACTGATCATAAATGCTGCTTTGCACTTGGTATTTTATATTGGTCCGTTTGTTTTTACAATGGACTGTTTTAATATTTGTGTGCTGAATTTTGTCTGTACGTCTTAATATTGGGCTGTTTTAAGTCTTGTGTGTTGAACGCTTGCAGCTTTTACAATTGTTTATTAAGGTTTTAATTCACCAAACAATAAAATGTGACTATGACCATGAGGTACAAGGAGGTGGGCTGTAGTGGAAATGAAATAAAGAAGAATTAGTCCGAGGTAGCAGCGAGGTGAGGAGGAGGGAACTTTCAGTAGGGGAAGTTGGGCAGAAGGGGGTGAGTGGCTTTTCATTAGTAGGTAACTTTTGTTCATTGCCAACATAAGTGTAACCTTTTTAAATGTAGAGAAAGCAGGGCAATTTCTAATTTTGCAACAATCAGCCCGCCTCTCTAATTTAAGCGACTCCATGGTTACTAAATGGTTTCCAAAATGGATGAGACAAAGGAGCGATAAGAGGTGTGAGCTTTTAAGTGAACCATTGCTTTTTAGCGCCAGTATAGGGTGAGCGAGAACATCAAAATAAAGTATATCATATTACAGCAGGCTCACTGAGCCTTCGTGTTTGCGTGCAGTTGAGACGAAAAGTAGAACCTCTTCAATCAAGTCAAAAGTCTAAGTAAAAAAAGCATTCGCAAAGCCAATAGATCTGGCTAGGTTGCTATACTCCATGCTTATTGCCTTCGCCAATGCTTGTTAGAAGTTTAATTGATCTGTCAAATTAACAAAGTATGCATTTTGTGATGAGGTGGCACAGGCTGTTAGGGGGCTCAGGTCGGGGAAGGCATCAGGGCCCAACGGCCTTCCGATTGAATTATATAAACTTGGGATGGAAATTCTTGCCCCCCACCTGTGTAAAATGTTTGCGGAGAGTAAAGAACTCGGGGAGCTGCCCCGAGACCAAAGGATAGCCACCCTAGTAATGATCCACAAGGAAGGTAAAATCCGGACAGCCTGTTCCTCCTACAGGCCAATATCCCTATTGAATGCCGAACCTAAGATCCTAGCTAAACTCTTTGCCAATAGACTGGCCAAAGTCATTAATAATTTGGTACACCCGGATCAATCTGGCTTCATGCCTCAGCGCAATACTGTGTTGAATCTTCGCAGGGTACATGGGGTGATAGGAAGGGCAGCAACCATACAGGTGGAGGCGGTATTGGTATCTCTGGACGCCTCCATGGCATTCGATATGCTTGAATGGCCGTATTTATTTGCTGTTCTTGAGAAAATGGGGTTTGGGCCCCAATTCATCCAGTGGGTGAGACTCCTCTATTCGAAACCTCTAGCCCAGATAGTTGTAAACAAAAAGTCTGAGGTGTTCGGACTTCATAGAGGGACCAGGCAGGGATGCCCGCTCTCTCCCCTCCTTTTTGCCTTGGCCCTGGCACCCTTGACATCCTGGGTGCGGAGGGACCCGGTGATTCAAGGTTTTAAATGTGCTGAAGAGTGGGAGGACCGCATCTCCTTGTATGCGGACGACATTCTATTGTTTTTAACATCCCCAAAGGCCTCTCTTACAGCAGTACTCGACATCTTCACCATCTTTGGCAGATATTCAGGGTATTCAATTAATTGGGTCAAATCAATGTTGTACGTCCTCAAGGGGCCCCTCACGGGCCTTCCCAGGAATTGCCCGATACAGATCTCCACACAGGGTTTCAAATACCTCGGCATCTATATCACCTCTGATACCGCAGATCGATTTGCTAAGAACCTACTCCCTCCCTTACAGAGATTGAAAAAGGATTCGGAACGTTGGATGATGCTTCCACTCTCGATGCTGGGCAGAGCATCCTTATTCAAAATGATGTCCTTACCCCGGTTCCTATACGCCCAGCAAAATTCACTGGATTTGGTCCCCGCAAGCTACTTTAAAGTAATTGAGAGTCTACAACGCCGCTTACTCTGGAATGGGAAGCCGCGGATAGCGCTTCCCAAACTGAATCTCACCTGGTTCGATGGGGGTATCGCCCTCCCTGATATAAGAAAAAATTACTGGGCAGCCCATTTGGCAGCCATTAATCATGGCACTTACAGACAGGCGGGTGATCCGTGCTATATGATGGATCGTTGGGTACTACCGGGAGGGAACTACCAACGTGCACTCTATTCAAGCGCCGGAAAGGACCGCCTTACCGAACCAACCAAGCATTCGGTGCAAGTTTGGCAGGCAGCTAACAAAAGTATAGGGTGGGACCGTAGGGTGACGCTGGCTACTTCATTATGGGACTCGGAGCAGCTTGGGAATTTATGGTCATCTAAAGGTTTTGACAAGTGGGACCTTATAGGTATATCAAGAATCGGCGATTTATGGATAAAGGGTGAGGTCAAGTCATTTTTAGCCCTGCAACAGGAATATGATCTTGCTCCTACAGAATATTTTAGATACTTGCAGGTCCACCACGCGTTGCAATCCTGTATCCAGAGGGGAGACGTCCCCCCAGACTCCTCACCCCTTGAGGACAGACTCCTTGATGGATACTTACCAACGAAGCCCATATCACTCACCTACAAAAAGTTAGTGAATCACACCGGAGATCCCCTCTTGAAACTGCGGGAAAAGTGGGAAAGGGATGGTATAATACTTGACGATGAAGACTGGGTAATAGCGCTAGCTTCATCACGGGAGGTAGCCATTGCAGCAAGGCTGAGGCAAGTGAAACTTAAAATTTTGCACCAAATCTACATCACGGGGCCCTGTATGGTGCAAATGGGAAGAGCAGCGGATGGTACATGTAGAAGGGGGTGTGGGAGTGAAGTCACGTTCCTCCACATACTGTGAGAATGCACATTTGTGCAGAGTTATTGGAAGAAGATACACAAGGTGATGGGTGAGGTGTTAATGCATAAAGTCCCTCATGAGGCTAAGAAATGTCTCCTGAATGTGTGGGAACCCACGGATCTACACCATGCACGTATCACCTGGGTTACGTTGGGGTTGACAATAGCGAAACGTAACATAGCTCAGAAATGGGGGGGGCAGCACAGGCACCTGCGGTGTCCACATGGAAGAGGGATATGGATTGGTGCATGTTCCGTGAAAAGTATGTATATGTAGCCAGGGGATGTCCCAAAAAATGGTCCCGCATCTGGACGGACTGGAATGAGTATAGAGGGAACATCTGTACTCCGCCACTACTGCCAGCTCACGATGATTCACTGTAGATATGATTCACGTTACCGATTGTTATAAAATTGTGCACTATTAGCTGGGATAGAACTATGTCATGATAAGAAATGTGAATGTATTGCGATGTGCCTTGCAATGTTGATGCCTATGGTTAATAAAAAGAATTAAAAAAAAAAAAAAGTATGCATGTGCTGTAACAGTATTGCATTTCGATAGGCAACGTACAACTGGCACAATAAATTACCACGTTGTCACTCATAAGTGAAAGACACCTATTCACTCTTGCATTCACTCGCTGTCTCAACATGCACAGTCACGTTAAGATACGCCGGATCCTCACTCATGCACTGAGCCACTGTAACAAATCATGTACTGTCTCACAGAGTCTTCACTCACACTATCCCATACAAGACTCATTTGTTCACACACTTGTACATTCACCGTCTCCTCGAGCACCAGCTCACACCAACAATATTAGGCACCTTAAAAGTGGAAAAGAAAAATGCAAAAAACTGTCTGTAGTCATACTTAGAAAAGAACAAGAGGGTGAGGTAATCATCCTTTGGGGAGGGTTATTCTGGGAACAACAAACTGTTTGACAAATGGTTAAAGACTCTTTTGTCAATAGGATATTGACCTTAGAAGAAAGGCTAGTCTTGTTTTAGTCTCAAGGATTGAGAAAAGCACAGTAAGGTCACGACAGAAAAGGGTTTCAATCAAATGAGAGCTTGAACCACTGGAGGAGGGAACTGAAAAAAGTCACTGAAGGCCGGGAGGATAAAAAGATGCACTGTGAGGCAGGACTTTCAAGTTGCCTCATTGAATGAGCAGCTAATTCAGTCCAGGTTTTAAGTTGCCTAATGGAATTTGTAGTCTTGCGCAACCCATGATAAAAACAGGACTACTAGACCCAGAATTCAAAGAAAATTTCTGAACTTGCAGAGCTACTCAAACATGGAATTGGGAAACTTTAGAGCTCTATATGAGGCTGTAGAAAACTACTGAATGGGATGAAGGGGTGGAGGCATTGGTATCAGTACATTTAATTATAACTAAGCCCTTTAAATAAAAATAATTTTGGCAGAATCTGTTGGAAGCTGGACGCTTTACAAATTGTTAGTTACAAATTTGCTAATTCAGCAACCAAATTACCAAAAACAAACATGCACCCGAAGACTTCTTTCAGCAGGATTTAAACGAAACAGGCAACAGTCCAACTGCTCCTCGTATTATCACTTTGAACACTAAACTTTATTTTGCAGCAGCTGATACCAGGTGTTTTTCACTGCTATGGGCCACTCGTGGTACTATCCCAGCACTTCTGTCTTGCCCTAAGTACAGTTTGTCCTTTTCCCAGTAACAGTGTTTCTTCACTATTTGAAGTTTGGTTGCACCATCATACAATTACTATATTATCTCCAATGCATATAATAAGTAGCAAAACGTCAACATTTTGTATAAATGTAGCTGGGTTTATTAAACAAAATAACAATGACAAGTTTCAGCTTCAAAATGCCAACATGTTTTGCAAAAAGTTTCACCCGGGCAATGCGTAAAATCAACTGGTCATACTGGCTACCAAAACCAGATACAGTGACAAATTTGAAGACGGGTCAAATGACGGAAAACTAGAAATCTATGCCAAAGACTGGTCAGAATAACCTCAGCAAAAATTGTACCCAATCACCACATGAAGACGGACTATTTACTTATTGATAAAGTAAATGAGAGATTTCCCTGATTAAGCTTTTTTTTTTATGAGACATGTATTGCTTTTTTGAATCTGAACCATGTAACATTTTTAATAAAGCTGGCTAATGATTTACCTTCAATGAAACTTTGAAATTTTGCGACTTATAATATGCAACTGAAAATAATTTAGTAACAGTACAATGGCGCACCACAAGTGGAGTCTAATATTGCAGATATTAGGTAACGCAACGGTCAGTAGGTTGCTCACACAGACGTGAGACATAAAACTCAACCCCACAGAAGTGACTTTACAACTAGGGGGCCGTTTCTGATCTGGGTCGGAAAGCTCTCCGACCGAGCCGGATCTGGAGTGTTTGCCGACCGAGCCGGACTCCTGCAGTCCGACCTAGCGAGTACGATGCAGCCGCATGCTGCCGGACTCGGTTCGGTCGGACTCCCATAGAAGTCAATGGGAGCCAGTCGTACGATGCGTACATGGGCTCCCAATGACTGAATGGGTATGTCTCGCACAAGGGCGCCCCCTACAGTGGGTACGTGTCGGTGCCATCCGTACCGTACATGCCTGTGGGGAGACACTTGGGTCTCCTCCTGTGTCCGAGTCGTAAGGCTGCAGGTGACGGGGGGTCCGACCCGGACCCCCAAAGGCAGTTTCCCGGACGTTTTGCGAGCCGGAAACTTTGGCTCGATCCAGCTATCCGAAGCGTGCATCGTACTGGCTCGGTTTGAATTCGCCTCGATTGCACGGCATGGTTTGCTTACGGACGAGGCGTACGGAGCGGTTCGGACCTGTAAATGAGTCGGTCGGCAATTTCGCGTTTCTCACATCATACTTGCTCGCTCGTACAGCTGTACGAGTCGGTCGGTAAACACGCGTATGGCTCGTACTTTTTACAGCCGGATCACGTTCGGAGCCCTTCCGAGTGAGATCGGAATCAGCCCCAAAGTGTTTTCAGAATTACAAAGCAGAAAATGAAATAAGCACAATCCGAAAGAACGACTTCTGCTTCCTTAATGGCAAGACTCAACTGGGAACTAACTTCTTTTGCATTGTAGTGCTGCAGCACGTGTGGATTATCTGGTGCAACTAGACAATGCAAGGAGGTGACACTTACCCATTAAGAAATGTGCATGCAACCTACACATCATGGATTACAATCCCAGAACACACACAATTCTTGAGCCACAGCTTTAAAATCTTGTGATGTGAAAATAATGTGTGTACTGCGCAGTTAGCTATAACTAATACTTGCAGTTAGCACAGACTTTTAATTGGTATTACATTTTTTTTAAAGTATTACTCCGGAAGCATCATGGTCTATAGCAAGCATGTCCAGCGTGGTTCCAGAAGGCCAGATCAAGGCCAGATTTTCAGGTTAGCCACTATGAAAAAGTGTTTTATTGCAATTCATTAAATGAAGCTTATCTTGCCAGATCCTTAAAATCGGACATTGTCCTGGACTAACTGTGGCCAGTGTCTGTAGCAACACAGTCTTTTGGGAATATCCTTCCTCGAGCGCAGTTACAAAACAGTGGAATGGATTCCACTTCGTGTGTGATACCTTGAACCTGTCCAAGCAGCATTTTGTATTCTTAAATGTGTAGTTTTGACTATCCAAACGAAGGCCTAAAAGTCTCAGTATGCAACGCGTCACATTACCCGTTTAAAAAACAGAAGACAACAATAGTTCCATTTTTTACAAAACAAACAGAAAATATTGGCAAGTTTTAGGCTTAACGTGCCAAAGTTCAATGGTCACTATTGTAAGGTTTACCTATCGACAAATGACTACTGGCATTCTTCGTACCCAGAGCTCTCACGTTTTCCAGGCCCTTTTGTGAGTACCTCATTTAGACCAGATTTTTGCTTTCCATCCGAGGTGTGACGGTTTTGTTTATCCCACATAAAATCAGCACTACACGTCCCATAATACACAGCAAAATCCTAGACTGAATAAGCTACCAACGCATGTACCTGGGGAACTTGAGAACTCTTCCTACGGTATATGGCTATTCTTTGGCGCGAATGATGGTAGTTCACCATGTCTATTTTGGATTTATGCTACAATGGCGGAGGCTGGGTCACCACACTCTAAGGAATAAAATTCCCAAATCATTTATATAAACAGGGCGTAGCAGGCCAATATTGGCTGCACTCAAATCATCGATGGCTGTCACTATGTTATAAGGTAAAGCTGCAGACATTCTTATCTTGGGTGGCCAGATCACTACATACCGGCAGGGGGGCACTTTTACAGTTGTGTCCTTACCTTTTACAACTCATTCCGTTCAGCAGTGCTACTCCAACTGACGTTGAGCCAGACTACAATGCCCACAAAGCACGGAATGGTAAAGAAAAGCGCGGGCAGGAGGGTTAAATAATATGGCATGCCAATATATATCGTTCTCTAGCAGTTTTTACTCTATCTCATATGTTGAAGAACAATCTGATGTGTGTGCCAGTGCGTTTGCTACTAGCTGATGAGGTACATGTATTTTCCTAACTTCTTGAGTTGATGATTGCACCCAAGTTTTGGGTAAAGCCCTGCAGTCATTAATTCCATTGACTACTCAGCAATGTTGCCCATGCATGCCATGTTACAGAGGCAGAGGATGTTTTCTGCTGTTGCTGAGGTAAAACCGTAGTCTCGTAGTCTTTAAAGATCATTTGGTACTGTTGCAGTATGTTATTGACATTACAAAACAGTTTGGATGTTGTGTGCTAGCTCTGGTGTGGAGTCTTCGAGTTCCAAGGCATCTCAGCTGGCTATGTGTGTCTTCAAAGGTCTCCATATAATGGGGGACCAGCTGGCTCCTTGTCATCGGTTACTATGTTTCCATTCCCGGATTTTCCTTTTACATATTACTGTTTTACAGTGTTTTGGTCCAATTGGCTCAATTAAAATGAACCAAGACTTCAACTCTCAGAATGCACAGATATGCTAAATCAAAACATAGAACTGGAAAAGTTATGTTCTGGTGACATGGAGTCATCTGGTCACCCTACCATAAAAGGCTAACATTAGCTATCCATCCACACGCTCAAGTTTACACTTTTTGGTTGCACTTTAAAATTTTGCACATAATTCTGTTTAAGACCTAAGAAACCATGCAGTAGCCCATAGCTGCCAGAGTTCCCAGGTCTGTGCGTTATTAGTTAGTCCAGTCCCGCTTTTCCCCTATAATCTTGGGATTTGTAGTTCTGGTTTTATATTAGGTTATATAAGGTTACAGGTCCCAGAATCCTAAAGCAGGACAGGTCTAACTAGTCAGTCACCCATGAACCTGGGAAACTTGACAAATACGGTAGCATACAAGAAGTCAGGAAATATGCTGAGAAGGAGTTACAGTAATAAATTTGCATGCTTAAAGATGCGAAAGAGTTCTTCTCAAAGAGATCTGCCCTGGAAACTTGTATGTGAAGACTTGGCATTTTGTGATATTTCTGCTCACAGACATGTATTCAGGGGTTTTCGTTAAATAATATGTTACTTCCAGTATATGTGCATATCGCTCCAATCTGCGCTATTCCTAAAGTATCTACTTCGACTGTTTGTTTTTACAAAATACCATGATAAGTCTTGCAAGAAATGTGGTGCATGATGTCCCAAAACAAAACTAGCAGCAAAGAGACTATCTTAGACCCCACTCACCTTGTGTTTGTCGTACAGTCACAAAATTGTTGGTCGAAGTACATTAAAGGAGACGGGCTGCCCTGAATTTCAGAATGTTAATGTGTAATATCTTTACCAGAACAGTCCATTGACACGAAAGTTTTTCTTTTTTTTCTTTTTAGAGTTTAATATAGCGCTAAATAAACCCGAAGATATCAGAGCACTTTACATTAGCACCAGTTTCGTTACAGATGGACACATTCATATTTTTTTTTTATTAGGCAGGGCGAGATTAAGTGATTTGCCCAGAATCATAGGATGTTGAGCGTCGTTGCCGAGACTCGAACCCGGTTCCCCTGCTTCGAGGTCGACCGCTCTAGCTGTATGGCTACATCCTCTCCCCTAATGTAGGGGTAGTGTACATAACTCCACCCACTGCTTAAGTCTAAAGACATCACACATATTTGAAATCAAACGAACCTTTATTTTTCAGTCAAAACTCAAAGGATCATGGAATTTCTAAATGGTTCGAAACAGAGGCACAAATAACACTCCACGAAAACTAGTATAAGCTAAATATTTACAAACTATTAATGTTTAGTAGAATTAATATCGACATTATTGATGTTCATAATTATTGATTAATAACAATACATATTATTTATTAATAATATAGACACTATGCAAAACACAAGGGTTGCAAGCAGTACCACATGGACTGCAATTTCCACACCTAAATGACTACAGTGCTTTGAGAGGATGAGATGCACGCCCCAGTCTAATAGTTGAGCATAAGATAATTTGGACCGGTAGGAAGCAGTGTACTGAAAAGTCATATTAACATTATTGGTTCTGCATCACCACCAAAATATTCATGCCCTTCTTAGTGACCTGCTACCATTTGTAGACAATGCACTCATCGACAAATTTCTATAACATGAAATGCTATTGGTGGAAATGCATAAAGGTTTCACAATCCTCAAAGGCAGTTGTCAATCACATAGGAAACGAATGATATTTTGAAACAGAGTTGGATGTGATATATACAGGAGAGGGGAGTATTTGGACACAGAGTGTGATGTCATATGGGAAGAGGTGAGTATTTTAAAACCGACTGCGATATCACAAGGACACATTTGTTTCCTTTCACTCCTTAGAATGGCCCTATTTTGTCATAATTCCTTTGCCCCAATGCTTAGATTTTCATAACTGGGTCTCTATATTTCTATCCTTGCCCATCTCCAATAAATAGTAGGAGAGATCATCGTGTTCTACCTACAAGCAATGTGATAATGACAATGCAATTTTTATTTGTAATGTTTGAGGCTACAGTAGAAAATGCATCTCATATGCGTAGTATATTATGCAATTTGGATTCGCTGGCGCATAACCCTGTCTTTAAAGATTCTTCTCTCAGACTGAACTATTCAAATTTAACTGCAAAATATAACACCTCAAGCAGTAAATGATGCTGAAATACTTATTTATACGATTTGTTTTTTTCTCTGTAGGGAAGAAACCGTTCCACTAAACTAAACTATTCCTCCCCTGTGCCACCTTGCAAACATATGGATTTCCGCCTTTGTACTTTTGAGTGGGGTTTCCAGCTGGCACGCTGCCTTAATATTGTATATGACACCCCCCAGTTGTGGATGTTCCCTGCAATATGTTTTTTTTTTTTTGCATATTTATATAGCGCGAACTCGACCCGAAGGTATTGGAGCGCTTTACATAGCACCGTATTTACATTACACATTCAGGCACGGGGAGATTAAGTGATTTGCCCAGAATCACAGGATGTGGACGCGACCTCGAGGCTCGAACCCTGGTTTCCTGCACCAGAGGCGGCAGCGCAGCCGACGGACCACATCCTGAGTCATCACCTGAGCACCCACATTACCACACCTGCAGTTACAAATGTGGAGAATCCACCATACAAAAATGATTCTCCTTATTCACAGATGCCACTAAATTACACACAAGGAAAGAGGATGCTCTTGCAAACTGCTGTATTTGTGCAACTAATTTGATACAACATTTGTGAATCACGCTCAAAAGAGGCAAAATATATTGGTAAACCCGAGAGACGAGCAAATCACGCAGCCTTTTGCCAACATCTAGTTTATCAACTAAAGTACAACACCGCCGACATGTATGAATGTAATGTTTTCAAGAAATCAATGTGTTACCCCACACAGGAATTGCAAGAATTCTGTTAGATGGTCGCAGGATAGGGTCAAACTATTACTGGACCAAGTGATTGCAGCACATAGGGAAACTCAATAGCTGAAGAAGATTTAGTGCAAGGCAAATATGTCAAAAAAGCAATACAACTCTTAATTAACTCTTGTAGTCTTTTGCCTCAACAACATTCCTTCAGCAGCTACAAACCCTCCACTGTCTGTGAAGCTCCATTACAGGCTTTAAACATCAATTGGGAAATGGAATGTGATGACTCAAAGCAATTATGACATTGTGGAAGCATTTTCCAAATCCATATTTTTGTGTAATAAATAATAATGAATAATAATAACTGTAATGTTGGATCAAATACGCAAATGATGAGTTAATATTATGATTATAGTTGAAACAAGTTTAATATGAGGTATAGCAATGTGTTTAATAACGTGATTTAGTTGTGTCCCATTTGCTTAGAAAACTCGATCTTGGACAAAATCATTGCTGTTTCTGTTCTTCACTCCTGTATTTACTCGCTCCCATCGTGTCTCCCTGTGCACCTTCTCTGATCACAAGCTTTGCAGCACAAAGATAGTGATGTGATGGGTTCTTTCCTATTGTCATGAATACAAAGCTTAGAGTTAACGTTTTAGAGTTCCTGACATGTTGGAATATTCAAGGCCCTTCAGCTGTTGTAGAGCATTGTAGATTATAGTAATGCAGAAATACAATAAGTAGACAAATATAATGAATAACACACGTGAAAGTGTCTACTATGCATCTCATCAGAAGGAGAGCTTAGAGAGTACAAAATATGTCCATATGTTTCATTTGGTTTAGGGACTCTTGCTCAAAAATGGGCGTCAGAGGGCTTATCATAGCTTGACACTATACTGAACATCAGCTATTTACTGAACCTACTTTGAACTGGATCACTTTCACTTATACTCCTTACTACTTCTATTAGCCCTAACATATCATTCCACTTGGCAGACAAACATTTAATTTTGTACGGTTGTAAGAATATTCAACGGTTTCAAATTTGTTTACGACAGGGGAGAGGAGTTGGCCTAACGGTTAGGGCGCTCGACCTCGGACCTGGGGGAACTGGGTTCGAGTCTCGGTATTGACGCTAAACATCCTGTGATTCTGGGCAAATCACTTAATCTCCGCGTGCCTAACAAAAAATAAAAAATTGAATGTGTGTCCTCATGTAAGGTAACTGGTGCTTTGTAAAGCGCGTGCTATATAAAAATCTGCAAAAAAACCCAAAAAAACTATGATACTATTAAAACTGTCCAGACACAAAATAACTAAAATCACTTCTCGTTTTTTGTTTTATCTGTGCTTCTGGTTTTTACAGCAATATAGAAACAACGGCTATAACAGGGTACTATATGAAGAAATAACCATTTTTGTTTTAACTTTACTTGGTATTCAGTCTACCGTTGGTTCTCAGGTATTCAGCTGCTATTACTTGGTAATTGCAGTTGTACACATTTGCTTGATACATGTCTTGAGCCCTGTTTACTTGTGGATTCCCCTTTCTTTTATCACTTTTGAACTATGATCCTAACACAGGGGAGCAGGTCCCTGCTCAACTCTATATGTAAGCCACAGCTTCTCAACTTTGTTTCTCAGTACTGAATTGATGGGTTGCATAAAGCGTTGATATATTTGTACTTTAGAAACAAATATGTAAAATATGGTTTATATTTTTTTTCAATTTGTTATCTTGCAGGCTTGATAAAGCCCGGCAGGACGAAACACGTGTCAGCTGCTCTTATCATTTTAGGACAGTTTTCTTCACAGTGACTACATGAATGTGACCACCTGTGATGAAAAAACATACATTTAAATTGGTGCATGATCTACATGCCTATTATTGACTTCATGATTACTTTTGTAACTTATGCGATGTGTTCTCCAACCTTTGTCTCATGTGCACATTTTCTATAATAGAGTGGACGGAGTTAGTTCAGTTGTAAGTCACACAGAGCAATGGCTTTAATGTGTGGTCATGATTTTAACAAAAGAATGCTTCCTTGTGAAGGCTTCCCTCTGGCAGCTTGGTTCACCACACATCAAGCCAGACACACCTGTTCAGTGGAACTATGACTGACCTCCAATATTCAGAACAGGAATTCCTTTTGAGATATCACAGTGAGTATATCGCCAAATCTATTAAGCGGTTTTCAAAAAGGTTATATGTTATAAGTTATGGATGTGCAAATGAAAGATAAGCCCAATTGCTGCCCTGCAAGTGATTATTTTCGTCCATTGTATTTTCAAAAATGTTTGTCTCCTTTCACTTGAGGAACCATACTGGATGCAGTATGTCCATGTCCACAGTTAAGGATCACAGTTTGGATTGATATACATACATTTGCATCCTTCGACGTTCTAAATTTTGTATTGATAGGGTTCTGAATTACAAATGTGGTGCTGAGACAAATACTTTTATTTCATTGCCTGAACCACTTCCAAAATATCTGGCTTCAAAGGTACTGCAGAATAGGGACTGATACAAGCACACAAGGTTTCCCAGTAGGAGAGTTACCTCTCTGCGAACCAAAGGTTAGTGAAGCAATATATTTCCCTCTAAACACAGTCTTCGTCATCTATTAATTATAGGCTGAAGGAAGTTATTCAATATGTGATGTCCCTTAGGCCGGCCAAGATGGAGGAGGTTGAGGTATGGATGGTTGAGATAGCAGAGGCTGTCGGAGACTGGAAGTAGATATGGGGATTCCAACTCTAAAATGTTATTTTGCTGAGGAACTAATTAGCTCCTGTTTCCAGGCTCTGAGATGTGGTCATGCAAGCAAAGTCCAGGTTAATGACAATGTAGTTTTTCAGTGGTAGTAAAATGGAGGGATCTGAATATTGCAATCTGAATATTGCAAGAACATACAGGTCACCTCAGAGTAAGGTTAACCTCACCTGAGTCTTAGAAAATATCAAATATATTGGCTGCAAGATAAGAGACTGCTTTAGTTCTTTCTGGAATGTGCTGATAAGCAAATATCCATCAATAGGAACAGAGTGCTGTCAACAAAAAGTACACTTATTTAATTTTCTGCTTTTAAAGTTTCGTTTTTAAGGCTTTACAAAATCATCTATCCTTTACTATACACAATCAATGCAAAATTAATTTCCCAGCCAGCTGAGCACACACTTTAAAACACATTACAAAATCAAGTTACAGATCAATGAAGCATTTCAGCCATCCATTAATGAACTGCGTTCTCTTTATAAGATTCAAATTAATCTCTCAGTCATGAACACTCTTGTACACGCTTTAGCAAACAAATAATAAATGCAGAACACATTCCTTGGTAGCTTTAAATAGGCGACAAATAATCTAAACATAAACAGTGGTTGTGCCCATTGAAATAGAATAAGGCTCAATTACCACAAGGTTTTAATAGTAAATATGACTCAATCTTAGCAGACCCAGTAAGAAGGAAAAAGGAAACATTAACAAATATTAATTCGATAGAAACTCCCTTGCCCCTGCACCTATGTACGATATCCAAAATAAACTTTGCACAATGGACCTGTGATGCATTGTGCCCAAATAGCAACCTGCATGGATCCCCAGAAACATGGAATACGTTTAAGCAGGATGAAGATAGAGAACCTGCCCTGAAAACAGGACAGAAAGGGCATACATCAGTGAGAAAACGTCCCTCACATATCTGGCTTTATCCTTGCATATCTTTCACCAATATGATAGGGCAAAGGAAATCTCTAGCTTAGAAGTATGCATCGATATTAGATTTTTACTGCATCCATCAAATAAGTGTTGATGAGGTAGGAATTCTGCAACTCGTTTACTCTTAGCAAACAGTGATGAGCTGGCCATCAAAATTAATTCCAGCCTGATCCTGCAGCAGTAGCATATCGAATTGGTAGATTACCATGAAGTGCGTACGACCTTTCGTCCTCCAAATCGGCAGGCATAATGCCTTTCTATCAGCGACTTTATAACCCCCTTGAAAGACCTATGAAGCTATAGCAGCAGATACAGAGACATGATACATCACCTTAACCCGAGGAATATTATGTCCAAACCATTCCTTTTTTTTCTCCACTGAAACTTTTACATGGAAAGTTGATAGGACTGGACTCTAAGGGCATGGATTTATGCACATCTAGGGGCCACCATGATGGCACTAAGAATCTTGCCACAAATGACAGGAGAACTGAGACCTGAACTGAATGACCCCATTCTCTTGGAGGAAATCAGGGCAAGTGTATGCTCACTGGCAAATGGCAAGACGCCGGGGTCTGATGGATGGCGGAGTTTTACAAGACCTATACACAGGTGCTGGCACCACAACTCCAAAACGTCTATGAGACTGCAATAGACTACTCCACCCTCTCTGACACGCAGAATGAAGCACTACTGATCTCTCTCCCTAAACCTGGTAGAGATCCGGAATCTTTGAGCTCATACAGACTACTGGCTCTTCTAAACACAGACTACAATGTATTTGCATCTATTGTAGCTGCACGCAAACCCTAGTCCATATGGACCAGAATGGGTTTGTCTCCACTAGAAACACATCGCTCAACATACGCAGACTCTTCAGAGTGCAACATTATGTAATAGACAGATGGCCGCGCTCCGGATTCTTGGTTTTAGACGTGGAAAAAGCCTTTGATTCCCTGGAGTGGCCATACCTCTTTGAGGTATTGAGGAAATGCGAGCTGGGTGATGACTATTTGCGAATGGTCCGGTTATTGTACCTCAAGACAGGTCAACTCATATCAGATACTATACAGGTAAACAGAGGCACCAGACAAGGTTGCCCCTTGTCCCCACTTCTCTTTTCTCTTGCCATGGAACCACTAGCGACGCTACTCCGTAGAGGAGGGGAGGCCTGGGGCATTCGTCTGGGAGATGGACTACATGTTATTTCATTATATGCCGACGATCTACTGTTATATTTGTGGGACTTGCATGATATCCCTACCACAATAGGGGACACACTCAGAGACTTTGAAAAGGTATCAGGTCTCAAAGTAAACTGGGCAAAATCGGGCATATACCCATTCAGTGATAACATCACGGAAATAAATGTGCTTAAGAACAACTCCACTCTCAGATGGTACCCATCTACGTTCCGCTATCTCGGCATTTTTAGATATCGGAACCCTACTGATGTGTTGGAAGGAAACCTGATTAGAGCCATATCTGCTGTTTGAGCTCAAACACAGTTCTGGAAGTCACTTCCACTAAGCGTCATGGGTAGAATCACACTAACGAAGATGATAATACTACCAAAACTGCTGTATTATTTCTCGAATCTCCCGGTCTATGTCCCAGCTAAAATATTTTGTGACCTTGAACAATTGTTCCGAGACCTAATTTGGAACAAAGGCAGACCCTGTATCGCGTTATTGAAACTATATGCACCTACCTACAGAGGAGGATTGGCGGTCCCCAATATGGAGATGTACTATTTGGCGGATCAGTTGCAATGGGTGACAAGATGGCTAGGGGGCGTGGGTTTGGAGGACACAGCCGCTATGCAACTGCCATGGTCTCAATCTCAGATACATCACTTATTCCACCCTATTGCCCAGCTACTACGTCCATCCCAGATACATCTGGCTCTGGCACATAGGTGCTATAAGAGAAGTCTACACCTTACCAGAAGCACGGTCCCTTATGCCCCGTCGCACAAGTTACTTACCCTCGGTAATGATATATCTGTAAGAAACATTAGTAGAGATAGATTCCTTACCTTAGAATTACCCCCAGGCATCAGACTGGATCTGGAAAGTTTTCGTCATCGGCGCCGAGATGATGTCGCTGGAGCTATTTAGACGTGCCCACGTTCGCTGACGTCAGTTCTGTACACGACTTTCCGCGCCAGGAACGTAGAGCCATGCAAGAAACTGACCACTGGTGCCATGAAACTAGGGCCCTGAGATGGATGCCCTTAACCCTATAAATCGGTTCACAGAACGGTGAGGATGGGTGGGGCGGTAAGGAATCTATCACTAATAATGTTTCTTACAGATATATCGTTCCGAAGGTAAGTAACTTGTGCATCTGAAAGAAACACGTAGTGATAGATTCCTTACCTTAGAATAGATACCCCGGCAATACCAACCCTGGTGGTGGGTCTGCGAACCAAGATCACACCAGAAAGTCCGGGAGAAAAGAACGGCCAAAGAAGCCGTCTCTTCGGACTTGGCTGTCCAGGCAGTAGTGCTTGGTAAAAGTGTGCAGCGAGGCCCACGTAGCTGCCTGACAGATGTCATGCAAAGGAACTCCACGTCCCAAAACAGTAGTCGCTGCCATCGCCCTGGTATAATGGGTGCGAAGCCCCACCGGAGGCTCCTTTTTAGCTAAAGAATAACAAGCCTTTATGCACAGAACGACCCACCGAGAGAAGGTCCGCTTTTGCATGGCCCGACCTTTCTTGGCGCCCACATACCCAACAAAAAGCTGGTTATCCACCTGGAACTGTTGTGTGCGGTTTATGTCGAATGAGAGCGCACGTTTTGGGTCTAGGCGGTGGAGCCTCTCCTTCTTTTGAGGGATGCGGAGGCGGAAAGAAGGTGGGCAAAGTGATGGTCTGCCCGATGTGAAAGACAGTGACAACCTTCGGCAGAAAAGATGGACGAGTCCTTAGAGCCACTTTGTCTGGATGGACAAAGATGAAAAGGAGGTTTAGAAGAAAGAGCCTAGAGCTCACTCACTCTTCTGGAAGAGGTGATGGCCACCAGGAAAGCTGTCTTTAAAGTGAGAAGACGAAGAGGACAGTTGCGAAGTAGCTCAAAGGGAGCACACATCAGATATGCCAGAACCAGGTTCAAGTCCCACTGAGGCATTATGAAAGGAACAGGAGGGAAAAGATGAGTAATGCTTTTTAAGAATCTATTTACAACAGGGTACTTGAAAAGGGAAGGCTGATCTGGAAGCCGTAAAAAGGCTGAAATGGACGAGAGATAGCCCTTGATAGTGCCCAGAGCAGAGCCCTGCTGGGCCAAAGAAAGAAGGAATAGAAGGACCTCTGAAAGAGGGGCAGAAAGGGGATCCACAGCCTTTGCTGTGCACAATGCCACAAACGTATTCCACCTGCAGGCGTATTCCATCTTAGTGGAGGGACGCCTGGCTGCCAAGATTACATCACAAACTTCGGGAGGCAGGTCAAAAGACGTCAACTTCCGCCGCTCAATCTCCACGCAAGGTGGTGGAGGCTGGACAGGTTCGGGTGGAAGATCGTCCCCTGTTGCTAAGACAGAAGATCCTTCCGAATAGGCAGTCGAACCGGAGGATCGATAGCCATGCTGAGTAGCTTGGGATACCATACTCTTCGAGCCCAGTCCGGAGCCACAAGAATGACTTTGGCCCGGTCGCGCTTGATCTTCTTCAGCGCTCTGGGTAGAAGTGGTATAGGCGGAAAGGCGTATAGTAGACCGCAACTCCACTGACGAAAAGCATCGCCCAGCGAGTGCCGCCTTGGAAATTCCAACAAGCAGAACTGATGACATTGCGCGTTCTCTTGGGTGGCGAAAAGATCTAACCAAGGCTCTCCCCACTGCTGAAAGAGACCTTGCGCCACGTCCGAGTACAGACGCCATTCGTGATCCATCATGCACCGGCGGCTGAGTTCGTCCGCCCTGGCGTTCAGAGAACCTGCCAGGTGTCGAACCACCAGGAAAATGCCCTGATGTTCCAGCCATATCCAGAGGTGAAGAACCTCTAGATACAGGGTCCACGACCCCACCCTGTCCTGTTTGGTGCAGTACCACATGGCGGTGGTGTTGTCCGGGAACACCTGCACTACTCTCCCTTTGACAGAGGGAAGGAAAGCTGTCAGTGCAAGTCGGATCGCCCGAAGCACCAGAAGGTTGATATGGAGCCGGGACTCCACCGGAGACCAGAGTCCTATGATCTCCGCCTCTCCCATGTGGCCGCCCCATCCCAGAAGGGACGCGTCCGTCTCCACGGTGTGTTTCGGGTGGGGAAGGGAGAGGGATCTGCCATTGATCCAATCGCGATTTGTGAGCCACCACTGCAATTGTCGTGCAGTGCCCTCCGAGATCTGGACGTGATCGGACAGGTTGCCCTGATGCTGTGCCCACTAGAACTTCAGGTCCCACTGCAGAGCCCACATATACCATCTGGCATGATCCACCAGGATGCAGGAGGCCATCAGGCCCAGTAGCCGGAGGGTCATCCTGGACCGAAACCCGGGATAAAGGCTGAAAGATTGGAATCATAGCCTGAATATCCCGGACTCGCTGCTTGGGAGAATAAACCCGAAACTGCGCCGAATCCAGAACCGCTCTGATGAAGAGGAGCTTCTGAGAGGGAATCAAGTGCAACTTCGGCACGTTGATGGAGAACCCCAGCAAATGCAGGACGTCGGCCGTAGTCTGGAGGTGGAGGACGACTGCCTGGGGCGAGCCCGCCTTCAACAACCAGTCGTCAAGTTAGGGGAAGACTGGGACCCCTGATCTGCGCAGATGAGCTGCGACCACCGCCATCACTTTCGTGAACACCCGAGGGGCGCTGGTAAGGCCAAAAGGGAGCATTGTGAACTGAAAGTGCTCGTGGCCTACCGTGAACCGGAGGTAACGCTGGTGGGCCAGCAGGACGGGAATATGAAAGTAAGCGTCCTGCAAGTCCAACGCTACCATCCAATGTTGCCGGTCTAGGGCAGACAAGACCTGAGCAAGTGTGAGCATCTTGAACTTCTCCTTCCGAAGGAAGCAATTGACGTTCCGAAGGTCTAAGATAGGACGCAGACCCTTGTCCTTCTTAGGGACCAGAAAGTAGTGGGAATAACAACCACAACCTACTTCTGGCCCAGGAACGAGCTCTATGGCCCCCTTGGCCAAGAGGGCCGTGACTTCCTGCTGAAGAAGGGCGCAAGATGGTCCCCCGACATGCGGTGGTATTGAGGTGGCATGGCTGGAGAGGGAGTCTTGAAGGGGAGGGAGTAGCCCCTTCGGACAATTTGCAGCACCCACTTGTCCGACGTGATGTTGCACCAGTGGGGGAAGATGATGACAAATTCTGCCGCCCACTGGCGTTTGATGGGCCTGAAAGGTAGGACTAGGAAGGCTTTGCAGTGGATGCTGCGGGGGTGGAGGTGGACTGACCCACCTGCTGGCCCCCAGACCCACCTCAACGGTTCCCACGTCTGCGGCCGTGCTGAGAATGTTGCTGCACAGGCCTGTGCCTCTGGAACGAACGTGTTGGGGCACCCCTTCCGTGGCCACGAGAGGAGCGAAAAGCGGAAGGCGGAGGAGGGCGAGTGGCCGACAGGCCCAAGGACTTGGCCGTAGCCTGTGAGTCCTTAAACCGCTCCAACACACCATCCGCCTTATTGCCAAAAAGGCGAATGCCATCAAAGGGCATGTCCATCAAGGTGTTCTGGACATCCCCTGAGAAGCCAGTTGTTCTAAGCCAGGAATGGGCCCGAAGCGCCACCGTCGTGAAAATCGCCCTGTCCAGAAAGTCGGCGGTATCAAGCCCACAACGAATGGTGAACTTTGCTGCGTCTCTGCATCTGCTATAGCTTGGGAGAGTACTGTCCGTGCCTCCTCTGGACAGTTGGGCAGCACCAGCGCAACTGTATCCCTCAGAGAGTGGGAATAACGGCCCAAGAGGCATGCGGTGTTCACCGACCGCATCCCTAATTTGGCAGATAAAAACAGCTTCTTGCCAAGCTGTTCCAGCTTCTTGGATTCCCTATCCGGAGGTGCGGAAGGGAACGCGCTCTGGGAAGCAGAGGCTTGGACAACCAAGCTCTCTGGAGTTGGGTGGTGGGAGAGAAAGAGGGGTCGCTCGGAGCCGGGCGATGGGCCACGTTCATGTCCACATGAGCCCCTGTGTTGGGCCTGGACCAAGTGCCCAAAAGGACGTCAGAAACTGCGTCATTAAAAGGCAGCAAGGGCTCCGAAGAGGTTGCCGCCGGCTGAAGCACTTCTGTCAGGAGGTTAGCCCTGAAGGCCACAGTAGGGAGTTCGAGGTGGAGGGCCTCGGCTGCCCTACGTACTACCACTGCGTAACTGGCTCCCTCCTCCGTAGCCACGGTAGGAAGAGACCGCATGCCAAGGTCAGGTGAGGTGTCAAGACCACTGGCAACAGCCAAATCCTCTGCCCAGTCCGCATCATAATCACACTGCTGTGTGGGAGGGTCCTCAGACCCCACCCAGTCCTCCTCTTCCTCCGAAGTCTGCGAAACAGGCTGAAAATAAGGAGGATGGACATAGGGGAAAAATGGCCTTATCGGCGTCGGGATAGGCGCCGAACAGCGCCGATCCAGCACCGTGTCTGGTTCCGGGCTGAAACTGGGGACGACGTCGTACCGAGGAACGGGCGACGTCAAAGGTGGTGCTAGTGGGGTCGACGTCAGTGGAGGTGTTACATGGTCAACCGGCGACGACCGGGGTCCGATCCCGGGAGGTTCTGCGGCGCTGGGGCCGGAGCCACCGGCGATGGAAGGACATGACCCACAGTTGGGCCTGGAGGCCCACCGGCGGGGCCAGACGGCCCACAGAGTTTGGCCATGGCAGCAAGAAACTCTTGCAACTGAGCAGGCGTCACCGACCGACCCGGAAAAGGTGGGTGGGCCGGCAGCAACGTCGCAGGCTCCACCGGAGCCGCGGGGGTAGCACCACCCGCACCAACAGCCTTGTTGCACGACGGGCGAGGGGAAGTCGAGGAGCGCCGACGCTTCTTCTACTTCTTTTTGGAATGCTTCGACTTACCTGACTAGGAGTGCGAAGACTTCGATCCAGAAGAACGATGGTGACGGCTCTGCAACCGGTCCCTCGACCTCCCACGGGACCGGGACCTTGAGCGGTGCGGAGCCGACTGCCAGCAACTTTCGGGACCGCTCCCGCAAAGTCTTCGGCGCCATGGCCCGGCAGTTGGGGTACGACTTGGAGTCGTGGTCGTGCCCCAGGCAGTAGAGACACACGTGGTGCGGGTCCGTCACCGACATCATGTGGTGACAGTCCCCACAGTTCTTAAAGCCGGGCATCGCTACGACACCAGAATCCGATCGACTCGAAGAAATGGAGACAAAAGGCCTCGAAAAAAACTCAGTCAAAAAGTGACTGGGGGTACTTGCTCTTCCCGGATCTGCGCTTGCTGGCGCGGAAAAAGAAAGAACGGACGTCAGCGCGCGTAGGCGACGTCATCTCGGCGCCAACGACGCATGCGGAGCCGCACGACGACGCCTACCGACGGGCAGGAGTACTGCTGATGAAAACTTTCCGGATCCAGTCTGCTGCCTGGGGGTACTTCTAAGGTAAGGAATCTATCACTACGTGTTTCTTTCAGATACTGCCACTTGTGGGGACACCTAGAGGAAGGATAGATACCCCCGATGGGGTACTCACATGCTGGTATGAAGTAGAATTAGATAACCTAGGTGACCTTTAAGCAGACGGCATCCTGATACCTTTTGAAACATTGATGACAGAATACGACTCACCTGCAGGACAATTCCTTTTACACAATTCGATTATGAGATCCCTAACCGCGGCATCTTTTGTTGCAATACCTACATGTTATGGGTAAAGAGTCACACATTATACATTGGTTAGTGGAGGCATTACTTACCCACACAATGAAACCCATGACGGCCCTCCGAGACCGGTGGGAAATAGATAGAGGACAACCATGGACGGATAAAGAATGGGACGCAATACTAACTAGCTCCACAAATATACAGAGAAGCTCGAAGTTCAAACTTCTACAAACATATATACCACAAGCGCATACCTTTCACCTGACGAAATAAGCAGATATTTTCATACCACCACTTCGACATGTCCACGTTGCCTACAGGTAGATGCGGACCTCCTGCATATGCTATGGTCTTGCACCTCCCTGGGCACCTATTGGCAAACTGTCACCTCAACTCTCGCAACATGCACTGACGAGTCATTAACATATAACTTGCAAGTCTGTATATTGGGCCTTAATCCAAAATATAGAAAAATAAGGTCACCTCTAGATTTATTGATTTAGGATTAATCGTAGCAAAGCGAATAATAACCAAACAATGGAAACATACTGACCCCCCTGCTGCTGCCAGTTGGAAAAAGTCACTGTCAGACTGGGCACAGATAGAAAGCACAACACTGCATAGTGAGGAAATAGCTGGGTTATGTAAATACTAGCAGTGGGCGGAATTTGCGTAGTCGCGCTACGCAAAGCTCCGCGAAACGGTAAAAAATCTCCACAAGCACGCAGAGTTCCACGAACACGCGGAATAGCTTGTTCCGCCCGTACGCTATGCTTTTTTCCTGTTCGCGAACGCTGTTTGCGTGCTCGGGAGAAAATATCTTGCGAACACGCTTTTTGAAAGCACGAACAAGCAAAAAATTCCACGTAGCCGCGGAATTTTGGGCAATTCCGCGGTACGCAAAATTACCCAAATTCCGCGAGTGGAACAGAATTTACCGCCCAGGCCTAGTAAATACCCAATAGCGCAATACTGGGACACTATACTCACGGAATTCACACATGGGAACAGGGAAGACAATGACACTCCTTCACAGGAAAATGATGCGAGGGGTGAAGACACAAATGTACAGGTATATCATACTCCGAATTGAGGGTAAGATCTAGGTTTATTTATTTATTTTTACAATTTATAGAGCGCGAACAAATGCCCGTAGGCGTCTCGGCGCTAGAAACAGTGCGTAAAGTTCCCACAGAGGCTAAATCGGCAGCTGTTATTGACCAAACAGCCAGGTCTTTATTTTTCTGCGAAATTGCATCAGGGACGAGCTTTCTCTGATGGCTACTGGCAAAGAATTCCACAGTCTGGGAGCGGCCACCAGGAAGCGCCTATCGCCCCAAGTGACTGTTTTGGTTCGCGGTACCAACAGAATATTGAGGTTGTTAGATCGAAGCGATCTTGTGGATGAGTGGAGTCTAAGATGGGCTTTCAGGAAATGCGGGCCGTGATTATGCAGTGCTTTGTATACTATACAAAGGGTTTTGAATTTAATCCTATTCCGGATCTTGAGCCAGTGAAGATCTTTTATGGCCTCCGAGATTGGCATGAACTTCGGGGTTCCAGACAGGAGACGGGCTGCAGCATTCTGGATTGTCTGCAGTTTATTAGTCACTCTGGCCTGGGCATTGATAAATAAGCCATTGCAGTAGTCGAGGGAGGACAACACCAGGGAACTTACCAGTGTCTTTCCTGCTGCAGCTGGCAAGAACGGCATAATTTTCTTAATCAGCCTTAGTTTATGGTGGGCAGTGGCTGCTGTTTTGTTTGCGTGGGCCATAAAATTCAGGTTCTCGTCAAAAGTCACTCCCAGATTTCTGACAGTAGGGACCGGTTTAGGGGGGGTCCCATACGTGGGCGGCCACCAAGTAGTAGACCAACTGGGTGAGAGATGTCCGAAAATGACCACCTCCATTTTTTCGGAATTTAGTTTTAGGCAATTGGAGGCCATCCACTCTCCAATCGCCCGCATGCCCCCCTTGAAAGTTTTCTGCTACCCTCTCTCCATCACCATTAATGGCCAACACAAGCTCCGTGTCATCTGCGTAGGAGGTAAGGCTCATCCCATGGGCCTTGATGACAGATGCCAGGTCCGACACATAGATATTAAATAGTGTCGGACTTAGGGATGAGCCTTGGGGTACCCCACACGGCAGTGACAGCTTGTCTGATTGAAAATGCCCCAATATGACCACCTGCGTTCTCCCAGCCAAAAAGGAGGAAAGAGAGTTCTTTGCCAGGTGGCGAATGCCCATCTTTCCGACACGGTCCACCAAGATCTTGTGGTCACCGTGTCGAAGGCTGCGGATAAATCGAGTAATACCAGTACCGCTGTTCCTCCCTGGTCCCGGATCACTCGTATATCCTCAGTCGCTTTGATTAGGGCAGTATCCGTACCATGGTACTTACGAAAGCCGAATTGGGTGTTGTCCAGTGATTGGTGCTTTTCTACAAACTCCGAAAGTTGTATATTCATAGCTTTCTCAACTACCTTGGCTGAGAAAGGTAGGCTAGCTATGGGGCGGTAGTTTTTTAATTGCTCCTTGTCCAGATTGGCTTTCTTCAGAAGAGGCTTAACCAGTGTGTTCTTCAGTGAATCCGGGTATATCCCAGTTCTGAACATTGCATTACAGACTGAGATGATATCAGGAGCCAAACAGGGATCTAATGCAGATCCAGATTTAATGGTAGCAATAATGTCCTTAATTTGTGTCTCTGCGAGGTCTGTGAACTGGAGCAGTTCAGTATCCTGAGTCATGCTGTCAGACATGGGCGAGTGGATTACCGTTTTAACGGTGAATGCTTGATATATGTCATTCACCTTGGTAAAAAAGAAATTGGCCAATGAATCGCAGAAAGATTAGGATGGTGGCGGAACTAGGTCCGGAGTGTTTCCCGCTAAGATCTTGGTGATCTCATATAATTTTTTACTGGAGTTTTTGGCGTTATCGATCTGTTCTGTAAAGAACTTTTTCTTAGTTTCGACAATGAGGGCTTTATACAGCCCGAGTGCTTCCTTGTAGCTAGCTTTGCTTTCTGAGCTGTAGGATCTGCGCCAATGCCTTTCCCTATTTCTGCAGAGTTGTTTCTGTTTGAGCAGTTCCTCTGTGAACCACGGGGCCGAGGGCGCTGTTCTATTTCTCGAAGGCTGTTTAGTCGGGGCTAAGGTGTCTGTGGCATTGCCCAGCCACTCCTGAAATTGACATGTGGCAGTGTTGGGGTCAGTGGACAGACAAGGCCGGGTCCTATCCAGTTTACACTAGAACATGGTACGCATTTACGGAATGAGAGGGACGCCAAGGGAAACCTCACACTATCTGCCAAGATGAGTGAGTCCCTTATGGCACGAGTAAGATAATAACCTTATCAGGGAGGTATTGGGACCGATACACATATGCTACAAATACATTGACCCAGATATGGTGAGTTGTTGATGGCACTTTTAGCTAGTTTGAGTGTTTAAGAAATGATATCTTGTTTTGCATTTTCCATTGGCCCCAATGGCATATTCAGTTGTAGGCCTCCACGGGCTCCCCTTACAGAGCACAAAGATAAAGAACAACTACCGCAGCTGGAGAAATATACATCATGAGCAGCTGAAAGGTGCAATCATTAGGACATTGATACGCGACAGTGGACATTATACGTAATTGTCTATACTGATATGTTGAACGAACATTAGATTTAATAAGAATTATATATGTGATGACACTGCAAATCCTTACTATGTAATATGCATTGTAATGTCCCTTAACACATGTATACATGTAGTTGACGAAGACTCTGGAAAAATTTGAAAAACGCAATAAAGATATTCATTAAAAATAAAATGATGGCACTAAGAATGCTATTATGAGTAACCTAATTTTCTAAACCTTTTAAAGCTAGAGATACTTTTGTTATAAGTAATAGCGGCCACTGGCTAATAATAACTCTGCCATTTTTATTATGCACTAAACACAACTACCCATGTTTTGGGCTCTATTGCAAACACTTCGATCCTCATGTACTCAAAGATAAACCTACAAAAATACAAGGTGGCAGAAGGAATGCCTGAATTAATCTCAACTACTGTTGTTCTCTCAGAGCCATATTCCAGACCACTGTTTTCACCAGCTAAGTCACTCTAGACAGAGACCTGCCATATGCAACCAGTCTTGGTCCTACTACGACAGGAGCAGTCCAGACATGCTAGGTCTACTTCAAACGGGAGCACAAGCACCCCCACACAGGTTTAGACCTATCAGGTATCTTGTGTGAGGTATAACTTGAGTCCTATGGTACATTGATTACAGGACTGAGAATACTTATGACCCAAACCAACTTATTTAAGTGCACAACAATGAAACTCTAGAAGTAAAAGAGCAGCCCTAGCAAACACCATTGTTTCACCTGATCTGCATTGTTGTATCGCCGGCTTTGCCCCATCTCAGACAGCATTCAGTCTTTGTGGGGCAAGTGAAAAAGTTCACTATGCTAAAATTAATCCTAGTAGGCCGTAGCAACCTTCTGCAGAAATTTTCCACGATTGAACTCACAGGATAAATGCAACATACAAGTGCCTCTATCTGATCCTGAAAACTTTCCCCATATCAGTTTTAGCTGTCTGTAAGCAGATCCATTGTTTCCAACAAAACATATACGTAGAGTGGGCTTTGGGTCAGCCCCCTATTCATGATTGGCAGGCTTTATTGCCTACATCGGGTATTTGCTCCTCATTCAATAGCTTTCCTTCCTGGTCTTGTGTTTGTCCCACCCAGGTGCATTATGGTCTCACAGTGTTCTGACTGGATGAGCTGTAGTTTTTCACTACTAACTTGAGGGATGTTTTTTTTTCTTAATCAATCATTCAGCACACCATGCACTCTCCCACTTGTTCCACTGCCCCCTCATGGGCTCTCACCTTAATGGGTCTCTTTCCTGCCCACTGATGATCCCTGTACCATTACCTTTTAAATTTTGCAAAAATTATTTTTTACTAAGGCTTGCCAACTGCAAAGTACTACCAAGGCCTCTCACTTTTATTTTCTGATTGGCTTCATGTATATCTGTTTAGTTAACTTCGAATTTACTGTTCTAACATGGCTGTCCACCATGGTAAATCGAAAATAACAAAATGGACATTGTACATTACAATACTCGTGTGCATGCATCAGGACACATGCACGTGTGTGCACTGTGATGCTTGCATAAGCCTCAGGAGCCACTTTGGAATGGGTGTCCGTTAATAGAAAACCTATTAAAAGGTTGTTGTACACACATGCGGATGCATCACTATGCATTGCAATGACAAGAAGCATTGGCAAAACCAAAAGCCTGGCCTTTTACAGATGAGAACTATTAACTTTGTCAATGCTTGTTCAATTTTAGCTCTCAACACAACATGTTGATAAATAACTTTGGGGGTAGAACAAACCTCCCCTAATTGGCTGACCCAGATTTCAAAAGTCTAATTTTCTGAGCAGGAGCACAAACATCTCATAGTATCATGGTGCGGTCTCTGTGGGTTCCAAAGATGAAAGCAGGGGTAGTTTGTGATGGTGGTATGTCGAGTTCTAACTTGGTGAGTGTCAGGGTGGGGGTCAACTTCCTCAAGGTGGTGACACTGTTTGGAGTAGTTCAATCAAGAGAATGCACTTGTAAATATAAAAGGAAGGGGGTTGTTCAGAGCATGGATTTGCGTAATGTCATACAGGTGTAACAGAGCTGCTTCCGGCAGCTGTCAAAGAGTTGTTCATGGGGCCAACTAGTGTGGCTAGTCTCCAAACACATATGACCATCATGCTTTGTCCAACGGCAATCCTCCCAAGGGACATCTGCTTTTATAAAGAGCAGAATCAGGACTTTTCCAGATTCCGCAAGCTGTACAAAGATGCAGGCACTCGTTTCTGAGACTCTTCATCGGGTTTGATTCCTCTTCTTCATACATTAAGCATTGTTTTCTCGTTTCTGCCTCTATTATTTGTTCTGCACTGTTGCCATTAATGTGCTTGTTTCAGCTACTCGCAGAACAGATTAGTTATTGAGATTTTCATTCAACATGTTCTTTGTTGTTTCTTATTTGCTGCTGAAAATTATCTGCTGCTACAAATTTGCAGTATCACAGCCTATGCTGGAGTAACTTTAGGTTCCATAGAGTAACCTCTGGAAATCCTTCCTGCCACGTCTAAGTGTACTGCCACTGTGTGCTATAAGTGTGCACTGGCCAAATACATATTGCTCTTTTTGCATTAATTGGATTATTTGCTTGTTTTTTTTTTTGTTTTTTTTTGAAACCGTTTATTGCAGGTTGTAAAAGTTACAGGTATGGGCCTACAACCACCCGGCCGGCCGCTAGAATGACAAAAGCATATTGCATACATACAGTAAAAGTCTCTCGGCAGTGCAGAGCAGTGAAACAGGAGTAATCAATGGTGCAGGCCACACAGCTCCAAGCCCACAGTACGGTTCCCTTTTCTTGAAACAAAACAACACCAAAAAACCACACCCGCAAGGCAACCCGCGATCCAAAGTGACAGCACGTGCTCCATAAGTGGGGGATCCAAACCAGCAGCAGAACTCTGAGGAGGGGAATGGGAGTAGGTCAGGGACTGGGGGACCGCGCGCCCGCGGCCGAGGGAGGGGGGCCGTCTAGGGAGACGGAGCAGGTGAGGCAGCCGGTAGCAGTGGTGGCTCACAAATACCCCCGCGGTAGGCGTTCCAGGGGCCCCAGAGTTTCACCCACGCCCCAGGCTTACCCCTCGCCACATACACCACCTTTTCACGAAACATACACCAATCCATATGCTCTTTCCAGGCCAATACCGCAGGGGGCCTCTGGGATCCCCACAATTGAGCAATGTCACGCTTAGCTATCATGTATCCCAGAGTCACCCACCGCGTCTGCGGGACCGAATAGTCATTCGGTTCCCATACATTCAGCAAGCATCTCCTCGCTTCAGGCAGCAGCGCGACACGCGTAACCACACGCAGGACCTCATGCACACCACGCCAGAATCGCTCCACCTTCGGGCACTCCCACAGTATATGCATGAAAGTCGCCAGCGCACCACAGCCACGCTTACACAGTCCGTCACCAGCAAAACCCATACGCAGAAGCCTTGGCCCCGTCACGTAAACCCGGTGAAGGATCTTGAGCTGGACGAAACGAAGGCGAGCCGGGATGGCCACCTCTTTCGGGGAGGCCACCGCGGAAATCCAATCCTCGTCGTCCAGCTCCAGCCCGTCGGCAACCCAGGCCTCGCGGAGACTAGTCAGCAGGCACGATCTATCGTTGATCAGTTTTTTGTATATGAGGGAGATCGTGCTGTCCGGTACATGGCCGTCCAGCACTCTGTCCTCCAGGGGGGAAGACTCCGGAATGGATGCGACGTCCGGGAAGACGGAGCCCAGCGCATGGCGGACTTGTAGGTACCGAAAGTACTCACTGCCCTGCAGCTGAAACTCCGCCTGCAGCGTCTCAAAAGTTTTGAATCCCCCCCTCGTCCAGAGATCTCCCACCGTGCTGATTCCGATCGTGTCCCACTTCTCGAAGCCCTTCGACGTCCATAGGGAGCCCAACCTCTCAGACGCATACAGCGGTGACGCCCGGGTCAAACGGTCCTTCCACCCCGTAGCTGCATTAGCCGCGTGCCAGACACGCACCATAACACGCGTCGGTCCCGTCAAACGGGAGTCGGGCGCGCCAGAGTAGAGCGCGCGATTGTAATCGCCACCGGGTAGGAGCATTTTATCCATCTCAAATGCCGGGTTCAAGGCGGGCCCATAAAGGCCATGATTAATTGCAGCTAGTTGGGAGGCCCAGTAATACCGTTTAATGTCCGGGAGGGCGACCCCCCCATCGTACCACGGGAGCGTCAATTTAGCCAGAGCAATGCGCGGCCTCCCGTCCCAGAACAGGCGCCGCTGGAGGCCCTCCACCTCACGGAAATAGCGTGCCGGGACCAAGTCCATAGTATTCTGGAGGGCGTAGAGGAATCGCGGCAGGGACATCATTTTGAACAAAGCCGCTCGGCCGAGCGGCGAGAGCGGCAGACGCCGCCAGCGCACCACGTCCTCCCTCAAGCGCTGGAGGGGGGGCAGCAAATTCCGCTCATAGCGGGCCTCCGGGTCAAGTGTGATATAGATACCCAGGTACCGAAAACCGTGGGGGGCAATCTGGATCGGACAGTCCCGTGGTAGGGCCGGAGCCTCCCCGGAAAGCACATAGACACAGGATTTCGCCCAGTTGATGACCAGGCCTGAGTTGCGGCCGAATGAGCGCAAAACATCAACCAGGACGATCAGTGATTTACGCGGGGAGGCGAGATACAGAAGGATGTCGTCAGCGTAGAGGGACACACGGTCCTCATGCTCGGGGGTCCAGCGGAGACCACGGATAGAAGGGTGCCACCGCAGCCACTCCGCCAGGGGCTCCAGGGCCAGGGCAAACAGGAGAGGCGACAGGGGGCAACCCTGTCGCGTACCCCTCCCCAGCGCGAATGGGGCCGAGACTCGCCCATTCACTACCACCTGCGCCAATGGGCCCGAATATAGCAATTTGACCCAGCTAATGAAACCCGGGCCGAACCCGAATTTCGCCAGCATCGCCCAGATGTATGGCCATTCAAGCGTATCAAACGCCATGGTGGCGTCCAAGGACGCCAAGATGGCCGGCTCCCGCACAAATGGGACACGCGCGAGCACCCCGTGCAAGCGCCGCAGATTGAGCGCCGTGTTGCGGTGCGGTATAAAGCCAGATTGGTCTTGGTGGACCAGGTCGCCCACCACGCCAACCAACCGGTTGGCCAACACCTTGGCAAGGATTTTGGGCTCCGCGTTCAAAAGCGAAATCGGCCTATAGGATGTGACCCGTTCACGGAGCTTCCCCTCCTTGTGGATCACCACAATTGTGGCCAGGCGCTGGTCCGGCGGGAGGGAACCCTGCGAGTGGGCCGCCAGGAACATCGCGCGCAGGTGGGGCGCCAACACATCCGGGCGTAGCTTGTAGAGCTCGATGGGAATACCATTGGGGCCCATGGCCTTGCCGGATGCAACCGAGCGAATAGCCAAGGCAATTTCGTCCGAGGTGGGAGGGGCGTCAAGCGAATCCCTGTCCTCCACCGTTAGGGAGGGCAGTGCGATGTCCCGAAGCAGGGCATGGGAATCTTCCTCCGAGCAGGGGGAAACCGGGGAGTAGACTTCGCGGAAATAATCCGCGAAGCAGGAGACAATGGCTTCCGGCTCGGTGACACACGCACCGTCAACACTCTCAATCAAAGGCACCACGCGGCTCGCTCTCTCCCTCTTATCCAACCACGCAATCAATTTGCCAGCCTTATCACCCACATCATACAATCGCCCCTGCTGCTCTCTACTGAGGCCCCTGGCCGCCTCCGTGACGAGGGCCCGATAGGCCGCCTGCTTTAGGTGTAGAACATGCAACTTGGCGTCTGTTACCCCGCTCCCCAGGTCACCCTCCAGTTCTGCAATCTCGGCCTCTACCCGGGTCACCTCCTCCCGCTCGAGCCGCCGGGCATGGGAGATAAAGGAGAGGGCCTCCCCTCTAAGGACTACCTTGAAAGCCTCCCACAGGGAGATGGCGGAAGAGACCGACCCCACATTCTCGTCGAAATATCGCTGTAAGGATTTGATCAAATCGGCACGAATGGTGGGGTCACGCAAATACCATGCATTGATTGGGGCCACCCTGCCATCCCCCCTCGGGAAGACATCGAAATGCAACAACAATGGGGAGTGGTCTGAGATACCCCGCGCTAGATGGCGCACCTCCCCCACCCTCCCTGCATGGGCCGCCGGGACAAGGATGTAATCAAGCCGCGAGAGGCTACCATGGGCACCCGAGTGGAAGGTGTACTGTCGCAATGCGGGATGCTTTAATCGCCAGCAATCCACCAGGCCCAGCGTGTCCAGAAGGCCGGGCAGCCACGCCTGTGCCCGGGGGAGGTCCCTAGGGGGATGGCGATCCACAGACCCAGAGGCTACCGCATTAAAGTCCCCTCCAACCACCAGCAGGCCACTCGGAAGGTCCAGAAGGAGGCGCCCCAGGTCCGCGAATGTGGTGGCTTGTAACCCAGGCGGGACGTACACTGATATAAAGATAAACACTCTACCCTCCATTCTTCCCACCAGAACCGTGTAGCGTCCCCTCTCATCATGGCGCACCTCATCAATCTCCAACGGGAGCGAGTTCTTGATCATAATACCCACCCCCCGCGAGCCCGAGGTGAAGCCGGAATGTGCCACCAAACGATATCCCCGCCGATTCATTGCATGAAAGGAGTTACCTATAAGGTGCGTCTCCTGCAGGAAGACAACATCTGGTGAAATACGTTTTAAGTACTGCAGGACCACACCACGCTTAATCCTATCCCCCAGGCCGTTAACATTCCATGACAACACAGTCAAATCCCTATCCCCCATCATACGTCGAATCAATCGGTCGTCCCCCATCGAGCATCCTAATAACAACAACATAGTAGCGGGTTTGCCCTGCGGTGCTAACAAACAACACCCCCCCCCCACCCCCCGGTCCCAACAGAACTCCCCCCTCCCTGCACCCCTGCATGAGCCCAGACAGCCCCCCCAAAGTGCAGTGTGCCTGTCGCCCCATAGCTAAAATACTAACTAGTCCCCCAGAGGAGGAGGGAAGCCCCCAACAGACCCCACGCAACCTCCATAGGAGGGGAACATACGCAATCAATAAATGGTGAAGGAACAACGTCCAGAGCAAGGCCTATTCAGTCACCCCTCAATTCTGATCCGGCGGGCCCTCCTCGCCAGCCGCGCCCCCCCCGCCCCCCCGGCCCCGATCTCCAGGCAGAGTGTCCAGCCAGTCCCCAGCCGCCTCGGGCCGGTCAAAGAAGTGCGTGCGACCATCCACCTCTACCCTCAGCTTGGCTGGAAAGAGCATTGAGTACTTGAGGTTCAGGTCCCTTAGGCGACGTTTAACCCCAAGAAAGCTCTGTCGCTGCTTCTGGACCGCCGGAGTAAAGTCTGGGTAGAAGTGTATCTCCATGTTGTCAAGCTTGACCGGTCCCTGTTGCCTGGAGGTCTGGAGGATAGCATCTCTGTCCCGAAAATTAAAAATCCGGGCAATGAGCGGCCGCGGCGGGGCACCAGTCTTAGGTCTGCCCCCGGGGACCCGGTGAGCACGCTCCACCGCAAAAAGCTTACTCAGCCCCCGGGGCTGGAGATGGGTCAGGATCAAATCTTCCACGAAAAGATCCGCCGCCTCCGCCTCTCGTCCCTCCGGGACCCCCACAATACGGACATTATTCCTCCGGGCCCGACCCTCGGAGTCCTCCAATCGCCGGTCCATCAGGGCGCTCGCCTGGCCAAGCCGGCGCACCTCCTTCTGGAGGGCCACCACGTCTGTCGTGAGGCTCGTTGTGGTGTGGGCCAGGGAGTCGACTCGGTCGTTTGTTTTGGACAAGTCTGCCCTCACAAGGCTCACATCCACAAGGACCGAGTCTATTTTTTGCGCTAAGGTGTCGAAACGCTGGTCCACCGAGGCCTTCATCTCTGCGATGGCGCCCATGACGTCCCGGAGGGTCAGATCCCCCGGATGAGCAGATGCCTCCGTCGGGCCCACCGGGGATGCACTCGATGTCTCCGGAGAACCTTTCTGAAGCGTGTAGCGGTCCATACTGTTGGCCTGGTGCGCCGTGCCACGGCGGGTCGTCTTCACCTTCGCCCGGTCGCCATCTTGTTTGGTGGACATGCTGGCTCTTCCACCGTCGTGCCAAGCTCCCCAAACGGGCCGCTATACCAATCACGGGTGCCAGGGGGGGGGCAGGGGCGACCACCGAACCGCGGGTCAACCCACCGCCGGCGGGTCAGCCGGGCTCCTGGACAAGGCCACCGCACCCCGCTCCGCAGCCCGACCCGGCTTGAGAGCTAGGAGGGCGCAAAAGCGAAAGTGAAAGTGCGGGGTACGCCAGTCGCCCAGCCCCGCTCGCCGCTGTTATTCACTTTGTCCCCGGATCGCCCCACTACTCCAATCCGGGGGGCCGGCGAGGAGAAGGCCGCAACCTTCGATCGATGCTCCCACCGGCGTTCGGGGTCCGATTCGAGCCCAAAAAACGGGTGGCGCCTCAGCTCCGGTTCCCCAACACAGTCCCCTCAACAAGGACAGGATATCGCCAGGATTAATTCAGGAGGTCGCGGAGGTCCTCGGGAGCCTCGCACCTACGCGGCCATCTTGGTTGCGCGCTAGGCTCCTCCTCCGCACATAGATGGATTATTTGCTTGTTGACCAAGAACCCTGTTGTATATAAAATAAATGCTGTAATATGCTATATAATGAGAAGAACCCTGCGCATTTGGACTCTTGCAACTGTCATTGAAGGATGATAAGGTTTGTTGCCTTTTTTGGATCTGAAAGGACACCAGAAAACTAAGCAGGCGTGGCCGGTACAGGTAAGAGCGGTGAGGCAGGGCTGGGGAGGGGGAGGTGGGAAGTCGACATATGACGGGATAGAGAAAATAAAACAAATAAATAAAACCATTTACCTTGCGCTCGCTGCATCGCCAAGCGCAAGGTATGTGATTTTATTTATTTCTTTAATTTTCCCTATCCTGTTGTATGTCGACTTCCCCCCACCATTCTTACCTGTACCGGCAGCACCTGCTCTTTGTCCACACTGCTTAAGGTAATTATGAGAGTGAGCAACTTGAGATTGGCATATTCCCTGGCATAGAGCAAAGCCTGTGATTCCACAACCTAATTTAGCCGCGGTCCGTGCAGGTAACAGCGGATGGGCTGTGTAAGGGGGGATTTCGAGGGATGGTGCAGAGGTAAAATTAAATTATTTATTTAATTTTCCCCTCTGCATCCTCCCTCGAAATCCCCCCTTACCCGGCCCCACCGCTGTTACTTGCGCGGACCGCGGCTGACCTAGTTCCTCATTTTGGAGGAGTACTTTTAGTTTGTGTTAGTAACAGCTTCACCATTTCACTTAGTTAAGATTTTCTGAGAAGCTGGAAGGATGAATTCTATAGAATCTATAGGACTTCTAGCCTGGGTGACTATCTCCTCAGTCTGCTCAGAAATTTAATTATGAATCTCAGTCTAAGCTAAGCGTCTTTGGCAGTGATAGAATCAGTCTGAAAGCGATATTAGACTGTTTTTAGGTCTCGCCTGAGCCAGCGCGCATGCACTGATCTGCAAGGCTTATAGTAAGGACTTTCAACTCTGACCACACGCTCGTGCGTGTGCTTTTGTTTTTGCTCACACGCTATTGGCCTTTGCGTGCGTCTTTCTAAGAAAGACAGCACGCAATTGGCCAAAGGCGGGTGGATGTCCCGCCTTCTCTCTCGCCTGGCCTAGGGAGCTCAGGAGCGAGCAGCAGCGCGGCCGGGTGCCAGCTGCATACCTCACTTTCCTTGCAGTGTGCGCGTTCCGCGCTTGTTTTGTTATCTAAATACTATGCATCTTTCTTTTCCAGTTCCGACTTGGTTTGTCTCCAGGTTCGTTTCAGTCCTCCCAAAGAATGCCCTACATTTTACTCCCTCAAGCCCTATCCTTCGTTTTCTGAGTTACTTCTCCACAGGCCCATTCCACTTATCTCCCTTCTTTCTTCACATATCCCATTAACCTCTCACTCACTTTTTTCCTGTATATGCCACCATTCTGACATCTACGATGTTCCATTTTTGCTCATTTGACCTAGGCTAAACCTACCACTACTAAGTGAAGGCTTTCTGTAACATTAAGTTGACGTGACCTCATTTCGTATCGGTCGCCAAAGCTGTGATCAGACCTCCACCTTCGACAGTTCTAAGGTTTTAAGGTTTAGAATTGATTGAGTTAGGTCCGCCCAGCAACCTTATCACTCACATTCTTCAACTGGTCTGAATGGTTCCTCACACACAGAAGCCCTTACTTACGGTTTCGCACCGTTCACCTGACATCAATTCACATATTACTTGCTGCCTATTATGTTTTTGTACAGTATTTTGTGATAATGCTGTTCTACCTGATGCAGGCCCAGCAACCCTCTACCCACCCACCCCTCTGGTGGAAAGGATTCTCAAATTGCAGCATGCCAGCTGAAATAACCGGTTACTGGGACTCCCAACGCCTTCGTAGCCGCCTTGCCGCCAAGATGATAAGGCCATCCACATATTTCCCCCTCAGTTTTGCCACTTACGGATCAAGCTTTATGGGCACAGGAAGAGCTAAGAAGTATTAGACGAGTGCGAAGCAGGTGGCGGGAATGCACATGGCAGAGCACAAGAAAATTACATAGCTGGATTTGGGGCTGGATAATTGAAATAGCGGTGGTGCAGATGGGAAAAGGCATTCTTGAAATGGGATCTTCTGCTTTGCTGCCAGAGCCCTAACACAAAGGAAAAGTTTTTCATTTCCCTTCTTGATCCGGTAATGCAGCGGGTCTACTGCAGCTCTCGAGTTTCACTTGCCGGAGTGTCAGTGTAAGACAGTCTCTAATGGAGACACTCGCGTGTCATCTCTGAGCCGTGGCCGAATTAAAGGAACATGCAGTGTAATTTGGTGGTGAGTTAGTGTGTCATGACATTGTAAAGAACAAAAGGGGTAGAGCTTATTAAAAGCAAATGGCACATTGTCTGCTCGGTTAGTTCTTCTGTCTCCATAACCCCAGCATTATTTCCCTGATCTAGTATATTTCCTGCTTCTTCGCTTGCTTATAAATATTGCATAGTCATTTTAGCACGCAAACCCGGGTATGGGACTGAAGAGTTGGAAAGAAAAGTACTGTCAAATGTTACAAATTGGACTAAATACAAGCTTCCCTTACCTATTTCGGGAAAGCTCTGTATTGTTGGTGCACGTGTGGATGTTCAGACCTACATTTCCCCTCATGGTACACAAAGTCGTGCTGCTCAGTCCTGTGCCGTTTTTAGGTCTCGCCTGAGCCAGCGCGCATGCACTGCTCTGCGAGGCTTCTAGTAAGGACTTCCATCTGGAACATCTTTCCCTCGTGGGTTTTTTTTTCCGGCCACGCATTTGATTGGCCATTTGCCTAAGGCTTCCACAAAAGAAACCACGCAAATGGCCAAAGGCTTGGGTATGTCCCGCCTTCTCTTTAAATGTTCCCTCCCATAGCCTGTGGTTCTCGGGAGCGAGCAGGGGCGCACAGGCTGCCAGCTGGCTGCTGCTCGCTCCCGAGCTCCCTAGGACTGCACTCCTCCCCTCCCACTCCATCAGGCCATGCCGTGTCACATGACACTTCTGCCGCGGCTGCTGCTCGCTCCTGCTCTTGTTTTATTCAGCTGCATTTCCCTCCCCATGAAGTCGCGCAAAGCTCTACGTGCTAGTATTTAGTTTCTAGCCCTTCTCTTACTCTTCGCGCGCAGACCACCGGGGCTGTACTGTAGCCTTTTCTCTTTTCCTTGCTCTCGGTTATTTCTTGCCTGCTGTCAAGTTTTGCTCCCCCCTCCTCGCTTCCTCTCTGATGCTGCGAGCTAGTGCGGCCTCCCCAGGGGAGCCTCTGCCCCTGGACGGAAGAAAATGAAGTTACTAATTTCCCCTGCGAGTTCTATGATTGTGACAGCAGCCTCTCTTCACCCGGCCCCTCCCGCCAGCGCTGTCAGCCTTGCCTCCGTCTCCAAGCCCCACGGACTTCATCTCCCAGCCCCTCTTTCTCTGACACTCTGTGCCTCAGACTTCCTCTGTCTCTATTTTCCCCCAGTGTCTCAGACTCTCTACTCCAGTGTGCACAATCTCTTTTCTCACACACGATCTTTACCTCAGGCTCTTTACCTTCTTTTCTCTCGTATTCTGCCCATAGTGTATCTCAGACTCTGTGTATCTGACTTTTACCAGCCTCTTGCGCTCTGTCTGTGTCAGACTCTGTCGCAGGCGCTCATCATCTCTCAGACTCTCTATCCCACCCCCAGTGTATATCTTCATCTAGCGTGTCTCAGACTCTGTCGCAGGCGCTCTTCATCTTGCAGACTCTTCATCTCCAGACTGTCTTTCTTCCTCTTTGCCCAGTCTGTTTCAGACTCCCTGCTCCTCAGACATCCTCCATCTTTCACTCTCTCTCCCAGTCCCAGTGTATATCTTCATCTAGCTTGTCTCAGACTCTCTCCGTCGCAGGCGCTCCTCCTCTCTTAGATTCACCATCCCCGACCTGTCTCTCACGCTCTGACTCTCTGCACCTCAGTCTTTCTCCATATTCCAGACACTCTTTCCCTCGTCCCCCAGACCGTCTCAGAATCTGCGTGCCACAGACATCAGTACACTGACACTCTCTATTTCTCAGACATACTCTGTGGCCTCAGACTCGTTATTTCTTTCTCTCTGTCCACAGTCTCTTCGAGTCTCTTTGTGACCCAGACATTCCTCCTCTCCCAGACTCCGCCCCTCTCTCTCTGTTCCCCAGCCTCCCTCAGCATCTCTCTTTGTCACAGACCCTCCTCTTGTCTCCAAATACCCCTGGCTCGCTGCCTCTCTTTGTACCCTCAGGTTATGCGTCTCTTTATCCATTAGACTCCAGTGTTCCTCCAGTCTCTCTCCCCTCTCTCTCTCTCTTTCTGTCCTAGACACTCTCAAGCACTCTGTGACCCCACCTCTCCACCACCCATTGTCTCTCTTGTCCTGTCTTCCCCGTCCCCCCTCTGTGTGTGTGCGCCCCTCTGTTTCATCTTTGACTGTGTCCCTCTTCTCTCCCATTGTCGTCTTTTCAGTAGCCCCCCACCAAGTTCTCTGACTCGCATTTCTCCGACTGGTCCTTTGCCCTGTGGTCTGTCTGTGACCCATAGTCACAGTGTTTCTGCATTTTCTCACTATGGCTATCATCTCGTCAAAACACACACACACTTTTATTGTGAACTCTCTTTCTCCCTTCAGCTCAAAGTCATTACCCTTCTTTCTCTCTTTCCTGTACGTGCGAACCCTTTCTCCTGCTCCCTCACACACACTCTTTCGTAACAAAAATGCTTAACACTTTTTATTATAACTATTCAACATGATGCACACAATGCTCTACAACATAGCCAAATGTTCTGGCTGAACACACAAAGTCACAAAGGAGAGACCTATGGGCTATGCCAATGCTTGTTTCTTATGTAGCTTGAGTTAGGCTCCCATGTCATTCCAAACAGTGGCAGTGAACAAAGGGAACAACATCAGCGTACACTGGACAGGTGTTACAAACCTAAACAGAAGTGAAACAGACAAGACAATTGGCACCCAATTCAGAACCTAAGATGGTGGAATTCACAAATGTCAACAGATACCCATTTGCTCACTTGAATGGTTGACGTCTTTGCCACGTTTCCTTACCCGCAGTGGCCACTGGAAAACTCCAGACAGTGGAAAAGATGACCAAGATTATAAAAAAAAGTATGTACCTCGAAAACAAGCAACAAAAATACAGCATCAACCAAACTCTGCTCCTCTTGGTTAACTATTAAGTAACATCAGTGGAGTAAAACAGTGGCTGGTGACCGACTGCTCGTTCAGCCTGAAAGACTCCACGATAACAACATCAAAGTATGCTACACGTTTTGGTGAGGCCACGAATGAAGAGTCAAAACCACTGATCAGATCATATTGTTATTTTAAGTTCGGATGATCATGAGTACTTTAAAAAAAAAAAAAATCTTTCTCCAATTGCTTACTAATATAGATGTACAAAGCAAGGACTGAAAAACTGCAATCAGGGTGATAAATCCAATGCAGGTATAAAACGATTTGTAACGTGCTGATTAAATAGATGATACTTCAAATGTCATATTTTGCTCGTGCTTACTTCCTTCAGGTTTAGTATCTGAACAACTGTAGCATTTTAGGAAGGTTAAAGATCCCTGGTTTGAAACTGTTCAAAGTTGTTTGCTTGACACCACTAGCGCAAAATCCGTTCCCTAAAAGAAGTATTTCACTGATTTTGAAAATGGCAAAATAAGAAGCTTTTTCCTTCCCGTGAAAATCAAAGCGTCTTCTTCCCTTTTCACGTGATCATGTTATCTTGTCAGGATACATCACTGTCCGGCTTGGTGATTGGCAGAAAGATCGGTTGCACTCCCACTGCTGCAGGGCAAAAGGTCGCCCGCAGTGCAGACTTTCAATCACTGTCCTCCTCTCACTGAGCACTTATGAGGACAAGAAGAGATAACGAACATTCAAACTGACTGTTGTTAACGACCACAAGCACTTTCATTCAATTCGCTCACTTCCTCCAAGAAAAAAATAAAGAAACAAGCATTTGCAATGCAATCGGTCTCGCTTTGGGACCTTATATGTATTTAGCTATGCAGCACATTAGCCTGGGTGCTGAAACATCTACTGCTCTTTAACATGGAGGAAAAGTAAGCACCAAACTGCATGACACGCCAGGTATGGGAACACATGGAGAGAAATATTGCCTTTCAGCGGGAAATGGTATAGTCCAAAGCTCTGTTTTTAATATAAAATCAGGGCTTTCGGTGGTCATATCACTGAAAATACAAGATTTGAAAAATATATTATTCTCTACGGGTGCTTGTGGAAGACAATTTCTATGGACTGGAATCTAGAGAATGCTAAAGTGATTCTGGTATTTTACTGACCTCTGCTGGTCGTTTCCTATCAAGACAGTTAAATAGATGCAGTTGAACATCTATTTAATCAGCACGTTACAAATCGTTTTATACCTGCATTGGATTTATCACCCTGATTGCAGTTTTTCAGTCCTTGCTTTGTACATCTATATTAGTAAGCAATTGGAGAAAGTCCCTAAGTGGAAGCAGACAAGTCCTAGGGCTGATCTCCAGAGCCCACAAAGTCCATATACATATAAGTATATATAAGTATATAGTAAAGTATATATAAGAGGTCTCGAGTGCTCGACCTAAAAACGTTTCCTGGCTTGTCTGCGTATATGCTGAGCTCTGCTGCCTAGCAGCGCCACTGCCTTTTTGAAAGATTTTCCAGGGACCCCAGGAATTAAAAAACACAAAAACCATTGTAAATACACAGAAATTAATATGCAAATATCACCGTAGAGAAGCATAACCAGCGCATAACTAATCGCGGAAACATGCCCGGTCTGCACCACAGAGTTCACCAGCAAACCCAATAAAAGTAGGTTAGAACGTTAAGCTAGTAACCTGCAAAGGTAAAAGAAACAGACAAAATATAGACTGGCCATTTTAATAAATGGTGCATTCGTAGATCTACTGTTCACTAGTATCACAATTTTTGCTACCTCAGGCAGAACTTCTCAAATGTGAAAGCTTCATAAAAGTAAGTCCAACTGGGCATACTCTCTCTGCCACATCATGGACCATGTGTCTAATTTATGGACCACACGTCTCATTTCCTAGTGCCAACCTTCAAGCATCCCAAATGGGCAGTATGGAACATAGCCCACACAGGCACCATCCCAAAAACAACTCACATAGGCGAGTGCACTACTTTGTATTGCATTTACCTCACCGGTCCTTTTTATTGTATCTAGAAGAATGCCAGGTAGGCCCTCTGGAGAGGCCTAATTTGGCTTGTTCGTCTCTAGACACTTACTTGAGGGGGCCATGCTGCCAGACCACAGATATCCTTCCCAGTCATGCTTGTCTATGCGCTTTGGGATGGTGTCTGTGGGAGCCAGGTGCCATAAACCTGCATGGAAATACTTGCGAAACAGCAGCTTCCACTGTCACGCACAACACAATCGACTTCAGAGCTGTACTCAAGCCAACGTGAAGCAAGGTAGCAGCCAATTAAAGATTTCTGTCCAAATCCTACTGATCAGTTTTCTGCAGGCCTCATGGAGCATGACAATAGGGGAGGTGCATAGCCTTATTAATTCTCCTACTGTAAAAATAAGACAAAAACAAAGAGGCAACAATGAAAATATAACTGTAAACTGCATATTTAGGCCCTTTTGCTGAAAATCGCCCTAGGCATTCGCATCAACTTTAAAGCCTCGGTGGATCATAGGACATTCAAAACCATCAACAAGCCTCGGAGGATCGGAGGACATTCACCACCATCAACTTTGAAGCCTCGGAGGATCGTAGGACATTCAAAACCATCAACTTTAAAGCCTCGGAGGATCGGAGTACATTCACCACCATCAACTTTAAAGCCTCGGAGGATCATAGGACATTCACCACCATCAACTTTAAAGCCTCGGAGGATCGGAAGACATTCACCACCTACACAAAAGTCAGAGATATAAAACTGTATCTCCGTTTGCAAAAGTAGGAAGGTTGAAGAAATGCAGAATCCAAAATCCTACATGGCCATTCAAGAACACAGGCATTATGTCAAGACGTCAACATCTGCCAGGCGTGATAAAGGTGAGCTTCAACTTCGAAGTTGAAAGATGCTGCTTCTACCTCACCACTATCTCCTTGGGAGCAGCACACAGTGCGAGGACTGTGACCAGTGAGCATACTGCAGACTGAACCACCTCTTGGCGCTGAACTGCTCTACAGACCTTTGGCACTGTACATGTTCAGTCACTTTGGAAAAACTCAAACTGCTAAAAGTATCTCAAAGTTAACAGACAGCATGCAAGGAGCATTTTAAAAACATTGTTGATTTTGAAAAGGCAGTTTTGTTAAAAAAGGATAGCTTCAACAAAGGCAGTCAGAATTCTCAGAATAACAAGATCTCAGCTTAGAATTTTCTGCTGAATGCAGACCAGTTTTAAAAGCTAAAACGAGAAAATATAGATACAGCCTTATAACTTAAAGAAATGTATAGATTTGCAGATTGTGGTACATATGCATACTGGGTGTTCGAAAACTATTTAGTATAGCAATTATAAATGTCTCTATTCAGTAGAAAATGATATTTTCTAGAGGCGCACAGTGGGGTACAGAGCTGCTGCTTCTTCTCATGTTTGTGGGGCTGAAACAGTATGAGGCAACCAGTTGTGACATCTCCTACACGGAGGACCAGAAAAGGCAAAGTTCCAATGATACTACAGATCCCAAAATTAGGGACAGAACTACAAAAAAGAGAAAGACCAACGTGCAAAGAAAACAATACACGGTACCCTTTAGGCATAGAAAAATAATGGACTCCACAGACGCTTTAAATCACACAAAGGGGCTCCAGGAGGGCAAGCAGTGGCAAAGCTAGTAAGCATAGCTTCTGTACAGAACAAACACAAATAGTTACACAACATACAGGCAAAAATGCAGATACACCTATTGTGTTATAACGGACTAAACATACACACACTGACAGGGTATACGAGGACCATACACGCAAACATGTATTCAAAACTTGGCCCCAGTACACGCAACACCAACAAACATACAGGAAATGATGTTCGCAGGCAACAAACAAACACACACAAAAGGCATGCATGCATAAACACACAAACACATGGACTGATGGATGCTTGAGTATGTTAGTAGATGCATACATGGGTGGATGAGTGTGGGTGTGTGCCTGAATGGAATGGAGAAGGATGGATGATAAAGCACAATTTGACATTTATATTTTAATCATACGGTCTTTCTTTTTTTGCTTTCAAAGCAGTTTATGTTTGTTCCAAAACAACATTTTGTTGTAGTTTCTGTTGCTACTGCAGAGATGAAATTGTAATCTAGGACAACTAGGTTACGAATTCCCAAATATCTTTTTTACTTTTCTGGGGGTTACATTCTTCAAAGGGATGTGTCTGCAGAAACTCAAGTATGCTATTTCAATCGTCATTCTGCTGTGAGAACATTCAGTAGTGCAAACATAACACAAATCAACTGAGATTACTGGGGACGCTCTTCCAGGAAAATGTGTTGTACTTTTGGGAAAATTAAGCACACGGGACTTCCTTCGGGCATGCACTACTGCGAAATGTACATAAGAAACTGCAGCAAATGCCGGTACCTACTGTAATGTACATTTTGAGGAAAAACGTTGCATTCATGCAGCTGAGACGAGAGGAAATACCGTAATAATGGATAAACAGCTAAATGCCATGCATACCGTAATAATGGAGAAACAGTTCAATGCCATGCGCTAAGTGTTACTTGTGAAACATCAACAACAAGAGATCCTGCCTCCTTCCAAAAACTAAAACGTTGGCATGCAGGATAAGCAATTAGAACCTGGGTACTGCGAATCCAAAATATGAACATGGTCGACATTTTGGTTCTCTTGGTAGCTGCAGATTAAAAAAAATAAAAATAAATAAGGAGTGTGGGAACCATGTAAAAGGCGTGCCTGACAGCCTTTTCCTGTGTGCAGAGTCTGCCTTGTGGGGCTGGTTTTGGGAGCACTGGGGTTGGATGAGGATGGAATAAACACTTATCTCCTACAGCCTCATTGCAGGCACTACTTTGATCAGGAACCATATGCTCCAGTAATGCAGGAGAATAGCAGGTTCTTGTTTCAGGGCGTGAAGAGAAGTCAAGAATTGGAGTCAGGCTACCGCATCAGAAACTATACATGAGACAAGTCCTATAATGAAGTACACTTGGCTCTGCGAGGAGACCGGAGGAAATGCAGCAGAGGTTGCTAGATGCCACACTTACAGTCCCTGTATTTTTACCCCTTTAGCTGTAGGTGTTGATGCATGAGAAGGTAGCACAGAGAGCAACTCTTTATGTGGGGATGGCAAGTTCAGGACCTGCGAGATGAAGGGCAGTGGCAATGAATTGTAGAAAAATACATGACGTAGTAGGACATCACTATTGCGCTTTTCTTACTTTAGGATCACTATATCCGGTTACCAGTTCTTCATCTCACCAAGTAGTGCTGGCTGGAACGGTCATACTTCCTGCTGCTACTACTATGGTTCTCCATTTCCTCTTCCCTTAAGCTCTTCACGCCCTCCCATGGTTCTACTGGGATCAGTGTCGAATGCTTGGAGCTGAGGTATTAACATTCTGACTGCATGGAGCCCCTGCTGTGGAACTTCAGGTATTACTGACAATTAGACCCTAGAAGCAAGTGTATGGGAGGAGGAATTCTGACACCTCAAGGCAGAGTGTCAACATGGCCGGAAGGTGAGGCAGGCTTGATTCCACAGCACAGCAACTAGAGCGAGCCACTAAAACCAGATAAGGACGGAGGTTCATCCACCCAACTGAACCCCTGTAGCAAGAAAAAGACATGTGGCTGAGGATTCTTCAGTTCCGTACCATTTAATGTCCCATCTCGGAACCCTGAAAGCATGGTCGTACAGCACAGTGCTTTCACCATCTTATGAAATGTAGGACACATTGTGTTTGATCAGCACAGTGGCCACACAATTCTACAAAGGAAGCTGCAATGAGAGCACCCTGGATATAGCAGGAATCTAGGCTGGCTCGAGTCGCCAGCGTCAATAGAACAAGAAATCCCCAAACAAATCGTGAGCAGAAGGTCACATTAACATCCAAAAAACACACTCAAAGGTGACACTGGATAACAAAAACCAGTGGCTCCTCAGGTGAAGACGCTTCTAATATTAGAGAAAACAAGTTGGCCACAAACAGGGAATTGCCTAAAACAGCACAAGTCTGACCAAAATGTGAAATTTGGAGAATCACTTCCACTAAACTGACAATGAATCAAGCCATACGAGGACACAATGGAAACCAAATCTCACCCAATGCTGACCGAAGGATTTCACTCTGTAAATGAACAAAACTCTAATCTGCAGGTGGAAAATCCCTGCAATGAATCCAAGAATTAGGATCAGTTGACATTTGAGTCCGCAGACTAAATTTACAAATGTGGAAAATCCACAAAAGATAACAGGGAAACAAAGGATGTAAGACAAAGCAAAGGCGCGTTTTTATAGGATATTATGGATTGCCCACTACCATTTGATGGGGCACGGTGCTCAGCGGTGGTCCTGGGTACTTCAGCACCTTCCACTAAAGCTGTCTGATGCTTTCTACAGCCAAATGAAGGAGAAACGGTTTGATTATTTGAAGCGATCGTACACGGCGTGACCTACCATGTTCTGCTCTCATCACCGCCCTAAAAAAAAAAATGTTTTAAAAAAGAACCATCTGGGTGGGAACAGCTACATACACACCAACTCCCCAACTTGATGGTTCTACTTCATCTGAAGCCGCAGGTTGCACAACTGCATAGACACGGTAAAGAGGAAGACCACAGATGCCAAAGAGAATGGAAATACGACTTAAGAAAGGGAAAGAAGGTAAAGGAATAAAACAATCTAAAACAGGATGGGAAATTGGGCTCACAGTTTTCAGTCCTATACAAAGTGGAGACATAGGAGAGATGAGACATACAGATCACGGTCTGATGAATGTACCAGAGATTCTTGACAGTATTCATATTCATCACTCCAGTTAACAATGAAATTGCTAGCCACCCTCAAAGCGTATTAGGAAATTTTACCATAATAAGTCATGCTTTCATAGCAGATTAGGCGCTTATTCTGTTTCCCTCAGAGAATTAATTTCTGCTTCTCTTATAAGGATACTTAGCATCTTGTGCCTTTTTTTACAGAACAAGATTCCGGGCTTTCCTGGCACTCGCCTCGCATTACGTAACATCGCTTTGACTGCAGCCACATTATCATCCCAGTCCTCTGACTCACAATTGCTCTTAGTTCAAATGACTGTTTCTGGGTGCAAGAGGTTGCCTTTCGGCACACTCTTGAAAGGGGACTCTTCCAGACGACTGAAAACATACAACAGAGCCCCAAATGTCTGCCATCCAGCAATGAAGAAGCTATTTTCTGTACGAGTCAGCGAGCAAGGAAAGGAATAATGTAGCCAGGGGCAAAAAGAAAGTCACCACGGTGGTATTTCAATAATGGGTTCTTTCCAGCTCACAATCAGCTGCTTTCCGAAATGTTGAACTGCAGGAAGTGAGCCGTTGATGTACAAAAAATATGCTGTGTAGACCCAGAAACATGTCTAACATTTTTTTTTCTATGAAACAGAATGAAAAGATTGCTATCTAGTGAGGATTTTTTTTTTTAATTGATGCACTGCAGGAGATACCGGCAGAGAAAATATAAGTGCTAAGTGAAAACCCTGGACTGAATGTCTGCCACATTGCAAAATGCCTTCTTACACTTTTTGTTTTAAAAATGTTAACACATTTCACATTTTTTTTAGACAAATGAGTCAGAGAGAATTCCCGCCTCAGAAATCACAACTCTGTTACTCCTATTATTTTCTTGTGCCGAAAAAGGACTTGAGCCTTTGTTTGTCCAATTGTTATGTAGCTTGCATTTGTCTCCATTTTAGTTTCTCGTTTTAACTTCGCCTTATTTTCTAATGGGAGTTGGTACATGCTTTCCCATTGCAAGAATGGGCCTTGCACACATTTATTCCTGATAGCACCCTGAGGTCTGCACATTTAGTTCCAGGGTTGCACAAATTCAGAACATGAGGCATCGTTTTATTTTCTGTGCTCGAAAGGAGACACCTCTTCTGTTTTAGTCTAATTAAAATGCTGTCCTGCACCTTCGACAGTGCGATTAGCTTGCCGTATTGATATTCAAACCACGTCAGTGCTGAAGTCTGTGAGAGGTGCACTACCTGATGGAGTAATCATGGAACGCTGCTGTAGGAATCAGTCCCTCTGTCCCCAACCTTCATCCTGAGAAAGAATATAGCTGTACGCTCAGTTGGAAGTGCATTCGTGGATGCACTGATCCGGTCTTTCTGACATAGAGTACCAAGTTGTGGGGTTAGGTCATTCCAATAGGCCTGGCAGATGGTTACTCCTGATATACTCTCTTTAGCATAGAGGATAGTAATAGAGAGGAGTAACTTTTAGCAACATTATGAATAATTGCCATGGTTGAATTGCTTGTGTTTTTCACTATTCTAATAATGCTTATTACTATAATGTGTCACATCTTTCTTACAACCGCAATTCAAGTTCTATTTACAAAGATCAAAGCTTTTCAATAAACGTTTGAAAATGCAATTTTTTATCTTTGCTTCGTGATCACTTTAGGCATGAAAGGGTGACAAACGAAAGGGTTAGATCTGTTACCACAATTTCCTTGAGATTCTGAGAGTCATGGTATAGGTTACTGACATATATAACTCTGTAGGTTTAGGAGTTTAGATACGGTGCTGTCAACTAACCAAAACAGACCAACATTTACTGATTATATAAGAAGACCCAGTCTCTGTATTATGAAGTTCTGTTGTTCTATATACACAGTCCTACTAGATTCGTAGGAACTGCATAACGTTGTTTTAGATCTTCAACTTCTCAATTTCTTCCCACAAAAGTACAAATTTAAGATGCTCACCCTGACCCAGGTTCTATCTGATCCGGATCCAAGAGACTAGATGGTAGTGCTGGACCTGCAAGACGCCCATTATATGCTGTCTTGCAGGCATAAAGGCGTTACTTGCAGTTCAAAGTGGGACAGGAGCATTTTTAGTGTGCCGTGCTCACTTTCGGACCCGGCAGTTTCCCTCGGTGTTCACAAAGGGGATGCTGGTGGTTGCAGCATACCTGCAGAGGTTGAGGTAGTCTTCCCCTACCTCGATGATTGGATGTTAAATGCAGGCTTACAACAATCAGCCGTGGACCACCTCAAGACAATGGCAAACATTGTGACATAGTTTGGATTCACTATTTAAACGTCGAAGTCAAACCTGACTCCTTCACAGAGGCTCATCAGAGCCATCATTGATACAGTGTGTTACCAAACCTTCCTTCTGGATCAGGTAGACCTGGGTGTTTTGAGCTATGACCCCAATGCTTCGGTCTCAGTCCAGTCTTTCAGTAAGGGTGGCTCTTAGGCTTGTTGGCCACCTTCACTGCTCGTCGACCATTCCAAGTGGCATATGAGGATTGTGCAGTGTGATCTGAAGTCTAAGTGGGCCAAGCACCAAGGGAACCTGTCAAATTTCTGCCAGGTTTTGGAGGGGACTGCAAGAGACCTGAAGTCATGACTGCTCTGCCACAATTGGGCCACCTGCAGAAGTCTTTTCCAATGATGATGGTGACAAATATATAACTACTGGGTTGGTGAGGTCATTTGGAGGAGGTGGAGTTCAAAGGACCCTGGACTACAGTGGAGAACCCCCTCCACATCAACTTGCTGGAGCTGCAGGCCATTTGCTTGGCGTTGAAAGGATTCTTGCTGTCCTTCAACAGATGGCTATTTCGGGTCCTCACGGACACCACCACCACCACGTGGTATTGCAACAAGCTGGGCAGGTTGGGTCCTGTGCTTCTGGAACTGGCTTTATTGTCAGGGTATTTCTATGATCTTACACCACCTGGCAGGATCATTAAACACCAGGGTCTGAAAACTCAGCCGGTGATGCCAAGCTCGTTACGTATGGCAGTGGCACAGGGTGTCTCCCAGCAATGGGGAGAAGGCTGACTCGATCTATTAGTCAGTGGCAAGAATATGCAATATCAACACTTTTGCACGTTGGAGCTCTCAACAGGGCTAGCTCTCTGAGGCGCAGTCCGGTTAGAAAGGAGAACAAGACTCCAGTATGCCTTCCTGCCACTACATCTTTTGCCCCAAGTTCTGAAGAAGATCAAAAATTACTGTACCCAAATCATCCTGGTGGCTCCGGATTGGGACAGGAAAGGGTCATGCCCCAAACATCTGGGTACAAGCATCTGTCCTCCGATCAGGCTGCCACTTCAGGAGGATCTTCTGTCACACAGCAGTACGATACCCTTGCCTCAGGCCTGCACAATCTACACCTCCATGGTGGAGACTGAGCAGAGGCACTTTACAGTAAGCAGTTATCCTCCCGAAGTAGTGGGTGTCATCTTGCGACCAAGCAACCTTCTACAAAGTCTGTTTATGCTGGACACTGGGAAGTTTGTAGGTTGGTGTGGCACCTGTAATATGGACCTTTTGCAGGCCAAACTGTTGAATGTTTTGTTATTTGTTTTATTTTTGGCCCTGCAATGACTTGTAGTGGGCACTGTTAAATGTTATCTGTCGGACGTTTCGGATTCTTTTCATTTACCGGACCAACCGTCCCGATTGGAATCACTTGTTGTGATATGATTTCTCAAAGGTTTACTCCATGCTTCCTCTTAAACCCTTCATAAAACTACAGTGGGACCTTAATTTAGTTTTTACTTTTCTTATGTGCATCACTTTTGAGCTGTTGCACAGCTGTCTTCTATGTCTCCTGAGCCTTAAAATAGTATTTCTCATTGCAATAACTACAGCTCTTCATTTGATGTAGCTTCAAGCTCTGGGAGTCCAGACGTCCTACACCACCACCTTTCCAGACAAACCAGTTCTGAAGACGAGAGGCCTTTCTAACAAAAGTTGTTACTCCCCTTCATGTTGGACAGTTTCATCACACTCCTGGCGTTCTTTGCTCCACCTCACCCCTCCAAAGAAGAGGAGAACTCCTTCGTTAAGACCGCAGAAAAGCACTGTGCTTTTACATTGACTGCACCAAAGTCTATCGGTTGGATGATCAGCTCTGTGTGGGGTTCTCAGGGGCAAAGCAGTTCAGAAGAGGATTTTATCCAGGTGGATGGTCCTGTGCATTAAATCTGCTAGGCGTTGGCCAAGAAGCAACCTCCAAAAGGATTGAGAGCCCATTCCACTAGGGCCAAGGCTGCTACCGATGCACTGCCACATGGAGTTCCTGTCCTAGATATTTATTAGGCTGCAACGTGGGTATCCACGCACACGTTCACAAAGCATTATGGCCATGACAGCCATGTCCGATGGTGTTGGATCTATTTTCTCTATTAAAACTGCTGCCGCTAAATTATTATTCTTACGTGCTTGTCTACCTAATCTGTAAAATTGACTCTTTTCCTCCTAAAAAGGTCCCACATAAGAGCTCTACACATTGACACAAATAACTATTTTTCCAGCTCTGGGTCAGAGGGTGCAGACAGTGTCAAGAAAAACGGATGTAATCGCGCCCAGCCATCACTTCCGGGGCGGAGCGAGATAGATTTGGAGCCGATTGATGCCACCTACAGGTGCGCAAGAACTATGCTGAAAAATCTTCCAGATCAAGTCTGGCGCCTGGGGATATTCTAATGGTGAAGAATCTGCTTTTAGATAGGGTATCCACCAGAAAGAGCATTATCGATTTTGTGACGAATAACACTAGTTTTCCTAAACCCCCTATTATATCTTTCTTCCTCCAGCATCTTCAGTTACATACTTTTTTAGTTCCACCTTTCCAACTCTTCCTAGAGAAGCAGAATCATGAAAAAAATATTTCTTATCTAGTCTACAACAAAAATTCTTTATATACTTAATCCAGGAAATGTTCCCGGGCATAGTCTAATGTTTAGCAATCTTTCTGTTCAGAATTGCCTGTGGGTTGTCCAAATCCTGTTCCATAATAAGATTGGGTTAATGTTAATAAGATCTTCACAAAATGAAAACCCAATTCTCTGAGGCACACATAGGTGGAAATACTTTCTGGTACTGAGAGATAATTTCTTAGACAACTGATTCTCAGTCAGCTGTAATGTAGCCACATTCACATATCCCCAGACAAACGCCCAAAACAACACTGTAGAGAGACATTTAGCTTTATACAACACACTCCGTACTTTCAGCTGCTTAGCTCCCATTTTAGTAGAAAAATAGTTAGTTGCAGCAAATCGTTTTTTCAAACTGTAGCTTCCTTGCTGCAATCCGCTGCAACCATGCTCCCTGAGCATCAAATAGAAGACTCCAGACACAAAAGGATTGATGGGGAAAAAATATTTGACCAAGACATTGCATCAGTTTCCCAAAGCTACTAAATGAACCACTCAAAGAGATGCAGTCGGTCATCTGAAACTCAAAATAAGATTTCTATAACTCAGAAAGAAAATTTGTTTTCTTTATGACGAAAGCCTTCACCCACCCCAAGGTGGCATGCTTCATCATTAGTCTCCTCCTCATACCAAAAATCAAATGATACAATGGTGTGGGCTACAATGTTCTGCTTAATCCGAAAAGAGGCACTGGAATGAGCTATTAGAGGTTTTTTTATTTTTTTTAAATCAAGCACTGTCCCTTTGCACTGGGCATGCCCTTAAAAAAGGATTATTAACCTTCTTCCAGAATGAGGTACTGTCGTCTAACTTGCTGGCGGCAACTACAAAAGGCGGGTCCATATTTTTGGAGGCAACTAATGCTTGCCATGCTTCTTTACTTATTGCTTATGTATTAGACGTTAAAACCACCTTACATTCCCTCTACAGGCTTTTACACCCTCCCGATTCTTTCTGGTCTATTTAGTGCTGTTTTTAGATATGTTATGGCTTTAGTACATCTTGAGTCAAACCAACCCTTTTTTGTGTCATTGATGGTTTATAAGGAAATTCCTAAATGTTCTTTAATTTAAAGGGCAGTAGCATTGAAGGTGTGTTTAACATCCTCAGCACTCTCCTCTAACCAAATACTAAATTGTGTGTAGTTATCCCTAATAAGCTTTGTGGAGAAATCTGCAGGATTAACTCTACACCATTTCAAGATGAAACCATTAGCAGAAGCTATTTTAGGTCTGTAACTAGTTCTGTATCGCGAGACTTCCCATGACTGCTCAGGGAGATAACATCCATGCTTTGGGCATTTTGGTCACTTATCCAATTCAGGTGCATCTTAAAATTGTGCACCAAGTGCCCCAGGTTATTTGTGATTAACAGAAAATCAATTGTAGTTTTGCATTCTCTGCCCCTAAAAGTATATTCAAAGGGGGCATATGGGAAACACACCTCATTGTCAAAGGCCATATTATAATTAAAAATCAAATTATTTATCTTTTCTCCATATCTATAGCAGGAAAAATGTGTTATACCTCTATCTGATGCAAAAACAACAGTTAATGGACAGAATGCAGAACAATGTCATACATTCACCCCAGTACAGAGATCTGGGCCTAAATCCATCGTGTTTTTGCTCACCATGCTATTACAGTTTGAACCCAGCCATATGCAAATCAGTCTTGACCCTGTGCCTCATGGGAAGAGTCCAGCCCGAGCTGCCAAGCCAGGTCCTCCCTGGACTGGAAACAAGCATCCTAGGACCGGTTTTAGGGGTTTCACCCCTCATCAGCGAGGATAGCTTGATTCCAGTGGCATGGAGAGCACGGAACCCACGTCTGGGCATACCCGTCCCACTCGGGGTGACAAATGCAAAAACAACAGTTGATGGACAGAATGCAGAACAATATCGTACATTCACCCCAGTACAGAGATCTGGGCCTAAATGCATCGTTTTTTTGCTCACCATGCCATTCCAGTTTGAACCCAGCCATATGCAAATCAGTCTTGACCCTGTGCCTCACGGGAACAGTCCAGCCCGAACTGCCAAGCCAGGTCCTCCCTGGACTGGAAACACGCATCCTAGGACCGGTTTCGGGCTTTCACCCCTCTTCAGCCACGATAGCTGAAGATACGGCTGATTAGCCAGAAACCGGTCCCAGGATGCTTGTTTCCGGTCCAGGGAAGACATGGCTTGGCAGTTCGGGCTGGACTGTTCCCATGAGGCACAGGGTCAGACTGATTTGCATATGGCTATGTCTGAACTGGGGTAGGGAGTGAGATTAAGAATGATGATGGATTAAACCCAGATCAGTTGACTGGGGGTGAGTGCTTGCAATGTTCAACACTCCGTCCATCATCCCCTTTGGTTTAGCTTTGTTCGCCCTAAGTTGGCAGGGTATGCCCAGACGTGAGTCCCTTGCTCACTGGAATCAAGCTAGCCTGGCTGATGACGGCTGATTAGCCAGAAACCGGTCCCAGGATGCTTGTTTCCGGTCCTGGGAAGACATGGCTTGGCAGTTCGGACTGAACTGTTCCCATGAGGCACAGGGTCAGACTGATTTGCGTATGGCCATGTCTGAACTGGGGTGGCGGAGTGAGCTAAAGAATGATGATGGATTCAACCCAGATCAGTTGACTGGGGGTGAGTGCTTGCAATGTTCAACACTCCGTCCATCATCCCCTTTGGTTTCGCTTTGTATACCTCTATCTGAATCATCACCATATCCACAAAATTCTTTCTGCCGGTAATGACCATAAATGAATGTAAAATTTCCAGCCCATATCGCATAGATAGCCCCATGTTTTGCAGAGTAAACTGATTCCATAATTCTGTCAATAGGTTCAATCACATCAGCTCTCTTTGTAGTAAAGACGTTATTATAGTAGTTAATTAGATTTGCCTGTTCCTTGACATTTAAAAACCAATAACCTGAAAATATGGGGAGTCCAAGTTATTATTTATTGCAGAGCCAGGGAATAATGTCGAAAGATACATTACCAACCCTTCCCCCTTTTAGCTCTCCCAGCAACTGAAGGTGACGGAGGGGTGGGGAGGGGGGGCAGTTTGTGGTCCACGTTTCATGTAAACAGATAATCCTAAAATGTTGAGGAAAATAAGCCAATCTATATTTCGAGTTTTCCTGATAAAGCCTGCAATGTTCCAAAATATAAGGCTATCAGGGGTGGTGTATCAATTGGAGCGTTAGGGCGTAGACTCCCACCCCAGCTGTTAGCTGCCACACGCATTAAAATTCATTAAAAACACTTCTGATTTACCACAGTGCAGCATCGGGCATTGTGTTGCTCCTGTGTATGGGAGCGTGGCCATCCTGCCGACTGGCAGACAGCCGGAATTAAGTCAAGTACGCAAGTCTGTTTGGACAGGTCTCCTACTCTGACCAGCCCGACATGTGCACTTTAGGCCTCTTGAATCAATTCTGCTTAGTACAGCTCCCCCAGTCTCCTTTGGAGTGCTGGATTCACATACTCCCACCAATCCTTGCTTTGCTATCATGCTGTTTACTACTAAAAACGGCACGAGAGCAACACCGGGGTTGTTTGTGTTCGAGGCAGTTCAGGCTGGCTCAGAAGGCAGCGCAAGTGAGGGAATCCTGGAGAACATGGCCAATCACTGTGTGGCTTCGTTTTTAATTTGTACAGTGATTGGTCACGTTTCTGCTTCTTATAGAGTCATATGCCACTATTTTCACACAGAGCGTCATGGCTGGGGAAGTGAGGTTGAAGGAAGCATTCCTTTTTAGGTCGAGCTTGGGAAGCGCATGCGCTGCTCTGCGAGGCATGCTGTATTCGAGTATGGAGTTGAAGCTCCGCCAACTCTCTGCCCATATTTGTCACTGTCCTTCGTAAATGCTAGCTTCTGATTAGTTAATAGGCTTGTTAGTCCCTCCTTACTACTGCCTTGTCTTCATTTGTAACCTCCCCTTTTACTTCGATTGTTACACGGTATGTCTCAGTCTGTAAGCAGTATTTTCTTTAATGAGTTTCTCCTACTGCAGGCACAACATACTTTCATGCAACATTCAGAGCACCATGCCCACTTTCACTTTCCAAGCAGTCTTGCATGTAGAAGAGTTTGAGCTATTGGCTTTGTAAATGACAATGTCTTTTATTTATATGTTGATTATCAACACAGAAATAAAAGGCACTGTCATTTACAATTCCAATAGCTTAAACTTTTGCAAATGCAAGACCTATTGCATAGCAAATGCTTGTTTCGTATCCTCTCCAGCTGCGAGTGCATGCTTCCAGGGCAGTTGAATTGCTGTTTTTTTGAAGTGCGTGAAATACCCTGAAAAGCACAGTGAAATCACGCAGCAAACTGACATTTATACATTTGGCGTACCAATTTTATCGACGTATTTACATCACGCGACGTGTCACACCATACGCGCCATCACTCTCAATACTGGGTACCCCCAGGAGGATCCGGGCAATCACTGGCGCAGAACTTGCGCGCTGGGAAGAAGCCGGGGTGCAGACTGATCTATATGCAGACAGGCAGCTCCTTCCATTCGCGGAACTAGTCACAGACGCGGAATTGCCGCAGGGTCAATTTCTGCTGCATGCCGCCATAGTTCACTCACTAAGCGCACTGTGGGGCGATATAACGCAGGAGCCTGCTACCCAATTAACTACACAATATTTACATGAGCAGGGTACCAGCTGACATTTAACGAAGTGATTTGCGGCATCTCTCCGTACACACACGGCCCGCAGCTGCTTTCCCTCCGTGCCCGATGGGACACGGACCTGCAGCACCCCACCACGGACCAGGACTGGGTCAGTATCCTTGAGAGTCCGGTGCGCATACCTCGGAATGTCCGGTTCCGGCTCATCCAGTATTATATCGGCCACAGAGCCTATTTGACACCAGAGCGTATAAATAGATATTTGGCCATACGGATGCCAGATGTGTGAGATGCGACAAAGTAGGGGCAGACCTAAAACATATGTTGTGGACTTGTGCTGCCATTCACACATACTGGGATGCGGTTACCAGTTGCTTGGCTCAATGCACAGAAAGTGTGTTGGACTGGACATGGGAGCAGTGTATCTTGGGACTGTATCCCAGGTCCAAGAAGCACAAGACGACCTCCAGGTACATAGATCTGGGACTCAGTCACCAAGCAGCTACTCACCCGCCAATGGAAGTCTCCTACCCCCCGGTAGCAGTAGCCTGGTACCAGTCCCTGTTATGTTGGGCACAGGCGGAAAGCGTGGCTCTTCACCAGGAAGACTCTAGATGGTAACGCAAACAGCCAATAGCAGCGGCGTGGGACGCGATACTCTGACTTTCGCACAGCTTGGCGCGATCATCAGCGGCAGCCACCGGATACACCGAATGCCGACGGGCAGGAGAATGCAGAGGACCCATAGTGCAGGTAGCGCAGGGTAGTCAACATCCCATCCAAACACTCTGCACAGACCCATGGCTGTCTTCTCTGTACCCCCCCCAAGAAAAAAAACAAAAACAAACGCATACTTAGACCCCACACACCAGAATACATCATCTGAACTATAGGTACTATGCATCGAAAGGAATGGGTGACTGGGTGAACACAATGCATGGACGTACAGGCATGCTGGGTCAAGCAGTGAGGCAAGGGGGTGTCATGGGTGTGACGTACGAGGAAATGTATTATTCTACTGTAAATCTTCTAGGTGTAGGGCACATGGTTATATGTTAAGTTTGCAGAATAAGCAATATGTACGGTATCGCAATATGCCATGTTGCTATTAACACAGATGTAAATGACTAAAGTGTTCAATGACAATAAGTGATCTGTTTCTGTACCGCTCTGATCTGAACTGTATTAATCACGATGATCAAAAGATGCACTGAAAACTGCAAATTAGTTGAAAATAATAAAAACAAAGTTAAACAAAAAAAAATGTATGTATACATTTTTTATGAAAACCAGGAAAAGCAGTTAAGCTGAACGTGTTGCCGTTAACTGGGTAGGGCGCTTGCTGTTCTGTTAGTAGAATCAACAGGGTAATTCTGAAGAGGAGCGGGAGAGCATGTGCGGGGCATCATCAAAAACATCAAGAATAATGTAGATTACAGTGATCCATGAATTGAATGTGGTTTTTCTTACGGTGATCCAAACCATAGTCACCACCCTTGCATTACCGCACTAGAGTTTAAAGTTGAGCAACTCTTGGGCGAATGCAGTGCGTGTATAAATATTTGCTGCTACTTTAGGGCTTTTTTTATCACAGCAATTATGTCTGGGGTTCGTGGAATTAACAAGCCCAAACAACGGTGCATGAGCCAAGATAATAAAATGGCATGACATTTTACACTGACATTAGTGAGAAGATCATGGAGGCTCAGAACCAGATGCTGCAACTCTGACGTGAGCTCACTTATACACTGATGGAATAACGCAAAATGTCTCAAAAACATGTTAGGCCGAGGAGTTCTTCTGCACCCCACCCCTTGGCGAGCTAGTTGTATCAGCTGAGGGTACTCTGACCGGCACAGAGAAGGGCGAGCACGGCTACTGAAGACACGGACAAATAATCAGAAACTCTACAAAATGCCTTCCTGGCTGCATGCTTTTCAGCTTAATAAATTAAGGACTCCTAGATTTACTGAAGGTCGTGCTGTGCTCTGCGCAAATCTGCAGGGCTGGGTTGCACAAACGGGAAAATTGTGCACATATTAAAAGGTCGGAGAACCGATAGCCTAATAATTTAGTAACACGCTTGTGTCAACGTTTGGCACAAAAATTCCTTTTGTACATGAAAACTCATTGCACTGCTATTACTAACAATTTACTTTGTCAGGCACCACTTAGTGTCCCACTATCGTGCCCAAAAAAGCATAGTGAATCTGGGCTAACTGAATCTTTTATTTTATTTTATTGTAGCATTTGTACACGGCTTCATACCACCAACACTGTCTGAAGCTATGTGCTGGGCATTTGTGTTTTTGCTGTGCCAGCTCTGTAATCTCACCATTCTTGCTACAAAAGACAATGATGCCCCCCGGCCTAGCAGAGGTGCAGATTAAATACCTGGCTTGAAAGAGTGCAGATGTAAACTAAGGGTAATGCCTTGAGGGACTGTAAAAATGGCTGTAAACCATTGTTGGACTGCTAGACAGAAGTGGTGTTTAAGGATTTTTTGGGTGTGTGTACCACACAGTAGGCTGGGCTCCTTCCTTGTCTCCACAGTCTGAGGACAATTTAACATTTTTAGATTTGGCTGGAAAATGACTTATTGTTACAAATTCTTTAAAATATACACAGAGCGGGCTTTGGCTCCTCTTGGAACTGCATTTGTCTCCCACCTTGTGCTATTGGCTACGTTGTAAACATAAACCACATGTGGTAAGCGGCCATCGAGTCACTCGCAATATGAGCAAATGCAATTATTCACATTTTCTAGGTGCTACCAATATGTATAGATGAGTGTATTGAGGTACAGGATCACACAAAGTGCCCAAAGTGACGCGGCACATATTCCGTGCAAAAATAGCTGTTCATGATATTTACCTTCATGCTTTTTCATATTTGCTTTAAAATGGACCATTTGCCAACTATTTTTTTAACTTATTTGGGGGAAATCCGCCAACCCCCACTTATATTGGTCGAGCTTACTTCTTTCGCTCAATCGCAACGTTTTTCTCATCCCCAACTTTTACGCATAGGAGGCCTTTCTTGCCAGTCCAAGAGAGAGGGACCAGCCTCGTGAGGCCACGGACCCTCTGGGCCCGCTCTTGGCCTGGTCTTCACCCGAGCACACGCCGGGTGTGTCCTGTGCTGCAGGGGTCTCGGGTGCCCTAAATGTGCCCAGTGTTATCGTGCGGCCTCCTGCCAAGAAGGTGGTGCTCCAAGGGAGTCCGGGAGTTGAAGTAATGACCCTAGCTTGGTCCATATGTATGTATCATGCTACGGGGTCAGCGGCGCCTTAATTGCACCCGGTGTTATGGTGCTGCCCCCTGACGGGAAGGTTGTGCTCCAAGAGAGCCTGAAAGTTGGGGTGCTGCCTCCTGCTCAGCCTGACTACGCGTTCCCCACTCCAGCCAAATAATCTCAGGGGTCCCTGTCATTGGGAAATAATTAGGACATTGGGTTAAACCAACGTTTGTCATCATTTCTTCAAGTATCCCCATCCCGACAGTAAGGATTACTGCAAAAATATAAACAAGATTTGGTAAATGCATTAGGTTTCGCCTATGGGATTAATATTAAGAGGTCTGGGAGCAGAGTAAGAGTGCAGGGAGAATGGTGTGAGTGCTCTCTGTGAAGGGTGAGTGGTGCATGAATGAAGTAAACAAGTGTCTGAGTGCATGGTGAAAGTGCCTGAATGCATGGTGATTGATGTGTGTTCAGTGCAGAATGAGAACTTTCACTGTGTACAGGGTGAGAGATGTTTCCCCGTTCAAGGTAAGAGGTGTGCCAGTATAGGGTGAGCGGTATGTTATTAGTATAAGTGCAGGATGAGCGGTTTGAGCTCAAGGTGGAGGGTGAGAGAAATGTGGGTGCAGGATGAGAGGTATGTCAATGGTGTGTGAGTGCAGAGTCGGCGCTGTGCGAGTGTTGGGTGGGCAGTATCTGACTGCCAGCGCAATGTCAGGGTGACTGTACACAGTAAATGGTGGGTGAGTGTGCAGGGTGAGCGGTGTCTCAGAGTAGGTGAAAGGTATGCAAGTGTTGTACAACAGAATACATTTTAATAATGCTTAATTCTAAATAATTAAACAATTAAATAAATAAATAATCTGTAAAATTCCATGTAACAAAGTAACTGATAACAGAAGCACAACAGGCTACAGCCAATAGAAACGGAGGAAATCTAAGTGGCAAACACAGGAACCAATAAAAAGCGAGGGCGGAATGCAAGCCCCTTTTAAGATTTGTATTGAATACAATAGATTTCACAAGCACAGCGCAAGCGCTGTGCAGGCGAAACCTAACAACGTACGTACAAGTATGGGATACATTTTATTTTAACTTACTTAAACACGTTTGCACACATCTGGGAAATTGCAATATTAAGTAATCGCGTAATAAATGTTTTCATTAGGTTCCAAAGTCAGAAGCTCTGACGTAACGCCACATCCTCTACCCAATGCTAAAGATGCCAACAAGGCTATAATAAAGCTGCGTTAAACAAGACACACATCATACTCCTCCATTTTGCATTGTAAACAGAAAGTATCAGAGCTGGTGGCAGCTTTCAAAAAAGAAACAGTAATTGTGCTCCTTGTGCCTGCAGAGTGCTTACGGAGCATTACTGTTTAGATTCACTTTGCTCCCCTGGCACGATGTGTCTATTTATGTCATTATTGTATCTAATTTGTTTGTATGCTTGTTTTGCATAGCGTCGCATCTCGCCTGCCAGACACTGCTTAGCAAATAAATGGCTGTAGGACACAGGCCCGGCGAGGCGCCTCTTCTGTTGGGTGAATTATTCCAATGTTCGCCTGACAGTGACTCGGGTGGGAGGCTGCAGCTGCTATGGCCTGTGCATGGGGTTCCTTTGGCAGAAGGGCCCGGGAAGCTAAATTCAAAGAAATAACTCAAATGCAAATGAATCGCCCACTTAAAGAAATTAATAAATGTAAACTCTGCAATTGATGGGACCTTCCTTTCCAGGAGATATATAAATGATTCTAAATATGGTATGTAGTGTACAGCTCGATAATGACAATATAAGACAAGCAATGGCGGAGTACAATGTGATTAGGTCACAAAATGATACAGCTTTGTAGAATGTTGGTGACAAAAAGGACGTGGCTCAATAGGAGTCAGGTTTGCTGTATATGCATTTCTCTCGTGGGCCTTAGTATGTTATTTATTACTTAAATAGCAATAATGATATATTTATTGGTATTCCTGTATATTATCCATCTACAATTTAGTGACTATTTGTGCTCTAACTCGGAGGCAGGATCCAAAGGCTCACTAAGAAACGCGGCTTTCAGGAAATATTGAAAATTCTGTGAACCTGACTTACTTAACAGAACAGCGAAACGTATGTACTTTTTATTTATAAATGTTTGTGCAAAGGCGCAGGGATTGATGCACTTTACCGGCAAAGGGAGGATGTTAAAGCTGAGTGGCAGTTAGTTTCTTTGGCTTGCGGCAGGTGCTTGTGCTGTGGTGAACACGCGCTGGGGGCAGGTGTATGAGAATACTTGCACGCGCTGGGGGCAGGTGTATGAGAATGCTTGCACGTGCTGGGGGCAGGTGTCGCGCTGGGTGCAGGCGTATGAGGATGCTTGCACACGCTGGGGGCAGGTGTATGAGAATGCTTGCACGCGCTGGGGGCAGGCGTATGAGGATGCTTGCACGCGCTGGGGGCAGGCATATGAGGATGCTTGCACGCGCTTTGGAAGACGTGATTCTGAAGCTGTGCATGGTCTAAGAGAACTTTTTAGATTTATATTAAATACAATACATTTCACAAGGACAGCGCAAGCGCTGTGGAGGCGAAACCTAACAATAACGTTCAAATGTTCAAACAACAGCCAGCCCCAGGTCTTAAAGGATGATATCTCATACAACACAGTTTTCAGGCAAAGTTGGTACAAAAAAAAATATTGCTACTGGGTTGGAAAAAAAAAATCCTGAACTGGAATTAAGGTACTAAATAGAACCGAGAGGTGCATCGAAAGAATTAAGAAAGTTATATCTAGGGACTAACTCACGACATACCACACTAACCCTTGAGACAAAACTACTCAACCTACCCACAGTCAAGCAGATTGCCAAAACAAAACTCATAAATGGTATAGGAAAACAAGTTCAACAACATATGTGGAAAACCTCACAGCAAAACAGAACAGATTTTATTTCATGGATGCTTGAGCCTTGTTGGCGAAACTTCTTCCATTTCCTACTTGTTAACGTTAAACTCTGTGATAAAAATTAAGTAAACTGTTTCACAGTGTTCTGTATTATAATTAATTACGTGCCCCACAGAATAAGGATCACCCACTATCACTTTGAATTCTATAGGTCTGTAGAGACCTTGGTGTCCCCAAACTAACAGTTTGCTTAAACACTGATCAGATTTAGGGACGATGGAACATACACACAAACCACCCAATACCTATCTTGCACCTCTCCCACTTTTCATGCATAACTGCAATCACAAGACTGTGGAGACATGATTGGGGCACCCATGGGAACCCTGCACGCGAGACCCATTTTTTTTTACCATTGAGGCCAGGCGATAATCCCACACTAACAACCAGGCACAACAAATTTTTGCCTGGTTTTTATCTTACTAAACAAACGTCTCACGACAATAACCACAACAAAGTCACTAGCAAATCACTCCAGTCCCCATTCCCAGATGCTTTCCAATTGCTTTTCTTCGGTTTAAAATATTACCAGCCAATTAAATATATTGCAACGACGAGTGGATAAAAAATTTAATCTACACGCACCACGAAGCAGCTCAAAGTAGTATGGTCAGCTCATTGGGTATATTCCTACTCCCACACTTTGAATCTGCTAGCTGGTTGGAAGTGGCAGAGGCCAGAAATGTTTTTAAAGTCAAAGGCCACAACACTTGAATAGAAGTACATCCTTTGATGTATATGGAAAGTATATGCATGCAGTTGTCACTGCTCCTTTATCTTTTGAACCCTGAATCTCTCTGGGTTCAACTTCCAGCCTGCTTCTAACTAGGCATACGGCAATGGACAACCTATCTGGAAATTAAAGGCGTTTAACTGCCTGCAGCATTCGATTTTGCCTGAAGCCGACAAACTATAACCTATAATTTCTGTTTGCATCAGATCTCGGTAAATCTAACTGAAAAGCTACTCTGACATGCAATTTGCAATCTTCAACTCATAAGGGAAGTTTGATGTCCAGTAAAGAAGGCTGAAGGGGTGACTGCCTCATTTAAGTGGAGGAAGGAAGCAAGCATTCTACTGAATGAATTTGGGATGAGGGATTTGTTAGAATGAAGTACACTTTCATACAAGGATAAAAACCAAGTGTGTATTCAGTGACAGCCCCGGCAGTCCTCACAGCTGTACAACCGATCACCAGATTCAATCTCCACACACAGTACATTCCAACTGTCATGGAATGCAGGAGCCCACCAAGAGGGAAAGGAAAATAGGGGGAAAGGGGCAATGAGAAAGAGGGGGGTAAACACATATTTACATATCTTAATCCTATAGTAATATGTTAAACATCTACCTACTAAAATACAACAGCATTAGTGCTAATTCATCCTCATCGACCACACAGTAGGCTGGTCTGCTGAAAAACCTTCAAGTGATGGATGCCGTAGACTCACAGAAGATTGAGTACCACACAGAGAGGGGCTGATTTAGGGTCACAAGTATCTCCAGCACACAAGATGAGGGATATCCCATCGTCCTTTTTGGAAATGCTATTTTATATGATTTACTTGTAATTAGGCAAATCGGGTATTCGTCACATTTGTGACAGAATAACTAGTGTGGCAAACCCCAATTAAGGCCCAAAGTCTAACTTTAGATTTAACAATGTCTCAGGGCCTTTATTAAAAATCTCAAAAACAATCAATTAAGACTTCATTAATAAAGGTTTGGAGGGAAAAGATTTTCCACATATATGACAAATGCAAAGACGCGCCAATTCTCATTCCATACACAGTGATTACATACAGATTTACTTTAAAACTGTTATTTGTAAAGACAAACAAGGAAAGAAATGCACAGTAGTTTAAAATACACTTCTGTGCTTGAAGAACAAAATATGGATTTCAAATGACACTGTACCCAAGCCTATTCGATATGATCACATATGTCTGTCTAGTCCACTTGTCTCCAACAAGTCAATTGCGAGTCACCAGTATCTCCTTGACACCTTCAGAATACCTAACACCCATAAGTTAATTTTTTTAAAGGCACATGGTCACACTTTTCTTTTAAAGTTAAGGGAAGGACCAATAAAAACGATTGATTCATAAAGTTAAGGGAAGGCTGTGTTTGTTTTACATTATTTTCTTCAGGCTACAGATAGCAGGGCCTGAAAATGAACAGTGCTGGAGTCTGATCTAAGTCCAGGGCACAGAGGTGAAGAACTGAAGCACTGAGTTATTTAACTCTTAAATAAGTCCTTGTCAACTCAATATTGGAGTGTGCGAACAAAATGTACATAGGCTCTCATTCACACATACACATTTATCCCATTCATATGCACACATGTTCATACATCCCCAAATACCACACTCTCACTGACACACACGACAGTACTGTCATAGTGCCCCTAGTCGAATTATTTTGTTCTAACCATATTATCTGGTTCTATGGACATTAGGTTTAAAGTCAATGGGGCTGGGCGCGAGATTGTCAGGTAACAATGTGCGATTTGCTTAGCCTTCAGTAGCACACAATGATTTTTGCTGATCAGAAGTAGCTCTCACTACAGAAAAGGCTGAAGACCCCTGGTCTGGTCAGAAGTTTCTGGCTTCCAAAATGACCTTTCGTCAAGAATCTTATAGGTCTGTGTTTCCATTCACTAGCTTTTCAGGAACCGAGCCCAGAGATTCTACCTTTATGCTGGGCAGGGAACTCCAGGGCAATGAATATTTTGTTGGACAAATCAAAGAAATTAGCTGAAATTCAGTGATCTAAGTGTGCTGGAGAAAAGACTACGAATGTCACAGTCACTTTGCTCTTCGATTGTTCTGACCTCATTGTTCTTGTGAGGAATGAGAGGCAAGGCATTGTGAAGAGAGAAGGCAATCATGCGGACAGTCCTAGAGTAAAACGTATTGTGAAGCAGCTAGCATTTATCGATCTCCCTGAAATCAAAATGATGCTTTTGGAAAACGTCCTTGAGACTACTTCACCCGATCTCCCACTTGTGAGTGAAGAGTTCTGCACCAAGTAGCTTGAAAAAGTTTCACCCATGCCATATGAATTGCCTAAGCGTCCAGATTCAGGGAAATATGCATCTTTGAAAAGGTCCCTCCACCATGTTGATGTATCACAGGGAGAGAAACAGCATCTGCCTTTGCCAAGCTTGGTACACGAAAATGTGCAAAGCCAGACAAAACCTCCCCTTTTCCAAAGTTTAAAATTCCTGAGTACCAACCACATTTAAACAAGCATTTGCAATGCAACAGGTCTCGCATTTGCGAGAGTTTGAGCAATTGGCATTGTAAATGACAATGACTTTTATTGATGTGTTTTGAAAACCTGCAAGCGGTGCATAAACACACACTTTGAACTTAAAGTCCTTGCTTATGAGAAGCAAATCTGGCAGTAAAAGATGTGCAAAATACTTAAGAACTGGATTATAAATTATGTAGTGCACATCAGGGCCCACAAATAGTTGCATTGTAGTCAAATGCATTACAAGAGGTTACAGCAGTGGCATATAAAGTGGATGTCATTTTGTTATGTGTATTTATGTAACATTAAGATGCCATTGGAGCAATCAAGTACTTTATAAGTGGAGACTTCCAAACTCAATAGGAGTTGTCTATGAATAGCTATGTCTTAAAAGGCTTTTTGAAGGTTAGTGGAGATATGCTGTTTGCAGGGCTCCTTTCTTCCAGGTGATAACAGCTACAGGGATTGCCAGCCTGTGGGGGGTTCAGAGAAACACACGTCAGTGAAGTCACCAGGTATGCAGGATCTCATTGAAGAACAATTCGTCAAAAATTAGATTTGAAACAGGACAATGGTGTATTTGGGAAGGATGGTCATATTGAGTCCTGATGTAAAGAAACTAGTACAGTGAAAACAGTGTAGCTTTGTAATAGAAGCTCTTTGGTTTATTTTTCATATTGGAAACAAAGCTCCATAAATGTATACATGGAGAGGTAAATAGTCTATCCGAGCAAATCAGTAAAGGAATTAAACTTTAAATGAGATTAAGCCAGAAATATCTATGTACAAACCCTATCAAACTTGCCATGTTCATTTTGCCCTTGTGTTCATGCAATGAGTACACTGTAAGCTGTGCTTCCATTTGTAATTGTTAGCAAAAAACACTACAGTGAGGGAGTGGTAGGCATGTAAACGGCCCTTTTGAGTGAACATGTAAATGAGTTGTTTTTCCCATGTGAAGGGATTCTTTGAACCATATTTATGACTAGACAGAGCTAATGAAAGAGTTAGTTCATCTCCCGTTAAGAAGCGAAGGCTCCGCAGTGAGAGACACTGGGAGAGGCAGGGAACGAGGGTGAAAAGAGGAGGATAGTCTGTTGCCAGGCAATTCTGAATCAGAGTCCAGCTGTGTTTGACTCCAAGAGTCACAACACCAGCAGTGACCCCTTCACGTCCTTCAATGTGTCGCAGCAGCATTAAAACCACAACACACTCATGCATCAATACATCAAATGAAGGCGACGACAAGAAATACCTTCTGTGGTCTGATCTAGGGGTGGGTGGAATTTGCGTAATTGCGTTACGCAAATCTCCGTGAAACGGTAAAAAATCTCCGCGAACACGCAGAAATTCCGCGAACACGCGGAATTGCTTGTTCGCAATGCTTTTTTCCTGTTCACAATTGCTGTTTGCGTGCTCGGGGAGAAATATCTCGCGAACACGCATTTTGAGAACGCGAACAAGCAAAAATTTCGCGAAATCGCGGAAAGCAGACTTTTGAACAATTTCGCGTTCTGCGCGTAACGCGAAATTACGCAAATTACGTGAGCGGAGCGGAATTTACCGCCCAGGCCTAGTCTGATCCCGTTTTATCAAGACCGATCAGATGACGTCGTGAAGAAAACGACTCTGCTCTTAAAATATAAAATGCTGAGCCAGACATTTGGCTTAAGCCTTCATTAACTTCCCCACCTCCGTTATCTCTGCTACCAACACACCTGTCCAAACTCCAAATGGGGAAAAAAGAAGACTTCTCCTGTCATACATACCGGTAAATCTTAACAAAACAGAGGCAGAATACAGGGTCAACAGGTGAGGCACTAACAAGTCAAGAACTCCAAACTACTTTTCAGAAGCACAGGACTGTCTATCAAATAATCTGAAATCAAAGCTTAACATGATCAAGAAAGTGCAGCAAAACGAATAAGAACATAAAAACGCACTCTCACAGTTCCTCAAATTGCTGTATGAAGAGAGCACCCTGCCCCTCAAGGTCCTATGCACTGACAACATGGCACTAATGATTGGGTGACTGGGGGTGGGCTCAAGAGGTGCTACGGAAGAATAACGACCTTAACCTTTGGAAAGAAGTGCGTCAAAGGCAGCATTGGACGTGACAGAAGCTCTGCTAGTGGCTGGGATTGTTCTGCCGGGCGACTGAAGATCAGAGCGGGCACCATGGATGGAGGGGGGGGCTACAGTTGAAAAGTTGCTTATTACGTGAGCCAAGGAAGCTGCGACTTGAACTATGCCTGTAATGGACGTAGAGGTAAGCCGAAGAGCGCAGCAACTTGGTAGCAAGCGCAACTCACGCTGAACAGACACAAGGGTGTGGGTATTATGCTTGACACACTAAAACTGCGTTGACCCGTGGTATGAAGTGACGTGATTATTTACAGGGGAATAAAAAAAACTACGGGGTATTGTGAGAGTTGGTGTTAGGGTATATTGCAGCACTGATGCGTTGTACAAGGACCTGATATGGTGTTGGACAGGGATTTTGCCGCCGACAAAGCTCAGAATAACGGCAATACATGACGGAAGCTTTTGTTTTTGATCTGTTGCGATTTGGAGCACTCTACTATGTAGAACTGAATACGGACTTTATATGGGCTCATAGCTGCCAAGGTTTCAAGTTGCTTGTGTGTGACATTTCCATAATTTCTGTGTAATTATGAGTGACATTCAACGACTATGAGGTGACACTTTCTTGTGAGCAAAACAAGCAATGATGGAAAGAGATAAATATTAGAAATTACAGCCTTTTGTCAATGGGAAGCACTAAAACATCTTCGAAATCCCTTTAATGGAAAGTTAAGATACGGATACTAATGAGACATCCGTTCAGGGCACCAACATCTCATAGTAGCAGTCAGAAACATAATATCAATAGTGCTGAATGTTTGCAAAGGGCTGCAGAGTGTGCAAGCTTGTCTGAAAGATAAAACTGTACAGACACGTCTACCCTTGACTCGAGTCCTGGCTATCCTGCCGTCTAGGAATACCCCAAAGTCTTGCTGTTTTTAAGCCTCTGGGGCCTAATAACTAATTCCTAGTATCAATTCCTCTCCTGCTAATGGCCCTCGGCACCCACCAGTTAACAGAGGAGTGCTAACAGCAGACCTACCCAGTGCTTCGGTCGCATTCTACCTTTGTGGATCTCAGTAATGTATCAACACAGCCAGTAGGGCTGGGTCGGGGCCCGTAACTGTCCCGGCTGTATTTTCAGTTTCCTGCTGATTGTTCTGTAAAATTAAGGGAGGCCAATACGTGCTTTTCCTCTTCACCCTCTGGATGCACAGATTGGTTCTCTTCATTTTACAGAAGAATCACAGGAGGAAACCGAGTATACAGCCAGGTCAGTTTCGATTCATAGCTACTACATCGTCAGTTTCTGGAGTTAGCAACAGGTTGTGATCAAGGGACCATTAATGACGAGAGTAGAGATGATCGGGAGGGGTGGGGCTTTGTTCCCCGACATGACGGTAACACAAAAAAGCAGCAAAAACAATACCATTTTACTGAAACGGTGCACACTATTCAAAACTCCGTTAATTATTCTGTCAGAAAACATCTGCTGTTTCGAATCTCATGTGAGGTTTGGCGACGGTCACAGGTTTGATTGGTCAGCCTCAAACTCTTCTCTCTTCACAGAGGTTGATTATGCTTCCTTTACCCAATTTAGATCCTGCCTATGAGCTGAACCTCAAGTGGACTCTTCCGAAACCCACTTATAGCTGCTCTTCCAGTAACAGGGGCAGACAGCAGCACGCACCCCCAGGCATTTAGGGCACGGCAGTCTCAGGCACACACAGCCAGCCAGTAGCCTCGAGCCTGCAGCCATGCCTGGGCAGAAGAACTCTGACCTACAGTTTACTTCAACACGACAGCCACTGATGCAGCTGATCGCGCTGCCGCCAACTGGGTGCGATTGCTATACAGGAAGTTGCTTGTGGTTAGCCGATGTGCATATTGTTTTACTTTGCACCGCGATTATTTGGAGGTACTGTACACAAAGTTGTTGTGACTGGAGGAGGTTTCCTTATTACATACGCTGGGGTGTTACCCGAGAAAAGAAAATTCTCGGAGTTCCTGAGTGTTGATTCAGGAGTGTTGTATTAGAAAGTACTGTTGGATGATGGGTGAACTGTGAGTGTTCTTCCGGTTGTCGTACCAACAATAGTATTCCATTCCCGTGTAGTAATCACCTCTCCCAACCCCCTCCCTTAAGGCACCCACACAAACCCCGTAGCTCACTATCTAGCAGCATGTCCGACTCCCCGGCTCAGGGGGAGCACAATCCAGTAGCATCGAGCCTGCACCGATTTTCTATTTACCTCTACGCCGCAAGCCCACGCATGCGCTATTAGTGTGCTTCCTTTTTGGTGCTGCGATCCTGGGGATGGCAGTAGGGGCCTAGAAACCCGTGAGGAGGATTCACCAGTGCTTCAAAAACAAAGAAGTCCGCGAGTGGTGCGCGCGCGCCACAGCGAGCCATATGGTTTCAATTATCGCGCCCGTGTCTGGGCACGATAATTGAAACCATATGGCAGGAATGCGTGTAATAGACACCAATCGGCCATGGGCGGAGCAATGCGCCCGCCTTTGGCCTATTGTGTGCTATCTTTAAAAAAAAAAAACAGGCAAAGGCCAATAGCAGGCCACAAAAGTAAAAACACACGCACAAGCGTGTACAATTCCAGGGTCTGTTTCGGAACCCCGGACAAAAGGACTCTCGCTGCGCGAGCAGTGCTACACACTGCATCGCTAGGTGTGAGATCTAAAAAGGGCCAGGAAAATCCTTTTTGTAAAAATAATAGATTGGCATATAATGAACCATTTACAGTTTTGTAGGAACTAAAAAAGGTGTGAAGTAATGTTTTCCGCACATAAGATCCAGGGCATGTCTCCTACCTGAAGAGACATGGAAAATCAGCTACAAGGTGTATTTTATATAAAAAGCTGTTAACGAAAAACACTATTGAACGGTAAACGCTTCTAAATAGGAGTTACATTTCCGGAAGAGACCTCCATGTAGGATTGGTAATTACGATTTGAAACCAGTCTCTTCCGGTGAGCGTCTCTGCTACAGCCAAATGAACCTGGCTGTTAATTAAGGTTCTTTGCTAATTATGAATTGTGCCAGACTGTCATTCCTGCTAAAACGTGTCCAAAGTGACTCATGCATTACAGCTAAAGCTACAAACGGTTTCTATAGTTTCACTTCAGTGAACAACAGGGCAGCATTCTCAGAAAACGATGTGTCCACAAATTTCATGGGTACCACCTGTGCCTGAATTTCAAACTGTGACCATAGATACGTGCCTAAATATAGCTTTATCAACCACAACCCTATCTGCTGCAATACTACTACTAGGGTATGCCTATTCACCCTACAGGTGTAATATGGTCCACAGGAATGGAGCAGGATTTTATTTTAACTGCAAAACTGAAAATAAACATATTATAAATATTACAGTCTTATGTTTAGGCAAAATTCTGAGCTGTGCTCGTGGGCAGAGTTTGTGACTGCTCACTAAGTCACAAGGTGGTGGGCATTCTCAAGCTTCCAAGGCAGATAGATCATGGATGATCCACCCACACCACATTCCTTGCATGGGGTATAATTGTACTGTACAAAGTTGTGACGCACATTTGCGTAGCAAACACTAGGGATCCTTCGGTGGATACTTTACCGGCATGCATTTTCAGCCATAAATTTTGCATTGTGAACTGTGCCCACAATGTCCATATATTATGGGACGGAGGAGCGCTATCCAAATAGCAATGTTCTCCTTTCTTGTTTTTTTGGGGGGATGGTGGAGTGTAACATACTAAAAATATAAATGTAAAGCAATAGTATGCACAAGACACCAATTGTGTTTTCAGGTGTGTTTGTAAGCATGTGCGATTATAGAAAAGGTAGTCCCGCAATCAACCCGGTACGGCCACCTGGGTGGGGCTGCTGCAAGAAGGGTGCAAGGCCCCTATTGTATGTCCAAAAAGCCAGGGTCAAGAATACAGAGTCAAGCAAGACTCGCACTCCCCAGATCAAATCTCCAAGAAAGTGTTTATTCGGCACAGCGTTTCATCCACACGGGGGGGCTTCGTCACAGTCTGTACAGACACAATGTGCCCAACCACCTTTAAAAACATTTAGGAAATAATTACGATGTTGGGCTGACTTAGGTCAGACACCGCCTCGGTCCTGTGATCAACCGACCTCTGGTTGGCGGTCCCGACACCTAATTAGGATGCGACCGGACACTGTAAGGTCGCATTCCTGCATTTCCCTATGGGAGCATGCATTTAGGCCGTGAACTGGCCATAATACATGCCCCCATAGGGAAATTGAAGGTGTGTTGATCCCTGCACCCTGTGGCAGGCACCCACAGTGTTTAGGGATCAACAGGGGGGCACCATAGATGCCCCCTCTGCCCTCAACCGGAGTGCGCACACACAAGGGGGCCCTGCTGGGGGCCTCCAAACACGTTTTCACAACATGATTTCCATGTCCGCCAGGCCAGCATGAAAACTATGCCAGAAACCGTGCATCGTAATCCCAAGGACGGAAATACCCGCCCTTTGGGATTACGAGCCGGTTCCGGCTGGCCGACGGGCTCCTTGAACCCACTGGAACCCAGCCAGAATGACAGGGCGGTTTAGTTTCTGACTGGCAGCATTGTAATGCGGCGGTCGGAAAGTAAACTGAGCAGCCGATTACGATGCGGCCCGCAAGGCTCCGACCGTCGATCGGAGACTTTCCGGGCCACATCGTAATAGGCCCCTTAGAGTCAAAGCATAGACATAGAAGATTTATGGCATTTTAGAAAAAGCCAACATGTGTTCACACAATACAAAATTTTAGAAAGGCATAAAATGAAAGGTACTTTTTTTTAAAATAAACTCTTGTAAGGCAAACTAAAGATTTTAAAATCGGAATGGAGCCTGTAGGCCCACAAAATGCTGGAGCAAATTGCCACAATTCATATAATAATTCATATTCATAAATCAAGACATGCACAATATTATGCACGATTAATCGGGAAAGCCAATCAATTCCTGCAGAAAGAGGGAAGAGCAAGAACGTATGGGAGTAGAAAGAAATCAAGATAGACAGAGGTCTCTTCTATCAGGCTACTATTGGCAGAGATTATAAATCTCCCTGGAGGTTCTTCTCTATTTCTGTAAACTTAAGGCAGCATGGTGCCACTGTTTTTTTTTTACCGAAACGAACTGGTACTCCTCTGTACTGAGTAATCCTCTCTCCCTCCAAGCGCATAAAAGTGACCGATACTTGTCAATGGCTAGACAGTAGTAGTTGAAAGTGGCGTTTTAGTAGCTGTTACTAATGTCTTGCTGTCTGTGTGCTTCTTCAAGGTATTTCTTAATATCCTATAGGACCACACTGCCCCCCTTATCGTTGGGGGTTGCACAACTATGATGCAGGCATTATAAGTGTTTTAGAACATGGTTTCCCTTTTTTTTGGAGGGGTGGGGGGGCTCGAAGTTGTAGCAAGGTGATAGATGGTACGGTCACTTGGCTGGCAAATAACAACAAACACCTGGTTGTGAATACACCCTTTGCTCCTTGTTTTGAAGGGAACTACTGTGACTTCATGGATTGGTTGACTTTCCCGATTAATTGGATTGACTTTCCGCTCGTTCGTGTACCTTGGTATAATTGTCACTTAACAAAGATACATGATAATGTATTTTCTGTCACATTGTATTTTCTGACATTCTGTTTACATGATTTCAGCATGTGCCCATTACATCCCCAGCCGCTGGGCAATATTTATATTTTTGTGGGGTGACATTGAAAACATAGCTATTATAAGTCGTTGCTTGCTTTCCTCTATCATAATATCTGCATAATATAGTGCATGTTTTGATTTATGCCTATAAATTACTATATGAATTTATGGGGCACTTTGCGCCAGCATTTTGTGGACCTACAGGCTCTACTCCGAATGTAAAATGTTTACTTTGCTTTACCAGAGTTTATTTTAAAAAAAAATGCACCTTCGTTTCATGTCTTTCTAAATGTATGTATGTATTGTGTGAACACATGCTGCCTTTTTCTAAAACACACTGTGTGTGCAGAAAATGCCGGAAATATTCTATGTCAATGCTTTGACTCTAAATGTTTTTTCTTGGAGATTTGATCTGTGGAGTGCATGTCGTGCTGAGTCGGTATTCATGACGCTGTCTTTTTGGACATGTATGATTATATGCAAGTATTCAGATATGTGCCTTTCTTTGTACAAATGCACATATTACTTATACATAAAAATATATATGCTTTATTATATCTGTTCTTAACAAATGTATATATTACCTATGGTTAAAATATACGCATTCCTTATATTTATGCTTAAGATGTATTTAGGTCCTTACATAAATAACATATGTATTTGATTACATGCTTATAGGTCTCTATTTATTAAGATCACTCCTATCACAACATATAAACATTATACAGAAAGCATGTGCAAATGTTAACTATTCAATACACTTATTACTTTAAAGAATTCATAAATACATAAACCAAAAATATCAAATAATAAAAACACATAATACTAATTAATTGGCAAACAACAAACTTACATAATATGGGTATGGATCTATATATATTTATACTTACTAAAGGAATGAAAAATAAATATATTTAAAAAAAATATATATACATACATATACAAGTAGATCAATGCATCAATAACAAAAGGTGATGTGTATGCTTATGGATTTATTTTCCTATCACATATCTGTCATATGTAAATATGATAATATGTTTATAGGAATTGCTTTACTACTGAAATATTGGGGGACAAATACATTTAAAAAACAGAATAAATAATAAAAAAATAACAAAATTGATTTAACCCCTTCAGTGCCCATGACGAGCTGGACTCGTCATGGGCTGCGGTGGCGCTGTGCCCATGACGAGTCCAGCTCGTCATGAACTCCGCCCGCTAATAAAAAGCGCGGCACTGGGCGGGGAAAGGGGCGGGCATGCAAGGGGTTAAAGCAAAAATGGAAAGCCTGAGTTTGTAAATATTTATTCACACATGTACATTGTGGAAATGTGGATTTTCCTGATCAGTTATGTCCCCTATCTTGGACCCCAACGGTTCTATATGCATGTTACAAGTACGTGTATGTTCCCTCCAGTTCCAGTTTCTAAGACGCAAACATATGTGTGTCTACCGTCAACATGTTCTCTGTCAGATCCGCCATCTATGGGCTGGATATTCGATTCCTAGGTATGAAAGGCCACCGACTTTACATGGCTAAGTTACTCCATTTTTACAGTTCAGGCGAGTAGGCCCGATTCTGTCCTCAAAGCCTTTCCCTGCTCTCTGTCTCTGACAGCTTCAGCTTGAGCTCGCATCTGTATCCATGAACTTTGTCCTACTCCCTGTGCAGCTAACGGTGCCTGCCTCGGCCAGTTTTCGCCTGTCTGCCAAGAAGTTGTATTTCACCTTCGAATTATCTATTTTGCTCTTCAGCCGATGCATTCCTGTCCAGTGATTTAGGTAAACATTTCCTTTAGCTCACAAGCAAAGGACTCAGCCTTTCCGTCCTCCTGCAAGTGATTCATAGCCCTGTTGCCATGGAAAGTTTTCTGCCCCTCGCATCTCATATAGACACTTAGACGCTTGTACACGCACACAGTCAGTATAGAATAGATTCTGTCCGAGAGTCTCTTCCTTGTGGATAACATAGTTCTTTAAACATAGGATGTTAGATATGATTTGGGATTAGGATGACTTGACCCCAGACTTCTCGTCTCCACATGTAGAGCTAAATGTCAAGTCCCCTTCACCCCCTAGTTGCACGTCAATTACACGTCATGCTGCCGCGCGCGCATCTATGCCAAGTATTATCTTATAGATCCACCTATGTCTGATAATTCTAACCAATCATGTTTCTTTTATTCCTTATTACGCCTAGTTTCGATTATGTCACTGTCACGTCATTTTTCTTATCAAATGTTACGCCTTCTACATTCGTTTCATTGTAATGTACTTATTATAAAAATACATGTCTGTTAATAAATTATTGTACTTCACTTCCTGAACCCTCGTGGTGACGGAACCTGAAGGCCGCCACTCGAGTCGGCCATTTTGAATGGAATAAAGCCCATTAGAAAACCTCTTATACCACGGATTCTGCCTCTTGTTATTTTGAGCTATTTTACTTTAATTTAAGATTCCGCATGAAATTCAGTCCGGTAATATTTATTTTATTTACCACATAATGGCGCCCGAATAGGGACACTTTCTCATCTCACGCGCCGGCGGTGCGTTGCAGGCCCGGTCTCCTGCCACAGCTGGACGGACCATAAACGCGTACCAGCAGGATTTCCTGTAAGCTCCCTCCGGTCAAGCGGGGGCGACTGAGGCTGCGATCAACCCAGACGAGGCGGTGAGAAGTGCGAAGTATCCCGACCAGAGCCTAGCTGAGAGAGCAAGATCCGAGGTATACAGAGGCCCACCAGGTTTTCCGAAATTCCGACGTCCAGAGGGTCCGATGTCCGCAGTTATCGAGTCCTGTCCATTCTCTGAGGCCTTCCGTTTCAAGGAGCTACTCGGTGAGTACCATCGCCGGGGAGGCGTGTTGACGCGCACATAGGTTGTGCCGGTCAAGACGGATTTGGGTACACAAATCCGGTCTGCACTGTTTAGCAGTGTATATGTACTGTTTAGCAGTATATCAAGTATTCCGAAGTATTCAGTTATTGTCAAGAATTCAGCGTGGTGATTAGTTAGGCAGACTGTCATCATTGTCGATCATTGTTATAATGTTTAATGTTTAATGTTTAAAGTATTCAGAAAATGTCTTGCATATTGTGGTATGAATGACTGTTCATTGTTCACTGTTCATTATTGTGTTTCTCGTATTAAGTAAGTTCAAGAGTAAGTATCAGATCAGTTGTTAATATGCCGCTCTTCTCGAAGTTAAGACAGATTACTACCAGAAAAGGGGTGCTTGAAGAAGCAGTTCCTATTCCTCCTAGAGACACTCCAGGACATTTCATGTACCATAAACATGGCTTAGATGCCATATTGTTTCTTGATCTATGGGTAGATTATACCAAAGGATTACCGGAAAGTCAAAGGTGGCCCATAGCGGGAACCTGGGATGCAGAGTGCATCATGAAAGTGGAGGAAGAGTTATGGAAAAGAAAGGTCAGACAGTCACAGAAAGACGCTGTCGAGTTATGGCGTAAAGAATCTCATAGACGAACAGAAAAAGCACGTAGACAAGAAGAGAGGAGTAAAGAAAGTTCAAATAAAGTTCAAGAAAATCTATTAATTGAGGAAGGTATCCGAGTGAAATCAGAACAAGTGAATAGACAAAGAAATGCTCTTATGAATGGTATGTATCCCCTTCTAGCCGAAGGACTACCTAAGGCTGTTACGGAGGTGCCAAAAGACTTGCCACCCCCATTATTTCCAATTAAGGTACATCCAAAGGGGCATCCCAGAACCGCAGAAGATGTTTTTCTTTCCTCATATCTAGACGATGCAGCTCCCGAGTATGCTAACGCCACACCACATAGACCGTCTGGCGGAGGGGTTCAACGTCAGGATCAGGTATCTGTCCCCGTGCAACAGCAAGTTCCGACGCAAGCTTCGGCAAGCACATCTGTTTCCGCATCTGTCTCCGCAGTCGACTCTACAGGGGTATCGACACCCATAGTTGCCGTGTCACGTTCAACGAATCCTTTCACACCCGACGCCCCAGATGGGGCCACGGGAGGTGCTAGCAGTACTTTTACACCACCTAGAATAAATAAACTTGTTTTTCAAGAGTCAGCACATTCACGTACACCTAAGTTCGTAAATGAACGTACGCTTAAGGAACTCCTTGTAAATTGTAGATATGACCCCGTGGTTGGTAAAGAGGACGAAATGGTCCTGGCATCATTACGTATCAGACGAGCCGCAGAGTATTTAGCAAGGTTACCAGGAATGACTACGCATCTAGATAACATATATCATTTTGTTCAAACAGGACGAGATCCAGGATGTATTAACAGAGCTATGAAATTCCAGAAAGTAGAAATACAGGGGGAACTGTTACGTTTCCTCATAAACTGTGTAATCAGAAATCAAGACCGTCCGGGGGTAGACCCGTATGCAATGCTTACTCTTACAAAATGGAGTCAGAATATATCAGAAGGGAGACACGATAAGCAAAATTGTATAACAGCCATGTGCCGAAAAATACGTAAAGAAATAGAGCGTATTCATGAAGAGAGATTGGGAACAGACGAGTTTGAGCAAGATGAAGTGTCCGAATCAGGGAACCCTGCAAGACAGTCAGAGACCATAGCCTATGTAGGCAGAGGAAGATCTTGTGAAAATACTAGATGTTTTTCTGATCCAATACACTCTGTATGTCCAAATAATAGCAGAACGTATCCGACGCCTGTAATGAATCTGAAGTCTCCTGAACATTCGTTTCAAGCCGCAGATAAAATACTACGAGAACGAAGAGGTTACCACCTCCTCGATTCCATGGATGAGCAAGAATTAGCCAGGTCAGCCGTTCACTGGATTGTTAGTCCTGAAAAATACGGTGATGAGACCGTAGCACACACGTTTCTCAATCTCAGTACAGATGAACAACGTTTAGCTGGAATCTATATGATTCAGCAACTCCTCATATTATATAAGAGCCAACATGCTGATCCTGGTCCTTTACCTGATATATTAACGGAACTACTCACGAACAGATGGAGAGGTTCTAGTAACAAATTAATTAAAGAGATATTAGTGTCACGTAAACAGTATGTCCTTTTTGTAAGTCCGGATTCTCTCTCGCTGCCCCATAGAGAAAGAACGCCGTACTATATGGATAGACAAAATCCTTTACGAGAAGTGCACCCAATAAAAGGCGAAGACAATGAGTTTCACCGTGTATTTGTTTACACACCTATATCAAAAATGGAATTATTAGAAATGAAGAAAGTAGTACCTAGCCATGATAAAGACCCAGCAGGTTTCCACCGAGAAATTAAAGACATGTTACTGATGGGAGAGTACACCTTTCCTGATATTATGACGATTTTAAAAGTGCTTTTGCCTGCTGGCATATATGAAAAACTGAAAGAAAAAGAGTGGGAAGTGGGAGACCAAAAGATAGACTGGACAGCATTAGCAGAGGAAGAAAGGGGCCGAGCCGCAGGTTCAGGGCTCGGGGATAAAGTTAAACTATTACCAGGTTTACTAGTACAGGTACTGCCACGTTTATTAACTACAAAAAAGGAAGATTGGGGTGCAATCACAGCCTGCAAACAAAAGCAAGATGAAGACACAAGCGATTATTATGCTCGATTTGAAAAATGTTTTGGTATAAATAGTGGTATAAAAGCAAGTAGTGACTCATATCCACATTTATTTGTGACAAAATTAGTGGAAAATGCATTGCCTCCAGTGAAGAATAGAATATTGAAATTCGAGAGTACCTGGCAAAGTAACACTCCGTCGCAAATGCTACAAATGTTACAGTATCATCACAATAGAATTAGGGATGAACAAGAACACGAGCATAGACGCATGAAGGATACAAAAATGAAAATGCTAGTTTCTCAGACAGTACCAGCAGATGGTCACAAAAAGGGTGTGACACATTCTGGTGATTCTGCAGTTCCTGTAAAAGGAACCTGCAATTACTGTAAACAACTAGGCCATTATGTACATGATTGTCAAGTCCTGAAACGTAATATAGCTACAGGTATTGCAAAAGAGAGACCACGATTAGTTAGACAAGATCAGAATGAACAAGGAGCTATGCTGCATGGACAGTCCGTGCCAGTTCAGCAACAGTCTATGCCAGCCTCACAGCAACCCATACAGTTTGTGCCAGCTGCACCACCGTTGCCTACTACTGCCACACAAACCACAACACAACAAATGTATCAGACTGCACAGTATGAATACCCTGAGTATCAGCGTTACGCATGAACCAGCCTAGAGAGGGAAGTTGACTTACCGCTTATCGAGATTCCGGTAGATCAAGAAGGACCTTATGTACATAGTGAATTATTAGGTCAAGATAGAAAATTCTTACTCGATACAGGGGCAAGTCGAACAACCATAAAACGTAGTGAAGTTCCAGGGGCACCCCTCTCAGGCCCTCAAAATGTTTCCCTTGGTTTTTCAGGAAAACCTATTGTTAATGAAGTATCACAGCCTCTACCACTTACGATAGGACCTTTGACACGAATTACAGATTTATTGCTTACTAAATCATGCCCAGAAAATTTGTTAGGAATTAAAACTCTGAAAGCACTAGGAGCCATAATATGTTGTTCTCCGGAAGGAGTAAGGTTGTTTTTGCGTGATTTTAAAGGTCACTATGTGTCTAGAGACATGGATCCCCGACTACAGATTTTACCAGTACATCTATGGGCACAAGGCCCTACGGATGTTGGCTGCATGAACATTACACCCTATCGAGTTACATTGAAAGCAGGAGTGGTACTACCACGAATGCGACAATACAAGTTACCGCATGATGCTGTAGTGGCTTTGTTGAAAATCATTGATGAACTAATTGCCCAGGGAGTAGTTGTAGAAACAGACTCCAATGTATGTAATTCACCGATAATTCCGATTCTTAAACGAACTGATCCTACTGCTCCACCAGTGTACCGATTGGTTATTGATTTGCGTGAACTAAACAAGTGTATTGTACCACAATTCCCTGTGGTCCCTGATATATCATCATTGTTGACAGCAATTGATTCCGAAGCAACATTCTTTACTGTAATTGATCTCAAGAATGCCTTTTTCAGCGTCCCAATAGATCCGGAAAGCCAATACTTGTTCGGATTCAGTTTAAATGGGCGCAGCTTTAAATTCTCACGCGCTCCCCAAGGATTTACAGAAAGCCCCAGCATCTACAGCCAAGCACTGAAACGAGAACTTGACAGTATACACATGCCAGTCAATACTGCACTGCTTCAATATGTCGATGATCTGCTGATCACCGCGAGAAGCGAGCCAGAATGTGAAAAAGCTTCTCTGACAGTTTTACATTTCCTAGCCGACAAGGGGCACAAGGTGTCCCCTTCTAAGCTGCAATTCTGTGTTCAGCGAGTTATTTATCTTGGTCACTCGCTGTCCAAGGAGGGAAGGCAGCTTACACCAGACCGTATCCAGTTAATTGCTAACATGTCAATACCCCAGACACAGAAGGAGGTGCGGGCTTTCATAGGCCTCACTTCATATTGTAGGCAGTGGATCCCTCAGTACGCATTTCTAGCAAAACCACTCATTCAGTTAACCACACAGGAGGCAGCCACATCGACTGTTCTCCCTTGGACTCAGGAACATACACAAGCTTTTGAAAGCCTAAAGGAAGCTTTATGTCAAGCACCTGTTTTAGCAACACCATGTTATAGCAAACCTTTTACACTCTTTGTTACAGAACGCGAAGGTACTGCCTTATCAGTACTCACTCAGGATCAAGCAGGATCACGCAAGCCATGTGCTTATTTTTCCAGTACATTAGATCCCGTAGCTCAGGCTTTGCCTGCATGCCTGAAATCAGTGGCAGCGACAGCTTTAGCAATCAGACAAAGCGATGCCATAGTATTAGGACACCCATTGACAGTACAAGTACCACATGCAGTAGAGATTCTTGTGAACCGAACACAAACACAACACTTGACCATAGCAAGACTTACCGGTTATGAACTGACATTGTTTCAACCACACATAGAGATCCGACGGTGTAATACATTGAATCCTGCTACACTATTACCTGTAATTGGAACAGACCCACTAGCTCATGATTGTGTTGAAATCATTGAAATAAAGACGAAACCTAGACAAGACTTGACAGACGTTCCATTGTTAGATCCAGACCTGACGTTGTATGTAGACGGATCGTGCATGAGAACAAATACAGGAGATTTAGTGGCCGCGTATGCAGTCACAACAGACACTGAAGTTATTGAGACAAATTGTATAGATACTTTGTCAGCCCAAGCAGCAGAACTTATTGCTCTAACACAAGCCTGTATTCAAGCCACAAATAAGAAAGTTAATGTATACACTGACTCACGTTATGCATTCGGAGTTGTACACGACTTCGGCGTACTATGGCGAGAGAGAGGTTATTTAACGTCCCATGGTGCCCACATTCAGCACGGACCCCTCATTCATGCCTTGTTAGACGCAATACATCTACCCACTGCTATATCAATTATGAAATGTAAAGCACACACGAAGGTTACTGATACCATTTCTCAAGGCAATGACTTAGCTGACAAAACAGCTAAACAGACTGCTCAGAATCGCACATTAGACATGACAAAGCCAATAGTTCAGACCCCAACACAGTGTATGGCAATTAAGGATCCCACACTTGACGTAATTGACATACAGACACATGCCACAGCAGAAGAAATAAAGAAGTGGACGGAACTAGGAGGGATCCAGACAGATCAAGGATGGATGACGAAGGAGAAATCTGTATGGTTTCTCCCCGATTCCATGGTTCAAGCCATTATAGCTACAGTTCACAGTCCAGCACATTTAGGAGAGAAGGCTATGCTAGACAGCATTCAGCACATTTGGTTCAACAAACATTTACGAGCAGCAGCTAAACAAAAAGTTCGTACCTGTATGATATGTTGTCAGTTTAATCCAGGAAAGAGTGTTCCCGTAGAGCAGGGTGGATTTCAGCCTCCTGACCATCCTTTTGAAGTCCTCCAGATGGATTATATTCAGATGAAACGTTGTCGAGGATTCAAATATGTCCTTGTAGTTGTCTGCGCTCTCTCCCGTTGGACAGAGGCGTATCCCGTATCAGATTACACTGCCTCGACTACTGCCAAGCAGCTAGTTCGAGAATTCTTCCCACGGTACGGTTTACCACGTGTTGTATATTCAGACAACGGCCAGCCTTTCTCATCCGAATTAATGAAACATGTCTCACTTTTGTTGGGATATCAGTGGAAATTCCACTGTGTCCGACACCCCGAAGCAGCAGGTCTCGTAGAAAGACATAACCAGACACTGAAAATCAGACTGTCCAAAATATGTAGAGAGAAAGGTGTCGACTGGATAGTAGCATTACCAGTTGCACTCTTTTACATGAGAATGGTAGCACACTCTAGAACAGGGCTATCCCCGTATGAGGTGATCTTTGGTAGACCGCCGAATATGTGGGGGACGCCTATACCACGTAAAATAACTGATGTTGACTGTAATATGCTGACAGATTACCTGGCTTCCTTGATGTCTGCACTACAATCTTCTCGTTCACAGGTAGCTGCAGCCTTTCCCGACAACACTGAGGCGAAACCCCATGACGTTGTTCCGGGTAATCTTGTCTTTGTGAGAAATTTCGACAGGAAGAGTCAATTGGAGCCCAGGTGGAAAGCACCCAAGTTGGTCCTGTTGACCACAAGAACAGCCGTGAAGATCGAGGGACGAAAAGGGTGGATTCATTCCAGTCACGTAAAAAAATTTCATGGACTACCTTCAGATATAGACACTGTGCCCTGCACTCCCTCACAGACTGATTCAAAACTTCCTTTTGTTGAACTGAATGACTCTCAGTGCTATAAACAGAAACTCAGGTCCAGATCTAAACTGTCGGACGATTTGATTGTTTAAGTCCTCTCCAAGGTGAAGCGGTTGAATCTGTCCCGACATGTACCCTTTAGGTCTGAATCATGTAGAGTCCAGAATCATAATGAAACGACATGCTTATTGTAAATTACTGCGTAACCACTGTATTGTGACATTATTAATTTTGTTTTTATTGAGTATTTTAGTAATTATTACGAGTATGATTTTGCACATATATCATCCTGTTTCTAAACGTGTTTTCAATATAACTGATGAACATTCTTTTAGTGACCTACCGCCACATGAATTATCTTATAGACTTGCGCTGCGCAATAACACATTCATTAGTATGTTACATCATTCCCATCAGACTAGTAATGCGACCAATTGTTGGGTGTGTGGCCGACTTCCTCCCTATCAGAATAACAAAGGAGTTCTGCCTTTCTTTCCACATCCATTTACATGCAATGGCTCCTGTGGAGCATGGTTTAGTTTATTAAATTCCATAGACCCAGACACAGCAGTTTATCAACAACATTGGATATGGGGAAATCTGAATCTAGTTTTATTCAAAGTCTGTCACCCTAATAAGGAGGGTCACCCCAGTAGAACAGGAACTGATTTAGAAAATGAAGTGTATAAATTAGGTAATTTTACGCCTAATCTTATGATTTTGAATGTCAAATCCGAAGTTGAACTAATTCTGCCCACTATGTCAGTATTTCCAGTTAAGGGTGAATTATGTGTGAGAAAAGTTGGTTCCATACATATGGGCCATAGCCAATGCGTTACTACAGTAGAATATAGTGATCAAGGCAAATCTTCATTTAGAGCTTCTCGCCATTCTTACTTTATATGTGGTCAGACGGCATATATGCGTCTGCCTCTAGATTGGGATGGTACCTGTTATATAGCATTCCTTTTGCCACCTGTTTTCCTAGCTCCCCCTGATTATTATCGAAATGTTCATTTAGTACACAATAGAGAGCAAAGAGATCTCCCAGTTGTCGATTATACTGAGACATCATGGGACAAGTATGTAGATTTCAATAAAGGTATCTTTCCCTATATAGGTACTATATCAAATAGTAAGCTGATACGCAGACTCACCAAGACTCTTGAAGCTGTAGTAAACGAGACTATAGCCGCCCTAGGCAATCTGACAGAGGAACAATCAGTGATGAGAATTGTTGTTCTCCAGAATCGTCTTGTCCTTGACGTCATCCTGGCCGATAGGGGCGGAGCTTGCAGGGTCATCGGATCCAGCTGCTGCATATTCATACCAGAAAATTCGCCATCTGTATATAAAGCTATAACACGCCTTCATAAGATTGTAAGCCAGATACACGAGAATCCAGACACTTGGACGTGGTCCGGGTGGTTTTGGAGTGTGATATCAGCCTGGGGATGGAGAGTTCTATCCTTCCTAGGTATTGGCCTTCTTATGCTCTTCAGTTGTTGTCTATGCCTGCAATGTGGACCAGCGATTTGTGGTCTGTGTGCCACATCGTGTATTCCACATCAAGGTTTTCGCTCAAGATCTCGGAAGAAGAAAGAAGAAGAAATGATGCTCTATGAGCAAATCGATGGAATAATGAAGATTGATGTCTCGTGAAGGGCAAGAAGGGGACAAGGAGGGAATGTGGAAATGTGGATTTTCCTGATCAGTTATGTCCCCTATCTTGGACCCCAACGGTTCTATATGCATGTTACAAGTACGTGTATGTTCCCTCCAGTTCCAGTTTCTAAGACGCAAACATATGTGTGTCTACCGTCAACATGTTCTCTGTCAGATCCGCCATCTATGGGCTGGATATTCGATTCCTAGGTATGAAAGGCCACCGACTTTACATGGCTAAGTTACTCCATTTTTACAGTTCAGGCGAGTAGGCCCGATTCTGTCCTCAAAGCCTTTCCCTGCTCTCTGTCTCTGACAGCTTCAGCTTGAGCTCGCATCTGTATCCATGAACTTTGTCCTACTCCCTGTGCAGCTAACGGTGCCTGCCTCGGCCAGTTTTCGCCTGTCTGCCAAGAAGTTGTATTTCACCTTCGAATTATCTATTTTGCTCTTCAGCCGATGCATTCCTGTCCAGTGATTTAGGTAAACATTTCCTTTAGCTCACAAGCAAAGGACTCAGCCTTTCCGTCCTCCTGCAAGTGATTCATAGCCCTGTTGCCATGGAAAGTTTTCTGCCCCTCGCATCTCATATAGACACTTAGACGCTTGTACACGCACACAGTCAGTATAGAATAGATTCTGTCCGAGAGTCTCTTCCTTGTGGATAACATAGTTCTTTAAACATAGGATGTTAGATATGATTTGGGATTAGGATGACTTGACCCCAGACTTCTCGTCTCCACATGTAGAGCTAAATGTCAAGTCCCCTTCACCCCCTAGTTGCACGTCAATTACACGTCATGCTGCCGCGCGCGCATCTATGCCAAGTATTATCTTATAGATCCACCTATGTCTGATAATTCTAACCAATCATGTTTCTTTTATTCCTTATTACGCCTAGTTTCGATTATGTCACTGTCACGTCATTTTTCTTATCAAATGTTACGCCTTCTACATTCGTTTCATTGTAATGTACTTATTATAAAAATACATGTCTGTTAATAAATTATTGTACTTCACTTCCTGAACCCTCGTGGTGACGGAACCTGAAGGCCGCCACTCGAGTCGGCCATTTTGAATGGAATAAAGCCCATTAGAAAACCTCTTATACCACGGATTCTGCCTCTTGTTATTTTGAGCTATTTACTTTAATTTAAGATTCCGCATGAAATTCAGTCCGGTAATATTTATTTTATTTACCACAACATATAGGACGTCATCCAGTACAATTGTACATTACGTAATTATCTTCCAGTCGTGGTGTTTGGTAAACATCTGGGGAAAAACGGCTTGAAGTGGAGACTGGGCAACAACAGCATAGCCACAGAAAGAGCATATCAATATCTAGGAGCATGGCTGAACAACAAAGGGAAGGCAAACTTGCACCAGGCCAAGATGCAAGCCAAAATACAAGCCACCATCTACGCCCTATGTAAACTTCAAGGCAAATAACACAGCCCTACTACGAAACCCATCATAAGAGTGACAAAATCTAAACTCCTTGCGGTTGCTGGGTATGCATCACAGGCATTCCCAGGAATGATGGAAAAGATGATGGAAAAAGCCCACTGCCAATGTTACAAAAGGCTCTTCCCCAAGTATACACGAAACGCCATGATTCGGCTGGAGTTTGGCCTGGTACAACAAAAATATGAATGCAGGAGCACACTGGTTAAATTGTGGTTTAAGACGACAAAAGCTCAGAAAGGTTCCCTCAAGGAGGGATTGAGAAATATATTTGAGGGGGCATCGAACCCATGGAAGAAATACTGTCTGGAGACAGTGGCAGAGTTGGACTTATCCACAGCAGCCTGGTCCCAAGAAGCATTACATTACCCTGCAATAAAGAGGGCGCTAAATAGTCACACCACCCAGATATCAAGGAATGAAGATTTAGAAAGACTGAAGGCAACCAAAGGGTTGGCCGGCTTAATTACAGCATATGAGTCGCATAAAATCCAGCCATATATGAACAGTCCTCTGGGACGGAAGTGTCTGCCAGAAATTTAATGGGCGTGCCTAGTTCCCCTGCCAATAAAAGAACTGAACACGGGCTGGAAATAGTTGAACAATATAGTCAGTTGTAGGCTGTGCAGTTACAGGGCAGAATCATTGGTACACCTACTATGCGGCTGCCCCGCTTTACTACAACATAGAGGTATACTGTTAAAACCAATGTTCCTAAGGCAAGGGACCAGATAATGTGCCGATGTAGTGGCATTGCTTCAGTCCAGCACAGAGCCCTCGGACCTGGCCAGATTTGGCAAATTTATGAATATGACCCAAAGGGTCCTAATCGAAAACAGTACAGAGGAAAAGTGTACGGTTGCAACTGTTGAGTCTCCGGTAGCAACAGAAGGAGCTGAACGGTGATGAGCCCCGTCCAGGAAAGAACTGCATGGCACTCATAAGTCCCGCAATTAACTAAATGTCAATTTCCCATGAACATACAGGGGACAGGGACCTCGCTTATATGTAATTTTAATAACCAATGAATTTTAGAACAAGACTACATTTTAGAAATGGTCTGTCACTACTGACCAAATGATATTTCAAATGTTTTTATATACCTCTAGACATACGTATTATAATGGCATGAGATATGTATTTTAGTGCAAATTTTTTATAATGTACTGCAACTTTGCAATGATTTTAAATAATTATGCAAAAAAAATTAAAATTCATTAATTCATTATAAAAAAATAAATACAAAAATTTAAAGCAAAAATGGAAAGCCTGAGTTTGTAAATATTTATCCATACGTGTACATATGGGACGTCATCCAGTACAACTGTACATCTCCTGATTATCTTTCATATGTGTATCATGTTAAAATATCTATGTATGTATACCTCTATTGTGAGTTTATGTATCTACATATTTAGATATTTTCCTCCCACTGCAGAGGAAGAACAAGTTAACTTATTTCCTCAAACCACCACTCCATGACTCATCCTATTCCTCTTCCAAAATATATCTCATCTGAAACCTCGTTTACTACTATGAACTCCCAAAATGACCTTTCCAAATCTTCCTTTGTCTATCCATCTTTTATCCAATTGATCGAAATAACAGGCTCGTTAACTCCTACCAAACCTCGTTTACCACCATAAATTCCCAAATAATCTTTTCTAAACTCTTCCCTCCTTTATCCTATTCACCAAACTAACAGACTCACGTCTACCACTCCCACAATATTTCCCTCTACGAAACCACTAATCCACCTTTGGGTTCCGGGGTACTGTGCTACTCCTCGAAAAGCACTTCAAAGCTTTGTCAGGGGTAGTAAGCACTACATAAATACAGTTACAAATAATATGGGACAGCAGGTCAAAAGAACACAACAACCTCCCAGGTACGTTTATTCTTCATATTGCCAATCTTGGCTGGGAGCTAGGAGCAGCTACGAAAATGTATTTAACCCCAATCCAGCAATAGAGAGAGCCCCACGGAACAGTCTGACCCTTTGGTTTATACTAGCAAAAAAATCTGAAATTATTTTGGGTATTAACAATTTATTTGCGAGCACAATTTCCATAAATACTTCTCCGGTTGAAAGCCATGTGTCCAATTACTAAAAAAGTCAGAAAGCTGCACCAACAGGAGTCCGACCTCTCATGGGTGCTGTACCCCGTGGTCATTTCACTCCTGCACCCTGTCGCCCACTGCTTTGGTAGTTGGGAAATATGAGATTCAAACTCTCTGAATTTCACTGACAAAGCTAAGCTCCTGCCCATGAGGACCACTCAGTTTCGACCTAGTGATTTATTGTGAAATATTCCACAGCGTCAAAAGAATAAGGAAAAAAGTCAAAGTTCAACATGCCTTTCACATAGGAATTCTCATTTGAAAGCACAAACAGCAATGAACAGCTAGGTCAGAGGAGGGTTTGGTTGTCTAGTCTTTGATGTGGGACAGGGCAATCTCCTAATTGGAAGGAACTAGCTCATCAACAACAGGCTGAATACTGGTACTGTAACCCTTTCGGTGAAAATCAGCAAACAGTCTCTGAAGTAACCTACTTGCTTGGTTTCATATTTATCACAATTGCCATTTGGGTACCTCAGATTAAGGTCTTTTCTTTCAATTTTTCACTTTTACATTGGACCCAGACAGAAAAAGCAAAGATAATCACTACAGGTTTTACCCGGCTTTCGAAATGCCAGAAAAACTAAATATTAAAGAAAGTTTGTTGTAAAAGCAAGTGCTATACGTTTACTGGCCTGAAATGAATATATAATAAATAAGATAACTGATTATGTGAGATGCAATTTAAAGTCTGCGAAATGTGACTATTTCGTAGAAATGTACTTTTATTTTCACAAATAAAAGTTACATTCCAGAATGCATTATTTTGTATGAAGAATGATGTCGAAGTGAACAATGCATCTGTGACAATAAAAAGACATTTCTATGAAATAGTCACAGTTTAATGACTTTATATTGTCTCTCAGATAATCAATTCTATGTTGTTGTTGGTTACATGAAATTTTGACACTGGAAGGTAATCAGTGATCTGAGAGTCTAGCGTTGTAGGAGATTTCTGTTACCTATTGAATGGATCGTATATAATAAATGAGTACAGGAGAGTTTGTTCTATTGACTTTTCATGTAGCTGACTGACTGAACCAATGGTGTGAGAGGCAACCATTAGCAGCCATAACACAGGTGAGTAAGAAAATGACTCAGTACTTCCCTCATTTTTCTCTAGAATTTCACCCAGACACATCACCGGTCAAAGGGCCAAGGTGAAAAACACGCAGACGTGCAGATGTACCTCGTACCTTGTAATATTGATGGGGCAGGCAACTCCAGTTACCGCCCCTATCGAAACTAAAGGGCACTGTAAAGCAGAAAGACACAGAAACAAGACCATTAATAGTCTGGTTTATTTAATAGCATTGAGTTAAGTTTAAGGAAAAAGTCTTCTTTATGCGATTTATGGTGCCAGGGTGTCCTCATTATGACTAAGGTCGCAAAAAACATAATGTGTGCAGTAGTTCATAATATTGAAATAATTGTAATTAAGACAACACGTGTTATGTACATTATGCTGTTGGTGACCTCGCCTTGACATCATTTTTCTTTTTTTTTATATATGGAACCCGCACATACACCAGATAGTACGGTGAAAAGGTTCACCAAAAGCGCAGATCAACCCAAAAAATGCAGCCACAGAACTGAGAATCACTGATGCAGCCATGGCATTGAAGACACCCAACATTGAAATACTTCACACGGCTCGGATATAGGTCATAACTAAATAAACACAACTATATTTCTCAGAAAAATGTAATTCAAAATGGCAGGTGGGACACTGATGTGTTGGCCTATCTGTGAAGTCTCTAAATGGAATGAAAAGAGATTTTGGGGATCATCTACCAGGGCAAAAGTTGATGTCACCACAATTCACCCTAGGACTGACAATGTTTGAGTTACTGTTGGATGACAAGGGGAATGTGAGTACAAGGCGGAACCCTATAAAGTAAATGCATCCAGCTTCCTGAGTTATTATGCTGCTGAACTTAAGATTTCTAACTCTCGTGTAATATATGCCTGGCACATTAGGGTTAAGCAGTGGAACACCTTTATGCACCACAGTACCCATGCTATGAACACAATCTACCTTCCAACTGAATAATTGAGAAGCTTGGCACTGCCAAGCTTCTCAATTATTCTGTGCAAGACTAAATAAATAATCTATTTTTATTACGCTACTGCATAAGTAATGTCTTCTTGTAGCGCCAGGACCGATGCCATTAGCCTGTAATGTGTGTTCCATTATCTCAGCCAGCGCCTTGACCAACCCACAATCTTATTGAGACATCAACAAAGCAACCGAACACAGTATTTATTCAGGACACGGACAACAGTGCAAGATTACAGCTCTTCTAACCCGTTCCCAAATTCTCCTCTTTCTCTCGCTGCCCAAACGCTCTGCTGCACCCGAGGGCCAGGCTCAATCAACATAACTGGTCATAAATCAAAGTGACGTTGAATGAACAATAGACCTTGGTGATATGTGAGGTCATGACCCCGGCAGGGCTAACTTATTAACTCCTGTGTACTGTTTTACAGCTGCAGCTCACACTCCTTAACACCAGTGTGAAGCAAAAAAAAAACATAAATTCACAAACGCCTGACATATCAATTACAAGCACAAAGTTCTTATAAATCATCCAACACGGCCCATCTCCTTTTTTGTTGAACTGATTCTCCTCAGTTTCAACCCACGTTGCAGAAGAAACATTCAATACTTTGTTTAATAAACAGTAGGTGATTTTTAATGGCAAATGCTGCCCTCGCGAATCAAAATGAAGACCATCCCCTCGATGGAAAAAACACATCACGTTCTACTATTTTTGCTTCTCTCTGCACTTCTCACTTCCAGCCAGAAGACAATCACTGTCAGGACGAAGCCCTCCAGCCATTACAGAAGGCCCTGTATTATTATGGCCAACCAGTGACATACACCAAATTCAGTTCCCTCTACTAATACTGTGAATTACCACGACCAATCATGACCAATAACCACCAAAAGTAAGAGTTCAGAACTCCCCTTTGTTCGCCAATGTCTGATTCGGGTTTGAGGCATCTTGTGACATCACTGACTGAATTGCTCCTCTAAGTCTATTAAAGCCGGTGCACTACTCCCGGACCACACCAGGCCAAAGATTTCCAGTTACATTAATGGAGGCCTAGCATATAAAGACGCACTGGGGCGGGGTTGCTTTGCTAGTGATGGGGCAAGAAATGTGAAGAGCCGATCATTTTCGTATAGCTTTGCCAATACTAAGGGACATCCAGCTGCCTTTGTTACAACTAGACATCCTGCTTCAAAATTGGGAGTGTGAACCAAGTAAGGACAGGTAGTCATGGAGATGAAAATATACGCCTTTGGAAATCTGGAGAGAGATGAAGATATGTGCCATTGGATTTCTAGCGAAAATGGATAGCAAATGCCCTGTTTAATGACTGCAGTACTTTGTATAAAGAATGATGGAATTGGCTACAGAAGTGGTGCACCCTAAAATAAACACGCTACATCTAGGATGACTACCATACCCATATTTAGCTGATCTGTCACTGAGCGAGCACACAGTATGCCTTCTAAGCTTCCCAAACATTAGACACTACACTAAATATTGGGAAAATTATGCAAATCGTGAATCTGTTATATAAGCCTTTTTTCTAGCACAAAATGCTTCCTCATGTGCATTTTGAACAGGACTATAGATTTCTCGCTACACAGAAGCGCAAAAAAACACACAAGTGCGGCAAACAACACCTGCTCTAATTATGTTTGTTGGCTTTGTTCCTGTGCTCCCGAACTGAGATTTTGCCTGGACGTACTCGATGTTGCGACGCATGCAGTCATTTTAAGAATTTCACATAACAAGCGTAATGTGAAATGCCAGAAATTACGTAAAATTACACTGGGATAATTAAATGTAATCCTGGCCTATTCCCAATATTTTGCCATTTCATGTATACAAAAGAAATAAGAACAGCCCTCAGTTTGAGTAGCCATACTTGGGGGGCCTCAAAGCTCAAACGATTCTCTTGACTCTGCCCAGAAGAACATTATGGCCTAAGAAGTCTCCTGGAGAAGCTTGGGTTGAAACAAGGAACACCATGAAATCCTGTTATGTTCCAGCTCGTGCAGTACTTGTACAAGAAGTTAGTACATTTACTGTTGTGTCCTGAGCTGTGACTCCCTGCAGTATCGTGAAAGAGAATTATGTTGCAATTCGGGCGGTTCCAAGGATGTCAGTTGGGGAACTGGAGAGAGAGTGCTGAGCAGGGAAGCTATTCTACTCCTGGTGATGTTTAGGGCCAGACTGGAACAAAAAATAGGCAATAATATAAAAGTGGGCGCCATTAGCGAACCAGATAGCTTAAAAGGCGGCCCACATCTGTAAATAAGGCCAGTTTTGAATTTGTAAAGACACACTGTAGGCGTATTTAGCAAGTTATGGAAGCAGGCATGCATTTGTGTTTGCTGCAGGCAATGTTTATGTTAATATCAGGGACATCAACCATAAAAACAGGCCAACCTGGCCATAAATCTGGCCGCACATTTATCTGTCAGACCAGCCCACCGGGCACTGCCCGTTTGCCCTACAGGCCAGTTTGGCCCTGGTGCAGTTATAGAGGGGATACTACATATGTGCTCTATGTGTACCTGCATCAATGGTAATAAACTATATGTCAATCACAGCCCTTTTTCTGCGTGCCATCATTGACTTAAGAAGTAGGATTCCTTAGGCCACTAACGGAGGTCAAAATGAACTATTATGATAAAGACATTCATGTCAGATTCGTTTTTGGAAGCCTCAAATAAATAAGTTTTGCCTCTGTTGATTGTGCAGTTTCAGAAGATCAGAAACCACTGCTAAATGAAGCCAACAGACGGGTGCGCTAGTCCTTCTCGAAGGTCAGCAGCCGCTGGTTTTTGGGCAGCCTCCTATTCTAAGTGAACTTTACCTTGTGTTCAGAACGACGCTGATGAGCTGCAGGACGAGACATGAACAAACATGAAAAGGAAAGAAAAAGGCCCAAAATGATTCATGGTATCTCCTGAACAAAATTCTAAGAAACTTTCTTGGAGCGGAAAGGAGAGCGTGTGTGTCGATACCTCTGCTTTGACGCAGCCAGACAGAATGGGAGGACCTAAATTTTGCAATGACGGTTGTCGGGCTTTGTGGAATTACAGGACGATAACCTTAAGTAACCAGTAACAATCACAAAAGAAAAAGCTGTGAAAGTCACATTTGCAGTGGGTGATGCAGAATCATTACATCACGAGCTTCGGAGTTGGTGAAATGAGTTCTTTCGTGGCAGTAAGTACTCTTTTTCTAAGCAACCCGACTGGCAAGGACAGCCTTAGAATTTCAATGTGTGTTTGAATATTAACAAGTATTAACCTAATTTACCACTTCACCTACCCCGGGCATGGTTCTCTGCACTAGACGGTGCCGCTAAAACATTTCTATGGCGGGGCTCACGGCCACGCATTGCCTTTCTGCACTGTCAACGGGGACCCTATGATTGAGGACTGGGCATGACCAATCTCTTTCTCTATTATTTGCCCTCCCACTTCCTTGTCCTCTATGACTGATTTAATGGGGGATGGTCTGACCCCGCCTATCGTCTGGAACTCTCATTGTTGGGCTTTCCCCATTTCCAAACCATGCTCTATTGATCTCCGGTCTCTCTCTCGATACCGCTGGTGACCTGAGTGGTGTTCCTTGCATTGAAGGCGGCCCTTCAACAGGTACAATGGGAGGCCACACTTACGCAGCAGACGCCACTCTGGCAAGGCACCTAGTTGAAGGAAGTGGCTGCTCTCCATGCATTCCACACCTGGGACCTCATTGGAATTACAAGACTGGGCGATGTATGGTCAGGGACGCATATGCGTTCCTTTCAAGACCTTCGACAGGAATACAGCCTCACACACAGCCAATTTTATAAAAACCTCCAACTCAGACACACCCTCCAAGCTCTTTCCCTTCCCACTGATACTCTCCCGGAGTTCATTCCCCTGGGAGCTAAGCTACTGATGGGGCACTTGGGCCGGGGCAGGATTTCTCAGATCTAGTGCACACTCGTTATCAACTCCCCCGGTTCACTGCATCATCCTAGGACTCACTGGGAGGGTTGGATGAGCCCCTTGGAGGATGAGGATTGGCGGGACACCCTGATGGCCCCTCATGAGCTTACACCTCTAAACTACGACTCATTCAGACCAACTATCTCTACTCTGTATACTTATTTATTTATTAAGAAGTTTTATATAGCGCTGGCCAGACCCGAGGGTATAGGGGCGCTTTACAACTGTTGCATTGCAGAAAATAACACAATACATTCATAGTAAGTGTGGTCAAGGAGTTCCAAATCGAAGCGTAGCCATGAGGCGCTGAGGACTTTGAAAGTCTTAAAGGAAAGTTGCTGTCCTGAGTAGAGCTCCATTTTCGGGGAGGAGTGACAAGACCGGGGTCAGGTCAGGGGCACGTCGGGGGTAGAAGTCTTGAGGAAACAGAGTCAAAGCGTAGCGAGGTGTCTGCTTTAGTGATCCGGCTGTTCCTATCGGTTCACTAGGGAACAGTCGAGGAACAAGACTTTGAGCTGACTTTTGAACTTTGCAAAACATGGAATAGTGTATACCTTTAACCACTCCGCCTGTACAGAGTAGGTTTAGGCCACACTTCCGCATGTCCTCGTCGCGGAGCCGATCAAGCCGACTTTTACCATATTGGGGAGAGGAGTTGGCCTAACGGCAGGGCGGTCGACCTTGAATCTGGATAACTGGGTTTGAGCCTCAGCAATGACGCTGAACATCCTGGAATTCTGGGCAAAATCACTTAATTTCCCCTTGCCTAACAAAAAACAAAAATGAATGTGTCATCATGTAATGCAACTGGTGCTACGTAAAGCGCTCGGATACCCAATTCGGGTCAAGTTCGCGCTATATAAACTCTGTAAAATAAAAATAAAAAATATGGTGTGGACCTGCGCTTTGGTGCTCCAGGACTGCACAAGGGTGACCCGGGAGTTGCCGGAAGTACTGGGATGGGAGGTTCCCCTTTCTCCCTTGTTGGTTCTCTTTGGGTGTTTGAGGGCTCCAGGGGCACGAGGGCTGAGAGGTCATTGGCACGGCCTTTCTGGTGGCAAAACTAGACATTGTGGCGCGATGGATGGCTCCTGGATCGCCTGTCCTGTTGTGGTGGAGATGAGGTGTAGCAGTTGGAGCTTGTGGTCTTTGGAGCCCACAGCTGTCCCCAGAAACATGGATGGGTGTGGGGGAAATGTCTGGGTCAATTTGCTAAACTAGACGTAGCTTTGTGCTAGTGGATATTCTATATGTTTACTGCCTTATTACTGCTGGATGCTTTGCCTTGTATGGCTATTTAACTCTTTCAGTACTGTACCACGTGTGTGCCATGTACTCTATTTCACTAGCTCAGCTGGTCTAAAATTCAATAAAGTTTGTTTATCAAAAAAATATAGTATTAACGTATTCTTTTAATTGGCAGTGTGTCAGAAAATCCACACCTACTGCCCTTTAAGTACAGAGCGCCAAATGAACGCTTATGATATACAATTTGCAGGCAATTTTCTAAAATCACGTTAGTGAATTAACATTTTCATGAACTGTCATCAGTGGACTATATAACCTGGTGGAATAGAATGCGGGGGGAAATAATTCCAGACTATGCACCAAGACGAGACCTAGGGGTAAAGGCATTTTGAAAAAGGATAACAGAGAAAGAAGCTATCACGTACTACTGGAATGGTACTACACTAACTTAGCGAAAAAAGCCAAACACAGCTGGTCATGTGCAGGGGCACTGGAACTAGGGGTGTAGCAGCACCCCGGGAACTCGATGGAAAGAGAAATATAATAGAAAACAATGAAGCCTTTGAATCCGTTCTCTTTTCATGCAGCATTAGTTGCTTGTTCCAATGCAGTGAAAGGTCAATATTATTGAAGAAAAGCCCAGAGAACAACTTTCAAACAAGCATTTGCAATGCAATAGGTCTCGCATTTACGCGAGTTTAAGCTATTGGCATTGTAAATGACAATGCTTCTTATTTACGTTTCAAAAACAAAAACACAAATAAAAGGCATTGTCATTTACAATGTCAATAGCTCAAACTTGCGTAAATGCGAGACCTGTTGCATTGCAAATGCTTGTTTTTTGGTAGGCATGGAGAGATTAAGTGATTTGCCCAGAATCACAGGATGCTGAGCCCATACCTAGTCTCGAACCTGGTTCCACAGCTCCACATGCGGCAACTCTAGCCGTTAGGCCACATCCTGTCCCCCACTGGTAAGAGTGGGGCTAGCATTCCTTTGATGGTTCATATGCTTTGTGCAGGTTAAGCTGCTCTGTTGCCAGTTCTTTTTGATGTGAAGTAGTGAGCTGTTGACAGATCAGGGAGTTCATGGTGACTTGAGTGTGCATTTTAGGTGAGGTAGGCCTCTGGTAAAAGGTATTGCCGTGGTTCATCGACATCCACGGGGTTTAAAAGTACTATCTTGCACTTAGATGTGCCAAGATGGGTTTGTGTTGACATACAAACAGTAGGTAACACAATTGAGTCCAAAAACGTTCTGCACTGATGGCTTGAACAGCTCTTCCAGGTAACATATGGCCCTTGTGTTTGCTATGTCAGGTCGAGGGTGATTGTTTGGGTAGCACGAGGGCACGTCCTAAAACAATTGTGTGGGTACTAATTAGCTTATGTAATTACATCATATGCAGTGACCTGAGGGAAGTGCCACAAGAAGTGAGGCTGCATCCCTTTACTATCCCTTATGTAAAAGGAATTAACCTACTTTACAGCCGAAGCTGTTAGAAAACAGATACTATACGTATAAGAATGTAAATATATGTATAAAATGTGTGCAAATCTAAATCAAACATACACTCATTTGATATCTGAACGCAAAGCTGTGAACGTTTTTAAAAGAGAGTCTATATTTAAATCACAATACATGCTTTCAAAACCTTTAATCATGTGCTTATTATGAAATAATGTGCCTCGTGGAAATAAATTCTTGACGCACAAATACAAATTATAAATACAGATACCAACCAAGGATTTATGCGTTTTTATCACGGTCATGTAATTTAATGATGCTGGTAACACAGATGATACAACAATAATGCTGTATTTAATTTGGGCCTGTGGTTGCTGATACGTTTTTTTGAGGAATAGGAATTTTGAATGTCCCACAAGAAGTCCCGATCCTGAGTAAACAAATGTCTCTGGCCTGGTGCTGCCTATCTTTATCCCATTGGAGGACTCTCCAGGCCCTGGAATTTGGCAGATTATATAAAGGGATGGGGGACAAGTCATTGGTGCTCCTTTTATTATTATGAAACACACCCAACTCTTACTGGTGCAGCCCAAAATATTTTGCAGGCACACCAGACATTGGAGAGTGGGATTAAGGGAGATTAGGGAGAGAAGTAGGTGGACAAATGAAAGGTGAGAAAAGGTGTTTCAGAGAGAAAAAGAGGAGAGAAACCTGGTCAAAGGAGAGACGAAAGAGAGAACAACATATGGACAGTGGACAAGAGAGCAAGAAAGAGATGCAAGCATGGGTAAATGGAGGGAGAAAGAGAGGGCTCGACGAGAAAAGAGAAGAACAAGAAGTGCGAGCAAAAAGGAGACGGAGAGGGCGGAGCGAGTGAGTGGCCGGGACGTGTGGGCGAGGAGAGAGGCGCGCGCGCTTGTGAGAGCAGTCTGCTCATTTTCAAGCACTGCACTCGTGCTTGTGGCGCGCCCCTGCTCGCTCCTGCAAGGTGGATGCCGCCACAAGCACGAATGTGTGCTTGAAAATGAGCAGAGTGATGGCTAAAGGCCCTCCTATGCAGCGCATGCGCGCTGCATAGGCGAGACCTAAAAAACGACTGTTCACTTTCCAGATGAAGAACCCGGCTTCCAGAATGGAGACTATTTAAGAACTTGGCAGACTGTTTTTTTGCAATACACCAACACATGGCGCATAATTTGGACATTTTGAAGCATTTTGCCCTGATGTTGATGATATACTCACCTACATTGATGACAACAGATACCATTTAGAGCAGAACATTCCTAAATACACCTCGTGCAGCACACCAATGCTTTTGGCCATCACTAGAAGTATTAGTTTCATCTATGCCTTGATAACTGTACGTCTACCGACCTTGACATTGGTGTATCCTCTGCCCTGAGAAAGCCCTAGACGTGCGCACCTACAAGTGGCAAAATATGTGTTGGCTGTCAACTGCATCTTCATTTACTTGCATGATTGTTGAACGCAAGTGATTATTTCTATATTGAATACAAAGAAAAAAAAAACTGCACATATTTCGGATGTTTTTGACTGTTGATTTATGTACATGAAAATGCATGCAATAACTTTCTCCACATCAATATTATAATGATGGAGTGACTACATACTGTTTACCATAAAAACAACTATATTCTGGTGTTCGCATCCCACATACAGTTCTCACCACTGTTAATATTTTTATGTCTGTATAATAGTTAGTAAACTTGGTTGAAAACGTAATATATTTAGTTTAAAAACTTTTCACATGTTTAAAAAAGTGTAATGCAATATTATTTATGAATAGAGTTTAATATTATATATATATATAATACCTACTGGCGGTCGCCAGTAGATAGTTATAGCTAGGACCTATTTTCCATAGGAAATCCGCAACATTCTATTCCCAATAAATCTGGCACCGGTTGACGAATCTTTGCGAAATTTTCCAAACTTTTGGCCAGCTCCGGTCCGCTCCTATCCTGAAAGTTTCATGGTGATTCGTCAAGCGGGGGCCGAGAAAAAAGGGGTGTTCCAAAACGCGTATTCCCCATGCATTTTCCCATAGGACCTGTTGAAGCAGCTACAGCCCGAACTGCTGAACGGAATTACACCAAATTTGGCAAAGAGGTAGTCCTCAGTTCAGACTCGTGCCTTTTGCATAAATGGTGTAAATCTGTTCAGTAGTTCCTGAGAAAATTAGACTAAAAAAGATAGATATATCTATGGCCTCGGAGGATCCGCGCACACTAAGCACACCCTATGCGCACCCTCCCCGAACCGAGCGCGCACCCTCCCGATCACGCGCTGAATGCTAATTGGCTGTCAAGTGTCGGTCTACATTCGAAACCAGGAACTGTTGGCAGCCATTTTGTGCCTCGGTAGAAGCGAGGCTGAAGAAGTAAGGGGAATAAGTGTTTAAAACATATAAAGGGGGCAGGGTAGAAATACTCTGAGCCTCTAGTGTTGCTTAGGGGGTCCCAGAAGGACCCCCTGGGCCCCCCTTTTTTATAAAAATTTTTAAATCGGCGAAATGCGCGCAGGGCGCGCGGATCCGGCCGAAAAATAAAAAATAAACGAATTAGTAATAATTAGCCCCCGGGTGGGCCAAATCCTGGGGACAAAATGTTTGTAAATTAATAGGGGGAGGGGGGCTGCGTGGCCCCCCTCCTGGAGCCCTCAAGGGCCCTGGGGACTGCCACCCCCCAGGGCCGGCTCCTACAGTGTCCTGGGGTGCCTACCCCCAGGACACTTGTTTGCTATGAGAGGGCGGGAGTCTCCCGCCCTCCCATAGCAAACTTTGTTAGGATTTTGAAAGAGAGAGCAGGGAAACCTGCTCTCTCTTTCAAAATCCAAACGATATTGCTTTTCCACACGGGGAGCTGCATGTCAGCAGCTCCCCATGTGGAAAAGCAATGCCGCCTCCCGAAGGACGCGGGGAGACGGCTGGGACCGTGGGGGCGTTGGGGCTCCCCCCACGGTCTCCAACGTGTTTTTTATAAGCCCCGGGGGATGGGGTCCCCGGGGATAATAAAAATTAGTGATAGGGGCTATTTTTTTTTACAGTAAAATTAGGAGTCGCGCATCCTAAAGCGTTGGGTGCACGATTTCTCTCGCGTAGGGTGCGCGGTTCCTAACGCGTTGGGTGCGCGGTTCCTAACGCGTTGGGTGCGCGACTCCAAGGAAAAAATTGTAAAAAAAAAAATAAAGTATTAAAAATAAAGTTTACAAAATATTTTACAAAATATAAAATATAGTTTTACAAAATTTCAATTTAAACAAAAAAATTATTAAAAACAAATAATATTTTTTAATTTTTAAAAGAATTTATTGGAAAAAAAACTTTAAAAAATGGTGAAAAACAATATTTAAAAAAACATAATTAAAGGAATTGATACACTAAAATATAAAGATTTAGAAATCCTATGAAAATCATTAAACATCATAGCATTAGAGATAAGTTATAGATAGGAATTAGCATTTAAAAAACCTTTCAAATTCACTTAAACAACCATAGGTTTCAGGTATGTTATAGTTAGGAAATAGCATTTAACAAACCTTTGAAATTCACTGAAAAAACCATAGGTTTCAGGCACGTTTTAATTAGGAATTAGCATTTAAAAAACCTTGGAAATTCACTGAAAAAACCATAGGTTTCAGGGGCGTTATAGTTAGCTGGACATTTCCCTCGTACAAAACCCTAGAAATTCCCCCGTTATAGTTAGTTCAGCTAACTAGAACTCGTGCCCCCGCAATGCACTGCTGATGACGTCACATATTACATCACTCATGACATGGTCAGTGACATCACTGATGACATCTCAAATGACATCACTGATGACGTCATTCATGTGATCATTTGATGCTTCTTGTCACACCCTAATATAACCTTTGATACAACCACTCTAAATTACATACTGCCACTCCCAAAACCATGGACACTCCAACACCAATAAGTACATACCCCATCACAGAGTCTTACGTCTAAACACCCATCCACTCACTCACCCGTACAGTCACTCATACTTATAGTCACTCAGTACAGGACTATCATATGAACTCATACACCTATATAGACACTTCCACACTGCTACTCATCCATAGTTACTCACACACATACTCAGTCATGCAAGTAATTAATCACACTGCCATTTACACACCTATACAGTTATACACACACAAGGTCAATTACTCATACAAATACTAGCACATTCTTATGGTCTTATTCAATCAATGATACAAGCACACACTCATCCATACAGCCACTCAGACTATCATATACTCTCAGTTATAGTCATTTCTGTACTCCAACATACATATATACTGCCGTTCACATATGTAGTAAATTACACATGTACTAATGAAATATAGATTCACACACTAACACAACCATACAGATATTCACCCACCCATACAGTCCATTACAGACCTAGTGTTGAAACCATGCACCCAGTGAACCACCCACTGACACATCTATGCACAGAGTCACACACATCCCACCCACACAAACACTCAGGTACCCATACAGATACTCAGACAACTAATCAATAACTTATATAGACATTCATGTACCTATTCACAAAACCATGCATCCGGTTACACACCATCAGACAGACGCATACAGTCATTCACACAGTTTAGTCATTAACTCATGCATTCAGTAAGATACATTTAATGACTCACATAGAGTCAGTCACGCACCTACAAAATCATCCATTCACACACTTATACACTCACTCATTCTTCAATATGCCTTTCCCTATATATAATAAACATATTTAAAGTTTATAGAAACACACAGACACTGGATGATGTCATCAGTGATGTCATTTGAGAGGTCATCAGTGATGTCACTGACCATGTCATGAGTGATGTAATATGTGACGTCATCAGCAGTGCATTGCGGGGGTGTGAGTTATAGTTAGCTGAACTAACTATAACGGGGGAATTTCTAGGATTTTGTACGAGGGAAATGTCCAGCTAACTATAACGCCCCTGAAACCTATGGTTTTTTCAGTGAATAAATAAATATATATATATATATTTGTTTTTTTATCACACACAAATTATATACATATACATTTTAATGTTGAACTACGCCGCGATCCCACGCTCAAGACAACAGGGATAGACCTCTCTTTTATTTCCCTTTTTCCTTTCTTTATCGCTCCTTCTAGTTTAAACAAATGTTCCCCACCGGCCAGTGGATGTAGGCGGCTACTTATGTAATGATTGGTTTTCAAAAGCAATAAAAAGGATTTAAACCATAAATGTTGAACTATCTAGACATTAGTTCCAATGTGGCAGGGGTCTCCAGCCTTTTCTTTAACCCCTTCCATGCTGGACGGATTCCCCTGCTGTGCTGATCTTTTCCTGCGCGGGCGTGGTCATGACGGAACGGTTCCGTCATGAGCACAGCTCAACCGTGGCTCATGACGGAACCGTTCCGTCATGAGCACCGAAGGGGTTAAAGAGAGCTACTTTTCATAAATGAAAATAGTCAACAGCTACTAATCACTTTGACAAATGTGACAGTAGGCACCACATCAAAGACAATCATATTAGTGACCGCACCATGCTGGATTACTAGTTGTGACAACTCTGATGTATGTCACAGTAACATTGAGTGATACCAAGTTAACTTATCCAGAAGATTGACAAACACATTATCATGAAGGTACACATATATAAGTAAGTGTTAATTTTCTGTTCCAAACTCCACACAAACATAACGTAAAGATACACAAATCTTCAAGCTAAACAGATTTTTTATTTTTTATTTTATATAGCGCGAATTAGACCCAAGACATTGGGTATCAGAGCGCTTTACATGAGCACCAGTTTCGTTACAGAAGAACACATTCATTTTTGTAGGCATGGGGAGATTAGGTGATTTGCCCAGAATCACAGGATGTTGAACATCGTTGCTGAGACTCGAACCCAGTTCCCCAGCTTCGAGGTTGACAGCTCTAGCCGTAAGGCTACATCCTCTTCCCAGATTTGAAATCAAGAATGTAAATAAAACTATACTTACCTATTTATACCTTTTAATTTATAATATTGTGGTAGTCAATCATATGGATGCAATATTGTGGATGTACGGTATTTAAAATTTGATATTGTAGTGGTAGAAGACCAACCAACAAGCATGAGACAGATTTACTAAACTCAACGTCAGGACAAGATTTAACATAATAAAAGCCTCCACATAGCTACAGAAATAAAACCACAGAAGAATACAAAGGAATACTAATCTTTATTAAGTTCCACAGCCCGGTATGAAGTATCATTTAAAGAGCAGCTTAAACATGTTTTGGATTTTCAATCATTTTGTTTTGAAACATCAGCATATCATTTTCTCAAACTATATATATATATTTTATCAAATATGATTTTTCCATTTTTGGTAAAAATGTTTTTGCCTCAAAAATCGGATTTCATGCATGGTCTCTAAACGTCAGTATGTGATTTTTCTAGAATAAATACATCACATTGTTGGATTCTGCCCCTCCTGCCCAGGTGTTAGCACCACATGCCAGGGATGCCCACTGTAATGCCAAAGACCACAATTATGCCATTTCTGCCCACCATAATGCCAAGAACTCCCAACACCATGTCAGCCATGGACATTAGTATTCAAAGGATGGCTGCGATTAGGACACAGATGGTCACAATTAGACCAAGCATACTCACATTAGGGAAAGGATAGCTGCCTTTATGCATTGATTAGTGCAAAGATGTCCGGTATATGTTAAACTTTACTATTATTATGCCACTGGCAACATTATGTCAAAAATAGACACAATTATGACTTAAGTGAACTCCTTCTTTTGAGGACCCCTCCACTACACATTTGGTGTTCTCTGAAACAAAGAATGGCTTTCAGGAAGAGCCACTACCTGTCACCAGACACATACAACATCTGCATAAATTCACACATCCGCATGAGCGCAGAAACATTTAAACAAATATACGTATACGGATGTATACACGACTTCCACCATTGGAAACAAACAAGGTCATTATCTGACTTCAATCTCAATCCAGCCTTTGCTCTCCTTGACTATGGGGTCGCTAACGTACAGTTCAGCCAAACTTCCACTCTGGCTATGGCAGTCCCACAGTCTAGGGACTTCACTCTGACAATTGCTGGTACTTCTTTTCTTGCCCTGTTTTCAAGACTGTTAGAGTGAGAGTTGCAAGTGACCATTCTCCATGCGATATTGCCGAGTTGAGTGGAGAAAGGTGGTAGTGTTGGAAGTACTACAGGCTGCCACAGTGTGTGTCTGAGTTTAAGCAGGTATTCCTGCCATTGGTTTGGCTGGAGGGTCCAAGTGTAAGGAAAACCTAGTGCTTCAAAATTATTATTTTTTTTAAAAGTAAGGCAGAAGGGAGACCTCTTCCTCAATCACTACGAAATCATCTCCAATAATGACCATTGCATAACAATTACTATTGGGAGACACTAGCAGGGAAAGGTTCATTAACACTTTATTTAGTAGATGGATGAGATCTATTTTTTAAGATGAGAACTGTCCCGGGTTAAAGCCAAATAGGTTTTGAAAAGTAGGATGGTGGGAAGTCAGAACCTTCTTTGTGTAGGTTGGCAGAATATTATTAATTTGGCTTTGGGGGGGGGGGGTCTTTGCAGCAGCTTAACAAAGCATTCAGCTTGGTGGAAGCATTTACTGAAGAATTTAGCTAGACAGTTGAAGCTATCTGACAGCTGCTTAGAGGTTTGCATGAAGAGTGTGAATGTTGTTGTGGTCGAGGAATGCATGGAAGCGGGCTGATCCTGCTGAAGATGAATATGAAATGATCAGCCCAGATAATGGCAAAGGAATCTAGCAGTTGCAATAGGACATGCCACCTACATTTGAGGTCAAGACAATCACTTTACGTTGTTACAAGGCCCCTAGGAATAGAGGCTTGTCATCTACGAAGAGGTCATTTTGAATCACAGACGCATAAGTGAAGCTGGCTGTGTCCCTCCTGAAGTTGAAGTCATAGGTTGTGGGTGGTGATTCTGTGAGAATTATGAAGGTACAGAGCGCTACAGCTGTCAAGGAGAAATATTGACTATGCAATGGTGGTTGTCATTGTTGCAGTGGACGATGATCAATCAAGGGCAAGTAAGGTGAGAAAGCAGCGTAGCAGTGAGACTTCAGTGCACTAGGCGTATGTTAATTTATTGCAGAAGAGCCATCAATGGATTTCTGGGATGAGGAGTCAATAAATTTTTAGAGTGGGATACTGAGTAATGAGGTTTCAATACAGCCAGGCGTAAAGCATCAATACAGCAAGGAATGTTCAATAGGAGAGGGGGTTTCTGACTATTTCGAACCACCTCTTCTCTTATTGCTTTAAGCAAAAAAGATGTTTCTCCACTCTCCCAAAAGACAACACATCTAATATCTAATTATTAATATGACTGCAAAATGTTAGATATTTGAAGGCGGCATATCAAACTAGCAAAAACTGAGGTGCAACCTGCAAAAACTTTTGTTTTTGATTAATTCAATGTCTTTAATTATTTTAGAAAAATACATACAGTAAATTAACAATATTGTAACCATAGCAAGAGAGAAAAACATTTGAGGAGGACAAATGTAGGAATGTACAACAATTATTTGTTTAACAGCATTATCTTTTACCTATTTTTCTTACATTTTAAGTTAAGCAAGCATTCATATTTTTACAATACGTACCCTTAGGTGCGCTGTAGTGCCTTTAAATGCATATGATTTTGCTAAGTACATTGACGAAAAGCCAGTGGAGGCTAGTAGGGAATGGGGGTGGCGGGGTTGGAAATATCTTTTTTAAAACACACTTACCTTTTCCACCAGCTATATCTCTCCTTTGCTTCTCTGCTCTCCATGACTCCAGTCCAAAAGAGGCTGCAAGAAGCCCCCAGGCACACAGGCTACCCTGAGCCAATCACAACTCTGCAATACAGCGTTGTGATTGGTCTGAGCACCGCGGATCGGTGCTCAGATTGGCACAGGGAGCCTGTGCATATTCCCTACCAGGCTGTCCATTACAGCCTGGAGGGAAATATGCAAAGTGCGCATGACTGCTTGCAAGCAGTCATGCACACTTAGTGTGCATAGTCCACTCCTCCTCGCTGAGCCACCAGCCCGCCCCACCCTAACCCAGCCCTGTAGCAACCAAAAATAAAATGATAATAACGCTCAGTTATTATCATTTTATTTTTCCCTCTTTTACTGCTCTAAGAGCAGTGGGGCGATACTCCTCCGCCTTAGCGGAGGAGCTGCTACTGTGAAAAGCTTTTGATTTTCAGAGAGAGAGAGACATTTAGGAGCCATGCCACTAGAGGAAGGGTTTGAGCAATACAAAGACAATACAAACTGAGGTAAGCCGATGCCCTGAACACAAGTGAATAAACACCGGTATGGCAAGACAAACCTGGCTTATGGTTCAAGCTAGAAAGCGCTGTGCACACATGTATGTTATGAGGGCTATTGTTGGTGGGATACATCTGTTGGGAGAGATCTGCACTGTATACTTGTCCAAATGCCCAAACATGGCAAACTGTGGTGAGTTTATGGATCAAATAAAGCCCAGACGGACCAAACTAGGCTTGGAAAGTGGCCAGGTTTTCAGCAACTTGTGTAGAAGTGCTCCTCTAATATTGATGCTCTGATTCCATTTATTCTCTCAGAGAAAACAATCACTTGTATATCCAATAAGTCTTACCGTCAAAATGCAAGGGCTAACCAACTGGCTTTGCCAATGGCTGTTTGTAAAGCATAGTGAACATATATGAACCTGTTAAGTGGTGTGTCACAAGCAGATTTAGGATGTTTTGATTTTGTGAGAAAAGCCTGCTCCTAGCCACCAATGAGTCATGGCGTGTAAATGAGTGAACATTTTGAAAAGTGTTTTTTTTTTAAGAAAAAGCATTCCAAGATGGCCAATAGGGCGTGGGCCTATATTGTAGCATCACAACACATGCACGTGAGACTTAACACACCGGCAGCTACTTTGTCTTTTTCTGGTAGGTTTAATTTACTGTTCCAAGATGCCAGATAAATACTTTGTAATAGTAAATACAGTTATTCAAAAGGTATGTGCGGGAGTGCAAAAATAAAGGACAGAGCAGGCGGATGGCAGTGTCGTACATAAAATACATTGGGGGGGGGAGAATATTTTTATTTGGGGATTGCATTGGGCGGAGGAGAACTAGCAAGGAAATCGAGAGGGTGTGTGTGATAAGTAAGAGCAACAGTGACATTTGGGAGATAGCAACACGAACAGTGGAAAAGGGGTCCGACATTTTAAACAAATCAAACACACAAGAGAAACAAAAACAAATCATTTCTGATCCATGGAGTTAGAAAGAAAATGAAAAATGTAGCTCCCTGATTATAAGAGGTGGAAGGATACAACTCATTTGATCAGAAGCATTGTAAAACATCTCTGCTTGAAGGATGGGCTAAGCACAAGAAGAGGAAGGAAAGCAATTGAAAGCAGTGGGCTAAACTAAAACCCTCTCTAAGTATTGGTAATGTCCACCAGAGCTGGTTCTAGGATTTTTCGGGCCCCGGTCAAAGGGGAATGTGCAAGGCCCATCTAATTTACATAAGTGACACCTTCAGGGCTCAAGAAGCTACTTTGTGCAGACTCCTCCTGGGCCGCAGCTCCCCTCTCTGCCACCTACAAGCACCTCTTTCACAGCTCACATGGCGCTGAAGGTGTGAGAATAGCTTGGGGGCTGAGAGTTACAAGTGTGTAGAGGATAAAGTGCTGACATTGGGTGTGTCCCGTAGTGTCTCTCAATGGGCAGCCAGACAGGAGGCCTAATTGCAGGACAAAATGCGTATCAATGCAACTGGCACAAGATGAAGTGTCCCACTCCACTAGGCCTCCCCACACCATCCCTGCGAGGCCTAGGGAGAGGGTCCCCCTCCTGTAAGCCCAATTGAAAATAGAAACTTTTCTTCAATGAGATCGGCGGGGGCACAAGAGGTTTGGTGGTGTGTTGCACTGGTGCAGGGCCCCATGTTGGTGGGCTCAGAGCGAGGCCCTGGGCAGCTGCCCATGCCTAGCGCCGGCCATGATGTCCACAATGGGTCTTTTGAGAACAGACAGCTAAAGCAGACTGTAGGAGAGAGCTAGGAACAACTATGGTTCACTGTGGAAATATTTTCAATGCATTCTAAATAGCAGGCCTAAGACTGGTCTAAATGTATACAAAGCATCTCTTGCATTTGGACCCTTGGCTCCGGACACGTTTACTGGGTTGCCCTTACTGTGTATACTTTTTGTCCTCCCAGAAGCACGAGTACCTAAGGGAAGGAGTTGAATCCCCCCCAAAAACAAAATCCCTACATGCGTGTCAGCTTTGGGCACACATATAAGCCTTCCTTTGTATTGGGGAGGTCACATGAGGGATGACACTGTGGAGAAAGCCTCCTGCTTACCAGAAGTTCTCTCTGACCCGCCCTAAAATCGCATGATCTCAGAGTACGGAGCCATCCAGTGCTCTCCCTGCCCCGATTCCTCGTTGTCATGGACCAAAGACCCCCTCCCTCCGCGATTTCTAAATCAGGTCTCCTTTTTCCCAGAATGCCCTCGCCACATAACCCTTCTTGCTCCCCCCTTTCTCAGCGGTTTGACATCTATCAGTTCAGTTAATTGATATCAAACAGTATGTCCCTGTGAAATTATGTCGGCAACTAAAGCGTTACAAACTCCTAAACCAGTGCATTAACCCGGTTACCGGTGGAGCTCATAATAAAACGAGTCAAAGAGGGGTTAGGCCGTTTCAGTTAGGACTGTCAGAAAGCTCTATCGAGATTAAATTCACGCAGTGGAATAAATGGTGCACAGAGCGGCATTCATTCACGGAGCCATTCGTTCTAGTGCCGTGCATTGCCGCGCACATCTCCGCGAAAAGGACGTGTCCCGAAAAGACCTCAGGCACAATGTTATTTATGAGAAAAATCAACACAAGGACTTGGAATCCCTTTCCAAACCAATACCGCCTGACCGGATCGTTAACACATTAATTTCATAACACAGTGGCAGAAATATGCCAGAACGCGCTGACATCTCAGCATAAAGACACTCGCTGCCTGTACCCCAGTTAGAGATATTCGCAGCATTTGCATTAATCTGGGCAGGGCTAGAGCTCGCCTGCTTTCTATAAGCTTACAATAACATGCTGCTTTAATCACAAACCTCGGAAGCTGGGCTCTGTATTCGCCACCCTCGCTCTCCTCTCCACAATCGCATTTCATCCTGACAGCTTACAGCAGAGCATAACGAAGCAACAAATCCACGTTAAGCCTCCCACTTTCCTCTGCTCTAGCTGTTTCCTCTTCATTCATTACACCCCATTGTGGTGCGCATTATTACTGTATTAACAATGTACAGGAACAAGCGCGAGCCCCTGTGACAGCACGCTTCCTTCCACTGTGCAGCAGACACACAGTGGCGTAGCAAGTGAGAAGTACCCCACCCCAACCCTCCATCCTCGGGTTTGATAGTAAAATCCCAGCCACTAATAGAGAGTACAGTGGGCCCGCGGTCTGCTTGGTTCCGGTGACACTGCACCCGCTGCACTATTGAAAGCTACGCCCTTTGCAAACAGTTGTAACGTAACCCCGGTCCTTTAGAGGAGCTCGTTTCGCTGCTGCACGCACGAGAGCCCATGTCATGCCCCCACGAGTAATTACCGGTGTTACTGGATAGGAGTAAATAAAAAGTTTTACTTACAGGCACGCCTCGGGTTCCTCTCGCCAGACCCAGGAGTTGACATGGCTGCAAGGAGTTAAGGATTGACCCGAACCTCCTGTCACACCCTCCGCTACACAGCAGCCCGGAAGCCGTACATCTTTTACGCTGTGAAAGAAAAGGAAGACGGCGAGCCACAGGCGGCCCCGGAGACTCCCGGCTCAGCCTCAAGGGTCCCAGAACTGAGACCCCGCTTACGCTGCCTCCACGCAGGCGCGCGCACCGATCGGGCTCGAGACGCTCTCTCCTGGAGCTGGAAGAGCAATGCCAAGATTCCTGACACACTACGGTGCATGCACTGGGAGCATACCACGCTCGGTCCGAAGACAGGGGTGCCACGATATATTTTAAAAGCTACTGGATTCTAGAAAAAAGTGTAAAATTAAACGGAAGCAGATAAGCCAGCAACAAACTTTCATGTTCAGAATGAAACAGAGACACTGCTGACGTGCAGCAGGGACTTAATATTACACATTTGTGAGGATTCGTCCATTTGTCTGGAAGGATGCCTGGATCACACAAGTGCATCCGTTATATTCTAACATTGTAATTGGTCCCTCAGCAGCAAGATGTTTAGCAATTATTTTACTCAGGGGGACACCAACGAAAGAGTAGCACCTTCCACCTGCACAATCATTTTTTGAATTCAGCACCAAAAGCAAAGTACCAGAACATCCAATTCTCTCCCCAAACACTGCAACTCGACACACCTCACAAGCTGGAAACACGGAAAAGCACGCACCAAGGAGCCTTCACGAATGCCGCACAATATGTCTGTATTGCTCATTTAAACACTGAAAAGAAAGGAGCTAATTCGCAAAGCTGGGCTATAAAAAGCAATACATCCACTACACTAGGCTGACAGGAGTACTTCTTGAAATCTACGGCAATCGTAGATGTACAGGACTTCCACTTCGGAGAATGTACTCTTATAGTGGAAAATCCTCGGGAGGAAATCGTGCATCTATTTTTTTCCACAAGGAAAATATGTTATTCTCCAAAGGTTCTATTTGGTCCTGTGGAGAACCCCATTCTCTTGCAACCCCATGAGAAATGGGGATGTTGTATCCTGGTTCTCTCACTGGAAAGGTGCACAATTCTGCCCTTGCTGCAGTAGCTTTAGTGCATTTCAAAAATTGGAAAACTACTCACCAAGCTACTCGAGAATACCCACAAGCATAAGAGTTTGTGGGCCTTTACTGCCTCTTACGAACATCCCGCCATTGCAACCTCCTTCCAGCCGGATTCTTACATTTTCAAAGGCAGTAAGAAGAAGTTGTAAAATATGTACACCTGGCTTGGGACTGCACGCTTTGTAGCTTTATTACAATATGTTCCTTGCTACCTTCTTGGTACTTAGCAGCGCTCAAACTTTACTATTCTCATGCATTGGAACAACATCCCAATGATAAACCGAGCAAATATGTAATCCGCCAACACATGTTCTTTCGACGATCTTCCTGCAGCAATGCAAGGTTTGCCCAGGAGGCTCTCCATAGTCTGCTAGCCAAGGCCTATGCTGGGCGATGCTGCCTTTCTTCTGCTTGTTTTCTTTCTCAATTGCGGTGGAACCTTCCCACATTGCCGAGAATGGGATGGGGTCAAAATTTAAGAATGGGATAAAATTACGTTTTTCTTACTCTATTACTCTTAATTCATTGTCAACGCTCTCCCATCAACCCCTCATCTATCACTCAAAATAGACACTAAATGGTCTCTTAAAATGAAGGGACCTGGCAAAGGTGAACATACACACAGGGATGGGGTAAACCATGCATGACACAGAAGTGTGCATACAGAGAGCTGAGTTTTAACAGCCATTAAAGCAGTTTCTGGCCATGCCTCAATGCTGATAATGGGAAAGAGTCTGTGAACTAAGAGTAACTGAGTCACCATGAAGGTAACTTTAGGTTTCTTACACATAATCATCCCGGCAAACCAGTATTTATCGCACAGATGACACTCCAAAGACAGGACAGGGCCTTCTTCTCATCTCCAACTTCTCCCAGCCATGCAATGCACTAAACTATATTTGAGCCAACAAATATTGCCAAGGTTGCTCCGAAGAATTCTCCAGCAAAGGACCTTGCCAACTGCAGGTCCATCACATCGGCATAAAGATAATTGAGAATGTAGGCTTTATACAGCTGTACGAATAAATCAAAAAGTATTCACTGAAACATGATTATTAATTTAGATACTGGTCTGAGAGCAGCCTAAAGACCACTTTCATCTGAATCATGGACAACATCCTGCTCTTCACCAACAAGGGAGCCCCTGCCAGCTCAATCTGCCACCACTGAAAATCCACCAGTCACATTCAAGATTGTGCAGTGAAGGGGCACCCGCTGCAGTCACTGATGGTCCTAATCCCAACTGGGGACTGGTCAGGTTAAAGATAAGAAATGGTATGAGATTCACAGCAAACAACTCCAGCCAGCACAATCGACCCCCACACTGGGTTGTGAAGGTATACAGTCTCCCAGTCCCTCTGGGTCTTGAGGTTCTGTAGCGATCCGAACCCGTGAATTCGGTATCATAGTACTGACACGATTTTGGTACCAATGAACCGCAAATGATCCATTGTATACGTGACAGTGTTTTCGCTGCGCAACTAGCACGAATTCACTGGAAACTAGGGCATTCTCTCTAAAAGTCACGGCATCCATTTTAGTTACGGCATCCATCTTGTTTCTTGCCCTCACATAGTCAATGAACGAACGATGACCCCGGCAGAGTCACCTTGTTAAGGACACGTAAGCTCGAGCCCGAGAAAGGCTGACGCTGCATGACTAGGCAGAATCAAGCTGCCTCCCTTGCCTGAGGCCAGACCTGCTATACTGGTTCTCGTGTCCGTTGTCCTGACTGAAAAGCCGAAGACGATTGCCCTGCCCGTTTATGATCCATAAACACCTCTTATCCTACATTTCAATCCTTTGCACCTGGCACTGCTCCTTTCCTTCTGGGCTTTTACAATGGGGAGGTTACGATTTTTATGATGGGGAGGATCGGGCGAAGAATGAAAAACTGTCGAGAGGACCTGATTGAATACCGAAAACCCACAACCCATCATTGTTTGATATTTATTTATTTGTTTGGGATACCGGGTTGGGCATAAGAAATATTCGTGTAATGTTGCCCCGAGACATTTTTCTTGTATTTAAGAAGCGACCCACTTAATGCAATTTGAACAGTCTCGTAGATTCTGCCTCTGTGTGGTTCCTATGATTTCTGTGTCCCTGCAGTAAATAAACCTTGGTCTTTGACGCCGCCATCGAGAAGCCCGTGTCTCTGTTATTTGTGCACCGAGACAGGAGGAACTCAGGGGTCTTCGGGTGTTGTTTCCCTGACACCTCTGGACTCTTAAAAGTCCAGAACCTCAAATTGGCGCCCAACGTGGGGCGACGTCACCCGGTACCGGTCCAAAGCCTGAAAAGTTCGAGAAGTTTCGTGTGAAGATTCCGAAGGGAGGTACCTCGCTTCATCGATCCCTGCATGTCGTAAAAGTGGCCCGACGATCTCTTCCACGAGGGTTCCCGTTCCCAGACGGCTACAGAGGACCGCTGCCTTGACTGTCGCCCTGTCTTGGACCCGAGGTGCAGACCTTAGTACGGCGAGACGTAGACGGGTTCTCCTTGGTGACGTCTTCCATATTTCAGTTAAGTATTAAGTGGGTTGTGCTCAGTCTGGTTATTTGGATACGTTTGTTTTGGATTTGTAGATTATCATTGGTTGCTCTTGTTAGGATAATCTTTGTATTTGGTATTGGTTCATTTTTTGGTAGGCCTAAGTTCTCTGCGCATTTTGGTTGGAATTTGTCTTTGTAGTCATGACTAAGGGTAAAAATTGTTTCTTGTCCTTATTACGTTGCAACGGGGATTCCCGGTTGGAGGATTCGTGTTCGGTTCCTCCGATTGGAACTCCTACATATGAGCTCTATTGTAAACATGGTGTGGGTCCTATTACGTATAATGAAGTATGGGTCCGTTATACCAAGAAAGATGGTGTCCTTAGTTGGCCACCGCATGGTAGTTTCGAACCGGAAATTCTAGATAATTTAGAAATGAAGTTGTTCAAGAAGAAAGCCCGGCCGGCAATGTTTGATTCTTTTCGCGTATGGCGCAAAGAAGCCAAACAGAGAGAAATTAGGAAAACGAAGAAAGAACAGAAAAAGAAAGGGTTGACCTTAATGGAGTCTGCTAGGCAGCTGCATGTCAACGAGACCGAAAAAGCAATGGAGATAGAGAATAGAAAACATAATCTGGCGATTGATAAATGCTACCCTGTCTTGCCATCTTGTCCTGCTAAGCCGATAGAGGACCCTGAAAAGGATCCTCTGTTGTCTTATCTGTTGAGTTCAGCTCCACCGTATGCACAGGGTATTACAGCACCACAGTTACTACCTGTTGTACAGCCAGCTGCTGGTCAGCATGGAATAGGTGCTCCACTTCCTTTGAATCCAGCTCCTGTCTTTCCCGTGATCAATGATCCTACGGCACCCCCTCTCCCTGGGTCGCCTGTTCCGCCTTTGCCTATCGTTTCGCAAACTACTTTACCTGCTACTCCTACCCTTACCATATCATCTGCTCCAGCTGCCCTGTTCCCGAACCCTGTAAACATTCTGACTCCGCTTTCCGTTCGTCGGAAGATAACCGACTCTGTAACTAATATCTTAACTCCTCTCTACAGGTCTTTAATTGGGACCCCCGTTTCTGACTCTATACGGAGACGTAGCCAGCTTCCTGGTCCCGAGGAACGAGACACGTTAGATTCGACAGCTCTTAGGTGGATGTCGAAAGCTGCGAAGTATGATGCACGAAGAGTGTTAGACACATTTATGCAATGGAATGAACCGACTCAACGTTATGTTTTTGACGTGATGTGTTCTCTTGTGCGTGAAGAATGGGAAGATGATGACCTAGATACAGTCCCCTCTGATTTAATAAATATTCAGCAGAAATTCGCCGCAGGAATGGTGATAGGTTCAGAAGTAGGGAGAGCGATAGAATTGATTTTAGCTTATCGGGATGAGTCCCCTTTTAGGGCAACAAGAGACCCTGATGGTACACCGATAACTGGGAAAAGACGAGGTCAGTATCCAATGAGGGAAGTTCCGCCCATATGGCGCGAAGCAGTCGCTGCTGATGGGGCTAATAATATTGTAGCCGCTCCAGCACAATTCCAGAGAGTGTGGATACACATCCCTTGGAAGCGAGCTGAAGTACTAGCAGTAAAACAAGCATTACCAGATCCTCGTAAGAATCCTGCTGGTTATTACAAAGAATTAACGCAGACAGTCCAAGCATGCATCATGAATTTGGCAGACATTGAAATGCTATTTGGTAATGTAGTGCCACAGCCTATATGGGCCAAGATTCGGCAAGAGAACCACCCAGTCGCCTTAGGAGGTGATTGGCCAGCTATCGTAGCGGCAGACGCACAGCAGGTTGGCGGAGCTAAACCCGAACCTCTGATTGCTGACTTACCTGGCAGAATAATTAATCTGATGAAAACGCTGATGCCAGCGTTGCGAGTAACTTGGGATAAACTATCAGCATGTAAGCAAAAGAAGGACGAAAGCGTCTCTGACTTCTTCACTAGATTTGAAGAGACTTTCGTAGACCACAGTGGGCAAGATATGAGTACCGAGGGAGGTCAGAGGTTGTTTGTTGACAAGTTCGTGTTTAATTTATTACCTGAGCTTAGTAACAAGTTAAAGGATTCAGAAAGTGCATGGGCAGTGTCGACGACAGCACAGATACTTGCAACTGCACAGTATTACGAGAATAGAGAGAAAGAAGAGAAGGAAAAATCAGAAAAGAAAACGAAAGATTTAAAAACCAAAGTCCTTTTGCAACAGGCATATCCGCCTCGTTCGAATCAGTCAGATTCACAGCAGCGACCCCAGTTTCAACAGCAGCCACAATTCCAGCAAGGGACGACACAAAGATTTAATTATAATTTTCCCCGGCAACAGTTAGCATGGAATCAGTGTGCCTATTGTAAAAAAGAGGGTCATTATAAGAATGAGTGTCCAGTACTACACCCACAAACTAGTGGTGTCCCAGCTCAGAGAGGTAATGTTGGATTTATGCAAGCTCCTAGAGGTAGAGGGCGTGGTATGATGACACCACAGACTGATCGCCAATCGAATTATTTCGACCAGCGAAATGTACAACCTACGCAACCAGGTAGATCTCCACAGTATCATGTTGAAGATTACTACGATCATAATGAAGAGATTCATAGAAGCGAGCAATAGGACAGCCGCAGGCAGAGAGAGGGAGTAGTATCAGTTCCAGTTGATCAGAGTGGACCTTATGTCGCAGTAGCTACCTCAGGCGTGGTCGAACCATTTCTGTTGGATACTGGTGCGGCAAAAAGTTCAATCATGCATGCGAAACTCCCTGGCGCACCTTTGTCCGGTTTAACGAACACTTCTGTAGGTTTCTCAGGCGCCCCTGTTCACAATCCTGTGTCCAATCCTTTATCTATCTCTGTTGGGCCATGCGAGCTAGAAGCACCCCTTATCCTAACTACTGGTTGTAATGAGAATCTGCTTGGTTTAGACCTGTTAAAACGCCTGCATGCGACGTTGTACTGTTCTCCTTCGGGAGTACAGCTCACATTAGGCAAAAGAGTCATCTCTCCGATGTACATGTCGATGGACAAGCTCCCACCGGAGCTACGTTCTCTCCCTGATACTCTTTGGGCGACTGGTCCCAACGATGTAGGCCTCTTGGAAATTCCCCCTTATGTGGTAAGTCTGAAAGCTAATGTTAAATTTCCACGAATCCCACAGTATCGGATTTCAAATGAAGGTGAACAAGCACTTTTGCTGATTGTAAAAGACTTGATACAGAAAGATGTGATAGAGGAAACTAGAGGAAACGTCTGCAATAGTCCTGTTCTGCCGATTCTGAAACGTACTGACCCTTCTAAACCTCCAATTTACAGATTTGTGATTGACCTCAGAGAAGTTAACAAAATAGTGATTCCACAGTTTCCTGTAGTCCCAGATATCACTGCATTATTGACGTTGATTCCTGCATCGGCATCATGGTTTACGGTGATCGACTTGAAAAATGCATTTTTCAGCATTCCCATAGCAGAAGAAAGTAGAGACATTTTTGGTTTCTCATTAGGAGGACGCAGTTTCAGATTCAAACGCGCTCCACAAGGTTATTGTGAAAGCCCTTCAATTTATAGCCAAGCATTAAAAAGTCAATTAGATGCTCTTGTACTTCCTCATGGTGTTGCTCTGATCCAATACGTAGACGATCTTTTGCTAGCCGCTGACGACAAGGAAACTTGCAAAGCAGCTACTATTTCTTTATTACGTCATTTGTCCGACTTACATCACAAGGTGTCACCTTCTAAACTGCAATATTGTTGCCAAGAAGTGACCTACTTAGGTCATCTTTTGTCAAAGGAGGGAAGAAGGTTGACCCCAGAGAGAATCAAAGCAATCTCGCAGATGACTGTACCAAGCACACAGAGAGAAGTGCGTGCGTTTTTGGGTATTACGTCATACTGTAGGCAATGGATCCCAAATTTTTCTCTCATGGCGAAACCATTGGTAGCTCTGACTGGAAAAGGTGTTCCGATCCCTTTGCCATGGTCTGATGAATGTCAACAGAGTTTCTCTGACTTACGTAATGCGCTGTGTTCAGCTCCTGTGTTGGGTACTCCTGACTACAGTAAGCCGTTTACACTATATGTCCATGAAAGAGAAGGTTGTGCATTGAGCGTATTAACGCAACAATTTGGCGACAAACAGCGGCCTTGTGCATATTTTTCATCCACGTTAGATCCGGTAGCCAGAGCATTGCCAAGTTGTTTGAGAGCCACAGCAGCAGCCGCAGTGTCTATTCGACAGTCTGCCGGATTAGTCATGAACAACATGCTAGTAGTCATGGTTCCACATGCTGTGGATACACTCATGAATCGAACGAAAACTCAGCACCTCACCAGTGCTAGATTATCAGGCTACGAGCTGACACTTTTGGCAAGTCACATTCAGATCAAGCGATGCAACATATTGAATCCAGCAACGCTGTTGCCGACTGCTCAGGAGTCGAGTGATTCAGAGCCCCATGATTGTTGTTTCAGAACTGAAGAAGAGACAAAAGGTAGAATTGATTTAAAGGATACTCCGTTATCAGACCCAGACGGCACGTTATATGTCGATGGGTCCTGCTTTCAACTCCAGAATGGTGACGTGACGGCCGCGTATGCAGTTACGACTTTGAGTACGATTGTTGAGGCTGCAAGAGTGAGTCAGAATTCTGCCCAAGCAGCAGAATTAACTGCATTGACAAGAGCGTGTGTTTTAGCTGAGGGAAAGAGAGTGAATGTGTTTACTGACAGCCAGTACGCCTTCGGCGTTGCACATAGTTTTGGACGTCTCTGGAAAGAAAGAGGTTTTCTCACGTCCCATGGAACTAAGATCCAACATGGACAGTTAGTCAGCGATCTATTAGAATCCCTGACCCTACCGAATGAAGTTACGATTGTGAAGTGCAGTGCACATCGCAAGATCACGGATGATGTTGGCCGAGGGAATGCATTTGCTGATGAGGTCGCCAAAGAGACGGCCAAGAACATGACGAGCCGAATGTACGTTGCAACGTCTGCAAGATGGATTGCTGAATCAGGAATGTGTGAGAATACGATTGACAGTGTGAAAGCAATCCAAAATGAGGCAACTGAAAATGAGAAGAATGAATGGAAGGAGAAAACGGGTAAAATAGATTCGAGTGGATGTTGGATTGATCTGTCTGAGCAGCAACGTTGGATGTTACCTGACGCGTATGTACTTGCGGTAGTCACGATGGCGCATGGAGCGGCGCACATCAGTTCGAAAGGGATCTGTAAAATGTTAGCTCCAGTATGGAAGAATGATGGAATTACTAAGTGTGCGGAAAGAGTGGTGAAAAACTGCATGGTATGCCTGATGCATAATCCTGGCAAGGGAACCCCAACTGGTCATTTTGCTCCCCCTTCTTGTCCCTTTGAAGTGGTTCAGTTGGATTATATCCACATGGACAGGTGTAACAATCTTAAGTATGTCCTAGTGGTAGTATGTGCCTTTTCAAGATGGATTGAGGCATACCCATTAAAGGATAACACTGCCATGTCCACTGCCAAAATCCTCCTCAAAGAGTACTTCCCTAGGTATGGTATGCCACGGATTGTTTGGTCAGACAACGGAAGTGAGTTTGTAGGGAAAGTTATGAAGAGTGTGTGTGCAGGTCTAGGAATTGTACAAAAATTCCACAGTGCGAATCATCCACAGTCAGCAGGTTTGGTGGAAGGGTACAATGGCACCCTGAAACTGAAACTTGCGAAAATTCAAGCTTCCACTGGTCTCTCTTGGCCAGACGCATTGCCTCTAGCTTTACTGTCCACCAGAGCGACTGTACACTCTCGAGTAGGGCTTAGCCCATATGAGATTGTGTTCGGCCGCCCTGCTAATGTTTGGGGAGTCCCTAGGCCAAAGGAATTCAAACAAATAGAATACCCAATGTTGATTGATTACCTTCACGATCTGACTGCTAAACTGAGCCTTATTCATCAACAGGTATTCGAATCCTTGCCTAAACTGCCGGAGAGTCCAGGCCATACGTTGAAATCCGGTGACCAGGTAGTGGTGCGGAACTTTGAACGTACCCGAAACCTTCAGCCAAGATTCGTGGGCCCGTTCCAGGTCCTCCTCGTAACCAGAACTGCAGTACGGCTAGCTGGAAGGAAAAATTGGGTGCACGCCAGCCACACGAAGCGTGTCCCTCTTCCACTCCCCTATGACAACTGGGTTAGACGAGGAATTGGTGTGTCCGAGACAGAACCTGTTCCTAGGCACATCCCTTTCAGTGATGCAGAGTACCTAACGGACCATCCACGAACCGAAACGCAGAACTTTGACACCTCAGCAGAAACCGCTCCTTTGAATCCTGAACCAAGTATTGCACAAAGTGAACACTTGTCACCTGTGGAGTCGAACATTTCTGCACCTGTAGACCAGCTATTTCAAGACCAAACAAGACCCGGAAAGTACAGATATAATCTACGTTCTCATGTTATGAACTAATGACATTGCATTATCGCCCTTCTGTTTAAAGACTGTAAAACTGTCTTGATCATACTGCATTCCAGTCAATCAGGAAGTTTGCTAGAATTTTTATTTTTTATTTTTATGTTTCTTTCACCTTGCCATCTGGGTTACCGTAGGGTCGTAACGTGTGCCTTGTTTTAATTTACAGGGAATCAGACATTAGGTCGGTTTCTTCTGTTTGTCTTGGGAACCCCCAGGATAGACAGAGGTAAGTTTCTAACAGGTACAAACCATCCGTTGCGAACGGTTGTAGAAGATGGAGCTTCCTGAATTACGACGGGTTAAAGTCATAAATGTGCACAAGACAAAATTATATGACATATTGTACAGTAAATGTTTCCTAATGCAATGTGCTCTGACACTTCTGATTGTTTTTATAACTCTAGTAGGCGGAATTATTTTTGGTATTCAATTGATCTTTGCACCTGTTACGTCCACAGTATCTCCCCATATTTCTGTTTCCCCAACTATTGGTACTATTCACTCTTTCCACCCTTTTCCTGCTCACGAGCAAGCTCGACGCTCTGAGTTTATAAATAACACTTTCATTCAGCTCTTGCACCAACATCAACTAGTAGTTAACACAACAAACTGCTGGGTATGTGGCTTGATACCACATACCATGGACAAGGGCATCCCTTATTTGGTTCTGCCTTTCAGTTATAATGGATCATTCTGGGCATTTCAGACCATGTTCGCCTATGCTCTAGAGACCTACCCTCCACGACCTCCGCGTTCCACCCGGTATAACTCTGCTAATAGAGCCTTGGTAAAAGGAATCACTGACATGGTGAGAGATGTCAATAATACTCCGTACATTCCCAAAGATGAGTTGCGAGTTTACATGGGGTGGTTAATTACAGAATATGGCATCACTCTGGGCGAGAACAAACGTAAGAGCTCAACTCCGATCTGGGTCGTACCCCACCAAGGTCAGGTCTGTTTGCAAGGGAATGGGAGGAATCCGAAAGCTCGACTGGGGAAGTGTGACTGTATTGAAACATACGTGTTCCCGTCACAATCTTCCCCTGCATTCTTAGCCGCTAAGGGTACCTATTTTGTTTGTCAAGACAGAGCATATACATGGCTGCCCGCTGACTTCTCAGGCTCATGTTATATCGCTCAACTGTTACCTCCGACATACACTGCTGCACCGGACTATCACAAAACGAGAGTTGTGAGAGGTGTATTCAGTAAAGAGGATACTGCTGGCCAAGAAGCAGGAGACTTTTTCAAAGGTTTCCTCCCGTTCTGGGGGCCTATGGTCAACAGTAGAAACCTGCGTCAACTAACACGAGTAGTTGAATCCACCATTCTCGAAACTACAGGTGCCCTTAGTAACCTGACAGCTGAGCTTCAAGCGGATCGCCTCATGACGTTACAGAACCGTATGGTTCTTGACGTGTTACTTGCAGATCGAGGTGGGGTATGCAAAATGATCCAATCAAGTTGCTGCGTTTTTATCCCAGATAATGCGCCAACAGTATACAAGGCCATCTCTAAGCTACACAAAATCTCCGACTCCATTCATGTAGAAGAAGGTGACTGGTCACTTATGGGATGGTTCTGGAATCTGTTATCTGCATGGGGGTGGAAGGTTCTAATGGTCATTGGTGTTACGTTAGTATTTTTATTCTCGTGCTGTCTCATTATTCAGTGTGGCCCTGCCTTATGTAGCGTTTGTGTTTCATCATGCGTAAGAAGACCACCTGTTTTCAGAGATACGCCACGGGATAGAGTAATGCTACAACAACATATCAGTGACCTGATGAACATAGAACTGGACTCTGACATAGAGTGAGTTATTGCCTATGTAAGGGCAAAAGGACGGTCTGAGGTTCTGTAGCGATCCGAACCCCTGAATTCGGTATCATAGTACTGACACGATTTTGGTACCAATGAACCGCAAATGATCCATTGTATACGTGAGTGTTTTCGCTGCGCAACTAGCACGAATTCACTGGAAACTAGGGCATTCTCTCTAAAAGTCACGGCATCCATTTTAGTTACGGCATCCATCTTGTTTCTTGCCCTCACATAGTCAATGAACGGACGATGACCCCGGCAGAGTCACCTTGTTAAGGACACGTAAGCTCGAGCCCGAGAAAGGCTGACGCTGCATGACTAGGCAGAATCAAGCGGCCTCCCTTGCCTGAGGCCAGTCCTGCTATACTGGTTCTCGTGTCCGTTGTCCTGACTGAAAAGCCGAAGACGATTGCCCTGCCCGTTTATGATCCATAAACACCTCTTATCCTACATTTCAATCCTTTGCACCTGGCACTGCTCCTTTCCTTCTGGGCTTTTACAATGGGGAGGTTACGATTTTTATGATGGGGAGGATCGGGCGAAGAATGAAAAACTGTCGAGAGGACCTGATTGAATACCGAAAACCCACAACCAATCATTGTTTGATATTTATTTATTTGTTTGGGATACCGGGTTGGGCATAAGAAATATTCGTGTAATGTTGCCCCGAGACATTTTTCTTGTATTTAAGAAGCGACCCACTTAATGCAATTTGAACAGTCTCGTAGATTCTGCCTCTGTGTGGTTCCTATGATTTCTGTGTCCCTGCAGTAAATAAACCTTGGTCTTTGACGCCGCCATCGAGAAGCCCGTGTCTCTGTTATTTGTGCACCGAGACAGGAGGAACTCAGGGGTCTTCGGGTGTTGTTTCCCTGACACCTCTGGACTCTTAAAAGTCCAGAACCTCAGTCTGAAGAAGGACACATGCTTCTATGGTTTACAAATGGGCGGAGACAGGACAAGGCCACCATTTTCTATCAGTGAAGGTGATGGGGTAGCCGTTCAGTGCACATGATGTTTTTGTTTCCTCTTGGGCAACCAGGTTTAGGCATCCTTGTGATTCTGGGGCAGACCCTATCCATCAAGCTGTCCCCAGTCATGTCTCCATTTACCTGGCCTTTGTGTAGGTTTATCTGGGATTTGACCACATCCAATCAAGCAAAGTTGGGCTTTTAGATTTTATTCCTCGTCAGCTTTCTTTCTTGTCACTGTTATGCAGTCCTCCTCTGTGTCAAAACACAAAGCAGGTTCTGGCTTAGAGGTCCAACATGCAGACGACTTTAGGCAGCCAAAGGGAGAAGCATTAGCTGGCCAGAGGGTCTGGCACATTTAAAAGTTTGTGGGCTCTTCCTCTTGTTGCTGCTGGCCAGTGGTGGGCTAATAAGCCCAAAGTCCAGAGTGAGATTAGTTCGGTCAGTGTAGTGGTCTCATACTGAGTCCCACATTTATTGTTGTTGCCCTGAGAGTCGGCCTCACAGAAGGAATGGGGAGATGCACACATTTTACCTAGGCAGGGAAGCCTACAATGGGTCAAAGGGGAATAGACGTCAATCCCCTGCCCCAACGCATGGGGTGCGGAGAAGGTGACAGGAAAAGTGCACATACAGGCAGAAGTATCGGAGATAGCTATCACCAGCTCGAGACAATAGAAATCAGTTTGTGTTAAAAGCAGACACATCAAAAACACCATTACATTATTTTGCCTATATGTAGTTCATTTCACCTGACCCTAAACCCTTTAATTTCACCCTAAACCAATCCCTTAGCTCCTCATACCCTAACACTAGACCTAAAACATTTCTTTACTTTGCACTCGCTCTAAACCAAAGCCTAGCCCATCCCTTACTGTAAGCATACACCTACCACATAGCCTGAATCTAACCCTAAACCTAACTTTTATGTTTAACCTACTCTAACTCTAATCCTCTTCCCTGGCTGTAACTCTTAACCTATCCCATACCCTATCACTCTAACCCAAACCTTTACCCTCATGCCAACCATAAACATTTCCTTTACCGTTAATGTATTTCAAAGTGCGCGCCAAAGGAGGTAACGGTGTCGACGTTAAGGAAAATGATGATCTGAAGTTGATGAGGAAAATGTCAAACAAAGTGCTGAGGATGAGGTAATGTTAAGGGGGCGGAGGAGGGGGGGGGGCAAGGGCAGGCAACTGTTTGATAATGGGGTTCGCTGGAGGTCCGGCTCTGAGGCAAAAGCCACCCACTGGGGCCATAACACCTTATATAAGGGACGAGAAAGAGGCCTGCGCGCTGCGCATCCTGATTGGTGGAGGAGAACTTCCTTTCCTGTTGTTCCTGACCAGCAGTATGCCGGAAGAACAGCAACAGCACGACGATCCCCATTTGTAAAATTAATGGCACAATGACGGCACGATGCGGAACCGGCTCTTTGCCGGCTCCCGTGAAGGCTACGAGCGCCGATTTCCGGCCACCGATAACAAGCATAAACTCTATTCGAAGAAAATAGAAAAGCTGCCCTGGCATGCCGCGGTAGCCAAGAGTAACCACAAAATAACTGAAAAAAATGTCCCTGGCGCAAGAGAATTTAGCGGCAGCCAAGCACAACGGAGAAAGAAAAAGAAACTCCAAAGAAGGCTTCAGCCCGAACTAAGTGAGCACACGAATTCACCGTTGACAAACATGCTGCACCTCGTGCAGTTATGGGAAACAATTAAGAAGGAAAGTCTAACTGGGAAACAAAAGTACAATATTTTGCAGACCAAAACAAAATCATAATGGCCAGACATTCCTCTCTGAATGGTACAATAACTGATTTATATGCTTCTAGTGTCATGTGAAGGGGGCTGTCTACGTACTGTTGGAGGAACAAACTGCGGTGATTACGTCAAAGCCAATATTTTCAACTTTTTTTTAATAGTGAAAACGTTTTGGTACCAAGATAACGCAGTGTCCAAAAGTGCAATTATGCAAGCACATAAAATGGACCCCGAACCTCGGTGTCACTCCATCGTTGTTATCTACGGCCCTGCACTAGCGATGCCAGAGCACAGGTTGTTGCGGGTATTGGCTCTCTACCAGGTCAAAGCTATGACAGTTCGTCGACAGTGAAACACATTCCATTAAATGCTTTGGCTTGGATGGATGAAAAATATCCATGAAGTGGTCATTTTTATGCCTTGTCTGAGGCAGCGTACCATCGATTGGTTGGCATCTCCGTCACTCTCACTTCATTTGTCTTCATTGGTCAGCAGCAGTTGGGCTGGTTTCATTTTGCTTACCAGTCTCGCTCCAGACAGCGTGGGGAGCATTTGGGTTTCTCTTATTTAGATTCGAGACTCGCACACAAACAACACTCCCCACCCAGGGTTTTGGTTTCATCTTTTTAGATTGGGCACACACACAAAGACAGCAACTTCGAGCCAGCACATATCACATGAGTCGCTCCACTCCACACAATGCCACTTTGCTCCACCCTACAGTACTCCATTCTAAGCCACTTTACTCCAATCTACGACACTCCACTCTATGACACTCTACTCTATCTCACTCCACAACGCCCCATTCCACTCTGACACTCCATGCCACTTTACTCCGCTCTAAGCCACTCTACTCCAATCCATGACAACCTACGCCACTACTTCACTATATGGCACTCCATACCACTCCTCACCACTCCACGACACTCGAATACATTGTAATTGTATTTAAATTACGCATACTATCCCTGACGAGGCATGGAAGCGCTTTTTGGCCAGTAACATGCTACTCCAGAACCCAAAGGATTTGATGTGGATTAGTATAGGGAAATACAAGTTGTTAAATTGAGCAGTGAACATGTGAGTGTTAGTTTGATCGAATAGGATAAAGGAGGGATAGAGGAGAGAAAAGTCAAGATGGTGGTATTTGTGAGATCATATTAGTAAAATGAGGTTTGGGATGAGTCAAAGGAGGGATAGAGGAGGAAAGAGTTTAGAAAGCGTTATATTGGAGACATTAGTAGTGGAATAAGTTTTGGGTGGGTCAATGCCATTCTACAACACTTCTCACCACTCTATGTCACTCTACACCTCTCCACTCCACTGTATGGTATTCTGTTCCACTCTCCTCTACGCCACTAACTTTTAGCCATGCTGAACAGTAGCCGTGCTGGTGTACAACATTGCTCAAACACATTGCCAATAGCTAGCAAAATGCTGAGACCTGTTGGCTGTGCCAATGCTTGTTCTAACTAGAAGTGTGGGTTGAACCCTTAATGAGGATAATTTCAGAGCCATGAACGAAAGCTCTGTCACTATTGTTTAGTTATCGGCATTGCCTAGGCCAGTCTCCCTGTGATATTCACTCTCCTCACCGTTGCTTTGACACGTTCATTTCTGAGAGGTGCCAGACATGGGGTCACTATGAGAAACCGCTGTCAGAAGAAGAGGACAAGATGGAGACACAAGGTAGCAAAACAGGAGAGTCGAGAAAGAAATAGGAGAAAATCAGAAAAGGGACAAAGTGCAGGAGCAAGAAGAATAGAGTGACAAAAAAAAAAAGATCAAGATACAGGAAAATAGTGAAATGAAATTACCTAATTAAAGGATGAGCAGGAGAGAGAGTGAGGTTTACATAATAGGGGGGGGGGCAGCAGCAGAGACAGGGAGGGACTGTGAGAAACTGAGTGACAACGATTAAAGAATGTGGGTAAGGGATCACTTAAAAGCAAATCGCTTAGGAAAAAATACCACGTTCAACACAGTGGGAACCTCAGGAGAGAGACCACGGACTACTATTCATGTTGTAAAAACTCCCCTATTAGCCTCCAGAGGAGGTTTGATGCATAGAGAAGGCCAGTGAGTGTTTGCATAGGTGGGCAATTTGAGGAGCTGGCATGGTTAATTTAAGGGCAGTGTGAGCAGGCACTGGTGGCAATGTTAGGAGTTTGCAATCAGGAGTAATGTGAAAAGATGGCACTGGTGGGGAGTGGGAGAAGCTATCACTGCTGTTCAGCTGGCAGCCAAGCCGTGTGAGAAGATGGTACTGTTGACCAGTGTGAAAAATGGCCTCTGCGTATGTTTAATCAGTTCAAGAAAGAAGTGGTTCTCCTGGCCCCAGATACTGGGGACAGAGTGTCTCTAGTTGCAGATATTACGGTGGAGAGATGTTTCTGAGGCCCTCTGACATGGTCTCATAACTCTGCTAAATGTCGATGTCAAGGTACTGACTGAGAGAACTGATGGTGTTTACTGATCGATTAATACATCCAGATCTATTCGGGCTCGAGCCAGATAGATCTACGATGAATTTCTGGAGATTTAAAATAACCATCATTTTTTTAAAATTAGAATCGAGACACACACAAAAAACACCCCCCACCCAGGCTTTTGGTTTCATCTTTGGCCAGATCCGTTACTGAACCTCGGTCGCCTGGTCCATAGACCGAAAAAGGGATTTGATTCTTTGATGTGGCCATACTCAAAGATTTTATAGTAACTTACTCTTGGGGTACTAATGGCTTATTCCTTAAATCCCACATAAAGTCCTGATTAACAAACGTGAATGGGTAACATCGAAGATATTTGCTAATAGTTATCATTGCACTGGTCCCACTGTTGCTTCTTGTACTAATCATATATAAATAAGTAGCTTTTTAATTGCACTTGAAACCGTAAACACTGATTTGTGTTGGTTGTGTAATCTGTACATTTCCAAACGTAAGAAAATCTTAACAGAACTATTTATTAAACAATCTGTCCCTGTGAACTCCGGGAGCTGGTTGACAGAGTGAGGAGCAGACACTCCGGTGGACGGTTCTGAGAAGAGAAGAGTGCACTGGTTTGTCAATGTGAGGAGATGACACTGATGAACAATGCGAGATCACACTGATGAACAATGCGAGATCACACTGATGAACAATGCGAGATCACACTGATGAACAATGCGAGATCACACTGATAAACAATGCGAGGAGATCACACTGATGAACAATGCGAGGAGATCACACTGATGAACAATGCGAGATCACACTGATGAACAATGCGAGATCACACTGATGAACAATGCGAGGAGATCACATTGATGAACAATGCGAGGAGATCACATTGATGAATAATGCGAGATCACACTGATGAACAATGCGAGATCACACTGATGAACAATGCGAGGAGATCACACTGATGAACAATGCGAGGAGATCACACTGATGAACAATGCGAGATCACACTGATGAACAATGCGAGATCACACTGATGAACAATGCGAGATCACACTGATGAACAATGCGAGGAGATCACATTGATGAACAATGTGAGATCACACTGATGAACAATGCGAGATCACACTGATGAATAATGCGAGATCACACTGATGAATAATGCGAGATCACACTGATGAATAATGCGAGATCACACTGATGAACAATGCGAGGAGATCACACTGATGAACAATGCGAGGAGATCACACTGATGAACAATGCGAGGAGATCACACTGATGAACAATGTGAGATCACACTGATGAACAATGCGAGGAGATCACACTGATGAACAATGTGAGCAGATGACACTAACGAACAATGCTAAAAGATCACACTGATGGAAAACGTGAGGAGCAGGATCTGGGGACTAATCTAAGTAGATGGCTTTGATATGCTGTGTGTGGATCTGGCACTGGTGACAATGCTAGGAGCTGACTGGCTCGCAATGAGAGGAGCAGTAACCAGAAGAGAGATCAATTGGGTAACGTGAGAAGCTTGCGCTGAAGGGCATTGTGAGAAGCAAGCTATGTGTGAGGAGGTAAAACCCAAAAGGTGTGGGAAAGAGGGAAATGTTTGGACTCTCAAGCTGGTGGCTGCTAAAACCCACAATTCTACCCACATACAATGGGAAATCGTGGGCACCACCGTTGCACTGTGCCAGACTAAACATGCTCTCTGCTCACCCAGTCACACAAAAATGGTCACAGTGGGTAGCAGTTGTTAAAAGTGCCAAAACAGCCTAACAACTAAATGAGGTGAGACCCATTTAAAAGTGCAGCCACAACAGATCATCACAAACACCACAGGAAATGGGGTTCGGAGCCAGGAGTCTTTCTGCTACAGTGGGTCAGCAGCCCTGTTCCCGGGCAGGGACAAATGGACTTGGAAGTTTTCCCCTTGCACACTGGCCCCAAGCTACTGAGGATGGCGGGTTGAGCAGTCATGCAAAGCAAGGCCTGAATCACTAAGCAGGTCTGGAGGCTTCCAGCCTGAAAAAAAACTCCAAGCTCTTGAGGATAGAAGAAAGGTGTTGGCACATTATGGGTACAAGATGCCACTGTAAAAAGATCAGAGTAAAATCTCCAAAGCTAGGCTGGCATGGGGTGAGATGGGACGAGCCAACCAGACCGGGGATTTAGGCACACAAACTAAAGTCCTTCAGCTCAGCTAGGGAAAGCATATAGCCTATCCACTCTCCAAGCCAATAGGTGGCACAGGGTTACTATCATCAAAGGGTACTAGCAAAAGAAGCCCTCATGGAGTGTGGATGGATGGATAGTGTCACACCCCATCATACTAGAAATGTAAGACATTAAGCCTAGGCGGTGAGCTCCGCTCGTGGAGTTTTCCGCACTGCACGTTACGCAGAGCTCACGGAATTCCCAAAAACTCTGCTACGCGTACCGTAGTTTCTTCCTAGCTCACTCTCGTCAACATCAAATTGGCGAGTGCGAGCGAGCTAAATCAACCTCCCGGCGGGAATTTTCTTTGCGATCGTCAACGTGAAGTTGGCGAGCACGAGCTTGGAAAATCAACCTCCTGACTAGATTTCTCAAAGTGGGCGGTCGGATTTCTCATTGAGAGTGGTCGCGTATGCTCGCAACCACTTGCGTTGAGACACCATCCTTTTGTGTCGAGAAAGCTACCGCTTGAGTAAAAAATCTACTCTAGCGGCAGAAAGGATGCAGTGTCCGCTTGCGCTGTGCATGGTGCCGTTCGTGATGATTGCACAGTGCGGACAAACACCCGGCGCTGAAAATCACAGTGAACAGCATTTATCTAACGCACTCTGCCGCTTGCGGAGCGCCGGGAAGAGCGGTAGAGTTTTTTTAGCACTTCGTGGATTTCTGCATAGCGGAACTCCGCCCAGGGTTAATAGACACTTAATTTTGCTTTTGATTCTCAATGTAAAAAGAGTAGAAACGACAAACAGACGAGGTAAGTATCTCAGCTTTGCCTCCAATGTCACCACTTCATAAGAAGCAAAACATTCAGGCATTCTGACATGTCAATGACAAACCAATAGATGGTGAATTACAATTCAATCAATCAATCAAAAAGCTTTATTTTGATAAAAAGATTATCATAAAAGCATGTACATACAAACAGTTAAAAGATAGCAATTCAATAAAAATAGAAAAGTTTACAGCAAATCACATTAATAGCTTGATGATTGAGTTGGATGGTATCCATATAAAATATTAAAAAATGTTTAAAAAAGTAGTTAAAAAGACAGTTTAGGAGAAGGAAAAAATTGCATTTTGCTTGTTAACAAATCGGTCTGGTAAGTTTACTTCTAATAATCCAGGACCAACCCAAGAATTTAGCCACCGCACAGACTAGCACCAAAGTTGTGTCTGAACGTAAAATACGTAGAGCGATGCGATAATTAGAAACGCCCAAAAGACGGCAAGCAGGGCCTAGCCATCTTTTTCTCGGGTTGGCATACGCTGGGCATTCAAACATAATATGGGCTATGCTTTCAACTTTCTCTATGCATATCGGACAAGAGTCAATGGTCTGGTAGGGGGGCTTCCATTTGTTAGTATATTCGCGGGTTGGGAGGGTCTCAAGTCTGAATTGGAGATACAGAGATCTGTCCCTAGGTTTGAGAACAACTCTAAATAAGGCTCGAAGCTGACAGACTGTTTATGGGAGTAAAAAGCTTCAGTTAGCCTGCCTAGATTGGAGCTAGAAAGGCCCTGGTTATCAATCCAGGCCCAATAAGCTTGTTTAAGGTCCTCCTTGGACACAGGGGCTCCATGTTCCCAGGCTTCATTCAATCCAATCATGGTAAAAGATTTTTTTATATTACGGAGCCAACCTATTTTGTGGGAGCCTGCAATGTTCATGATTTCCCTTAGGCCTTCAGTGTACTTGGCCAGCTCCGGGGTGCGCCATAGGCGGGCCCAAAATAACAGTGGGCGTAGCCTTGCGATGTCTTTAAACGAGCGTCTGCCCAGATCGCTAAAAAGTGGTTTCAGAGGGGTACCCCTTGGCATTGAGTCTAATTCTCTCAGGAAATTTTTCTCAGACAAAGTGATTTCATCAATGTTGTCAAAACCCCATAGTTCGGCTCCATAGAGGGCCGAACCCACAGCTTTAGCCTGATAAATCACTAGGGCGGGAGTGATTGGCTTGCTCCTGGAGGAGCGATGTTCTTTTGCAATCACTCCCGTGACTCGCCTGTGATTCAACAGCATTTTGTTAATATGGGGTCTCCAGCTTAAGGTGTCAGTAATTCTGATGCCTAGATAGTCAAATAATTTGACATGTTCGAGTGGAATTCCATCAGAAGTAATGAGTATGCTGGGGGATTTATGTGATTTAAAAGAGAGGAGCTTGGTTTTAGATGTGTTGATAGCCAAGCCTCTCATTGAACAAAACAGATGAAATCTATCTAAGAGCTTCTGTAACCCTGCTGGTGTCTTAGAGATCAGCAGGGTATCGTCTGCAAAGAGGAGAGTGGGAATTTTTTCCCCCGCCAGGGCAGGAGCATGAGCTGGAACGTCTAACAAGAATCTCACCACTCCATTCACAAAGTGAAAAGAGAGTGGGCGCCAATACGCAGCCCTGGCGTACTCCTCTGTTGACGGGGATCTTTTCAGTTCTCTGTGCCTGGGAACCCCATCGCACCCTAGCGAAATTACCCTCATGGAGGCGGACCAAGAGGTCAAGAATAGAAGACGGGACACCCAATTCTTGGAGGACAGACCAAAGACGATCACGAGGGACCAGGTCAAAGGCTGACTTAAGATCTATGAAGGCTAGATGGAGATTGCCCTTGCCAATCAATACAAACTTCCAATATAACAATAGCAGCCTAAAGACCTGGTCAATCGTGCTCGTAAATGGTCTGAACCCGGCCTGATAATGAGACAAAATACCGTTCTCAGTAACCCAAGATAAAATGCGCTCCAGTAGGACCCTGCCAACCACCTTCTGACTAACATCAATAAGGCTTATTGGTCGGTAGTTAGCAGGATCCTCCCTGGAGCCCTTCTTAAATATTGGTATGACCTCTGCACCCTTCCATGACTCAGGGATAGGTAGCCCCTTGAGAAAAGCATTAAGAAGAAGAGTAAAGTTGTGGTAAATATTCTTTTTACCGAAACTGAATTTCATACGGAATCTTTAAAAATAAAGTAAAATAGCTCAGAATAACAAGAGGCAGAATCCGTGGTATAAGAGGTTTCTAAATGGGCTTTATTCCATCCAAAATGGCCGACTCGAGTCGCGGCCTTCAGGTTCCGTCACCACGAGGGTTCAGGAAGTGAAGTACAATACTTTATTGACAAGAAGTAACTTTTATAGGTCATACATTTACAATGAAACAAGTGCAAAAAGGCGTAACAATTGATAAGATAAATTAACATAGTGATACGTAATTGAAACTAGGCGTAATAAGGAGCAAAAAAGAAACATGATTGGCTCTCATTATCTTACATAGGTGGATCTATACGATAATACTTAACATGGATGCGTGCGCAGCAGCATGACGTGTGATTGACGTGCAACTAGGGGGTGAAGGGGACTTGACATTTAGCTCTACATGTGGAGACGAGAAGTCTAGGGGGTCATGTCAACCTAATCCCAAATCATATCTAACATCCTATGTTTAGAGAACTATGTTATCCACAAGGAAGGACTCTCGGACAGAATCTATTCTATACTAACTGTATGTGCGTGTACAAGCGTCTAAGTGTCTATATGAGAAGCGAGGGGCAGAAAACTTTCCATGGCAACAGGGCTATGAATCACTTGCAGGAGGACGGAAAGGCTGAGTCCTTTGCTTGTGAGCTAAAGGAAATGTTTACCTAAATCACTAGACAGGAATGCATCGGCTGAAGAGCAAAATAGATAATTCGAAGGTGAAATACAGCTTCTTGGCAGGCAGGCGAAAACTGGCCGAGGCAGGCACCGTTAGCTGCACAGGGAGTAGGACAAAGTTCATGGATACAGATGCGAGCTCAAGCTGAAACTGTCAGAGACAGAGAGCAGGGAAAGGCTTTGAGGAAAGAATCGGGCCTACTTGCCTGAACTGTAAAAATGGAGTACCTTAGCCATATAAAGTCGGTGGCTTTTCATACTTAGGAATTGAATATCCAGCCCATTGATGGCGGATCTGACAGAGAACATGTCGACGGTAGACACACATATGTTTGCGTCTTGGAAACTGGAACTGGAGGGAACACACATGTACTTGTGACATGCACATAGAATCGTTGGGGTCCAAGATAGGGGACATAACTGATCAGGAAAATCCACATTTCCACATTCCCTCCTTGTCCCCTACTTGCCCTTCAAGAGATATCAATCTTCATTATTCCATCGATTTGCTCATGGAGCATCATTTCTTCTTCCTTCTTTTTCCGGCATTTTGAACGAGAACTTTGATATGGAATGCATGATGTGGCACACAGACCACAAATCGCTGGTCCACATTGCAGGCATAAACAACAACTGAAGAGCATAAGAAGGCCAATACCTAGGAAGGATAGAACTCTCCATCCCCAGGCTGATATCACACTCCAAAACCACCCGGACCACGTCCAAGTGCCTGGATTCTCGTGTATCTGGCTTACAATCTTATGAAGGCGTGTTATAGCTTTATATACAGATGGCGAATTTTCTGGTATGAATATGCAGCAGCTGGATCCGATGACCCTGCAAGCTCCGCCCCTATCGGCCAGGATGACGTCAAGGACAAGACGATTCTGGAGAACAACAATTCTCATCACTGATTGTTCCTCTGTCAGATTGCCTAGGGCGGTTATAGTCTCGTTTACTACAGCTTCAAGAGTCTTGGTGAGTCTGCGTATCAGCTTACTATTTGATATTGTACCTATATAGGGGAAGATACCTTTATTGAAATCTACATACTTGTCCCATGCCGTCTCAGTATAATCGACAACTGGGAGATCTCTACGCTCTCTTTTGTGTACTAAATGAACATTTCGATAATAATCAGGGGGAGCTAGGAAAACAGGTGGCAAAAGGAATGCTATGTAACAGGTACCATCCCAATCTAGAGGCAGACGCATATATGCCGTCTGACCACATATAAAGTAAGAATGGCGAGAAGCTCTAAATGAAGATTTCCCTTGATCACTATATTCTACTGTAGTAACGCATTTGCTATGGCCCATGTGTATGGAACCAACTTTTCTCACACATAATTCACCCTTAACTGGAAATACTGACATAGTGGGCAGAATTAATTCAACTTCGGATTTGACGTTCAAAATCATGAGGTTAGGCGTAAAATTACCTAATTTATACACTTCATTTTCTAAATCAGTTCCTGTTCTACTGGGGTGACCCTCCTTATTAGGGTGACAGACTTTGAATAAAACTAGATTCAGATTTCCCCATATCCAATGTTGTTGATAAACTGCTGTGTCTGGGTCTATGGAATTTAGTAAACTAAACCATGCTCCACAGGAGCCATTGTGTGTGAACGGATGTGGAAAGAAAGGCAGAACTCCTTTGTTATTCTGATAGGGAGGGAGTCGGCCACACACCCAACAATTGGTGGCATTACTAGTCTGATGGGAATGATGTAACATACTAATGAAGGTGTTATTGCGCAGCGCAAGTCTATAAGATAATTCATGTGGCGGTAGGTCACTAAAAGAATGTTCAGCAGTAATATTATAAACATGTCTAGAAATAGGATGATATATGTGCAAAATCACACTCGTAATGATTATTAAAACACTCAATAAAAACAGAATTAATAATGTCCTCACACAGTAGCTACGCAGTGATTTACAATACGCCTGTCGTTTCAACATTTCTCTGGTATTTTCTCTACTCAGGTCCAAGGGATACATGTCAGAGACAATTCAACCGCTTCACCTTGGAGAGGACTTAAACAATCAAATTGCTCGACTGTTTGGGCCTAAGTTTTAATTTATAGTTCTGAGAGTCATTCCTTTCAACAAAGGGAAGTTTTGAATCAGTCTGTGAGGGAGTGCAGGGCACAGTGTCTATATCCGAGGATAGTCCATGAAATTTCTTAACGTGACTGGAATGTATCCATCCTTTGCGGCCCTCCACTTTCACGGCTGTTCTTGTGGTCAGCAGGACTAGCTTCGGTGTTTTCCACCTGGGCTCCAATTGGGTTTTCCGATCGAAATTCCTCACAAACACCAGATCCCCCGGAGCAACGTCATGGGGTTTCACCTCAGTGTTGTCAGGAAAAGCTGCAGCTACCTGTGAACGACAAGATTGTAGTGCAGACATCAAGGAAGCCAGGTAATCTGTCAGCATATTACAATTAACATCAGTTATTTTACGTGGTACAGGCGTCCCCCACATATTTGGTGGCCTTCCGAAGATCACCTCATACGGGGATAGCCCTGTTCGAGAGTGTGCTACCATTCTTATGTAAAATAGTGCAACTGGTAAGGCTACTATCCAGTCAACACCTTTCTCCTTGCATATTTTAGACAATCTGATTTTCAAAATTTGATTATGTCGTTCCACGAGACCTGCTGCCTCGGGGTGTCGGACACAGTGGAACTTCCACTGATATCCCAACAAAAGTGAGACATGCTTCATTAATTCGGATGAGAAAGGCTGGCCGTTATCTGAATATACAACACGTGGTAGCCCGTACCGTGGGAAGAATTCTCGAACTAACTGTTTGGCAGTAGTCGGGGCCGTGTAATCTGATACTGGGTACGCCTCAGTCCATCGGGAGAGAGCGCAGACAACTACAAGAACATATTTGAATCCTCGACATCGTTCCATCTGGATATAATCCATTTGGAGCACTTCAAAAGGATGATCAGGAGTCTGGAATCCACCCTGTTCTACGGGAACACTTTTTCCCGGGTTGAACTGACAACATATCATACAGGTACGGACCTTTTGTTTAGCTGCTGCTCGTAAATGTTTATTGAACCAAATGTGTTGAATGCTATCTAGCATAGCTTTTTCTCCTAAATGCGCCGGGCTATGAATTGTAGCTATAATGGCTTGGACCATAGAGTCAGGAAGAAACCATACAGATTTCTCCTTCGTCATCCATCCCTGATCTGTCTGGATCCCTCCTAGTTCAGTCCATTTCTTTAATTCTTCTGCAGTAGCATGTGTCTGTATGTCAATTACGTCAAGTGCGGGATCCTTAATTGTCATACACTGTGTTGGTGTCTGAACTATTGGCTTTGTCATGTCTAATGTGCGATTCTGAGCAGTCTGTTTAGCTGTTCTGTCAGCTAAATCATTGCCTTGAGAAATGATATCAGTAACCTTCGTGTGTGCTTTACATTTCATAATCGATATAGCAGTGGGTAGATGTATTGCGTCTAACAAGGCATGAATGAGGGGTCCGTGCTGAATGTGGGCACCATGGGAGGTTAAATAACCTCTCTCTCGCCACAGTACGCCGAAGTCGTGTACAACTCCGAATGCATAACGTGAGTCAGTGTATACATTAACTTTCTTATTAGTGGCTTGAATACAGGCTTGTGTTAGAGCAATAAGTTCTGCTGCTTGGGCTGACAAAGTATCTATACAATTTGTCTCAATAACTTCAGTGTCTGTTGTGACTGCATACGCGGCCACTAAATCTCCTGTACTTGTTCTCATGCACGATCCGTCTACATACAACGTCAGGTCTGGATCTAACAATGGAACGTCTGTCAAGTCTTGTCTAGGTTTCGTCTTTATTTCAATGATTTCAACACAATCATGAGCTAGTGGGTCTGTTCCAATTACAGGTAATAGTGTAGCAGGATTCAATGTATTACACCGTCGGATCTCTATGTGTGGTTGAAACAATGTCAGTTCATAACCGGTAAGTCTTGCTATGGTCAAGTGTTGTGTTTGTGTTCGGTTCACAAGAACCTCTACTGCATGTGGTACTTGTACTGTCAATGGATGTCCTAATACTATGGCATCGCTTTGTCTGATTGCTAAAGCTGTCGCCGCCACTGATTTCAGGCATGCAGGCAAAGCCTGAGCTACGGGATCTAATGTACTGGAAAAATAAGCACATGGCTTGCGTGATCCTGCTTGATCCTGAGTGAGTACTGACAAGGCAGTACCTTCACGTTCTGTAACAAAAAGTGTAAAATGTTTGCTATAACATGGTGTTGCTAAAACAGGTGCTTGACATAAAGCTTCCTTTAGGCTTTCAAAAGCTTGTGTATGTTCCTGAGTCCAAGGGAGAACAGTCGATGTGGCTGCCTCCTGTGTGGTTAGCTGAATGAGTGGTTTTGCTAGAAATGCGTACTGAGGGATCCACTGCCTACAATATGAAGTGAGGCCTATAAAAGCCCGCACTTCCTTTTGTGTCTGGGGTATTGACATGTTAGCAATTAACTGGATGCGATCTGGTGTAAGCTGCCTTCCCTCCTTGGACAGCGAGTGACCAAGATAAATAACTCGCTGGACACAGAATTGCAGCTTAGAAGGAGACACCTTGTGCCCCTTGTCGGCTAGAAAATGTAAAACTGTCAGAGAAGCCTTTTCACATTCACGTTCGCTTCTCGCGGTGATCAGCAGATCATCGACATATTGAAGCAGTGCAGTATTGACTGGCATGTGGATACTGTCAAGTTCTCGTTTCAGTGCTTGGCTGTAGATGCTGGGGCTTTCTGTGAATCCTTGGGGAGCGCGTGAGAATTTAAAGCTGCGCCCATTTAAACTGAATCCGAACAAATATTGGCTTTCCGGATCTATTGGGACGCTGAAAAAGGCATTCTTGAGATCAATTACAGTAAAGAATGTTGCTTCGGAATCAATTGCTGTCAATAATGATGATATATCAGGGACCACAGGAAATTGTGGTACAATGCACTTGTTTAGTTCACGCAAATCAATAACCAATCGGTATACTGGTGGGGCAGTAGGATCAGTTCGTTTAAGAATCGGAATTATCGGTGAATTACATACATTGGAGTCTGTTTCTACAACTACTCCCTGGGCAATTAGCTCATCAATGATTTTCAGCAAAGCCACTACAGCATCATGTGGTAACTTGTATTGTCGCATTCGTGGTAGTACCACTCCTGCTTTCAATGTGACTCGGTATGGTGTAATGTTCATGCAGCCAACATCCGTAGGGCCTTGTGCCCATAGATGTACTGGTAAAGTCTGTAGTCGGGGATCCATGTCCCTAGACACATAGTGACCTTTAAAATCACGTAGAAACAACCTTACTCCTTCCGGAGAACAACATATTATGGCTCCTAGTGCTTTCAGAGTTTTAATTCCTAACAGATTTTCTGGGCATGATTTAGTAAGCAATAAATCTGTAGTTCGTGTCAAAGGTCCTATCGTAAGTGGGAGAGGCTGTGATACTTCATTAACAATAGGTTTTCCTGAAAAACCAAGGGAAACATTTTGAGAGCCTGAGAGGGGTGCCCCTGGAACTTCACTACGTTTTATAGTTGTTCGACTTGCCCCTGTATCGAGTAAGAATTTTCTATCTTGACCTAACAATTCACTATGTACATACGGTCCTTCTTGATCTACAGGAATCTCGATGAGCGGTAAGTCAACTTCCCTCTCTAGGCTTGTTCATGCGTAACGCTGATACTCAGGATATTCATATTGTGCAGTCTGATACATTTGTCGTGTTGTGGTTTGTGTGGCAGTAGCAGGCAACGGTGGTGCAGCTGGCACAAACTGTATGGGCTGCTGTGAGGCTGGCATGGACTGTTGCTGAACTGGCATGGACTGTTGCTGAACTGGCATGGACTGTCCATGCTGCATAGCTCCTTGTTCATTCTGATCTTGTCTAACTAATCGTGGTCTCTCTTTTGCAATACCTGTAGCTATATTACGTTTCAGGACTGGACAATCGTGTACATAATGGCCTAGTTGCTTACAGTAATTGCAGGTTCCTTTTACGGGAGCTGCAGAATCACCAGAATGTGTCACACCCTTTTTGTGACCCTCTGCTGGTACTGTCTGAGAAACTAGCATTTTCATTTTTGTATCCTTCATGCGTCTATGCTCGTGTTCTTGTTCATCCCTAATTCTATTGTGATGATACTGTAACATTTGTAGCATTTGTGACGGAGTGTTACTTTGCCAGGTACTCTCGAATTTCAATATTCTATTCTTCACTGGAGGCAATGCATTTTCCACTAATTTTGTCACAAATAAATGTGGATATGAGTCACTACTTGCTTTTATACCACTGTTTATACCAAAACATTTTTCAAATCGAGCATAATAATCGCTTGTGTCTTCATCTTGCTTTTGTTTGCAGGCTGTGATTGCACCCCAATCTTCCTTTTTTGTAGTTAATAGACGTGGCAGTACCTGTACTAGTAAACCTGGTAACAGTTTAACTTTATCCCCGAGCCCTGAACCTGCAGTTCGGGCCCTTTCTTCCTCTGCTAATGCTGTCCAGTCTATCTTTTGGTCTCCCACTTCCCACTCTTTTTCTTTCAGTTTTTCATAGATGCCAGCAGGCAAAAGCACCTTTAATATCGTCATAATATCAGGAAAGGTGTACTCTCCCATTAGTAACATGTCTTTAATTTCTCGGTGGAAACCCGCTGGGTCTTTGTCATGACTAGGTACTACTTTCTTCATTTCTAATAATTCCATTTTTGATATGGGTGTGTAAACAAATACACGGTGAAACTCATTGTCTTCGCCTTTTATTGGGTGCACTTCTCGTAAAGGATTTTGTCTATCCATATAGTACGGCGTTCTTTCTCTGTGGGGCAGCGAGAGAGAATCCGGATTTACAAAAAGGACATACTGTTTACGTGACACTAATATCTCTTTAATTAGCTTGTTACTAGAACCTCTCCATCTGTTCGTGAGTAGTTCCGTTAATATATCAGGTAAAGGACCAGGGTCAGCATGTTGGCTCTTATATAATATAAGGAGTTGCTGAATCATATAGATTCCAGCTAAACGTTGTTCATCTGCACTGAGATTAAAAAACGTGTGTGCTACGGTCTCATCACCGTATATTTCAGGACTGTCAATCCAGTGAACAGCTGATCTGGCTAATTCTTGCTCATCCATGGAATCGAGGAGGTGGTAACCCCTTCGTTCTCGTAGTATTTTATCTGCGGCTTGAAACAAATGTTCAGGAGACTTCAGATTTATTACAGGCGTCGGATACGTTCTGCTATTATTTGGGCATACAGAGTGTATGGGATCAGAAAAACATCTAGCATTATTACAGGATCTTCCTCTGCCTACATAGGCTATGGTCTCTGACTGTCTTGCGGAATTCCCTGATTCGGACACTTCATCTTGCTCGAACTCGTCTGTTCCCAATCTTTCTTCATGAATACGCTCTATTTCTCTACGGATTTTTCGGCACATGGCTATTATACAATTTTGCTTATCGTGTCTCCCTTTTGATATATTCTGGCTCCATCTTGTAAGAATAAGCATTGCATTCGGGTCTACCCCCGGACGGTCTTGATTTCTGATCACACAGTTTATGAGGAAACGTAACAGTTCCCCCTGTATCTCTACTTTCTGGAATTCCATAGCTCTGTTAATACATCCTGGATCTCGTCCTGTTTGAACAAAATGGTATATGTTATCTAGATGCGTAGTCATTCCTGGTAACCTTGCTAAATACTCTGCGGCTCGCCTGATGCGTAATGATGCCAGGACCATTTCGTCCTCTTTACCAACCACCGGGTCATATCTACAATTTACAAGGAGTTCCTTAAGCGTACGTTCACTTACGAATTTAGGAGTACGTGAATGCGCTGATTCTTGAAAGACAAGTTTATTTATTCTGGGTGGTGTAAAGGTATTGCTAGCACCTCCCGTGGCCCCATCTGGGGCATCGGGTGTGAATGGGTTCGTTGAACGTGACACAGCAACTATGGGTGTCGATACCACTGTAGAATCGACTGCGGGGACAGATGTGCTTGCCGAAGCTTGTATCGGGACTTGCTGTTGCACGGGGTCGGATACCTGATCCTGACGTTGAACCCCTCCGCCAGACGGTCTATGTAGTGTGGCGTTAGTATACTCGGGAGCTGTGTCGTCTAGATATGAGGAAAGAAAAACATCTTCTGCGGTTCTGGGATGCCCCTTTTGATGTACCTTAATTGGAAATAACGGGGGTGGCAAATCTTTTGGCATCCCTGGAACAGCCTTTGGTAGTCCTTCGGTTAGAAGGGGATACATACCATTCATAAGAGCATTTCTTCGTCTATTTACTTGTTCTGACTTCACTCGGATACCTTCCTCAATTAATAGATCTTCTTGAACTTTATTTGAACTTTCTTTACTCCTCTCTTCTTGTCTACGTGCTTTTTCTGTACGTCTATGAGATTCTTTACGCCATAACTCAACAGCGTCTTTCTGTGACTGTCTGACCTTTCTTTTCCATAACTCTTCCTCCACTTTCATGATGCACTCTGCATCCCAGGTTCCCGCTGCGGGCCACCTTTGACTTTCCGGCAATCCCTTGGTATAATCTACCCATAGATCAAGAAACAATATGGCATCTAAGCCATGCTTGTGGTACATAAAATGCCCTGGAGTGTCCCTAGGAGGAATAGGAACTGCTTCTTCAAGCACCCCTTTTCTGGTAGTAATCTGTCTTAACTTCGAGAAGAGCGGCATATTGACAACTGATCTGATACTTACTCTTGAATTCACTTAATACGAAAAACACAATAATGAACAGTGAACAAAGAACAATCATTCATACCACAATATGCAAGACATTTGAACACTTTAAACATTGAACATTAAACATTTTAACAATAACCGACAATGATGACAGTCTGCCTAACTAATCACCACGCTGAATTCTTGACAATAACTAAATACTTCGGAATACTTGATATACTGCTAAACAGTACATATACACTGCTAAACAGTGCAGACCGGATTTGTGTACCCAAATCCGTCTTGACCGGCACAACCTATGTGCGCGTCAACACGCCTCCTCGGCGATGGTACTCACCGAGTAGCTCCTTGAAACGGAAGGCCTCAGAGAATGGACAGGACTCGATAACTGCGGATAGCGGACCCTCTGGACATCGGGATTTCGAAAAACCTGGTGGGCTTCTGTATACCTCGGATCTTGCTCTCTCAGCTAGGCTCTGGTCGGGATACTTCGCACTTCTCACCGCCTCGTCTGGGTTGATCGCAGCCTCAGTCGCCCCCGCTTGACCGGAGGGAGCTTACAGGAAATCCTGCTGGTACGCGTTTATGGTCCGTCCAGCTGTGGCAGGAGACCGGGCCTGCAACGCACCGCCGGCGCGTGAGATGAGAAAGTGTCCCTGTTCGGGCGCCATTATGTGGTAAATATTCTTTTTACCGAAACTGAATTTCATACGGAATCTTTAAAAATAAAGTAAAATAGCTCAGAATAACAAGAGGCAGAATCCGTGGTATAAGAGGTTTCTAAATGGGCTTTATTCCATCCAAAATGGCCGACTCGAGTCGCGGCCTTCAGGTTCCGTCACCACGAGGGTTCAGGAAGTGAAGTACAATACTTTATTGACAAGAAGTAACTTTTATAGGTCATACATTTACAATGAAACAAGTGCAAAAAGGCGTAACAATTGATAAGATAAATTAACATAGTGATACGTAATTGAAACTAGGCGTAATAAGGAGCAAAAAAGAAACATGATTGGCTCTCATTATCTTACATAGGTGGATCTATACGATAATACTTAACATGGATGCGTGCGCAGCAGCATGACGTGTGATTGACGTGCAACTAGGGGGTGAAGGGGACTTGACATTTAGCTCTACATGTGGAGACGAGAAGTCTAGGGGGTCATGTCAACCTAATCCCAAATCATATCTAACATCCTATGTTTAGAGAACTATGTTATCCACAAGGAAGGACTCTCGGACAGAATCTATTCTATACTAACTGTATGTGCGTGTACAAGCGTCTAAGTGTCTATATGAGAAGCGAGGGGCAGAAAACTTTCCATGGCAACAGGGCTATGAATCACTTGCAGGAGGACGGAAAGGCTGAGTCCTTTGCTTGTGAGCTAAAGGAAATGTTTACCTAAATCACTAGACAGGAATGCATCGGCTGAAGAGCAAAATAGATAATTCGAAGGTGAAATACAGCTTCTTGGCAGGCAGGCGAAAACTGGCCGAGGCAGGCACCGTTAGCTGCACAGGGAGTAGGACAAAGTTCATGGATACAGATGCGAGCTCAAGCTGAAACTGTCAGAGACAGAGAGCAGGGAAAGGCTTTGAGGAAAGAATCGGGCCTACTTGCCTGAACTGTAAAAATGGAGTACCTTAGCCATATAAAGTCGGTGGCTTTTCATACTTAGGAATTGAATATCCAGCCCATTGATGGCGGATCTGACAGAGAACATGTCGACGGTAGACACACATATGTTTGCGTCTTGGAAACTGGAACTGGAGGGAACACACATGTACTTGTGACATGCACATAGAATCGTTGGGGTCCAAGATAGGGGACATAACTGATCAGGAAAATCCACATTTCCACAAAGTACACAGCCCAAGGTTTAGGATTAGAACGAAACAGGTCGCCAGGCAGGCCATCTGGACCTGCAGCTTTGGCTGGGACCAATCTATTAATAGCAGACATAACTTCAGACTCTGTGAAAGCGTCATAGTTGACCAGAGTAAGGTCCCCTGGAGTAGTAGAGGGAAGAACACAGGGGCTTTGGACATCGTCGTCTGAATAGAGATTCGAGAAATGAGTAAACCATTCGTGACTTGTGATGTGATTGGGGATTGCATCGGGATCTGAACCTCTCGAATATCTGCAAAGGTTCCAGAAAGTATTTCCGTCCCTGGCTATACTGGCATTTTTCAGGGCGAGCCAGTGAGATTCCTCCCAGGCACTCTTCGCATTGCTTATAGCCTTCTTATATACAGACCTAGCAATTTTAATTGAAGGGCAATCCTTGGATTTGATAGCAGTTGCTAACTCTTTCCGGCTAGCTCTGCATTCGGAGTTGAACCAAGTACCTGGTGATTTATGTTTTTTGGTATTATTGGTAGAGGAGGATAATAAAAAGGACCCAATTAACTCGATGGTGTCTGCATGTAGAGATACGGCCTTGATAATCTCATTGGGGTCTGCACAGGCTTGCCTAAGTTCTGCAGTTTTTGATAACAGTATTTCATTTATGGATGTAAGTTTTTGTTCATCCATTACAATTTTAGGCCATTTAAGAAATCTTTTGCAGTTAGATGGAATCACATCTCTAGTGAGCAATGAGCGATGATGGTCGTAAGTTGGGGAGTTAGGGGTCCATGGGTTCTTTAGAGTAAAGCACAGGGGGTTGTGGTCACTATCGGTGGTAGTAGTAATAACCAGGTCCACTGTAAAATGCCAAAGTCTACGATAAATTAAAATATAGTCAATTCGAGATGGGCTAGAGGTTCTATTAAAAGTAAATGCTGCATGGAGATCGGAAGGAAGTCGACCATTAGCAGCTCTCAGCCCATGTTCTAGAACCAAGGCATTCAGTTGGATTATCACCGGTGACCATCTCTTAACTGGAGGAACAGTTAGGGAGGGTATACCCCACCTGGCATCATCCTCTTCAACCTCCAGAATATCTTCGGAGGCAAGGGGTTCATAAGTACAGTTCAAGTCTCCAGCGACCAATAAAAATGAGTTGGGAGGGCAAGAGGAAAGCTCCTCTCCCAAAGTAGTAAGAATGGGGGACTTGGTTCCTCCTTGGGTGCCCCTGTTATAAACATTGAAGAGCTCAATGGTGGGCCCCCCATTCAGCCCACTCAAAGTTATATGTAACAGGTCCGAGGAAGGAGTATGTACATGTCGAACTCTACAGGAGAGGGTAATGTTTAACCAGATTATGAGGCCTCCTGAAGGGCGTCCGCGACCAGAGGACACTGCTGGGACACAATAACAAGTATATCCAGATTTATACAGAGGTATGAGACTCCAGGTCTCTTGAAATATACAGAGATCAAAAGTAGCAATAAAATTATTCCAATCAGGTAGAGAGAGTTTAGCTTTCAAACCAGCGATGTTCCATGAAATAATTTTTAGATTCGTATTTGGAGCTGAGGATGGGGAAATAGCCGGATCCAATAAATGTATGGATGGGGCTATCGAGTGAGACCCGACTTCACCCGGGGTCTCACAAAGGTTAGTGGGAGAATGTATTTGGGGGAACAATCTGCAATTAGAGGTAAAGATGGCGTGTGGCAAATTATTTGGAATTGTTGGTATAGTTAATGGTGTAGTCAGTCAATCAATTTGCCCCAGAGTTGATGAGCCCTCAAGATGTTGAAGTGATAGCCCGCCCCTCCTCCCAACAGGGACAATGGGCAATGGTAGAAAACGTCTGAATTGGATGGAAGATGAGTCCGGGGAGGAGGTTCCATACTCAAGAGCAATAAGGTCGTCTGCTAAGCTGTAATTAGCTAGAGTCAGCTCGATTGTGTCCGTCAGGGACTCAATGGAACTAAGTCTTCGGGCCCTTAACAAGTCGTCTCTTATGAGGGAACGACAGCCTCTGACATGGCGGATCCAGTGGGTCACCTTATTTTTTAGGGATTCTTCACTCTCGTAACCGTTAGTCGTGGGAACTCCCACCATGTAAACAGTTGGCTGTTGATTGGCTCTAGATCCTTGCACTCTGGAAGATTGAAGCAGCTGGGCAGGGACTGAGGATTTTTGGGGAAAAGAAGGCTGGCTAATTGCAGAGCGAGAATGTAAAATTGGTTTGGTAGAAGAGTTAGAATGACTAGTCCCCACTCTGACGGGTAGGGAAAGGTTAGGTCTAATTTGCGGGGATGAAGCTGATGTGTGTGTACTAGAGTCAATGATGTTTATAGACGAAGATATTGAAGGGTGTGAATGACAAACAGTATTAGGCAAAGTGGATGGTAGTTGTGGCAATTGCGTAGCAGGTCTTTTGGCCAATAATAATAGTTCATTGACTAGCGCTTTTAATTCAATAATTTCATCCTTCAAGGCCTGAATAGTTGCTAAGACAGATTCTCCTAATGGTTCTTGACATGGCCTGTTCCCTTCTTGGTATGACCCGGGTCCAGAGTGCCGATCTCTACAAGATGTAGGTACTGTGGGTACAACGGTGCTAACAACTATGCCAGAGGACTCATCAGCGTCGTTGTCAATGTCGCTTAGTGGCTCGAATCGATTTGAACAGACAATAACAATGGGGTCGAGAGGGGTCGCGTTTGCAGCAGGGAGACAAGGGCTTGCTAGTTCTATTAGTGACTCGGGGTTAGCACTACAGCTCTGTATAGCGTCCTGAGGTCTCGCTAATGATGGACTTTGAGCAAGTTTTTTATTGCTGAACATTTGTGGGATAGTAACAGAGCCTGGGCGATGGTTAGATAGTGGTAGGGCTATGGGTTTAACAACTGCGTCAGAACCTAAAATGGAAGTACATTCATCAACTAAAGAGTCAATGCGCTCTAACGTGGTAGCTGGCGTGTGTTTTTTGTTAGATTTTCTAGCCTTGTTCCTTTTAGCCGTGCTACCAACAAGATTAGCGGGGCCCCCACTCATATCCGATATTTTCCTTTTGCCCATCTTAGCCCTTGATTGGCACACAGTAAATAGCTGTGGAATGTGAGAGTATCTGGATGCCGGGCACGGGACGAATGCCCCTCAGTGTAGACACAGTACCTTATAAGAGGGTCTGTCCAGAGGTTGTGCGATACAGCGTCCGCCACGGGTCCAAGAAGTTACAGATGTGGCCCGTCCCGGCCTCCTCCGGCCCCGGACGGCCACAGACGGCCCGCCCTTTGCCCGGGCTTAGCCCGCGCGCGGTCCCGCGACGCGGGAGTCGCAACGGTCTATTATGCGCCTCCTGGCGGGAAAACGGCAACGCGGCTCCCCTGGCGCTTGGAATGATGGGGAGTGTAGTCCCGTCCCCGCTCTGCGGCCGCTGATGGTGTTAGGGGCGGCGGGGGACGGAGAGACAGCAAGGGAAGAGGGTCAGCGATGCAGGGCAGCAAATCCTCTGGTCAGTCCACAAATGACGCTAGCAGCCCGCTCTGCCGCAGTCGCAACGGTCTATTATGCGCCTCCTGGCGGGAAAACGGCAACACGGCTCCCCTGGCGCTTAGAATGATGGGGAGTGTAGTCCCGTCCCCGCTCTGCGGCCGCTGATGGTGTTAGCGGCGGCGGGGGACGGAGAGACAGCAAGGGAAGAGGGTCAGCGATGCAGGGCAGCAAATCCTCTGGTCAGTCCACAAATGACGCTAGCAGCAGCAGCAGAATTACAATTTAAAAATACTGTCCAGCTGCACAGCAAACTTATTTTTTTTCAACATGGGGAACCATCTATTCATATGAATCAGCATCACAGTGCTATAATTAGATCAATGTGCAACAAAGCACTATGCACAGTAAACAAGGCTTTCTTTCAGGAGAGGAGGATATAAGGCACCGGCAAGTGGCTATGTTTGTCTTGTACTGGCCTGGACCCCCTGTCTTGTTATACTAATGGAATTATTTGTTCTGTGCGCCTATCCTCCCCCTGCAGTGCATGAAATTATCTGACTAATTACATTCAAATTCTAACTAAAACAAATGTAATAACGGTATACAGGCACTCAACTCTTAAAGGGAGACAGACAAAAGCAAGTTTCTTTTCTATATTAATGCTGCTCCATAGAGAGTTAGTTAAACAACAATCATCTTAAACACTGTGGGCTCGATTTACAAACTGCATTTTTTAGTATGTAAAGTAGTGCTACAGTAGTACTACTACTCACGTACTACAAAGTGCTATTCACAAACCCACAGGTGGAGACCTTGCACCTCCCCTATCTTTTATAGGTAGAGATCCCTGCTAAGGAAGCAGAGAGATCCTCATATGTAGCTGTACGTTTTTGTAGAAAATATGGGAGGGACAAGGGGAAGTGGTTGGAAAATCGGGAGGAATTTAGAGAAATTTAAGAAGGTGTTTCTAGAGGGGAATGCGAATACAAACACACCCACAAAGGAGTAAGATGAATGCTATTTACAAACTATACTTCAAAATGGGGGTGTGTGGCTTGACCGGCAACCAACATGGCTGTATAAGCGCAGATCTCCTCCGACCAAGAGGAAGCACTGTTTGCCAAAATGCCATAAACACCAAACTGGCGGCATGAACCTGCCTCTACAAGGAAGGAGAGACAGAGAACCTGCACTGAACAGCTGGCAGAGTGGGAAAATCCCCCTGCCTCCAGGTCCCATGATGGAGAGGGTCTGGAACAAACAAAAAGGCGGCCACAACTCAGGAGACGTGGGGAGTTGATGAAAAGAGTGGCATGCGGACATAGAGCTGTAGAGCACCTGACTGGCAGTGTCTTTGTTGAAAGGTGTGGACCCTGGATCAGGAGGAGCCATTGACATCTGAAGGCGCAGGACCAGTATTCTGCCATCTCGGCAGGCCTGGGCGGGGCCTGGTGCAAAGGGAAGTCCAAAGTGAGAAATCAGTGAGGAGGTGGGCCCAAGGGGAAAGGAGACGGCGCAGCCTCCCCTGATGTTGGGGGAGGGAGGGAGGTGGGGGGGGGGGGAGGGGGGGAGGAGTTTAAGATTACGAAAGAGACAAATGAATGGGTGAAGGCCAGGCTTATGCCACAAATGTCATGGGATTGCCCTCAACATAGGAGAATAGAGTTTGAACCCTAGGCATATTTGGCCTGCCACAAGCTACATTATAGCTGTGAGACTGCTCGTGCCCCCAGGACTCTGAGAACTGTAGCCCAGCACAAACCCTACAGAAACCACAAAGTGGGGGCATGCACCCTACTGGTCCAACGCTGACGTGTTCTCGTGGTAACAAGGAAGAAGTACTGATTGAATTGCAGGTGGATCGCTGCACACACAGAGAAGACTATACCACTGAGGCTGTGATCACTGGGCATACAACAGGAAAAGACCGGATAGGGGGATACTGGATCACCATGGGGTAAACAGGCGATCTTAAACAGCCGTGGACCGCTTTGGAGACCAAGACCAAGATCAGACCACGGAGGGAGAAGGAAATCGCTGAGATGTCTACCAATATGAAAACACTGCTCCTGAGTATGCAACAGAGCCTACAAACCATAGACCAGAAAATAGATTCACTAAACCGAACAATAGGCAGTATGAACACAAGAAATGGACTGCAGATTATTTTAGATCTAAATCAAGCACTCCAGCTTGCAAGGGAGAAAGAGACCTCCAGTACAATGGATGCAAAATCTCGTTGTATCCTGATTTATTTTACTTTTAAGGTACAGGAGGCACGTAGAGCCTCCATGTCAGTGAAACGAAGCTGATCCACCTAAATTTCCATACGCCATGCTCTACCCCGCACGACTAAAGATCATGCACCCACAGCAAGCAACAGACTTCCTAAAACAAATACAATCGAAGCACAATGGGAAAAAGACAAAGGTTCAAGAGCCGCAGACCCGCAGCTCTGATACGGACATGGAATGAACAATGACTGCAGTACTCTCTGCAACCTATTATTAAACCTTTACTGCAGAAAAGATTGCCCCAACTGCTTAAACCACAAACACCTAGACAGTGGGACTTTCTGCAGAGCCGATACTGACATCTGGAGTGTGAAGTCCCTCCTTGGGACTGGCATGGCACAGCTCCCTTTTTCTTTCGGACGTTGTATCTCAAAAAGAAGGTCTCCACCTTGGTTGGTCTTAAGACACAATGGTTTATTGTAGAAGGACTACAGCCCCGTTAGTAAACTCCGGGGTAACTTCTAAGTAATAGTAATATCACCACAGTGTTATAGATGATTTTGGTACCTTTATGTTTCTGCAAGTGGGTCCCTACTATTTTTTCCGTCAAGTCAGAGGCTGGTATGGTGGGGGTGGAGGGAATGTGCCACATGGTAACTACTCAGCGCACCACAGACGACACACACGATCACAAGAATACATATTCAAAGGCATGAAATCTGACACAACAGGCGAGGCACAGGAAAGACCACCCAATATTCTGGTTAAATGAATACAGCACAGAACGGAGAAAAGATGCTGATGCTTCTCCCATAGAACATGCGAGGTCCCAATAACTCTAGGAAAAAATAGGCAGTAAAGGCGTATACTCCATGCCAAGAAGCGGATTTTGTCTTCATGCAGGGGACCCGCCTGCTGAGTCTGCCCTGCTCAGTTAGTGGGCCGGATAGAGTTATATGACATTCCACTCAGCATTTGCTAGAGAAACAGCGATAATCCTTTACGCGGAGTAATGTTCTAGCTGAGTCATTTACATAAAGACATAAATGGTCGATATATTATAGTGCACGACCTGCTGCACAGGAAACACACTACTCTGATTGCCACATAAGGCTCTAACACGGCGATCCGTATTTCTTCAACAAAATGTGGGCCAAGGTGCAAGAGCTAGAGCCCAAGGCCATCCAAAGACAAAGTAACATTCTACCTACACGAACAACTGACCGTGGCTTACGATATTTCTTGAACTTTGCCGATACCTTTCTCTGTATTATTATCTTATGTGTGCCCAGGACTTGGTTTCATATGCAATAGTGCAGGGTTTCCCTACACTTATTCTTAGGGGTTAAAGGGATTATCCCCTTACCTGGTTACACCATACACTACAAAGTCCACTTACAGTCACGTTTACAGAACAGAGCACCACACTTTCTGAGGTACTAACAATCCTTCACCATAGTAAAATCAAAGATAATGACCTTGTGGACATATGGAGAATCAGACATGCAACCCATAAGGAAAGGATGTTTTATTCTGCATTCAACAATATGTGGTCCAGACTGGACTACTGGCTTATCACTACAGAGGTCCGCTCTTGGAAGCATCACGTAACCCAAGTGGGGTGTACACTATCTGACCACTCCCTGGTACTACTACAGCTAAAAATCCCAGGAACACAGGTGGAACATGCGCTATGGCACCTGTCCCCAAAGGTGCTGCTGGACAGAGCAATTAGAGAGGAGATATGCACTGAAATTAAACAATACTTCAAGTTTAACCAAGGGTCGGTGGAAAGGCAGCCCACCCTATGGGAGTCGTTCAAGGTAGTGATTCGGGCCATTGCATTGCCAAACAACACAGGGTTTTGAAAGCACTGAGACAGCAACTGTGTATATTACATAAGGAAATCAAGCAATTGGAGGCTGAGCTCACAATGGGAGAGTGTGACTAAACCAGAGAACTCATAAGACAGAAAGTGTTGGAATACAATGACACTGCTGAGAGGGAAGACTAATTTCTTGGCAAATACGCTAGAGCACACGGAGGGGGAGAGAGGCTGCGGAGAATGCTGGTGACCATGGGCTGCAGGTGATTTTACTGCCATGACCACAGAGGCGGGCATTAGCCTGCATGAGGCAACAGAGATTACTAATGAATTTGCACTGTATTATAAAAAAAGTTATAGGGTCTTGCTATCGAGCCACCCCTGATTACATACATATGTATTAGGAAAATACTACAGTTGCCTGGCTGGGAACTGCACAGAGGGACTTTCTGGTACTGTCAATGACACTGGGAGAGGTCAGGGATGCCATAAGGAATCTACAGAATGTAAAGGCCCCGAGATCAGATGGACTCCAGCTCGACTTTTATTAGACATACGTAGAGCTGTTAGTACCCCACCTAATAGCGCTATTTGAAGAAGCTATAACACTTGGCTGTCTGACCCACCTACAATGTATGAAGCCTTATAATCACCATTCTGAGATCCTCTAAACCTCCGGATAGCTGCGATTCCTAGAGGCCACTATCCCTAATTAATTGTGATACCAACATCCTAGCTAAGGAGACTGCGAATCAGCTTGTGCCCCCAAATCCATTGCTAATATTACTCAACCAAGTTGGATTCATACCCGAGAGATCGACCGCCCACAATTTGCAGACCCTGTTTGCAATATTACATCATATAGACACCATGACGAGGGCTGTGGCTGTTTTCGTCAATGCAACTAAATCATTCGACTTGTTGGAGTGGACCTAAATGTTTGCGATCCTATCTTGTATGGGTCTACCAGCAACATTTTTGGCCTGGCTATGGCTATTATACCACTCCCCAATGGCTAAGTTGCACATCAATGGACAGCTATCGGACACTATAGAAGTCTCCCACGGTACACCACAGGGCTGCCCCCGTACCCACTACAGGGCGATGGCCCTGGAACCACTGGCAGCCAAGCTGCAACAGCAGCATGCTCAATATGCACTGGCATTTACAGACAGGCCCCTATTAATATCCCTGTACACTGACAATATCACATTATATGTTAATGACCCTTAAAGTAGCCTTATTTCCATTCTGAGGAGCAGATTCCAGGGCCTCTGTGGCATTGAAATAAACTGGAATAAGTCAGCTGTGTTCCCGCTCACTCACTCAGTGTGGGCCTGGGGTCAACCTCAACTTCCCCCTGGGGTGGAGTGAGACCCCTATTAAATATTTGGGTGTGTGGATAAGAACAGATGTGGAGGACATTTGTAGGGTAAACTATAACCAAACAGTTAGTCAGCTTGAAGACCAAATAGACAGATGGTTAGAACTGCCACTCACAATATCACAGACGATAGGTCCAATTAAAATGATAGTACTCCCCAAGTTCCTGTACTACTTTGTTAACATTCCCATTGTATTACATATTAGTTTATTCCAGATGCTTAAGAAGCTTTGTACCAGACTTACCTGGCGAAGAAAGACACCTAGACTCTCATGGGACATGTTAAGTCTACCATACAAATGAGGCGGGTATGCAATATGGAACTCTACTACCTGTGGTGCAGGCAGACTTTGCTTACTACTGGGTTTACCCACAGAAATACTTAGCCCACCTAGTGATCCAGCGTAAAGGTGCATATGCCGCCAATTTGGCATCGCTGATGATGGCGCGGCACCCAGAGGGTGGCTCTGAGATTAATACAGTCCACCGCACCATTGAAGCCTGGGACAGGCTTTGGAAGATGGCCAGCTCCCCTCTACTATACTCCCCTGATATTCACCTGACCCTTCACCTGTACTTTTCTATGACGCAGGAGACAAAGGCAAAATCCTATCTGTAATTTGGGCATTACAAAGTGGGGAGATCTATACGAGGAACACTTCTGCATTACACTAAACACTTTCGGAGCACACGCCAAGATCACTCAAGAAGACATATTACTTTACATAGGCTAACGTCCATTAGCAAACAGATCACACCAGACTTCCCTCGTGAGTCAGCACAATTTCCACCATTGCAGCTAATCAAGGATGCCCCATAACCCCCAAACACCTCACTACCAAGCTTTAGAGTGAGATACAGGAGGAAATGCTTAAACTGATGGCCCTTGCTAGAGCGGGTTGGAGGGAGAACCTCGGAATCTTTATCTGGGATGCAGTAGGGAAAACTGCTGCACTCGCATGGAGAGCTCTTAGCATCTTAGACTGACACAATTTTGATTCCAAAACCGTGTACATTACACTCCAACAAAGTTGTGTAAGGAGGCTGAGGAAAGTCAACAACAGCGAGAGATGTGGGGCGCCCGAGGCGGGATTTTTCCATTTAGCATGAGCGTGTTAAGATATTCAAAGTTTCTGGTTGGCAGTGGAAGCTATACAACAGATACTAGATCTGCCCTTTGAAAGGACGCCTTATTGGCATTTATGAGCTGGTTAAATGACATACCCAGTGCCACAGGAAATTCATAGTTCTGGCATTACTTCTGTCTAAGCATCTTGTGGCGAAACACTGGGGTAGAGGACTCACTCCAACTGAAAAACACTGGCTGGCTGAACTGACTTATTGCAATGAACAGCGGGAAATCTATGCAGAACTACTGCTGGCAACTTAAAGCCCTCAGAATCAGGGGTGTAACACGGGCACCCACATGCCCCGCAGTGCGGGGGCCCCCACGCTCCAGGGGGCCCCCTCAGCACTGCACTTCGGCCGGAGAGCTCTTGCTAGAGTCCGGACGGGACCCCTCCCTGTACCTTGCAGAGGGCCCCCCTCAATTATCGTTACGCCACTGCTCAGAATATATGGTCACCTTTCCAAGGTTTCCTGCTGACAGCAGGAGAAAAGGGGACTCATTCCAGTAGCCACACACACCACTTGAACCGAGTCGGATCAACAAACTGGGGGAAGGGAGGAAGTAAACGTAAATTGAGACTCATATCTGCTCCAAGTCTGAAATGTGACTTTTAATATGGTACAATTCTTTGGGTTGTTTATAAGAGTTTATTACTTCCTCAAATGTATCAAAAGAGGAGTAAATGTGCTCCGCCCCAGACTGCCACTCACAGGTCCTGCAACACAATCCCATAGAAAATAAACAAAGCAGGCACAGAAATAAAATAACACCCCCCATAGGCACCAATGTTAAATTAATTAAATGATTTCAACATTTAAATTGTGTGTATAATTTAAAAATAAAATATTACATAACAACGAAATTTGAAACTTTTATTAAATATTAAAAAGTATTTCAACTAATTCAAAACGACTTAACATTTTACAAAGCAGCAAATAAAAATGTTAATGGAGGGATTTTTAAAATTATGTTTGATATTATAAATTAAATTATTATATTTAAATGAGTTACTTAATACACATTTAATATGATGAATTAATGTGCTGAAACATTTTATTTTGTCAGTTTTAAGTTAATAATACATATTTTAAATTCATTTATAATTATAATAAACATTAAATATTTTTAATATATTCGTTTGTTTTTTTGTTTTTAAGGACAACAAACTTTAGAAATGTTCCCTATACTTTCCCATGGGAAGATCTCCACCACACTGGACGAGACCTCTGCCTATGTGTGCTAAGTTAATAGTAGTAACTTTAACCTCTTCCATGCGTCGGACGGCCCCCAGCCGTCTGACGTCACGATGGGCATGTGCGTCGGACGGCTGGGGGCCATCCCTTTCGCGCTCGCGTAGAATTTGCCTGCACAGCGGGGAAATGTGCGCCGCATCGAAGCGGTTATACTCGTAAATCCTGTTATAGGAGGCTCCACCCCCTGGTTTGAAGGTGTGGAGAAATGCAAGTCTACACCTGGGTGTACACTTGGAAATGGTGATCAGCAAAAAAGTGTAGAGTTACAGTGGTGAATTGCAATACGTGTAGTTACCTCTAGGTGTATAAGTACATATAAATGTGTATATTTACCTTTGTTAATTGAGTCCTCTGTTTTTAGTTACTGAGTCATCAGCAGGCTTAGGTCAGAAGATACCATCCAATAGCTCACCAAGGATTGAGATGCAGTAAGAATCCTGCCTTCAGGGAGAGGAATGGGTCCACTGGTTTGAACCCACTGGGACCATGTGTGCCTCAGTGACTGTACTTTGTTGGGTGTTAACTATTTGTTTACCTACTCACACCACTGACAGCAACAGGACCCTGTTAGGTAGGAGCAGGCCAAGCTGAAGGCACTGTGGCACACCACAACTGCTGCCCATCAAATGCATCGGCTCAGACGGGACAACAACCAGCTGGTGACACAGATCAGTGGCCTGAGGAGTGTATTTATAAGTATATACATAGACATCTATATATAGATATATATGTATGCATACATACGTAAACCCCAAACACACATTTGTATAGTCTACCTACTCTGAGGTATGGATATGTTCAGGCCTGGGGACTCCTTTCCAGTTTAAAAAAGCTAGGATATAAAGTGACTTAGAGGACGAAAGGAGGAACAGGAAAAGATACATAATGGATGGTCTCAGGATGCAGGCAGAGAAAGGTGATGGTGGCTATATGTACGGAAATCTCTCAGTGCACAGTTTAAGCCTTTTCAAATGATATGATGCCGTAAGTAACTAAAAGAAATACATTTCCTCTAATTTTTACACAGCAGGTGTCAAACATAAACTAAGAAAAATAGTAGGAAAAAAACGCAATAAGATGAAAACCAATATTGCCTAGAGTTCGGATATTTCACAGGTCCTGTTAAGTAGTCCACACAAAAAAAGATCTCTTTGGTTCTTTGTTAGAATTCTGCCTCTGCCTTGCAGGACCTGAGTCGCATGCAACCTATCGGAATGTGTTCCAGACATTACATGCTGAGTCGTTTTTAATTTTTAAGCACCAATTAATCCGCACAAGTGCTAGAGTGGCAGCTGGAAAACAAGCATTGGCAAAGCCTATACAATTTACCTATGCAAATTTAATTGGCTTTGTCAATATTTTTATATATTTCACAGCGGTTGAGCTGTTGCGCAACATGGCTTAAAGTTAAGAAAAAAGTGCTATGATGCAGACAATGCTGGTCGTGTCATAGCGTTTTTAAAATTCTTTGAAGCAGGTTGCACAGCTCCTCAACAGCTGTGCAGCCTGTAAATAAAATTGACAAAGCCAATACATTTCTCATAAGCAAAACCTATAGGCTTTGACCACGCTTGTTTTAAGATACGTGCCTGTGGCATTTCTGAGAAGTTCAGAATAGAAGCTCCCTGAACTCAGCATGAAATCGTGATGCGCTCACTCAACAAAAGGCAAGGGAGCGCTCTAGATATTAATCTATGCATGCATGGCGCTTTGCAAGCACAATAAAACACAGCATAAACAAGTTACGTTGACGTGAGTCTCCCACCCCCTTGACAAACCAAAAGGAGGCCTACACTGATCTTACTTGGCTACAGAAGTAAATGCCACACATCACAATGTTATTGGTGCTCTGCCGACAGAGACAGGGCGGGTGGAAAGGGGGAGGGATTTTTTTTTTTCAAACACACTTTATTGATGACTGACAATTATACAATGTGATGTTTATCCTACAGAGGCAGTCTTTTGTTTTTGTAGGAAATTACACCATACATGTTACATGCAACTTCTGTATGTGTCACTCTATGTGAGATAGAAAACAGAGGACAATGATCTCCAGAGACGTCGTTGGTACCAATACATTGCAGTCCTAGTACAGAAATTGACAGTATAAAGCCGTTATATTCCAATTAACAAGAAAAACCTATTCAACCATGTCCCACTCCCTCCCTAGCCCACCCAGTCCCGACTACTGGTCAGTCTTATTTCGGCTTCTATGTCAATCAATATATGACACTAAAGGTATAAAACTCGAAGGGCTGTAGTGTCCTTGGGTTAGAAAGCATGTGTCTGGGTCTTGGAACCTATAGATGAGAAGTTCCATGGTGTCCTTGTGCGCTGTAGGGTTGGGGTATCTTGTGGAGTTAATAAGTCAAGTGATTCTAGTTTAAGCAGCATAGCCTCCCAGTCCATCGAGATGAGCTGCTTCCTCAGCCCTCTCTCTTCCTCTCTGCGAAGAGCTGCACTCTCTGCCCTCCCCCACTGAGGCATGACAGCTTGCCACGTGTGTGCCACGTGGATACCGCGGGACCCCGGGGAGACTTCCACCTCATGGTGAGGTCTCTTACTGCTAAAATGAGGGCCAGGACTAAAAACTTTAACTGTACCTTCTGCACCTTTGTGCGTCTGCGGAGGCCTGCTAGGCAATTCAGAGCCTCGTCCGGGACCGGGATTTGTGTGACTTCGCTCAGAGAGCAGCGGACTCCCACCCAGTAGTCTCTAAGGCAGGGGCAGGACCATAGCATATGAAGGAAGTCCGCCTCATCTCCCTTACAGCGGGGACAGTGATGGGGGGGGGGGGGGTCTGGGAACATGCAATGAATCCACCCAGGGGTAAGGTATGCTCTATGGAGGACCATCGCCTGAATGAACTTCAGTCTCGCATTACGTGACACTTTTTTGGGGTGTTCAATCATACATTCCCAGGCCTTGTCGGTAATTTCAATATTGGAGTCCTCGGACCAGTGCGCCCTAAGGGCCGTGAGTGCGATTGCTGCATGTGTCCGGATACCTGTGTATAACCAACGGACCAAGTGTCCCCCATTTCCCATGTAGTATAAGAGGTGTACTAGATTATGTTGTTGGGGTTCACTCCGCTGTGGGGCCCAGGCGCGCCTAATATAGTGTGATACCGTAGCGTGTAGTAAGTATAAGCGTGGAGGTGCGCCTGTAGACTGATGGAAGGAGTCATGGTCCAGCATGGTACCATCGCCGAAGAATGCACCAATGTCTTCCACCCCAGAGTCTGCCCAGTCCTGTATCCTGGTCTTCGTGAGCTTGCCTTGTGGTGTGGGAATCCCCAGGAGGGGGATGTTCGTTGCGTAAGGGGTCGCTGGGGAGGTGTATGATAATGCCTTCCTCCAGCATTGTAGGGCTGTCCTCAATAGGGGAGGGCTATCTGCGGGGATCTTGGCCCTAGGTAATAGTAGTGAGTGCAGCTCGCCCGGTCTAATCTATGGGGCGTAAATCCAATCTCCTGCAGATTTTTCCCCGCAGTCCAGTACGATAGCCTCTGGAGCTGACTGGCGTAGTAGTAGGCCCTGAAGTCAGGGACTCCCAGACCGCCACTTCGGGTATCCAGTTGGAGCTTCCGCAGGCTCATTCGTCTGCGGCCTGTGCCCCAAGGGGGGGGGGGGGGGGGGGAGGTTGATGGTAGACAAGGAAACGCAGAATGTTCAATGAAGACGAACATACAGGTGGAGACCCCAGGTAGAAAGTGTAACTTTCATAAATCCTCATTTATTCTCTTGCTATGCCTATTTTAACTGCTTCAAAACCCTCAAATTGTGACGTTGGTGGCAATTTTTTATTTATTTTTTACTTTATGCGAAGGTGAAGGAGATGGACTGCAGAGACAGGAACTCGAAGAGTGTATGTCAGAAAGTTTTTAAAAAAAAGAGTGCCTGCACTGCAAGAGCCTGCAGTGGAAGGCCACTGGCCACTGGAAACGGTACTTGGTCCAGGCTCCACGTAGGGATGGCAGCATGAAGACTCAGCCTGAATCCCAGGAGGAAGACGGAGGCAAGGAGGAGGTGCTGACCAATGGTAAGCAAGGAAGCGCGAGTGACGTGGGAGTCCGGCAAAAGTAAGTAAAATGACGTGGGAGCCAGCCAATGGAAAGTAAAGATAAGTAATGGGCGGGCTTCTAAGCCCCTTTTAAGATTTATTTTTTTAATACAAGCAATTTTGCAAGCACAGCACAACTGCTTTGCAGGCAAAATCTAAAAAGACTTAAACAGGAATGAAAGGCCAGAGCAATAGGCCACCCCCTTCTGACTTTAAAAAGCCTTGTTGTAAGAAGACCTTTTGCAGTTCATTAGCAGTTAAGACCGAAAATAGCGATTAGTTCTATCAATATACACTTTATGCAATGAAAGTTATTTCTAATGATACAGTAAAATTCGGGTTTTTTTTCATGTACATCAACAGAAATAATTTATTAAGAGATTGTTGACAATACTAATTTACTTTTCAGTACATTCATTTTCATGCAATTACAGGAAACAGAAGGTTTCATTCAGATCAGTAGAGGACTGGTTGTGTAAGCTGGAAACCTTTTTGTTGGCCTTCGACTGGGTCTCTGCACTGCTGATCCAATAGCATTTGGCCTTCAAAACAACAGCTAAAGCGATTGCTAGTCAGTCAACACCTCTCTCCCTACTTCCATCCTCAAGATAACTTTATGCAGTGACCTTAGCTTTGTTCTCCTTTTTACGATCATATGTCACTGCAAAATGGAAACATAAACATTCACTTAACACATGCAAAAGGTTTCTCAAAATGTAACTATATAATCCTTTAATAACAAATATATCATAATGCTATCTTGGTGCTAACACTATATACAGTGCTTTAAAACCCACAGAGCCTGCTTGCACTAAACAAAACTCAAAATAATCAAATAAACGTGAAAGCACAAGCTTCTAATAAAAAAAAAACACTTAACACTTAATGGGATGGAGCAAAACTTCATATAATTTCTCCTTGATCTAAAATAACGTTTTAGAGTTACAGCATTAGCATATGTGTAGTAAAAAAAAACCTTCCCATTGCAAAATGGCCATCGTGAGAGGTTCAGGCTGAATCTGTAACCTGATTCCCCCATTCAAAGATGGCCCCTGGAAGGTGGTCAAAGTCCTTTGTCTAGGTCCGTGGCATGATACACCGGTCTCGCTTTCTGAAAACCTTTGTAACAGAAACCAATGAAAAATGCACAGACAAAAAGAATAGAAAAGCAACTAACGTGGGAGAATTGCTTAAGCTTCCACTTAATGAAACAGGTGGCCTTTGCTTTAACAGTAAAACTATGCCGTGCCCAAACTGCTGCAACATTAAACGTGGCAGGTGGAAAGCAGAAATTAATCCAAGCCACTATTAATTACTCTGGTTGACTTCCAATATGGGATGCGGCGCAGAAATGCCAGTGGCAGATTCATCCAAAAATTCCATCCATCACTACTTGTGCTGTCTAAAGTACCCAACCTGAAGTCTAGAATAATACGTTTAGATAAAACTGTAAAAATACGGATGTGCAAATTTCTTGTTACCACTCTATTCCATCTGGCTAGGTTTTGGGATATGATCTTCAATGTTTATGCATATATTTACATACTCTTCCTGTTCATTTATGTAGTGATTGTACTTTTATGAGGATGGTATCTAATTGTGACTTGTAACGATAATTGGTATGTCAACCTTTTTCTTCGTTAAGAACTCTGTCATTGTGATTGACGGTGTCTAGAACTTCAGTAATTAAAAAATAAGGCTCCCTGTCCAAGAGTGGTAGGCCCAGAGATAGGTCCCCACATTTGCTCTGCCATAGTACTCAAGCTGCACATGACTGCCGAGTCCTTAACAAATATGGCGGTGACTGTGTTCTCATTTTGAGCGATAGGACCTAGCAGTTCAAGCTTGACTCGCAATCTGGACTACAGCTGCGGCCAAGACTGATTTCCATCTGGCTGGTCTCAGTATGTAATCGAACAGATGATTGTCAAAACGATAGAATGGAATGCGACCCAGAGTTATTACTAGCGATTGAGATTAATTCAAGCATTCCACCTACCACTTCTATGCGCTTTGAATGCTTACACCGACATGCCTAGGCCCATGGTTTTTTTCTGGTCAATGCAAGAATAACAGTTTGACCCAATACATGCGAGAGAAAAGAATGCAGGCAAAGATTTGCGATGCGGTTCATCACTTCACTTTTTTCACTCATTGCAAAGCAACAGGCTACGTATAAACTAACTAAAAGAATGGATGAAAGGCTAGCATGTTTGTAACTTTCTTCACTGGATTTTACTCTTTTATTATAATAAATAGTTAATCTAATGTGCTGTGAAATGTATAGACAATTCTTTACTGGTGGCAGAGTGGGCATTGTAAAACATTTGGTGATCCTGCCGCCTGGCTTGGAATGAATCAGCGTTGTGACAACTACTGCCCGATTTGTATCTGGCAAGTAAAATAACTCACTCCTAGGTATGATCCAGAAGAAGAAAAGACGCCTGACTTCACAACTGGCTTAGTCTGCAATAAGAGTGACATAGTCGCCCCATAAACAAAGAATAAACCTTTTTCTGTTGGAAGCAGAGTATTCATGAAAATGACAGCAAGATAGTCAAGGAAGGTAAATGGCTTTATACGGAGTCCAACCTGAATATCTGCACCTCATCTACGAATAAAGCAGAAAATACCAGGTACAATTGAAAACTTATTTCCTAAATTAAGCTTTCCATTTCAAACCCGGGCTGCTCCCTATTACTATTGAACTTATGTGGTAAAAGGTCTATCCGATTTGCTGGCTATGATAGACCTGGGCGGAGTTCGCAGAGTTCTACTATGCAGAACTCCGCGAAGTGACCAAAAACTCCACGTGCTACACAGAGATCTGCAAGCGGCAGAGTGCGTTAGGTTGCGCTGATTTTTAGCGCCGGTTGCTTGTCCGGCGCTGGAAAACCAGTGCGAACGACACCATGCGCAGCGCAAGAGGGCGCTGCTTATTTCTGCCGCTCAAGTGGAATTTCTACTCGAGCGGCAGCTTCCTCAACGCGAACGGATGGTTTCTCAACACGAGCATCAGCGACCACTCACGTTTAGAAATCTCGTTGGGAGGTGGTCTAGCGTTGGATTTTCTTCACTCGCGTTCTCCAACTTAACATTGGCGAGTGCGAGCGAGGAAAAAACTCTGCTCCGCTTTGCAGAGTGTAGTTCTTTGGAATTCCGCGGAGTGCAGAAAACTTCGCAAACTCTGCGAATGGAGTGGAGTTCTCCGCCCAGGCCTAATGATATGAAGAACCACCTTTGGCAAAACCAAAGTCGTGCCTTTAGGAACTAGTGACTTTGGCACTATTTTTTGGGTGATGCAGCATTGGGAAAAAAAAATACAATTGCAAAAATGCTTTTTTAAAGTAAAGCGACCCAGCAGCAAATGGCTGGGTCAGAACCTCCAAATTCTTTTTTTTTTTTTACTACCGCAAGGGTTGAGCAAGAAGTGGGCAGAGGAGAGCAACGACAGGACAGCGGTTGAAAGAACTGATTAAAATGAAGATGAGATGGAGGAAGCAATGGACAGGGTGGTGGAGGGGGGAGCAACAAAGAGTGCATGAATGGCATAAAAAGCAGCACATGCAGGAGAACGATAAGAGCGAGGGAGGGAGGAGGGAGCAACATGGAGTTCTCGGGGACAGGAGTGATGACATTTTGTGAGGAAGAGGCTACACACGAAGCAAAGATTCTGAAAACAAATTGACTCCCATTGAGTGCTTAAAGAGAAGAAAGTAGTTCTCTAAATAATAGAAGCTGATTAAAAGGATGTTAAAAAGGCTATAATCCAGAAGGAACAAACACAAGAAGGTAAAAGAAAGGCCTTGAACAAGAAACAAGCAAATAAGAGTGACAATAAAGCCAACCAAATGAAGCAGGGGACGGGCTCTAAACCCATGTAAGGTTTATTTACAATCCACCAAAGGTCTTCCACAAACAGTCGGCTAGCGAAAGTTATTTAAAAAAAAAGAACTCAAGGTGACCTATTGCTTTATAAAACAGTGATTAACCAAATCAGATGCGTTTCACATCGACAAAACAATTTTTAACCTAATAAAGACTTTCGTTCTACAACAAATAATGGAACTACAAGAATCTAACAGCGAAATATAACCACTATTCAGTATATCCCCGAGGGGAGATAAGAGTTAATTAGCAACTAGTAAATTTAGAAGAGGCGAGTTTGAAGTGCAGGAGGTGAGGAGCATTTCATATGGTTTCCGTATTTCATTTGATATCTTGGGAGTTTAGTTACAGGAATTTTGAAACAGAGCTATGACTTGCTCACACTGGTAAGCACACCTCCTGACATTCCACAATTTGGAAGTTGGCCACAGGGAGAGAGGTGACATGTTGAGAGATGACATGCTATAAACAAGATACAAGCAACCTTAAACATTAAGTGAAAAATTGCAAGAAGTAGTCAGTGAAGTGAACTCAAAAGAGGAGTAAAATGATAAGACCTTCTGATTACCATCAGCATTGGACCTGATGAATTTTGAAATGAAATGAAAGACATTTATAAAGCGCATGGCTACCCATAGGCCTCCCAGCGCTAAGAAACAAATCAAAAGAAGAGAACACTGATTAATCAGTTGGGAATAGATAGGTATTCAAGAGTCTCCGAAAGGAAAGATGGTCCTCCTCCAAGCGGATGGCTTCTAGGAGGGCATTCCAAGCTCTGGAGGCTACATAGGAGAAACAACGGCCCCGCTTTTGGACCTGAAAATTCTCGGGACCGTGGCCAGGCGTTTATTTCTGGAGCAAAGAGCTCTTCTGGGACAGTATGGAGAAACAATCCTCTGAAGAATTGGAGGACCCTTGGCGGCCATGATCTTGTGAGTAACACAAAGGGCCTTAAATTTGATCCTCTCTGCAATGGGAAGCCAATGCAGCTGTTTAATTGCTCCTCTTGCTGATTCTCTCCGCGGAATTTGCAGGAGAATTCTTGCTGCACAGTTCTGGGCTTTCTGGAGTATGCTTAATGTTGATTGAGGGACTCCCAGATAGAGGGCATTAGCATAATCCAGCTGCGACAGAATTAATGCCTGGAGAAGCAGTTTTTTTGCCTTGAACGGAAGAAGGGGCAGAATTTTCCGAGCTGTTTTGAGTATTCCAAAACAGCATCCCGCTACCTTTCTAGCCTGGGTCTTCATATCAAGTTTGGTGTCCAGCCAAACTCCTAGACTCTTGATGTGATGTTTTGGGGTAGGAGCGTTTCCCATACAACCAGGCCATGCAAGAGGCAGGCCTGGAGGCAGGGGCCTACCCAGCAGCATGAGGTCAGTTTTAGTTCCATTTAACTGAAGGCAAGATGGTTTCATCCACACTGAGATTTCTTCCAGACATCTGGAAAGGTTACTTCCAGGCTGTCCAGGATCTTTGAGGGAGTGTATCAGCTGGGTGTCATCGGCATATGTAACAATTTGTATGCCAAACACCTCCACTATATTTGCCAACGGGCTCATATATATATTAAAAAGAGTGGGGCTTAGCGAGGAGCCCTGACGCACTCCACTCTTTAAAGGCACAATCTTGGAAATCACATTATCCTTAAAGACCTGGAATGTACGGCCTTCCAAAAAGGAAACTATTTTGGCTATTCCTGGTAGCAAGGAAATAGGCCGATAATTGGCCATTACTTCTGGGTCTGATCCTGGCTTTTTCAGCAGGGCTTTAACCATCGCTTGCTTCCATAATGAGGGGACCCTACCGGCTAGCAGTGAGGAATTAATAAGTGTTGCGATGACAGGGGCTACTTCTAGAGCAACTTTACACAACACCGTAGGGGCTGCCTGATCTTTAGGGGAGCCTGATTTAAGTGTGTTAAGTAGGGAGGCGGCTTTAACGGAGTCCAGGGGAGGAAAAGATTCCAAACTCCGATCTAAGGGGCATCTTTTTTCTTCCATCTGAGGATCATAGGAGGAATTGTCGACTGATGGAAAGGATGAATAAATGGCCAGAACTTTAGCATGAAAAAACTCTGCTATATCGTTACAGCGTCCTTGTAAGTCAGAGGGACTAGCTGCCGTAAGTGGAGGGGTGATCAAAGATTTGAATATTTTAAAAATTTCTCGTGGGGCATTAGGTGTTGATAAAATGTTTGCTTCATGGTACTTAGATTGTACTTTGATAATCTCTGCTTTATACAGTCTTAGCGCGTCGCGATAGACCTGTTTTTTCCCAGGTGAATAATCTTTCCTCCACTGTCTCTCTAGTTGCTTACAGTTCTGTTTTTGCTCTCTAAGCTATGTGGTGTACCAGGCCACTGTTTTAGGGCCCTTTTTAATGTCCCTAAGTTATTTAGGGGCTAGCAAATTCAATGTATTTTCAATCCAGCCATTAAATTGCAAGTTTGCCAGTTCAGGGTCGACGTCTAACCGGGGGCAGGTGTCTTTAAGAATAGCGGCCCATTCTCCCATAGAAATGTTAGACCAGTTCCGGCTCAAAATTTTGGTATGATTTTCTACCATCCTGGTTGTGGGGGAGGACCAGGAGAATGAAATCAAATAGTGGTCACTCCAGGGGAGTGGTTGGGAACCCTCCAACCGCATGCGAGTTTTGGTGAAGCTAGGGTCCAACAAATGTCCCTTAATGTGAGTCGGACCCATCACCTTCTGGGTAAGAAGTAACGCCCCTAGGGTGTCAAACAATTCCTCCACGTTGGCGGAGGAGCGTATTTCAGCATGCAGGTTAAGATCTCCCAGGACTGTGAAATTTGGCAAGGAGCTGACCAATAAAGATATATTGTCAGCCAAATCATTGATAAAAGATCCTATCGCTCCTGGGGGTCAATAAATTAACATGCCTGAAAACGTACAGGTAGATGTAAAACTGATAGAGAAGGAACAACTTTCACAGTCACGGATCAACCCATCAGAAATTCGACAACTGAAAGAATCCCTATGAATAATGGCAAGCCCTCCGCCTCTAATCAGGCCTTGATCTTGCCTCTGAATGGTGTATCCTTGGGGGAGTGCCTGGATCACTGCTGGATTTGACCAGTCCGTCAGCCATGACTCGGTAAGAAACAGTACATCCAGATTGGTATCTTCCAGAAGCAGCCGTGTTTCTAATGAATGTTTAGACAGCGAACGGCAGTTAAGCAACTCCATTGCAAAGTCCGGGATTTGCGGGCATATCTTACCCACCTGACCCTCTGTCTCCAGGATAAAAGGACATTGAGAGCAGTGGGTCTGGTAGAAGGGGGGGCCCAGACAATGATGGCACCTGTGTAAACCGTGAAGCTGTTTCAGCTGGGCGGCCGTGTAGGGGCATGGTGCTAATGCTGCGGGGTCGAGGGTCCTGGCCCCTGGTCTCGGTCGGGCGCGCGCAGACGGGCGCAGACGGGCACAGACGGGCGCGCCAGCGGCGCGCCGGCGGCGCGCCCTCTGCGCGCATCCGCTGCGCGCTCGCCACATCCGTCCCTTTTGATCCAGGGTGCGCGAATTCCCTGTGGCAGCTGTACCGCTGACCCTCTCCTCCCAAGATGTCAGCCGCCCCCGGAGTATTGAACACAACTCCGTCCCCACAGGTAAATACAAAGCAGCTTTCTCACCCTGGTATAACTATACCCAAGCGCGATGTGCAAATAGCAAGTTTTAAAATTTGATTATTTTTTAAAAAGAAAGCAAGATAACGCGCTAGGCGGCGAATACACAGCTTGCTCCTCTAACGATCAAGTTCCTTAGAGAAATACCGCTAGACGATCATGTTTGAAGAAAATTGTAGGACTGAGTATTGGATGGGCAGTGGCAAGTTCCAAGAGCACACACTCAGTTCTATCACGATTCTGCTTAAAACAGAAATGGGTTATCAAATTAACCATGTCTTGAAGAGAGAGCACTCTCGGGTAGACTTCAGTGTCAGCTGTAAACTGAACAAGAGCTACGTGATAACCCCACAGCAGGTTTCCAATGCAGCCTACATGTAAGGGTTGGAGAAGGTTGGAACCAGAAACAAGCCCTGAAGACACTCACTAGAGAAAGGAGATCTTGAGGACTCCTGGTCATGAACTTGGTATCTTCTGGAGAGGAAGGATGACAATGAGGGCTTAGTCGGCATTGCACTTAAAGCTTTCTGGCAAACTGAATGGCCCATGGCGCTGCGAGCCAGTGCCTCGCTTTCTTGGTGATGGCCTTGGTCACTGAACATCGAGCCTGACTATAATCAGTGTGATGACCAGAAGAGTGCCCGGGCCACTGCACTTTCCATGTGATTCAAACTCATTTAAACTACAATCCAGAAAAGAACAAGAACCCCAGCGGGACCCCGAAACTACCATCTTGGCTTACAGTACAAAAAACAGGCTGAGTACCTCTTCAAGTCTGTTAAGAGTGTTGGGGCACCCTGAAAGGATTTGAGAGTAGAATAATACTTTATTAATGCTGCTTTTTATATCCTGCATCAGTTCGTTATTTTGAATTATTTGAGACACAAAGTTGCAATATAATTTGTATGGATCTGTTATAATTCACATGGCTTGCTTAATAGTGCTCACGATATATGTATGGTCTTTTTAAAAGTGCAGCTTTAAATATCAAAAACAGCTTCACCAATCCAACGCTGATCTCTGAGGATAACACATAGATATAATACATTTTCATCCCAATTGTAAAAGACTTCATCCCTGAATCCAAGAATCAAAGACCAGCAAGCAGTAAGTAATATATCCTGGTTTAAACTTGTATAGTTCACATACGATACTAGCATTGATGTGAAAACAGCAAAACATCCTCCAATTATGAAAGAACTACTTTGACACCGCTGCTTGAGTGCAGGGAGAAGCAGTGTCTAGGGCGAAAATTTTATTAGTGGATTAAAAGCCTAAAAAAAGAGATGAAGTAAGACTTGTTGGCAAAGTACTACCTGAAATGTACGTCTTGGCCATGTCTACAGTACAATGTACAAAGGAGGACAGATGGCTTATAAATAAATGAGTATCAATGCTATAAATAAACTTCCGCAAGCCATTATATGATGTAACGGAGCTAAAAACATCAGATTCTCATCACAACAGTCACACATTTATCCTGCAAGACAATGGTTAGATTATCTATCGCGTGTTTTGGGAAATTATAGACAGATTCACAGCACCAACTATCACTAGTGCTGTGGGCGCACTTCCCTCTACTCTCACAGTGCGCCTCCCCCTTAGCGTAAAGGACGTATGGTGCATGCTACGCCAGGCTACACGGCTGATGTTTAACACGACACAGCGTGCACTGCATGTGTGGATGCGCCAGAGGTCAGAGTGGGAGTAATTTAACCGCATCACTCTGCTCTTTGGTGCTTGCCAAATTCGTCAGGGGTTTATTACATACTACACAGTACTTGTACACTGCGTTCTTGTCCTATAATTAGATGAACTGTGGGAATTTCTACAAAGTAGGGTTGCATCAGAGTAATAACATCACTATGCTTTCCTCTACAACGGGGGACTAAAATAACTGTATAAAAAACAACAACATTGCTAGCAACCATAGGAAATGTGAGCCCTGTTAGGACTGAAAAGTCCTTCACATGGTAATGAACGTACACCCCTGCCCCGAGTGCTCAATTGTACGGATGGCTGGATCCCTAATGCTGTTTTTTTTTGTCATTGGCAAACACGGATCAGGAGTGTGTGCCATGAAACAGGCCTGTGTCACGGATTGCAGTCTTGTTGGACCGGTACCCACATTGTGGTAGAAGGATACCAGCTTCGTCAGGAGTTAAGCAGCACAAGCGTGGTGGTGGCACCATGCAGTGTAGCGATCAGTAGGAGTGAGCAGGTCCTTTTTAATCGGTTTCACTGGAGTGAGGCCTACAGGCTCACTCATATTAACGTTCCACTACTGGGTGCCTAACGCACCCTAGGCCTGCATCGGGTTTGGTGCTTAGTGCTGCGCAGCGAATGAGTGGTGTATCTGTGCTGGGTGTATGTGTACCAGCGAGTGGTACAATATAGGGATAATGCAGTATTATGCAGTGCATGCATGGTGGTTGCATGTGCTGAGTGTACGAGTGCCTGGGAGTGGTACACATCGTGAAGGATGTAGTGCTGTGCAGTGTGTGAATATTAAATGCATGAGCTGGATGTATGTGTGCCTATGTGTGGTACAGAACAGGACGGATTCAGTGCTGTGCAGTGTTTCTATGCTGTATACATGCACTAGGTGTATGTGTGCGTGTGAATGGTACACTATATGGCAGACTATGGATTCCATGTTGGTAGATCCGGGCCTGCATCTTGAAACATGGAGTGAAGGTAGAGAGATCCCCCCCCATGACAGATTTGTATATTGCTGCATTCCTGGAAGCTAGGTGGGACACACACTGGAGAGGGGCAAGCCAGGCATCCCTTGCATACTTCAAAGGGTGCTCTTTAATTCAGTGAGAGGCCACAAGGAAGGGGCCTGGGCACATCTCAGGAAGGAGGCTGATGAATCCTAATGAGCTAGGCTGGGGCCCAGGACCAGGCTTTTGATACACATTTCATTGTGGCTCACACCACGGTGTGAACTCTAGTCACTCCCCTGGACAGTGTTGTGGAGCTATCAGGTTTGGACAGCTTTGGTCTGCTGTGACAGACTGCTTTCAAAAGGAAGAAGACAGCACAGAAGTGGGCAATTCAAAAGAAGCAGACCCCCAACATACCCTTCAAAGACTGAGACCCGTAAAAACATCTGGTGTCTGAAAATGGACTATAACAAGGGGAAATTGCGACCCCAAAAATTTTCATCTGCCAAACAGCCCAATGGGCTCTGTGAGGAGGGGAAGCTCTGCAAGACTTCTGCCCTTGACCGGACTGTGGGCCAAGGCAAGCCATTCTCCCTGCCCAGGAAATCCAAGACCCTGTCCTGGACCACCATCGCCTGCCTCCTTGCCAAGACCAGTGTGCCCTGTGAAGAAGAGGAAAGAGCTAAAGGGAGTGAGGTCTAGTGAGGAACCCTGTTGAGTGGCTTTCCGTTGTGAGGGGTGAGGAAACGGCTGCTGTACCGATTGGGTAGCTGCCTGTGTGCAAAAGTCCACATCCCTGCATGCCATAAAGTGAGCCATGGTGAATGCTGTTCAGATCGGGTCAGAGCCTGTGTGCAGATGGGGCTGACGTGCGGACACCTGCTATGCTGAGCGGGTCAGTGCACATGTTCAGTAGGGACAGGGTGACCCCCCCCCCTCCAAATACAAGAGGGCTGAAAGGCTCTGAGAGTAAAATACTACTTCCGTAATGCTGCTTTTTATATCCTGCATCAGTTCGTTATTTTGAATTACTTGACACACAAAGTTGCAATGTAATCCTTATGGAACTGTTATAAGTCACAAGGCTTGCTTAATAGTGCTTACAATATACATATGGTCTTTTTAAAAGCACAGCTTTAAATATCAAAAACAAGTTCACTTCCTTTATGCTGGACCAATGGCTCAGGTGGTTGTCAATGGGCGGGTTTCTCGGCCTTTCGCTCTCGGGAGGGGAACTAGGCAGGGGTGCCCGTTGTCCCCGATGCTCTTTGCTCTCGCCCTGGAGCCGCTCGCTGCCTGGCTCCGTTGGGAGCCCTCGATTAGAGGGCTCCGGTGGGCCCCGGGCTTCGAGGATCGGTTTTCATTGTACGCGGATGATATTCTCTTGTATCTCACCTCACCGCGGAAGTCGCTCAATGTTCTCTTTGATGTCCTTACTTCCTTCGGGAAAAACTCGGGTCTGATAATCAACTGGTCCAAATCTTGTGTGTATCCTATCTCTGGTGGTCTTCCTCTCTTGCCGCCTCGGCTTCCGCTCCAAATATCTCAGTCCGGCTTTAAATACCTGGGGGTGTACGTTTCGTTGGATCCGGCGGTCCGCTATGAGCAGAATCTCCTGTCTCCACTCCGGCGTTTGAGGGCAGATACGGCTCGGTGGTGTAAGCTGCCCTTGTCTCCGCTTGGTCGCGCGGCGCTGTTTAAAATGATGTCCCTTCCCAGATTCCTTTATGCACTCCAGAACTTCTTCGATGTCATTCCTGCGGCCTACTTTAGGGAGGTGGAGAGTTTGCAGAGGAGACTGGTTTGGGACGGGCGATCGCGTATCGCTTTGGCCAAGCTGACTCTTTCCTGGTATGACGGGGGCATCGCGCTTCCTGATATTAGACGGTACTATTGGGCCTCCCAGCTGTCTGCCATTAATCATGCTACGTACGCTCCTGGTTCGAATCCGGCATATGAGATGGATAAATTCCTGCTCCCCGGCGGTAACTATAACAGAGCGCTTCACTCGCGGTCTGCTGGTAGGGCCCTTACGGGCCCTACCAGGATTGCGGTCCGTGTATGGAAGGCGGCTAACGTTGCGATGGGCTGGAGTGAGCGTTTAACGTGCGCCACTTCTCTATTCGACTCAGACCGCTTGGGAAGCCTCTGGACAACGAAAGGCTTCGAGCGCTGGGATACGATCGGCATCAGCAGAGTGGGGGACCTGTGGGTTAAAGGTGCGGTTAAATCCTTCGCGGCGCTTCAGCGCGAGTATGAGCTTAGTGACAGAGAGTTCTTCCGTTATGCACAGGTTCGGCACGCCCTGCTTTCGGTCTTTGGGGAGGGGACCACGGTCCCTTCTTCTTCGCCTCTCGAGGACCGCATACTCGACGGTCACGTCCCCGACAGTACTATCTCCCTGATTTACAAAAAACTGATAAACAATCGGGCTGACCTCTTGGTGCGTCTTCGGGAGGCATGGACGGAAGATGGGGTGGAGCTGGACGATGAGGACTGGCAGACTGCACTGTCATCCCCTAAGGAGGTGGCCATCCCGGCCCGTCTCCGCCTGGTCCAGCTTAAGATTCTCCATCGTGTATATGTGACGGGCCCCCGCCTGGTCTCGATGGGGTTTTCAGACGACGGACTCTGTAAGCGTGGCTGCGGGCTCAGTGCTACTTTTCTCCATATCCTATGGGAATGCCGCGAGGTGGCGGAATACTGGCGCCGGGTGCATGATATTATGAGACGAGTCACCGGGGTTGCTCTGCTGCCGGAGGTGCGTCGTTGTGTGCTGAATGTATGGGAGCCCAATGACTGCAATGCGGCTCAGGCTCGGTAGGCGGCCTTGGGGAACATGATTGCAAAGAGAGATATTGCGCAGCTTTGGGGTTCCCAGCGGCCTCCCACCGTGTCCGTCTGGAAGGAAAACATGGACTGGTGCATGTTCAGGGAGAAAACGGTGTATGTGGCCCGTGGTAAACCGGGGGCTTGGGGTAAAATTTGGGGGCAGTGGAACGCGTATCGTGGGTCTATCTGTGCTCCCCCTTTGGTAGATACGTCCGGGGTTGCCTCGTCCCCCTGATCCTTGAGGGTTCCTTGTGCATCTCGTACTTCGGAGTACAGATTTGGTTCTCTCGTGGCCCCCCCCCCTCCCTCTCAGGTCTTCTTTTATTGACCGCCCTCGGTGGTTGGGTGTTGACTCCCCCGGCTGGTGTTCGCCGCCCTTCATAAGTCGTTCCGCCTTATTTGTTGTATTTTTGTATTTTTCTTTTTTGTTGTTATTTATACTAAAAGTGTGTATTCTGATTTCCTTTATGTGCAGTCTGATTTACTGTGATAGTGCGGAGCCCCTGTGGGCCAGTCATTGTTTTCTGATATGCTGGAACACTTCGACTACTAGCGGCCGGCCCTGGTGGTTGTAGGCCCGTGTTTGTAACCCTTTTTATGCACAATAAAACCTTTTAAAAAAAAAACAAAAAAAACAAGTTCACTAATCCAACGTTTATCTCTGAGAACACACAGCTTTAATAATTTTTCATCCCAATTGTAAAAAGACTTTATCGCCGAATCCAAGCATCAAAGACTAGCATGCAGTAAGCAATATATCCTGGTTTAAATCAGTATAGTTCACATATGATACTAGGAGTTGATGTGAAAACAGCGAAACATCATCCAATTATGAAAGAACGAGCCAGAAGTGTGCATTGTCCCAGAGGATGGTCGGAGGAGTGAAGCCGCCATGAGACCCTGCCCCCCATCCATATATACCCCAGTTAGGTCTCAGCATTGAGGAATTTCTCCCCTTTCCTCCGTCGAGGGAGCGATCAACCAACTTAACCTGCAAAGAGGAGCCACGATGTGAAGGGGATAGGGGATCAGCGAGTGCAACCTGCCTAGGCAGCGTGCAGCAAACTCACCTAGAACAGCCACCACCGCTCCGACCACTGCAGAGGGAGTGCGCTTATGAACTGTGGGCCATCCAAACCTGCAGGTATAGGTAAGAATGACAGTCAGCCCTGGGGAAAATTGCTGGCTAGAATAGCGCATAGGTGCCGGAAAACTTTTGACTTTAGAACAGAGTCAGAATGGACTCTTGAGACTCAGACTACGAGTGGGACATTCCCTGAATGATGCCAATAGTGAATGGAGAATAACCACTACAGAGAGGAGGAAGTGGAACAGGGAACCGCCAAGGAAACACTAGAGCCTTGACCTCAGGGGGATTGTGTAGCTGTTTGTATATTCTGTATTTTATCTTGTTTTGTAAGTGGTAAGTAAACTACTTCTCTTCTTTCATAAAAGTATCTGGTAGGACAACGAGTTATTGCTACCGCTGCACGCATTTTGAGTTGTGAGTCTGTGATTACTCCCATGTATCCATACCTCCCTCGGAGGGGGCCTTAAACAGTTAGACTGTGTTACTAATGAGAGTCAAGTGCAAGGGTACTTGGCCCAGCTCCTCAGAACCCATAGTAGGTTTGGCCCCAGATCGTCAGAAGTAAAAGGCCTCAACCCCACAGTTGTGCCAAGTAACCCCAGCTTGCACCGTGGCCCTCTGAAATGGGTTCAACAAGCCCAAACACTTCTTCCCATATAGAACAACTGTTTACTACCAAAGGAGCACAGGGCACTCTATCAGAAGCCACATGACACATGGAGGCCGGTGGAAAAAGACAGGTTCTGCCCTTAGAGGCATATTAGAGTCCGAAATTAAGAAAGTTCACATTCACAAATTGAATCAAACTGTAGGTCACGGAATAGTGTTTTTGCATTTTTCTTTTTTTGGTTGTGGAAGGGAAGGTTTGCATAAATAAGTATTGCTGAATAAAAGCTTACAAACTGAGTTTGTACTGAATTCGCCTGCAGGAGAATTTTAAAATAAGCAAGGGAGAATTCTGCCAGAGCCATGCCTGGCAAAACAATTAAAATTTAACAAATTACAAATGTATATGTTGCCTAGTGTTTTCTGTTCTGAGAAGTTAATAAGTAGTTCAACCTTTGCAAACCTGAACGAGATAGACATCAAGGTAAAATCTGGCAAAGCCATATGGTTTTCATCAGCAATAGCTGGAGGAATCTAGTGAGTGGTCCCTGGCAAGATATAAGCAGGTATTTCCTACACATGAAGCTCTTGGAGTCTGAGTACATTTTAAAAACTATGTGCTATTGCTGGTTTATATATGAAAACGAGCTGAGCAGTATAACTCTGTTTGGACTCGCCTCTCTTGTAACGTATGTGACTGTACACCTACTGGGTGGGCTTTTATTTATATTTTTAAAAGGAAAGAGTGCAGAAATGTAGGATTATATGACTTTGCTGGTTTTAAGACGAAAATGAAAAAGGTGTGGTTTTATAAAATACTGTACAGTCCTGAAGCATTACTGTTAGGAAACATCTAAACCTTCGATGAAATGGCCACTTCCAAATGTTTATATTTGTTTGTTTAAATTGTAATGGCGCTCTGTGAAACAAATCTAATATAGTATCATTTTATGCTCAAGTGATAAGAAGTAATAGCAGATGAGTGTGTAGGAGAAGGAAAGCCAGAGGAACCAGCTTGTAGAAAAGAAAAATATATGCTTTGAAGATGTTAAGAAGGGTGACAAATGGAGGGAAGAGGACTCCATCATTTGGGTCTAGTATTATGGTGTAAATTAAATGAAAAGAAAAGCCTGGAAAAAGAAGAAAGGAGGGAACAAGAGGAAAGGGATGAAATAGAAAGCTGAGAGGGAGAAGAAAGGAAGGAACTAAAGGTGGGAAATGAGAAAGAAGCCTTGTCAATAGGATGACCATGCCTAAAATGCTTGTACTCCACAAGATGGAGAAACAGTGCAGTGTGGGCAGCTGACGCTAGCTGCCTGGTCAGGAAGCAGGATAGGCAATTAGTAACAGGACAAATTAGGAGGGGAAGAATAGTGTCAAAACCGCAAATGAATCTTAGTGTTCTGGTTTCTGAAAAGTGAATCCTAACTTCAGATTATATATAGCCGACAATTGGTATTCAATGTCTGCTAGACACCTATGAAAATAGAAAAACAAATTTATGTCTCATAGCTAGCGATAATGTTGAAAAAACACTCAAGCCATTTTGTCTTCCAAATCTGTTGACTGTAAAAAATTGGTGGAGTGGTAGATGAATATTGAAGAACAGATCTATATAAAGATACAAACAAGAATTAAAATGGTCCATAAAGAAATCTTGTTCAGTGATGACTCTGTGGATTTTATTTGCCACATATAGGAAAAAGAAAATGGGAATTTCTCAAAGTTTAGCAGCAACAAAAAGTAACGTGTTAGAAGTCTATGAGGTCTGTTAGGTCCTGTCTCTGGCTCTTTGACATGGACTGTTTGCAAAAGAAGTCAACGCCTCCGACAATCATGGCAGACATTGAAATGGCTACAGACAATGCAGTTGAAACAAATGGATAGGAGCGGTCTCACCCATTCCAGCAGGAGCTAACCAAGGGGTATAAGGATATTCCAAGCAGTTATTTTGAAGCAGCTAAGGGAGGATCGCAAAAATGCCAGAGCACAGGCCCCTGAGCAAGCTTGCTGATGCTGAGAGGTCACCATCAGTCAACGTCGCTCTGCCTGGGAGCCTATGGACACAATGCAAGGAGTTGCAAGAGCAGGCCAATGAACCAAGGTTAGAGTACTTTGTGCCCTGGTGCCTCTGCAGCATTCTGGAATGCAACACCTGACAACTGTACAATATTTACAAGTAACACATTTACTAAACGAACAAGTTTCTTACCTTCGGTAATGCCTTATCTGGTAGAGACTATCTAACCACAGATTCCTTACTTTAGAATTATCCCCAGGCTTCAGATTGGATCTGGAAATTTTTAGTGAGCAGTACCCCAGCGCATCCGGCAGGTGGCGTCGTTCAGCTCTGCGTGGTGTCTCGTCGGCCCAGAAGAGACGTGCATGGTGCCTATATAGGCGCAACCCCAGCGCACGGGCGTCAGTTTCTTTTTGTGACTTTCCACGTGCTGAGCCACGAAGACCACTGACCACTGGTGTGGAAAACTAGGGCTGTGAAAGGGAAAAGTCCTGTCCAGGGGAAATCCTGCCTTCAACAGCCAGTCGTTGAGATAGGGGAAGACTGGCATCCCGATCTCTGCAGATGAGCTGCAACCATCGCCATCACCTTGGTGAACACCCAAGGGGAGCTGGAAAGGCTAAAAAAGGAAGCAAAGAAAGAACTGAAAGTGCTTGTGGCTCACTGTGAACCCCAGATAACATCTGTGGGCAGGAGGGCGGGAATGTGGAAGTATGCGTCTTGCAGTCTCCTGGGTCCAGGGCACCCAGGACTAGAAAGAGCATGAACTTCTCCTTCTGGAGGAAGAAATTGAGATGGCGTATGTCTAGGATAGGACAAAGGCCTTGTCCTTCTTGGGCACCAGAAAGCAGCAAGAATAACAACCACAACCTACTTCTGGCATCTGGAACCTTTCTATGGATCCCTTGGCCAAGAGACCCGTCACTTCCTGGCACAGGGGTACTACTCAAAAAAACATTTCTGAAGCCTGGGGATAATTCTAAAGTAAGGTATCTGTGACTAGAAGCCTCCATCAGACTGGCGGTTCACTCTAGAGAATAGGAGTGTGGAAAGAACAAAGCTAAAATAATAAAGGACGGGTGAAGTCAAAAAGTCTGTTGAGGCACTTGAGGAGAAACAAAAGATGCAGATCTCTCCCTCGTATTCTGAAAATCAAGGAGGAGGGGAAACAAGTGTTAAGCACACTTGGAATAGCAAGATCAGACTAAAAAGAAGCAGGCAATGACAGAATAGACAAGAGACTGGGAAGGAGGAGATAAAGAAAAAGTGGGCAAAGCTCCATGTCCGCCCCCACATCTGATGTATTCCAGCAACCTTCACAATTAATAGAGAATATCCCTAACAAGAGCAGCACAACAGAAGGAAACATTCTGCCACAACAGACTGACCATCACAATTGCTAACTCAAGGGCCTTGCAAGTCTTTTCTCAAGAAATTAGTCTTCTCAAAAAGGAAAACTGAATAGTTGGGTGGTCCCCAGTCTGCCTCAGATCACTATTTGGACTATAACAAAAACGTGGGTGATTTTGGTTTGACCTCGGGCTATTACGATTTATTTTACCCTAACTGCATGATTTTATTGTAAATAAATTACAAACTGAAATTGGTATATAAAAAAGTGCGCTCTCTGTAATAGTCATTGTGTTATGCACAGTTTATTGGATGTTGATTTGCTACTTTGAGTATTCAGGAAGGTGAATGTTCCACATTCTGAATCTACTCTTGGGAGAAGGGAGAGGTATCAAGGAAGCAGAAGCAAAGACTCATTTTCTTTTAAATAGAAAAACAGACTAGATTGATGCACAATCTGAGTACTTCATGGGTATACTGTCTGAATTAGAGCAATGTCTCTCAGACTTGCAAGATCAGAAACCAAGCATAAAATCATATATTTCAACTCTTGCTTAAGAAGTCTCACAGATTAAAAGCAAACATGAAGATCTTGAGAACAGAGGAAGGAGATCCAACTAACGTTTTTTTGGCATTCCAATATGACATGATGTGTGTAGCAATGCCATTAAGCTGGTATTAGACTTGGGCCAAGCCAGCTACGATGGCGGCTGTGGAGTGCTGAGGCTCCGTGATCGGGCCAGTAATTTACCCGATTCCAGGCGTTGCTCGCACCCTGAAAACGAGCACCGGGCACCGGAGCGGATCCTGGGTCTGCCGGAGTGCTTGCCAGGAACGCAACGCTGGAGCCAAGCGGCGGCGGAGACCGTTGGCAGTGCGGTCGCCAGATCGGAGCTCTGGGCTACAAGATGGCGGACACTCGGTCCGGAGGAGCAGACTAGGGGGTGCATTCGAGGCCCCTCGGGCCCGGCGCGGTCCCCGGCTCACCATCCCTCACACCAGGAAGGCAGACAACACCGACCCCTGCGCGGGGGACGACAGAGGGAGCCGGACTTCCCAGGTGCGCGCCCGCTGCAGGTCCCGGAGCCCGGGAAGGGGACGAGCGGCCATTTTGGGACAGGGACGACCCTTCCTCCGGCGGCGGACTCAGACGCGGATCCCGCATTGAGGTACCGGTTCGGGGCGGTGGCCCCCCCCCTCACCCTGTGTCCCGGGATAGCGGAGACAGCTGTTCACCCTCGGCCTGGTGACGGGCCCCCACGATCCTCCCATCATAGCCGGTCCGCCTGACCTTAAGATGGCGCCTGACTTTCTGCTGGGTGCCGGTGATATGATGCGCAATATGCTGGCGCGAGCGGGGTGAGCTGCGTCCCCGTGTCGGCGCATTCGCAGGGGTGCCCCACAGCTGAGTGGCTCCCAGTATAATCTGCACTGGCATAGACGGTGGCCCAACGCCGGTACGGTGGTATGACACCGGGATAGAGCGTACTCTCGTACGTGGACGGAGAGCCCCTTAATCCCCGGACAACATACGGAGGAACACAGCGGCGTTCCCGGAGGGTGCCCGACCCCCGGGGGCACCACGACCATCGACGGCGGTGGAGGTGGACTTCAGTCAAGTTAGCCTCAAAGGGGAACCTCTGAATCAACGACGCGCTTGCCACCGCTGCCCCGGCCGCCAGGATGGGGAAACCGAGGGCGACCCAACACACAGCGGTACCTGAAACAGCCCCAGAGAACATGCCAAAGACACGGACATGGGTGAACACAGAGGCACCACGGGCCGATCCCGCGATCTCAGCCAAGCTGGATCAGGTCCTCGCGGCCATCGAGCTCTCCAGAGTCTCTATGGAGGAGAGACTCGGGACCCTGGCAACGGACATCAGCCTTATCCGCGACGATCACCGCAAACTGGCGGACAAAGTAAAAGATGGGGAAAAGACGGTGGCCGAGCTGCAACCTATGGTCGGGGCCCACCAGAAGTCGCTGCAGGAGGTCCTACATCTGTTGACCATTATGAAGGAACGCGCGGACGATTTGGAAGGGCGCTCGAGACGCTGTAACATTCGCGTGCTGGGTTTGCCGGAAGGAATCGAAGGCACGACCCCCCTGCAATACATGGAAACCTGGGTAAAGTCCTTCACCCCCGAGAAGGACCGATCTGCATTCTTTTCGCTGGAACGGGCTCACAGGGTCCCAGCCCGTAGGCCGCCACCGGGCGCGGCTCCACGACCGATGTTAGCGAAGTTCCTCCACTACCGGGACAGAGACGCGGTGCTGCGTGCGGCACGAGCGGCAGGCGCCCTACAGGTCGAGGACAAGCGGATCATGGTTTTCCCGGATTACGCGAGAGCGGTGCAGCAGCAACGGTCATCCTTCCTGCACGTGAAACGCCGCCTCCGGGAGAATAAAATTCAGTACTCTTTGCTCTTTCCAGCCCGCCTCAAGATAATCCACAATGGCTCTACTGTCTTCTTCACCACCGCCTCGGAAGCGCAGGATTGGGCAGATCAACACTGCTCGCAGCAGTCTAGAGCAGATACCATAAGAGACCCGAACCCCAAACTATCCCGACCCAGGAGACGCACTCAGAAGCGCCCACGCGGTGGTGCAAGTGGTGGGACCAAGTTGCGCACCCAAGATTCTCCCGACCTGGAACAGATTGTGAGGGAAAGGAGGGAGGCCCTGCAGGCGGTGATCAATCTGCAGACGCCCTCCCAGCAGGACGACATAGACCGACCCCCGCACATCTTCACATGTGAGGGGGAGAATGACAGCGATGGCTCCCTGTCGGGCGGAGACTCTGTGACACCCCCTCTGGTCACTCCTCAGACAGCGGACCTCATTCTGGATGGACAATCAAGGACTCTTGTACCGTAAGAGGGGTTTGCTGGGAAACTGCCTAACGAGGGTGGTTATCTTCACGTATCACTCCCTAGCGTTAGACACCTTGGCCCCTCACTTGACGATGCGAGCAACGCTCACTTATCCTCTAAAGGCCCGATCCGTGTATCGTCTTACGCACCCACACCGCCGCCCCCATCATACATTGTTGTACTTCCCGTCTTAGGGAGCGCAGGTTTGGACGCATCGTCTCTGGCGATGGGTCCTTTGCATTGGGAACGTTTCCCGACCCCAGTTCCGCAGTTGGTTTCCCCAGTTCAGCATAATCCCAACTCCCTCCCTAGCACACCGTTTCTTACCCAGTGCTTGCACACCCCACACGTCATGGCACCAGGCACCCACGCGATCAACAGCCCCAGCGACCGGGATCACTGGTTCGTTACTCAGCAGCGGCGCAGCGAACCCCTAGGTCCCCACATAGCGACCACTCGGACCGACAGCTCCCTCGGCCCGCACACTTGACATACTACCCATGGCACAGAGGACGAGTGTAACGGACGTTAACATACTTACGTTAAATGCACGCGGTCTTCACACCCCCCGCAAGCGCTATGCGATCTACGCCTACGCGAAGCGCCAAACGGCATCCATACTCCTATTGCAAGAAACCCACTTTAATGCAGCGGAGGTGGGCAGGGTGCAGGCAAAATGGCGGGGCCTCATTTGCGCTGCAACCTACTCATCATTTGCCCGCGGCGTGCTGATCTGGATCCGACCAGGTACTCCGTTCCGAGAGCTCCAGCGGGTGGTAGACGGGGAGGGTAGATTTGTCCTGTTGGAGGGGCTGCTTGACGGACAGGCCGTCCTATTGGGCAGCATATATGCCCCAAATGTTGATCAGGATAGGTTTTGGGACCGACTTACGAAAATCCTCGCCCAATTCACACACGTGCCCTGGATACTCGGGGGAGACTATAATTGCGTCCTAGATCCCGACATGGACCGCTCATGCCCCCCCCTACCACGCTCCCCTACTTACAGACACATCGATAGATTTAAGGCCTGGGTAGCACACTGGTCACTCACAGATGTATGGCGCTTGCACTACCCTCATACACGCATGTACTCCTTCTACTCAGCTCCCCACAACCTTCGTGTCAGACTAGATCGCTTCTTGTGCACGGCAGCGGTACTCCCTCAGGTCCGCCACACAGATTACCTGGGTAGAGTCATATCCGACCATGATTCACATGTACTAAGTCTTCAATGGAGACCCCCACACCCCCCTGTCCCCACATGGCGCCTCCCGCGCGATTGCCTGGCGGATCCGGTCTTCACCCACGAACAAGAGTGTAGTATCCGAGAATACTTTGCCCGAAACACGGGGTCGGCGTCTTCCGCCCTAATCGAGTGGGACAGCTTCAAGGTGGTGGCCAGGGGAGACTGCATTCAACAGCGCGTCGGGGTGAAACGCACCCTGGAACAGGCCCTCGATAAAGCCGAGAAACGGCTTGCCAACGCCACAAAACTCACCGACCAATCGGTGGCGGTGGCGACGCAGATCGCACATGCCAAGTCGGAATATCAGGGAGCGTGCGCGGATCTGCGGCGATACAATTTTCGGACATATGCGACTCGAATGCACAAAGACCGCGACAAGACGGGCTCGCTGCTAGCGTGGCTAGCTAAACAAGACACGGAGATTCGACCCATCACGTCCATATATACGCAACACGGCGTCTTGGTACACTCTCAGGACGAGATTCTTCAAGAATTCCGTCAATATTACTCGGTGGTCTATGATAGGCCCCGAGCATGGAGTCAGGGGATGATCGATCGCTTCCTCGACCCTCTGCCTCTCCCACAGATATCTTCTGCAGAGAAAACTGACCTGGACACGCCGATACGTACCTCAGAGATCACCCAGGCCATACGCACATTGGCCCGAAACAAAGCCCCGGGCTTGGACGGGTTCCCGCTGGAATACTACGTCACCTTTATTTCCCTGCTGGCCCCCTGTCTATCGACGGTACTGGACACAGCACTGCACGCGGGCGAATTACCCAGCTCCATGAGAGAATCGGTAATAGTCACCTTCCCGAAGCCCAACCGCGACCCACAGCTGTTGGCGTCTTATCGGCCCATAACGCTCCTTACAGCCGACCGTAAAATTTTAGGGAAAATATTGGCTGAAAGATACTCCCGGGTGGTATGTCCACTAGTACACGCTGACCAATGCGGATTCGTACCGGGCAGGAATACCTCTCAGAACATACGGCGTCTGTTCCATATCCAGGATCAGATTGGTGACCGCTTCCCCAGAGCGGCGTGCCTGATCTTAGACCTCGAGAAGGCCTTCGACACCCTGACGTGGCAGTACCTGTTCTCGGCCCTCCAGCGTGCTGGCTTTGGCCCCAAGCTTGTTGCGTACACCCGCCTTCTCTACACTAAGCTCACTTCCCGAGTCCGCATTGGACGTCGTATTTCTTCGGCATTCACAATACACATGGGCACTAGACAGGGCTGCCCCCTATCGCCACTGTTATTTGCGTTGGCTGTGGAGCCCTTGGCTATCCGTCTCCGAAGGGAGGGGCAGGACTGGGGCATACCGCTCGCGGACGTCACGCACTGTGTCTCACTGTATGCCGACGATCTCCTCCTGTATATACGGGACATCGCCGCGGATCTAACTCCACTCGGACTCATCCTGACCGAATTCGCGGAAGCTTCAGGCTTGAAGGTGAACTGGGAGAAATCTGTGGTCTATCCCCTTCACCCCGACTCTGCCCCTCGGGAAGTGTGGATTGGTGATCAGCGATTAAACTGGACGGCAGAGGCCCCTCGCTATCTAGGGGTTCGCCTATATCACTCACCCACTGACATCTTTGAGGGTAACCATCGTAGGGCACTCGCCTCCATACGTTCCACCATCGGGTTTTGGCGTCAGCTCCCACTAGCCCCGATCGGCCGCGTGGCCTTAGCGAAAATGGTGCTGGTCCCGCGTCTACTCTATTACTTTACTAACCTTCCAGTGATACCACCTCGTTCTTTCTTCAAAGATCTGGACACCCTCCTTGGCTCCCTAATATGGGGCAAGGGGCGACATAGAATCGCACTGGCAAAACTGAAAATACCCACGACACAAGGCGGTCTCGGAGCCCCCTCATTCGAAGCCTATTTCCTAGCGGCGCAGCTCCAATGGCTTTCCTATTGGACCGCCGGCAGGCACACGTCCGAAACATACACGACCGCGGGTCGGATAACGACACCGGAATTATGCCGTTTGCTTGTGCCGGGATCCCGCCCGACGGGGACTTACCCCCTCCAGGTGGAGGTGGCCCGGGGGTGCATCCGGCGCATACACCGACTCGCACCAGATAGGCCCTCGTATTCACCGTTGCTCCCGCTGGTGGGCTGGCCCAAAAACACCCGGTTCTTCACCCCTGCCATGCTTCGGGAGTGGACATCTCGGGAGGTCACCGAGGCAGAAATACTATTCGCGGAGGGACACCTCCGACCATTCCAACAACTCATTGATGAATACGATCTCCCCCGGGACAATTCTTGCGGCACCGCCAGCTCCTTAGTCATTTTCTGCCGCACTGTGATCTCACACTAGGAGAGCCCCCCACGCATCCAGTCCTCCACACGATACTGCGAATGGGACGGGGTCGTCACCTCACCACCTGGCTGTACAAGTCCATTCGAGAGTTGACGCCCCTATCATTGGCGCCGCTGCGGACCCTTTGGGAGGAGGAGGTGGGACGGGCGTTTCATGACAACGAATGGGACAGGGAACTCGAATTTCCCAAAAAAGTGTCTCGGAACGCTCGTTTCAAAAATATACAATATTACATTCTTCACAGGGCCTACTTGACCCCAGCGCGCCTCCAGCGTTTCTATCCCGTTACAATTTTCCTCTGCCCCCGCTGTCAGGCGCAGGATGCAGATTTCCTCCATATGTTTTGGTCCTGCCCGGGGATCCAAATCTACTGGTCGACTATCCACGAGACCCTCCGTGAGCTCACGGGGTTGCCCCATCTAGACACCTGGGAGTACTGCGCACTGGGAATAATGGGTCGGAAGCAGCGGCACAAAGTACCTATACGATTTGTCTCATTAGCACACCTCCTGGCTAAGCGATGCATAGCTATGAATTGGCGCTCCCCTACGGGCCCCCCGATGGCGGCATGGAGGGAGGCGGTGCTCAAGTGGTCTGCGGCTGAGGAAGACACTCTGCGGGAGGAGGAGGCGAAGGGCATACGCAAAACCCCGATCTCCCTGGAGTGGGCGCTGATAATGCATCAGTTTAAACAATCCCAACCCCTAGCTGATCAGAACACGACCGCGACTACCCATACTGCCACACAGCCACGCGCGACACAAACCCACCCAGGTGACGACCCCCCCCCCCCCCCCCCCCCCCCCCCCCCCCCTTAATACTACACACTCACCTTGGGGGGACCAGGTTCCTCTCCCCGCTGCTACGGGGCCTGCACCCATGCTGTATGTCCACCTGCATAGTCGTACCCCGCCCAGGGGTTCCCAATGCGCTGCTTCACCAGTTGCCCTACAGTCCACCTGAGCTGTTGTCTGGCTGACCCTTCTCTGACGGTCCATGGCTGCCCCTAGTTTCCCCTCCCTTCCCTGGTTTGTATTATATAGTATGGCAAACACCGGTTACACTGCACATGAGTGTGGTGAAGGTTATTGTAAACGTGATGATTGATCTCACCTGATTGGACACTTGTACACTGCGATATTGTCATCCAACAATGATATGTAATGAAATTACTAACAAAAGCCAATAAAAACATGTTTAAAAAAAAATAAAAAATAAAATAAAAAAAAATAAAAAAGCTGGTATTAGACTTGATTCAGAAGTATATCCTTCCAGACTTCCTAGATCTGCCAATCCCCACAAGATCATCAAGATCCTTCTTATGACGTCAGCCAAGCCCCTCCTCCTTGAACTATTTTAGTGAATTTTGCTGATTACAGGATAAAAGAAAGAGTAAATACACATGAAATTTAGAGTAACTCTATAAAGTAGATGCTGAAATTTTCTTTCAGGTCTTTTCAGACATGTTTTTAGAGAAAGATAAACAGTGGGAGGTTAAGCAGGTGATTCCAACATTTCAAGCAGCTGGGATTCAATCTTCTCTTTTTCAACAGGCAAAGCATCTAAAATTAACCATTAATATAAAACTATAATAGGTGGTGGATGTGAACAAGATGCAGCAGTTGTTAAATGAACATTTGGAGTAAAGTGTGAAAAACGCTAAGCCCGCTATTGCAGAAGTCTGTTCCATGGGCACACAGGACAAACCCTGGCATTGAGAGGGAGCTAGTGGAAGCTCCTGAGGCACAAAGGTGGACTATGCCTTCGAGTAGTGCGGTTGATCGGAGCGTAAGGTGGGTATGAGATGAGAGGCGGCAGGGTAGAGGTAAAGATGGGAGTAGAAGAGCAGTGAGATGCAATTGAGTACCCAGATGTAAAATATCACAGAACATATTTTGTCAATATTTACTAATAAGAAATCTATAGTAATTCTCAGATTAGCCTCCCAATGCTTTCTATTTTTTTGATGAATAATTCATCTTAAATCGGCACAAGCATAAAGCAATCAATGCTTCGATTCTACAACATAATCTTTTTATCATCTTTCACTAGGAGACCCATTTCATCAAAACAAAAGCAAAACAAGACAATATTTTTGCAAATGGGTAGCCTATATTGTTTTTATCACCGAATGCTGCACAAAGAGAGTTTGCAATATGTTTCTATAATCTTATGAAGTTAACATTTTTAACCTGTGATTCATATATTAAAGGGCAGTGAGCGCAGGTGACTTGTATTATAAACTCAAAAACTTTACAAGTTAGCTAATTATTACAGTTAAAACTGATGACCCTCTGACTTTTACTTCTTTTACTAATGCCGTTAAAAGGGAAACTAATTATTGATGGGAGAACTTAACTATGAGTAAACATTAGCCCTAGACACCTCAAGCAGCAAGAGAAAGCAGAAGGAGCCTAAAGGCTTCTATTAAAAAACTATCATAATAAAAATAAAATAAAAAGAGGTGGATCTCACTGACCTTTGGGGATAAGGATTGTGGGACAGGTTACTGTCAAAGCATCCCTTGGTGGCAGGATTAATTTCCAGTACATAGTCAACACAAAGGAAACGAGCATGGTCTCGTCTTTGGGACCTTAAAAGTGTTTAGCCATGCAACAGTTGATGTTGTTGCACCAAGGACATTGTGCTGTATACCTAAATACTTATAAGGTCCCGAAAGCAAGACCTATTGGCTATACCAATGCTTGTTCTTATTTTTCCCAACCTGGTCCATCCATTGACTCGTTGGCTTTCCCTTGCATTGTCATGTGTTGGCAGGGTAGAGTTGGTAGCCACCTGTCAAGGGGAACCCAAAATAGACATACTTAGCTTAGACCTAACTTAGCCACCATGTAACAGGGTGTGGGTAACAGTTCTGTTGAAGCAAGAAGCAGGCAGTGGTTTCCCTAGGCTACAAGGGGAACCTTTGTCTCTTGTCCTCCACACTATGTGATCTATATCAAAAGGCCCTCAGAAGTCCTGCAATTCACATTGCGGTCTCGGGTGCCCTCACACCCTCCATATCAGGCCCCACTCCTGTGCAAGACATCAAAATGGATTCCCGTGTGGTCACAGACACTCTTTGGACACAACACGCAGTACAATTAAAATAACAATTACATTTACACCCGATGTGTCATCCAGGTCCCACATGGAAGAAGTGAAAGACCTATTTGCAGGTTCCGGAAGACCAATTTATAAAATACAGAAGAGGCCATTAGGCAACTCTTCTCCAAAGGCCGTTGTCATGCTCAGCAATGCATGAAGAATATGGTGTAAGCCTACAGGCTACAAAGACACCCTTTAGGTCATATTTTGTATGAAAGGAAACATTCGGCACACACACATGTATGCTGAGGTGAAACAGGCAAAAACCTACAATATTTGCTGTGGGGAACCGAGACTGGGCACAGATTTTCCAGAGCCATACAGGGAACAATTTCCTGTAAAAAAAGGTATGTAAACAGTTTGTGTTCATAGTCATTGAAGCTGACATGAATACATAGGCATCCACACTGCCATAGAGTCAGGGTAGCAGTAAAATGCCGCTTATTGCCCAAAATAGTAACACACACAAAAAGTTACAATCATTAACAGGACAACTACATTTTGCAAACAACATAATGCTTTGAAGTCAAACCATGAAATAAAGCTCTATCGCAGAACTAGTCAAAGCTATGGTGGTGCTACGAGACAAGTCAAATTGCACATGTAACTCTGATGCCGTATACATGATCTGTGGGTTTTGGACGAGTCCTACAGCAAAGCGAAAAGAATAGCAGCAGGAAGTTGGAGTGTTTAACAGAAAGCAGCATGTTGTGAGGAAAGAATAAATGCTTTGCAGAATTTGTGTAAGGAGACAATGTTGGGGAATAACCTGAATTTATTATAACATTTTGCAGTCACTGTGGCTACGACTTTATGACTATTTTGAGTTATCCCGAGACGCTGGAGTCCATGCTGAAAACATATGTTAAACAACTAAAAACACAAATAACTTGTCCATGAAACCACAGTCAGGTCTGCCAAAAGGCCTCCCGGGAGCATCAACCATGAATAGAAAGCAGGCACCTCCTGACTCAGAACGCTGAAAACATGTCACTGGAGACCCACACTGAGTGGGGTCCAGAACCACCACAAAATCTCCCCGTGCCTACCATAAAATAAACGTGTCACATAACTGGTGCTCATGTATAGCGCTCCAATACCTTCGGGTCGAGTTCGCGCTATATAAATCTGCAAAAAAATATATTGGTTCGAGTTCGTTCTCCTACGTGGCATTAACTATAAAGTCCTGCAAGTACTGGGGCACTCGGAATAGAGGAGGCCTTGACCAAGGCGTTGGCAGCCGATTTCTCTTTGAAACGGATTAACCCATGAATTTAAGTGAAGCTGAGCATGGCCCTCCCTTGCAGAGCAGCGGGAAGCCGCTCCATCTCGCGCAGGAGGACACCGCCACCACGAAGCTCCACTCTCCAGCAGCGTGAATTGCACTGGTGCGTGCGCTTGAGCTCTGCGACGCCGTGTGTTTTAATGTCAGTGGCAGCTGAAACTTATTAGCGGTGATATTTTCAAGGCTGACGGCATTACACTTGCTATTAGTTCTGATTCAGGGGCTTGCATTGTAAAAAACAAAAGCACTTCCTGCGCCCTAGTGGGAAATCTGCAAAGCGAGCTTGATTTCTTTATTAAAAGCCATCCATCATAGACGAGAATAAAACTACCCCTAAATAGCCTGAGATTTCCCGCGCTCTCTGCGCGTTGTGTCTACACGGAGAGGAATCAGCCATATAACAAGCTGGGCAGCGCGGCGACCGTGCTAATTGGAAACATAATCCTAAACAGATGGCGCCACTGCTCGCTCCCATAAGCTGTAGGCCGTGGGCGGATACATTTACTGGGAAAGGTGGGACATGCACCCGCCTTTACCCAATTACGTGCTGTCTTTTTAGAAAAGAAGCACGCAAAGCCCAGTAGAAATAATGCTGTAAAAGTACAGAGTGATTCCAAGAGTTCCGCTCCTAGAGCAGCGCATGCGTGCGGTGCTAGGCTCGACCTAAAAAGGCTCAACATTTGTGCATTGGAAGAGTAGATTGAGCATACTCAAATGGTCTGCACACACAAAGAAAGATGCAAAGCAGTTCAAAGTGCTCTGAGAACATGTGCTTTTGGATTACAGCCAAATCAAAATATACTGGAACCAGGTACTGGGGGAACCGAACAGAGTGTTGGGAGCACAACTTGAGCCGGAGCCCATATATGCCCTGCTGGGCATTCCTACTGAGATAGACCTGCCACGTAGAAAACTCTTACTATGCAACCTAGGGCTAATAGCGGTCAAAGGAAACATAGCCCGCCACTGGGGAGTCTGGATATGCCCACACTTGCAGAATGGAAGGACCACATGGATCTCTATATGGTGGCAGAAAAGGGGACATACCAGGCAAGAGGCTATCTCCAAAAAGTCTGTAAAATCTGGACCCCATGGTTAAAATATTGAGGGCTAGAAGTGGGAGAGGAGGAAGAGGTGCATAACGCAACAAGACAGAACCCGGGGAATGAGAGAAATTAGAGGACAGCCCCCTTAACCCCCTTTTTTCTGCTCTGTCTTACTGCTATTCTATATCATTCATCCTTGCCCCAGATTGTCACAGTGATCGACATTGTATGTAGCCCTGAGAATACCAAATTGATTTTAACCTCACATGTGTCATTGCCGCTCTACTGTATGGTATATGCAATAGTGCAATGCCGTGCATTTGTCCATGCATCTCTGATCTTCAATGTACTTGCTATTCTTGAGTTAATAAACAGTTAGATAAAAAAAGAAAAGTACTCAGAGTTATTACCACAGATGCGACAAGGTCAACACAGCCAAAATATCTCAATGGGGGTACAAAAAGGGAGAATTCACTGGGAAATTATTGGTTTGGTCAGATAAAGCAAAAAGTAACTCGAACAAAATTGGAAAAATAATATTAACCCTTCGAATAATCCATTAAAAATAGATCCAAAAAAGATCTACAGTTAAGGAAGTAGATACGTTGCTATCACAACTTCCTCGTCCTCAATTATCCTATGTCAATGCTGTTCTCTTTTACTAAGAATCAAATAGAGCAACTTTTAGCAGAACATATAAATTGGAAAAGCTTGTTGAGACAATGGGATCTTTACTGAGTTCTACAAATGTTTCTCCAAAATAATATCTCCCTATTTACGCCAAATTATTAACAACATGCTGGCAGAAAACAATATTACATCATCAATCTAGGGTCAGTGGTTAGTTTCCTAGGCTAGAGTATTGAACAGTAGATCCAAATCCCTACCACCCAATAACCCTGCCTGATGTTGATTCGAGCAATTCGCGAAAACATTGGCAATGAGGATTATCAGTCAGCCCACAAAAATAAGCCATAGGAAATTTACTGCTGCACATCAGCTATATATGCCAATATTAATTATTTGGTTGAAGACATAGATCTTTCTTTCTCAAAAGCAAACCTCTGCAGCAGCTCTACTATTGGATGCTGAGAAAGTCTTTAACCTCGTGAGCTGGGAATGTGTATCCATTTTAAGGCATATGACTTTCTTTTCGAGCTCATTAGTTTACTAGCTTATCGCTATGATAATTGCAAGCATCAATCATGGTTAATTCAATTAAAGCAAGCACTATAAAAATCCCTAGAGGAACTAGGCAAGGATGCTTTACATCACATATCTTGTTTGCTTTATTGAGCCATTAGCTGTTGCCAGTAGACTAGATCCCCTGATAGTACAACCTATTGATTCAACCACAAAGCACAAATTATGTGACAATTACATTATAATATTTCTGAAGGAAGACAAGGCAAACATTGAATATACGTTAGACAAGATAACAAAAGGTTCCACATAAGGTAGATATAAGATTAATGACCAAAAAATGAATCTTTCTTTCTTTCCTTAACACATCTAAGGTTGTGCTACTTGCCTTATTTGTGGTCGCAATGCCCAGAAAACCAAAAGATAACTTGTTATTTTCATCAATGAAAACTATCAAATCTCAATCAATTCAACTGTATACTACTATTGAAGAAGGCAAAATCACTTTTGGACAGATGGAACGCTCTCTCTGATCCTATATTAGGGAAAGCTGCCAAATTAAAATAGTCCATAGTTGTTGTTTTAATTTTTTTATTCTCAAATTTATCATGCATCCACTATCATAACATTTTCTGACAAGTCAAAAAGTTTTTTTCAAGATTAAATGGCAAAATATGCGTTCCCCACAATGTACAACTTCTGCAAGGAGGAGAAGAGATGTCACTCCCGAACATTAAATTATACTATTTTACAGCTTTTGTTGCTTATTGCAGCAGGTTTATTAATTCAGCCGGTTTGTAGTGCTATGATACTACTTTGATCGAAATAATATTTGGAGAGGCACTTCTAGAAATTGAGTGTTTTACAAATGCCATGAAGCCCTAGATTTAAAACTCAGTTTTTTCCCCAAATTAAGGCAGCAGTTCTTTCACCCAGTCAAACTACTGATGATTTACAATTAAATAAGACTGGAAGACTGTCTGACAAGCTATTTGTTTATCTCCAAACTGGGAGCAGATAGGTGATGAAATGTTGACACCACCCATATTGCAGATTTCGGAAACAGGAGTTTATGGAAACCCTGGAGCTGGTTTGGAGTGCTGAAAATCATGCACATTGGATGATTTTGGCTACAGTATATAAAAATGGCCAATACATTTTGTACATCAAAAATATAAAACTAAAGGGTCAAGGTTCCAAGCTGCTAAAATTACTTTCTTGTCTTTAAAAAGGTGTCAGTGGACGTATGTTTTTGGTGTAAACATTAAGTTCTTTTTTGTAAGCCCCTCGCAAAATGGTACAGAAATGGACAAACGGCTACAGTCAAAATCAATGAGCATATCTGGAAACATTCAAATGTATTAATCTTTAGAAACATCTGAGGTGCAAATGTTAGGTAGGTACTTTTTGGTGCTAAATGGATGTTATAATTAACACCAGGCATAAGCTGGGTGCAAAGGTTCTTCCAACATGACCCAGATGATAAAAGGATAGCCTAGCTAATTAGATTCACAGAGCACGGACTGGCTCTTGGCTTAGACACTATTGGTCTGAAACTGATAGTCAAGAAAGTAAACGATTTGATAACGACTTGCATCCACAACCCTACCCTAATTGGTTTGCTGGGCAAACATATACCCACTTAGTCAAGAGGCAAATCAAAATGTACACTCATATCATTGATACTAGCAAAATCAGTCATTACCACACACTGGAAAGCTGTTAGTCCAGCAACGTTCAGTGAATGGCAAGAGAAAATGTTTAAAGTTATTTTCAAGGACTCCATATATGCAGAAATGTTAGGCAAATCTGAATGCATTTTGGTTCAGTTGATCTACCGGGAACAATCAGGCTCAGTTTAGTTCAGAATCAACTTTCTAAGATTCAATGCTGGAAAGCTAGGGGACAAGGGTGAGATTAGTGCATTTTTAAAGGTGGGATATTATTTAGGAGTCGTAACAAGCAAAATAAATTTTTACTCTAAGTATGTTGCAATGTTTATAATCAAATTGTTTTGTTTTTGTTTACCGATTGTTGTCAGTTGCCTATCAATTGATTTCTTTGTATTCACGGGGTAAATAATGTACAGAGGAAACACATATTCTCTGCTAACTCTAGCCTTGAACACTGGATCACATGTTTGACTAATCTAGCGTAGACTAAGAAAATTACTAGATGGGGATGCAATAGGAGGCCCACATTCACAAGAAATACTCGACCAGTTTTGTGAATTTGCAATAATATTGTCATTAAGTTATTTTACTTGGAGTTAGCTGTACCTTTGGTCCTTGAAAGAGCCCACAAGCAAAATTAATATATTATGTGGTTTTTTGAGAGTTTGTTTAAAATATCTGTATTAGTTTTAGGACTCTTTATTGGTTATGGTAATTTGTGTGAACAAAATTTACTCTACTGCTAGGTTCACATAAGTGGATGTTACTTTAGATGCCCTACTGTAGTTGCTTTCCAACCTGCATACAAATTGCTTTTTCTTCAGGAAATAACCTGGGTACATTGCCGTTCCTTTGAATCATGTCGAAGTGCTTAACATTAAGAGGTCTCTGTACCTAAAATATGATACATGTTTGAAAGAAAAGAAAATCACTGTCACCTTTTACCGAGATACTGGGTCAGCCCAGACATATTCTCGAGATACAGGAGACATACCCTCAAACAGAGTCAGCAGTAAGACCTTCCACGTTGCCTCTCCCTAATCTCTTTATTACCTGCAAACCCACAACTGAAGAGTTTCGGGGCTTCACTAGGCGCCAGTTATCTCCATTGAGTTGGATTGGCAAAGCAGTTTTGGATGTTAGATACTACAGCTATTCATATCTCATAGAAGGCTTGGCCAAAAGAAAAAAATGACCCACTATGACCAAACTGGAGCCTTCTGTACCAATTAACTACAAACCAGAATGTATCTTCCTTTTACTAAACATGTTAAATCCTCAGCCACAAAAGCCTGCCGAAAACTAATTACAATAAAGGATCAGCAGCTAAGTTGTAAATGACAATTATGAATCATGAGCGGTCACGTCAATTGGCATACTAAAAGTGTCATGTTTTTAAACCATATGATCCATTAGAGGAACAGAGTACAATCAGTACACTTTATTCAAACTTAATTTAAGGCGTTGCCATTTCAGGATACATGTCTTGAAGAGCTTTACAAACTAAATGCACTTCTTACTCAAAAGTGACAATTATCAAACAGAAATGCTAGCATGATTTGAGGATATTTCACACAAAGACATACACCAACCACCTCTATTCGCAGGTGTTTACCCTGCATTAATATCTCCATTTTTTACCCCTCTCTTATCCACATACCTTTAAAAAAAGTTTTGTTTTTTCCTCACTTCCACGTTGCTGCTGAACAGCGGCAGGTGGTAGCTTTTTTGGGCGGGAGCAGAAAGCAACCCAGATTTTAACGCGGATTTCTAAGATTTACTTATTTTTCCTCCACTTGTTAAGGGGGTGGCCCCTTCCCCATATCCCTATTCCCTTTTGATACACAGCCTTCGCCTTTTCCTTTCTGCAAATGCTGAATTTGACTATGTTGTACATTGTAGTCTGCACAATATCCATCAGCACTAAGAATGGTACATAAAGGCCTCATACCTAACATGATTGCTTCTTAATTAACTTTTGATGCTTTTAAAAGACTACAGAAAACATAGTAAAAGACAAATAGCAGAAGATAGTCTGCATGATGAACAAAAAGAGAAGTTACAGCTTAATGTACTTGCTGTCACTAAAGATTTTAGTCCCTTTCCATTTCGGTAAAGCAATTGTTCTACTTTCCCCATATATTTCAGCACTAGGATGAAGAGCAAGCAAGCTGGCGCAATGACAGTACAAGTCAAAACAAAGTCATACGAAGGGTGGACTACTCTATATGCTTGGTGAAAGGCAGAGCTTCAGACCGTTAGAATACTTTCCAAAGGCCATGTCTTGGTGCTGGAAGAGAACGAAGTACTGCAATAAGGATGAGCGTTGGTAACTTGCCATATAGTGGGATAACCTGTTCTGGTGAACGGCATGAGCTGGTCTATAGTTTTGAGATTTTTCAAAACAAGGCATTGCAAAGCTTTTTTTTTTACAAAATGTCGATTTGGGCCCCAACCTATACATCTTCAATGACCAATGAAGTGACTTTAGGACCAGCGTAATGTGGTCCTATAAACTTAGACCAACAAAACTTATTTTTAGGCTTTCTGAAAGGCAGAGAAGGAAATGGAAGCAACTGGTCATGCGATCTATATTAACTATGAATTACCTACGGCCACAAACAGATCACTCCACCAAGTAAACTTGCCTGAAAGGCAATGGCTAGCGTAAGACAATGGAATGAGAGGAGCTCAGGTACTGTTACTGGGTAGAAGTAGATGCAAAATGAAGTGGATATGTAATCTGACAGTTTTCTCTGAAATCTCTGGAGTCTCTGTACAGATACCAAAAAAGCAGTAGGGAGGATATAGCATTTACAGCTTCCTCCAAAGGACACATTGACTCAACACGCTGTCTTGCAGCTAAACAACATAGAAAACAGTCTACACAGCATACCAAAGACCAGAGTTATGGGGAACCGCATGGAATTTTACCTGCCTCCCAACCAGGGACAGAGGTAAACACACTTATGTACCTGAACTAGAATGAGCTGCCACCAATAGAAGGTGACCACCGCCACCCTTGAGTGCTGCTGGTCAATCTCATTAAAACATGGATATGCCAATTGTCCCGTTTACTTGTGAAAAAATGCAGTGCATATCCCAAAAAAAGTTAAACAGATTCAACGTGGCATAAAGTTCCCAGCAACACTCAACAATTCAGCCAAAGAGGATGTCCCTGAAATGCCCTTTCTAAACAATGCTTTGACATCCATTTATGTATCTGTGAGCCTTCTTTTTTTCTGGCTTTGAATGGAAAACAAGATGCCAGAGGGGAAAAAAACTTTGGAAGAACACAGAAATGTGTAAATACACTATAAGGGTATGGACTAGCTTGCCATACCCACAGTGTTCTATGCAGCCTTGAACAATGCCCCAAGTTAACAAGGCCTATTCACAAGTGGTAGAAACAAGTTGACCTTCAAATATTAACAAGGTGTGCACTTAACTAAAGCCCCCGTTGCCTTTTGTTTCACCCCTGTTACTGGGACATGTCAATAAAGACTTTACAGTCCCTCTATATACAATTTTAACAGATTCAGTCCCTCTCACGTGACTAATAACAATGCCTTCCCCTTTAAATTCAAAGTACATACCACAGTCCTAGTAACAAAAAGCTCTAAAGATGTCATGGTCAGCCCGGCTATAACCAGTTCAGTAATGCAACATGCCACCAGTGCAGGTGAGAAGTTAGTGTCCTTTTGTTATGAACGATTCAAAGGATAGGATTAAGTGAAGTAGATCCTCAAATTGCATCCCACCAAGGGGATGCTCCATGTGTCACAGTTTTAGTTCCTTAGTTCAAGGTAGTGACAACAAACCCCCTGATTTTTCTTTTCCTGTAGGGCAAACGGTATAGTGTTCTTGATTTTTTAGAAGTATCACTTGTTCTGGGCTATGAGTGAGGCACAAAAGCTGGCTCACTTCAAACCCGGGCTATACAGGTAGGCTTATGCTGGGCTTTAAGACATGGAAGAAATTAAGGATTCCCAGCACCCACTTGTCTGATGTTAATTCAGCTAAGGATATAGCATGAGCCATAGCAGCATGGACTGCCAACATGGGAACCACTTTGCAGCAGTTTCAGGGAGCCTCCATGTTCACTCCTCAAACATAATGCATACATACAGAGAAATGTACCAGCTAAAGAATTGTAGCACACTCAACAAGTAATTCAGAGCTGGCACAGAGGGAAAAACAGAGGCATGCCCCTGAGAATTGCGAGAAAGGATCAACTGGACAGCATAATCCACCATCCTTGAGTGTCTGCATTCAGTTATACAAGAATGGACCTGACATACATTGACCTGTGTTTATAAGAATTTATATCCTACTGGACTGTTTTTTGACACAGTATGTATGCTATGATATTTTCTGTGCACTCCTTAATCATGAATATGTACAATTAATTTGATCAAATAATCTATATCAGTGTATACACTTGGTAATTTAGATTGATTCATTTGAATATGCCCGTTACTTCAGATTAATTCATTTAAAATCCGTATACTATGTGGATATTAAGCTTAATTCTATTTGTCATTAATTGAACAAACTATTTGTCATTAATTGAACAAACAATTCATTCCTTGTCCTCCAAAAATTATTTTTTGAATGACTCCCTTTATAGGTCTTCATCTTCACTTTGCCAATACCCAAGCTCGCAATTGGTTACTAGGTTGCCCTTTTCTTTGAAACAACGTTATTCACATCACACTTGTATGCATGTAATTTTCTTGCTCAGTTGTTGGTGCAGGTCTTTTGTCAAGACGGTCAATTTCTGTTAATAGATTTGCACTAGCAGGCCATACATGCATAATTTAAAAATGTAACACAAAAGGTACACAATCTTCAAGCAAAGGTATTTTCCACATAAGAGTAACCAATGTGAACCAGAACTGTGTTATATATTAAGTGATCACAATTTCAATAAAGTCAAATAAATGTCATCGAGATGCAGAGACTATCAATTATAGGACAAGGTTTTAAACTAATGTTGGGAGAAAATATAGGATCATCATTAAAAACAAAGGATACATTAAATTACCTTTGAAAGTCTCTAGCTCCTTCCTGTAACAAATAAAATAAAAAACGAATATTTTAGAACGTGCTTTTCACAAATGATAAATTATCACTGCGTTGATAAAGACCAAAAATAGTTTAGTCAAGCTGGTACACAAATACCCTGTAAAATGCACAGAATGGCAGAATAGGAGTGCATTTAATGTGAACACTCGTGGTTTTCACACTAATTTATAATTTTGACAAATTTCTTGTACTGTAAATTAAAATCACCTCAACATTTACCTCGACACCTAAATGAATGACTGTTTAGTTGCACAACTTAATAAGAACTGCTCAGTATGTTCTACTGACAACCACCGGACTCATTTTTTTACTATGTGTCTTGAAATGTTAGATTTTACTCCATGGCCTTACCTTTCTTGTAAATGTCTGGTCAATCTGCTTCAATATGGATGCCATCAACCCCACATGGTACTAAAACCAAAATTACATATTTTTAGACCTTATTACTGCAGACTGCACTACTGACAATCTACCTTTCAGGCACTCCTTGAGATGTTTGATGTTTTCATACTGTTGACTCTCCTAAACATCTAGCCGATTTGGTGATTTTCGAAACTGGTTTATTTTTATGTGATACTATGAACTGTATTTTTCCTCTATACTATCATCTCTATTTGAGAGCCAGTAAGTGACCATGTGATTATTGCGGTAACCTTGAAATTTAAGGTATGCCGCATTTTTAAAAAAAGTTGGCTCGTGGAACACATACGCTTATAGGGAATGATTCAAAAAGGGCCACCGCACTCGTGGTAGAGGCCCAGCAGTCATGGTCTTCCTTGTGCCCCTATTCACTCCCCATCGCTTCTCCCCAACCGGCTTCCTCCACCCAGTTCATCGTCTGCCCTCCCATTTGCAGTACCACCCAGTTAAATTGCTGCTGGTATTCCTCAAAAGTAATTTCTCACACTTAAATTATTTTTTATTATTGACCGATCGAAAGTGGCGCTCATGGATTGTACTCAGTCGTATCTAACAGGGAGTCCCTATGGGATAGCAGAGCATGGCAGGGTTATAGGTATTTATAAAACTGTGATTGTTGAAGAGTGAATTCCACCTGTAGTTTGCCTGAAATGACTTCATATGGGACCCCTGCCACATGTCCCCCAGCTTGGAAAGGCCTATTAAATTCCATTTGCTGAATCACTCTAATTGGGAGACCGGTCTTAGCCAACAGTCCATCCAGAACGAGGTTTCAAGAGTGATCCTTCTTTCTCATCCAGTCCAGTGTAGGGCTGTCCTCCAGAACAGGAACACCACCTTGGTAAGTTGGGAAAGGGAGCGAGGAACGAGCTACCTGTAAGCCATGCACATGATAGCGTCAACGCCCATGAAAGCTACAGCGGTCTCTGCCCATCCACCATTAAATAAGTTATTCAGGACCATTAGCTTGTAAGCCTAGTAAGACATGCACGTTTTCTACCGCCAAACTCCCTTCGTAGGTAGATTGCATGCATCTACCAAACTCCATACGGGGGACCCGATTGGCCCATAGGAAGAACGGCACCCTAGCTTGAACCTCAGCAAACCACTGCTGGGGAATCATGAACAGGAAATTTTGGAGGACATATAGAAATCTCGTCAGGACCATTAAAGAGCACAGATCATTCTAGATTGGTAAACAGCAGGTGGGTCCATCTCACAAAATACCGCGTGAGGTCAAGGGACCAAGAGAGGGTCGGAAGCAAACATATGTGAATCCCTAAGTATTGGAAACTCAACCTGTGAATGGGAGCCTTAGACTGCCATGACACAGCATCAGTGTGTCAAGTAAGGGGAGAGATTTAGCCGAATTGACTAGCAGACCCGAGGTCTGCCCATATAGGTTTTGGTTCCGGAAAAGTTGTCATCCAGTGGTGTCGGGCGGGATATGAAGAGCAGCACATCATCTCCATAAAAAGCAATGCCGCCCTCAGGTCCTTTCCCAAGTGAAATTCCCACACCTGTGCATCGCATCTGTCCCATGTCACCAGGTGGAATACAAAGGGGGATAGTGGACAACCTTGTCTGTTGCCACACTGGATAGGTAAAGTGCAGGAGAGTAGCCCATTTACGTGCCCCTGAGGTTTAGGACAGGTGAATGGGAGCCAAATACCAGACGAGTCATACCTCCATTAGAAAATACCAGTCAAGGGAATTTAAGGCCTTTTCAAGGTTAATAAATATTAGGGCACTAGAGCCGACGAGGTGATGTTGATGCACCAGGGTCGCGTAAACCCTGCGAAAACAATGCCTGGTGCGTCGCTGAGGTATGAAGCCACACATTGGTCTAGGTGAACCAACATTGGCAAGACTGTAAGGAGCCTATTAACCAGTACATTGGCGTCTAGTTTAATTTCACGATTAATGAGGGAAATAGGGCGGTAGTCGGAGCAGTCATCTGGGGGTCATCTTGCTTTATGTAATGTGCCCAAATCCAAGCCCTCCGGGAAGAAGCACTTCACAATTGCCTCATTAGACATGGACATTAAGAGAGGTAGGAGTGTTTCCAGAATTTCTGTTAGTATTCGATCGGGAAACCATCCGGTCCAGGAGTTTTACTTGAGCTCATATCTTGAATGGCCTCTTCCAACTCTTCCAGTGAAAGGGGTCTGTCTAGTTCCCTCCTTATGGGCACAGTCAGAGTTTACAAGGGTGAGTCTGCAATCACAGGCGCAGACTTATGCTTTGCATAGAGAGATTGATAACAATTGGCAAAGGTGGCTGCAATTGCTTGAACTCCCACCGCTCTCCACTGGAGGAACTCAGTATGCCAGGGATCACCCTGTCGGTAGCCCTGTGGGTCACCAACCAATAAAGTAGTTTACTGAATCTGTTATGTCATTCACAGGTGTGACTAGTGGATGCGATCCATCACTGGCACGCCTCCTTGAGGCAGACGTGTCTCAGGGATGCTAGGTCTATCTCCAACTGGCGACTTTCGGTTTCACTCATTGCAGGTTCCTGCTACAGACAAACAATATGGGCCTCTAGATCAGTTATTTGTTGTTGTTTGCGCTCCTCCCACACCCAGAGGTGGCACCTCTCCACTTCCCACATACAAGCCTTACCTGGCGTCCACAGAATCCCTGGAAACTACACTGACCCTTCGTTGGGGGTCTAAATAGGCACTCAATTCCTGCAAAAGAAAGCAAACTAACTCTGAATAAGCCATGCGTTCAGTTGCCCGACTTGGGACCCGCAATGCGGAGAACTACCAGCAAGTGATCCGAGATTCCCCTGGGCAGGATATATGCACCTGTCGTATGGCGCAAATCCGTGGTCGGCACAAAAAGGACATCAATATGGGAGATCATTTTGTGGGTAGAGGAGGTACAAGTATATTCCCTCACTGTGGTTCCAGATGCCCCAGGCGTCACAGAGTATGAGGTATGGTGTCCATGTCTCAATGTTCGACTCAAACCCATGGGCTGTCCCCGAGACCCTTGAGGAATCCACCTGTGGTAACATCATTGCATTGAAGTCTCCCCCTACAAGAGTGATCCCATGTAGGAGACGGAGCAAAACCGACCTCGCCACTACCAGTGTAGACCATGACAACTGAGGAGGCACATGCATGCTAATCCGATTGTAGGCTTGCCCTGTCATCGTCCCTTCAATCACAATTTACCGTCCCTGGCTATCCGAATCTACACGGAAAACAACCATGGGTAGTCACTTATGTACATGGACCGCCACCCCCCGGGGGAAGCCTCTGGAGTAACTTGCATGGGACAAGATCTGAAACATATCTGGTCCAGGAATGACACTTAATGTCCAACATATGAGTTTCCTGCAACAGCAAGACATCTGTGTAGCATCTCGCAAACCCTAGGACTGCCACGTTTGATACCCCCATTCAGCCCGTTGACATTCCATGTTGTGCTTTTAAGGCTATACATAATTAGGCATAAGGTGAGGTCTGCAAGGCATGGCGGTAAGTAGGATCCCTCCCAGGTCCCAATCGTGCAACCACCCACTCCTCTCCGTCAATGGAGACCTGTATAAGCAAGTGTTATCAGAGTACATCACGATGTGCGCTTGCATAGCTATGTCAACTGAAGCCAATGGAAGTGAACCACCTCCCACTTAAAACCCCCAAAAGTCCCCTCTCCCCAAAGTTCCAACCAAAAAGCATTCATCTCCCCCCAAAAAAGGAACACATAACCAGTTAAAACAACTGAGGCTACAATATCTAATCCGACCCCTCGGGATGAGAGTGGTGTAAAGCAATACTGTGTTTCTGGCAGGGCATATGGCTCAAGTTAGGGAACTAACTCAACTACATATAAGCGTTCTTTTGGGGTCAATGATTCCGGCCATGCTTCAGGATCCTCCCTCAGGAGCCGCTGGTGTGTCTCTGGATGCCAGGTCTTGCCCGGGACATCTGCCAGTAACAGACCGCTTGACTGAGTTTCTTTCTCATGTCCAGGATCAAAGCGGAGGGGTTCAAATGACTCTCTAGGAGTCTCTCGCTGCCTGCAGGATCCCCTGCATTCATTGTGGCCTCTGGCTTACGCCTTTGCTGGACTTCCATTTCCTTGAACTGGCTGTTCCTGAGGTGGGAGGGAGTTGCATCTGATGTAGTGCTGTTCCCTTGCCCATTTCCAGGCCGCCTAGGGGAATCAAAGAAGAAGGATTTATGTCTGAATAACCCTGAGTTTGATAGAAAACAGAGGCGCATATTGCTGTTTCATCACCCTAAACTTTAATTTGGCAGCATCAAAGGATTTGTGTTGCAGCTGTACATGGCAGGAATAGTCTGGGAATATCAGCATCCTATAGAATTGGCACAGTACCGTCTCTCTCCCTCTGGGGGCCCTGTGGATCATGTCTCGATCCCTGTAGTTCAGGACTTGGATGATCATGGTGCAAGGGTGAGCGCTCAGCAGGGGGTTCACCATCAGAGATCTGTACACCCATTCAACAACAAAGCAATTTGAGAGTTTCGCCTTATGCGCCCACATGGTAATCCACTGACCGAGGAATTGCTCTAAGAAGGCCCAGTCCTATCCCATGGGGAAACCTATGAAGTGCAGATTGCTCCTCCGTGCTTGGTATTCTGTATTTTACGTGCAGCCTTCCAGAAACTAGAAAACAATGGCCTGCGTGCCTCCTTGGGTCAGAGGACAGTGTCCTCCAGATTGGAAATATGCCCCACAGCCCCCGATACCCTATTCACGGTATTGCGTGGATCCTGCTGCAGTAAAGCAACATCAAACATGACCTCAACCAATCTTGGTCTCCAGCAACGAGCGTGAGGCATGAATGGCCTGAAGGATGGTATTAGTGTCTGTAGGGTCAGTGCACAGTGATGTCACAGTTGCATCTGGTGGCAGAGCAGTGAACTTGTTAATCTTTGTTTGTGCTTGATGCAGAGGGAGTATTTCCCACTCCACAGCTGCTCACTGGGCCACTGAGCCCCAGAGCTCCCCCACCTCAGGCATCCCCTGTATACAGTAGTAGATCCAGAACTGGATCTACAGGGGGGCAACTCCTCCCCACCGAGAATGGGAGGCTACAACGCCTCTAGAGGACCCCCTCTACTCCTGTTTGCGTTGAAGTGTGGTTTGACCTGCTTGCCATTAGACCACCACCAGTCCCGTGCAGCACAAGCTGTAAAGCCAATCACCGGAAGGGGCCCCAGTAGTCAATACCCACCTCAGGCCAACAGCTCTGCCTGCTGGCACCTTCAGAGCCTGGGTGGCCTCCAAAGCCCCGTCTGCCTCCTCTGTGCCCCTATTTGGGCTTAATTGGCCTCACACTACAGCCCGGGTAACGGTGTGGGCTCTTGTGTATCTTTCCAAAGCTGTGGGCCCCACTCCACATTAGGGTCGTGTAATCACCACCATCAGTCCATGTCTCCTCGGCCACGAGGGAGGCAAGTAAAAGACACAGCACACAACCTTTGAGGTTCATCGGGGCTTTGGCCCCTGCACAATGGTGCACTGCCTCCAGTGTCTGGGGCACGCCCTACCGCCCCCGGCCAGGAATTTCAGCTGTACCCGGGTAGCCCCAAGGCCACGGTGGCACTCTGCCACCCCCTGCCTCCAATGCCAATCTCGCCATCGTCTCACAGGCATAACCACAGTACCGGAGGTCCAGGGACCAGTTGCCGGTTACAGGACAACTCTGGGAACGCCATCTCTGCAGTCTTCTCAGCAGGGTCCTCACTTCGCCAGGCTGCATGCTACCTCGTAGTCACTATTTTATGAGCCATCAGCTTGTCTGAAGTAACGTATATGCATGAGCAGAAGGTCAGTGGCAAATCACCATGTGTCACAGTGACTTTCTCTTTGTGTTATTGAGGTAGGGAGGCCAGAATAGTAATTACTTGCAATCTGCATTAAGCAATAGGGTGAAAGGTCACCCAATATATGTGTAGTCGGCCTCTGGAGGGGAAGTTGTGGCTCCTGATGTTTATCAGTAGGATACCAGTGCCGGGTACAGGACGACTCTGGAGCCACCATCTCTGCTCTTCTCAGTAGAGTCCTCACTTCACCGGGCCACGTGTTACCTGGCAGTCACTATTTTAAGAGCCATCAGCTCATCTGCGTCCTGCAAGTGCCAGATCCCACCCAGAAACATCCGGAAAACTCCCTGGTGCTCGTCTTCCATCTGGCACTGAATGTTTTGCCAGAAACCAGGATAAAGTTTGATATTGGTCCCGGGGAACCGGGAGCTCACTCTGGGACATCTGCCATCCTGGCCTGCTCCCTCCTGTGAGATTTTTAACCCTGCAAAATTTGCCAAGTTATTAAGGATGGAACGCCTGGACTTGAGTGAGTGGTCGATGAAACATCAAATCACAAATTTCATGGAATTTTCATGGAAAACCTATAGTACCATATCAGCCAAGAAGTCTGGTTACCGACCAGCCCAGGAATTATAAGTGACTTGGAATGAAAACCTTCATGTTTTACTGCAGTTTTTAATTTTTTTAATCTTGGATTTTGTCTATTGAAATTTTAATTTGATAATAAACGAAACGGTTATATTTGTTGCAAGTATACAAAGGCTGATTTGACATTTTTGAGAAAAGACACAAGAAAGGAATTTCGCCTTTGCACAATAAAATATCCAATTACAGAAACTAATTTATGTGGATCTCGCCCTTTCAGAAGCAATTATTACTTCATCTTCAAGCATTCTTAATAACTTGGTTCTGCATATCTTTCTCCAATTATTGCACTGAGCTCGCAATGGTGAATGTTTGTTTTGCATGTATTGCCCTGATTAACAAAGGCCTTCAAATTAATAGGCTTGTTGCTATGCCTCCAGAAATTAAGAAGGATGCCCAAACCTTATATACAGTTTATTCCTCTGAATTTTAAGCAATGTGCCATTTCATATTATGCTCACGTTAAGCTTTGTCCTCGGCTGGTTGGTGGCAGTCTAAGCAGTATATGTGAATGTAACTGGTTGTTTCAGTTGTTATGTTATGCAGATTTGTAGTGTGCACTATCACACAGGTGAGTATCCTGGGGCTGAATTTGTAGGTTTGAAGTTCTCATATATGAAAAGCAGCTCAGCTGACCTGTGACTGACTTTTTTGGCCTCCAGGGCCGGACTGGCCGTAGCGGGCACTGGGCGTTTCCCCGGTAGACCGCCAGGTTGAGGGCTGGTTTTGGTCTCCTGGGGGCCGTTTTTGTTACCGGGGGCCAGCAATATCGGACCCCTGTAACACAATCGTCCGGAACCGGCACTAGTAAACAGCTCCCCGCCCCCCACCCTCCCCGAGCTGTTTGCCAGGGCTGGTTTCGGTTCCCAGTCCAGCCCTGCTGGCCTCCCTGTCTTTTTACCTCATTATGGCAGACAGCGAACCTATTGAGTGTTCTCCATGTTTTTCAAAGTTCCACTCATGCATGTAAGTGGGTATACGCAAAGTGTATCATCACCAGTAGTAGAGGATACCTGCTGCATCAGTGGATTGTTGAACTCCACAGCACCTTCGTCAGCTGGAGTGGGGGGCGATGTACAGGACTGGGGACACACAAGCAGAGTGCATCAGCAGACCTACCAGTGCCCTGTCGCAGCCGCACTGGTTAGGTTTCTTTGTAAGCTGTGCAGACCAGCCAATTAACACAGTGCCATTGTGTGTCACACAAAACAAACCCCCTTCACATGATCACCCAGTGAAGAACAGATATCACAGGGTGACAGGCAAGGCGAGCTGAAAAGCCCTACACCGAGTGAGTGTCCATCAAGTGGTGTGAAAACACCGAGAACATCATGAGCAGCCTTGACAACGTTTTTTAAGGGAGGAGAAAGGAGGTCAATGGGACAGGGGACTGGGACAGTAGTGACTGTCAGGCAGTTCTCGGCATGAAGCCCAGCCTCCTCCAAAGCCACACCCGCTTCTCACACGGCAAATGGTACTTTGAAGTTGGCAGTACTGCTGTAATTCAATGTACAACTGCTTCACAGGGGTTGCAGTCCACAGGCCTATTCTTCTTGCCGATAATCGACCTCTTTCGGACTACAACCCCCAGAGTGATTCCCAGGGCTGGTTTCATATGCTATGCAATGCACAGTAACGTACATGCATAAGCAGAAGGTCAGCGGCAAATCACCATTTGTCACAGTGACTTTTTCATTGTGTTTCTGAGATAGGGAGACCAGATTAGTCAATACTTCCTATTCGCATTTAGCCAAGGATGAAAGGTCACCCACTATATGTGTAGTCCGCCTCTGGAGGGGTAATTGTGGCTCCCGGTGGAATCAGTAGGATACCAGTGTTAAACTTTCAGGCCCTTGCTCAGTGGCTGCTTACTACACAGTTAATTTGCTGGATCGAACTTCATACAGAAGGGGCCACATGTTTAAAAATAGCATTTTGCGATTACCAAATATCCGAGTCTGGTAGCTCAGTGGAATAATGCGTCCACTGCAGGGGTCTCAGTTCGACCTCAAGGTCACAATGTCAAATCCCGGTGGGTCCACTCAGCTTTCATCCATCTGAGATTGGTAAAATTAGTACCATTGAGTTGGGTAACAATAAACATCTGTTATACGTGCGCTTTACAAATACACTTTTTCCCCCGGAGTTCTATATAGCGCGAACTTGATCCAAAAGTATCATGTATCAGAGCGCTTTATATGAGCACCAGTTGTGTTACACAAGGAATCAGTCCTTTTTGTTAGGCACGGGGAGATCAAGTGATATACCCAGAATCACAGAATGTTCAGCAGCCTTGCTGAGACTCGAGCCTGTTTCCCCAGATTTGAGGTTGACCGCCCTAGCCGTTAGACCACATCCTCTCTTTATGTTAAATAGTGATTTTTACCGAATCGCTATTTGGTAATCACAAAATGCTATGTATGGAAGGAATCGCAAAAGATTTAGCGATTCCTTAATACTACCTAATAGCGAATTGGTAAACAGCAAATTGCTATTATGGTAATATAACTTAATTCGTTCTAATGGCCAAAAGGCCCATAGGTCCAAATGGTTTGACATTAGCTAATTTGCAATGACCTAATTGGTAATTGCAAATTAGCGAATGGAAATCCAAGGGTGTCCGGGACCCCCTGAAGCACCCCAAAATAAATGAATATGAACATGTAATGCGTACACATGCCCTAGGGGCATGTGTGTGCAACATGGCACTTTGAAAAATGCAGGTTTGTGCATTTTTCAAAGTTTGCACTTGGTTACCATTGACTTAAAGTCGATGGTAATCGCATTTTCCTAAATGCACAATTTGCATTTGGAAATTGCTTCATATGTGTGCAAACGGAATCGCAAATTGTGGTTCCCTATTTGCATTCTCAATTTTAGGTAATGGCAAAAAATTGCGTTTACCTAAATTTGCGACTGCAAAGCCTTTCATACATCATGAAAGGCTATTTTGCATTCTCAAACAGACAAATTTTTAGATTCGCATCGTTTGTGAATACAAAATTGTTTCATACATGTAGCCCATTGTCTTGCATAGTTTTCAGTCTAGTTGTAGATTCTGTGGAAGCATCAACCAACTCAATGTGATGTAAAACAACAACAGCCCAAAATGCCAGCCACCTACACAATTCATTTGAGTGCACACATGAGCAGGTATTTGGATTTCTTATAGAACATTCAGTACTCATCTGTGTTCCCCTTTTCATTTCCCTTTCACGTGATCTCTCTCTAACCCTTTCTCCCTATATTGATCTTTTCAGGGCCCAAGTCCATGTACGAGTAGCTCTTTTAGACCAGTGTTTTTCTTTGCATTCTGGGATTTGAAGTTCTGATTATATATTTTTTATAATGAGATGAGTGAGACTGCATATCCCAGACTGCAAAGAAAAATATCTGCACTGCAAGTATGAAACGTGCACTTTGCATCTCTTGTCTCACACATGCACTTTTGTTTCTCTATCGGCTCTTCTGTCTGTCCTCTACGCTCCCTGCTTCCTTCTCTTTTTTTCATTCACTCTACCCTCGTCTGTTTAATATATAGCTCCTCCAGCACCAGTCAGTAGTGTAAGCAGAGGCCCAGATACAAACAACACTTGTCAAAGACTTTTTTGTTTTGCTTCAGTATGGGACGAAGGGAGACCGGAACAGTAATTTCCTAATATTCATAACTGGTAAATGTGTGCTCTCTGCAGCACTGGGATCCTGTTAGAATCTACATGGAATACACAGCACTGGGTTCATATGTAAGAATCACACACACTTTCCGAGGAATGTCAAAGAGAGAAGGGTGTGCTTGTGTCATATTATTCCATTTAAATTGTATTGTGTCACTGATATTGCAAACCTTATATAGCACTTAACACCCCTATGTGGGGTGCTGAGGCCCTTGCCTAAATGTAGGGTGTGTTTGGAAGTCTGTAGTCTTGGTTTTGGTCCTGTGTGGGAAGTGCTTCCGTGTTGTTCGTGAGGACCACCTGGGTGTGGTTATCGTGTTATGGCATACAGTGCTTAGCAATGTGATGATGGATGAAAAAGTCCGAGAGATAGATGGGCAGTTTATGGCGTTTAACACGCCGAGGGCTTCGAGTTGCTCTCCAGGGGCCTTTATGGAGTTTCATATGACCGTAGCCCACATAGCTGCAGCGCTGACAGGGCAATGGGTGGTACAAGCTGCAGTGGTCTCCTGATAAGGGCCCTTGCACTTATTTGTTTACAAATTAAGCACGGAGTATAAGGAAATTATTATGCAGGCTGTATGAACTATATTTCGGATGGATACCCTATCTAACCACAATGAGTACCTTAGTTAAGTCAAGAGACAGCACATGTGTCTCAGGCGAGACCTAAAAAGTCAGAAGAAATACACAAAACACGTTTTTCTGTGCATGATCACCAACACACTGACCAACACAATGACCATCTCGTCTCTCTCGCTCGTAGCAATCCTCATTTTTTCCATGCTTCCTTGCCGATTTCGGCGACAAAATCATAGGTAATGTCAGAAAACACGCTTTAGCTTTTTAAAATGTATATTTACGTTTTCCAGCTCAAGGCTGCTCCCCCCCCCCCCCCTTTTCAATTAAATCAACGGCGATGGTCATTGGTCAACTTAGTTTTATCACCTACAGACCAGGTTCATCTGCCAAAAAGACAAACAATAAAATGCACCTAAACAGGTCTAGTCGCTGAAACTGATAACGCAGAACAGGAGCCACTTTACAAACAGCCTCTCTGTTATGGCTGGGCGTGACTGCATTAGCTAAGATTGTTCAATCACATTACTGCTAAAGCGTGTCAGGTCAGTAAATGACGCTATTTATAGAATTGACTGATAGCTAAGCAGCAAATGGATTGGATTATATTTCAACATCTAGCAAAATAAATTGCTTCCATTGAGATTTTTTTTTTATTTTTTAAGTCTACGTAAGCCTACTTGCTGAACTAAATCCCTTCAAACAGCTCCAGAGAGATGATGGCATTTAATAAACTGCAAAGATTTTGTGTCACACTTGTGACATTCTTAAAAATGATCGCCTGCATCGAGAAAATTAGCCCTCACGGCTTGCAGGGAGCCAAGCATCTGTTTGATTGGAATTTCTTTACTCAGAGCCAGCCTTGCACCTTCTTTAACACACAATAATATGTCCTCACAGATAAAAGCGATGAAAGACACAGGAAATATCCTGCACTCGCTGGAGTAGGTTGAGGGCCAAAATTAAGGCTTTGTTACAAGTAACATCATTTTTGACTGGTATTCCAATTTAACTGATGCCGGGGGCATGTCTAACTCCACAATAGTTGGGGGTGGGGAAGTCAATACTCCAGATTACAGGTTTTTTGGGTAATACTATAGAGGAATTAGCGTTCCCGCCCTGATTTCATCCTTGTTTTACCCTGTATGTTACCCAGAGATCTCAGTTGCTACAACCACCCAATGTCTTTGGCTGAAATACTCCACTTAAAATCCCAAAGTGGATGGCCATATCAGTATCATCAACACACTTAAAACGAGGTCTACTGCTTTGGGTGAAAATAAAAAATACCCCACTATTTTGTAGGAAAATTCAGCACTAAATTTCCTCCACCAGGCTAGCCCAACGGAGGTGAAAACTCCTCTGGCTGATTCTACGGATTTAGCATTTCCTCCAGAAACTGGAGGGTTTTCCATTATTGCCAACATCTAAATCAGGCCCTTTGTCATAACTTCCTCATGAACAATCTTCCACTGGGGACCAGAAACAGAACACTGGTAGTAAAACAATGGAGCGGAGGGATCACACTGCGCAACCTTGGACCAGCTGCATTTGACCACAACCATCTGCTCTAAACCCCAAAGGAACAATGGGCCAAACTGGTCATGGTCTGGGGTTTGGACAACCCACTCCTGTAAAATTGGAACTCAACAGCAATCCTAGGTTCACAAAAACGTTAATTCCACTCACTTGTGACAGCGCACACTTCAAGCCTTCTCCCCTTATTTTTATTGAGTATGTAGTTCTTCACGTGAATAAGGCACAGATGTTCCTCGGTTACTGTATTTCTACCGCAAATTTTACCCTTTGTTAAAACACTTTATTAACAATGTGCACAACCATACGCTTAAATAAAAAATATGCTGAACGAAAAATTTGTCGTAGGTAATCTAAATGTTGGAGGCCTGCCTTTGAATAAGGTGCTGAATTAATTTAGCCTGTCGATGCCATCTTCAATGGAAAAAAAAATGCATTAACACTGAAAGGCCTGTTTTCCCATTGAATAGTTGTTTGTGCAAGATGTTTTCCTCTCTTTGCTGCAGATGTTACAACTACAGAAGCCTACTGTTAGCTAGTGAATAGACACTTATTTTGTATCAGACAAATGATAGGGTTCCCACCGGGAGGAACGAAAATGACATGAAGGATGATTCATGGGAAGAAGTTTTTGGGCCACAGGAAAACAATGTTGTAACTTTCCAAGGACAAACGTCTGAAAGTTTATTATGTTCTGATGAGAGATTGGGGAGTCGGCTTATTGCCAGGAGTTGCTGATATTCTATTGGTGGATGAAGAAGACGAAAGAAAACAATGTTGCAACATAGAATTTGTGTTTTTTAATTTTTATTATTAGTTTGTATTCCTAGACTATGGCGGATTCCTTAACCGACATTCAGGAAGGATACTTGTGTCTGATGTTCTAGAGTTCTCTACATGAGAGGTTATTTAGCCTAATTTTATTTTTCTGCTGATTTGTGACTGTGAATAACTTCCAGTCTGATTTGCGAAAGCTTTATGCTTGCACATTGATCTCTCTCTCTTATCAGAACTCTTATCTTGGTTTCTGAACTGACACCTTTTTCTCTCTTAATACAAAATTTATTTAGAATAGGGAGTTTTTAGTTGTGGAACACACTTGTTATTATTAAGATTTCAACTGTGATCTTAACAAACATTTTGTTTTATTTCGATTGATGGAATATATTAACTTTTATTGCTCAAATCTTAAGAGTTATGCCAAATGAATAAATAGATGAAAAACTAAAAGATCTGATACTAAAATTATTTAAATCACAGTAACTCTTTATTGACTGAATTTACAATCTTTTATGATTTATTGTTATGTAGATGTTTGCGCCTCATTTTTCAATGTCAACTAACAAAGGTCAATAAGACCACTAGCGGGAGGTGTTTATTGATTATACTGAGATACAGAAAACCCTGCTCCCTCAGTGTCAACGGTTAGCACCTTCGTGTACCTCATAATAAGCCACCTAAACGTGCAGTTAACAGTGGATGTCTCCCTCTACAACTGTAGCAAAAAAGCAAGATGGAATTCCTGCTAATAGAACCAGAGCACAAAATAACCACTCACTGACTCGTCTCTGGGCTAAAAATCCGTTCCGCTCGCGGAAATTGCGATAATTTGACATTTTTGCGTTCCGCGGAGAGCGCGAAAATGTCAAAATTTCCGCAATCCGCATTTTACCGGAAATATTTTGGTTGCTCGCGCTGTAAAATAATACATTCTCGCGTGTGCGCGATCGCCTTACCTGAATCCCCGCGTTCGCCGACAAGTTTTCCCGATCCGGTCGCGTTCTCCACGAGATGTTGGATTGTTGGTAGCCATTTGCGCTGTCTCGCGACAGTTCGTGCCCGCAGTAACGTCATTCGTTGCGCGATCACGTCTTTCTTCTCGCGATCATGCACCGCGAGACAAGTGAAAACAAGATGGCCGCGCCCGCGAGCAACCGCATGGGTAAGTTGGCGAGCCGCGACCACGCAGAAAATACCGCAAACGGGCGGGAAAAAAACTTCTGCATCTTCGCAATATTTCCGCGTGTTTGAGAAATTTTTAACATTTTCGCGATAATTTGCGAAAGTGAATTTCGCAAATTCCGCCCACCCCTAATTTACACTCAACATAGAAATCAGCGTACATCTGATGATCCTGGGATTAATGGACTCTAAACTGTTTTATTTACATCGCACATTAAGAAAATTCTTGCTTCCTATGCGCAGAAGCCATTATTTATGCCGTCTAACAGAATTTCTGTCATTTATCATTATACATGACAAGCAACTCATCTAGTTCAAAACATTGCTACCAGACTTTTATTTGACCTTCAATGCAGTCACAATATCACATATTTATTTACTTATTAAGGGTGTCTTGTAGAGAACAATTTTTACCCCTTGATAGTCTCTCACCGATATAGACTTTCAGTTTAAGTAGCAAACAAACAAATACGTGCATAGTGTGAAAAAACAAGTCTTCCACAGTTTATGAATCTTCGAAAGGCATAGTTCTCCCAGTATGTATGAAGGAACAGAGTTCCATTCCGTGCCAGCCTGGGCTAGCTAAAATAGGCTATTTAAAAAAAATATATATATATTCTTGTTTGATATAGGAGTTCAATGTGTTAGAAACCTAAAAAATTACCTACTAATGATTGAGGGGTTTTGGGTATAAAAAAACAAACAAACAAGGCAGACCGATTTGAAGCAAATCCTTTCAGACACTGATAACCTGAGAGCTGAAATAAGGAGGGAGAAGCAGGATCAATTTTCTTAAGTCTGTGGAGAATTCAAGCATCAGTATTCAGTATATAAAGAGGTCTACTGAACTGCTTTATTGGCATGCCTAAATAAAGGGAATATACAGATACCGCTTGAATGCCTGCTCATCAGCCCCTACTTCATAGTCAAATGTTTGTGTATCATACATAGGGCAACAAACATGAACAACCAGAACCGTGACAGCCACAACACCAACAAAACACAAATTTACAGGCCGGCAGCCCATCGCCCTACTACTCCCAGGAACTTTGGAAGCTGCCAACTCACACACCAGGAAGGAACCTGCTTAATCTGACCACATTCCGTTAGCTTCTGAGGGCCTACCCATTGAAGGTAGCCTTCAACGTTACCAGATAATGAGTGGACTATAAAAGCGAAATATATTGGAAAAACTAGAACATCCCTGGATCCAATCCATATTCCACAGACATCTCAAAAATATATAACATGCAAACTGGTGTGCGTTTTGGCTTTTCACCCCACATTCTTTTTTTAGACTCTTCAAATTATCCTCAGACAGAGATAATCAAGACTTGTCTATGCTTAATCCTCTCGAAGAATCTTGCTGCGGAACCGACATGTAGCAGTTGGGGTGTGGAGTTTACATTGTCCCACACTAGGAACATGCTGATTTGTGTTTGGGAAAAGACGTTTCAATCTCTGCTTTGTCCAACAGACACATGGACATTACATTAAGAGAAGGGGCCAGCCTGTGGATCTGCAGACATTTCGCAGTGGGGCAAACACAGAAACTCTCGATGCCGGTGTTTACCATGCAATGATTGTTTTTATTTTTTAAATACAATACGTGCTCCCCATCCTTCAAGTCCCCGCTCCTCACCATGCCCACAGGCATTTTGCCAACTCCAACTGCAGCACTGTTAAATTTGGCGCTGCTGTGCAGGGGGTGAAATGTCAGCACAAATTCTGCATATTAAACCTGTGGCACTGTGGTTCAGGCAGGCTGAAAGATACCCCTTTTGAAAAGCATAGAGAGAGACTGACTAGCTAGGAGCGTTTGAATGGACTTCATGCTGAGACTGACGAGAGTGATGGAATCCTGAGTTGTCCCCACGTAAAGCATTTCTTCAGTTTGGCTCAGGACAGGCGATGCGCTCCTGCTGGCTTGGAGAGGGTGGGTGCAGAAACGGCCTGAGCTACAGACTTTGGAACTGGGAAGCCAGGTTTGAGATCTGGCATCTGCTCAACGTCCTATGATTCCGAAGAGTCTAAACAAATGACATTCTGCCCACGGCTTAAAAAAAAAAAAAAGAAGAATGTGACCATGTCTAATGTAATCTGGTGCTCATGTAAAGTGTTCCAGTGCTCTTGGGCTGAGTTAACGCTATGTAAACAAAGCCCACAAAAAGTACCAGCCTGCCATTAAATCAAGTATTCCTATATTTTCCATCCTTTCCCAAAGGAGCCCGAAGAGAGAACACCGCTTCATGGAGCTCTCCTCCCACTAACAGATAAGAGCCTGGAAGCACTTACTTGTGACAGTGGCTTGGGTCCTTAGCCAAAAGGTAGTGCGGACATGCTTCGGTCATGGCAGTCCATCCTGCTATGCCAGCAGCTCCCAGGGAAAATGCCAGAGAGTCAGAATGGTCAGAGAGGCCCTGTGCCCCTCCCATTGCACTTTGCTCTCACTGGGCCTGCAATGACTAATTTTGTCAGGAGACTCAAGCAGGTTGGGATGCTTTGAGCACAATACCATTTATTCAGTAGCTGTGTGGAAGTGCCTGTGAGGGGCCTGTGATTATTTAGGAGGCAATTCGGAGGGATTCGCTGCAGCACAGATGAGCCGCATAAAACAGATTTCGAACCTTCAAGCACATGTTTACCTTTTAGTGGATCAAAGTAACAGTAAAGCATCTCAAAACCACCAGGAGATTGAGCCAGAGCCTTTAGTGTAGCTTGGCAAGTAGCATTAGCTACAAATCAACTATGCACACACTGCATCCGAACAGAAAGCTCAGAGAGTCTGCTTGGGACCTCTCCCTCTTTCCAGATCTTCATTCATGTCCCATCTCAGCCAGACAGTCAATAAAACTTCAAATGGACTGTCATTTAGTCAAGGCACTTAGAGCAACTACCTCATTTTATCAATGGTTCGAGGCAGCATGCACTACCGGCGGCAGCATAAAGTTGCAGGAAGCTAGACCTGCTAGTGGTATGAGTTATCTATAGAAAATGTGCATGATGTGTCTATGTATGACTGCAAGGTCTGTGAATGTGTATACAGCTCTAGAAAGTGAGTGCCACATCAGAGGATTTTTGTAGAGTATGCAAGTGTCATTGCAGGGTCTGCAGCGTGTGTATGTGAATTTCCTCAGGGGAGGAAGTGTTTGTGTGTGAGCATGTCTGTGTCTGCAGTAAGTCAGCAGAATGACTCCGTGTAAGGAAACGGGTCATTAGTTGTGTGGCCTGCAAAAGTAATGAGTCCACATTTGCCCTCCACTGGGAGCCAAACACCCCCATTGTAGCGGTTGACACTCTCAGGGTAGCGCAGCAGAGTAGTCCAAGGCCTACTCAAGGGAGATTGGTGTGGGCTAGTAATAACCATTCACTGGCATGCAATAATATCACTCAATAAATAATTGTTCAGTCTGTACGTTTTCTTTAGAAATGTAAAAGTACTTTTATTACACACACACTACTCAATACTATGCAGTAATTTACAAATATACATAAGGCTTATGGAAATACTCTTTGATAACACTGCGTAATAACCTCTAACCCCCTTTAAGGAGTCAAGATCAACAAACCCCATGCCAAAAACCCATCATTTTAGGAGTAAATGCAATAATCAACAAGCATTTGCAATGCAATAGGTCTCGCATTTGTGAAAGTTAGAGCTATTGCTGTTGTAGAGTTGAAGAAGAATACAAGTCAAGAATATGAGAAAAACACTCTGACTTTTACTATCGACGTTTCATTGTCTTAAGAGACTGGTCAGGACTTGTGTCTGCGTGCATCAGTACGTTTTTTCTCGCTTACACTTACCATGCTGGGGATCTGGTCCAGGATGAAACATGCACCCATGGTGGCCGTATCAGGTGAGCACCGCGACTGGGACAGCCTTTGCCATTATTTCCTCCCACTCTGACCAAATGCTTGATGTGCCAACCCTATAGCATAGCCCTCATGTTTGTTTTGTATACAAGCTGGAGCTTTAAAACGGGTAAGCAAGTACACCGCCTGCCATACCAGCACACAATTTTCCCCAGATGCACTGTGGGAAATGCAGTGCATAATTACGCTCACTTCAGTTGAAAGTAGGATCTTTCATTTGGTCATTCAAGTAAAAATATCATCTCCCATATATTTGCTGAGAAGGATCCTAGCACTTCAGCATCTACCTCAGGCACGGAACTCAAAAGAGCTTTCAAGTTACTGAGACATAACTACTGCAGTGCTAGATACAAGGGATGAACTCTGTTCCAATTTAAAGAAATGATCTCATATCACACCAGCCCTCAAAGAAGCGCACTGGCTTCCGGTGGCCAATAGTCCAAACATTTTGACACCATTTTCAAAGCCTGGAAGAAGAAGCACAAATTGCAGCCCGCCTTCCCGAAATACAGCACTGAAATGCAATCTGGGGTCCAATAATGTACATTTCTCGTTCAGACCGGACACCGTTTACCCTGCAGGTACTTAAATGTCTACCTTCTTACTAGTTCTCTACCCGCTGAAGATCAGATCGGAGATGTTCACTTAAAAGCGATCCTTAACTTAAGTCACTATTATCGATTTGAGCGGGCGGAGCTATTAGTTATGCCGTGTGTGCAGTGGCACCAGGGTCCAGAGGCCCAAGGTTGCCACTGAACTCTAATTATTGCTTTAGTTTACTACCGGCACAACAGCTAAGAGCCCATTTTCCTTCGTGGCACTAGGGCCCATAGCACCCTTGCTAAGCATGGGGAATTAATCACTAATAACTGCCCTCTGCCTATACCACCATGAGCGCAAAAAATGGCACAAGACACCACTTTACAAAACAAGAGCATAAATAAGCGATTCAGGGGTGAATACATAAGAAAATCAGAACAAGCGAGTACAATGGGAAGACTAGAGTTGTAAAAGATTTAGCAAAAATCAGTGAAGTCTAACAGCCTGAATTTACTGACTGGTTGACAGCAGTTACGGATGTATCTTTCGAGATGCAGCTTAGGGACAGTCTAACATTTCGTTGAACTTTACATCAATATAAAACTATTAAAATGATCTGCACCGTCACTTTTACTAAATGCCTCTCTGGTGACAAACACAAATTTGAAGCGAAGGGCAGATGTTGCATCCAAGTACTGAAGGTCTAATTTCAGTTGGAAAAAACCTGTAGTTTACTGCCATGCCAAAGAGCAACGAGTACAGAATAGGTAGAAGGTTTCTCCACTGGATGCAAACATACTTCATTTATGCTGCTGTCAGAAAAATTTGCAGCGATACAACACAGGCCGGATTCACATACATTCTCAAAGCTTCCTCATAAGGTAGTATCACACACACTGCCTATTCTCATTAGAATCAAGAAAAAGTATGTCGGTTTGACCTCAATAAGTCCGCTCGTCTAAAGTAACTTGAGCCATAGAGACGCCGTCTCTACGGCCCAAGTTACCTTAGACGAGCTGATTATCCTGAGAATAGACAGGAGTTGGGGATTGTTTACTAGTACTGTCCATGACTGGGACATTCTGGAAAGATTTACCCTACATCTAAATACACACTTGATGCAACGGAATCTGTAAGGAGATTTGATAACTTACAGGTGTTTTATGTCTTTTAGCCTTGAAAAAGTCCACGAGGACGAAACACGTGTCGGCTGTGGTGTTTTGGATTATATTGTCTGTGACTCTGACTTTGAAGTAAAAGAAGAACTAAACAAGTGGATTGGATCTATTCATTGTCACCGGCCTATCACACAATAAGAGTTGAACTTTCAATGATTATACTATTGTGTGCCTGATTTTTCTTTAGTATCACACACCATGGAGCAGCGAGCCACCCCTGAAGCTGCAAGTACCTACCCCTTGTCCCAGTTCGTCAGAGTCCAATCTTGCTACGTGCACCAAACCAAAGCACCTGCTGCCCTAAAGGTGCAACCAAATAGTCAAAATCCCCAAAACACACAGATGGTGGTGCACCGCAAGGTCAGAATCCATTTATATAAAAGTCCAATCCACTCTGTGTGTAGTCCAATACATCTTTATTTTCATTGGTGATATCAAAAAAGCCAGCCAATGCGTTTGGTTCACCATACGTGAACTTAGTCAGGGCAATTGCAGTTGTACATCGGTCAGGTATAGTATTTACTCGTAATGAATCCAGTCCCTAAATTGCATCAAATCATCTTATCACCTGCTGATGTAAATAAATCAGCCAGAGTTGCCTATTAGGCCTCCATCCTTGACACTTTATTTGTGTCATGCACCATTCATATTTCTTGGCACACCCCTAGCTCGTAAGGCTTACAGACAGCAGGTAACATTATTCATTTATCTTATAGACTGAATGAGCCACTTTAAAATTAACAGGTGACCCTTTTTTAGAAAAAATTGAAAAAAAAAATCCCTCGCAATTAAGATAGTTGATAAAATACAGTCCTTGTGTGATTATATCTCAATCTTTTGAGGAAGTTTTGACATAACATCAAGTTTATTTTTAAATAACTTACAATTAGTTAAAACTGGTTCTACCACGTGCTCTTTTTTTATGCTAAAGCATTAAAGTGTAACAATGATAGATGATTGAAAGTGTGGCACATGATCATGCGTAACAATGGCTATATTTATTTTAGGGATCAGGACTTAATGACCAAAATTAGGATAGGTAACCCATGCTGCGTCTGCCTTCAGCGGTAAATATATGAGCCATGTGCAGTATGCACTCAATTGTCTGGTCTTACTTTCGAGGGCAGTGTTTAAAGGTTAATAAATGCACCTGTTCCTAACTGTCATGTCTATAAACTCGCATTTTTCTAACTCCTTAAACACAACATATTTGCCAATTCCTACACAATCTTAGCGAACTATTTATGAGAGGGGTTATCACAACGTGTTCTGGACACATGCATGATTAGTGCTGGACTAGGTCAATTTCTGATTTTAATTTGAATCAGATGTGCCTGCAAATCGAAGTGATCCTATTCCTCTAGTGTGGTCAATTTGAAAGGTTAAAGAACATGAGTCTCTCAAACTGAACTTCGCTGAGTTGCACATTTCTACTGGAAACATACGTGTACTTTGCATTTTATAGGTCTCCACTGTCTCCCACGGGCTCAATACATAGCAAACTGGAGTAAAGTGATTTATATCACATGTGACAAGCGTTGCCGACGGCTGATAGCGTGAAACCGGAAGATGTAAAAATTCTATTGAGTGGCACCGGAGCCATCTTGAAGTTATTACACTGGATTGAACCCCATACTGCTACAGCCACTCCGAACAAAAGAGGACTTTCAGTACTACAAGAGAGTCCGACCTGTAGACATACGTAAAGACGGAAGGACCTTTGTGCTGTGAATTCCTTTGGGTAGTCAACATACATTGGTTACTGAACAGTTATGACTAGCAGCTGAGCTGAGTGGGAGACAGCTTACACGGGCGGATACCACTTGCTCTCCACGTCAAGACAACAAACATTCCAGTCCATGGCTTTCTTTTCACTCAATGTTGTTTTTCAGAAGAACCAATATCATAATTCATTAGCGTGATAAAGGTAAGACAGGGACAGGACATTGTGGTCACTGGTGACGTGGAGCACATGGTAACGTCGAAGGCACATTACTTTTATCCTGATTCACGGCCCTATGTTAAGAAACAGAGAGGATTAAGAGTTGAGTATGATCTCGTTCCCACCCCGAAAGGTCCCACAGCTGCTACAGATTTGCTGTTTCGGTAACAAAACAATCACTATAACTGGAGATGGTGTCAGAGATGCTGCCAAGGTCTGTGAAACTCACGTTAAAAAATGTCGCAACTCACCTTAGCTCGTAAACGTGGAGGGAGGTCCTATGATTACAACAAGCGGCAGGGAAAGCGTTCGCTTTCACTTCCGCTTGAAAAAAAACAAAGAAGCCCTCGAGTGGTGCGAGCCATGGCCTATTGGTGTCTATTATGCGCACCAAGCGCGTAATAGACACCAATAGGCCATGGGCGGAGTAATGCGCCCGCCTCTGGCCAACTGCGTGCAGTCTTTTATAAAAAGACACACGCGAAGGGCAATTGCGTACCACAAAAGGAATCGCACACGCACGAGCGTGTGCGATTCCTAGGTCAGATTGATTTCCCAGTTTTTCACTTGCAAAATGTCTCGCGCTGCGCGATCACTGCTACGTAGTGCACCGCTAGGCGCGAGACCTAAAAATAACCATGTGTGACTGCACTTGTTAAAGTTAATAAGGCATATGCACTTTGATCAAAAGTCACTGTCAACATTATTATTTCACATTTACAAATGAACTTCCTATGGGTCTGTGAGCTTTTTATATACTTCCAAACACTGAAACGCAATTATAAAAACAGCCCAGAGAGGGCTTCACATTTGGGTCACAATGCACCTAACCATAAACTTCGCCCCTAGAGGGTGTTGTATAACATGTATCTTCCTTCGGCATCACAAGGGAAGTCACAGACATAACCCCTAGAGAGCGCTGCATTCCCAGCTGAAGAGCTCATGTTCCAGCCTGGGTAGTGCTTGAGGACAATCCTGGATTGGTCACTCCTTCAGAGACCCTGCTAACTTTAGTACTTCGTGGTAATTCTCCTGGGTATCCTTGTGGGAGCTGTAGCCCTCTTGCAGCTCCCCGCGTCCTTTTTTTATGTCCCTGGTGGTGTCCCCCTGTCCGGTCTGGGGGCCAACGCAAGCAGAAAGTTAAACAACTGGTAAAGCCATGCAGGACATTATGGCCCCCCACCCCACGGAGCATACATATTCCATGGGTGGCTCTACCGCTGCAGGGCCCTGTGCTGTGCACTTTTTCTTTTTGTTTGGAGGTGCACCTGGGCACCCCCATACCTCCAGTCTTTGGGGCAGCGGAGGGAGCTCACCCCTCGCTGCCCTGATGGCTTTCAGAGCGAGCAGCACTTCTCTGTGCTGCAGCACGAGCCGGCAGGTTTCCTATGTGTCGACCGTCATGGTGGGCTCCCGTTCCCCCCGGATACAGGCACAGGGAGCAGGGTGGGCTGCCACTACCAAGGGTGGGGGCACGTCAGAGCTCCTCCTGCAACTCCTCTGGGCTTCCCTCCTCCTTGGTGTAGAGGTCCCCCAAATATTCCTCAGGGGGTGTAAGGGACCAGCTTCCCTGGTCCTGGGGAGAGATCCACTGGGCCTAGGAGCACCTGCAGGCTGAGTCCTTAGTCCATATGGATATCAGGGGGTTTCTCCTTCAAGCTGTCCATGGCTGCCGCCTCCAGTCCCAGTATCCAGCAGAAAATCACAAACAAGAGAGCCCTCCCCCTTGCACTAGACTTTTTGAGTGGGGGTGGAAGGTTCCAGAGGGGGTGGAAGGTTCCAGAAGAGGGGTACCTCTGGCCAATCATGGGGTGCCTCATCACCTCCCTGCCCCCGTTTCAACCTTTCTGCACAGACTGCTGGGACATTTCAAAATGGCGTCACCCATGAGTCACTAGTTGCACCTACTCTGGGGGCCTCAGTTCTGCCCCTCGCTTACATCACTACCAGGGCCCTTCCCACCAAAACATCCGAAGGGAGGCCCCTCCTGCATTGGTTCTAGAGGTCTGGGCTCCCTCCTTTGTTCAGCTGGCTTGGGCTGGCCCATCCCTGGTACAGTGTGACAGTTGACTGACTGATGCAGATCCTTCATTCCCACCCATTTCCTCCTCAGGAGCTTAGTGAAGCACTGCTAATTGCTACCCTTGTGTGGGATGAAGTTTGTTCCTGCTGCTGGAGAGAAATGTAATTAACTTGGCACAGCGGGGTAACAAAAGGCCTGGATTCTGATTCTGATCTGAGCCAGAGAAATATGACAATCCTAGATGAGCCACAAGCTGTACATATATCTTTTTGGAATTTGTAGAACTGATTTTCCAGCAAAGGGTACATCCCAATTCAATATGTCCCTGGTCTCTGTAGGCCAAAGGGAAGCGAAGCTGCACACCAAGGCACTCTTCCCCATAGGTGTATAATGGAGTGTAACTGCAGTCAAGACAGTAAACCACACTGACTTTCCCTATGAGTGTACACTGAAGTGATGAGGCTTACATTGAGTCAATATCCAATCTTGCAAAGTCCCCTCTGCAAAATGCTACCTATGCGCAGTTAACAGCCTGCCCGCACATGGGTGCGCACACATATGCACTCGCGTATGCATATGTGTTCACGTATAACCACCCAAGTGCTTCTTGCTGCGTCACTGCGGCCACATCTTAACAAGCATTAGCATAGCCAATAGGTCTCGCTTTTGGGACCTTATAAGTATTTAATGATGCAGCACAATATCCTTGGTGCAACAACATTAACTGTTGCATGGTTAAACATTGATAAGGCCCCAAAGGCGAGACCTATTGGCTATGCCAATGCCTGTTTTTAGCGCTGTTTTGGCCACTGGAATTAGGCAGCATGACTGTACAAAATTATGAGACAGGATTGACCACATTGTCCGGCAGGAAAATGCAAATTGTGCGGAAAAATGAAACTTATGTGGCAGTATTATAATACTATTTTGTCATTTTAATACATTACAACTGTGTGGTCAAAAGTGTAATCTCATTAGTACCAGTTTAGCACCTGGATACGGCAATTGACAACTGAAAGTTGACCAGTTAACCTTCGCAAAGGTTGTGTAAATGAGCATCCCTGTCTGGTGCATTTTTGTTTTAGTACATTTTGATCCATTTGAACTACAACAATGTTTATACAAATCTAGAATTATTCAGTAGATTATGGATTATGTGGCAAATGCACAAAACCCATAACTATGCGGATAACATTGCAGCTACCAAATCTCATAACCCCAAAAAATTAATGCCAGTCCCACCACCACAACCGCTGGTACACATTCAACACTCCTGGTCGAATACAGTGACGTTTCTTTAATACCGTGATGTTTCTGTAAATCTCCTCTTTGTAGCTGCCAGAGCCGACACTGCGCTCTGCTCGCCGGGCCCTGAATAAAGTTACACATTTCCAGACACCTGCTTTCAGAGTGTGTCTTTTATTTCCCCCGAGGCTGTGTCACAGACACCGCCTTTGAAGAAAGTGGCCGGGGCACAAGTGTGCCAAACTGTAAGCCGTATAAATGAACATGTAAAACTTGCTGCGGATTGTCAACAGGGCGGGCTGGCCAAACCCTGTCTGTGTTTAGGCCACGATAGCGGGATGCGTATTCTGCCGATCCCTGTGAGTTCTGCGGGTCGCCGCGTCCACGCACATTTAAATCACACACGTAAGCCCCTTGCATGGTTTTTGTGCCCACCACAAGCATATTTCTGATATTTAGGGCAGAGGCGTAATACAAAATGCCCCCTCCACCCCCATCGCAGAATGTGGTGCACCCCTGCTCTAGATACTGTATTGCTTCCTGCCTATTCCATTTAGATTTGTCTCTGTCGGGGGCACATAAGTCCAACGAGAAGTTTAGTTAGAGGTGACGACAGGTCGCCTCCGTGGCAATAAGCAGTTCTTATCGCCAGCGCCCACCCTTGCTTCCTATGCAGTGATGTACAGTTGCCTCAGGCTAAAAAACACAGAGTTGGCAACGTGCCCCCAGAGCTTTAAGTGGGCCGGGTCCTGCCGGTGCCCAGCACCGGCAATTCTTAAAAGCAGGTGCCGAGACGGGTCCCTATGGGGTTCCCCATTTTCGTCCTCGCTCTCAGGATGGAATAAAATCTTAATTCTGCAGCAGTACACTGTTTTTGATGTAACTTTTATTTTTTTGCAGTTATATATTGCAAAACTCTAAGTGCTTTCTTTACCTGAGTATCAACAGAGATGTATTCATTTGTTTTTTGGGTAGGCACTGGCGATTAATTGATTTGCCCAGAAGCACAGGATGTTGAGCCGATGCTGAGACTCAAACCTGCTTCCTCAGCTCCAAAGTGGGCAGCTCTAGCCATTACGCCACAACCTCTCGCGCATGAACTAAAGCATTTTTAATATTATATACAACGAAGCCATGGTTCTATGTATGCATGTAGTATATTTATCCTATCCAACTAACAACCTTTCACAAAGCCAATAGGCATGGCTTGTTGTGGGTGTAATGTTACTTGTTGTATTATATATGTGGAGGCAATAACAGAAGCAGCAAAATATCAGTCGGTGGCACATTATGCTATGCACAGATTTTTAGCATAAATGTTTTAAGCCACGCCCTTAATTATATCGACCACGCCCCTTTGAGAGACAGCCCCGCCCCCCAAGTATTTTCATTCCACCGAAAGCCCTGTGTGCCACCACAATGCCAAATGGGTGTGTGCGTGGTGTGCTCCATGGACCTGGCAGCCACTGTAGAAATATGCGCGAAGCCTCGTTGCCATAGGTTCGAGCTCCTTGGAGCTCCCCCCCAATATTTCCTTTCGAGGACGATGAAACCAGTACTTCTTAGTTGGGTAACAGTGATGCCTGTTTAAAGCACGTGCACGCAAATTATAGTGTCCATTAAATTATAGTGTCCAATATAAGGATATTTATTATCTCATGGGAGTTCACCTATTGCTTGCACTGACAGTGAGATTTATTCACCCAAGAATGCAAGTCAAGGAAATGCCGGAAGCGGAAGACTTGACTGCACCCAGGGCCAGGGCCTCAGAGAGGCAGTTGCACAGCCTGAGATTCACAGGTCGTAGTGCAAGGAAGGAATTTGGCCATTTGGCTGCTGTTTGAATGATAAAATACAGCAATAAAGAGGGTTATACTTGCCCCCTGGCCCTCTGGTACCCAGTGCCACTGCACCTGCTGCGTCAGTGGAAGCTATGGCTCTTCAGAAATCCCAGCAGCCCCACAGCTCCGCCTGCACCCATGCATGTTTACTGTGTGCCTGAGGCGTTAGTGAGGTCGCGCCATCTTTGTGTCACGTTTGCCCGCTTGCCCTTTCTGGGGACTGTCATGTGCCCTCCCCGTTTCAAGCCGCCTGTAGCGCCCTGCGGCACATGCCAGCAGATCCTTGTTGCCTTAAAGGCTCTGGAAGTACAAAAGAAAACTAAGGAAGAGAGAAATGTGGGGACTGGGCATGAGACAGAGAAAGAGGGGGCCGGGGGGGGGGGGGGGTAAATAAGAGACTGAGGGATTGGGCCAAGAGGAAATAGACAAGGTGGTGGATGGAAAATAAAATGGATTCCCACTGGGCAGAGACAGTCAAGGGGGCTAAGGAGGGAGAGAATGAGGCCAGGACTAAGGGGGTTAAAAAACAGAAGGTGCACACGAAGGGGGGGGGGGGGCAAAGGCGCTCTGAGGGGAGAGAAAGGGGCGAAAGGAGTGGAAGAGAAGGATATGGGGGTAGGGGCAAGAGAAAAACAGAGAGAAAGAGACAAGGGGGCTTAGAGCAGAGAAAGCAACAAGGTGGCTCTGAGGGGAGAAAGCGACAAGGGGTCCCTCAAGGGACAAACAGCTATGGTGGAAAGGAGGGGTTGTGGGAAGAGATACGAGTGAAAGATGCTGTAGGATAGGGCATGTAAGGGGGAGAAAGACAATACAGCTGCGGGTAGAAATGGAAAAGGGGTTTGGCAGGGAGAGAGGCGAGGGTTCGAGGAAGAGACCCCAGGATGACAGACAAGGGGGGGTCCTGTAGAAAGGGAGAGGGCCCCCGTTGGAAGGAGAAGAGAACAGGGTTAGGGTGAGAAAATGACAAGAAGGCCTGGAAGGTGAGAAAGAGTCAGAGGAGCAGGGGTAGCGGCGGGGGAGGAAGAGCGATAAGAAACAAGAGCGGGGGGGGGAAAGAAAAAAACGAATGGGCCTGGGGGGTAAAGAAACAAGAGGCTCTTGGGGGGTGGGGATCACACAAGATGACATGAGGGAAGGGGAGAGAGACACACACACACACACACACACACAGACAGGGGTCTGGCGGAGAAGAGAAAGACATTGTAAAACATACTGGGAAGAGAGAAAGACCGGGAGACAGGGGGTACAGGAGACAGACAAGCCAAGGGGTAAAAGACGGACAAGAGGAAGGAAGGGGTGGATGAGGAAGTCAGAGAAAGACAATGGGCCTGGGAATGAAGAAAGAAAACAGGTGGGTCCAGTGGTGGGGTGGCGAAACGTGAAGGCTAGTGGGAAAAAAAAATAGGGGACAAAGGGATGAAAGTCACTATGGAGAAAGTAACATGGGGAGAACAAGAAATGGAGCTGGGTGGAAGGAAAAACAAAAAGGATTGACTGCGCGGCCGTGAAAATTACACGGCTGCGCAGCCTGTGAAAGTGATCGCGGATGCGATCAAGCACGGCGGAGGTAAACATGGCGGCTGCGCTCATGCACGCAGGCTTTAGGCCACAGGCAGCACTTGGAAAACCCGCATACAAAATGTCTCGGCCAAACTAGCACATGCGCTGGATCAGGCGAGACCTAAAAAGCGGACACCAGCAGTAAACACATGCAGTTCATTTACAGTGAGTTCAACATGGGCGAGTCACAGGTTGTGAGGCTCATCCACAGTAAAGATGTAAAAAACCAGGTGAAGAAAAAGCAAAAAATCTGGGCGAATTTCATGGGCAGAACCCATCGCCTTACAGTCGGTGAGATGATTGGTCACTGCTGAAAATTCAAGTGACGGTGAGGTCACAAGTTTGAATCCCTGCAAGGATGACTCACCTTTCATCCTTCCGAGGACAATAAACTGGGGCAAATTAACACCTGGCATTTACAGCAGTTATAAATACCAAACGTCGTTCATATAGCTTCATCTGGCTTCAGGTTAAATCTGGTTATTCACTGCTACGACTTAACAGTATGAAACAAAAATGTCCCATTGTTGTGACATCACCAGGGGAGGCTTTCATTAGTCCTGTGTTCAGCCACTTCCTCATCCAGTTATGTGCAGACCTGAGTCAGGCAGCAAAATATAGGCTGGTGGTCCTCCCACCTTCTACAACCTCTCCCAGGCCTCCACAGACCTGGTGGAGGCAAGAGGATATTGACCGCTCTGCCTCTACCATCTACGCATCTCTCTGCAGTCTCAGGATAAAACACACCACAAAGACTACCAGCTCTCAGAGCCCCTCTCTTGCAAGGCGCCTGTTCTCTGCCCCAGTGTAAGAGTGAAGAATGTGGGTTTAGACAGGGAGGCGAATGCATGGCACAGAGGGTGGTGCAGGTGACTGGCAGGAGGCCAGGTATTTTTTAAAAATATATATTTGGATGTGGGAGCGTAAGTGTAGGTGGTGGTGGATGTGGCTGGCAGAAGAACAGGACTTTTTTCAGATTTGAGCTGGGACAATTTTAGGAGGAATTGGGGTTGGCTGGCAGGAGGCTAAGTTTATTTTTTGTATGGGTCCCCGACAACTCCTCTGCCCCTACGTAGATAGTGAAAACAAGGGCAGCTGACCTGGAGAGGGCATACATAACACAATATTACAAATTGGTAAGAGGTGAATAATGGAAATGTTTTTCAGCTTGGGGTTCTGAGTGACATGATACACAATGCAAATTTCAGTCTTGTCTAGTTGAAGTCACTCAGAACGCCTTAGTGGAAATCAGCTCCATTATATTATGTTACCCAACTTCTATATATTATTCTCTCTACTGGATATGTGTGTCTTTGTATGTCTGTGCACTGGAGTTGTGTATTTTTACACGGGTGAATATGCCTACAGGAAGTGTGTTACCCTGCACAGGACCTAAGTTCACCCTTTCACTGGTCTGTGCACTCTGCAGTGTGGGATCCAGGTCCACACCAGCACTTCCAGGTCATAGCTTAAACATGCCAGCCGGTGATCCACCTTACCCAAACGAAAATGTGAGTTGCAAGTGGTACTATATCTCTGTAGACAGTATTTTGTGTGTAATGGTTCTCCTGTGCCTGTCATTTTTACGCCATTCTTACACTGCAATCAATCCATATATTGCCAAGTCCATAAGACAGGTAACCCTGCACCATGATTACCAAAGCTTGGCGTCTTTACCTTCGAGTGTTTTTTTCAACCCAAGTACCAATTTAGAGCTAGAAAATACTCTGACATGTATACAATATAATTTCTATAGCAATCACCCAGCCTGAAGGCATTACAGCAATTTGCGAACCCATTGGGAATGGCTGGCACTCTCAGGGATGGTGGCCTGCTGGGGTCAGCAGACCACCATGTCTGGGACTGCTTTGTCAATATAGCATATTATGTCATTTTATAAGGGCAGGCAGGTCCCTGGGACCACTGCCTGCTCTTAAAAAATATTTGCGCATCTATTCCCAAAGGGGAAGGAGTCCCCTGGGGACCCCTTCCCCATTTGCTTTACCACCCTTTTAAGAAGGGTGGTAAACGGCAAGTGTTTTGAGGTCGCAAAACATTCGTACATAGGTTATGGACTCGCTATTAGGAAAGGACGCCCTTGGCACGCCCCTTCCTAATGGAGAGTCGCTAACCCTATTTTGCGTGTCGCTAATTGATTAGTGACTCGCAAAATAGGGTTAGTACATTGGGCTGACCAATTTTGCAGTTGCAAAGGGGCCGAAATTCCCTCTGAGACCGCAAAAAACGGTTGTACATCTGGCCCAGAGCGATTAAGTGCTTTGTCCAGAATCACAGGCTAAAGTCGAGGATCGAACCTGGTTCTCAGTTCCAAAGTCAGCATCTCTAGCCACATCTCCTACCTGAAATAATTCACTTGAGGAACAGGTGACTAGACCAAGAACAAGTGGATTTACTTACAAAACACACACATTTCGTTAGGCTTTTGCTCTTGGAGAAGTAGAAAAACTTAATTTGTTGACCAATCCGAGTTTGGAAGCATTGGGGGTGGGAGCGGGTTGGGGAATTAATTTAGAAATATGTGTTTTGTTCAAAGGTCTATCCTGATTATTGGTTAACAATGACTGCTACTTCAATTTAGTACTTGAAGACTTAAATGGTACCACTATGTATACAATTGGAACTGAAGTATGATGTTTGTATGGTTCTACGATGGAAAACAGTAAGTAGCTGGGTTATTTTGAAATAGTATGTATGCAGTCAAGCTTACTGAAATAGCAATAAAAAAAACTCTTAAAAGAAAAAGTAGAAAAACAACATCCCTTCCCCCCCCCACCCAAGAGAAGCACAGAGTACCTAAGAAGCAAACCCAAGAGGGTGAATGATAAATGAGGCTTTATGAGGGAGCATGAAGAAGATGAATAAGACATCAGTGGAGGATCTAGTTAGAGAGACCCTAAATGAGCAGAACAAGATGCCTTAATGGTGGCCAAAGCTCAGCAACCCAAATGTGCAAATTGCAGAGGAGCATGTATGGGAGAAAGAGAATAGAAAGTTGCATCTCACAAAAGCCATGGACAGCAGTAATATGAAGATGATGCTCTCAGATTGGGCAAAATGACTTGAGTTAAGCTACAACCTCAGAAAAGAGCAAGGATGCTTTGCGGCACAGAACACAAATGAGATTAGAATACAATGCCTATACTGTGTAATTAAAAGCAGAAAAAATCAGATAATATCACAAAGTCAAGAGCCCCAAGAGACAGATAGAGAGAATAGCAACTGGATGATGGTTTACCTATGAGGCATTGAAAAAAGAGATGACCAAGAATGGCCCCCATGTGAGGCAGTATTCTTCAAAGGATCCTGCCCCTGGTCACTAAGGGGTCTTCTTTACATCGCTCAACCACCAGAATTCATATCTCCATTTACTTTTGGAAACATGTCATCAGCACTTACAGTGGTTCTGTAGGTAACTAACACTGGTAATTCAGAGCTCTGTTGTTCAGGATGAAATCCTCAATTCACCTTTTCATGCAAATGTTCACTCTCTTGGTGGCTCTGTTGCACAAGCAGGGAGAGACAATATACCTTCATGGTAATTCAACACAAAAAATAACAGCACACTCTCACCTGACAACCAAGATGCTTGCGGTTAGAGGGTTTCCTCTGAACATTCAAAAGTCATGCATTCAGCCATCCTCGAGTTTGGAGTACATTTTAGCCGATTTAAGAAAGACTTGTGCATGGCATTTCCATCAGAAGCCACAACCAGCAATATGAAAGGCTACTTGCCAACAGTGCGGCAGAAGGATCAGGTCTGTGCCAATGAGTGGCTCCTGGTGGAGGGAGACATAGTTAAGACCAACCACAGCTGACAGACTGGTAGGGACACTCCATAAATGATTTCACTGCAAGCTCTTTTTCTTGCTTCTCCCTCTCAGGCGACATACATTGTCGTATTGCCCCTCGGGAATGCCTGTCTCTAGGATGAGTTCTGCAGGTATGAAATAGCAGTCACTAAATGTACAGTATCAATTAATCAATCAATCAAACATTTGTAAAGCGCACTACTCACCTGTGAGGGTTTCAAGGCACTGAGGGGAGGGGTGCTGCTCCAATAGCCAGGTCTTGAGTAGCCTCCTGAAGGTGAGAAGGTCCTGGGTCTGCCGTAGAAGGATGGGGAGGGTGTTCCAGGTTTTGGTGGCGAGGTGGGAGACTGATCTGCCGCCGGAGTTCGCTCTTCGGATGCGGGGGAAGGTGGTGAGGGCGAGGTCAGCGGGGCGGAGCGGAGCTGGCCGTTTGGGTGTAGAAGGTGAGTCTTTGTTAAGGTATGTCGGTCCGGTGTTGTGGAGTGCTTTGTGTGCTTGGGTGAGGAGCTTGAAGGTGATCCGCTTGTTGACGGGAAGCCAGTGCAAGTCGTTTAGGTGGGGTGTGATGTGGCTGCGGCGAGGGATGTCGAGGATCAAGCGTGCGGAGGCGTTCTGTATGCGCTGTAGTCGTTTCAGGTGTTTGGCCGAGGCTCCTGCGTAGAGGGAGTTGCCGTAGTCTAGCCTGCTGCTGACGAGGGCCTGTGTGAAGGTTCTTCTTGTTTTGGTGGGGATCCACCTGTAGATCTTGTGGAGCATGCGGAGGGTGTTGGAAGCAGGAGGACGAGACGGCGCTGACTTGCTTGGTCATGGAGAGTGTTGAGTCGAGGATGAACCCTAGGTTGCGTGTGTGGTCAGTGGGTGTAGGTGCTGCTCCCAGTGCGGTCAGCCACCAGGAGTGGTCCCACGCCAAGGGAGTGGAGCCGAGGATGAGGACTTCTGTCTTGTCGGAGTTCAGCTTCAGGTGGCTGAACTACATCCACTCTGCTTTCATTCCTTCGTGAAGGTTGGTTTTGGCGGTGAGGGGGTATTTGGTGAGGGAGAGGATCAGCTGGGTGTCGTCGGCGTAGGAGATGATGTTGAGGTTGTGCAGTCGAGCAACGTGAGCGAGTGGTCCCATGTAGATGTTGAACAATGTCGGGCTGAGGGATGATCCTTGGGGTACGCCGCAGATGATCTCGGTGGGTTAGGATCGGAAAGGGGGGAGGCGGACGCTCTGGGTTCTGCCGGAGAGGAAGGAGGTGATCCAGTCTAGGGGCTTGGTGGGGGTCGTGGCTGTGAGGTCGGAGGTCTCAGTGATTGTCGGACGGTCTGGGTGTTGAAGCTCTCGTGGATATGTGCGATCTTGCAATGGAAGAAGGTGGCGAGGGCGCCGCATAGGTCTTGTGAAGTGGGATGTTGTTGGTGTTGGAGCTGGGGTTGGAGAGCTCCTTCACGATGTTGAAGAGCTCTTTGCTATTGTATGCGTTGTTGTCTAGGCGGTCTTTGAAGGAGGTCCTTTTGGCGGATCTGATGAGGTGATGGTGTCTGCAGATGGCGTTCATGTATCTCAAATGAGACCGCACACTGCCTGTCCAAGGCCAAATCCAAGAGTTCCAGAAGCGATAACACGCACACGCTACTGAGCCGTGCACCTCCTATAACACGGGCCATGTGGAAGAATCCACATGTTCTAGGTGTGCTAATAGACGCTTTGGTGAACCCTCTTACTCAGCCAGCCGGACGCTAGTTAAGCAAGTGAAGGGCCTGTAGAAGCAGCATTGGGTCATGCAGGAGTGTTGTAGGCCTGTGGGTTCCAATTTGGAAGCCCACAGCCTGGACCAGAGTACAAGATGGGTTAGAGTTTTTTTTCACCAAACAGCATCTGTGTATTTGCTTGTATCTCATAGATGGAAGGGACAGCACCAGAGACTGTAGGGAGAAATGAGGAGACAGGCTTTCTTACAAATGCCAGCGCCCTTCCTGATACATTTTGAGTTTCTCATGTCTTGATAGTGAACAACTTTTAAATTAATTTTTCACTATTGCAAGGCCTACCTCTCCAGGCCTCAAAAAATCATAAAAATGTTACATGATCTGCAGGTCTCGTGACTTGAATAATCGACTTGACCTAACTGCATGTGCTTGAACCATAAACTGGCCCAAATTGTGTGATCCTAGGAAAATGTTTACTTCATCAAGTCACTTTTTTCTTCATTATTAAATATGTGACCACCTTCAAATATGTGAGGTCGGAATATTTCCTGTACAAAAACGTTGATGTTTGATTTAATAGACAACACATTTGCACATTGTGTAATAAAAATGTAGCCCACGTAATTGGTACGCAAGACCCCTCACTTGCCTCCTGGTTCATCAATAGCATTGTTAAAAGGGCAGGGTAGGAATGTTTCTACATTGATGTTTAAAAACTCACACTTTTAATAGATATATTACAGAAGCATGACGTGGTGGTGCACCGTCATTTACAGACAGAATATTTCCATTGAAATGGCCACAAACCTTTCCGCTGGCATGCAGTTTAACTGATGAAACTATATGGAGTACAACCAATAATGGGAAGTTGGGTTTCAGCAAATATGTATCATTTGGACATCACCAAGTAAAGTGTTCTGAATTGTTTTGATCCTATTAAAATATTTGTTTCCCTCACACATTCGAATTATAAAGAATTTGAAAAAGAGCTTTCCCAGCGACTGAAATATATTTTGAAATGTTTGCACAGTTTATTTACAAGGTATTTAAATGTTTTTTAGAAACTAAAGTGGCATCCTATAGCCTTTTCCTTGCCTTTCCATGCACACAGCATGATTGCCAGACAGTTCACTTTACTTTTCTTACTCTGACTGCAAAGTTGGTTGATTCTGTAAACACGATCGCCAGGATAAAATAAGGAACAATATGTAAATAGACATATGCTGACATTTGACCTCTGTCTTTGAACGCACAGCAAATTTAACAAGATTTAAAGACATCTTTATTACTCTTTTACTTTTCACTTCTTAATTATAAGACACCTGTTCTTTGTCAGCTGGAGACTCTCGCAAGACTGGGCCAGTTGTCCCTAAATATCGCTTGCCCTGATAACCTCTGACTCGCCATAGCGAGTGGACAAGTAGATTTCTCGGGGCCTGCTCTCCCATAGGATAACATTGGTGTTGTCTTACTACATTTAATATACATGTCCTCCAAATGGGAACAGGTAAACTATTCATGTTTGATGTCTGGAATTGTATTGAAAAATCTGTTTTTATGGTGAAGTCAGATTTCAAATTACAATTTTGAAAATGCCACTTTTAGAAAGTTGGAATTTTGCTGCCTTAGTCATGCAGTGCATGCAACTTGTCTCTGGGTGACATGACTAGGCGTGGCAGTTGATCTTTCTGTATTCTTCCTAGACAGACAAACACAATGGAGAGCTTGGATCAGCCTGGAAGGGCCATCACTTGACGGTTGGCATTACTCAGTCTCCCTGGCAGAGGTGCTGCCCACCAAATTGAGAAATTATTACCAAGCAGACAGTCATTTCTTAAAGCTATGGAGGAACTGCCGTCACAGTGGTTCCGGTCAATGCTTTGTGAAGGTTGGTGCACGGTTCTGCCAACAGGACGGAGCAGTACACCAAATGTTATTTATTTTTTTTTTTCAAAAGAAAATCCCAATGTGGGAAAATGCTACCCTCGCCATGGGAATCGTCTCCCATGCCGGGGAGAGCATATAGCAGTTTTCAATACCCACAGATTTTAAAAGAAGAAAGTCACTGGATGGTGTCAGCACTCACAAAGCCATTCGGGAAGGTAGTAAACATCAGATGCACACCTCAAAATGAGAAGGTCACACTGGAAGACAGAAGAACCCACAAGACAAAGGTAACCTACTGGACACATACATCAACCAGTGGAAACACAAATTGGGATTTATAGATTTGGCCAACAGCTTCATAAAAGGATATTTCCTTAAATGTAAGGACTAGAGTTAGTTTAAAAGGATCGAGAATCATTGACACTGGCCAGAGCCAAAGGAATCCAACTGCAAGCAGTGGTGTGAAAAGGAAAGTCTTTATACATCTGAGACTGGATGAGGACAGACACAGTCTACCCGAGAGGCCGAACAGGTCAAAGACAGTTCATGCTCATCAACAATGCATTCCAGAAAAGAATCTCTGCAGCGCTTCAACACCTGCTCATGCAGGGCAATTTTAACCAGCAGAGCTGCAAAGTCTTCTGGGCACTCCGCCCCCATGACAATCTCCAAGACTGCCTTCAGTCTGCTTGGTCTTCGTCTTGTCTTCTTTTGTCTTGGATATACTCTTCTCCATGCTGGGCAGTGCAGCTTCTCATTCATCCAAAAAGTTCATGGCCACTGGATTTCTCCCCCATCTAAACATTTTACCAGCCTTTAATGGAAGACCGGAGCTGCAATGCCTGTCTCTAATAAAGTTTCTCTCTTGGCGCTGTTGTGGGCGGTCTCCCCGCTCAAAGTCCAGGTGCCTATAGAGTACCTGGCCTAATTGGCCACCATTTAACCTACTTCCGAGGCACTGGCAGGGAGCCAAAGCCAAACCAAAGTAAAAGATTTCTTTGAAATTCAATATTCTCTTATGATCAGGAGGATAGGCATTATTAGGCCTTTGACCTCATGCTTTTGCATGCAGTCAGACATGAATAGAGCAGGCTGGTAAGAACCTGCCTATTTGATCAAAGTTACCAGGCTCCTGACTGTGCTGGGGACAAACCCACAAAAGGAAAGGGGGAAGGGAAGGGTTTAGTGCTACAGAGGGAAGACTTGTTTAGCAGGACAGGGATGACTTTTTCCCCACAGAGAGCCATACAACTGCAGTTTTGGGGCAAGGGCATCAGGAACAGAGCACATGTTGGTTGCCACATCCACAACAAAAGACATTCTACAGTGGAATACACCATTTGTTCAGATCTGCATAAAAAACATGCAATAAACACCTGTCGTCCTGCACACTGTCTCCAGGCCCCACAAGATAAACACACATTTACTCCACACCAAGCATATTCTGAAGGCAAGAATGACAGTTTTAAAAAAACTTTATTTTCATTTTATATTCAAACATATGTCTATTGATCATTGCATTACATACAGCGGCAGCAGCAAAGAAACAAACCAGAGTCCGTTCCGACAGTTACAACAGAATGAGTACTTCCAACTTTGCATTTACACTGGGGGGGGGGGGGCAGTATAATTATACATTGATGCACATACAACAGTCTTTTACTTTCAGGGAATACATCCCAATCCCTCCATATCATCAGCGTGAGACAACTCAACACAAAAGGCGGCAACACAGACAGAACCACGCTGCAGTCCTGCAGCGTCCCTGCTATTTCAGCCAATCCCCGACCTCTCATGTTCCTCCCCCGCTTCTTCGGTTGACTAATGGGCCAAGTACGCCTGAACTGGCTCCCAAATATTTTTAAGTTTGCAGTGAGTGGGCATAAGCGCATTAAAGTTTTCTGAGTGTGTGTTACAGCGAGAGAGGCCGGCAAGCCATTCCTCTATTGTAGTGGTGGGGCCATTAATCCATCGCATAGCAATACTGCGCTTTGATAATAGCATACCCAGTGCATAGCATAACTTGCGTGTGCCTTTGGGGTACTCCTTAGTGTAACCTAGCAACTCCTACAGGGGAGTCAATCTAATACCTACTCCCACTATGTCTTGCAATGCATTATGCACTGTCGCCCAAAACCTCAGAATCCCTGGGCAGGCCCATGCCAAATGCGTGAAGTTTGCTTCTGCCGCCCCACATCTCATGCATATGTCATCATCGCGGAGCCCACACTTTTGCAGACGAACTGGAGTGTAGTACACTCTCTGCAGAAACTTAAATTGTATTAAGCGATGTCTGCCATTTTGAGAGATAGTGTTCGTGTTCCTGCAGCAACATACCCATTGTTCATCAGTTATATCTATCTGTAACTCTGCGTGCCATTCCTGGAGCGATTTTGAGGCAGGAGGGTCTGGCTCCGCGTTTGCGAGTGTGTACAATATCGAAATCATGTGTTGTGGGGTTTCTGCACTAAGCAGGTACGTTAGAGGTGTAAATTCAGGTGGTTCGAGCATGTCCTCCCCCAGTATTGTCCGAAGTGCATGCCATGCACGGAAAAAATTTAATCTTGCCACTAGGGAGGCTTCTGGGAATTCTGTGGCTAGCGCGTCCCATTGCTTGACTATCCCATCTAGAAAACAATCACCCATTGTGATTATGCCCAGCGCACGCATAGCGGAGATAAATTCTTTCTCTTTTCTCATTGGCAACCACCCACACATTTCCAATGGCAATTTAGGAGAATAGAGAAGGGTAAGACCCCGCATGTCTGCCGCCCTCTAGAGTAGGCTTCTCAAGCATCCGACTGCATCTATAACATGATAGCACCTCTTCGGTGTCTCAGAAAGATACTGTGGTAATGAATAGGGTTCCACAACCGCTTTTTCAATCTATACCTGTGGGCTACCTGAGGCCTCATGCAACCAATGAAATGCATGCATCTGTTGTGTGGCACAGTAATACAATTCAAAGTTTGGGGCTCCAAGCCCCCCTGCTGAATATGGTTTGGTAAGTGTCTCCCATATCACCCTTGGCTGCTTCCCGGCCCGAACTAGGCGGAGCAGGAGGGAACGCAGTGTGCGGAAGAAGGATTTCGGCATTAAAATAGTAACATTGGCAAAAAGGAACAGAAAGCGTGGGAGTACTATCATCTTTAGGAGTGATATACGCCCCAAAAAGACAGCAGCAGGTGTATCCATTTCTCAATGGATTCCGATGGTTTATTTATCGCTCTCCCGTAGTTGTCACGAACCACAACCTCCGGGTCAGTGTGAATTTGGATTCCCAAATAGCGAGTAGGTTCCATTGATCACACAATAGAGTAATCAACTACGACCAGAGCCGTGCATGAGGGTGAGAGGGAACGCCTTAGGTTTATTCCAATTAATGCGTAACCCAAAACGTTGACCAAATCGTTCCACTTCCTGGAGAACAGATGTTAAGTTCCGCGCGGGCTCCCTGATGTATAGAAGTGTGTCGTCTGCATAGGCAACGATTACCAAATTGTACTGGGGGAACCTTAAGCCATGGTGCCCGTGGTACTCGCAGCAAGCGTATCCAGGAGAGGAGACAGAGGGCACCTCTGCCTTGTACTCCTTGTGATGTGTATTGGTTCTGAAAGTAACCCGTTAACACGTACCCACGCTGTGGGCCTCTCATACAGAACTTCTCAGTACAGCCTTCAAGAAGTGCCATTCAATAGAATCTAAGGCCTTCTCTACATCGAGAAAGACCGCTGCTGCTTGCGTCTCTGGGTTAATACAAGCCATGGTGACAAACAGAGTACGCAAATTACTGGTTAGCAAACAAGTTGGCACAAAGCCTGGATGTTCTGGTGCCACCACTATAGGGAGCAAGGGAGAGAGGCGGTGGGCAAGAATTTTGGCAAATATCTTTGTAGCAGTATTGAGCAGTGAGAGCGGCTTATATGAGGAGCATTGGTTCGAGGGCCTATCTTACTTTAAGAGAGTAATCAGAGTGGCTTCTCTCATACTGGGGGGCATTATCCCATCTGTAGCCATTTCCTCAAATAGATTCACCAGGTGTGGTAGCAGTTGGTCGAAATATGCTTTATAAAAAGCTACAGTTAGTCCGTCCGACCCCGGGGCCTTGTTATTGGCCATTGTTATCAGCGCTGATGTAATTTCAGTAGGGCGTAGTGGTGCCATCAAATGTTCCCTTTGCAAATTCGTCAGCCATTTCATAGCTATATGTGTTAGGTATTCTTCATCCTATTCATCAGAGTCAGATGACCGCGAACTGTAAAGTTCTGTGTAATAGGATCGGAATCTTTCCACTATTTGTACAGCTCCGTACAATGTTGTGCCTTAGTAATCTTGTGGCCCCAGCACTTCATTAACCCACCTGCCGGTCTGGTCAGAGAGGCCAGCGTTGCGCCCGACCTCTCCCCCTCTCCATACACTTTTGCTGACGCATATTTCCCCAGATGCACCACCTCGGCTTGTGCTTCATCGTTATATTTGTTTCTCCTATCTCTGATCTGTCTTAACACCTCAGGCGATGAGTCCAGAGTCCCTTGGCATTCCAATTCTGTCAATTCAATCTCAAGCCTATGTAGTTGCCCCCTGATGGAGCAAAGCACTCCAGCGTGTTTTGAGATGACCACACATTTAATAAAAACTTTAAATGTTTCCCATATAGTGTCCATCTTGGGAACACTGCCCAAATTGGTGGCGAAGAATAGATCAATCTCCTGGGAGACTTATGCCGTGAATACCTCATCCAACAGGGAGTACTGGGGAAAACGGCAAGTTCGGACCCTGGGCTGCATATCATCTATTTTCAATTGTAATTTGACTGGGGAATGGTCTGAATACGTTCGTGGAAGGTGTGCACAATGTGTTACGAAAGGTATTAAGGTACGGGACACCAACCAGTAGTCTATATGTGTGTATATATCGTGTTCTGATGAGTAGTGTGTGTACTCTCTACCCGTTGGCACCCCGGTGCCTCCATATATCATCCAGATTGTCGAACTCCGCTGTCGTTGTAATTGCTTTAGCAACAGCTGAGGGAGAGTGCTGAGGACCCTGTGAACGGTCCAGTACAGGGGATTGCACGCAGTTGAAGTCGCCTCCCCACAGAATGCGCATTCCAGAATATGAGGAGTTTTGTATACAGTGCGCCATACAAATTGAGGATTGTGATAATTCGGGACATACACTCCCACCACTCGAATGTCTAAGTTACCCATGCGACAATGCACTACAACATAGTGACCTTCTTGGTCCGACGCCACTGTTTGTACTGTGATGTTACACTGTGTCTGACCCAAACCAGGACCCCCCCCCCCCCTTGCATGAGAAGTAAAACCAGCTTCCACGCATATACCCTTCTTCCTTCTTCACGACAACAGTCCGTGGTGGGTGCAAGATGGGTCTATTGCAGCACTGATCAATATGATGCCTAAGGAGGTATAGAACCACCTTACGGACCTTACGTTGGTTGTTTAATCCCCTGATGTTCCAGGTTTGAAAGCTTAGTATGTGATCCTCTTGAGTGTCTGTGCGGTGACTACCACCACTCATGGTTGTACGCTAAGATGCCATATACATGAAATACATAACTGTCTGAATAAACACACTGCTCATCATAAACACTGCCGCTGCACCAAAAGGCACAAATTTCCCTACCTCACACCCCCACCCACGTCGTGTTTCCCAACGTTTGACATGACAACATATTCCCCTAAGAACAAAAATCCCCGCTACTGAACTATGTGTAATACACTGTGGGGCAGAGAGTGCCCAACCAGCTATGGTAAACCCTAACACTGCTACATTTATTACTTTCTAACTGAATGCCCCCATGGTAGTCACCATTAACTATAAGCAAGTAGGACAGTCTAGCTACAGTACATACTACCACTGATAAAATGGTGTACAATCCCAGACATGTTCTCCCCACCCATCACCGCCCAACTCGCCCGTGAACTACAAGAACAAAGCACAGCATCCACGAGAGGTGTGGTATAGAACATCGGAATATCAGGAGCATTAGTACAATGGAGAATAAGGAGCTTCCTTTTACATAGAATCCCCTTGCTAAGAACGTCCCCATTACTGAAGCACTTAGCTCACACATGTGCATATATCAATCGTTTTGGTCCAATGGACTTCCGGGGTTATGGTCCACTTCTGCTGACTGAGTATTGTTCTGCCCCTTAGTGTAGCCTTTTAGTGCCTGCTTGGCACTGACCGGGTCATCATATACCTTCGATTTCCCACCAACGGTGATCTTCAGACACGCTGGATAGAGCATGGCACAGTCAATGTTCATCTCTCTGAGCTTGTGCTTGACTGGCGCAAAATGTCTATGCTCCTCTTGAACCTGTGAGGTGAAGTCTGGATACAGTGACAACACAGAGCTGTCATAATTAAGTGTTCGAAGCTCAAGTGCTCTCTGTAGTGCGGCATCCATGTCCCGATAATTGAGTATTCGGGCTATGATGGGGCAGAGAGGGGGCCCCAGGGGGGGCCTGGGCACAAGCAACCTGTGTGCCCGCTCCACCACAAGGATAGAGGAAAAGGTGTCACGTCCCAGAAGAGTGGTAAGTAATTCTCCACATAGAGTTCCGTGACTCCGGTGGCAGTGGACTCCGGAAGCCCCACTATGCGCAGATTGTTGCGCCTAGAGCGTGCTTCAAGGTCTTCGGCTTTCGCCTGTAGTGACGCCACAATTTTTGCCACCTGTTTATGTGCGCCCGCAGTCTCGACCTGTTGATCCTCCATGTCAGATACCCGTCCCTCCACCATGTCAATTCTTTCTGCATGTTTATCCAGCCTCTCCGACATGCGATCCATGTGATAAGAGAGGGAATCTATCTTACCTTCTATTGTGAATAGGCTCTGCTGCATGGCTTCCAGAATGAATCGTAAATCTCCACCCGGCTCGGGACCAGTAGCCCCCTGCTCTACCAGGTCAGCATCCGCACCATCATCACAAAGTCTAGTGGATTTGCGCTGGTTGAATTGTAGCTTTGATTGTGTTTTGTCATGCTTCCCCATGCTGCAGCTGCTCACGCGGGGGCCGGGTCCTGAAGTAGGCCTGCACGATGGGTTGTCTCCCTCTAAGGCCAACTCTGCCTTAGCCTCTCTGCAAGCACCTTCAGCCACAAGAGTGTCCGAGCCTGTTATGCACCAATCCCAGCGCTTGCCTGCAGTGAGCCTCTGTTAGGCAACCTTCACTTATGCCCCTCTCCTCCCAGCAGCTAATGACCAATTGTTGTTGTCGGGCCTGCACCCCCCCAGCATGCATAACAGCTGCTGTATGGGTTAGCGTTGATGTGAGGGCAGAGCCACCACCTCCACTATACCTGGGATGAGTCTGATGTGTCCCAGCTGCACCAGAGGGATCACAGGAGGGCGCTGCAGTGCCGTGATCAGCACTAGGCCCCAGCACAATGTTGTGTCTCTTTGCGCTCACCTCACGCCACCGCAGTCAATCATGGGCCCGGGGAGAGAGCGCACGCACCGCAGGCTCACGTAGAGCACACCGGTCCAGGGCCACAGCGTGTAAAAGAAGATGTCCAGCTGGCCTCGTTTCCTTCCTTGCACTGCTTCGTAAGAGTCAGGCACAGGCCTCGATTTGCTGTGCAGCTGCTCTTGCAGCCTAAAGCAGAGGCGCTGTTGCGGTCCGGATGCCGCTCATTAGCACGGCAGCCGTTCGGTGGAAAACAAAGTCCGGCCCAGGTCTCAAGTAATTTTACAGCCGCTCCCGCGGCCGGAAGCAGAGGAGCTGCTGCAGTCGGGATGCCGCTCATCAGCACGGCAGCCCCTCAGTCAAATACGATGTCCAGCCTAGACCCAGCACAATCAGAGCACCAGGTACTTCAAGCCAGCCGCCTCGATCGCTACGCCCGCTTCCGCAACACTGCCAGGCTGGGATCTCGATCAGCGCTGCACCTTTGCCGATCCGGGCGATTCAGGGACCGGAGCACAGCCAGTGACTGCCGCTACCGCCTACATACAAGTTTCGTTATTTCTGGTCTCAGGTAAAGGATATTTTTGGCAGGATAGCAGCGGTGTGTGCCAGAGCTCAACTACGGCGCGGCCATCTTAAGGCCAGGCAAATTCCGCCTCCCTGCAAGAATGACAGTTACAGGAAATGTACCAGATTTTAAATGGTATAGACTAGTAGTTGATATTTTTTCCAGGCACACAAGGAAAATATCCAGAGACACTGTCTCTAGACTAATCAGCTACCACCCCGGTCTTGTCTTTTAATCTATGTTGCTCTGGGTTCTGCCCCAGCAGTATGCCCGGATTTTGCTTTTCAGATCACTCGGTTTTTGGTTTTGCTGTAGTTGAGCCTCACTACCAGTGTCTCACCCCTGGTAAACACATGGTAAACGGACTGCAAGTGTTTACCACCAGTGTTGTAAGGCACCAAGGGTAAGGGGCACTTGGCTGGTTGCACAGGAACATGTGAGCACCCACGTACAGGTTGTGCATGTGAGACTACTGTCGTGCACATCCTGGTAACAACGCACAGGTAGCCTGGCACAATGGGGACTCTGCAGGGTTAGGTATTCGCCTCGGGTTGGCCTCATGAGGGTAGTGTACACTATTATGGAAAGTCAGTGTGCTTTACCGTTCAACTATAGTGACACTCCATTATACACATGGGGAGGGAAGTGCCTTAGAATGTCCTATGGGCCTAAAGAGACCATTTACGTCTTGAATTAGAGTGTAAACTGTGCAGGAAAATCAAATGTGTAACTTCCAAAATGATCATCTGTACTTCTTTTTTTTTTTATAACTCTTTTTATTAAAGAAACATCGACAACAAGGCATAGTTTCATAAGAACACCGCAGAGGTATTGGCAAGCACAAGGATTCAGCAATGCATAACACATTTATACAGTTGGAGTTACGGGGAAGGGGAGACATCGTCGTCGTAGAGTCTGGGAGGGGTACATATTTCACCTCCGTATAAGTTCCAGGGGGTCCAGATTTTGGACCATTTTCTGGGGCAGCCCCTTGCAATGTAAACAGATTTTTCTCGTTGCATGCACCAATCAAGGTCCTTTTCCCAGTCTTTTATTGCAGGTGCCTGGGCAGCCCCCCAGTGCTGCGCAATGTTCCTCTTGGCTATCATACAGGCAAGTGTCACCCAGTGTATGGCGTAGGCATTGAGGTCTGTGGGCTCCCAAATATTTAGGAGGCATCTAGGAGCTTCCGGCCGGATGTCAATCTCGAGGGTTTCACTCATGATGGCATGTATGATCATCTGTACTTCTTGTGGATCATTCAGAGTTCCATATTTTCCTGGCTCAGCTCAGGAACAGAGCCCAGGCCTTGTGTCATCCTGCTGTGCCCAGTAACTGCACTCTCTCAAGCAGCAGGAACAAAGGCTGCCTCCACACAAAAGGAGCAATTAGCAGTACTTTTCCCAATTCCTGAGAAGAAAAGGGGTGGGGCGGAATCATCTGCATCAATCACTCAGCTGTCACACTGCACCAGGGAAGGGCCTGCGAAGCACACTGAACAAAGGAGAGTGCCTACACAACTGGAGCCAACCCAGAGGTGGCCGCCTTTTGAAATTGTAGAGTGCAAGTCCCTGGCAATGATGTCTGCAAGGGTAGAGCTGAGACCACAGGAGGTAATGTGGCCAGTGGCTCCTTGATGTCGCCATTTTGGATTAAGCCAGCACACTGTGCAGGAGGGTTGGGACAGGGGTGGAGGGGTGATGTGGCACCCCAAGACTGGCCAGGTATGCCGGTCTTCTATAACCTTCCTCGCCCCTTTAAACCTCTTGCAGAAGGTGGAGATGCTCTCCTGTCTACAAATTTTCTACCTGCTTCGCTGCTGGATTCTGGGACTGCCAAGGAGAACTGGAAGGTGGAACCCACTGACCCTCCACTCAGGACCCAGGACTCTGTCAGCTGAATCTAGAACAAGTGAGTCTCCCCAAGGGCCAGTAAGGCTGGCACCCCCCTTACTCCCCCGAGGACCAATTGGGTGAAGCCCTGGACATTTCTGCACCCACCAACCAAGCCACAAAGGAGAACTGGCGCAGGGAGCCAGGATGACCAGTTTTTTGGAGGATGGCACTGCTCTGGAGGCGAGGAGGGTTGTTGCAATTGCCCCTGGTGGATAGAGTGCGCCACAAGTAGTAAAGCAAGCCCAGGATCGTCCAAATTGGCCCAATGGGGAGAGAGTTATGCCCTTTTAAAATTTGTGACCGTTGACCTTCCCCTTTGCCGAGCGCATGAGGCACTGCCTCTGTTCGATCCATTTCCCCTGGAGTGGACCAGGGCCTGGGGGACTGTGCAAGAAAGCTGATTTTGTTAACAGTAGGGGAGAGGGCGTGCATGGTGCCCCTTCCCCTGTTTCCATCTTGCCTGGGGACACCATCCCATAGGCGGAATTATGCTGGATGGGGCTGGGACTCCATTGCCACTCTGCCCTCCAATGCTGTCCCTTTTCAGGGGTGCACGAGTAGGACCGGGCACCCCACGTAAGAAAAGCAAGGCAAAGCAGAGCGAGGCCACATTTTACAAAAGGAAAACTCAGGTCAGCTCTCCCTGGCACAGACGGAGAGCCGCTGTTCCAATATTCACTGCACTCCGGAAACTCGCCCCATAGTCCTTTGTGGGGCATTCCGTTTAAAATGCATTTTGGCCCATAACTTCGCCTTGGGTGGTCCTAGGACGACGTGCCTACCAACAACTCGTTAAGCACAACGTGCTCTTGCTTTGCAGGTCATCTTCTTGGTCCTCACCCTAGATTGGGAAGGACCCCAAAATCATCACCTTTTCCACAATTGGAAGCAATTTCAAACTTTCCTATGGTTGGAGTTTTGGCTCTTTAGCTGGGAGTTGTTTATTTACTAAGTGCTTTGTATATGGTAACCATTTTGAAGGATTGTAAAGCCTGAAAAATGTGTAATGAATTGTTTATGTCTTGGAGCCCACTAGGGGGGTTGATTGTATGGTTACATTGCAATGTTTTGTCCATTATGTTGGTTGATTGCAATGACCTCTAGGGATTGTTCTAACCATTACAGGCAATGCAAAGACAATGATTGCAGTTTTTGTGGCCAGATCTGTTAAATGTGAGGTGCTGTGTTGAGTAAACACCCTCTAATGGCGAAAGGTGATAACTGCACTTGTGTGCATTTACAACAAAGAGGTCCCTTAGGGGCTATACTTTAAGTTTAGTATTTAATGCTGAATGTTCTAAAAGTGTATGCGGCTAAAATTGCAAAGTTATGTAAGTATGAAGGTGATGCTCATTAGGGGCTGTGTTTAAATTGTGTATTTCATGCTAAACATGCCTATACATTTTACTTGCACCTGTTTACATGAACTAATGAGTCTGACAGCTACTCCTGATCAAAGTTTGTATGCTTGATTGCCAGTAGTAAGTGCTCTCACCCACAGTTATGCTCAAGTATTGCAGCTGAATACAAGTGAATGTTTTTGACATGTGATTTGTTGGCCTAAATCTCCCTTTGGGAGAGAAAAGAATGATTATGCAGTGTCATCCAAAAATATTAACATCAGCTTGTGTATATTTGTAAATTGTTGCATAGTATTGAGTAGTCTGTGTGTGTATGTGTGATAAAAGCAATTTTTTTCATTTTTCAAAAGAAAAAGCACAGACTGGACAATCATTTATTGAGTGTTATTACTGCATGCCAATAATTGGTGATTCCTAGACCACACCACCTCCCTTGAGTAGGCCTTAGACTGCTCTGTCTCGCTACCCTGTGAGAGTCAAGTACTACAATGGGATGTTTGGTTCCCACCGAGTACAATTGAGGAACTATTACGTGTGCTAGCCACACAACTAATAACCAATCAACTATAGGAGATAGGGCATTTTCGGTGAACTCCTTCATTAGAAAAACATAGGCTTTAATGTTGAACATTATACAAACTCATGAAGCAGCTCCAATGGCCTCTCCAACTGTTGGGTCGACTCCACCTTCGAAACAGGAAAAAGTATAGCAATATAGCTTTTCCATTCCATCCATTTGTAAACTTTATTTCGATCAAAAGATCATAAAATTCGCATAAAAATACATTTAAACAGCTGATGAAAAACATTAAAAATCAATTAATTTAAATTAGAGCAGGGGAGAATATATATAGCAGCAAAACATTATTTAAGACGCTTGATCCACATTGCATGTAAAAAACGTGAGACAGCGAAGACTACAGCAGTTCTTGTGTCACTAGCTAAAATACGATAGGCTTCAGTACATCTTTTAAATCCAAAACTTTTACATAAAGGAATAAGCCAGTATTTCCTAGGGGCTCTATATGCGACACAAAGAAATAATACATGAATTAATGACTCTGTCGACCTTCCGCACGCTGGGCAAATTATTTCAGTATGTTTTGGCCAGTTCTTAGTAAAATCCCTGAGTGGTAAAGTGCCCAACCTAAACTGAATATATAATTTCCTCGCCAAAGGTTGGCACAGTTCGTTCAGGAATGGCTCAAAGGTATACTGGTCTTTAATTGACAAAAAATGTTTTGAAAGACTGCCGAGGGTTTTGGTTCCTTGTAGTACGCTTAGCCTGTACTGTCTATAAGCCTGTATCAGTTTTACACGAGGGAGCATCAAGGAAAATGCCTCGGGATTAGTCCAGAGTTCAGGCAAACCAATCTTAAAGCACATTTCCTCGATGTAGACAAGCCAAGGAAACTTCTTAAAAGTTCATAGTGCTAGAATTGAGCTAAGGTCACGACAGTAAGATCTTAGCTCCTCTGTGACCCACACTCTTCGCCAGTACGTTAAGGGACGTAAACCTGCCTCTTCGTCTATTGGTCGAATTGCCAAATCAAGACGTAATGGAATTAGAGGGGTACTTTGCGGCAATCCCAATAAAAGCCTAATAAACTTATTCTCAATTAGAGAAAGACGTTTCATCTGGGAATGGCCCCACAATTCTGCCCCATATAGAGCTGCGTTCCTCACTTGTACTTTATAAATTTCTGCAGCAGGGCCAGGAGCCTTATATGTATTATATTTAAAGGTTCTTAAAATCGCACCAGATAATTGTGCAAGCCGCATAGCTGCTTTATCTAGTTGGGGAGCCCAAGAAAAAGACTCAGAAAGTGTAATTCCCAGGTATTCAAACAATGAAGGGTTGTTCCGTTGAGTGTGGGATTAGGTCGAGTTGTGTTAACTGGGTTAAAAACCATGTACTTGGTTTTCGAAATGTTTATTTCAAGCCCATGATCTATACAAAATGCAGAAAAGCTGTCTAAAACACGTTTAACACCCATCGGGGATTTAGATAACAATAAAGTGTCATCTGCAAAAAGCATAACTGGGACCTTTCTACCATTGAGTCTAGGGGAGTCACCGTTGTCCGTCTTGTTAATATGAGATACCAGTGCATTAACATATAGGCAGAACAGGGTGGGGGCCAATACGCATCCCTGCCTGACACCTCTGTCGACTGGAAAGCGCGCTGTTAATTGGCCTGCCTTCCCATATCTGACTTGTGCATAATTGCCAGTGTGCAATCTAATGATCGTAACCAGTAGCTCCGAGGGGACTCCCATCTCACGTAGTAAAGCCCAAAGTTTAGCTCTCGGAACCATATCGAAGGCTGATTTCAGGTCGACAAATATCAGATAGAGACTGCCACCCTCCACTGATACTGTCTTCCAAAATAGTAATTGCAGCCTTAAAAGTTGATCCACGGTTGACACCCTTTTCCTGAATCCTGCCTGAAGGTCACTCAAAATGTTCATCTTTTCCATCCATAAGTGCAGACGGTTGAGTAATATTCTTGCAAACAGCTTTTGGGCAACATCTATAAGGCTGATTGGCCTATAATTTACAGGGAGCAATGGTGATCCTTTTTTAAATATGGGAAATATTTCAGCTCCTAGCCACGTGTCTGGGATACTCATACCTTTCATGATAGCATTAAATATGGTCCATAAATATGGTACCCATATAGAAGGTTCTTCTTTATATAGATCCCCGGGGATCTTGTCGAGCCCAGGTGCTTTAGACATGGAAAGTTTTAATGGCACCCTCTACTTCTGAAGCTGTTATTTCCTCGGTGGATTCAAATTGAACTAATGGGAGTGGGTCCTCCACAGGTATCAAGTCATCTCCAATGGAGTACAGTGACTTAAAATGAACTTCCCAAACAGATGCTGCAATGTTTGGGAGAATCGGAGATCGTTCATCCTTGTTATCAGTGTTAGAGACAATTTTCCAAAAGCCCCTCATATCCTTGTTGGAAAGAGCTATTTTCAGGGCCTCCCATTTTTCAAGTTCCCATTCTTTTTTTGCCTTTTTAATAGTCTCATTATAAGTCCTCCTGGAGGAGTTCAAGGTGGCCTTATTTTTCGTTTTAATCGCATGAATGAGAGCAGTTTTAGCCTGTCTGCATGTTTTTGTGTACCAAGAGTTGGAGGAGTATTTTGGCCTAGATTTACTTGAGGGAGGATTAAAAAAAGTTTTGAGAGCCGAGGTTAGATGGAAGAAAATAGATTCTACCGCTTGTAGATCCCAAACACTTGGAAGTGGGGTGAATAACCTTTCCGTTTCCAGAAGCGCCGGAAGAATCAACCCATAGAGTTCTAACATTTTTTCAGGGGTACGTTTTACTGAGTCCCATCTAATTCTTCTTTTGTTATTATCCAGAAGGAGGTTCTGATCAACCATTGGGCCTGTGGTGGAGGATACTTGGGAAACGGGAATTAATACCTCAAGCAACAATGCATCATGATCACTGTCAAATCGAGAGATGACAGAAAAATCAATGATGCAGTTCCAATAGGATACTTCCACCAGAATATAGTCAATTAGGGAAGAGTGGTTAACTCTATTAAAGGTATGTTTCCCTGGCTGATCTGATTTTAGACGGCCATTACAGGCCCTCAACGAGTGCATAAGAACAAATGCGTTAATTTGCATAATCAGTGGAGTCCAGGCCCTTACCTTCTGAATTTGGGGATCTGGTATTAAACTACAGATATCCTCCTCGTTGGATAATGTATATGGGAGATCAACAAGCGGTTCAAATTGGCAGTTAAAATCAGCCGCGATTATTAGTCTATCATGTTTGGGTAAGTCTGCGATACAGGTAGATAATAAATCAAAAACAGGGGATTCCTGAGAAAGACTCATTGGGCGTGAATAGACATTAATAAGAATTAGTTTAAAATTGGATTTAAAATTGGATTTAAAAGAGAGAACCAGACCTTGAAGATCCAATGAGAAGAAATCTAGTTCAGAGATGGTACAGTCTAGATAGGTCGCAACCCATAGAGAGAGCCCTCCATAAGGTCTGCCCCTCTTTCCCTTGGTTGCTGCTACATTGTAAACCGAGAACCCTGGGAACAATATAGGCTCAACTGACCAGGTCTCCTGGAGCAATACAACATCGCATTCTGATATGAACTTGGACCACTCTGGATTGTCCAACTTCGTTTTTATACCAGCAATGTTCCAAGATAAAATCCTGATTTTAAGGTCTGAGCAAGGGGCGGTAATGATTTGAGATTTGTTACGAGAAGACTCCACATTGGGAGCGTTTGTGATTTCTTCCCTTGAGGCTGGTTCTTTGACACTAGACAGTACGCAATAAGTTGACAAATGGTTTGAAGTGACTATGTTGGAACAAAACCCACTAGCATTAGCACTAGCATTTTCTTTCTTGCGTTTGGTAAAGATTTGCTTTATGGGTAAATGGTTTCTCCCTAGTCAATCGCACTCTTCTAGGTTGGAGAATACTTCAAATCTATTAGAGAGCGGTATCGTTTTACCACAGGATGGATTAGCCGTGGTTAAGGTGCTAGACTGCGCTATGGAGCCGTTTACCCTGGCTAAGCTTGTGTTTTTAAGATAACGTTTATTATAAAAATAATCAAAGGATAGAGGCACTATTTCATATGATCTCCTTTGTGGGGGAAAGAAATTTCTGAGGAGAACAGGCAAAACATTACTATTTGAAAAATGTACAATCACACAGTCCCCTTTTAGCTTATTTTCCTGGGTGCCCACCCAATGGACTCTTCTCGCCATAATGATCTCATTTACAAGCGAGTGGCATACCCAGTCAGGAGCATTAACAATTGACGCGATCCAATGTGCACATTTGTCCATTAAATGGATGGTAGACTCTCTTTGGTTAGCTTCTAACGGAGGTACCTGTGCCAAGACCAGCACCAGGGGAGCTGCTGAAGGAGATAGATGGAACGTTGGTTGCGTGTGAGCTGTATTCTTCGTTGTGGGTATCCTTTTAGATGTTTCCAGCTGGTCTAGTGCACAGGGGCCGACTACTCTGTGTTTAGGAGCATTAGAATGCTCTAAGCTCCTCGTGGTTTCCGTGTGCTCTAGAGATGGAGCTGTTGCAGCCAGAGGTTGGGCTGGTTGTACCCTTGACGTAGGAGAGTTACCTTTTAAGGTTGGCTGAGAGCAATATGAGGGACCATCGGATGTATGGTTGCCCCGAGCCTGTACAGAGAAATTATCAAATTGGGTCTCCAACTTGGTAATCCTTGCTTCAATGCTAGTCAATTTGTCAAAAATCGGGTCAATGATGGAATCCAATTTTTTTAGTAAATCGTCCCATATGGAGGCCTCATTTATGACGTGAGGGACAGCAAGATTAGATGTTACAAGGGTTGCTTTAGACTGAGGAAGCTTTTTAGTAGTTTTTTTTAGGGGTACTTTCTTTTTCGTAGCACAAGCCGTTTTAGCGGTCATAGGATTATGAACGGCCAACGTATTCCTAGTTCTAGTCTCTCTCGGTTTAGGTGATGGTGTGGTGGCCTCGACAGAAGATAATGGGCTTGGTTGAATATCAGTAACTAAATTAGTTTCTCCAATACTTGGGGTCAGTTGGATTATAGAACCTTCGATTCCGAGTAGATCTCGTGGGATACCTGGGGAGGCTTGATTAGTTATTTGAGGAGTTAAGGGGGCAGGCGAACCCTGGCATCTCAATGGTGCACATCCAGGTTCCAACGACAGTCTCCTTTCAGTTAATTCAATTACATGTGCTAATAAGTTCGTAGCCCTAATCAGAAATGAATCCAGTGTGGCGCCCGCACCAACTGGTGTTTTTGCCATGGAGCTTTTCCCTTTCGCCATGACACACACCAATTATACACTTTCACACTGGTTACTTTCTGTGAGAAAGTATCTCAGAGGGGGGGCCCGGCCCGGCCTCTTCCGGCCCCTGACGGCCTAAGACAGCCCCGACCTTGTCCCGGGCTTCTCCCGGCACCGCCCGCGCGCGTCCCGCGACGCGGAGGAAGCCTCTCGGTTTTCTGCGCCTCTGGGCGCGACGGCGGGCGGAAGTGTCCCAGTGCCGCTCTGCACCCTGGGAACTGAAGTCTCTACCTGCGGCCGTGGATGTCAGGGCGGCGGCAGGGAGACAGGCAGCGTTGATGGTCTCAGTGCATCAGGCGGAACCCCAGGTACGTTCTGGCTCTCTGCCTGCCAAAAAGAACGCGTGTTCAAAGTGCCCCCGCTCCACCGAGGGAGCCTCTCGGTTTTCTGCGCCTCCGGGCGCGACGGCGGGCGGAAGTGTCCCAGTGCCGCTCTGCACCCTGGGAACTGAAGTCTCTACCTGCGGCCGTGGATGTCAGGGCGGCGGCAGGGAGACAAGCAGCGTTGATGGTCTCGGTGCATCAGGCGGAACCCCAGGTACGTTCTAGCTCTCTGCCTGCCAAAAAGAACGCGTGTTCAAAGTGCCCCCACTCCACCGAGGGAGCCTCTCGGTTTTCTGCGCCTCCGGGCGGGACGGCGGGCGGAAGTGTCCCAGTGCCGCTCTGCACCCTGGGAACTGAAGTCTCTACCTGCGGCCGTGGATGTCAGGGCGGCGGCAGGGAGACAAGCAGCGTTGATGGTCTCGGTGCATCAGGTGGAACCCAAGGTACGTTCTGGCTCTCTGCCTGCCAAAAAGAACGCGTGTTCAAAGTGCCCCCCAGTTTCCACAAGTGCTGACCGCTTCGGCGATAACCTCTGAATGCCTGATCCCATGGAAGCCTGGAAGAAGAGGCGGTGAACTGTGCTCCTGCCGAATAAGCCTGTTAATGAGTTGGATCACTGCCCAGGGTCCTTCAGGGCTGCCATTGGATCGCCATAGGACCTGGCACATCCAAAGCCTGGGAGAAGGCAGTGGTAGAAGTCACATCACGCGGCCTATCAAATACTTATCAAACGCAAAGCACAGACCGACACCTAAAAATCTAATGCAGCCCAAAGAAGCCTGAAAGGCTACAGACTGCGCTGGACAAGACCAGGGGACAGTCGGGCCTGGGTTGTGTGGTCAAACCCCCACCTAACACCAACGGAAGCCCCCCTACTTGTCCAAATATCAATCAGAATGTGAGAACCCCGAGGATTCGGCAGACCGGAAGTGGAGTGAAACGGGCCTGGACACTAATGTCTCATCCTACAGTGACTCCTTTCGTCTTTGCATCATCTTTGGCAGAGAAAGGTACAATGATTTTTAGTACCACAGTGCTGGTTTGTGTTTGACCACAATCTACTGAATCAAGGTTCATGGTGACAGTCTTTAAAGAATGATATTGCCTCACAGGTGCACATCTTTCAGTCTCACTTTATTTTCCTTGGGAAGTAGAATCAAGATCAAACCTGTCACTGTGGTATATCCTCAGATATGTAATGAACTGGGAAGAGAATAGAGATGAGGAGTTAATGGGCATTACTTGCCAGTAAGCAGTACCAGTAAACAATGGCAGGGGGATGCAGCTCAGGAAGGTGCCCAATAGACATATGATGGGGTTTCAGAAAGGATCCGATGTAAAGGTCAGAAAGTTTCAACCTGGTGCTTGTCTCCAGTGGATGCCTCCTCCAATATGTCAATAGGTAACTACATTGACGAGGAAGGACGACTAAGAAAGAGTGCCAGGAAGAAATGCATCCCTCAGGAACTTAGATGCTTAAAAAAAAAATATCCAAGTCAAAAATTTAACAGAATGAATACTCCGACGACTATTCTAAATGTTTGACATTTTCAATGGAGTAGTAGTATGTTTAGATGTGTAAGGAAGACAATGAGTTATGTACCGAGACGGTTTCTTAATTACTGTACTAACCTTTTCTTTTTCTTGTAGTTTTCCAGTTGCAGGCACTGCATTTGTTTAAATCGCTCTAGCTCGCATTGCTCACATAGCTCCTCTAGGCTCAACAGTCGGCTTTCCATCTCCTCAAAACTTCTTTCAAGCTGGGCTGTTGGGAAGTAAACATGGTCAAATTCCCAAATTGCTTCTGTGTACATAAAATTCCTAGACACAATCCATTCATATTTTGAATAACTGAAACAAACACGAGATCAAAAAGCAAAATTACTTAAATACTTCTATACCTGTCCATCAACATACATTATCATAACTATGCAAACTTTGTTCAAATTGTAAAAGTGTGCTTAGAATTATGGCACCGCAAACGGCCTTATACATCAGTCAACTGCATTCTGAAATTTAACAACTTGTTCTTGGTTGCAGTCTCTAGACCTCTCTCAATCACTCAAGAAAATTGAATAAAATACCCTTTTATGTCATACTGTGTAAGGGTCATGACAGGTAGTAAGAGAGTTGTATACCCAAGAAATAGGACTTCAACTCTTCAACCAATAGCACAAATCTATTAGCCATCTTCATTGAGCCACTGTCACTGACTACCACCACGGTGTACCTCCACTGTGACCCGGCCCAACAACCCTCTTGCCTATTACAAACACTCTTTCCTCCTTAACAAGTACAAAAATAATTAGTCACTACAGATATAATTACCTCTTGAAAGCAGTCTCGCTCCATTACCCCCAGTAGATAGTCCAGCTAGTAGCAGATAGTCCTTTCTCCCAACCTCTTCTCCATGCCCACCTCCACACCACTTTTAAATATGTAGCTTATCTGTTTACTCCACCCTTGTCTATTTACAGACTATGTGATCAGCACTGCCAGAATTCACCACTTTTCAGACAATTATGTGCTTGTTCCTGGACCTGCACCACCACCTCAAAGGTCCAAGCTTTGTTCTAAGACGTCTGCTGAAAATGCAGTCGTTTTCTAGGACTCTCATTTGAGACGGCAAAGGCACTCCACACCTTTGCAATAAGCCTCAATCGTGGGCAGGCATAATGGAAAGATGAGAATACTCCAACATCCTTGAAACTCCACCACACAGGGCAGATACTCTTATGGCGCCTAGGCACTGATACTAGATTCACAGGTTTTGTACTTAGGAAGTCAGGAGAATCTCTTGAAAAATAGCCCCTGGAAATGGTGGTGTCTGCATAACTCTGTGTCCAGCAGAAGAGCACCATGGGAGACCTTGTGACAGACCTCTCTGTCCCAGCAGTGGGAACAGCAAGGAAGAGGCAATGAGTGCAGGTGTCTGTTAGTCCCAGACAGCAGCCCCGATGCAGCGCAGGAACTTAAGCTACCAGGGGAGCAACTATGTCCAGGGCAGTTGTGCCGCACTGCAATCTGGAAAATACATTTTAAGCTTGGATCTGGGACTGCACAGGAAGCAAGTAGCATGTGCATTTTGTGACTTCTTACAGTGAAGGGCACAACAGCTATTTTCCACTTTCTCTGTGGCTTCTAGTTTGATCTTCCTAACTGACCTCAAATGTTATCAGATTTTGACATGGCTGTATATGAGATCTTGGTTCGGCCTCCCCGTTGTGCTGGTGTGAGATCTCATGCCCTTCCTTCATCTACCATATTACAACATAGCCCCAACTAGGATTTCTATTAGCTTTCGTGTCAGCCAAGACCTTTTGTTTTTAATAAAAATGCATAAACTATACATAATTTAAGGCAGGCATTCGAGTGGAATCTATAAAGTGGAGGGTCTCTAAAGGAAGGATATTTTTCCAAGAGGTGTGGCCAATATAATTAATGGCGTGACTTAAAGCATGTAAGTGTTAAATCTTGTGCTTTCCATAGTGTGCCTCCCAACCTGCATTTTGGTGCCTATGTGCTTTCTGTCACTGCATCCAGACATATCACACAATAACAGGCATTCACCTAAAACAAGTCATATCTATTGGCTTTGCCAATGCTTGTTTGCAGTATCAGATATATGAATATAAATAATGGTTTTGTTGTGAATATTTAGAATTGAAATTGCCCCAGTACTGAAAATATCAGACTGTGAATTAAACGTTACTGAGGTCCATGGAAGGGGTAGTGGTCTCAATCACTCCTGTTCTTCCCTTCACACCACTTTTCTCGTGTCTCTCTGTAAGGAACTTACACCCTTTTTCTCAGCACAACTTTCTTAAATTCTCCATCTGCATATTTCAGACCTCATCTCTTTCCTCTTCTGTCCCCTCATTTCGTTCCATCCTACAAATATTTCCTTGCATCTCTTTCACTTCCCCCTACAAACACAAAATGCAACAACTCACCTGTGAGCACTGCAGTTTCATTTACGTTTGCACTATAAATAGTTCGACAGCTGTGTACCTCCTTCACACACTTTTGCATGGAATCACAATTACAACAAACACTCGAAACAATTGCTCTGTACGCTCTGCACAAACGCCAAAGATTAAATGAGTATGTATTCTGAACACCTTTATGGCCCACTGACAGGCAGTGTGAGAAACTTGCACTGCCTATATTCGAAACTCCAGAGCTCTCAAATGTGCTGCGTTACAAACACCTACCCAACAACCTGAACTCACACAGAGACCTACTGGCAATATAAAAGAGTAATATGCTGTGTAAAAAAAAAAAAAACTACAGAAAAACAAGATCCCGGAAACAGCACATGTAAATTAAGTTTAAAGTGAAAAAGAGGAGCTACTTCATTGTTCAGAAATCAATCAATATTTTTTGTGTAAATTAAGCAACTCTCATACCAGCTAGACGAGGGGTAGGTCGTCCGCAAGATGCGCATGCCGACAACCGACCTTCGGTACGCCAGTGATCCTCCGTTCGGCTATTACGCTTGGGGCTCTTTCTCCCACATTATTTTGGTTCCCCCTCTTGTTCCCTTGAAAGTATCCTATATATCAATGTGATCTATCTATTGTATAACGTTTTTGTATAGCGCAGCTGTCACCCAACGGGTATCCTGGCACTTAGAGACCATGTTGACCCATAGCAGCAGAAACGGCTGAGCTACTAATCAGGACTGTTGCTACCTATTCCTGGCAAATAGCCATGTCTTAAGGTTCTTCCTGAAGTCCAGCAGGGAATCAGCTTGTCTAAGGTTTTGGGGTATCTCATTCCAAAGACATGCTGCTACTGTGCCAAAGGCCCTGCCTTTCATCCTGGCCAGCTTTACTATAGCAATAGACACCAGGCTTTGACTAGTAGACCAGAGGAGTCTTTTGGGCTCGTACCAGGAGAATCTCTCTCGCAAGGGTAACGGGCCAGTGTTATGTAATGCTCTGTAAACCATACAAAGAGACTTAAAGCTGATTCTGTCTTTAATGGGCAGCCAGTGAAGGTCCCTCAGCGCCATGGCAGCGGAGGAGCCACGCTGTCTATTAAGAGCTAGTTTGGCTGCAATAGACTGGACTCTTTGCAACCCCTGCAGGATGTATTGAGGAGCGCCCCGATACAGGGAGTTGCAATAGTCCAGTCTGCTCAAGATTATACTTCTAACCACCAGGGGTCTAGCCTCACTGGGTAGTAGGGGAAGAATTTGCCGAAGAGCTCCCAACAAGGCAAAGCAGATGCTGATTGTTTTAGTGGCCTGAGATTGCATCTGAAGGTCCTCATCCACCATAACCCCCAAGTTGCGGACCGTTTTTGCTGCCAATATAGGATCATCCTCTGGCCTAAGCCTGAATTCACCCAGCAGGGGTTTAGGCACTCTCACTGCAGAACAATACAACAACTCTGTCTTCCCACCATTAAACTGTAAGGAGTTGGCCTTCAGCCAATACGAGGCCTGACCCATACATGCCTGAAAGGTGTTCATAGGCAGTGCATGCTTCCTTTCAAGGGAAAACAACAGTTGGGTATCATCGGCATAATTGACCACGTCGATCCCATAAGATTTTATAATAGGGATCAGAGGGCATAGATAAACATTAAAGAGGATCGGACTGATAGCTGAGCCCTGGGGCACTCCATAGCACACCGGGGACCAGGGGGAGGCAAATGGTGCCATGGTAACCGCCTGTTGTCGATTTGACAAATAGGATTGTAGCCATTTCAGGGCACAGCCCTTCACCCCCAGTCTCTCCAACCTCGCTACCAGTACCGCGTGGCTAACCGTGTCGAAAGCGGCCGACATATCCAGTAACACCAACACCGAGGAGTCACCGTTGTCGGCTCGCATTCAAAGTTTATCCAACACAGTTGTCAAAGCAGTTTCCGTCCCATGCCCAGGCCGAAATCCAAACCGGTCCCTGTCCAGGAGATGGTTTTCTTCCAGGTAACATGACAAGGACTTGCTAACCATCTTTTCCAGGATCTTGATGGGAAATGGCAAAAGGGATATGGGTCGAAAGTTGGCTGGTATTGTTGGATCCAGAGATGGCTTTTTCAGCAGAGGGGTAACCACTGCCTGCTTCCAACGCTCAGGGACTGCTCCTTCACTCAGGGATTGGCAGCATATTTGGCACAGCCATGGAAATCGGTCAGGGTCATACTCCTTCCAGATCTTATGACGGAGAGGGTCGACGGGCGATCCGGAGGATATCTCTGGGGCAATACTGTTAAAAAGATCTTCAGTGAGGGTTTGGAAGCACTCGAGAGATGTATCAGCCCTGACTTCCTCATCGGTCAGCAGGGTGCCAGTGATACCCTGGTCGAACCCCACCAACAATTTTGGCAACCTTGTCGTCGAAGAAGGTGGCAACTTCATCACAAGGTTTTTGTGATGCCTGAACTCTGTTAGCCAGGCACCTGGGGTTGCAGAGGTCCCTCACGATATTAAAGAGAGCCTTTGTACCATTGGGGGCCTGCAGAATAGAGCTGGCATAAAATTGTGATTTGGCCCTACTAATGGCCTGTTTATACTTGGCCTGTGCTAATTTCAGTGCTTTTTTAAATCTATTTCTGAATAAGATCTACGCCACCTTCTCTCGGCCTGTCGGCGAGCAGAGCGTAGCGACCTCAACTCCTCGGTGAACCAAGGGGCCGAGGGTATTCTCCTAACCTTAAACTTTTTCCTAGGGACACATCCGTCAAGGATATTGTTGACAAAGTTGCTATATCTATTATAATTCTCATCTACTGACTCAGCCGGATTAAACAGGTTCTGTTTTGGGAAGAGAGGGACTGGGCTATCTTTTGAAAGTTTCACCCAGTCTCTACCCCACCGGTAGGTAGTTTGATCTTTCCTATCCAGTGTGGCCCTAGGTATAGTTATCCTAAAATGTATGAGAAAGTGATCGGTCCAGCTTAGAGGTGATATGTTAAGCACTTTTGACTGATTGGCAAACACAAGATCGAGCATATGCCCTCCCTGGTGAGTTGGCTCTTGAATAAGCTGGTGTAAGCCAAGATTCTCACAGGTTTGGCTCAGAGCTTGCAGATGGTTCCCCAGGCTCCCGGTGTCCCAGAGATTGAAATCTCCTAGGAGTAGCAGTCTAGAGTGTGTCAGCGCTAGGGTGGCAATGGTGTCAAGTAGTGCCTGGTGTTGGGGATCTAATCCCGGAGGTCTATAACACACCAGGCCTGTCAACAATCTATGGTATGGTATAATGTACATGCACTTGTTTACCAACCGTACATGAGTAAATTAGGATTTCGGTTCTGACGAAATGCCATGATTTTATGACAGTAACAGGCATGGAACATGTTGACCTTCCACTTTCTTTAAAAAAACACCGCCCTGTGCTGGAGTGGATCATTATATCCATCTCTAGTCAGACTTTATGTTTCTAACCATAAAAAAGGAATCCAGTCATTAAATAGTATTTAGAGTTCTTCTAGCTATTTTTACTGCAAATTCTTTTGAGCCATCTACTCACATTTCCCACATGCACCATCACACCTCACGCTTCACATCAGCAAAAACAAATGAACCCTGGCAAAGAGCCCCCTTGCGGTACCCGTTCAGCATTGCAGCACCGGCCCAATGAGGAGCTGCCCGATCATGAAGCATGACACCCCTTGGGGTGTGTGAGGGCCCTTGCTCCTTGGGAGGCATATCCCCCCCACCTGGCAGCCTTTGACCCTCTCTCTTGACAGGAACTGCATACCCTTTGTTGGCACAGTGTAAACGAAGGACATGAATACATGGTACAAGTGGGAACCACTTTAATGACAGATTTTCCTTACTGCCAGATCTGAGACCCAGAGGGACCTGCCCCACTTCCAGCCCAGCATAGACCATGCCATCATGTGAATACTTTTGATACTTACCTGTACTTACAAAGTTTTTTTTTTTCTATCTTCATTCTTCTATTCCAGTATGAATCACGGGCTCTCGTGTATATATTAGAGTTCTGATGATGGTTTCGCCATTGGACAAGGCATTGAAACGTCGACTTGACTCATGGACCTTCTCTATACTACAGATTTACTGGCAATGGGCCGTGCTATTTTTGCTTTTTAGATACACACCTTTAATCATTCTTGGTCACCTGTGTGTAGATCACTGATGTTGAGAGAGCACCAAGTACGTTTGTTTCACTCAAACCCACTGCGCTGTTCGATACTGTTGTACATTTTATTATTGTGAATAAATGACCATTTGACGGCAATTTTGTTTAAAAGGGATCAATGTTGTGAATTACAATCAAAATATTTCATGACTGAATAAACTGACTTTATATTGTTGATAAAAATCTAATGATTCTACATTTCAAATAGAGTGACTTTCAGAGCTCCAGAGATTATCTGTCTCCCATGCAAAAGAAATAAAATCCCTAAAGATCTGACTAGACAATCATCTTTCAGCTGCCGAAGCAACACTGCTCTGGCTTTAAAAGTTACAACTTTTCCTGGAACCCTCTAAACTTTGGTGGTCCTCTGGTTTGAATACGAGAACTCAACCTTAACAGGAGTCATCAAAACTAGCTTCGACCCATTAAAAATAGTTCTTTACTAAGCTGCAAGGCTAGTAAGGAACACAAAAAATATAACTACTTCCCCCCAGTACTAAATGATCTAAAGAGGCTTCCACAAGAAGCGAGAACATAATTCAAAAGAGCATGAATCATCTTCAAAGCTTTGCATGAAACCCAATCGTATTATTTTGGTGATGAAAATATCTGTGGGGCTCAAAAAGACAGGTGTAAAGACACTTTTCTCCTTCAACCAAAAACAAATTCCAACATCACTGGCACACCAACCAGTCATCTTCTGATGCTGAACCTGCCATATAAAACTCTTTACTGCAGCATATCAGATGCACTAAGTACATACTTATCCTTAAGAAAAAAGTTCAAGACTTACTTGTTGCAACTATAATTGAACTAAACGAATATAAAATAGGGACAAAAACTATAATGAATCTTCACTACTCACTTTTTCTAAATATTTACGCTTCTTGTTACATACTTTTCTCTTCCTACAGACTGGCTGTACCACATCTTCCAGTTACCTCCCATCTTCATCTAGCCTTGCACGACCACCCTATAGTACCCTCCAAAGCTCACTTCATATTATGCTCCTTTGTCTCAGCTTCCTGCAGATCCAATAAAGGTTACACTTACTAAACTTAATGTTCTCAAATTGCAATAATTGTTCCACACTATACCAACTGTAAGATTGCTTTAGCATTTACTTTAATGTTCTCAGGCAGTGATTCTTAACTAGTGATCCAGGGACCATTGGGGGTCCATGAAGCCCTACTCAGGTGTCTACGTCTGCTTAGAAAATTAAATAATTTTAACATATTAATAAAATGTATATAAATGAAGAAGGAAACTTGAAGATTTTAAAACGTTCTGTAAATGTGAAGGAATTTGAAATTGGAGGCTAAAAATGTACTTGGTATTCACAGATAGATTTCTGAGAGCAGTCCAAGTGCATCAAACAGAGTACAGTATGAAACACAGGTGGCCTCAATTGCATTTAGAAAAGCTCCAACCTTCCGATTAAAATGACAATTTAGTTCATTTTATATTTGTGAATTAAATAAAATGTTTATTCATTTGTGTATTTGTATGATAAATGCTTGTTTCGGTATTTTTGTGTATTGTTTTGCGTTTGATTTCATCAACATTGCCTAGATTGTGCCCAGAATCCAATGCTGACCCAGTTGGAGGGGGACTCTTGATTTAAAAAATGATTCAGTGGGGGTTCCCGGATTCCAGTAATGATTAATTGGGGGTCCATAGTAGTCGAAAGGTTGAGAACCACTGTTCCATAAGTCCCTCGCTATTGTTTAGTTAGATAATTAGAACACCAACAACTCTTTGATCTACTGCACTATATACAAATGTAAAATAACAATGTGCAGGGATGTGGAATTTCTACAGCCCAATGCCCATATTGTTTGGGGTTAAATACAAGTTATTTATGTGTATTTATTCAACTGGACAAGTAGACCCTACTACCTGCAGCACAAACACTTTGGGTTCCGGCATAGTATGGTTGTGCGAAGCAAGATATAACATGTTCCAAACTGTACTTATGGTTCAGTAATTCAAACTCTTAAGCAATAGGGTGAACGCTCTAAGTAAATATAGTGAGCTGAAGCTTTGCTCCCATTACTGACAATGGTTCAAATATGAAAACATGTATAAACCTTTGCAAAAGTTAACAATATGTGGCTATTTAAAATTCTCCACGAATACTCCCTGATTATATGAAAATGTGTGGAAGAACAGAAAAAAGACTGATGGAGAATCAGTGTAAAACCTTTAACGGCAACAAGTAATAAGAATATAGTAAGGGCCGTATTCTTCAAGAAAGTCACCAAAGTGCACCGGCAGGTCTCTGACCTTGCATGGGTGCAGATTTAAAAACTTTAAGAAATTCAGAAAAGTTTATACAAAATGGCATGGAAACCATACTTCTAGCAAAGGTATTTGTATTCCATTTTTTCATGAACAAAATTAATAAATATATTTGATCTGGCAAAAATCTGTAGAGAAGGTGCAAATTTGTTTGTTATAACATGTTTTTATTTTTTCTCAGGGTCAAAAGATATTCCCAATCGAGAAAAAAAAGAAACTGCTTTCCCTATACCCCCTTTTTAGGTCGAGCCTAGCGGCAGCGCGCTTGCGCTACTCGCTCTGTGAGACTGCTGTAGTAGAGTTTGGGAGAGAAGCCGCGCCCACTCTCCTCCCATATTTATCATTGGCTTGTGCCATTGCCTTTCGTAAATGCTGCCTTTGGATTCGTTAATAGGCTTGTTAGTCCCTCCTTAGTATGGCCTTGTTTTCATTTGTACCCTCCCATGGCGACTGGCCGCTTTACTTTGGTTGTTACCTGGGACCTGTTATTTAGTCCGTAAGCACTATTTACTTCATTGCGTTTCTCTTACTGCAGGCCGGACATGCGCTGCTTCAGCTGAAAACGCTTGTGTTTTTTTAAGCAGCACGGCCACACCATAATACGGGCGCCTGCTTTCAATCACTTTAACCCGGCATTATCTTGTGTCTGTTTCAACCCCTCAACTAAAATGTATTTAGAAATGATTAGCGAATTAAGTCATGTGAATTCCAGATAGCAGATAATCCTGTGCTAAGGGGCAGAAGCTGACAACAGCACATCTGTTTTACATGTCATCTGTACTAAAGCCACCTGACAGGTTGTTTTCTAAAGCCTATTTTATTAACAACAACACCACCACCACCAATACCAATACCACCACCACCAATACCACCACCACCACCAATACCACCACCAATACCACCACCAATACCACCATCAATACCACCATCAATACCACCACCACCACCACTGATACCACCATCAACACTAATACCACCAGCACAAATACCACCATTGATACCACCACCGATACCACCACCGATACCACCACCACCACCACCGCCAATACCACCACCACTAATACCACCACCACTAATACCACAATCACAAGTACCACCACCACCACCACCAAAACCACCACCAATACCATATCACCACCAATACCACCACCAATACCCCGTGACCAATACCGCCACCACCACCAATACCAATATCACTACCACCACCAATACCCTACCACCAATATAACCACCACCAATACCAGTACCACCACCGCCAATACAAATACCCCCATCAATTCCCAATACCACCACCACCACTGATACCACCATCAACACTAATACCACCACCACCAATACCACCATTGATACCACTACCGATACCACCACCGATACCACCACCACCAATACCACCTCCACTAATACCACCACCAATACCACAACCACAAGTACCACCACCACCAGCAAAACCACCACCATCAATACCATACCACCACCAATACCACCACCAATACCCCGCGACCAATACCGCCACCACCACCAATACCAATATCACTACCACCACCAATATAACCACCACCAATACCAGTACCACCACCGCCAATACGAATACCCCCATCAATTCCCAATACCACCATCACCAATACCAGTACCAATACCGCCACCACCAATACCGCCACCACCAATACCGCCACCACCAATACCACCACCACCAATCCCAATACCACCCCCAATACCATCAACACCAATGCCGCCACCACCACCACCAATATCAATACCACCACCACACCGCCTCTCGCTCACTAGTAATAGCAGGGACACTGTACGAGACCGGAGCTGCAGCCGTGAATGCGAGATCTATTGTATTGTACATGCTTGTTTGAAGTCACCTCCCACCCTGAATTTTTTTTTATTCATGCCATTAACAGGAGTCCATTTCATATCTTTTCCAGGGTGGGAAATGGTTAGTTAGGAATTGGTGAACACACTAAAACATGTAAGTTTGTGGGGGTGCACAAACTGACAGGCGATTCCAGCACTGAACCTACCATTTCCCACGTACTTCCTGTCACGCATGAACAGATTTGCTCACACAAAAATCTTTACTCTAATAAATCATTTTATGATTGCAAAACCAACATTTGGAGGTGCAAACATAGCTTATGTGTGGTAAGGGCCCAACCATGACTGAGGGGACGGTTCACATCTACACATAATTCCACATGGTGGATGGCGCACAGAACTGAGAAGAGACAACAAAAATAAAGTTTTTGGTATTTAAGATCTAATATTTAAGCGACGCAGAGGGTCACCAGGTGCATGACAGCATTGAGTTTTTGTGAACCGTATGCCATTTTATCACATGTGAAATCTTGAAAAAGAAGTGATTGATCAGACTGAGGCAATGCTGTTAAGAGGAGCAAGAGGGTGAAGCGGGCACATTAGAGGGTGAACAAAAAGTTCTTTCGAGAGTACACTCTGTCGCCTCTAAGGGTGAGCAGTCCCATTTACTTATTCTTTAAAAGGTTGTACTAATTGCCCTTACTGAGGCACTGACTAAAGTGTACTGGAGAGTGTCATTTCATGGCTTGGGTACCACAGTGGAGTACAGAAGCGTCACATTACCAGGATTAGGATGCAACGGCTCCCCTTTGTAAGATATTTTTTGACTCGTAATGTGTTGCACGAGTTTTAAGGTTTGTAGTAGGTTTAACAAAATTCATGCACTATGCATCAGTGAAAATCTAATAAAAGTAATTGTTGAAAACAGAATTACATAACTGCCAAATGGCATATAATATCAAAGGCTGTTTGTAACTGGACTCTGACCTGTTCAACGCTAGGCGCCACTGTGGGATCCATCGAGTTAGGAAAAGAGCAACATTGAATAATTCTAAGTAGAGGTGGGGATAATGATGAAAAGTATCACTTTATAGATCCCGCCAGTGTGAGCATGCGCTAGCGCATGCACTCTCGCTTGCAAGACTCTTAGGTCCTGTAATTGGCTTAGAGCCGACCCATTGCTTACCAGTCGCCCGCAGTGTTTTCACTGTTCTTTGCTGCCTTGTAATTGGGCAGCACTTGCCCATGCATCACTTCCTTTTCTTTTAGTGGTGCATGGACCAAGCATAGATTAATTTAATTTTAATTAATGTTCCTCCGCTGGCAATCTGATTTAGGTACTATTGCACGATTGGAGCGCTTTATATGAACAGCATTTGCAATAAACATGGTCAGTTATTTTTTTTATTAATTTGTTTTAGTCACGGGGAGATTAAGGGCCTGATTTTAGATCTTGGCGGAATTGGTCCAGCCATCATTTACCATCAGACTCCCCGCCCGCCCACTAGGTGGTCTGGCCACTTTATTTAGATGCTGATGAGGTGATGAATGAAAAACCGTCAGAGTGCCGTCAACTCCACCAGGTTTGTTCACCTGCGTCGAAGGCACCATAGGCAAAATCAGCTGTCAGAGGGAGTACAGTCAGTTTGTCCGCCGGGAAATTATGAAGTGCCTTCCCACTGATGTGGCGGAAAAACCTCCACACCCGAGATGGAGGTTTGGAAGGGATATAAGGCTGAAACGTACCTTCTTTCTGTTTCACACTGCCTTTACCGTCATGGAGCTGATCCTACAAGTCCTGCCTTTGCTGCTGCTACTTGACCACGAAGCAAATCAAAACTGTTGTCATCAAAATCAAAGGTAAGCTTCTAATATAACTTGTTACCTTTTGACCTGTCAGTTTACATTTGATCTGGACTCATGCTTATTGAAATCTCTCTTACAAGCAATAATATACTAATGTGTAATGCATATGTGTGTAATGTTATTGTTTATGAAATTTGACCCAAATAAAATATAAGGCGTCAAATACACAACACGCACTAATGCTATGGTGTTGTCTTATTAGAATGTGTTTTGAAATACACACCAACATTGTGCTATGTAATAAAAAAATAAACAAACTTCACTTCACTCTGAAACTAAAAGGGACATTCTAGCATGTGCTTTTCATAAAAAACAAGTTAGTCAGAACTACATATTCATTTTACACATGTACCTATTCTTCTGGTGAGCCATATAGCTGACTGTACAGTGGAAGAACCTCTGTAGCCAGTAACTCAAGCTCCTCAGGCGAGAAGGTTGGGGCCCGGTCATCTGCTTTTCCAGGCATTGTGGCTCCCAGAGGTCGAAAACAGCAGCAAAAGTTAAGGAGGTTTTGTTGGCTGCAGTGTTAGGAGGTAAGTGAGCTTTTTTTGCAACGCCACATGCATGTACACGACATACGCGATTGTCAACGGATACATACATTAGCTTGCACACATTGCTTTCACACATGTTAGCATATGGCTGGTGTGTCGTGGAGCTTCACAACCACTATGCGATCAACTTCAGCCGTGGACTTATTATTCCAAATGTCCCGACGGCAAGGTCAGGTGCCCGCCATTTTAGATGTAGAAACAGCGTGTTTATCAATGTTAAGTGTGTTACCACCACTTAAAATGGGGGCTAGTTTATTACTTATGCAAAATGCTAATGTTGCCAATTATTTCTTTTTTTAAACAAAGCTGTATAATGTTGTGAGTTACTGTGGTAAAATGCGATAGTTGGGCGGTTTGGTTTATACTTCGGTTGACAGAAGTTTTGATGCAAATATTTTTTTTTAAAGTGTAAATAATACATTTAATATGTATTATTCACACATTAAAGAAATATCAATAACACATGTAAAAATTTTTATTTAACAAATAAAATATATTATATTAATGTTCTGAATAATACTGTAATAATAAAAAGGTATTTATTTAGCAGACTAAATGAAATTTCTGTTTCTTTAATGATGGGACACATCAACAGCTTTATACAGTTTCCACGAAACAAGGATTTTGATAATGTGAAGGGAAATTTGTATGCTTGGGGTGGCCTACAAAATGTAGAACGAGATTTAGGTCTAGTGACACATTAAAAAATGTATCCTACCAGTTTCCACTCCACCACTGATTTCTGTCAAGCCTTCAGGATGGAGGATCTGCAAGACCTTCTTCTCAGAGGGAAAAAATTGCATGGGGGCTAGGAGAACCACCACCAGTCCTCTGGGCTGTCAGGTGACGCTTGGAGGCCAGGGAACGCACTCTCCCCCACACATCGTTCCACCTCTTCCTAATTTCCTCCTGTGCGTGCAGGTTGTTTGCTACAGCATTCACTCGGTCAACCATTCTGGCCCACATTTTCCTTTTCTGAGATATGGTTGTACTTTGTACTTGGGATTGAAACAATTGTGACTCTACTCTAATAATTTCATCCACCATAACTGCCCATTATCCCTCGGGGATTTCTCCTCCCTGCCATTATCAAACAAACAAAATTAAATACAGGTTATGACCCAACAAGAACATAAATTAGAGAAGAAATAAGGGTCAAGATACAGTGAAAGCACCCCAAAAATCCTAACTTAACTGGCAGGAGTTGTGCTAGTAAATGTTGTGGTGCAGTGCAATGGCACAGGATTATGATATGAAAACAAGTGCGTTTTATAGTGTGGTATGCAGGTAAACACAATTGGCCAAAACACATTAGGTGTGTGATGCTAGGATTCATCCTACTACCACAGGAATAGTACAATGTTGATTGCGTCCCACAACGGCGCAATCCCGCCACGCTGAAGGAGTAATGTTATCCAGCAGAGAAGTCTGCTGCGTCAACAGCGGCAAACCGTTTACGCGACAGGAAATACTGTTGATGCGGACGGCAGTTCAGCCAGCACACAACTAAATACGGCGGGGGGAATACTGTCAACTTGGCAGAGTACTTGTAAACTCTACCGCGGAAGGCCAACGGGAGTCCCGTCAAGATCTAAATCAGGCCCCGAGGAGTTTGTCCGGAATCACAGGAAGTTCAGCTGACTTCGAGATTTAAAACCCGCTCCCCAGGTCCAAAGTCAGAGGCTCTGACCTAAACCACATCCTCACCGTATAGGGGTACAGCTTTCAAACTTTCTAGTTACTCCTACTTTATTATGTTAATTCTAAAATCCAGATAATATTAGAATCTTTGTATCATATAAAAGTGCTCTATCACACGATTCCATGAGTTCAATAGACTACAGTACAAATCCAAATCTGTACATTTAATTGCATCCAAAGTGGTCTTCAAAACCTGTGACCAAAACAATTATTTTATGGGCTTCTCCGAGATGAACTCAAAAGTTGGAAAAGGAAATGCTGGCTGTGTAGTAGCCCTTTTGTTAACCTCCCCCACCCGCCCGATCTAGTTTCTTCAACTATCCTGTTTCTTCAACCATCCTGTTTCTTCTACCCCCTCCCACTTCCATAAGTAAAAATAAAATGCTATAAATGGCCAACCTGGCTCTTCAGAGCACTTTTATAACTGCCCCGTTATCACCCCCACAAATCATCCCCACGTTACCCACCCCCACCCGACTGTCAAAAGCCGATACTCGTCGGCGAAACCTACTGGCTTTGGCAATGCTTGTTTTATTCAGCTGTGTAAGGAGCAGACCTTGGCGGAACTGGAGGTAAAACATGAGGCGGTAACATATTTGTAATCTGTAACTGTTGATGTGGAACACAATTATTGACTCCAAATAAATAGTAACGGTATTTGGGAGACTCCTTATTTCTGCTGAAAGCATTACAAGCAAAAAACAACCCAACATGTTGCCTGCTTTAAAGCTTGCGGTCTGGAAAAGTAAATATGAAATAATATGGATAATAATAATGGTAACAATTCAGGGTCCTAAAGATGGTAGATAAATACGTTTAAACTGGAATGCTTCATTCCTATAAGGCATATCTCTCAAAACTCCCCCAGTGCCTTTACCTGCTAGCCAGATGTCAGAACACTTTTCAGAGGGACGCAGAGTAAGCAGGGGGGGGCTACTGGGTCCAACCATGGTGGTTAAGGCCTTTTACTCCTGATGGCCTGGGGTCCAATCTACTATGGATCCTGAGCAAGTGGGCCAAGTACCCCTTCTGCACCTGACTCCCATTGGTAGTTGTGGACAAGGAGTCTAAGGCTCCCTCTGGTGGTGGTTTGGGGTTAAGTGTTGATACAGGTAAGTAACAGCGATCTCATAACTCATAGTGCACAGAGTAGGAACAATGAATCAATGCCCAGTCAAATACTTACCTTTGTAAGCAAAATAAGTATTTTATTTCTAGCTCTACACATACAAAGGAATAATAACATTCATGAGCAATAACACCATCCCCTTGAGGTTAGAGCACTAGTCGTCAGGCAAATCCCCGTCCCACCCTCCTTCTCATAAAATGGTTGGGTTTATTTCTCTTTCACTGTTGGCCGTATCCAGGGAATGCGTGGACGGTTCGTTCCAGTGATCGGAGCTGCTACCGCTTGGCAAACAAAAGATAAGTTCTTCCTCTCTTTGGAGGGGGGGCAGGGGGAGGTTAAATCGATCCTTTAGCTCCCTACTGCAGTCCCAGGAAAGGTGCGACAATTCCACCTGCATCCTTGTGATCCTCAGGGACTCAGTCCGGTGTAGGTCTCAGTGTGCAGGCTTGACCCAAAGGCACAATCCTTCCGAACCGGCTACAACCTGAACTCTTGGCCATAGTAGCCCCCGTAGCCCCTCCTGGCATACAGTGTTTCTGAGGTACTCGAAGTCTCGAGCAGAATCTTCTGATGCAATTGCCCCTACCACGGCGGCGCCTCACGTCATAGGGGATCTCCGATAAAGGGGGACACACGTCACAACGCTCTTGGCCGATAAGTTCAACATTATCCCCCTCTGGCATACGAGGTCTGCGCAACGAGGCAATGCCAGCCCAGCACTTCCTGCATTGTACTCCTCTCACGGGAGCCCTCTCCTGGCATAAGAGTAGGGGAGGGGGTCGCCAGACCATTCCTGAACACAGGGAACGGTCCGATCAGCGAGGAGCTTTTCGCCTCAGTCAGGAAGTCCTCTTGATAGGGCTCCCATCTGGACCTCGCTCCCTCCAACACTCATCTTCCTCACAGGGCTCAATGGTCTTAGCAAGCAGGTAGGTGCTCATGCTCCACAACATGTGGCCTAGGTTTCCCTGGGTGATTTCCTCTCACCCCGCAGGGAGACTAGCAGGCCTTGGCCTCAAATTCCTGTCACGGGCAGAAATCTTGCAGAGCTTCCGATTCTCACACAGCCTGTCTGACTGCTTAATAGATGACACATTTGGGGGTCTAAACCTCCCTTCCTTACAGTCCTTTTTAGACACCAAACGTGATTTGAAGTTTCATGATGGGGTTCTGCTTCTTTTGAAGTGTACATTTTTTCCTTTCCTTCTTTCCACTGCAAACGCAGGCAAGACTCGGTAACCGATTATCCAACAACACAATTCATGAGAGTTACCAGAGTTCACATCTGGATGTTAGCCACAGTGATATGTGCATCAAAAGGTTACTCATGGGTGCCCAGCCCTACTTTTTAGAATTCCCTTATCATTCATATCTTCTTTCCTGAGATGTGTCCAGGCACTGTCCTTGTGATCTATCACTGAATCACAGAACAAACCTTTGAAGTGTAAAGAGAGAGTCCTTTCCTCCAGTGCGTCTCCCATCCAGCTCACAGGAATGCAACAATACACAAAACTCTCTGGAGGATTTCTCTACTCCTTATGTCTTCACCAGACAGGGCTGGGCTTCTCAAAATGGAACCCAGGGTCCTCCATGTAATGTATCACTGCAGGCACAATTGTACTTTCATAGCACCGAAGCTCTACAGTACTGTTACTTACATGCATTTTCTCACTACAGACACACAAACATTCAGAACATACGTTCAGTCTGTGCACACTGCTCAGTAGCTTTTCTGTACTGTACCATGGTGTGCAATTTGCAAACTCACACTTACATGTGGGCAGAACACTTCAACCTTCATGTATTGTACTTTACACAAACACACATAAACCCGGCACATGCTTCCATTGCTCTGCATCTCTCCTGTACGGTATTGCGCAGGCATACATACACTCAGCACATGCACTAATCCCACAAGTACTACACAGTACCGCTCTATCCCTGTTCTGTACCCTTCCCAGGCACACATAGCTAGCGCAGAGTACCTACTTCTGCGCTGCGCAATACTCCACATCTACCTGATATAGGCAAAGAGTTAGTTAAGGACACAGCAGCAGAATATTTAAAAAGGTGAGTGAGCCTGTAGGCCTCACTCCAGTGACAGTGTAACAAGGACCTATTCACTACTGCTGATCACTATACAGTATGCTGCCATAAAGGTGCTTGACCTGCTTAACTCCTGGTGAAGGTGGCAGCCTTCCACCACTATGAGGCTATATCTTTGGCCACCCCTCCCTGTCCCACATGACTGCAGTATGTGAGAGAGGCCTATGTTATGGCGAACATGCATAATTCACTTTTAACTATGACAAAAATCAGCATTAGGGATCCAGACAAAAGTACAGTTGGGCACTCAGGGCAGAGGTACACGTCTCCAACTGTGCAGAGGACTCTTCTGACCCAACGGACGCTCCTACCAGATCAGAACACCCCGAACCACCACATAACCAGGAGAAGTTGGGTCAGATCGATAAAACCGTTGAGAAAGGCAGTCAGTAATCCCATGTATCAATCCGGCTCTGTGCTCCACTACAAAGTCTAAACCTTGCAAAGAAATAGACCGCCCCAACAACTTGGGATTCTTTCATTTCACAGCCATCACCCATTTCAGTGGCTTGTGATCTGTTTGCACCACAAAGGTAGTTCCAAACAAATATGAGCGGAACTTACGTAAGGCCCACACTATGGCAAAACACTCCTCCTCAATAGCTGCCCAGTTCTGCTCTCTGGGCAATAATCTCCTATAATACAGGCTAATGGAGGCTCTCTATTTTTGTCATCCAGTTGAGCTATCACCGCTCCAACTCCTTTGTCAGAGGCATCCGCCTGTACAACGAAAGGCTGTAGTTGGCCACAAAATTCCTGTAACGCTTGGCGAGTCGTAAAAAAGCCCTCACTATAGTCTGGGTAGTAGGTACCTTCCACTCCATCACATTCTGAATTTTGGCATCTAACAGCCGCATCTTCCTGTTCCTCATCTCATGCACAAGGTAGACTACCCCACCTGACACTTGGTTGCCTTGATGGTCCGTTTTGCCTCCTGCATCCTAGCCAACACCTGTTGCAGGTTCTTTCGGTGGTCCTTCAATGCATTGCAAAATACAGCAATATCATCGAAATAGGCCACACAAAACTTTTTCAACCCTGCAAGAACATGGTTCACAATGAGCTGAAAAGTGGTAGGAGCAGTTTTCAAACCAAAGGGCATCACCATAAATAGATACAGCCCCTCTGGTGTAGGAACTAGAGCCTTCTCTTTAGAATTTGGTTCCAAAGCAATCTGCCTAAATCCACTTGTCAGATACAAGGTGCTAAAGTACTTTGCAGCACCTATCCGATTCACAACCTTATCCGGTCTGGGAACTGGATGAGCATTTGTTTTGGTCACCTCATTGAGGGCTCAGAAGTCCACACAGAACCGCAAACCAATAGCCCCTTGCATTGGTACTAGAACCACAGGACTAGTCCAAGGACTACCAGATCTCTCAAAGACTCCAGAGTACAACATTTTGGCAACTTCATCCTTAATGCATCCCTGAACCGGGTCAGGCATTCTGTAAATTCTGCATTTCACTGGCAGACTGTCACCTTTGTCTATGTCATGCACGCTGACGGGTATCAATGCAGGAGTCAGCAAAGAAAGGATGGCAAACCATCTCAACATTTTTCTACACTCTCTCTGCTGCTCAGACGTTAAATTTGGGGCTAACTTAACCTCTTTCATAGTGCCATTCTTCATGTCACTACGCAGCAGCTCAGAAAGAGGCTCACTGTCTTCCTCACCCTCCTCTGCCATAGCCGTAACATTCAACGTGTAGTCAGTCTCTCAAGAGGTAAGGCCTCAGCCTGTTCATATGGAATACCCTTAGGTTCCCTTGTGGCTCCTGAGCCCACAAAGCAGTTTACCTCAGACACCTTCTGAACTACTGTATATGGCCCACATCATTTGTCCTCCAAAGCTCTGGGACAAACAAGCTTTATCACCAACACCGCCTGGCCTTCCTGATACACCTTCAGCGTAGCTTTCTGGTCATAACATTCTTTCATTCGCACTTGGCTAGTCTGGAGTTTTTGCTATTGCACCATCAACTTCCTGAGGCCAATCATAGTCCAGCAAATCCTCTGTGATCCTCTGTTGAGACTCTGTGGTTCCTTTCCACCCTTCTCTTACCAAGGCATGTGAACCCCTCCCGCCACCGGGTGTCCATACAGAAGTTTAAAGGGAGTGAACCCCACTTCCTTCTGCAGAATCCATCGGTAGGGAAACAAGAGACATGTAAGGAGAAGATCCCACTTCCTCTTGAGGTTCTCTGGCAGAGTTCCCATCATACTCTTCAGTGTTTTGTTAAACCGCTCCACCAAACCATTGGTTTGTGGGTGGTATGCCATGGAGAAGTGGTGTGTCACACCAGCTTGCTCCCACATCTCTCTCGTAGCAGGAGATGAAGTTGGTTACCCGGTGAGAAATTACCGTTTTTGGAAATCTGAACCTAGAAAAAATCCCTTAGAGAGCTCTCGATACAACTTTTGCAGTCTGCTCCTCAGAGTTACAGTTTCAGGGAGCCTGGTGGCTTGGTGCACAAGATATACCTGTGTTCTGACAAGGGGGGGGGGGGGGGGGTAATGGGGTGGGGCACTTTCCTACCATTGATGCAAACATCCTGCACACATTCCATTATATTAGGGTGGATGTGCTTCAGAGCATTCGGTTCTCTCTCCCAAATGTCCATAGCAACTAGGTTGAATGCAACCAGTCCCTCTCAGGTACTTTCACCCACGTGTAACATCCTTGCTATCATGGGTGTTGCTGGCCCTTACCCTCATGTTTGAAACCAGTCTGTGGAGAGTTCTTCTCCCCCATTTGCTTAGAAGTATGCCGCTCCAGCCCTTTTGAACCTTGCTAGCCAACCACTTATCAGCTCATCCCTGGATCCCTCTCAGTCAGATCAGACAGGTATTGCCTAGGTGGGGTAGAGCACTCCTTGAGTCGCTCTGTCACCATCAACTGGCTAAGGGACTGAAAATATTTGGCCTCCATCCCTGTTACCAACTCATTCCAATCACGCAATACACCACGAATCCTAGTCTTGAACGAAACGCCATCCGTTCTCTTGCAGTTCCGGAATCTCTGCAGGTATTGAGCTGCCTTCATCCTAAACCATCCAATCAGAGCTTCCTTCAATCGCTCATACACCATCAAGTCTGCCACAGGCATCCTCCTAATGACGGAAGTCCCTTCCATTGGTATGCAATCTATTAAGGCAGCTGCCTTAGACACCTAGTTTAAGGCCTCCGCATTTCAAGTGACCTCTAAGGCTCACAAACCCTTCCAAAATATCCTGAATTCCACATCTTGCCCAACATCAGATTGCTCCTTCTCATGAGTTAGAGTTGTCCATCCTACCCTAAGCAAAAGCTTCCTATAGAGAAAAATGTAAACGGGAACAGATCTGTATGAATTTGTATTCGTTCTGACCTCAGGATTCCCACAATTGCCTCTGAGCACTCAATTCACGTGTTTCTGTGCCCCGTATTTTTATGTGAATTGAATCTTATGAGTTCTTATGCCCTGTGTATTCTTTGTGCTCAGCACAATGCAACCCTCCTTTGGTTTGATGCTTTTACATCATGGGCTCTGTGAATTTTTCAGATGTCAGGGACTACAAATTGGAACGCAAAGACTTTTTTCCCCCCAATTCCTCTACGATGGTAATCTGACCCTTATGCCTCAGGCTATACTTTGTGTAGTGGATGCTCGAAGGCATAACATCTTTCTAAGTACTTTTTATCGTACAACTGGTAGGGCAGTGTGGCATGTTCAATAATGTATCTGTCGTAGATATCTTTGTGTGAGCTGCAAGTCACTAGTTTGAATCCTGGCAGACCTACTCAGTCTTTCATGTTTTCAAATTCAATAAAATAAGATCCATTCAGCTGGAGTATTACTAATTTATGGTGTATAGAACTGCACCACTTTGGCAGTCAGCTTTGTAGATATATCAGCCTTGCTATCCATTCAGCTGGAGTATTACTAATTTATGGTGTATAGAACTGCACCACTTTGGCAGTCAGCTTTGTAGATATAACAGCCTTGCCCTGGGGCTTTAAAACTGAAAATTTACAGAAGGAAAACATCTAACATTCAGCTTCTTGCCAGAACATAGGTTGCTCTGTATCAGTAGCTTGGATGAAGACATAACCCAAATCATGTTGTTGAAAAAATAAGTTTTAGGAGGAAACATTTCCTTGTTCTCCGAATATCATGAGCAGAACAATATCACCCAAAAGGAATGCTTTTTCTGCCAAAATGTAGCATTTACCTATGCTGTACCTATACAAAAAAGCCAGCTGAAGGGTGAAAAGTATGCAGCTCAATGGTACATATTCTGCAGTTATTGTGTGCATTGTAAACCATGAATCCTGTGACATTGATATGTTCATACCTTGCTATCACACATTTATAAAATCGTGGACTACTGTATTATGATAAAAATGCAAAATCCAAGAAAAAACACACTTTTGTTACTAACTTAGGTAAACTGTGGTCTACTGACGACATTTTAGAAACTGTTATGATGCACAGAAGTGGATCAGTTCTGAAATTAACCGTATAACATGGACAAGACTGCTTTAATCTGCCTGCAATAAAGAGTCACTCAAAGTGTTACTAATAAGGCATAGAAATGTCATTCATACCAACACTGCAAATAAGGGTATCGGTATGTCACAAATGTTACAATCGAAAACCTGGCAGCTATATAGCAATGCTACACCTTGTCCTAGTGTTGCATTTAGCACATTTAAAAAATGAATTAAATACAACTGAAGGATGAATCTGAATGTTAAAAATCTCTTTAGCAACACCTCTCAAAATACAATACTGTAGGAGTAGGAGAATGATAGAAACAATTTCCAGTCTGACAAGATCTTTAATGCTTCATTTTCAAAATGCATTATGGTTTTAGTGCTCCTTACAGAACAGATTAAAACTCACTTAATTGGGCAGTGGTAGACTCCAGATCAGCTAAAAATACTGGAATTTGTTGTAGGTGTTCCTGTAGCTCCATCAGACCACTTCTCTTTCGCTCCCAGTGTGCAGAAAGCATGACTACCTCACTGTCCACCAGCTAAAAGAAAAAGAATACAACTCAAAACTGTTTTGCATTTTAGCACTTATGACTCCTTTACATTTTTAGCTAAAGGACAGTATGAATTACCTATAAAAAGCGTTACTAGGGAAGGCGTTAGAGGAATAAAAAGTTACCTTAAGCAATGGTTCTTTAGGGCAATATCTTCTCTAAGTTTGTGTTTTTTCCCCAGTTCCTACCCTCAAACAGGGAGGTTCATGTAAGACGTTTTTCCTTTGCATTTTAAAGCATGTTAGTCTCAACAAACATCATCTGTGAACATGTTATGTCATATAGCTTTTGAATGGCACACAAATGCCACAAATATGGAATTGTGTCACTTCCCTGTTGAGAGTAATTACAGACTGAATTGTATGTTTGTTTGGAAAGATGTGTGGTTTTAGTAGGTTCTCGGGGGGAATAGTTGGATGTGGTGCATAACAACTTACGTTGTCACATTGCGTTGCAGCAAACTTGACAGAGCTGCTATGTATGCCAATGTATTCACTGGTATGTTAGTTGAATAGAATGCAGTTCATGGACTCTATGTGCTAAACTGAAAAACTGTCTGGGGTGCGGTTCGCTTCATTGTTTGAAGTGATGTGGCAATCCCACGAAGTTCACAAAAAATATAGTGGGTTTATAGGAGTGGCTGTATGTGTCCCAGAATCGACAATGCTCAACCTCAGGAGGTCAACCAACACCACTGCGGTGGGTCTCACCCAGAATATTTACTTGTGCAACACCAGGAAATCCCCAGACAACCACAGTAGTTGTTCTGTGGGGCCCACCCAGAAGTGAGAACAGTGCAACAAAAGGACTACAAGACAACACAATAGTTGTTCTGTGGGGTCCACCCGATAGTGGTGCAACCAACAAAGCAAAAGGTTACTAGGGAAAAGTGTATAAATTGGACTTGGGGACAATCTGTTGTCTTCTTCCTTTCTGCATCCATCTCGAGATCTTGGCAAAACAACAATAGACACAGCTGCTCTTGTCAGGCCACAATACATTATGCAAGGCACTAAATGATTCTCCAATTTTTAAAGTATGCTCTGCTATTGACATCATATACTTCTTAAGCAATGGGCAATGAGTGGATGACATCTAACCAAAGGGAGGAAACAAATAACGGACATAATATCTTCATGTAGATAATATTGCGAGATTTCCCTGGCCACATGATTTCAAGAAGGAATTCTGTCAGTATTTCAGTATTTCTTCCATATTTAATACACCAAGTTAACAGCACCAACTGCAATGCCTGTATAAGCAAGAACTCAAGCACAAAAGACTAAAATAGTTGATGGACATGAATATACTGAAGCTGTTGAGAAGAGGAATGTGGATGAAAACAAGCCCTACAGAATGTGGAAAGGAGCTTCACTGGAAGATCTGTGAAACTAAATATTAATATATATTTTTTAGCTTCCTTTTTAAAAAATGGTCACAGTTTCAATTCGGAAACTGTCAAATAAGCATATTAAACTAGAAAACACTGAATGCTCAGAAACTAATGTTGTGATCTAGTACCCTCTTTGACTCCATGAATGGATCTTTCATCGATTCACTCTGCTTTAAACAGCTACTCAAAGGTATTGTCAAACGAGCATCAACAAAGCCAATGGGTCTGGCCTTGAGATTCCTGGTGGTTTTTTTAAAACCTTTTTTTTTTTTTGCCAACATAAAATAAGCATTAAAAGTTATTTAAAAAAATGTAAAAATGCAACCATCTAAAGTTGGAGTGGAAGTCTTTGCAAAAGAAAAAAAATGGTAAATCATGATCCATCGTAAAAATGAAGAAATAAGCATGAAATGAAAGCAGATAAGAAATCGGGGGTGGCCCTCTAGCCCGGGAGCTAAAGTGGGCTGTTTTTAAGGTGCACAAGAAAAATGCCGTAAGTCACAGTGACAAGGGTCAAAGGCTGAAGCCGATTGACTCAGTGCCCCATGCTGAGGTGGGCAGATGCAAAATGTGAAAGACAATTGAACAGATCAAAGAGAGCTGACCAAAAACCTCCAAGTAAGTATTTTATTATGAATATTTTGGAAAACATGAGGCTGGAGGGACAACTAAATCTGTCTGTAGGCTAGACCAAAAATGGGATTTGTGAGATTTGAGATTTTATTAGTTAGTTAGGTTCCTGCCACATCTGAGCAGCAACACATTTACTTTTATTTATTTAGTTGTTTATAAAGTATTCTATGACCAGGGAGTAACGGCTGCCCACCATACAATAGCAGGAAACAGACTTCTTAGGGAATGAAAAGGAACAACGGATTTAGGGTCCTTTAAAGTTTTGCAGGACTCTTAGGGAATGAAAAGGAACAACGGATTTAGGGTCCTTTAAAGTTTTGCAGGACTGGAGACAGCCATAAATCGGTGGTTCTCTAGCCCCGCCAAACTCACTGCTCCCCCAACTCATTTAGAGGTGGGGGGGCTCATTGACAGCTGCAGACAGAGCCACAGATGGACATCAATCAAAGGCGGCAGCCATCCACCAAAAGGTTGCCCCCTCTTATTATTTAAGGTGGTCCTTGTGATGCTTATTTCCCCTGCCAAGAGACCAGGCTAGGGTAAACAAACAATAGCCCTGATGACGCAAACCACGGCAATTACCTAGTTAGGTCTCGCCTAGCGAAGCAGTGCTTGCGCTGCTCGCCTTGGCGAGATCTATTGTTGTGGGTTTTGCGTCCGAAGGGGGACAGGAGACATGCACGCATCGGACAAGAGACGTGCACGCATCGGACAAGAGACGTGCACGCATCGGACAAGAGACGTGCACGCGCGGCGTCTCTTCTCTGGCAATCTCAGAACTTTTGCGCGTTCCCCCGCGCTTTCACTTTCGCGCGCTCGATGTAAGCCGTGTTTAGGTCACAGTGTGCGCGTTCTACGTAGGGGGGAGACGTTAATGATAGAGTTCTTGAGGCAGGGAGGGTGCCCGTTGTAATTAGCAGACACCCACAATTCTACAAGATGAAACAAGTATAGGTATCAACAACAGAGCAATGGGAAGTCTGCGGGTCGTGAAGCCTGAATATCCTCGGATTAGTGCAAACCCGATATTTTGCGCCCAGACAGCAGATGTGCACGCTCACGGCGCGTTCTGATGTGCACTTGCCCGGACAGCCGTTGTGCGCGCTCACAGTGTGTCTTCTCTGGCGCACGCCTGTGCCTACGTGCAGCTTCTGAGCATACCCAGCGCTTGGTGTCCCCTTGCTGCTGCGAAGCGCTGTTCACCCGCAAGGTTGGTTACACCCCCTAGGTCCAAATCAGCAAAGAGCGCCCCCAAGCTTTCAGCAACAGACCAGTGTGGAATTGCATGAATTAGCCCCCCACCCCCTCCCCTTCCTTATCCTGCTAGTGGCACTGTTATGGAAAACGCACCACAATTGTCAATCACGGGCAGAAGACACTGTCCGATGCCTCTGTTGATGGAAGTCTCTTTTCTGCCCAGCGTGCATTTTGTGGTAGCTCTTACTACCACGCCTGTGCCTATGTGCAGCTTCTGAGCACACCCATCGCCTGGTGTCCCCTTGCTGCTGCGAAGCGCTATTCACCCGCAAGGTTGGTTACACCCCCTAGGTCCAAAACAGCAAAGAGGGCCCCAAGATTTCAGCAACAGACCAGTCTGGAATTGCATGAATTAACCCCCCACCCCCGCCCCTTCCCCCATCCTGCTAGTGACACTGTTGTTATGGAAAACGCGCCACAATTATGATACACGGGCAGAAGACACTGTCCGATGCCTCTGTTGATGGAAGTCTCGTTTCTGCCCAGCGTGCATTTTGTGATACCTACAAGTGAGAAGCAGTAATGGAGAGCGACAGAGCATATCTAGTTACTGTTGCCTGTGTTTTCCTCCCTAGAGAGATGTGTATTGGTTTGATGATGTGTATATGCGATATAGTGGACATGCCGCCAACTTCAGACCCTGAAGGGGCCAGAATACAAATATTTGCACAACTGTCGTAGAAGTTTGCACCGATTTTTACACCAACTGACCAGTGCAAGAACGACACTCTTATCGACCAGCCGGTGCATAAATGCATGCGTTTGCTTCCGACCATGGATGCAGGCGTTTTTAAAGTGGCGAACCCGTGCCAATTCGTTAGTGCGCACACTGGTCAGTGCAAATGGCGGTACACTATTTATTCGGCACTGGCGCATTTATGGAACACTCATAACCTTTTACTCTTTTTTTGCCACTTGTTAATGTATCCGAAAGATATTTAGCGCTTGAATGTGTTGCTTTGTAACTACATCTTAAGAACTCTTTGGATCTTTGTCAAAATACTTTCTCTTTCCCAGTCAATGTGAATATCTGACTCGTGAGAATTATCCAAATGCTCTTATGACAAGCTGTATAAGTAACATTTTTGCTGTAATCTTGTAGATAGTTTGTATTTAATTAAGGTGATTTCTGGACAGTGTTCTTTCTGTTTTTTAGATGAACAAGCATTTGATTGGGTACTTTGCTGACATAGAAAGCAATAACATTCACTGAGTTGATACTAGCTTTTCATGCAGAATTAGACTTGTTGATTAAAGTTATTGTCGAGAAGTGGGCGGGGCGGTCACTTTTTTACAACGGAGGCAGCTTGTTTAATGGCTTAAATGTTTACTTGTGTAGAATTCTGCTGCTTTTTTGACCACACCTCTTCCCTACTCCAACTTCCACTTATTGTAACGTAAGTTCATATATTTAGCGGTTACTACCCTGACGAGGCGTTAAGCCGCTTTTATAGGGTAGAGGGTGGAGGTAATGTACACCCCATACCACCACCAAGAACTAAGGCAGGAACCCCCACCCAACTCCGCACACCAGCCCAAGCACCAGCACGTCCTTGTGGAGAGTGCGTCTTTGCGCGTCCGTGCCCCGTGAACCGGGGGCCATATCTGCAATTTGTCCCCTTTTCACCACCATGCAGTGGTCCATAAGGAGCCGGAAGGCTCGCTCGCCGTGCCTCCGGTCTGAACACATTCACTCCAGTGGAGCAGAGCGTTACCTGGCGTGTTTTCTCAGAGGCAGAAACTACACCCTTGCAGTGACAGGGGGCATGAAGGAACTCATTGTCCGAGAGAGTACGACGAGATTGACCGCTGTTTAACTTGTAAAAAAAAGCATTTGCAATGCAATAGGTCTCGCATTTTACAAACTTAACCAATTGGTATTGTAATTGATAATGCCTTTTATTATTACAGGTTTTTAAACACATCAATAAAAGGCATTGCCATTTACAATGCCAATAGCTCAAATTCTCGCAATTACAAGACCTATTGCATTGCAAATGCTTGTTTTTAGTTATACTGCAATTGCATCTAAACCACAATTCTAGTGCAACATTTTTGAATTCTTGCAGTGATGCTTGCAGAATTCTTGCACTGATCTCCATGAACTAGCTTTCAATATCTCTTAACAGGGACCATTCTTAAAGGGCACGGTCATTATGCTTCTTTAGAAATGGGCCATACCTGCCTGTAAAACAGCCGTACAGGCTTTATACCACTAAAGCCTCATACATGACACAATTCACCCGGTAATCCATATGCAATCCCAGATGTGACATCAGCTGTGTGGACAGGCTGCAGAAGGAAGAGAGTTGTATCTGGTAGCTGGAGCTGCAGTATGAGGTGCTGTTGTGGGTATGGGCGTTGAGTGGCTCATACAATATTCTGAGCCTTTGCAAGAAAGCAGAGATGACTTGTCCGAGCATCCAAACTAATGGTCAGTGTTGGTGTGCACTTAGCAAGATCAGCAACAAAAAACTGACTAAGATACGTCTACTCTATAGAAGAGTTAGAAATCTGGTATATGAATGGACATCTCAGCATCAGGCCAATCACCGAGTCGAGTGCCTTTTGTGGCTGCATTTCGGTCTGTGTATATAATGGAAATTGGTTTACTCCGATTTCCTTTTTAGGTGTTCTAGTGTGTACCAACCTGTTAGCTCTGCAGTTTTTTGAAGAATGTTGCTTTGTTTATACAGAGGGCAAGTGGTGCTGTTGTACCATTATTCAGTAACCACAATTGCTGGATTGCTGAGGATGGCCTAACGGTGGTTGGGGCTTTATACTGCGAAGGAGATGTTTCCCTTTGTAAGAATGTCAGCTAGTGCTGGAAGGGGACATGAATGCTTACGTACAGTTAAAGGCATCAGATAAAAGCACTTTTCAATATTGAGATTGAACAGTTGTGCCACCAGGTGCGACAATGTAAAGCAGGTGCTGTACATTTTAATTAGCTTTTGAAGAACCATCTGAAGGGGTCGAATAGGTCAAGGTGAAGGCGGACAGAATTCTGAGCAAGCCTTCTCTGAGATCACCTAGTAGAGGGTGAAAGGCAATGGACAGACCTAGGCAACTGATAGGGCACCAATGAAAAACAGTGATAGGCTCCCTGGATACCACTTTGCTATTAAAATGACAGATTAGAAAGTGTGGTGTGCCACCTATTCCTATAACAATCTGAAGAAGTGGTCTTCAGACTCTTGTGGAACTTGAGGAAGTCTCTGTCTTGTCTCATATGAGAGAGATGGCATTTGTGAAGGGGAAGCTCTATACACAGAGGCATCTGCTGCCAAACCATTTAACTATGGTAGGGAGGAGGGTTTATTTTTTAGTGGCTGACCTCAGGTTTTTGAGTCTCTGATAAAGCGGAAAGGCCGCAAGGTGCCTTGGTGGAGCAATGAAGTGCCTTATGCGTGAGGCACAGTGTCCTGAACGGTGTGCTTTCTGACATGGGAGACTCAAGAAGGGTTTTCAGAGTTTGCATGATGTGGTGCCAGCATTGCAGACTGCTGATAAACCACTCCACTCCATGTTCTTGTTATTTTATGTGTATTTGAGGAGCGCTCTGTCACCCGCAAGTATCTTAGCACTGAGCAGGTGTGGGTGTGTAGCAATGCCTATGGTAGGCTGGTTAATTGAAAAGCCAGGTCTTCAGCTTCTTGTGAAATTCAAGAAGAGAGGAAGAGGCTCTGATGTGTAATTGAAGGTTGTTCCACGTTTTAGGAGGAAGGTGTAACAGCGGTAGTACTACATGAAATAAGATTATATGTAAACTAGTCTACCTAAAAAGATTTTTAGCATTCTAAAGAAATAGGCTGCTCCAGAGTCAAAGTGCAGTGTTTTTAGTCCCAGTTAATTTTTCCATCTCCCTAACAGGAAAGATTTTGTTCATATGCTTATCTCTTGGCTCAGAGAGGTTATTTATGAATTTACTGAAGATACCCAAGATGAAGAACTAAATACTTCCACTTCCGTTTAAATGGATAGGTGGGTGGTACACGATTCGTAGACCACAACAAGGGAGGCGATTAAGTTGGCGAAGGAGATGGACGTCCTAAATGGAGTGGAACAGTAACCTGCATAAAGTGATCTTGTATGGACAATCAGATAGCCCTAGAAGTTAATGGACATTATTTGATGGGATGCAATCATAGAGCTATAGCTACACTACAGAACTATTAGGCCTTTTGGCGCTATAAGGGATCTACAGTTGAAGTGGTGTATCCCAAGTTGATGCTGCAGTTGTAGCATCAGCTGGAGTGTCTTTGGACTTTGGCCTTTTGAGTAAGGTGACCCTGCAACCCCCTTTATCATCCCTCCCTTGGTGTGGTCTACGAATCATATATGCCGTGAATATATATAACCGGTTAATGGTCTTACCTATATGCACGTCAACACAGCATTGGGGATCGGCTCAAATTGGGTAACACAGGTTGATAATAAGACAGAAAATATTGTATGCATTTGGGCAACATAGGCAATTTATATCTGACATAATGTTAGAAATTTGGAGAAAACACCCCTCAATTGATCATGTCAAAGAGATATAATAGGGTGAGGCACGTCAAAGGTTGAAGTCATTAATCCATGTAGGTCTTTAAAATGAAATATTAACTATGTTTGAGATGTAGTTGTGAAAAACTGGTGCCATCACTCCCACACTGTGACAAAATCTAATGCCTAGGTTTTCTGGTTCCCATCTTATTGTTTTTAAATGTGGTGAGTTATTGGTTGTACATGTGGTGTGACGATGGCATGAATGTGTAGATTGGTGACTGCAGTATGTTTTTAGTATTTTTAATGCAACAGTATTGGAAAAGTGAGGGAGGGGGAAGTTTCCACTAAGGGGAGAAATCCAAGGAGTCCACAATGTACAAAAGAGTATATTTGTAGGAGAATTTTCTAAATAAGAATACAAATTGTTTTGTAAGAAGAAATAAAAGCTGTTTGAATAAACTGTGGTCTTTCCAATTTAGCTTTTGGCTCAACATATTTATCTATTGATTCTGGGACTGAGGGCATGCATAAAAATGGATGGGTAAGTGGAGATTGTTTGGTTAGATGGTGAACCTAATGAAATGTATGTGAAAATGTTGGAGCAGTACTCTGGGCAATGTATTAATGTGGCCCTTGAACGTTAGTTGTTTCACTGGAGTTCAATAACAAACTGAGAAAGTTGGAAATTACATAGCTTCTCTCAAACCTTTGGACCGCACTTGCGAATTTGGAGAATTATCTGATTCTTTAATCAGAGGCCAACTAGTATGATGCACTAGTAGCAGTCCGGTGCAAGAGAAGGTATTGGCCAGACATACCTCACCTAAAGAGGCTATAGCTATTGTTGAGGAGATGGAAAATACATCTAGATGCGTAAAAGAGATGAGGAACCGTCACACATCAGCAGCCACTGCTACTGCACAAAGTAGTATACCTGCTGTTGCCGACCACGATGCACAGGTTAATTCTGAATTTAATGTGCAAAGAGTAGTTGATGAAGGCAAATCAACCACAGAATTCTGTGACCATAAAATGAAGTACTATAAGTGTGGCAGTTTGGGGCATCTTTCCAACAGTCCCAGCTGTTATGCAAGGCATTTGAATTGTCACACATGTGGGCTCAAAGGGCACTATGCTCGTGTTTGTAATTCCACTGAGAAGGTGCATGCTATTAACAGTGTAACTGAAGGTACGAAAATAGTTCACGTTAATGTGAATCATAACACAGATGGAGTAGATGTAGGAGTTTTGGTTATTCCTGAAAATAAAGTTGATATAGGTGGATGAAAGTTTCTGGTCTTGGCTGATTTTGGATCTCCTTATACTATGATTAGTGACCGTACGGAAGGCGAGTTTTGCAAGAGAAAAAATGCAATTGCTACCTACAGATATAAATCTAATCAGTTATGGAAATACAAAAATTTATGTCCCAGGATATGTGGTTAAGAAGATTGGGTTCTGCGGTAGAGAAACAACTGGAAAAATATATGTGGCAAAAAGGTTCAACAATTAGTTGGGGTGTAGACACCAGAAGGACATAGGTATAACTCTGAATCCCAATGCTCGTGACCAAGTTATGCTAGTAAATAACAATGGAGAATGTGAGCTCTTTTTCCAGGAGTTTCCATAGGTATTTAAAGATGTGCTGGGCTGGCTTAAAGGCTTTTAGAATTGCAGGATAGTCAAGAATGGAGAAATAACTTGCGTTCATAAAGAGTGCAGGGTACATAATTTGATGCTTGATTCATTAAAAGTAGAGTTGAACAGATTGCTGGGTCTGGGAGTAATTGAGGAAACTGAAACCTCGAAATGGTTGGCGCCTGTGGTTCTTGCACCCAAGGATGTGGGTAAGTCCATTAGGATGCGTGTCGATCTTCGCGATCTTAACAAATGGATAAGGGTAGATCGCTAACCATTGCCCAACATATCGGAAACTCTCACAATGCTTATAGGTGCAAATTTGTTCAGTAAGTTAGACCTCTATTCGGCGTATCATCAAGCGATGTTGCATGAAGATTCAAGGCATTTGACATCCTTTGTACTTCAGAAAAAGAACACGACCGGTTCAATAAATATGTAATGTGGCCTACTAAATAGGTCCTTGATGAAAAACAAGACAAAACTGGAACAGAATTAGACAAGAAAAAGATCAAAGATACTCATAAAGAATTATAGGTAAAAAGATAAACCTTTCATGTTTATTTTACTTTTTTTGTAGAGGAATTCATTTTTCAATTTATACAATTATGGTTCATCATAAGAAAAACATATATGAATATAATACAAACAGTCACAATGCATCAATAAATATACATTAATCAAAAAGAAAAGTGAGTGCCCCACTTAGAACCTCAACTCAATCATACAAACATTCAATCAAAACCACATTCATAACATCAAAACAAATTGTGGGTGAACACAAGTAATCCTTGGGTATTCAAATGGATGACTTGATTGTATCTCATCCAAATGGAGCCAGATGGTACTTCAGAAAAGAGAAGGTCATCGAATCAAGCGCCAACGCGCGTTTCGGTATAGGGCCCACAAGGGAGCCCCACCTTCATCAGGGCGTAGACCAAGGATAATGGGGGGCAGACACACGATCTATAAATTCAAACAGATAAATGTAATAAGATAACAAAATCTAAAGTCTTGTATGTCCAAAAACACATCCAGTTATGTCACAAATGGCTTGCGAATAAGCCGCTTCATATATATGGCCCAATGGGTCCAACAGTAGCATAGAGAAACAGTTCACCCCTAATAAATAGTGTGACATGGTAAGAAAAATGTGAATCCAACCACCAAAAGAAGTCGAGAATGAGGATCAGATTAGGTAAGCGTTGAAAAGAAATTAAGACAAATTAAAAATGAGCAAATTTCAAACGCTGACAGAAATTTTCAGGGAAGAAATAATTGAAAAGTACCCCTCCAGGGAAGTACTGAGACCCTAGACAGACCTAGAAACCTATACCGTAAATCACAGATCAAAAAAAAAGTAATACATACTAAAATAAACGTCTTGGGAAGGCCATGGATGATTCACCTCCAAGCTACAAAGGTAACATGAAACAGTGTCCTTTAGGAGCGTCAGATAAGGCTCACTGTTAACAATGGTTTTCTTTTTTTCCAATGGGGAACAGGCATAGTAGTGGCGCTTAAGTCATGTGCGCCAGAAATCTGAAGAAAGAGATATAAATGAACAAAGAATAATAAACATTGGGTCTAGACCGGTATCTCTTAAACCACACTGATCAAACTAGGCTGTATGAAGGAGAATAGGTCAGAAAAGGCTTTGTAATCAACCTACGTGTATTCAAAGTGAATCCAATGTAAGCGCAACCCTGGAATACTCCAATTAAGTTCTTCGAAGGATAAAAGTATGTCGAACTGCAAAGTTTTGACAGCGACAGTCCGAGAACTAATGGTCCATGTCCTGAGATATGTTGGCATACATTAATAAAGTTTCTGCAAAACAAAATTAAGGGGTGAAAAAAGTATAACACTTACAGCGTGTAACGATATCCAAGGCTAAGCTAAAAACCCTCCCAGGTAGTAAATATCCCTGTCACATATGTAAGTACCGACGAAAAGTGGAACTAATAAAGCAATGATCGGATAGTTACGGGGCTTGAACGAAGGAGGCACCATGGTCAGAACATTGCTCACCTAAATGATACCATAGCGGGGGCGACAAGGATAGATGGTAACACTCATTAGGCTAACGTAAATGAATGAAAACCTGTGAAGCGCTGCTATGCGGCAATAAGCGGGTAAATAAACATGCAAAATAGTCCCAACGGAAACGGACTCAAAATACTAGGAAAATCACCAATCCGCCAAGCAAAACCTAAGTATCAGAAACTTACTGGTTCACAAATGGTTTGAAACCCCAAGATAGTCCATGTCATAGGTTCGGGGAAGAAACGGCGTCTCAGTCTCCCTCACGATCAGTTTAACACAAAGTCCACCCTCATGAAATACCTCTCGTCCAAGAGCCGCCCGCCAATAGGAACAGAGATGGGAGGAAACAAAATGGATATCGACAGAGGACCGAATATGGATATCTTTCCTTTTTCTTTCCTTTTTGATTATTTAAAACATTTTTTTTGGTCTTTATTTGATCATTGTTATCAATTGGTCTTTGCGGAAACTCTCTCTTACATTCATAGCCCAGTATCACCTATTCTGCACCGGTGATTCTATGATGGCGCTACTTTCCCCAACCATGCATTGATTGCCTTTATTCGAAGTCCTCTGTCGATATCCATTTTGTTTCCTCCCATCTCTGTTCCTATTGTTTTGCAGAAACTTTATTAATGTATGCCAACATATCTCTGGACATGGACCATTAGTTCTCTGTCTGTCGCTGTCAAAACTTTGCAGTTCGACATACTTTTATCCTTCGAAGAACTTAATTGGAGTATTCCGGGCTTGCGCTTACATTGGATTCACTTTGAATACACGTAGGTTGATTACAAAGCCTTTTCTGACCTATTCTCCTTCATACAGCCTTGTTTGATCAGTGTGGTTTAAGAGATACCGGTCTAGACCCAATGTTTATTATTCTTTGTTCATTTATATCTCTTTCTTCAGATTTCTGGCGCACATGACTTAAGCGCCACTACTATGCCTGTTCCCCATTAGAAAAAAAGAAAACCATTGTTAACAGTGAGCCTTATCTGACGCTCCTAAAGGACACTGTTTCATGTTACCTTTGTAGCTTGGAGGTGAATCATCCATGGCCTTCCCAAGACGTTTATTTTAGTATGTATTACTTTTTTTTTTGATCTGTGATTTACGGTATAGGTTTCTAGGTCTGTCTAGGGTCTCAGTACTTCCCTGGAGGGGTAATTTTCAATTATTTCTTCCCTGAAAATTTCTGTCAGCGTTTGAAATTTGCTCATTTTTAATTTGTCTTAATTTCTTTTCAACGCTTACCTAATCTGATCCTCATTCTCGACTTCTTTTGGTGGTTGGATTCACATTTTTCTTACCATGTCACACTATTTATTAGGGGTGAACTGTTTCTCTATGCTACTGTTGGACCCATTGGGCCATATATATGAAGCGGCTTATTCGCAAGCCATTTGTGACATAACTGGATGTGTTTTTGGACATACAAGACTTTAGATTTTGTTATCTTATTACATTTATCTGTTTGAATTTATAGATCGTGTGTCTGCCCCCCATTATCCTTGGTCTACGCCCTGATGAAGGTGGGGCTCCCTTGTGGGCCCTATACCGAAACGCGCGTTGGCGCTTGATTCGATGACCTTCTCTTTTCTGAAGTACCATCTGGCTCCATTTGGATGAGATACAATCAAGTCATCCATTTGAATACCCAAGGATTACTTGTGTTCACCCACAATTTGTTTTGATGTTATGAATGTGGTTTTGATTGAATGTTTGTATGATTGAGTTGAGGTTCTAAGTGGGGCACTCACTTTTCTTTTTGATTAATGTATATTTATTGATGCATTGTGACTGTTTGTATTATATTCATATATGTTTTTCTTATGATGAACCATAATTGTATAAATTGAAAAATGAATTCCTCTACAAAAAAAGTAAAATAAACATGAAAGGTTTATCTTTTTACCTATAATTCTTTATGAGTATCTTTGATCTTTTTCTTGTCTAATTCTGTTCCAGTTTTGTCTTGTTTTTCATCAAGGACCTATTTAGTAGGCCACATTACATATTTATTGAACCGGTCGTGTTCTTTTTCTGAAGTATTTTGCCTTTTACCCCTTGTTTACCGGTTCTTTATCTCGCCATTGGGGGTTCCCCCTTTTCTATTGATTTGACATCCTTTGTGACACCCTTGGGAGCCTTTAGATTATAAGAATGCCTTTTGATTTGGCTTCCGTGGCTGCCTGTTTCCAAAAGGTAATTAAACTTGTTCTGAAGGATGTTTCTAATGTTTGGTTTTTTTCAGGAGGATGTCCTTATTTATGGAAGGAACACCGCAGAGCATTATGAAGTGTTGAGACGAGTTTTGAGGAAATTATCTGAGAGTGTCTGTGAAGAAAGAGAAATGTAAGTTTGGAGTGACATCAGTGATATACTTGGGTCATGTGATTTCAGGTGAAAGGATTCAACCATAGTTTGAGTTGGCTAACATTATAGTGGAAGATTCCACACCGGTGGACAAGGATCAAGTCACGTCTTTCCTTGGCCTGGCAGAGTATTGTTCAAACTTCATTAAAGGGTTTGCCAGTGCTATTGAACTAATCAGAGTACTGCTAAAGAAAGGCGCTACCTTTATTTGGACTGATGAATGTGAGACTGCTTTCAAAGTGATTAAGAAATAGATCAGTAAAATGCCTACATTGGGACGTTTTGATGTGTTAAAAAAACTGTGTTGACAACAGATGCTAGTCTCGAGGGTTTGGGTGCTGTCTTGTCCCAGGTGGTGGATGGTGAAGAAAGACTTGGCAAATTTGCTTCTCGTGCACTTAAGGAGGCAGAAGGACATTACTCATATATTGAAAGGGAAGCATTAGCCATAGTATGGGGTTTAAGACATTTCAAATTCTATTTGTGGGGCTCCCGTTCCTTTTTCGGACAGATCATCGTAAAGTGGTGCAAATTTGTTTTTGAGTAACAGCATTGAATGTCTGACTCCTAGATTGAAAAGGTATGGAGAGGAGTTGGAATAATTAAATAAAAAGTATTTGCCTGGACTTGTGAATAAGACCGCTGATTGTCTTTCCTGCCTACCTATTGTTGGTGATGAAGAGGCAGAAGTGTTGGATAACCACATGAACTGGGTTAGATAGACGACTATTACTAAAGGAGACTGGGAAACAAGTGAGGAGGAAAATGTATTTCTGCCTTTAATCAAAGAGTATATGGTGCGTGGTTGGCTGAATTGCAAAGCTCCTGAACCTAGGATGAAACCAGTTTGGAGCGTGACAGATGAATTGACTATTTTTGAACGGGGAACTGTTTAGAGGTGAGAGGGCTGTTCCACCTTGTGGCATTAGATCCAAAGTGATCAACTGGGGAAAAGGGGCACCTTGGAGGAAACCTCATCAAAGCTAGAGTGAGGGAAAGGTACTGGTGGCCGGCTATGGATCATAAGGTGGAAGAGGTGGCAAAAGTTTGTTTCATATGTGCTACTAATGACAAGTCATGAGTTACACGTCAGACTCCCCTGTCACCTGTGGAGATTCCTGAAGAACCTTGGGTGAAGCTGGGACTAGATGTTGCTTGTCCTTTTGAGCTGTTACCTTTTACGGAGCTATTTGTGACATTGCTGGTAGATTATGCTTCCAAGTAGGTGTCAATAAGATGTGAGTATGGCATGCACCAGAACTGTTTTAGATTTTCTCAAAGATGTATTTGCTTATGATGGTGTGCCAAGGTATTTAGTGTCTGACAATGCAGTGCAATTTAGGTCACAAGAAATGCAGTTTTCTGAAGGACATGGGCACTGTTAACAAAAAACAGCTCTGTATGCACCACAAGCCAATGGTCCTGCAAAACACATGAATAGAGTGGTGAAATCATGTGTGCAGACTACGGTAGAGTTCAAGATTCCGCTCAAGGAAGTGCTTAGAGAGACACAGTGGGCATATCGAATAACTTAGAATTCTGTAATGTTAAAGTCAACTTTTCAATTCTTCAAAGGAAGGAGGGCAAACTCTAAGCTGAACCCAGTGTGGTTACCTTATGAGAAACGTGTGTGTGGAAGTGAAATTGGTGAAGAACCAATATGGGAGGTACCAACAGAGGTATAAAGAGAGATATGATGAGAAACATTATGTCAAATATAAGAAGTGGAATGTGGAAGAGCTGGTTTTGGTAAAGAAACCTCCCCAGGAAAAGAAAGGTTTAACTCAATTTATGGGTCCTCTTTTAATAGATTAGGAAGAGTGTGGTCATGTTCATACAGGTGACAACTAGAGCATGTCAAGGTTGGTTGAATGTGCTCACAAAAATGCCCCAAACCTTCTATTGTTAGGGACTCTTACAGTGATGCTGAGGAAGATGTCCAGTTAAGAGTTGACAAGGAAGCCAGCACCCGGCAACCTTGTAAAATTGAAGTTGGGGGGACCCAATCAAGGGTGTTGGCCAAATCAAGGAAACTTAGTATGCGCTTCAAGGATTCGGTTATGCATTAATGTTTTATTAATTGGTTTTCTTTTACAGGATAAATGCTTGTAAGATAACTAACACAGAAATCCCTGTCTGACCTTACTACTTGTTGTCATACAACTACGATTTAAAGGAGGTGCGAAAGGCTCAATATTGACTCAAATCAGTGTCATCATTCATTATTTGCATCTTCTTTTTCATTACATCCATTTATTGTTCATAATATAGTCATTTTAACTTCGACATCGGATACAAAACTTGCCATGTGCCACTAAAAGATACTATTCTATCCATGTGTTCCCATACCTGGGATGTCACGCAGTTTGGTGCTTACTTTCCCTCCATGTTAAAGAACAGTAGATGTTTCAGCACCCAAGCTAATGTCCTGGATAGCTAAATACATATAAGGTCCCCAAGGTGAGACCGATTGCATTGCAAATGCTTGTTATGACTGACTTTAGGCTGCCTACGAATAGTGAGTACCCATAGTCAAATCTACAGATGACTAAACCCTGTACCACTATCCTCCGTGATGGCTCTGGCAGCCATCTGAGCAGTTTCCACAATGTCCTTAACATGCCAAAGCATGTTGCTGCCAGTTCTTTGGAATGCATTGCCATAGTCCTCTTATCATCGAGTCAAACACTGAACCTTTTGACTTCTGATTTTAGGATTGGTTGATTGCTAAGGGTTTCAGGCTTGCTCAATTCAATCCATCCATCCATCTGGAGGGATATTTCCTACCACTATCACCTCTGTTTTCTCCCCATTGAGTTTAAGGCTGCTGGAAGCCATCCATTCTACAACCTGCTTGAGACAGATATTAAGGGAAGTCGAAGCTTTGTCTGATTGGTGGGAGAGGTAGATGATAATCTAAATGTCATCCGCCAATGTTTTTTTAAAATAATTGGCTTTACAATAGCACATTTCCAACTGCTTGGCACAGTCCCTGAGCCTAGTGAGTAGTTGAACATATCGGTCAGTACAGAGATAACTGCTTTCCCTCCATTTAGCATAATATCAGGAGGTGCAGGTTCGGGGAGGAACCTGATTTTGAAGACTTCCAAATCTCTTCAATGTCTTCCTGGGTCATTTCTTGGAACAAGTTTATTTTTCCCACTGTGTATGTGACGGTTTAAATACTAAACATCTTTAAAAACATTCAACAGACCCACATACACCATTCATTCTTCTACTCACACATTTTTCACTTACACACTGATTTTACAACACACAAAACTTTTTTTTACACATTTGTGTACATTTCAGGCCTGTTTCAGGCTACTTGTTGTATACTATCATTACGATATGTTCATCACTTGAAACTTTAAAAAATTTCTATAAATTAATTCAATTAGAAAGTATGCTGACAATACTTTGTGACTACAGCATTTCATTTCTATATAACATTCCAATTCATGTCCTCATGCCTTTACAATTTTTCATTGGTTATTGCTCTCTAATGTGGCGTGACAAGTTTTCCTCAACATGTGTTTCGGCATTGCGCCTTCCCAAGGAGTGCCACAAGCCAAAGTGCCATGCAATATAAAAAGCCTGAAAACATACAATATGACACTACTAAGCCACAGATAGTGTAAGATCAGACAGGGGTTTCTGTGTTAATTATTTCGCATTTAGTCCCTACCCCATAGGTGAGGGTGCGGGTGGCATACAGGGTTGGATATAAATAAGTATAAGTATGGGTATGGAGGAGGTGAGAAAGAAGCACCACGTTTCATCCTAATGAAAGGGGACCAAATGGTTTTGCAAAGATCCATGCAATCCTGGATGCGGTAAATAACTTTATTTGTATGATGCAACTTCAGCATTTCAACCAGCCAGTCATCACACTTGGAGGTCCACAGCAATCTCCAGAGATGTATGGTACATAATCTGGCTGTAGTCAGTAGTCTGTTCTCGTGTCTGGTGAGCTCGGGAAGGTCTCCAATTCCAGGGTGCATGGCAACGGCAAGGGAAGTCCCAGGGTACGACTGAGGACTGAGCCAATTTGAAACCATAGTTGTGGTATGTCCGGGCAGTCATAGAGGATATGTATCGTGTCACAATCCGGCATACTGCAGCACCAGCATTGCAAGTGATGTAGAAAACCGGAGACAGACAGTTTATGGGGAGTCCAGTCCCAAACTTGTATTGTCTTAAAGAGGCAAAAGTTCATCCTGGGTTCACCAGTCTCCCTGTCCAAGTCTATCAATTATGCCCAGTCCTGTACCTCATACTCCACCTGTAGCCACTCCTGCCATTTGACACGCAAAAGTGCCAGGAGGGGTCGTGAATGCAATTAGTTGACAATGAGATTATGAAAGATGGACATGACCCTGTTGAAGGATCCCAGAGCTTTAGGTATTGTGCGAATGAGGAAGCTAGAAGGGTCCATAGTCTGGATCAAAGGTACTGTGGAGGCAGTGTCTCAGTTGTAAGTATCTCCAGGGCTGGGACTGGGGTAGATGGAATTCCACCTGGAGGTCGCTGAATGTTTTATCTGACCCAAAGTCACAAAGTTTTCCAGGGTCAGCATACCAACAGTCTTCCAAGTGCTTAAAAAATGGGCCAGACATCGACCTGGATTGCAGGTGCATGGAGGTCTAGGTGGGCATGACTCTGCAAGAGCTTGTGGGCCTGGTTCCAAGTACACATAATGTTCTGGACAATAGGATTAGAGGCGACGCAGAGGGGGATTTATTTTAATACAGGAGGTCAAGACCAGGGTTACTACTGGCTATGGTATGTTCCAGGTGAACCCAAAAGAAAAGGAGAGGTCAGTATTTTTAGGCCACATAGAGGAAAAGTGGGCAAGTTGGACGGCTATGTAGTAGTGTTCGATACAGGGCAGACTCAGACTCCCACACTGCCGATGTGAGATCAGTTTAGTGGCTTTTAAATGTTGTCTCATGCCACCCCAGACAAAGGATAAGATATCTTTATCAATGGAGAGAAGTAGGAAAGTCATGGCTAAGACAGGCTTAATACACAGCACATAAGTGAAACCAGAACCACAACCATTTTAACGGCTTGTAGCCTCCACCACATTGAAAGGTGACGATGGTTCCATTTTGCATAATCAGTGTCAGTTTTCGAGATAAGTGAGGGGAGACCATATCTTCAAGGCCCCTTGACAAAGCCTCATTGTCCAGCAAGTAACTGACCAGTCTTTTGACATCGAGCCTCTCAAACCAGGTTGGTACACAAAAAGATCAGAAATTAGGCATTTCCCAATCCATCTTTTTTTCTGATTGTGACCAGTATCAGAGGGCTCATGACTTATCTCAGTGTGTTTCTCAAAGAGGCCGAGAATACATTAAAAAAGATGCACCTCCCTGCCTTTCAGTGTCCTAAGTGACCTCTACAGTGACTATAAGGAAGACAAACAAACTAAAGGTGTGTTGGCTTTTCATTGAACTTATTCCTACTTGAGATGAGATACCCATCAAAGATGGCCAACACACTAAGAGGAAGAACATCAGAAGTAAACTCTTTAAATGAGGAAACATACACAAATATGTACTATGCCTTCACAGAAAAGATTTTAACAGCTGATAGGCCTGTAAAACCTGAGGGAAGCAAAATGGAACAATCCTTTTTTGAAAGAGAATAAAGATACAGTGTTCAAGGATCCTTGCTCCACAAAGTGCTAAAATTAACTGAGGCTAGCTGACGTTGCACAGCACAGTGGGACGGAGTAGCAGCCAGTAACTTCCAAGGGATAGTGCCAAGTTCCTCTTCAATGAGGTAACTGTCCACCTTACCTAATTTCCTGTTTATTTATTTTTTTAAAGGAAGATCAAAAGGATATTGTGACTGTTTAAAAAAAGAGAGAAATAATATCAGAAGATAGACATTTGTTTAAAAATTAAGTAGGAGGTTGTTAGCATGAGGTCAAAAATTCACAAAGTATTGCCTTGGAACAAATTAACTTTTTAATTTTACACCTATGTTGCCAATGTCGTTCGGTTGGAAGAAATAGGTGGTATTAAGTGGAGTGATTTCCTTTATAGGTACTAGGTAGGTTAATTCTCTAAACACCAGTAATTTAACTGGTGTTCAGGGGTGGAAAGCCATATTATGGTGTGGATTTTTATGTATCGCATGATGATTTTAAGTAGTGGTGCCACTTTGTGAAGCATGCACTGGCCTAAGGGCCTGTGTGTCTCTATAGCTCGAGTAATAAGGAGCTACCTTAGTTAGGACATGACGTACTCCTCACACGTATGACTGATACTGAATATTTTGCTTTATTATATAAGTTACTCTCCAGTTTTCAAGATAAGATGGAGGTAGCATTATGAAAGAATCTCCACAAATAAGGCAGTGAAAGTGAGAAAGATAACTGCAGCACTGTTGACGTGCTAAGGACTCCCCTATACATTGATGATAGGGGTGTGGAAGGGAGATCTGATCGTGTTCCACAGTACTGTGACCAAGTTAGAAAGATATACTGTTTATTTCACATGAATTAGTGTTTATCAGGAGGCTATGCATGTTTAATAAAAGCAGAATATAAAGGGAGAAACCTTGTTGCGATTTGTGTCTATTAGACCTCTGGAGTGAAATTTAGGCACTTGCTTTTTTTTTTTTTTTTTTATTGATTTTCACAGCAGCAAGTAAAAGTTGACCAGACACATTATTGTCCATTTAGTTATACAAAAACATAGATACAGCATGACAGGAAAATCAGATAAAGTACATATTATACTTTAACATTGTAACCATCCGTGAATAGAAGCCCAAAGTTTAAAGCCAAAGTTCCTCTTTTTCGTCCCCTTTAAGCGATAAACAGCATTCTCTAGTTGATACATATTTAACAATTTAATTTGCCATTGAGAAAATGAAGGGGGATCTGCATCAAGCCAATGCGAAGTGACACAATATCTAAAAATAGACATCGATATAAACAGAAATCCCTCTTCCGCACGTGTGTACGGCCGAACTGGATTAAATTGAATGCCAAGTATTACAAGATCAACAGACAGTATTAGGGGAATATTCATTATTTGGTTTAGAAACAGTTGAACTTCAGACATAAATTGAGATAGTTTAGGACATAAAAAGAACATATGGATAGAGTTTGCACCTATGCATCCACAGCGGTTACACTTATCTCCAGTATTCCCTTTCCATTTTGATAACTTGGCAGGAGTATAATATAGATCGAAAGTACTCATAAAGCTCTGGCTCTTTAGCGATCCATTAATTAATACTTGATTAGACAGCACTAAGGTATCTAATACGTCTATATTTTCAATATCCATCTCTTTTTGCCATTTTGCATTACAAGATACAAGGTTATCTTCTAAGCCTTTAATCATTGCTTTATATATCACCCCAATTTTCTTTTGTTTCAAGCAGCATTCTAATACCTCATGTTTCTTAATTTTGTTAAAGTTCACTAAATTCTTTGAATTTAGGAAACTACGTATTTGAAGGTATTTAAAAAAATCTGATTTAGGTAAGTTATACAGTTGTTGAAGATGAGAGAATGTTATAAATTGTTCATTAGGAAAAAGATCCCCAATTTGACGAATATTACAATTTTGCCAGCGCTGCATAGTATAATCAGAAAAAATTAATGGCAACGATGGGTTATCAAATAAAGGCATATAAAAATTAAAGTTACTATCTAGATGAAGTCTTCGTTTGCACATTTTCCATAATTGGAAGACTGTTTCCATTATCTTGAACCTTGTTTTCTTATAGTAACTTGGTTCTAGAAAGCGGACCAAGCATCTTTGTGCTTGACTACCAAGAATCATTGTGTAAATTGAAGGATATAAAAAATCATCCAGAATTATCCCCTCAAAAATTAAGCTGCTCATTAGTCTAAGTGATATCGCCATGTAATATAAACGAAAATTAGGGATGCCCCAACCACCCCGAAGCGAGGGTAGAGTACAACTAAGTAAAGACTTCCTTGCTCTTTTATATCCCCATAGAAATCTAGAAGTTATCCTATCTAATTTAATAAAGAAACTGGATGGAAAAAATAATGGTATAGTCCGAAAAAAATAAAGAAATTTGGGAAAAAAAAGCATCTTAATGACATTAGCGCGACCATACAAAGAGATGTAAATTATCCAACCTCTCAAGGGACCTATTCGTAGCAGCAAGTACTGGATCAAGATTAAGCCCAACAATATCTTCTAGTTTAGGTGACAGAATCACACCTAGGTACAGAGCAGTCTTCGACAATGGCAAACCAGTTGGCGCGCCAGCAGTAGAGTGAATCATCTGTGTTTTTGAGATATTTAATTTATAGCCAGAATAAGATCCAAATTCGCTAGCTATTTCAATAATCTTAGGAAAAGCTCGATTAATGTCTGAGGTCACTATCACGACATCATCGGCATAAGCCAGAATCTTATACTCAATTTGGTGGATCGTCACAGGGGAGATATCATCATCTCGCAGAATTTTTTCTAAATATGGTTCTATATATAATGCAAATAACAAGGGGGAACATGGGCATCCCTGCCTTGTCCCCCTCGTTATTGTGAATGTTGTTGAAATATCCGAAGCAATTCGTATGCTCGCCTTAGGGTCAATATATAGGGCTTTCAAGGCTGTTATATATCTGCTTGGGAATCCCTTCCAGGCTAGGACAGACCAGAGAAATCCCCAGTCGACCCTGTCAAACGCTTTTTCAGCGTCCAACAGCGCCACGCCGACTGGGGATCTCGAGGCCTGAGCCCAGTCTAGAAGGGTAATGATTCTTCTTACATGGTCCGTTGTGTCTCTATTTTTAATAAAACCATGTTGGGTTTTTACAACTAAATTGGGCATAAAATCTTTCAGTCGGTTTGCTAATATCTTAGAAAAGATCTTGCTGTCGCAGGTTAGTAGAGAAATTGGTCTATACGACCCCAAATCCAGAGCATCTTTACCTTTTTTTTTAAATACAACTATAGTTGCTAATGACCATGAAGGAGGAGGTCTACCTGCAAAAGCTTCTTGAAAGACTTTTAATAATTCTAGTTTCAAAATGTTACGGAAGGTACGATAAAATTCTAAAGGGATATGATCCGGGCCCATCGCTTTACCAATAGCCAAACTCAATATCGATTCCTCTACCTCTTCCCATGTTATAGGGGCAGTTAGTGTTATACCTTGATCACTAGTGAGGGAGGAGGGATTATCTAGATTTGAGAAATAATTAAGCACATCATTCCTTATACTGGTACCATCATTTGATTTATTATATAAGGATTGGTAAAAATCCCGGAATGCCCCTAATATGCCTACAGTAGACTCCTGAATTACACCATCTTGGTCTTTTATTTTGAGAATTTCCGTAATGCCCGCTTTTTGTTTCAGCCTTTGAGCTAAGGTCCTACCCGTCTGTTCACTTAATTCATAACAGTCTTTTTTAAATAATTTATATTTTATCGCTACTTGTTCAGCCAGGAAAGAATAGACAGTCGAACGTTCCACAGCTACAGATTTCTGTGCTTCTTGAATACCAATACCATTTCTAATACAGGAAGCTAAATTTATTTCTGCAGAAGTAATTTTATCCAGAGCAACCATAAATTCAGTTTTTTTTTTCTTTAAGCGATGTTGCGAGAAACTCAAAGTCTCGCCTCTAATGACAGATTTAAAGGTATCCCAGACTACCTGTATCGATGTAGATCCATTATTGTTAGCAAAAAAATCTTTGATGATCCCATCCATATGGGATAGGTATTCTTGATCTAGCAATAAGTTTCTCTGAAATGACCATTGTCTCTTATTGTAATGCTCAAAAGAAGGGATTGAGAGCTTTAAAACAATAGGATTGTGGTCAGAAATAATTTGTGGTAAGACCTCTATGCTTAAATCATCAAAAACCTTAGGAGAGATAAAGAAATAGTCTAAACGGACAAATTTACAATGCGGTGCAGAATAGTAAGTAAAGCCTGGTTCTGTTGGTCTAAGTTTGTTCCAGACATCAATCAAACCGTTCCCCAAAACTAAATTCCTGAGGGCCCTATAGGATTGAGCCTTCCGTCCTTGGTGACACCTAATATCTCTTATATTACAGTTTGCTACAATGTTGATATTAAAATCACCACATATAATTAAAGGTTGATTCCAATTCGCTAATTCACAATTAACAAAATTAAAGACTTCTTTGTCACCTAAGTTGGGACCATATAATGAACAAACTGTCATTTCTACTTTATCTATAAAAATCTGTGCAATTCCCCATCTACCCCATTTATCACCTAGCGTTTTACTACACTTCCCAATCCCTTGTTTTATCAAAATAGCTATTCCTCTTGTAGTTCCCATTTGTTTAGAACAAACTAAAAGCTCAAAACCTAATCTTTTTAACAGATCCCTCTTACCCCAAGGAATGTGTGTCTCTTAAAGACAAAGAATATCAATATTCAGCAGGTGAATCAAATGACGTAAGACCCCAATCTTCCTATAGTCATTCAGGCCATTAATATTTAACGAACACATTTTTAATTTTCTCCCCATATTGTATTCTTAACAGATATTTATAAGTACATTTCTGCTCATGGAATTTATTTTTTTGTGCATTTCTGATATCTAGGTCAACCATTCTTGCTGCTTTACACCCCAAACCCCACCACCGAAACCCCCCCCACCCCCAGGTACAAGACCTTCGGCCCACCCCCATCCCCATCCCCCCCCCCACCATATGAGACTCAGGAACTCTCAGTTCCTGCTAGAAGAGGCGTTGCGTTCACCAAGCTCCGCGTCAGTTGAGAAGGAAAAAAAAAAAGAAAAGGAAGAAAGGGAAAAAAAAAAAAAAAAAAGGAAGAAGGAGAAACATCAGAAGTACTGTTCTCTAAGAGAATAAATGTTCACAATAAGTCTTCATAAGATGAAATAAGATGAAACAAATAAGCCCTTATGCCAAAATAGAATAACTTTAGATTAAAGAGTATCTAAATATTCTTTTGCTTTGATCTCTGAAAAAAAAAATTTTGTTTGGCCTTTCCAGATAGTCTTTAACTTGGCAGGGTTCTGCAAATAAACAAGGGCTCCCTTTTTCTGGAAATCCGAAATTAACTGCCTTAAATGCCAACGCTGGGTCACTGTCGCCTGACAAAAGTCCGGTCGAACAAAAAAAGAGCATCCTTTGGCAGTTGCTTTTTTATCCGGTCTAGCTCGAGTTGAAATGTCTTCTCTCGCCAAAAAATTGTTAAAGCTGACCAGGATTGCACGGGGATACTCCTCTTCACCCTGCCGTGGCTTCCTAATAGAAAAAGGGAAGCGATGAGCTCTTTGGATCTCTTTTGACCAGTCCCACTCAGTTAGATCCGGAAAGGCCTCATTTAGAAGTCCAATCACAAACTGTCTGGCGTCATTTCCCTCTTTCTTTTCTGGAATTCCAAGGAAACGCAGATTATTCCTACGGGCCTGATTTCCAAGATCTGACAGTTTATAAGAAAGGTCGTCCTTAAGGCATTTGACAAGTTCAAGTTCTTGCTTCTGGGATTTCATCTCTTCCTCTAATACTAAGATACGGGCCTCTGCTTCTGTCACTCTGTCTGCTGTTTCAGAGGAAAGTTTAATTGCACGACGAACCGTATTTTTTAATTTAATACAGGAAGCCTGAGTGCGCAGATTTTCTAATTTAGTCTCCGCCCGATGAGCCATCATAGTGTCATAGATGGTTGACAATGTGATTTCAGGGGGTGTTTCAGTCAGAGTTCATGTCTGTAGTAGAATCGGACCTCTCTATGCATACAGCCCCGGTCTGACCAACCAAACCCTTTTCACCGAAGAAAGCAGGAACAGGGACAGTATTCTAAGCTTTTTTTAGATTATTGGACGCAAGATTAAGAGTACTCCTCTTCTTACGTTTCTTCAAAGTAGCCATACTATCATTGGGTGAGATTAAGAAAGATTGACCAGCATCTTCATCTTCATCGTCATCTTCTCCTTCCCCCGAGGAACTGTTTTCTTCCATATTCTCCGCCCAGTCTCTTCTCCCACTTAAACTTTCATCAGATGAATGATCTGAGAGAGAGTAAAAATTTTCCAGCGCCTCTTGGGTCTTTGAGTTTTCCAAAGCGTAGTTAGCTTTTGTGGCAGCAGAGGGCTCACTGGACGTAATATCCTGCAGTACATCGGCTTGTCTTCCATCTGTCATAAGACTCTGAATGTCCTGGCCCCTAAGATTCAAGCTTGTCACTGTTGAGTCTGTAACATCAACAGAACCGCCACCCAAGGTAACATTGTCTCCATTCAGAACTGTAGCCTCCGTAATAGCAATCATTGAGGATACTGTTGCAGTATGCTTTGATACTTTTTTATCAAAAAAGCCATGAATTGGTAAAGCATTTTGTTTTAAAGAACACTGAGGTACCGGTATAAATGTATCTATGCTGGTCGGATCTGCCGGAGCGTTACCCACATCCTCATTATTGTCCGTAAGTTCATATATTTTTGTAAGTGAGGGGTCAGTTGCGGCATTTTTAACTATGGACAATTTCTCACTCACAGGCGGTTTTACCTTTACGCTGCGTGTCTGGACTTTCATATGCAGTTTCTGTGTTTTCTGCGGCATTCTCCTACCTCCTTGTAGGACGTTGTTTCCGCTCTCTCTCCCTCGGTAAACCAGGAGCCGGCTTCCCGCTACGAATCCTAGAAAACGCCACAGAATGAAGCGTTCGCGGGACCGGAGCACATCGAGAGCATCAAGCAGCATCCGTTGCAGCTGAATTCGACAAGCCGGGCAGCCAGCAAACTCCGTAATGGAGCGCCCAGGTCAGACACGCCGCTGATATCCGATAACCTCTGAAGTCGCTGAGGGTCACCACTGACTGAGGGTTCGCCGGTTTAGAACTCCTTTACTGTAGTTAATAGTCACGTAAGTACTCTCGTTCTCGATAATGAAGAATTCGTTGAAAAATTCAGCCCTCCGTTAGCATAATCTCTCCCTTTTCTTCAAAAGACGCGGAGCCGGGGAAAGGAGCTGCTTACACAGCCCGCATCGCATCCGCCATCTTGTCTCTCGCTAGCTGAAATTTAGGCACTTGCAAGGTAAATAAAACGTGATAACTGGATATTGGTAATCAGCTGACAAAATAGAAGTGATGATCACTTCAGAACAAAATAGGATTTGGCATACAGTTTTGTTTAAGTATTGACGATATCACTTCCCAATTGCCTAATTACATAAAATAGTTTTAAAAGATGCTGCTGTGCTGTTTTTTTTATCCGATTGAAGGATCTGATTTTGATTACTGTCCCTGGAATAGGGTCAGGCTCAAGAGTAGGAAAAAAAGGAGCTACACAATTTCTTTAAGTGTTGTTAACTCGTTTCTATGGCCCAAGTGCTATAAGTAGGATGTAGACACATTTTGCAGTTTACCAATGTTGGGTTGTAAAAAACAAATCAAGAACAATGTTACCTCTCCAGCTTTGGCACATTCCATTGCTCCTCTGTGAATGGCTTCCCAGTTGTCTTCATACCTTAAAGATTCAAATTACAGAGAAAACAGCTGTTAGATTTACATTACACATGTTTCTTCCTATGTTTGGTATCAGCAAAAGCAGAGAAGACAGAACAAACTATGTATTATAACAAGTTCTTAGACAAACTGATTATTCACCGATAGGTTTCTTGTGGAATTCCCAAAAGAGGCCAGCTAAAAACTTCTTTGTCAATGTGAAAAAACTATAAGGCAGCACAGAACCACCAACTGCGCACTCACAGCCACCGCTTGAAAACCCCCTTCTCATTCCAGTATACATTCACCTGTTCGGTCTTCAGTTTATTTTACTTCAAAGCTTACTCACAAGGACTTTAGTCATTTGATGCAATGGCCAAGAAAAATAATCTACTTTCAACAGTACTTATGCTGTTGGACTGCACAACACCAGGTGCTTTAGCATTCGGAGGCTCAATGCAGTTTACTTTACACCTGTAGATCCTGTCATCTTAGTTCTCTTCGCCCCATCTATAAGTAGGAAATATTTTAAGACGAGATAATTGTCAATGGTCATGGTCATACAACATACGATAGTACAGCTTTTATTATGGTGAATACCTGTTACTAAGTCAGGAGTTCCTGCAGTCCTATGGGAAGGATCACAATCACAAAATATAGAGGAAGAGGACTCCGATTGTCAGAGACATTCTTCTTAAAAATAAAAAATAAAAATCAACCCCCCCTCCTTTTTTCCCAATAATGATTATTGAGGTAACTATGTAGAAGGCATGGTAAGTACTCGAGGGGGCAATTCTAGAGAGGAGATCAATTGGGACATGTCAAAAAACAATGTAGTGGCTTTTCCCTCTTCTCGTGTACATTCTTTAATGGAGGTAGGCCCTTACTAGAATGGGAATGAGAAAGAAGTTATGCAACAGGGACTAGTGGTCTTTGTTGCTTTGTTGAAAAGGCATGAATTGATGAAGCTCTTCAAATTTATCTCAGTAAACTTATGATTGTGGAAAGTCCTCCCTGCATCAAAAGTAGGACTAAGGAAACAAGCATTGGCATAGCCAATAGGTCTCGCCTTTGGGACCTTATAAGTGTTTAGCCATGCAACAGTTGCGTAACTAAATACTTATAAGGTCCCAAAATCGAGACCTATTGGCTATGCCAAGCGGCCTTGAGGCCGCGAAAGTGAAAGTAATTGCGGTAAAACGCAGCGCACGCGCCTGCGCACATGCACTGTAGCTCTAGGCTGGCCTGGTAGCACTTTTTAGAGCCCTCTCAATAAGTCTCGCCAGACCAGCGCATGCGCTGGGTCAGGCGAGACCTAAAAACAGGAATACAAATTTCCTAGGTGAAACCTAAGTCAGGTAAAACATTATTGAAAAAGTAAAGGTTACAAGTGGTTACAAAGTCCCAAGTCAAGAAAGTTCCTTGCTTGTCGATTCTGCAAGCCCAAGTAAACACCATGAAAAAGGAGTTCCTGCACATCTGACACCTACCAAGCCACAGAATCCAGTGATATCTCACGCGGTGGGACACCTGACCGGGGTGCTTCTGTTGGGTGTCTCCCTCGCCGGCGGACCAACGCAGCCGCGAGGGGAAACCACAATCCCCAGGAGCCCCTGCTCCCTACGTCATTTCCGCCGCCAGCGCGCCCGGAGGCGCTTGAAAAGCTGCAGCTCCCTCGGTGGAGCGGGGGGCACATCTGACACCTACCAAGCCACAGAATCCAGCGATATCTCACGCGGTGGGACGCCTGACCGGGGTGCTTCTGTTGGGTGTCTCCCTCGCCGGCGGACCAACGCAGCCGCGAGGGGAAACCACAATCCCCAGGAGCCCCTGCTCCCTACGTCATTTCCGCCGCCAGCGCGCCCGGAGGCGCTTGAAAAGCTGCAGCTCCCTCGGTGGAGCGGGGGGCACATCTGCCACCTACCAAGCCACAGAATCCAGCGATATCTCACGCGGTGGGACGCCTGACCGGGGTGCTTCTGTTGGGTGTCTCCCTCGCCGGCGGACCAACGCAGCCGCGAGGGGAAACCACAATCCCCAGGAGCCCCTGCTCCCTACGTCATTTCCGCCGCCAGCGCGCCCGGAGGCGCTTGAAAAGCTGCAGCTCTCTCCGCGTCGCGGGACGCGCGCCTGCTGAGCCCGGGCAGTGGGCGGGCCGTCTGTGGCCGTCCGGGGCAGGGAAAGGCAGGGCTGGGCCACCCCCTTTATTCGGGTTACGGACACTGCAATAAGGTACTGTGATAATCGCAAACGTTGGGACATTTGGCATTCTGTTGCACGTTGTGGACTGTATTTTGCCGTACAGGATTTATTTGGTCCGTGCTACTTGCATACTACACACTGCGTTTCCGTGGCGTGTAGTTGAGTCTCTGCAATTTGTGGTCCCATTTTAGGGTTTTACCCGTGGTATCGAATTATTCTTATTTTATGTTTAATGTTTATTGTGGGTTTCATTTCATAGTAAGTGCTATTTTAATTGGTTTTTCTTTGTGTTTGCCATTTTATTTTCAATCCTAAGGCAACATGTCCAAGCCAAATGGGACTTCTCGCCCTATAGTCTCTACACTTGATAATTATTTAGTCAAAGTTGTAGATAAAATAAATAAGGAACGTAGACTAACCCTAGGTCTGACTAGCAATAGCGGCCTAGAGTCAATAAGCCTACAAGTCCCGGTTGAGATCCACTCCACTGATGATAGCCAAGTTTTGGCTCTTACAGATTCCCCAGTGAGGGAGGGTACATGTATAATTGAGCCAACACAGGTTCCATTGTTTGATAACGAACCCCCCCAGGGTATCTGATATTAGTAGGTCCCCTAATGATTCGTTTGTTTTGACCCCTGTGGTCCCTAAAATGCACAGAGTGTTAAGATCAGGGTCACATTTAAATAGACCTGCTCTGCCTAAGAAAGGGGGCCGTAAAAGTAAAAAGAGCATTGTCTCTGCTCCTAACGCGGGCTCTTTTGAGCATATCTGTTCAAATAATGATGCTAATTTTACCCACATGACACTGGCCCCAGATCAGCTTGAGCTGCTAGTTGGCATGATTGATAGCAAATTAGATAAAATTATCTTACCTTTGTTAGATAAACTCGAGGCTGTATCTAGGGAAGTGAACAGATTGGGCGAATTGGTGCAATCTGGATTCAATTCCATCAATAGCCCTCAACCGCCCGCTGTGGTAATTGGGACTGCGGGTTTTACTGATAAAAGTGTGCATCCCTCTAAAGATCTATCCAGTACCAGTCAGATAGGTGCGGGCATGATTACCCCCTCACAGCCAATGAGTAGGACCATTCCTGCCACTGAACGGCAGGGCTTTGCTGGTAATTTAACACAACCTATTTCTTGGGACGTATCTAGTGTTATTCCAGCCATGCTTTCTTGCCCTAATGGTACCCCCCTTAACGCTGTTACCTATGCCCTGGGGAATGCGACTAGGACTCCTGGTAGGGGGAAGTTTAATAATCACGGCCTCTCCCAACCAAATCTGCCGCCTGATTGCGCACCTTATGTGGCAGTTCTGACTAATGTGCCACCTATCAGAGAGGACGGGCCTTATCGCTCCGTGGAATCACAGGATTCCCTCAAAAATAAAACCGTGGCATGGCTTAACCGTGAGTGTGGCTTTCTTGTGGCTATGGCAGATCAGATTCTGGCTACTACCAGAACCAACTGGATCGGAAAGTCCCCTAAAAATATTCCTGGGGATTGTGTTATCATTAATTTCAGTACCACCCACCTTGCAACAACAGCTTTGATTCGAGCTACGTCCCGCCCCAGCTTTGATCAGGGGATTTCACTCCGCCCTCTTGGCTTTTTCTATAGTCAGCATTTAGAGCACTTTTCAGTGCACCATGGGGGAGGGAGATCGAGGAGAGAAGAGGCGTTTAGCTTGGTAAACAGCTCCCAGATTGAAAGTGTTAACCGTTTTCATTGCCTGTGCGGGTTGGACCAAAATGACTGACTTGAGGTGGGTGTCGTCTCAGGGTTAATCGAAGAACCTTTATCAACGGACAAGACGGGTGACCTTGTAGTCTGTTCAGAATCTCGAATAGTGGTGGGTATGGAAACCCCGGGGAAACAAGCTCTGTTGGGTTTGGCCCAAAACGTATGTTTGTCAGGGTTGGAGGAGGAAATCCCCGGGTCAATCGTAGTTTGTATGCCTTTGGGTAAGGAGGGAGATCCAGTAGATTTATCTGTGTTAGATAAGGAGACCTCCAACATGGCCACCTTTCAACAGGGAAGTAACTGTCTTAATCTGGGGTCAGGAATCCATGGTTTTTCTGGCTGTTATATTGCCAGTTGGAATATCGCTGGAATTAGATCAAAATCAGATAGTCTGGGGTGGTCAGAATTTTTAGATCTTTTTGATATAATCTGTCTACAGGAAACCTGGTGCACGGATTTTAAAGGCTATAGTGGTTTCAATTCATATCAGCTACCCGCTACTGGTTCGGTATCGGGAAGAGCAAAGGGGGGCCTACTTGTTTTGATCTCAGTTAAAGCCCCTCTGTCGGTTATAAAATACGTTCAAGTTGGGGCCCACTCTCAGATTTTACAGCTGAATATTAGAGGAGGTAGGAACATTCTTTTAATTAATTTTTATAATAATCTTTTTAATGATTCTAGAGATCAGGCGGTTAAAGATCTTTCACAGGCACTGGGTGATTTTTTTCAAGGACTCAAATGTACTCTTTGATCTGTTCTTGGCAGGGGATTTCAATATTACCACCTGTCCCTTTTCAGAGGTTAACGTCTGCGGGCTGGTGGATGGTCATAGGGACGGGATTCTTCACTTCCAACACAATTATTATGGAGATGCCCTGAATAACCTCCTTGCCTCATATAATATGTATATCATGGCCAATAAGAAAAATGCAAAGGGGGAGATCTGCCCTACCTTTATAGGTCGGGGATCGAATTCAGTAATTGATTTTATCTGTATTTCCGCGGGTCTTGAAGCCTGGACCACGGCTCCTAAAGTAATAGACATTCAACTCAGTGACCATAACTGCCTGGTAGTAAAGGCTATGTTATGGGAAAATGATGGTGCTCGTAGTACGGGCTGCACTGTTAATAGTATTGTGGCCGAGCGTCCTAATGGCACAAGACTCAGATGGAAGGGGCAAAGGCTGACATTACGTCTGATTTTATTATATCTAGTTGCCTAGCAGATATCATCGCGATCCATTTAATCAGTATCAATGCGGCCATCAGCTCTAAGCTTACAAGTACATGTAAACTAAGGGAAGATCGACCACGGGGCTGGTTCGACTCAACCTGCACTTCGGCTTTGAGGGAGCTGAAATCCGCTCTATCAGTAATACCTAGAGATAAGGGTCTGGTCGTAGATTTAAGAGCCAGACACAAAGAAACCCTTAAACGTAGGAAATTGGAACTCCGGCAGGAGGCATGGGACAATTTGTCTAAGGCAGCTGAATTGAACAATTGTACCCTGTTCTGGAAAACTGTAAATTCCCCATTTCTCAAAGATGACAAAATTCCGGAATTAAATTCCAACGTTATACAGGCAGAGTGGGTCTCGCATTTTTCAAAAAATGTTCAGTCTGATAGTGCATCTGGTGTTTCAGGGAATAGATGGCCGCATATCCCATTAGATTTTACCGTATTGGAGGTTTTAGATAGTATACGGGACAGTAAAGGGGGTAAAGCACAGGGCCCAGATGGGGTACCAATTGACGTGTACAAACTGGTCCCAGAAATATGGGGGCCTCTGCTTACCAATATTTTTAATGTAGCCGTCAGTAATGAGATGCCCCCGACTTGGGAAGAATCCATCTTAATCCCAATTTTTAAGAAAGGCAATCGTGGGGAAGCCAAGAACTATCGACCGATTTCCCTGCTAGATTCTTCTGTAAAAGTTATGAGCCGTGTGCTCCTAGTGAGATTGAAGGAATGGGCGGAGGAAAACGGCATTTTAGCTGATAGCCAGTTTGGTTTTAGGAAGGGCCATGGTACGATTGAGCAGTGTTTAAATTTAGAACTGCTCGTCGGTAAATATACTCTGGCTAAGACTGGCACTATTTACCTCTGCTTTGCGGATCTAAGTAGTGCTTTTGATTTGGTGGATCACAGTATCCTCTGGGCAAAGTTGTTAGAAATGGGGGCCCCGGAGGGTATCGTCTTCTTCTTAGCACGCCTCTATACCAAACTGAGAGCATGTGTCAGTTATGGACCGCAAGGTGAATGTACACCCATGTTTAAAAGAGGGCGGGGAATACGCCAGGGATGTGGGCTAGCCCCATTGCTTTTTTCACTTTTTATCAATGAGATTGATTCCTTTCTAAAATCTCTGGCTGTGGATGCCCCCAAAATTAAAAATGAATATGTCCCTGTGTTACTTTACGCGGATGACGCGGTTTTAATTTCACGTACACCATATGGTCTTCAACAGCTGCTGGATGGCTTTATGCAATTTATCCAAAGCAGAAAGTTAGTTTTAAACAAATCCAAAACCTTTGTTATGGAATATGGTCGCAGGCACGGTACAAAAACAGCCCTACTTTTTTTATAGAGGGTCAAAAGGTTCAGGCTGTTGATGGTTACCTTTTCAAACAAAAATACCTGGGCATATGAACATAAGAATGTACGGTCTAAAATGGCCAGGAGCGCTTACGGTATTTTTACAATGGCTACTAAATTGGGGGATAGGCGGGTAAACGACATGCTGAAAATTTTACAATCACGGTGTGTTTCTATTGCCTTGTACGGAGCCGGTATATGGGGCTATGCCCCGGCAGGATCCCTTCAGGTCGAAGAGAATGAATTTCTGAAAAAACTCTTGTGCCTGCCAAGCTCTGTCTCTAATGCCATAGTGCATAACGAATTGGGCATTTACCACCTTTCTGATTTGATCCTCCTTAGACCATTGACCCTATGGCGCTCCATTTGGACCAAAGAAGAGACCTCATTGTGTAGAGCTATCATTTCTGACTGTCTTACTTTGGACTATTATACAAGGATCCCCTGGTTAAAGTATGTTATTGACAACTTTCGGGAGATCTTTAACATAAATATCATTGTGGATCATCATGGGGCAGATGTATTGTCCAAATTTGACCTTAAACAGTGTCTGTTACATCAGGTTTCCATTAAGAGACACCGAAATAGCTCTAATCTTTCATCTTATGTTTCTTACCACGATTTAAATGAATTTGTGGGTTTTCAACCATATTTATCCCAAGTAACCTGGAAGGCACATCGGTTTGTGTTGACCAGACTTAGAATGGGAATAGTCCACAACCTTGTTGCCTTCCCCTCTTTGAACCTACGTCCAGTTGGTCCATGTCCATGTGATAACTCTACTCCCCAAAGCACCGTGCACTTTCTTCTGCTTTGCCAGCTCTACAAACATTTCCGGACAGCCTATCTGAAACCTTTGCTTGTAAAATTCGGGGTCAGATCACTACGCGACTGTATGTGTTTACTTTTTAATTTACATCATCCCGATGTGTGTTTTTACACGGCTACATTCCTTCTTAAATCTATTAATGCTAGGAAAAGTATGCTATTTTAACAATTTCAAGATAATGAATTTTCCGCCTCTGAATGTTTTTATATTGTTGTTTATTATTGTGGTGCTTTTATGAACTTGTTTTATGTTCGAATAAAGCCTTATGAAATGAAAAAAGTTCCTGCAATTAGAGTCAAGTTTCAGAAGTGGACATAGGTTAAAACGGTTGGCAGACAAAGGTTTTCAAAACAACATCAACATTATGCCACAATAGGTAGGGGACTTCTCTATGAGAGGAAGGGACCTAAGAATACTCTAGGGGTGAGTGACTGACTGCACTTGAATAGCACACAAAAGGCACGTGGGTTTCTATGCACTGAACTTAAAAATGCCTGCTTAGCCCAACAAACTAATCTTCAGTTTTTCATGAAAACAGCTGTTGAGACTTATCCCTTAAAACTATTGGCAAGGTGTTCCAAACCCGGAGCGGCCTTTACTGAGGAGGATAGCCGCAAGAGAAGAGACAGAAATTGGGCAGCATCAGAAGGGCTGGATATTTGTTCCAATGCTCGCAGACTGGAATTATTGCTGAAGACTTGATGTCAGACACAAAGAGGTCTAATGGCTGAGGTAAATGCAAGAAAGACCAGCAATTTTATAGCAGATATTGTTCACTACTAGAAGCTAGTGTAGTGATCACTTTTACCAAGGCTCTTGATCTTTCAGACAAAGGCCTTAGTTCTAGAGGTGCTGATGAGCCATCTTTTTCTGCAAAGAAAATACTTGACCTGTAGTATATTTCTAGGCCTCCATATCAGCCAAGTAAGCCCTGCATCATTAAGCCTGGATCCACAGGTGGGGAAAAGATATTGCAAAGGAATTACATAAAGATGCCAAAGAAGAGAAGGAATAACCTAGGCCAAAGTCTAGTGGTAAACATGCAGCCATAAGATTGTGTTTGTCATGATTTGTGGTGATAAGTTTTATTGCCATTTGCATCACCAAAAAAGGATCAATACCGGTAAGTCAGACCTGCAAGGTCCAGACACACAAGCTAAGCAACTGTGTAAAGGCATAGAGCATTACCAAGCTTCTCTGTGGTAAAAAGTCTTCTCTGGAATGAAAGCGGTAAGACATCTTCATCACTGATTTTATTAGGTCCGAGATTCAGATCTGGCTCTTCAGACCAAAACTACTACATTAGTAGAAACAGTTAGAAAATGTGACTGCGGTTCAGCATTTCAGAAATACAGGAATACCAAGACAGTTTCTATATTCCCACGTAACTTAACTTGGGTAATGAACATGGTAACAAAGTCACGGATAGGTCAATGGAGAAAGCCAACAATACGAACTACTCTTTGTTCTATCTGGATGGAGAAAACCTTTGTATGGGTCAGAGTGGCACATCGCCATCTGTCGGCTTTCTAGTTCAGATCACCTTCCAGCTGGGTAATTGTCTTATAGAGCTCCTTGATGAAGCCCTACAAATAACACCTTGGCAGAGCACGCAAGTGAGTGCCTTTTTGAGTTTGGACGTAAAACACATCCAGTTACATTGTCTGCATAGATAAAGACCCTGGGCTCTTACAACTAGAAGGTGATGGAAATTGTACTCGTTCTAGCATACTGATTTTTCAGAGAGAATCCATACAAATCTCACACATAAAACATATCAATGCCTACAGAATTATTTCTGATCCACATTGCAAATCTTACAGAATGCAAATGGTTAAAATAGAATGTTGTGTGTGAAAAGGTGTTGGGGAACATGCTTCAATTTCCTTAATAATACTCACTAAACAGGTAAGAGAAAAGTATGAGACAAAACTTGTTCGACACCTATTGTCTCGCTTCTGCCAAGAAAAAAACTGTGGCAATTTAACTTCACAATGGTTTATGGTAAATGTGTTGCTAAAAAGAAAATGTATGCATCAAGTCCTGGCCATAACAATCCTATACCAGTAGCTGTTAACTAGATCAGGATCATTTACTTGTGGCATTTATTTGAATTTACAGACAATGGAGATCTAAAACCAGTGAAGAACAACAAGTTCTGCACTAAAACAGCCAGTGGCACCACACAGACAGCTCTACAACTATTCATAGATACAATAGGTATCTAGGACACATACCCTTTCACCTTCTCCCCACATCCCCACCTCACCAAATAGGATTTGTTTCCCCACATTTTCTTTAATACTGGCTACAGAGCCAATTAATGGCTGTTCGGGCATGCGGTGCCAGGATGAGGGCTTCAAGCCCTTGTCATGCCCAACCATTGCTCACTGCTTTTTAAACTTAATTTGTAGGCTTAGCAACTACACACTTCGTAAACATATGTAAAGTTCACAGACACATGAGAAGATCTTCCCATGTGAAAGTCTGCAAGGACAAATTCACGTTTTAAAAAGTTTTTCTCTGGGAGAATATTTTCCTGCTTGGGGGAACTCCGTCTGCGACAGCTCAGCCTTTTTATTTGCAGATCCTGCCCCATCATCAAAAACGTTTTATTCATACTCTTGTCACTAGTAAATTTCTATCTTTTGCCAAGGTAGGAATGGGAGACTGAGGAGCTGATGAAATGCCCAACACATATAAGTATATGGGTGTGCACAAACTCACAAGGAATTCTGTCACTGGAACCATCGCTTCCTGTCTACTTCCAGGACTTGCAAGCAGAAGTATTATTACAAAAATCTTCTTTTGAGTAAATCCTTTTATGCATACCAACCTACCCTTGCATGTGTGAGCCAACTACGAGAATTTGACCCAGGACGTTTTGACTCTATAAGACCTTGTAGGATTCATCTAGTTGTAAAACCTAAACCAATCATTGAACTAGCACTTGGAATATGCTCACAATTATGGAAAACACTGGAATGGAAGCACAGTAAAAGGAAGTGATTTGTCCAAAAATGATATAATGTGCTCAAATTGGCAAAGACTGAGTGATCCCTCTGATCCTCAGCTTATAACGTAGGCACTGAAGCACAAATATAATCTGGGTTGATTTACCGAATCATTTTGTGAATCTAAGTAAATGCTTAAAATTAGATTTGACAGAGCAATTCACAGGACGCTTCTTCGGAAACTAAAGTCATTCAGAGATCAATGGTGCAATTAGAATAACAATATAAAGTGAACTAGCATGTAATCATTGCTCTGGTATACCAAAAGTGATGGCATAATCAGAACCCTATAGAGATCAAAATTCTGACCTTTACGAAGTCTATTCATAAAAAAGGCTGCGGATATTCAAAGATTTGACATAAATAGAACTCCATTATGTTCAGAGTCCGGTATATTTAGAAAAAGTGGCATAATCACAGCCCTGCTAGAATACAAACCCCAACATAATTTAAAAGAGGGTAATGTGAGAGCTAATTCTGGAGCTCATTCAAAAAACATGTCACAGCTGGTGATTCAAACAAAGAGGACTGATCTGGCATTCACAAGAAGCCAAAAGAGAACCTTTAACAGTGTCCGAAGCAAAGCCTTGCCAGGCAAGAGATAAAACAAACAATAGAACGTCAGATAATTTGGACTGGAGGAGGTCAATCTGTAGTGTGCAGCACCAAACCACAAATTTGTCCCAACAACAGGTGTATACAGTTTTTATTGAGGGACACCTGGCTGCCAAAATGACATCAACCATCTGCAGGAAGAAGGTCGAAGGTGGTCAGCTGTCGCTGCTCAATCTCCAAGCATGAAGGTGGTGATTCCAAAGGCCCAGGTGCAGAACACTGCTCTGTTGCTGCGTCATCAGGTTCTCCCGGAAGGACAGCCTGATTGGAGGACAGCTGCTCAAGCCGAGAAGTTCTAGATAACATACTCGCCGTGCTCAATCTGGAGCCACTAGGATATCTTGGGCTCGGTCTGTCCTATCTTTTTGAGAACACTGGACAGGAGTGGTATTGGCAGAAAGGCATACAGGAGTCCACAGTTCCACTCAAGGTGGAATGAGTCTCTGAGCGAGAGATGCCTTGGAAGATCGAACACGCAGAAATGCTGACATTGCGCGTTCTGGGCAGTGGCGAACAGATCTAGCTAAGGTTCTCCCCATTCGCAGAAGAGACCTTGCCCCACCTCTGAGTAAAGCTATCACTTGTGATCTGTTGGTGTTGACAGTTGAGCTCGTCCATTGTGGAATTCACATATCCTGCCAGGTGGTTCAAGTCATCCAGGCACAGGGTCCAGGACGTGTACCCAGTCATGTTTGCTGCAGTGCCCCTTGGAGGTGAGGTTGTCCTGCACCAGCCTCCCTTTGATGGAGGGAAGGAAGGCTTTCAATGCCATCAGACAGGCCTCATATCCAGCACGTTGCTATAAATTCGGGACTCCAGTGGAGAACAGAAGCCTCTGATCTCCATCTCTCTCCAAGTGGCCGTCCCAGCCCAGAAGTGACGCATCAGTCACTACTGTTAGCTCCTGGTGGGGAAGGGAGAAGGGTATGTATCTAACCCAATTGCGGTCCAGCAACCACCACTGCAAATCTTTTGTAGTCTTCTGCAAAATCTGACTGTGTTCGGAGAGGTCCCCTTGATTCTGGACCCATTGGGACTTCAGATCCTACTATACAGCCCTCATGTGCCACCTGACATGCTCAAGCAGCAGGATGCAGGAGTGAGTCAGTCTAGTAGCCTCAGAGTCTACCTCACTGAAATCCAGGACAGGCTGAAAGATCTGGATCATAGCCTGAATATCCTGGACTCTTTCCTGGGAGAAAGGAATGAAACTGGACAGTGTCTAGAGTGGCTTCAAGAAAGGGAGCATCTGCGAAGGAGCGAGTTGTGACTTTGCTCAAAGATGATAGGAGGTTCACCGTAGTCTTGAGGGAATGACGACTGCCTGTGCTTGGGGTAAACTTGCCTTCAACAGCCAGTCGCCAAGGTAACGGAAGAGTGGCACCACGACTGCTGAACATGAGCTGCCACCACTGCCATCACTTTCATTAACACCTAAGGGGCACTGGACAGTCGAAAGGGGAGCACTGCTAACTAGAAATGCCCATGTTCCAACAACAAACTGCAGGTAGCGCCGGTGTGCCGACAGAACAGGTATGTGGAAATAGGTATTATGCAGGTCCAAATACACCATCCAGTCTCCAGGGTCGAAGGCAGACAAGACCTGGGTTAAAGTGTGCATTTTGAATTTCTCTTCCTGGTAAAAGGCATTGAGAAAGCACAAGTCTAAAATAGGCAGTGGGACCCCATCTTTCTTGGGCACCAGAAAGTAGCAAGAATAACAACCACCTACTTCTGAAGCAGTCACCATATCGATAGCCCCTTTAGCCAAAAGGGCTTGTACTTCCTGCTGCAAAATGGAGTGATGGTACTCCATTAGTTGCTGTGCTGGGGAGACGGCAGAAGGTGTGGCAAGGAAGAAAGGAAGGGTAAGGCATAATCCCTGAGGACGATCTGTGGAACCCACCTGTCTGAAGTTATAGCCTGCCAACCTGGGTAGAATCTGTGAATTCTGCCTTCCACCGGGTGGCTGCATTCCTGTAAGGACATTCTAAACAGGTTTGGCATGTGGGGCTGCGGGCGGTTGACTGGGTGGTCCACTGAACTTGGCCACGGTGGGCACTCAGCTGCGAAACTGCTGGGCTCCTTGCGGCAGCTGGAGGTATGAGGCACTTCATCCAAATCGCAAAAAGACGGTGTAACTGTTGCGGTAGGCAAGGTAGGGTGGAAAGGCCCAGAGAGCATGAGCCTTGCTCACCGTAATAAGCTCTACAGCTGAATCAGCCTTGCCATGGAACAGACCAGTCCAGTTGAAGGGTATTTCCATTAGGGAGGACTGGACATCGACTGAGAACTCAGTCAAGCACAGCCATGCATGGCTGTGAATGGGAAAACTGGTGCCTATAGCCCACCCGTTGGAATTGGTGGTGTCGAAGCCACAATGAATTGTGAACTTGGCAACATCACAAACATCTTGAATTGCCTGAGCGAGAACAGGTTGAAGGTCTTTGGGCACATCAAGGAGGACTTGTGTCAACTATTTCAAAAGGGCGTGGGAGTAGCATCCCAACAAACAGCTGGTGTTATCAGATCAGCGGGCCAGACAAGTGGAAGAAAATAGACGTTTGCCAAATGTTTTCACCTGCTTAGTTCCTTTGATGGGGGAATGATAGAAAGTGTCTTGGGATTAGATGAGCTTGTGTAGGTTTGTTCTACTAGGTTCTCGGGTGAAGGGTGCTGTTAAAGAAAAGCAGGGTTGCTTGGAACAGGGGGACGGCCCTGACAATTTGTTAATTTTCTGGGAGGTCAGATCAAGAATTAGCCCAAACCCCCAACATGGTATACATCAGTGCCTCATTAAATGGAAGAAGGGGCTCAGAAGATGTTTGCCCGGTTGGAGGATTTGTTTGACCTCCAAGGTAGGGAGCTGGATGTCAAGTTCTTCGGCCGCCCTATGCGTTTGTATTGCACAGGAAGCGGATTTTTCTGTGGTTGACCGGGGGTGAAAGAAGACCTGTTTTGAGGGAGGTACTGAGACCACTAGCCTCCTGTAAGTCCTCGAAAAATTATAATCCTGATAGGGCTGGGCAAACTCAGCACCCGGGTTATAGTCATGGTCAGAATCCATTCCAAAATGAGAACACAGGGTGCAGTCTCCTTTGTGGAGGTAGTAAATCTAGTTGGAGAAGTGGCATATCGGGTGGAATTGGAAGCAACTTCGATCAAGGTCGGACATGTGCTACTGGTCCTACTCTTCTTGCGTAGACGTAACGGGCATCAATGTTGAAGTAACTGGGGCCAGTGTATGTTACGGAGCCAAAAACGAGGTCAGAACTGGAGCCAGCCACAAGATGGACTCGGAGGGTCTCTCAGGTAGCCTGTACCCTAGCGTGAAGGCTTGGGTTTTTTCTTTAGCTTTGTGTTCTTCTCTTGGTTCCACAACAATGGAGATCCCCTCCCTTTAACCCTATTGGCGGGGGCATCGGCCAGTGGCCATTGGCCAACACCAGGGAGAGCTTCAGAAAATACTCCGGTGCAAAGCACTGGAGGTTTAAAAAAAAAAAAAAAAATTTAAACCCCTAGGAGAGACACAGAATCACTTTTACATCTCTCCCAGCACATCTGTGACATCAACAAGCCGTAAGGCACGCTGACATCACAGTTCTCTCACCGGAGCCATCGGAGAAGCAGGTAGCAGGTAAGCGTGCTCTCCCACTCTGGTGGGGAAACAAAGGCCAAAACGGCCTCCCCAGATGCCAGGGAGGCATCAATGGACAAGAGAGAGCTCCTGGCCGTGGATCACAATCCATGGCCAGGAAACGGACCGTAGACACCAGGGATTGTTTGTGGGAGTTCAGCCCTCACATATGTGGGGCACCCACCCGGGGGCATTTTTGGGAAAATTAAGTCATGGTTTTACCAGGGGCGTGGGGGGGGGGGGGCGGCAAACAACAGCGCTGAATAGAGCAGCTTTGCCTCCTACTGATAACCAATGAATAAGGGCTGAGGAATCCCGAAACGCGTTTGGTTGCTAAACCTTGCTGTATGGAGATGCCGTTTTCCCTGGTACCAGCAAGAATAAAAGGTTGAACAAACGCTTGTGTGTGGCGCCTCATACGTAAGGCAGTATCATGTTGATATATATATTACCTACTGGTGGTCGCCAGTAGGTAGATATAGTTAGGACCTACTTTCCATAGGAAATCCGCAACAGTCTATTTGGAATAACGTTGGCACCGATTGACGAATCTTCGCGAAATTTTCCAGACTTTTGGCCAGCTCCGGTCCGCTCCTATCCTGAAAATGTCATGGTGATTCGTCAAGCGGGGGCCGAGAAAAAAGGGGGGTCCCAAAACGTGTTTTCCCCATGCATTTTGCCATAGGACCTGTTGACGCAGCTACAGCCCGAACTGTTGAACGGAATTACATCAAATTTGGCAAAGAGGTAGTCCTCAGTTCAGACTAGTGCCTTTTGCGTAAATGGTGTAAATCCGTTCAGTAGTTCCTGAGAAAATGAGGGTAAAAAAGTTAGTGATATGTATGGCCTCAGAGGATCAGCGCACTCTCCCCGCACCCAGGGTAGGGGGCGGGGCCTGAGGTGATACTGTGCAAACACGCCCTGTGGCGCGTTTTAAGTTGGGGAATTAATTCCTCTTCAATCCGGAGGGTCCCTGGGGACCAGCTAGCCCACCAGGTACCTCCAGTAAGCGCCACGGAGCCGAGTTGCAGAGTGTTGTAAAAAGGGGCGTGGCCTCTGAACACCTCTCTGCAATGCAGCTCCCTGGCGCATACTGGCGGTACCTGGTGGGCTAGTTGGCCCCCAGGGGACCTCAGGATTGAAGAGGAATTAATTCCCCAACTTAAAACACGCCACAGAGCGTGTTTGCACACGTCACCTCAGGCCCCGCCCCCTTCCTTTACCATTGTACAAATATTCCTCTAAAATCAGCCGAACTACGAATTCTGATTTACTCACCTGTTATCAGGAGAGAACCCAGGGCTGCATCTTTTAGCCCAGCACTGACATTGAAAAGTAATTCTAAGCGTACTTACCAGTAACTTGTATTTCCTTCCATAGGAATCCATTGTGTGGTTTTCAGCAGAAAAGTTTCTAAGTGTCTATTTTCACAAACTAAAAATATTCCTAAAAAATCGTCTGTATGACTTAAACACATTCTTTCAACTGTTTACAGGAGGTTGGCCAGTGCTGGATCCATGATCCACCACTGAGTAAGAAAAAGTAACGATAACACTACTTACCTGCTATGTGAATTTTCTGCTATAGGATAACATTGGTGATTGTATGTGAAACATTTTCTGTCAACTTTTAAAATACAATAATATTCCTTAAAAATAACTACTGTAACCAAAACGCTTTTAACCAACTGTTTACAGGAGATGTCCAAGGACTGAATCTAGCATCCAGTCCTTTGGTTAGAAAAGTAATCCATAACGTAACTAATTGCATTTAACTAGAAATTCACATTGAGCTCAATGCTGCTTTGTGTTTGAAATTGTGTTGCCCATTGCAACAACTGTAACTACTGTACTTAAAAGTCTGTTGACTATTTGCTAAGTATTTAAACTAAAGTAATTCATTGTGAGAAAGTATATGTTGTATTGTAATGTATAATGTAATTATAATGTAATTAAAAAAAATATATCTAATAATAAATAGTTTAAAAAATGTAGTAAATCAGTATAAAAAAAAAATCAGTATAACAATTAATACATTAAAAATTGTCATTTACAAAACCTTTGAAATTCACTGAAAAAACAATAGGTTTTAGGGGTGTTATAGTTAGCTGGACATTTCACTCAAACAAAACCATTGAAATTCCTCCGATATAGTTAGTTGTACTAACTACATCTCGCGCGCCCGCAATCCACTGCTGATGATGTCACATATTACATCATTCATGACATGGTCAGTGACATCACTGATGACATCTCAAATGACATCACTGATGACATCACTGATGGCATCATCCAGTGACTGTGGTTTGGTTAGTTATTTAAATATAGGTGTGTGTGTACAGACAGATCGGAGCTGTGTCGAATGGCAGTTTTGACATGACATAAAGTAGTGCAGGGTATTAATGTGTATGCTGCAAAGAACAGATCTGTATTTTATGTGGATTAGTAAAGCCAGGCATTACCAGTGCTTTAAAACAAATTTAATGTATGAGAGAGAGGGGCTATGGAGAGATGAGGGGCACTTTTGCTGGGTGGTAGTGAGGGAATCGAAGGAGGAGGTCAAGGGGTGGGGGCTAAAAAGGACTGTCACACTGGGCGCCACCACTGCTAAAGGCTGTGATGATGGGTATGTGGCAGGGTGAATTAATGAAGAAACCGCATCCTTTGGACAGTATTATGTCATTTAGACATCATCTATTCTATATATTTCTCATTCAACTCTCAATTTTCGCATTCCATTACACACGGTACATACTCAAGAGGTTTTGACCATATATCGCCCACAGATAATCTGAATACCTGCAGTTCTAGAAAAATATAAATCGATTTATTGATGTAAAAATTATTTCATAAAAACACAATAGAGGCGATTGACATAGTCCAACAACATTCTATTCTATTACAAATTGCGCGGTCATAAAACAATGTTAAAAAAGTTACAATTCAGTTAAAAAACAGAGTACATAACCTAGACACACACACTATTTATAGAATTGTTTTTAATGTATAATGTATTTGTACATGTGATGCTTTTATGACTCTTTTGTCGAATAAAGTTTATTGAACTGCACACACTATGTCATTAGCAAGATAAACACATCCGTGATTGACCAGATTCAAGGGCATGGAGCCTGGTATGTACTCTCTTTTTTTAACTGAATTGAAACTTTTTTAACATTGTTTTATGACAGCGCAATTTGTAATATAATGTTGTTGGATTATGTCAATCACCTCTTTTAATATTGTGTTTTTATGAAATATTTTTAAAATCGATTTATATTTTTATAGAACTGCAGGTGTTCAGATTAACTGTGGGCGATATATGATCAAAACGTCTTGAGTATGTACCGTGTGTAATGGAATGAGAAAATTGAGGGTTGAATGAGAAATATATAGAATAGATGATGTCTAAATGGCATAATACTGCCCAAAGGATACTGTTTCTCTTTTTTTCATTAATCACACGGTGAAGTAATACTGCTGTTTTTTTGTGTCTTTGGAGAACCTGCTGATCTAGGAAAGAGAAAAAGGTAAGGTGGCTGGTGTTATTTACTGTTGCACACAACACAGTTTCAAAACAACCTATCTACCTTATACGTAGGTTAGTGTTTTAAAAGGACAGTTTTAGGAAGTCGCAGAGATGGCGTATCGATGGATGACTGCTAAAGCCCTAACTTGGGTTATGAAGGACAGCTCTGTGGCAGGATCAGAGACTGAGATAGTAAATACCAAGACAGCATCTTAGGGAGAGGACAATCGAGCAGAATCTGGAAGTGATTTTTCAGTCGGCGTAGTTCCATCCGACGACTCATCTTCCAGCGATTCTGAGGGACATGAGGATGACAGTCATGCTGTCACTTTGCAAGCACAGACTGTGCAGCAGAACAACAGTAGTAGGTTAGACCAACCCTGAGAACAGGCATGTGCGACGACAAGCACAGACAAAGTGCTCTCTTGACAGCCCCTCAATTTAGTTCAGCCCCAAATTCCACCTTTACTGGCGACGCTGGATTTAAAGCAGATATGGCCAATTTTTTACCAATTGATTCTGTTGACCTCTTTTTGGATGCAGACTTCTTTGAGCAAATTGCGCATCAAGCGCTCTCGAGCTTCATTCTCGGGCATACAAGTGGACTCCCACTTCATTAGGGGAGTTGAAGACATTTTTGGGCCTTATGCTCAAAATGGGGATAGGGCATAAACCAACCTTGCTGTCCTACTGGTCTACTCGCACAGTTAGGGTAACCCCCATCTTCACACCGTACATGAGCAGAGATTGTTTTTTGCTATTGCAGCGCATGCTGCATTTCAATTACAATTCTGCTGCATTGCCCGGGACCATCCAGACCATGACAGTTCATTCAAAATTCAGCCTGTCGTGGAACATTTGTCTTTCAGGTATCCAGAGGTTTATTCTCCTGGGAAGAATATAGCCACTGATGAGTCCTTGAACCTGTACAAAGGGCAGCTGCTGTTCAGGCAGTACATTACGAGCAAAAAAGCTCGCTATGACATCAAGCTATACATGCTGTGTGAGAACTCAACTGTTCATGTGTACAGCTTACGAGTGTATACAGGGAAGGACTCCACTTTCAACCCTGTAGGTTTTCCTCCCATGCTAGGAGTCACAGGGAAAATTGTATGGGAGCTTATCCAGCCACACCTGCATAAAGGTTATAACATTTATGTGGACAATTTCTATAAAGGACTAGAGCGGTTCAGTGAGCTGTACAAAGCTGGCACTGTGGCCTGCGATACAGTTTGTTGTCGGCGTAAAGGATTCCCGCAGAAGCTTGTTTGACAAAGCTCCAGAAATCTCAGAGCGCTGTGTTGCATTCCAACCAACTGCTCGCATTCAAGTTTCCAGATAGGCGTGATGTGTACGTGCTCACTACAATTCATGATGAGAGCACTTCCCCAGTCACAGTTTGGGGTCAGATGGCCGAAGTTCACATGCCCACAGAGTATACTATATTACAACAAGTACATGGTTAGAGTGGGTAAGAACGACCAGGTACCAGATTGTGAAGTGCTTTTTAGGGAACTTATGTATACAACACAAGGGCCATCCTGATTGCCCACGAGAACCACAGTAAGTGTAATAAGTCAAAGAAATGTCCCGTGGGACTTATTCACCAACACTTCTACTCGCTTTAAAAGTGTGCACATCAATTAGTAACTTATATCATAACCAATGTTACTGAAAAAGGGTACAGGACACAATATCGTTTATGATGATTGTTTTCATAGCTTTAGTATTGCTTATGATACAAGGAAGTAATTGAGCTTTCACACTTTCAAAGCAAAAGTAATAGAGTTTGGGTATGAGTCCCCGAGGACATTTGTTTGGCTTATTACTTTAGGGAACTTAGGCAGTGTTCCGCAGCATGTTTGCCTTAGTTTCAATGGTAGATATGCTCACTCAATTCGAGGAATGAGCCCTCAAATGAAGGCATACTCTGACACCCCCAACTTGCATCCACAAACTCAATGGAGTTGGATTTAGTACAGTTAAGTGCACTGATGGTGCATGAAAGACGCGTTTTCTTGAGCTTCAAGTATCTATAGATGGAAGGCTTTAGTATAGGTTCACTTGGCAATTATACTGGGTTAGTTAGGACTCTGATGAAGACAGAGACATAAACAGGTACAAAAAGCTTACGGTAGGGGTGCTTTCCCAGGGATATTGCATAGGTAGAAGGCTGATAGTAAGGGTAGTACAGATACACATGCCATGATTTCATCTTTACCTATAGCTTCAACCCCATTGGTGCCGCACGTGCCCCGACACTGAATTGCTATGGCATGTCAAATGCTTGACTTGCTTGCCATGTTCAGCTTCCGTCAGAACTTAGTAGATGTTCAGTTTGCTGTATGATCAATGCATTAGTCACAGCACTACACAACAGTGGATGAGACATATGCAATGTTCTCATGGACTACCCTGTGTTTCAAAAACAACAGTTCTTTACAGTTTACGAGTTTCCCTTTAGGAAACTTAGGTAAATTTCCCAGCATGTGTGCCTTAATTTCAAAGGTAGATATCCTCTCTCAATTTGGGGAATAGGCCTTAGGGCATACTCTGACACCCCTAACTTGCATCCACAAACTGGAAGGAGTTGGATTTAGCAAGATGAGTGCACTAAAGGCGCATGAAAGACAAGTCTTCCTGAGCGTCATGTGGCTGTCATGGGAGCCATTAGTCAAGGTTCACTAGGCCTGCATTGGATAATGTTTAGAAAGAAGGAAGCGATTACTTGACGGTGGTAAAATGTAGTCAAACTCAGTCCGTCCAGTGGCTTATAAATGTGATGGGCCCTTGCATGGCGGTGATAAGTTGATGTGAGAGCACTGATTTGTTGGATTGGTCTGTGGCCGGCGGTATGAAAGTCTTGCACGTGGTGCACGAATGGCGTGGGAATGGAACATTAAGCGGTTGGTGCCTTGGAGTGTCTTTATGGCTCACTGTTAGAAGGCTTGGTTTCAATATATAGATACTTGGATAAATATTTGTGCTTTGGTGCCAGCATTTCTAGAGGTGCTAAAACCAACAAGTGTAAGTGGTGGATTAACCTTAAAAAATTAGCCCTTAGTAAGAACTCCTTGCTATTTTTTATGTCATTATGGGTAGCTGTGGATTTTGTGCCCTGGTTCAATAGTCAACTAAGCAAACCTGCACATGTTTGAAAAGTAGACAGCTAGGGGAGTACAGGGGTGCATAACTTGCATGGCTCTCACCAGGTATTTCTACCCAAAATCCCGTGCAAAGCTCACGCTTTGCCTAAAAACCAAATTTTACTTGCATTTCTGTGAGGAAAAGTCCTGGAATCTGCAGGCAACCACAAATTTGGGGCTGGGCCAAATGTCTACGACAGGGAAGGACCGAAAGCATATTGTGGAGGCATCAAAATTATCGGTCACAAAACGACCCATTTTTGCAAGGGGGAGCACCTGCGTTTTTGATCCTGGGTTAGGCAGCCATCTAGGGAAACCTACCAAACCAAGACATTCCTGAAAACTAGACACCCGGGTGAGTACAGGGAGTTGTGGCTTGCGTGGATCCCCCAACATATTCTTACAAAGATCAAATGTAGCTAAAACAAAAACTGATTTTCCTCACATTTCTATGTGGGAAAGTTGTAGGATCACCAGGCCAGCACAAATTTCCTCCCATCCAGCGTTCCTACAGGTCTTCTGATAAGGATGGTGCCTCACTTGTGTGGGTGGGTCAAGTGCCGGCGACAAAGAAGGGTCAAAAGCGGGTCCAAAAGGGCAAGTTTTTAAAATACTTTTTAGGCAGACTCCGCTTTGGGCACCCACACAAGGGAGGTATAATTTTTATCAGGACATCGAGGAAATGCTGGTGGTACAAAATGTGTGCCGGCACATTGATCACACAAACGAATGTGATGAAAATATGAGTTTTTGGATACATTTGAGGTTTGCAGGGGAGTCTGGGTAAGAAAATGTTAGGGGATCCATGTAAGCCACACCTCCCTGCACTCCCCACGGTATATAATATTCAGAAATGTCTAGGTTTGATAGATTTCCCTAGATGGCCGCTGAGCTCGGGACCAAAAACGCAAGTGCCACCCTTGCAAAAACAGGTTGCTTTATGATAGATATATTTGATGTCTCCAAAATACATTAGGGATAGTTGTTGGTGGGTTTCAGCCCACAGACAACATTTAACCTAGTAAGGATAGTTTACCCTGGTTCTCAGCCCAGAGACAATCTAGCCGAATTGGGATGGCCACCCCTACGCTTGACCCTTGAGACTATTTAAGCCAGACTGGATTAGATTAGATGGAGGCTTACACCTCAAGCATCTCAAGTTGGGCTGACTCCCCCAAAGCTGTGTGTGATCTGTACAGGCAGCATAACCTCATCCCTCCTGACAGTCCTATTACAGTACCATCTGTCCTACTGACATTAGCATAGCTGCCCAGAAGTACTGGAGAGCCTGCTTATGCTATCAGAAAACCACTCTCCATTAACCTGCACCACATGATTCAGTGCTAAGATGGTAACACAACTAATGCGCCCACAGATCTTCCACAGAGCTGCATCTTCAGGGACATATAGTCCGTCCACGCAGACTCAAATTGTCACCATGATAAAACTAAGCAACCAATATTAATATTCCTGTGGGACAAATGTCATATGCTATCCAGGTAGATCTCTACTTTCTCTCTCTCTGCCCGCCCTATGCCCGTCTCCCTATCCTCACAGACCAACAACACTTACAGAGCGCGGGTGACTTAATGACTGTATTCAATTCAGGGCAGGTAGGAAGAGGATTTTTCTATAATCCCCACAAATTTAATGCAGTCTATGCAGATTCATTTACAACTGCTGGCTAATTCTAGTGACAACCTGAGCTCGCCTACTTCTCAGATATTGGGGCATATGTATGAAACCAAAATTTAGTCGCAAACGCTGCGAATCGCTAAAAACAGCGTTTGCGACAAAATTTTCGCAATTTCATATGTATGACACACATTCCTAGTGAAAATTAAGAAATCGCTAAATTAGCGATTTCTTAGCCTGCGAAACTCAAAAATTGCGATTAAGTTTGCGATTTCTTAAATTGCGATATTCTTAATTTGCAAAATTCGCAATAAGGATATCGCAAATTAAGAAATCGCTAACAAATGTATGAAAAACTCGCTAATTGCGATTTTACGAAATTCGCAGAATAAGAAATCGCAATTAACACCAATTGCATTTAGGTGGTAAACTGGTGCAAGGTACTTAAACCACCCCACAATGCAACAGAACCAACCACAATGGCAGCACCATTTGTGATAGCCAGGAGGCTGCGTATTCGGTCTCTTGCACAGAGGAGAATGAGACAGGAACGTATATTCAGGCTGCGCATCACTCTGTTCCAGCACACTGAAGAGGACATCTATGACAAGTACAGGCTGCACCCACAGATCATAATGGACCTGATTGAGGAGCTGAAACCCTACTTGGAACACCCTACACGCAAACACAAACAATTCCCACACATGTGCAGGTCCTGTGCTCCCTGCACCTCCTGGCGTCAGAGAGTTTTCAACGGGTAATAGCGGAGGTTGGCGGGGTGTCACAGAGTGCACTTTCGCGCTTCTTACATGCCTTTCTAGATGCAATGCTACAGAGGCTCCCACATCACATATACTTTCCAAACACCCAACAGGCATTACAGCAAACAAAACTGGACTTCTACCAGATTGCAAGTTTCCCCCACGTCATTGGCTGCATCGATGGGACCCATGTGGCCATCACACCCCCATCAGCAACTGAATAGGTCTACAGAAACCGTAAATGCTACCATTCCCTGATTATACAGATTGTGTGCAACGCAAACTATATCATCACTGACATTGTACCCAAATACCCCGGCAGTACACATGACTCTTCCATCTTTAGACACAGTGGAATACACAGACGTCTGAGTGCTGGAGAGTTTGGGGAGGGATACCTGCTAGGTAAATACATGGCACACATCCATACATCCATTACATCACTGGAGGGTGGGGATATTGACTTACCTATGTTGTCTATCCCTGCAGGTGACAGTGCCTATGCAGTGCGGGACTTCATCCTGACCCCATATCTGGATCCAGCAAATGCAAGTGAGAGGAGATACAACAGGGCACACAGATCTACACGCTGCGTCATTGAGCGTACGTTTGGAATCCTGAAGAGCCACTTCCGGTGCCTGCATAAAAGTGGAGGCGTACTGCAATACAGCCCTGAGACCTGCTGTAAAATCGGGTCAAGCTGTGCAATGCTACATAACATGGCAATGAGGAAAGGCACCACAATTGATATGACCGATACAGACACATCAGATGACGATCGCCCTGCTCTCCCTGGCAGACCTGCGTCAGGAGTCGGGGCAGCTGCTGGACGCCAGAGACGGACTGAGATCACACAAAACTACTTCTAGGTGAGCAAAGATGACATGAGACAAAAAAGCTTTATAATGTGTGCAGTGTTTATTCACACTTCACAAGCATTAAAAGTGTTGCTGTACCCAGCACATGTTATGCACACAGTGCAGGTAAGGCACAAGTAACTGTGCAATCTGCATAGTTGGGTTACTTCACCCTTTTTGGATTAATTGTCACCGGACAGTTTGATAGAGATCAGGGTGTGTACAATATTCCCACTACCACGGATAAAGTAATCTCACAGTTACACACACATGCATACATCATACGCTAGGGCCCATTTCACTAACATACGCTCAAATACTCTACCAGCAATAAACCTGTGGAAGGAAAACACTCCTGAACACCCTGCATCTATATCGAGGTCGATAAGACCTGGTTTTTGTGACTGTCCCTAAGCATAACCTATACAATATATACAACAATAATCAATAATGTAAACCCAATAATTGACAAGAAAGAATATCCAACACCATGTTTAAAATTATATTGCTTTATCTAAAATTAGTCAAAGGAAATCAATCAGAGTAAATCATTTCTCATAGTTACCTATTCTAGCTAAATGTCAGAACGGGTCAGGACAAGTCTCTCGGTAAATGTCTCTCAAGACGAAGTCCCTTCAGCATCAATCCTCAGCAACGCAGATTCGGTACGCAGCAAAGGCAAAATGGCAAGTGGCAAAAGACCCTCTCTAGGCTAACATCTTATAATACTCTAAACAATAGAAAGATACATTGGGAACATAGAAAAAGCTGTAATGTCCGCCGGACTTGCTGAGCAGAGCGAGAAGGAAAGGATGTAACATTGCTACATTTGTGAATCTCCGCTCAGGAAAAATACACATAACGAAAACTACGGAACAGGAACCAAGAAAATAAAACATGTATCACAATTATCCTGCTTCTCCTCGGCCATCGAGCCACAGTTCAGAGCTTCTCTCTAAGGCTCCTTTGTTTCCCAAGGCTGCCAAGGACACTTTCACTTCTCTTGGAGACCTCCCAAAAACTGCTGCCGTCCTCATGGAAAGTTTTTCAACAAGGACCATGGTCAGTTAGCTTCAGGACCATTTCCAGCAGGGGTCTCCCTCGTCACAGTTTTCAAATTATAATCACAGTCAGGCTCACTTATTCAGCCTTCTTTCTCAGGCCAACATAGGCCTTAATAGACCATCTTAATTAAAAGAGACAAAAACAACGTAACTACAGCATAATGATTAAACAGTGTTAACCCCACTAATACCCTTATGTGTATGCATTTATCTAGCACTTGCAACATGGAAAAGCATTAATTCAAAAGCGTTTTGTGCTCAAAAATAAACAGCACATAGCAACGTTTAAACATGAAAACACACTTAACACATTTAACACATTTAACACACTTAACACGCGCGTTATTATCAGTCAGCACATTTAAGCACATTCCCGTGTAACCCTCTCTTGTTAGGACAAACGGATTGATTAATATAAACGCACTTGCACAAGACAAATAATTAATTATTAATTATTAATAAATTAATACAACGAATAGACATGCCAGAGCTTCAAAAGCCCCAGAATTTTCAAACTGAAAACTCTGCTCCAGCAATCCCCCCTTTGGTGATTTTATCACCAAATAAACCCAAAAAAAAAAAAAAAAAAAATTTGTGAAAATTTAGTCCCATTTTAGGAGAAATCGGAAATGTCTTTTCCCCTTTACACAACATTAAACACCAGTCACTCTTTCATCATCCCTTTTTGTCTCTAAGTAAACACTCTCCCTCAATTCTTCTAGTTCAATTTCTTGAGGTTCTCTCTTCAACCTCTTGTTTTTCTTTTCTTTATTCAATTTCTTCCTCCCTCCCCTGTTTTTACAACACACACACACACCAATCTCATTATTAATAAAGCCACAATTATACAAGACAAGGGAAACAATATTCTACCTATAATAGTACTACCTATCTTTGCAATAAAATCCTTAACAGCTATCATTCTATTAGCTATTTTAGTCCACAAACTCTCAGCTTCAAGTGGTACCAATTCTTCATGCAAATCAGTAATATTTTTGATATAGACCTTCAGGTCTCTGCTTTCGTCTGGAATGTAAGTGCAACAATGTTGAACTTTCAGCATTCCACAGACTCCACCCTCCTTGGCCAATAGAATATCAAGGGCAAGTCGATTTTGCATAGACATGGCACGTACGGCACTTAATTCCGTATTCACCATAAGAAACCCTCCAGCGGTATTTGTCGATAAGCGATCAACCACTGTGGACAGTTTCCGAATTCCATAAGCATTCAAAGAAATTCCCACTGCTGGAATCAAAACCCCCAAAATATCACCCACTATTTCAGACCAAGTTTCTCTCTTAAAACGCATTAGTAAGTTAACATCTTCTACATCTGTTACTTTATCTATATGAAAAATCTTTGGAAAAACTAGGCCCACATAACACGTGCCATACCAATGGTCAGGCAACTTGTAATAAGCCTTATTCCCACAAACATAATATACTCCTGGAAAAATCGTATCTTCTCCACCTCTGAAACCCCAACCTGTTGCAATGAAGTATGTATCATGGCACTTACTAGTCCCGACAAAATATGTATCATATTGGGATTTCCTTCTTGTAATACAAAGTTTACCCTTCTGTGGTGCATCTAGAGCTAAAGTTGGACTATAAAAATCTCACCAAAAGTGTTAGCTTCTTTAGCTGGATTCAGCTCTTTGTTCATTCGCAAGTGCCCAAAAATACTATCTCTGTTAGACATCTTATAATCTACTTTCCCTAACAAATAAAAAACACTACTTAAAATACTACAGGAAATACCATATGTAGCTGGTAAATGATGATCAGTAACACCCTCTGAGACGGATGCAGGTAATTGCATACAGACGTAGCAATCCCTTACTTCCATTGTCTTCACATATTCATATAACAGTTTCGAAAAAACATTACTAGAAAAGTTATTAATTGATCTATCTTTGTGTGTGTAAGCATTACTAATTCTAATTGGAACTACTTTTTGTGAATTCTTCTCTACATTTGTCACATTCTCTGTATGCATCTCAAACTCTACTTTAAAAGTAACTAATAAAATTAAAACACCCCATAGAAGCATTAATAATCCAGTACAGCAGCAGCACATCCTACACCACCTCTTAAAGAAGGCACATCTATTTCTATTATCCTCTATGTTAGCCATTTTAGTTTAGCCTCTACTATTCCACTACTGTTTGAACTTTTCAATTTCAATTCTTCAGCTTTCAGTTTATCCAAATGATTTCTTTGTTCACTCAATCCAAGTGAATCCTTCTTTTACTCAGTTTGGATACTTGTCATTCTTCACTTCAATTTCTTCAACATCAAATTGTATTAAATCTCCAACATCAAAATCCTCAGTACTCGACTCTTCTCCAATGTCAGTCAAGAGTACTTTCAGAATTTCACCAGTATCTTCCTCAACCACTTCTCTCAAGATCTCTTCCGGATTATCTCGAGTCACTGCTTCTTCTTTTCCTCCTTCAGACAGTGCCACATAAGACCATTCCGGTGATCTGTACTTTTGGTTGGGTCTTCTTACTCTTTTTATTTCCACTGGTTCGTTTGACTCCTTTGATTCTTCTCCTTCAGCTTTTGAACTTTGACTCGAAACTTCATTCACTTGTTCAGCTTTCGATGTATTTGCTCTTATTATTTTGTATCTCAGCCTTTTAACTCTGTTGTTAGGCCAACGGTCTCCTCTTAACACCTTTTTCGGCTTTATTTCTTTATTACTTCTTTCTCCGATCCAAGTTCTCTTTCTCAGAACTCGACCCTCTGTTTGTTCATCTTCATCATCTGTTTCAAGTGCCTCTTGTTTCCGTTTTCCATCAGCTTTCTTCTTTTCCACAGATTTTTTCACCACTGTTTGAGACTTCCCTACTTCTGTCCCTCCTCGGGTCTCCGACACGCAATCTTCTTGCTGTCTACTTGTCCCTTCACCTGACTCATCAAGAATATTCCCTACACCTCCTCGGGGGTCTTCCGCAATCTGTCCCTCTCTATCTTTTTCTGACCCTGCTTCTTCAAGTATAATCTCAAGTGGTTCTTCAATCTCCTCCTCTTCTGATTCAGGAGTAGTCTCTGTGTGATTTCTCTTTTCTTTTTCCTTCGCTGCTGTTTGAAACCTCAGGCTCTCTTACAGAATTTGATCTCCTCTCTGATACTCGCAGTGGTTCATTCGAAGTTCTTCCTACTTCTTTCCCCACTGATTCTGTATCTTCGTCATCACTGGAATCTGACTCTTCAAAATACTCTTTACCAGTCCCTTCTTTTGGATTTGGAACTCTCAGAGTATGACTTGCATGTACCCAGTGCTTCACTCCAGCACACTTTACTGCAGTCGTCGTAGTCAGAATAACTTGTCTCGGCCTTCCCCACCTTGGAATCAAGCAATTTCTTCTTCTGTGAACTTTTATCCTCACCCAGTCTCCTGGACTCAGATCATGGGCTTGCTTCTTCTCAAGTGTGGTAGCTTCTTCTCCAACCTGGTGAAACACAGAATGAACTGCGTCAGCCAGGCCTTTACAGTAATCCAAAATCATGTCATCAGTTATTGTCACCAACTTATTGACAGGCACGAACGCATGGCGCATAGCACGTCCCATGATTATCTCGTGCGGACTCAAACCAGTAGTTCTATCTGGAGTAGAACTCATTGTCATCAGAACTAGAGGCAAAACATCTGGCCATTTCATGCCAGTGGCTAAGCACATTTTTCCAATCCTATTCTTGATTGTGCCATTAATCTGCTCAACCACACCAGAAGCCTCTGGTCGGTATGCACAATGTAGCTTCTGCTGTATTTTCAATGCTTCACAAATCAAACCCATAAGCTCATTTTGAAAATGTCCACCTCTATCAGACTCAACTGTTACTGGAAACCCGTACCTAGGAATCAACTCCCTTAACAGTAACTTTGCCACTGTTAATCCATCATTTCTTCTAGTTGGGTAAGCTTCCACCCACCTTGAAAACAAACAGACTACCACTAGAACATACCTCAGTCTGTTTACTTGGGGCATCTCAATGAAATCAATCTGCATTCTTGTAAAAGGACCTCCTTCTCTGCCTATTGTTCCCAGACTCACCACTGTCTTTTTCCCAGTGTTAAATTGCTGACAAACTAAACACCTCTGACAGATGCTTTCTGCAATTGTCCTGAACTTTGCATTGTACCAGGTCTGCTTGAACGACCTAACCATCGCGTCCCTCCCCAAATGTCCCTGGCCATGATACATCCTTGCCATTGACGACAAGATGGAGTTGGGCATCACTGGTCTGCCATCTCTGTAGACCCAAACATGGTCTGTTTCTCTTGGAGCACATCCTGCCTTAATCCAACCCTTTTTCTCTTCCTCTCCTGCCTCATCTTGCAACTGTTTCACTTCATCCCAGGTCTCTAGGACATTAGTAAACATCACAGAGAGAAAAGACATTTCCCCTTCTCTGTCCCGGTTGATGGACTGATTCGTCTTGGCACAGTATTGCGCAACATCGTTGGCATATCTGTTTCCGACCGTTATAAAATCCTCCCCTAGTCCATGGGCAGCACATTTTACAACTGCTAACTCCTTAGGCAGCTGTATCGCCTCAAGCAATTTACCAATCATTTCAGCATTCTTTATTGGAGTTCCACTCGATGTCAAGAAACCTCTTTGTAGCCAAAGTTGGCCAAAATCATGCACCACTCCAAATCCATACTGACTATCAGTCAACACAGTCGTCCTCAAATCTTTCCCAATTTCGCAAGCTTTTGTCAATGCTATTAATTCAGCAACTTGCGCAAACTTCACTCCTTTCAATGGTGATGCTTCCATGACCTCTGAAACTTTGCATACCGCATATGCTGCACATAGCACACCATCATCATTTCTCAGGCATGATCCATCCACAAACAACACATGATCACTCTCATTCAATGGTAAATCTCTTATGTCTGGTCTTGGTTTTGTACAGTACTCAAGCACATCCAAACAATCATGATCATCTTCCATCTTCACACCCACATTTTCAATGTCTGGCAAAAGCGTCGCTGGATTCACATTCACACATCTCTCAAGAGTCACATTTGATGCTCCCAGAATCACTTTTTCATACTTGGTCAATCGACTATGTGACATGTACTGAGTTCTGCTTCTTGTCAAAAGAATTGCCACATTGTGAGGTACGAATACCCTTACAGGATATCCCATTATGATTCCCTCACTTTGTTCCAGGCCTCTGCATGTTGCAGCCACAGATTTCAGACAACCTGGTAAACCCACAGCTACAGGGTCAAGTGTCGATGAGAAGTACGCAATAGGCCTTCTCAGTAATCCATGTTTCTGAATTAACACTGAAAGTGCACATCCATTTCTCTCACTGCAGTACAGCTCAAATTCTTTCTCATAGTCAGGCATACCCAAAGCTGGAGCCTCACACATTTTACTTTTGAGCTCTTCAAATGCTGCCATTTGTTCTGCATCTAGATCCAATGGATCCGTCATTTCACTTTTTGTCAGTTTAATCAGTGGCTTTGCTATTAGGGAAAAATTAATTATCCACTGACGACAATAACCCACCATACCCAGGAACATTCTCACTTCTCTCTGGGTTTTTGGAGCTTTCATTTCTCTGATTATTCTGATCCTGTCAGTAGTCACTTTTCTCAGACCCTTTTCAATATTGTGTCCAAGATAATGAACCTCTTTCTTGCAAAATTGCAATTTGGCTGGTGATACCTTTAACCCTCCATCTGCCAGATGATTCAGTAAAGCTATGGTATCTACTTCACAAGCTTCACGTGTCTTCGATGCCACCAATAGGTCATCAATGTACTGCACTAGTACTGAACTCTCGGGCATGATTAAACTTTCCAACGATTTCTTCAATAACTGATTGAATATCGAAGGACTCTCCGTATACCCCTGTGGGATTCGACACCATGCTAAGATACGCTGGCCAAACCTAAATGCAAAAATCGGCTGGCTATCATGATGCAATGGAATTGAAAAGAACGCATGACACAAATCAATCACTGTATACCACTCAGCATCATGTGGAATTTGATACAGGATCACTGATGGATTTGGCACAATAGGACAACATGCCACCACAATTTGATTAACTTTTCTCAAATCCTGTACGATCCTAAATTTCCCATTGGGCTTTTTTAATCCCATTATCGGTGAATTACACGGACTACTCAGTAGTTCTCTCAGGACTCCTTGCTGAATCATTTTCTCAATTATAGGAGTTATCCCTTCAATTATTTCTGGTGTCATTTTGTATTGAGGAATGTTAGGATATGTGATTCCCTCTTTTACTGCAATTTTCACTGGATCTACATTATTCATCAATCCCACATCCTCTCCAGTAAAATCCCAAACTGTCCTTTTCACTATGTCTCTCAGCTCTTGAGGCAAATCCTCCGGATTAAACACAGCAAATGCACCAATTAACTCACTTTCTCTATTTTCTAGAGTCACTCGGTACAAAGCATCTTCATCTGGTGTCTCAAAGGCTATTCCATCCGGTGTACAAAAAATTGTGCAGTTCATCTTGCACAACAAGTCCCTACCCAATAGGTTCACTGGACTCGTGTCACAGACAATGAATCTATGCATGTCTGAAAATTTCCCTATCTGTACTCTTACAGGTTCAGTAAGACGTGTTTTGATCTGTGTATTGGCTACACCAACTACTTGGATTGCTTCATCCGAGAGAGGAAGATTTCTAACATCTGTTGACCTGACAGTTGATCTTGTCGCACCTGTGTCTACCAAAAAAGTAACACTCTCCTCATTTATTTTCCCATCCACAAATGGTCCTGCCTGGTCTATTTCTAGAGTTGCACCAAGTATGCACTCTTCTTCCTCTCCTCGGCACCGTCAATAATCACCCTCAGACTCACTCCCTTCACTCTTTAACAAGTACTGCTGTACTTTGTTAGAACGTCTTGGTTTATTTACCTGCTCATCATTGTAGAATCCTGAATCCTGATTATACTTTTGTAACCCTCTATTCTGCGGCAAGGGCGGTTTTGGCTCTTGACTCTGCTGTCTCACAACTTTCTGTTGTTGCTGTTGTTGATTATTTCCTTCGTTCTGGTTCTGCACCTGTTGATTTAAAGGTTTACTCTCATTACTCACTAATGGTGGATTAGGACACTCCGATCTCCAATGCCCCAATTGGCCACAGTTGTGACAAGGGAACTTTTTCTTTGCTTCCTCAAGACTTCCTTTTCCTTTTCCTGCACATCTTGGTCTATTCCCTGCATTATTTCCTGGATTATTCGCTTGTTCCACTAACTGTGCTTCTTGTCTTTCCGCAACTTTCACTTGTGCCCACATTGCTTTCTCTTTCAGCTTTCTTTGTTTTGCTTCAATTTCATCACTGAAGTATTTTGCATGTCTCAGGATCTCATCTACTTTCTTACTTTGCCAATCCACTGTGTGCTCACGAATTCTCTCACCAATTTCAGGTCTAAGGCCATATACAAATCTGTATACAAAATGACTCAAATCTTTGTCACCCAGGTGTTCATCTCCACTGAATTGTTTAAATGCCAGTATCAGCCTCTCGTAAAAAGCATGAACTGATTCTTTCGCTTCCTGTTGTGTTCGATCTATCTTTACCCAGTCTGTCTCTTTTGCAGGTACTTTACTCTTCAGGTATACCATCACCTGATCATACTTCCTCATTACCTCTGGATCTGGTGCCCCTGTTCTTGGGTCTCTTGGATATTCCTCGGTAGGCCAACTCACAACTATTTTACACTCAGTCCACAAGTCTGCTGGAACAATTATATCAAACAGACTATTCAGGTCAACCCACAGCACTTTTGACAATTTCACAAACCTATCTACCTGCCTATACCACTCGACGGGCTTTTCTCTCAATCGAGGGAAATCATTCGTAAATGATAAAATATCCTGTCTGGTCCATGGAACATGTACATATCCTCCTCCAGGTATTTCTCTCATAGGATAATTATCCACTGGTTTCTCCTTTTCTCTCACTGGAAATGCTGAATAAGTTGTTCTATCTTCAGTCTCATCTCTTTTCTTATACCACCTATCCTTCCACTTTTCAACATCACCCCATCTTCGCAATAATGCTACCATCTCCTTAATCTGTCCTGTTCTACCAGTAGCATTCAAATTTTCAATATCCTTTTCAGTAAAATCCATCCTGTAAGTTCTTTGTAAAGCTTTCACTTTATCAATGTCAACTCCCTGTTCATTTGCTATTGCTCTTAGCCAGTCATGTGTATTCCTTGCTCTCCAGGTAACACTCTTACACATAAACATTAGTTCACCATCATGATGACTCTTCAGAATCTCTGTTGGAACAGTCCCTGTGACAAGCTCTTCTAGTTCTACACGTAACTTAGCTACATCAATTACTTGTGAATCTTTATCTTTTTTCTGTAGAACCTTCATCCAATCATTCAAATCATCAACTGTTATTTCAGCAGTTTTTCTCACTGGAACCACTCTTTTTTGCGGTTCTAAAATCGGCATCCCTGAACAACTAGCTTCACTAGCATCCAATATTTCACTACATGTGTCATGTCTTGATGGTCTCAGGTCATTTCTTTCTGCTCTTTTGCCTGAATCTCCTGAAGGACCAACTGAATTTGTCAGATTATTCCCAACATATGGAATCACCAGTCCATTCTCACCTGCTGTCTGTTTGTCAAACACAGGCATAACTGGACCTATTGTTACAGGCACCGTAACAGCTTCTAGATTCTTCGTTAACTCCCTAATCTTCTCAGTCAACTCTGTTGTAGTTCTGGCTAATTGTCTGGCATTCTCATCAAGGTAATGATCACTCCTCACTTCAGGTGTCTCATTTTCCGTCTCACTAACACAAACTGTATCTCTTATCGGAGAAACAACTGGTGTACTTTTGTCCGGTTCTGGTCTATATGGAGGTGGTCTTTTGTAAATCATGTCATTTAAGACCTCATCCTCATACTCATTAACTCCATATTTTCTTATTTCTGACTCAGGAACCCTTTCTGCTCCTCCTTCAACTGTTCTCATCGGATATAATCCCTCTGACATACTAACATCTCGCCACCTTTTCATTCGATCATGATGAGTCTCACGATCATGTCTCCTCCCAAACATGTACCTATAATACCCTCCTGATCTTTGTTTCTCTCTCTCATGTACTTCCTCTTCCCATTCCACTAAAGCCTCGAACTGTGTAGGTCTCGGTTTCGGGTCAAGACATAGCATCTTTTCCCGTAAATTTCTCAACACGGCCAGATTAAATGAACCATGTTCTGGAAATGCTAGAACACCATCTTCTTTAGTATACCTAACCCAATTCTCCAACCATATACAGGTATGAAACCCATGTCTTGCAGCCATAAAGGATGCAGGTGTTTTCGGTGGAGGTAACAACTCGCCCTCTCTTGTTTTAACATTTTTATCCTTGCTAAACCACTTTTTAACTTTACCAAAAAATGTTTTCTTCTTCTTCTCTTCTTGATAATACATTTTAACGTTTACAAAGAACTCTCTACTCCTTCCGTATTATAAATATACAATACGAATTTTCAACCAATTGCAGCGCGACTCACACTAACGCACCAATCCTAGCGCGAGCACTATTCTGATCTACCATCCAATCAGAGCGCGGTCTTTCTGACGTCAACAGTCGCTGCAGTTTGTCTCCGTCTTCTGTCACTCGTCTACCCCTCCTTTACAAAATCTTTTCAGTAGACTTCGTGTCAAAATTTCTACAAAATCTATTAGTTACAACATAAAAACATCTCCATTGTCTGCTTCGCTAACCACAGAATAGTAAAAAAAAAGTCTATTTCATAAGAAACCTTTCATTGACACAGTAGCACTTCTTCTACTCTGCCCTACTAACATACATTCATTAACTGTTTCCTCTAGGACTTGTCCAAAGAGTCTTACAATCAACTAAATGTACAAACATTCACGCACATTCATACAAAGGAAATATAGTACATACGCACAGAATCCTGCTTCCCGAGAACAGACAATCTGCTCCACTATAGAATTATAACACACATTAACTAAGCAAGCTTTCTTTGCCCAGTTCTTCAAATAAGCTCAGAGAATACCTATTACTCCTCCCGCGATAAGCTTTAACGGAAATCTTTACGGATCCCTGGGACTTAAGACCAGAGTTTCACAGATAACCTTCACTATCATTCACACTCCTTATATACCAGAAATATCTAATAGTAACATACGACGATGTCACTGATTCCGAACCCAGACAATGTGACGCGCAACTTCAATTGTCACACGTTATTCCTTACAATTCCGTCTTTCCCGAGAGCAGCATTTACTTCCCTCTGCCCTACTACGGAACTGCTACAGCTGCCAAGTTCCAGAAGCACTACATATAACTCAACATTACGACTCCAACATATAGTATTAGTACATATACCAACATGAACCAATAATCAATAATCAATAAAAACAATCTTATCTAATCAAGACAATCATCAAAAACCATCAATCTCTGCTACCAGGAAATTGATAGAGATCAGGGTGTGTACAATATTCCCACTACCACGGATAAAGTAATCTCACAGTTACACACACATGCATACATCATACGCTAGGGCCCATTTCACTAACATACGCTCAAATACTCTACCAGCAATAAACCTGTGGAAGGAAAACACTCCTGAACACCCTGCATCTATATCGAGGTCGATAAGACCTGGTTTTTGTGACTGTCCCTAAGCATAACCTATACAATATATACAACAATAATCAATAATGTAAACCCAATAATTGACAAGAAAGAATATCCAACACCATGTTTAAAATTATATTGCTTTATCTAAAATTAGTCAAAGGAAATCAATCAGAGTAAATCATTTCTCATAGTTACCTATTCTAGCTAAATGTCAGAACGGGTCAGGACAAGTCTCTCGGTAAATGTCTCTCAAGACGAAGTCCCTTCAGCATCAATCCTCAGCAACGCAGATTCGGTACGCAGCAAAGGCAAAATGGCAAGTGGCAAAAGACCCTCTCTAGGCTAACATCTTATAATACTCTAAACAATAGAAAGATACATTGGGAACATAGAAAAAGCTGTAATGTCCGCCGGACTTGCTGAGCAGAGCGAGAAGGAAAGGATGTAACATTGCTACATTTGTGAATCTCCGCTCAGGAAAAATACACATAACGAAAACTACGGAACAGGAACCAAGAAAATAAAACATGTATCACAATTATCCTGCTTCTCCTCGGCCATCGAGCCACAGTTCAGAGCTTCTCTCTAAGGCTCCTTTGTTTCCCAAGGCTGCCAAGGACACTTTCACTTCTCTTGGAGACCTCCCAAAAACTGCTGCCGTCCTCATGGAAAGTTTTTCAACAAGGACCATGGTCAGTTAGCTTCAGGACCATTTCCAGCAGGGGTCTCCCTCGTCACAGTTTTCAAATTATAATCACAGTCAGGCTCACTTATTCAGCCTTCTTTCTCAGGCCAACATAGGCCTTAATAGACCATCTTAATTAAAAGAGACAAAAACAACGTTACTACAGCATAATGATTAAACAGTGTTAACCCCACTAATACCCTTATGTGTATGCATTTATCTAGCACTTGCAACATGGAAAAGCATTAATTCAAAAGCGTTTTGTGCTCAAAAATAAACAGCACATAGCAACGTTTAAACATGAAAACACACTTAACACATTTAACACATTTAACACACTTAACACGCGCGTTATTATCAGTCAGCACATTTAAGCACATTCCCGTGTAACCCTCTCTTGTTAGGACAAACGGATTGATTAATATAAACGCACTTGCACAAGACAAATAATTAATTATTAATTATTAATAAATTAATACAACGATTAGACATGCCAGAGCTTCAAAAGCCCCAGAATTTTCAAACTGAAAACTCTGCTCCAGCAAGTTCACCTCCTTCGGTGACGCAATGGTGGTGTTTGGCATCCAGGCTGAGTGCCCTCCATGGTGTTCCTGGGTCCTGCACCCTGTCTGGCACTGCACCGTCTTTCTCCAGGCAATGTAGGAGTGATGCTGCTCCTACTGGAGGGTTCTTCACTCTCTCCAGAGGCCATGAGAGCGCTGCCACCTGCGTTGGCCATCTGCAGCTGCTCCACTGCACTGGTGACCTGTGCAAGTCCTCTGGCTATGTCCTGGTAGCAGTGCGCCATTTCCACCTGCATTATGACGCTTCTGCGTGTCAGAGTGCTGGTGGTGGTGCAGAGGTGGTTCACGGCCTTCGTATATGTGTGAAGGCGTGCATTGGCACTTCGGCCAGCCCTCTGACTGGCGGCTTGGTTGTGCCTCAGAGTGTCACACAGGTCACGGATGGCACCTGCCATGGCCATGATGCCCTCCCCCATGTTTTTCTGATCTTTGTGGATACGGCATAGCTGCCCATTAATTGACCTCAGGGATTTACTTTGCAGGCGCTGTTCCGCCAGCATGCTGTGTTCCAGCCCAGAAAATACTGTTTCTTCTGCTTCAGTGGCAGTGCTGCTCCTGGGCCTTGACCTGCGCGTGTCCTGTGGTGGAATCCTTGCCCTTGGTGTGTCCTGACTGGGCATGTGTGACACACCCTGACTCCCCTCTCTTCCGTCACTGTCCTCCCCTTTGGCCGGTATTTCATCCTCAAATGGAGGCAGTGGGGGCACATGTGTGCGCTTCCTGCGCTGGATTGGTATGTGCTCCGTATCGTCACTGGAGACCTCAGGATGTGCAGCCTCCTCTGCCTCTGCACTGTCTTCACGTGCCCTGGATTGTGCTGTGGATGTAAAGGGGACTACATGAGTTTGTGTCTTTGTCTGCAATTAGCAATCAATAAAGTTCCTACAGTTTGTATCGGCTAACCTCTGACACTGTATCATTCACTTATCTTTGTCTCATGGACACACTGTCAGACATAGTACTACAAGTTCCATGATGCATTGCTGGGTGTGCTGTAAGACTTGGACTGGAATGACATTTTGAGAGGATATTTAGCGCATTTGGGGAATTGTGCATGGGATGGGGATCAGTGCAGATTGATTTTGCATGCATCTTACCTTGGCTGCTGGATGCAGGGTCGGAGCTGTCAATGTCAGCCACACCACCGACGCTCTCAGGCAGGAGAGTCAACTCCACAAGCTCCTCGTGGGGTGTTGGCTGTGCTGCTGTGGATGGTCCTCTCCCAGTCTGGTTTGCATCCTTCAGTCTGGCTGCCACCCTCTCCTTCGACCTCTGGCGCATATCATACCCTCGCTTGCGCAATTCCTCGATGGTGCGATTGGTCACTCCCACTGCATTCACCTTATGTTGGATGTCCAGCCGGATTTTGCGTTTCCTTGCCTCTGGGACACGCAGTGCCTTCTTACCAAAAAGGAGCTCATGGCTGCAAACCATCTCCTCTATGAGGACCTCCTGCTCCTTGTCAGAAAACTTGTGTTTCCTCTTCCTCTTCTCTGCATCCTTGCCCTCAGGTTGCTTGTTGGACTCCATTGGTGTTTGCTCTCTCCTGGGATGCCTCCTCACACTCTCCAAACAGCCTCTGGGTGTGGCTCAGGTGAGCAGGTGCAGAAAATCACTCCAACTTCCTGTTTGTGATGTCATCAGGCTGCACCTGTATTGCAGATTCCCGTTTTTGCGATTTCTTAATTTGCGAATTTCGCAATTAAGGAATCGCAAATGAGGTTTCTGATACTTTTGTGCGATTATTAAGAAATATCGCAATTTGAGAATCGCAAAACAGGAGTTTCATACATATGCCCCATAGTCCCTATATCACACTGCTAAGGGCTAAACCCCAAAACAAGCGATCTCTGGTCATTCACGAAGGACACCGACAATCGGTGCATAGGTTCACCAAGCAGAGGAACGTGCCAGGCCGACATTGTACTTTGTCCCCCCGTAATGGGATATATGCCCCCTACAAACGCTCTTACAGTTTAATTTCAATAGATTTACAGACACATTCATCAACCATTTTTGCAAGCCCAAACGGTGCGATTCGCAAAAATGGGCAGTGGGCGCCCGCAAAAAGGGCTTCTGCGATGCATCAACCTGTCAGCCTTATTGAGATTTCTTAAATTGCGATTGCATTTAAGGAATTGCAAACTGTGATTCCTTAAATACAATGCATGATGGAATCGCAAATTGCAATTTTGCTAATAGGGGGCGCAAATTACCATCAATTTGTACTTGATGGTAATTTGCAAAAACTTTGAAAAATGCACTAAAGTGCATTTTTCTAAGTTGTAGGTTACACGCACACATGCCCTTGGGGCATGTGTGTGCGCAACATGTGTGCACAGATCATTTTCAGGGGTGCAACAGGGTGCCCTTTTGACACCCTTGCACCCTTGAAATTGCATGCGCAATTTGCGAGTACCTAGTGGTACTCGCAAATTGCGCATGCAAAGGTACTCGCAAATTGCGCATGCAATCTCCCATTCATTCCTATGGGCCGGTAGGCCCATAGGAATGAATGGGAAGTCATTCCTTTATTGCGACTCGCAATTTGCAAGTCGCAATTAAGGAATGTTTTGGAATCGCTAATTTTATAGCGATTCCTAAATGCATAGGCTTTTTCAATTCCTTAATAGCGATTCCTTAATAATCGCAATTAAGGAATCGTAAAAGCCTACATTGATGCATGTACCTGTATATCCCTATTACTGGTTCCGAAACGAAAAGTAAACATGGTAAAGAAGACACCATTAACATTTCCCACGTTTTTACCACTAGGTGGCAGAAAAGGATTTTCAATTTTTTTCTGCTTGTTAAATGTCTCCTACATTTACAGCAATTCGGCCTTCGATTCAATTCATCTCGTTGTGAAACACTACTGGCTCAAACATCAACTTAGTTTCTAGCTTTCTCACATGGTTCACTAGGTTTCCACAGCGATATTGTGATAAACAAGCAACCCCACAAAAGACTACTAATGGTCAGTACTAAAATATTATATATGCTATTTTAACAAACTCCAAATGTTCCAAAATGCTTACTTTTGCTTAACACCTTTCCATTTGAACATGCATATCACATATGACGGATTGCAACAAATTAAACAGAATGCAAAACCTACAAATTGGTGTATTTCTTGCATAATGTAGACGTGCAGGTTTTGTTTCATCTGTATTGCATTGCAACCTTTATATAGCCCTTACTAGCCAGATGTGGGACAATGAAGCACTTGTCTACATGGGTAGCATGCTGCACCATGTAGGGTGTGTGGTTAAAAGTGTGTGGTCTTTGTTTTGATTCTATTTGGGAAGGGTTTACAGGTCATGTGTGATGACCACAGAAGCGTGGTTATCATGTTATCAGTACGCTGGCAGCTTTGACCAGCTCTGCAGGTCCCTTTATGGTATTTCTTAGGATTACAGTCCACTTAGCTGGTTACTGCACTGGGATGTGCATTCTGAGTTATTGTGTTTAGAATGTATGGTCCTGAGCCGGCATAGGTTGGAGGAAGAAAAAGTGGAGAGATCTGCTGGGACAGACTTTGGTAATATCATTCCATTTCTGATTATCATTGTGAGATGTTAAGAAGCGGTCATAATATGTAGATTTTTGGAACCTGCAGTGTTGGCCAGGGTTGGGATGGCCTCTAGAGCAACCAGACAGTGCACAATGGGCTGGCCTGACGGATCAGTGTGTGGGCTGTTTTTTTTTTTAGCAGTTTGTGTGCCTGTTTTATGGCCAGGTGGGTCGGTTTTAACCGTTGATGTCCCTGATCATGCCACAAACATTGCCTGCAGCAAACGCGAATGCATGCAGTCTCCTATACTTTGCAAAATACCCATGCAGTTTGTCTTTACAAGTTCAAAACTGGCATGTTTTCCAAACGTGGGCAACTTTTTAGCAACTTGGTTCACTAACAGGGACCATTTTTATTCTGGTTCACGGTCCTATTTTTTTGTCGCAGTCCGACAATGGTGGTGGCCAACTTGATGTCTTCCTTTGACCAGTGGCATGTGGCACATCTTTTCAGTTATTTCATGCCTGCTCCGTTGGTGGTTTACTGCTGTGGACTAATACAGTACTGGTTTATGGACATAACATAGTTTTGTCTTAGGAGTGGGCCAAGCAGTATAAGGAAATTACTGTGAAGTAAGTATGAGCTACAATCGACTGTCCAGCCCTTGAGTGTTATGCTATTATTTTGAGTGCGAGCAAGGAGGATTATAATTGCATTTCAAAAATGCTTACTACCCCCCCCAATGGGGCTTTAAAGCCATTTGCATAGTGTAATAGTGTGAACCCCCTGCAACAATTTGATTTCCACCAAATTGATTCCTAACTAATTTTGGGCTCAGAGAATGTGAATCTGATGTTAGTTCAAATTTGTATAAACAATAAACTTTTAAAAAGTTTTCAAAATAATACAAGTGGAATGTCATTATTTTACAACTGTGTATAAGACACTGCAACAAATGTTGGAATGAAATGCACTCAAACTGATTTCTTCATTTGTGCATTTGCAGGGGATTCTGAATCAACTACATTTCAAATCAGGTACAGCTCACTATTTCAAGGAAGGCTAGAATTTGCCTGCTATTGCTAACGTAAGAATGAATGTTCGTGTTTTTTTTTTACTAGTACAACAGACCAAACCATCACAGATTATTTCTTTTACCAAATTATTTTCTTATACATAATTAAAAAGCTACTGTAGTTTTCAGTTATTATTAGAGCATTAGTTTATAGCAAATCACTTTATCTTGTGCTAGCAAATAAATATTATAACAATATTTTGCATCCGGTCCTTCAAACCTGTAATACAAATGTACTTTTCAAACCCCGTTACAGGATTGAGTCTTTCGGTGGCAGACTCTCTTTCAATTCAGTCCAATTCATTTGAAATGGCTTAAAGCCATCACTAAGAGAGGGCTATATTTTTTACTGAAACTTCAAAGGATGTTTGATTTTAGCCAGTGCAACTGAATGATCTATAAATTCCTAAGTGCAGAACATTTTCTACAATGAACTTGGAGCCAGATGCATGAGGCTTATTTCAGCTCGCAAACGGCCCAATCACAGAATAGATCCCACAGACCACTACAAAAGAAAGATTTTTCTTTTCCTTTTTGAAAGGCATCCCATTTTCTTTTACGGAAAAAGGGCTACATTAAAAAAAAAAAATTAAAAAAAATGTTGCTTGATTTAAAAACAAACACATACATGGTGGTCTGCTGTCCCCAGCAGGCCACCATCCCTGTGTTTTTAGGTCTCGCCTAGGCAGCGATTGCACAGTCTCTTAGAAACATACTGTATTCAGGATATGGGCATATAGCTCCGCCCACTTTTGGCCCATCTTTTTAATTGCACCGGTCTCTGTCCTTTGTAAATGATGGCTTTTCATTGGTCAATGGGCTTAGTAGTTCCTCCTTAGTACTGCCTTGTCTCTTCTTGTAACCTCTCATGAGGATACCTCCAGTTACATGTGTTGTTACTCCCTGGGTTTTAATTACAGCCTCAGAGCACTATTTTCTTAAAGGGGTTCAGGCAGGACACACGCTTGGTCCTAAGCAAGGCTGGCAGTGGCTAGTTTACTCACTAGCACATCTCACATTTATATGAGCCCTTAGGTATACACAGAGTAGAACCTAATATGGAATTAATATTATAATTCTTTTGTCACATTTTAAAGCTACTAGCTGTACATATGGACATAGCTATTTGAATGCACTTGTGGTACTGTCTTGCATGCAATGCATTATGGCTAGGTGGATTTACCATATCTTATGCAGGGTGCAGCACCATATGTGGCCAAATTAGGTCCCATGGGACCGCTTTTGGCCACATATGGTACTGCACCCTGCAACGTGGTTAGGTAAAAAACATTGGCATTTATAATGACAATAACTCTGTTGTAGATTACTTGTTAGCTTTTCTCTACTGCACTGCTCTGTTGGAGTTGGAATGTTGCATGACATCATGGAATGCCTGGGTGCCTCTCTAGAGGAGATTGGCAGTTGGTGTACTCAGGCTGAGCTGAATGGAGCTTGCTCCTGGTGGGGCTATCCTTGTACTATCTTACTTCCTCCTGTTATCCTGACCGCCTGTGATGGAACCAAGCTACCATTAAAGAAGTATCCTACGTGAACTGATGGACTCTGTATCATCCTTTTACAACATTTTGGCGACGATTTTAAGGACTGACGCGTGCACTAAGGAGTAAGGACTACTAGGAACTAAGGAACCAAGAGACAAGGAAATAAGGACTTTAAGGACTGTCAAGACGTCAATTGAAACACAAAAGTAACGCCCTGGTCAGCCCCACCAGTGTCCTGTACCATCTGGACAGCCTGCAGCCTGGGCGTTGGTTTTCACATTACTGGGGAGCCTGCTGTCATCTGTAAGACTTCAACAGTCAACAATTTTTCTGTCAACTAGCCTGTCTTCAGCCTGTGTCAGCCTGCCGTGGCCCTACAGCAAGTCTTGTGAGCTTTGTGTGTAAAAAGACTCATCAACAGTCTGATGTCCCACGTTATCCTGCCTGTGTCTGCCTTCGTGTGGAAATGAGCGCTTACTCGTGAGGCATCTCCAGTGTTGGAGTGTTGCCTCCATGGTCTATGCTGGTTGCAGTACTTTGAGCAAACTCGCTGGTAGGACCTGGAGCTTGGGGGACTCTTTGGAAGTGCTATTTGCCAGCCTAATTGCACGGCGGTTTTCCGCCTCTTCTATCGCCTTCTTTGTGGGTTTTGAGTGGATTCTTTATCTCGACAATGTAATTGAGGTAATTTTGTGTTGTGTGCGCATTGCCCAGACTACACAGAGTTTCGTTACTTCGTGGCGGTTACACCTTTGATCTCAGCGCGAGCCACATCTTTCAAATGTCCTCATGCCTGTGGTAGCGCGCGCTCTTACCTCTGTTGCAGATTCTTCGTGACGTCTCCAGTGACGCTTCGATGTTCTCGCATTCCTCAGCTGCTGGCCGACGTTCTGCTGCACTAACGTGCCGGGAGCCACCCGGCGTGCCGTCTGGAAGCGTGCCGCCATTTTGGGTTTTGATTCACGCTTTCGACTCAGGTTGCCAATCATCGTGATCGCGCTTCTCACACTCTGACGCCCGCAGTCTTCAGCAAAGGCGTCATTGTCTGCTTCTGCCTCAGATTGCCAGCCATCGTCATTGCGCGTCTTTCACCCTGGCAACTACGGTCTTCAACGAAGGTGTAAGTATCTCTCTCTCGATCTTCTCCAGCTTGGTCTGTAATTTTAGTCCCATGATTTCTTCCACTTGTAAACAGCCCGAGCGACAAGCGGAAGGTGAGATTCTTTGTTTCAAGAGAGATTGGAACTTCAGAAGGTTTGTCAGTCCTTCAGAGGTTACATCCCACAAACTGCGTGACACTCCTTTGCTTGTGGTGAAATTCAGCGTCTGCTCACTGCATGCTTCAAGCCTTATTAAGCCTGTACTATACTGCATTGGATGCTGGCGACTGCGTGGAACTGTGTGTTGGGATCCCGGGTGAGAAATCGCTCACCGGTGCCTATTTTATGTTTTGTGATTATCATGTCTGAACTTTCTATGCATGTTCGCTATAAGTCTGTGTTTTCTTCGGGTGGTAGGGGCGTGGAGGTGTATAACAGTGTTTTGAGTCCACAGTTGGTTTCCCAGTTTTATCGTTTATTTTGGGTGTTCCCTATTGAGTGGGGGTTCCGTCATTTGTGGGTAGTCATTGCCTTGTATTGGATTCCAGGGTCAACATCCTGTGGTGTACCCTTATTAGGGGAGGTTGAGTTTCATGTGGGTAGTCAATGCCCCATATTGGTTCTCCAGGGTTAGTACCTTGTGGTGTACCCTATGTAGGGGAGGTTGTACAGTTTCCACGGTTAGTACCCTGTGGTGCATTCTCCGTTGTGGAGGTTGGGGTGTTTTTGGGGTATGTACTTCGTGGTGTACCCTTATCAGGGGAGGTTATTTTTGTTTTCCAGTGTGACTACTTTGTGATGTACTTTACTTAGTGGTAGTTGTGTTTTTTCGGGAGTTAGTACCCTGCGTCGTTCTCTATTACTAGGGGAGCTTACGTTGTTTTCTAGGGTGCGTGTATCCTATGGTGTACCCTATCTAGGGGAGGTAGTTTTTCATGGGTTAGTACCTTGTTATGTTCTTTGGTAAGGTTTTTGGGGAGGGTCCTGCTATATTGGGTTTTCCTTTCATGTGGACACCATGCTCTGGTCGAAGTCTACCTGCGTGGAATTCGTGGCCAAGGGTTTCACGCTTGTACAACTTTGAGGGGGTAGTTTTTCGGTTAGTGTCAGCATGCCTTCTACCAAGGGACCTTGTGTTGTTTTCAGAGTGTCTTCTCTCTGGAGTCTATTTGTTGTAGTGGTGGCGCTCTTTTTGTTATCTAGAGTGTTTAGATATTATTGTATTTCCTTGTTGGGGATGTTGTTTTCTCCCTAGGGATTGTGCTTACACCCACTGTTGTTTGACTGGGTGTCTACCCTGTGGTGTACCCGAGTATGGGGAGGTTGTGTGGGTGACCGCCCTTCTTTGTCGCAGTGTTTTTTTTCCTAAGCTGCTGTGTCTTCCCTAAGGGAGGGGGATGGGGCGTGTAATATTGTGGTTTGCCATTCTAATGTTCACATCTTGTGGTTTGCCATTTTAATGTTTAACATCTTACATTTTTGTTCATGCCAGTGAAATTCATGATACCTCATGCAATACTACTGTAGATATGTGTATCTCATTGTTGCACTTTCCTGCTAAAATGTATTGGGGTATCTTGTGTGTCTTACTTTTACTTCTGTTGTTCCCTAAGGGAAGAGGATGTGTTGTAGATTACTTGTTAGCTTTTCTCTACTGCACTGCTCTGTTGGAGTTGGAATGTTGCATGACATCATGGAATGCCTGGGTGCCTCTCTAGAGGAGATTGGCAGTTGGTGTACTCAGGCTGAGCTGAATGGAGCTTGCTCCTGGTGAGGCTATCCTTGTACTATCTAACTTCCTCCTGTTATGGAACCAAGCTACCATTAAAGAAGTATCTTACATGAACTAATGGACCCCTGTACTTCTTTATAACAAACTCCAACTTTGCAAGGTGCCAAAAGTGGTCCAATGGGACCTCTTTTGCCACATATGAGGTCCCATGGTACCTCTTTTAGAAACATATGGTACTGCACCCTGCAACATGGCTAGGTACAAAACACTGACATTTATAATGCCAATAACTCCAACTCCAACAAATGTGAGACTGATTGCATTTCCAATGCAATAGGTCTTCCATTTGTTAAAGTTAGAGCTGTTGACGTTGAAAAGGACAATGGTTTTTACTTTTGCTTTTTTATACCATTTGCGATAGTGCTATGCAAATATAATAACTCCACTGCAAATAAAAAAACAAAAGTAAAAAGCATTGTTATTTTCAACGCCAACAGCTCTAACTTTAACAAATGCAAGACCTATTGCATTGCAGAGGCTTGTTAGCGATTCCCAATGGGTTGCAATTTGTGACCTACCTCATGAATATTAATGAGGCAGGTCGATTGTGATCTACTGAGAATCACAAAGTGTAAAACACACTGTTGTACATATCTGTTTGCGATTTTTTAATATCGAATCGGAAGAATTTGCTATTAGGAAATCACAAACCCAAAGCTACGTACATCGCAAAGCCCTCAATTAAAAGTACAATTGTAAAAGAAAAACTCACTTTATCGTCTTTTGCCATGAACAGATTGAGGAACCGGTCTATGGAGGAATCAAGACTTATTCATCAGGAGAATTACAGCTCTGTACTGTGCCTAATTTGTAAAAGAATAAATACTGGGAGGGGGCACGCCTTGGAGCCGACCAAGATAGCCGCAAACTAGGAGAGATCAGAGCGATCACTATTGCTAATCCATGCCATCCATCATAAAAATCCAATCCTGCTCGAAACATCGATGCACAGGAGGGTGTAAAACCATGTGAGAGGTTTGATTAGCTGCTAGCCTCCCTCCAACTACCAGATTGCGGAAGATGCTGGAGACCTGGTGTCCGGGTCGCGTGCGATCTATAGATGCAGCTGAGTTGAGCCCCAAGTGTTGTTGGGGTGGCCCCCCCTGCTTGACTGCATGCAACTATGAAAGGCCAAGTGGTGATCACAGTCCAGCAGCTCCTGGAGTGAACCTGCCCCAACGTCCGTGCAGGAGGTCCCGAGGGCGATTGCAGACCAGCGCCTGTCCTATCTGCGGGCCGAGCCAGGGGCGAGAGGCCTGAGAAGCAGAGGTGAGCGGCCCAGGGGGAGAAGATCACCAGCAGTGACAATCGTGGTGGTGTCGCCTGGAGTCTAGGGTGCCTGGAATGGTGACCATCTGGGCTGGGAGGAGGCCTGGGTGCGTGCCTGCTGAGGAGGGATGAACAGCTGGGGGAGGGGGGGGGGACGAAGAACGGTGAGCCTGATGGATTTGCTGCATTGGTCCTTGCCTGCCTGCCTTCCCTTGCACCTCCTACCTGCTGACGTTCAATCCTGGTGGTGCATCAGTGGGTGAGCGCGCAGTAGGGGGCGAGGAGAGGCCCGGCCGTGTGGGCTTCCATCCCGGCTAGGGCAGCCTACTGAATATCAAATCGGGGTTCTGCTGTCACTCCGCCCCCTCAAGGGGCTGCACTGATAACTGGGGCATGTGGGAGCGTCGGAGAACATCTGGTGGCCAGTGCAATGATAACATGAGGTGCCTCTTCATTCAAGAGGAGCGATTCGAGGCTTAACTCTCGTGTAATCTGAGGGACAGAAAGTGCAGGCCACATTCATGGTGGACAACCAAACAATACAGAAGGTGCTAGTGGCTTGAAGCTGGGAGCCAGAGGTTGGCCGAAGGTGGGCCCGTACTCTCACATTGAGGACCTCTGAGATGGACAATGATGTTACCTAGGGAGCTGCCAAACAATTCTCAAAGAAATTAATTTATGGGAAGATTGAGATTTGTGATAGGGGTTGGTGCCACAGCCCTTAAACATATAGTGGGGTAGCGGTGGTAGGATCCACATTGGTAAACAGCAAGGTTGACGCCTAGTGACTCATGTTACTTTCTGAAATTATAATTTATAACACGCACGGATACTCACAAGTGTCCCGGCGCGATACCAACAAAAGGGGAGAGGTGTCTGTTTAAACAAATAGATGTGTTTTCAGATGTTTCTTAAATATCACTGGGTCCTGAATATTACGTAGGGCAAGGAGCAGGACATTCCAGGTGGCAGCCGCCTTCCTTGTCAATGAATTACCACCAAGCCTCTGGTATTTAAATCGAGGAACCAGCGCCAACCGAATGGACATTTTGCACAGCTGTCTGGAAGGAACATAGAAAGAAAAACGTTTTTGTAGATATAATGGTCCAAGCCCATGCAGCGCTCTGTGAGCCACGGCCAATGACTTGTACTTAACCCGTTCCGCTACGGGAAGCCAATGCAGTGAATATAGATGATGACGCACACTGCTCCTGGTAGAAATACCCAGAAGTAGTGTGGCCGCCGCGTTTTTGGACAACCTGCAGCTTTTTCAGTAAGTAGCCCGGGATGCCAATGTAAAGTGCATTTGCAAAGTCCAACCGGGACAAAATAAGTGCGCAGGTCACCGTTTCTCTCGCTGCCTGGGGTAGAAGAGGGAAAAACTTCCTCAGAGTTTTGAGGAGGCCAAAACAGTTGCCGGCCAGCTTCTTAATATGGTATGAGAAGGACAAGCTCTCATCAAACCATACCCCCAAATTCTTGGCGGTTTTCCCTATGGAGGTTGGCACTGGGAGCTCAGGAGGCCAAAGAGAATATTGGAAATTAGGAGAAAATTTCCCAAAGAGGAGAATTTCGGAATTCTCCTCATTGCACTTTAGCTGTGCAGCTGCTAACCATTTAAAGATGGATGAGAGGCAATGATGAACCGAAGAGACAGACTCATCGTTATTATCCCAAGTAAATAGCAGCTGGGTATCGTCAGCATAGGCCATCACTTTGGCTCCCAAGCTCTCAGCCAGGTAGACTAATGGTGTAACATAAATTTTAAAAAGGAGGGGACTAAGACAAGACCCCTGAGGCACCCCAGTGGACACAAACTGTGTAGAGGAGGAGCACGGGGGCAACCAAATTGGTTGGGACCGGTCTTCTAAGAAGGATCTGAGCCAGTTCCAGGCAGTACCCGACACTCCTATCTTGGCGTGTCGTGAGAGGAGAAGAGAGTGCGGGACCGTGGCGAACGCCGCCGAGAGGTCCAGCAGGATCAGTGCCGCCCTCTCGCCTGCATCCAGACACTCCCGAATGGCCTCCACGACCTCCACCTAGACCGACTCGATGCTATGGGCAGCCCGGAACCCAGATTGTGCAGGGTGCAAAATACCCTCCCTCTCCATAAACTCAGTGAGTTGATTATTGACAACCTTCTCACATACTTTAGCCAGCCCCAGCAAGAGGGAAATAGGTCGATAGTTTCCCGGATTGAGGGGATCAAGTGATGTTTTTTTTCATAAGTGGCCAGATCCTAGCCTGCTTCCAGGCCGCTGGAACACTGGCTGTCTGGAGATATAAATAGACAATGCAATTTACCTCTGTGTTGATAGTTTCTGCTGCTGCAGCAAGCAGTCTAGCAGGACAAGGATCAGAAGGTGAGCCCGATTTTAAGCTCCTGATAATTTTGAAAGAGTCCTGGAGATCCAGTGCCTTAAACGCATCCAGGCAGTGTTCAGCCCTGGGGGTTAGAGGCAAGACAGATACCACAGTCTCATTAACACCGTATAAAAAGGCCGCTTGAATAGTACGGAAGAAATTTGATAAAGTATCACACCAGGTGTCAGAGGGTAATAACACACTAGCCTAGGCCAGGGGAGACGTAAAACTCTGAACAATCGAAAATATTTATTTTACGTTGTTTTTAGCAAAGTCAATTCGACTGGAGTAGAATTGCCTTTTGGCAGCCACTATAGCCTCATAATAAACTTTCCGTTTGATTCTGAGCTTCAACTTAGCAGCCGAACAGTAGTCACTGCGGCGCCACGCTTGCTCAAGAATCTTACATTCATGTTTGAGTATTTTAAGCTTGGGGCTGAACCAGGGTTTGGAGGGAGATTCTCTGGATCTCCTAGAGGAGCGCTGTGTAGTAAGAGTAGTGACTGCCTTGGAGATCCAACTGGAAAAACCATCAAGGCGATCTACAAGGCCACCTGTTAAAGTAGGTCTAGTGGTCTTCAAAGCTAGTTTAAACGCACCTGGGGCAATTCTGCTAAAGGCAGGTTTGCAAGAAGACCGTGCTGCAGGTTCTATTTTCATAATGACCCATGAAAAATATGTGATAAAATGATCCGACCAAGAGACCGGACATGGATCTCTGATCGAAATAAGAAAGTTGCTGCAGATAGGGTCCAATAAGTGGCCAGCCTGATGGCTAGGAAGCTTAACCCGCTGGACGAGTTGGGCCAAATGGAGGGCATCCAAAAGTTTGCACGAATCCTTCACATCAGCGTGATCAAGATGAATGTTGAGATCCCCATATAAAATATAATGAGAGAATCTCAATGCCCTAGACACAATGGCATCCCCACAGGCCTGATTAAATGAACTAGCCGGGCCGGGGGGCCTATAAATCAAAGAGTCACCCACAGCAAAGTGGTCTGAGAAGCGGATACTAAAGTTGAGAACCTCTCCACTTCCCCATGTGGTGACAACCCCTCTACGTAGATCCCACTTACTCTTATAGAAGATGGCAACCCCACCCCCCTTCCTTCTGAACGGTCTGCTCTAATGATCTTATAGCCCTCTGGCGTGGCAAGGGTAACGACGGGGTCTGACGAGGCATCTAGCCGGGTCTCCGTTACAAACAATAAATCAAGCAATCCATCATCAAGAAGGTCAAACACTTCCAGATGATGCTTCCTAAGGGAGTGAACATTGATTAATGCTACAGCGATGGGGGGAGTGGGGGGGGCCTAGGAGAACTATTGGGGGGGGGTGCTTACTTGTTCCACAACAGGTCCCCGGTACAACCTAAAATCGCAGGTCTGACATACATTATTTCTACAGCCATTCACATCCCAAATTCCTCAGGCGGAGCAGGTGGGAGGATTAAGAGCCCATAAGACATCCCCGTATAGTAAAGTGTAATACCTTGACCTGGGCAGTGGTGGGCAGCATGGCTGGCACTGGCCGCTTCCGGGCCGCTGACGGGTGCAGACGGGCTTGCCTTAGGCACGCCTTCGGTGCCCCAGCGGCGCGCCCGCTGCACGCATCTGCTGCGCGTCCGTGCAGCGTGCATTAAAATAGCCCGCCCACCAAAAGACTAGAGAGTGCACAACAAAAAAATGGCGTCTTTCAGTGGCAGCCCGGGGAAACCGGAAGTGAGGCAAAAGGCAGCACACACAGTGTTCAAACAACCGATTAAAAACACGGACTTATTAACATTGAGTTCGAGCAATTTCATTAAACAACAGGTAGGCGATTTTTAAAAATGAATAAAACAATTATCAAAGAGCAGCAAATAATGTGCAAAATGAGCAGACAAAGTAATGTGTCAGAATTCGATAATGCGTGAAGAAGCGTGAAGAAGCAGGCTCAGAGTATCAGACAACCCCTTTAGGCATAACAGTATAAGTAGTTGCCCAGTATAAGTTACTTTGTGGACCAAGCTCAAGACATAGATCAGGCACAGACATGGTAAAACCTAAAGTAGGGGCGAAGAAGATGAATAAGTATGTTGTGCCAAGACCATCATCTGGGGTGCTGGACCAGTCGATGGATCATTCCGCGGTGCCGGAACCAATGCTCGGCGCCATAATGGTGGCCATTAATGATTTAAAGGGCATCACTGAGCCAAAGTCGGATGCAGTTACCCTCGACGTCAATCTCCTCAGAGCAGACATTTGCAAAATCGCCGACAAGGTAACTACAGCCGAGACAAATATTCACCAGTTGCAATCCAGTTGAAATTTCCATATTCAGAACCGGTAACATCCTCATTCAAGTATCTGAATCCCAACTCAACATGTTCGACAGACATTTCAGCACCTTGGCCTATCAAATCTCCCAACTGACTCAGAATCCCCCAATAACTCAACTGCCCTGCACCCATGAGTCTTCACCCTCGACCTCCATTCAGGCCCTTCTCCCCCTGCCCCATCTGTTCCCACTCATAGTCTCGAACGGAGCCCCTCTCTGCCTCGGTGGGCCCTCAGCCCCTGCTCTCCCTAGTCTGGTTGAGCTTTCTCCTACTCTTTACATCGATCTCTCCTCTCCTGTCCCTACTTTCTTCCCTGACTCTCCCCTACCTCCTCTACCACTGTCCTGCCTTGGGACTCCCTCTGCACTCGCATCCATGTCTAATTCTCCGGCTCCTACTCTTAACATCGACCGAACCCCGCCTGTCTTCTCCATCATCCCTGACTCTCCCTCACACTCCTCGCTTACTCAATTGCCCCCTCTTGGGTTTCATACTACTCTCCCCCTAGGTCTAATTCTCCGATGCCCATTCATATCAATGACCGTTCCCCTCCTCTCCCTTCCTTCTTCCCAGATGCTCCCTCCTACTCTCTTCCTACGCACTCTCCTCCCGTGGGATCACCCTATTCAACCTCCTCCTTGTATAAATCTCCGACTTCTAATAACTTCCTTCCTAAACAATACGATGTAGTTTACCCCTGCATCCCTCCTTCCTTTTCGCACTCCCCCTACTCTTCCCCAGACTTTACGACGGAGCCGAAACGTAACCTGAATCACTCCACGCAGAATCCGCGTAATACCAGTCCGAACACTGCTCTGACCCCCGCCTGTCCTTGCTCTCCCTCCACTCGTTGCAGTGCCGGGGTCCTTTCTCTCCCTCCACTTGTTGCAGTGCCTTTCCCCAGCAGCATTGACCCCCCCCCCCCCCCCCCCCCCCCCCCCCCCGAGTTGGAAATGCCTTCCCCTGGCAGCATTGACCCTACCTCAGCCCCCTCCTCCTTTTCTTCGGGTCTCACCCCTAATTTTTAGCAGAGACACTTATCAACATTGAATGCAAACTCACTGCTGTGTCCACTGAATTAACACAGCTCAGATGGAATCTCTCTATTCTTAACTCTAGGGCTTGCCCCAATCTCCATGATACCTCTCACTCAGATTCTCCTACCCTCTCTCTACATTACAGATGGCTGACTTCACCCCTTAGCAGTCGAGTACACAGGCGTCACCGAGCTGCTTGCTTCCTCTCCACCGCTGACATAAACGACCTATGCAACTCTTATCTACCTAAGCCTCTGATGAAAAACCACCTCCCTCACTGCAACATCACAGTTGTTGTGGGAGTAAATAGAATGCCCTCTATCCCCCTCTCCCAAAACGCTAATGAGCTGACTGATCATTTCAATAAGGCCATGGGCGATGCCCTGGATCTAGTTGCCCCACTCAAACTTAAACAACGAAGAAATATCCAATCTAAATCTTGGTTCAATCCTGAACTTAATAGGGAAAGAAGACTACTCCGACTATCTGAAAGATCATGGAGGCAACACCCATCTCCCTCTCATCTTGCCCTCCTCAGATCGGCAAGAGCAACCTATAAGAAGCACATTTCCAATGAAAAGGCTTCCTTCTATCGCGCACAACTTGAACGTGCTAAAAACAGGCCCAGAGAACTCTTCAATATTGTCAGAAAACAAACGTCATCTACCCCTCCAGAGCTGAAAGCCTCAATTGAAAGATGTGAGAAAATTGCCAATTTCTTTTCGGAATTTTTTCTCAAAATGGATCAATCCTTCATTCCAACTCAGGCCCTGCCCAGCCCACAATGGGACATTGACTTACCTCCGCTCTCGACACTGCCCCTCCCGCCTAATCCGCCCACTCAACTACCCTCTCCTACTATTTCTGGTGACTTCCTTTACAACTTGCCACTGAAAAATAATGCCTCCTGGTCTAATTTCCATTCTATGACTGAGCTTGAAGTCTTTAATATCAACTCGAAATTTAAGCCGACCTCGCACACCAAAGATCCTCTCCCATCTACCCTTGTTCACAACCTTAACCACATTATCGCCCATGTTGGACTAAAATCATAGCACCTCTTTTGCCACCGGCTGTGTACCCGACTCCCTCCAATTAGGGTAAATCACCCCCATCCTTAAAAACCCGATGGCTGACCCTAATGATCTGAGCAACCTCCGCCCCATCTCCAACCTACCACTTCTTGCTAAAACCCTAGAAAAATGCGCATTACTTCAATTGGATAACCATATGAGAAATTTCAATTTACTTGACTCCCTTCAATCTGGCTTCAGGAAAGGCTGCAGCACTGAAACCACCATGCTCAACATGGTTGACGACATTCACTACTCTCTTGACAATGATGGGGCTTGCCTTCCTATCCTCCTTGACCTCTCTGCAGCGTTTGATACAATCATCCTTCCTTACTTGAATCGCTCAATGCTCGCTCTGGCCTGAATGGCTTGGTCCTTAAATGGTTCACTTCCTACCTCCAGCACAGAACTCAACAAATACAAATCAAATCCTGCCTCTCCAATCCTACCCCTGTCTCCCTGGGTGTCCCCCAGGGATCAATACTCTCCCCCTCTCTCTTCAATCTCTTTATAGAACTCCTTACTCTCATCTTGAAACAAGCCGGAATCAACTATCACCTCTATGCTGATGACACCCAACTCTACTATAAGATCAAATCCCACTCTGATGTTCTTCACTTAAATAACACTCTGAGCAAGATTCATTCCTGGTTCTACTCCAACCATCTTAAACTGAACCCTAACAAAATGGAAATCATTCTTTTCTCTCCCAAAAGCAACTATCTCCCTGTTCAAGACTGGATACCTTAACGCCCTCAACTGTCCGCTCACCTTATCCAGCTCAGTGAACTCCCTAAGTTTCATTCTTGACAAAAATTTGAATCGGAATTACCATATAAATAACTCGGCCAAAGGAGCACTGTTCACCCTCAGGCACCTCAAGAAAATCAAACCCGTTATCCCTCTAGAAGACTTCAAAGGGTTCGTACAATCACAAGTCTTCTCCAAACTGGATTATGGCAATGCTATCCTCACTGGAACCTCTAAAGTTCAACTAGCCCTCCTTAGAGCCGTGCTCAACTTGGCGGCCAGGCTCGTTACCAATTGTAAACGTTTCGACCACATCACACCTGCCCTCAAATCCTTCAATTGGCTGCCCATCGAAGGGAGATGCCTTTATAAGATTGCTTGCATCACGCACAAAGCTCTCCACCAACAACACCCTTCATACCTAACTAACAAACTCAAAAAAGCCGGCTGCTCCAGAATGATGAGAAGCTCCACTGCGCTCCTCCTCGTCCCCACATTACTAAAAAAGAAATCCACTCAATCCCACTCCTTTTCTGGGAATGCTCCGAACATCTGGAATGCCCACCCGAGGGAACTGCGCTGCAACCCCTCCTACCTTAGCTTAAAAAAAGACCTAAAATATCACCATCCCAACAAATATTGGAATCCTTAATTAGCCCTGCAGTCCTTATCCTTTCGCTTCCCCCGCGTTTATCTTTCCACTTACCTAGCTCTCTCTTCGATCTGTTCAGCACAAATGGGGCCGCTCCCAGTCAGGGGACCGAGGTGCTAAAGTGTTAGTATGTGAGTGCAGGCATCTCACTAAACGTGAAGGACTGGTCTCACACACCACCTGGTGTCATGCGTCATCATTGACCAGTCCTCGCCCTCTAAAAACTTGATTTGATAGAGGGCCGGCATACACCTGACGACAGGGATGCACTTCTAAACTAAGTGGGGGCCCCAAAAAAATTGTGAGATTAAAAGGCCATTATAAATGTCAAATCAACTTTAATATAACTGGCATCTATATGGTAATTAAAATAAGTGATCAGTGTGTTGGGGATTCTATTGTCTGATGAATGCCATGGACCCAACTCAATCAATCAATCAATAATTTTTAAACCGCACTGTATACCCGTGAGGGTTTCAAGGTGCTGGGGGAGGGATGCTACTGCTATTGGTCGAAGAGCCAGGTCTTGAGTTGTCTCCTGAAGGTCAGCAAGTCTTTGGTCTGTCGCAGGTAGAGGGGGAGGGTGTTCCAGGTCCTGGCGGCTTGGTGGGAGAAGGATCTGCCTCCGGACGTAGTTCTCAAGGTGCGTGGGACCGTGGCCAGGGCGGGGTCAGCGGAGCGGAGTTTTCTGTTGGGTACGTAGAAGGAGAGCTGACTGTTGAGATAGGCTGGGCCGGTTTTGTGGAGAGCCTTGTGTGCGTGGATCAGGAGCTTGAAGGAGATTATTTTGTCGACTGGGAGCCAGTGCAGGTTCCTCAGGTGGGGGGTGATGTGGTCGCTGCGCGGGACGTCGAGGATCAGGCGTGCGGAGGCGTTCTGGATTCTCTGTAGTCTGCTGATGAGCTTGGATGAGGCTCTGGCATAGAGGGCGTTTCCGTAGTAGAGTCTGCTGCTGACTAGGGCCTGGGTGACTGTTTTTCTTGTGTTTGTCGGGATCCATCTGTAGATCTTGCGGAGCATGCGGAGGGTGTTGAAGCAGGTGGAGGAGACTGCGTTGACTTGTTTGGTCATGGAGAGTTTCGAGTCGAGGATGACTCCCAGGTTGCGTGCGTGGTCGGTGGGTGCCGGGGGGATCCCAGTGACATGGGCCACCAGGAGTCGTCGCAAGCGGAGGGGTTGGACCCGAGGATGAGGATTTCCCGCTTGTCTGTGTTCAGTTTGAGGCAGCTGTCCTCCATCCAGTCTGAGACGGCCTTCATTCCCAGGTGGAGGTTGGATTTGGCGGTGAGGGGGTCCTTGATGAGGGAGAGGATCAGCTGAGTGTCGTTGGCGTAGGAGACTATGTTGAGGTCGTGTTGTCGGGCGATGCGTGCTAGTGTGGCCATGTAGACGCTGAACAGTGTCGGGCTGAGGGAGGATCCTTGAGGGACGCCGCAGATGATCTTGGAGGCATTGGATCGGAACGGGGGGAGGCGGACTGTCCGAGTACTGCCAGAGAGGAAGGAGGAGGTCCAGTCCAGGGCCTTCTCTTGGATCCCGGCGTCGTGGAGCCGTGTGCGTAGAGTGTGGTGGCAGACGGTATCGAAAGCGGCAGAGAGGTCCAGGAGGATGAGGGCTGCCGTCTCGTCGTTGTCTAGCAGGATCCTGATGATGTCTGTGGCGGCGATGAGGGCGGTCTCGGTGCTGTGGTTGCTGCGGAATCCTGATTGGGAGGGGTCCAGGATGCTGTTTTTTTTGAGGTGACGGGTGAGCTGGGTATTAACTATCTTCTCGATGACCTTTGCTGGGAACGGAAGCAGGGAGATGGGCCGGAAGTTATTGAGGTCGCTCGGATCATCCTTGGGTTTCTTTAGTAGAGCGTTGATCTCTGCGTGCTTCCAGTTCTCAGGGAAGGTGGCGGTCTCGAAGGAGAGGTTGATGAGTTTGTTCAGGTGGGGTGCAATGGAATTGCTGGCTTTGTTGAGAATGTGGTGTGGGAGAGGGTCGGACGGGGATCCGGAGTGGATTGTTCCTATGGTCTTGATTGTGTCCTCGATGCTCACGTTGGCCCAGGTTGTCAGGGTGTCGTGGACGGTGGGGTGTGGTGGGTTCGGTGCGGTGTGGTCGGCAGGGGCCAATCCGGGATCTGAAGCGGTCATGGATGTCGGTGATTTTCCGGTGGAAGAAGGCGGCGAGGGAGTCGCATAGAGCTTGCGAGGGTGGGATGTCGTTGGCGTTGGAGCTGGGGTTGGAGAGTTCCTTCACGATGTTGAAGAGCTCCTTGCTGTTGTGTGCATTGTTGTCAAGGCGGTCCGAGAAGGAGGTCCTTTTGGTGGTCCTGATGAGGTGGTGGTGGTTGCGGATGGCGTCTTTGTGGGCAGCGCGGCTGTCTGGCGTCTTGTTGCTGTGCCATATGTTTTCCAGTTTCCGGCAGGTGCGTTTTGAGTCGAGGAGTTCCGGGGTGAACCAGCTGACTCTTCTGCTGGTGTCTCTGCTGGTGGGGTTTTTCAGTGGGGCGACGGTGTTGGCGCAGTCGTTCATCCAGCGTTCGAGGGGGAGTGCGCCTTCATCGGGGTTGTTGGGGTTCGTCGTAGGGCTGAGTGCGAGATTTGTCTGTAGTTGTTCTTGGGAGACTTTGCTCCAGCAGCGGCGGGGGGTCTGTAGGGTGCGGTGGTGTGTGGGAGGTTTCCGGAAGGAGAAGTGGATGCAGTGGTGGTCTCTCCAGGTGAGTTCGGTGGCGTGGCTGAAGGTGACGTGAGGGCTTGAGGAAAAGATGGCATCTAGCGTGTGGCCGGCGCTGTGGGTCGGCGTCGTGACGAGCTGTTTTAGTCCGAGGTTGGCGAGATTGTCGATCAGGGTGGAGGAGTTGCTGACGTTGTTGTTCACCAGGTGATAGTTCAGGTCTCCGAGGAGGATGTAGTCGGTGAAGGTCAGCGCGTGCGTGCTGATGAGGTCGGCGATGGAGTCGCAGAATTGAGGCCGGGGTCCTGGCGGTCTGTAGACGAGGGTGCCTCTTAGGGTGGTTTTGGGGTCCATGTGGACTGGGCCAACTGGCAGAAACATGTCGACCACATTCACCACGGTGGGAGGACAATAGAATCCCCAACACACCGATCACTTATTTTAATTACCATATAGATGGCAGTTATATTAAAGTTGATTTGACATCTATAATGGCCTTTTAATCCCACATTTGTTTTGGGCCCCCACTTAGTTTAGAAGTGCATCCCTGTCGTTCAGGTGTATACCCGCCCTCTATCAAACCAAGTTTTTAGAGGGCGAGGACTGGTCAATGATGAAGCATGACACCACGTGGTGTGTGAGACCAGTCCTTCACGTTTAGTGAGATGCCTGCACTCACAAACTAACACTTTAGCACCTCGGTCCCCTAACTGGGAGCGGCCCCATTTGTGCTGAACATTATATGTTGGAGGCTGCCTGCTCCTAGTACCCCGTGCCTCTGGTTCCCTTCCCCAGGCCTCTCCTGGGGCAATGGTGGTTATATATCTCTCTTCGATCTACCATTCACTCTTCCTTTTATGTATTTTAACATTAGCTCCCCCTGGCTCGCTGCTACCCTAACTGCTCCATATTTCCACACTGTTTAGCAGTTTGTTGGGCACTCTTACTTGTCTTCACCCCTCCTTTCCTACCCCTGCCCCCTGCCCCCTACCTCTTTAATTTGTCCTTCCCTGGTGACTCTCTTCTTGTACTCTGTGTCGTTCTCCAACAGTGCATTATTCAGATGTTTTTATCCTATTTTGTGATCTGTGGCGTTCTCCAACATTGCATCGTTCAGATGTTTTTCCTATGAACCCCTCGGAACTCTGCCGCCCTGGACTTTTAAAATTGTTGTGCTTCCCTGGATTGTTATTTTGTGCTCTTAATTAATGCTTTCTTTTTCTGGTTGTGTTCCTGTACATGTAAAGCGCTCTGATGCCTCTGGGTTTAGCCAGCGCTAAATAAAACCTTACAAATAAATAAATAAATCCACATCCAAAACGGCTGGAGGAGCAGGTACAATGCTTCACGAAACAACAAACTGTGCTGGCAGTGAAGTTGAAGTACCAGGAGGGACGGGCTCACATGATTATTATAAGAGTGGTGGGGGTTCCGGAGGAGGCCAAGATTCCGAGTGTGGACCTTTTTCTAGCGGACCTTATAATAAACAACCTACACCATAGGCGTCTCTCAAATATTTTCTACCTAGAACATAGTGCTCCTACCCTGAAACCGTAACCTGGTGCCCCTCCATGGATAATCATAGCCAGAATCCTGAACTACTGGGATCGAGAAGCGATCCTACAACCTGTTCGTTCCCAGGGCGATGTAACATATGAAAGCCACAATACGTTTCTTTCTGGACTTTAAACTACAAGTGCAACGCCAATGCTGGACTTTCAAAGCAGTGAAGCGTGAACTTCGGTCCAAAGATATTAAATACATGATGTTATTTCCAGTGTGGGTTAGAACAGTGGCAGAAGGTAAAACATGATATTACACTACACAGGATGAAGCTTGAGAACGGCTGGAGGGGTGACGCACAGTGGGCCGTCGGGCCCTTAGCGAGGTGCGGAGAGGTCAGCCGCACAATCGGAGTGGCGGAAGTGAGGCCGAAAACGTCAAAGGCGGCCAATGGCATACCCGGGGAGAGGGATGAACACCTTAGTCGCAGGTGGGGCAGGATATCAAAAAACTGCAAGTGATCATGAATAATTGGACATATGCCCATGCTGCAAGTGGAGTCTAACTATATCCTTTCCAACTTGAGCCTCACTGCTGGTGGACGCTCAGGGTGGGCGGGGCCGGGCTCCATTTGGCGACGGGTGCAGGCGCACAACCCGAACTCAGATGAGCAGGACATCCACCAATGGGGAGGTAAAAGGGAAAGGTAAAATGTTGCAGTTGCTGTGCCTTCTTGGCAGTAATAGCTTACCCTAAGTCATGATATGGGCTTTTTAGGGCGACAGGAGCTCTGCATGTCGTGGTGGTGGGTGGTTCTGAAATCACTGAGCAGGGCAGCAGGGAGGGGGGGCTTTATATGAAGGGAGCTTAAGCATTTATGTTATACTGGTTCCAAGGTCTGCTCAGTAGAAACTAAAGCATTAAGATAGGCATCGAGGTTGGGCAGGCTCGGAGGAGGGTTCAACACTACACCAAGCAGGGGGGCACAGTCATCCGGGTTTCAGTATATTAAATACTACATAACATCCACAAAGCATTAAAGACTCTCACGTGGAACGTTAACGGTCTGGGTCATAAAACCAAACATACAGTTGTCCTGCAGTACCTTCATACAAAGGACCCAATATAGTTCTACTGCAGGAGACTCACTACAAGGGCATTCATTATAAAGCTTTGGATCGTTTTGGTTATAGCCTGTTAGTATATGCGGGTTTTACCACCAGCTCTAGAGGAGTAGGCATACTACTTTGTTCCACAGTGCCTTTCATCCCGCAACACGTGTGTAAAGACCACATGGAGTGATATGAGATATAGTCGAGCATGTAGGAGGGAATCACATTAAATATTTGCTCAGTATATGTGCCACCACGACTTCATGCTGAAACATTCACTGTGTTGGGAGCTGTCCTGTTAGACCTACCCCTGGGATATTACTAATGGGATAAGATTTTAACGCAACAATGGACTCTGACCACTCCCTTTTGGATGTGATGTTGGATGGCGTGTCAGAGATACCACATTGGATTAATCCCTGGTATCTTAAGGACACGCACTTCAGAGACAAAGTGTCTGAGGGAGCAGAGCAATATTTTCAAGCAAATGAGGGCTCAGTTCAATAGACATGTTTGTTTTGCGGGAGGCTTTTAAGACAGTCCTCAGGGGACAGACAGGCAATGATTGTGGGGAAAAGAAGGAGCAGAAGCTATAATGCGATTACCTAGAAAGAGAGATCCTGATACCTGAAACCCGGGTTCTAGAGGCCGTCGAAGATACCAGGCAGCTACAACATATAATTCGCCTCAAACAGCATGAACTGAAAGAATTAGCATAGAATAGGGCGCACATATACCTCACTACCATGCAGCATTGCCTCCATGACATAGGTGATAAGGCCAGTAAACTTATTGCCTGGCTAGACAAAAAGTATAGGGAATGAAATGGAGTCCTAAAGATTAGAGACACTGGGGAAAGGCATCACACCACAGGGGTACAGATAGCGGAGGCATTCGCTACATACTACGAGAACATATATGCATCCAAAACCAGTATGTCGGGAGCAGACTGTGTAAAGCTCATGAGAGGATAGGTTGGCACTTGAGCAGGACTTGACGGCAGAGGAGGTTGAGCAGGCGATCCGGGACATACAGTCGGGTAACGCGGTTGACCTAATGGACTTCCAATTGAATTATACAAGTGCATATCACCAAAAATAGCGGGACATAGGCTGAATATGTTTAATGAAACCAGAGAGAGGGGTAGCTTGCATGAAGATCAAAGTATGGCAACAATAATAGTACTCCCTAAAAAAGATATGCTGCGTGATGCCTGCAGTTCATATAGACCCATCTTGTTGCTAAAACTGGAGGCCAAGGTCTTGGCCAAGGCACTGCGAACAGACTGAGACCAGTCATTAAGTCGGTTGTCCACCCTGATTAGTCTGGCTTTATGCCACACAGAGGAATGCATCTCAACTTGAGGCACTTGTATGGAGTGCTGCACTCAACCATGACTTTTCGGACCGAGCAGGCCATATTGCTTTACCTGGACATGCGAAAGGTGTTTGGCAGTATTGAATGGAGTTACCTGTTTGCGACCCTGACAAGGTTGGGTTTTGGAACCAGATTTTGCCAGTGGGTTCGGCTTTTTTACAGTGGTCCACTGGCCTGCATGAGGGTGAACAATGTTATGTTGCATGCCGCATCGCATAGGGGTACCTGGCAAGGGTGCCTTTTGTCCCCAATGCTTTTTGCTCTGGCACTGGAACCCATGGCAGAGTGGGTGTAAGGAGATCCCCTGATGAGAGGCATTGACTGTGACCAGAATTGAGAGGAACGACTTTTCCTATACGCTTATGGCATCTTGCTCTATGCCACATGACCACAATTGGCGGTAAATAGGATGCTACATATTTGTTATCTCTTTGAATTAATTAATTGGGATAAGTCCATGATTTTTCACGTGTGACGAAACCCCCATATCGTTGACCCAATGTGCAGTTCCATTTGTCCGAGATGGGTTTCAGTACTTAGGCATTTATATAATGAAATATGGGAAGGATTTTCTCAAACTTCTACACAAATCTGGACCAGCTTAGTGGAGACGTGGCTCATTGGCGGCAACTCCCGGTCTCCCTGATGGGCAGAGCGGTGCTGTTTAAAATGATGATTCTGCCACAACTGTTATACGTTCTGCAAAATGTCCCAAATAAGATCCCACATACCTTCTTCCAAAAAGTGGATGGTCTATTGCGACAGCTTCTATGAGATGGGTATGCTTGAGAAAAGCACTCTGCAAACTGCAAATAGGAGTATATAAAGGGGGACTGGCCATTCCTGATATACGTAAATACTACTGAGCATCCCAACTGTCAGTGATTGACGATGGGATATTCTCAGATATTGCAGAACCTGCCTATAGGGTCGATAGACAGACCATGGGTACACAGGGATACTCAGTGTTGCTTTATAGCAGGAGAAGAAGGAGCGAGCTGCCGCCGCATACGCAGGTGACGGTGCGAGCCTGGAGGGAAGCCACCAGATTACTGGGGTGGGAGAACAAGCTGAGAGGGACAATCCCCCTGAGGGGCAGCGACATTCTACAAGAAGTCTGGAACCTACGGGGCTACTACAAATGGGAATTGATAGGAATTGAGAAACTGGGAGATGTGTGGAGGGGGCAAGCTTAAATCACATTTGAGACCCTACAGCAGGAGTTTAAGATGGCAGACACTGAATGCTTTAAGTATCTACAGTTGGGCCATGCGTAAAGGTATCATATATGGGAAGGGAAGACACTATCAGATGCAGCACTGTTAGAGAACCGTATATTGTTATATCATATGCCGGAAAAAGCAGTTTCTTTAACCTACCCAAAACTCATGAATAATTTCCTGGATCCCTTGGTAAAGCTGAGGGCATGGTGGAATAAGGACCGGTGCCCCTTGGAAAATGATGATTGGGCAGACGCTCCCAGGGAGCTGGCGATATGAGCTAGGTTTTGCCCTTTCCAGCTACATGTGCTTCATAAGTCGTATTATTCTAGGATATTACTCAGTCGTCTGGGGAGGAGCAAAAGCGCCCTTTGCATTAGGTGATGTGGGGAAACAGGATCCTTTGATCACATACTCCGGGAGTGCCTGGAAATACAATGTGTTTGGAGTAGGGTGGTACAAATTATGACAAAGGTCACAGGCCAGCATCACATTCTGTGCATATCCGGAGATGAGGAGTGGCCTAAATACCAGAATATATGGCTTATGCAGGCATCTGGAATCACAAAAAGAAATATAGCCCGAGCATGGGGGGCAGAGAGACCGCCACAGGTTTTAGATTGAGAGGCAGATGTAGACTGGTGTCAAGGAACCGAGTAGGTAGTCCACCAGAGATGGGGATGCCCTACAAAGTGGGAGAAAATATGGGATAGTTGACATATATAGAGAGGCGGTTGAGGGATAGGGTGGGAGGGGTCAACTTCCATTCCTCAATATTTTGAGACACAGGAATTCTAAAGTTAAGTGCAGGTATAGTCCTGCTCCAACACTGGTCTAACGTGTGTGATGTTATGATTAAGAATGCAGTCATTTGCTGGATGTAAAAGTATTCAAGCTTCTCGTACACTGAGCAACAGTTTAGTAAAAAGAATAATAAAAAAAAAAAAAAAGAATACTGGTGTCCAACGTTTTTCTCAGAAGCCTACGGCAGATGCTATGGTGCCAAATACCAAGATCGCTTAGTCTTGATTGCACCTCATGTTTCTTTCACCACCAGACACTCCTTGCTGTTCTTGCTAAATTTTAGGTTTTCGCCTTTGCTTTCTTTTCTTCTTTGTCAATTTTTTTCTCGTCTGTCTCTTCCCTTTCATTGTCTAGTCATATTTTTCTCTCTCATGCTCAGTTATAATCTGATGAGGAAAAGTAATTGCCGGACTCTAAAAATGAGTGTTGGTGAGCCCTGCCTTCAATCACCTACTCAAATTAAGCAGTGATTCTGTACTTTACAACAGAATCCAATTGACTTGTTTTAACAAAGCACTAATGCATTGATTAGGAATTCAAATCTGGCACCAAATAGCTGAAAACACATTCAAAAATGTCCTTAATGGGCTTTGCGTCCTGTCTTTGCACTTCTACAAGAGTATGTTAGCACCTGTAACAAAATTCACTGAATCCAATATGGAACATATATTTACAGCTTTGAATAAAACTATCTTTCCAAGGTTTCTTAGGGTTACTGTGGACAAAAACAGGACAAAGAGAAAAAGGTAGGCATATTTCAGTCCATGGGATAGGTCAATGATTGGAGGTGGGCATGCAGGGTGCATAGGCACCAGGAGAGTGACTCTGGCCACATAAGATATTAATGCCATTGCCTCTTTATGACATTAACGACGTTATAAAGATGTCTTGAAACCTGCCAAGAGGTGGCATAAATTCCCAAACTCAATCATAGAGAAGAGGTTAGAGCTGGTCTAAGATGCCAGGAGAGCAACTGCTGGTAGAGTGAGTGAGTGAGTGTTACAAGTGTTCTTATTCATTATTTCTTTCATTCAAGGCTATCATTTGCTTTGCCCTTGTTTACAATACTATGAAGTCTACCATCCCTTACACTCCTATCTAAAATGTGGATCGCAAACAAAAGGTTGTACTACATGCTAATGAAAGCCTCATGCTCTTGCATTTGAAGAGTGCTGCATCCTTCTAGTTCGACAGAATTAAATTTCCCAATATATAAATCTTAGGTATCCTCTAGTCTTGTAGTACCGAATTGGAACTATGTATGAAAGCTTGTAAACAGACTGAACTCAAATGTTTGACATAAAAGAATACCAAAATCACTAATTAACAAAGTAGACATGATATAGTTTTAATTTAAGAAATAGGTGATCACGAAATATTCATAACAGTAACCTACCTGCTGAGTATTTCCACTCCAGCACGAAACTTTGGCAAGTGTTGAGTAGTCCTGTCAAAATAAAAACAAAATCATATTCAGATTAAGCATTAATCTAGTATTAATGATAACTGTAACAATATAGAGCTAAAGTGAGAGTGGTGTACCCTCTGATGCATTTTTCTATTTCAGATCAAATAGAGGACAGTCTACATAAGAACATCTCTGACAAACAAGTTAAAACATAAGACAAACGGAAAGAGCTTTCATTGAGAAATATATCAGAAGTACAAATACTAAATATTAGGAGACACAAAGTGAACGTTTCTTTTAAATGAAGAAGGGGGGGTTCCAATGGATCCAATTTACCAGTCATATTCCAACACTTTTTCATCAGCTGTAGATTCTGCAAGCAAGAGTCTCATCTGGTGGCAATATCTCTAGAAAGTAGTCGATCATGTATGAAATTTACAAGTGGCCTCTTAACAAGGATCACCAATAAAAGTGCCAAATAAGTGTCAAATATGGAGCTATTAAATGACCACCTTTCCACCTGCAATCAAACAGATGATTAACTCACCAATCATCCACATAGGAAACTCCAAAATATTGGAGAGGCTTTTACACTAACTAAAGGCCCGGTCTGGACTTTAATCAGTGACCGATCTGAAGATAAAACACTTCTATGTGAAAAAACATTAAGCATTTTTAACATTTCAAACAGTGCATTCATAGTAAACGAAAAGGTAGACAAAAACATTTTATTTTACAAAATGTAAAACAATACCTTGGTTTCTTTTTTATTTTGGCATCCCTCGATTTATCTCCCAAGGTCTTCAACCTGAATGGTATCACAGAAAAAACATGTTAGAAATTAACATGTCTAAGTCTCCTTGATCTGCTTCATTGCTTACAGAAGTACTACATGAGAAACAAAAATCACTTTTCAGGAATATTTAGTACCAAGATTGTAAGCTCTTCATACACATGTTATGTAGATAAGAGGATATGTTTTGCATCAAGTCAATTCTATGCCAGGATCCATAGACTAGGATTATGGTTTAAAAAGGTCTTACTTAGTAGTGATACCAGCAAAAAACAATACAAAATAAAAACAAAATTTCATATTAAAGAAAGCATTTTAGAAACACAGTCAGCGACCTGTCACTCATAGTCCATCAAAAAGGGCTCTACAATAGGAGTTCCACTCTTGCCCTAGCAGGTAGCCACCACATTGTGCTTTAGGGGTGCTCAAGTGAGTGGATATGTGTTCATGCCCCACTGTCCACTCTGGGTCTGTTCCATAGATTCTGACTTTAGCATGCTTGGTTGTGATCAACCATTTAACATTCTGCTATATAAAACAAGGACGCAGCCGGAACAAGTGGAAGAGTTAATCCTTCAGCTTCAAACCGGAAGGAAGGTCTCTAATGTATCTAGTATCGGTAGCCTGGAATCAGCTTCCTATATAGCTGCGGGCAGTGAGTGATGCTGCAATGTTTAAGAAAAAACGTAACACTTGGGGGGTCATTAGGATGGCGGGGGGGAATGTGACCGCCATCGGTGTGGGGGTTCCGTTGGTGGTATTAGGATGCGCCCGCCACACTGGCAGGCGCATCTTGCATACTTGACATTGAGGCGGGCGGTGCTCTCAGCACTGCCCGCCACAATGCCAAGGAGGCATGTCATGCACTTCCATGCACAACGTGGCAGGCGCCGCGCGGTGCCTGCCATGTTGTGTATGGAACTGCAGGGGGGTGCCATAGGTACCTCCCATGTGCACCCCCCACCCCCCAGAATCCCTGGGGGCCCGCTACGGGCCCCCAATGGCAAAAACCGCCTGCCTTTCCGTGGCGGCGTTGCCGCCACAGAAAGGCAGGTCCCCGCCTGCATAGTAATATGGATGGTGGCGTCTACCAGACACCACCACCATATAAACTGCTTTTCCACCTGGTAGGCAATCAGGCGGGTGGGTTGCCTACCGGCGGAAAACCGGCGGATGGTCTTCCCGTCCGCCGGGGCCCCCCCCGCCATGGTAATGTGGCGGGGGGAAAATTTGCAGCGGGCGGAGGTTTTTGGCGGGCGGATCCGCCCGTTATTCTAATGGACCCCAAAGTATCTATAGAAGGCATTTTCAAAAGGCGGACAATACGGGCTCTTTTCCAAACAGGGGGACCAGTCAGTGTTAAAGATCTAATTGAACAGTTCACATACTGCATGTGGCGACTGGTGCCACAGTGTCCTCCGCCTCATGCAAAATGGAAGCCCTTTCATTGCAGGTATTCAGGGTTGACCTGGCATCTCGGCCATTTGAGGAAATGACTGCACAACTTTAGGAAAAAAGACTGGAGCACTGAAAGCCTGTGCTGCTAAAACGTAAAGCCAATAACTCTGCCAATAATTTAGTGTTTAGTTTCTTGTTCCCAGATATCAGCCCAGCTATACTTGCAAAATGGAATAAATTAAAGGATCTTAAAATGGGAAGTTATAAAAAGTGGGGTTCTAGTCTGTGCTTTATCCAGCTCCCTTGAAAGTAGTCACAGTGCTTAAAAGAGGGAGAAGCATACTCCTCATATCTGAATTCTCTTAGGCAGGAAACGCATCACCTAGTTGACGAAAATTGTGAAAACATGTCTACTTCTGTCTTAAGCATCTATTCCCAATGTTTCCAAATATATCTTTAATGTTGGAGTTGCATCTCGGCTGGCGTTCCTATCATTCCTATAGTTCATGCACAACTTCTCCTTTTTCAGAAGCTATAAAAGTGATAATGATATGCTAAAGAGTGAATACGGAGGTATTAGAAGATGCAAATGAACAATGTGTGGATCAGGATAGTCTACCAATGGGGAAGAGGGCATTGGTGTTGTCACATTACATAGAGGGTTACATGCCATCATGTGTTTGTTACTCAATCCCTGCTAATCCAATGAGCCATCTGCCTGTATATTCTGTGCAGTGACCAAGGTGCTTGCCTGAACAGTTTAGAATGCCTTGAAGTAGACGGAGACGAGAATGTTTGTAGTTTTTTAATTCGTGCCTGGGCAGCAAATGCGTTGCTCTGCGAGGCATGCTGTATTCAAACATGGACTTGTAGATCCGCCCACTCTCCACCCATATTTTTCATTGGCTTGTGTCATTGTCCTTGGTAAATGCTGGTTTCTGAATCGTTAATAGGATTGTAAGTCCCTCCTTAGTACCGCCTTGTCTTCATTTGTTACCTTCCATGAGGACTGGCCCTTTTACTTATTTAGTCTGTAAGCCCTATTTTCTTTAATGAGTTTCTCCTACTGCAGGCTCGGCATGCTTTATTGCAACATTCAGTGTGCCATGCGCGCTTTAACTTTCCAAGCAGCCTGGGACAATGGTGGCCTCTTCTTTGAAATGAAATAGCTCTTGCATTTACAAGAGTTTGAGCTAATGGCATTGTAAATGACAATGCCTTTTATTTATGTGTTAATTATCAAACAGATAAATAAAAGTAATTGGCATTTACAATGCCAATAGCTTAAACTCTTGCAAATGCTATACCTGTTGCATTGCAAATGCTTGTTCCTAGGGAGGAAGTCCGTTTTAGATGGAGCGAAGAGATCCTTCTAGAGAGGCAGGCAAAGGACTTCGCAAGCTGGGGCTCTCTCGCAGACTGGGCTTTAATGGCTTGCGAACAGCTCTCTTAACAATATTTGGAGACAAACACACCCCACAACCAGGGACTACACATTCTTTTCAGCTGCCCATAATTCCTATGCTCACATAGATCACTTTCTAATCAAAGATGCACTAAAAGACAGCATAGCTGAGGTGATGATTGAACCTCGCTCTCTCTCAGATCATGCACAGATCACGCTGACTCTGAACCTAGGCGCCTGCCAATCTCATCCACCACTCCCGTGAGGAGGCTCTCCTACTTTCTGTCAACACTGAAAAAGCTTTCGACAGGGTGCATTGGCCGTTTCTATTTGAAACGCTTAGTCGGTTCCGCTTTGGAGAGAAGTTCCTCGATTGGACGAGATGCATTAATAATTCCCCAAAGGCTTGTGTTAGAGTCAATGGATGCTGATCCGGGTACTTCCCTATATACAGAGGAACAAGGCAGGGATGCCCCTTGTCACCACTATTTGCCCTCTTTATGGAGCCGATGGCACAAAGAATTAGAGATAACCCGTTGATTTCCTGGGTCTGCTTGGGGGCAGAGACACACACAGCAAAAGCTTGTATGCTGACGATGTGGTCTTATCCTTGAAGGATCGTGCATCTTCACTCTCTGCTATGGTAGGTTAATTCAGTTGCTTTAGCGGGGTGTCCGGTTTTAAGGTAAACCTTTCTGAATCACTAATACTAAATCTATCAACCACTCCGGACTAACTACGGGCCACTTTTAGAACAAACTAATAAAACTCTGGCCACTTAGAACCGGGTGGGCCTCTCCTGGGCAGGACATATCGCGGCTGTCAAGATGACGATCATGCCATGGACACTCTATATCTTTTCAGACTATCCTGCTGACCCCACCCTCAGTAACCATATGCAATTTGCAATGAGCAATCAATCGATTCATATGGGGTGGGAAGCAACCACGACTCAGCTTTCATCAGATCACTAAGCCTAAAGCAGGAGGGGGAATGGGGGTCCCGGTGGTGCAGAGATACTTTCAGCCATCACAATTACGCTTTAGAATAGAATGGAAAGGCCCCATGTCAGAGAAGTCCTGGTCATTCATGGACCAAGCGATTGCAGGAGTAATATTTGGAGAGAGATTTGGCTTCCTCGAAAGCATAGGGCATGGGGGCTTTACTCCTCCCTGATAACTGCAAATACCTTAAAAGTATGGGATGCAACAGTGATCCGACATGGGCTCACTACATTTCCCTCCCCGATGACCCCATTGGTAGACAATCTTGATTTTTCCCTTGGATGTAAGTCAGAATCATTTCAGCGGTGGGGTGAGAAGGGTTGCAAGAGGGTAGGTTCACTATTTGATCAGAATTGGATTATTCCTTCGATCAGCTCCAGCAAGATTACGCTATATCGGCATCTGATCTCTTCATATATAACCAGGATCTTCACTAGGTAACTTCCCCGGACATGAGAATAGGGGCTTCCCGTCATTTGACTCAATTCAAAAAGTGGCTAGTCACTAAAACAAACGACAAGCGCATCGTATCAGAGCTTTAGGCTCTGCTTTCAGCAACTGCCACATCCACAAAATCCAAGGGTCAGCTGAGGTGGGAGTAGGAAATAGGCAGAACACTTACAGATAAGAAATGGAAAGACATTTTATAGAACCTTTCACACAGCGCAGGATATCCCGGGCACACAGGCAGCATATAAGGTTGCATCTTATTGGTAAATCACACCGGCCAGAGTAAATTGCTGGAGGGGGTGCGGACAGACGGGTTAATTGGTACACTTAATCTGGCATTGTCCCAAACTGGCGAGATACTGGTAATTGATTCTGAAAGATATAAATGAAGCCTTTAACACTGATATTCCGTGCTTCCCAGCCTGTATTCTGCTAGGTCTCCCCAATCCCCTGACCTTTCCCTTACACTCACTTAGAGGGAAGAAAATGGCTTTAGCTCTTAACGCTGGAAGATTGGAGCTACTAGCTCACTGGGGGTCTACGGTGGCCCCCAACCACACGGCATGGTTGAGAAGGCTGTGGACTGAATTAGCGATGGAACACATGTCTATGATGGTGGATAATAAAGCGGACGCATATATGGAACTCTGGGCACCATTTATCACTTTATTGGTTCAGGAATTTAGGGAGGTGACTTTTCCCAAGTTCTTGCAAATTCGATTTCTTATTTCCACTGCCCAAGACATGGGCACATAAAGAAAGGTTAGAACATGACTATATTAAACACTTCAGGTGGGAGTCAGGACCATCATTGGGTGCGGAGGTGTGGTGGGTGGGGGAGAAGGGTCGGAGGAAGATGGGTGTTTTGTTCAAGTAGTTAGGTGACTCTTCTTTCTGTTTCTTTTTCTCCTCTCCTTTATTGGGCTCTTTAGTTTTAATGTTCTTTTTCTGTTTCAGGAGCCATTGCATGAATAGGGCAGATTGCTTCCCACTGGTACGCAGTATGAACACTAGCCACTGTTATGTTGAATTTCGGTGCCGGCCTCCGGGTTGTAGGCGCATAGCTGTGTCCCCATCTTCGCATTTAACTTGTGCTGGCCAGTGGATGTAGGTATTTGTGTTGTTATGGCTTTACAAAAACTAATAAAAAGAATTGTTCCATAGAGAGTCGGGCAAAGAAAGAGAAGGGTTGATTACAAGCTTTCTCTTAATTTGGCTTGCGGATCTTCAGTGTTAGCACATACATTTGAGGGTGGTGCGGATGCTACCAAAGAAGGCATGTTTTTTCACTCATGTAGTCATGCATGTTAGTTTGGATGGCATTGTAGATAATGTTGATTAAAATGTTATGCATGCTGGATGGGAAGCCAATGGAGATCCCGAGTTATGGGTGTCATGGAGTCAGTCAAACAGTGATCAGGTGAATAGTATTCTGGACGCCAGCATTTAAAGAAGTGTGGCTGAACGTAGGGATAACCAATTAGATGAATGAAAAAAACAACTTTTACAGCTGAAGATGTGCTCTGTGATAAAATTTTGATTGACCATGCTCCAGAGGATGTATTTGTACCACAGCTTGGGACTTGGGCTCCTTGAGGGAGCCACATGTGTTGATACAGAAACCAAGCAAACACAACAAGATGACGGAGGGAGTGCTGAAACATTTCAACCACTCACCCCAAGTCACAGATCTGGATTTAATCCATCGCTATTTTGGTCACTACGTCACCCCAGTTTGGACCCAACCATATGAAAATCAGTCTTGACTGTATTCCTCATGGGAACAGTGTAGCCCGAACTGACAGGCCAGGTCCTCTCTAGACCAGAAACAGGCATCCTGGGACCAGTTTTGGGGTTTCGATCCATTGAATAGTTTGGCCCCCTTCACATCCTTCTGGAACCCCAACTAGATGCAGATTAGACCGCCGGGAATGATTTTCCAGCTCCTCAAGCTTGTTCTCTAATGAGGCTTTCTTCTTTTTGGCGGAGTTAACTTGCTGCTGCATGGTGGTCATCTGGTCCTCAAGCTGGGAAATCCAATCTCTTGCATTCTGACTGGAAAGGTGCCAACTGCGTCGTCAATTTTCGTCAACCGGTGAAGGAGAGATGCTATCTCACTTGCCTGTGTTATCTTGAGTTCTCTTATTTCATCCAGGATAAGATTTAGCATGGTCTTTATATCACATTGCATGATAGTGTAATCTCTTTGCAGCTGTACTGGTGGATTGGGTAGAAGCATGCCTGGCTCTGTCTGTGCCTCTTTCTGGAGCCCTATAGCAGCCTTGCCTTCTACATTTAAAGAATAGGGCTCTGGCTTGCACTGTGGCTGGGGTATTGCCCTTGTTTTCTGATGGAATCAAATGTGAGGCAGAGGATAACTCACATAGCAATAGGCCGGAATGTGTAGCAACAGGAGGGCCGTGCAAGGCAGGTGGTACAATTGGAGCAGGTTTAGCTTTAGTGAAGAGTGGATACTCTTTTGACTTCCCACAGAACTGGCTAGTTGTGTTTTCATTTATATTCACACCCTCTTGTGGGGACCACCTTTGTTCTCCCCTTGGGTTGCCCCTACGGTCCATTCCTCTTCTTATCCTCTAAAGCCCGGTCGCCTTTGTTTACCATTTTCAATATACCATTTTGTAAGGCAAGCTCTTCCTCAGGCCTAATTTTCTCTTCCGACTGCCCTTGTGGTATACTCTCCATGCCTGTGCCTCCTGTCCGGCCTCCCTTCTGGACTCCAATTCATCTTCTTCTGAGCTCAGAGGGCTTGATATTGCTGCAAATCCACATCTTGATTTTAATCTGTTCTCGGCTCTTGCCGCAGCTGATGCTGCCTTCGAATGAGTTGAACGCGCTTTCATTTTATGGCGCCAATATATTTGGGATTTTTAGATGCTTCCCCATTATGTACAGCCCCGGAGTACTTCTTCTCAATTGAGGAGGGGGAGGAAGGAACCAAACCAGCGACCCACTGCCAGTACTCTTGTCCGTATGAACTCCTTTTGGGTTTTTATTGCTGGCGTGAAACATGGAGGTGCCCCTACCCTTTCCAATGCGACTTTATACTTTATGATACCTTGGTGATACATTGGTGAGGACCTGCACTTAGACCATTTGACCGTGAAAGTTCTACAGGTACCGACACATTTATTAGTCAAATCTAATGACAGTGACAATACAGCTTCCCAATAATTAATTGATGATGCTTAGCAATGTGGCCTGCAATGGCACAGATTCTCCCTTTATCATTCAAATGGGTGAGTAAGGCTCCAACACTTACCACCTTTTGTTGTGCACTGTGAGGGCCCTGTTCAGCATCGGCAGCCTTATAATTCTTCTCTCTGGCTCTGTCTCCAAACCGTCAGGGAGCAACGGAGGGGCCAAGAGGGAGCCAATATCCAAGGTCTTCAGACAACGATGACCTTTCCACTGCCATTTTCGCCAGCCTTCCACCAGCAACTCCGAAATGCATGCCTGAACGTCGCAGGCAAAAAAACAAAATCCGCCGCCTCTCAGCCACTTTTCAGTATCTCTCGGACTAGCTAACTGCACCGCGGCTAGGTGTACCGCGGAGAATGACACAGAAGTGGATGAGGGGATGGAGCGGAGCGATCACGCTAGCAGCAGAACATGCGGGATTCGCCTGCCGCTGGCCAAGGATCCAGGTTTCCCTCACATTGGATTGGTTATGCAAGGTCCTCTAACCACTTCTGTGAGCCTCTGCGGACATTAATTTTAACAATCTAAGGAGCTGTATTTTCTTGCATATCATTGTTTCTGCGAGCCCCTCTATAAAACTTCTGTGAGCCTCTGAGTACCTTTCTAATATTAAATATCCCTCCAGTGGATCTATACCTTACAGTGTTGCCACTCTCATATGTTACGAGTGTTCTCTATCACCGAGGAACACCTCTACAAGATGGCACCCACTTTTTAGTTTTCAATATGGCGCCTCCATATGTTTTTCCACTCTCTTGAGTATATGGGAGCTCTCTAGTCTCGCTGCTCCCTACGTCCACATAAAGATAAGACCGCACCCATCTGGCCCCAGGAACTCCTGGTGACGGCCAGACACGGGTAGATCCTGAGATTCGGAGAACCGCCAGTTGAGTAAGTACTGGGTGCATGCATTTCTACCTCTGAAAGAACTGCAATAGGGGCTCGCCTCCCCCTTTTTACTTCTCTACATATTCGGCTATTAACTTTGTTGTTAGCATACTAACCGATGCAAGTATCCAGCCACCGACATCCGCAACACTTCTGTCTAGCCACTCCCACCTGTATTCACATGTGGCGGCTTACTTCTACCACCCCCTCATTGCCTTTTTATTCCCGTGCTTTGCTGAACCTCCAGTGGAGTATGTACTGGGAGCCCGCATTCCTACCCCCGATGGAATCGCCATGCGGTGCCCTCCCTTCTTGACGTATTTGGCTACCTAGTCGTCTGTTGCTAAAACACACCTATCGGGGCAATTTTTCATCCACTGGCATCTGCCATATGCTCCTGCCTAGTTATTTCCACTTGATGTCAGACGCAACGGCTCACTTGTACAGCCCCACCTGGCCCCTTTAGCACCTCTTTTCATGAGGACAGACCATCCAGCACACTATGGAGCCGGTGCAAGCTTACTTAAGCCCCCCCATGCTTTTGCTAGCACATCCATCGGTGTGCCATGGCCTCCCCCCTCTCGTATAACTTTACTGTTCGATCCCCCCCTTCTAGAGGAGTCCCTCACAGCCTGCACTCTCCAGCCCTCGGCTGGCCTAAAAAAGACACTTGAGTTGGGATACTCCTGCGGTGTAACACCACCACCTGCCCCTGCAGGACAGTCCCCTGTTACTAGGGACATTGTTATTTGTCATTATCACTAAATTACTTTTGACATGCATGATTGATTGATTGACAAGTGTAGTTGCATGTACTTATAGATTCGCCCCAGTTTGTGAATTTGCGCCCATGGTTTTATATGATGTCCTGCGACGGTGCCTTTCCCCTGGGCACCCTATATTCCCAACTAAATGTAACTGTGGTTGGTTAACCATGTTTTTTTACTTGCTCTTTCCCCTCCAGGTGTTTTCCAGAAGGTACACGTAACTTTTCCTCGTTTTAATTATTTCACTTTCACACTGGACTACCACACGAGTCCAGACTGTAGGGGACGGAACCTCGATTACCTATACCCATACCATTTCCTCTAGATTCGATGAGGATTTTCCGGTTCTGATGAAATGCCAAGATCCCTCTGGATGATATAGGGCATGAAACATGTTGACTACCGTCACACTACATACATCACCCTGAGCTCAAGTGGGTATACTTCCCCTCTTCAGCCACGACTCATTAGTCAGTTGGTTTTTACTTATAGCATAGGAACCCAGCGAATAAAATTCTTTTTTTCGAATCCGATAGCTATTTTTAATTCACACACAGCTTTTCCCATCTCTACTCACTACACATGTACAGTACAGTACTTTTAAGCTTCACGTCGGCAACCAGAGAAGACCTCTGGCAAAGAGCCCCCTGCGGGGCCCGTTGGGTATTGCAGCGACAGCCCAATGAGGAGCTGCCCTATGATGAAGCATGACACCCTTCAGGGTGTGTGAGGGATCTTGCTCCTAATGGTAACTATTCCATCTCCATCTTTTCTTCGCCTTACGAACACCTGGTATTGCCAAAAAAAAACATTACTCCTATTTCCCCCTTCCCCTCAGGAACTGCATACCCTTGCTTTTTAATAAATCACAACATCCATAGCCTAACTAAATCATAATATTAAAAAAAAGTGGAGGAGGAAGTGACAGAAGGTACTCATGAAAGAGATGAGATCGAAGCAAAGATGTGCGAGCTCGAGAAACGTCAACAGGACTTTATAGACAGAGTGATTGAACTTTATCACACCCACAGAATCTAAATGAATTTCGAAATGAAGAAAACACTGATCTAAATTCACTTTTTTTCAGAGTGAAAAAGGAGATACTGCGAGCAGAGTAGCAAGCGGAACAAATCATTTACACAGATGACACAATATGCCTGTTGCAATAGGTCTCAGTGTTGACACTGGAGAGCACTTAAATGTAAGCAAATGCTTTAAAAGGTGGAGATACCTTTCTGTTTACTCTTCAGCATGATCAATAAACCATCTTTTGTAACTATAAGACAATAGGTGCTCGCCTTACTAGACTTAAACCCAATCAAGAAAAGGAGAAAGAGGCTGCATGGAAGAAAAGCCCCACTTGGCAGACACAGAGGCCAAGAAGACAGAAGAGAAGGGAAAGGAAAGGAACAAAAGATGATGAGGAGAGAAGGAAGAACTAAACTGGTGATGCCATTGAATAAAAGCATAACTGGCCACAATGACAACAAGCATTGGCATAGCCAATAGGTCTCGCCTTTGGGACCTTATAAGTATTTAGCCATGCAACAGTTGCATAACTAAATACTTATAAGGTCCCAAAAGCGAGACCTATTGGCTATGCCAAGCGGCTGTGGGGCCGTGAAAGTGATCGCGATCAAACATCAAAGCGGCCCTGCGGCCGCGAAAGTAATCGGTAAAGCGCAGCGCGCGCGCCCACGCACATGCACTGTAGCTCCAGGCTGGCCTGGTAGCACTTTTTGGAGCCCTCTCAATAGGTCTCGCCAGACCAGCGCATGCGCTGGGTCAGGCGAGACCTAAAAATGGCTCTCCACATAGCCTAATACGAGTACATTTTTAAGGCAGTACAGAACTCTGAGTGGAGTTTTAATACATATTTTGACTAGACAGGATTAATGCACATCATTACTTAGATTACAATTATACAGCACTCTCAAATTGGGGTCAAATGTAAAGTAACAATTGTAAATTAGAGAAAGTCGAGCTGCATATTGAAACAAGAGTTGTGGTCGGATCATTCTCTTCTTTGAGATGAGCGAATAGCCCCTAACCCCATTTAAATGATCAAAGCACAATCCATCACACCAATTGGGAATCACAAAAAGGAGGACCTAGGAGGGAACCAAAATAGTGTGGGTAACCTAAAGAGCTTGCCCCAATGCTCCACCAAATTGGTTGAGTAACTTTAACAAAATAATTATATTGTACTGTTTGTTTGCTATTGTAGGAGGTCTCAGAAGGTAGCCCCCGCCCATAGATTTTCAAGGAATGTTAGATTGTTATGTTTTGGTATGCAATCCAAACGTACTCGCTCTCACATCAGAGAGGGACAGGTAGTCCCATTCGGGAGGACTTCTCTGGATATAGGAGATACCTCGAAATAGGAGATACCTCGAAGTATTTGAAATTGAACAGATTTGTGATACATGAAAAAAGGATACAAGGTCAAGGATAGTGGTGACGATTGTGAAGATTGTATTGATTTTATCCGGGACGAAGTACAACCGGGACTGAGGGGTAATTCCAGGCCGTATACCACATTGGCTATACAGCCCTGAGGAAGTTGTGGGTACACCCCATAACGAAGAAACACGTGTTGGCTCTAAGGCTAAAAACAAAGAAGAGGCCAGCAGGCCAAGAAATAAAAAAAGACCATCAAAATATCAATATTGTTATACATATACGCTTGTGTACGCTGACATTTAATGTAGTGTGTGCTTGAGGCGGAAATGTTATGCATTTGTGAGCTTCGATCATAAAAATTTGGGGAGGTGGGTGAATCTCCTTACCTTTTAGAGCACGGCAAACAAGATTAGTTAGAAATTTTGTGTGATTGTTAAGCGAGCGCCAGAACCTTATCAAATGACCCCATACAAGATGTTTTTGTGATACTCACCCGATTCACAATGTTTATAAAAAGGTTAAGAGGTCAACAACTCACAGACAATTAAGAGGACTGGATGGGCAATAAATCAATAATAATATGATACGGCTTAATGACAGTGATTTATGGAAAGGAGTGAAGTTTTGTAAGGGAGAGGGGGAGATGATGCGACCACTAAGCAACCATACCAGTTAAGAAAGATGAGCGACCCTATCCGAGTACTGACCAACCTAACCTTCAATGTAAAAGGAATGAACTCCCCCCATCAAAAGGAAGGCATTATTACAATGGCTCGTCGTGAAAAACACAGGTGTGGTATACCTTCAAGAGACGAATCTATGAATATGACTTGTGATGAGACTATTAAGAAATCTAGGTATTGCGCAGTATCATTTCAATCAGCAGCACACTCCAAAACCAGAGTAGCAGCAATCTCAATTAAGGAAGGCGTTCCCTTTAGACTAAGTTCCACCTATAGAGACAAAAGAAAGGGACAAGAAAAAATAGCAGGAATAAGATGCTACATCCACAGTAGGGCTAACACACTTTTCTTTACATGTAGTCCCAATAAGAACAAGGAGAGGTTCTACTCCCACCTTTTACCGGTGTTGGCGGATTTTAATGGGGAACGCCGAGTGAAGCGAGGAAATTTCAATGTGCCTTTGAACGCAAGTTTGGATAGCACAACATCGTCATGGAAATCAACAAAAACTAGTACCTCAGTGACTATAGGCATGGAATATTTATAGCTCATACGTATGGCTTGATATTCATCAGGGAGAGGGAGAGACTGAACTCTTTTCCAATACCCACAAGTCATATTGAAACACTTATGTTTTTACTAATCTCAGTGACTTGATCAGAGTTATTATGTTGGTTGAAGTTAATGATGCTGACCATACCCCCGTTAATACAGACACTGGAACATATTTGGAAGATAAATGAGGTTGCTTTTTGCAACTCAGCTCTCTATCCTAATATTAGACAAAGCTGTGATAAAACTATCTGGGTGAGAATGAGACAGAAAAATAGCATTAGCCACTATATGGGACACAAAAAAAGCTGTCCTGTGAGGTGAACCAATAGCTCATATTACCAAATTAGTGTTTAGTGAGACTGAAAAAGAAAAGACAAAAAGACCTGGAATGCAAAATATCGAGGTTAAAAACTGAGAAAAGTCTAGCTGCTCTAGATGTGTAGATCTTGAATTTCAAAGAGCAAGAGGGAAAATAGAAGCCAAAATGACTAAACATGTGTCACAAACTAACAGCAATGAAACATGTTTATTACGAGAGGGAATATAGCTGATCACACATACTGCAATACAAGTACTTGGAAGATATCACTTTCCATTGACCTGCCTAGGAATGATCTAGGAACTACACAGCCATCTAACAGAGGTGGAACTCTCCCAAGAAATCAAAATGTTACTTTATAATAAATCACCATGCTCAGAAAGGCTTCTAAATGTATTCTATATAGCATTCAGCAACATTCTACTCCCACTCTTGACATTAGTGTTTAACTCACTCGCAGAAAAAAAGAGGGGCAACACTAGGGTTGATGGAATCCAGTTTGACCTTTGTAATAAACTGGATTATTATTTAAGGTGGGTGACTACCAACCTCGAGGAATAATCACAATCCTTATTAGGGTGAAATCTTAAAGCCACTAAAATAACCTGAGCTCAAACTTGGCAGCAACGGCACAGAGCAGACAGGCATAACATCGAGCAATATGTGAAGTTTTTATTTAGTACCAAAACAGTAATAAAAAAATGAAACAATAAAAATTCCAAACTGGATTAAGCAAATAAAGTAAAATGTAATAATCAATAAATGTCTCGCAACGAAGATAAGACGGTATTTCTCTGCTGTTCTCCTGGAATTAGACAGGGACAACCTACATCAAACTTCTGGCCTTGGCCAATGAATTCGGCTCCAGAACCGGCACATTCAGTATGAAACATGGGTGTCTATTTTGATAAATAGCTCTCAATGGAAACACAGGTAAACAAAAAGTTAGCAGTATGCTATGGTCTAATAAGAAGCCTTAAGAAAATTGTCCTGATGCTTCCACAACCTTTCAGAAGACTTGTGGTACAGGCCTCTATAATGAACAAATTGGACTATTGGAACGCCTTACTTCTAGGTTGTCCAGAATATCTGCTCAAAAGGCATCAAAAGATTCCGGTGCTGGCTGCTAACCTAACGCTAAAAAAAGGGGAAGGGACTCCGCAACCCAAACGCTGCTGGAACTTCACCGGCGCCTGTTGAAGGAGTGGTGCAAATATAAAGCCCTCTATATAATATATAGGGTGTTACATGGTACAGGACCCAGGGATTCACAGCGAAAATTAACACCATATAGACCAGCCCGATATATGTGCCCCTTTTTAAAAAGACACGACAAGGAGTCAAAGCCTCACACAGGTCAAAGCTGCTCATTTATGCAACAACTTGCCATTTAATCTAAGGACTAATCCAAGCTTGCTAAAGTTCCGGGAAAGACTTAAAGACATACCTTTTTTCCTAGAAGGAAGGACAGCACATAATCATACACATTTTTGTCTCACTCCCTCCGACAGCAGTCCCTTAGAACTGAGAGTCATGCAGCCCCAAGATGCCTGTTGGGTGATAGTGCGCTTTATAAATGCCAGATAATAATAATAATAATAATAATAATAATCAAAATGATGTTGAAATTACAAAATATCCACTAAGGGTACCAGAGATATGATTTTCTAAAGTTTAAGTAGCAACAGCGCCAAGAAGCACAAAGTGGCAATGATAGTCATTGGTTGCAGTAGTCAGGGACCTAGGCAGAATTTTAAGCGGGACGCGATGGAGCATGGGTCAGATGCAACTATCAGTTTTGACCTTGTCAAAGATTTATTTTTCGAATTAGTCCTTTAGGTTCCAATCCACTATAGGAGCACAATTCTAAAGCCCTCCAAGGAACTAAGGGGGAGAAAGGAGCTCAAAGGCTCACAGGGTGTCAGGCAGAGGCAAAACAGCAGGGTCAAGCCCATGTCCAGTTGCCACTGGTCAGTTGCAGGAAAAGACCTCTTGTAGCTTGCTGTGTCCCTGTAGCTTTAACAGGAAGTCAGCCTTATGACCCTTGGAGTCAACTTTGTCATGAGTATAAGAGAGGGCAGGTCCAGTTCCAGTTATTCAAGGCTTTTTTCAGGTTGCAGACAGCAGATTAAGTCCTCTTTGGTTCTTCCTCAAGTCCAGGAGTGTTCTGAAGTGAGTGCCTGGAGATGCCATTTTTATGCCTTGCACAAGCTACTTGGTGAAAATGACGCCTGCACATGCCCTAACCAATGGAATAAAAGTTTGAAAACCATCCTAGGGCATTTTCAAGATGGTGAAAGTATTTGGTCACACAAAATTTTGATTCTGAGGGCTGGGGTTGTGTGTGTGGGGTACACTATGGTAATACTAGTATCCTCCTATGTCTAACACTTAAAATCCAGTTTCGATTAGTCACTGTATCCACAATAAACCCAGAGACAGAAGTCTGGTAAAACAAAAGTGGGTTTTTCAGCCCTCAGACAGTGGATACACAAGTATTATTTGGCATCATGTTTCCCTTTCATTTAACTGCGCACCCAGTGTTGTATCGCAACAAAGCAGGATCTTACATCATGTAGGACTTGACACTGCAAGGATGTGGAATTCCTATAGCCCGACACCCAGGATATATTGTTTGGGGTCAAGGGCAACAAGTTTGCATGTGTATGCTGCCGGGCCCTCACCATTATAACAAACACTGGCAAAAGCAAAACATTTTTTGGGTCTCAAAAAGCACACACTGCTACAGTAGTTACTGGCACTGAACAAAAGTACTTTGTGGGCCGATATGGAGAGAGGGGGGGGTAGAGAGAGAGAGAGAGGGGGGGGTAGAGAGAGAGAGAGGGGGGGGTAGAGAGAGAGAGAGGGGGAAAGAAAGAGAGAGAGAGGGGGAAAGAGAGAGAGAGAGAGGGGGAAAGAAAGAGAGAGAGAGAGGGGGAAAGAAAGAGAGAGAGAGAGGGGGAAGAAAGAGAGAGAGAGAGGGGGAAAGAAAGAGAGAGAGAGAGGGGGAAAGAGAGAGAGAGAGAGGGGGAAAGAGAGAGAGAGAGAGGGGGAAAGAGAGAGAGAGAGAGGGGGAAAGAGAGAGAGAGAGAGGGGGAAAGAAAGAGAGAGAGAGAAAGAGAGAGAGAAAGAGAGAGAGAGAGAGGGGGAAAGAAAGAGAGAGAGAGAAAGAGAGAGAGAAAGAGAGAGAGAGAGAGGGGGAAAGAAAGAGAGAGAGAGGGGGAAAGAAAGAGAGAGAGAGAGAAAGAGAGAGAGAGGGGGAAAGAAAGAGAGAGAGAGGGGGAAAGAAAGAGAGAGAGAGGGGGAAAGAAAGAAAGAGAGAGAGAGAAAGAAAGAGAGAGGGGGAAAGAAAGAAAGAGAGAGAGAGAGAGAAAGAGAGAGAGAGAAAGAGAGAGAGAAAGAGAGAGAGAAAGAGAGAGAGAAAGAGAGAGAGAAAGAGAGAGAGAAAGAGAAAGAGAGAAAGAGAAAGAGAAAGAGAAAGAGAAAGAGAAAGAGAAAGAGAAAGAGAAAGAGAAAGAGAAAGAGAAAGAGAAAGAGAAAGAGAGAGAGAGAGAGAGAGAGAAAGAGAAAGAGAAAGAGAAAGAGAAAGAGAAAGAGAAAGAGAAAGAGAAAGAGAAAGAGAAAGAGAAAGAGAGAGAGAGAGAGAGAGAGAGAGAGAGAGAGAGATTGCTCAAGCGGAAATCTGAGTGTTTGCAAGTTCACTTTCCCTCCAACCACTTTTTTCCCAACTCTGGAACAAGGTTTACGTCTGCCATTGTCAGGAGTAAATTTCCAACATTTCTCAGTATGTGAAAAGATTAGAGAAGAGTTGTTGAAAACCCTTAAAACAAGCAAGTTAGTAGGTTTTCACAGACTCAGAAGGGCATTTTAACCCTGGAACTATTGTTTACCACTACCGTCAGCCCCGGTATGTAGATCTGCGGAAACGTGGCAACATAAGGGGATTGCAAGTATTCAAACACTACTATGGTATGGGCCCTGGCATAATCAGAGAGGCTATTTCAGAGCTCTTATATGAGATTGCTGCCATAATTTGTCATCGCACTACATGGCACCAAAGGAACAAGTGTATTATGCTACAGGACAAGTAGATTTATGAAGCAACCAGCCTCATGGACAAGTAGATATTTTATTACATTTGACACCCATCACAGTAATGTCAACAAGGATGCTCAAAGCCCTTCCATGCTTTTTTTATCAGATACATCTATACCCATTTTGTTCAGCCTCTTATTTTTTCCCGGGAAGCATTTGACACCTTTTCACACCTATTCAAATGCTTATTATTGGCTGGCAGAAGTGGAAGAGCAAATGGAAATTTAGCCTCCAGGAATTTTGAGCAGGCGAAAGGTAAATTTCTAAAAGCCAATTTTCCTTAATTTTTATTACTAATCCAACTTCGCCACTGAATTGTATTTTTAACACCTATTAAAATAGCGGTTTAATTATTGTATAGCTAGACTGAGCCCCAAGATACAGTATTAGGATTTTAATCTGTACAGTGAAAAACAGCTTTTGGGTGCTAGTCACTTTAAGGACATGTTAATATTACATTTCTATATGTCCTACTTTCAAATAGCATACACCCTGCCTTGTGGGCGACAATGCCTACATGGGGTGACTTGTTAATTTTTTTAACAAGGATTTGACCGGTCATAAAGGTTTATTTTGACATTTCCAACACAATATTTAATCTGCCAGAGTCAGGTTACATCGGTAGGCCAGAAACCATGTTTGCATTGCCACTATGGTGGATGGCACAATATGTGCTGCACACCACTTGTGGCATTTAATTCCCAGGCTCTAGGTACACTGTGTACCATATACTAGGGACTTATAGGCAAGTTAAATATACCAATTAGGAGTATGGAAGTTTGACAATGTTAAAAGGAGGAACAACGTTACTTTACTACTGGTTAGCGGAGGTAAAGTGCACAGAGGTCTAACACCAGCAGAAATTTAAGATCTAGCAAAAGGTGCAAAATCTGTGCTAACAACCCAGAAAAGACAGATTTCCTACACATGGCACCCCCAGCCTGGAGCTAGGGTACACAAATCAATCCAATGATGGACTTCCCTGCTAACAGAGACAATTCAACACTTCTGCATTGGCACGTCAGTTCTATGCCCCTCCGAACCTTCTTGTACCACACTGTCAACATCTGTCTAGCCAGTAACCTTGTATATGGGAATCCTTCTCCTCACCTGCAAACCCCACCAGACAAGCAACTAATCCTAGTTTGTTCACAGATGTGTCCCAGTAGGCGAACAGTATCACCATGCCCACCAGAGTTATGTAGCCAATTCTGCTTCTGAGGTCAGACTTCTGCTCCTAAACTTGTGCAAGATTGGACCAAAAGGCTAACAACCAATAGAGGCCACTGATAGCTTTCAGCTTCAGGAACCAGCCCTCTGGTAATTCACTGCCAGGTGGAGGCTCCAAGCCAGGGCCTTGGATAGGACTCACTTCCAGCCATAGGGCTGAAAAGGAGTCCACCCCCCCTTGCTCCTAAGATCTCTCTGGCCGCTTGGATTTCTCAGAGTGTTCCACTTTGCCATCATTAATGCAAGACTGCTAGTATCAGAATACACTGAAACATGGTCTTGAAGCTTCCATCTTAAAAATCTTGAGAATTACGTAACAGAGTACACGCTAACAACCTTCTAGAATCCTCTCCAGGTTATATCTGGCACCAACTCTAGGTTACATCTCCCAGAAACCCTTTTGAAGGAGATGATGCGATGCGTCCCTTGGCTGAGTACCTAGGTGGGCTCTCATGGAGGCAAAAGAGGCAAAAGGTAGCCATAGAAATTAATTTGGTAAGAAATCTCTGCTAGTAAGTCAAATTATTCAGATTCAATGGGGAGAATGATCGCTTCAGTCATTACCAAATAAGTCTTAACCTCACTTGACTTGTTATGCCAACATAGTAAGATGAGTTGCAAAGAACAAATTCACAACAAAATTAAGTGTTCAATTCAAGACTAACAACCTAAAGAGACAATATCTGGACTCCAGCCTTGATGCATACCCAAAAAAATCTTAATTGAGATTTGGACTTCTAATGTTCAAATTCTACAAATTGAGGTTAGCTGGATAAATATTAAAAAGAAACAAAAAATGTGGCGTCTATGTAATAAGACGAAATAAGGTGACCTTGCAACACATTCATTAAACTGTTCCAAATAAACAATTTGCCCCGCTCAAATCCAAAACAATTTGCCCCAATCCAAAACATTCTGACCCACTCCAATCCAAAACAATCTGCCCCACTTCAATCTACCCTACTCCAATCCAAAACAATATGCTCCACTCCAAAGAGCTCCACTCCAATCCAAAACATTCAACTCCACTCAATCCCAATTCACACCACTCCAATCCATCCCACACCAATCCAATCCAGCCCATTCCAATCTAAATCAATGGGCCCCACTCCAATCCAAAACAATCTTTCCTACACAAATCCAAAACAATCTGCCCTACTTCAAACCACCCTAATCCACTGCAGTCCAATCCACACCACTCTACTCTACTCCAATCCACCCCACTCTACCCCAATCCACACCACCTCGGTTCAGTCCATTCAACTCTATCCAATCATCCAGCCTACTACACTCCAATCCACCCCACTCCAATCCACCCCCTCGAGTACAATCTACCCCCTCCACTCTAATTCACCCCGCTCCAAACCACCCTACTCTAATACAATCCAATCCACAATATAATACACCCTACTCCAATCCACTTCACCCCATTTCAATCTACCCCACTCCATTCCACCCCATCCAGTACACCCACTCCAATCCACCCCACTCACTCATTCCAACCCACTCCACTGCCTCAATCCACTGCAACCCACCCCACTCTACAACACTGCACTCTACGAGACTGCACTCTAACTGAACAATATTTTTCCTACTACTCCACTTTACGACACTCTACTCTAACAAATCCAGTCTACAACACTCTACCCCCCCCCCCACACCACTCTAGGACACTCTGTGCCACTAACGGTTAACCATGCTGAACTGCAGCAACACTGGCTTCCTAATTGTCAACAAACTGTGGTGACGCAGTTCCAGTTTGTTTTAATAATCTACTTCACAAACTGCAGGCTCTGAAACACATTTCAACCTTCCCTCCATCCGAACACATGCCTCTTTCCTTATTCTGTCATTTCTGCCACGGGCTGAAGCCTACGACATGCAATCAATGAAAGCAGGCCATAATTGTTGTGCAGCATTCCCTGTAAAGCCAAGTTCACAATCACAACATTGGCCGTGAGGGCTCTACGGCGGCAAGTAGCACTGAACCCCGGCTCTACCAGAAAGAAAAAAAAAACACGCTCTTCACAATAAAGTGTTACATCACTCTCCACCGGTACAGATCAGCATTCTTGCTATTTTTTTTTTTTTAAACTCTTTTTATTAACCTTTTCATTTTCAACCAATACTACAATACCATATGCTGCTTTATCAAGTACATCACAGTTTGCTCGTGTCAGCCACTGCCGAGGGCCAAGGGTCCCATTATGTATCCTCATGACCCCAACACCCTCCTCCTCCACCATGCCAAATATCTTGTGTCTTGCTTCCCCATACACCCCCAGTTAGTCTGAATCATCTGACAGGGATTCGTCCTGCGGGGGGTCACAAATGTTCCCTCGATAGTCATTCCACTTCCCCCATATCTTAGTCCATTTTTTGGGGCATCTTCTGTGTACATAGACCGATTTCTCCGTCACCATTAGATCGTCCATACCATTACACCATTTTTGGAGGGTCGGGGCCTGCCTGGCTCCCCACTGTTGCGCAATGTCTCTTTTCGCCAAAGCCATCCCCAGAGCCACCCATGTTTGCACTGTCTGCGTAATGTCCACTTCCTCCCAGATGTTCAAGAGGCACCCCCTGGGTTCAGGGACCAATGTTGCCCCTGTGACTTGCGCAACTGTACGCATGACTGCTTTCCAATATTTCTGGATGTGTACACATTGCCATAATATGTGCCAGAACGTGCCTGGCTCTCCACACTGTCGGACGCAAAGTGGTGTGTCGGCTCTGTGTAGTTTATATAGTAGTGTCCTGGTATAATAGGTACGGTGCAGTATCTTAAGTTGTATTAATTTAAATCTGGATGATATCGCCACTTCTCGTGGCGATGCCAGCGCGTCCTGCCAATCAGTCTCATCCAGCTCCCCCACGTCGGCCTCCCATTTATTTTTGAGGGCTTGTGTCGGGTCTGGTTGGTTGTTTACGATTTTTTTGTATGTGAGTGAGATAGCTTTCTTCGTCATATGGTCAGTAAGGAGCCTGAGCATTCTTGCTATTTTAAAGAGAAGTGTCACAAAAGAATGAAGAGCCCAAGCACCATCCTTATGCAGCACACCATTCTACAACTGGTCTCGCTATTCTGCAAACCGGTATGAAAGCACGTATTGGAAAATAAAAAAAACTGCAACAGCAACGAATTCCAGTAGCATGCATACAAGATTTGGACATTGATTGTTATTTTGATGTAATTTATAGACTTTTTAAATGTTTTTCAACTCCACATAATTACACTCTACTCAATAAAACATAAATGCACCCCACATAAATCAACTCTATGCCACATAGCAACAATCCTCATAAATACACTCCACACCATGCCACATAATTCCCCTTAACAGTTTTACCCAACGCCACACAGGTCCCCGCCACACAATTCAACTCTACACATTTCCATTTCACACCACATAATTCCACAACAAACAACATAATTTCACTACACAACACAATTCCACTGTACACCACATACATCCAATCCACACCACAGAATTCCACATCATGCCATAAAATTCAACACCACACCTCATAATTCCACTCCACTACATGCCATTCCACAACACACACTACCACTCAACATAATTCCACTCCATGACACATAATACCATACTCATGTGTAGGGGTCAAAAAGATGGTTAACACTATAAGCCATAACCGCTTGACATCACAGAGTAAGGCAAATAACTATATACCTTCCCTCCACGATTCCCAGAACACAGGAAATGACCACAACAGGGTAAGGGAGTGATTTAGAGACTTTCCCTCCACCTTCTGTAGAGAATAGGTAACAAAAGCCAATGTTGCTCGTCGAGGTCTACTGGGAATGCGTTCTAGACAGCCACTTCTATAATAATTGTCTCTCTGTTCAGCCTTAATATCATAGGAGTCCTGTGTTATGCTTATCCCACCGGGTACTGATGATGCCTGGGGATTTTACTGAATAGGGTGAGTACCCAATACTATTTCTGCTGCTGCATCATGGTTTTCTACAGGGGCTTAGAGTCACATTAGCTCACTGTGGAGACCCACCACCTGTTTATTTTAATGTTCATTTTTACGTGATATTATCCACCACACGTGTGCTAATGATTAGAAATTAGAGTCACTTTGAGACCGTGCCTAGGTTGATCATGTTCTGTTCTCATACTGAAAGAAATCCATACAAATTTTGTCTCCCTTAACAGGTAGATCCAGACACATTAACCAATAGGCACTTTTACTGTGAGTAGCAAATTACCACACAGCTTATGTGTAGATAGTTATCTATTCTATGGTCCTGAAGAATCGCTCGGATATTCATCCATTAGCGAGAAACATGTTGACCCACACTTGATAGAACAAGGAAACACACTACATGAGACATTATACTCAGACTAGTGCCTTGCTCTTTATTTTTATTTAGGGTAGGAGACCCCCAGAATAAAAAACTTGTTTACTTTGGCACTCCCAGCTCTATTTTAACTCACTTCATCTACACAATACTGGCCCCACACCCGCACTTCACCATACGGCATTTGGATAAAAAGATCCCCGCCAAAGAGCCCCTAATTTTAGAGAGACCGTCGGGTATTGCACCGCCGACCCGACGAGGAGCAGCCCAGATGATGAAGCATGACACCTGGAAAGGTGTGTGAGGGCATTATTATCCAAATTTTGGATTCCCAATATTCTTCCCATATAATGGGACTCATGGGAACCCTGTCCTTTGTGACTCTTTAATTTCCGATTTGTAAGGAACAGCATAACCTGTTTTTGATTAAACATAATCCCACTCCACATAATTCCAGTGCACTCAATACCACATAATTACCATCCACATATTTCCACCGTACTCCATGCCACATAATCCCAATATACATAACTCCACCCAACACCACACAATTCCACACCACTCAATTGCACAACAAACGATTCCAATCCAACCTACATAATTCCACTCTACATCCCATACATCTACTCCACTCCATAGCACATGGCGAAAATACACTGTCATTGACAACGCCAATAGCTCTCGTATTGCCGAGACCTATTGGCTCTGCCAATGCTTGTTGCAATTAGTTGAGGCTCTATTCATACAAACAATGGCTTGACTTTTCGTTTTACACTTTATGTTAACTGAAGCCGCATGAAGTCAGATTTGTTAACCACTCCGTAATCCAATAGAATTCTATTGGATACACCACTGCAAGCCAGATTGGAAAACAGTATTGTATCCAATCAGATCATTTCCCGAATCACGGATTCTGCGGAAACCAGTTACAGGTGTTTGTTTTTAAAGTATTTGTACGGCTGTTGGTGATGTGAACCATATCGATTTCAACCGAAACGCTGCGTCAACAGATTATATTTAATTAGTGTAATTGCTGAAAATGGGAAATTATTTATGTACCTCAACATTGTGCATATGCAGGAGGTCTTTTTTTACCTAATAAATGTATTTTTAACATTTATATGAGGAGAACATTTTTTAACTATATAAGAAATATTAATTCTTTGAACTATAGAGAGACAGAGACTTTGTTTTTTTATTATTACTATTGTATATTACCCAAGATGTGTACTCATTCGGATATGTTGGTGATAAGCCTAATAGAGGTGTATGTAAAGAGATAAGTCAAGCACAAAATGGAAAATTGTGTTTGTTCTTTTGTAAACTACCCTGTCTCTTTTGGCCATTAAAGGTGACTCCTTGTGTTCACCACCACTACGGTAAAAGCAATTGCAGCTATCTGAAACAGTGGGTGGGAAGAAATCCTCTCCTGATAGTGGTACGTTTGAACTACATTGTTTGAATAATTAGAACAAATATATTGAATAATCCTGCAAATAAAACAGATACATAACAGTGGCCCACGTTTCTGAATTGGTATAAGGAAGCAAACAAATGCAAAGCATGAATCCCAGGTCCATGGCATGAAACAGACTCAATAGTGACTGGAATACCAAGTAAGCCACCTTAGAGACAGAGTTGGAGCTTATCTTCCTCCTACCCTGCCGGCACATCCCTATCCATTTCCCCATATCACTAAACTAAAAAAAACAACAGGAGTGCAAAATCATAGAGAAGAGGGTTTATTGTACGCTTTACCCATGCTAGCTGATGATGCTAATGGTGCATCAGTGGATGAATCTGGGAACGGGGCAGCTCCAGTGGGCTGAGCACAAGGAGGTAACATGCATGCAAGCACTGCAATGGGAGCACTACTCAAGGAGACGCATGAGTAACTAGACAAGATGCAGACTCCATGACTGTGGAGTGGTCTAGAACGAGAATATATTCCATCCAACCTGGGCTGCAGGATCCCAGTGAGTGCAGCCGCACTATTACCTGCTTCAGTTTAAGACAGACCACTTGATCAACTGACTGGGAGCAAGATTCAAAGGAGAGGGAGGAGGCCCCACTCTAAATCCTACATTACCAGTCCAAGACACTCCTTCTCTTAAGAGACCATTGGGGTCCCAGGAGTAGAGCCAAGTCTGATTTCTTGGACATCAAGAAACAGTTACCCAACATTCGAGAAACCCCTACAACGTTCTGTAAAGCGTAAGTGTGTTTGAGGTGTATACTAACAATGGGCGGACAACTACGCTACACTCGCATAGTTTGTGCTATTTCGCGCTACGCGAATTGTACGTAGCAGTGCAAAAACGCGTAGCGTAGTTGGCATTTTTTGCTTGCTCGCTGTCCTCAACGTCAAGTTGGTGACCGCGAGCGAACAAAATGACATCCCGGCGAGACTTTCTACTTGTTCGCGATCAGCAACATCAAGTTGCCGATCGCGAGCATGTATAATAAACCTCCCGGCGAGATTCTCAACGCGGGGAGGTCAGGTTTCTCATTGCGAGTGGTCGCCTATGCTCGCGACGAGAAACTACCAGTCCGCGTTGAGAAAGCTGCCGCTCGAGTAAAAATCTACTCGAGCGGCAGAAAACGACAGCTCGCACTGTGCAAGATGCCGTTTTCAATGATTGCACAGTGCGGAGAAGCATCCGGCACTGTGCAATCATCGCGAACAGCGCACTGCGCAGTTCGCGTAGTGCTACGCGTATCTCGCATAGTGCGAATTGCACTTTGCGTAGCTGCGCGTAGCGCTACTATGCGAACTACGCCCAGGGTTAGTGTATACACCTAACTGAGTTACTACTACTGCATCTGGTGGTGCCAAGTGAAGTGATAGATTGATTGGTTGACAAAGAGAGTTTTGCTGATACCACAGCAAATTATGCCTTGTTGAATGCATTTGTGCATCTGTGCCCAGAAGGCAGACTGGGCTAAGATTTCTAATTAAAGACTATTTATATTGGATGACAAACTAAAAAGCTGGCTGAATTAATTACGGTTTCAAACCATAGTGTTGCAATGCAGGAACGAAAGAATCTCCACAATCTAAATGGATGTCTTTGAAATTACAATATATGCAACAGAGCATGAAAAGGAGGGCACGAGGAGCTCATTCAAGAGGGGAATACGGTGGGGGACGAGTGGGGAATAGGTAAACAGGAGAGACCAGGGTTAAGCAGGAGAGCCATGTTTTGCGTGTGTGCAGCTCGGATTTTGTGGAAGAACGATAGTCTTAATACTGTTCTAAATGCATCTTGCCTTACTGCTTCATCCGAATGTAATCTGGTCACACAAAATGTATTTCCTAAATACTAGGACAGACTGAGAGGGTATGACTGTACCATGAACACCCTGCTTTCTGTAGATCAGTAAGGTCCTTATGTTGATTATATGATAAACTGAGAACCCACCACTGGCCATATCAATACTGGTGCAAGTGTTCTGCACTGAAAGCCTCTGGATTCCCTTAATTGCCTCCCTTGGGCTTGTCCACAGATGTAGTTGGCATTTCCAAAGGAGCCCCACATCACATTTCGAAACCTGTTTTTATAACTCTTAGTCCCATCGCAGACAAGTATTCTTTCCTTTTAAGCCCACACCCATCAGCCAACCTATAGAGTACCATATTTTGTATATATTCAACTGAAATATTTTCTGTACACCGAGAGTCTACCTCAATAAGCAAGAAAGACTAGGTCCCCGCCATGTTGTGTGAAACAAATGTCAACTCTGAAATGTCTACAGATATGGCAAAATGTTTTGCTAACGTCCCCTCCCCTCCCCCCACGTTCCCTTCCCCTCGCCAATAAAGATAAAGTTCAAGCCAATGAAAACGCTGCCATATTCCATAATATCCTATAAAACGTGAAGCTGAAATAGGAATTTGACCAGTCATTGCAGATCTTATCAAGCAAGGATTTTTCGTGCGGATTGTTGGCAGATGTAGTACTCTTTTGCTCTAAATTAGAAATTCAGGAAAGACAAGCATGTCCCGACTTGTTTAAGATTTAATGGCCATAGTGTGGTTATCCCTAGCTTCTTTGTGGTTTTCAACCCCGCTACCATCTTTTCCTGTATCCCTAGAAATGCCAATGGATTATGGTGGTAGATTGGTACGTTGCCTTTTTCTCCATACCTATTAATAAGGAGTCTCACTTTTCTTAATCATTTGGCGGATATGTTCTTGCATGGTGGAGGCTCCCTCCAGGCATCACAGAGTCTCCATCAAACTTTTACCAAGCTTTGAAGATTTGGAAACCTTGGTTTTTGCCCCAGGAATTCTACCTTAGGACATTGCATTTATGGCATCTTGCTTTCTTCTGTAACTTTAGACCACTGCAAACAAGACTTTGCCTATCGCTTCACTGAACAGGGTAAGAAAGGGTTTGACTTCCAAAGAGAAACTGCAATTTTGTCTTTCCTTTATGAATTATTTAAGTCACTAAATTTGATGTAGGAAACCACCACTTATCAAAAGAATGAATTGAAGCCATTCATAAGTTATCACGTCCGGTAAACATCTCCTAGATACAAACGTTCTTGGGTATGGCTGATCATTGTGGATAGTGGTTCCTTGGGTATGCCTTTAGGCAAAACACCAGCAAAATGATGTTAATAAGGACACCTCTGACCCCTTGCAATGGCATAAAGAGGCTGAGTATGCATTTATACAAAGACAAGTTTCTGTCTTTGCTCCTGCTTTGGGGTTCCTTGATTATACAAAACTGTTTATACTATATTGTTGTGAATGGGATGCAACTCCACTTGGGGTGCTGATACCAGGTCATGGTGATCAGAAAAGGTCCATGGCATACTACTCCTCTGCTTTAGACCCCATAGCAGCAGGACTCCTTCCATGTCTCTGCTCTGCAGGCACTGCCGCTCACCTTGCAGAAGCCTCTGAAAAGGCTGTATTGTGTTTCACTTTAATTGTATGTATGTACGTTTTTTGCTGAGACAAAAGCTGCTATGAAGAACCTCGAGGCAAAAATAACCACCATAAAGGAGCTCTTGAGGTGAGGAAACATTGCCTTACAGACACTGAGCATAAAGAGGGATGCATTCACCACAATGTTAGAGATGAATGTGTAATGGCAAGAGTACAGTCATAGGTTCTAGAGAGGTCAACAGTTTCTAGACTGTACATTTCTCACTACCACACTGCTGGAGTTGAAACGCCCAAGAACGAAGTAAGAGCTGAGAGAAACGGAGTCCTGATTTGGCCACAAACAGATAAAGATATAGAGTTGTGTGAAGAACTATGTCCCTTGCTAAATTCCGAGGGGATTGAGAGCGAAGGTGGAAATTAGTGATACTGTGGTCAAGATTAAATGGTTACCTATTGCGAGTTCTGTGGGTGGCGGTGACAGGAGCTGGAACGGTCAAAGCAGAGTTGTGTGATGTTGTACAGATAGAACGAGTCACAAGAAAGGCTGTGAGAAACAGATTGTCAGAGGATAAATACATTTCCAGACTGGAGTAGGACAATGATGAAACAGAGAATGAAGCTTCAAGGGATTAAGGCCCTGGTAAATATGGGATGAAGAGTTTCTCAGTAGTTTCCAGGTCAATGGCGAGTCTGTGCTAAGGGTAAGACATATACATTCCATAGCCCAGAGGCAACAGTTGACTTTCTGCAAGAAAGAAAAACAGATATTAGAGGATGCCCAACTTGAGAGTTTCAAAACTTACAGTCTGGAGAAAATGCGGAGCTCCACTGAGGCCTAAGTGAATATGCCTTGGGTGTTGTCGCTGGTTGGACATGTGACTTTTACGGGATAACTGATATTGTGAACACTATATTGATCAATGATTTCTCACTGCTCGTATCCTCCTCTCCCGTGAAAGACTGAAACCTCCGTTTAGGTCTAGCATTAGTCAATAGCTCTTGGTTTTACTAAAATTACATGTACAATATACTTACTTACAAAGCTAGCTCTCTTCATCCAAAGGCTTGCTCTTGTTTCATTCAGTTTTCGTTCTGCCCAATACAATATACTGCATTAAGCAGTGGGTCAGCCCACTTCAGTCACTAGCTGAGTACACTGTGAGTGACAGCATTTTGCCCTTTCAGAGGAACCATATCCACAAACAAAATAGTTTCTATCAGTGCCAGGAACTACTATAGCAAGGTGTGCTTTTTGTGAGACTAAAACTTATTTTTGCTTCTTATTCAAGTTCTTTTTGTTTAGGTTGATAAGGGCCCAGCAGACATTTTGCAAACACCATGACCACATAAAAGTAGCACTGATATAACAAAAAGGATGGCACCCAACTCAACACCTGTTGGCTTTACCATTGATTGTTTACTTTGTAGCTGTATTGGAAAATATGGTTTCTTGTTGAGGTTTGCTATACTTCATGTAAGTGATGATAGCTTTATTAAATAAACAGATTGAATCCTCTTGTTATAGACCAAAAATGTTGGCCAGAATAGGTTACCTTTAAGTTATATTTAGAATATAACGCAACGCAATAGGAAATTGCTAATGCTCTGAGCATGTGTGCTCAAACACAATTTTCTGAACAGACAATACTGGCATTGGTTTGCAGTGTTCAGGTTTTATGTTCTTTAACTGGAAAAATTGTTTTTAGGTCTAGCTTGACAATGCTGCTGTCTGCATTACTATTATAAAACAAAGTGGGCTTTAGCTCCCCCCAGAGGAGTATTTCTCTCTTGCCCCATGCTGTTGACTGGATGGTGTATTACTCTGCCTCCTGTGGAATGCTTACAATGCCAAGTATGGGGGGCTATTTTATATCTCAAAAGTACATTGAATATTCACACTACCTCTTTATTTCATAGATGCACAGTACACAAAGCAGTTGATATTTGTTTTGCGTTTACACAGCAGTAAGCTTTTGGTAATGTTTTAGTCAGGACACAACACAAGCCATTGCTTGTTCTCTGTGGTGCACATTTTAGTCGTTCTATTCAGGTATGCAACACCCTTGCTAAGTGTGGTGCTATGTTTAAAGCAGATATGGAGAAAAAAAAATCCTCTGGATGTGCCTTGTTTTTCTTTCTACATTGGGCCTAAGTGCACCTTAGTACTCTGATGCCTACATACCGGGGCCCTTAAACATTAGCAAAACAGAATTAATTCCTATCACTATGGTTGTATCAACTAACTTTCTCAAAATCTAAAAGGTATTGTAACTGTTCATGAGATTAATAAATCTGAAATTCAACTGATGAGATTGTAATTCTAAATCATTCTTATGCAGAGGTTTCGAATTGTAGCCCAGTGCACACAAATGTGGCTGGGACAGACTTGAAGGGAATCATAAAATAAGCTTCATCTGATCACTGTTCATGGTCTGATGGATCTTGCTGCAAGACTTCTGCCTCAGGCCCAATGCCAAACTTATCACTGAGACAAACTAGGAGACCCCTCCCCCCCCAATATCACATCACCTGGGTCACTGCAATGAACAAAGTGTTAGTCGAAGTCCATCACAGACACTGGAAGATACCTTCTTCAGAACGATACCTCTGCTGGCACACTGGTTGTTCAATGGGGTACCAAAGGATGCCGTCGGTATTCTTTAGCCCCCTGATGCCTCTAGGCGCTTGCTTGCTTGATAGGAACGCACACTCGAGTTCCACTGCACTGTACAGACATGAATGCACTGGCTTCAGCTTGTGCTATAGGGAAATCTCAGAGCTACTACGCCTTTCCCTTCAGCAGGGCAATGCAGGTCCTTCCCTGTATCATACTGGACTGTTGTTGTTCATCTGACCTCAGCTCCTTTGGAGTCAGTCCCTCTTCTTCTGGACAACAGCACCTCCAACATCCCTCCTGAGCAGAAAGTCTGCTCTCTCCTTCAAAGCAGGGCCAAGGCAGTCTTTCTTTGTAGGCTTGAAGAACTTCCTCGATTTCTGATTTTGACCATAGCAATTTACCCCCACACTGGAGTACAGAGTTTCTTGGCCGTTACTGGTGTAGGGCCATGAGTTCTGGTTGAAAAATCTTGGCATATTGGCTACACGTTTTGGTCTCATCTTTGTATAAAAAAAAAATATATATTATATATATATATATATATATATATATATATATATATATATAGCAGACAGCAGGTGTTTATTCAAACAGTGAACTCTGGAATAGGTTTTGGGCAGAACTTGCCTTTTACTTATTCCTCCAAGACTGGTCCAACCATGGTGACTTTCTTCAAGTAAAAACAGAGAGCAAGAGGGGGGGGGGGGGAGAGAAAGAGAGGGCGAGAGAACGAGAGAGAGAGAACGAGAGAGAGAGAGTCACAGTCAGTGAATAATGAGCAGGAAAGGGCAGCTTCAAAGGGGCACGATCTACTCTCCTACACAACCAAACGTCTAGCCTTCTACCCAGGATCTCTGGAATGTCCTGAAGGAGCCTAGCAATTCATGTTGCCATCTTAGGTCCTCTCTATTCCCTATATTGTGTACTATTCGGATGTAGGAAACAAAATATATTCCACTGTGACCCCAGCAACATGTAACATACATACAACACAGACATCCTTTGCGCACAGAAATGACATACATATATGAATGCATCATCCACGTTCCACATGGACAGAACAAGGGATCCTGTTCGGCGTGCTGACAGACCAAAATGCAGGAGAGGCAAATAAGCAACTCTTCCTGACAGAGACCAGTAAAAAGCCATTCTTAGTGCGGCTACAACCGTCAGTTCTCTACAACCTGGTAAGATCAGACTGAAGTCGCACTCTGTAAGGTGGGTGAACTTGGCGTAATGAACTTAAAGCATTCTCTATAGAGCCATGCTAGGGTCTTTTCTCCGTCTCAACAGCACTTCTAACTCAGATCAGGCTTTCTCCATGACACCGAAGAGGCACTGCTGCAACAGTGCCTCTTCCGGTGTATAGTCAGAATCTAGCTACATAGCTCAGGAGCAAGGATCAATGCTGCAGTGTGCACGTCCATCCACTATCACACCCTCCTCCCAATTAAACCACTGTACCCACTTCTTTCATGATTGCTAAGAGGCCCAAGAAATTTGGAACAAAACTATTCTTAGGTCCAACTTACAATGTATTTATTATATGCTTAGTTACTAAAACGTATTGCATAAAATACACCAATAAAATGCGTCATTAATACCATTTGACCATCTAACACCTAAATAGGTCTGTTACACAAGAATTTTGTAGGAGTGAATGGTGATCCAGTATAGATAAATGATGTACACTTTTCTTAACGTGTTTCTTGAAGACATGAAGAGCCGCTTGTAGCTCACACAGCCCCGTGATTTGTATGTTTGCTAAGAAGGACCATTGGTAGTCCTTATAGGGGCTGTATCCGAAGTTGTTTGATAGTTCAATCCATAACCTTTGATCGAGTGTGTTCTCTTGGCGGTTCTCAATTTTTGGCAGAATTTGACAAAAGCTCCTTGCTGTGCATTCTTTTACTTTACAAGTCCCCACTCCAACCTTATTTGGACAGGAGAAGCACTGTGAGGTAGCCAGAGGAGCTGCCTATACAAATTGAGATGGAATGTTTCTAAACACTTAGAGTCACGACCATGGAGGAGTTCACAACCGTAGCGGATGATTGGCAAATGTTTGCTCCCATGCCCTTTAGTATTGTAAGAAGTAAATTACTTTCTATCCTTTTCCGTAAAAATAGGAAAGCTACGAGTAGATATCCAGCTTTAGATTTCATTTGATCTTTATGCTGCTGGCAGGTGCCTTTTGTATAAAATTTGATTCCAAGAAACTTATATTCACTTTCTTTGGTTAGTCTGTGATTATTTAAATACCAGGATCGAAATGACTTTAGTTTTTTGCTGAAAGTTAACACTTTTGTTGTATTTATATTGATTTCCTGCTTGTTGTCCAGGGTAAAGGAACTTAAGCTTATGTAGCAGTATATGTAGGCCCACCTTGGTTCTACTAAAGATAACTGTATCAACCTGGCTATAACATGCTTGCCAGTTGTTGTCCTCAGAGTTGGGGGGCATGACCGTTAGTCTGGTGCAGAGCTTGAGTGCGGTTTGTCTGAAAGAGATTAAATGATGCTGACGCTAACACACATCCCTGCTTGAGAGCAGTTGTTATCTGGATCCTATGAGAGAGCCATGTTCCGTCCCCTATTTTTATCTGGATACATGTGTCCATGTAAAGAGTTGTAATGCCTTCAGTAAACTCTCGGGAACCTCCCAGTTGGCGAGTTTTAATCAAAGTTTTGTCTCGTCAACTTTCAGGTCCACGAAGCAGGCATGAAGGGAGCTTTCATGGTTCTAGGTCTGCTCATTCCAGGGTGAAAGCCGGACTGATTGTATGGAATTATCTGCCGCTTATCCACCCAGCTGTTCAGATCCTGTAATGAAAGACCTCCATAGTATTTTGTCTCGTTGTCTAGTAAGTCAATCAGGCGGGAGCTGGCTGGATCATTTTTGTTACCATTTTTGCATTTTGGATGAATAATTGTGCCTCGCCAGGAGTCAGAAATATGGTTGTGGGCAAAACAGAAACTAAATAGGGTTGCGAGGAAGTTCGACCAGCTCGCCAAGTTGGATTTAAAAAGGCATTTGGTAGTCATGTGGACATGGAGCCCCATCCATTTTACTTTTGAGTATCAGCTTCTCTGTGTTTTTTGAGTGGTAGACTTGCTTGTCCCTGTCGTCCTGTTCTCACCTTAGCACAAGTATGTCCTTGTGTGACTTTGTTACTACTGGTTCCCTGATGCGAGTAGGGTAATGGGCTGCAAGGTACTCAACCCAGGCTGGTTCTGTAATGTTGGCGTTCTTAGGTGTATGGGGGACCTCGTTCCAGATTATTTATGGTTCACCAGTATTGTCTTGGGTTGTTATTCGTGTAATCATGCAGAATTTCCGTCCACAGTGCTTTGTTATACTACTTTTTTTATAACCAGATATCCTTATTATACAAAATTTCTAGTCTGACTTTTTCCACCAGCAAGCTATCGGCCAGAGACTTCCTTGTTGTTCTTTTTAGATGATTCAAGATGTTTTTGCGGTCCTTGAGACAAACATGTACCACTCTGACTTTTGTTTCCTGGGTCGATTTGATAGCCTTTCTGACGTTGCGAGTTTGAATATTTATGCAACAACGTGTACCCAACTGTTTCCCAATTAAAGACAGGATAACAACCATGGTTAGATTTCAGGAGGTTTAGAGTCGAAAACTCCATAATTATATTGTACTTGATATGCCATTTCTATTGAGCCTTCTCAAGTTTTCCGAGGTTACTGAGACTACTAGCATTGTCGCTTTTGGATGGAGACAGGTTGTTGCGCTTAAACCTATTCACAGTGGGTAGTGGTGACTTTCTAATCGGGGTTCAATCCTATAGGAAATTATCAGCTTAAAAAGGTTAAAGGACGCCATAGTATAGTAGATTGTGGAACTCGCCTTGGTGGGGATTCTCATTTTTGCAGGCAGTTGGTCCTCTCTTAATCTTCTGTTTAGGACTCTTAGGTCCATGCTGGAGCATACCCTGAGGAGGGAGGCATCAATTTTACTACATCTGTTCTTTATCGGAGGCCACTAGTCTGGGATCTGCCATACAAGATCTTGTTCCAAGAGGAGTTCATCCACATTTTAGTAATTCACAAGGATTCATTGAAATCACCTGTTAATGAGTTCAGCAGTTCTGGATTCCTGTTTCCACCCTGTGAGCATCGATTGCAGATTTGCCTCAACTTTGCGTTTTTTGGATGCTGCTGAATTGATGTATATGTTTGTAATAATTAGCGGGTGAGATGCCTCCTTGGACCAGCCCTCTTTGTGGGTAGGCTTCCTTTGCTTGACCTCTTATGAGGATGCCCCACATCTCGAAGTGCGATTTACTTGAAAGTACAGCTTTGGCTATCTCTTGCGAGTGCCAACTGACCAACGTTGTTTCGGGCACATGCACTTTGTAAAAGCCAGAATGAAATGATATACAGAGCTGAACCATTGTTCAAACATATAGCAATAGAAACTTAATTTTGATTTCTGCTTCTAGAATGGTTCTTGCGACACGCTCATGTTTCTGTGGAGAGATTATTTGAGGTCAAAGTGAAACTTTCATTACTGGTTTATTATAAAATGCAGGCGCAAAGCGGTCTTATCTCATCTATGGAAGATATGAGAGCTTGAAAGTAGGAATGGACTGAGAATAATTTGTTGTTTTCAATGAATGTCCTGCCAACACGTACGGTGCGAAATCACTGCTTTTTAGGTTGATAAAGGTGTGTTATAACAAAATCTTGCAAATATGTAACTGTGTAGCCAAAAGACCTTGAAGCGGAGACAAAAGATGGGCACGGGCCAGCACAGGGCTTTCGAATGTTTTTACTACAAATTCACTATGTTGACAGATTTATCTTTTTTGCTTTAAGTATATGCATAGTCGAATGAGTTGGCATTTTCAATGTAATCCAATAAGTGTGGAAAGGTATACAAGATGCAGCACAACTCAAGTGAGCTCTAACATTTAACAGAATGCTCTCTGTATGTTTCAGCCCCAGGGGCTTGGGCAAATAAATGTTGCTTCTTTAAAATCACCATGACCGCATATCGACTGTTTCCTTTCGGATAATTTTGGCTTTAACAAATGGTGTGTGAGACTCGGATTAGACTAACTAAGTTCCAACAGAAAGAGAGGCCGTGGCTGAGGGTCCCGGGAGCTACAGAAGTCTTGGACGTGAACGGTCAGATATGACTTCATTCGGATAGCCCAGACCATGGAATTCCCTGGAAGAAAATCTGAGACACATGAACTCATCAATTTATTCTAACACACAGAAGTGAATTGTCTAAACAGTCATTGCAGTCATCATGGAACCAGGTATGACACCAGGACTGGGTCTGTGGTGTATAAATGGGTCCTTAACGTGAGAAGGAAAACAGGGTTTTCCGCACTGCAGATGTAGGAGAAAACATAGAACTAGGATTCTTTGTATGGTCTAGGGTAGGACCATTAGACCCAAAGGCCTTATTGTTTTGTAGTAAAGATGGGGTTTCTATAAATGATGAATTGATATTGTGCTTGAAAACTGCTTTTTTTAAATGTTGAGTAAATTGATTAGTTGTGGCTCCAAATGCAGAACATTCAGAAGTTTAGATGAGCCCAGGACTCAGGCATGGTTTGTAGTAAAGAAATAGGGTCACCATAGGGCAATGTTTCTAGATCAACAGCAGATCTTAACTCATGATGACCAGTTCAGACAGTGGCCTAAGGAAGGTTCGCTTGAAAAGGGAAGGTTGGATTATTCAGAAGAATGTCTGAGAGCAACTGAAAAGAAAAGCAAGAAGGTGACATTGATAGAATGGTATTTCTAACATGCATGGAGAAGCTATGTACAAGGTAGACAATGGATGGAACCAAAAGACTGTCATGGGAAGTTGATGAAATATGAAAGTGATCCTAATGTCGGTCCTCGCCTCTCTCGGGCCACATGCAGACAGCTTCTTCAGAAGTAAACGGTGAACTATTGGCCTGTTTTCGGGTTGACACTATATATCCACAATTGTGGGCACTGGAGAAAAGCTCAGTGCTTAATCACTAGGGTTTCCATCTTTGAAAATTAGGTGGCTGCCCAAATAATTCTCAAATCATCTTTCTGGAAGTTCAGGAGAAAGAGAGGAACACCAAATTGTCTGGAATGTGACACTGTGTACAGGCTGCTGTTGCTGGGTAGCTCATAGTGGCTCAGCTCACTAATACCGGAATGGAGGAGGCACCCAAATCAGCTCACGAGCTTCAGATGTCAGGTTATATATGATGCATTAGGCCATGTGTGTTGTAGGCAAAAAAAGCAACCCAGGGAGGGAATGAAGAGTGCCTGAAGATGCAAGCAGAGACTGCAACACCATACATGTAAAGAGAAGTCTGAATGGCCTTCACTCAGACCTCAGTTTTGGATCACAACCATCAACTCATTATAACAAGATATCAGCGGTACTGTTACCACAAAATAAACCAGAAACTATATGACTGTTAGATGAAGTGACCGGGTTGAGAAAAAGTATTCACATTTTACCATCAAAGCTAGCAGACTCCACTTCAGGAGGTGAATGGGAATGGCTTGTACCCATGTGTTGGACCGGAAAAGTCCTCTGCATGGCAAAGATGAGTACCGCTGACCTGAGTGCCCATTTGTACAGTTGTCTGGATCCCGAATGCTAACATTTTTTGTCATAGGCAAACACAGACCATGCATGTGGGCTATGACATAGACCTTGTATTTATTATATGCTTAGTTACTAAAAACGTATTGCATAAAATACAACAATAAAATGTGTCATTAATACCATTTGACCATCTAACACCTAAATAGGTCTGTTGCACCAGAATTTTGTAGGAGTGAATGGTGATCCAGTATAGATAAATGATGTACGCTTTTCTTAACGTGTTTCTTGAAGACATGAAGAGCCGCTTGTAGCTCACACAGCCCCGTGATTTGCATGTTTGCTAAGAAGGACCATTGGTAGTCCTTATAGGCGCTGTATCTGAAGTTGTTTGATAGTTCAATCCATAACCTTTGATCGAGTGTGTTCTCTTGGCGGTTCTCAATTTTTGGCAGAATTTGACAAAAGCTCCTTGCTGTGCATTCTTTTGCTTTACAAGTCCCCACTCCAACCTTATTTGGACAGGAGACGCACTGTAAGGTAGCCAGAGGAGCTGCCTATACAAATTGAGATGGAATGTTTCTAAACACTTAGAGTCACGACCATGGAGGAGTTCACAACCGTAGCGGATGGTTGGCAAATGTTTGCTCCCATGCCCTTTAGTATTGTAAGAAGTAAATTACTTTCTATCCTTTTCTGTAAAAATAGGAAAGCTACGAGTAGATATCAAACTTTAGATTTCATTTGATCTTTATGCCGCTGGCAGGTGCCTTTTGTATAAAATTTGATTCCAAGATACTTATATTCACTTTCTTTGGTTAGTCTGTGATTATTTAAAATACCAGGATCGAAATGACTTTAGTTTTTTGCTGAACGTTAACACTTTTGTTGTATTTATATTGATTTCCTGCTTGTTGTCCAGGGTAAAGGAACTTAAGCTTATGTAATGTTGGCGTTCTTAGGTGTATGGGGGACCTCGTTCCAGATTATTTATGGTTCACCAGTATTGTCTTGGGTTGTTATTCGCGTAATCATGCAGAATTTCCGTCCACAGTGCTTTGTTATACTACTTTTTTTATAACCAGATATCCTTATTATACAAAATTTCTAGTCTGACTTTTTCCACCAGCAAGCTATCGGCCAGAGACTTCCTTGTTGTTCTTTTTAGATGATTCAAGATGTTTTTGCGGTCCTTGAGGCAAACATGTACCACTCTGACTTTTGTTTCCTGGGTCGATTTGATAGCCTTTCTGTCGTTGCGAGTTTGAATATTTATGCAACAACGTGTACCCAACTGTTTCCCAATTAAAGACAGGATAACAACCATGGTTAGATTTCAGGAGGTTTAGAGTCGAAAACTCCATAATTATATTGTACTTGATATGCCCTTTCTATTGAGCCTTCTCAAGTTTTCCGAGGTTACTGAGACTACTAGCATTGTCGCTTTTGGATGGAGACAGGTTGTTGCGCTTAAACCTATTCACAGTGGGTAGTGGTGACTTTCTAATCGGGGTTCAATCCTATAGGAAATTATCAGCTTAAAAAGGTTAAAGGACGCCATAGTATAGTAGATTGTGGAACTCGCCTTGGTGGGGATTCTCATTTTTGCAGGCAGTTGGTCCTCTCTTAATCTTCTGATTAGGACTCTTAGGTCCATGCTGGAGCATACCCTGAGGAGGGAGGCATAAATTTTACTACATCTGTTTTTTTATCGGAGGCCACTAGTCTGGGATCTGCCATACAAGATCTTGATCCAAAAGAAGTTCATCCACATTTTAGTAATTCACAAGGTTTCATTGAAATCACCTGTTAATGAGTTCAGCAGTTCTGTATTCCTGTTTCCACCCAGTGAGCATCGATTGCAGATTTGCCTCAACTTTGCGTTTTTTGGATGCTGCTGAATTGATGTATATGTTTGTAATAATTAGCGGGTGAGATGCCTCCTTGGACCAGCCCTCTTTGTGGGTAGGCTTCCTTTGCTTGACCTCTTATGAGGATGCCCCACATCTCGAAGTGCGATTTACTTGAAAGTACAGCTTTGGCTATCTCTTGCGAGTGCCAACTGACCGACGTTGTTTCGGGCACATGCACTTTGTAAAAGCCAGAATGAAAGGATATACAGAGCTGAACCATTGTTCAAACATATAGCAATAGAAACTTAATTTTGATTTCTGCTTCTAGAATGGTTCATGCGACACGCTCATGTTTCTGTGGAGAGATTATTGGAGGTCAAAGTGAAACTTTCATTACTGGTTTATTATAAAATGCAGGCGCAAAGTGGTCTTATCTTATCTATGGAAGATATGAGAGCTTGAAAGTAGGAATGGACTGAGAAGAATTTGTTGTTTTCAAAATGAATGCCTGCCAACACGCACGGTGCGAAATCACTGCTTTTGAAGTTGATAAAGGTGTGTTATAACAAACTCTTGCAAATATGTAACTGTGTAGCCAAAAGACCTCGAAGCGGAGACAAAAGATGGGCATGGGCCAGCACAGGGCCTTCGAATGTTTTTACTACAAATTCACTATGTTGACAGATTTATCTTTTTTGCTTGAAGTATATGCATAGTCGAATGAGTTGGCATTTTCAATGTAATCCAATAAGTGTGGAAAGGTATACAAGATGCAGCACAACTCAAGTGAGCTCTAACATTTAACAGAATGCTCTCTGTATGTTTCAGCCCCAGGGGCTTGGGCAAATAAATGTTGCTTCTTTAAAATCACCATGACCGCATATCGACTGTTTCCTTTCGGATAATTTTGGCTTTAACAAATGGTGTGTGAGACTCGGATTAGACTAACTAAGTTCCAACAGAAAGAGAGGCCGTGGCTGAGGGTCCCGGGAGCTACAGAAGTCTTGGACGTGAACGGTCAGATATGACTTCATTCGGATAGCCCAGACCATGGAATTCCCTGGAAGAAAATATGAGACACATGAACTCATCAATTTATTCTAACACACAGAAGTGAATTGTCTAAACAGTCATTGCAGTCATCATGGAACCAGGTAAGACACCAGGACTGGGTCTGTGGTGTATAAATGGGTCCTTAACGTGAGAAGGAAAACAGGGTTTTCCGCACTGCAGATGTAGGAGAAAACATAGAACTGGGATTCTTTGTATGGTCTAGGGTAGGACCATTAGACCCAAAGGCCTTATTGTTTTGTAGTAAAGATGGGGTTTCTATAAATGATGAATTGATATTGTGCTTGAAAACTGCTTTTTTTAAATGTTGAGTAAATTGATTAGTTGTGGCTCCAAATGCAGAACATTCAGAAGTTTAGATGAGCCCAGGACTCAGGCATGGTTTGTAGTAAAGAAATAGGGTCACCATAGGGCAATGTTTCTAGATCAACAGCAGATCTTAACTCGTGATGACCAGTTCAGACAGTGGCCTAAGGAAGGTTCGCTTGAAAAGGGAAGGTTGGATTATTCAGAAGAATGTCTGAGAGCAACTGAAAAGAAAAGCAAGAAGGTGAGATTGATAGAATGGTATTTCTAACATGCATGGAGAAGCTATGTACAAGGTAGACAATGGATGGAACCAAAAGACTGTCATGGGAAGTTGATGAAATATGAAAGTGATCCTAATGTCGGCCCTCGCCTCTCTCGGGCCACATGCAGACAGCTTCTTCAGAAGTAAACGGTGAACTATTGGCCTGTTTTCGGGTTGACACTATATATCCACAATTGTGGGCACTGGAGAAAAGCTCAGTGCTTAATCACTAGGGTTTCCATCTTTGAAAATTAGGTGGCTGCCCAAATAATTCTCAAATCATCTTTCTGGAAGTTCAGGAGAAAGAGAAGAACACCAAATTGTCTGGAATGTGACACTGTGTACAGGCTGCTGTTGCTGAGTAGCTCATAGTGGCTCAGCTCACTTATACCGGAATGGAGGAGGCACCCAAATCAGCTCACGAGCTTCAGATGTCAGGTTATATGTGATGCATTAGGCCATGTGTGTTGTAGGCAAAAAAAGCAACCCAGGGAGGGAAAGAAGAGTGCCTGAAGATGCAAGCAGAGACTGCAACACCATACATGTAAAGAGAAGTCTGAATGGCCTTCACTCGGACATCAGTTTTGGATCACAACCATCAACTCATTATAACAAGATATCAGCTGTACTTTTACCACAAAATAAACCAAAAACTATATGACTGTTAGATGAAGTGACCGGGTTGAGAAAAAGTATTCACATTTTACCATCAAAGCTAGCAGACTCCACTTCAGGAGGTGAATGGGAATGGCTTGTACCCATGTGTTGGACCGGAAAAGTCCTCTGCATGGCAAAGATGTGTACCGCTGACCTGAGTGCCCATCTGTACTGTTGTCTGGATCCCTAATGCTAACTTTTTTTGTCATAGGCAAACACAGACCATGCATGTGTGCTATGACATAGACCTCTTTCACAGATTGCGGTCTTGAACCGGGAGGGACGCCCAAAGCACTACCCTCATAGGGGTGGAAGGCGACTGCCTTCACCAGTAATTAAGCAGGATAAGGGGTAGCGGCAGCATACATTGTACAGTTCAGTAGTAGTAAACAGGACCTTGTTACCCTGTGTCACTGGGTGAAGTGTTGTGCAGAGCACAATAGTGAGTGTGTGTGCTCGCAGTGTGTATTTGTAATTAGCGCCCACTGGTTAAACATAGAAAAGCTTCAGTACTGAACAGTGCAGGCAGACTTTGTGTATGTGTGCTGAATGCATGGGTACATGCAATGGTACACTACAGCTAGGTAACAGAGCTAAACCAAGAGTGGGCTGTGAATGTGCACGGAGTGAGTGTGCCTGCAGTGGACCACTGCATGGATAACCCTGGGTTCCATTTTAGGAAGCCCAGGTCTGCGCCTGGTGAAAACCTGAGGAGGAAAGGAATCCCTCTAGACAGATTTGTGGATTGCTGCATTTCTGTGGGATGGGAGGAACACACACTGGAGGGAAGGGAAAGACTACTGTTGCACTTCAAAAGGTTTGAATTCAGATTCAGAGATAGATTTTTGATTCAGAGATAGATCACAAAAAAAGACCCTGGCACACATCTGAGGAAGCGAGATGGGGCTGATAAGGAAATCTAAAAGAGTAGGGCTGGGAGCCCAGGATTAACCTTTTGATGTATATGGAACTGTGACTGACATCCAGGTGTGAACCCTGGTAACTCTTATGAATCGATCCACAACACAATCCGGTTCAGAATCATGCCTGCTGCTACAGACATTTGAGGAAATGGAGAAGTGTCCACTTTAACAGAAGCAGAACTCTAACATGAAATTTCAAAGACTCAGACCCTAAATCACATTTGGTGTCTGGAAAAGGACTACAAAAAGGGAGATTGAGTCCCCAAAAATCGGTCATCTGTCAGTCAGTCAGACGGGCCGTGTGAGATGGGGAAACTACGCAAGACTTCTGCCTGTGGACAGGACTGAGGGGGCCAAGGCCTGCTAGTCTCCCTGCTGGGTAAGGGAACATCAGCCAGGAAAAGCAAGACTACCTGCCCTGGAGCCTGGAGAACCAGTGTCTGCCTTTTTACCAAGACCAGTGTGCCCTGTGAGGAAGAGGAGAGCGTTAGCAAGGTCCAGTGGGGAGCCTTCCTGTGAAGATTCCGTATACGAGGTGTGAAGATTCAGCTATGCACTGATTGGGCTGTCACCCATGTGCAAAATTGTTTTAGCGACGCCCGGATGCCAGTACGCAATTCGCAAGGCCAGACTGAGTGATTCTGCAGACAAGATTAGTCAGTCAGCCAGCCAGCATATCCCTCCAAAGAATTATACACCATCGTCAACTCCTTCCTAAAACCCATGTTGTAGGGAAGAGTCCTCAGTATGCAGTTGGTGAACTATTTCTTGGGTAAAGATAGACAGATCTACGACTGGCAGAGATGCCAGTCTCCCTGATCATAACTAATGTTAGTACCACAGACAGGAAGACCTCAGCAGAATTTTCTTTTCATCATTCCCAAAGTTGAGTAAAAATGACATTCTAGGGGCAGCATGTACAGCTCCTATAAATATTTTGCTGAAAGGAGGGGAGGCCATATAATTCGCCCTAATGGCCATCTACAATTCCTCTCTGGAGAGTGGCTATGTCCCTGACACAAGGAAACATGCAAATATCCGGCCATTACTAAAGACAGCCTCCCTGGACCCTGATAGGCCAGAAAACTATAGGCCCATCTCATTGCTTCCAGGGATAGGTAAAATCTGAGAAAAACTATTAAATGGCTTTCTCTCGAACTTCTATGGTACCTATAATCTGCTTCAACACACACAAACTGATTTCCGCCTTGGCTGCAGCACGGAGACAGCTCTTTTGTTGGTCACAGAGGACACGAAAATGACTCTACACCAAGTTGTGCTGGCTGCACTCCTTCATTGGAGCACAGCTTTAGACACCGCCTCACAATCAGTCTTAAGTTACAGGATGAAAGCAATAGAGATCACAGGGAAAGCACTGAAATGGTTAACTTTGTTTCTAGCCAATAGAAGCTTTCACGTTAACAAAGGATTTTCTTGTCAGAAACACACAAACTGAATGTGGAGTGCCGCAGGGCCCTTCTTTGAGCCCTACGCTCTTCAACATATATGTTCGGCCTCTTTCCAACATCATCTGCACCCATGGTTTTACTATGGCATCTCATGCAGAGGATACTCAAATTGTTGTCTCCCGGTCACCTGATACTTATTGCACTTCTGAGAAACTAACAACATGCCTGGAACACGTAGCTAGCTGGATGGCAGCAAGCTGTCTCAAGTTGAATGGGGACAAAACAGAGGTGATTGTGGTTATCAACAACCCATCGTTCTAGGACCAACTCTTTTGGTCCCCTTGTTTGGGGGAGTCCCCCATTCCTAAACTTCAAGCCAAGAGCCTTGACGTCACCTTGGACAAAGATCCGACCATGGTTTCCCAGGTAAAGAAGGTAAAGGGCATGTGCTTAGATCTGTTAAGGTCCCACAGGAAAATGTTCAAATGGCTCCCCATGGAGTGTAGGAGGACGGTGGTCCAAGGCTTCATCCTCTCACGCCTTGATTATGGCAACTCCCTTATTTTGTGCAGCCCGGCTTATGCAATTAAAAAAATTGCAGGTCACCCAAAACGCCACGGCACGCGCCCTTCTGGGTTTTCCCAAAATAAACTCAGCACACCCTGGTCTTGCACAACTTCACTGACTACACATCAATAAACGAATGCAATACAAGGCCCTAAGCATTTGCTCACAGGTTAAAATATTCACCCGGCCACACATTCATCAGCATCATATTACCCCATACACAGTTCCCAGAGCACTGAGATCAAACGACCTCTCCCTTCCTATTGTCCCCAGAATTAAGATAGCAAGAGGAAGACGTCGCTCATTTAACTACCTTACCGCCAAATTATGGAACTCTCTCCCTCCTAAGCTCAGATCAAATAACAATCGGCTAAGTTTTTTGGAAGCAACTAAAAACACATCAGATAACTCTGATGTTCTGTTTCAACTCTTCCTGTCAGCGTCGGGAAGCCTGTGTTGGGTAGCTGTGCGCTCCACAAAATCGCCTAACAAGTTGCACTAATGAGGGTGGGACAGGGATTTGCCCGACAACTACTAGAGGCCCGACCTCAAGGGGGATAGTGTTAGAGTAATATAACATTGTACATTTTATTATCTTCCCTAGTTACATTTTAACTTCAGGCACATAAATCCTTTCATGCATTTGCAGATACTTTTCAAATTCCTGTAGTGGCTTTCCTGAATAAGGCGCTCTCTGCCGAAACACACGTAGAAGATGACCTAAAATAATCAATTGTTAAGCCCCACATTTTCTTCCTCAAAGGAAAACCATTGTATTCAATGCCCAGAAGCACCATCTGCCTGGTGCTTTATAAAGAATTTCCTTGCTGTGTACTTTACCTTTATAGTGTGGATGGATGATGATCGAAGATAATTGTTAAGCCACGCATTTTCTTCCTCAAAGGAAAACCATTGTATCTAATGCCCAGAGGCACCATCTGCTTGGTGCTTTATGAAGAATTCTCTTGCTGTGTACTTTGTCTTAGAGTGTGGCTGACAACAGTGTGATTGAAGACATAAATTAAGTGTCAATGTGCAATCATGTGATAATACTTTGTCTTTTCTAGCTTTCTATTGATATCTGAATAAACAACATTGTTTTGTCCATACTCGCTGGTGTTGCTCCTCTCTGTTTGTCTTATTTGCATTCCTAAATGATGTTAAACACCAAGTAATGAGAGTTGCCCAAGGTCATTTTTCGCTCATTGCATTTCCCTGCCTAGTGGAACTCCTACCCAGGTGCAGGGAGCCCTTTTCTCTACATTATATGTACTTCAAGTTTAGGCCAGGTTGCGGCCTGGGTTCCAAATGAAATGTGTATGTGGAAAGTCAGGATATTTTGGAATGGGTTGTCAGCTGTGAGGTCGCTTGTAAAGCGCCGGCCCTAAATGAGGTGTATAAGGCAGCTGCCTTAGTGGATCGCGTGGTATTGGTAGAGACAGCCAGCCTTGTAGGATGCCTGTGGCACAGCAGGTGGTCTACGAGCGAATAAAGGAAGCTCTCCTTGGGATGTCTGGGTTGAAGCCATCTCAATACCTCCAAAGATTCAGTGACTGCAAGAGAGTGGATGGTGTTCCGTTTGAGAACTGGATTCATGGTGTACTGCGTGATTGCAATGAGTGGGTAAGAGGGATGGAGGCCAAGGATTTTCAGTCCCTTAACCAGCTGAAGGTGACAGAGCAACTCAAGGAGGAATGCTCTACCCCACTTTGAAAATACCTATCTTATCTGACAGAGGAGGATCCAACAAAAACTGCAGTGTTAGCTGATAAGTGGTTGGCTATCAGGGTTCTTGAAGGGATGGAACAGCATGATTTTAAGCCACAGGGGGGAGAAGAACTCTCCATGGATTGGTTCCAAACCAGAGGAGAAGGGCCAGGGTCATTCTCATGAGACTCGAGGAGAGCCCAGGAAACACAGGAATGGTAATGATGTATCAGGGAAGGAGTATCATGAGAGGGGAAGGCAAGGAAGCCCTTCTACAAGATTTTGAACTTTCTAAATGCCATATGGTGGGACATTACAAGAGAGACTGTCATGAAAAGGAACTTGACACAGCAACGCCCATGATAGCAACTTGTGGGTGAAAATACCCAAGAGGGACCGGTTGTGCTCAACCTAGTAGCTATGTACATTTGAGAGAGGGACCCAGATGCCCTGAAGCACATCAATCGTAATACAATGGGACTTGTGCAGGACGTTAGTATTAATGGAAGGAAAGCACCTGTCCTCAGGGATACTAAGCCTTCCCCACTAAGGTTGAGAGTGCGTACCTTGAAACCTGGGGAGATTGTCCCTGGAACCAAGGATACAGGATTGGTAGCCAGTGGAGAGGGCATGGAATATCCGCTTGCCAGGGTTGATGTTGAGGTCAATGGAAAGTTAGCCATGGTTGAAGTTGGGTAAGTGAAAGGCAAGGAGCTGGATGTCTCTTGTGCATTATTTGGATTGCCCCAGGCTTGGTACCGGGATCAGAAGCCTTCATGGTTTGGACAAAATCAGTTGTGTTGACCAGAACACAGGCTGCCCTTCAGTCTCAGAGTGAGGCTGGGATCATCTCGGATTTGCAGCATCCAGGACAAGGTAGTTTGTAGGAAAGGGCAGACTTCGCGAAGGCAGTGATTATGGAGGAAATCCCTTCTGCTCCAGAGGGAGAGAAGGATGAGGCTCTCGAAACGGACCATTTGCTCAAGTATCTTTTGCTTCCAGAGCTGCAGGGTTTGTTAGATGCTGGAGGGCCTACCCAAAAGATTACCGCAAGGCCCCGGAGGAGTGCTTGTGGGACTTTGGAAGGAAGCCCAGGTCACCAAAGAAGTGGTTGAAAACACTATGTTGGCTGGGTGGAAGGTCTACTTTATAGTGAACCGGTAAATCCTGACCCAGTAACTAGCAACAGATTAGAGATTTCATTAGGACACAGGAACTTCCTGTTGTCACTGGCCCATGAAGTGCCCTTAGCAGAACACTTAGTGATTACAAAAACCCAGGATAGGTTGGATTCTCAGTTCTACTGGTGACCAGTACTGGGGGCCAAGGCCTGCTAGATGAGGGCACATCGGCCAGGGAAAGCAAGACCACCATCCCTGGAGCCTGGAGCACCAGCGCCTGCCTGCCTGCTTGCCAAGACCAGTGTACCATGTGAGGAAGAGGAGAGCATTAGAGAGAACAAGTTCTAGTGGGGAGCCTTACTTGAGGACTCTCTGTGGGGTGGGGGGTAATTCAGCTGTGCACCGATCGGGCCGTCGCCTGTGTGTAGGATTGTTTTCGGCAACCCCCAATCTGCCAGGAGAGTGCTTCCGCAGACTGAGCCGTATGTTGAGTGCCATGAGGGTCTTGCTATGCCCGAAGCACCATGCTGCAGTGACCCCTCATGCCAGAGGGGGACACTGGTAAAGTTATCACTTCAAAGAGTGCCAAAATGTATGACCGTCTGCACCAGTGCGTGTGATGGAAGAGCCTGCGCCCATGTGACCTACTGTAGCAACCCTGTATACCAGGAGGGGCTGCCAGTGCAAATGTTGCCAGAGGATTCGGGCGGCTACCTGAAGGAGAGACTGAGGCTATGATCCACTGGTTGTAACCGCACTCTGGGAGAACTGCCCCAACTCACCACTGAGGACTGCCGGAGATGCTTTTGCATCATTGCTGGCTCCAGTCAAGAGATGAAGAAAGGATAACCCATAAAATGAAAATGGGCCAAACTGTGTTCCCTCATGTCATTTCAGGCTTAGAACAACTTTAGAATAATTCATAAGAAACATAAGGCCATGTTATTCAACCATGATTTGTAGCCTTCTCCAATAAGTAGTATGCCCTTTAAAAATTGCCTAGAGGAGCCTGTTTTTAGTGAGATGTGACCTCTCCAAGAAACCTAAATAAATAAATGTTAAGATTAATTTTCTCTCCAACAATCATGAAAGAATTTGCCCTTTAAACAAAATTCTGTATCTTAAGTCTGCAGAACGGCTTTTTCTATTTTTTTTTTTTAAGAGGCTGAACTGTGCATATTTTACTGTTGATGCTTGTGGATTGTGTAAAAATGTGTTATATTCTATGCCCTAATCGGTTTGTCTTGTTACACGGCAAAACTTAAAAGTTGCCTTTGGGGTTCCTATTAGCAACAAATAAACAGTACAACTAAAACATGTCAACAGACATAATGGCACACTTCCTGCAACGTCCACAATATTTTACCCACAAACCAAAAAGAAATGTATACCAATATGGAGAAACTCAGTACCAGACTTTGTGGTGGAGAAGGAGATGGCACCCCCACCCGATCTACCTTTTGACCCCTCCCCGCCACCAAGCTCCACATCTCATAAGGTTTTTTTTCCACTTTCGATGTATGAGGTAGGAGAGCCCATGGTAAGGCTCATTACCAAAATAATTTCCACTGTTCACCCCACATGCAATGAGGTTCTGTGATACCATGAGGACTTCCCTCCCATTTGTACCCACTGTTCTGGTTCTGCTCTTATTGTATTTCGTTTTTAAATCAACTATTGGTATAGTGATTAGTCATGGCTCATAATTAAAGTGTCATAGCTAGCTAGCTATAAGCAATGTCAAGACTGGTTGTAAGCAATGACTGAATAACAGAACTGACGTGACATTTTGTGGTGTATATGTTATCTAATGACACAGTAAAACAGGGATCTGACAAACTGATGCCGGGGACATCATTCTGGAGAATGTTATATAAGGGCATACTGTAAGAAGAACTACACAGCTCTTGCACTTTGTTCACAATACAAGTAAATATGTTCATAAATAGAGAAATTCAGTACCAATACAGACTCAAACTGTAAAATTAATTCAGATTAAGAAGGAAGGGCATAGTATTTAGATGGGGGCAAACATGGTAACAAATGAAGAGCTGCACAAAAAAACAATGCAATATTAGGCATTAAGTAAACAATATTGACACTCATTAACACAATGTTTAAACGGAGAATATGAACAAAAGGGCATCAGGAATTGAATTCATAAATCTAATCATCAGACAAATTATATATGACAGACTAACATAGTGAATGATTCAAAGAAGTAGTAGCGGAATAAACAGGCACTGGAAAAGTTAACAGGCCTGGCTTTGGGACCTATTAGATTTGCCAGTGGTTTTTAGCAAAGCTGTACAGCATCCCCAATGCTGCGCAGCTGAGTAAAGAATAAACATTTTAAAACGCCTATGCCACAGCTGCCCATGTCACTTTGTAGATATGTGCATACTCCTACAAAATGACGAGGGCACTTTTTTTTTTTTTACCGATTGGAGTTGATCAGTGAATAAAAAGAAAACAAGCATTGGCATAGCCAATAGGTCTCGCCTTTGGGACCTTATAAGTGTTTAGTTATGCAGCACAAAATCCTTGGTGCAACAACATCAAGTGTTGCATGGCTAAACACTTATAAGGTCCCAAAGGCGAGACCTATTGGCTATGCCAATGCTTGTTGCTTGCTTGCATTAAGGCTCATGGTATCCTTGCTAAACTACTGAATAATGAATGCTATGGTAACACTGGGACGAGTCCCACAGCGCTTACATTTAATGAGGCACTAGGACGTTGTTGATTTTAGCTCATGCGAGTAAGTTAAGGGTAACGTCGGTTTGGCCTCAGGGCACTTTAGGGGGTAAAGGTCGATTGCCTGGCAGTCATTCATTTGCAGAATGCTGACCCTTTATAACTGGCGGGAAAGCTAAAGTATTTGCCTGTCTCAGGCACTGCAAACAGGCCGAAGCTGTCGAGCGCGAGCCCTTTTCACTGCTGATGGCGATGCTTCCCACACTAGAACCATCTCGCGCGGCCAGTACACAATGCTCGCTCTGCTGCGTGGTTGTTACCTGGGCGCTGCACTCGTGCACTGACGAGTCACATCCTCACAGTTCTAGTGACTCTTTCACAGTCCAACAAAACGGAGGTTCGTGAAACAAACTGACACGTTAATGCCTGCGCAGGTGGTAAATTAAACTGTGTCCAGTCTGCTCGATCAGCACGGGTAGCCAAGCGCCTCATGTATAAAAGCACAAATGCGATCTCAAACCATGCGATTCGCGAAATCACATGGTTTGTGACCGCAAAAATAGCCTTTGTACGAGTTGGAAAACTCTCTCTGGCTGTTAAAAAAGGAATGTTATGATCGTTTCAGAATCGCAATTAGGAGGAAGTGTTAAAAGAACGCCCCTCCTATTTCCGATTCATAAGTGTGGGTGTTAAACTGATTCCGAACACCTTAATCGTGTTGGCAAGCTCGGAAGGCTTTTCAGGTATGTGGAAAGAATGCGGACCACTAGAGCTCGCAGCGGGCAGTCAACAAAAACGCGAGGATATTTATTTTAGACTCTGGGCAACATCGGCACGCTCTTCTATTTTTTTTTAACTTAAAGGGACTTTGTAAGAAAGCCACAGCGGCGAGGTTCAGATTCAACCCTAACCTTGAGCCCCTAGCAGGAAGACAATAACAAGCAGGAAGTGGGATAAGGGAGGGGGGGGTAGGGCAGTCGCGCGCACTAAGGGGAGAGAGGCACGCAGGCTGGCAAATGGTGTGCACTTTCGCCGCCGCTTTGATGCTCTCAGTGGCCGCGCGGCTCACTGAGAACATCAAAGCGGCTGCGAAAGCGATCACACAGGCTGACAAATGGTGCGTGCGCCCGGCGCACATGCACTGTAGCTGAAGGCCTGAAAAGCCACTAGTTTGCGCTTCCAAAACCCGCTTACTAAAACTCTCGCCAGAGCAGCGCTAAAACGCTGGCTCAGGCAAGACCTAAAAACATGCAAAACATTTTTTTTAAGTGAGTGGCTGAGGAAACACATGGGCGAGGGTGGGGGCAGAGAAAAGCAATGGGTGAGAGAGAGAAAAGTAGAGTTGGCAGGGAGGTAAGAAGCTATGGGCGAGATAGCAACACAGGGGGAGAAGCCCACGAGGGCAATCACAGAGTGTGTGAACGAGAAGCATATGGACTGGAGAGGGCAATACGAAATGCGGAGGAGGAGGGAAAAGAAGAATAGCAGGGAGACAGCTGGAAAACAAATGCAATCTTGTGGAGTGCTTAAGACAAAACATAAGAAACAAGCATTGGCATAGCCAATAGGTCTCGCTTTTGGGACCTTATAAGTGATTAGCCATGCAACACTTGATGTTGTTTAATGAAGGATATTGTGCTGGATAACTGAACACTTATAATGTCCCAAAGGCGAGACCTATTGGCTATGCATTGGGGGGCCTTATAAGTGTTTAGGTAGAGCTATTGACTTTACCAATGTTTCTAAGCTGTGTTGTGGAGAAGTGTGGCTGCTGTGCAGCATGATGAGAAGTTGTAATTAAAAAGTGTAAGAAGCACTGAGTGATGCTGTGGTGTATTTGAGTGATGCAGTGCTGGCCCTAACCGATGCAGTGCTGGCCCTGACCGATGCAGTGCTGGCCCTGACCGATGCAGTGCTGGCGCTGTGGTAGCGCATAGTGATGCTGTGGTAGCGCATAGTGATGCTGTGGTAGCGCATAGTGATGCTGTGGTAGCGCATAGTGATGCTGTGGTAGCGCATAGTGATGCTGTGGTAGCGCATAGTGATGCTGTGGTGTTCCTGAGTGATGCTGTGGTGTTCCTGAGTGATGCTGTGGTGACCCTGAGTGATGCTGTGGTGGTGCTGAGTGATGCTGGTGGTATTGAGTGATGCTGTGGTGTTCCTGAGTGATGCTGTGGTGAAGGCGAGTGATGCTGTGGTGAAGGCGAGTGATGCTGTGGTGAAGGCGAGTGATGCTGTGGTGAAGGCGAGTGATGCTGTGGTGAAGGCGAGTGATGCTGTGGTGAAGGCGAGTGATGCTGTGGTGAAGGCGAGTGATGCTGTGGTGAAGGCGAGTGATGCTGTTGTGAAGGCGAGTGATGCTGTGGTGAAGGCGAGTGATGCTGTGGTGAAGGTGAGTGATGCTGTGGTGAAGGTGAGTGATGCTGTGGTGGTGCTAACTGATCTGTGGTGGTGCTGAGTGATGCTGTGGTGGTCCTGAGTGATGCTGTGGTGGTCCTGAGTGGTGCTGAGTGATGCTGTGGTGGTGCTGAGTGATGCTGTGGTGCTGCTGAGTGATGCTGTGGTGCTGCTGAGTGATGTTGTGGTGCTGCTGAGTGATGTTGTGGTGCTGCTGAGTGATGTTGTGGTGCTGCTGAGTGATGTTGTGGTGCTGCTGAGTGATGTTGTGGTGCTGCTGAGTGATGTTGTGGTGCTGCTGAGTGATGCTGTGGTGGCCCTGAGTGATGCTGTGGTGGCCCTGAGTGATGCTGTGGTGGCCCTGAGTGATGCTGTGGTGGCCCTGAGTGATGCTGTGGTGAAGGCGAGTGATGCTGTGGTGAAGGCGAGTGATGCTGTGGTGAAGGCGAGTGATGCTGTGGTGAAGGCGAGTGATGCTGTGGTGGCCCTGAGTGATGCTGTGGTGAAGGCGAGTGATGCTGTGGTGAAGGCGAGTGATGCTGTGGTGAAGGCGAGTGATGCTGTGGTGAAGGCGAGTGATGCTGTGGTGAAGGCGAGTGATGCTGTGGTGAAGGCGAGTGATGCTGTGGTGAAGGTGAGTGATGCTGTGGTGGTGCTAACTGATCTGTGGTGGTGCTGAGTGATGCTGTGGTGGTCCTGAGTGATGCTGTGGTGGTCCTGAGTGGTGCTGAGTGATGCTGTGGTGGTGCTGAGTGATGCTGTGGTGCTGCTGAGTGATGCTGTGGTGCTGCTGAGTGATGTTGTGGTGCTGCTGAGTGATGTTGTGGTGCTGCTGAGTGATGTTGTGGTGCTGCTGAGTGATGTTGTGGTGCTGCTGAGTGATGTTGTGGTGCTGCTGAGTGATGTTGTGGTGCTGCTGAGTGATGTTGTGGTGGCCCTGAGTGATGCTGTGGTGGCCCTGAGTGATGCTGTGGTGGCCCTGAGTGATGCTGTGGTGAAGGCGAGTGATGCTGTGGTGAAGGCGAGTGATGCTGTGGTGAAGGCGAGTGATGCTGTGGTGAAGGCGAGTGATGCTGTGGTGAAGGCGAGTGATGCTGTGGTGAAGGCGAGTGATGCTGTGGTGAAGGCGAGTGATGCTGTGGTGAAGGTGAGTGATGCTGTGGTGAAGGTGAGTGATGCTGTGGTGAAGGTGAGTGATGCTGTGGTGAAGGTGAGTGATGCTGTGGTGAAGGTGAGTGATGCTGTGGTGAAGGTGAGTGATGCTGTGGTGGCCCTGAGTGATGCTGTGGTGGTGCTAACTGATCTGTGGTGGTGCTGATTGATGATGTGGAGCTGCTGAGTGATGCTGGTGGTATTGAGTGATGCTGGTGGTATTGAGTGATGCTGTGGTGTTCCTGGGTGATGCTGTGGTGGTCCTGAGTGATGCTGTGGTGGTGCTGAGTGATGTTGTGGTGGCCCTGAGTGATGCTGTGGTGGCCCTGAGTGATGCTGTGGTGGCCCCGAGTGATGCTGTGGTGGCCCTGAGTGATGCTGTGGTGGCCCCGAGCGATGCTGTGGTGGCCCCGAGCGATGCTGTGGTGGCGCTGAGCGATGCTGTGGTGGCGCTGAGCGATGCTGTGGTGGCGCTGAGCGATGCTGTGGTGGCGCTGAGCGATGCTGTGGTGGCGCTGAGCGATGCTGTGGTGGCGCTGAGCGATGCTGTGGTGGCGCTGAGCGACGCTGTGGTGGTGCTGAGTGACGCTGTGGTGGCGCTGAGTGATATTGTTGTGTCCCTGAGTGATGCTGCGGTGATGCTGTGGTGGTGCGGAGTGATTCTGTGGTGTTGTTGAGTGATGCATTGTTGGCCCTGAGTGATGATGTGGTGTCGCTGAGTGATGCTGTGGTGGTGCAGAGTGATGCTGTGGTGGTGCAGAGTGATGCTGTGGTGTGCCCCGTTTTATTAAACACCCTTCCTCTACAATGTAGCGTTTTACCTTTGTTCACCAGGTTCTAGTCAGACATAAAAACCTATTTTTCTATGCTCTTGCAGTAGCACCAAGAGACTTTTTATAAGGTAGACTGCGCCCAATAGGTTATTCTTTCACTTGCACAAAAAGCACATGCCTACTCATGCAAAGTGGAAACGGGACTGTCAAATGTCGGAGGGTGCATGTTTAGATGTGGCATAAAGGGGTGTGGACAAGGCGGCAGAAGTGCTTAAATCCCAGTGCCTCACCTGATTATAAATCTAGACTTTGTATTAACATCTCTCTTAATAGAGCCTTGTACTAATGCTAGCCGAGAACACAATGCGGAACATCGGCAACACTGCACGTTGTAAATCGGATAAATTAGAACATTATAATAATGTATAATAAAGTCCATAATGTAAAATGTGCCAAATCAAACACGATTCTGCTGAAGAAATATACCTGGACCGCAAGCCAAGAGTAAAGCCAAGCCAAGAGTAAAATGTTGGGAAACTACCGGCCCCAGAAAGATAAGAATCTAAATTAAGTCAACAGGGTTAAAAATGTTGTGTTTGCCTACAGAATTAGTTAATACCGCTTGCATTTGTACCGCGTATGTGAAGAAATGGGCACATGAAATGGGTTGAGTTTATTTTTTTTATCGTATCCTTCTACTGCTAATGTATGAAACTTCACCGCAGTGAGTGCTGGGGGAGGGGGTGGGGGTGCGGAGCCACGAGGTGAGACTGCCACAAGAGTGATTAGACAATTCTGCCAATGCAACTACTGCCGTATATGCATGGCAAACAAAGTACTACTCACTTTCCAGTGTAGAACCTATTCGGTGTGAAAAGATCAACTGAGGGGGACGGCGTTGTAAAATGTATTTTAAACATAAACGTAATAAACGCAACAATAAGGCAAGTCTGAATGATTGAATGAATGCATCAACAATGCTGGTCTTTGCGCGGAAAGTACCCTTGGGAAAAAAACAGATTTTACACCACTTTCTCTTTCTTTATCTATGTATTGAAAATATTTGAGGAAGGTGAGGGGGCAAAATAAAGTTGGGTCACAAAAAAAAAACAAATGAAAAGCAGACAGCCGTAAATAATAACAAGCTGTAGCCCGGTAACTGACGAAGAGGGAGTAGGAGAAGGGAGGGGTTAGTGAGAGCAGAGAGCAGGGGGTGGAGGAGCATAGATATAAAAGTGATTCGCGCGTTGTAAGGGTTGTAAGGCTTAATGAGCCATGACAGAAAGCCAGATGGCGGCTCTGCGCGTAACCGCGCGGGTAACCGCAAGCTTGAGGCCAGCAAAAGCGTGTGGTCGGTGTGAGAAGTTGGCCTGGCATATGCTGGTCACTAGTTATAGTGGCCACCTTGCACCAGTCCAATTCGACTCTTAAGGTGATAGGTTTAAAAGACAACCTTTAAAGAAAGCTATCCTAGTGGTAGCTGTGGAGAGCAGCCTTCAGGCTAAGTCTTGAAGGAGTGTTAAGCTTATTGTTTTACCATAGATAACCTCTGGAATGACCAAATGAAAGAGTAGTCCACACAGGTATATATATAAAATATATGTATTTATTCTAAACAGAATCCCACAAGTCTCTTTATGAGGCTAGAGGTAAAGATACAATTTAAACAAGCATTTATAGATACAATAAATAGCACTGGAATCACAGGGCCCCAGTGGGGGACCAAACCATATATTAAAAAAAGTGGTATAAGAACCACGACAATTCTACAGACAATGCCTAGGGCATTTAGGATCGCTGGCCCCTTGAGAATCCACCCCAGGTGATGAGGAAGGGGACCCACGGGAGGCGCGTGCAGTGGAATTAGCTGCTATCGGGATCTCTATTAAAGCCTATGGAGAATGTCGCGGTTTGATTTAAACAGATTAAAGACACTTCTAGCAGGAGTTCAAAGTTAAAAACGTAGAGTTAAGCTTTTGGGGAGCCCACTACCACGGGAGTACCGAGGTACCACTGTTACCTGCCCCAGGGAAGCCGGGTGCATAGGTCGTTTTCGATGTCGGGTTGCGGGCTGATTTTCAATGGGAAAATGTACAAAACTGCTGCTAGCCAAAAGCGTTGATGATGCCGTGAAGAATGAAGTTGTAGATCTTGTAGAGAAGAACCTGAAAGCAGAGGGGACAGAGTCTGGGTCACGGCACAGTGACCAGGGAGCTCAAGGAAAAGAGCCCTTCAATGTCGGGTGCTTCAAGTGGAAAAGGTGTAGCTTGGATCTGCAGCCACGGGCTCCGGGAGGCTTCAAGGAAGGCCAGCTTCTGGAGGGAGACTGTCCAACGAAGGATGAGGGTCGCTGCGGTGTTAGTGTCCGGATTGGATCCACTAAGCCTTGGCAACCGCAACCCACGCAAGATGAACAAATCAGCTACTGGTGCAGACCCACGAGGTCTGAGAGAGGTCTCCTTCAAGGAGACTGTAGAGCAGGCCTGGAGCAACCAGGGGAACTCTTTAAAGTAAGGATTGTCCTCCGCCAGGGCCCACAAGTCGAGAGACAAGGGACCGAGGAAGGCAGCAATTTGGAGTGCGTAAAAAGGCTGCCCACGGGCCACCGGAGTGAGCTAGAGCGCTGATCTTTGGCACAGTTGCTGCTGAGAGGTTGGCTCAATATTGGGCCAAAGCACAACTTCCCCACTGGTCAGGGTCGTGTGCTACGCAAGAGGTGGCCGGTGTCCTGGGGTATTGGGGATCTCGGCACCCACGCGGTCCACGGTGCTCAGACTTGCTGGGCACGCTCACTGGCCTCTGGGATGCTAGGAAACCCACCTCAAGCTTGAGAGGAGTCGTCGATGTCCGTAGGAGCAGCGAAGTTCCAACCGGGTCACTTGCAGTGTTTCAGGTGCCTGCCAAGCAGGGGGGTAACTCCTTTACCCCAAGGGAGATTTCTTCAGTCAGCTGGGCAGCAGCTCGTCGAAGGTCAAGTCTGTGAAGTCCAAGATTAATCGGATTCTCTGGGGACACGTTATTCACCTTTATCCACAAGATTAGGGGAGTGTCCAGATCAGTGTCCACCAATGGGAGTTGAGGCGGGAAAGTGTGGCTACACCCTCTCCCCTTTGTGTGTTTCCCGCCTGGGCGAGGGGCAGGATGCCCCTGAACCGGTTCCAGGCGATGTATGCAGAATGTAGGCGCTGTAGCAGCCTACATGCAACTCTGAAAGGCATCCTATGGTGCACCCACCCAGTTCCAATCCACATAGCCTGTCTAGGAAGGTGCTGGCACCTCCCTGCAACAGGATCCCTATTGTCCAGCTGCCGAGGCTGGGGTTTTGCCCAGCAACAGGCAGCCAGAGTCGTGTGGGTGGCGAGTAGCACGTGTACGTGTGCACTTTTAAATTGGTGTCTAAATTCTGCTGCTTTTCCCATATCGCCCCTCTAGCAGGGGGGGAATCATGCCCTCATGCCCATGGCTGGACTGGGGGTATGATTCCTACATGTTTGACACCAAACACAATATGGTTCTGTGTAGCCATTCTCAAGTTATCACGCTATTGTGATATACTTATAATGCGGTTAAGAGTATATGGTATGGCTACACTACAAACAACCCAGCAATGATTTTTACGAGGGTTGCAGAGGGGCCCTACTCAGGTAGGGGTCCCCCCTCACACATATCCCAGCACCCTGCCTTGTAGGATTAGCAAGGCCTGCTTGAGGATACATGTGTTGTACATAGGTGGGATACAGGGTACCTGTATCCCTGTAAGGGGGTGCAAGCACCACCTTACCTAGACTACAGTAGTGGTCTGGTGGTGTCATTTGGTATAGCTGTCCCAGGGTGGCACAATCAGTGCTGCAGCCCTGGTAGGCCTCTGAGGGAACCATGCCCTGGGTACCTAGGGTACCATCTACAAGGGCTGACAGGGTATCCTCAGTATCCAATTGGAATGTACCTAGGGTACTCACATCAGTTTTAGGGAGGAAGCAGATAGGCTGGGGTCATGGATAGCAGGATCCCAGCCAGACTAGTCAAAAACCATTCAAATACCAGGCAAAAAGTTGGGGGCAACCATATAGTCAGATTCCACCTTCCTACAGTCGGATTTTTAAAAGCCCACTTACTAAATGTCTCGCCAGAGCAACGCATGCGCTGGCTCAGGCGAGACCTAAAAAAGTAGCTCCCTAAAAGTGAACACTGAAGGGCACAAGTGAATAGGCAATGCCACAGGGGAAGCACAAATGCAAGTGGGATAATGCAAGCCATTGAATAAGAAGTAGGCAAAGAAGAGTAACAATATGGCCAGCCAACGGTAAGCAATGTGCGGGCTACGAGCCCACAAAATATCTTTCGCAAGCAAACAGCTGTGCTGTTTGGTAAGCTCTCCCAAACAAGCATTTGCAATGCAATAGGTCTCGCATTTGCAAGAGTTTGAGTTATTGGCATTGTAAATGACAATGCCTTTCATTTAAGTGCTTACCCACTGATATGCAGATCTGCATGCACCAAATAGCAATCAAAAAGAATGAGAGAAATATAATCAAATGTTATGTGATGCAGGTCTTCTGACTAAAAGCCAACACTGACTGGCGTCTCACAGGTGACATGGTCTATGAGCCATTTTGTTTGTTCGGTTTTGCAATCCAGCTGGAAATTGTATGTAGCATATAAACTAAAGTGTTCCATTAACTGATACTTTGAAAAGCATCACAAGCTCTTACACATTCATCATCCGCAAAAGTAATTTTAGTGTGTGTAAAAGTATCAAATTACTGGTACCTAAGCACATCAGTGAAGAAAGTTATTCGCTACTGTTGCTCGATTCACAGTGGCGCTTTATTTTGGCATTTCACAACAACAATTATCTATTCAGTACTTCTCCAGACTCCCTTTCACAGCTTGAAGGTCAACATGGGTTATATTTAGCAAAATCAAAGAACAGGAAGAGCGGTTGCATTTTTACAGTTTTATATAAGAGTAGGAGTTTAGTTCTTTAGAAACATTAACTGTTTTCAAACAAGCTGTGGGCCACTAAACTGGGACAAGGTTTAACCCCTTCAGTGCCACGCCCTTTCCCCCTCCTGTGCCGGACGTTGCATTAGTGGGTGGGGTTCATGACGAGATAGTCTCGTCATGGGCACAGCGCAACCGTGCTCCATGACGAGACTATCTCGTCATGGGCACAGAAGAGGTTAAGCCTGTTATGCAAGTGCGTTTCTTTGTTTATTTATTATAATCAAATAGAGACAAAGAAAGTCATTTCTTCCATATCTGAAAAATAAACGCACCTTTCCTACAAAGATGAAATAGCTCTTCTGGAATTTGCGTGCAGATAGCAGACAGGAAGCCAAGAACGTTTGACTCGTGGGCACATTTTTTAAAGTTAATGAAACAGTAAGGACCATTGCAGAGCTGCGATCACCGGCAGCTACAGAAGCTATCCCTAAAGAAATATGTTCCAACACATGTAGTGCTTAATGCGAGCGCTGTTGTAAACTCGAATGAGGCTTCACAAAAGGGGTGTTCACTGTTCTGTGCGCCAACTATAAGCCCATCAGTTGCTACTCACGATCAGGCGCGCAACACCCATTGGGCTCACCAGGCTTCAACCCCCCCCCCCCCCGTCAGGTGTGTCAGCCCGGCTGAGACAGCCTCGCGGGCTGGCGTCCGTCTAATTGCAGCCGGACCCGAGTATTAACAGGTCTTTAAAAGACCATTTACTCGTTAATGAGGCTTTTGTTGTGTTTTCACTCCTTCTTACAGCCACTCTGCCTATGGCTGGAAGACTTAGCCCCCCCCCCCCCCCCGAAATCTTTTTCAGCCCCCCCCCCCCGAAATCTGGCTCTAGTTGCCTGCCACGATCAATGACTGCTGTTGCGGAGCAAGGATCCTGTGGAAGGCAAGATAGGCAGGCTCTCCGGTGCCGCTCCGTGTGAGCCAGGCAGTGCTGCAGCCCACACTGTGAAAAGGGAGGGGTGTTGTGAAACTCTTGAGGTCTGCCGCAGCAAAGTGAGCAAATCTTCTGCCTCTGTAGTCTGTACGGTATGTTTCTAGGGGGTTCAGGGATATTGGCGCTACCTACGTCCAGGCAAAACAATAGCCATGCTCACATAGGAAAAGCGGCAACACCGAACTTTTGAAAATGGGAACACGGGCGCCAATGTTAAAGCTGGCATTTTTCCACTTTTGAAAACAAATATTTTCAAAAGTTGATTTAGGCGAGCCACGCAGCACAAAAAAAGGTGTGAGGCTGCTGTGTTAAATCCAACACTGTTTAAAGCGCAACATTGCATTTGTGGTGAGCCACGCATAAAGATAGCTGCCTGCTATTCACACACGCTGGAGCCCCGTGACTGACAAGGAGGGAGGGGGAAAAAGAAGGGGGTAGTGAGAGCAGAGAGCAGGGGGTGGAGGAGCATGGAAAGAGACAACGATCAAACCGGTGGAGAAGTGTGGCTCAATGGTTAGAGCGGCAGACCTCGATGCAGAGCACTGTTCCGGGACCAGGGTTCGATTCCCGTCGCGGCAGGGTCTCGGGCTATAAATTCCGCGGACCGGATATTCTCGCCTCAGTGCCTATTCTAATCATGGGTCCCACGCTGCAACTCTGGGCAATAGCTTGCTTAATCTCCACAACGGCCCCAACAGCGCTGGGATGCCTGGCCTTCACCATGGAGGTGCCCAGGAGTGGACACCTCACATGGAAAGCCAGGAAGGGTTCCTTCAGTGGTATGAATACAGCGCTGAGATACCCGTAGTGGTGATCAGCGCTATATAAAAAACCATACATTTACATTAACAGCACGACGCTCGTGAAAGGGCGTGAGTCGTGAGTCCCTTGCTCACTTTGCCACTGGATTCAAGCAAGCCTGGCTGAAGACGGCGGAAATGCCAGAAACTAGTCCTAGGAAGCTTGTTTCCGGTCCAGGGAAGGCATGACTTGGCAGTTCGGGCTGGACTGTTCCCATGAGGCACAGGGTCAGACTGATTTGCATATGGCCATGTTTGAACTGGGGTGGCAGAGTGGGCTAAAGAACAGTGATGGATCAAACCCAGATCTGTTGACTGGGTGTGAGTGTTTGATTGGTTCTGATGCTCCGTCCATCACCACCCCCTTTTGGACCGCTCGGGAAAGGGCGCCATGCTGATAATGCATGTATGCGTGTCACACACTTGGAAATTAAATAAAAAAGTAGTTTGTAAAAAGGCACCATGCAGCACAATTCTAACGTAAGTTAGAGCATAATGTTGCATTTGTGGTGAGTAACGCATAAAGATAGGCGCCTGCTGTTTACACAAGCTGGAGCCCGGTGACTGACGAGCAGGGAGGGGGAGTGAGAGCAGAGAGCGAGGGTAGAGCAAACAATCAGACCATTAACAGCACGGCGCTCGTGAAAGGGCGCCATGCTGATTATGTATGCATGTATGTATGTGTTTGATGCTCGACCTAAAAAAAAAGTAGTCTCCAACATAATATATAAACACTCGCAGTGTAGGGAAACTGTAGTTAGTCGGTGCTGCTTCCTCCAAAAACGGAAGTAACGTATGGGATCGCCAGTGAACAGTAAGCAAGATAACAACAGCAATGCCAGAGTTAACCAATGGCAAGCAGCAGGAGAAATTACCCTCGATATTGTATTTACTATAGGTCTTGCAACAGCACAAGCGCTGTCTACGCGAGACCTAAAAAGGAACAACAAAAGTTCACGGGATATAATAATGCAAATCCCACATACGTCATTAACAATTTGGCAAGAGAAACAAATCACATCAAAAATGATAAAGTGAACAATGCCAAACACAAAATTGTAGTTAGGATTATGTGGTACCACTGCTGGTTCGCGTACTTACATTCAAATGCAAAAAATCTGTAACTTACTGACATACAACAAAGCCATTATTAGTGATGGAGCTAACAATTAACTAATGTGTCAAATGTAAAAACTGTTATCGCTGAAGATGCATTACACATATCATTGTGGTACCATAGTTTTGATTAAAATTTCATTCAACACTTTCGACAAGTATTGTGGCCAAACTATTACAAGGCAGCATGGCATATATTACTATTGTGTGTCTTCCCTAAGGCCCTATAGTTTTAAAGTAGTTCAGTCTTTCTATTTTTTATTTTCTGTTTCAATCTTCACTATGGCTGTAACATACTGATTCATTTCAATGAGGTAAACTACTTTCACTTAAACAATTAGCACACTTGATTATTCACTGAGGTAATCCCCTGACATCATGACATTTCACATTCATTAAAACTCTCCAGAGGAGCTTAACCTTGTTATGTGGCTCTGGCAATGAATGCTGCAGAACATTTCAAACGTTAAAATACCTATTCCCAGCAAGCGAGCGTATCCCTTTTTATAATGTAACTACTATTACTACTCTATCCAATCTAGGATCAGCTATCTCTCTATGCACTTTTATACTAACTGGTATTGTACACAAACAAAACCACCAGTCAAAAAGGTTGCCATACATACACATATATAATTGCAATCATTCCAACTCGAATTAGTGTGCAACACCTGTATGAGAATCATTTGATTATACTCGCACCACTACTTCACCCACAAAGTCAAATTTTTCTTTTTATATTTTTTCAGTTTTTTTAAATGACAAATCATCTAATATGGAACCATTTTGCTATGTAGCTCAGTACTAGTTCTACAATAGGATAAACATGTGCTACAGTTTCATAACTTCAAAATCAAAGATGTACAAGAATACATTAAAATAAAGACTAATTTCTTAGTATCCTGATTAGAGAAATACTACATTGCTTCAACTTTAGATGGACGCAAAATAAGACACAGCAGGCTATCCCGTGTGTCAGGATAATCAACTCACAGCAATCTATACTTTAAACCAGGTCAAACTTTCATAATGGCCATGACACTCCTCCTGACTGCATTAATAACAAACAATAAGGGATGCAAGTTAGAAATATAGAAGGAAGCCAACAGAAAGTTCAATAGATACCATCAGTGTAAAGAAATGCCTATGTTTGACTGAGCACCCCAAATATTTTGGTTTGATGCTCCTGGCTTTTTTACTCTGAGTGCACAGAAGCCTGCTAATCAGACCTCAGGGCCAGGGTTAGGATCCTTAAACGTGTAAGTTTGATTGGCTTATACCCAATTGGCATAATTTAACTTACTTATAAGTCTCTAGTAAATGGTAACGGGGTACCAAGGGCATGTAAGTTAAAGTGTCCATCATGGGCTGCAACACTGAATGTGACACAGTTAAACATATCTCCCTGTCTGCCACTGTAGACCCGTAGAGAAGTTTTATACTGCTAACTCGACATTGCCATTCAAGTCATGACTAAGTGCAGACCTCCCTTTTTTTAATATATACAAGTCACCCCTACAGCAGGCCTATCGAGTCCCACGGCAAGGTGCTGTATATTAAAAGGTGAGGTATGTATATTCATAAGTCCTAACAGTAAAAACTTAATGTTTTTGTTTTTGCTGTAGGTGGGCTAGTAGCCTAGCCCAGTTACGGAGTACAGGGTTACACGATAACTCAGCAGATAAAATCCCAATTAGCATATATCAGCCAAATAAGAAAAGAACATTTTCAAAAAAGGAAGCAAGAAAACGTGTCTTTCAATTGAAATCTATATCCAGATTGTTTTTCTTGAGTTAGGCCTTCTCCGGTTCCGAAACTGAGAGTTCTGGAATTTGAGGTTTTGGAAGTGTGTGATTCCCATATTAGCCATGGAGAACTACCGTTTCTGGTCCATTAGAAAGGCTATCTTATCAGTGACCAATCTTGGGAGCCTCCTACTGCCGTTCACCTCCTAAACTGGTACAGAGGATTTTTTCGACTACAACCTGATAAGCCCAGAGCCTAGAAAGGGGGGTAAACAGTTTGGCACGCCCATAGGCAGTGTCCTTTCTGTAATGGCGGATGCAAACATTGGATGTGTGCACTAATAAACGTACTAGTGGGACTTGTTCCTTCTCGTGCTGTGCTACTGGGGCGACGCTCGCCCAGGGTGGCAGGTGGTCTTTGAGGGCCTGCATGCTTCTAAGAGAATGGGGGAAGATCTGTAACAGGAAATGACGGCGCAGGACTTACTAGTCACCAACCCAATCCATTGTGGACGCATGACCACTTTCTCACAGTGGTAAACTGTTCAGTCACACCAAAACTTTCAAGCCAATTCTGTATGAATGAGCAAGTGCGCTGAAAAGTTTGTAAGTTATGGTGTACAGAAAAGTGTGTTTATATCACGACCTAGTTGTAGTACAAACTGAAATAAACAGTACTGATTTCATTATATACAAACATAGCCTGATGTACTGCTCCACATTTTCAAACTACTAACATTAGTATTCAGTTCTATCATTATGATCATGTTTAACCATGTTCTAATTTCATGAGCAGCAAGCCTGCAGATATGGCGCGCATCAGAATTTGAGGGCAGCAAAATATTCCCAGAGCACAATGCACCAGTAGTCCATGGCACTGAAATTGTGGACTTTGCAAGAACAGAATGTCTTCACTCACATTCATATTAGCCAATGGCTTATGTGGGCTGACTCTATGCCCCATGCTGTAAACAGTGGTGGGTGGAAGCAAAATGTTAATGACACTGCAGCAGACCAATCAATCATGAGGGCTGGCTGGAAGCCTCTTTCGGTATGTCTAGTATACATGTTTTTATTAAAAACAAAAGACCATGGCTAATGCAAGACCTAAAAACAAGTTAAAAGGGAGTTTAGGGATTATTTTTGTCTCGAGATCAAGTAATACCTAGGGCCACTTGAATTATGCTATTGTGAAGCCGCTGCATTTTTGCAAAATGATGGATTTGCTGCATTTGCCACATAATCCATCAAGTGCTGCATAATCTGCAGATTTTAACAAAAGAATTGTTTCTAGCTCGAATGGTTCAAAAGTTACTAAAAACACAGCCACGCGTTTAGCCGCAGCGTAAGGCCCTTTGGAAAGAATGGCTGGTCACCTTTCTGTTGCTTATTCCTACATTAGGTGTTAAACTGGTAACAATGAGGTGCAATAAATGCCCATCCTATTGTATCCTATCTATCTTATATTTGGCCTGTGATTCACCCCTGATGCTATGGTTCCGATCCTAAAGGGGCTGCCATCCTATCTGCCTTTGTGTCCCAATTTGCACTAGATGACCTGGGTCAGATGTGGCGAAGGTCCTGGGCCCCCTCTTCCTACTCTGCAGAAGATCAGCTGAAGCAACATGCCCCAACTATTACATCTCTTGCCCTAGAGACTTAGCTACATCATCTTCCCCTTATTTGAAATGGGTTCTACTCCTCGTCAACTCCTCTCTAATCACCTTTCTTACTTAATTCTTCCCGAATAATGTGCCATCTCCTACTTCTGCTTCTACTCGCCTTCACTTCACTCGTGGTGTTCTCTTCTTCCCCACATCTCCCTCCCTTCACCCTCTACATCTTACAAATATGTCGTCCAAATGAGTTAAGGCTGGAGCCAACTGTTTCAAGATCATTTCCCCCCGCCCCCAATTTTTCAAAAGCATCAGCAAAAAGGTTCAAACTCAACACCCTGTAACAATTTACTGATTCCCTTTCGTTGACCAATACCATAGTGGTCGTTATGGGAGGCTCAAAACTGACCTCATGTTCTTCATCTGCGACATCTCTCTCTGAAACACCATTTCCAATAACTCCCTCAACGTTACTTCCTCCTCCTCAATCCCACACGGGCACCAACTAAAATTCTCCCCCTCAGCTTGTTTCGATGGCTCACTTACTTTCTCACTTTACAACAACGGCAAAGTCTGCATCCAAGCCAAAGACACTTATCTTTCTTTTCGACCACCTATTTCCATCCCTGCTCAACATCCCTGGCATTTCGATCCCTCCAGACTCCTCATGTAACCCCTCCCTAAATTCTCTCACGCCTCCCCTTATCCACCGGAACACCATTTCACAGTCTCCATTTCACCTGCTCTCTCAATTCTCCCTCGCCTCACCTACCCTCCAGGACACCAGTTTGCAGTCCCCCCTTGGGGCACAGCCTTCCCCCCTGGAAGTCCCGTTCCCCTCCTTCACACCTGCTTCCCCTCCCCCCAAACCCACCTTCCCCATCTGGGATGCTTTCCTCAACACTCCCTCCCAGCCAATGGCCTGCTCCCTCATCTACATCAAATTGTCCACTCTCCCCAACTCCCTACTTCCCTTGGCGAGCACTCATTCCCCCAAACTCACAAGGAGTACCCTGCTCCCACTCCCCAGAAAAGCCTCACACAATCAGTAACCAACTGACATTTCCAACCTATTGGCTAGCTACATTGCTTCCAACTCCAACCACCACACCTTCTCATCTCCATCTAATGCTAATCACTGCACTATACCAACCATCTCCATCTCCTGCACCAAAAATCAACCACCTTCAATCAAGTCACCTATTCGCAGGAACATTAACCCTATCACCCCTAAAAGCACTGACTCTCCCTTCACAAAAACAGTCATCTCTGAGATTTATTGTCTGCTACACAACTGTAGATCCGTGAACAAACAAGTTGGAAATCTCAGACATCATTAATCTCTACAACCTGGATATACTTTTCCTCACTGAGACCTGGCTCAATGACATTTTCTCATTCTTCTTTCGATTTTCTGCTCCACACTGACTATTCTTTTCAGGAATGATAGAGAAGATAAAGTCAGGGAAGGTGTAGCAGTTATCTTCAGGTACTCCCTTCATCTCAAATCTTTTCCCACATGCTCTTTCCGCTCGTACGAATGCCTTTCTCTGGAGTTTCAAATACAGCAAAACTCCCCTGTCAGGTTTCATACCATCTATCACCCGCCAGCTCCGCCTTCACAGAGGAATTCCCCGACTTTGTGAACGACCAATACTCGCAAAGTGACGAACAGATTTTTATTGGGGACTTTTATCTTCACTGGGGCAATCTGGAAGATTCAGCGGCCAACAGGCTGGCCACTTTTCTCTAAGGAAATGATCAACATAACACAAAACTGTCTCAATCTAAGGGCTCCATTCTTGACCTAGTTAACGCCAAAGTAGATATGCCAACTGCTGTTGATCCTATACCGTAGACTGACCTGACCACTTCCTTATCCCCTTCTCTCTGCACCTATCACATTCTGTTACTCTTGGTAAACCTAAAAAAACTACTACCTTTTTCCGCAACACCAAAACCTCGACCTTGACATTTTGTGCAACAAGGCTATGAGCTCACTTCCAATCTTAGACCCCTACTCTGAGGTTAACAACCTTACCATCCAAAGTCTCACCAGTCTATCAGCTGTAATTGATAATGTTGCTCCACTTCAAAGTAAAAAGTAAAGCCCCACTCCTTCTGCTCCATAGTTCAATAAATCCCTCTACGAAGAAAGAAAAAACTTGAGGGACCTTGAGAAACTATGGAGACATTCTCCTTCCACCACCAATCTCATCAAATCTCTGCCTCGCAAGATCGTGTTACCACAAACACATCTTCCATGAAAAAGCGATGCACTTCAGAACCCTCCTCAATTCCGCCCCAAAAAACCCTAAAATGTTATTCAACCTTATCAAAAGCACCAACATCAATCTCTCCCTCTCCCACCATATTTGACCCCCCCCCCCCCAAAGCTAGCGACAGAAATTGCAGTTTTCTTTGATGAAAAATTAAAATCACTTGTGAATCAGGTTACCCATCCTGAACCCCCCCCCCCCCAGAGGACCGTAAATCCTTAGTTCCGTGGCAGAACTTTGACACCATACCCGAAACGGCCCTCCTTGAAAGCATTATAGAAACTAAACCCTTGAACCATTCCATCGACCCCATCCGCAGTGACATTGCCATTGACTTTTACACCCCACTGGACAAGTCTGATACACCTCTTCCTCAACCGAGGCTCCCTTCCTGCTGCCCTTAAAACAGGACAGGTTACTCCACTTCTTTGTTGTTTTTTTTGGAATAATATTTTATTAAATTTTGTCAAGTACACAGATGTATTCACATTTATGTCTGCAGCACCATAGCACACCAAAATGAATAACATATGCAAGAATACATTCACAATGCTAACACTTCTCTAAGTTCCTTCCGTCTTAACGTCAGGTCCACCAACGGGGATGTGCATAGGGACCCTCTATAGCTATTCCACGCCTTCCATTTCTTTTCCCACTTTCTGGGGCACCCTCTAATGATGAACACTTCTTTTTCAGCTATCATGCATCTGTCGAGCTCCTGTACCCACACTCGTATGGATGGTGCCTCAGCAGCCCCCCAGTGGCGTGCTATCTCTCGCTTGATCAAAGTGAAGCCCAGCGTTACCATCTGCTGCTCGATCTCGGTGAGGTGTGTGGCTTCCCATATATTAAGTAGGCCTAGCTGAGGCGCGAGGGTCAATGTTTTCCCCAGCGCGGTGTGAAGCTTAGTCACCGCCCCCTGCCATAGTGATTTGATCGCAGGGCATTCCCAGACCATATGATAGAACGTGGCCTCCTGCTGACATCCCCTGCTACACCGTGAATCGTCCTTGGCCCCCATTCGCGCTAGGACCACCCCCGTCATATAGGACCTATGGAGAATCCGTAGTTGGATAAGTCGGTATCTAAGGGTAATCGCCGCCCGTCTAGGAGACATCCGTGCTTCCCTCCAGTCCTCTTCCTCAAGGGGTCCTATGTCCTGTTGCCACTTCTCTCGGAGCCTCTCGAATGTATCAGGGAGGTTGTTGCAAAGCTTTTTGTACGTCAGGGAGATGGCCTTCGATTGCAGTTGGCCATCTTCGAGGGGCGAAACGTCTGGAATATTATGCAAGTCAGTAAACGCCGTCCGGAGGGCATGGCGGACCTGAAGGTAGCGAAATAGCTCACTTTGCGCCATATGGTAGGTTCGCTGAAGTTCCTCAAAGCTGAGGATAGCACCGTTTCGTATCAGGTCACCGACCTTTGAGATGCCAATCAGGTCCCATTTGTCGAACCCTGGCTGGAGACAAAGGGTACCGAGTTCTTGGACTTGCCATAATGGCGCCGCCTTAGTGAGGGTATTCGCCCATCCCAGTTGAGAGTTCGCTCGGCGCCAAATGCTGACTGTATGGGCCATTGGGCCCATAAATGTCAGTTTCCTCCCTTTGGAATAGAGCGCTCCCAGATATCCTGCACGTCCCGTTTGGTAATTTTCTAATATGAACGCCGGGTCGTGGGGGGGTGGGGGGGGGGGTCGGTATATCCAATGATTTACCACTACCAGCTGCGAGGCCCAGTAATATAATTTCAGGTCCGGCAGGGCTATACCGCCATAATAAAGTACAGATTTCACCCTCTACCGCCGTAAAATAGGCATCTGGAACTTTGTTGGGGCAGTTTTGAAGGATGTATAGGAAACGCGGGAGAGCAAGCAGTTTGAAAAGGGCAGCTCGGCCCGCCAGGGAGAGCGGTAGGGACCGCCAGTGCCCGACGTCAGACTTCAGCCGGGCCAGTTGGGGGGCCAGGTTGCAATTGTAAAACAAAGCCGGGCTCGCCGTAGCATATATTCCCAGGTATCAAAAACCATCTTTTGCCACCTCCAACTGACGATCAGCCGGGAGCGACCCTCCCATGGAGCATATATAATCCGGATTTGGTCCAATTGATGGCGTATCCGGAGTACTTACCAAAATTGGTAAATATGTCTAATACCACCCGGATGGACTGATAGGGGGAGGCAAGATAGAGTAGGATATCATCCGCGTAGAGGGATATTTCATCTACCAAGTCTGGCGCCCATCGCAACCCTCTTACCATGTCTCGCCGAATCCATGTCGCCAGTGGCTCGAGCATGAGAGAGAAAATTAGCGGCGAGAGCGGGCAGCCCTGCCGGGTCCCTCGCCGGAGCCGGAAGGCCCTGGATGTATGATTGTTAACCCGTATTTGACCCCATATGTCTTCATAGAGTAATCGTACCCACTTTAAAAACTTAGGACCGAACCCAAATCGCACTAGTACCTCAAATAGATATGGCCATTCTATGGAGTCGAAAGCCTTGGAGGAATCCAACGATAGGATCGCCGCATCCTCCTCTAAGAAGCTTTGCCGGGCTAGAATGTTCTGAAGTCGACAAATGTTTAGTGCCGTATTCCTCCCCGGCATGAAGCCAGATTGGTCCGGGTGTACCAAAGAAGAAATGACTGCAACCAACCTGGTGTCCAGTACTTTCGCCAGAACTTTGGCTTCCACACTGATCAAGAAAATAGGTCTATATGACTCGCATTTGTCCCCGGGTTTGCGAATCACAACTATAGTTGCTAGACGTTGGTCAGGCGGGAGTCTGCCCGCTTCACAGCTTTCGTTATACATGGCCCGGAGATGTGGGGCTATCTGGGAGCTCGTCACTTTAAGGAACTCAATAGGGGTGCCATTAGGTCCGATCGCCTTGCCTGAACGAATACGGGCGATGGCGTTCTGGATTTCCTCATCCGAGAGGTCACTATCCAGGGATTGTCCATCGGCTTCGGAAAGGGTGGGCAGGGCGCTATCCGCGAGGAGCTGTCGGGAGTCTTCTGCAGTGTATGTGGTGGATGGGGAGTAGACTTTCTCAAAGTAGTCCACAAATGCTTCTGCTATGTCTTTGGGGTGTGTAATCGTCTCTCCATTTGGCAGAGCTAGTCTCTGGACCCACCTATCTCCGTGATCCCTCTTCTCTAACCATGCTAGCATCCTGCCCGTCTTGTCTCCCATTTCATATAATCTATGTTGCATATTCAGATGTTTAGTCACCATATGCTCCCTCGCCTTAAGCTTATACTCCTCCCGCTTGAGTGCGAGGCGATGTAGAGTATCATCTACGGGGTTAGTGGCATGTTCAGCTTCCAATGTTGAAAGCTCATCTTCCAACTGGAGAAGCGTTTCGTGTTTGTGACGCAGATAGCCGGTCTTCAATGCCAAGGCCCGCCCCTTCGGTACTACCTTAAATGCCTCCCAGAGAGTAAGTGCCGAATCCACGGACCCCAGGTTTTCTTCAAAATAGTGTTTGGTGCTATTACAGAGGTCTTCTTTGATATCAGGTATCTTTAACAACCACGGGTCTATCGTTCCCGGTGCGTGTATTCAACCCACACCGGGGAGTGGTCAGAGATCCCTCTCGAGAGGTTGCGAAAAACCTCCTGTTGTGGTCGCATACGTCAGGAAGTAGTCAATGCGGGATGAACTCTTGTGTGCGTTTGAATAATAAGTGAACCGCGGCACTGTCAGGGGCGTCTCGCGTCCAACATCTACGAGGCCCATCGCCGTCATGAAGTCTAGCATGAGCCTATTCAGTGTAACACCTGGCCTCTGCGGATGTCGGTCAGTAGTGTTGTCAACAGTGAGGTTATAGTCGCCTCCCAGAATCAGGGTACCTGCGGGGAGGTCCATTAATATCTTGCCCAGATCTGCTAAAGCAACTTTACCCAACGCAGGTGGTAAGTATACTGACACAATATTTAATGCTTTCCCTTCCCATTGAGCCTCTAAAACAGCAAATCTCCCCTGAGGGTCAGACCATGTCCGGTGCACAATCAGAGCTAAGTTTTTCTTGACTAGTATAGCTGTTCCTCGGGACCCTGTGGTGTAGTCCGCATGTACCAGAAGTTTATAGCCCCAGCGCGTGAGAGCCTTGCTTTTGTTCCCTACTAGATGTGTCTCCTGTAGGAGCACTACGTCTGGAGATTGGCGTTTGAGATATTGTTGTGCCACCCCTCGCTTTATTTTATCCCCCATCCCATTGACGTTCCAGGTAAGGACGGAAAGTGTCACATCTCTATCACCCCCAGTCATCGCAAAGGTAGTATATCCACGTGTGACGATTTAACAATAGTGTGCGCAATCTGTAAGATATCTGGTGTCTCAGTGCTGGTATAGCTCTGTGTGTAGTCCCTACTATTTCCGAATGGCCAAGGCTGTCTATGATCATAAACTGTCCGCTTAACAAAGTAAGAAAAAAACTCCCCATTCTCAAACCCCCTCCCGGTTCCCGCCCTGCCCTGCCCTACCCTCCCCCCTCCCTGCCCCCCTGCCCGTGGATTTAAAACTACCCACTCCCCAACATGGCAGAGTGCCTCTCACCCCCCCCTAGACTGCGAAAAATGTTCGCGGGGTAAGCAGCTCCAGCCCCGCATAAACATATCACAATGTTCATGGTTTGCCATCCACTAAGATTATCTATTCATTCTCTAGTTCGTCACCCCTCCCTAGGGCCCCGCCCCCCACCCCCAGCATCGATGTCCCCCGATTGTGTCCCGGGGCAAGTGCAGTTCCAACGTTCATCTTCCACGATCGTTACTCCACTTCTTAAGAAACCCTCTGCTGATGCGAAAGATCTCAACAACTTCCGCCCTATCGCCAACCTCTCTTTTCTTGATAAAATTACAGAAAGTTGTGTGGCGAAGCAATTTTCCCAACACATCAAGGTCAACTTCCTCCTTGACAAATTCCAATCTGGTTTTATCCAAGACTGCTGTACCGAAACAGCCCTACTTCAAGTGATCGATGATGCCCTGCGAGTACTTGACTCTGGTGAATCTTGTCTCCTGATCCTTCTTGACCTATCCGCAACCTTTGACACTGTTAATCACAACATTCTTTTGAACACTTTAAAGCTAAGAATGGGTTTTGAAGGCACAGTGCTCAAATGGTTCAAATCCTTTCACTTGGGCAGATCCCAGATGATCAAAATAGCAAATTGTCTCTCCACTTCAATGGCTGTTGGACAAGGCGCCCCTCAAGGCTCGATCCTCGCACCCACACTGTTCAACCTTTATATTGAACCACTGGGTAATCGCCTAAAAAAATCTGGGGTCCATTATCACCTCTATGCGGATGACACCCAAATCTACATAAAGGTACCTTCCACTCATGACCTTTCAATCCTCAACACCACTCTGAACTCCATCCACCACTGGCTGTCAACTCATCAACTAATTCTGAATCCTTCCAAAAGAGAATTCCTTCTCTCGACTTCACTATCTCCTCCTCCAAGCCAATCTTGGATGAACAATCTGAACATTCTCAACAACAAACCTGTCATTGTTGACAGTGCGAAATCTCTAGGCATCATCCTAGACAAAAGGCTCAACTTACAGTCCCATATCAATACCATTGCCGAGAATGCACACTACCAATTGCACATTTCTATGGGAGGTTTGGCGCTTCTTTCCTGAAAAAGACCTAAAAACCTTGGTCCAATCTTTGGTTCTTTCCAGATTGGACAACTGCAACTCTCTCCTTGCTGGCCTCCCCAAATCCCACCTTTCCCCTCTAAAATCCATCTTCCACGCAGCAGCTCGCTTCATATATGGGGCTAAAAGAAATGGTCACATCACACCAATACTGTTGTCTCTTTGCTGGCTTCCTATCGAAGCTAGGTCAATTTACAAGACTGCCTTTATCAACCACAAAGCCTTGCACACCTCCACCCCTCGCTTTCTGTCTAATGAACTCAAAAGCTCGGACGGCTCTAGTCCTTCACGCAATGTGGACAACTTATTGCTCGTACCTCCTACCTTTAAAAGGGAAAGATTTATGGCTCAATCCTTCTCTGCTAATGCAACCAGAATATGGAACTCACTTCCTCCATCGCTCCGAACCACCACCTCTTTCCGGACCTTTAAAACTGATCTTAAAACTCTCCTCCTCCAAAGGCACTTACTGGAATAATTCAACCCTTTTCCTGACCCTTACGGCCACTAGTACTCACATGAGGTACATATAGAGCCCCACCCCGCTCTAGCTGCTAAAGTGGGGGGTTCACAATGTCAATGCAATAGATCTATGATCTGTGGCTGGGAAGCTGGGGCGTGGCCTTTGGGGATGCTGCCCACCGGTTACTCGCAAAACAATGGTCCTGGACCATAAATCAAGATAGGTGGTAGTTCCTAACTTAGTGATATCATTCACATATTCTGAGCTACATATAATCTATTTTGGTAGCTCTTAGTATCCAATACAGTATTGCTCATAAGGTCAACCATGCAACAAAACGATATCCACAGTTAGTAAAGCATTTTATTCTTTTTTATAAAAAAATTTAAATTTCCAATAACAATTGTGTCAAGGTTGTTCCAAGGGGAACGTGCAAATAGTAAGGGTGCTTGAGTAAAGAGAGTGAAAAGGAAAGAGGGAATTATTTCAGAGGTTGTGACATAAGAAAAACTTAAATAAGTTAAGCAATGGACTGGTTGTCATTCACCATCCAAGTGCAAAAACCTGGTCACATGTATCAGTTTATGCGATAGATAAATCAAGCGATTATACATTCATTAGAAGCCAATTCTAATAGAGCACGTGGGCAGATAGGCGTATCCCAGGTATGTATGGGGCGTCGACGTTTCGATCCGTCTTGGTGGCCTAGTGGTGGTTTGAACCTTGGCCTTGCGGATCTTCCTCAGGACTGGGGAACAACCTGGAAGGGTTGGGCCTAGTAGATTGCCTAAAATTAATAAGAGTAAAGTAAACCTGTGTTACATGGTACTATGATTAAAAACCCCGTAAGAAGGCCTGTGAAGGGGTAGGGAGGGCTTACCCGCTGCGATGCGTGAAGCGAATCCCTTTAATGGAAATCCAGTGGTGTACCACATATGACTGTCCTCCGTTAGTAAGGTGCCACACAGTAGTACTGGTGGGGGCTGTAAATATGAAGAACCGGTTATCAATTAACAGAGCCAATCTTGTAATTTGTAAAATGCACGCATGAGAGTGAAAGAGGATTACCTCAGTCGCGTGATGCCACCCACTTGCGTTCCAAAACTTTCTTTTTTTCACCACGATTGGAGTCAATCCCGGGCTAAGGACTGGGATGTATAAAAAGAGAGTGTGGTTAGAAGGCGAGTGTGCCCAGGTACTCTTAACAAGAGGCAGACGATCTTCCACACAAGCTAAAATTACCTTAGCCGTTAAGATCCGGCAACCATCCGTAACGCGTTGTGTTTGTCTACTAATCACCGCGAGGACGTCTATTTCATAGAGGCGTCGACATAAGGGCTACGGTACCGGGGCGTGAAAAAAGGGGGAAAGAGTTAAAAGACTCAAACCGGACTGCCGGTTGCGAGTCCTCCTATCATGCGTTCATAGGGAGTCATGGTCTTTCTTAAGATTGCGGAATTTTTTTTAATTCGAGTTAGTAATTGTATCCGCATTAGACCTCCGATATATATATTTCAAAAACGAGAGGTGTCCCTTATACTTCTGTAGATAGTATGGAACAAGCATTGATTAAGACAGTCAGCCCTAATTACAATTTTACATATATTAACAAAACAACAAGGAATTAATAATGAAACATATTAGCCATTAGGTAAACATCATCTAAGTACGTAGAACAGTGTTGTACAGGGATAATGGTTAAACAATGTGTACAACAGAAATTATCAATTACGCGTGGTAAACAAAACTGGTTGGGTGTGGTACATGGTGGTTAAGCATCATTGTTAGACAATATGTACAACAGAAAATTATCAATTGCGCGTGGTAAACAGCGTTACAGGGTAAGCTACCATAGCAATTGTTAACAAGGATTGAAGATCATAAAACATTGGGTGTTGGTCATGACTAACTTATTAAGAGGCATAGTAAGGTGGAGTTAATTAATAGCAGGACTGGTATTTCTCCTGATTTACTGTGACTCAATAAATCATATTTGACCTACTAAGGCCCCAGTGACTACATGACCCATTATGTATGTGTTCCACAAAGGTGGATTCATCCAATATTCATAATCGAGATCTGCTTACTGATTTCCTCAAATTCATTCAGACCCCTGGCGATCGTGTCCAGGGAGTGTATCCACCTGCATTCTCGTTTGCTGAGTATACTATTGAAATCACCACCTCTTGGGTTGGGTGTGACCTTCTCAATTACCCACCATCTCAGGCTATCTGCAGGGTGTTCAAAAGCAGAGAAATGCTCCACGAGGGGGGCACCTTGTGTCTTGCAGCGTATGCGGCTGCAATGTTGCAGGATGCGACATTTAACTTTCTGGATTGTCTGGCCCACGTACATAAAGCCACATGGGCAGACAATGGCATAGATAACTCCCGTGGTATTACAGTTACTATGTACGTTGAGTTGATATGTCTGATTGTTATGTGAAAATTCCGTTATCTCTTTTGTCAGTGTACAGGCCTTACATGATCCACATTTATGGTGACCTTTAATCGGCGGAATTCCCCAAAGTGTGTTTTGGTTTGCTGTGCGAGGTGTGGGGAGTAGAGATTTAACTACATAATCTCTTATATTTTTGCCCTTCCTGAAAGCGTGTAAGGGTGGTGGCATATTACCCAAATCTTCCGCTATTAAGTGCCAATGTCGATTGATAGCCTTTTTAATAGCACTGCTTTTCGTGTTAAATGTCGTGACACATACTAGACGTTCATCCTTGATGTTTGTTCTAGGTTGTGGGGCTAATAAGAACTCTCTATGGTTGTGCCAGGCCCGTTTACGTGCATGTTTTAATAGTCTGATGGGGTATCCACGTTCTAAAAGTCTAGCTAAAAGACTTGCTGACTCGTCAAAGTAATCCTCTTTTTTTGAACAGTTCCTACGTAACCTCAGGAATTGACCAAAGGGTAAGTTATCCCTGAGGTTACGCGGATGGTGACTAGTGTAACGCAGTAGTGTATTTCGTTCACTGTTTTTCCTGTAGAGACTCGTGTGCAGTTTGCCTGACTCTGACTTGATAATGATATCCAGGAAGTGTACCGCTTCTCTATTAGATTCTAGAGTAAATTGAATGTCAGCGGAGCATGTATTGAGCCAGTGGTGGAACGTTACCAATTGTTCATCGTTTCCTTGCCAAATGATTAGTACATCATCGATGTAACGTCGCCAAAGTGCTATATTGGCCCTATAAGGGTTAAAGTCACTGAGGACAAATTGATTTTCATAATCATTCATATAGATAATGGCCAGGTTGGGAGCGAAGCTTGCTCCCATCGCTACGCCTTTAGTCTGGTTGTAGAATCTACCTTGAAATGTGAAGTAATTCCTGGTCATTGCGATCCTGAGTAGTGAGATTATGAACTCAGTGGGAACTTCATGTGGGGCAGGTCTGGTGTTAAGTGCTGATTCCATGCTGGTAAGTGCTGAATGTTGTGGAATATTAGTATAGAGGGACGTTATATCCATAGTGGCCAATAACTGTGTATTGGAATCAAAAGGGCGTTCGTCCACTAATTGGATTGTTTGCATCGTGTCTCTGAGGTAAGTCGCAGTATTCTCAGCGATGGGTTTCAAAAATACATCCACGTATTTACATAAGGGCTCTAAAATTGACCCACATCCAAAGATTATTGGTCTACCCGGTGGATCCTCCATACGCTTATGTATCTTTGGGAGGGTGTAAATAGTAGGTATTCTCGGGTGTTTGTTATTTAAATATTCATACTCAAGTTTGTTTAGAAAACCCGATTCTAAAGCCCGTTTTGTCACATTACTTATGATGTTACTTATCTCATGTGTGGGGTCCCTGCTGAGTTTAGTGTAATTACCTTCAACTGACAACTGTGCTAGGATCTCTTTTCTGTAATCATCCACGTTCTGAAGGACAATTGCGCCGCCTTTATCCGCGGGTTTAATCACGATGTTGGTGTTCTTTTTCAGGGTTTCTAGGGCCTCCCGTTCTAGTTTGCTCACGTTATATTTCACATATTGTCTTTTGGTCAATATGGAGTCAATGTCCCTCATGACTACCTGTTCGTATGCCAACAATTTATGTGACATAAGGTGAGTCGGTGGGTTAAACTTGGAGGGTGGTCTAAGTCCACTGCCTGAGAAGACCGGGTTGTAGGGAGTCTTAAGGAAATAGTGTTTAAGACGGATCTTCCTGAAGAATTGGTGCAGCTCAATTTTCAAGTTAAAGGTGTTAGGCATGGAAGTTGGCACAAAGGAAAGGCCTTTTTCCAGGATTCCCTGTTCATTGGATGTCAGTGTATGGCCTGATAAATTGACTATCGGGTTTTTGGATGCATGGACTACCATCTGTAGTGCTGTCGTCGGGTCTGTATTTCTCCATGTGTCTCCTGTTGGAAGTGTGTTTGTTTTTTCATTTGGCCCCTCCCCTGATTCCATGTTCCGCCTCTGGGGCCCCTGGGTCTGCCCCAGGGACGTCCCCGTCCTCGCTGTCCCCACCATGGTTCCTCCACTAAAAAAGGGGGCTGTTGATAGTTCTGCCCTGTAGGGGGTGCACCTGTGTTTGTACCTGAACTTGGACCTGCACGTTCTGTGTCACTATCAGCGTTGCTGCTGACCGATGATCCAGAGAAGGTTGTATACCTTCTGAATCCACTCCTGCCTCTGCTAGAGAATGTGCCCTGTGGTTCCCTTACGTAGTAGCCCTCCTGGAGGTATGGATAAGTAGCTTGTTTGTCATATACCTTGATGTCCCTGGCTACTTTGTCTAATTTGGTGGCTTGTGTGTAAATGTCAAATTCACGAATGCTTCTTTCCAGCCTTTCTAAAGCTTCCTTAGCATTAAGTAATGCCTTGTCCTCAATGATCTCTTTCTTCAGATCATGTATCTCTTTAGTTAGACGTTGCACTTCTTCCACCGCAGTTTCAATGCCAAGCACCATCCAGTGCCTGGAACAGTTATTTGAAACAAAGCTAAAATTCTCTTTGAATTTTGGGTTATCAAGGAAGATGGCTGGTTCATTCCTTACTTGTAACCCTACAGGGATGACATTGGATTTAAGATATTTAGCTAGAGTGTGTCCATGCAGACGTGTTCTAATCAGTTTCTTCTCTAGACGTTCTAATTTGGATACTTTTTCATTGAGTGTCAGGTCTATGTTAGTAGTGGTATTACCCAGAAAAGTGTTGCCTTCCTGTTCTTGCAATAATTTATCTATGTAATCTTCGCTATAAGATAAGGTTTCCTTATCTGACATAATGCGTGTAATATTAGTCAGAGATATAGCCGTAGCTACAGTGATGGCTAACAAGAAACTATAAGACTTAAATCACTCATTAACATACAATATTTGACATACAACATTTAACATAAAACCCTCGCAGGACTTGCCTGCACAAAGGTAACCATTACAAAAAATGGGGTAACCCAAAAATGTCAAGGACCTGGGTACAATGTAATACGAAAAACAATGGTCCTGGACCATAAATCAAGATAGGTGGTAGTTCCTAACTTAGTGATATCATTCACATATTCTGAGCTACATATAATCTATTTTGGTAGCTCTTAGTATCCAATACAGTATTGCTCATAAGGTCAACCATGCAACAAAACGATATCCACAGTTAGTAAAGCATTTTATTCTTTTTTATAAAATTTTTGGCACAACCATAGAGAGTTCTTATTAGCCCCACAACCTAGAACAAACATCAAGGATGAACGTCTAGTATGTGTCACGACATTTAACACGAAAAGCAGTGCTATTAAAAAGGCTATCAATCGACATTGGCACTTAATAGCGGAAGATTTGGGTAATATGCCACCACCCTTACACGCTTTCAGGAAGGGCAAAAATATAAGAGATTATGTAGTTAAATCTCTACTCCCCACACCTCGCACAGCAAACCAAAACACACTTTGGGGAATTCCGCCGATTAAAGGTCACCATAAATGTGGATCATGTAAGGCCTGTACACTGACAAAAGAGATAACGGAATTTTCACATAACAATCAGACATATCAACTCAACGTACATAGTAACTGTAATACCACGGGAGTTATCTATGCCATTGTCTGCCCATGTGGCTTTATGTACGTGGGCCAGACAATCCAGAAAGTTAAATGTCGCATCCTGCAACATTGCAGCCGCATACGCTGCAAGACACAAGGTGCCCCCCTCGTGGAGCATTTCTCTGCTTTTGAACACCCTGCAGATAGCCTGAGATGGTGGGTAATTGAGAAGGTCACACCCAACCCAAGAGGTGGTGATTTCAATAGTATACTCAGCAAACGAGAATGCAGGTGGATACACTCCCTGGACACGATCGCCAGGGGTCTGAATGAATTTGAGGAAATCAGTAAGCAGATCTCGATTATGAATATTGGATGAATCCACCTTTGTGGAACACATACATAATGGGTCATGTAGTCACTGGGGCCTTAGTAGGTCAAATATGATTTATTGAGTCACAGTAAATCAGGAGAAATACCAGTCCTGCTATTAATTAACTCCACCTTACTATGCCTCTTAATAAGTTAGTCATGACCAACACCCAATGTTTTATGATCTTCAATCCTTGTTAACAATTGCTATGGTAGCTTACCCTGTAACGCTGTTTACCACGCGCAATTGATAATTTTCTGTTGTACATATTGTCTAACAATGATGCTTAACCACCATGTACCACACCCAACCAGTTTTGTTTACCACGCGTAATTGATAATTTCTGTTGTACACATTGTTTAACCATTATCCCTGTACAACACTGTTCTACGTACTTAGATGATGTTTACCTAATGGCTAATATGTTTCATTATTAATTCCTTGTTGTTTTGTTAATATATGTAAAATTGTAATTAGGGCAGACTGTCTTAATCAATGCTTGTTCCATACTATCTACAGAAGTATAAGGGACACCTCTCGTTTTTGAAATATATATATCGGAGGTCTAATGCGGATACAATTACTAACTCGAATTAAAAAAATTTCCGCAATCTTAAGAAAGACCTTGACTCCCTATGAACGCATGATAGGAGGACTCGCAACCGGCAGTCCGGTTTGAGTCTTTTAACTCTTTCCCCCTTTTTTCACGCCCCGGTACCGTAGCCCTTACGTCGACGCCTCTATGAAATAGACGTCCTCGCGGTGCGCTGTGATTAGTAGACAAACACAACGCGTTACGGATGGTTGCTGGATCTTAACGGCTAAGGTAATTTTAGCTTGTGTGGAAGATCGTCTGCCTCTTGTTAAGAGTACCTGGGCACACTCGCCTTCTAACCACACTCTCTTTTTATACATCCCCGTCCTTAGCCCGGGATTGACTCCAATCGTGGTGAAAAAAAGAAAAAGTTTTGGAACGCAAGTGGGTGGCATCACGCGACTGAGGTAATCCTCTTTCACTCTCATGCGTGCATTTTACAAATTACAAGATTGGCTCTGTTAATTGATAGCCGGTTCTTCATATTTACAGCCCCCACCAGTACTACTGTGTGGCACCTTACTAACGGAGGACAGTCATATGTGGTACACCACTGGATTTCCATTAAAGGGATTCGCTTCACGCATCGCAGCGGGTAAGCCCTCCCTACCCCTTCACAGGCCTTCTTACGGGGTTTTTAATCATAGTACCATGCAACACAGGTTTACTTTACTCTTATTAATTTTAGGCAATCTACTAGGCCCAACCCTTCCAGGTTGTTCCCCAGTCCTGAGGAAGATCCGCAAGGCCAAGGTTCAAACCACCACTAGGCCACCAAGACGGATCGAAACGTCGACGCCCCATACATACATACCTGGGATACGCCTATCTGCCCACGTGCTCTATTAGAATTGGCTTCTAATGAATGTATAATCGCTTGATTTATCTATCGCATAAACTGATACATGTGACCAGGTTTTTGCACTTGGATGGTGAATGACAACCAGTCCATTGCTTAACTTATTTAAGTTTTTCTTATGTCACAACCTCTGAAATAATTCCCTCTTTCCTTTTCACTCTCTTTACTCAAGCACCCTTACTATTTGCACGTTCCCCTTGGAACAACCTTGACACAATTGTTAATGGAAATTTAAAAAAAAAATTAAAAATGTTTATAAAAAAGAATAAAATGCTTTACTAACTGTGGATATCGTTTTGTTGCATGGTTGACCTTATGAGCAATACTGTATTGGATACTAAGAGCTACCAAAATAGATTATATGTAGCTCAGAATATGTGAATGATATCACTAAGTTAGGAACTACCACCTATCTTGATTTATGGTCCAGGACCATTGTTTTTCGTATTACATTGTACCCAGGTCCTTGACATTTTTGGGTTACCCCATTTTTTGTAATGGTTACCGGTTACTCGCGGCTGTCTCTCCTGTCTCTTTGTAACCCTGCCCCTCCTTTCACCAGAGGCTCTCTGTTTCTAACCCGGTCACTTATTTCATCTCAGCCTTTCAGTCTATCCTTGTGGCACTCCCCACCACCACTCCAGGCTGTCTCTGTGCTCTCCTGATCACCCTGTCCCTTCCTTCACTAGAGTCTCTGTTTCTTACCGGTCTCCTCCATTCACTTCACCCCTTCAGTCTCTCCTAATTGCCCTCCCATGGGCTGTCTCTCCCTCTCCGAGTCACTCCTTTCCTCCTTTCACCAGAAGCTCTCGGCTTCTTAGTGGACTCCTCCTGCCACTGTCTTCTAGTGGCACTGCCATCCTGTACTACACGGGCTATCTCTCCCCTCGTCATTCTGTCCCTCCTTTCAGCAGAGGCTGTCCTTTTCTCAACCAGTCACTCATTTCATCTCAGTCTTTCAGTCTCTCATGGTGAGGATGGGGATGGAAGAAAGACTTGAGGGGACACCAGGGAGGAATAAAGTGATAACATTGGTGAACCTACATCATTCCAGTGCAGAGAAGCAAGGTGACTGGCCACCTTCACCAGCTGGCATCTCATCGTGCCAGTGCAGAGAAGCAGAGTGACTAGCTGCCTTCAGCAGCTGGTGCAGGGTGGCTGGCTGGCTGCCTCACACACACACAACCACACACCCAACCACACACACAACCACACACACACCCAACCACACACACACACACACACCCAACCACACACACACACACACCCCCAACCACACACACACACACACCCCCAACCACACACACACACACACCCCCAACCACACACACCCCCAACCACACACACCCCCAACCACACACACCCACACCCAACCACACACACACACACCCCCCCACACACACACACACCCAACCACACACACACACACCCAACCACACACACACACACACACCCACACACCCAACCACACACACACACACACCCAACCACACACACACACACACACCCAACCACACACACACACACACACCCAACCACACACACACACACACACCCAACCACACACACACACACACACCCAACCACACACACACACACACACCCAACCACACACACACACACACACCCACACACCCAACCACACACACACCCAACCACACACACACACACACACACACCCAACCACACACACCCAACCAAACACACACCCAACCAAACACACACCCAACCAAACACACAACCACACATACAACCACACATACAACCACACATACAACCACATCATCAGTGCACACTTTCACCAGGCACAGGCACCATCAGTCATCAGTACACGCTTTCACCGGGCACAAACACCACCAGCCGCCAGGGCACGCTTTCACAAGGCACAAACACCACCAGCCATTAGTGCACGCTTCCACCAGGCACACACCACCAGACATCAGTGCACGCTTTCACCAGGCACAGACACACCACCAGCCATCCGTGCACGCTTTCACCAGGCACACACACACCACCAGCCGTCAGTGCATGCTTTCACCAGGCACACACACACCACCAGCCGTCAGTGCATGTGTTCACCAGGCACACACACACCACCAGCCGTCAGTGCATGCGTTCACCAGGCACACACACACCACCAGCCGTCAGTGTATGCTTTCACCAGGCACACACACACCACCAGCCGTCAGTGCACGCTTTCACCAGGCACACACACCACCAGCCGTCAGTGCACGCTTTCACCAGGCACACACACACCACCAGCCGTCAGTGCACGCTTTCACCAGGCACACACACACCACCAGCCGTCAGTGCACGCTTTCACCAGGCACACACACCACCAGCCGTCAGTGCACGCTTTCACCAGGCACACACACCACCAGCCATCAGTGCATGCGTTCACCAGGCACACACACACCATCTGCCATCAGTGCACGCTTTCACCAGGCACACACACACCACCAGCCGTCAGTGCACGCTTTCACCAGGCACACACACACCACCAGCCGTCAGTGCATGCTTTCACCAGGCACACACACACACACACACCACCAGCCGTCAGTGCACGCTTCCACCAGGCACACACACCACCAGCCATCAGTGCACAATTTCTACAGGCACACACACCACCAGCCATCAGTGCACACATTAATTGTTAACGCATCCACAATTAACTATTGTAGCAATCGCAGTATGGCACACTTTACTTTTAGACATATTCATCTAAAGCGCAACATGCCGCCATTGCTACAAAAATAAATACAAATTTTTTTGGCCTACAATTTATAGACTTTTGTTGCATTTGGTGTTGCAATATTTAGCAATGCCAATAGCTCAAACCTATTGCATTGCAAGTGCTTGTTCTTTTCTTTCTGTTTTGATTGTCTGGACTCCAGAGTCCTAGCAGCAGCTGACATGATTATGGGGCGGGGTTCCCTGGCTGCGGGCCAACCCCTAAAGAAGCTCTTTGGTTTCGTTATTTTGATTTGTAACAGGTCGTTCTCAATCAGCCGCTCTTGTCACATGAGCGCAGAATTCCACAGTCTGGGGTTAGAATGAAGGGGGTGTCGCACTTCTTTCATCCGCCAGCTCCGTACAAAGGGCTTACCTAGCTAACTTCTGTTCTGTGCGAGGACCAGCGCAAGAAAGTTAGAAACTACTATTTGAAAATAAACTTTCCACTCAAACGAATATTGTCAAGGGGAAGTAGGGATCTCTCTAAAGTCGGGGAACACAAAGTGTTTCGTTATATGAACAAATCGGGCACATTGAGGGGGTGTTGAACGGAATGGTGAATCTGCTAGTAATAGTGAGTTTGGACGCCCTCGGTTTCAGTTTGAGGGAAACAAGAAGAGGATGGAGTTGTGAAACATCCTCACATAGAAGTGTCAGCTCAAACTCTTTTCCGGGATTTCAAAATGCTCAATGTTAAGCATGGCCAGCATCTTCATCCTCCATATGGACCACAAAGTGGGTTCGTGGTCACGAAATGCGCTGGTGGTATTCAGAAGCTTCAGCATCGCACCGCCACCGTAATACCTGTTTGTTCAGTGTGTAATTATAGGGCAACGTCGAAACGGCTACTGTGTCAAACAAGTCTAAATCCAAGCCAAGCACACAGCTCGCCTCTACTGGGTGTATAGGAATGTGCGTAAGGAGAGGGTGTGTGTGGATCGTTAAACACAGAGCAAGCCCACACCTGAAATCACACCACTCGTACCCCAGAACCGAACTACAGCGGCCAACCCCCGAGATCAGCGGTACCCACGGCTGACAAGGAGGGCAGACCCCCACCACCCCGCCTTCCACGGATCACATGAGCAAGCAGTGTGGAACTAAGCATTTGTCCCGTGACAGCGCGCTGCCCCCTTCTGCCCTCGGTGAAACCTTGGCGCGCGACGTGCTTTACCCCGAACTGAGGTCCTGCTGCACCGTCAGCAGCCGCTCGCGCAGGGTCTCCAGCATCATAACACACTCGGCTCGTCCCAGGAGGCACAGCTTCGACCACTATCACTGAGTCCGTTCCACTGCAACTCGCGAGGGGCGGGTCTCCTCAGACT